>NC_134767.1:0-2482500 GCF_050436995.1 Anticarsia gemmatalis | reverse complement strand
AATGGTTTAATATGTGGTGTAAATGTTTAGAAGATGAATAGATTATATATCTTATGATCTGACTAGTGGCTTAAAATAGACTAGTTTTGTAACGATAACGCAAAAGCCACCAAAACTATGGCTAGATACATAGACTACAATAATAGAGTTTCAATCGTTTTGGTTCTTTAATTAATTATATTTTGAAAATCAATAATAATTGTTCATGTTTTTGGGGCCAAGTAATAAAAAGTAGTAACCGAGAAAAACTGGAATTAACACGCAAATGAGCCAGAATGAAAATGAACCAGGTAACCCGATACATAATAAGTCATGCCTGATATTCCCAAATGAATTGAATATTCATGTGACCTACTGACTGCTGATAGTTTTTCGCATATTTTACCTGCTGTTTATAAGTTTTCAACTCACGAAAATGTGTTTTAAAGCGGAAAGCTATTATAACTTCTTCGGAAGCTAACTACTGTATTAAGAATTAAGTACCTAATTTTGTGAATTGGGGCATAGAATTTTATGTCTGGGTTGTATGTTTTTTTCCCATATGGTTCAATACCAGTTCGAGTAAAATAGATGTGATTGGAATACCTGTATGACAAGATGTATAAATGTGAATGAGATAAGCGAAATTTGTATGGAAAAAGGCGTGATATTATGTATGTATATATGAAAAAAAACGAGTTTTTAGCCCCATGTGTTGATAGGCCTGATATTAGGCAAAGATTATATAAAGAATAAAGATTTTGTCTCCATTTGTTTATTTTATAAAACGTATGTTGTCGTCCCCTAGAGATACCGACGTTAGTCAAAACAACACTTAAGTCTGCACGCTCATGAATAATCTGTATAATTCGCGTCGCTTAATGACGATCCGACGTAATTCACCGAGATATAGCCGACTATGCATTCCCGATAATGTTCATAGAATCGATACTGTAATGGAAATGACATTTAACGAGAACATATTGAGAATAATAATAATGATATTCTGGATAAAAATGGTAAACGACAGGTCAGTGGCATACTGATCCGTGGTCGAGCGATGGTTTCATCTGTCGCGCGCCAAAACTTGACTTAGCTGTGTCGCTTGTTTAGGTGAGCATTCCAAAGAAATACATAGAAACTAGTAGTGTTGTGACGACACGTCGTCAACTGCCGCTTCATGTAGCAAGCTTTTAACTTGAACCTCAAATTTTACCTGACGCGCCATAATCTTGCCTCTTTTTAAACTCGCGATATATTATGGTCTCTACTTAACATAAACCAACCCTCTTGCTGCTTCTTAGTTTGGCTATTTTTAGTTTATCCGTCACATATGAAAACACTGCGCAAAAGTGCCAAGGGTCAACCATAAATTACACCAAAATACCAAACTAAATAAACAGTAAAAATCTACATTAAAAATACTACAAATATTTGCAAATTTCTGCATCAAATAGCTGAACGTTTCCGCGAACTCCCGCCCCCATCCATGACACCGTCGCATTACATATTCGATGTCGTTCAATATTAATGTGAATGCTTCAATATGTAAATTGATTGATAAACGGATATTACAATGTATAACGTAAGCAAAACTGACTCTCACGCGTTCGCCGAGATTTAATTTTGAGGGAAACTCCATATTGCGATTTTTAATAAGGCGTAAACATCGTATTACGTGATACGTTCTCGGTATTACGATGACGGGATTCATCGATCCATATTTTAAAGTCTGTTTTTTCTTCACGTAGTTTGTGTACCTTGCTTTTTGTGTTGAAAATTTAATAGGTAGTTTAAGGCTAGGTTTATGAAATTGATGAATAGTTGCTAAACTAAAAGACTTTCTGTATGAATGCAGCGATTCGGAATTGGTGGTAACAGTAAGTAGGTTTCCATTTGGTTCAGGCTGAAAACATGGTACTGTTGAATTCTTTGTGTCATGGAATTAAACTTTATACTTAGTACATAATTATGACACTTAACATTATGTGTTTATAACAACAAGCCGCTGAGCAGAGGCGACAAGGGAGTGCGGGTGATGTTACCATCACCATCTTCCATCTTTGGATTCGCTTTCAACGATGGAGGCTACCATGATGTATCTCTAACCTACACTTGACCAACGTGGTGGACTCGAGGTCGAGCCCCGTATTCATTCCGAAAGAGTACTAAAAGCCAGCAGTTGTAAGATTGGAATGAAAATTACATTTATTTAAATTTTTGCGCTAATACTAACTTTACTCAATGTCATTTGCGCGCAACCTGGGTAAGTTTGAATCACAATTTATAAAGGTTGATTCTAGTTTTGCAACTTCTATCAATTGTGTTGGTTTCATATGAAAAAATAATCGAAACTAGTTCAAAATCCCACTGTCAATGTAACCCAAATGACTCAAAGTTACCCAAATTGACCTTACGTTTCAGACAATAAATATAAATAAAAAATACAGTGACGTACGTCAGAGAGCTGTATGTTTCAGTCAACCACTACGCTTAATATTCTATTCCCAAGAGTAAATACCCTTCAAGTGATGTAGATAGCATATTTAGTAGATGTTAGTAACCGCCACCTCGTCGTGTTGACAGACGCGAGAGCTAATCAAGTCGCTTGCTGTGACGTCAGCTCATTACGTATAGGATAGTTTCAAGAGTAAATCGTGGCAGAGCGACGAAATTATATTAAACCATTGATTTAAAAAGGGGTTTAACTTTGCTGTCCTTATTTTGTTTAAGATCGTATATGTCAAAGTGACAAAGGTAGCATGTAACTAATGCCTCCTCCGTGGCGCAGTGGTTGAGGTCACCACGCCAATACCATTGCGTCGGGAGGCTGTGGGTTCGATTACTATACGGAGCAATTATTTATGCAATCCATAAATAATTGTTTCGGGTCTGGTTGTGCTTTGTGTCCGTTGTGTCATTGTACATATGTTTCAAGAAGTCCTCACAAGAGCAATTATTAGTGCGGGAGTGGTCTGTAAAAAAAAAACATAAAATGATTGGTTAAAGTTGAGACATGATTCTTCAGTAGGCCTCTAATAATTATATATTTTTTTTTATAAAATAGTTAGTAAAATAGTAGTAAAGCTTGTGTCATACGAACCTGCACATTGAAAAAGTCATAAGTCATGTTTCCATCTTTCTTTATCGTAGTATTTTTCAGTTTTTGATTCACCTTATGCCCTTTTTTGCTTTTAACAACAATTTGCGGCTTTTTGATACAACACTGGTGACTATTGACCATTTATGATGTTATTTTTGACTGCCTCTGTGGCGCGGTCGGTAGTATATGCGGCTGCCGTGCGAGAGGTCTCGGGTTCGAATCCTGGGTCGGGCCAAAAAGTCTTTTCTGAGATTTTCTGTTAAGAATATCTTAGAGGTTGCCCGGAGTTGGGAAGTTGAGGTCGAAGACCTCCGTGCCTCGGAGAGCACGTAAAGCCGTCGGTCCTGCGCCTGACCTCTCTCTGGTCGTGTCGGTTATCCGTCCCACCAGACTATGAGAGTGATGGAATAGAGAGTGTACCTGTGTATTGTGCACACACTTGGACACTATAAACAAAGTCCTGCACAGATGGCCAGCTTCAATGAAACTGATCGCCGTAGCCGTATATCGGCTAGGAGGACATTATTATTTGTATGTCTCTGCGGAAAGACCCAAGCTCTTGCAACGTTTTAGTTCAATTAAATAGCTCGGAAAGGATGGTCTTTTAGTCAAGTTAATTTAAATCATTACTGCAAGGCATAGGTTTTTATAATGAGAGAAGAGTAAGACTTGACTTGAGTCCACCACATGTGTGACGAGTACTAATCAGGTACTTTCCATTGCATCGTGAACATGCAAGTTATTTATAAGATGCTTTTCTCACGAAAGGAAGAAGTCTTATATTATTCAAAGTCTTTCTTTAAAAAGCAGCAGAATATTCCAACTTTAATTCAATTACAGCAAAATAAATTCCACTTTTACTAGTCTCTTGTAAACGGCGAATCTACTACGATTATTAGCCAACCCACTCTACCACAACGCAAGACGTCTTTAAAACACATAGCCATATAAATCTCCCTGAGAGGTTTTCACAATACAGAGTATCAAGTCGGAACGTATCCAGTTTCAGTATCAGAAACCTTTTATCTGAATTGAATAGCCACCGCATTTTATTTGATAACTCTTTTTACCGACTGACTGTCGAATGCTACTTCAATTTATTTGTTTTGTGCTGAAATTCTTTGTCTGTTTCGAATGGTTTATAAGATGCTAAAGTTAGAATTGTGGATGTGTAGAAGTTCTAAACTAAATCAATATTTAGCCGTTTTCACAAAGCTTTCTGGGTATCAGTTAAAAAACGAACTCTTTCTACTTTGTCTTATCTTTTTAACAGTAAACGTTTGTGTCAAAGTTAAATTAATAATTATGTTTGTTTGAACTAGAAAAAATATCAAAATTCTATATTAATAAGGTTTTTAGGACCAATGATTTACTTGTTATTGGACTACGCATTTTTCACTTCTTAAATATTGAAAAAATATAATGATATGAAATATATGGTAGATTTCCCTGCTTTAATATAATATTTTTATTTAATCTGGCGTCCTAAGTCTAAATAAATATTTAGTCCTATTTATAGAAGACTCCTTGAGATTCTATAAAAAATAAAACTCGATTCAGAAAGTTACCAAAATCTGTTCCACAGAACCTTCGTAATCAAAAAGCAAGGAATATAAAACAAAAGGCCTTTACAAAGATCCATCAAAACACAAAATAATTAGACCCTCCAACTTTACCAGTCAAAGTTACTTCGGATTGGGTTCGAATCTCAAGAAATTAGGAGCAGTACGCCACTCCACACAAGTTTCGCTGTTAACTATTCCACTTAAGCCTGGTTTATATCGATACTTTAGTCCGTTTGGGTATGAATTAGGGATGTGGTGGAAACGGATGTATAAGCCGATACGGAGTTTCGGCACTTGACACATTAAGAGCGTACGCTCAGGCTTCTCACGAAGTAGGGAATACAGTACTGCGATTCTCTACCACTATTGACAACCGACAACCGGCTACCTATCGAAAAATTATACATGACAATCAGTTCAACGCCTCTAGCGGGCGTTTTATAAACTATTTTGACATTACATTTTTATTGTAAATCTCTCAATGCTCGATGGTTCCGATTTTAGAGAATCGTGGTACTGAACTTTGATATGTTTCGGTGTTTACTAAATAACAGAGTAAAATTGGTGAATTCAGAATGCAATATGATTTTGTCAGGTTATAGGAGACTCATAAGAGATACTAAGCTACTTCAATCTGCTATTAATTGAACCCATTAATTTCCAACTGCTGTGTAAGGGACTCCTCCCAGAATGAGGGAGGTGTTAGGATTTGAGTCCACCAGGTTCTCAGTTCTTGAAGGACTTTGAATTAATTCAAGATCTGTTCTAAAAAACTCTCAGGCATGAAGGGTTGCATCACGATTTTCCTTCACTGTTGCCACAAGTGATAATTATTCCTAATACATGAACAACTTCGGAAATTCATTTCTGCGTAGCCTCGGGTACAAACCCTCGACCACTGGTATAGGAGGCGCAACTTAAACCATTTTATTCCGCGACGAAACGTAGTTACAGTTATAATATTATGCGGAAGTTTTGTAACAACGGATGCGGATCCACGGTACCGTTACATCACTATTTGTAGTGCAGTAAATTTAGGTAGAGGTAGTTAAAATCCAGGTTTAGTTAGAGCTTATTGTCTAAAAGATTTGGTTATGCAATGCTAAGTAATTAGTAGTTTGCTAATTAGATTTTGGATTAGATTTGACCTGATATAGATTGATAGACTACAATGACTGTTCGTTAGTATTGGCAGACTGTAGGCTTTGTTGAACTAGTTAAATTATAACCGAAATAACTGTCTCTGGAAACGATAATTCCAATTCAGTTTGTACATGTTTTCAAGATATTTATGAGAGTTTGCCTACTTTATCAAGTCCTATGTTAATTTATTCTTTACCAATCCTAAAAAAACCGAACAAGACTATAGCAATAACAATAATTAGAAAAGTACATTCCATTCTATTAATTCTATTTTCTACAGTTTCTGTCAGTTAACAGTCTACTAACAGCAACAAAAAATCGCTATAGCACACAAAACCCCACAATTTCCATCGCCAAGAAAACCTCAACAAAGAGAAAAAAAAACAAAAAACAAACTATTTAATATTCCAACACATCACATAATGAGCCGTTGTTATTTAATTTAAAAAAAAAAACACCGCAAAGGCAAAGAAAAAACAAAGTACGCACATTAAAGGGTACATAAAGATAAAAAAAGGAAAAAAAAATCTCTTTTCCATATCTGTAGCGTCGGCAACAACACTTGAATCCCTAATAAACCGTCTAATTAACGAGGTGCATTCATACTGCCGGTTATGGTGACCGTACTAAATGAAAATTAAGGATTTTCTGTTTTCGGTATTTTGAGGTTATTTTTTTGTTGAATTTGGTAAGTAGGGCTTAATAACATAACTTTTAAACTTTTGCGTTGCATGTTTAATATATAATAGTCAGCCTGCGACCACGGCGAGTGCAAACTGCGCCGAAACGTTAGACATTTAAGGTAAAATGCGTGTTTGCGTTAATTCCCGTATCCGTATATTGAGGCTTAGTATGTTTCTAAATATTATTGTTGTATAAAAATATGAAATACAAATTGTCCTCAGATTGTTTGCCATAAAAATACCCAAAGAAAATCACTTAAAAAATGCTGCAAGAAATTGGTTTCACAGCAAACCGTATTTGGGTTTCGTAAAGCTTATGCAGTAAAATTCGATAAAAGAAAAAGGTTTTCCAGTTTGGAAAATCTGCGAAGTAGCTTTGAGATGCTAGCTTTGAAACTTAATGCTTGGAAAACCGCAGTAGTGTCAGAGAAAAACTTACAAGAAATACAATTTAATATAAAAAACCTTCTAGAATAACTTGACTGATTGTGACTGTCATATTTTTTGTAATGATCGGTAGATGATGACTTTAAAATTACACGTTTCAAAATGCGGTCGAAATTGGCTGCCAATTGAGTGATTAGGACAGAAAGGGGGTCTTTTCTCAAGTGAAGAACCTAAACATGATTTGGAAAAAATATACAGACCGCAGATTTTCCTCTAGACATTTTAGAGCAAACTCTTTAAAGGTCGTTTATTCTCATCTCTCGTCTAAGTCAACAGAACTTGATTTGTGCATATATGTATATTTACAATAATACTATACTAGGTTAAATTACTGGGCGTCGTAGAAGTCATCCACATTGCTGTCGATCGGACACATGTCCAAAATAGCATTGCATTTATATTTAAAACTAAACGGCCTATTCCTCTAACTTTTTCCTAAACACTATTTCCTTACGAATAAAATTCGTAGTATTTCCCCCACACTTGCACCTGATGCGAGCACATTTGTACATCTCCGCTGAAAGTTTCACCAAGTTAACACAACTTACTGAGTGATTCAATTCTCTGTAACTATTTATTGTGGAGATAGAACTTGGGTTTGGGGCTCCAAGTTACGATTGCTGTGTACACGCTTTCCTTGTTATGCGCTATTGTAAAATTTATTATGGATGGTAAGGGAAGTTTGTGAGGATCGTATCAAGTCGCGTTCTTTGGTCTCTGCCTACCACTATGCGAAAAAGGCGTGATATTTTGTTTGTATGTGTGTATTATGGAGGGATTCCCTTAATTGAACTATTTCTAGAGGACAAAAAAATATATTTGTAAAGGCCTCTTTGTCTGTCTGTCTGTGGTCTGAACGGTATTGAAATTGTTACCTTGGGTTCGAATCCCGGGTCGGACAAGGTGGTTGTTGTTCAAAATTTGTTCGAATTTGGGTACCTAATCTGTTTGCCATTTGTCATTTCTTTTACCGTAGAAAATATATTATTAACTATTTACGGAAATTTAGAGTTACATTGGTGTACGCTTCTTACCGTTTTGCTACTACTACACAAGCTTTTAACATTAGAAGCACTTTGAATTCAGCGTTTACCTGTAACGTACTCAGATCAATATCAAAATATCAAAATGTACCCAACATGTTTCATATACATATTTCGAGTATACAACTCTGAGGTGGACCTCTCAACAAACTGCTCAAGAGTCCTTTGCTTCTACTTTTTACATTGGTTCTCGAATAAAACCGAGAAATGTTCAAATATATAGAAACGTTGAAAGTTAAATAAGTCAGCGAAACTAGTTTTATATCAGAAACGTTAAGGTTGGATACACGTTAGCGACGTAAGCAATGACGTTATTTTGAATTAGTTTTTGTCTAACGAAAAGACTTTGTTAGGTTAATTTTATTCAGTATCATGACATGGGCTATTAACTTCATCAAGAATTTGGTTTTCGCAAATGTTTGGTACGGTTACAAAGCCGTGGTAATATATTTTTATGAAAGCCTTAGATTTTATCAATACAGTGACATTTTCGTGATCCAATTCAATAAGAGAGCTACCAAAAAGCACTTCCAGTATTACTGCTAGGGACTACTCCTGGAATTAATGACGTATTCACTTGAAATCCAAGTCTCGTGATTGATAATCTATACTAATATTATAAAGCTGAGAAAGTTTGTTTGTTTGTTTGAACGCGCTACTCAGCAACTACTGGTGCGAATCGAAAAATTATTTTACTGTTAGATAGCCTATTTATTGAGGAAGGCTGTAGGCTACATAACATCACGCTACAACCAACAGGCGCACAGTACCAGTAAAAAATGTTACAAAAACGGGGGAAAATATGACCCATTCTCTCTTACGGGACGCAAACGAAGTTGCACGGGTCAGTTAGTCAATCGATACGTTTACATTTATTTGAGCACGTATTATTTCAGATTTATGTAACGTATCCGATCTGTTAGGATGTTTACAGTTTCAAAGTTTTAGACAGAAATCGGAACGCGATATCGTTTTGCGGAGAGCTCTGAGCACTGAGCAGGTTATGAACAGAATTGTTCCAACGACGTTTATTGCATGGTCACAACGTATTACAGAAACTTGTATTGTCATAAACATTATTAGTTTACAAACAAGTCATAGCGCGCTAATTTCACAATGATGCAAATGTTTAACTTTTACCGTTAAGCAAGTAATGATTATTTCTAACGCATACAAAAATAAATATTTTATATGTTATTATATTTGTGTGCATCTAGCTCTCTGCTGCTAATTTGTAAAGCTGAAAAATGTATTTATAACTATTTTCTTAATGTAATCAATTCACAATGAACAAATACTATGGCTGTCCCAATACTGGGCAAAAGTCTTATCCCGAAAGAATGCCGCTGAGGTTTTATTTTTTTATAACAATAAAATTATAAAATAGCTAATAAAAGTAATATTCATCACAATGATTCAGCATCTGGAAGTAAATACATCTGGCGTACAATTCTCAGGGTCGCCGCTCAGTGGAAGTTCTCACAAAACTTCCCACTTACTGGTCGGAACTTTGTTCAATGAGTGTAGTCCCTTATCGGACAATATAATAGTGTCATTGGCAATGTAACCCGTATCTATCTGTATTTGACATGTATTATTTAACTATAGAATAAAAGAAATCACACCTTTTAGGATGTTTTTTTCTCCATCTATACTAATATTATAAAGCTGAAGAATTTATTTGTTTGTTTGTTTGTTTGAACGCGCTAATCTCAGGAGCTACTGGTCCGATTTGAAAAATTCTTTCTGTGTTGGATACTCCATTTATCGAGGGAGGCCTTAGGCTATATATCATCACGCTACGACCAATAGGAGCAGAGTACCAGTGAAAAATGTTACAAAAACGGGATAAATGTTGCCCCATTCTCTCTTAAGTGACGCAAGCGAAGTTGCGCGGGTCAGCTAGTGAACAATATACCTAAACGCTTTTTCTTACGATCTTCCCTGTTCTTTTTTCAGTAGTCCTTTTCTTTTCCAGGATATGTTTAAGTGCTAATTTATAAAGGTATAAAGTCAAGGAATTTGACAATGAAAGCAGGCTGAAAGACGGACCAATTTTTGATTTTATAGAATGAATATGAAGAAAGATTATCAAATTCATTTGTTGATTGGTTAAACAATAAGGTCCTTCATTTTAGCATTACTTTGGTTCCACCTATGTGCTCGAAAAAGGTTTCAATATTGAGTAAATATTAGTACCCAATCCATACTAATATTATAAATACGAAAGTAACTCTGTCTGTCTGTCTACTACTCAATCACGCCTAAACTACAGAACCAATTTGCATGAAATTTGGTATGGAGATATTTTGATACCCGAGATAGGACATAAGGTATACATCATCACGCTACGACCAAAAGGAACAGAGTACCAGTAATTAATGTTACAAAAACGGGGAAAAATTTTACCCATTCTCTCTTTGGACGCAATTGAAGTTGCGCGGGTCAGCTGCTAGTATAATATATTTTTAGGATAACCAGAAGTGGAAGCAAATAAAAGAAAATACTAAACACATAGAACAGTTTTACTATAAGTCACAATCTTTAGCAAATTAACTAGCTCTTTACACATACAAACTGAATCACTTCAGAAATCAATTACAGACAAATAAATAATGAGAAAAATACAGCGTGACCATTCAAACGGGCAGAGGTACCCCTTAGCTAGTGAATCCTATGGAAAAAGAGAGCTCAGAATGAGCTCGCAGCCCTTTTATGGACTCGGTCACGTGACCAACGTCACATTTCTTTTACTTCCTCTAATACATATGGCATTTCTTTATCTTCCTCTAACACGGCCTCTCCTGACAGGAGGACGTTCTCGGACTCCTCTTAGATTCCGCAGGGGCACCGCAGGGGCTTCGCAGCTACGGAGGTGCTAGGCATAGGCCTAGTCAATCTCTCGTACGTGGCAGCTAGCCCAGACATTGATTTCAGGTCACCTTGACATCATCTGAGAACATAACACCAGTTGTAAAACAATGAAGACAAAATCTATTTTGTTTTAGACACATAGTTATACACAATAAAGTCGTACACAAAGTCGTACACAAAGTCGCACACAAAGTCGTACACAAAGCCGTACACAAAGCCGTACACAAAGCCGTACACAAAGTCAAACACAGAGCCAAACACAAAGCCACACAAAGCCACACAAAGCCAAACACACAGCCAAACACAAAGTCATATACAAAGTCATATACAAAGTCATAAAGTCATACATAATAAAGTCAATAAAGTCACACACAATAAAGTCTAAGTCAAAACAAACCACAGAGAGGAAGCACTGCGTTGGCTATCTCCGGTGTGAGAAATAGAGGCCACTCGCATATTTCTCACCAACACCAACCACTGGTTACCACCTCAGGTCATCATACCGAGGGAAGATATAGACAGAGGCACGTTCGCTTCACACAACAACAGCAGACGTAGACAGCAGCCAAACGCCAACATGCCGTGTCATCCGGGAAACCGCTTCGGCCAGCCACTCGCAACCACCAATGCGAGGAAAGCACTTCTCATCAGGTCATCTAGAACACCGCATCGGCCATCCACTCGCAACCACCATTGCGAGACAAACACGTTGTCACTCCAGTCATCACGAGGCGAGCCAGTTGCGCTCACTGGTCGGCAAACGATCTGTAGATCAAACAAACCTTGGCGCAGTCATTCTATAGATGATGAAATCCTACTCGTAGCACAGTAGGTATCAAACTAAGCTGTAGCCATAATTATTTACCATCATTACCAGAATACCTCATACCTTACCATACCTTACATTACCTCCGTTACCAGAAAATAATACACAAGCAGGAAAATGGCATTGACTCTTTACCAGATAAAACATGACTTTTATCATCTGTGGTGTTGACCAAAAAGTATAGCGTCGATCAACCGCTCAATCAGGCTATCATCGTGTACAGTGACGATACTCACACAACTTCCGAACAAAGACAAAGCCGCATAACCGCAATTAGCCACTCCACCTCGGTTTGCACTGACCGCCTGGGCCATACAGGCAGCACGGTCCAGAAGGCCTGCAAGGACCGCAGGGGGCGCACGGCCCACACGGTGCCGCAAGGACAGCCGCCACACGGACACCCATCTTTCTTACGCTGGATTGCCACGGTACGTGGTTCTCTGGATCACTCACAGCCGACGACCACGGACGGCAACGCACACAGACAGGGCTCTTTCAACGGTACGCGTTGGCCTGTGTACATCTTCATTCCAAAATGAAAGTACATATCGTCGCAGCAACTGCGGCTGTAATAACAATTACTAAATTATTATGCGTTCCAACAAAAGTAAAACGAAACCTTGTTTAATCACAGTAGATAACATTTTCTGTTCTGTGATCCTTCCAGTGGGATCATGGAGAAGGGTTCGGAAAATCTTATCATAATATGAGACACACTCGGATCCCGTCGCACCACATCTTTGAAGTTACTGCCTCGCGACGGATACCGGCGCACAGCCACAGACGATCTGCGCTACCACGGACAAGACCCTTCCCATGGAATGTCGTGCGCGAGCTGGTCCGCGTCCGTCCGTGATGGATATGAACGCGATGGACTAGTTATTCTACTGAGTTCTTTTTTAAAAGACAACTCCCGCATTAAGAATTACTCTTGTGTCACGGGGATTTTTGCAATCATTCAAACAACGGTCACAAAGTATAACTGGACTCAAAACCACTAATCGTGCAAAGCACAAATAATTGTTCTGCGTGGGGATTGAACTCACAATCTCTCGTCACAATGATAGCGGCGTGGCGACCATAGCCACTGCGCCACAGAGACAGTTAAAACTGCTACTATACACATACAGTTGTTGACACTCTCTTGCTGATGATGCAGCGTTTGCCTCTTCCACACCAGAAGAACTACAGAACATTGTGGACAAATTTTCAAATGCATGCCAAATTTTCTCTATGTCTATTAACGCAAAAAAGGACTGTCGTGATGGCACAAGGCGTTACCACAAAGCCTACCATCTATTTAAACGGCGAAAACTTATCGCTCGGTGAAATAGCTGACGCTAAAAGACCTGTCGGCCGTCTCATATTAACCATATTACGTTTTAGGGACAGCGCCAAGCGCGACATGGCATCATTTGGCATTGATCACTTGACCTGGAAGAGCCAAGCTAAGGAACGTGATGCATGGAAAAGGACACTAGCTGACGGCGTCACTACTCACGACAGCACCTGGCTCAACAAGTTAGCACATAAACGGACACTATGACATTTATGTGCCTCCAACCCACCGTCGACCTCGGTTGTCACTCCCGCATAGATCTTTTAAGTCACGAACGAAGATGTTCCCTCATTACTAATTCATTCCTCTATCTGACGCCACCTGAATCATCTGCAATAGATGAACACAGGCCAACGATGACACATACTGCCCTATTTCTTAAACACTAATAACTCAATCCATAGCCAACGTTCATCATGGACCGTGGACAGCTAGCTCAAGTCTTTTGTCAACAAAACCTCATAACGAACCGCGTTGATCTCCATCGCACAGAAGGCTCGTCCGCCCCTCGTCCCACGACAGGCCGGGTATGGAGCCCGTCGCGTCATGTGATATTGCTGTAGGGTTCCTTACTATCGTCGCAGTAACTAAGGATCAACATGTCTGCCCATTCATCTCGACGATAATTACAATGTTTACGATCACGTTCAGTAACGTTCAACGACAACGTTCTACCTGCCTGTTTGAATGATGCATCTCCGGTATAATGACATATGAATCGTTACCTAACTCTGATACAAATTTCGAAAACACTGAACTCTGAAACATTCTACCACAGTCTGTTACTATTAATTCTGGTGTACCGAATAAAGAAACAACAATTGTAAAGAGTCGCTTTAACTCATTAGTGCCTTGACCAAGCACAGGACACAGCGAATAATATTTTTTAAAAACCGGCTATATACAAGTCAGAATCGCGCAAGGAGGGTTCCATACCACCATCCTACTAACATTATAAACGCGAAAGTTTGTGAGAATGCGTGTATGTATGCATGTACGTATGAACGTATGTATGCATGTTTGTTACTCTTTCACACAAATACTACTGATCTAATTACGAGATACTGCCTGGAGACAAATAGACAGCGCAGGCTTTGCAATAGGGTCCCGTTTTACCCTTTGGATATAGAACCCTAAAAAGCATCTATTACAATCAGAACATATCGATAACCATTTGATTGAGGTAGAGGACCTAATACATCTGCATGAACTATGTATGTCTAAGAGGCATAAGGTTTATACCAAGAGTGTATTGGTTGTTGTGGAGCACTCGGTACCTTTCTATGCGTTTAACAAATAAGACAATGATTTGTGTATTTCTGCACAAATGATCTTAAGCAAGGGAATCAAAAATTATTTCTAACAATCTCTAAAGTCCATGTTCATCGTGGAAGATTCTAAGAAGACTAAACATTAACTGGATTACGACTAAAATAGTTTGCACGTGACATTCATGTCCTTTACCCTTACGGTACTCCAGGGTAGAGTTAAAATCATGTAAATACATCCACTATCCGGCAACACGTAGCAATAGATTTATTTTTCTGTTGCGTGAACTTAAGTGCTTTACAGTCAGTAACCACTTTGAAGAGAATACAGCCTAATTAATGTCTTGTAGTGCTGCAAGATCTTAACAGCTGCTAGAGTCTCGAGCTCACACGAATGGTATCAAGACACCGCTCCCTAAATTCGCTTACTAAAATAGCCAACCACTCGCTTGAGTCCGTTTTCATGAACCTGAAGAAGCACCGCATCACACCCAACCGTGCTTGCGTCATGCACGCGCGCTGCCGCAGCCGCGTTGATTGCAGCGATGAGTTGCATGTGACACATTGGCAGCCGTCGGCTCGCAAGGCGTACGCTGTTGTTCCTCAACCATCATAGACATCGACAAACGATCTAGAACATGTTAAATTTGTTGAATTAGTAGGTGGATTAGAGAAACATATGGTCTGCCATTGAATTATGACAGCCGCAACACGTATCGCGACTTCTAAAACAGAACTCGCCATTTCCAGAGCGTAAATCACGCCAATGACAACGCAACTCGAGTCTTCCAGGGCGGCTCCTGCTTTCACAACCGCTATTGGGCATATTTACAACATTTTTCTTTATACACCGAGCAAGCGAAAGTTTAGGACACAATTACAATTAGCTTCAATAGCGATGTTGTGCACAAGAATAAGTTTGGAACACTCACCAGATCTCACTGAGGTACACGATACTTACATGTAGCTCAATAACTCACATAATCCGTATTTATAACAATAAAATACGCTTTTGTAAAATCTCATAAACGAAAATGTCAAAAGAAATGTCAAACTGCCGTATTCAATGGTCAGAGCGGAATAAAAGGCGTATGGTGTATCCCACTTCTGATTTTAGGATAACCAGAAGTGGAAGCAAATAAAAGAAAATACTAAACACATAGAACAGTTTTACTATAAGTCACAATCTTTAGCAAATTAACTAGCTCTTTACACATACAAACTGAATCACTTCAGAAATCAATTACAGACAAATAAATAATGAGAAAAATACAGCGTGACCATTCAAACGGGCAGAGGTACCCCTTAGCTAGTGAATCCTATGG
The DNA here is from genome assembly GCF_050436995.1 of Anticarsia gemmatalis. Lineage (NCBI taxonomy): Eukaryota > Metazoa > Arthropoda > Insecta > Lepidoptera > Erebidae > Anticarsia > Anticarsia gemmatalis. The sequence continues at coordinate 2,466,905 of NC_134767.1, read as the reverse complement.
AAAAAGAGAGCTCAGAATGAGCTCGCAGCCCTTTTATGGACTCGGTCACGTGACCAACGTCACATTTCTTTTACTTCCTCTAATACATATGGCATTTCTTTATCTTCCTCTAACAATATGTATATCCTTTCAACGACTTTTTGACTTCAAACCCAAAATCTGTACTGTTCAACTTGTAATTGTTTTTCCCATCTACATCCAAGCCTTAGCTTTCTGAAAGAACATCATAACAAAATCTATCTAATATTTTCTCGTACGTAATAATTACGCTTCAAACTTTCTCAAGGTTAAGGTATTTTTATAGAACTCTTTGTTTATTTTCCTTGCCGCTATTTCTATATGAACGTAATAGGCTTATACGTCAATTTGTGCTCATTCATCCTCTACACGTGATCAGAACGTTCAATGTAGTTCTTTTTTTTATTTCAGCGCTTTTATTATGATGCTCTAAATTTAATTTATATTGTTTATTTAACCGGCTAATTGGTCAACATTTTTATGCTTTTATATTTTAGACCCAATTAATCAAATACGCAACTTTACTGGGAAATTTTCCGAAACCTATACAGCTGCTGTCAACATAAGTACTCCAAAAATCAGAGAAGACCAATACTTATAATTCTATTCAGAATTGATTAACGGATCTCTTGAAAGCCTTCTGCAATACCTCCAAAAAAGGGCAGTCTGATTTATAAAAAAATATTAAAATAGGACTGTCTTTTCAGTGACAATATCATGCCCACCCTACAATACAAGCCGAGTGTGCAATTAGCGTGTACTTGTTGACAGATTATGAACGTCTCCCGTCTCGCTCGCTCGCTCATCTGCCTATAGGAGAGAAAGAGACAAACGCATTATAAAGGATGCGTCATTGCACATCTATGCGTTACCGCAAACTCGTGTAATGGATGTAGTTAGGACTTTTTGCATGTTTTAGATTATTTGCTATTGGGGTTGAATAGGGATGGAAAGATAGATTTTCTTTATAGTTTAACGAGGGTAAGGCTTTCTACACACATATTCGGTTCGACAAGATTTACCTACAACAAAGCCAACTCGAGTCACTTGTTCGGCTTTTGCCGATCGGATTCGTATACATTATATTCGGCTCGCCCGGCTAGGCTGATTAATGTCGAATATGTGTGTAGCAAGCCTAACTGTGACTATTGACGAGATTTCAGTTTCTTTTGTGTTTTGATAGAGGCTTTTTAGAGGTCTATTGTCATTTCAATATAATTGTGTATTATTTTTCTGAAATAAACTACATACTAAACTTAATAAGTTTGGAGTGTAGGTGTAAGTAATAACGATCAACACAACATAGACTGTACAAAGCCTTGTCGTCACGTTCCTTTTCGGCTGATTCTATTGCCGCAATTGTTTGTTTGGGTAAAAAAAGGTATTTGAACGAAGTTACTAATGTTTAATATTTCCTTTTCTTGAAACGAAGTGTTGAATAATTCATGCTCAAAGAAAAGTCTTCAAATACTACTACCAGATGTAAAAAAATCGTTGCTAATTATTATCTATTCAGAAAGAAATTTACAAAGTTTTCTTGCAGATATTTGTATTGTAAACTTATTTTCACAGGATTGTCAAATCTGCATTTGTATGTACAATAATTAACGGTTTGTTTCTAGTTCATAGCCGTTCTTATATTATCTAGAGAAGTCGCTTCTATTCAATAGTTCTCCCGAGAGAGGATTTTGTTCGGTTACTTTGGAGTACGAAATGCAGAGAGTGTGGATGTGGTGTTTGGTAGTGGTTACTTTAAATAAAAAAAAACAACTCAAAGGAAACTTCATTTCTTGAGGCATACTGGTCTGTAAGCAATAGTTACAAATAATATATGATTCAATGATTTCGAGCACTAGTCACGCTTAAAAAGGTTTTTCTCGTACAGTAATACATTCTATTGCCGCTTAATTTAGTGTTTAGCTTCTTAAAAAGCTCCCTTTTATTATCCAAGACATTCTATTTGAGCGGCAGCTTAATATAATTAGCCTCACTTTTATATGTGCAAACAAAATATGAAACAATCAAACAAACCACTTTACACATAGATTTTAAATCCACAATCAGAGTTCAATTGCTTGTAGCAGCGCGATGATTGCTTTTGCCATTGCGCTATGAACGCAGTCAAAACCTGAACTCAACTTCAATTCTTCTTCTTCTTATCGTATAATTAGTGGTCAACCTAGTGTCAAAGTAGTTTAAGCCGTCCAAATCAATTAGTTGTAATAATAGTATTGCCACATCCATTAGCCATTCCTTCTTAATTCCCACCGAACAGGGTCTTACAAACTCAAATCTCGTACTGGCAACAAATCGAATAAGCGCGAGGCGCCTCATCCGAATACAGAGAGACGCTCCAATGCGAATTCAATTCCGATTTAAAAGCGACTACCCTGTCTACCAGCTACCCTATCGCGGTTAATAACAACTAACTCGGTTTACTTGTGCTTGCTTCTGTTCAAACAAATATTGGATCAGAGCACAGTGAAATAGAAACTCAAAACTATTTATTCATTGTGTTATCATGGATCATATAGGTTCATACAAGTCTGCCTACGCTTTCGGGTCTTTTCGAATTTACATCATAACTAGCTGACCCGTCAATCGTTGGCTTGCCATATAAAACAAAATGTGTCACTTAGGGGTTTGAAAAATAGATGTTGGTTGATTCTCAGACCTGCTCAATATGCTCTCAAAATTTTATGAGAATCGGTCGAGCCGTTTCAGAGGAGTACGGTTACTAACATTGTGACATGGAAATGTTATATACATATAAGATAAGTATAAGAATATTCTCCGCGCACGTTACTAGGTTGCTGTAGTCCTCTACGGTAGCACGAAGCTTAGTATCGTTACCGGTTTACGGCAATAGGCTGGCTCCCTATTACACGGGACAAACATTGTAAAAGGCGAAACGTGGAGTTAATAGATAAAATTAAGAGATTGATTCACTTCTGCTTACATCTTTGGCAGGCGTGTTATTATGTGTACGTAAAAATAATCTTTATATATATAATTCTTCTGTACGTGTGTATGTCACTGAACTTCTCTTAAACGACTGGACCGATTTTGATGAAATTTTTTGTGTGTGTCCAAGGGGATCTGAGGATGGTTTAAATTCACAATTTTGTCCGATGGAAAATATTTTTTTAATTTGTTTTTACAAATTAAAGACGTGTAGACAGGACAACGTCTGTCGGGTCCGCTAGTATGTATGTATATTATAGCTGTCTTCTTCATTAGCTTTCTACCCGACAGTTCTTGAACATCACGATAAAGACAAATGTATAAGAACAAAGCGGGCGTATCATTCGTGTGTTCACTGACAGCCGCTTAAACTCAGCAGGTTTAAATGGTTGCGGAACACGCGAGAACTGCGGGAATAGGGAGAATTGCGAGAAATTGCGAGAAACTTTATAATGTGCTACAACTTGTTTTGTTTTTCACGTGAATCTGTTCTTCTGTAGCTGTTATTGGGAAATTGTCTTTGTTTATTTTTTAGAATATGTTTCTTTAAGTATTCAAAAAATATATGGACTTTATTTTGCATCTTAGGTCAGAAGTAAATATGGAATACTGACCTTTATTATGCACTTATAACTTAGTAAGAAAGCTAACTTTGAAACCCTGCGTGATTATTATGTTTTATATCAGGTCACAGGACTATGTAGAGTTCTGCGACAGCGGCTGTATACCTATGCTTGAAGGTAAAAAGTAAAACTGTGATATCGAATTAAATATTACAAATGTTGACTAAGAGATTAAGATTAAGATAAGATATCACTTAAGATTTCCAACAGCATGTAACTTTTTAGGTTTTATTAAGTCTACCTTGTCTTTCAATCTTTTACATTAATTGTCTTTTTTACAGAAAAATGTGCAAAAATTTAATATCATCATTATTTTATTTCAAAATGTTATATTTTCCATAGAAATTTCTATGGGAAAATTCTTTACAAAAACCGCGACAGGCACGCCATCTATCCTTCCAAAAGATACAAATCTTAATCCCATTGAAATGGCCCAAAAGCTTTATATAAAACCTACACGAATACCTTTCTTTCATCTTTGCAAACTTGCTATTTCAATAGCAACATTTGTATGGCGACAGTGTGGTCTTGCGTCTCGTTTCTTCTCGTTATATTTTGTATTTCTGTCCCTCTCTGTCGTTTGATAACACGTGACTCTGGGTGTAAATTTGCTGCTTTTTTCCTAAGGATAGGTAATAGTATTGGTAGTGTCTTTGTAAGTTTTAGTTTGTGTTAGATATTTTGTTATGTAACAAACTGTACTTACGCATTTAGCTTATTTTATTCGTAGCTCGATTCTCTACAGTAGGTACGAGTAACAAGATGTTGACTGTTAACATGTACTATAAAATAGTTCCTAGTGCGCTCGCTAGAGGCCCTTGTCATATTTTCATACAAAACTTTTCGTTAGCTTGTCAGTTATCGATAGTTGATACTGCCAGAGAATCACGTTATTAATTATTATTATTAAAAATATTCATTTAACGCAACATTTTAATTCCACTATTACACATAACACTTCTAAGATTTTTGTAAAATCTACATGCTATTTCTAGTAAAAGGGTATCAGTATTATGCTAAAGCTTAGCCAGATTGCATTTGCATCGGATTACAAGTTAAGTGATTCTGACTGACCCTTTCTCTCTTATGTACGACTTTATAGTAGGTATAGCTTGCAACCGTGCAATAATTTCTAAGCAATCATTTCCTACTTTGAATGGATGGTCAGAAACAATTAATGGTAGAGGGGTACTTCAGGGAAGAGGTCTTTCCTCCGTTTATCCGATATAGAACCCTGTCTTATTCTGGAAGGAAACTAGCTCAGCAATCAGAATAACTGGTTACCTTTCTTCAAATGGCCTATAATTTATAGATAGCTGAATAGATCGATCCCTAATCAATATAGTTATACCCCTATATAAAAATCTTCCGTTTCTGAGTGACTTATGGACACAGCCGAAGCTCGAAGCTGAGCAAAAAGCGATATTTTTTTGAAGTTCCACGCAGGCAAAGCCGAAGGTGGAAAGCTACTTCTGTATAATTGAAAATACATATACATACATACATATAAAACATAATTTCACGCCTTTTTCTCATATGGTGGGCAGAAGTGAGAGAGAACGCCGCTTGGAACGATTCTTACAAACTTCTTATCTTCTTATTTTGTCATACAGGACCGCCAGCTACGAATAACAACACACCTGATTTTTTTATAAGACATCACCGATATGATTACTCAATTTTCACCTTTTTGTTACTATTTCATTATCTTGTAAGATAATCTGTCAATCCATTACCGTGATAATTAGCCGGAGTCCACCGTTTGTATATGTTACTGTAAAAGCCCGGACTGTGGTAAATCCTAAGATTTTCCGGTAAAACCTAAGATTTACCAAGTCTCAACGGTAAAAGTCCGAACAAGCCAGAGTTTAAAAACTATGTTACGATATATAAAAAAATCCTCCTTCATAACTATGTTTATAACTATTTCACGGTATAATTATATACTGTGACATAGTTATAAAGAAGGAGTTTTGGGCAAAGCGACATGGGTAGGTTAGGTTAGAAGGCTAAGGTGGGAGCGAGCGAAGCGAAGCTCCCACCTTAGCCTTCGTGGTTATTTTTTTCCGACCACCCAGAAGGAGGAGCCCCGCGAAGCGGGGCTCCGGCGACATCTCGACATCATCAAGTGAATATAGGTAAAAGTTCGAAATAAAAGAATTGTTCGGACTTTTACCATTGCGAGTTGGTAAATCTTAGGTTATACCAGAAAATCTTAGGATTTACCACCGTTCGGGCTTTTACAGTAACATATACATTGTATGATTGTACCGAGTGATCCGATATAAGGCAGCCGTTGTTACCACAAAAGCTTTTGTCTCATCTCTGATACCTCTTAATGCATCCTCGTTTGAAATACGTACGATATGAAATGATGCGGACTTTTAATAATTCGTTTTTTTTTGTATTTTATTTCTAATAACTGTTAGGGTTTTTTATAGGACGGATTCATATAAATATAATCTGAACAGACATTGAACATGTGGAAGTTTGTCTGTTTCGATGGACGAAACTACTGAACCGATTTTAGTAATATTTTGTTCTCAGATATGTATTTATGCTTGTGGTGATAATAATTTAAGCCTATTTAAAATGGATCTTATTGTCATTATATTTTTGTTATGTCATTTATGCTCCCGCTTATTTGGTACACATTTTTTTTCATTCCAAATGCGATATGGTCATTATTGGTGCAAGAATTATATTGTTTTTGTTTATTGTAAAGTATTACAGACTTTGAACATTTAATTTCATTGTCAAATTGATTACCAGTTATTATTAATCTCAGATACATAAATCTTAGCCACATTAACACCAAAATAAAAACAACCACATAACAATTGAAACATTAATTTAACATCCCACTCCGCAAATACACGGCATATAATCTACAGCCCGAATTCTCTAGTCATGTTAAACCCAAAACTAAAACCGCACTTTCATCCCCCGAACAGGTTTCCAAGCTTACCACTAAGGGGGTTGAGTGAATGACTGAGTGAACGAACGCAGTAAGAGCCATATTGTATAAGGGATGAAACTTGGGCTTGCAAACAAATAACCATTGTTTTACCCCCAGTATAAATGAGTGCTAAGTAAAATAGTTTGTAATCAGTAGACTTGTTGAGAGGTTTTTTTGCCGCGATAAAAATGTTGGTATTTAGTTGGTTGTGGGCTAAAGCTTTGTTGGTAGTTAAGGGTTGAAATGATTTTAGGGAAGATGATCATAAAAGTTCTTTTTGTTGTTAGATTGAACGGGGCAGGTATTCATGTAAATGATTTTAAATTCATTACTTTTTATTTCATTTTTGTCAGTCTATTACATTATATTATATATTCTAATTATTTTTATTTACTCCGAAGGTTAAGTGATATTAGATTTTGGTTTCCTTCATGAAATCTTCTTCAATATATTTATTTTAGTAATATTATTCTGACGATGAAATTTCTAGTAAGAGAGTGTTAAGTAAAATAGTTTGTAATCAGTAGACTTGTTGAGAGGTTTTTTTGCTGCGATAAAAATGTTGGTATTTAGTGTTTTGTCGTTAGTTGGGGGTTGAAATAGTTTTAGGGGAGGAGTGGTTTTATTGGACCTAATCAGAATAGTTTATTAAATGGATGTGAAAGTAAACGAATTTTTTTTTTATTTGATTAATATTTGTCAGTCAGTTAGCGTTAAATTATATGACTATATAGCTTGGATTGTTAATTAAAGATATTAGATTTAGGTAAATCAGACAAAAAAATCCTGAGTTTATTCAATTAATCCTATTATTATGACGATGAAATTTCTAGTAAGGGAGTGTTAAGTAAAATAGTTTGTAATCAGTAGACTTGTTGAAAGGTTTTTTTGCTGCGATAAAAATGTTGGTATTTAGTAATGCTTTGTTGTTAGTTGGGGGTTGAAATAGTTTTAGGGGAGGAGTGGTTTTATTGGACCTAATCAGAATAGTTTATTAAATGGATGTAAAAGTAAACGATATTAATTTAAGTATTTTATTTGATTGATATTTGTCAGTCAGTTAATGTTAAATTATATGATGATATAACTTGGATCGCAAATTAATGATATTAGATTTAGGTGAAGTAGATAAGAATTTCCTGAGTTTATTCAATGAATCCTATTATTATGACGATGAAATTTCTAGTAAGAGAGTGTTAAGTAAAACAGTTTGTAATCAGTAGACTTGTTGAAAGGTTTTTTTGCTGCGATAAAAATGTTGGTATTTAGTTGGTTGTGGGCTAAAGCTTTGTTGTTAGTTAAGGGTTGAAATGATTTTAGGGAAGAAGATCATAGAAGAAGATAATGTGTGTTATTGATATAAATTAGAGGAACTACGTTGTTTTGAGAGTATTTTTTGTTGATTGATATACATAATATGTCGAATTGTTGCAGTATAATTTGAGGAACTTGAATTTATCTTCAAGTAATTTATCAAAACGAGTAGTGAACAAAAATTTTACTTAACGTTTGATTGCGTAAACTAGAAATGAATTCGATTCCTTTAATATATATTTTTATTTCATCTATACTAATATTATAAAGCTGAAGAGTTTGTTTGTTTGTTTGTTTGTTTGTTTGAACGCGCTAATCTCAGGAACTACTGGTCCGATTTGAAAAATTCTTTCAGTGTTAGATAGCCCATTTATCGAGGAAGGCTATAGGCTATATATCATCACGCTACGACTAATCGGAGCAGAGTACCAGTAAAAAATGTTACAAAAACGGGGAAAGATTTGACCCATTCTCTCTTATGTGACGCAAGCGAAGTTGCACGGGTCAGCTAGTTTTTCATAACCCTAAGTGACACTTTTTTTAAATTTATTTGGCAAAACAACGTTTGCCGGGTCAGCTAGTTATTAAATAAAATAAAAGAGTCCAACCAATCTCCAACACATTTTTAACAAATCAACCAACTAAAAGAACTTGAGATCTTAAACCGAAAACATTCTATCCGTCCCAAACGACACAGGATTCCTCTTAACAGCGTCAATTCTCGAACAACACAAGACTATACCATCTTACACTAAAACAAAAAGGAAAAAACAACCCTAAAGCGTAATCCAAAGGGTTGATAATTGAATGAAAGGGTTCTATAGTGTCATAAACGGTTAGAGCGGGCCCAGTCCGTCCCACTTAGTGTAAATCGCACAATTTAGGTAAAAACGTTTGGCGTTTGTCTTTAGAAAAGCGCCATTTAAATTGTTCCTTTGTAGTTAGATGTTAATTTGATTTTTATTGTTGCGTGAATTTCGGTATCGTGCCATCTAGTGGTGATTGTAGTGTAATTGTTGTCTACGACGAATACAAAAAAGCAATGTTTTCACAAAAAAGAAATATTTTTTGTCGTCTTTTTCCATGACTGATTTTTGAACAAATAAAAAAAAATGAAACGCAATTTTGTAACCAATACCAATTATTATAATACAATATAATACCATTAACAGATTAATCTATTTGTCCAAGTATGTATTTAGAAGTATGTTAGTATGTTTATTAGTTATTTGGTTACTATAGTACAAGCTCTGTTTAGTTTGGAATCAAATGATCGTGTGTGAGTTGACCAATTATATATAATTAAATACTTTACGACAGATGATGACTATGGGGCTAGTTTCAATTGGCTTTAAGTTAAGGTAGTATACTAACAGCCTACTTAGGTCTGTCAAACGTATCACCATGTCACGGATAGAAGAAAAAATGTAACATGATAAAAAAAAAAACTTTTTCATATCAATATTTAAAATTCCAACCGCAAAAGCACTCTCAATAAACACTCAGTTATCGCAAACAGAACTCTGGGACGAGAGACTAGAGATTTCCATCCCATCTGGAACAAAGTCCGAACAAACGAAACTCAATGCATTTTCCAATAATATCAATAGCGTCGACTAAGTTTAGACAGTTGAAACCGTTCTATGTTCTGATAAGTTCACAGACAGCCTTCAGTGCTTTATCTTCATTGGAATAGGCTTTCGCTTAGGGCCGAGTAAGGATTTTTTGTAGTAAATTTTATATCCTGTTTTTACCTTGGTCGACACCCAACTGAGTTTCTGGATGTAGTTTCATAGTCATGTTAGACGCTTTCTAGCTCAAAAACGGAACTCGGGAGACTTATCTCAGATATCTCTTTCTGCAAGAATCTTGATATAATTGCGGGTTATTTATTTAAACCCAGACCTTAGAGAATCTCCGAAATAAACGAAATGTTACACGAAAGCATAAAAAAAAACAGAAATCGTATTGTTTTGTCACAATGCAATATCTACATGTGAAGTAATGTACCAGAATTTGTATTGCATTTAGTATATGAATAATTAAAAATTGATTAGAATCAACCAAAATTATCAAGCATAAATTTCGTTCGAAATAAACCGAAATTCGTTGGGAAATTCTCTCTATTTTCGGACAAAACAATCACAATAATTATGGAACACAATAACTAGCGTTAGTAAATTACGTTTTGTTTCAAATACTTTGGTAGCGAAACAATGAAATTGTTGCACCGAAACGTTGAAAATGGGCAGCCATTAATTTTCAATTTGCACTTCGTACGACGCCGCTTGTGGGTCAATGGAAGCGACTAAATGAACTAAAATATGTACACTTTATATATACTTGGAACAATATTTTGTATTTCTTGCCTGTTTTTTTGTAATGTATAGACGTTATTTTCTCTTGAAGAGTTCATTTGAAAATGTGTTTTGAATTTTAAGATGTAATAATATTGCTTTTATTAATGGAGAACTAGACTATAAGAATATCATAACATAAATATTACAAACCGATTCAAAGCACCAATTACTCAAACTGAAAATTGTCGTGCACCACAACCAAACTCGGGTTGAAAAAGACCAAAAAATGTAAAAAAAGAAAATAAAATAAAATATAAAAATCCATAGAAGACGAATACTAATAAGAGTTTTACTGATTTCAAGAAGGAAATAACAATCGATTTTATCGATAGAAGAATTTTCGTTTCCGTAGTTAATCATACAGAATCGTGGTCTAAATTTGACCAAGAACTTTGCTAAATCGCCAGTAGCAATAAATAAACCAAGATATTATTTATTTGAACCAGCAACCAATTATTATGCGCCCCATGTTTCAGTTGCACACCACAAGCTTAAACTAAACCATAACGTAAGGTGTTGATAAACGATCTGTATGAGGTGAATTTTTAGTTCCTGGACTTCACAACAGACGAAAATATACCTAAAGCTGAAAGAAATAGGGTGCGTTTTACTTTGAAGTGTTGTGTGGCTATTTTGTAAAGAAAACCGTGTCTTGGAAAACTGAAGGTAGTTTTTCGGATGGAACGTTAGTTTTTGTTATTTTTTTAAAGAATAGGATACTTGGCGAGTATGGAAATGTTGTAGTGTTTGCTGTTTTGAAAGTTGATAGGTTTTACAGCATGTTTGATACATTTACTGTAGGTAAGAATGTGTTTTGAGTGGTTAAATACTTTGTAAACCTTGTAGTCGAAGATATTGAGAAAATCTCAAAACTAGGTTTTCGTACAGTAATTAAATCTAAGATACGACTTAGGGAGACACATGACACAGTTATTCAGATTTTGAGTAATTCAGTTGTTTTCAAACTTATAGTGTTTTTTTTTCGCTAGCTAATTAGCTTGAGCCATTTTGCGACTAAGACCAGTGTAACCTGTGGTAAAACTTAATGCAGTCCTAGACAAAACGCATATTATTCTCATACAATATTAGACACTGAACGTGCAAAGAGAAATACAAAAAATGTACAGCTGTATTTTATGTTAATAATTAAAGTCACGTTTAAAATTTTCTAAATATTTTTTCAATACTGACATTGAAAAACAATAAAAATCCTTCCACAATTCCAACATCCGTGTAGCAATCGGAATAACTGTAATCGTCATAATTTGGGTCGCGAATCTGAATTTTCGGGTAAATAGGTGAATCGGTACATCGGCCAGTAATTCGATGTTAAATCACGACAATTTGTCGCCGCGCGTATTAGCCCTGTATTCAATTGTGGATTTATTTTGACATATTCTGCGGTTGCGGTGAATGGTGTTACGAAACGAATTTTCCAAAATTCGGAATAGTTCTATTTTTTACTGGTTAGTTAATGTTTTAGTTATAAAAGAAATTATTTTTATTCGTAGAAAATATGATACTTACAAAAGTTGGTTAACAAAATAATACAGTAAATAAGCATAAAAATATAGGCTAGAGGTATACTTATAGGTAGCTCGATTCTCTACCACTATCGACTACCGATAACCGGCTAGCTATCGATAAATTTTGTATTAAAATCTGATCAGCGCCTCTAACGGGCGTCGTAGGAACTATTTTGGCAGTACATTTCAAATGTCAAGCTATCGATATGCAATAGTACGGACCGTACATAATCGTGCTATGGGTATATACATATACTATATACTATACAGGGTGTAAATGACAGCTAACCGAAAACTTTACTGGTAAGTTTGTGACACTGTATGCGCGAAATTTACTCCAACGATATTTCTCGGAAATGATTGGTTCCCGAGTTAGTCATTTTTGAGCGTTCAATGTATAGTGAACAACGCGATGTATCTCCGCGCATGCCTACGTGACTTCTGGCGGCGGCGGCGCGCTGAGCGACGACATGTCGCGACGCGTCGTAGGTACGTACGCGTACCACCACGTCTATGCGCTCACTAGTATGCAACGCTATCATTAGATAACAATCTTATGTATCGTTTATGGTATCGTAAATAGGCCCGTATGTTACAATAGCTCATCGTAAAATTGTAAGTAGGTAGGTACCTACTTGGCTTACGTGAAATCAAACAATAATAGCAAAATGTAACCAATAATAAGAAAGTGCTAAAACAAATTGTTATCAATGTCTATCAACACGCAAATACCTGGTGTATGGCGAGAGTTTGAGTACCTTTGGATCTGGACGTACAGGTGCAGAGCACGCCGTGCACTTCCACGTGCTTCACCATACATAGCACATCAACATTTCTTCCTATTTACGAACACAACTGCACTTCGAAAACAATAACAACAAAAATAATAACAATAAAAACAATAAAAACACTAAAAACTCAAAACCGGAACAATAACAAGTAATAATTAACAACAGTTCACACACGACACGACGAATAGGACATAACGAACGACACCGGTGAAGAGCTTCCGTCTTCCGCGAGCGAATTGCTCGAACTATCAAAGAGAGCCGCCGGCGCGGGCGCCTCTCCGCTCACTCGCGCCGCCCCTCGCCCGCGCCACCCGCTCCCTCCGCGCCGTCCGTGCGCGCGCCGCCGATTTAGTGACGAGCGACGAGTTAGGATCCCAGCGAGAGATTAGATTCAATAAAATATTGATGTGGCATTACTATTTTTACTTGTCACAGTTGTTACTGGTTGCATTGTAGTTTTATTCAAATACCGAATAACATTACAAACATTATTGATGTAAGTTTAAAATACTTTGATATTTATAACATAAAATCAGCTTAAAGTAAATAAAATAAACACGAAACGTTTATTTAATTAAACCATAAAAAATGTAGGTACATAACAATGATAACAATCAATATCCATTAATATTCTTATCAGAGAAACTAACTTATCATAATTCATAATCCCCGGAGAATTACTTAGCATCAATTTTGTCGCATCCCATCTATGTAACATCCACGCGCGGTCGCGGCGTCACGCGTCACTACGGCCATCTACTTCTCGAGTCGCACCGCGCTTGTATGAAGTATGAATGAGCGTGTAAATATCGAATAGAATTTAGCAAGAACAAATGGAACAAAGCGACAATACATGTTAAATTGTTTATTATGCGTTTTTTGTCGTTCTGTATGTATTTGTACGTGTAATAATAAGATATCACACATTTAAAATCTTATGAATTTACCTTTTATCGGAGAGCGTGATAATTATGTTATTTTAATTTTTAACATAGAACAAATACTAAGTAACGCTGCATACTAGTGAGTGTGAGGCTGACAGCTGTGTGCGTAATCGTGTCTGTGTGGCGCGCGTAGGTACACGGCGTGACGTCGACCGTCGCGGCCGGCCGCCGCCGGCGCGGTGTCGTTGGCCGAACAGCTGATAGCGAATTTATACGTTGTTTTAATCCATTGCTGTTTTTTGTGAAAAACAGTAATATGACGGTTTTTTTTTCATATTCATGTTGCATTGTGTAGTATTAACGAAATAATACCAAAAAAAATAAAAAAAAACGCATAAAAAATCGGAAAAATCAAGAAAAAACCGATGAAAATTTTCAACGCCATAAGCATCAGAATCGTGTCTAAAGTCATTTTTTTTCGTTTTTGGTAGGCTGTCTGTTACACCCTGTATATATACATATATACCCCGCAAATTTCGTCGTCTATGGACAAGCCAAAATTTATTTTCTGAAGGTGAAATGCTTTTTGTCGTTGTGCTCATAGTCTGGTCTGATTATGTACTTATCGCAATCCCATGTCTTTTAAATGAATAGAGTGTGTTAGTATTAACTTTATATTTTGTTACGCTTTGAATTAAGATAGTTAATACCTAAGCGTCTCCTATAAAAAGTTAATAAATATACCCAATATAGTTTATTATAAATTAGATTGGTCTGGGAACCAAATTTAAAATGCAAAAACAGAACATAATGCAAGTTTTTGAAAAACCAAAAATAAATTTGGATTTTATCTAAATAGAAATACAACAAAGGATTGGTTAGGAGGAAGTTTTTCAGAAACTAAAAATACATTTGGATTTTATCAAAGTCAAAAGTGTAAAAAACGGCACAACAAACAAAAGATTTTTTTCTAATTCAGGTTAGAGAACACTTTTTGTACAATAATGTTATCTTAACTGAAATCATTTTTAAAACTAGCCACTTACTTTAAAACTCCGAGTTATAATTTCTGCGAATCTAATTGTTGATTGTGTCAAGATAATCTTATTTACCTGATAATCTTATAGTCCAACAACTTCGTATAGAGTGTTGTGTGCAAGCTTGCGGTTGAATAATGTTAACAAAATTCAGAATTTAGAACATTACTGACCTAATATTATAATTATAATATGTAACCTTTAATTTTCAATTGCGTTTAAGACCCGTTACAGTATAATATTATGTGTACAAGTCACGAGAGTTAAAAATCTTAGTGACCAGGCTTATAGACCTTATGGGAAATACATATTTTTGTTTAGTTATTAATCTAGATCAGTGATTCCCAACCAGTGGTCCGTGGACCACCACGGACCGTCCGAGGAAGTCAAAATGTGGTCTGTGAATGATTTTAAAATTTTAAATTTTCAGGATGATTATTACATTTTATTTTTAATATACCTACATAGTGGTCCCTACTAACAAGAATATTATAAAAGTGGTCCTGGACTAAGAAAAGGTTGGGAACCCCTGATCTAGATAAATCGTGCATGCCAAAGCCCTCTACTAAGTAGTCGGACTTTATTTTTACCGCTATAATAATATAAATATAAAAATATAGTTGTTTTTTGATCTTTGCCTAGCCCTATGGGAAAAATGCGTGATATTATTTATGTATACCTCTTTAATAATAAATAGATCTACTACTATTATAGAGCAAATAATTTTGTGAGTTTGCCCGTATACATAAGTACTCTGTGAAATCAGTGATATACCTAATTTAAAAAAAAAATCTTTTGTAAAAGACACGCTATGTACTTCGTACTTCTTCTTAGTCAAATTGGTTGCTTATTTGTTGCTTGTTTTAGTATGAATTTCTATCGGATTAAAAAAAGTTATGTATTATGAAGAATGTAAATATAAAAACCCAGACAAAGCCGAGGCGAATTGTTTGTAGATCTATTACTATTGACGTCATCAAGAATTTGCGTAAGCATCTTATTAATTTACGTAGTATTTTAAATTGTTGATATTCATCTTGTTTGTTTTTACTTCCTAAACATTAAATCTATTAAAAGATTCGTATTTTTGTTCTAGAACCATTTTGGATTTTATGATTTTGACTGAAATAGGTTCTCACGAGGTTTTCGTTCACACAATTTTATTGAGCTATATAAAGACGATGTTTGAAGATTTGAATACAGTCATGGCGTGGTTGGTTTAAGGAAGATTATTGTTTCATTAAATCGCATATTTGCGTTATGAAACAGAGATAAAAATATTTGTTTTGACAAATACTTACCTGCCCTTTTATCGGAATTCGCAGATAAAGTTAAAACAGGTCAGTATAGTTTTCATTTAATTTCTCTAAATTACATCTTTGTTCATTTTTATACCAGTGTTCTACTCTATTAGATTCGATTTTTTTAAATGGCTAGGAAGGTTCAGTGGCCTAAGTAATCGTTAAACCCATCTGATGACTTAACTTAACTTCTTAGCTTTGTGACTATCGAATTGTTAATAATTAACCTATTTAAATACTGTGCGGTAAATTGTAATAGAAAATAATGATTTGTGCATTCCCAAAATGTCCAGATGGTTAAAAATAATGTCATATGTCATTAGAATTGACAGCACACAATATAAAATTCACAATCTTTGCACTCCCTATTCGCAATAATTTATTTAATGCATATACTGACACCAATTTAGTTTATTCGTCAGTTAAATTTTATACAAAATACTCACACAGCTCTTTTTGTATGCGCGGATCAATTTTGATTAGACAAGCTAATTAGTTTGTACTAATTAGTATTTGTGATGTGGACATGTTTGAGTGACGTTTTAATTTGTGCTGTTTAAATGTGAAATTATAAGGTGATTATTATAATTATACAATTTGGGGGTCTGTTTATTATTTGACTAACTTTATTTATCTAAAGATTTTAAAAGACTTCGTCTATTAGTATGTACGACTGCTGTTCGTGAGGTCTAGGGTTCGATTCCCATGTCGGACAAAGTGCTATTGGTTTTTTCTAATTTATATTAGTAGTTAAATTTCTTAATAGTAGTTTGGAGTTATTTACCGAGTATGGTACTAACATGGTCGTCGCCGGCTCGTCCCCTATAAATTGGGACTGTCATTGTGAGTGGCAAAAAATGACTTTCATGCACCTGTGCCTAAACCGTCGGGTATAACTGGCGTGATATTACGAGTACATATGTATTTAACTTACTTAAATTAACTTAAGTAGAGTGTAAATAGTAAATAAATTTAACCCATTACCGTCCCACTGCTGGACAAGGGTGTCCTCCCGTAATGAGGGAGGGTTTAGGCCTTGAGTCTACCACGCTGGCCAAGTGCGGGTTGGGGACTTTGCATGGCATTTGTATTAAACAAATTTTAGGCATGCAAGGTTTCCTCGCGATGTTTTCCTTCTCCGTTGGAGCATGTGATAATTATTTCTAATACACACATAACTTCGAAAAGTCATTGGTGTGTTACCTCGGGTTTTCATATGTAAAATTATGATGGTCCTATAAATTTCAAAGTCTCATATTAAATCTATTTTAAAACATCAACAGTTCACTAAAACAGGTCATTGACACCAACCCACTAATAAATACTATAATATTGACATTAGACATAACAATGTTGATAGACAGGTGTTAATGATATGTAATGTTTGTACAACTGTTTGTGTCAATTCATTGATAATGCGGGCTTGCAGTATTTACACTTGAGTACCGCGAAATAATAACATTGGCAGTCAAATTAAATGTTTTTGAATAAGTCAAACTCAGTTAAACAAGTTCTGGATGAGATTGAAATAGGTTATCAGGCAGACTTTGACAGTCGTGTTGACATAGCTGTCTTTTTATCCAGCAGATAGGTTATCTAATGCTTAGTCATATAAGCTCTAAAACGGGCATTAAACATTGTACATACGTTTTTTATTAGGATATAGGGAAATATAAAAATAGTTTCTGTCGGCCATTTTGTCCGAGCATAAACGTTTTTCGGAGATAAAACAGTATATTAAGTAAGTAGTCTAGTAGAGAGTATTCTTTTCACTAAACTATTGTAACCATTTTTATCAAACTTCGATAATACTTATTTATTTATTTAGGAACAATAAATTAACAATCATATTATTATGTTACAGTGGTATATAAAATCCATACAAATGTTTTACCCAGATTTGCGATGTTTTGTCGATGATTACACTGATAGTGTTCTAAATCTGACTCGAAACAAGTCTGGCCGAAACGTCAGGCAATTCAAAGTTAAATGCATACTCATGTTGATTTCCGTACAATAAAAGATTGCAAGCATGTATTTAAATATATGCAAGATAAATTTGTATGTTTTGTTTTATTCCGGTTAATACACTACTCAAATTTGACTAAATATAATTTTAAAATTTTCATATAAATAGTAATATAAAAGTTTAAAATAGAAATAAGTAGATTATCAAGTAATAGAGTGACGCAAAAACGTTTTTCTAAGTTAATTTAAATACAATAAACCGTATTCTTTTTACGTAGTAACTTGTTTTGAAACATGACAGTATTTTCTCATAGTACAGTTAATTAAACTAATTAATAATATTAACATAAGTAAATTAATTATTAATTGCGTCATAAATATTCCCATACTTGTAAAACAATTAAAAAACGGTCAAGTGCGAGTCGGACTCGCACACGAAGGGTTCCGTACCATCACCTCTAATAGAAAATCACGTTTGCTGTAAGGGGACATTGCTTAATATTTATTTTTTATTTTTAATATTTGTTGCTATAGCGGCAACGGAAATACATCATTTGTGAAATTTTCAGCTTTCTAGCTATCACGGTTTATGATACACAACTTAGAGATAGACGTACAGATAGACAGACAGCGGAGGCTTAGTAATAGGACCCTGTCCCTTTGGATACGGAACCCTAAAAATGACAAAAAACATTTGAAACTGTTAAAGTTCAATTCTCATTCTGAATTCTCACAATTCATTATCACGCCTATTATTTGTTATATTTATTTAATACTTTATTACACGAGTCTTGAATTCGTGTGTGACCACGGCTAGTATTCGGTGTAAAATGTGACGAAAGCAAATAAAATCATTCATACATTTAGGTCAAATATTGACACTTATGATAGTCGATACAATTACTGAATCTACCACTAGCTCGGAAAGGGGGTAAAACCTTATACCTAGGTAAAGTGCGTTAATTTCTGATAATTATTAGATTCTTATTCTTATGTTACGGCAAATATTTGTATTTATAACAAGAGTAAACGAATATTGTTCTTTGCAGAAGAACTGAAGTAACCAAGAAATGTATAGGTAATTGAAAATGATATGAAGAAATAATCAGGCATTTGAAGAAAACGGAACAATACTTCAGCAAAAATGACAATTTCACCTCTTGCAAGACAAGTAAGTTGAAAAGAAAGCATTTTTACATACATATTTTAAAATAAACTTTTTAAAATTAATAAAAATTTCTTATAAATACTTGTTGCCGTTTTTTCGATGGCACTCAATTACTAACAGATAAAAAATATGTGTTTTACTTCTATTTTAAACGTTTCAAATTAATTTTAATTTGAAATATAGTAATCTTCTGCACTGATAATACAAAAGTTTCTTAGCTTACTTTTTATTTTATCTCGACTATTTATTTTTCCAGTTTATGATAGCAGGGTCAACGCATTTAGCAGCATTATCAGCTGGTGGTGTGATCGCATACCCGAGTGTTCTACTGCAGCAGCTACAAGCAAACGACACTATAGTACAACTAGACTTACACAATAGATCATGGATCGGTAAGACTACCTTTAGAATTCTTTATAACAAAATAAATTGTACCATAGTTTTTTTAAGGTCGAAGTTCTTTTTATTGAATAGCAAATTTTTTTGCACTAACCTCGACGGAAAAATAAAGAGGCACACTACATATGACTTGTAAAGCCATCGTTTAAACACGTGTTTCGTAAAACCTGTTTTAATACTAATTACATCTTTAGACTGAGTTCAACAGTTTCTCTCATAATTTTGTGGACCCTATCTCAAAATACTTAATGCTACAGGGAAAATCTATCATGAGCATGATACAGTACAAACAGCAGTGCCAAATTACAACTTTCGTACCTATTTCAAAGAATGTAGTCGAAGCTGAAACTGTCAATCAATTCAAAAATAGACTGGACAAATATTTATTTAATGAATGATTACATCATAGTGAATTACCAGTATACAGGCATTAACCAGTTGCATGCCTGCTAATAAATAAATAATAAATAAAATAAATATTTACTCCATGTTATTTTGTATTATGTTACGTTACCGCTGAATTTGGAATCTCCTTAAAATATGACCTTTATCTACTTTCAGGATCAGTTCATGGCATAGCCGGAATACCGAGCATCCTACTGCCACTGTTAATGCAATATCAAGGCAGGAAATGTGCCTTTGTCTTAAGCTGTCTCTCCATCATAACTGGCTGGGTCTTCACATTTTTCGCTCAGAGCATCACCACACTTATCATTGGAGAATGCTTCCACGGCCTTGGAACTAATGGTCTTCTCGCCGTTAGTTTCTTGAGCGTCTCAGAAATGGTTCAACCGAAGTACAGAAATACTTGTTTAGTACTTTACGGAACAGTACAAGCTTTGGGAATCTCTTCTGTAGGTATCCTAGGAAGATATCTCCATTGGAGGACTGTCAGTATAATCATGGCCTGTCCAGTTCTCATAGCTTTGCCTATTGGATGCTTCTGGCCTCAATCACCTTCGTGGCTCGCTTGTAAAGGAAAGTTTGATGAATGTCAAAGAATATTTGAGAAGCTGAGAGGAACTGATGAAGAATCTACGAAAGAATTGAAGGCTATCGTCAATTCACAGAAGGACATTTTGACAATACGCCAGAATAGTATGCAAGAGTTCTTTCAAACGATTTCCAGGAGAGATTTTTATATGCCAGCTCTTCATACTTTTATATTAATAAATGTTTTATACTGGGGAGGAGGGATGCCCGTGATAATATACTCAACAGATATGATGATAAAATCTTCTGGAAGACCACATCCACAAGTCAAACTTATAATGGACTGTACTTTATTTATCGGGTATAATATTGCAACGGTTCTAGTCAGGTACTGCAGTAGCAAAAAAGTAATGATATTCAGTATGTCAGGGTCTGCTGTATTCATGACGTCAGCTGCCATTGTGACGTACTTGCAGAGCATAGGGGAGGTGGCAAAGGATTCCGATATTGCAGTTTATTCTTTGCTCGGTTTCGTAGTATTTTTGAGCTTGGGTTCGAGCTGTATAGGGTTTTCTATAGCCAGTGAGATAATGCCGGTGAAACACAGAGGTATAGGGGGATGTTTATACGTAGTGTATACTTGCGTACTCCATTCATTCTCGTTGAAGGCGTACCCGTATTTATGCGTGTATATTGATGTATGGGGTGTGTTTTTAATTTATGCGGTGTATAAAACATTCTCTATATTTTTTATTTGGATGTATGTGCCGGAAACTAGAAATAGAATGTTGCATGAGATTGAACAGTTTTATAATTGTGGACATTTCAAAGATAATATTATTGATGAGTCTGTTAATGTACCTTTTATAAGGACTGAGAAAAATATTGAGTGACCAAAGTGCCTTTATGTACTCTTTATAAGTAAGTTCAGTTTACATTCCATAACCTTTACTGGAGGTATTATGTATATACAATCCTAAAATATTGCAATTAATTTATGATGTCATTTAATTAGTAGTAATTAGATATAAAGTTACATAAATATTCATAATTTACCAGGTTCAGAAATCTTTATTTCAATGCCTACTAATATAAGAATAGCAATAATTTTTAAAAACGTGTCAATCTTAGTGAAAATTAAACCTACTCATATCTGAGCGTAGTAAAGTTTATTTATAAAAACCCATTCACACTTGTGTATTTATTTATATTTACTTTCAAAACATACTCGAAGCAAAGAAAACAAGTAACAAGTGTAGTAATAAATTGTTGAAGTAATCAATGAGTTGTTTCATTCAATGTTTTATGACGTCTATTGAGTAGATAAATTGCATTGCTTTAGTTAGGTATTGAGAGCACGATTTAATGCAAAAGAAAATAAATGTTATATTTTAAAAGCCATTGTCAGTGAGACCGCGGTAAGTAAAGAAAATCCTAGCCTTTATAACTAGTTTTTTTCGGAATAATAAGTTTCTTAAGCTTGGTTTTGGGTCTTTAGCTAAAAATTTAATTTTATAACATATTTCCCAACCTATAATTTCTCACCGAAAACACTGCAAGGAATTGATTAAATCGGTTCAGTCATTTTCTAATGAAAGAAAGACAAACAAGCACTTGCACATTCATAATATCAGCGGATGCATAAATATCTGATAATATAAGTAGGCTAAATACATACAATTTTGCATGAGTGTTTGTTACTAACAAACATTGAAAATACAATACAACTTATTTGTTTAACAATAAACTACACTTGGAAGATTTTATCAATCAAAACGCAAGGAGCAATATCATTCATTCATTAAATACAGAAAGTATGTTTTAGTAGTCAGCTGTCTTTGTCATTTACAGGTTGTAAGAGAAAAATAACAAATGTTTTTTTTTTTTAATAAAAATGTGATCTTTTTAAAAGTTTCTATAATGTGTATTGGTTAATACGTTTTGCTGTGTATGCGAAGAAAATACAATAATAATGGAGTTTTCACCTTTTATGAGACAGGCAAGTTTTTTATAAGTTAGTCTTGGGTTCATTTTTTTTGTCTTTGAGGATTATAATTATCTGGATAGCAGTTTGGAGTTCAGGCACGCGTCTTTTGCCCGGCAATAATAAATCATTTGCCTCTATTCATCTACTAACTATAATTAAGGTATCAATAGGCCTTTTTAAAAGTAAAATTTTAATTTTAAAAGCAGTGATGATGTTTGTCATGCTCGCAAAGCCATGTCAAGCACATCTCTACTTTGCTACAGACGTAGATTCATTATTACAAAATTAAAATTAGAAAATGCTGTACAAATGGCATATTTAATTTTTGTGTACCTACTACATAATATTTTAAAAACAAGTATAAACTATTACATCTTGTTTCCTTAACAAATAAATTAACAGACAACACAAACAGTAGGATCCGGACAGATATTGGAGCGTTCAGTATTAGATAGCTTAAAGTGTCAAGGCGTTCCAATAAGATCTCCCGTCTTAACAACAAACTCCCTTAGGGATGCTGCACAACTAACTGCTAATACTAAATCGTGAAGTTTTGTTCAAATTAAGACTTGTTTTAAGTCATTGTTTTGACAATTATTTGAGGAGATTTTGTTCAGTAGGTGAAGATTTCTTAGAAAAGTTATGTAAGCATTGATTGGTCATGTTGTAGATGGGATGCTTAGTGATAATTTGGGCTGTTATATTTTTAAATTAAAAGGTAAAATCACGCATATTTCCTATAGGGGTAGACGAAATAAACTTTAAAAAAATCATTTTGATTCAATGCGATTACTCCCGTTTATTGTTAAAAGTTAGTAAGTTTAAAGTAATTTAAACATAATATTCATTCCATAAATTGCTATCCAATCGATAAAATTAAATTCGAGTCTAATAAAAAAAATCAAGGTTAATGAATTTGTTCTCCAAATTCTTTTCTTTCGAACTCGTTTAAAAAACTGAGTAATATTAAAGTCAGTATGAAAAAGAGTTGCAAAATACAATTAACAAAGGTCAACAAACCTTTGACAAGTCTCGTAAACAGTGGCGACATCTACAATAACATTGACATAATAACACCTTGTTTGTTAGTAAATAATAGTAATTTTGTCGTAGCTATGATTATAATTATCGAACCGGTTGTTTGTACAGTGTATTAACGAGGTGCCTTGTTATAGATGGCTAATTTATGGATATTGTTCGGGACAATATTTCAGGGTTTAGTAGTGTCTCTCTCGGGTATAGAAGGTGGGAGTGCGATAAATGTAAAAAGTTACAGTAGGTGTTTAATTTTGGTATTCAAGTTTGATTGATGTAGGTAATCCTGAATCCGATTCTCGGGCTAAGAAAAGTGCTGGAGTGGTTAATTTTTGAACCTCTGTTAGTCCGATTTTCAACGCAGATTACATGTGCTGTCATTAGATGCTGATCTCATGGAATCTAAGGTTTAATACATGATCATGATAATTATGAGGTTTTCAAATTGCTGTTGAAATGTCTTTTAATTACTTTAATTAAATTGAAAAAAAAACAATTCCCGCACTATGAATTTCTGTCGCGGGGACTTTTACAAACATACAAACAACGCACACAAAGTACAATCAGACCCGGAACAACTATACATGCAAATATGCACAAAGAAGTTGTCAAGTAACATAGAGCTTTTCAACGTGACCGGTACTACTTCCTGTACCTACAGGTGTAACTAAATAAGTGCATATTTTTTCCCTTTTCAGGTGTTCGTAGCAATAGCCCCGCAATTAGGAGCGTTGTCTGTAGGCGGATCTTTTGGGTATCCCTGCGTTTTGCTGCAGCAGTTTAAATCCAACGAATCCAGTATAAGACCAGACCTAGACACTATGAGTTGGATTGGTATGCTTCTAATTCCTGAAATTCAATAAAAAAAAATCATACAGCGATGCAAAGCGTTCTTGACTGGAAAATATCGAATTTTCTAGCAGGAGAAGATATAGTCAATGTTCGACATAGACCAAAATTTGAAATGATAGATATAAAATATAAACATTGTAGTATAAATCAGACCAGAAATATTCTAGCGAACTTACGTTTAAATTGTCTAAAAGCTAATGAAACATTATCGTTACCATCTTGATTTGTTACAGCATCAATGCAAGGCATAGCCGGTATAGGAGCAATATTCATGCCATCAATCATGCAATGGAAAGGTCGCAAATACACATTCATTGGCAGCTGTGTTCTCCTCATCATCGGCTGGATACTAGCATTCGCAGCAATGGATTTCTACATTATTCTTTTAGCCCAAATATTCTTAGGACTTGGTAGCAATTGTACTGCAATCGTGAATTTGATGACAGTCAGTGAAATGCTAGGACCTAAATATAGGACTGTTTCAATGATGTTATTAGGTATCAGTCAGTCTTTAGGTTTGGCAATAGTAACTTCTATAGGTACATTGATCAATTGGCAAAACTTAGCTTTAGTAATGTGTTCTCCAGTAATTATAGCTTTGCTGATGATATTAATATGTCCTGAATCACCTTCCTGGTTGGCTTATAAAGGAAAATTTGAAGAATGTGAAAAATCTTTTACTTGGTTGAGAGGGTCTGATGATGAAGCGAATAAAGAATTGAAAGCATTGATAGCTAGTTATAGAGAAGATAAAATAGAGACAAAAAAGTATTTTTTTAAAGAAATTTGTGATAAGATAAAGATGAAAGATTTCTACAGGCCTAGTATACATATGATTGTCATTTTGTTAAATTTCTACATCTGTGGTGCCGTGTGTTTAATGATTTATAGTAAAGATATCATGGAACAGGCTACTGGTAATGAGAAAGCTGCTTCCTTTGGCTACCTATTCATTGATGTAATTTTCATATTAGGCGCAGTATTTTCTTTAATTTGTATCAAATATTGTAATAGTAAAACGGTCATATATATCGGTGCTGTAAGTAATTTATTCCTTTTAATAGGTGCTTTGGTATCTTATTTACAAAATTCAGGTGTAATATGTAAGAATTCTTTAATATTTATTTATTGTTTTCTTGGTTTTATTGCAGTATCTCATTCAGGTTTTAATACTATTACTTTTGTGTTAGCTGTTGTGTTAATGCCGGTAAAACATAGGGGTATTGGGGGTGCCTTATATACTATATGGACATGTGTCCTACATTTTTCTACAGTCAAATTATTACCTTACTTGATCCTGTATTTGAATATTTCTGGTACATTTTTGTTGTTTTCTCTTAGTAGTTTGATTTGTACGGTTGTGATTTGGAGATGTGTTCCTGAGACTAAAGGAAGGACTCTCCAAGAAATTGAAGATTATTATAATTATGGCCGTTTTGTTAAACAAAGAGATTTAGAAGATGACTTTGATAGTAATACACTGATAGCCAAAGTTGAAACAAAATAACTGTAATATTGTGTGTAGATATGTTTTTTAGTAATTCTATAATGGTATGTATGATTTCAATAAGGTGTATTATAAGGAATGTAGTATTGTGTTCTGAGGGTAAAAGAAAACATCGTGGGAAAATTAAACCTTATATTTTTTGTTCTATTATTTATTATATATTTTTGTAGTGGGCATAAAGAAATTATCGGTTATAGAAAAAAATAGTATTAGTGAGTTCGGGTGTATAGATCGTAAACAAAAAATCTTATCTCTTCCTTTATTACATTCTATTAAATGCAATAAAGAATCACGTAATATCTATCGACCGACTACTTAGAAATTCTTGATAGTAAATTACATACCTGCTTCGTAGAATATAAACATGAGTAATAATGTCTCATGAAACGTATAATATAATTCAGATAAATATATCTTATGCGTATTCAAAAGCATTAAAGAAAAACCTCTCTTTGTACTACTCGATAATATCAAACGCTTTGATATTTCGGAGCAGAACTTGCGAAGCGTTATCTTGCGATGCTAAGAGTTTGTGTCCATTGGCTTGTTCGAAATCAAAGTACGGTATCAATAACTTTAATCTAGTAGCTCAGTATTTTTTGTGTTTATCACATTAAATTTAAAGTTGTAAAACAAAAATAGATGAAAAAAATATTAGATGTATTTGTAATATAAATAACATCAATTCTGTTGGGGGTCTTTGCCATACTAATTGGATTGCAGCAAAAATCGTATATTTTAGCGTTTACGTTTTGTTTGAGCTATAAACACAAACAATATGTGCACTTAATAAATAACTTAAAGAAGTGATAATTAACATTCATCTTTGTTAATAGTGTGACTATGTTAGTTTATATAATGCGTTATAAATAAATTTAAAGTGTTATATTAATCGCTTTACTATTTTCGTTCGATATACGTCATGACGTCCCGTACAACTTAGTGTAATGGAAACCAACAGCAAGTCGTATCCGACGGCCGATTGGCGAGATATAATCTTAAAGCGTTTGCTTTAATATCCTCTGATAGCGGCTGACTCATCGGAATTATATCAGTGAGATATCTGTTGGTCTTATGGAGCTAGTTGCGGAGTTTTGGGTCGTTGGTCAATGCTGGTAATATGCTGGACTGTGTATATTGAGTGTGAGAAGAAATTGATTTATTTAAACATACTAATTATGTGAACTATGATAAAGAACTCTCAGGTATGGAAGGTATATAGGCATCGCAATGTTTTCTTTTACCGTAAGAAGTAGTGATAATTTTTATAATACACACGTTAGTTCGAAAAACCATTGGTGTGTGCCTCGGGTGATAGATGTCCTCTTATTCGGAGAGGAGACCCGTGCTCAGCAGTTCGAATAAACACTGAGTGTAGAATAAATTTCTGAAATTCCAAAGATTTTTTATAAATTTTTAATATAGAAATCTTCGTGAAGGCAATTATAAATGAAGTAATACAGGTATCTAATATTAACCAGAGATTTTCAACCGCTATTCTCTCCTATTTCATAGTCCTTAAAATACAAGAAAATAATAAAAAATACGTGAAAAACGTAACGACGAAACAACGTTTTGGAGGCTTGAGTGCATAATTACACTTTTAACTTTAATCGTCGAAAATCTGTTACGAAACGGAACGAGACTGAATATATTTTTGCGGGTTATTTTTGTAGTACCTTGCTTGTAATACACGAAAGTGTTTATTGATTTTCTTACAAAGATAAGTTCTCCACAAAGAACTAATTTTGTGTGTTCCTTCCACAGAGGCTTCTAAAAAAGGACACAAAGTACAACTAAACCCGAAATAATTGTCTGTATACTGCGCCTATACGATTTTTACGTGAAGGTGCGCGGTCATATGAACTTAGCCTAAGTGCTTGGCCAGACTGAACACGCGGGTGCAGGCGCGGCGCGGTTGCGGGAACGCGCGCCCGCATGTCCACTACAGAATATGCTACAATAAGATTTCATATGTTTAAGAGCCTGCCCAGATGAAGCGTTTTACGCGCGAGTCCACTCGCGCGTAGACACTCGCGCGTTCTTGAGGTACTAGAGCTACATATATCCCGTCCAGAAGACTTTGCGCGTGTCATCACTCGCGCGTAAAACGCGTGCAATAACCGCGACTCTCGACTCGCGCGTCGTACGCGCGAGCGGCGCGCGAGTCGAGATACTCGGGCGCCATTGCTGCGTCCAGTATTACGCGCGAGTGCGTGGCGTATGGACGTATTTAGTTGCGATGATGGAGCGTCCCTCCTAGAGTAGAACGCGCGTAAAACGCGGTATCTGGACGCAGTGTAAAATTGATACGCGCGAGTCCACTCGCGCGTAAAACGCTTCATCTGGACAGGCTCTAAGTACGACGCGCCGTGTCCGTGCCCGCACCCGCGTTCTCAGTTTGGCCAAGCCCTAACGCGTGTTAGAATGTCATTGTGTGTCTATTGAAATGAAAGTATGTATATTTATGATCTATCTTCCTGTCTAGTGCACGAATGTCATAATATACGAATGGTTACTTTAAGGACAAATTATTTCCTACAATAATTTTGTCAAAAAGTACTCAGAAGAAATCAGTTCTAATTAATACACAATATTAATTGTAATTAAGAAGAGAATTTCAATATTTTTCTACAGTTTCTCATTTAATTGATCTGGTTTTAATTAAACGTCGGCAATCAAGGAGCTCTATTTAAATGAAGCATCTTCATTTCAATTGATATTATCATTATTAAGACGTAATTACATTTTATTATAATGTAATTAATTAAACATTTTTGATTTAAAAGTACGACAATATTTTAAAAAACAAATATGCTTATAAAAAATATTTCTGGCACACCACGTCTATAGTTCCCAATGGTGTAAGCAAAGCTGTATTACATAACTTAAACTTTGCCGTTTACGATGCTAGTCTTATGTAATATATTGCTATACTACCAATGATCAATAAAGAGCATTACAATTTCTTTTTATCCCTTAAAGAAGAAACATTCCAATGCGTAAACGAAAAATACAATATCACCTGACCTGGGAGTCGAACCCAAGACCGACTAACAGTAATAGCGGACAAGCAGTCACGTAGATGACCGCTCAGACCACGAAAATATTTTAGTGTAAAGGTTCAAAATAGTAAGTATCTTTCTAAAAAATAAATGATCGAAATTTATTTACTAACTTTCCCTGATGTTATTTTTAAAAGCATTTCGATATTGGCCTATTGGTTTGTTCCCTCAATCAGTCAATTGATCATGTTTTCCTAATCATAAGGAAAAAGAGCTGAAAAATTCAGAACCTTTTTGTTTGAAAATTATTTCAGCAAAAATTGGTTTTGGTAGCAATATGCTCGATCAAAAATATTATGATATTTTTTCAGTTTCAAGTTTCTAATGAATGAAAAAGTTCTGTTCTAGGTCTGAGAATCGGCCAACATCTATTTTTCATACACCTAAGTGACACAATTTTTTTTATATGGCAAAGCAACATTTGCCGCGTCAGCTAGTTTATATATAGATTTATATTTAAATATTTCTCTCTATCGTATTTGAAAAGCTTCCGCTACGAAAGATGGCGTTGCAACAAAAACTCCTGTTTTATCAAAGTCGGTTTAAACTATTGTTGTCTGGGCATAATCTTGTGCGTATTTATCTATTTACGACCAACTTAACCGTAAAACGCATTTATTATAACATAGGTAAACATTGCTAAACAACCCTAAAATAAGCCAAAACCGTTTTAAACCGCAAAAAAGCAATGATTAATCTTACAGACTCTGGTAGTTAATATTTTTCCCGCGCCCGCCACGAAACAAACTTTGATTTGTAATTCATGAATTTTATTAAGAAGATCGTGACGAAGTTAAATTGAGTTTCGTAGTCATCTTATTGCGATGTCCGGTTCACCGTTTGTACCGCTTCCTGGGTTTTTTAAACCGACTTAGAATTTCAAGTTCCTTTGAATTAAGTTTGTTTTATGATGTTATTTAAATTTTGTGAAATTGCCACCTTATTTTATGCAAAATGATACCGTAGCTTACCGTTGTGTTTTATAGAAATAAATATACTATACTAAGAGAGAAAAACATATATTATGGATGGGAAATTAAACGTAGTATATTTGTTTGTCAAGACTTAAGTATTGAACCCAAAGATATAAGACTCGAGAATGTGAAAATTATTTTATGTCCATACAATAATGCACATAAATATCACAATAACAAAAAAAAGGAATAAAGAAAACTTAAAAAACCAAACGTCTTCCATGATTAAATTTAAAAATCACATTATTTAAAGTAACGTAATATTAAAAATTTCGAAGTTCCATATTATAGATAATCATTATCATACATCATTGATAGATTAAAAAGTTTACCTATTAAACACACTTTTGAGAAAATACTCTTTTACTAACAATACATTCGTTCTTTTACAATATGTACCCTACAGTAAAATATTTATTTAAAATTTCTAAATGAAATTCTCCAAATATCATTTCCCAGTAGACGTCTGATTGCAATATCCCATAGATAGACATGGTTGATACGTGAACACATTAACGTATGGTAAGCAAATCAACTAAAATGACGTCTCGGTCTCAAATTGGATACGTAATAATGTTGAGTCGCAGACGTTTTAGGGGGCTCGTAGACTGCAAGGATTGAGAGAGGACTTCTGAAATCCTCCCTGTTCCAAAAATTCATTAAGTATATTAGAAAATACCGTACTACGATTGGGGGG
This sequence comes from Anticarsia gemmatalis, assembly GCF_050436995.1. NCBI lineage: Eukaryota > Metazoa > Arthropoda > Insecta > Lepidoptera > Erebidae > Anticarsia > Anticarsia gemmatalis. The sequence goes on along the minus strand of NC_134767.1, from coordinate 2,436,543 downwards.
TATGATATCTTGATATAAAAAAGAGTAGAAGATTTGAAGGTTTAATTATGATTTTATTCTATTACAGGGCCATAATTGATTTAAAAACCAAAACGTTTTTGTATTTAGGTAGGACAAAATATGTTGACACTTATAATGGTCGTCACAATTACTGAATCTACCTCTAACGTGGAAAGTGGGTAGAACCTCTTAAGAAGAGAAATCTCACGGTCACTTTTACATTTGCTAAATCGTTGAAAGTGGAAAGAAATAACAATTCGTCAGAACACTTAAAAATGAAACAAAAGAAAATGTATGTATAAAAAAAGAGTAGAAAGAATACCTAAATGTGAATTAATTATAAAAACCCAAAAAGGTTTCAGTTTGCAACAATGTTTACGAAAGATTTTAAATGTTGGTTAAATCTTACAAGCTTGCTTTAGTTGCCTGCTATAACGTACACAAAAGAAAAGAGAAAAACAAAAACGATGACAAAGTTACTTCAGTTAGCCAAGAAACTCATTATAAAACTATCAAACAACATCTTAGGCGATTAACACACTGCCCCGCATCATGCTGCATATTGCGTGTCGACGCACCTACGCGCGTTCCTGCGGGAGTGCAGATCTGCATCATCGTGCGCTTTTTTTGCGCACTCACGCGCGTAGGTGTGTTTTGTAGATTCATGCACGGCGGCTCTCATTTATTCGCCGTTCTCTGTGGTGGTCGTGCAGTACTGAGCATCACGATAGTCTTGATAAAAATCACGCGCGGCACTGCGGGATTCGGTGTGCCATACCTTGCGTCTCGCCTCGCACCTACGCGCGGGGTGCATGTTTCTCCGCGTGCATGCGCGTGATCCGCATGAACGCGCGTGGATGCATTTTCTGTGTGTTAGACTGTGCGTGTTTTCCATACAAACGGAGATACTTACAAGCAACGTTCGAACACGCATTCACGCGCTACGCTGCGTGGTGCGGGGCAGTGTGTTAAGCGCCTTTAATTACAACCTCAAGCATCAAAGTAATAGAAATCATTATTTACACGCGCACACATACACGCACATAATAATATCCACTATACTAGCTGTGACCTGCTGCTTCGCTTGCAGAGCAAACCAGCAAAATTTTTTGCACTGTTTAGTAATACAAGATTTAAAACGGAATTAAGGTAGTTTTGAGTGGTTAAAAGTCACTATGACTATTCGCACTATCTCTACAGGAAGAATCTTTAATATATCACTTAGTTTTGAAGTATAAAGAAGAGTAAATTAAAAAAGATTTATTTTGTGTTACATTAAAGTCTGCCACATTAAAATAAATATACTAGCATGCGCTTGTTCTCAGCTTCACCAAAAAAAGTGGCTTATGACCTTTTCGACATAATAATCTATAAAACTATCAAATTGCATCTAAATCAATACAACCGTTTCCATGGCAAAAAAGAATTAAAACTAAAAACAAACAGACAAACACACATTCATATTTCAACAGTAGTATGACAGATAGCTCTACATGTGTGCGTGTACACATCCTTCCACATCTCTCCACCCATCTCTGAAGCCGAGTCTAATAATTCGAAGAGCGAGTTAAATCCTATCTCGTGTAAATCAAATATTTAGCCAAGATGCTACTACGGCGACATACATGAGTTATTATGTGTAGTTTGTAAATAAATGTACGGTTATTTCGTATTTCAACGTGGAAATATAAATATTGTGGTACTTTGTCATTGAGGTTTTGATGTCTTTTTGGTTTTGTGTCAATATTTTGCTGGTGTCTTTATATGATATGTTGAATAAGTAAGCATGTGTCTTCAAGTGAAAATAGTATCCATTTTCTTATTTTCCGTCTGTTAAAAATTAATAATTAATTTTGATTGTTCCTCTCCATAGATATTTTTAGTGAGAAGCAAAAGAAAAAATTCTAAAAATTAAGGGGTTACCGAACTTGAGTTGTTGAAGCCTTTTTTATAACACATATTGCTTCATTTATGTACAAACTAAAACATTTGAAAAGCTAACCTTCAGATTATGAGGTCATTGGTCTTTGGCAAAGCTAACAACAAATAAAGATGAATGAATAAATGAAATGAATGAAAACTCTTTATTGTACATAAAGGAAACACAAAAAGCTTAAAATTAACTTAAAATCAAAGTACAATTGGCGGCCTTATCGCACAGTGGCAATTATTATGAAGGTTCTTACATAGTTTTGTATTATAATAACTTTTTGGTCGTCCGTTTTCTTTAATATTTAGATGAGCAATCAAAAGACCAGAGTCCTTTGCCAACTTTCAACCAAAAGCAGATAAAAGAAAAAGAGTATTTTAGTTTTATTATAATGTGTTACAATTGCTTAAGTAGCGAGCAATTTGGCCTCAACCAAGCATTTTAACTGTTAGCAATGAATATAATAATATATCATAATTAATTGATCATATAAGTTTAGTATTCATTTTTCATATAGGAAGATGTCTTTTGCTAAGTGGCCGCTATTATGGCAAGAGGTCGTAGGTTTAAACCCAAATACATAGATACTAGCTTCTACCCGCGATTTTGTCTGCGTGAAAAGATTTCCCGGCTTCAAAAGTATCCTTTTCATTTATCCAAGTAAAAAATAAAATAATTTCTACAATACTATAGATTCAATAATATTACTGTAGAAGTCTTAGATAAAATAAAAGCAACAATAATATTTTAAACAAAGAAAAAAAATTGTCCATACTGAAAATGCAAACACAATAGACTTTTTTACAATTCATTACCCGTCTCTTCACTAACCGAAATTAAAGCTTCGTATAGCAAGCGACTTAAACCATACATTATTTATTTTCATCTAAGAAATTCAACAAAAACGCCCTCCATAAATCCAGTGAACTGTTATATCGACTCGGAGCATGTCACTGAAACGCTGTGCCACCAACTTTGATTTGTAATTCATGAAATCATTATGAAGTTGACGCCGAACTTAAATCGACTTCCCTTGTAGTTCTACACCAAGTTACAAACACCACTGATAAAATTTTAACACAAGCGAATATCAACCTTATTGTTTAAAGGATAAGGTGCAAGAAAGTGGTGATTTTTGTTTCTTGAAGTGTAAATTTAAGTTTGTTGGTAATCTGACATCCAAACTTCGGGCCAATGACAATTTGTTAAATGTCTTATAAAGTTTTTTTGTTTGATGGAATGTTTAAGTAGAGGAGATTTATTGACCACTTTCTTGAGGGCAGTGGAGCACAAATTCTTTTTATGCGATAGAAATTTTGAGACAGTGAAAAATTGTACTTATGGGATTTTTTATACTGATTATAATTTCAACTGGTGAAAATGCGACATAGTCCATTGAAAAGGTTTATTAAGGGTTGCAATTTTCAGAGGACGATTTCTTTTACGAAATTATGTACTGTGAAAAATGCAAGCCAAGCCTCAAAAAACGAAATATTTCAATGGAGTAACATAGTTTAATGTCATTAGATAATAATGTGTTCTGGAAGTAATTCAACGTCAGTATGCTCTCAGTTTGTAATGTGAACTGACTTTTCATAAAGTTGTGAATTTCATACTAAATGTTATACATGCGACAGTGTGTCTATTTTACTTTAATGTCTAAAGCGCTGAATCGATTTTGATATAATTTTGAATTGAGGTAGTTTTGCGGCCGAAGGTCAGAAAAGGCTATTTTTTAAAAGTCACAAAATTGGCGCTGCGCTGGACAATATTATTTAATTTGAACCGGTAATGTCCACAGTCACTTTCACTTCTCATGCACTAAACTATCCCTACATATAATATTTACATCTAAATTTCAAACTAAGTTGCAACTCGAATATCTAACTTGGTAGACGTAATTACGTGATAGTAACTAACTTAGTGGTACTTGTATGTTCTAAATGTATTACTGGGTCTGTGTAGATGCAGATATTGAGCTCTGCATATTTTATGCGAGGTCCCAGGTTCAAAGTTCTTAGAATTATTTTGTATAGCATTAAGTTTAGACTACTTATCTGGTTTAAGAGGTTACGCATAATATGTAGCCAGATCATAAAAATAGGTTTCGATGGTCTCCATGGCGCAGTGGATAAAGTGGTTGCCAAGCCCGTGTTTTGATGGGTCGTTGGGTCGTGGGTGTGATTCCCACACGGAACAAATATTTGTACGATCCATAAATAGTTGTAATTACGTGATAGTAACTAACTTAGTGGTACTTGTATGTTCTAAATGTATTACTGAGTCTGTGTAGATGCAGATATTGAGCTCTGCATATTTTATGCGAGTTCCCAGGTTCAAAGTTCTTAGAATTATTTGTATTGGTATTTTGTATAGCATTTAATTTAGACTACCCATATGGTTTGAGTGGTTTTTCGTAACTGCTCAGACCAGATCATAAAAAAGGGTTTCGACAGCCTCCGTGGCTAAAATGGTAGCCATATCACTACCAATGTGTCAATGGGTCGTGGGTTTGATTCCCACACGGAATAAATATTTGTAGGATCTTTAAATAGTTGTAATTACGTGGGATAGGAACTAACTTAGTGGTACTTGTATGTTCTAAATGTATTACTGAGTCTGTGTAGATGCAGATATTGAGCATATTTTATGCGAGGTCCCAGGTTCAATGTTCTTAGAATTATCTGTTTTGGTATTTTAAAAAGCATTTAGTTAAGACTACATTTCTAGTTTGAGTGGTTCCATATGCAGCACGCATAAATGCTAAGACCAGGTCAAACAAAAATGTTTCCTTTAAATATTAATAGGATTATAAAGGTTTATTCTGTGCGCAGTGGTTAAGGTGATCGCCACATCATTACCAGTGGGTCGATAGGTCGTGGGTCTGACTCCCACTGGGATCAAATTTTTGTACGGTCCATAGATAGTTTGTTTCGGGTAAAAGACATAAGTGCTCTTGTGTCGTGGGGACAAACATACAAACAACGGACGCAGAGTACAACCGGACCCGAAACTATTTGTGGATCGCATAAATATAAATTTTCCGCGTGGGAATCGAACCCACGACCTCCCGAGGCAATGGTAGCGACGTGGCGACCTAAACTACTGCGCCACGGAGGCAGTCAAATCTATGAATCTTAATTGCAACACAGTTCACTATCACTTCGTAACATAAAGACCTTATTAATTAAAACACACCTACCGAAACCCTTTACGGAAATAATCGTGGCATTAACTATTAATATTATGTAATTGTAACGGAGGAGAAATGAGCAGGCGTTATTAAGGAATTATTTATGAGCTCTTTAACATAATCACCGTTTAAGCGATTCAATGTGTTCCTCAAATTATTATGGGTTAAGTATTCGTTACTAGGAGATATTAAACGTTGTTGTGGCAGGTGTTTAATTTTAATACTAAAAACAGCTAACACTTTACCAGCGTGGTGGACTCAAGAGCTAATCCCTCCCCCTTCGTTTGGGAGGAGACCCTTGCCCTGTACTGGGACAGTAATGAGTTAAAAAAAAGAAAAAAACAGCTAAGAGTGTGGTGGGCTCAAGGCCTAACCCCTCTCTTGTTACGGGAGGAGACCCTTGTATTGTGGCAAAATACTTGCGGAGTTTTTCAATTGCCATTGGGCTTAGGTTTCGACCTACGTTACACTGCCAGTGACGTTTACATGTATAAGTCTAAGATCCCGCTATACATTGGCCTTCACTAATCTGGTTTACGGATGGAAGTTTTTTTTAATCGAATAAAATATGTCAGGAAATATGTTGCAAATGGGTTCGTGAAATGTTCTTTCCTAATCGTCCTTCACCTTTAAAAAACATCGTGATGTAGCCTTACATACATGCCTAAAATTTGTTTAATACATGAATTTATTGACGGCATGCAAAAAATTAAATACCCAACCCGTACTTGGAGAGTGTGGTGAACTCAATATCCTGTGTTAATTCAGTATTCAAATTCAATAAAATCCGTAAAATAGTTTTTTCGTGACAGACGTGATGACGTGAACAATCATACATACATCCATCTGATTCTATAATCTTCTGAGGTAGATATTATTGCAAAATATATTGTGTCGTTTATCCATAAGAGCGTCTTTCTCTGTGTGTCTCCGAAATTGATGATACGGGGCCAATTATAATAAAAAAATAATTATGCGAGTTCCACTTTTAATGTGAAAAGAATTAAACTCTTTATGAACGTTTAATAAAAGAAGCATTTAATCTGAAAAATAATTCAAGTGCTTCTTGAAAATGAAGGCTGTACGTCATTCTGAACATACGTATACGAATTTCAGTTTAATTTAATAAAATGCCCAATCGAATCTGTAGCTTTAAGTGAGACACAAAAAGAGCTTTTGTATCCAGTACGATTTTATTATTTATATTAAATTTGTTCAATAATGAAGTGAATTGGATATAAATTGTGTCCAAAATTCGTAATTCAATGAGCGATCGTGGCGTGCGAAAACGCGGTCACAGGCATGGGTAAGAGTATGTTAGAGAAAGGAGCGGGAATAGTACATTTTCTTTAGACCTTATGTATTTTTATTTGATATTGATACTTGCTTTATTGAAAAATACTACGTAAGATAGTTAACGTAAATACTTAAGATATTTTTTTTTGTTTTTGATTTTATGTTCCGTCGAGATTGCTAGTATACTTGGCGATGATTAAGTCCAGTTGTGTGTTTTAGGTTTGTAGACGTGTCAATATTCTATCGCTTCTAAAAGTTAAATAAGGAGCTAATCTTTATCAAAATGAGAGTTTTGAACAAATTTGAGTTAGTTAATGAATAACGATAAAAGCTCGCAAACAAGACTAAAGTGTTATACCTATTTCTTTAAAGTCAATTCTATTCTTAATTGGTAACAAACAAGAAATCATAAAGAAAATCGTGAAGCGTCTTACACTTTTCATCTTTACTTTCAAATTACATTTTGAACACAATTTCATTGTCTTTCTACTAAGAAGGCAGACTTTTCTCGGAAAAAAAGCTTATTACTTTAGTAAATAGAGCTTCTTATTTTCGTACAATCTAGGTACAGCTAAGTAATATTACCAAACTATATTCGTTACATGACACTTCAACAAACTTTGAACAAGCCTATAGAATATCAATGCAAAGCCTAGCAGATGGAATCACGTACACAAAAAGGAAAATAGGAGTCATTTTTAATGAGTTCCATCAAAGGTACCGCTAGAAACAGTTACAGAGTGAAAACAAATTGCCACCTACATTACTTCTCTCAAACTCCGAACTTTGCGGTTAACTCCCGAAATAGTTTCCCAAAGGAAAATGGACTAGCCTCGTCTCTTAACACAAAAGACCTACCCTAACTTTGAAACTCGGAACATCATTTGCAGTTCCGACCACAGTCGCGCGTCAGTAGCGCTCTAACCACGGAAGGGAGAGAACGTTTCGCGCTCTCCTCGCGGCGGGAAAATTGTGACAGTTCTTTTTTCGAACGTTCGAAATACTTTTTTTTTCGCTGTGATTTTTTCCAATTTGAACATTTGTGTTTTCGGCTAATGTTTACATCTCCGGGCTACTTTGTTAGGTAAGTATTTTGCAGTTATAAGGGCTCGTAATTTAAGTTTGAGAACACCAATCTAAGTTTGCTGACGGCTTCCGTACTTAGTTTGTTGACAACTTTTATCTGCCTGCGAATTAATTATTTACTTATTCGTCGGTTTGACAAAGATCTAAAGTTTCAATTAGTGCGTGTCAAAGCGCCGAAGTGTAATTTTGCTGAAACGTGTTGTAATTAAAAGTTCAAATTAAACACGTGTATTGTAGAAAGGATACAATAAATTAAATTAAGATGTAATTACATGTTTAGCCTAACAATATTCTGAGACCTTTCACGTATATTGTGTACGAAACAAAGCACAATTTTCGGAGACAATTTCAACTTTGTCTTTTCACATGTTTTAGTAATTTTACCTACGTATATTAGAACTCTAGAAATTGAGTACACATTTCGTTTATCAGGAAGCTATTAAAATTATCGCTTTATCTGAAAAGGACAATGAAAATATCGATTTCTATAATAAACCTATGATCTACAAGAAAAATAATAAACCCACATGAATTAATCACGATCCAAACTTTGAAAAACATCAACCGATATTGGTTTCAAAAAATCTTAATACAAAACTTTTTCGTTTAGTTTTTCATAAGTCCTTGTAACTATAGAAGAGAAAACTTTTGTCCAACAAGTTCGTGTAATAATTCTAGACTTGTTGTTAATCATAACTTAAGTACTTATTTTGTAAAACATTCTTGTTATTCGAAGCGGTTTCGAAGCAACGAGCAAAGTTTACTTCGAAATACTATGAAATATGGATGTAAGATATTTATGTCTTGCAGTTTTTTATACTCATTTGTGCAAACATACTTTTTCATTTAGTTTATTTAGTATAAAATAATAGATAATATAGATATAGATCTGTTTTGTAATACATATATTTTATGCACATAGGTACATCGCTGTTTTTATATAAGGTAGGCAGTTAAAATTACGGACTATGCATTTTATTATAAAAAGCTATGTTTTTTCTTTTTAGAAGAAAATTTCTGTGTCAAAAGAATAACTTTGTGTCGCGGAAACTTACAAACATACAAAACAACGGTTACAAAATACAACCAGGACCGAGACAACATTTTATAAATTTTTCATTCACATATCATGTGAAAATCACAAATATTTGTCTTTTGTGGGACTCAAACCCCCATAATTAAATACATGGTGACCACCACCACCACACAACTGTTTCAAATTGCAGTAGTATCATCTTGGTTTCACTCTACTCTGGACACTCAATACCGTGGTATGTCAAACTAAAGGCCTGTTCGTGTATTATCCGGTATCAACTACCTGCGTACACCGTACAGTGTAGGTTTACACGAGTATTTTGTCTGAAACCCTGTTGGGTACGGCACGATATTTATACCGAATACCGAATACCGATGCCGTACATTTGGGGTATTTTGGTATTATTCGTTTCCCAGAGAGAATGGATGTCGTTTGAGAGTATGATATGCTTATGATTTGTTAGGTACCGTTTATAATAGCTGTATACATCTTAGATACGGTAACTTCTCAGTAAAATACAGTCACTACTTTCGAGTATCGAAAGTTTGACATTTAAAATGTACTGCAGAAATAGTTCCTGCGGTGCTCGCTAGAGGCGCTGTTCAGATTTTCATACAATTCTTTCGATAGCTAGCTGGTTTTCGATAGTCGATAATAGTTGGAAATCGCCTATATGCATATCGATACATTTTGATAGTCGAATAGTATTACGAAATCGCCCCTCTGAATATTGGAAGATTTTACAGATGTCGATAACACACATAAAGCCTTATTCTTAAACGTATACAAATGTCCAAGTTTGGCTCAATCTTTAAAGCAGTCGCTTTGCGTAATCAACGCGTGGTGTGTGGTGGGTTCGAATCACATCCAGAACAAATATTTGTGTGATGAACGTTGTATTCTGAGATTGGATGTAAATCTATACATGTGTGTACAATGTTTGTCAGTTGTCTAGTTTATAGTACTGTCAGCTACAAAAGTCGATTAACAACTTCATATTCTAAAAACCTTTTTATTACAAAGTTTTACTAAGAACCGAACAAAATCAGTTATTAGTTAAATATTCCAATCTAAGTCAAATGTTATTTCGATGAAGTATTAAGCATAATAATCCATACTTAATATTATAAATGCGAAAGTAACTCTGTCTGACTGACTGTCTGTCTGTCTGTTACTCAATCACGCCTAAACTACTGAACCAATTTGCACGAAATTTGGTATGGAAATATTTTGATACCCGAGAAAGGACATAGGCTACTTTTTACCCCGGGAAAAAGACGCTTAGGGTCTCAGCACACATATGGGATCGGAAAGGGATCGTAACCGTAACGCCTTTCGCCTCGCTGTCAACCAGGCGTCAACCTACCGTATGCACGTAACGAAAGCGTATCAGCAGCGCCTGTACGTCAACTCGGCTACGGCTAGGCGACACCGCGCTTACGCCTCGCTTATGGATATTTTCTCACTTCTTCAATAAGTTTCTCCCTTTGCTTGGTTATTTTGTGTTTGAATCGAACTTAAAATTTTAAATAAAACATACGCGCAACACGAATGATATACTCCTTGCGAATGGCGGCGTCTTTAGCAGGCAAGTCGCGGGAGGGGAAAGGGTGGACGAAGAGATGTGAGCTCGGGTACGGAGAGACGTAAGCGCGGGGACGGAGAAACGTAAGCGCGGGGACGATGAGCCGTAAGCGCGGGAATTCAAGCTCGGAGCCTGTTCCGAGGCGAGGCGATTACGTTATTATTCCGATTAGTGTGCGTTGCAGTAGGGAGTTTAATACAAACCATTCTGAACGGCTCGAGGCGATACGGTGACGATCCTTTTCCGATCCCATATGTGTGCTGAGACCCTTATTAGGATAATTAAGGTGGCGGACGAAATCGCGGGTAAAAGCAAGTGTGGAATAAACGGTTTCGAAAGATAAAATACGTATGGCAACGCTTGGAGCTGCCTGTACAAGCTCTACATATTTTGCGACTAGCTGACCCGCTCAACTTCGCTTGCGTCACTTAAGAGAGAATGGGTCATAATTTTCCCCGTTTTTGTAACATTTTCGTTACTACTACGCTCCTAATAGTCGTAGCGTGATGATATATAGCCTAAAGCCTTCCTCGATAAATGGGCTATCTAACAGTGAAAGATTTTTTTCAAATCAGACCTGACATTAGCGCGTTCAAACAAACAAACAAACTCTTCAGCTTTATAATATTAGTATAGATTTGATGATCGTTTCTCAAAAATATAAAAATTACAACCAAGAAATAATAAAAAAGAATTAAAACTAATATAATGTTTTCAGCAACTTGCTTATTGGATATCAAATTGTATACTGAATTTCTTTAAACTGTCCAATTAATTTTACGAAACAGTCTTCAAAGGAGTTATGCAGGTAATATTGCAGGTATTTTAAAGGTCGTTATCGAAAGCCTCCCTGAAACATCCACTTATTGTCACTGCGTAATCGACGGACGATTTCAGAGAACTGTACCAGATACCCACATTCTGTGCGAAAGCTCTCGAGGAAAATACCTGGGAGTATGGCTACCATATCTTAGGTATTGTATGGGACATTGTTGAAACAAATTAGATTGGCAATACAGTACATTATGGAAGGTTGCGGTTTATAACTTAGTGTCGCGTAGAAGGCGAAACCGCTGCATAGGAAAAAAACGCAAATAGGAGACGTCTCCGTCATAAAAAATACAAAATCTCGCAGTTGTTATATCTCGTGGTATCTCATCACGACATTTGGAACAGGAGTGCCTTACTTTTCTGTTTTTCTTGACCATGGCCCGATCATCCTAACTTTCTGCTTTATTTACTGTGTTAATCCAGTCATCGCTTTCGAGGTCTGCTGCTGTACCGTCTCGCCGGATTGTAGCTCGCAGTTCTTTAGGTATTGGTAAATAAGAACCACTTATTTCCATTCCAATTATTTCCACTTAACTGCTTTTTGAGCCACATCAGCGCCTGATTAATTTAACCAAGTAAGAAGAAAGAATACATATTTAATACATTTTTTTAGGGCATGCAAAGTCCCTAACCCGCATTTGGCCAGCGTAGTGTAGCGTACTTAAGTACTAGACTGAGACTGAGACTGTAGCCCAGTAGTGGGACATTCGTGGGTTAAATTTATTTATTAAAGAAGAAAGAACGTACAGAATTCCGTCCCACAATATCCTGCAACATACCCTCACTAACGTGACGGGCAGGCTTCAAAGTGATTCCATGAACGTTTCTGCCGTTCACGAGTCGAATTGTGAAAAATATTTGCTCTCCACGATCTTTACAAAGTAAACTTCAATTGGCTGGTAAACTTTGAGAAGCTTTCTATTCGTTTAGAAAAGAATGGAATAGTTTTTGGTACAAAAATGTGTTGTGGACTCTAGATTTTCTCTGTAAAAAACGTGGCTGATGAAATTGACAACACTTTCTAGTATATCTGAAATGCATGAAATACTATGAATTTTAGTCTGTTTATCGTTTAATTAAGAGTTGAAAAAGAAATCTGCATCCAATAATATTTTTTTCTGGTCTAGTTGCATTTGTGTTGAAATGGCCAAAATATGTTCAAAGCAGTTTATCGTCTCTATGTGATATTGTGAGTGTGTGATATTGGAAGTATATTCAAAAGTTAATAATTTTTACAGATACTGTTTGCAAAATAAAGAAAAACGGCGAAAGTATTCGTCGAATAAAGTTACTTGTATAATAAAGTTAAATACCTACCTGTAAAAATATGTATAAAGTTTACGTAACATAAACCAATGTGTAAACCCCTTTTATACGCATTAAAAACGCTCACAAATATAGTGTATAACGACTCTTATATCACAGTACACCCAGTGTCATAACTGGCGATGTATAAAATAATATTGCTCGCGTAAAACAACAAAAAAACATGTAAATGAAGGAATAAAAACACGATGCCAATTTTAGTGTACACTAGTAAAACAATATAAAATAATATGCAGCGGGAAATATTTTTGTCAGTTTTAATATTTGTGGCCAGGAAGCTAGCGGTATTATATTATATTTTTTATTTTATCTATTTATAAAACTCTTATGTAACTAACCCCCCGTTTCTGAGGTACATATAACGGCAGTTTATCTATTCAATAGTGTTTAAACTCTTTAAAAGCCCTATTGAGTAAATAAATTACTGCTAAATGTACTCAGACACCGGGCATGAGTGATTGACTGACTGACTGACTGATGGACAGCGCGTACTCGAAACTACTGAACATAGAAGGTTGAAATTTGGTATGAAGACTTCTTAGGAAGTGTGGAGGAGCACATCACATTCCTTGCGGGCAAAGCTGCGGGTGGAAAACTAGTATTTGATACAAAGCAAAAATATTAATTAATGCAGTTTTCCAAAATAATAGAATAAGTAGTATCTATACTATAATACTATATATACTATATATACTATATAATATTATAAAGCTGAAGAGTTTGTTTGTTTGTTTGTTTGTTTGTTTGTTTGTTTGAACGCGCTAATCTCAGGAACTACTGGTCCGATTTGAAAAATTCTTTCAGTGTTAGATAGCCTATTTATCGAGGAAGGCTATAGGCTATATAACATCACGCTACGGTCATTAGCAGCGGAGTAGCAACGAAAAATGTAACGAAAACGGGGAAAATTTTGACCCATTCTCTTCAGTGATGCAAGCGAAGTTGCGCGGGTCAGCTAGTAACTAAATAAAAATATATCGTAGCAATTGGGCTACTTCCATATAACATGGGACTAACACTGTAAATGACGGAACATGAGTGTGTTTCATACACTTCTTTCCTGATTTTCGGATTATTACCATAGGTATATGCATAATCTATACTAATCTATACTAATATTATAAAGCTGAATGGTTTGTTTGTTGGATTGTTTGTTTGAACGCTCTAATCTTAGGAGCTATAGGTCCGATTTGAAAAATCTGTTCGGTGTTAGATAGCCTATTTATCGAGGAAAGCTATAGGTTATATCATCCCGCTACGACCAATAGGAGCAGAGTACCAGTAAAAATTGTTACAAAAACGGGAAAAATTATGACCCGTTCTCTCTTATGTGACGCAAGCGAAGTTGCGCGGGTCAGCTAGTTATAGCTTAAAGATAAAAAAACATTGGTGGTCTTTACATGAGAGGCAATTTTTTTTTATATGGGTAAGAGCATGCTCTTTCAGTTTTAATTATGTATCTTCAACCTGACATTTATCAAGTAAATAATTAATACGTTTCGCTATGAATAAATAATGATGTAAATTGTGAAATATAATATTCATTTGACAAACCAAGAGCTCTGTTTGTGATCAACAAATTATTATGTAACAATGATTAATAGAGTAGAACCGGAACATGAGTTTAATATTACAAAGCTAATTAAAGCGTACTTTGAAAATAGATTTTCTGTACTGTATGAAATGTATTCAATCTAGATAAACTTATAACTTTGGTTGCAGAGACATTTGTTTTTACATTTTGAAGAAATAAAACAATACTAGATTTCGTAAAAATTTCGCCGTTTTTGTGGCCCGAGAAACCATAAATCTATGTTTGTATGCATTAAACACGCACGCACGTGTGATTGTTTATAATTTTTATTCTATTGTACATACATATAAATATTTACATTAGCACTTACTCTAAAATTAAATAAAAGGTACTTAACCAGCTTTTTAACAACATTTTTAAAAACGTCCTTTCCCTCTATCTTTTAGGCACAGCGCTTAACTCCTCTTTCTGATAGTTTCCTATCCACAGGTCATGTTTAGTCCTATCCAGACTCAGCATTGATGCATTATTAGCAATTATACTTTAAGAAATTAAATATATGTTCATCGACACATATAATTGAACACTAACTACATAATATCACGCCTGTTTTACCCAAAGTTAAGGTAGAGGTGTATGAAATATACCCGCGTTTAATCTCCACCAAGTAGGGGTGGGCCCATTGCAAAATTTTATTATTAAACCGAGCACATTGGCAAACTCCAAGCTACGATTGAGAATAATCTAATATGAATTACCTGGAAATCGAACTCGAGATCCCGAGGTGAGCAGTCGCTACCATCACAGGCGCAACCAGAAAAATATTTGACGAGATTAAAACGTCACCAAAAATAAAATACCAAATAATATCATCAGAACTCGTTCACCCATAAATCGACCTCCCAAATTCAGTAGCTAAAGAGCCAAATAAAATCTAAATATCAATACTTTATCCGTTGTTTGCAAACAAAAGAGCACAACAACGGCCCAGTACATTTGGTCCGACGATTTTTTCCCTCCAAAACGGAAGTCAATTTCCCCTATGAATATGTAAAGAGCTCCGTAGGACCCTTAGGATGTAATTATAGAATACGAACCCCAGACCCTTCCGGTCCTATAAAACTGTTGAATAAAATACTCAAAGGAAAATAGACATTTTTTGGATTTTTTTTCTTATATTTTTCTTTTGCGAACGTCGTTTAGATTTTTATTTGTTTTCGATTTGTTGTCAAAGATACTGTTTTTTTGGATGTCTGGAATCAAGGAAAATAATAATAAGGCACTATGTGAGCATGCGCGCGCTACTTTATCAAACTATACTTCGATGACGGCTCCTAAGTATAGTATCTTCTGAGTATAATATAGGCTCTATATTTTTAATTCACTTTTTAAATGCCAACTGTTGCTATGTAAATTGTAAAAACTGAGATTTACTTTCAGTTCTGGTTCTATTTGTTGTGAATGCCCATTATCGTAATAAATAATGTAATAGAACACTTAGGTACCTATTTCACATCAAGCAACCATTTATAACAATGCTTTTATAATAAAAATATTATGGCTTTATAATATGAGAGAACGTTTTTCAGCAATAAGGTAGATACAAAAAAAGAAAAATCTTGCATAGCAAAGAAAATCCTGAAATATGTCCTACAATTAACTAAAATCTAATCAAAAAGAACCCTACCACAAACCTACCTAATTATCCAACTATCTCTACAAGCCGGGTCTTAAGCCCACATGAGATAAAACTGGCCACTGATAACGTCAGACTCACAAAGGACATCCACTAATCCTTGGGAAATTATTGGCCGAACTAAATATGTGCGGTATGATTTATACTGGCTATTGTGCGGTTAAAATATCATTGATGAAGTGGAAAAGGCTGTGTTATTTTCAATTTCGTGTTGTGTTCTTGTGATTGAATTATGGTCGCGGGAGACTTGATAATTCTTATAAATTACCATTATAGTTAATTAAAAGAGCAAAAATAGTATAATAAATACACTGTGTACTGTCTGTCTGCAGGTCACGAGTGTCTACTCAAACTAGAAGAAGGAGTAGGTCTTGAAGCTGTAGTTAAATGGGGGTTAGGGACTTTACAATATTTGTTGAACCATTCTAAAACTCTGAATTTTGCTAGGTATAATGGATATGTTTTCCTTTGTTGTCTTCAAACTCATTCTTTTAAATTTAAAGTGTGGTCTGTAAATCAACCACTAGCGTGGAAGGCACATGAAAAAGTGACTTGAAAAAATGTTATTAATTAATCGAACATAAAATTTACTCTTGGTACACATTTAACCATCTAAATAATAATGACAATCTAATTCAATATAACACAAATTGAATGGCAACGTTTTGTAACAAAAAACATTGCTATGACAAAAACGGTAGGCGCCAACCGTACCCTGTTATGACGATACAATACATAGAACTCGCAACATGACAGTTAATTATTTCTGCGACTGTCACTTGTCCCACGATTTTTGGACCCTCCAATTCAATACTTGAGGGAGTTTTAATTTTATTTCATTGGTAAGCATAAAATAAAAATTAATAGGTACAATATTTATTTGTAATGGAAAGGAGATCGGCAGATTTCGTACAGCTTAAAGTTTGTGTTGTTTCGTTACAGAATTTGTACCACTTATTAAGGGGACTAAGTCACCTATTTTTATTTGGGAGTATTATTTTTAGAAGTCCGGATTAATTAGAAAGTATTTGTTAATTTAAATAATAATTTTTGGTCTATGGCTTATATTTTTTGACAAATAAAGAAAAAGAAAATCTCATGAAACGTCACTGTTACTCTGACGTCTACGCATCCGCTAATTTGCTGTTGTTTTGGATTGTGGTTTTGACAGCATCTGAGCAATTTAGCAAACTATCGGGGCTTCTTAAAATGGACATAACTTTTACCTCCCAGCTTTTAAAAATATAATAATTTTAAAATAAGCTTGTCTATCATATTAGCTACCAATTTAAACAAAAAGTAAACCTAAACATGACATTTTATAAGCTGTACGAATTCTTCATACAAACCTGCCGTTCGCCTTTTAAGATCGAAATTTCACGAACCATTTCGACGTTTTGCTTTGACTTACAAGCTTATAAAATTTACGCGTTCCTTAATGATACGTTGTAATTTTATTTATACCTTATACTTGGAAATGCTTTGTTTTACACAAAGTAATGCGTACTTATGGTTTTTCTCTGACTCGTGCCAAGTATTATGTAAACTGTTGAATCTTTTTACCAAGAATTTGCAAGTACATTTAGTCATAATTATAAATTTTCCGTTGCTTTTTTAGTTAAATTCTTCGTTTAGTTGAGAATATTGTTGTACGGCGTTTTCTAGATAGCATGAAATTATATTATATGCATATATAAATATTATGACGCCTCTTATACGTTATTTACCTACCAATATTTAGATAAGGGTGTATAAAATACAATTACGTTTCAACAATGCTGCTCTTATGTAATAGGGGGCGAAACTATTGCCATTACCAAACTCGGAGTGGTATTGGAAAACATTCTTACATAAATAAGAAAAAACCAATAGCACTTTGCTCGACCGGAAATCAAACCTAAGATCTAATGATCGGCCGTCGGTTATACTACCAACTGCGTCACAGAGGCAGTCAAATCATTATGTATCAAATATTATCACAGTTAAAAATTTTATGATAACCTTCTGGGCTATTCAATTTAATTTTCTAGATATTTCCGCAGCACACATATTTTAATGCAACTTACGAAGACGTCATAAAAGGATCATTGTTGCCAACTTCAAAATACATTACCTATTATTCAATAATGCCAACCAATACAAAATGAAATATCACAAACAGACTGTTAGATAAACATCGATAAGTGATATTATATCAAAGCAAACATAACAAAAACGCCTACAGAAAAAGTTGCTGTCATTGTCGAAAAACGAAACGTTGCTATGATCTTTCTGCCAGGCACCGGACATCTCGTTACAGGGATACATAATAAGAAGTGTGGCAGACTATTATTTCGTTGGATTGTCAGTTGTCAACGTTTTTGACATGGGTGAAGTCCTCGTTATTTGAAGCTATCTTCCCTCTTGTTTTATGAATAGACAATGAATATTGTGCGTTACAGAGTGAATTTGTTAGAAGCTTTGAAGAAAATAGTTTGTGGAGAAATCATTTTTGTGTTTACCTTTTTTGTTTTGGCTTTTGCCTGAGGGTTTCTTGTGATAAGTAAGTTTTGGGGTAAAATGTTTGACATGCTATAACGTCCTATCATATTACTTCAGTAGTCAAACCTTTTTTGTATAAAATAATACATGTTATATAGTAATATGAGTTGTTTTCAACTACTTTCCTTGGTTTCAGTGACATGTAATGCGCGCAACTGCTGGTGACATTGTCCCGAATTCGATTTCCGTATAGGTTATTGGGTTTCTGCTGACTTCTGAAATCAGGATGAAAGGGAAAACTTTCAGGAGTAGTAGACTTTTTAACCTGAGAAATTTTGTAGATAAAGTTCCGTACAGAAACTCAAACAATAATATTTAATGACCGCCGTTGTGGTGCAGTCGTAGTGCAACAGACTGTCGATGACGAGGTCTCTGGTTCGATTCCCGAATCAAGTAAGTCTTTTAAATTATATTAGAATATTTATCGATAGCAGCCCTAAGTTTGGTAACGTATGGCAAAAGGCTCGCCCCCTACTACATGGGACTAACATTGTTAATGGCGAAACGTAGGTATATTTCATACGGCTCTGCTTGCACCTTCGGGTATAACAAGCGTGATATTATGTATGTATCTTATGTCAAGTTACCTTTGATCTATGACGTACTCGTAGTAACGCGTATAATTTTGATTGCATTTGACAGGTACAGCGAGTTGATTTGCGGTATGCATATAATTAGTCAGTGTGCCGTACTTAATTAATAAATTAATTGATTAATTTACCTATATTCTGGTTGCAGTATTGGTAATTTGTATCTTGCATCTTGGTCAATCAAATATAATGGCTACTTGTAATTTAGTTGTAGTATTATTTTACCTGAATCTTATTGTAGCGGTGTAGATCTCCGTTTGCTATTTGTTTGTGTTACCATAAAAACATATGAATTCTCACAATGGTTTCAGTCAACCTGGTATTGCCATATAGCAGTTTTCATGAAGTAAACTATTCTATTGATATAAATAAAGAAGACATTTTATTATCGATCAAAATTCAATTGATTATAGCGGTGCCTACATCCTACCTACCAACGGACCAGAACGGATATCAATGAATTTGCCTGTTTACAGGAACCATGAATGGTTACATCCTAGAATTTAGTGACAAAATATATAAATTATAGATTACATGAACAGAAAAATCCACAGAAACACACGAAACTAGTTCTAATCACTAAATATCGCTGTGTTAACAAGCAAGTATCTATACAATATTCTTCATATAAAGTTTGCAAATCTTTTACTTTGATGTTTACATTAAATTATAGAATGTGTTACGCTTGTTCCGCTCATTAAACACCGTAAAGGTTATATCCAATATACGAACACCTTTTAAGTCTATTAATATATTTTCTCACCTAATTTTCTAACCTTAATAATATCGACCATAGGGAGAAAACGATAATGACAATGAAAGAGAATGAGAGAAGAAAGTAAATTGATTAAAATGCTGGAAATTTCCGATCTTGCTCTTGATTAACTAACCCCCGGTTTCTGAGTATATATAGCGGTAGTTTATCTATTCAATAGCGTTTTTTTATACGAGTTTTTACGCTATCGAATAGGTAAACTACCGCTAAATGTAACTCAGAAACCGGGGGTAAGACCTCTTTATTTGATTTTGAAAAACAGATACAGGCTGAGCTGTATATTTCATATTTATATATATTTTTTTATAATGCTGCATACTATTATTTATGCAGATAATAATCGTGCTAATTGCAAATCAAGCTTCACAGTTATATAGCTTCAAACTATTGATGACTAGCTGACCCACCCAACTTCGCTTGCGTAACATAAGAGAGAATGGGTCAAAGTTTTCTCCGCTTTTGTAACATTTTGTATGGGTACTCTGTTTCTATAGGCCGTAGCGGGATGATATATAGCCTATAGCCTACCTCGATAAATGGGCTATCTAACACAGAAATAATTTTTCAAATCGGACCAGTAGTTCCTGAGATTAGCGCGTTCAAACAAACAAACAAACAAACAAACTCTTCAGCTTTATAATATTAGTATAGATGTGGAAACTCGTTTTGAACAACGTAAGATGACACTTAAACCCAAGCTTTCCTAATTAACAGTAGTCAATTCTATAAATAGTCTAAATTAATAGCTATCTCAAAGATAATAAGTCCACACTTAAAAAGATAATATTTCACTCGACTTCCAACTTAGATTCTCAATATTCATAATATAATTAATTTCACCAATTAGTGCGAGCAATAATTAACGCTTAGAACATAAAATGAATCTTGACTTAAATAATTACATTGAATTAACTTTGTTATCCTAAGAATTATATCGGGAACGGTCAAATGGGATTTATTATTACATTCGAGCGGTCCCAAGCGATTGTGCGCACGAGGTTAAGTTATGTTATTGAGGTGTAGAATTTGATGGGTGACCATTTGCAAAGCATTAGAGACTCGTTGTTTATTTGAAGTATTAAGGTATTTAGGTTTCTGCTAGTCTTCTATTTGTAAAGTAAAGTGTATATTGATGGATGTAAGCTTGATATTATTTTAGGCAGAACCCGGTTGAAATGTTAAGCAAACATATTGCTCGACCAACACGGTCATGCATTCGGTTTGCTGCCTTTCTAATAACGTCGTAATAATAAAGTGAAGGGTGTTGATTTTCTGCTTAAATACTTCGTCCGCGTGGAAACCCTTCCCGTGTAAATCTCGATCCCTCGGGAACTCCTGGATAAAAAGTTATCTATGTGTTATTCTGGGTCTTCAGCTATCTATACACCAAATTTCATCGTAATCGGTATAGTAGTATTTGAGTGAAAGAGTAACAAACATATGGATGTTTGTGAAGTTGAAAGTTTGTGAGAATGTATGTATGTATGGACATTATTGGACATACATACATTGTCACAAACTTTCGCATTTATAATATTAGTAGGATTTCATGCTTACAAAAAGTCCCCTCGACACAAGAGCAAATCTTAGTGCGGGAGTTGTCTTTAAAAAAACCAAGCGATAGTCAGAATAGAGTTATAAAGATCCACCATTTCAACTACAATACTAGTAAAAGTTATAGGTAACCACAATCCCACTATAACACCATCGGGAGGTCTTGGGTTCGATTCCTTTACCGAACAAATATTTGTGCAATGTTAGGGATCTATATATAATTATTTTATATCTGTAAAGAGTCCCCTCGACACAAGAGCAAATGTTAGTGCGGGAGTCTTTAAAAAACCTAGCGATAGTCAGAATCTATACTAATATAATAAAGCTGAAGAGTTTGTTTGTTTGTTTGTTTGTTTGAACGCGCTAATCTCAGGAACTACTGGTCCGATTTGAAAAATTCTTTCAGTGTTAGATAGCCCATTTATCGAGGAAGGCTATAGGCTATATAACATCACGCTATTAGGAGTGGAGTAGCAACGAAAAATGTTACAAAAACGGGGAAAATTTTGACCCATTCTCTTAGGTGACGCAAGCGAAGTTGCGCGGGTCAGCTAGTAGAGTTATAAAGATCTACCATTTCAACTACAATACCAGTAAAAGTTATAGGTAACCACAATCCCACTATAAAGTAAAACATTAAAACCCCTAAATACTATCAGGTCTGTCCTCAAAAAGTACCAGTAAATTTATTCATGAGTCGCTGATCGCGTCGCGATAGGTCCCTGGAGGTTTTATTACACTGTTTACTGTCGGTAACTGGTACAGTGTCTGGATCGCAGTAAAACTCGTGAATTGTGGGCTTTGAAACGTGGGGAGGTTTTCAAGAGAGTAAAAGATGGTTAGATTGGATGGTGTAAGACTTTTTGTGTGAAGTGAGATTGGTGATGAATAGAACTTATCCGATACAGTTATAAAGTTAATAGGAAATGTCTGTTTAGTGTTCCATTTCTGAGTATTAGTCTTTTTCTGGAGTGCCTGAGAGGTAAGGCCTTGAGTCCACCACGAGAAGATTGTGAAGAAGCTTAATTTTTTGTTTCAATCAAATTATATTTTTTACCTTAGCAGCCTTTACACAAACTTTTGGTCTGTGTGTATATTCATGGGTCTGATGGCTATCAATTGGTAATTGATCCACGTGTTAATGAATTCCAAAACCTAAAATTTTTGTAGTAAAAACTGAGGCACTTACAATCGAGAAGTCATACGGTATCATGAAACTGTATGATTTTTATAGAAAGTTCCTCTTCAGCGAACCCACACCACATGACACACGCGTCGCTAAAACCAGTATCATTTCCTAGAATAAAAAGTATATATAAAAAAGTATTATTCCATCCCTGTTTCCCTTTTAAAACCACGTTACAGTACACTTAAAGCGTAACCACACAACGGATTACGCGATAATGCGGTGTCTGTCGCATCATAACGTTGCGAAAATAAATTGTCGGTTTTACGCTTTGAACCAATATAATCTATAAAAGGTTTGGTCCAATGTTTGCGCCAATATGTTTGTGAAGTTATGGAGCAAATATCATTTGTATACGAATTGCCTTTTTGTGAACAGTGGATTGGAATTGGAGGGTATGTTTTCTTTTAATGTAGTTTTTTTGGGTGTATTCTTCAATACTGTTCAAAAGACCAGACTTTTCACATGTTTCGATTTGCGCTTTTTAACACTCACTGTGAATTAATAAATAAGTCACCATGTTTTTCCTCACTCGAATCGTTAGTCTTTCGTGTGACCCACCGATCAAACCACTACTGAACATATTGCTTATGGTATTGTTTTATTCAAGTTTTAATTCTCGCTGCTCTACTCGCCAAAAAAAGTTGAAATATTATCTCATATCTCATATGACTTAGGATATACATCATGTAAAAATTCAACCAAATTTACCCAGCCGTTTCTGCGCCAATAACACACTTTCAAAAAATTTCTATCTATTTTAGAATACCCTAAAAATAAAATTAATTCTTACAATACTTAAAATCATTCTCGATCAATCATCAATCTATTTGCATTAAGTCATTAAGGACCACTCTTCAGTAACCAAACCCGTTACCAAACAATGACCTACGCTTTCCCATAGCGTTACCCAAACCAACCTCAATGTAGAGGCTCTCAGATTTATATAGTGTACTCATATGGCTGTAATTTGTTAGGGTGATTAACTATGGGTTCCCATGCTCTCACCTTAAGTATTACACCTTACTGAGAATGTTCAGTAAATCAGCTTTGTGATGTGTACTACCTTATGGGCCGGTTGTTGAGATGCTAGTAGCCAGTTGCGCTCACCAGTCAGTATAGAATATGTGGGTTAAGCAACCCTTAGCGCGGTCATTACTTAAATGAGTGACCGCATAGTGGTACTTGAATTGGGCGTCTCCGTCCTTAGGAGGGCATCCAGTTATTATCAGTTATACAGAAGCCTTGAAACTGTAATGAACTGATAAAATATGGTTTTCGAAAAGAAAGGGGGTGGTGATAGGCTTACATTTTTAAATGTAGGTTTATTGTAACTGACCAAAGTAGTTAGATGAGTTAACGATATTTTTTGAGAAAAACTGTTTAAAATGGAAAATGTAGTGCCAGATTATCTATTTTTTACTAAACATTTTCGTGGCTCAATACTAGCTGGCTGAAACTTATATTAGTATTCTTCTCATCCAAATCTCATTATTCAACTATAAAGAGGGGAATAAAAGGCCTTTTTCCCGGATTTGTATGTATGTTATTGTTATAACATGCTACGGTTCAATATACCTCCACGTAAACCAGACTCACAATTACTCACAAAATATTGAAACAAATAATTTCAATCAAAATTTTTAAATAAAATTGAACAAAAATTTTGACAAAATAATCTGTAGGAACAGCGGCAAATTCGTTCAATATTTCCGAATCGCGAAAATTTTTGTTTTGTAAGCAAAACTTATTGCGATCGGTTTTGATTGAAAAGTTTTTCAAAAGTTTGCCAGTTTCAATGCGGATTGATTTTTCTGATGTTTTTAAATCGGTTGTTATTTTGTTCGGAGTTTTGATTTCGACGTTTAAAACTGTGAGTTGTTGTTTGTGATTTACTTGAAATACAGCTGAGAGTTTGACATACTGCAAAATAGTTCCTACGATAGTCGCTAGAGGCGTTGGTCAGATTTTCTGTCCAACATGGAAATAAGGGAATGAAAATATACAAAAAGGGCTATATACATGCATATAATAAACAAAACATTACGCACACAATACAATACCAAAGTTTCGCTTTTTGCAATGTAACAGAGTACAAGCCTGCTATATACCGTGCACATTACCACACTAAATAAATATGTATATAAATAACAAACTCTCTAAAACATTTACCTAAAGTCATTTACGCCGAAAATGTGAGACGAGGCCGTGTTTTTAAGTAAAAATAAAGATAAATTGTTGACAACCTATTAAGGGTTGCTCATCGCCCTTTGATCGTGCCCCAGGCTTCGGTACTAAATATAGCAACCCTTTCAATAGGATATTTAATTAATAACTTATAATGTTCTTGTATTTTAAGAGAAAAATAAGAGACCCTTTTTCGAGAAAACTTTGTTTATTTTAAAGGTTTCTTGTAGCGTGTTTTGTAAATAAGAATAGACTGTTATGGGTTGAGACAGTTTTAAATTAAATATTGCTTTAATTAATTGCGTAAATTAACTGGTTATATACAGAGAGGAAAAAAAATAAAACCTACTACGAAGTGACCTTAATACAATAGTCCAACAACTTAGTAAAAAGCCTTGTATGCAAGGTTTGCGGCTGGCGGAGGTACATAAAATTCAAAATTTACAATATCAGTGGCCAGACTTTTGGAGCAAGCGGTGGTATGTTTGATACAGCTACTATTGTATGTAATTGCTATTTAAAATTGTATATAATAGTCTCCATAAATCGTGCTTTCGAAGCCTCTCCTCTGAGCTGCCGAAATAAATTTAACGCACTATCATCTTTTCAAACATAATTATATAATGTGTATTTGCACCTAAAATACTATATGTTGACTACGTGTAAATATCTGTGGCCACGTAATTTTTCAATTGTGGTTCAACTACTGAGGGCGATTTACTATAGTTGATATAATCAAGTATCGAGAGTTTGACAGTTAAAATTTACTGTAAAAATAGTTCCTTCGATGTCCGATAGAGACGCTGATCAGATTTTCGTTCGTAATTTCTCGATAGCTAGCCGGTTGTTGGTAGTAGTAGTAAAACGCGCTACTGTATACGAGATGAAAAATCAACTGTAGTATTTAACTTGCGGTTAACTTTAACATCTTAATTAATTGTTTCAGATAGCAGTGTGTGAAGATGCATCAAATTATCTCTCTGATTGCGGCTGTGTCTTTCATCGGTTACTGTAAGTAGTAGTTTAAACATTAAATATCAATTTGATTAAATAAACACCAGAATAGGAATTAAAACTGTATAAACTTAAGGCAATTTACAATGTTAAAAATTGTTAAAAACAATAAAAAAAGGATAGTAAATACGGTGAATTACAACTTTAGGTATCTGAGGTAGCTCAACTAATTTCGTTGGTCGTCGTTCATAGTAGTCGTTTTTACTGTGTATCCAAATTTTCGAGTCGATATAATAATGTTTTAAGTGTGTTAGATATTCGGTGTTTCGTTCTTTAATATCTTTTCGTTCTTTATAGGGCCTATGTCATAACTATGCATTTTCCTTAATTTTACCGTTTCTCGGTTTCGATCGTGTGTGCGTTCATCACATTTTTACATACATTGTCAACCATTCAAAACCGAAAGCGGGAAATTTAGTTTTTTTTTATTTAGGTTACTTATCTTACATTTTCAAAATTAATTGAAAGCGACTAAACTCTATAGAGCTAATAAATGCTTACACAATGGCAGGTAATGTAGAAAATCAACCATCCTTCTCATTATAACATTATGGACCTACACCGAGAGTTATTTATAAAGAAGTAGGTAACATCTAATCGATAGGCTTTCAATAAGGCTCTTAGATAGTGTATAGAAACTGCTATTAGCAACCTCTCGGGTGCTACAAACTAACTAGAAGATGTTATTGACATGCGGTGGGCTGGCTTATAAATAGGTATTGTATGTTAGAGTTTTATAAATTAATTGTATGAAAATATAGGTATTTTCTGTGTGTATGTGTATTTATAAGAGTTGATATGTACAAAATTAACATTTTGGTAAATATCCTGGAAACATTAGATTTTATTACGAAAATGTAAACAACAATAGCGAATTGAAATAAAATTATAAAAATTATATATTTGTACTTCTTTTACTTGGACTGCCTTCGTGGCGCTGTGGTTTAGGTCACCACGCCACTACCATTGCGTCGGGAGGTCGTGGGTTCGATTCCCATACGGGACAATTATTTGTGTCTGGTTGTACTTTGTGTCCGTTGTTCGTATGTTTGTAAAAGTCCCCGCGACACAAGATGAATTCTTAGTGCAAACAATTATTTGTAATTCTTTGAAAGAATATAAAGAAAAAAAAAATCTTAATTGCGTTTATTATATATTATACCCATGTAAAATAGCGGTACTTCGCTTCACCTGTTTTATGGTAAAATATAGACATACAAACAAACACACTTTTAGGTTTAAAATATATGTTACGAACAATAATGTTAGTAGGTAATCTCTCATATAGCATGTCTGTGGTTAAAGAATCAATTTATCCGCTACAAAAGTTTCATAACAGCCCAACTATTCTAAAACTCTATCAACTCATACTAAACAAAGTATTCACAGTTCCCAACTAAAAAAACCACGCAACATAATGTTAGTAACACAAAGAATCTCACACTGAACGAGAACTATTCTATATTCATTCACAAACTCGTTCACTCCACTAAAACAAAACAATTGTTTTATGTTTTTTCTACACAAGCCCGCGAAATAATCACGAACACGCTCAGTTACTCCCATTCATTCATCGTTCATTCATTCACTCGGTCTTTCGTTCATTCGCTGTTCGTTTGATGTAATGAATTTTTGCTCGGTAAATTATACTGTTAAGAATTTTTGTTATGTCAAGTATTTTGTGCTAAAATGTAGGGCAAAGAAAATAAGGTTTTGTAGTTTGAAGTATTTTAGGTTGTGTGGTTTTGGGTGAAAAGAAGTATGTAAGTATAAGCTTTTTACTAAAGGCTTGAGTTGCATTTACCTCTTATAAAATAAAAATGTTAAATCATAATGAAGAATAGATTGCTACCGAATGACACGTTGAAATGAGATGAAAATCACTATGGTCCCACTTCTGGGTAAGGGTCTCCTCCCGGAATGAGGGAGGGGTTAAGCTTTAAGCGCAGTACGCTGGCCAAGTGCGGGTTGGGGACATTGCATTTCTTCAAAAGATGTGTTAAAATATAACACATGTAAGAAAATAGTAATATGAGAACTACAAAACGCTATGTCTAGCCCGCGGCGATGCTTGCTTGTAAATTCCCCCTAATAGCCAATCTTGTATGATTTTTCCGCTATGCTTTGATAGTGAGTATTTACGTCTTATAGGTTTTCTGCGATTGAAATACCGATGTTCAGCTGTTTTTTTGACGACAGATTCTTGTTTTGCAAATAATACAGTTTGGTATCATAGTGATGTCTGAACACGTTACTGTAATAGTGTTTTAAGTACGGAAGAAATTTGTCGTTTTTACAGTAAATACTAGTTTGTATGTTTGCTAAGTCGTAGGCCTTATTCTGTACTTTAGTAGGGCAGAGGTTAAACTAAAATAGTAATATGAAAAAAGAAAAAAAAAAATTTTGAATTACAAAATATACTACTATACCTAGTCCCATTTACGGTTTCCAACTTATATACAATATACATACATACTATACTATCACGCCTCTTTCTTACAGGGATTGGCAGAGATCAAAGGAAACCACTTGGTACGATACTTACAAATTGTACAGTTCTTAAATTGTAGATCAAACGTAAAAGTACTATAATTTTTGTGGCCCAAAATGGATAGATTTTTTATTTTCACAGACCATTGCCTTTTACTTACTTCAGATATAAATCTTAGTAAGGCTTTTTCGTTAATAATTCTTAATAGCAGGACCTTTATAGTATTAGAGAAATTCCTATGTTTAGTTCGACCGTGAAGAATTATTTCATATTTAATCGAGAAAAACTGCCTTTACATGGATAGTGTGTAGAATGTGGCTTTTAATATCTTCTGATAAAGAAAGTAGAGGTATTTTGTCAAAGTTTTTGATCACAAAAAATATATTCAATTACGAGTATTTCAGGACTTTCTTGGATAGCACATGCAACATCAAAAAGAAATAAAATTAAACTAAATACTAATTCCAACATTTTGAATCAAATGCCAGCTCAGGATTGAAATCTGGTAAGTTATGTTGGATTTCAAATATACACATTAGCGTCGTAAAATCTACTTAATAAATAAAATGACAGCAAATGTATAAATAATCCATTTATCATATATATTTATTGGACGTATACTTATCTAAAAGTTAAAAAACCAGGAAAAAATAATAACACAATTAAAATAATATATTCCTTGCATTTCTATTGTTTGTTGACCTACGGAACTACGCAATTGATGCTTCTCCTGCAATGAGTTTTTGAAGGCAGTGTACTTCTGTTTG
This sequence comes from Anticarsia gemmatalis, assembly GCF_050436995.1. Classification (NCBI taxonomy): domain Eukaryota; kingdom Metazoa; phylum Arthropoda; class Insecta; order Lepidoptera; family Erebidae; genus Anticarsia; species Anticarsia gemmatalis. The sequence goes on along the minus strand of NC_134767.1, from coordinate 2,407,925 downwards.
TAAGAGGAGACAGTTATAATTTATATTGAAATCTGTACATATAATCAAACATAAGGTATAGAAAATATAGACGCACTCCCTTTGTATAAAGGTAGCCGCAGTTAGAGAGAAACTTTGGAACTGAGAACTACTGAAGCGATACCATCGGTACTGAAATATAGGGGCGCTTAGAACCGTGACTATACTGTTTCTAGAACTTATAATTTAGTACTAACTAGCTTACCTTAGCTTCGCTCACCTGTAAATTTCATCTTCTAAATTAGTAAGTGTTATTTATTTAATTAATTTTGGAGCATGTTATGTTTGATTATTATAATACAATGCACTCGTACAATACATTTTGTGGCATATTGTAGACACTTTGGATTATTTTTTAAGAAAAAGTGGTCTGTGTCTAATTTTCTAACATAAATTATTAGTTAAAAGATTTAGCTGTGGTAGGTAATCAGATATATAGGCAGATTTGTATCTTAACTCATGTCACAAATATGTTTAGTGCTGTAGTTTTTTTAGATCACTATTATTTCTCGATAACGAATTGAGAATGAAATTATTAAAATGTTTAGATCTAATTATATTTATTTATTACGCCACTCTTACAATCAAATTCGAGACCCTTAGTTGGCAGTCATATACAAGTCTGTTTGGACCACAGAGACGCTGGTCATATTTATGTAGCTTTCAGAAGATTACAATAAGGTTTTCTAGGTATAAGACTTTAGGTTTTATTTTTTGTTTTCTAGACCACCTGGGACTGAGAATAAAAATATGTGACTTTTTCGAATAAATTTAATTAAAGATTAGGCTCCAGTTTGCGGTAGCTAAGTAGGGCAAAAGGATTAAGAATTCAGATTTTTTCCTCGCGAGAACTATCTTTTTAATTTTTTTTTCGGATTTTGAAGTTTCCTGTACAAATGTAGCAAGTTACAGTTAATTTCTAAGACAATTTTGCCTTGAACAATCCTTTATGCCTGTGTTTTTTAACTCTCGATCACTTTTATCTGAGAAAATGACCATATTTTCTCTTTATTCTTTTCATAACTCTATAAAAATGCAGCAAAATATGAAATGGCAACATATTTCAGAATAGTAACAGTGCTACGCGACATCTACGCCGTAGTCGATGGCACACGTACGATTGCTACGCGCTCGTAGCAGATCGTAGATCGTCTACGTGCTGGCTTGTGTGTATTTTATTCGGTATGGATGCAAATAGTTGATCTATAGTGATAAATTGCTCTATTGATGGGAATTCGATAAACAAATAGTGTAACATTTTGTTACGAATATTTTATAAATAATTTACAACAAATGAAGCAAAGAAATTTTGTATGCGTCGTATCGAGTAACGTTCTCAGGTCTGGTCGGGTTTACATACATAAGATTACGCTTTCTTCCTCTAGGGGTAGGCAGAAATAAACTCCCTTTACTTTATTCACATGCATACATCTTGTTATACAAGACCACCGGTTTCGCGTCTTACGCACCTTAACTTTTTGCAAGACATTACCACACAAAGATCATATTGTATAAAAATAAATTTAAATTACATCAAATAGAAATCTGTAATCACATCGCTTCCATAAAATCAGATGAGGCCATACACCTTTTTATTGAATCAGGAAAAAGGAAGAACGAATGAAAGGAATGAATTTAAAAGTGAATAGCGATGTAACAATTGATCTGATTATGAAGCGATACGTGAATAAATGAATGCTGAGTTGAAAGTCGAAAGAATATAGATAATTCAGATTGTGGCTATGAAAACTGTTTAGTGTTACAAAATGATTAAAATTAAAAATATAGTTGTGAAATTTTATGTATTTACGATTTGTATTGAAATGATTGTCGCCGCTGCTATAAATTGTTAAACATAGATTAAAATTCAAATTCAAAAAGAAATTTTGGAAGAGCTGGTTGCTCAAAGCATGAAAAAGAAATTTGAGGTTAGCTTTTTTCATTGCCAATATTTCTTGATTATTACCATTTACATATCAATGTAGATGCATGATTGATATTGTCAATTACAGAATAATCATTGGCCAAAAGTACCGTCGTTCCTAAAAACTTGTTGAAAAACTCATTGAGAACTTAGAATGAAACTTTTTCTTATTATACTGACACTAGCTGACGCGCGCAACTTCGCTTGCGTCACATAAAAGAGAATGGGTCAAAATTTTCCCCGTTTTTGTAACATTTTGTACGGGTACTCGGCTCCTCTTGGTCGAAGCGTGATGATATATAGCCTATAACCTTCCTCGATAAACGGGCTGTCTAACACTGAAAGAATTTTTCTAATCGGAACAGTAGTTCCTGAGCTAATCTCAGGAACTACTGTTCGTTGCGTTCAAACAAACAAACAATCAAACAAACAAACTCTTCAGCTTTATAATATTAGTATAGATTATACTGAAAAAATTGGTTAATAAAAAATAGTACTTGCTTGTATTGTCGCTTGTATTGTCTACTGTTACAGTTATATATTTATACATTGTTGTATGAGTAAACTAGAAAGCATGACGAAATTACAAACATAAATAACCAAACCAATCTCAAATCAAATCTGAAATATATTTTTTATCCATTGTTTTATTATAATACTCCATTTTAATCGCTGTTCTCATAGCCTCACTCTGAAAGGAAATGAAATGTCAATTCCCGAACAAATTACTTCGGAATTTAAAATAAGAATTGGAACTCTTACATTGATTGCAAGACTCATTAATTCCATTCGTTCATTCCATTCAGTCATTCGTTCTTCGAAGTTAATTCACTCCAGCTAATATTGTCTCTACCCTGTCTCTAATTAATTCTTTTTTTTCAAATTGTTTTGTTTTTATTTTTTTTATTTCATTTCATTACTGTCCGTAATTTTGTAGGTAAGGAAATTGGAAATAAATGCTTTATTAACAAAAAATGTAGAAAGGTAGTAGAAAAATTGTGTACCAATGTTTAATGTATTGTGACTCAACGCGATTTTTGAGATGTCAGTACCGTAGTCACTGCTGTATTGTGCCGAGATTCGTGCGTTCGACTCCCACATGGATAATTTTTTTATGATTACGTCACATTTATTTTTAAACAACTTCAAAAAAGGAAGACGTTCTCAATACGACTGTGTTTTTTTCTGTTTGTTATTATATTTATTATTCAAAATATTTTTTAACATTGAATTAATATGATTTTCATGTCACGAAAAATCTTTTGACGGAAAGCAGTATAGAAAATGACTAGAACCATTTTCTCAGAACAAACCAAACGAAACCTTAACCTAAGAAAAGATATTAGAAACATAGTACAAATGATACAAGTTCGTGTATTACCGAATGTACTGCCAACAGCTACACGGTACCAAGGGTCTTTACAAGATAACTTCGACTTGTTAGGCTTTGTTTCAAAGGATTGGGTCCGACAAATTGTGGTTATGTAAGAGTTAGGAACATGATTTTTGAATTAGTAGTTTAAGAAATAATCCACAGGGCTGATTTTGTTAATTTACTTGAGAGAAAACTCGTGACAATACAGCTATAAAATTAACTGGTGATCAACTCTAGAGTGGAATTTCAAAGATGATCATAAGTAACGATGTAATACCAAAAAAGCCACCCTTGCCTTGTATTGCATTCGTCTTAATAATGTAATGAATTTGAGAAGTGAACCTAATATACACGACGCGACAAATGTATGTCTGAAACTGTCTTTGCTGAATATGTCTCTGTTTCATCAAATAATAATATTTAAAGAAACATATTATTTGTCACATTTTTTTGATGTTTTTACATAGGTTGATATCTCATGCCAACGGTCATTGTCATCTGTGCCGAAACGTCTAGCAAAAATCGTGCTGATTAGGTTTTACTGAATTATAATAAAGTAGGAACTGTCTTTATAAAAATCACCCTACCTTGTGAATCGTCATTCTTAACTGAAGGATCTCAAAATTGTAGAAACTATTTCAAAAATATTTACCAAAACTTTGAACGAAGGAACAAGTACGAGCGAAGTTCCACACATCAATGACAGTCATCAGTGAGATGACAAACTCAATATAAAACCGCGCACTCAAGTCTCGCAGTTTGTACAACAAATTGTGCGGTAATGAATGTGTTTCTTTACTCTTGTGTGACGTTTGGTTCAAGTTTTGTTGGAAAACTTGTACGGTTAAGTTATTCTTTAAAAAAATCTTTTGTTTTTATTCTGACATTTATTTTGTGTAATATTTACTTCATTTTTTGCTTGACGTTTTGGAAAAGTTTTGTGACTGTGATTGTGTGTATAGTTCAACAGAAAAAACTTAACCTAGCAGCAAATCCGTACAAATAATAAAAATCGGGGAATCTGTTCGTTTGTCGCTTTCATGACTTAATGGCTAAACCAAAGTCGATGAAATTTGATATGAAGATAGTTGAAAACCACTTATCAAATGTGAAGTAATTTTCACTTCATAAATATTTATCAAAACTTGCATATCGGGTAAATAAATTACTTTTTGAAGTAAATATTTCTGGACATCAATGGCAGTCATCAGTGAGATGACAAACTCAATATAAAACCGCGCACTCAAGTCTCGCAGTTTGTACAACAAATTGTGCGGTAATGAATGTGTTTCTTTACTCTTGTGTGACGTTTGTACAAAACTTGTACTGTAAAATACTGTTGTATGATAAATATTTTGTTTGGTATTTCATATTTTGTTTCATTGTGAAAGTTTGCTATACGGTCAGTAAAGCTGTTAATATTAGAAGTAGGACGGGATTAAGTGTACTTTCTTTAACTGCTACTGGACGTTTCGGCGCGATTCTATGTAGGTGTGTGTAGTTAATTTCCCACTTATGTTGTTAAAGTAAAGTCTGTTCTTTAGTCACGTTTTCATGGCTAAGCAGCTGAATCGATTTGGATGAAATTTGAAGATCCGGGAATAAACGTAGTCATTCTCATTTCAACTATATTTAAATTAATTTCTTAAAGCGAAGTTCCACACATCAATGGTAGTCATCAGTGAGATGACAAACTCAATATAAAACCGCGCACTCAAGTCTCGCAGTTTGTTCAACAAATTGTGCGGTAATGAATGTGTTTCTTTACTCTTGTGTCACGTTTGTACAAAACTTGTACTGTAAAATACTGTTGTATTACAGATATTTTGTTTGGTATTTCATATTTTGTTTTATTGTAAATGTTTGCTAGACGGTCAGTAAATCTGTTAATATTAGAAGTAGGACTGGGTTAAGTATACTTTCTTTGACTGTTACTGGACGTTTCGGCGCGATTCTATGTAGGTGTGTGTAGTCTGATTTTTAGTCATGCTTCTATGGCTAAGCAGCTGAATCGATTTGGATGAAATTTGAAAATCCAGGATAAACTTTTAGTCATTTTCAATTCAGCTATAGCGATTATTATCTACTAAAATTATTTTCTAAAAAAGAAGTTCTATACATCTATGTAAGTCATCAGTGAGATGACAAACTCAATATAAAACCGCGCACTCAAGTCTCGCAGTTTGTTCAACAAATTGTGCGGTAATGAATGTGTTTCTTTACTCTTGTGTGACGTTTGTTGAGAAACTTGTACTGTAAAATACTGTTGTATTATAGATATATTGTTTGGTATTTCATATTTTGTTTTGATGTATATGTTTGCTAGACGGTCAGTGAAGCTGTTAATATTAGAAGTAGAACGGGATTAAGTGTAGGTACTTCCTTTAACTGTTACTGGACGTTTCGGCGCGATTCTATGTAGGTGTGTGTAGTCTGATCTTTAGTCACGCTTCTATGGCTAAGTAGCTGAATCGATTTGGATGAAATTTAAAAATCCAGGATTAAACTTTTAGTCATTTTCAATTCAGCTATAGCGATTATTATCTACCAAAATTATTTTCTAAAAAAGAAGTTCTATACATCAATGGCAGTCATCAGTGAGATAGCAAACTCAATATAAAACCGCGCACTCAAGTCTCGGAGTTTGTTCAACAAATTGTGCGGTAATGAATGTGTTTCTTTACTCTTGTGTGACGTTTGTTGAGAAACTTGTACGGCTATGTTGTGTTACTTGAAACAAAATTTTTATTTGATATTTCATTTCTTCGTGACATTAAATTGCAGTCGCATGATTAAGTATATTTACTACGTATATGTTCCGTAGCTGTGATTGGGTGGCTAATTATTTATCGTGAAAAACAATCTATATTATAATAGTTTTGTAACCTTTTTTATTAATGTATACATGCAGTGCGGGGATTTAGGTAGTATTCATCTACCCTACTGATATTATAAATGTGAAAATTTATTCTATGAATGGAATTTTGTTTCTTTGTAACGCAAAATGCTTAACATATATAGATAAAGTTTGACGAACAGATAACTTATAGTAAGCCGGAAGGGTTATACAGAAAACACTCTTTCCTGTTTTTTTTTTCAGGCGAATGAAACCGCACGAAAACGTTAGTATAGGAGAAATACGTTAAATTTTTAATTGGATTACATTCGAATTTTAATCATACGTATTATTGAGCACAATTAACAATTAATTCATGTGATGCTATTTAATTTATGACAATCAATTCCTGTCATAATAAATGATATTGGTGATTATATTTATTTATTGAGAAGGTTGCCATTTAACACAATTTTAAAGTGTTAATAAAACAATATTTTATTTATTTAGTAAGGTTTGTTTTGACAATTCATGCCACGCTGATATTTTAAAATCTAGATTTATCCTTCGCGATTTAATGATTTTAATAGAACCAAACCTTTTTCTAACTAAATTTGCCTGCTAGCACGACAAAATATACTACTTCATTTTGCTCAATAATTCAATATATTCCCTATTTAAGGAAGCACGTCTAAAAACTGAAACATTTTTAAAGGGTTATAAAGTAAAACAAAATAATAATAATATGTTTAAAAGGATAAACCGATTCAAATAAAATATAGCAGACATATTAGATATCTTAGGAAACAAACAATAACCTCGTGGGCGTTGCCTTTGACTAAAGTTGATTTCTAATAACGAAGGCATATTCTAACACACTTCCGAGAAGCATCAAATTCAGATCCAATATAAAACCACGTCAAAGACTAACAAGTTGCAGAGTTTACAAACGGCGCTAATGAAGCGCTAACTACCTAATTACGTCGGTCTACAGTCTCGTGTGTTCAATGTAACATCGGTTTTGTGGCACTTTCTTTGTTTATTGAAGATGTTAGATGGTACTTTGGATTGCTTTATTTTGTATAATAGAATACGGGAATTAACGCGAACACGCATTTTACCTTAACGTTTCGGCGCAGGTTGCACTCGCCGTGGTCAGTCAGAGTCAGCCTGCGACCACGGCGAGTGCAACCTGCGCCGAAACGTTAAGGTAAAATGCGTGTTCGCGTTAATTCCCGTATTCTATTATACATTAAACATGCAATGCGAGAGTTTAAAAGTTAAGATTGTTTTATTTTGATTTGCATGTTTAAGTTGAATAAAAAGAAGCTATTGTTTGCAGTTTTGAAAAGTACTTTGAAAAAAGTAACATATTGATGACAAACGGGAAGAAAGTTTCATACTATCTTTATACTGTTACTCACATAGGGGATAAATTTTTACCATTCAGTTGAACTCTATGTATGAAGTATATTTAGAAAACAATTTATTTGAGTCTAGTGCTTTCTGGCTCATTTAAATTGTTTTTTAATTTTTATATTGTTTTTATATTTGGCTGTGTTGAGTTACTTTAAAGGAGCCTGCTTTTCATTCTCACTTCGTTGTTCCAATCGATTTGTTTTTGCCAAAGATATTACTTTAAATTTATTTATTTATAACATCACGCATATTATAACCCTAAGTGTAGGCAGCGGTGTAAACACCCATATTAACCCTTTACAAAGTTACTTCCATATAATATAGAGCACGTCTATTGCACGTGTACGATATACACGATATATAATAATATAAATTCCCATTCTCAAAACCCTACTGATGGTCAGTATCATTAAACGCCAGCACTTCAGCACAGAGAAGCATCGTTAGTTCCCTTTGTTGGTGGGACGCGTGGTTTAGTGCAAATTGCAGCGATACACGGCTACCGTCAAGTGTTTCACAATCAGCGTGATGTGCGCTTATATCTATCGGGATTTCGTGAGAGATTAACTAATGTACGGGAATAGTAGTGTAGCAGACGATTTAGGTATTTTAGATGAATATGTATCTATGAATTACGCAGCAATACCTACGCTTGCCGAGGCTTTTTTGTAGATGGGTGACCATTTTATGCATATCTTGATTCTGCGTGTTTCGGAAGGCACGTTTAATTGCCATTTTCAAAGATCTTTGACAGTCATTAACAGTAGTCAGAAGCTTGAAAGTCTGACAACCAGTATTACCGAGGGATACGGTGTTATAACCCAGGTATATGGGTTGTGGAGGTTTGACACGCAGGCGCTCCATGTAAAATACTGGTACGCAGCTGCGTCCGATGAGACTGGAAGCCGACTCCAACATAGTTGGAAAAAAGGCCTGAAGACCCTGCGGTGTTTTTATTTGTTTAGGACTTAACTTTATATTTGCTTCGTTTGGGACTCAAATCCTTGGTGCAGTAGCAGCGATAAAACACCTACCTATCTCCACCATCCACTACGCTATGGGCAGATGCAATTTAACCTAAATTCTATTGATTTTTAGTTAGAATCAAATAACGTTTTAACATAATGTTCTGTGGTTTCTGTGGTTCACCAATATAATTTGACACGTCCTTTAATTAGTATGGTAATAATTATTTCTATGCATTCTCGGTTTCAGGAATTGTTGGTCAATCGACTCGGCCTATAGAATCATAGCATATTATAATATCTAGTAATTAACATTTCGGCGCATAAATGGTTTATTTCAATGTACTATCGAACAAACTGAATCATGACCCACCATGTGCTCATTGTCTAAAACACGTCTATATACGCGTAGGTCGAAATTGGCTTGCACCTACGTTTCCTTGGTAATGAATTTGTTATCTGTCATTATTGCGACAAATCTTTGTGCGCCAATACAATAATGCTTTGCTACCGTTTTCAACAGGCTCCGTGGCGTGGGTTGATGTTACGACTGCGACGCGTCAGGAGTGGGTTCGATACCCACTCGGGACATGATTTATTCGGCCCTTATAGGAAATAATGTTACTATAAAAATTAAAATAATATAGGGTAACCAGCATAGTTATTACCCGGTTAAGGAATTGATACACAATTTTGGTCAATAGTATCTTTATTTAGTAAAACTTTGACTCAAACTCTATTATATTATATCGCAACTTAAATATTCTTTCTAAAAGAACATCAGTCGTCTATTTCAATAACTTTATACTAATCTATACTAATATAATAAAGCTGAAGAGTTTGTTTGTTTGTTTGTTTGTTTGTTTGAACGCGCTAATCTCAGGAACTACTGGTCCGATTTGAAAAATTCTTTTAGTGTTAGATAGCCCATTTATCGAGGAAGGCTATAGGCTATATAACATCACGCTACGCTACGGTCATTAGGAGCGGAGTAGCAACGAAAAATGTTACAAAAACGGGGAAAATTTTGACCCATTCTCTTAGGTGACGCAAGCGAAGTTGCGCGGGTCAGCTAGTTCAATATAAAACACTTAAAAACAAGAAATACTAGCGAATACTGTTAATTCAAATGTGTTATCCTTAACAAAAATTGCAAAAAACTTACTTTTTCTTTTCGAACTACACACCTGTCGCACAAACATCGGACATGAGTTCTATAAATTAAAATGTTACCAATATTCTGAAAGTGACATATATCGCAATTAATTGAAACTGGTTACTTTAGAAATTAAAATAAACGTATTATTCCTTAATATTGGCAATCACTGTATGATGGGCAATGACTATAGTGGTTACCCTAATCGTTTCACAGATTTCTAAATGACGTGCTATTTGATATTTGACACAAATAGGTTTTTTTCACAGTGAAAAGAGTTTAGACTATTCACATTCTAGATTCAAATTAAGAGTGATTTATCGAAAATGTATCTACGTACTGTAATAAGAAAGGTCAAAGTTGTCTGTAGTCGTAATACATCATAACACAGTCGTATGCATGTTTAAAATGTCCTAAGTGCAACTTTGACGATAGAGACTAAATTCTTACTGTTTTGACGGTGTCAAGCGAATTATCGGCAAAATGGGTCATGATTCAGTTGGTTCGATAGTACATGTTATGTTTAAAATCGTATTTTATTAATTTTTCTTATAAAAAAATAATGCATATAAGATTTTGTTCCCTATTTCAACTTCAACTGGCTTGAATTAGCTTATTTTATTTGACCATCAAAAGTGCTTGTACTTGACTTAAGTGAATTAATGATTTGATTTTGGTTTAGATTTTAACCAATATCAAGCTTATAACCATTATATTCCTGCTTTTCAACTTTATCTGTGTTAAATTTCACCAAAATTTATTCAGCAGTTTAGAAGTAAAAGCTTAAAACACAGACCATTAATTTCATATTAGTATGTAACTACTTTTTATAAGGCAGTAGATAATATATACAAGACTAATGTAACTTTTTCACGATTTACAGTAGTAGGTATGTAACTACTTTTCAAGGGAGTAAATATACAAAACTAGTGTTACTTTTTCACCATTTAATGCTTCGTATTTTATACCAAAACCAACATAACATAATCGCACATTTGAACCCGAAACTCGATAAATAAAATCGCAAGACACAAGTGGGGTTCTTTTGGAGTTTCCTCGCGTCGGTAACTCAATACGGGCACAATATGCCTTAATGAATGTTCGTGTAACTAGCTCCATTCATACCCGCATTAGTTCTACCTGGTGATGTAAGATGTACTGAATTCACGCGTTTCTGATGTACGTGATTTTAATGCTGACTGGACCGGTTTTTCAGTTTGTTAGACTATTGGTGGAGTAATTTTGACAGACTTGAACTATATTTTCTGTACATTTTAAGTGATTCCCGCACTAGATGTTGCGAAATGATGAGAATATCTGTCTGTTTTTATTATTTTTATTGCTAGTTTGTCGTATGGTTAGTGGTCAACCTAGTGTCAAAGTTGTTCAAGCCGCCCGAGAGACCTTTGACATGGCTTAACGACTGTTATCTTAGTAGACAACAGCCGAGACTGACTTTTTACGTGCCCTCCGAAGCACGGAGACGCCCAGTTCAAATACCACTATGCGGTCACCCATCTATGGAATGACCGCGCCAACGGTTGCTTAACCCACAGATCGTTTACCGACCGGTGAGCGCAACTGGCTATGCTTTTATTTACTTTCTCTGGTATTTCTAGTGAATGTGAAGCAAGCAAAATAAGTTTGTAGAAGTGAGAAGGGATCGTAGTTAGTAGCGTTATTTCGTCTGTGTCTGTCTCTGGGGGAAAATGCGTGATTTTATGCATGTATGTATTTTATTTAAGCATCTATCAATATAATGATCGTTCGTGTAACTCGCTCCATTCATACCCGTATTAGTTGTACCTGGTGATATAAGATGTACTGAATTCACGGGTTTCTGATGTACGTGATTTTAATGCTGACTGGACGGCTGTTTGGACAGGATTTTATGTTATTTGAGAAAATTTCTGGTGTTTTTACTAGTTTTTAGGAGAATCCTTTATAAACGTCTCATGATTCTTCAATAAAAGTTATTGATAAAATATCGGTTGCCATAAAAACTTTTTTTTTTGTTATATTTTTTAAATATTTTTTAAATATCATGCATACAAAACTCAAAAATACTCGTATGTAGGAGACAAATGCACATACAACATAGCTTTTGTCATGACTATTACGGTGTTTTTGATTTTAATTTTGATTTTGCAAGTAGAGAAAAAATGCAAATAATTACTCCTTATATACTTTTTTTTCAAATCACACAAAAACCAAATAAAAAAATCCATCCAAAAACAAATTCGCACAATAAATCAGTTCTGATTTAGCTTTATTTAGCAAAGAACTTTTTCTGCAAAAGAAAGTTTGGGACGGGTCTCAGTTGCGTAAGATAATCGTAACATGACAAGCCTGAATGAGATGTGCCTTTGCATGAATTTCTTGTCCCTAAATAGAAATAAACTTTTTTATTTATTAACCTAAACAGAAAGGTCTTTTGTGAACTGTATTTGTGGGTACAAGTTTAATAAAGACAACGGAATAATTTACTTTTATTTTGGAAATATTGTTTCTGAAAAATATTTGGAGTCTGAAGGGCTTTCTTTTTGCCAAATAAAGTATTTCGGGCAGATTGGTCCGTGTCTTCTTTTTTGGATGATAAATGGTTTCTAAAACTGCTTTAAATGCAATACAATATCGCTAGGGCAAGTTGGATTTAGACCTAATTATTTCCTATTCTTAGACATATGCCGTAATTTGAATCAAATCGTGACGTACGTTAAGTACATTACAGTCCTACTGCTGGGTAAGAAACTTCTCTTGGAATGAGGGAGGGGATAGACTTTGAGTCCACCACAAGTGTGGGTTGGAAACCGAGAACTTTTAGCTATGAAAAGCGTGATCGTGATTTATTTACCTTTAGAACGTGTTATAAATATTTCCTATACGCACTTAACATCGAAAGACTTTATTGTGTTGCCTCGGGTTCGAGCCGGCTACCATCCACGTGCGAGGTGCCAACTCGGCAATCACAGCTTGTCATAACTAACTGTCGAAATTGTCATCAGTTTTACACAAAAAAATATTTTTATTTATACGCCACGGTAATAAAAAAAATGAATAACTGAAATTCAATTCCGAAATATAATAATAATATATCACCAAATTATTTTATTCACGTTCTCGTCAATAGATGGCGCTATCATCGTTAGCGCCTTTTGTATCACAAACGGCTATCGAATAGTAGTGGAAATTGCAAATGTATTATGAATTGACTTCCTAGTACTGGCAATTCAATTACTGTTACCTATTGTACCAAGTGATTTGGTTCAGTAAGCAATGATTTACTGAAACGTTATATACGAAAATGCATGTGTATAATCTATACTTTAATATTATAAAGCTGAAGAGTTTGTTTGTTTGTTTGTTTGTTTGTTTGAACGCGCTAATATCAGGAACTACTGGTCCGATTTGAAAAATTCTTTCAGTGTTAGATAGCCCATTTATCGAGGAAGGCTTTAGACTATATAACATCACGCTATGGCCATTAGGAGCGGAGTAGCAACGAAAAATGTTACAAAAACGGGAAATTTTTTTTCATTCTTTCTTATGGACGCAAGCGAAGTTGCGCGGGTCAGCTAGTGTTATATGTATATCGTGAAATAAATTTTAGTTATACTGTGTAGCAAGAAATCGCAATCAAAAGTCATTAAATGACAAATTTTTGGAACGAAACAACAAAATAAAGGGTTTTTAGCAAATGGCGTCTTTTGGTCTCTATCTTCTCCTATATGTATAAAGCGTGATATAATGTCAGTTTGTTGCTCTATTCTGTTGTAACGCCAAAACGGCTAGAGTTTGGCAGAGTTAAAGTAGTTTCCCTAGTATATTTCTGTACCTCTAGTTTCTTGCCCTCGAATCCCTATAATATGTAACATAAAAATTACATTTTAGGTCCAGTTTTGGGTTTTACTGCTTTACTAAATAAATTTTCAACAGTAAAACAATTTTCATGTTTGTATGCTTGCGAATGCAACGATTTAATATTTGATATTATATGGAAACAAAATGTAGCATAATATATTAATGACATTTTAGGTCGTGTTTTGGGTATTACTGATTTACGAAATAAATTTTGAACAGTTACAACAAATATTTTCCATGTTTGTATGCTTGCAAATGCAGCTACACATATATTTTTACCCGATACCATTACCCATTAATGTCGTACGGTTCGTGCATTGAAATTTCAGATAATTGTCGACACAGCTGGCTTTAATCATTACCGATGCCATATATCTCTCGCTACGATAATAGTGTATGGAGACTCGGTCCTATTATAACGTGCTGTATTGATTCAAATATATGCTGGAATTTAGTGTATTTAGCGATGTCAAAGGTTTTCGGGGAAACAGTTGAACAATGAATAATTATAATGCAGCAACGTTGTGTTGAGTAGGATGTTAGACTCATGTAAAGAGACTAGCCTATTACCATTTATCGGGTAAGCCAAACTTAAGACTACCTAGATAGTAGACAATCATGCGAGCGGAGCCGCACGGGTCAGTTACTATACTATTGTAAATTAGGAAGGACCAATAGTACTTTGCCCGACCCGGGAATTCAACCCTAGAACTCGTGATAAACAGTTCTCGACATCAAAAGAAAAAGGTACATAAAAACTATCCCATATATTTTCTCGGCTATTATACTATCTTTACATAATTTTTTATCCAAATCGGTTTGCCAGTCTATACATGAAGAAGAGACAGGTGCATAGTTACTTTTCTAATTATAATATTAGTAATTAGTGTGTGCCAATTAACAAATATCCATACGAGTACGTCTATACAAACTTTCACATATACCCAGGAACAAATTAAAACCAATTTATTTTTGAAATAAATTTATGTGCAGTATCAAACTAGATTAAGTTTAAAAATGTGTTACACAATATATCCGTAATCTGTTGTACGCTGTGACATGCAAGTGTGACGTCATACATATTTATGAACGTCTCGAGAGCTCACGCTTGCGTTAACTCTGTTTAGTTTTAAACTTGCACGCTTAAAATGTTGATTGTACAAAGTTTTGTATTATTTTTGCATAATATTTTATTTTATGTGCAGAATATACAATGTTTTATACACAATTTCAGTAGCTAAAGTAGTATTTTGCAAAACAGTACTGAATGTTTGGTTTCAGATTTCTATGGCAAATATCTTCTAAAACATTATTTTAACTTTAAAAGCGTGACAGACATAATTTCGCATGCATAGTTGATGCGATTTTTTTTTAAGACAACTCCCACACTTGGTATCACGTGGACTTTTACACCCGTACAAACAACGGACACAAAGTACAACCAGACCCGAAACAACTACTTGTGGATCGCACAAATAATGTGGGAATCGAACCCACAACTTCAGTCAAATTGTGTACATAATATGGTTAAGATAATATCTAGAGGATAGACGTTTTTCTTTGAATATAACTAATATTAATAGACTGTGTCGTCACATTGCTAACCATACTGTTTCTATAATAATAAAGCAGTTGTATTTGACTTAAAGTTTTATAGTTGTTTATAATACAATTTTTCTTTAACCGACCCGGTATCGAAAGCATTTCTTGAATACTCAACGACTTAAACTAAACCAGAATATCTAAGACAAAACCATAATTTAAGTCTAGATATCTAGTTAAAGTTCACAGTTTGATAGCTGCAGGTGCGACCGGGACGGTTATTCTAAACTAACGTTGGATACCAATGAGCTACAGATCACTGGCTGTATATTAATATTTAGATTTTCATATGCACACTGCTTATAGCTTATCACGGACTAGTGGCATCAGTAATTAGATATGGTATAATATTTTGGGGGAACTCCGTCGATATAGATTTGATTTTCAAACAACAAAAACGCTGCATAAGAGCCATGTTTGGATTACGAACAACTGATAGCTGCAGACCTTATTTTATAGAATATAAAATTATGACACTTCCCTCAATGTACATTTTAGAAACAGCATTATTTGTAAAAGCTAACCCGCATTTGTTTTCCCGCATGTCGGATATCTGTGTAAGAAACCGTAGAGACAAGAACAAATTATGTATGCATAGAGCAAATACAGCATTAATGGGAAACAGCATCTTTTGTATGGCTCCTAAAATATATAATAAAATACCAAATAGCTTGAAGGATCTAAAATTGACTGTATTTAAAAATAAAATTACTAATGTATTATTGAATAAATGCTATTATAATGTAAAAGACTTCCTTGGTGACAATGATTTATAATATTATGAATAATGTGACATTTCTTTTTTTTTTAATTTGTATTCAATAATTTAACAATAGCTTCTGTTTCTTTTTTAATATTTGTATGTCTTAACAGACAAAACATGTTGAAACTGTACCTATTTTAACCACCTATGTACCTACACGTGTTTTTCACAAATAAAATTATCTTATCTTATCTTATCTTATCTTGTCGTTTAGTTTGGTATATTTTATCATATTTGCTTGAGTAGGAAGTAGTAGTGCGTTTAGGAATTTTAAGCCAAGCTTCCCAACGTAAGATGTGCTAGTTTTGGTAAAGTATGTGTTGTATGTGTTTGTGTAATGGCGTTATGAAACCATCACGGTATAAGGTCGTGGGTTTGATTCCTAAACGAAACAATTATTGGTGTAATATATAAACTGTTGTCTATATATTTTTTCGTTTGTTCATATAACATTAGTATTTAAAGTATTTGTTTAATGTAAAGTTATAAAAATAAATTTAATTACATAATTGTTTACATTTTTCTGGTGTGTTCATTGTTTCTGTTTGTGAAAAAAATAATATAAATGGTTATTAGGGGATTACAACCTTTCTTATTTTGCGAGTAAGCTATATCCACCCAACTGAAGTTTTAATAGTCTGTACACGTCTCTGCTGAGCCCACAGCTCGCAGTAAAGTAATGGCGTGATATTTTTAATAAAATAGTGAGCTGATATTTATAGATTATCAGACTTTACGTAACTTATCGGCTTTTTCATATTACTTGTGTGAATTTCCCGAAGGGTTTGTCGCTGGTACACCCACATTTTGTTGTAGTAGCTATTATATGTTGTTAGGTTTCGGTGATAGAAATAAGATTATTGGCTTGTACATATGTATATGAGTCACCTAGGTCCAAAAAGCTTGGAGCTGTGATAATGTGATGGCTTAATCATTTCTATTAAATTCATGTTGAAGTTGAAATATGCTCGGAAATTACTCAACGCTTATTTTTTTTGTTCGAAAATAAATTGGACTAATCAGAACTATTGATTAACGGGTTTCCATATGTACGTACATTTTTAAGTTAACGTGTTTTGCTAACGGTTTTATCAAAATTATTTCTTTTGTCGATAATTCGCTAAAAGTGTTTTCTTGACAAACTAACGTAGTCACTAGTTTAAAAACTTTAATAATCAATCATCCTAAAAATATGAAAAAAGCCTATATCTATTTATTCCGCCATAAGATCAACAATTTATTTTATTGATTCAAAGATTAGTAAAAACCAATAATACACTCGCAAACAACAATGCAATCAAACAAAGCCCTTCCCAAACCGTAACGATTAAAACAACAAACCTTTTTCGTCTACATTCTATAAAGAACCTTCTTAACCATTCCAAAACGCATTCAGAGCCATTTAACCGTACATAAATATTTCATTCTTATCTCTTTCAACGAACACGCAAGGAAAAACCTTTTCTAAACATAGATTAAAATCTTTTTCACTAACAAACAAACATTGTTTTGGCGTTATCAAAAAGACGGTCACGTGTGAGTTGGACACGTACATGAAGAGTTCCGTACCATTTATATTCCTATATTAATATTATAAAGAAGACAGATTCGTATACAAGGACGTTTATAACGAATTATCTCAAAAAGTACGGAACCAATTTTAATAATTCTTTCACCATTTCTTTCTTTTAAAAAGTTACATTATCACTGATTAAAATAGACTATTTAGTTTTTTTATTGCAAGAGAAAAATAAATGTCTACGAAGCGGGAAGTTATTGACAAAAACGGTTGCATAGAAGCACCCTTAATTATTTATTTTATTCTGTTTTGTAGTAATCAATATATTATTATTATGTATTTCTGTTGCTGTTACACCAACAGAAATACATAATATGTATAAATTTCAGCTTAGTTTGCCTGGCTACCACGGTTCATGAGATACAGCGTGATGTCCGACAGACAGGGAAGTCTCAGTAATAGGGTTCCGTTCCTACCCTTGGGGTGCGGAACCTTAAAAACATACGGCCGATAGTGTACAGTGACCATGAATTGAGGGATACAAAGCGATTCGCCTCGAGCTATTTACACCATTACCCCGATAGCCCACCCTCATACATTTTGCAACGAGAGGTAGCCAAGCTTCCAGGATACGGTAGGGGAAAATGTTTTGTATGGTTAGAATATATCTGAGAATCAATGGAAGTGTTAGGCATTTTTCTTTGCGTTACGTGGATTGAATAAGGATTTTGAACGTGTGGAAAATTGTGAAATTATCTGGATAAAACGACTTTGTCTATTGAGTTTTAAGCGAAATAAAAATATATGCAGTTATGAAAGGCTTATAAAGTGTTTTGTTTCTTTCACACCTTAGCGAAATGAAAAAGAGAAAACATATTATAGTAGCTTTTTAACTAAAATTGGTTTATAGTGTGTTTATGAATAAGAGGATTACTCTTTAACAACACCTAATGATTAATGTACAATATATTTAAAAAATATATATTATTTACGACTATGTTATTATTATTATTATTTAATTATGATACCTACATAGTTGTGAACCTATTTCTAAGGTGTATGGCGTGTGTGCTGTACGCTCAAAATAAACATATTCTCTTTTTCTTTCTTACATATGTAGGTCATAAGTCGTCCGTCCGAACATGATTCCTTTGGAAAGAGATTTATGAGTAAGTCAACATGCCTAAAATTCTACACCGTCTTTAAAATGTTCAAAGCTCATAAGTAAGGGATCAAAGAACCTTACACCGATTTTCAAAAAGCCTCTGTGGCTTAGGATGAAAATGTAATAAGTTTGACTTCAATTGTCCTGCTTTTATCGATTAGTCTGGGTAAAGTGTAACCTAAAAAAGCCAATACATTCTGTATGACAAGATGTATGGATGTAAATTAAGCAAAAGATGTTGGTAATGATCAATGACAATAAAGCGTGATTTTACGTATGTATATATTTCAGATACAGATCAAATACATAAAGACATTACACAAAATTAATCTTATATTTTTTTAACCCATTACTGTCCCAATGCTGGACAAGAGTCTCCTCCCACACAAGGGAGGGGTATAGACCTTGAGTCCACCATGCTGGCCAAGTGAGGATTGGAGACTTTTGCATGCTCTCAAGAAATGTAGAAAATACATTTTAGGCATGCAAGGTTTCATCACGATGTTTTCCTTCACCTTCAATTTATTAGTAAAGATCTAAAATACACCTTTAAGGGAAGATTCATATCTGACGGAACATGCGCCGCGTATTATCGGTCGCGTAACGCCAGAACAGACAAATGTATAAAAAAACACCTGACCATTCACACTCAACCGATGATTCGTCGATGCGAATCCAATACTAGTTAGGCTTTGCCCGACGCATCTTACGTCAGATGTGAACCGTTCCTTAGTAGTTAAACGTCCAATGCTTTGACGGCTAAACACAAATACGGGCGCGATTACTATTCTACGTAGCTCTGAATCGTTCGATAATGTTTGTTTTCTAAAGCTATACAGATTTGAAGAGTAACCTTCGCTTTGATCAAGTGTTGAAAATATATTGTAGTGAGAAAAATGTGTTTCTAGAATATTGTTTTTTTGTGTAATGGTACAAGGTTACCTAAGTTAGTGTAAATCTCTTGATTTAGGTATCTATTTTTGTATCACAGAAAAATCTATATCTACTGTGACTATTACAAGTCCAAAATTTTGTGGAATGCTTTTTACTTACATTTAAAAACTCAAACTACTGAAATGGTTTTGATAAACTATGGGACAGAAATAGTTTAAAAAAATGTATTAAATTTATTTTAATCTGAAAAAATATTAATATTTCGTTTCTGTATGCTTTTCTCTCACTCTCGTTACGTTTTTCAGTCTAAATCCATGGACCAATTTTGATAAAATAGCGATAGCTAAAGACCAAAAAAAAGGCTGCTCTTTTCAAAGACAAAAAAACGCAAGCAGTGCTGCAGCATAAGCTAAAACTATAATTCTAATAAAACATTTCAGCTTACTAGTGGCTTTGAAGCAATAATTCGTTGTGGAGTGTAGTATAAATTCACGCTCTGAACAGTCCCTACAGTTGGGTGGGCACTAGTGAAATTATAATAGCACCAGTAATTTTATACGCAACGGCTGCGGCCAAAGCCGAGCGTTGATTGGCTTTCAAAATATATGAATTATTCTAGCTTTGTATGTGTTAACTGGTAATGAAGGTTTGAGAGTACACATTTTTAATTTTTAATGTATTTGGATACATACATTATAATATACTGTAATTGCGGAAGTAAATCTGTGTGAGTCTGACTTTGCGTGCTCTCCGAGGCACGAAAGTATGCGATTTCAACTTCCTAACTCCTCAAACGACAACCTCTGAGAAATTGTTAACTGAAAAATTCTGAAAAGACTTTATGATCTAACCCAGGTTTAAAATCCGAGACATATGCGCCACAGTAACAAACTCACTAGACCGCGCTATAGAGGCAGTCGAACTTAAATGTTTAGCACGTAGAAAGTCAAAATTACCATACATACCAACAACATCTTCTCCTACAAAAATTCCAACTCAAAAATAGCAATTTTTCTCTTATTTTTCTCCAAACAACATAACTTTAAATTAACCGCCTTCCTTATCAGACAAAAGTTTTAAAACATTCCTCCACTCCCATATATTTCCAAAAACAGTTAGATTCGGTCAAAAAGTTTCGAGAAAAATCTCTTTACAGTACTTAATGTTACCGTCAATGTTTTACAAGTGGTCGTATAAATTATTCCGATTTCGACAAGTATCGGATTTTTTGATGTAAAGTTGAATTTCCTTGTGGAAGTTTTGCGTTATATTAACAAAGACTTTTGTTGTAACTGTGTATTTTTGAATTAAGGTCTTGGTTTGGAATGGAGTTAAATAATGCTGTATACGTTGATCAAACAAAAATGATTTAACGTAACTCAAATTTTAAGTAGTACTCATGTCAGTAGCTTAGCCATTTCAGA
The DNA here is from genome assembly GCF_050436995.1 of Anticarsia gemmatalis. Classification (NCBI taxonomy): domain Eukaryota; kingdom Metazoa; phylum Arthropoda; class Insecta; order Lepidoptera; family Erebidae; genus Anticarsia; species Anticarsia gemmatalis. The sequence continues at coordinate 2,387,004 of NC_134767.1, read as the reverse complement.
GGCTTTTGGGGTGTTGAACTGGGACTACTTTGACATTAGGATGACCACGATGATTAGACGATAAGATTTTAAAAATAATGCGAATCGCTATACCCATAATAAGCTTTCGTGTATCTGATCACACGTTAAATTAACACGAATGTTTATGACGATTTCAAATACTTGTAAAAGTTTATGAAATAAAGACTATATGACTTTGACTTTGACTATGAATCTTTAGCGAATTATAAGTATTTGGTAATTCTTCAGAGTTTTATCGGCGGTCTTCAAATATCTCTATGTAGAAAGTTATGAAAATCAGTTCATAAGTTAAGTCATACGAATAAAACAGATAGACAGACTTATATTATTGTGGATTAACATCACGAACTCGTATTGAAACTTGTGGAATTATAATAAACGTCTTTTGATGTTTCAAATCTTGTGGTTTGCCTTCAAAAGTTCCTTTTCAAATACAATTTAAGGCATCATATGAACCGAATACAATATGCAACAGTACCAACTCAAAGGAAATTTACCGAACATGTATGTGTTTGTATGTATGTATGTATGTTATGATAAATGACGAGGTACACTCGTCATGTCTGAGTTGAAAGATGTATTCGTGTTTGAAATATAACTGCGTTTGTATATTCTTTTCGATGGTAGTGTAGTTGATAAGGTCAAATATTGGTGATTGGAGAAGCAAAAAAATAGTATGTAGTATCCTTATTGTTTAATACAACCACGTTTCTTCTTGCAATTTTGTCTATGTAAAAAAATCCCGACTTCAAATCTAGATAATTATCCTGTTTTGCTATCCAGGCTATAAACTGTCAGCACACAGATGTTTTATCATCATAAAATAGAATTTGCAACTTGTAAATATTAATTAATCATTTCACGTGGTTGATATCGCAAGCCAAATCTTTCACATAAAAATGCAATATTATTATTAATTTCTTCGACCCGGATTTTCTTTTAATTTCGAAAAGTCTACTCCTGCATTAAGAATTAATCTTGTGTAGCGGGGACTTTAACAAACACAAAATCAACGGTCACAAAGTACAACCAAAACTGAAAAAACTATTCGTAGGTCACACGAATAATTGTTCCGCGTGGGATTCGAAACCACGTCCTCCCGACACAATGGTATCGGCGTTGTGACATAAACCACTGCGCCACGGAGGCAGTCAAATACACTATCTTAGACAAAGTTTCTTACCAGCAGTTAAATACACTACCACTCGATCTATATAGACGATCTTTTACATTACTATATTATTCCATTCAATCGACTTACTAAAAACGATAGATACCAAAGAAATGTGCATCCCCTTCGATCGGTTGATAAAAAATGCACGAGCAATAAGCGTGGGATCCAATATGAATGGAATGTTTCGGACTACCCTCCAGTATTGTAAATATTGTATGTACGTTCTACAGGTGTTTTAGTTATACTGTAATTGTTGTTTTTGTAGGCTAAGTCAATGTTTTCCCGCAGGAGATTTTATAGAAACCAGTTTAAAAGAACGATGTAGGTACTATTAATGATAATCCATCCATACTATATTACTATGATTAACGTGAAAGTCGGTCTGTTTACTAAAATTGCTGATATAATTTTACTAGATTTGACACAGAGATAGCTTGAACGCTAGGTTTTTAGCTATCTCGAATGATTGAAAATTCGGTTTTTTGACTTGGAATAGGGTTATAGGTTCTAGGTTTTGAAAATAAAACCGTAAGATTTTGAATGAAGAGAATGCGAAAGTATCGTTAGATATGTTACGCTTTAAGGGCTAGACAACTGAACTAAAAGTCATATATCTACGAAAAACATGCATAGAAAGCTTATATATGTATACCAAACGTCAGGAAAATGCTGTGATACGAAAAACATAACTCATATTTCTTCATCCTAAAAATATTCCTCCATCAATCTACTAAAAAGCTGTTCCCATCTTGATAAGCTTTCGTGTCAGTTGAATGTCTATTATGTACTTATAGCGACTTCATTTGATACCGGGAGACCGGCCAAACTGTCGATGAAATAGGCAGTTTCAACGAGTTTGGCACTCCGTGAGAATTGTATGTAGGTGACAGCAGTTGTTTATTTTTTTGTTTTAACGCTCGAATTTACCACCTTTATAAAGAATGGAAATGAAATTTTGAAACGTATTTTTGTATATTTACTGGTAGTGTTTATGTTGGGTGGATTAGTTAGCGTTTGTTAATGAATAAAAAAATACACGTGAGTAGACTATGTTTTTGCCTATGTCAATAACTTACTATAACCCGATAACCAATGATAGCCGATGTTTGTAGCCTACTAAATGTCTGGAATATGATATAAATAGTGCAGATTTGAAAAAATACGTGTAATTATTATAATGACACACGACTTACAAAATGTTCGCTCTTAGTTTATACTCCAAATCTCAAAAACTTCTATACGCACACCATTTCACGGTTACTTTATTCCTGTTAGTTTTAAATATAGTGAACAACAGAAATACTGTTTGAAACAAAAGATAACAGAGTTGTACCGCGGCATTGAACACTGTGAAGTGCACAATCCGCTTAGTTTTAATAGATTATATTCGTAGCCTATGTTGATAACCTACTGTAGCCTATATGTGCAGCGAACTATAGCCTATATCTATAACTTGCTATAGCCTACATTGGAAACTAATGATAGCCGATGTGTGTAGCCTACTAAAGTCTAGAATATGATATAAATAGTGCAGATTTGAAAAAATACGTGTAATTTATAAAATGATAAACGTCTTACAAAATTTACGCCCTCGTTTTATACTCTAAATCCCAAATCCATCTATACGTACGCCTTCATAGTTATCTTTTTCCCGCTAGTTTTTCAGATAGACTGTTGTTCACTATATGCACAATATAGTGAACAACAGAAATACTGTTTGAAACAAAAGATAACAGAGTTGTACCGCGGCATTGAACACTGTGAAGTGCACAATCCGCTTAGTTTTAATAGATTATATTCTTAGCCTATGTTGATAACCTACTATAGCCTATATGTGCAGTGTAATATAGCCTACGTCTATAACTTGCTATAACCTATATTGATAACCAATGATAGCCGATGTTTGTAGCCTACTAAAGTCTGGAAAGCAATATAAATAGAGTAGATATAAAAAAATACGTGTATAATTGCAATGATTTATATCTTACAAAATTTTTGCTCTTGGTTTATACTCCAAATATCAAAAACTTCTCTGCGTACACCATTTCATCGTTACTTTATTCCCGCTAGTTTTTCAGATAGAGAGTTGTTCACTATATGCACAATATAGTGAACAACAGAAATACTGTTTGAAACAAAAGATAACAGAGTAGTACCGCGGTATTGAACACTGTGAAGTGCACAATCCGCTTAGTTTTAATAGATCGTATTAAGAATACAATCTATTAAAACTAAGCGGATTGCGCACTATGTTGATAACCTACTATAGCTTATGTGTGCAGCGTACTATAGCCTAGATCATATTACATGTGAGTAGACTATGTTTTTGCCTATGGCAATAACTTCCTATAGCTTACATTGATAACCAATTATAGCCTATGTTTGTAGCCTACTAAAGTTTGGAGCATGATATACCAGTACATAGTGCAGATTTTTAAAAATACGTGTCATTATTACAATGATTCCTCCAAATCTCAAAAACTTCTATACGTACACCATTTCATAGTTACTTTATTCCCGCTAGTTTTTCAGATAGACTGTTGTTCACTATATGCACAATATAGTGAACAACAGAAATACTGTTTGAAACAAAAGATAACAGAGTTGTACCGCGGCATTGAACACTGTGAAGTGCACAATCCGCTTAGTTTTAATAGTTTTGACGTGGTTTCATAGTTAGTTTCTGTTTTAAACAAGGTTCTGGTTTTCTAACTGTTGATTTCAGAATCAAAAATCAAAACATTTATTCATTAAGGGCAGCTACAACCTATGATTGACAAAAATGAATGATAAAAATACACTAGGTGGGTGTAATTTGGGTTAAATATAAACACTAATGACTGATAAAAATACAGTGGGTGAATTTACCGCCAGTTTGGAAGGTAGGGCGAATGAAAAGAGCTGGTAAGAAAATTAAGAAACTTCTGGTCACTCTTATAAACTGTCACGTACATCTGGGGGCACGGAAGTGCCCCCGCAAGTCGAGCAAAAAAAAAGCGGCACGGCCGTAACATCCTTTTCTCGAAGCAATTCGGGCTATTTTTGACACCCCTATAATTTCGTTGTGGATAAAACAAGAAGCCTGGATTTTCAGCAACTAATCAGTCATTGTATAAACACGGTATATTTAAAATTTCAGTCAATTTGAACCAGTAGTTTACGAATGACAACTTGTTAAAATGTTGAATTTTGTCACTCACTGATTCACTGACTCACTGACTCACTGACTCACCGATCATCAAAAGTCTAAGGTACTTCTAGCAGACTTAGAAGCTTAAAATTTTGAATACAAATAGGGTTTAGTGTCTTAATCATGGGAAAAATGTAATATTTTCTAATTTCGGTCCAGTTTTCTAAATACACCAACTGCAACAATAACTTTGTAATCCTATATAAATGTATAAGATTACAAGGTTACATTTGCAGTTAATGAATTATTATTACTGTAGAAAATAAAATAAATAGGTTTAAATAGGTACCTACTATATGAAGCATAACGGGAGGGGGTATAGGGTGGGTAAGGGTATTTAGACCATGAAACTGAGCAACATTCCCATAGGAAAATATGTTGAATTATGAAAAAAAAAACGTCTTTCCATACGAATTGGACTTATGCTCGCTCTACAAAAAGAAGTGAGATGCCATCAAAAACATTCTGTAAAACCTCAAGTCTCGCCGTAAAAAGTTGTGAGATCTATATAATACCAAGTCGATTAATCTATTTAGTCTCTACTTAAAGGACCTTCTGTCTTAAGTTATTACGTATGTTATTATCATGCCAATTTAAAAAAAAATAGCTTTAAAACAAATAGATCGACTTGGTCATCGCAAGAAAACACAAATTCGCCATTAACATTTCAGGAGCATTAACTTCTTGTCGTGCTGTGTAGTGTGATACATACTAATAATCAAATCATGCGATGGCCAGGTCGGTCTATTTGTTTTAAAGGTATTTTTTTTTTAAATTGGCATGATAATAACATACGTAATAACTTAAGACAGAAGGTCCTTTAAGTAGAGACTAAATAGATTAATCGACTTGGTATTATATAGATCTCACAACTTTTTACGGCAAGACTTGAGGTTTTACAGAATGTTTTTGATGGCATTATATTTATAGAAATCTCGTGCGTCCTAATGTGTAGCAAAGTAATTTCCTACTACGTCTTATAAAAAATAGATCAGCGTCGTCGTCCTCTGCGAGAACTAAGTAGTTTTAAATTTTGGAAAAGGGAGTCACGCTACAGTGGCGATATAAACTATCTCTTTCGAAACGAATTTAAAATGTATATATAAAAACTGGCAATTTTATATGTCCACATTAATTAGTTCTTTTAAAACACGATTTGAGGGGCGACATTATTTTCTTACTTCACAAATCATTTTGTGAAAACCGTATGAAATCAATCCAGTAGGTTTTATGTTTCTCGCGAATTGACAGACAGTCGCGGCGAGGACATTTTTATGTTATAATATACCCGTGGCTTAGTCCGCCATTTTCCCTTGGGAATGCGTCATTTTCCCGGAGTAAAAAGTAGCCTATGTCCTTTCTCGGGTATCAAAATATCTCCATACCAAATTTCATGCAAATTGATTCAATAGTTTAGGCGTGATTGAGTAACAGACAGAGTTACTTTCGCATTTTTAATATTAGTATGGATTGTGATAGTGATAGTATATGGATACTTGAAGGTACGATCCTTATAAACTTGCTTACTTGAAAGACATCACCGATAAGAAATAAATATTTGTTTAGGATATTTTCAAAGGTAATCTAAAACTAGCTATCTACTATCCAGCAATGCCCAAGTAATTTCGAGGTAGAGAACATTACAACTTCAATTTTCGCCTGTCCGTCACTGCAGTCCGTTTGCAGCCATCACAGCTAGTGAAAATGTTATGTTAGAGCCCCACAACGTTTGTCCCAGTTTAGTTAGTTTTTCTATGTTACTGTGTTGTTTTTACTACGGTTTATTTACTTTGAAACGGTTGTTAGTTGATGTAAGTAGGTATTTATGTTGAATGGAATGAGCTCGATAATTTGTTCGGTATTAAAATTTTTATTGAGTTGCTTTTTTAGACGGAAAGTGGTTTTTATAGGGCATCGTTTCATAAAAAAAATAATTTTGTACATCCCGTATGGTCCATCTTACCTATTTTATAACTCTAATGCCGGTAGTCAAGTAAAAAAAAAAATAAGAAACTGGGTGTAGTTTTGTTATGATTGAGTAACAAATATTCATCCAAAAATCTAAACAACCAAATTTTTGCGGTATATATTATCAAAAATACGTAAATAATGAAAGAGATAACTATGGTGCACCAAAAGATATCAAATTATTTCGCACGTTTTGTTTGTTTAATGATAATATACGTGAGTTGCATCAGTCTAAATTGTAAATCAAATAAAAATATTGACAAAATGAGAGACGTTAACCTATATAGCATTGAACTAAGAAACAATAGCACTTTTCAAACTCAACTATGCGACACAGCCCGTAGCTAAACGTTTTGTAACCGAAATCCAAATAAATGCTTGTATATAAACTGTGCAGAAAAACTGGACACAATTTAAAACACTACGGTTTTTCTAGTGTACGTTGTACAAATAGAATAAAAAATATACAGAACATGTTCCGTGCAAGTTTAGTGTCTGGGAAAAATGCGAGCGTTTCAGTTATATAATATTTAGCTGGATATTGTCCCACTGCTGGACATTGGGCTTTATTTTTTAAGGGTTTAGTTCGTCAGGGTGAACAAACATGAGGGCACTTGCAATTACTTAAAGACTTTCCTTGATTTTTATTCTTAAAATGCAAGTTTTATGCCTCTAGATATTTTTAGTTTATATATAGTTTGATTAATATTAGGGTCATTTCATTTTTTTAAAGGTTAAGATAATTATAATTTGTTATTTAAAAATAATCAATAATAGAAAAAATAACTTATTAATGTCAGACTGATGGGCAAGGGTCTCTTCCCGTAATGAGGGAGGGGTCAGATCTTGAGCCCACCACGCTGGCCAAGTGTGGGTTGGGAAATCTGCATACCTTCAAGAACTGTTCTAAATTCATAATTATTTGAAATACACAAAAAAAAGTCGTTAGTTAGTAAAGTCATCTTGGCTATCACTGCGGCAACTTGCTACCTCAGATTTTTTTATTCTTACTTGTATTGATTTATTTTGTCTGGTTTTTATATTTCTTAATATACCATATTTTTCAGAACTATTTCAAAACTTTTCACCACACACTGCCGTAGCATATACTGCGCTAAAACATAACACTACAGCCTCATGTGGCAGCATCAAGTATTTAAACATCCTTACATTTATGATTTTGTTCTCACAAGTTAGATAATTCGCTTGCCCTCGGGAGCCATTCCGGCACCACCGACTTAAGAGTTTAAATTTTAATTCTAGCACTGATATGAAACTTTGAGTGGGACGTGTGCCTTCGTGTATGAAAACTTCTTGTATAACCAGTTTATTATGTACTGGGTTTGGCCCGTGGCTTTGTTTGCGTTGTATGTAAAAGATAACATCTCTTTTACAGCATGAAACATATCTATCTAAATTCAATTTCAATCAGTTCAAAAAAATAGACATAAAAGAATTAACGATCACTTTAGTAAATTATGTTTTTTGTTAAGAAAGCGCTTATTTATTTGATTTTAATTAACAGTAATGGTCTATATGATTCAATGTACTGAGGCATTCTCAACCAGTCAACCATTTGGTTAAATAAATGGCTTATAAATGTTTCAAACAGTTTTGTTCTGCCTAAATATATCTATATGGTTTCATTCAAAGATTCGTCTCATCAAACACGAACCATCGTTTACCAAATTTAATGCAGCAGGTCCTTGATTTTTATTTGATTGCTACTTTTCCCGTTTAAATACAACTTTGTTAAAACTACATAGTAAGCACATTCCACTAGAAAATATGTTGGAACGAAAATACTTTTCCAATGAAACGTTAATGAACTCACATCATTTATCTTCAACCGAACGCCCATTCAATGTTACTATAAAGTTACAAAAATAGTTTACTGCAGTATTTTTAGGTCAAATTTATGCAATAGTTCTCGGTATAAGTTTTAAGTGCGAAATAAAACTGAAGTGATATTTTTAAAACTGATTTTTGATAATCTACTTACAGAAATGTTTGTTCTAACAACATATTAGAATAAATAATCGTCTAGTTATGTAGCTAATAGTCTAATATTTATAAAACTTTGTTATCATCTATACTAATATTATTATGAAATTATAGAGTTTGTTTGTTTGGTTAAACGCGCTTATCTCAGGAACTACAGGTACGAATTGAAAAATTATAACAATCACGACTATATAACGTCACGCTACGACCAATAGGAGCAGAGTACCAGTAAAAAATGTTACAAAAACGGGGAAAATTATGACCCATTTTCTCTTATATACCGCAAGCGAAGTTGCGCGGGTCAGCTAGTATATTATTATGATAAAAATTATAATCACAGAAACTTACACACGAAAAAATCTTACAATTAAGCTTCAAATTGCTACAACTTTGTGCCAAAAAATGTACAGTTATTTTATTTCGTACAGTATTTGTGATATGAAATAACATGTTTCCAATGACCCTCGCGGCTCGGACTAGCAGCGAAATAAATCATACGCGTGTTGCCGCAAAGATACGAAGTTGCCAATAAAGCAACCATTTTGTAAAACTATCGTTAAAGGTAGTTTTAGTCAATGCTTGAAATGGTAAAAGGTGAAGTGGTTTTCGTTTGTGTTTCTGATTATATGCATTGTCGTGAGTTTGATTGTGGTGGACTTTATGCAACTTCGATAAGGAGGACGTTTTCCATTCGATAAGTATGTTATGTTCAGATAAACATAAAACCTTGTTGCCGTAGGGGTAGGCAGAGATCGAAGAACGCCTCTTGCTTGGTACGATCCTTACTTCTTCTTCTTCTTTTCCTTCTTCCTTCCTTGGGTTTATTCACACTCTTATACATAAAAGCATACATAATATATACATACAGGTATGTTTTAATATTTCGAAATATCATATTTAGATTACAAACAAAATTTTATAAAGATTGCATGCATAATGTTTATCTAACGTTTTTGTTTGTAAAAACATTACGAATAGGTTTGCAGTTTCATAAAACTGGTAGAAACTAGTTTTTATTTCAGTTTACGTCGAAAGTTATAAGTACGTAAAATGTAAACGAAAAACAGCTCCTGTTCCGAGAATAGAAAATAAAATCTTCTATTTCTATTTCTCAAAAACACACACCACACTATGCACAAACAAAAATGAAGGAGGTAACCAAAAATACGACCATAAAATAAAGTAAAACCATATTAAAAACGTTCTTTCTCCATCCGTCATTTTATTTTCTACAATAATCGCATTAAATCTGTTTTTCACAGAATGAGTTTGAACTATCAAAAAACTAGGTTAAATAGAAAGAACTGCTATTTTCGGAACTAACCTTATTAAGCTCTGAGAAATATTGAAACGGTACCTTTTGCTGTTTTGACACTTAGCTATAATGAGATTGAAGGGGAATATTACTGTCAATAATTTGATTGCCCCCAGTTTCAGAGTTACATTTATTGGTAGTTTATCTATTCGATAGAGTTTAAACTCCTACACAAAAAAACGCTTTTGAATAGATAAACTAGGTACCGCATTAATACTTAGAAACCAGGCATGAGTGATTGTATGACACTTTGTTTATAAGACCTCACGGAGATAAGAAATTTTGGATCTGAATAGCAATTCCTGTTTTATTTGACAGTCAAAATGACACCCAAAATAAAAGAGATGATAGGCCTTTTATTATTTTTTTGGGTTGAAAGGAAATAGCGAATGGAATGGTATTTTAGAGAGTTTATCAACAAAAAATAGCCCTCAGACATTTACTGTCGACTATCGACTAATTTGTTGCTGGTGACTTTGACAAAACACTTAACGATGTGGTTTTGACCGCTACTGAATAAGTATTCTTGAAACAGTTCTGTATATTATAGTACCCGTTACGAAGAACTTATTACAGTTTGGGCTGACATATTAATATGCTAACAATAAAACTGTCTGCTAACTCTCGTCTCCAAACCCGTACTTCATCCAGCGTCAGCCTATTGCAGTGCAACACTTTGACAAATTACTAAACGTCAAACGCACTGACCAATTTTCATCGCATCGGTGACATTATTCGCATGGCAACTGAACTCAATTATGCATTATAGAGCCACGCAGTTCCCAAAATTTTAATTACTGGCTCTCTCCACAGGAACCAAGCGTTAATTATTCAACAATGCGACGCCCGCTGGCAATTGTTTTTCGTGAATTGCTATTATATTGCATAATATCGGTAGTTTTAATTTATGAGGCTGACAGCTTGCTTCGAAGATTGAAATGGCTTGTGGTTGATTAAAATTCTGATGTATTGTTTGGTTGGTTTACCAATTTATTGAGGATGCTGCGAGGAGCTGATGAATATTGATGATGGGAGATAATGGGTGTGTAAACAGCGCGTGGCAAAGTGCAAAAGACGATGACAGTTATTGTCGGTTATAAAATGACTGCATTAAAAAGCGTGACAAGATGTATGAAGTAAATTAAGTTTATAGAGGTCGTAGCAAATAGCGTTCTTTAGTCTCTGCCTACACCTATTAAACCGGTCTAATTGTATGTATGTAAAACCCACGGTCAAATTTGTAAAGTGATATTTACTAAAATAGTACCAACCGTAGGTATTGAGAATCTTCTCCTTTTTGAAGGCGGTTAATGATTCACATATTAAATAGATTTCCTCTTAGAGAAGGGTATCACAATCGAGAAAGTCTACTCTCGTTTAACCAAAAACGAATATTTGACGAAGATTCGTGTGAAACACTGGTCGGTCTACCACAATTCCATTAGTTGCAAAATTTCAATCGAACTTTGGTACAAGAATATAAGGCATATTGTTCATCCGATACTGCCTACGTCGTTTGCGTGAACGACAGTACCTGAAACCAAGTCCCTTCAGCCTAACCTTTTTATTCCAACTATGTTGAAGTCGGCTTCTTGTCTCACCAAACGCAGCTGAATATGAGTATTTTACACGGAACGACTGCCTATCAGACTCGGTAAGGCTGGTTGTCAGACTTTCAAGCTTCTGATTATTGGTAACGACTGTCGAAGATCTTTTGTAATGACAGCCGGGACCCACAATTTAACGTACTTTCCGAAACACGGAGGTATTATATGTATAATATCGCCACCCATCTACAGAACAACCTCGACAAGCTACCTATTGCTACTTAGCCACGAGCTCTTGAAACAAAGTAATTTCTTAAATAAACTATTCAACAAAGATCAAACGCAGACCTACAGATTTCAAAACAAATTGAAACTTTTCAGTATCTATGCGCAAATCATTTACAAGTTTGAATAAATTATTTTCAGTTCTACGGCTTGTGGATAAATATCCGATGACCTATCTGATAAAAATTAAAACAAACGTGTGAAAACATACATAATATTACGGTTACCCGAAGGTGTAGGCAGAGGTGTATGAAATACACCTACGTTTCGCCATTCATAATATAAGATATAATAGTAGGCGAGCAAATTGCTATTTATCTGACACGTTACCAACATACTATTAAGAAAAATCTTATATGCCGATAGTACTTTGCCTGGGAATCAAACCCACAGAGGCAGTCCTATCAAACTTCTGTCCAAAATCTGCAAAAAAAATTACGTGATAAGCTAGCCAGTACTTATTCAGAAGTTGTGAAAGTATTGTAGTTCTAAAGTAAGCAATAAAATACCAACAAACAAATAAATAAACCAACAAAAGGAAAACCCAAAAAAGCAACGCATAAATCTGTTGTAAAACTTGTAATAATCCCACATACGTTTTGAAATACAATCCTTTATACAAAAAAATACGTTTCCTCACATTCATCTTTTCTTTTTTATTCATCCCTCCACAAAGTATCATTACGCTATCTGTTAACGGAAACGGGTACACGCTTCCCGTCATTAGAACATGCCGTTTGTAGCAACCCTTCCCGGATAATGTTCGGGAGGTTTTACACTAGTTGAAACCGGATAACGGGATGTTTGGTTATTGTTTTCGCATAATGAATTATTGATCTGGAAAATGGTTTATAATGTAGTTAATAAGTATTAGAAAGAGGTGAATATGGATATGTATATAATAATGATACATTATTAAGCAATAGCAAGTGATATAAACGTTCAATTAGAAGGTCAAAGGTTGAGGTAAAAGATAAAAATTATGGTTTTATTTAAATCTATAAAGTAGGTTAGTTTAAGGACCTTAAACGCTTAAATTTATTTTTGAATGCAGCCTTCAAATCACACTTGGCGAGCATGCTGCACTCGCAGCTTGACTTCTCTCTCAGTTCAAAGGGAACTAGAACTATCTGGAAGTAGGATAGTAAACTAGTTTTATTTCTTTCGTTACTTAGAATAAAAAATGCTTTGACTACTATAACTGACCGAATAAAATCTCAACCAAACCGTATCAATCCTATATCCGTATTGAACCCATTCTACAAGCTCCTTAACCCAACAAAATATGGGTCTGTACTGTCTTTAGCACACGTCATAATTGTAGGTTATTTCGTCCTATGACTGTGGGACGTAGTTATTCGTCCCCCCATTTCGCTCTTATTACAATGTAACAAATAATTGCTTTGTTTTAAGGTTTTGTTGTGAATTTTAGAAGGTGGGTGTGACATGTTCCGTGGATTTTGGAATTGTGTTGTTTAGATTTAAATGTTTCAGGAAGATGTGGTCTTACTTCATGATAAGAGATTTTAAATGGTTAATATGTATTATGTTGTTGGTGAATATATATTTGGACTTAAGGCATTAAAACAATAATTGACAATCTCCCATTTTAGTAAGAGACCATTGCTCTGCAGCGTAACAGAAACGGGGAAATATATTATGATTTATCTATACCGTTTACTAGTACAGTACAAGTATCTCAAGATTGCTGGCTTACTGGATTATTGAACCAATAATCTTAGTCATAAAAATGCAACGGCTGGTTATATAATTAAATATGCAGAAAGTAATTAAATTACATATTTAGTAGTTCCTTTATTTAATACCACTACAATTGTTTTTCAACTCACCATACTTAAAACAAAATGTATGAAATGAATCATTGTAATACGTTACACGATGTAATAGTTCTAGGTTTCCCTATTTTTCCTCTGACAAGCACTAATCGAGTCTGATTTATGAACGCAGGACCCAAACGGCTAGACGTATCGAGCCGTTGATCGACTGCAAATAGCCGAGGTGGAGGTTTAGTAATTAGTAACAAAGACTCATTAAGGAGACAGACAGATTGAGACCAAGGCGAAGTGCAACTTTACTCAAACAAAGTTTAAAAATATGCATGGTTGCGAAAACCATCGCGTATAATTTAATAAAACGCTATATGAATTGGTTTTGGAAGTAAGAATTAAAATTATTCTGCACACACGAAGAAACCTTAATTTTAACAATTTATTAATTTATTCACAAATCTTTTAATTCCTGAAAATCCCACTGCAAGGCAGTAGCTTTCCCCGAAAAAGAGAGGGTATGGGATTTAGCATGCGCATGTTTATATCAAGTCTCAAAGTCAATTGTTCTTTTATACGACTTTGAGAGCCTGTATCTGTGGGGTGTTTAGTAAACGAAACATAATATTTCACTTCATCAAAAAACCTCTCCTTTCTCTCGAAAAAATCACCTATTCCATTTATTATGAGATCCATACACACATCCTATTTATTATAATTAAATAATTAGGCCTACTTAAAAAGCTGTACAATATAATTTATTCATAACGTTGTATTAAACTTCGTACAGAGCTAAAACTAATTATTAACTTTAATTTCTTCTGTTTGTCTTTGCCATTATAAGTAGTAATTTAAGTTTGACGAGTGAGTTTTGTAGGCATTATAAAGTTTTTAATAAAGTTAGAGCTGTCATGATGTCAAAGTCCTTAAATTAAGCTAAATTTCGTCAAAGATATGAAAACAATTTGTTTTCTTGATTACAATTATTCCAGGCGCTCATCGGCTGGTAAAAGATCTGTGGGTTTAGCAACCCTTGGCGCGGTCATTCTATAGATATTGACCACAAGTTGTTCAAGCTGCACGAAGGCCGTACCGACTGTTGTCTCAATTGATAACAATGAGAACTGATTTTTTACCTACCTTCTGAAGTATGGAGGCGGTCAAATACCACTAAGTTGCTAACTTATTTTTGTTTAACCCACTGATCGGTTATCGACCGATGAGCACAACTAGCTATATAAGCGCCTCCATAAAAATACATAATTTATTGATACATCTGTACAGCACCTATCTATCCATTACCGAACATAACACTATCCCGGGTGTAAAATCCTAAAAAACACGATACATTTTTACCGTGAAAATCAATTAGGTTTCACTCCACGCTTCGGGCAGTTTTTACAAAATGGTCGCTACCAAAATAATCCGTCTGTTTCTACAGACTTACAACGAAATGGAAAGGAAATAAATCCTCATTATGCCACGTCTAAAAAGAAAACGTCCATTTTTTCCTAGACGCCCATCGGAACACATAAATGCAGCAAAAATGAATCAACACAGACTTTAGTAAAGCAGTAATGATGGTTGTGATTTCGGTTGTAACACACCAAAAACATGACAATACAGCCTTATTTAGTACAACATAAAGTTGAAATTTGTATGACAGGAACACAGCCATATTTTTGCATTTAAATACAAGGCTTAACAAATTTGAACTGTATTGTGTTTGAAATACGGTGCACATTTGTGTGTTGGGAGATAGTTGATGGGGTTACCGAGGCCATATTTTGAAGGATAACAAAATGATGGCAACATTAACGATGGACGTTTATTATAGTACGTATTTCGGGTAAAAGAGCTTGTTAACTTCCCACTATTAGGGTGAATATCTTTGTCAAGTGCAGATAGAGAATTTTCGGGGTAATTTTACTAGTAATTTGTAACACTTACGGTTTGTTTGTGAAGAAAATAGGTTTTGTACCCTTCGGATAAAGGCTTAATGGCGTTGTTTTTTGACTAGTGTTTTGTTTTCCGTCTAAATGTTTATTTTTCAGCTTCCATTAAGAAGTAAAAGTGACAAACAAAAGTTTAATTAAAGGCGCTTAAATGATGTTGTGTCACGTTCATGAAAACTCCCACTGTGGGGATAAAAAGTTTAATATTATGTTACTAACTGAAAATATACATACTCTTCAGTGATAGGTAAATTTTTCTGACGGGATTGAACAGTTTCAGAAATGAAATGGTTGCACTTTGTGCCCTTTTTTTAACTTAGTTTATTTGTAAAACAAGACTAGTTAATCCGCAAATGCGTCAACTGTGGAATTTATGTCGTTTCATAACAGGTGTCTTGTCTAAATGAAAAATAATAAATAAAAATAATTCATAATTTTTAGTTAAAAATATACACATATTATGTTTGAAAAATTTGCAGAAGTTACCGCCAGTTCCTTACAGGGAAGAGCTAGCGAGTATCTCTTGGCCACTCTTTATAATCGCAGTTTTTTTTACAATTAGTCTAAGACAATTTTTTGTTATTATAAAGAGCTACGACCAATACTACCTACGAGTCGCCTAAAACCGAATTCAGTTTTTCAATTCGAGTATTACGTAAGATACAAATTAATAGCTAATGTCCCTATTTTCGCTATCCAGTAGCCATTATCGCACACATAAATGAAACAGTAATTAGTGTTCAGTAATTGTATTTCTGTCACACGCCGCAGTTACTGATTATTCTGTAATTAGCCTGTAATGTGCGCTTTGTTTTTGTGCTGCGTTTCTATTTTGTTTGTTTGTTTGTTTTTGAGATGGGGTTGACATAGTTGTTAGATGTTTAGTGAGGTTTTCTGGAAAAGGTTTTCCCTATGATATACTACAATCACGCCTATTTCTCAGAGAGGTAAGCAGAGATCAAAACGCATGCTTCCTGCAGACTTAAATTATATCTGACTGCCTCCGTGGCGCAGTGGTTTAGGTCGCCACGCCGCCGCCGATACCATTGAGTCGGGAGGTCGTGGGTTTGATTCCCACACGGAGCAATTATTTGTGCGAAATTGTTTCGAGACTGGTTGTGCTTTGTGTCCGCTGTTTGTATGTTTGTAAAAGTCCCCGCGACACAAGAGCAATTCTTAGTGCGGGAGTTGTCTTTATAAAAGAAAAGAAAGAAAGATCTTGTAATGCCGAACTTTCCATTACGAGTAATACGTGCTACATTATAAATCGAAGCGAAACGAGTTTTAACGTACACATTTTAAATTGAATACTAATAGCTATGTGATATTTCTATAAAAATATTCCATGGATATAAAATCGGATCATAATTTTATTATCCTTTGAAGTCGATATAATAATTTAAAATATTGTGTAACAAATGATTATTTCTAAGTTTTTATAAATTACTCTTTTTGATATTGATCATCACTTGAATAAAATCTACTACCTAGACAAATATTATCTTAATAAGTCCAGCTATTTTGCTATGAAAGTGTAACAGGCGTGTAACAGGCCGATTAGAAGCAATATTAATTTTTAAATACGACTCTATAACAATCCGCTTAAGATTCACAATCGCCTGTCATTATCAACGATCTTCTAAACTTAATTCACACGTAATTTCACAGATACAATTGAAACTTTAATTAGTATTCAAGTAATTGTTTCACTATTAACTGTCATTTACAGAATATTTTGTAATTAGACTGTATTGTGGAACGTTTCGGCTCAATAGTTTTTAACTGTTGTAGTAATTTGCACTCTATATACTAAGTGCTTAAGTCGAAATTCGTTTGATGAGTTTTTGAAAGGGCAAAGGTGAAATGAATATTGGAAATTAAACTTTATTATTAGGGTATAAGAGTTGATGTTCGTTTGGTTTGAAGTGTGAAGGTAATTCTAGGTTTTTAAGAACTTCTTGAGCCTTTGTGCTCGAGGTAATAGACTTTTCTTGACATACTTGTAATTAAGTTTTTTTTTTTCAATATTTTTAGTTTAAAGTTTGGTTTCATAAAATATTTACGTCTGTTATAATTGCGTCGTGTCTGTTTGTGTTTGATGCATTGTATTGAAAAAGGCCAATTTTCAGCGCGAATAATGATGATCTAAAAAGTACCGAAAGGAGTTATCCATTCTCATGTAAAGTATTGCTATTTAAAGGAGTCTTTCTGTCTAGCAAGTAATTTTTTTTTAGTAAAATTAACTGAACGCCATATGTATAAAATATTGCATAGTGAATATATTAAAATCCATTCTACAATTCGTTTAACTTGGAAAAGCAGAAAGATGTCTATGAGTCTCATAAACTTTCGCTTTTATCATATTATTATTCGTAATTTAACTTTATCGTCCAAATACTAAGTAATCTATAACATTTGCTATCTAATAGTTATTATATTTACACAGAAACCATTTCAGTATCCAATTAACAGAGACTTATGTGTTTGACATTCAAGACAGATGAATATTGATGGACATTGTTCCACGATATGTGTTTACTATATGACTATAGTAATATAGTATTGGTGTAGTAGTAAAGTTGTTTTATTGTATTGTGTTTACTGTAGTGGCTTAGTTAGGATTGTTTTTTCAAGAAAATATATTTTTCTATCAAGGTAAAGCTTTAATAAC
Organism: Anticarsia gemmatalis; assembly: GCF_050436995.1. Lineage (NCBI taxonomy): Eukaryota > Metazoa > Arthropoda > Insecta > Lepidoptera > Erebidae > Anticarsia > Anticarsia gemmatalis. The sequence continues at coordinate 2,369,087 of NC_134767.1, read as the reverse complement.
TGAAAGAATCTTCGATTCATACTCCAAATTTTGTTGTTTTACAATTTTTTCAAAATTTCATGTAAACTTACAAAAAAGAATTTGTATACGAAAAACAGAGGTTTTTAAGAAGACCTTGCAAGAGCGAACTAATGAAAATTTACCAATTTATTGGGATAGTAAACTGTTTAAAAATAACCCTACGACAACTTCTTTCCCTCCAAAGATGATATAATTAACATAAATTTTAATATGCTTTAATTAAATTATTATTCGAAATATAGTTGTAATAAAATAATGTAGATCACAAACTAAAGCCCTAGCCTTAAACGAACGAACAAATCTCCTAAAATATCTCCAAATCACACAAAAGAAATAAATCAAGCCAACTTTCCACACAATTCGTTCAATATATTAAACCATCCAATGATTAGTTCGTGACTTTTCATCTTGTTCCCTCACAAATAAACAAACAAATAAAATTTCCTTTTTATGATATTAACTTTCATTCCGGATGTTTTTCTTTTATTAATAAAAGGTAAGGAAATGTATTATTTTACCTTTGGTTTCTTGAATGTTATATTTTATTCTACGTATGGATAATACAAGTGAAATCTTGGGATAGAAATACTATAAGATCCAGCAAATATTTACTTGTATGACTATACTACTATGGTTTAATGAGTAGTGGGTAAGTAACAACTGTCGCAAGAATCGATCTCTAAGGTTAAGCTTCGCGTGCCGAGGTTGTTTTGTGGTGGGACCATCTTATACATATCAAGTTCCTCTGTTTTTCGGGAAGCACGTTAAATAGTGGGTTTCGGTTATCATTTTTAAAGATCTTTGACAGTCTTACCTGTATCTAGTCAGTAGCTTGATAGTCTGACATCCAGTATTACTGAGGGGTATCGTGTTAATAGCCCAGGTAACGGGGTCATGGAGGTCCCACAGGCAGTCGGTCCATTTAAAATACTGGTATCCAGCTGCATTCGGTGAGACTAGAAACCGATTCCAACATAGTAGGAAAAAAAGTTTCGCTAAAGCATGGTATTCAAAATTAAGTATTGGAATTTAACCACCTTATTTCTGTTCTTTTATTCACTGTTCTCCATCTGGAGTAAAAAAGGGGTAAATCTTCAGTCCATCAAGTTGCAGGAAGCCATGTATTCCTCCAAAGACAATTTGAAAGGGTTTTCAGGCATACAAAGTTTCGTCTCGAAGTCTCTCTTCATTGTTGAACACGTGATAATTAATTTCGTAACAGCAGACTTGCGTCCTAAGTTTGGCTCTTATTAAAAGCTAGGTAAAAATCAATAGCCTTGATAGCTTTAACATAAACGAGATACTACTAAAAAGTTAAAAGTTTTCATTGGATATTAGGACGGGAAAAAGTCTTTTCGCATTATAGTATGTATGAACTTGTAATAAAATCTTCAAGAATCACAAACGAGTACATGTCGGAGCTCGTGAGGTACCCAAATATCGAGTTTTTTTTGTGTAGAGAAAAGATTTTATTACAAGTTTATACATACTATAATGCGAAAAGACTTTTTCCCCGACCTAATACATCGGACACGTCTATATCTATCTAAATTTAACCCATTAATGTCCCACTGCTGGGCAACGGTTTCCTCCCGTAATGACGGAGGGGTTATACCTTGAGTCCACCTTGCTGGCCAAGTGCGGGTTGGGGACTTTGCATACATTTAAGAACTGTTCTAAAGAGCTCTCAGGCAAACAAGGTTCCATCACGATGATTTCCTTCACAGTTGGAACAAGTGATCTATCTATCTATCTAATCAGCCCGTATCCACCCACTGTTGAGTATAGGCCTCCCCCTGAGCACGCCACTTTATACGCATAAACAAGTGGAACAAGTGATAATTATTTTTAATTTACACATAACTTCGGAAGTGCCTCGGGTCCAAACCTGCAACCACTTGCGTGGCAGGTACCAACTTATACTACTCGACTATCACTGTCTCAGCTAACAAAAATACAAGATATATTTTTCAACTCTTATTGTATAAATATCAGTCGAAGCTGAAACTGTCAATCAATTCAAAAATAGACTAGACAAATATTTATTTAATGGTTGGACACGAATAGCAGGAGATAGAGGGGACTGGAAGAAAATGGGGGAGGCCTTTGCCCAGCAGTGGGACAGTACAGGCTAACAAAAAAAAAATGATTACAGCATAGTGAATTACCAGGAAACAGGCATTAACCAGTTGTATACAACTACATGCCTGCTAATAAATAATAAAATAAAAATAAAATAAAAAGTTCTATCACAATTCATAACATCAGTGATATTGAAAACGTTATCATAATAGCTTCTATTACAATCTAACGCCATTAGCTGGTCTGCGCTCGACATGTTTACTGCTAACCGCTTGTTCTAGGTGCTACCTTTACTGGCGTTAGAAATAATAGTACGTATAGTTATTGCAGTTGCACCTTTGAAAATAAAGGAATGATTTATTTTTTTACTATTGGACAACTCGTAATTCTACTATGGTAAGCAAATAATTTATAAACATACTTAAATACTTCTAAAAACATACACAAATAAATAAAATAATTCACTACTAGGGCATAGGTCTGCTGGAATAAAAAAGGGGTACCTTAACTCCCCTTCGTTCCCAAGTGTGACTTTATATTCCCATATTGAATATTCTATGGTATTCACAGATCCTTCATTTATAATCTCAAAGTGAATATAACTTTATTTGCTTGTCTGTTGTCAATTTGATTTTAAAATGACACAATGATACTTTGCAAAGCAAATAGATTTTTCTTGTTTCCAACTGCTAAACAAAACTTAATGTTATGTATTTTTTTATTACACGGGTATAACTACAATCGTATCAACTCAGTTTTACTTATCATTTAGTCACTGGACAAAAAAATATGGCAATATTAAGCGTAAAAGCTTAAAATTTCTGGCAACGATCTGGAAATCCATTAAGACATTACCGTTTTACTAGACTTTAAGTACTGAAATCTTAGTAAATCAGGCTAAAGGCTCAATATACTAGAAACTAATGAAGCTAAAGGCTATACCGGGGATAAGTTTATAGTGTGCTCAGTAGCTGAGGCCGAGAGTAGGTTACTGTTTACCAAATGTTACAAAGAAAACGACTTTATATACATCCACAAATTAATAATAATATCGTTGTTGTCTCACTACTGGGCAAGAGTCTCTTGCTGGGGAAAGGAAGTGAGTAGGCTTCAAGTTCAAAATGCTGACCAAGTACGGGTTAGGGGCATTCTCTACAAAACTATTTTTAAATAAATGTTAGGCATACAAGATTTCATCATCATCATGTCTTCCTTCACCATTATAACAAATCATAAGTAACGCTAAAGGCTAAAGTCTCAATATACTAAAACTAAAGGCTCTAGTGACTGCTTGTAGATAAGTATAAAGCGTGCTCAGTGGTAGAGGCGGGGTAGTTGCCATTACCGCGTGGTGTCGGTCAGATCTTGCGATTTACTGAGCGCACCTACTGTGGCTAACGTGTCCGTGTATTACACCGAACTGCTTACGTACTTCTAAAGAAAGGTATTTAGATTTTTTGAGCCTAGCGACAAACCTGTTCTTCATCGTTTGAACTTTTCATTCAACATGCTTAATGTGTTATTTAAGGTTAATATGACACATTGGCAAAAAATTCTTAGCATTCATTGTACTGAACGGTCTAACGCCGCAGGATCGCTCAGTATCATTAGTAGCGATATGTAAAAACTGAATCACGTGATTATTACACGGTAATGTCGTTTTTATTGTAGTAAAATTAATATGACATACGACAACCATAAATTTATTACATAATAGTAACACTCAACATTGCATTTCAACTTAAAATTATTGCATAATAGTTCTAATTTCTTGAGTAAATAATCCTTTAAATTTCAGTAACAAAAACTTAACGAGAATAAAATTATACGCTTTTAATTTATAGCGACAATTCACCATAAAGTTCCCGAAATGCTTGTTCATTTATAATATTTCTCTATTCTACATATCTTTGTTAAATCGTGCTGCTATCTAGAATAATTAAATTTTCATTAGATTTTGCGTAATTGCGCTCCGTATGAGGTTTAAAGGCTTTGCTTATAGCTCTTTCATTAAATGTTGGGAACAAGTTTTGTTTTATGAGTAATTCATTGTTTTGAGGAAGATTTGAGTAATAATGTACTTTGTATTTTAAATTGTCGTTTTCCTGTAGTCTGTCTTTTTTATAGAGAGTATTTATACAGGTTTAGCTTTGAACGCGTTTCGTAACACACTCTTAGGTAGTATTGTGTGGGGTACGTGGGTTTGATTCTCACGTGTAACATTTTTATGTCATTAACAGATAATTATTTAAAGCGTGGTAGTACTTAACATCCTTTTACCTTTTCTAAAGCTTCTCAAGTCAAATTTCACCAAAATATGAGAGAGTATGAACTATTTTTTATGCATAAGCGTTTTTTTTATGATTATAGTCTGACAACTGAGAAGAGTACATTGGCATGTAGGATTTATGTGCATTATATCAATTATGTGCAGTCCCATAATCAAGCAGCTGTGTCAAATAGAACCCCATCAGTTTTATATAATAGACCTAAGAGCCACTGAAGCCCTATAACCCAATTTTTTAATATCTTTGCCAGTCGCAAACCTTGCATACAAAACTCTCTTAGTTATCGGACTATAGTAGAATATCCTTTTTAAACAAGGCTAACGACGGCGACTCCGTGGCGCAGTCGTTTAGGTCACCACACCAATACCATTGCATCGGTAGGTCGTGGGTTTGACTCCTACACGGAGTATATATTTGTGCGATCCACAAATAATTGTTTCGGATTTAATTGTGCCTTGTGTCCGTTTTTTGTATATTTGTAAAAGTCCCCGCGACACATGTGTCGACAATTCTTAGTGCAGGTTTAAAAAAAATTGCCGACGTCATATCGCCGTCATGTATCGATAAGTCGGCGGCCAACATAAAGACGTCTAATCACTTTTAGTTTAGCATAATCTGCTGACCGTACCTGACGTAATCCGTCACTAAGCTCTAAGCATACAGGACTCTCTACTTAGTTGTCGGACTATAGTGTAAAATCCTTTTGAAACAAAGTTTCCGACGTCTTATCGCCGACATGTATCGACAGGTCGGCAACTAATAAAAAGTCGTGGAACTACACTAGAATATCGTCTTTAAACAAAGTTGCCGACGTCATATCGCCGCAATGTTTCGACAGGTCGGCAACTAATAAAAAGTCGTAGGACTACACTAGAATATCGTCTTTAAGCAAAGTTACCGACGTCATATCGCCGACATGTATCGACACGTCGGCGGCTAACATAAAGTCGTCTAATCACTATTAGTTTAATAGCGTAAGCCGCTGACCGTAGCAGACGTAATCCGTCACTAAGCTCTGAGCATGCAAGACTCTCTACTAATATATCGCACCATAGAAGACTATCTATTTCCCATTGAAACAAAATAACCGTCGTCTTATCGCCTACATGTATAGACAGATCGATGACCAACAAAAATTCGTCGGACGACCCTAGAATATCCTCTTTTTAAAAAGTTGTGAACGTCATATCGCCGACATGTATCGACACGTCGGCGGCCAACATAAAGTCGTCTAATCACTATTAGTTTAATAGCATAAGCCACTGACCGAAACAGACGTAATCGGTCACTAAACTCTAAGCATGCAGGACTCTCTACTAAGTTGTCGGGCTATAGTAGACTATCTATTTCTCTTTGAAGCAAAATTATCGACGTCGTATCGCCTACATGTATAGATAGATCGATGACCAATAAGAAGTCGTAAGACGACCCTAGAATATCCTCTTTTTAAAAAGTTGTGAACGTCATATCGCCGACATGTATCGACACGTCGGCGACCAACATAAAGTCGTCTAATCACTATTAGTTTAATAGCATAAGCCGCTGACTGACCGTACCAGACGTAATCCGTCACTAAGCTCTAAGCATGCAAGACTCTCTACTAAGTTGTCTGACTATAGTAGACTATCTTTTTCCCTTTGAAGCAAAGTTGCCGACGTCGTATTGCCTGCATATATAGACAGATCAATGACCCACAAAACGTCGAACTACACTAAAATATCCTTTTTAAACAAAATTCCCGACTTCATATCGCCGACATGTATCGACACGTCGGCGGCCAACATAAAGTCGTCTAATCACTATTAGTATAAGCCGCTGACCGTAGCAGACGTAATGGGTCACTAAGCTCTAAGCATGCGAGACTCTCTACTAAGTTGTCGGACTATAGTGTAAAACCCTTTTGAAACAAAGTTTCCGACGTCTTATCGCCGACATGTATATACAGATCAATGACTAACAAAAATTCGTCGGACTACCCTAGAATATCCTCTTTTTAAAAAGTTGTGAACGTCATATCGCCGACATGTATCGACACGTCGGCGGCTAACATAAAGTTGTCTAATCACTATTAGTTTAATAGCATAAGCTGCTGACCGTACCAGACGTAATCCGTCACTAAGCTCTAAGCATGCAGGACTCTATACGAAGTTGTCGGACTATAGAGTAAAATCCTTTTTAAACAAAGTTCCCAGTGTCATAACGCCTAAATGTTTCGACAGGTCGGCAACTAATAAAAAGTCGTAGGACTACACTAGAATATCGTCTTTAAACAAAGTTACCAACGTCATATCGCCGACATATATCGACACGTCGGCGGCCAACATAAAGTCGTCTAATCACTATTAGTTTAATAGCGTAAGCCGCTGACCGTAGCAGACGTAATCCGTCACTAAGCTCTGAGCATGCAAGACTCTCTACTAAGTTGTCTGACTATAGTAGACTATCTTTTTCCCTTTGAAGCAAAGTTGCCGACGTCGTATTGCCTGCATATATAGACAGATCAATGACCCACAAAACGTCGAACTACACTAAAATATCCTTTTTAAACAAAATTCCCGACTTCATATCGCCGACATGTATCGACACGTCGGCGGCCAACATAAAGTCGTCTAATCACTATTAGTATAAGCCGCTGACCGTAGCAGACGTAATGGGTCACTAAGCTCTAAGCATGCGAGACTCTCTACTAAGTTGTCGGACTATAGTGTAAAACCCTTTTGAAACAAAGTTTCCGACGTCTTATCGCCGACATGTATATACAGATCAATGACTAACAAAAATTCGTCGGACTACCCTAGAATATCCTCTTTTTAAAAAGTTGTGAACGTCATATCGCCGACATGTATCGACACGTCGGCGGCTAACATAAAGTTGTCTAATCACTATTAGTTTAATAGCATAAGCTGCTGACCGTACCAGACGTAATCCGTCACTAAGCTCTAAGCATGCAGGACTCTATACGAAGTTGTCGGACTATAGAGTAAAATCCTTTTTAAACAAAGTTCCCAGTGTCATAACGCCTAAATGTTTCGACAGGTCGGCAACTAATAAAAAGTCGTAGGACTACACTAGAATATCGTCTTTAAACAAAGTTACCAACGTCATATCGCCGACATATATCGACACGTCGGCGGCCAACATAAAGTCGTCTAATCACTATTAGTTTAATAGCGTAAGCCGCTGACCGTAGCAGACGTAATCCGTCACTAAGCTCTGAGCATGCAAGACTCTCTACTAAGTTGTCTGACTATAGTAGACTATCTTTTTCCCTTTGAAGCAAAGTTGCCGACGTCGTATTGCCTGCATATATAGACAGATCAATGACCCACAAAACGTCGAACTACACTAAAATATCCTTTTTAAACAAAATTCCCGACTTCATATCGCCGACATGTATCGACACGTCGGCGGCCAACATAAAGTCGTCTAATCACTATTAGTATAAGCCGCTGACCGTAGCAGACGTAATGGGTCACTAAGCTCTAAGCATGCGAGACTCTCTACTAAGTTGTCGGACTATAGTGTAAAACCCTTTTGAAACAAAGTTTCCGACGTCTTATCGCCGACATGTATATACAGATCAATGACTAACAAAAATTCGTCGGACTACCCTAGAATATCCTCTTTTTAAAAAGTTGTGAACGTCATATCGCCGACATGTATCGACACGTCGGCGGCTAACATAAAGTTGTCTAATCACTATTAGTTTAATAGCATAAGCTGCTGACCGTACCAGACGTAATCCGTCACTAAGCTCTAAGCATGCAGGACTCTATACGAAGTTGTCGGACTATAGAGTAAAATCCTTTTTAAACAAAGTTCCCAGTGTCATAACGCCTAAATGTTTCGACAGGTCGGCAACTAATAAAAAGTCGTAGGACTACACTAGAATATCGTCTTTAAACAAAGTTACCAACGTCATATCGCCGACATATATCGACACGTCGGCGGCCAACATAAAGTCGTCTAATCACTATTAGTTTAATAGCGTAAGCCGCTGACCGTAGCAGACGTAATCCGTCACTAAGCTCTCGGTTTGCCGCCGCCTGTAATTGTAATCCTACCGCCAAATACGGATTTATGATTAACTGAATTATGCTTGATAACATAAACGACTGTTAGATAGCTATACAATATACGTAGGTCATACATAGGATGTCCCAACAGGAGAGCACTCTTATTGGGACACCCTATAGCTATGATTGTGCGTAAGCTAAATAAAACTTTTATTGAAATATGTTATTTATATATTTGTAATATCGAAACAATGGATGTTTCTGCTTCTACTTGACGTATTTAATTAAGAGTTAAAGAAATTGTTTAACTTTAACCAATAATATGCCAAAGAGCCTTCCTGATTTTTTGCAAATGGAACAATAAATAATATATTTTTGTAGTTGACAAACTTTATGCAATAAATCTCATTAAGATATAATGAGAGTTATTGCAAAAAGTTTAAGATTATGAAGTTTCTGAAAATTTAATTTTCGATGCAAAATAAAATTTGATGAACTAAGTTCAATTGAATTGTATACTTGCAAATAATTAAAAACCCTCCTTACTGCGATTTTAAATTGACTTAAACCACTCCTTTAACCGACTGCAAAGTACCAAAACATTCTAAAAATCCTCAAAAATTCAAAACGCAGCAATTAGATGGATAAATATATTCAAGCCATTAAAGTAAAGGGCATTAACGAAACGGTACGACTAAATGATACCATCTCAGATAGGAATAGCATAATAGCACCGTTTTATTGCTGAAACCACTTTGCGAAGGAATCCGGTGTACTTAGCTTGAATCCGAGTTGTGTAATTAATATTTTTTCGGTAAAACCGCTATTAAAGTTAAGCGGTATTTTGGATCGCGATTTAGCGGTTTTAGAGTTGTAAATAATGGTCGACTGTTTTGGGAACTTTATGTGTAGTAGCGCAATTATGTATACTATACAGAATTGCGCTGTCATACTGTCGAGTATCGAAAGTTTGAAATTTAAAACGATAGAGGCGCTGATCAGATCCTGAGATTTCATTCTCGAGTCAGTAGTTTATTACAGTATTTTTCAATTTATGACAAAACTAATTTAATGCTAGGAAATTAAATTGTACCGTGATTCTAAACAATTGAAACCATCGAGTATCGAGAGTTTGACATTTAAAATCTACTGCCAAAATAGTTCTCACGATGCCCGCTACTTCAGATTTTAGAACAAAATTTATCGATGACTAGCCGGTTGCCAGGAGTCGATAGAAGTAGAGAATTCAGCTACTGGCACATATTTCATTTTTACAGTATTTTTAATTTATTTCAAAACTAATTTAATGCTTGGAAATCGAATTGCAGCTGGTACATACGACAAATTATTACGGAGAAACAGATTATCATCTTGAGATAGCCAAAGTTTTTTTTTTCATTTTGTTCTCTCAACAGAGTTTTAAAGTTCGGTAACAATGGTTCAACATTATATTACTAAGTGAGTGTATTTCAATGCATCTCTGGTTACACCCAGGCATAATATGGCAAGGCCTTAAAAATATAATGTGTGAACTGCACGAAATATATACAGGGTGTGGCGTAAATAATGGATAATCCTTTACCAGCGGATGGGCGACTTCCCGACTGATCTAAAAATTAAAATTTACCTCTGGCACAAGTATTATAGTTTTCGAGATTTTGGCCATTTTGTGTGTTTTTTAAGAAAGCGATTTACGCTCGTAGTTTTTGATGCTGTGATCACAAATTAAGGCTTTTTTTAAATCCGTTTTTTGCAAATAAATCCTGAATAGATGTGCTATTGAATCTACAATCTTGTTTTGTTATTACTACTTGTTTTTTATTTAAATTATGCATTCAAAGTTAAATTTTATAATCTTTCACAACTTTCGTGCAACTTTGAGCACTTGTGTTGAAAAAAAAATGTATGGTGGCTTTACTGCCCACGCCATAAATAATTTCTAAATTTTATTAGAATTCTAAATTGGTATAACATGCAGCATTAATACTGATTATTGTCAAAATATTACAAAGAACTTAAATTATTAACACTTTTGCCGGTCGACTAATTTTATTTTTGCACGCTAAGCGCGTTCTAGATTCAATAGCACATCTATTCAGGATTTAATTGCAAAAAACGGATTTAAAAAAAGCCTTAATTTGTGATCACAGCATCAAAAAGTACGAGCGTAAATCGCTTTCTTAAACATACATAATGGCCAAAATTTTTTGCAAATAAATCCTGAATTGATGTGCTATTGAACCTAATATCTTGTTTTGTTATTACTACTTGTCTTTTATTTAAACTATGCATTCAAAGTTAAATTTTATAATTTTTCAACACTTTTGTGCAACTTTGAGCACTTGTGTGCAGTGTTGAAAAGAAAGAAAAAAAAAAGAAATACAAAACATAAATAATATTCAAATAATAAAGATAATTAGAAATCTAAAGAAAACTAATCTGTTGACAAATAAATCATTTTTCATCAAATTGTAATACATTATTTTGAAATAGACTTGGTAGAAGCAGCACAGTTCCAAGCTTTTTTATCATCTAAATAATCTTTAATAGTGTAATAACCCTATAGACATGAATATTTGAAAGCAAACTTAGCTTAAACGCGTGCAAAAATAAAATTAGTCGTCCGGCAAAAGTGTTAATAATTTAAGTTCTTTGTAATATTTTGACAATAATCAGTATTAATGCTGCATGTTATACCAATTTAGAATTCTAATAAAATTTAGAAATTATTTATGGCGTGGGCAGTAAAGCCACCATACATTTTTTTTTTAACACAAGTGCTCAAAGTTGCACGAAAGTTGTGAAAGATTATAAAATTTAACTTTGAATGTATAATTTAAATAAGAAACATGTAGTAATAACAAAACAAGATTGTAGATTCAATAGCACATCTATTCAGGATTTATTTGCAAAAAACGGATTAAAAAAAAGCCTTAATTTGTGATCACAGCATCAAAAACTACGAGCGTAAATCGCTTTCTTAAAAAACACACAAAATGGCCAAAATCTCGAAAACTATGATAATTGTGCCAGAGGTAAATTTTAATTTTTAGATCAGTCAGGACGTCGCCCATCCGCTGGTAAAGGATTATCCATTATTTACGCCACACCCTGTATATACATATTTTTGGAAGAATTATTACATTAAAGTAATATTGCAAGTGGTTGCAGGTTCGAACCCGAGGCAACACACCAATGACTTTTCGAAGTTATGTGTGTATTAGAAATAATTATCACATGCTCCAACGGTGAAGGAAAACATCGTGAGGAAACTTTGCATGCCTAAAATTTGTTTCATACATTTATTGAGGGCATGCAAAGTCCCCAACCCGCACTTGGCCAGCGTGGTGGACTCAAGGCCTAACCCCTCCCTCATTACGGGAGGAGACCCTTGCCCAGCAGTGGGACATTAACGGGTTAAATTTATTTATTTATTTACTTATTACATTAAAATTACAGACAACGTCACATAATCGCACTAGTTAATGAGTAATACGATAGATCCATTAATAATTAAATTAATTACGGTAATACGGTCAATGCGTCACATATTAATTGATCATTATTCTGTGAAATACGTTAAATTTAATCACTGTAAGTAATTACAGTAGAATAATAAAACATTTTTAAATTAAATATTTATGTTAAAACTAGCAGAATAAAAAATGCCCAACCTGCACTTAATGGACTTAACCATCCCTTCACTCGTTGTCTGAAGAGATGGTTGCCCAGTAGTGGGAAAATAATGGGTCGAAATCTTTTAAATGTAATTATTCTAAAGGCTGATTTTTGAGTTATGTCTCTAGGCCACTTGTTTTAGCAGCGTTCATCAAATCTATGACATTTATCCGTTGTGGAATTATTTTCACTTCTATAAGACAAGCCAAAAACCTTTTCTAAAAAACGCTTGGAACCATTTCAATCTTATTTTTCATATGGATAATAAAGTTCAAAACCAAAACATTATTTCTATCAAAACAATTATACTAACTTACAAACTTTAAAATAGCACGTATATTTTCAAAATGTAAAAGTAATCATTTTACAAACCAAAAACTTAGTACAAACAATCAGAAATAATAACAAAAGAAGTACTCCAAGATGTTTTCTTTGAATTAATTTACATAACTTAAACGAAAAATAAAAGTTTCCGATCAAAATATTGTGCTCAAAGCTACGGCGTAGCTCTTCGTAGAGTATGCTACGACGGCTACGACGTAGAGGAGGAGCTACGGAATAGTGTAAAGCTGTGGATTGTTTTATTCACTATCGAGCCATTTACCGACTCAGTACCGAGAAATGTTATATGGGAAAATCTTTCAGTACCTCTTGTGTATTTTACAAGAATTATTTCATTAAACTTTCGATAATAGACACACTAGAACAAAACTAAAAATGAAGACTTTAAACAACTTTTGTGAATTCGATTTATTTCTTCAAAGTTTCATTTTTAAAAAATGTATCCTATTATATAATAGGATACATTTTAAAATGAAACTTTGAAGGAAATTGAAATGAAAAATGAAACTTCTTGTATGATATAGTATATACTATACAAGAAGTTGTTTATTTAATGTATCTAGTCCAAGCTTCCAGCAATCGTTCACTACGTTTAACTCTAATATTCCAACCGTTCTTGTAAACCGAACATAGTGTTTCGTAGAAAAGCAAATAGGTTCAGAGAGCAGTACATGGTATCTCAATTTTCATGCCAACACTCATTTTGCTACGGTGCAGCTACGATACAGCTACGGCGTAGCGTGTAACGTTTACCAAAACGGATAATAGATGGGTTACACAGAACAAATGATAAGAACTAAGTCAAAAGCCAATAGAATTTATACTAAGTTAAGCTGTTGTTAATCCGTGCAGTATGTATGTTAATATGAAGTATTTAACGTTGCATAAAAGTTTGTATATTATTTTTTATATACCTACTTGGTTCTTCGACAATGAATAAAATCAAAAACTAACTGTTTAGTGTGTTCTTTTGACCATTTAAAAGCGGAACCAATTTGACAGAGTTATTTTATTTTGATAGAATGCTTGACGTTTCGGCAAAGGTTACTGGCCGTAGTCGTAAGCTAACTTCACACTGACTGCCAAAAGTCTAAAAGGTATGGCAGAGTGCTAGTTCATTGAAGAGTAATACTGAACAGGACGTGGGCTATTCAAAATCTACATCTGAGCGTTTATATGAAACTTCAAACGCGAGTAGAGCTATGTGGGTTAGCTAGTAGTATTATTATTATTTATGCTATGACCCCTAACAAATAAACTTTGATCATACATTACAATATTATGTCACTGTAGTGTACTACGTTTCCTGACCCGTCCCTTTGTTGTGTATAATTTTGTTGCTAACGTTCTAATTTATTGACCGTTAGTTGAAGCTGTATACTTGTATTACTACTGTATAGAGTATTTTATTTGTAAGCACAATTCGCTTTTGACGTCGCCTTTATCAATTTTTTTTAATTTGCGTACCCCATGTTAACAATTGTTATCAATTTTTTCCAGAACAAGTTGAATTACTTACTAACAAACTAAGCAGATTTTGTATAATAGTAACCAGACAACTGATAAACATATTTTTATGCTTCTAAAAACATAATTATTTAGCTAAATAAATTTACGGCTCAGACTAGATATGTACCCGGGTGGGATTCAAACCCACCACACGCGGCACTACGGTTATTGCGGCAAAATGACCATGTTAACCACTGTGTCGAACATGTAGTTATTTTCGTTTTAACAATGGTAAAGCAGCATATTTAAAATAATGCAAATGTGCGTGAATTCATTTGTAATAATACCGCGTGTCTTTTTTACGTAAAATACTGTTACCTCAATCTTCTCTATATAAAAATGCGTTTGCGTAAAAAAATTCCTACGATTCAACGCTATGTATCTCCAGTATCAAAAAAGTCTGCCTTATTCGGAGATTTGGAACAGAAATTCACAGTTTACATTCGCAAAAATTCAAGGCAAAGAAACCGAGAGTATCGAGTTGCATATTCAATAGATCAATTCGACGACAGATTTCTCGATTTGATCAAAATTCGCTGAAGCCTTCTCTCTCGGTCGTGAGCTGGAACGATTGGAACATTCTTATCTTGCTTGAGCGATTCTGTCGACTGCTGACTCACTGAATTCTAGTATCGTCGAGTGTTGGTTTTAGGTAATACGAATAAATACTATTGTAGTGCCATGTATAAAAGGAATAGTGAAACTTTTCAAATTGTCCTTTTTCTAAACACTATTTTCGTGATTTTTTTTTCACTTTGTACTTCATATCTCATGCAGTTTTACCCTGCACTTTCATGGGTAGCACATCACAATCGTTTGATTTTCGTAAAGGTTAATTTAATATAGGTGATCCTGCCTCTACTATGGTTATCAATAGAGCTTCAGGCTATCTACCTTCGTAGATATCTTCTTGAGTAATCTTCAAACCAAAATTTTCTTGATTGGCAGTCTTGAATTTCTTAACATTATCGTTTCACTACAGAGCAAGGCATTATTATTAATTCAATTTATTAAGTAACCTTTTATAAGAAAAGCTTGTTTTCAATGCAACGTTATTATTCTATAAAAATACACTTAAAATTATAAAAATATGAAAAAGTTGTAAGTCAAGAGTATAAAAGAAACAGTAAAGAAAATCATCGACATTTACATTTCTATTCAACATCAAATAAATAAATATAAAAGTACTCGTTATTATTCAGATGCCGTCGGCCGTAAATCTGCAATTTACTACTTTAATTACTTACCTCGTATTACTGCCGACTATTAATTGCTGATAAATATAACTCTACTTAGTCTGTAAGGGGAAGACTGAATTTAAGTCTATCTTTTTTTACAATACTGTCTTTTCATAAATAAGCTAGCGGCCTGCCCCGGTTTATATCAAGTTATCCTAAACAAATTATACACTTATATTTTCCTCAAAAATCATACAATCTATTGGTGAAAGTTGTATAAAAATCCGTTAGTTATATTTTGAGACAAACTTAGTGTTTGACGAACGCGGAGATAGTAAAAAGTGATAAATAATAAAATATTTTTTAGACTATCCCAACATCAATCTTTAGCCAAAGGAACTACCCCAAATGTACAAATAACGAGCTTTAAGTAACGTACGTAGTAACGAGCTTGACTAATTTCAAATCTAAAATTAAGCTTAAAATTATGCATTAAAAAAACTTCTCAAGTGATCTTTTACTAATTGTCACATACTCAATCCTTCAAAGTCTAAACACAAAACCATAGTGAAAACTTTACTATGAAAACAAACTCCAAAAAATCCTCACCAGTTGGCAAGTTTCGCAGTAAATCTGAAACTACCGCATAAATCACACGTCTTGGTCCAATTTCTCAAAAACCAAGTAACCCAACAAATGGAGGAACCCGATATCACCGAATCCTTTGTCGGCGGCGGAAACTCAAGAAGCTGAGGCAAATGGAACACTCTAATGTTAGATAAGAGATGGACTGAATGTAGATGTAATTGTGTTTGAAATGTAGCTTGTGGGTAGTTTGGTTTTGTGATAACGCCATCTAGTGAGATGAATATGTTTTTTAAAATTCGTAATCATTCCTTGTTTAAATATTTTTTTATCGATCAAGAATTGAAAGGCAGATGTGGTTAGGTCAGAGTCATTTCTTAATAAAGTAATGATTAATAATTTTATTAAACCTGTAAATAATTGATTACAGTAATGTTATGTTTAAAGCTTAGTTGCAATTTTTTCAGGAGGAAAACTTGGAGGATTTTTTTGTTCAGCAATGATTTCAGTATGAGCATACTGTATTTTAGATTTTTTCAGTTTAGGGATAAAGTCGTCAGTAAAAAACGAAAACAAAAATTCATCCTAACCTTATGATAAATCTTTTTATCTCAAATCAGCGTAAATACTGAAATTACTGTCAAAATAATTATTTATCGACTCGCAAATTAGCAAAATATCAACGAGAAATCCATAGAAATACGAACCTATCCACATGCAATACTAAACGCAAAATAAATCTCCACATATGAATGGGACCGCTATACAAGATATGAATTAGTGCGCTAATATTCGAAGCTAATATGAATAACAACCGGGCATGCTATTCAGATATGCGTTTCATTAATACGAGTATCTGTTTCTATAGCTTGGTTTAACCGTTTTGTAGATGATTTAATCAATTGTTTCGAGCCAAAGTTGGCTTAAATATTTTTGTGTCATCCGTTTTTCCTTACATTGGAAATAGTCTCATATAAGTAAGTAAATACTAACAGCATTTTTTTGAACTCGGATAACAAACCAGGGACCTCGACGTTAGCACGTCGTATACTACTGCTTAAACAACAGAAGCAGCCTCGCTTTAAGATTTTCATACTTGAAATATAACACCGGCTAAATTTTAAATTAAATCAGTCACCTGCGTTGCACTTTATATTCTATATGCTTGAATACATTGGAATTTATTTAACATTAATGTTTATTTTGCGTCGTGTCGTTATCCAGTACATGTTTTAAAATAACTTGAAAGTGCCATTGGTTGCACCACCAAAAAATATCTTTTGTAGTTATAGTCTAAAGTAGTAGACCCAGTTTCTGAAGGTCTCTAATCAAAAATCTACTTAGAAAAATCGGAAGGATAATTTTTTCCTCATAAATATCTTTAATAAAGCGAATTGTCACTTTGTTTTAAAAGAACATTTCACACACATTTCTTGAGCGCAAGAAACAATGCCATATAGTCGTTCTTAGCAATCATAGTGGACACAAGGCCGTGCAGCAGTGGGACAGATTCGGGTTATGAAAAACGCTTAAAAATGTTCCTTAACCAACTCCACAACATTTTCAACATGCTATTTTTACGATAATAAATATTTTTTTTAGGTCTAAATGTTGTCTCAAATTAAAACACTCAACTCAACAAATAACTACACTATACTAAGGCGTCTACTATCAGGACTTGTACATACATTTACATAAGGCTTGGCATCTAAACTGATGTCTCTACACTCTGCATATTGTATCGAAGCCTGTCTTGTGTTTTCCCAAGTGTATTTACATCTAGCCGAGTCTGGTTCACGGTTGATTGGCGGTTTAGAGTCAATGACCTTTCGTAGAACATTCGAGTAAAGATAAATGGCAGTGAAGGTATGGTAGATTTTTTTCCCAAATATGTAGGCAGAGGCCAAAGAACGTTACTAGGTACAAACGTCCCTTGCCTGATTCAGATCACGTCATAAAAAGTCATATTAATATTAAAATGTTTTTGTCTGAAAAAATACGCACTACTTTCAGATTTTTTTAAAGTCAGTTCTGCGAAAAATTCGAAAGTGTAATAAATGGACGTGCAGGCTTCATGTTAGGTCAGGGAAAAAGTCTTTTCGCATTATAGTATGTATGAACTTGTAATAAAATCTTTTCTCTACACAAAATAGCTCGATATTTAGGTATCTCACGAGCTCACTGAAAGAAACCTAATGAACCGTGTACTCATTTGTGATTCTTGAAGCCAAAGAGGTAACAAGTTCGTACATACTATAATGCGAAAAAACTTTTTCCCTGACCTAATAATAATATGTCAGATGAAGGATGTGGTTCGACAATATATCCAATTATGTATTGTTTTTGGATTTTTTTTTTTTTGGTTCAGTACATTATGTTTGTCCGTTTTTAGATTACCCCACGTTATTTACAATCAAAATATTGACGTTGTCCAATTTTATTGACAAAACTAACAACTGCATTTGAATTGCATGCGGGTTTTCAAATAGGAATTGCTGGAATTGATCGAGGTGATTGAGTCAATATAAATAAATATTTTTTCATGAAAACAGGCGTGATAGCCACGCGCTATGTTACACTGACCAGTCAGGAAAAATCTACACACATTTTTTTTATTTCGATTACCGGAAAATAATGTTTTTGTAAAATAATGTTTTTTATCACACTATTTGTAGAAAAACTAAAGTATATGAAATATACCCAATACCCAAGTTTTGTCATTTGTCGTCATTAATGTTAGTTCCATGTACGAGCCTATTGCTGTATACCAGGAACGTTACCAAACGCCAAATTCCTATTGAGAAATATTCAAATTAAGTTATGAAAGCATACTATACTACTTTAGACCACGCCACAGAGGCAGGCTCTATAACCTATAAGAATATTTGCTATATTGTTTATTTCTTATAAAAATGGTTTCTTTTTTTATTTATTTTAAAAGACAATACTCGCACTAAGAATTACTCTTGTGTCGCGGGTACTTTTACAAACATACAAACAACGGACACTAAATACACCTAAACCACTGCGCCACGGAGGCAGTCTAAACAGTCCTTCCTTTACAGACCCTTTCGATGATTAAGTACCTAAGTCTAGATTCAAAAGTAAAAACGATCCGTTATAATTCATATAAAATAAAATGACTGCCGTTAAGATATCACGTAATTTATTTCTTTCAAAGAAAACTTTATTTAGTATCCAACTTCACTTGTCCCTACAGTAAATTTTAATTAAAAGTTTCATATTTCATTTTAACTAGCCTTTCTTAGTGATTTCATTTTCAGTGTTAATTAAATAGTTTTGCAATTTGGTTTCAGTTTTCCGTGAAAGATTATCTTTGTTCGTCGTTTCAGTTGTGAAGAACATTAAATGGTAGCATTTATCGTTCATTAAATAAAGTACATGTTTGTTTATGAGTAACAGTTTAGAGAAGTAAGGTGTAAAGTGTAAATATTAACCTTAAATTATATTTTTACAAAAAGAGTTCGAAGCTCATTTTAGTTTCGGCCGGAGCTCGCCAGAGGTTTGTAACCTTATTAGCACTACAAAAAGACATATTAATAATGTAAAAAAACATTCACAGAATTAATACATCATTTTGACCGAGGAACAATAAGAAAAAATCTAGTTTTTTTTTACTTATAAGTCAGTTAGAAACAGTTACTACGGATAACATATATGCTAAGGAGTTATATAAACAACTCATAGTTATTGCGTATTTAGTTAACTAATTAATGAAATAGATATCAACAATAAATGTCTGTAACTAAACTAACTGAACATTCAGAGGAAAATAATATAATATTTTCTGACGAATTAATAAACTAGGTACAAAAATTCCATTTAAAGACTTGTTACTAACAAGTTCTTATCATATCACAGTCAGTACTTGATTCTTAGAACGCAAATAATAAGAAAGCATAAATTAATCTATACTTATATATTAATATTATAAAGCTGAAGAGTTTGTTTGTTTGTTTGTTTGTTTGAACGCGCTAATCTCGGGAACTACTGGTCCGATTTGAAAAATTCTTTCAGTGTTAGATAGTCCATTTATCGAGGAAGGCTATAGGCTATATATCTATACTAATATTATAAAGCTGAAGAGTTTGTTTGTTTGTTTGAACGCGCTAATCTCGGGAACTACTGGTCCGATTTGAAAAATTCTTTCAGTGTTAGATAGCCCATTTATCGAGGAAGGCTATAGGCTATATATCATCACGTTACAACCAATAGGAGCAGAGTACCAGTGAAAAATGTTACAAAAACGGAGAAAATTATGGTTCTCTTATGTGACGCAAGCGAAGTTGCGCGGGTCAGCTAGTTGTATAATAAACCTCGATTCAGGGAAACAGACAATTTCGAAAGTTTGTAGGCTTCGAAACTTACACAACTTTATAAAAGAAAAATTAATAAAATAACCGAATAAAGGTCATGTCAACTAAATACTTCAGTTTCATGAAATTTCGTGTTTCTAAGCAAGATACCAGAAATAAAGTTTGCTCATTCTAACTCATGCTTGCCAAATTAGAAACTGTCTAATAAATCGTTTAGTTAGGAAATTCTATGAGTTACTTTAGCAAGCAAACTCGTTGTTTTTTTTTTATTGCTATATATGCAAGAAATCAATTATTTCTTTTACAATTAAACACACATTTGAACAATTAGACCACAAATCTTAAAAAAGTTCAAAATATGTGCCCCAGATGACGTATACTCAAAGTTTCTATAAAACTTCAAATTTGTAGAAATCGGTCCAAATTGCAAAAAGCTTAGTAACACAATTTCAATATATCAGCTTAAGGCACTTATTACAAGTCACCCTTAAATGTAACAGATATTTTCGACTTAGAAAACAGGAGAGGTACATTGAATTTTTCATCAAAAATTTTTGCAGCCTCTAAACAGCTCATTGGCTCAGGTGGTGTATAACACACAGTTGCCTGTCGAGTTCCTTTTCATAAACCTTGATGAAAAGAAAAGGGCACAAAATAAGAACATTTCACTGACTTTACGATTCTATTATGTTATCGTGAATTTGTAATTTTGTTGTTGATAAAAGAAAATTTTTAGACGAAGGGAGAAGAAGGTAATTTTTTTGAATATGACCGGACTGATACGTTTATAGATTGGATGGATATTGTTTGAGCTATTTTGTTATTTTCACGGTACTTTGAACTTATTATGGAGGTACAAAAAATATGGAAAACGAAGAAGAAGGACTTATGATAAATATTTTCCGTAACAAAGAACCGGGAGTTTGAATTGCTCAATAAAAGTGCATCCCTTCCGCTATACTTTCTAAAAATGTATTAAATGATAAAAATACAAAAAAATAAAAAGTTTATGATCACTAATACCAGATTTTTGTTGTTAACTATATTTTGGGACAGTTTTATGACTCAAGGATATCAAGTGTTGACATGCAAATGAAAAAAAAAACTGTTTAAAAACGATACGTATTCAATGATTGCGAAGTATATTTTTCATAATATTGTATTTAAGTTATTGCTATTTGTTATTTATTCATTGTTTGACACTTGACACTAATAAAGCTGAATAAAATAACTATAGTATCTTCTAACTACGAAGAACTTTCAGACCGAAATCTGATATTATCCAACCTTTTCTATTAGAGGTATCGTTATCATCTATACTAATATAATAAAGCTGAAGAGTTTGTTTGTTTGATTGTTTGATTGTTTGATTGTTTGTTTGTTTGTTTGTTTGTTTGTTTGAACGCGCTAATCTCAGGAACTACTGGTCCGATTTGAAAAATTCTTTTAGTGTTAGATAGCCCATTTATCGAGGAAGGCTATAGGCTGTATAACATCACGCTACGGTCATAAGGAGCGGAGTAGCAACGAAAAATGTTACAAAAACGGGGAAAATTTTGACCCATTCTCTTAGGTGACGCAAGCGAAGTTGCGCGGGTCAGCTAGTAGCTAATAAGGAAGATAATATAATTATTTTTGTCTCATATTTCTTTGTTTTTATTGTTTTGTATCGTTTTCTCGAGTAATTCAATAAAAAATCTATTTACAATTCAATTATACATAATTGTGTGTTTTTTTGTTTCTCACTCACGTCGAAACGGCCGCACTTTGACCTAAACCCTTTTTCATTTTTGGAAGAGACCCTTGCCCAGCAGTAAGACCAGCACTGGGTTCAATTTAGTTTATTTATATTATTGATACTTGGCAAAGTCTTCGAATCGAAAGAACATTATACGGTCATAACTTTTAAACATCACAACTTATAATAGAATAGGATGTTTTTTTCATTACTAATTTAAGGACTATGTTATACATATGTTTCTTAGGAAGTCATTTTCAAGGTTTTTGTAACTTGCCCGGACAATTTGTCTGCAGAATAAAATGGACGTAAAAAAACTGAAGATGTATGGAAATGTTTTTTTATAGTATCAAATGAAACCATGGTTATTTTATCTTGGCCATGAATAAAATGTAAATGAGGAATAAAAGCAAATGTAAAAAAGTTCTTAGTTTTTATGGTATTCATACAATTAGGAATGTGTGTTTGATGAAATAGTATATTTTTTATTGGGATTATTATACCATTTATATTTGTAGCTAAATTACCCCGATTTGTTTAAGTGTAGTGATATTTATTCGTTGGTACTTAGTTTCACCGAATTATTACTTATATTATCGAATTATTGGGAGATCCTCCTGGAAGATAATTCTCAATTGGACTAGAACTATGTACGTCTTTTACTAAAAAAAAACCTGTAGCATTTCTAGTAAAAAAGAAGTATATGGGAGTAGCCCGAAAATAAAACTAATTAATTAAAAGAACGAACCTAATATTTACCCAGGGCTTTCTCGTTGGTCTTTTGAAGATCTGGCGCCGAAATGTCAAGCAGCGTCCGAGATCTACATCTATATCACCTTTTAAGGTTTTATTTATCTAAAATGCAATTCAAAACTTAACTTTTTGTGACAAAATTAACGGGTAAAGTTACACACTCAATCATAATAGGGCTTAAAATTATAACGGGATAACTGAACAAAATATCATAACTCACAATAAAAAGATCAATTTAGACTTTTTGCGGAAAGAAACTAATATCCTCCAGTATTTGTTTTAACAGCTAATCCTAGTATAATTGGGAATAATATAACAAGGAAAAACAAGTAGAATAAATTCGTATAAAACATTGCGGTCATGAGATCAAGGTTCTAATTAAGAAAGGAATTGAGTAGATTAATTTAAGCTTGTATTTAGACTGCCTGTGTGTGGTAGTAAAAAACGTGCAATTACCGTGCGGGAGAGATAGAAAATAATATAGTTCTGGTTTATGCCTACCGCTCTACCTGTGTTGATTTATTTTGTTTAAAAAAAAACGTCTGTTTGTTTTGGTTTTGATCTATAGACAATCCAAAATTTTATCAACCGTTTTGACGTCAAAAACCTGCAATTAAAAACACTTGCGCGTAAGAATATTAGTCTGAAGATAACCCACACATTATAACATTAGTATGGAAGTGTTTTAATTGCAAGTAATTATACCTACTACATAACTTGATCGGTTTGTTGTTCACTATCTCAAAGTATCGATAATTTTCTACCTACCTATGGATAATACGAGTAAAAGTTAATTGAAACCGACGGACAATATTCACAGCTGTCGTCTATCGACAGTCAAGTAGCAGTTGTAACTATTCCAAAATAACCATATTTACAAATTAATTTCAAATATCAAATTCTCGCTACTCAATAACACTCAGTATGAGCAATCGTACTAATGATCTCAACTGCTACCAAAAATAAAAGGTAAACAAACCCAATTCTTTGTTTATATTTTTTCACAAAAATCTTGAATCCACAGGTACGTATAATATGACCCAAAAATCTAATTACGTGGGAAAAATATGAAATATCAGGGTAAAGAGGAAA
Organism: Anticarsia gemmatalis; assembly: GCF_050436995.1. Lineage (NCBI taxonomy): Eukaryota > Metazoa > Arthropoda > Insecta > Lepidoptera > Erebidae > Anticarsia > Anticarsia gemmatalis. The sequence goes on along the minus strand of NC_134767.1, from coordinate 2,345,468 downwards.
TTTCGTCGCCAAAACTAAGAGGTTCCGAGATAATTGAAATGTAAGGAGACAACAAACGGGAGTCACGATTACATGAATAACGTGATATTGTGAGTTTGGATGTGGTATTTTCGGCCGTAATATGAGGAAAAAAAACTGAGTTTCATATGGCAATTTTACCCTATTTTATAGAGACATGGTAACAGCTTAAATTCTTCCAATTTATAGGAGACTAGCTGACCCGCGCAACTTCGCTTGCGTCACATAAGATAAAATGGGTCAAAATTTTCCCCGTTTTTGTAACATTTTTCATTGCTACTCCGCTCCTATTGGTTGTAGCGTGATGAAATATAGCCTATAGCCTTCCTCGATAAATGGTCTATCTAACACTGAAAGAATTTTTCAAATCGGACCCGAAGTTCCTGAGATTAACGCGTTCAAACAAACAAACAATCAAACAAACAAACAAACTCTTCAGTTTTATAATATTACTAGCTGACCCGCGCAACTTCGCTTGCGTCACCTAAGAGAAAGGGGTCAAAATTTTCCCCGCTTTTGTAACATTTTTCGTTGCTACTCCGCTCCTAATAACCATAGCGTGATGTTATATAGCCTATAGCCTTCCTCGATAAATGGGCTATCTAACACTGAAAGAATTTTTCAAATCGGACCAGTAGTTCCTGAGATTAGCGCGTTCAAACAAACAAACAAACAAACAAACAAACAATCAAACAAACTCTTCAGCTTTATTATATTAGTATAGATATAAAATATAAAATATAAATATATAAACAGGACCGGTCCTATTGGCGCTCGATGGGGGAGGCCTTTGTCCAGCAGTGGACGATTCCCGGCTGAGATGATGATGATGATGATGAAATATATAAAATATAATAGTATAGATTAAGAAACTGCTTCAGTAGCTCGATTTTCTACTACTATCGACTACCGACAACCTGCTTATCATCGAGAAATTTTGTATGAAAATCGGATCAGCGCCTCTGACGGGCGTCGTAGAAATTATTTTAGCAGTACATTCTAAATGTCAAACTTTCGATACTCGACAGTACCGACTGTACAGAATTGCGCTACAGTAGTGCGATTTGATATGTAAGTGCGATGGCATAGTCGAGTAGCGAGGATTTGACTTTAAAAATTTATTTAAAAATGTATGTCACATTACGTTAGAGTTTTTTTATTATATTACCTCATATAAAAATAATACACTCTGTCAATAAACGCGTTTATGTATAAATTTGATAATGTTATTTTTCATACAGATAATAAATCCAAACAGTTACCCAAAAAATGTTGATGGTTGATAGTCGATAGTGATAAGAAACTGCCCTCAGATCTAGCAAAGATCCTAGAATCATGGAACCAGTTGCACCAATTACTTGATATTAAATAATCAGTTTACTGAACTGAAACCTGGCGCCCACAGCATGTGGCGCTCACCGGTCAGTAAATGATGTGTGGGATAAGCAACCCTTGGCGCGTTCACTCCATAGATGAGTGACCGCATAGTGGTATTTGAACTGGGCGTCTCCGTGCTTTGGAGGGCAAGTTAAAAGTCGGTCCCGGTTGTTGTCTACTACGATAACAGTCGTTAAGCCACGTCAAAGGCCTTCGAGCTGCCTGAACAACTTTGACACTAGGTTGACTACTAACCATACGATAAGAAGAAGAAGAAGACTGAAACCTATAAGATCTCAATTTTATTTTAATTATTCAGAGACAGGTAATATCTGATAACAATCTAGTTTCCCTTTAAGATTAACTGGAAACGATAGAAGCTTGAAAGGTTCTAGATATTTCACATTTACCTAGAAACAGTTGAGAGCTATGTAACAGATTAGCTTTCTGTGAACATTGATTATTATGAGAATCCCTGTTCAAAGAATGCTTCATTAAAATACTTATTATACAAGTTTCCAATTATTCTTTCTTGTACTTAGTTTCACAAAGCTATTTTTGTATTCTATTACTAAGAAGCAAAAGAATATAGACATGCTTATGTCTTTTAATCTATACTAATATTATAAAGCTGAAGAGTTTGTTTGTTTGTTTGAACGCGCTAATCTCAGGAATTGGTCCGATTTGAAAAATTATTTCAGTGTTAGATAGCCCATTTATTGAGAAAGGCTATAGGCTATATTTAATCATATAAAATAAAACTAAAGCCCAAAATCCTAACCTTTTTCTAACTGTAGAAAACTTATCAAATATGACAATATGTATGCATGTGATTGAATCAATGTAAATTTAACCCAGATCAAGTTACTAACTCTGATCTTTGCACAAACCACATACCCTGTTTCCCATAAGGATAGCTCTATGCAAAAAAGGGATTATTTTATGCACGTATATTTATCCATACGTCATATATACCATGTGCCATTATAAATTGATAAAATTTTAATGTAACGTTAATGGTAGTATACATTTTATATATTTTTTTTTACACAAAAAAATTGTAAGCAAGTACGTCACAATACCATATCTATTATAATTAATTTTAAATAGCTTCCCAGCTCTTTGTCGACCATATTACAAACAAGTAACGCTCACATTTATTATCGTAGATGGCTGTCATGTCGCAACTCACACACGTTGAGACAATAAGTATATTGATGTTAATAACATTCACTTATATACTGTTTGAAGTTTTTAAACTGTGTCAATTACTGTTAGGTATGTTAATAGTTGTTCAACCTTTTTGAAGAAAAGTAATGTTGAAATGTGAAGGGAAGATAATAAGATAATATAATTTTATTGTCTCTAATGAAATAACGGAGGTCGGGAGGTCGTAGGTTCAATTCTCACACGGAACAATAATTTGTGCGATCCACAAACAATAGTTTCAGGTGTAGGTGTACTTTGTGTCAGTTGTTTGTATAATATGTTTGTAAAAGTCCCTGCGACACAAGAGCAATTCTTATCGCGGGAGTTATCTTTTTAATAATTCAGAACTTTGACCGAACCGACTTGAAATTTTATTGATCTAGACATCGTAATAAGCCTTTAAATAGGCTACACTAAAAAAAACAGTCCCTAATCAAATTAGTTCACCGTAACAAAGAACTAAGTAATATACGAAGAAAAAGAAATGCCGCATCTCTTTCAAAGAAAAGGGCCAGATTGCGGCCAAATCCGGCTCCGTAATATTGCTCACAATCTTGTTTTATCCGCCTAATTCCGTTTAATACCGTTTCACTGGTAGCTCATAATTACAACGAAGTGAGCCGAGGTACGTCAGTACCGTTTGTGCTATCAAATCTGGGGTCTTAATTTGTGTTTAGTAATAAGAGCCGTTTGGAAGTTTTAGTTTCGGCTGTTATGTATTAAGAAAGTATATTTTTATAGGCCTATACTAAATAGTCGGTGAAAATTGGCTGATTAGGTTAGAAGTATATTTTAACTTACATATTATCACGTTTGTTATATCGGAAGGTGTAGACCCATGTAATAGAAGGTGAGTTTGTTGCCATTTACCAGACACGTTACCAAACTCCGGGCTACTGTTGAGAAATATTCAAATATAAGTTTAAAAAGACAAAAAGCACTTTGACCGATCCGAGATTTGAGACCGTATTATTAGCAGTCGGTTATACTACCAACTACGCCGCAGATGTAATCAATATTTTTACTATTACATTTTAACTCATTTAAAATCAATTATATAACTAGTTAGTACCCAAGAGTTAATATTTGGAAATGCACGGGGCTTGCCGGGGTGAAATATAATACCTAAATTCAAAACTAGCTTATACGATAAATAGACTTACTATGCATAAAACATATAAAAAACACTAAAACTTATTCGTAAATGGGACGTTTTTTTTAAGAACTTACATTTTGCATCTGTAGTAGAATAATGACGTAAGCGACTCGATGTTGGTTTAATGTTAAGTCATTCTTCTTCTGAAGGTGGAACATAAGGGGTAGCACATAAACATCTTTAGTCAAATATCACTTCAATATTTTCTATTGTATTTTATGTAAACGAAATTTGAACGGTACAAGAATAAATTAAGTATTAAAAGATTTTCTACGAAGAAATGTAAATACTTGACAACTGATACCGGATATTAATTTGTTTTTTTAATAAAAATTCTGAAGATTCGGTATTATTTTACGGTTATTGTTTATTGGACCTTCCAGGCATTTGTTTGAATAGAGATTTGAAATATTTTAGATTAGTTTTTTTATGATAAAAACTCAATATTTGAATATCAATTTCGTATTAACTATAGGTTTTGTTTTGAGATGATTTTAACATTTGAAGAAAGGCGACTAAAGTTCTCGATTAAGTTGATTAACGCGGGGATTAAGTAAAAATGCGCAAATGACATTATAATATAAAAACATGCCTTATTAGAACACACATTTCTTTATTTCATACAGCTAAAAAGCCCCTAAAGGTCATATTTAGTGTTAAAATTGTTTATAAATAGTATTCTGCTTTTCATTTGAACATAAATAACATGAAAAGAAACCAAAAATACGCCCAATATTAACGCTAAAAAATATGTTACAAACAAATCATTTACCGACCGACAGCGCCAAGAACGGAGATATGACGTCACATCAACTGTCATATTACAAGCCACTCACAGTATTACACGAACAATTTTAAAAATGGAAAGTTGCGTGGTTCTACCTACATTTCGATGTACATTTCAAATTGACAGCGTGATATGGGTGTTCGATATTCTGTGTTCACGATATCGAAAACGATTCGTGAATGGTTTTTTTTTTTGGAAAATGTTTTATGATCTATTTTTAGAGTATCTTTGGCTATTTGATTTATTTTATTAGAGGTATGAGATACTTTGGTAATAAACGGGAGAAAAATTCAAAAGTATAATAAGTGTTTTAAATTAAAAAAGATGAATCTGATTTGGAGTTTAAATGAATATAATCTTATACACCTATTCCTCTTGACTTACAAAATGCGTTTCTGATTACATGAACGGAAGTAGCATTACCTACGTTGGCGAATGGGCAAAATAGACTGAAAAGACATACATAGTTGAAGACACTGTTCGGACAAAACATCTTTTAAATGGGCTTTCATATAAAATGTAAAGAAGTCTCCAGATCCCACATGTAGAGACTGGACGGTGGGCAGAGTCGACGCTTTTAAAAACACCTTATATTGTCTCTATCTGACATACTAGGTCTTAAGTTGTGTTTCTATTACATAAACTTCCTTCATAAATATATAAATAAAGATATACTCGTATAAGCTAAAACGTCCGAATGCAGCAACTCAACTTTAAGCAAGTCTTTAAGTATGAGGTTGTCTTTGCCAATATGACATATTATTGTATAGGACTGAAAAACCTTTGAGCATCATCTACAATCAAAAATGATTTCATATAAGTTTGATACAAACATACAAACACAAAACGCCTTTTTCATGAGGTTAGGTGGACACCAAAGTGCGCCAATCGCTACGGTTCCTACAAACAAAAATAAATGGTTCGTAAAAATACACTCTTAACATAAAACGTAACGCACATACTGACACTACCAACTTAAACAACAAAAATACAAAACTAAACATAACCACGCAAGTATGTGGTACTTACATACATACATACAAACAAAACACACAGTTAATTAGCCATATAAAACAAGGGTATAACGCTGTACTGTAGGCAATAATATTACTAATGTAAGGAAGATCGTTAGTAGCAAATGTTACTGTGGGCGCGGCGCACACGGAGTGGGAAGGATTATTGTTGCTAGTTCGTGTATTATTTGAGAATAGAGGGCTAGTTTTACGTCTTATTGATAAGTGTCGTATTACCTAACTAATATAAAGAGTAGTAGTACTATTTATCCGCCGGGTAAGGTACCCAGTACTTATCCAGAAGAGTGGTGTTGAATGTTTTTTTATTTTTGGTAATGTTGTGCCTGACATATGAATTGAACTATTTATTTGTCTAGTTTTATGCCTAATGTCCTACTTTTCTGTCTGACTACATACAACAAGCTCACATAGTAAACCATATTTTTGTATTCATTCCTCTCATTCACTGTCATTATTGGGTTGGACAATTCACAATTATTATGTCTTATTAAAAATGCTAATTTTCTACAAGTGTACTTCAACTATATTTATGAAATTAAAGAAAAAAATTGAATCGTATTCCTGAAACCATTACATATTTTCATTTTACCCAAAAATATCAAAAAAATATTCATAACTTAAGACCTGAAAGTGTCCAACAATATTTTCATTTTCCAAACAACAGTAACGTCAGAACTAGTTGCAAAACAGATTGGTTACACATCAAAAGTTAAATATTCCTTTACAAACGTCCATCGCAGTATACAAACAGAATTTTTTATACGTTAATTGTTTGACGGCATTTTACGTTACACGGAACACAATTTTGGATTGTACGTTTATTCGGGAATAAGATAGGACTTAACTTTGTAATAACGTGGAAGGTATATTTGTTGTTTTTGTTATAAACATCTCGTTTTGCCAAAGTATTTCGATTTTTTTTCAGATTTTCATACAAAATTTCTCGATGACAGGTCGATTGTCGGTATACGATTTCGATTTGATAGAGAATCGAGCTACAGAATGAGATATTAGACCTTCTTCTTCTTATCGTATGGTTAGTGGTCAACCTAGTGTCAAAGTTGTTCAAGCCGCCCGAAGGCCTTTGACATGGCTTAACGACTGTTATCTTAATCGACAACAACCGGGAGCGACTTTTTACGTGCCCTTCGAAGCACGGAGACGCCCAGTTCAAATACCACTATGCGGTCACCCATCTATGGAATAACCGCGCCAACGGTTGCTTCACCCACAGATCGTTTACCGACCGGTGAGCGCAACTGGCTATGGGCGCCTGGTGTACGTCAAATTGCTGGTCACTATTTAGTACATTGCTGCTTTGACGTAACGTGTTAATCATTATAATCTAAGGGAGTAAATAGAATGTAGTTGCTTTCAAATAGTTGTCAACTGAAATACATGATAGCCCCCCAGGTTAGGGTTTTCGTCAAGAATTGTTTTAAGAAACATCAAACGTACAAATATTTTTTTCAGTTTTTCACAGAAGACGGGACCTGTTGACTTTCATTGAATATAGTGCTGTAAAATCCAAGCAGAACCTTTGATAAAATATTATGCAAGACTTTAGAAACATTCTTTTGTCGGAATTCCCTGTATTTAACAGTAACTTTAAAGTAATTTATCATTACTTGCAACCGTCTAGAAGATTCTAAGAAAACAACTACAATAACATGTTCTTAGGAGATTGAAAAGCAGCCTTCAGATACAGGTCAGCGAATCAAATATCAATGGCAAATGTTCTCAGAATATTTCACACTATCCTACTAATATCCTACTATTCTACTAATCTTACTAATATTATAAATGTGAAAGTTTGTGAGAATGTTTACTATGCATGTATGTATGTATGGATGGATGTTTGTTACTCTTTCACGCAAATAATACTGAACCGATTACGATTAAATTTGGTATATAAGTAGCTGAAGACCCAGAATAACACATAGGGTACTTTTTATCCCGGAGTTCCCGAGGGATCGAGATTTACACGGGAAAGGTTTCCACGCGGACGGACACTAGTTTTATAAATATTGCAGAGTGTAGCTGCAAGAAATGTCAAAGACACACTGTTTTAAACACCGTTTATCAAAAGAGCGCCGATTTTCCATTTTTACAGAATATCCACTAATGAAAAATGTTGATATGAAAATCTTAGTGTTCTCCGTGAGAACGAGAAAGAAATAAAATTTTTGCTCGTTCCGAAATCATTGACATCAACTTTCTTACTTTTCTAAAATATGAAGTAAGTTTTAGTGAAAGTGACGTTAATTTTTATTCACGCTCATTTAATCGTTAGCGCGAAAAATAGTAAATCATTTTGAACTAACGTTTGATAGAGTAAAATTGATCTAAATCGTAAATTCCAATTAGCTTAACTTTGAACCAGCGCGTGCGCTAGTTAACAAATTAAGAGTTCAATCTGACATAAGTTCCAATCAAACTCGATTCTATTGATAATAAACTAGCGAAGTTGTTCTGCGGAACTATAGGGGGTATACAATAAAAATCATATCTTCAACAAATAGAAACCACAGTTTACCAAAACATTCGTCCGTTGCACGTTCAAGTATTCCTTAGCACTGACAATGCTGTCTTTATTGAAAACTACTGGACTACGTTACACTTCACTGATTTAGCAATTTGTTCTTGAACTCGATAGCTTTGCTCGGAATGAAGTGAAATAATAGTGAGCATCATTTGTGGAGTTTATTTTATGAATAAAATGTGAATAGGAACGTTGAGGTTTGCAGTCGTGAAATGAAATGTGAAATATAAAGCAGATGAAGACGGAACTTTGTTAATTTATAATTTTGTATGATTTGAGAGGTGAACTCCAATGTCTTAGTTTCAAACTACTATGTAGATTTTGTCATAGTTTGAAAACTATATATTCCTGATCTGGCAATAAAGGTAGAACTACAATTAAATTAATAATTAATAATTCAAGACAAATATAATTTATATATTATGTTGGCAGTTTATTGAGATTTATCTAAACTGAGCCAGAACTGAGAGATTAACCAACTAATTTTAATGAAATTTAAAACAGTGATAGCTTATACACACATCAACACCGTCTAGGGATATTTTGTATAAAGTTCTTAAACTCAAAAAATACTGGCCAGTTTAAAAATCTTTTGATAAAAGACTATTTTTTAAATCTTTTTGGATGATTCTAAATTTGAATTTATAAAAAATAATTAAAAATAAAATATTTACGCGGCATAATGGTTGCGAAGTCCGCAAGTTTTGTTTAACTACTGTAGTATCGGGATATTTTTTTGTGCCAGATTGAAGTTTTATTACAAGTTATCGACTAATTTCGAGTTAAATCTATTGTGTGCATCATGCAGCGGCGCTATATAACGAGAGAAGCAATGCTAAGGGCAGTGGGCGTGCTCTACGCTGTGGCTGCTCAACGGAGTATTGCTGGCGAGATTGGAACAAGACAAAACGTGATATCTAGGTTATAGTCATCCTACCGTGCTACTAGTGAACTGGTTGAAAGATATCGAGGGGGAAAGCGAATAACCACTTATCGACAAGACCGATTTTTGCAAATTGCCGTGAGAAGAGAACCAAATGTTACGGCCATGCAGTTGGTTCGGAGGCTCCAGTCAGAGCACCAGTTGCTTGTGAGTGACCAAACTGCGAAGAAAATGCTGCATGAAGATAACTTTCACGCTCGCAGACCGCTTCGTACTCCAGCACTCTGCTGAGGAAATCGCGGACGAAGACTAGAGTGGGTTCCCTGTACTTTTGCTCTGGGATGATAACCCGTAGTCTGTATTACTGTTTACCGATGAGTCCCGGTTCGGTTTTCATTTCGATTCATGTAGAGTACGTGTTTGGCGAGTCTCTGGTCGTGATAGCCGTCTGCAATATCCTCAGGAAGTCCATTCATAGCACGGCGGGACAATGATGGTTTTGGCGGAAATTATTCTCGGTGGACGAAAAGACCGCGTTTGGATCAGAATCACCATTACGGCTAAAAAATACCGTAATGAGGTGCTAATGCCGATAATCTACCCCCATAAACTTAAAATGGGCCAAGAATTCACCCTCATTCACGATAACGCCCGTCCGCACACAGCAAGAGCGGTGACGAGATGGTCGCAGGAACACGACAAATCGGTCTTAAGCTGGCTCGCTCAATCACCTGACCTAAAACCTATAGAGCACGCGTGGAGTATGCCCCAAAGAAGGGCTTTGAGGAATTTCCCTGCGAACATAGCAACGGAAGAGCCACTTTTTTGCATCTTAGCCGGACCTGGGACAATATACCGCAGTAAGACTCGGATAACTCTATCCAAATTATGAAAAATCGCTGCAGGACTGCTATAAATGTCATAGATGGCTTTATAGATTACTGATTTTTCGCAAAACTGCTAAAAACAATGACTTTTTCTTATTTTTCACATTTTCTGAAGAAAAACATTCATTGTTAGTTTTACCATTATTTTAGTTTTTTCTTTATTTAAGTATGAAATTGTTAACGCAAAATAATTAGAGATTTTTTTTATTCTGAAGTATAGTCAGATAAATGGGCTTTATAGAAATATATACATGTTGCATGTTATCTTTAATAAATTTTGAGATAATTGAGTAAATACAAAATATCCCTAGACAGTGTTGATGTGTGTAGCTGTGTACCAATAAACCCACGTAATTAACACAAAGAATACTTTTAACCACAGGAAACCTTTACGCGAACGAAGTCGCGGTTGAAACCTAGTATTATAAAGCCAAATTCATTCAGCAATACACCAACCAACCACAAATATCCAAACACTATCAAACCCGAATCCGTTGTTCCCAAGTTCTATATCAAATTTATTATTAAACCACACAAAGAGAAGTTTAGTATAGCGGGTATCTTTGCTCCATTGTCCGCTGTGCCTATCGCCAAAATGTTGTTGCGAGTAAATGGCCGTTTCTAGTCCATTAGCCTTATGGCCCCTGTATCTTAGCTGTAACTTGTAGCGACCACTAATTGTAGTGTGTACGAAGATTGTGATTTCTTATTTAGTTGTGTTTTGGTTGGATGCTTTGTGTTGTAATGTTATCTAGTTGACGAGAATTTGAATATGAATTGAAGAATAAAAAAAAAGTGTCGTTTTGTCGGTAATTTTTTTGAAGTATGATCCATTTTTTTATTCGTTAAACAGTATGATTTCAAAATAATTTGGAATTTTTTTTTTGGTTACCTGATCATAAAAGATCATTATACAAAATAGCCTATAAAAAATACCAACATTAAACTGAACAATTCAAAAAATATTTCACTTCCTGGTATTTAGCTAATCCACTTTTTATTCTGCAACTAGCTGACCCGCGCAGCTCCGCTCACGCTTTCTTCTATAGCTGACCCGGCAGACTTCGTACTGCCTCATCGATAAATAAAATACCTAATCTTTTTTCTTGTGAATTTAAGAACTCAGTGGGATAGTTGATTACGTCATCCTGGTTCATTACGGTGTCGACTGATTTGAAGAAATCCAACTGTCCTGGAAGAAAATTCTGAATGGTTGCATTAAGATCCTCGACATCATTATTTTTCGCTGCTAATATTGCTCGTTTACCCAGCCAATTATGGTTATTGAACTTTTGCGCTATATCTGGGAAAACTCGCTGAATAAGCTCCACTTTTGAGTCTGTGATGTGACAGAAATCTGTAGGTAATGTGATGAATCCGGTCGAGGTGTCCACTGCAACTTTCGTCTAGTCTAACAACTGCTTCGCAAACACATTTGCAGTTTCATCTTGTTGCAAAAATACTCGCATGTTAGTTGTTAAGTGGAGTGTCTTTACGTACTGCTACAAATTTGATGATTTTAGGCATGCATTTAGTTCATCAGCAACAGTTGATCGGGGAATAACTGGAAGAGTCTGACGAAAATCACCTGACAACAGAATCATGGCCCCACCGAAAATATTTTGGTTGTCACGAAGATCTTTCAATGTTCTGTCCAGTGCCTCCAGTGACCTCTTATGGGCCATTGTGCATTCATCCCATACAATCAATTTGCATACCTGTAGGATCTTGGCCATTGCGCTATTTTTGGCGATGTTGCAAATTGGTGTTTCGGTGATTTGCATGTTTAGTGGTAATTTCAAGGCAGAATGTGCAGCTCGCCCACCTTCTAGCAGAGTTGCAGTTATTCCAGATGAAGCCAACGCTAGAGCAACATCATTTCGCGATCTGATCCTCGCCAAAAGCAATGAAATTAAAAACGTTTTTCCGGTTCCTCCGGGTGCATCAAGGAAATAAATTCCACCAGATCCACTGTTCACAGCTTCTACCAAAGTGTCGTACGCAATTCTTTGTTGTTGATTTAATTGTGGAACATTAAAATTTGTACGAACTGTTTCGGCCAATGCTTCAATGTCGTACTGATGTTCTCTTTGAAACTCGTGGTTTAATGCATCGTGCATATGACGATTGGGTGCTGTCATTCCCAAACACGACAATATATTTGCCATCAATAAACACATATCTTCTATCATGATCAATGTGTCATTGTAAATTTCTTCATTCATTTGTATTGTAGGATTCAAAGTTTGACGGCGCACACGATGCAAAACATCCTTAGACATGTCATCTCTTAACCCACAAATCTTTTGGATTCGAGGGGAAACTTGTCGATATGATAATCGCAAACAACGTACGAATTTGATGCGGCGACGAAGATATTACGGAATCCTTGAGCGTATCATCCCAGTGCGAATCGTTCTCAAGTAAATGTAATAGTTTACATGCCTTACGGTAAGTCGCACACAGCTGTCCATCAACTGTTCACAGTTGTTTAAACGATGTCGGACCACGAACATTCACCAGCAACAACCGCAAATAATAACATTCATCGTTATTTGGATGTACTGTGTAGATGCGACCCAGAGCATCTGAAGCAAATACATTTGGATGTCCTTCAACTGGTGTTCCTTGATTTCGACGCTGAAACGATTTCGATGATGCGTTCCATGTGTAATAGCGTGGCATGTCAGCATACAGCAAAGTGCGAGCAAAATCATTAGTTTGACAGACTGTGACGAAACTTGTTAATGTTGTCGACGGTGGATGTGCCGGTCTGACTGCCGCGTTAGACTCATTAAAATAAACTCGTTGACCATTTTCTAAATGGACTGCCAAATGGACTACTGTAGGTTGTCCTTCATGGATCGCAAATGGACGACCTAAGTCAGGTCGTCTTCTCCTCGGCATCGTAAATTGTAATTAATCAAATTGAGAAAATTTCCTGCTCATTTAGCAGTAAAGTGTCACTATCACAAAAAAGAGCACATTACTTGGAATGTCACTATCACAAAGGATCACCAAAGTAAAGAAAGTTCTAGCGCACGTAGCCACACAGATAGATATAATATGGTAATAATTCTTAAAACTTCATGCTTTATTCAATAAATGCATTTTTATTAAATACAGATTGGATTTGACATTTGACATTGAGGAGCCCGTGGCTTAGTTTACAACAGCCGCACGGATCGATCTCTGAGGTTAAGCTACGCTTGCCGAGGTTGTTCCGTGGATGGGTGACCATCCTAAACATATCGAGTTTCTCCGTGTTTCGGAAGGCACGTTAAATTGTGGGTCCCGGCTGTCATTTTCGAAGATCTTTGACAGTCGTTAACAGTAGTCAGAAGCTTGAAAGTCTGACAACCAGTCTTACCGAAGGGTATCGTGTTAATACCTAAGTAACTGGGTTGTGGAGGTCAGATAGGCAGTCGCTCCATGTAAAACACTGGTATTCAGCTGCATCCGGTGAGACTGGAAGCCGACTCCAACATAGTTTGGAACAAAGGCTAAGCGAATATATACAGATTGGATTTGGATGGTCAACGAGTTTATTTTAATGAGTCTAACGCGGCAGTCAGACCGGCACATCCACCGTCGACAACATTAACAAGTTTCGTCACAGTCTGTCAAACTAATGATTTTGCTCGCACTTTGCTGTATGCTGACATGCCACGCTATTACACATGGAACGCATCATCGAAATCGTTTCAGCGTCGAAATCAAGGAACACCAGTTGAAGGACATCCAAATGTATTTGCTTCAGATGCTCTGGGTCGCATCTACACAGTACATCCAAATAACGATGAATGTTATTATTTGCGGTTGTTGCTGGTGAATGTTCGTGGTCCGACATCGTTTAAACAACTGTGAACAGTTGATGGACAGCTGTGTGCGACTTACCGTAAGGCATGTAAACTATTACATTTACTTGAGAACGATTCGCACTGGGATGATACGCTCAAGGATTCCGTAATATCTTCGTCGCCGCATCAAATTCGTACGTTGTTTGCGATTATCATATCGACAAGTTTCCCCTCGAATCCAAAAGATTTGTGGGTTAAGAGATGACATGTCTAAGGATGTTTTGCATCGTGTGCGCCGTCAAACTTTGAATCCTACAATACAAATGAATGAAGAAATTTACAATGACACATTGATCATGATAGAAGATATGTGTTTATTGATGGCAAATATATTGTCGTGTTTGGGAATGACAGCACCCAATCGTCATATGCACGATGCATTAAACCACGAGTTTCAAAGAGAACATCAGTACGACATTGAAGCATTGGCCGAAACAGTTCGTACAAATTTTAATGTTCCACAATTAAATCAACAACAAAGAATTGCGTACGACACTTTGGTAGAAGCTGTGAACAGTGGATCTGGTGGAATTTATTTCCTTGATGCACCCGGAGGAACCGGAAAAACGTTTTTAATTTCATTGCTTTTGGCGAGGATCAGATCGCGAAATGATGTTGCTCTAGCGTTGGCTTCATCTGGAATAACTGCAACTCTGCTAGAAGGTGGGCGAGCTGCACATTCTGCCTTGAAATTACCACTAAACATGCAAATCACCGAAACACCAATTTGCAACATCGCCAAAAATAGCGCAATGGCCAAGATCCTACAGGTATGCAAATTGATTGTATGGGATGAATGCACAATGGCCCATAAGAGGTCACTGGAGGCACTGGACAGAACATTGAAAGATCTTCGTGACAACCAAAATATTTTCGGTGGGGCCATGATTCTGTTGTCAGGTGATTTTCGTCAGACTCTTCCAGTTATTCCCCGATCAACTGTTGCTGATGAACTAAATGCATGCCTAAAATCATCAAATTTGTAGCAGTACGTAAAGACACTCCACTTAACAACTAACATGCGAGTATTTTTGCAACAAGATGAAACTGCAAATGTGTTTGCGAAGCAGTTGTTAGACTAGACGAAAGTTGCAGTGGACACCTCGACCGGATTCATCACATTACCTACAGATTTCTGTCACATCACAGACTCAAAAGTGGAGCTTATTCAGCGAGTTTTCCCAGATATAGCGCAAAAGTTCAATAACCATAATTGGCTGGGTAAACGAGCAATATTAGCAGCGAAAAATAATGATGTCGAGGATCTTAATGCAACCATTCAGAATTTTCTTCCAGGACAGTTGGATTTCTTCAAATCAGTCGACACCGTAATGAACCAGGATGACGTAATCAACTATCCCACTGAGTTCTTAAATTCACAAGAAAAAAGATTAGGTATTTTATTTATCGATGAGGCAGTACGAAGTCTGCCGGGTCAGCTATAGAAGAAAGCGTGAGCGGAGCTGCGCGGGTCAGCTAGTTTTAAATATATCTAGATATTAATTTTTTTTTTCGTTTTTTATGTACTATGCATTTTGAGACTGAGTTTTAGCGAGACTAACGAACAGCAATTCATTTTTATATATATAGATAACGAAGTCGCGTTATGGCATATCCACCATTAAAACAGTTGCCATGACAACGGAATTTTGTTAATTCAATGTCATTATAAAATTGATTATTCGCGACTTCGTTCGCCACCTGATTTTTTTCGGGAAATGCGTCATTTTCCCGGGGTAAAAAGTAGCCTATGTCCATCTCCTGGCTCTAAGCTACCTCCCTACCAATTTTCAGCCAAATCTGTTCTGCCGTTCTTGAGTTATAAGTGGTGTAACTAACACGACTTTCTTTTATATATATAGATTAATTGTCAGTGTCACAAAATGTAAATAATATTATTTCGTGTAACTTGAAACTAATTTCAACTAAAACTTTATCTATTCAGTCTTTCGCGACTTTCATTAACAAAATCAAAAGGAATTCAAAATATTTACTCATGTATGTAAAATCATAACAAACATCACAATACCATCATTATCTTCAAGCCCAGATATCATAACATATGCATAATCTATGCCATCTTACACACATGTATATGTATAACAGTAACTGCAGTCAATAACTCAATATATAGTACATTATGTACACACGCCTAATGTAGCAGGATGCTTGCCAGGTCATTAGTCTGTTGTAAGGGTTAGGTCACATCTTGTGTTTGTGGTGATATAGAAGCGTAGATAGATAGAATATTGGGTTTGAGGCTCGATAATCGGCAGTGGTTAACTTTTACTTATCCCGTACTAGTAGTTATCCAGAAAAATTGAACGAAAAACCGATAAATGTCCCGAAATTTCGTGTTCCTTACGATAATCATTTTACCATTCAGTTGGAAATATTTAACCGTAGTGCAAGTATATAGCATAACTCATCCAAAGCTGTCAGTTTCATCCAAGTGACCTAATGTTAAATAGAGTAATGTCCCAGTCTTATTAAAAACAGCCTATTTGCCATTTCCACCTTTTTGAAAGTGACGGACGAAGGGGAAAATAGGTGCTCAACAATGGGAAAAAGAGTGCTGAACAGATATGACATTAACCAACAATTTTGTAGATGTTTTGATAACAAATGCATGCTTGACGTAGTGGTTAAAGTGGTTACCTCGCCGCGATAACCGAAGCACCGCATGTGATAAGTTCAAATCCTACCAGGGACAAATCTTTGTGTGATGAGCACGAGTATTTGTTCTGAGTCTCGACGTTAATGTATCTATATAAGTATGTATTTACACGTATATAAGTGTGTTTATCAGTTATTTGGTCACCATAGTACAAGCTCTGCTTAGTTTGGAATCAAATGACTGCATGAGAGTTGTCCAATAATATTTATTTATTTGATTTACAAAATATCTTCGAAGAACAACCTACAAATCGTCAACAGTTGCTTACACCACCATCCAACCAAAAGGCAGTATGTTATTTTTATTTGCATTTATATCATTAATGAGCCGTGAAAGCGTTTCACTTAACGTAATGACTTTCACATATTGACAACACGAGCTGATGTGTTATGTGATAGAAGTAGGTGAATGTTCCGCTCTACAGGACTGTAGTGGTGCGTGCATTCATTTTATTGATGGGTTACGTCTTTTATTTATTAGTTTTTGCCCGCAGATTTTGTTGAAAAACAACCCATTTGGTGACCCACCAAGGGCTTTGATATCGTAATTTTTGCTTAGTGGATTTACCCGCATTAAACACAAATACTAATTTAACTTTAACTAAGCAATTCAATCAAGGACTTATTTGGTTTGTGCTCGCGATATTTTAAAACTTGGTATTTACTAAAACATGTAAAAAAAACACAGTTTTTAGTCACCTGACAAACATTATCATAATTATTATTCTATCTTTTTTTATATGTATAAAAAAATGCCATCATAGAATCTTAAAAAAATATGTGTCTTAGTATAATAGTAGAGGTACAAATCTAAGTTGGATCAGAATATTATTAAAGAAAGGGATGTAATAACAATTTTGAAATGCAAAAAACAAATGAAAATACACATCACAATTTTTTTGATCTTCTCTCTACCACTCCGATCCAAAAAGCTAATTCAAAAAACTACCCACACCCCATCAAATTACCAATTACACAGGCAAAGCCGGGTGCGTTACAATAAGACATACTCACATTATTACTGTTTCACAGTCAAATGGAAAAATGCCTTCATCTCACTAACTAGCTGGCTAACAAAAAGGAGGGTGGTTCGTACTTAGGAATTTTGTCGTGGGTTCTGTAGGCAAAAAATACTGTCTCGCCCTTTTTTATACAAGGTACAGTCGAGTTCTATAATATGTGACTGTGTTGATGAATCAAAAATATATGGGCAATGTTAAGTTTCATAAAAATGTAAACAAAATACTTTGAGTCATTGTCTGTAGGAATATTATTGATTATGTAGTCAGTAGTTACATATTTATGATGTGACAGAATGTAAACATTTTATTACTAGGCAAAGCTGTTTAGATTTTTATGAAACTTAACATTGCTTATATATTTTTGATTCATCAACACGGTCACATATTATAGAACTCGACTGTACCAACTCTCCTAACAGCCAGTGAGCATTACCTTCAATTCATCATTAGATTATTATTATTTTATTATAATTTTAATGTTTGTTACCTTACAATGTTTTATAATTAATTTAAATTTTAATGTACCTATAACTTACATGTTTAGTATAAATATACTGTTAATGTAAGGCGGTAATAAATAAATAAATAGTCTACTAGTACTAGTACAGTCTGCATGCAACCATGGCCAGTTTAACCTGCGCCGAAACGTCCAGCATTCCAATGTAAATTGCATGTTTGTATTACTTCCCGTATACTATTATTATAAACGTGCAACGCGAAAGATAAAAAGTAAGACTTATAAGTATTTAAAGGCGCAGTAATTCAATAGATAGTTGGCTGCTTATTGGTATTTGAACTGAGCGTCTTCTTGCTTCGGACTTGTCTTAAGGAAAATCCATACTAATATTATAAATGCGAAAGTAACTCTGTCTGTCTGTCTGTCTGTCTGTCTGTCTGCTACTCAATCACGCCTAAACTACTGAACCAATTTGCATGAAATTTGGTATGGAGATATTTTTATACCCGAGAAAGGACATAGGCTACTTTTTACCCCGGGAAAATGACGCATTTCCCGGGAAAATTCAGGTGACTAACGAAGTCGCGAATAGTCAATATTATAATGACATTGAATTAACAAAATTCCGTTGTCATGGCAACTGTTTTAATGGCGGATATGCCTTAGCGCGACTTCGTTATAATAAGAGATATAAATAATTTGAGAATATTTTTCGTGAAAAAAAAGCATATTTTTTATCATCACGCTACGACCAATAGGAGCAGAGTAACAGTAAAAAGTGTTACAATAACGTGGAAAACTCTGACCCATTCTCTCTTATATGACGCAAGCGAAGTTGCGCGGGTCAGCTAGTATGTAATAAACAACATTTTTACCACACATGACATACATGGTACATGCCATGATGTTTAAAAATATTTGATGTTTTTGTTATGTATTAATGAACTGACTAGATACTAAGTTAAGTTAAGTTGTATTTTATGTGTAACAAAATAAATGGTTTTAGATGCAAAAAGATACACGTAACTAATTGGTATTCCAAAAATGTTAAACCAATAATTTAACCACTTAAGTACCAAGTGTGTGTAATGTCTAACGCTAAACTAATTTATTTGTACTTACCTTTTAACTACAAACACGTCTAACTTGTGTAACTCAAGCAAATGAAATCCAATTATAATTTACATCCAAAACTTAAACAGTACATACTCAAACATGGCTACCTAACCTAACATTCGTTGCGAATTAGTTTCTGTTAGAATACATACTTGATATGTACCTATGAGTATGTAAAGATAAATTAAATGAGTATAATTTTTCCTAATGCTGGGCATGCATCTTCTCCCATAGTGAGAGAGAGGTGACTTAAGTCCATCAGACTAGCCAAGTGTCGACTGAAACTTTTGAATAAACTTATAGTTCAACTTTCAAAAGTTTAATTGTGATGTTTTCTGTAACCAATAAAACAAGTGACGATTATTTCTAAATTACGCACTTTGAAAACATGTTGATATGTTTTTCATTTTGGTTTTAACCTACGATGGGCTAAAATTTGCGACTGTTTACTATAAGTGTAAGTAAAGTGGTACAAGTATTAAGTATACAAATCATATCACTGCTTATAAGAAAATTAAATAATCATCTTCTATTTTGGATCAAATAAAACTCTTTGTTTGTATAAAACCGAAATAATATTTTAAAATAAATAAAAACGATATACGAAAATATCAGCACAGTATTTTTTTCACGAGTTCCTGTTATTTTCCACCGATTAATTACTCTACAGAATAAAAAGCACATTTTATTCCCATCCTTTCAACCCCAAACACTTTTCACAAAGAAAAGCCCTTCCGAAACGCATCTCTAAAACTCTGAACCACAAAAAGCGATACGTACAGATGTTACTCGGAGCGTGTTAATAACTACGCATCATTAGCTTAATGGCCAAGATATGCCGTTCCAGGCTTTTTCCATTCGTTTTGCACTCTCATTCACTAGTACACTCAATATTGCAGCTCAATTGATTGGTCGGTGAGAGTATTCAACCGTTTGTGTTCCAAAATGTACTTTTGTTTGATGATAGTGGTGCCATCTATTATGGTGGTAACAACTTATTAGTTTACGAAATTAATCGTGCCCAACTTTATCGTCCTAATTTAAATTATCAATATGCGTGAGAACTAGGAAAATAAAAACCTAGGATCTGTGCCTGAGTGACACAAAATTAAATGTAATTTGTAGTTTTAGTCACCCAAGAGTTTGGCACTGTCTTTGGTAAACATAGTGTTAAGCACACTAAAATTTTAATAACTACGCATCATAAGCTTAATGGCCAAGATATGCCGTTCCTGGCTTTTTCCATTCGTTTTGCACTCTCATTCACTAGTACGTTCAATATTGCAGCTCAATTGATTGGTCGGTGAGAGTATTCAACCGTTTGTGTTTCAAAATGTACTTTTGTTTTAAGTTGATAGTGGCGCCATCTATTATTGTGATAATATAACTTTTGAGTTATTAAAATTATTCACGATCAACTTTATCATAACGATTGAAATAATTAATGATGTGTAAGTGCATGTTACGAGAATATGGGTTCTATGCCTGGGTGATACAAAATGTAATTTGAAGTTTAAGTGAAAGTTAAAAGTTTCATATCACCGTAGAGTTGGGCACTGTGTCTGGAAAACAGAATATTAAGGACACTATTAATACAAAAATAATTTTTGTGATTTGTTATGCAAGTTATGACAACCTAGATTGCGTGCGCTAGTCGAGAAATATATAATTGGGTTTATAGTGTTATAAAAAAGGTTTTAGACTATCAATTATATATTATTGCCTAATCTAAATTATGCATACATGATAAGGACCCGCATAACAGGAAATAGGGAGGATTGGAAAAAACTGGGGAGGCCTTTGGCCAGCAGAGGGACAATACAGGCTTACAAAAAAAAAATATCAGACCAAATAAATAGCCAAATGTAATACCATTCACACAACTGGTGTTAATAAAGAAACGATGCACTACATAGCGTTGCAGGTAAATTCGGCGAGAAGGTCCCAACTGACTGAAACTTAGCAGTCGTAACGAGGCGGTAGTGTTAAGTCTCTTGTGTATACATTGCGCAGTTAACATACAGCATGTATGTAAAATGACTTGATATTTCTGTGAATTGCAAACTATAGCAAACTACTTACATTTATAACGACATGATAACTGAATGTATAAGCAGAGGTGATGTACGATGGGATCGCTTAGTTTTTACTTATAATAAATATAAGGTCGGGGAAAAAGTTTTTTCGCATTATAGTATGCATGAACTTGTAATAAAATCTTTTCTCTACACAAAAAAGCTCGATATTTGGGTACCTCACGAGCTCACTGAAAGAATCCCTTTGTTCGCAACGAGTCACACTAAATCGTGTCACCGTGTGACTGGTTGAGAAAAATATTCGCATGGAGTAACAGTGTGACTCAATGCGAATTTTTATTCTCATCTAGTAATACTAGTACACGAGTAGTGTTACTCGTTCGGAAAACCAAATCGCATGGAGTAACAGTGTGACTCAATGCGAATTTTAATTCTCAACTAGTAGGTAACATTTTTCAGAATGTCTATTTGACAACGATAAAGTTAAATATAAATTATAAAATAATGTATGAGTTTCTAACATATTAGTAGGTAGGGACGTAACAGAAAAAAACTGATCAGGTTTTCTACTTATTTATTAAGATTAGTTTAAATCATTTCTTAATCTAAAACAAAGTGTTTTTGTCTAATTGTACTTAGATGTAATAATAAAAAAAACAACCTGGTTACAGTACAAAATGTAAATAATTCTTTTCTACCTACTATTATATAATTGTTCCTATAAAATCAGCCTTCTTTATAACACAAAATAATCACATTTATATATTAAGATTGGTTACCAACTAATATCACATTAATAATTTCTCTTTAAAATCAGTCTCTCTTTTATCACAATATAATCAACAGTTATTCAGAAATATTCGCTTTTTGACCATTCGTAAGTTTAGTGTCGTAAAATCTCCAGGAGGGTCCCAATCGTAATAGTACCATTTACGAAATCCGTCTGAGCATCTTGTATAAAATTATCATTAAGTATTGACTTTGATAATCGTTTTCTGGATGGTTGTGTATTGTTTTGATGTTGAATGTTGCGAACGGTGTATAATTGGGAATCTTCTTTAAGTATGAGCAACAACTGCATCAAATTTGGGTTCTTCTTACCGACGGCTTTGTTCAATTTATGGTGCCAGCCTTCAATGAAGTTTGTGGTTCGATGAGTCTCCCCAAAAGCACACCAGACTTTTAAAAAATCTTCGTGGAGCCATTGCTTTTTCATATAATTCACAAATTTTTGGATTTGTGGGTCATTATCATCATATCGCGAAATAATATACGCCCATCCGTTCATGATTTCTTCTTGAGGTAACAGTGGTAGAACTGCGCTTAGGCTTACCATGCGTTTCTTCTTTGGGTCTTGAGTATTTGTTATATGCAATTCACGGCCTTTCTTAAAAATTGCCTTATTATAGTGGTAATAGCAGCCCTTGACTGCAATTGAAGGAAAAACTGTAGCAATTGCTCGCATGGCGGCCTTTTCGTAGTCTACTTTAAACATTATTGGATTCCAATTGGGTAACTGCGACTTTATTATAGAGAACAGAATCACGTAGGCTTCTGTGTTTCGGTGACTCATCAAAGCGTAGACTAGAGGTATTATATTAGTGTGATTGATCGTGCTGCCGATATCACCATGGATTGAATATAGTTGCGTAAATGGAATATGACAAGTTTTGAAAGTTCCATCGCCATAAAAGTCTGTTAGCTCGCACAAAGTTTGCCTTGCTTCGGAAGAA
Source organism: Anticarsia gemmatalis (assembly GCF_050436995.1). Classification (NCBI taxonomy): domain Eukaryota; kingdom Metazoa; phylum Arthropoda; class Insecta; order Lepidoptera; family Erebidae; genus Anticarsia; species Anticarsia gemmatalis. The sequence goes on along the minus strand of NC_134767.1, from coordinate 2,322,675 downwards.
GAAAATACTAGTATTCGTGTATCATCACATGTGTACTCCGCTAACAAAAAATCTTGATAACGAGGTGGGACTTCGACTTCCAGCACATTTTTATGTTGTAGTTTTTGTACTTGAGCCGCTGAATTACGTGTTCTATATAACGTGTCTTTAATGGAACTAAATGTAGGTATTGAAGAAATTATGTCTATTCCCGCATCTTTTAGCTTTCCGACCATAGCATTGTATTTTTGAGGAACACTGGGAAATTCCTGCGTAGTTATATCTTTTTTTAAATGTTGGACAGATTTCAGGATTTCGTTGTTCGCAAAATCTGGTGCACATAAATGAGGAGTTTCTTCTAATATACGCTCTTCCTAAAATAGTAAAATGGGATAGAATATTAGTAAAATAAAATATTGACTTAAAACTAAATATTATTAAAACAATAATATTATATACAACGAAGCTATGGAATACATTTTGGTAATATAGTTTTCTTACCTTTATTCTTACAAGCCCTTTGCACACCTTTCGTTTTGTACACGCCCACACAATCAATCCACTTTTATGTTTTTTCCTGGCGTAATATTGATGACCAGCTCGAAGAAGAACAGTGCCACCGTTTTTATTAACAAAAACTAAATCAACACTGTTTGACGAACCAGACGTAGCTTCCATTTTGAATGACAGCGGAGCTTGTCACACGCATTGCACGATTCACCATGAAGCAATGTTGCCAGATCGGTGCGTAAAAAATATCAGAAACTCATACATTATTTTATAATTTATATTTAACTTTATCGTTGTCAAATAGACATTCTGAAAAATGTTACCTACTAGTTGAGAATTAAAATTCGCATTGAGTCACACTGTTACTCCATGCGATTTGGTTTTCCGAACGAGTAACACTACTCGTGTACTAGTATTACTAGATGAGAATAAAAATTCGCATTGAGTCACACTGTTACTCCATGCGAATATTTTTCTCAACCAGTCACACGGTGACACGATTTAGTGTGACTCGTTGCGAACAAAGGAAAGAATCCTAATGAACCGTGTACTCATTTGTGACTCTTGAAGCTAAAGAGATTTTATTACAAGTTCATGCATACTTTAATGCGAAAATACTTTTTCCTCGACCTAATATAAGGAACCCTCAAGGAAATAAATAAATAAATAATATAATTGTTTTCCTTATATTCGACATTTATAACTAGTCTTATGGCCTAAGCTGCTGTAATTTTTGTCCAGTATATATGTCAGCTTAGCCTTTCTTCCAATCTACGTTGGAGTCGGCTTCCAGTCTCACCAAATGCAACTGAATGCCAGTGTTTTACATGGAGCGACTGCCTTTTTTTATTTCCAGTATAAATAAGAAAATATCACTAAAACCGAAAATCGATTGTGGAGTTTCCAAGAATCAGAAGGCTTAAGTATTTCTTTTTTTCGTGTAATTTCCAGTAACTGACAGAAAATATATGTAAAGATGAATACTTAAAACATAATTGTTTGCCTACTAATAAACATCTGGTATCTGTTTTGATATTAATAATGAACGATTCTTATTGGTAAATATTAGAAGAAAATAAATATTACAGGAATATTTGGGAGCCTAGACATGTGTAAGTAATTCGATAGTCGTTATATGTCTGGTTTATTTAGTCCTAATGTGCTTTTAATTCTACACGTGGTTACTAAGTGGTTTTTAATTGGCTTGCCTGATGAGTGGGTTTGGGCTGTACATCCAAAAACTATCCTATCTTCCCAACACACCTTTTTTATTGGCCCATTTTTTAGCAAAGGTTTGTTTTAAGGTCCTACAAGCTACATGTGTTGATCAATGACTGTTTTGCGTCAACCTTCCGGAGGTCATCTTATACTTGGCGAATACCGTTTGTGGCATTATATTGTGTACCAGTCGCGATAGTTTAAGAACGTTAACAGGATATTTTTTTCAAATCATTGTTTTAATAAATTTATACCAGTTTAAAATAGCATATTTTGTGATTATAGGTCGATGTATCCATAGTATTAATCATGAAAGCGTTATTAAGTCTTGGTGCAACAAAAATCATATTGTTCATTTATTATTGCGTAGCAAACATAGAGACACACAACTAAACTCACGACTAAAATAGGTGCACATTTAATTACAAATTTGATAATTTACTCCCTCAGGGCGCGTTCCCACTATGTCGTAACGATTAATTTATCGTCGGACGACTGTCGTCTCTAGCTGTTCCCATTAAAACGATTGTCTGTCGTCAAAAATGTTATAGTTTAGTGACTGTAGTATCTAGCCGTCCCCACTGTCACGATAATCTGTCGTCACTGCAAAAAATGTCGTAGACGACAGTAAGTCGTGTCGTTCTATATGTGAACACCTCCATTTAAACATATAAGCCACGACACTTAAAACTACACGATTATCTGTCGTCACGACATAGTGGGAACGCGCCCTTAAACGTGAATACATTTTACTCTTCTATACTGTTACAAAATACGTTTATCAAAAATGTACATAAATAATAATAATTTTAACTTAGCAATACTCTATTTATCTCAAAACTGGGACACCAAAGGTACACTTTTCATAGCGCTGAATACAAGTTGTTAACTTGGTGGCGAAAATTGAAATTTTCAGTGTGAAATTTCATCTGAACCGTGAATGGGGCCTCATTAAACGATGGTGGGCCCACAAATTGCAATTTATTGTCCTAGCAACGACATTAACTTGTTATATAAAGGTTTTGTCCAACTATTTTTTTGTTTTCGTATTGGATATTTTACGTATGGAAGTGGAAAACTTATATAATAATTTGCAGTGAAGACTTAGTTACTTACTAGTAGCTAATAGAATTTTGAAAGAAAAGCGCCTGTACTTTCGATACATTGCTTTTATGGTCTGAGTGGTAAAGTAAACTGCTGCTAACCTCAAGGTTCTGGGTTCGATACTCAGGTTAATATTGGGAAAAGTTCCTGTACTTTCGATACATTGCTTTTGTGGTCTGAGTGGTCGTATATACGGCTGCTAATCTCCTGGTTCTGGGTTCGATTCCCGATTTTATATTAGTATTTCTGATCTACATTAGAAGTTCCCGTGAGTTCTAGTCCTAGTTTCGTAATAGTATCACTAAGATTGGTAACTCCAGCTCGCACCCTATTGCATGGGACTAACATTGAAAGTAATCAAACGAGGGCCTTTTTCATACATGTGTGCTATTTATTTATCTGAACAACTGTTTTTCACGAACCAATAATTATAACAGAATTATTTTCGCATTCATACATCTGATCATACACGTTTGAACGTTGGCTGAATAGCCCAATTTTCATTTTCATATATATTATACAAAAACGAGCCTCTAATATAAACGAGGTCATCAATCGTAATCCATAACAGAACACAAACAGCTCATTACATTCAAATTAAGTCGGATTATAGTAGAATTAAGTCGGATTATGATAGAATTAAGTCGGATTACGCTTGAATAATTTTGTCAATAAAAAGGGTATTGCGGGCTTATTCGTGTGGAGAGCGAAATTATACCAATTCCCCAATATTGCTTATTATCGGACTACTCGGCGGATATTTTGTCGTTCATACTTTTGAATATGGTTTTTTTGTTGAATCGTCGGTATACTTGAAAGATTTCTAGGTATTTTATTTAAGACGAAAACTGTAGTTAAATACAATCTACATTTTTTTTTGTACATCGCTATAATATAGTAAATGTATATTTTGCATTTTGTATTGATAAGGTTTTTATCTTCATTTCGAAAAAACGTTGAAACGTCCTAGATGCCTCTTTTAAAATATTTTCGTTACATGCTCCGTATGGCAATAGGCTCAACCCTTATTACATGGGAGGACCTAAGTTTCTACTTATATTATAAATGGGAAAGTTTGCGAGGACAAATGCATGTATGTATGTAACTCTTTCATGAAAATACTACTGAACAGATTTTAATGAAATTTGATACACAAATAGTTTACAGCCTCGATTAACGCATAGAATTTCACGCGGGGCATCGCGGGTTGAAGCTAGTAATACTATAAGGCAAAGCATTTTATTTAATATCTTATATAAATGCATATAACAGCATTAACCGTCTAACAATAATAAACTGTTCGCATAATTGCTTCGTGTGGTATGAAAACTTGTACATTTTTCTATCCCACTAAGTACGTTCAGCTTTATTTTATTATGATATACGTTTATTACTTTAAAACAACTAACGCTATTTTTATTATAATTTGTAATTGTTTTACGTGTATATTTTGTTTTGAATATTTCTAATATACGTGTTGCATAAGAGGTTTTGTTTCGTTAAATATAACATTTTCATTGCTTATTAACTGAAATCTAAGGTAAGTAAGATGCTAACGTATTGTGAGAATGTAAAATTTCTAAAAAACTAGAATTAAAAAAGATAGTTTAATGCGACTTAAAAATGTTCTCTCAGTGCAAATGCCCGTCAGTGGTAAGAATTATTATAAGAGTTATATTTGAGTTTATGAGCACAAAATTTTAAAGCGTCATGATGTATTAAAATAATCAAAATAATCTCAGCAAAACTCATAATTTGCAGCAACATAAATGTTATAATAATATAATCTCTAGTGTAACGTAATTAAAGTTTATAACGCGTAAAACAAATTAAACCTTTACGACTCGCCGTAAAACAAACGGCGCCCTTATATTCAAATTGTTTTGAATTCAAATTTGAAATCGTTAATTGTGACGTAAAGTCGTAGTCTTTTGTTTGTCTTTATCTTTTTGTTTTGGTTTTGGAACAAGGTCTTTTGGGATACTAATGACAATCCAATATTTGACTACAGCGGCCAGTTTCATTGAAGTGCAACTGTGCAGTACTTTGTTTATAGTGCCCAAGTGTATGCTCAATACACAGGTACACTCTCTATTATCTTAATCTCATAGTCGGATGGGACGGCTAAACCGAGACGATCAGTAAGAGGTTAGGTGCAGGACCGACGGCTTTACATGCTCTTTAAGGCACGTAGGTCTACAACCACAACTTCCTAACTCCAAGCAATCTCTGAGAAATCTTTAAACGAAAAACTCAGAAAAGACTTTTAAAGCATGACCCTGAATCTAACCGGAGATCTCTGGGCGGCAATGCATACACTACTGAATGCGCCATAGAAGCAGTATTTTTAGGAAACAGTAATTCAATAAAGCCAGATTTCATTCCATACGAACAACCGCGCCAATAAAGAAACGCTGGAGTCATTCTACACGAACAGCGGCGTCGATAAAGAACCGTTATGTGTGAGGGCACTACATAATAACATTCTTTGTCCTAGCTTATTTCCTACTAAATATTTAGGGGTCATCTAGCCTAGAAATATTATCTGTAATATGAGTTTCTTCATATCAATTGTCGTTACAAAAGAATAGTGTCTTTGTGGAAAATCGGAACATAAAAGAAATGAACAGAATGGTAATATTTGTATCTGTTACCACACAATACAATATTGTACAATAATATAAATAAATATCATAGGACAACTCACACAAGGCCATTTTATTCCAAACTCAGCAGAGCTTATACCATGGTAATCAAATAACTGATAAACATACTTATAGACTTCTTATATAGATTAATTAACATCCAGGCTCAGAACAGATACTCGTACTTTTCCCACAAATGTATATTTGTCCCGGGGTATCCCATTATTAGGTATCCAAGTCATCACGGTACAGTTTGCTCTATCAATAAAATATTTTTATATTGTTTCAGGTACAGCAATTACGGTCAACATACATAGAAAACATGATAACCATCATCACATACTGAGGCAGTATCAAGGGTAAGAACAATTTACTTTTTTTTTTTTTCTATCACTTCTTTGATTTTTTATCAAAAATCTACGTACGTACGACTTACTGCCGCTGCTGCTGCTACTGCACAAGCTGAAACCAAGTATAAGAATAGCTCACTATTATAAATTTGAAAACACAAGAAAGCCTACGTATTTTTCCCATATGAGTAGGCAAAGACTAAAAATAGCCCCTGCAAGAAGAAATAATTTTGTATGTGTGTACATTTTTTTTTCTTTATTATAATTGAAAATAAAAACCTTAACTATTCTCCACTTAAAAATAAACCTTAAAATAACATTCTAGTCTCATCGGCCAAGGAGACACCAAAATGCTCAATTCAAATCTCGTTCTCCGTATATATATAGAAAACCAATGAAATTAAAGTTCGAACACAATTCAAAAGGCTATTTAAAATCCCGAATTCAAAATCTGTATTAAAACACAGGCTGAAAAGATAACGCCGCTAAAATTAATACTGAAAAACAAAAAGCTTTCGCCAAAGACACTTCAAATATTCACTTTGCAGTATATCGGGTACAGTTAAATAAAAAAGTGCTTATCAGCTATGTCGAGATGGTACCCGGTTTATTGGCTTTAAAGTTTTATGTCCGCGACTGTACCTCTAAAGTTGGTGGTGCAATGAGTGTTATCGTTTTGTATGAGTTATGACGTCATATTAAATTTAGGAATGATAAGCGTTAATGGGTAATCTTTGTGGTATTAAAATGGGTAGTAAAATGTATTAAGATTTAATCGCTTAAGTTATGTGCCTAGATCATATTTTTAAGTACTTCTGATAATGAAAGATGAACAGAACAACTAGGGAATCGGAATTGCCAATATTAATTGTTTTTTTAAGACTTTCAGGTCCTTCAAATTCCAACAATTTAAGCTGTAGGTATATTATAATCGCTTTATGCGGATTGAAGTTAGAATGAAAAACTAAACAAAAAATTCTTGCGCATATGCTACCTATTTTGTTTAGTTAATATTCAATGATTTCCAAAAAATAATTGTTAATTGTTGGACTCAAAGCCTAACCACTCATGGGATAATACTGGGCTGAAAAATCACAAAACACGCTTGCATTTTTTTTCTTGAACAGTAACCATATTTGTCTAGTGGTTCCCTTTTATACCTTCCCTATTGGTAAAATTGACTAAAACTAAAACCAAAAATTCCAAATTCTCCAATTTAAAAATTAAACATTTTCTCACGATTAATTTCCGTGAGTCCAGTGTGCCCCAAACATATTTGTTTAACGCCGACTGACAAAGTAACAACACAGACGCGTCGAAATGTTAAATTGGGAGTGAGGTATTAAATTCCAGTGAATTTCGACCCACCGCTTATGGCGGATAGAAAAGGGGATCATAATTATTTGTATGTGTTTTATGTTAGCACAGTCACTGCCACTAAGCTGAAGTGATGGTTCAATTCCCGTGTGACATATATTTTTCATTAGATACCTCTATCGCTAAATGTAAAAAAAATATGTTAATTATTTAATTACTGTCTTACTGCTGGGTAAGGGGTACTCCCTCCGTAATGGGGGGGGGGTATGGCCTTGAGTCCACCACGCTAGCTTATTGCGGGTTGGAGACTTTACATACCTTCATGAACTGGTTTAAAGAACTCTCAGGGATGCAAGGTTGCATCACAATGTTTTCCTTCACCGTTGGAATACGTGATTATTAATTCTAATACACATTTAATTTCCAAAAGTCATTGCTGTGCTTGGGTTCGAACCTTCGACCACTTCGTAGGAGGAACGTATAGCACTCGGCTATCACCGCTTATGTATGCATGTACAATAATTAATTTTTCAGTTAATTTGTTCACCATTATTGTCAAGTAATTACATTAAGCAGTCATTATTTCAACCGTTTAAATACAATTAACATGCAAAATTACTTCATAATTGTACCGAATAACACAAATTATCGTGAAAATGGGCTCAATTTTATGACAATTTTGTTTATAAAATTGCAGGGTTACATGCTTGTATTTATTTTACCAAATGATGTTATACGAAATACATAGGTTCAACATATTTTTAACTAACAGTTCCGTGTGGCTCTGCTCCCCTGTCATTTGGGTAAAACTGGCATCGGATCGTAACGATACAAAAAAGCCAAATACAATAAAATAGTTTTTCAAAATAACAACTGTGCTCGTAATAAACCCTGGATTTCCAAATATCTCCTCCACACTGAATTTTATCAAAATCAGTTCAGCAATTTAGACTAAAAAGCGTAGCAGATAGTTTCACTTTAGAATTTAAAATATCAATGTGTATTATGGTACATGATTACGTGAGACAAAAAATAAGACAAGTTATCAACGCGAAAGTTCATTTTACCTTGAATTGCTTGACGTTTTGGCCCAAGATATGTAACGTGGTAGTACAAAAAGCATGATTTACTTATCTAACCAAAGCCATGAAACCAAAAGTTTATAAATTACGGTTTGCTTTATCTACCCAAAACGAATCAGCAAAATAGCTTTTTCTGAACAAGCAAACATTTGGAAGAATTTTGTAAAAATCCTCGCTTGGTGCAGAAAGTGCAAAGTGAATTTTAAGCGTTATATTATACGAGGCAGTATGGAAGAGCTTAGTGTCAGCTCGTATAAGTAGGTTTACCAGTCATGGCATTTATGCTTTCTTTTACTATGGTATAAAGTCCCCTGAATGACCCCGCATCGCGATCTGCAGTGTATCTGTCTGATGATTATGAGGTTCGATTTTCGGTTGGACTAAGTGCTATTGGTCTTTCTAATTTATAACTGAATATTTCTCAATAGTAGACCAGTGTTCGGTAGCGCGCCTGGTAAATGGCAATAGGTTCGCGCTCTATTACATGGGAAAATTGTTAATGGAGCAACGTGTCTACCTTCGGGTATAACAGGCGTGATATAGTGTACTAAAGGCTGCCCGCAACTTCTTCCGCGTGGAAACCCTTCCCGTGTAAATCTTGATCCCTTAGGAACACCGGGATAAAAAGTAGCCTATGTGTTATTCTGAGTCTTCAGATACCTGAATACTAAATTTCATCGTAATCGGTTCAGTAGTATTTGCGTGAAAGTGTAACAAACATCCATACATTCTCACAAACTTTTGCATTTGTAACATTAGTAGGAGAGTAGGATGTGTGCATGTATTAGAAATCTAAAAAGAAAAACATTTACCAAATTAATATGAAAGATATAAACTCATATCGTCGTAGAGATTATTTGACGTTCCTTAATTTAACACTAACGAGCTCAATTCTCATGCTACCCTTATCGTTGGTGCCGTTAGTATCTTACATAAGCCTAGGCCTAATTCCGATACAATTTGTATCCAATTAATTTGATTTCCTAGAAGAGTCGTCCTCAATTTCACATGAACATTTACTGGAAACCTATAGACATATTAATACAAGAAAATATACTGACATCAATTAAATACCCTTATTGGAGAATATTTACTTCGTTACAAAGTGATATTGAAGAAAATCTGTATCTAACTAAAATGTGACACAATTACAAAAACCAATATTGATGTGGCCTAATTATGTATAGGCCTAGAAAGCAATAAGATTTCTTCTTCTTACTTGCCTAATTAATTTGGTGAATACACGTAACTGAAAATATTTTGACTTGGTAAGTTCTTCATAAGTATGCTAAACATAAAAAAAATAAAAGAACAAGATAAATCAAAATAAACGTAAAAATAATATTTACTACAAAATTATTGTATCTCTTTAAATTACAATGGAATAAATTTCGATAAAATTTTTATAACGCTTCAGAACTTCTGGTATTGTGCTTTCAATTAAAAACTAGTTTAATTATAAAACTAATTGCGGCAACCATATTGTTTTCCCATAAAACGAATTCAAACATTATTTACCGACATAACTGCATAACAGCCTTAATGAGTCATCAATTCTATTTCTAATTACAGCCATTGTTTCAGTGTTGCGCCAGCGTCCCGGGCCCGCGGGATTAGCGGCGACATCCCGGACTATCCCGGGAATTACGGTGAGTAATGGACACGGTTATTAATGCACCTCCCGGGATCCCGGACTGGCGATTAGGTAGTGTTAATTTGATATTTTCGTTTTTGAGGGATGCCTTTGTGTTTATTAATTAAGTGTTTCGCGTTGTTCGGGTTTAAATGAGCATGAATTAATTTGGTACAGAAATGTTTAATGAGTTTGTTTATTTGTTGTGTTGTGAAATAAGACTGTGGTTCTTCTATGTACAATTTTTCGTACTAGCGAAGCTCTGAACGAGATATTATACTATAGCTTCTAGATAAGTTATCGAAAGATGATTGGCAGATCATTAGTGTTCAATTTTTTATTATTTATTTTCAAGTATTTTTAAAGGGACAACGATTGGAGTGCTATTGTTCGGTTTACATAATTTCTGTTAAACAATATAAATTTAATTATCAGAAATACACTAGCGTTAACTGTTCCACTGCTGTGCATGTGAGCGATGTTCTTCTTGAATAAAAAAATGCTTTGCCAAACGTGGTACACTTCTAGATAGAAGAATTACACCTTTAAAAATATTAAACTAATACAAACATGGATGTTGTCTTTTATGTTTATATTGGGGAAAAATCTATTTCTAACTTAGAATATTCTTGATAGGTAGCTTTAAAATTTAAAACATTGATCAGTTTTGAGACATCGCTCAGCCATCACGGTTATAAAGTAACCTTAGATATAAATCAGTGTTTCACTCCCTGAATCGTAAGGTTATGATACCTTTTGCTTTATGATACCTTTTTACGACAATTTTATAATAGTTATAAATATAATAAGTATCATTTTAGAACGCGTTTTAGGTTGCGTTTATAAGTTATGGCTCAGATAAGAAGAGAATAATGATGTTTTATAAACACTAAGTTGTAGACATAGTGATATAAATACTGGAAAAGAAAGACAATGCAAAAGCAGCTTTAAATCTTATCCAAAAAAATGTTATAATTTATGTTTTTTTTTTTCATAAAGTGCTATGAGGCCCTTTAACATTAGTCGTCACATATGAAATACAATAGTTCTAGACGAGTTAACGAATTACAGCTATGGAATGTGAAAATTTTAAAGTTACCTAATAGTAAAAATAACAATCTAAAGAAACAAATGACAAATAAAGAAAATCAATCAGACATTCTCACAACGACTTTTTGTCATTTTTAAACCATATATTTTGAAACATTCGACCCGACTTTCAAAACTGGAGTATTTTAGACTTTAACCACTTTAAAAACTCATGCTTTTTCCCACCAAATAATCAATAAATTTCATCTAACAGAGGATAATGGAACAAACTACCTTAACTGTAACGTCCATACCTCACACAGTACTAGTACATACAAGTGAGTACTCTGAACAAGTAGAACAGTTAGTTAAAGTTTGAACCGGCTCTCTACCGACCGTGTTATATTTATATTAATTTTAAAAGATATTTAAATGATACCTTATTTTGATAGACGTCTCAATAATTTATGACAATGTAGTCAACACAGGTAGATAGACAAAACCAGCGATAGCCTTATTTTTATATGATGCTGCTGTTGTTGTTGATGATGATGATGATGATGATGATGATGAAGATGGTGATGATGACTATACCGTGTCTTGGGCTTTAACCAGACTCTCCCACATTAATCATTAAATTACATCTGACAGTAGATAGTGGAACAAACCAACTTAAATGTAATGTCCATACCTCATCTGCTCATACCTTACCTACTGTGCTAGTACATACAGATACAAGTGCAATACTCTGAACAAGTAGAACAGTTAGTTAAAGTTTGAACCGGCTCTCTACCGACCGTGTTTCGTGCGGTGAACGTTTGTACGTACACTTACTTGCAATGTTATTGGCACAGATGTTATAGCTGATATAGTGTATAATTTTATTGTTAACGAGCTCTTGAAGTTCGAATGCTAGAGAATTTGGTCGTAATCGGTCGTTCGGTATCTATATTATATAGTTATTTTGTAAATTAATAAGTTTTTGCTTACTCCGTTAATTAATGTAGTAAATACATTAAAAAATACGTAGTTTTTAAATTTTAGACAATATGGGACCGTCCTGGGTTTTTCACACCTTTATGTTGAGCGACATAAATAATAGTTATAAAAGTTTATTTTTGGGTCAAAAGTATTCTGTTCGATCTCTTTTGGGTATGAACTACCTTCACTCTAAATTGAACCAAACTCTGTTTAGTAGTTTAAAGGAGCAAAGAGTATCAGACTTTTATATTTATTCTACTTGTATAAAATACTATCTTTTACCCGCGACTTCGTCCGGCACCTGAATTTTCCCATGGGAATACGTCATTTTCCCGAGGTAAAAAGTAGCCTATGTCCTTTCTCGGGTATCGAAATATCTCCATATCAAATTTCGTGCAAATTGGTTCAGTAATTTAGGCGTGATTGAGTAACAGACAGACAGACAGAGTTACTTTCGCATTTATAATATTAGTATGGATTTGTAGCGTTGTAAACCATATAATTCTAAACTATACCGCTAATGAATCCCAGTACGATAGACAAATTAGTGACAGAACAGATAAACAGAAAGTACATCCGATATGTATAGAATTAACATTTTAGACATAAGCTGATAATGTTATACTGTCCGATTTAATATTTATTAGCATTGCATATGGCACATGACATATTTATTAGGCTAATTATATTTAAAAATATTAGAATTGTAATGAAACATGTATTACTTTTATAATGTACTACTATGTTTTTTGTAAAAAAACATTCACAAAATACGATTAACATCATTTTATATCTTATGATTTCATTGTAGTATTCTTTATCTCTGGTTTAAAGTGGGTCAGGTTTCCAATACCAAATTATACCTTATTAAAAATATTCACAGACGGGCCAAAGAATATTATCTAACTATAATTAAGAAAATAAAAGTGTTTAATAGATTCTTCATACGCCACATGTCAAATACTTTCTACTTTCTTCATACACCACAGCGTTATAGAATTTTACCCAAGTTGTGTTAAAATAGCCATTACTTTTCAATATGAAACTTAGACTACAAAACCACATACTCAAACAAAATAACGCACGAAGCAATACCCTTCATAAATTTCAGATAGAAATTCGAACAACAGATCTAAATCATTTCTTAATGGCTACTTTGAGACAGTAAATATTATAATAATGTAGTTATTACGCGTAAATTTCAAGTAGTTTTGGGTCAAAACGTGTTGGGAATGGGTACAATGATAATTGTGGCAAGTGATAATATGTTGGCAGTTTGTTATAGGGTCTTTATGGGGTGAGATTAATTTTAAGGAGGTTTCCGACGACATTAAACTTGGGACTGTGTGGGAATATAGAATTTGTATCGTTTCTTGTTAATGCTGTTATTAAACTACCAACATTGGCAGAGTATGGCCCTTTTTAAATTTCAGTTTATTAATATATAAGTGCTCTATAATTCTTTTTAGGTAGTTAAGAGAATGAGACAACTGATTGGCGTCAAAAGAATCGTGAAATTGATTGCCAATATCTTTAAGTTGCATGATCGATGTGTGACTTGCATGATAATTTCATGTTAGTGATCTTGACTCATACCTTTTGAATAGGCAGCAATTAACTAATTCTTAAAAAATCAATTGTACGTAAAATATTGTCAACATTCACGTTATTACACTATACAAACACAATTTGATAAAAAACAGAACTAAAATTGCTAAAAAATAAAAATAAAATAAAGCAATCCATCACTGTGGCCCCAAGTGTATAAAACTTTTTGATGCAGCGCTCGACTAGTGAATTTTAGAGCAAATTGTTCAGAATCAGTGCGCGGTGTAAATGAGTTCACAATCTGTAATACATCGATATTTAATTTATATCTTTAATGACAAAGTAAGTAAAGTGTTGGAAAAGACAAGTTACTAGGAACGTGTACTTAATCAATATGATTATGACATACACAATTACAAAGTTAGTACAACTCTAGTACCGATGTTCTTTAAATCAGTTATTACTTGCTTTTCACCGTTTTTTCCTTTAACGAACGAGAACGCAGCTTCTCGAGGCAATATTTTGTTCAAAGTATTATTTAAACAATTTAAGATGGGAAAATAAACGACTTTCTTACTATCGTATTGAAATAGTTATGTGTTACATTTTAGTAGTCCAGAAATACTATTTTCAACCGCGCTTAAAAGGTGGTCACATCCATCTAGAAAAACGGTAAAACAGTAGGATAAAACGTTCAACGAAAATTCCACGAAAAAATATTTATTCAATTTTAAACAAAAAGTAAATGAACAGCGAAAATTCCCAAAAGTTTATATTTTTTTGGCAAAATTTCTGGAATCAGGAATTTGACCGCTCGATAACTCAATTAAACGATTCACATAAAATGCTCGCGTTATATTTTAAGGGTAAAAAATATAGATTTATAGTTTTTGAGGTCATGATGGTGGTGGTATCAAGTTCATCTATGGTTTTTTGGACGATAATTTTAGTGATCTAATAATAGAGCAGTGATAGCCGAGTGGTATAAGTTGCAACCTCCCACGCAAGTGGTCGCAGGTTCAAACCCGAGGCAACACACCAATGACTTTTCGAAGTTATGTGTGTATTATAAATAATTATCACATGCTCCAGCGGTGAAGGAAAACATCGTGAGGAAACCTTGCATGCCTAAAATTTGTTTAATACATTTATTGAGGGCATGCAAAGTCCCCAACCCGCACTTGGCCAGCGTGGTGGACTCAAGGCCTTACTCCTCCCTCATTACGGGAGGAGACCCTTGCCCAGCAGTGGGACAGTAATGGGTTAAATTTATTAATTTATTTAATAATAGAATAAGAATTCTTCACGATTTTACGTAGTGTTGGATTATGGGTAAATTTTGATTTACTTTACTATTATTTACAGTACTATTATTTACTTATACCTAAATATTATTTAGTATACTAAAAACAGAGTATTGTTACAGAGTATTAGAGTGTACTTGTCTAAATGAATTTAAAATCAACTTTATACATGACTGATGTTCGAATAAACAACCAAAAAAATATCAAGTATACATAATAAAAAAACACGCAATTTTAGATTTGATACTCAATTATTAGTAAAATAGATGAATGGACCACAAAATCATTTTAAACCCGATCAAAGAACTTTCAAATTTTTCAAGAACTAGGTACCCAATTTTTCAGCTCTACAGTGTACAAAACTCAGTGAAACATCCGAGGGAGATGGTCCGGCAACATCGTTCGTCCGCGATTTCCGGATGCTCCTCGTTTTTTCTCTTAATTAATAGATCCGAACCAGTATTGTCTATTTTAATTGATGCATAGTTCTCTGTGAAAGAAAGTTTTGTAGATAGTTGTTCGTCGATCTATTGATAGGGAGTTTGGACTTTTGATTCTCTTTCTTTTTGTATTAAATGCTTAGTTTTTGGAATGTTCATTGTTAATTAAATGCGTTTGAAAAGGACTGGTAGGATATTGTCGCTGATAGAGTGATTTGGAAGGACAAGCTGTCCCATTGCTGGCCTTTGCCCAGCAATGGGACATCTAACCACGAAGAATATTAGTTAGTATTAAGTTTTCACAGCTAGTGTAGTGTATTTATGAGATCATTGTTTTGCAAGATTCGTGCTTTCTAGTCTTGTATTGAAATAAACTTTTGGGAGAGTTAGTGAGCATGATTTATAACTGAATTGGTTTTTAAATTTCTAGAGTTTAGTCCATTGTTGGTTGTAGTACCAATATGTATAAATATTTCAACAACCTTTCATAATCATGAAAGCACAAGCTTTTCATTTACGAAATTTCATTCCGAGTTTCCAAAAGGCATGGTCTGTAATTTCGAGTACTACCGTAACTTTAACATCAGTAAAGTTTGGCACCGAACTAAGCAACGACTTTAAGGCAATGTACCTCGTCCATTGCAGTTTCCCCATAAAGCGGTAGTAATACTGCACTTAGCAGCGCACCATTGGATTGTCACGTGCAGCTAGTTAGAACAATAGAAGGTAAAGTTGTGAATGCTGATGTCTGTAGCTGTGAAGTGAAGAATTGTTTATATAGCACTGTGTTGGTGTTAGCTGGATATCTAGCAAGAGGTCATTGACCTATGGGGGTGTAAGCTTTCAGTCGTAGTTCGTCGGAATATAGTTCATCTAATAAATAGTGTAAGAGACAAGGCTATATTCGGCAAGGGCTCAAATTTAGTTGTAAATGATCAAAAAGAAAAAAATATATATTTTGCGTTTGCTGGTTTAAAGGCTAACATAAATAATTACTAGTATAATTTAAAAAACTACACATCAAAATATATTGAGCTATTTTTTGTCCTGAATTTCTAAACTTTAAAACCCAGTCGTCTAATGGAAGGTTTAAATGTGGATTTAAATTCAGGGTACAATAAAATACGAAAAAATGTTCTTCAAACCGCTTTTAGAAACAATAAACGATTTTAAAACTTAACAAACATCTACAAAACAAAAGAAGCAGAAAAAAAGGAAAATCTCAACAAACTCTAAGCGCAGTCGCTGAACACAGAAATTAAAAAACTCGTCGAAATAAAAAAGTACCCAAAAAGCGATTTAAAAAATATTTAATTCCCACTTATTAAGGACGCGAACAATTCAGAACTTTAACGAAACGCAACCGCCAAACTTTTTTTTAACAAGTTTTTGTTTTACTTCACAAGTGAACCTTATTGACGTGCAAATAAGGTTTAAATTGGCGCAGATATTAACAAAGTTTAGTATGGATTAGTGGTTCGGAAGCGGGAAACTTTACCGGGAGGAAATAGTGATGTGTATCGAATCGAGTGCACGAGTTTTTCGATTTTTAAAATATTGGTTTTCTGTCATTTGATTTCGGGATGAAAATGGAACACGATGCTTTTTTATTTCTGTTTTATTTAGTTTCTCGCGTTGCAAAGAGTAAAATTAAATGTACTTGCTAACTATAACAGAACAATATTGTTGTGTTAACCTCTTTGTTTTTTTGTTGTTTATTATTATATTAAATAGTGCTGGCACAGAGAAAGTCATATTAAAGTATTATCAAATTAAAGAGAATTTAATTAGACTTCAACCATGCTAGTTTTACATTTTCCGTTCTGTCTATCTCAATTTCACAGCAAAGCCACTGACCTGATTTGTAATAAAATAACATGGAACCCTTGAAAAGACTCCATTATCAAACTTTTTTTCTTCGAGTAACCAATCACTTAACGGCAAAATTTATGAGAAAGTGATGAATACTTGTCATATTATTATTCAGTACTGTGCGGGTCAGTAAATCAAATCAAAATCAAAATCAAATCATTTATTCATTTAGGTCAAATATTGACACTTATGATAGTCGTTACAATTACTGAATCTACCACTAGCTCGGAAAGGGGGTAGAGCCTTATGAGAAGAGCTAGCGAGAAACTCACGGCCACTCTTTTCAATCGCCAAAAGTTTTACAATGTGGTTGATACAATAATTGATCATGCGAGGAGCTGCCAACAATCAGCGATATAGACTAAACGTCAATTAAGTTAAATTAATATAGCTAGGTTATTTATTAGTCTCTGATCATACCGTATGTTGGGAGCACCTACTAGCATGTGATAATAAGAATATGGGCAGCAAGTGAGCACACTGGTTGTGAACATTATAAAAGAAAAAAAGTGACAGTTTTATGAATAACATCAAATTGTACGTAACATCACCTATTTGCATCATTAATTGCCCATATTTTACAATATTAGACCTACTGCTACTGAGTTTATACAATTTATAGCAAAGTTCCCTAATTTCAAAGAATCCTAATCAAGCGAGCGACTAATCCCAAGAGCTATTGTCGTTTAGATACTCATCAATTCTGTAATAAGCTTTCCTAACGAGATGTTCCTTAACAGCAACTTTGAATTTTGGCAGGGGTAAATCCATGATGTGCTTTGGAAGCTTGTTGAAGAAACGAATGCCGAGACCTACAAACGAATTGTGCACCTTGTGTAAACGATGATGGGGACCTACTAATTTGTGTCTGTTTCTAGTGTTATAATTGTGTCTATCGCTATTTGTTGCGAAAGTCCCTAAATTTTGTTTTATATACAACAAGTTTGCAAGCACATACTGTGATGACACCGTCAGTATCCCTATCTGCCCAAAAAGCTCTCTCAAGGAGTCTCGCGCTCCTAAACTATAAATTGCACGGATAGCTCTTTTTTGAAGGACAAAAATAACATCTATATCAGCAGCCTTACCCCACAGTAATATACCGTAAGACATGACGCTGTGAAAATAACTAAAGTAAACCAGTCTTGCCGCATCCACACCAGCAAACTGTCTTACTTTTCTGATTGCGTACGCGGCGGAGCTGAGTCTCCCCGAGAGATGCGCTATCTGAGTGCCCCATTGGAGCTTGCTATCCAGACTGATACCTAAAAAAGTTGCCGAATCTACCAAATCGATAGTTTGCCCATTTAAGACTATGTTAGTACCTGAATTCCTCGCGTTGGGCATAGTGAACCTAATGCACTTAGTTTTGTTAGAATTTAATAACAGATTATTACAAGTGAACCAGTTGTGGACCTGTTCAAGAATACTATTGATATAAATAAAACAAGACTTCGAACGATCTACTTTAAAAATGAGTGAAGTAAATATCAAATATTGGTATAAAAACTGTATTCTTTGAATACCGTAACATTATTTACAAAGAATTTACAGGAGAATGAGTACAGTTTTTTCATTACGGAATTCCCGTAACCTAGCATTAGCCCCACCACTAGTTCATACCGCAGGCAACGGAAAGTTTGTAGTGCATTGGGAGTTAGTTCACTAGTGGGTACTTTTAAACTAAACCGTTTGGAAATTGCTGGATCCCAGTTTTTTACTTTTTTTATTTTCATTTAACTCTAAAGTCAGTTACCGCTGCAGTTTTATGAATGAACTTCCAAAGTTGAGGTAGGTCCGTATTTCTAAATTTATGATATTTTTTGTTGCTGTTATTTCGTCTTTATGTCAAAAGGCAGTGTGTGGTACAGGGAACTGGGTTTTTCTTTTATTGGTCAGTTGCGGGGAGGCTTTATTGCTGGGTTGTTTTATGAGCCGCTTTGGACGTTTCCTAGGATTTTCGTGCGAGGGTAAAGGGCTCACTGTACGTCGTATATGTCTGTAAACTTCGCCTCTTTCATTGTTTCGTCGCTAAAAGGGTGGTTCTAGGAAAGCGTAGGATAAATGTTCGTGATGTGTGATCTGTATACTTAGTTACTATGTAAATAATTATTTTGCATCAACAAAACGAATAAGATTTTAGTTTCGAATTTGAATATCCATTAAATGCCTTATCTTTATTTACAGTTATATTGATTAAAATTGGAAAGTCTGAAGTAAAAATCCTCCCTTTTATTTTACATTTGTCACGAATTTTAATACTCTTGTAAATGACCCAGAAGCAAAAAAAATGTAAATAAAATATCTGCTAAATCATATTTCTCCAGAAATAAATTCAACATCAATATTTCCCATAAACTAACCAAACATCAAAAGCTCTCCATCCATCCCGTTTTCCTCAAAGACGATGGTACCCCGTCTCTTTTATCTTTCCCCATGGGTACAAGCAAACGGTAAAGTTTTACAAAGGATTGCTGTTGTTCTTGAAATGGAACCACCTCTCTAGGGTCTCGTAAGAAAGCTTGGTTAGGTGATCGGCGCAGTCATCATTGCGTGCAGTTGTGTTGAAGAACTGAGAAACACAGGTTGAATTTTGATTAGGCGATTGGTTTTTAAGTATAAAAGGCTTCGATTAAACCAAAAATTGAATGAAATTATAAAAGCCGTAGAATTGGATTACGTTTTTCAATGCAGAGCTCCATTTTATATTGTGAAATGATTTGTCGTAATTTAATTTCTTTTTATCTTTACTTCGTCTATTTGTAGTATCTTTTGTGAGTTTTCAATGAAGAGAAATCATATATAAGTGCTTTTTAAAAACACCCCTACAACTAATTTACTTTAACCAGATGTTATGTGAGTATAGATTAGTCATTGATTACCCTTTTTTATTTCTATTGCAGGCATTTTCATGCACCAGGAGCATCCACCAAAGAAACAAGAAAGCCACAAATCTGCGTAAGTACAATTTGCTATATCCTACTATTTTGTGAGATGATAATTGAGACGACAATATAGTCAGCCATGATAATCGTATAAGCCTTCCATCTGGTTTAGCTTATAAGGCATTATGAAGATTATGCAGGCGTTACTGTAATTTAGTTGCTTTGAATTCAGTGCTCAAATTAGATGTTCGAAAGCTTTAAACTTAAAGTTTGAAAGTTAGTATTTATTTCGATGGTTCAAATCAAAGCAATGGTGAAAACAAAATTTATATTCTGTAAAATAATAAAATTTCTACATAAACGATTGTAAATGATTGCCTTAACTAGTCCAAACGGGTAAAATAAATGGTATTTTTTATTACAAGCCCGATTATTTAAGCTAATAGATTTTTGTTTCCAATAACTTTATATTATTGCAACCCAATATTTACTGCAAAGCCAAAGAACTTGTCCTAAAAGTGAATTGTAAATATAAATGTACTGTACCAATCAGCGAAAAAGCAAAACATTAATAACCCAATATTTCCTATTGAAAAAGTCACGGAAACCTAACAAATAACAGTTGATTTATACCAGCAATATAAACTACACATAGATCATGGCAGTGCAATACTACATCAAAGCTATTGATATACCCGGCCGTGCCAATGCATAGTAATGCAGGCTACAAGTGGAAACAAATGGAGTTGATGTTTAAGTTTTTAATGTTTGATGTAAACGAGCGAGCGAACACTACTGCTACATAATAGATAGTATATTTATACCAGATTGTTTTTAAGAAATGAGATTCTTATAGAATCTACATTATAATTTAGCAGTAAAAGAAAGTGCAATCCTTATAATTGTATTATCCTTAGACAAAATTGAAGCTTTGTCGAAGGAATGCATAAGAAATCAGATAAAATTGGTACTCCAAAATATTTTAATTCGCCAAGACTTTAGAAAAGATTATTGGCATACATGGTAAACTGGTATGGTAAACATGGTCCACTGAAAAAAATCTTGGTAGCCAAATGTCCAGTAAGCTAACAGAATTTGAATATCCCGTAAGCTTTGAACTACAGCTATGGCTTAATAGATTACCATACAATGCAAGGGTAGGTGTGCCTCAAGGAAGTATTCTTGGACCAATACAGGTCACCAATAACTTATAAGGCACTTGTTATTGAGTTTTACATTTTATACTTAGTTTTACCTTGGTGCAATGGTATATGCGACTGGCTCAATGAATTAATGAATGAAATTGTGTTACTACTGTGGAATATAAGTCTGTCTGAATTTGTAAGTTGATCTAAGCAGAGGCGGAACTAATATGCACCTATTTAATACTTTTTATCGAATTAGAATAACTGTAACACAAATAAGAGATAGCTAGGATTAGCAATAGGCCACGGTTTTCAATGATAATTCTGTCCAACCGAACGAAATCGCAGCCAACAGTAACAAAATAAATCGTTTGTAAACTGATGTGATTTGTAAACGACATAGTCAAAATGTAAAACCATCGGTACAACACAGAATTTAAAGAGAAATTGCTTGATGTGTTTGTGTTTTTAAAGTTTGTGAAAAGCTAAATGCTGATGAGTTTGCTTCTAGTTTGTGAGTTTGTTTTCGAGAAAGGAGAATGCTCAAAATGTATGGGAAAAAAACCCAGGCCGTACACAAACGGTGTGTAACTCAGAATTTTAGTGATACTGAGTGATTCAATTCCAGATATTCGCCTCTATCAAATTCGATGGCTAAATACTATTTTTTGCTATTTAAAAGGTGAATTTAAAAAATAAATATTTTTCAAACATTCATCACAATGATTATTTTTTGAATAATATAATTGTATCGAAACCGCACTACGGGCGCCAGCTAGTAGTGTGGGCGGGTATGTCTTTTTTATATTCATGATAAAAAATATTAAAAATACATTAAAAACCCCTACTGAAAAGTAATAGCAATATAATATGTTTAGCCATTGAATTTGATAGAGGTAAATATCTGGAATTAATTACACAGTATCACTTATTTCTCCCATTGCTCCCATGCTGAATTAAGAGCGAAAAAAAAACATAGACGGTGCCAGCTGCATTTCTTCCCGTGCATACTGCAAAAGTCAGTAGAGGGATGGAAGGGTTTGGTGCTTCATAGGCTATAGGCTAGCAATCTACCACCATGACAACACTTTTCTACCTTATAATAGCCCTTCAATTGTCTGCCAACCCGCATTAGACCAGTGTGGTGGACTAAGGCCTGATCCCCCTCTTTGTTAAGAGGGGAGGCTCGTGCCCCTCGGTGGGGACATATATGACCTGTTGATGATGACTCATTTTTCAAAAATATATTTTTTAATATTTTTAATATGTAACTCAGTTACATACCTATATTAAAAACTTAAAATTATATAGGTAACTTATTTAGTAGTAGTAGTAGTAGTTTTGTACTACTCAGTTACATACCTATATTAGAAAATATAAAAATATATTGAAAACCCCTACTGAAAAGTTATAGCAAAATAGTATGTTCAGCCATCGAATTTGATAGAGGTAAACATTGGGAATTCAATTACACAGTATAACTAATTTTTTGAGTTACATAACTTTTGTGTACAGCCTGGGTTTTTTTTGAGCATTCTCCTTTGGCTGCAAGTAAAGCTTGTTATGGAAACAGGCAAATATTTTGAAATGTGAATATTTAATGATGGAGAGACACATACTTTCATACTTTAAGTGAATAAGATACAAGACAAAAAAATGTATGATTCATGATATTATTTCATGTTCATGATAATTTTAATTTTAAAATTATCGAGCTTTTATCAAACCGGGAAGGATTAAATAATATATGTATCTGGTTTATGTACATATCATATTATTATGTTAAAATGTTTGGTTGAAGTAGTGTTTTGTATCTGTATTAACAGATTATTCAAATTTAAATACATGTCAGAGATATTTTACGAAAACATCGATTCTATCGCAGTCACAATATTTTTCACAAAACACCGAGAATCTTACAACCTTTAATTCACAACCACAAATACATATCACCGATATTTTCCAAGAAATTCAATCATTATACGATTGTTATCCGAGTCTTGTTCAGGAACCGATCGTATTGTTCTAGAAAACTGAGTGAACTACCAACATGACCTAAAATCAACAATATGAAATACGGTATCTCCGATAACTTCTAGGTAAAGTGTATGATTGAACTAGTAGCAAATGCTGCGTCGAAATTTTAGTTTTGTTTATCAACATTTAATTATTTTGTTAGAGATGTAATAATTTGCATCATAAATACACTACACATAAATTTTGATGTGAATGAGGTTCTGGTATTGAAAAAATACCTATAAAATAAATATATTCATAAGATTTATTTTTTATCGCATGGTTAGCGGTCAACGTAACATCAAATTTGTACAGTCCAACCGAAACCGACTGTTATATTGATTCATAACAACCCGGATCGACTTTTAACATGCCCATGAAAGCCACGAAGCCTAAGGAGATGCTCACTCAGCTTGGATCACATACCATGACGGTCACCCATCTAAGGAAATGACTGCGCCAAAGGCTGTTTTATCTACAGATCGTTTTGACCAGTGAGCAAAATTGGCTATGAGCTATCACATTTTACTCTACCCGACAGTTACACTCGGTATATCAAACTCATAGGTTTCGTAACTAAAATTGAAAAATTACGAAATTGTCTAAGTATTGCATAATATAGTATATTACTTCACAGCTGGATGTTGTTCGGTCCTCACGTGTTATCTGAAACTGCAACATTAGATTTACGCCTGAATTCCACCTTTGTTCTACGAACACGTCTCACTTGCTTCTAGATAAAGAAACATTCTAGATGCTAGTATACATAAAAATGCCCTGGAGGTCCATCAGTTGACAACTATTTTAAAGCCACTATGCTGTACATTGTTTTCTCCCTTAGATTAAAGTGATTAACACGTTATCTCAAAGAAGCAATAGAACATCAATTTGACGTACACTAGTTGTCAACTGAGATACTTGATAAGCCTGCTGATTCTTAACCCTGCTTTAAAATGGCCCCTAGTCATTATTGGCAATCTTATACACAGGTTTAAGTATAAAAAAGAGCACAACACTGTACACAACTGCACAACATAGCATAAAACTGCACAGCACAGCACAAAACTGCAAAGCATAGCACATCACAACCAGTTGTCGTCACACGTAATCTAAGACTGCAACGTTAGATTTACGCCTGAATTCCGCCTTTGCTCTGGGAACACGTCTCACTTGCTTCCAGATAAAGAAAAATTCTAAATGCTAATATACATAAAAATGATTCTTAACTTTGCTTTAAAATTGCCCCTAGTCATTATTGACAATTTAAAACACAGGTTTAAGTATAAAAAAGAGCACAACACAGCACAAAACTGCGAAAAATTAAACAAAACTGCACAACGCTTCACAAAACTGCACAACACAGCACAAAACTGCACAACTAGGCACAATATTAGACCCAACTGCACAACATTGCACAACACAGCATAACACTGCACAACACAGCCTGTTGTCGTCACACGTAATCTAAGACTGCAACGTTAGATTTACGCTCGCATTCCATCTTTGTTCTTCAAACACGTTTCACTTTCTTCTAGATAAAAAAACATTCAAGATGCTAGCAGACAAAAAAATTCCTTGATTTTTATCCCTGTTTAAAATTGCCCGCAGCCATGATTGGCAAATTTATACACAGGCTTTAATAAAAAAAGACTACAACGCAGCACAAAACTGCACAATATTAGACCCAACTGTACAACACTTCACAAAACTGCACAACACAGCACAAAACTGCACAACAAGGCACAGTATAACACAGCACAAAATTGCACAAAACTGCACATCACAGCCTGTTGTCGTCACACATAATCTAAGACTGCAACGTTAGATTTACGCTCGAATTCCACCTTTGTTCTAGGAACACGTCTCACTTGCTTCCAGGGTTAGTTATAATTAAATTGTTCTGTGGTATCGTTATTGGCGCGTATTGGGGCAGACGTTATCGACATAGCAGACATGCGTAGTTTAATTGGTGATTGCTTTGAAACAGTAATAAATTGGACATACTGGCCCACTGCTGGACAAAGGCTTGTCCCATTTGTCCCACGTTTGGGCGTTGACTATTTTGTGACATAATGCTTCTATTATTTTAATATTTTTTTGTTAATTTATACGATCTAATTTATAACGTCTCAATAATTATTGGTCTATTTAAAAAAAACGTTTTTTACAACTTCTATATAAGTTTCGATTATCCTAGCAATTGGGATATGGCCAGACCTTGCTGTTATTTTATTAGTCAGATATGTTATAAAGGCTTATAGCAAGTAAATAGTAAACTTATTTAAGAAATAGCATTAATCCATACATCGTAAAACGGCGAAAAAGCGGTTATAAATACCTATAGAAAAAAAATCTTATAAAAATATCTAATTCCTTTTAAACTCAAGTAGCTCTACCTTAAATTCTTGTAACTAAAATAAAAATGGAAAAACTAAAGAATTTCAAAGCACATTCTTCTCACTAAGCGATTACCAGTCGCCTTGATCATAGAATACCTTCCTAAGTAAAATACTTTTAAAACTGCATCTTCCGACTAATTAAAAACCTACTTTATTTTCTCGAATATCTTGGAAAATCTTTAAGGTGGTGATGAACTCGCGCACAGGAAGAAAGTACAGAACATTTAGAACATAATTATGATTTCTAACAATTTTAAACAGATCTATCAATATTATGCCATAATACCAATTCATACCAGACGACGGCTTTAAAATAAATAGTAAATGAAATTGTCAAAATCATAGAATCACGTTTATTAGAATATGCAGGTAAACTATACTGTCAAATTGCTAGACAAAGGTCTCCCCAAAGGTGCTATTAATTACAAATTAATGTGTAGTGAAAGAAATACATTATTACTAATGTGATTAATGACTAGGAGTTTTGCATTATTTAAACAAAATTACGAAACTTACTTGATTTTACTACAATCATTAAACAAACTTAGTATTTGAAATATAAATCTAAAAACTAAAAACGTTTCTGAACAGCGATCATAAGAACTCCAATTTATTCTATGTTTTACTCGTAACATTCTCCCCAACGCAGCAACGTTCATTATATAAAAAACCTCAAGCTTATCATCGTTTTACACCCTTCCTTGATGAACCAACAAAATAAAGGCAAGTATAATCACTAGCTTGCTTTAACAACAGTTAACTATGCATAAATTAAACTAAGATTAATGAAATTGCTGTACATGGTCGGGCCATGCCGTCGCATAATGCACTCAATTTGAATTTATGGGTGTGTCCGTAAGACTTGCTACACACATATTCGGTTTAACAATAATCGGCCAAGCCGGGCAGTAAATCGAACATAATATTGTGTAAAAGATGAATGTTCGGGAAAAATGCCGCTTGACATCGCCAAGCCTGAGATTTGCTACACACATATTCGCTTCGACACGTTCGGTTCGGCTGTATTTATCGAACACTTAAACTGACTCGACTTACTTGTTCGGCTTGTGCCGATTGGGTTCATTGGTTTTGCCACTCGGCTATGACGATCAACGCCGAACCGAATAGCAACAATAATCGGCCAAGCCGGGCGGTAAAATTGAATATGTGTTGATGAATGTTCGGAAAAATGCCGCTTGACATCGTCGCGCCTGAATGTTTAAACCGAATTGTGACATTCGGACCCGAAGGAACTACCCGATCAGTAGCGCGAATCTCTACCGTTAGTTCTATTGAGTATCAAAAGCTTGACATTTAAAACGTACGGCATAAATAACTCTTGTAGCGCCTGCTAAGGGCGTTGATCAGATTTTCATATAATCTCGATAGCTTGCATACTTATCGTTAGTCGATAGTAGTAGAGATTCTTGTTACGACACAAGCGGAACAAGTGCAAATTAATTTTGTTGTTCGATAAATACTGCCACAGAATATGCCAACCCGAATATGTGTGTAGCCAACCTTACGTGTTATTTTGTGTAACTTTATGGCCACATATTGTAGTGAGAAATTGAATGTCATTCACTGTATTGGATTGAAATTACGATTACTGGGTTTGTCGTGTAAATTATTCTGTGCAATGTTGATTAACTATGTTTTTGGCTAACGTATTGTCAGTTGATTGGAAATGTTTTGGTATGTATGTACGTGCAATCGAATAACGCAATTTTCAGCTAGTTTATTTTGTTGGTCATTATTTTTTAATTTCATATTCACTACTTCCTCTCTTGGTTGCAAATTCGTCTACATAGGACGAATACCGGGTGTTAAAATTATAGTTCTTAATCCAGATTACCAACTATCTCAATATAAGCGTCAAACATAACTAACCAGACATTTAAGTAAGACTTGGAACTTGTGTGATGTACTATTTTCTTTCATGACGTGTTTTTGTAAACATTGGTTGCAGCATCTTAAAGTACCATCAATATTTAAGTTCCCGTAAAAAACTTGATAGAAATAGTACGTTGCACTAGTTTTACACAACATTTTGTCGAACACTTCCAACTTCTCAAACTTGCAGAGATTCAACAATGTTGGTTAATTTAACTTTAACTAACTGCTACGTTTCTTGTAAAACTACCGGCTTGGAAGACTACGAAATAATATCGTGTCTTATTTTATGGGTTATTCGAATCGAAGAGAGTCACTAATTTTACATCATCACAAAACATTAAGTAGTCGTTTTAATGTATAGACCTTCTTTTTATCATCTTATCTTACTACACTAACTCTGCTACTAAGGTTACTTCTAGAATTAACCATTCGTAGATTGCAGATATTTAATATTTCTTTCAAGCGGGAATCAAACTTACTACCTTCGCGTCAAGGTCTATTATGCGTAAGGTGCATATGTACCAAACAAAACCCATAAGCTAAGGACATTATCTTTAAACCTAACCTCTGGGTTAAACTATTCAAATCGTTGTAAAAAATGTGTATTCTCATCTAAATTTTTGTTTGTACTTATCTATTTTTCTATTCTTTACAGGTCAACAGAACACAGAAAAACCAACCGAAGATCGCATCCAATTAGCTCTGGTTACGAATCACAAGGTACATTATAAATCAAATCTTAAACAGCTAGCGACATCTCGTGTTAACGCAATTAAACTGCAATCATTATTGATGTCATAAGGCTAATAGATGGCTCTGTACCGTCTTAGGTTCAATTAGCTGGGCATGTGGTGCTAATGAATTAAATCAGGCTCTATTAGTCTACTGAACGTAAATCATATCGTAGACAATTTAGTGCTATTATAGTTATGATTATACTTGGCACATTTGGTAGCATTAGGCGAGAATTCAATATGAGGGAAATGCGTAATGTGTTTATCTCTTAATGCTTAAGAAATTCTAGTTTTCAGTTTTGATTGAATACCAAAGCTGAATTTAAAAATCAATATGTTAACTGTCGCGTTCCTGATAAAAATCGTTTTATTTTATGAAATTATTTAGACTCCTAAACGCTCTTAAAGAGAGATAATATATTAGACATTTAATTTAAATATAAATACTAAATAGGCCTTTGAACAATTTACGTCGCATATAATTATGTGCCAGTATCTTTAAGGTATCTTATTATTTTTTATTTTGGCCTATCAGTGCAGTTCATCAGAAACAAAAGAGACTTGGGTTCTGGGAATATCATCATCACACAGCACTTCAGTGAAAAAGTCGTCACTCCTGGTGAAGAAGTAAGTGTAACGTAATTTCGAGACAAAAATATTTTCTATGCAATTTTTTAGTTATTCGAATGTTAATGTAAAGAAGACTGATATTATAAATAGTGAATGACGCATTTTGTATGTCTGTACCTACAACTATTTTGTTTTTATAAATTTTTCAGGTAAGTCTTCAATGTACTGCGACTGCAGACAGACCTCCAAGGTTTATTTGGGAGAGAGATGGGGTAGTGATATCATCTAATACTGATCAAAGGTAAAAACAATAAAAAATATCGGTCTTTTGAAAATATTTATAGAAAAACTATGTGACATCACTTGAATCATCTACAATTGATGTACAATAATTATGTTAAAATAACTATTTATTTTAAGAAAAAATCCCATGTTTTTTTGTTGGGTCTGAGTTTGGATGTAAGCGTATTTTTTTTTTTTACACCTACAATCATAATATTTGTTTTTCGGCCCACTTAGTTTGGAACCTGATTCTGATGAATTGAATTTAGGATGACTGTATGAAGAGTTATTCAAAAATATTTCTTAATGTAAGGGTTATTTTTCAGGTACACCTTAGGTCAGATGATGTCACCATCAGGGGTCGGAGTAGTATCTCAACTAAATATAACACGATCTAGAGTGGAAGATGGTGGTCTGTACACGTGTCTCGCGTTCGAAGGAGAATCTAATACTGGACATACTTCTAGAATTGATGTCTATGGTGAGTTTCCTACAATAAACGTGATATTGACAGACTTGATTATCTCAGGTGTACTGTAGACAGACTTGCGTTCTTGGAAGAGTTACGTTAGTTATGTTTACGAAGTTACGTTCAAAAATTATGTAAAGGTTTGATTCTTATAGTAATTAATACTTTTCTGATAATCATAATAATAGTTTAATAAACTATTTTTGTGTATGCGTTGCAATTGCAAATTGTATGCATGCAATTTCAGTTTTATTAATTTAGAAGACCGATGAAATAGCTTATTTCATTGGACTTTCTGAATGACACAAAAATATTTTCTAGAAGTCACCTTTATGTATTTCGATGAACTATATCACTTTGAAAAACTTCTGTTTATATGAAATTTATATAAGATTCTAATGAACAATATGACTTTATCATAGCGTACTCCATAATTGCAATATTAACTAATATTCTACTTGTCTTTAACAAAGGTTCGTACGAAGTTTAATTAGTTTGAAACCGGAAAATATTTGTCATTGATTGAGCGGCTACATTCAGTAAATAGAGTTAGGGATTTGTGTTTGTCTTTAAAACAAACCCATTTCGGAGACCTTGTAGTTGTAATATTGTCACCAATTTAGTTGTATTTAATCTTATGTAGAAAGGACTTTAATTATGTTTTCTGCATATGTCTTTTTTTATTGTCTTGTAAATTATATTATTGTCCTTTATAGTATATGCATTGTTTATACAATGATGTACTTGATTGTCACAATGATTTGTCAGTGAAAGTTCAAGCTAGCAAAGCAATGGTAATTTCAAAATCAAGTTTTCTTGCTTCTGTGGTTTTTGTTTTAACATACAATAAATGTATCTATTTTATTTACCAAATACTTGCCCTCTGCCGGGCAAGGGTTTCTTTCCGTAATGAGGGAGAGATTAGGCCTTTGAGTCCATTCTTATAATAATAATAATTTATTTTACAGGTCCTCCGTATATTAGAACACTACCTCCAATCAAGGTTCAGAGTGGAGAGCCATTGAAACTTAGATGTCCTTACTACGGCTATCCAATAAGGTAACGTTAACATTTCTTCAAATCACTGCGTTATCATGTATTGTGTTATATATGTTTCAAAGCCTGAAATCTATCATTTAGGCTCTGTTTCACCACCACATGAAATAGCTTTTCAGGTGAAATTTTGACAGTTGTTTTCATACATTTACTGTCATTCTATACAGAAAAAATAGAAATAGGTACCCTTATTTCTAGATTGTGAAACTAGCTCTTCATGTAACGTCTTTCCTTTATTTCAGTCTCATATTTTTCTGCGGGAATGTTTAATCTTTAAAGACGCCATTAAAACAGAAAGTCATTTAC
Organism: Anticarsia gemmatalis; assembly: GCF_050436995.1. NCBI lineage: Eukaryota > Metazoa > Arthropoda > Insecta > Lepidoptera > Erebidae > Anticarsia > Anticarsia gemmatalis. Next base: position 2,291,905 of record NC_134767.1, on the reverse strand, counting down.
TACTAGCTCTAAATTTGTCGCGACTACTAATTTAGTCATAATCCAACAGCTTCCTTAATCATTTTCTCGTCAATTTCCAGTAAACTAGAATGGGAACACAAAGGCAAGAAAATCGTAAGTTCAACATTACCCCAACATTCTCGATACAAACGTACATACTTCACGACTTCCAAAAACAGTAAGAATACCAGAAGAAAACGTAAGAAAAGACAACTATTTGAGTCGGGCGAAGACGGGGTCTTGAACATAGCGAGGATAGTTAAGGAAGAGAATGGAGATACTTATACTTGTATTGTTTATAGTCCTTCAGGTGAAATGGCTAGAAGGTATGTTATTTATTTTTACGTATCAAAAATGTTGTCTTTATTTTGACTATCAATTTTTTGAGCTAAGGACCACTTAACATGAAATGCAAAAAAATGTGATAGTAATACTGAAGTTTAACATTTTTTAATATGTTATTATTTGAACAAAATATAAATTTTCCAATTACAAATGGAATACTAAAACGCGATTCTATTTTTGCCTAAAAACGAATGTTAAAAATTTGTATATTTCAAAACATGGTCATTATTAATACAATCGAAGCTGTAACTAGGATAGAGAAGATTAAAATATAATACTGATTGACGCTCTTTCATGTATTTGAAAACATGTTATTAAAATTGCACATGTTTTGTAAAATGTGAGGCAAATAAAATTAATGTTTATTCAACAGATCGAAACAATAGTACCTGTATAAAAATTAGTATGTAAATATCTATAATTTCAAGATATACTTACTAATAAGATAATAATTATGTGTAAATATGTTTTTCTTTAACCTTTCTCGTGAAAACGGCTGTTTGCTGGGCATGACCAAAGTTATAAACTAATAAGAAGTTTTAGCGTGACAAACATTCTAAATGAAAAATAAAATAGCATAAAATGAAGCACTGACACATTATTTACTAATTAATTTGCCTTCAATTAATTTCAGATCATTTGAAATCCAAGTAGTAGAAGCGCCAGAACTGGACGAACTGCGAGTTGGGTCTGGGTTAAAAGAAGGACAGATTGTTCAGATCACTTGCAATATTATTAGTGGAGATCCACCTATATACTTCTCATGGTTAAAAGATGGGAAGAAACTGCCTGCTAGCTTGAAGGTAATAAATTAAGAATATAATAATTAATGAAGGTAATATATAATATTGCTTATAGCCGTTAGGTATAAGTTTTTGAAAACGATCATGTTGTAGATATGCGTAAAAAAAATTGATAGAAGCAATTTTTTATCCTGAAATACCTAACGTTTTATTGATTAGTGCTACTGTTTAATTCTAACGTTAAATAGCAATTCTGCTTCAGAAAGCATATAAAAAGTATCCTCACAAGTATAGAATTCTGAAACGTTGTTAATGTTGCGCCTTGGGAAATGATTTCTGAATAGGTCCCAATATTGAACCCTGGGGTACACCATAGGGCACGTTCCTACTTTGTCGTTCGACAGATAATTAATCGTGTTGTTTTAAGTGTCGTGGCTTATATGTTTAAATAGAGGTGTTCACACATAGAACAACGCGACTTACTATCGTCTACGACATCTTTTGCAGGGACGACAGTTTTTTTTTTTTTAAAGACAACTCCCGCACTAAGAATTGCTCTTGTGTCGCGGGGACTTTTACAAACATACAAACAACGGACACAAAGCACAACCAGACCCGAAGCAATTATTTGTGGATCGCACAAATAATTGCTCCGTGTGGGAATCGAACCCACGACCTCCCGACGCAGTGGTATTGGCGTCGTGACCTAAACCACTGCGCCACGGAGGCAGTCAAAGAAAGATTATCGTGACAGTGGGGACGGCTAGATATGACAGTCACTAAACGATAAAATGTTCTGACGACAAACAATCGTTATAATGGGAACAGCTAGAGACTACAGTCGTCCAACGATAAATTAATCGTTACGACATAGTAGGAACGCGCCAATACTCTAATTATTCTTTTACTATTTCTTATAAGTACTTATATTATTTCAGATAACAGAGCGAAGTTCAGAGTTATTCAGTGTGCTGATCATCAAACGAGTGTCTTTGGAACATTGTGGAGAATACACTTGCATAGCGACCAACCACGTTGGCAAAGTGAATAAAACCGCTGATCTTTATATCAATGGTAATGTAATCAAAAGCTTTGTTGTGTACTAATATGACTAAAAGTGATCCTACTATAACTATTGCTACTATTTAACGTTTAATAGTTCGTAAATTAATTCGAGAGGGGGATTAAACCTCCGTTGACCTGACCGTGACTTAACTGTTTGTTTTGACAAAAATAAGACAAATTACTGTGATAACATCTTAACTAGTCCCTGACTAATCCCACTACTGGGCAAAGAGCTCCTTCCGAGTGAAGAGGTTAGGCTCTAAGCCTACCAGGCTTGCCAAGTGTTGGTTGGGAACTTGACAAGCAAACAACTTTTAATACACATAAAATATAAGAACTTACGATTGTTAACTTACTTCTAAATCAATATTATTCCTTCCACAGTGGCTCCGAAATGGATAGAAGAGCCTACAAACACGTCACTGTTATTGGGTCAGCGCGGAGTTGTGTATTGTAATGCTAATGGTTATCCAACACCTCAGATACATTGGATGAAAAGAGACGGTAAGAAATATTTTTTATGATGTAGGAACGGTAATAAAAGAAAATTTTGTGTAACTAAAAATACGCGAGGGCTAGACTATTGTGCCTTTGTCACAGCTTTATTACCTACTGAGCTGAATTTCATTTCTCCTAAAAGTAATTGCTCGACTTGCGGGGGCACGGAAGTGCCCCCAGATACAAGATTGATCCAAAAAAAAAATATTGATGATCTAGAATATTTGTTTTAATAAAACTAAATAGGTTTCATAATTAAGCACAAAAAAATACATATTAGATAGATAAAGCCAACAGTAAAAAATTTGCAAGCTGAAAAATTCGAGAAAACTTTTTCCTGTCTTTTTAATTAAAATCTTAATATATCTTATAATTTCAGCTACCCTCGGCATCTGGAGACCAGTTCTAGACCTGGCCGGTGGAGGAGTCATGAGTTATCCCAACGGTACTCTCATTATTGAAGTAGTGTCACTCTCTGATGAAGGCATGTACGCTTGCAACGTTGAGAACGGAGTGGGAGACGCGTTGAACAAGAATCTGTGGATCAGTGTTAATAGTAAGTTTATTTTAATTATTTTATAATACTAGTAAATCGAAGGTCAAGATTTCCTTATCTGGAATTAAGTCAAAAGTATTTAAAATTTGAAGCAATAACAAAAGGGCTAGTCCAGGATTTTCCTACGTTTTCACCTAGATTTTTAACATTTACGCCATGAAAAATGGTAAAATCTCTTTTTATGAAGAGCTGATATAAACCACAAAGCAGTATTCAGTTAAATAATTTTACAATATGAAACGGAAGAAATAAATTTCGTCGTTGATCATAGTAAAATATTTGAATAGCATGTTCAAAGGGGAAAGCAACTGTTGCTATAATAGCTTTAAACGTATAAAAAACTCCTTTAACAGAAGACAATCAATCAGCGTGATCGATACGTGCTAATACATCAATCAGCCTTTCTATCAAGATTCCGTACTGCGTTAAAAGATCTCATGCCATGGCTTACGCAAAAAACTGTAAATAAATCGCAAAAAAAATGAAAAAAGAAGGTCAAAAATAAGAAGGTGAAATAAATACTAAAACGTTTGCTAAACATAAAAATTTAGGAGTTCCGTATCTTGTATTTTTTACTGTACTCAAGGAACAATTAGGTTTAAAAATATAAAATTTTGTATAAACCTTTCTATTTTATTAAAAAAAGCTTTGGACCATAGAATATCCACCATTAGGAATTGGACTATTAATTTAATACTATTACACTTGATATTTATGTTTGTTTACGATATTGCTAGCGTTCAGGATACCAATCCTGTTAACTCCTGAAGTCAATCCTGCATGCTTGTGTTTAGGGCGTATTCCCGTCAGTTGTGCAATGGTTGAGGAACCGGGTCCAATTTGTAACTGTAACAACTGTCCCGTACAGTTACTATAAATAATGTCTTATCTAGGTCTATGTGGCAGTTAACTTATGCGGCTGCCGTACCTAGGTTTAAATTTTGGGTTTAACCTAAACTGTATTCCAAAATTTTCTGGCATGAAATTCTCAGTGCATGTCTAGAAGTAGAAAGTTGCGGTCGCAGACATCCGTGCTTTGGAGAGCACGTAAAGGCCGTATGGTAAAACGTTTGTAACAGGTTACCATTGCCTGGATACAGGAGTGATTAAATAAAAGTTTACTATTGTGTTACATGCACTTTTGGTCACCATAACTAAACCCCTATAAACTTGCCGCTCTAGCTAAATATCAGCTAGGAAGACATCATCACTTTGACCTATTTTCATCAGTCAGTTATTGTTAACTGTATCTCAACCACAACATTACTTCTAGAGCCGGTGCACTTCGAGTCAGTCGGTGCTAACTTGACGACTAAGATGGGTCTACCAGTAACACTGACCTGCCGACCGCTGGGAGACAATCCTATCAGAGTAAAGTGGTCGTTGGATGGGAAACCAATTGATTTTACTTCTTCCAGGTAAACTAAATATACATACATAACATACCTCATTCCCGTAAGAGTATGCAAAACCAAAGGACAGGCCTAACATACAGAATCCTTGATTTTTACTATTTACGTAACTTTTTACAAGTTGATCATGCTTCATGCTGCTCTCGTGTGTGTGACTGATAGTAAATTGTATATCCGTTGAGATAAAGAGAACAAAATCAGAATTTATATTGCACATTCCATTTTCCCTTTAAAACACAGTAACGTCATCTACGAATATTTACAAACGCGACTATCTTACATTACACTCCAGAACATTTAGCAAACACCCAACCCTTCATATTCACCCCATTTTCAACCCTCCTAACTCCAAATAGTTTAAAAGTCCTGCAACAGATGGCGTTAAAACCAAAATACTTGTTTCAGGCTCACAATATCAGAGACGCCGACTCACAATGGTCTCAACAGCGTGATAAATATTAACTATGTGGAGAGCAGAGACGGTGGTAGTTACGAGTGTAGAGCAAGCAATCCTTATGGAGTGGCTGCGTTTAACGTGCATTTGGATATACTGGGTGAGTTTGTGGTTTAAGTGCTAGGTGTGGGGGAGTGGGATGGATAGATGAGTGTGAGTGAGAGGTGATACGGTGAGGGGTGGTTTGAATATGTGTATGTACAGCATATATTTAAATAAACTTCACATTGTGTGGCATCGTCTTTATTACAAATGAGATAATTATGTCACATGTCTTACCAATTTTAGAGTGTAAATCAATCAGTTACTTTATAAATTTAGTTTACCTACGAAATAGTAATTTTTCGAGGCCCAAAAAAATAGTAGATACTTTAGTTAACGTTTAAAAGTTAAAGCCAGGTAAATAATTTTCGCAAAAAATATCTTTCATTGCACAATACTCGTATTCATTGCCTGCATTGGTCTTAGATCGCCCAATAAATAGTCAGTATGACTTGCATTGGTGTCAACTTACCATTGCTTGCGTTGGGTTTATTGGAGTAACCTCGTCCAACATGTATTTGATAGTTTAGATAAAACAAACTCTAAAGTAGAACTTTTTATCATTTTCAGAGCCTCCTACGCCACCCTTAGACTTACAAGTGGACTCAGTGACCAGCAACTCAGCTAAACTGTCATGGCGAGACACGATCAGCACTCATGTACAGTACTACACTATGCAGTATACAACGAACGATTTTATGATGTGGGATACGGCTAAGAGCATTAATATTACTAGGTAAGTCCTTTTAAGCAATTGTTTTAGAATAGAATGCTTTCTTAAAATTTACCGACCCCAACCTCAAAAAAAGTTAAAGTTATGAGTTAATTAGTTACACCAAGCTTGGCTATTGCCAGTTAAATGATGGGAATAGATAAATATTAAGACCCATTGACATCCCTGCGGTACGGTTTACCATTATAGGTAGGTACCACGCGAATTGTAAAATCTTGTAAATACTGTACTCCTGTATCAAAGAATATGTTACATTAATACAGGTCACTTTGAGGCCGGTATGGAACTTACAAATTTCAACAAAAAAATCCTTTTAAATTTCAGCATAAGCATTTTGTAAACACCTTATTATAATAATAATATGCAGGGTATTCTGATATCTATGAAATATTTTTTTGTTATCTTACAGACTAGACAACGAAGTACGACAAAGTAAAGAACTGCGTGATCTTCAACCTGCGATGGACTACAGAGTGAGGATCGCATCAGGAAATCAAGTAGACCTCAGCCCTTTCACACAGCCCGTACATTTCACTACACAACAAGAAGGTACCTAAATAACAGTTTTATCATTATAGCTGCAGAGTGTAAGCACATTTGTTACGAGGATTGAAGTTTTAAGAGTCACCCCCGGTTTCTGAGTACATTTAGCGGCAGTTTATCTATTCAATAGCGTTAAAACTCATACAATAAAAAACGCTGTCAGTGTCAGTTTTTGGAAATTTAAACGATGAAATCAGTAATAGTCGTTTGTCACGGACAAAACTCAACTCACTTTTCTTTTATCACTGTTATAATTGCTACCTTGATGAGAGATGACCAATTTATCTTATTATTTATATTAAAAATATTTTTTCAGCTCCATCATCGACGCCACTAGGAATACAAGTGCAACAGACAGACAACCCTGGAGAACTGGTGGTATCCTGGCTACCACCTCCCAGAGAAAGTCACAATGGACTTCTCCAGGGGTACCACGTTAAAGCTGTACCTAGATTAAGTGGAGAACCAGGTACATATATTTCAAAGGCTACTTTTGTACTTTCCTTTCTTTCATTATTTTTGGGGTCTATAGCCATAAAAAACATTTTTTTCCAGTACCCAACGATACTCAAACCAAAATGGTAAAAGTTATGTCTAGAAAAGGCAAACAAGAAACTACGCTAAGTGGATTACTTAAGAATATGCGGTGAGTCCTTTTTTATCCTAAGAGTCAACAAACGATGGCATTTGAAGATATACTCATATGATAATTTTTTCCTCTTTCAGTTATGCAGTATCAGTAAGTGCCTTCAATTCAGCTGGTAACGGCCCGTTCTCGTTGTCAGTTTATCAAACAACGAGAGAAGGAGGTGAGTTCTTTATAATTAAGTCAACTTTTAATCTTACTTACTTAAAAGGCTTGAATTAAGCGCTGATAACATTAACAGCTCACGATCATAATCACTGTTGAAAAACTCTTCCAATTCTGTTTTGTTCGTTAGGCCCAAGAAAAACGTAAATCACATTTATCAAAGATTTTCCTCTACAAACATTTATTGACACCGATAATTCATTATGTTCCAGCCCCTGAACAGCCTCCATCGGGAGTAGAATGTCGAGGAGTGTCGTCATCGTCATTGAGGATAGCTTGGCAGCCTATTACAGCGCAAGGAACTTCCTTGCTCGGATATTCTGTATATTTTAGTACTGAAGGTGAGAGAAAGAAAGTATTATTGATAGATATACTTTAGAGATATTTGATTGTTGCATTCAAAGAACAGATTGTCTTAAGAGAATTATGACTGCGATGCCCATACATTTTATTTATTTTAGAATTTATTATCGAATTAACCAAGAAAGGCTTGATAATTACCCGTTTTGATATTCTTCTTCGTGACTCCACATGGAAGAAACTTAACTGAGTAATAAAGTTATATATTTAAATGTTATATATCTTATTTCAGATGGTCCGTGGCAGAATATAAGCTCGCCTCACACTGAGCTGTACCTACAAGCATTACTAAAATATACAAACTACACCGTTAAAGTAGCAGGATTCTCAAATTACGGCCTAGGACCTTTCTCCTATCCTATTGTCTGCACTACTTTGCAAGATGGTAAGTTATAAACACAAATAAATTTAATTGAATTCTAAGATGCACCAGCTCTTTGTTATCCTCGATTCACATCGACCAGATCAGCACTGCTGTGTATGATAGTAAAAATAAAGAATCATGGAATATGAATGCAGACCATTCAATTGGCTTTATAGTAAGACCGAGTAATATTAAAATTGTGTTTCTATCCCAATTGAATATAAAACAGGTTCCATTTACTGTTCAAACTAATCAATGAATTACTGTAAACTGGAACCGTGTACAAGTGAAGCCTCGGACAGTCCTAAAAATGCTTTATTATTTATTTCAGTACCAGGCCCACCATCAGCTATCAAAGTATTGGTGTCATCATCCACCTCTTTACTAGTCAGTTGGAAGAGACCTGAACAACCAAATGGAGACATCACTCATTACACTGTGTACGTGAAACCAGTGTCAAGGTAAAATTCGTATTGCATTTTTATTAACTTTATTGTTAGGCGATAATTTCTTTTGATTTCTCGTGTGTCTTTAAAAATTTAAAAATAGGTAAAATTTGCGGTCTTGGTCCTCGCAGAGAGAATATGGTCACAGTAGATACTGAAAATGATTTAATCAAAGATGGCCCTGAGTATTTTGTTCACACACTTGACCACTACCAGATAATCTCTTAAGCATTTCGCTTATGTTAATGATACTGGGTATCGTAGCCAAATATCACCACCCTATAAGTAAATTACAATGAATGGCTTATTTAAATGAAACTTTACTCCAAGAGCATTTATTTTTTCAGAAAAAACACGCCTCCGTGACCAAACATTATTTCTGGAAGTAATTACCAGAATTGTTAAAGCATATCCTACTTTTCTTTTTTAGTACAATGTCTCCACAAAGCTACCGAGTGGAAGCTACCCTAGAAACATCATTACGGCACCTAACGTATCCTCTATCAGGTCTCTCTACTGGCAGACAGTATGAAATATTTGTGAGAGCTCATACTGCTGTGGGAGAGGGAGCGCCGAGTAATCGAGTGCATATTGATTTGAGTTCTAAAGGTATGTAGATTAATTTATATTAGTAAAAAATAATTTAATGAATGTTGGTGCTGAGCTTTTCAAAGATTTTGCCAATATTTGGATAGTATGTCTTATCGGAAAATGGCCAAATTTAACCGTTTTTCGTAAATAAGAGTCCCAAGCAAAGAGATTTTAACTGTTGACTGTAACTTTTCATTCAATACATTTCAGAGGAATGCCTAACATTTTCAATTGCAATACTTAACTTAAAACCAATGCCTATTGCCTATATTCTTTTTGTTACAGTCGTAGCCGGAGTAGCGTCATTAGGTGGTCCCATGTCGGTAGGCGTTGGAAGTTCCTTGTTACTGGTGTGTCAGTGTGTGGGTGTACCGCCACCTCGCACCGTGTGGTACCACAAACACAACATCATCACACACCATCCCCGGTTCACGAGGAACCATGATGACAGTCTTCTCATTAATAGTAAGTATAATAATATCAAATTTATTTTCTAGAAAGGACATTATTAATTTTATACCACGTCTTAATCTGCAGGTGATTTCGTCAAATAAATGCAATAGTTTACAATTTTTTTTTCAATAGTTTCTTCAGTCGCATCTAAAGACTAAAGCAGAAATTAACAGAATGCTTTGCTTGCTTATAATTAGTTTGTCTTATCACAAACTTTATAAATAAACCCAAACTCGTCTATGCTGGGGTTTTGTCTTTATGCGTATTTTGTCAATGTAAAACTGTGGAGTTCCTCAGGGTTAATAACTCAAATACCGTGCAAACTGTAGACTTAAATAGCTGCAAAAGATTTAAATACTAAACCTGCATAGATTCAGTTGGTCTTTGTACCAAACTCTTCTATGTAAGTGCAATCTATGTATATTGAATCAAATTTCTCCATCTTTCAGACATAGACCAATCCCTAAGCGGCAACTACACGTGCCTCGCAAAGAACCTGTACGGCTCAGACTCAGTGTCGTACTCGGTCTCAGTGCTACCGACCCCAGAGCCGCCAAGCTTGAGAGTGACGTCACATAAGAACGCGATACATCTGCAGTGGGAGCTGCCGACGAAGATTGGGGGAAGGGCGCAGAAAATTAGTAAGTAGATTGCTTAATGTAAATTTAAAGCTGGTATTTTTCTGAATTGGAACCGCTTGTAATTTCAGTACTCTATGTATATCGAGGTATTAAAAAATCAGCTAGCTTCATGAAAAAGCGTGATAGGAACGAAAATATTAACCATGCATTCCTTGGCTTAGAAAGAAATGTTCTCCAGCTGACTAAAGTTACATTTATCACTTTGGTCAGTCATGAGGTTCAAGATTATGGCTTTGTTTTAATAAGATGTTAAAAGAAGCTTAAACGAAATTATTTGCTTTATAATTGCATCGACTGAAAATAAATAATTAATAAATGATCTCAATCTATTTTGTTTATTTCTGTTATTTTTCTGTATATTTTTATTTCTGTGTATGATCGTTTGGCCGAAACTAATAATTATTATTATGATAAAATTTTTGACGGCTTTACTTCTTGAGGAATTACGTTCAGAGTAGTAAACGCTAGCGAATCATGCAATAGAAAAACTTTATCCTATATACCAGTAACTCGTCTTTACAGGTTACAATCTAACATGGAAAGAAGCAAACGGCAGTTGGCAAGACGCGTGGTCTAGTAAAGGAACATCAATCCAAGGGATCCAGGAGTACACTCTTCAAGGTTTAAAGTGTGGTACAAAGTACTCAATTAGAATGACAGCAGCGAACAGTGTGGGAGCGTCGCAGCCTACTTATGTTGATGCTACGACATTGGGTGGAAGTAAGTACCTGTTTGTTTGTTTTTCGTATGGTTAGTGGTCAACCAAGTGTCAAAGTTGTTCAAGCCGCCCGAGAGGCCTTTGACATGGCTTAACGACTGTTATCTTAGTAGACAAAAGCCGGGACCGACTTTTTACGTGCCTTCCGAAGCACGCAGACGCCAAGCTCAAATACCACTATGCGGTCACCCATCTATGGAATGACCGCGCCAACGGTTGCTTACCCACAGATCGTTTACCGACCGGTGAGCGCAACTGGCTATGGGCGCCTCAGTAAGTACCTATAAGAAGAAATTTATTTGACAGATTATTGTCTATACCTGGTCTAGTAAATTTTAGATATTTTTTTTGCATAACTTCAGTTATTCCTTAGAATATAGTCATGCATGCGACCACTGCAAAGGAGGTCGTGGTAATTCTTTGATTTGACTTAGCGTGTGCTGGTTTTATGTTAGAATTATGTACTAAAAAACCAAAATGATGCTATGCCTTAAAGCACTTATTAAGTGAACAGCACAATATATACAACTATTGTACAATTAATGTCTTATGGTCGAAAAGGAGAATAGGTACTATATTCAACAGAAAAAATATTCCTAATTCCTCTTCAATGGTTAAAAAATATTCTTCTGTTTCACAGTACCAATTTCACCAACCAGTACAGAATGGTTCTGGAGTAACGCAACACATATTTATATACAACTAAGCGGGTGGGATGATAATGGATGTGAAATCACAAGGTTTGACGTAGACTTCAAAGAGTACGGCAGTAAAGTTTGGAGGAAAGCTGACAACAGACTGGTAAGAATATTTTCTATTAAAAAAGACCGAATGACCCACTAAATCTTTCGGCAGCATTTTAGTATAAAAAAGTCGTTTGGATGGTCAGCTGCAAATATAGATTTCAGAATATAAGAATCTTGGAAGACAAGAAATTAATTATTTGTTGAAACATCTATTACTTATAATAAATCTGTAGAGAGGTCAATTCTGTACATTGAATATATTTAAAAAAAAACCAATGGGAGATGTTTAGTAACGGATACTGATACCGAATCTGCAATTTATAATTTTCTTTTCTGTCTGTCTGTCTATCTGTCTGTCCTCCGTCTGTATGTGTCGCTATCACGTAAAAACTACCGGATAGAACGCACTGAAATTTGCTATATGCATAGAATAAGTAGTGGAGCAATTTCTAGGATACTTTTTATCGCATAATTTTTCATAGATTTTTAGAAAATTGAAAAAAATACGTAGAAATCTTTCGAACCTGCGTTTCCCTAAAGATACCATAGATGGCGTTGCGAATCCATTTCACAACATTCGCAATATTCGCGGCGCCTGCCGTATCGATACCTGTTGTTCGCACCAACCAATAGATGGCGTTTTAGTCCGCAACACAGCATGTTTTTCCTAATTAATTTATTTTGATTGCTTTATTGTAAAAAAAAATACCTTTAAAACAGGCTATACATTTATAAGATTTTCGAACATAAATGTTGAATGATATATTACACAAAAATGTTGGTTCGTGCGTCCGGTGCGGTCGGGATATCATAGATGGCAAACCGAGTAATTTCGTTTGTTGTCGTTTTTCGCCGCAACTAACAGATGGCGTTGTAGTTCGTAACACGTAACCAAATTAATTGGTTGCATTAAGGAAATAAATTGGATAGCTAAGAAACAGACTATGTGGTAAGTTTTAAAAAATAAACAACGGATGATATATAAAAAATAATTACGGGTTACGCGGTTTCGGACGTATCATCGCAAGTATACCTACATTATTACGCGTGCGAAGAGCTCCGGCACAGATAGGTCTGTCTGTACCTATAATAATATTCTGAATCCAGACGGGTAAGCAATGGTCAGTCTATAATAAGGTATTATATTTTACACTGTAAACTGGTACGGATACAGACGAGAGAGGAAAAGAAGGTAACCACAGGAAATCAGGCCTGCCTGAGCCTGTGTCACATTGTGTGCTCTTCGGGTCCCTTTCGTAAATAACCATTAGTTGACAAAAGAGTTGTAAGCATTTTTATGTGTAGGTGTGTAGTGCTTAGCAATTCGCGTGCTCAAACGAATAACCAACAGTACGAAATTCACGCGAGCAAAGCCGCACGGGTCAGCTAGTGTAGTTATAAAGTGTTTGATAAAAAAAATTACAAATGTTACATACATAAAATTACATTAATTTATATATACACAGCCTTGTACCCGTGGCGGCACAAAGAAGTCAGACAACGATTGTTTTTTTTTTATTGATAAAGTGGAAATGGCATTAGTTTTTTTGGGAAGCACATTACCAATTTCTAAGTGTTATATTGGTTGGTTGTTAACGCCGAAATCATTTGCCTTTTTCCAGCCTCAAATAGACCAGACCTGGAACCACTACATCTCTCCCTCAATCCTCAATCAGCCGAATTCCTTCGTGCTAGCAGAGTTAATACCAGCTCAGTGGTATCACATACGAGTGAGCGCGGAGAACGCAGCTGGAATATCTACGTCATTGTATAGTTATGCTACTACTACTGTTTTAGGAGGTAAGTAAAAGCTAGTAAAATAGCTTAATCGAGAGATTTATCAAACTTCCTATAGACATTTTTTCGTTAGAATATTCTATTAAATTCTCTACGCGTTTGCAATGGTTTTCTTTGACTGGGTTCATCAGCAGCCGTCAGCTGGTTAGCACTTGTGGTCATGTCCAGTACAATTTACGCCGAAACATCAACCAAACCGAAGATGATGCATGATTGCAAGAATCTCAATTTTTCTCTAGCAATCTCTGCCATTTGAAATATTTATTGGTTAACTTGTTGACATTAGGTTTATTTTTCTTTGCATTGCAGAATCAATAGGACCGCCCTCTGAGTTCCTGGATTTGAACATGTTGGTGATCATCTGCAGTTCAATATTACTGATGATTTGCTCGCTAACATGCGTATATATTCTAGTCAAAAGGCATAAGTAAGTTGCTCACAGTTACGTCTTAATATCAAATCGGAAGCTCCGCTGTGTTTAAAATTATCTTCAGCCCTTCGCCAGAGTATTTGATTACTTTGTATTTCATCTAAACGCTCTAGTGCTGTCTGGATTCTGTGAACGAAACGTTTTATTTTGTGCAACTGCTGCGAAATAGCCTTGTTGACGTCACACTTCGTTTGCGCCTTGCACAAACTTAAGATAAAAATGCTTCCCCACTTTCACACTCAGTATTCCTCAGAAAAAAAAGACGTCTAAAATTATTAGTTTACTATTAATCTGTTCATCAAAGTATGAATTGACTTCTTTGTTATTTCTTGCAGCCATCAACACCTAACAGAATACAGGAACTCTTTAACAGCAGAATGCAAGTCTGAACGTAGTAACGTGACAGTGAACACACCGCAGAGTGTACCGACTGATATGAACAATAGAGTTTATAGTACACCTGTGCATCTGACGGCTGATAATAAACATGGTGAGTTTAGAAAGAGATGGGAAGTGGTAGAATGAGTGTAAGAGAGAAAGAGAGATTGTTGAAGATGTTTGTGATTTTGAAGGCAAAGATGTCTTCAATGTTACTGACGAATGATATTCCATTTACGTTTAGATTTTGTTATCAGAATTGTAGGTTTTTGTATGTTGTTGCACCTAAAAATATACTTTTGTTACTACAGAGTACGAGTGCATACGATATTATTCGTCTCTTAACAAGAAATCTTAAAATTGGATATTTATTTATTTTACTACCTATAGTGATTACAATAATTGTAACACGTTGGGAGCACTGCATATGTTCCTATGTCTTCCATAATTATGCATTGGTTCATCGTATTGTATTTAGTATGTTAACTTTGTTTCAGAACTATACGAAATAAGTCCATACGCTCAATTTGCAATAGGGTTCCGCACGTTTGGACACGTTGAGAACCAGGAAGTACCGAATAGGGTACATTTACCTGGTAACAGCAAATCTAGATATGACAGTGGTAAGTGAAAAAAGAGAATTTCATGTAACTAAGCCTTAGCTCGTGGTATATCTTAAGTCACTGAAGATATTTGTGTGCTTATAATTATAACTAAGATTGTACAGTCACAAAAACGCCGATGCAAAATTCAATATCTTCGCAACTTCTTCACATTGTGGTTCAAATTTCTTTTTATAAGGTGAATATTTACATAGATATTATATTATTTACAGGAACATTAAACTAAATTAAAATTTACACAATTACAAAATGATAAAAAAATCAATAATTTGTGTACAAACAAAAGTTAACTTGACTATGACTTTTCCCATATGAGTTGAAGTTGACTTATTGTAATTAGATTATTTATTTATGTGTTCCAGAAACAAGCTTTCAAATGAGATCGGAGTCTGAAGAAAGTGACTGCGTATCTCGAACAACAACTTTAAAAAGTGCTCCTAGAAGTAAGTTTTCATATTCCTATTCCGTTTCTTTTATAAAAAATTGAAATTTACCGTTTATACTTCCGTGTAAGGGTATGTAGGTTGTATAATTATAAAAGACAATTGTGGTTATTTCGTTATACATAATATATAAAAAATAAAGTATTGGCCATTGACGATGGAATGGGAGATTTGAAACGTTTTCAATGATAAACGAAACGATAATGTTTGCACGTATGAAGGATAGAGGTATTTTTGTACCACACGTACAAATATTTACTAGTATTTACATACTAATACGTAAATGTTTTACTTGTTTTTTAATATACGTATATGGTATGATATTTAATAAATCTTTTCTATTTCAGAAGCGTGCAGAGTACCACACCATAGGTAGCTGAAACAACAGTTGAATTAGTAAATAATTTTGAAAAGGTTGTGTTCATATCAACTTAAAACTCAATTTTATAATAGCTGTATTATAATATAATAAAAATCTAGTCACTGGAATACTTTTAACATAGATTTTTGTTTGAAATCAAATCTTTCATCTTAATCAATAACGAAAAAATCTCCAAAATTGGTACGAACGACTTTTAAATATAATTTAGAGTAAGTTTTGTAATATAATGTTTAAAAATGTATAAAATTAAGAAACATTTTTTGTAACCTTTATTAAAGAAGATGATTATGTCAAAAAAGGAAAATTGAAATTGAATTTCAGAAATCTGTGTGCGGCTGTTTCAAAAATCCTGTTTCAGTTTCTGTATTTTGTTTTCGACGACATTGTTCTTTTGAATAGTTGATCTGTGTATGTAGTAGTTCTGTAATTTTATTTATAAGTAGATAAATTAATAATTACCAGTTTCATAGTCTTCAGACATATAATTTGCTTCTAGGATGAAGTAATAGTACCTTTTTAAAGGACTTTAATGAGTTCGTTGTTTGACGACAGGTTGTAATTGCATTAGTACATTTAAAACGATTTTTTAACTAAGAAACTGACTGCCAGATTTTAAGTATGGATTGTTCATAATAATACTTTTTAATGAAACAAAGCATATCAATAGTCCAAAATCTACAATATACTTCGAATAAAAATACACTGCCAACTTCATTTTACTAATAAAATAAATAAAGCACGAGTTACGCTTGGAAATGTGGATTTTAATCAATTTGTATGAAATGAAATAAGTAACCCTTTATGTATGAAATTTTATAACTGAATGTGTAAATTTGATTTTTGTTTTCTGTGAATGTCTGAAACTAAGGAAACGGGAATAAAGTAGAAAAAAAAACAAATTGAAAAATTAATTATCTTCAAAAAGACTGATTGTTTAACGTTTATTTTGTAATAATGTGTAAATCCTCGATTTACTATAGAAATAAAATTTCGAAAATATTAAATGTTAGTATACTAATGTTTGTTTTATTTTGCTCCACAATCTTAATAACCAACATTTTACACTAATCGGTAGCGCAACCTATGGAGAAAATTTGTATGAAAATCTGATCAGCACCTCTAGCGGGTGCCGTAGGAACTAGTATGCTGCTGGAAATACTTTTGCCTCCTTGATATATTTGCCATTTCCGTCTGATTGGCTTACTTTCGGCAATCCTATATAGGCAAGTAAGTATTCAAACAACACAAAAAAATAACTTGAAGATAGTAAATGAAACATTGCAAAAAATTATCACGACACAGAATTTTTATCTAGCTGGAAAATGTCCTCTTAGATCAACTTTACCAGATGAAAGTCACGGGTTCTCGTTATACATTTTTGTTATGCTAACTATGCAAATAGTCCCACAAGTACTGCCTTATTACTCATGATAATTATAAAAGTCCCCAACCCGCACTTGGCCAGCGTGGCGGACTCGAGGCCTAAACCCCTCCCCCTCGTTTGGGAGGAGACCCTTGCCCTGCAGTGGGACAGTAACGGGTTATAAAAAAAATGTTCTTGTCGCCGTCCCATGTTTTGAAAATTGGTTGAAATTGACAAGACATTGATAAACTAATCTCGTACTTGTGATACAAAAATCTGCTAAACACTTAGTATTAATAGTATTTCAATACACTTCATCAACCCAAACTCAACCAAATCCAAACAAAATGTACTCAATAACTCTTCAAAAAGAAACCACAAAAAAACTATCTTACAATATTTAAGTACCAAAGTCTATTAAAGTAACGAAAATGTTTGGGAAACTTTCAACGTAAAAGTTTTCAACTGATATCGTTTCAAACAAGCGTTTAGTTAGAGAGTGCTCTCAACCGAAAAATTGCTGCGAAGACTTCAAAAGGGGATATCGTTAGGCACTTCTAGTTTTTCTATAGTGAGACTAATGAGTGAAGTTTTAGAAACTGATGTTAATTATGAAGTTTATAGTTGTTGGTTTTGATATCTGAAATAGTGTTCAGAATAAATTCAGATTAGTGAGTTACAGAAAAGGTGGTTGCTTTCTTTTGCTGGTGAAGGTGGTTTTGTGGTAGTACGCGTGGTCATAGATTCGATTCCCATATTGTGTGAGGCAATGGATAATTGTTTATGGCTTGCTCGTAATATTATATTTATGTGAATTTGAAAGAATTTACTTAAGTACAAGCGGAAAATGAAATCAAGTTTAGAATGAATGATTATCAATTAACATGATGGGAGCTACTATCGTTGCTAGCTAAGAAAGTGTTCTAAGCTTACATAAAATTACATTTTCATACTAGTGACTGTAACTTCATAATATAAACTAGCACATTAGAGTCTTATGGTGAGAATTTACGACACACTAACGATATAGAGGCGTAATCTTATAAAAAACGACCCCGCCTGACTTTCTTAAGGGGTAGGTAGAGACCAGAGAACAACACTTGGTGCGATCCTTGCAAACGAATTTGCTTCATTTATATCTGTACATCTTGTCATACGGTAAGTTCACTTACCCCGGCTTCTGAGGTACATTTAGCGGTAGTTTATCTATTCGATAGTGTCAAAACTCATATAAAAAAAGCTATTGAATAGATAAACTACCGCTAAATGTATCTCAGAAACTGGGGGTTAATGATAAAGAAGGCGTTTAAGTCAAAGGAATTAAGTCACATTAATAATTTATTCTTTTTCTACTTTTATACTCACCACTTCATTCCACTTTGACCTTGACAGATATTCTAAATTTAGTGAAACAAAAACGTATCTTTATCGTTGCAAATTAGGTCATCGATTTAAGCGAGGGATCCAATTTTACGGTCGGTCTCGTTCGGCCTCGTGGGACCGTACTTGCTACAGTTCTGCATGTTCCAATTGAAGTTTTCTTGTATGTTATTAGGCTTGATATTGTTTTAGAGTGGAACAGTGAAAGTGATTAAAGAGGGATAAAAGTTTTTCCTACCGCTATTACAAAAGCCATAATGATAAAGAGTGTACAATATGCTCTGACAACCCATAACTTTATTTACTCATTACTGTCCATTTGCTTGGCAAAGATCTCCTCCCGAATGAAGAAAGTGTCTTGACTCCACCACGCTGTCCAAGTGCGGGTTGGTGACTTTGCGTACCCTAAAGAAATGTATGAATTCCAAAACTACGGAACAAATTTTGATCATAACTCTCGCGTTGCATGTTTAATATATAATACACTCGCCGTGGTGCAACCTGCACCGAAACCTTAGGTATTCTAAGGTAAAATGTGGGTTTACGTTAATTCCCGTATCCTATCATAATAATTTTACATATATAAAACGAATTAGATTAATTAGTATAGTACAGTGAAGAATAAAGAAACTAAAGACAATCGTAACTGGTAAGTTTAAAAGAAGATTATTATATAATATCTCAACTTAGAGAAAATATAAAATCTTTTGACCCTTCAACGACCAAGTAATTCTCAATACAGAATTTTCGATACGCGTTTCGTTTTTAATCTATCCAATGAAGTCTAAAATTAAGTTGACGGAGATCAATTTCAGTTTAACCTTTGGCGTCAAAGGGTTAACAAGTTTTTGGTGAACCTAATAGATCAATGAATTCTAAGAATTTACTAGTGATAAAAAAGATCCTTCAATCTAAAAATGGGTATGGTTTTTAATCTAAGATAAATATAATATGATTTGGCCAATTTTCGTTGTAGTCTATATCCATGATAATTGATAATTATGTACTCGCAAAGTTCGTGTTATTTATATTAACATCATATACATTTCTAGGTAAGCATATTAACAGTAACATTGACACGACCGCGATCTCAAGTAGATTGATCTAAAATTCTTTTAGAAAACATACATTCAATCTACTTGAGATAATCTATAGGATCTTATCGATCTATAGGATAATAATATGCTCTGCTATCAAATTTGTGGTTTTTAGACATAGTAAATTATTTGCTAGGTCAGGACAAAGAACACTTAAGAATCCATAAACACGCAAGCCGAGTCACAAGCAAAAACTAGTCTACAATATCAAAAACCTCCTCGCAGACAAGTCAACCGTTTATTTACATTATTTGTGCCATTCAATTTAAAGTTTCGCTTACAAAGCCGAACGTATCGTTCAACAAACTTGGTTACCGAAAAGGTAAATTGTAGAACTTTATACCTACTGAAGTTCTGCTTGAAATATTCTGTGAAAACAATTGAATTTGTTAGATTGCTCGATTGTTTCCTCTGCTGAGTAATAGTTGATCAGTAGCACGATTTTTTATAGTCGATACTGTTGAAATTCGAAAGTTTGACAGTTAGAATGTACTGCCAAAATAGTTCCTACGACGCCCGTTAGAGGCGCTGAACAGATTTTCATACAAAATTTCTCGATAACAAGCCGGTTGTTGGTAGCCGTTAGTGATGAAAAATAGTGGTACAGTAGTCGACAAAACATTATGTATGCTTTGTCAAAAAAAAAATCTTAACTTAAATTGCGTTGTATTTTGCGGTATATTACGTTAAAACTAGCTAGACGCATGGTGTATGCAATAACTGGGTACTTTCTCTATTAGTCAATCTTGTTAAACCCGGTGGAATATTCCAATACAATCTGCAAAAGATCAGGCGGTAGATCAACGTAACGTGTTTCAGTATTAGGTAACGGGACACGAGAAAAAATCCTGTTGCAGGAGTCGTCTTAAAAAAATACATGTATGCAATTGGAGGTTAACTAATTGAAATATTGTACTCTGCAAAAACACTGATATTTTTACCAGAAAACCAAGTGTTTTAACTATTTGACCCGATTCAGAATACGAACTCAAGACACGAGAACAGCAGTCAGTGCACTATCGAAACATTCAAGATGCATGCTTGTAGAGGTTTAGTCTTTATATATCTTGCTCGTTATGTAAAATAAATAATATTACATTACTTCAAAACCTTCAGCTTCCATTATCAGTGATGAGGTTAATCTATTCTGAGCGTTGAATCACACGGCTGGATTGCGATGTCATCCCGAGATGGGACGCCTCATTTTGGGACGAAAATCGACCTCTCATTAATTCTACTCAATTTATCATGGCTTTTTTGGTACTGGGTTACGCCTTTTGGCCTTAAGTGTAGTAGATGTGGGTACTAATTAAGTAGAGAATATTATGACCATAATAATATAGTGAGAGCATATTATTATCATTTACTTATTATTATATTAAGTTCTTAGAATATATTTTCTTATGGGTGACACAAAACAATAGTGAGCAACATAGAACTTTTGCCACATTAGCAGGCAACTTAAAGTTCGATTCCAGAATGGTGCAAATTTGTTTCACATAGTTTGTTTTCTTAGTTTATCTGAATATTTAATCCCGAAATTGGTAACATGCCTGATGCATTTAAATTCGCTCCTTTGACCTAGGACAAGCAGTATAATGGCAAGAAGTAGGTGTATATTCAAATACCTACTAATGATTCTCTGGCAGTCTTAGTATATTAAAAAATTATAGTATTTTATTCATTATTACGCAAAATTTTCACAACCTAAAAATATATTCCCGAAATTAAACCAACATCGTAATTTTAATATCAAAACATCATCTTAGAATTTAGTTTCCGTCGTCTATAATTACGAACGATATGCTTCCTCTAATTAACGTTCAGTCAATTACAGCCTCCGAAATTATCGACTAAATATCTATAACATGCAAGGAAAACGGAAGGAAAACAGGAAACTGTTGGCTTGTATGGAAAATTATTTGATTATGTAATGTTGTAATAGATTATAATATTTGGTGGTAGAGGTTTCTGCTTGTGGATTTGTCTGTGTTAAAAGATATCTTTTAAATATTTCCGGACTAAAACTGTTCTGTTCTGACTATAAAAAAATGCAGTATCGTCCTTGAATTGGTAAAGTTTTTCACTAGATTAAGCATACAACATAGCTCAAAATCAAAAAATCAATCAGACTAGACTTTAATTGCTAGCTTAGATAAGAGTCCTTAGCAAAAGCAAAAAAACTGTGTTGTGTGATCCTCAAAGTTCTCAAATTTTAAAACTTGGTGTAAAACACATTCAATGTATTTGATACAAAGATAAAAACAATCGAAGCTAATAAAAACGTGATAAAAGAAATAAAAAGCCATGGTAAATTTACTACCCTTAGAATTTTTGGTAAGCTTTAATGTATTTTTGACATTGTTTTCATATAGTTATATGGTACCGAATGTTATACCTATCAGACAGTCCGATTAAAATAATAAAACAAACTAAAAAACCTATTTACAATGTCCACACTAGATATAGAACATCGAAGACAAACTGAAACAAGCAATTAAACTGTAGCCACTGTAGATTAATTATTTGTTTGCTCCACAAACTATGCTGGGTTGCGGTTTACTCTACATCCTATAGATTTAAACGAGAACTTTCGAGTGAGTTCGATTCGAGTTTTTAGATAGAAATAAATGGTGAACCGTTGTACGCAGCAGATTTTTGTTCAGTTGAAATCTAGGTGTAAAATTTCAGTACTATAGCATGTCATTTGCTCTGGAATAATCTATACTAATATTATAAAGCTGAAGAGTTTGTTTGTTTGTTTGAACGCGCTAATCTCAGGAACTACTGGTCCAATTTGAAAAATTCTTTCAGTCTTAGATAGTGCATTTATCGAGGATCGTAAATCGTTGTTACGACCAATAGAAGCGGAGAAGCAACGAAAAATGTTACAAAAACGGGGAAAATTTTGACCCATTCTCTCATATGTGACGCAAGCGAAGATGCGCGGGTCAGCTAGTATATTATATTTATCAAAAATAGACTTAATAATAATATGAAACATTTGGGAGAGTAGAATTACACGCTTTTTAGTTATTTGTTGCTTGAAATTCTAGTATTAATAAGCCTCAAAGTTTAAAACCTTCTAATGCCTAAACTAAACTGTGTTAAATTATAAACCCAAAGCAATTTTTTCAGTAAAAAGCACTCAAGAATTTGATGTAAATTACATCTGCACTAACTTTTTTGTCAGAGCATTAATACTCAATTCAATAGACGGCATATCATCTAATTTTACAATCTTCATGTTTAGTAAATATTTTAAACGGATCCTTATACTTAACTACTTCTAAATGAAATTCTCGCAAAGACAATATTCGAGTTATAAATATCAATAGTAGGGAGGCACGAATTCAGAGGTCCAACTTTATATTATCGGAGTTCGCAAGTTGTCGCGGTTCGACGAAAGTGTTGCTTGCACAACAATCGGTTTGTTTGCACAATAATTTTGCACAGTATTATATTGTGCCAAATTATATGGAGATTAAAATATCATGCATACGTGAAATGTACTAGTAACTGGCGGTCTTATATAACATCTTGTATGGATGTGAATGAGGCAAGGGAAGTATGTAAGGATCGTACCTGCCTACCCTTATGGGAAAAAGGCGTGATTTTTAGTATGAACTTTTTTTTTAATCAAGGTCTTAGGTTCGCAAGACGTAAATGTATCGGCTTTGGATATCTCAGAAAAAAAAACCAAAACTAGATGGTTGCGTTGTAGACATTCATTTTGTAACCTAAAAAAGAAAAACACAAAAATATGGTATGGGTGAGTATATGCATTTATTATACGTTTTATGTATGTATTGTATTCTTTATTTCTTACGATACTAGAATGTTCCTTGCTTTTAACTATGTATGTACACATAACAAAACATAATTACCCAAAGAAACAATACTTATCATAATAATATAGTGCTCCAGACATTTCTTGACATCTGAGTATGTAATAATTTTATTTCGAGGACAATAAAGCACGATTTCCAGGTCTCTGACTCTTGTATGTATTTGTCTAAGAATATTTTCAATAGTACCCCGGACTTCTGTAACGTAACCGGTATATACTTGCCCTCTATTCCGAAGGACCTAATACAGCTAATAGCGAGACTTGTGTGTACACCACACCTAGACCTATAACTTTAGGTGGTTTTATTAGTAAAAAATATAATAAAGAAATGCTATTAAACCTTTCTTATGTCCAGGGTCAAACTGCTCCTGCGGAATTCCAAGCAGTACTTGTATATCACGAATGCAAGAATCGGCCCAAAGACGCAAACGACACAGGTGCCTCTGTCGACGACCTAAGTGCTTGATGATACGAAGACGAATGGCAAACGTGAGTTAAAACTGCCATAGCAGAACTTGTATATTAGGTCGGGGAAAAAGTCTTTTCGTATTATACTATGTATAAACTTGTAATAAAATCTTTTCACTACACAAAAAAGCTCGATATTTGGGTACCTCACGAGGTCACTGAAAGAAACCTAATGAACCGTGTACTCATTTGTGATTCTTGTAGCCAAAGATATTTTATTACAAGTTCATACATACTATAATGCGAAAAGACATTTTCCCCGATCTAATATTATTACCGAGTAGAGATGACCTCTGTGGTGCAGTAGCGCGCTACTACCATCGCGTTGAGAGATCGTGAGTTCGATTCCCACACGAAACAATTATTTGTGCGACCCATACATTCTCGAGTGGCTGGCGTTAACTGTTTCAAGCTACTTGTAATAAAAATAGTTCTTACAGAAAGGGAACTAGGGGCGTTGATTATTTTATTAGATTTCCAAGTATAAATATTTTTATTTACATTGCATGCATGTACATTTTTTTAGCACTTTTGTGGAGATTTTCTGGACTCTACCCAAATTTTTTATTCTGTTTAGGCGTTTTAACGAAGTAGACAGACAAACGCTTCTACATTTTTAATATCAGAAGGAAGCTACTAAAGTCGGAGATAGTATTTCACATGAAATGAATTTAATCCAGAAGTAGTCCTGGTTTTTTAATTGGAATGTATCGTAACTAGTTCATGACCTTTGCTGTTAAATATTAAAACAATTAAAATGATAGAAACCTTATAGCATAATTTGCAAACGTTGTATTTAGCGTCCAACATTAACTTTAAGCTATGAAACGGCTATTTCGCTCAAGTTATTCAAGCAGTCGTGGCCGAGTGGTTAAGGCGTCTGACTCGAAATCAGATTCCCTCTGGGAGCGTAGGTTCGAATCCTACCGGCTGCGGTCCTTCGTGGTCTACTCTTTTTGTCGAATAATTTAGTATAACTAACGATATTATTGGCTAGTCAAATATTTCATTGAATTCAGTAAGATTGGTTTTAATTATTTAAGACGATAATTAATTTTTTTATTTATTAAAACGATACACACTCATAGTTATTTATTGTTTGAAAAGGTATAACAAAATAAACATTAAACATTTGTGCGGGAAGCGCCACTATGATTCCATTTTTTATAATAAAAGCTAAAATCAGTCATTATACAATATTTAATTACCAATATCTTTAATTTTAGGATAAAATGCTACTAAACCAAGACCTTAAACTTATAAATGTTAAATTATATATTTATCAAATACAAATGTCAGTAGAAGTACCTATATTTTTGTGTTGGTAAAGTTAACATGGAAAAGTACAGATACCACAGTGCCTCGATTCTCTACCACTATCGACTACCGACAACCGGCTAGCTATCGAAATTTTGACATTTAGAATGTACTGCCAAAACATTTCCTACGACACCCGTCAGAGGCGCTGATCAGATTTTCATACAAAATTTCTCGATGACAGGTCGGTTGTCGGTAGCCGATAGTAGTAGAGAATCGAGCTACAGTAGAGAGTTTCTATTACGATTTTCCAGGAAAATCGGTTCTGATTTCAATTAAATGCAGAGACAAATAATTATACGTCAATACTTTTACACTGTCAATAGAAAATAATGAAAGGCAGATTATGACCGGTTTGTGAAGCCTATTTAGCGGTAGTTTATTCATTCGTATGTCATGTTTATATGAGCTTAAGCTATTGAATCGATAAACTACCCCTAAATGTACCTCAAAAACCGGGCATAAAATCTATTGACTGTGTAAAATATTGACGCATTATTTGTATCTTGCGCTAAATTTCATTAATATCGAAAGTGGTTTTTTTAAAAAAATTATATGCCTCTATTTTTTTTTAATCAATTTTATTGGCAAGGTCTAAGTCAAGGCCTTTAGCCAACAAAAGGCTATGTCGGCCTTATAGGGAAACCCAAATTATGTACAGCAAAATCTTAAAAAAACACTTATTTCCTAACTGAAGGCGATCAAAATTAAAAATTAAATTTCATTAATATCTAAAGCGGTTTCTCTAAACCTATAAGCTCCTATTTGTAGAACTATTTTAACTGGCCTATCCAAAAAATATCCTTTCAGAAATGCACCTGCCCTGTCCAACAATGCTGTTCAGAAATATCTACTCCGACTCCTCACACGCTGTCTCCGGTACGATGTCCTGCGTCATGCCCTGACAGCCCTGAAGGCACTCCACCCAAGAATCTTTGCCGATTCACCGTTGATGCTTATTTTACTTGAATAAATACTATAATTTCATTGCTGTTATATTTATTTCGTAGCTTCTGTTCGTGACTTCTTTAGAAAGAAATGGTTTTTGGGGTAAAAACCATTTTATGTGTTTTACTTTCTATATTTTCGAATAAATTTAATAGACACTGAAAATTTCGTAAAATTATTACAGCACGATTACCAAGGGATAACTCTCGGTATCAAAAAGCTTCAAACATCCCAAAGATTTTTGACACGGAACAGCAATCTTAAATTTCACAAGGAAAGTAGTTCTTACTTACATACAGATATATTCAGCTTGGCTATTCCGGCCACCCGTCTATAAAATGTACGGTCATAAATTGCTTGACTACAAAATTGCCGTCGAAATGCTTTAAAACATTGTTTTTATATGCTCTGATTTGATCATATCAAACATTTATTTTTTCTCTTTACCAGTATTAAGATAAGATACCACATTGCTTTAGCACTGTTCATTCCATACTTAATTTTTTTTTAAAACATTTTCCATGTTAGTTTTTTTCTTCAACCTTAAATCTCCCCAGTAAGATTCAATATAAAAATCTAACTCATTAAATAACTTCAACTCACCCTAACTTATATGCCTTTATAAATTTTCGTCCAATTAGCGTTACTTCTCTCACAATATATAATATACTCACTCATATAATATTCTCAACGTCTGCTATATTTGTTTATTAACCCAGCGAAAGGATATTAAATTTCAAACTTTTGTTTACTTGGATGTCGCTCGCTCGTAGTTGTCATATTAAATTGTTTTTTAATGTTTCTGATGTGTATAGTATAAATACTCATATAGAGATATAAATATGTGATGAAATGTGTGCTATAAAATTTCCTTTTGAGGATAAATTTCTGTCCAAGGGTCAGATCAACTGATGAATCGTTTCTGATTGATTTGTATTGACGATTGATAGTCAGATTGGTGTATAAAATTAATTAATTGTTACCTAATATAAGGGCATTCCACAGTTATTTCAGTTAATAGACTTTATAGTAAATAACCGAATTAACAATTATTATCGCAAAAGTTCTTTCTTTTCATAAAAAATACAATCTGGGGGCACGGAAGTGCCCCCGCAAGTCGAGCAAAAAAAAGCGGCACGGCCGTAACATCCTTTTCTCGAAGCAATTCGGGCTATTTTTGACACCCCTATAATTTCGTTGTGGATAAAACAAGAAGCCTGGATTTTCAGCAACTAATCAGTCATTGTATAAACACGGTATATTTAAAATTTCAGTCAATTTGAACCAGTAGTTTAAGAATGACAACTTGTTAAAATTTTGAATTTTGTCACTCACTGATTCACTGACTCACTGACTCACTGACTCACCGATCATCAAAAGTCTAAGGTACTTCTAGCAGACTTAGAAGCTTCAAATTTAGAATACAAATAGGGTTTAGTGTCTTAATCATGGGAAAAATTTAATATTTTCTAATTTCGGTCTAGTTTTCTAAATACAACAACTGCAACAATAACTTTGTAATCCCATATAAATGTATAAGATTTCAAGGTTACATTTGCAGTTAATGAATTATTATTACTGTAGAAAATAAAATAAATAGGTGTAAATAGGTACCTACTTTCCATACAAATTGGACTTATGTTCGCTCTACAAAAAGAAGTGAGATGCCATCAAAAACATTCTGTAAAAACTTCAAGTCTCGCCGTAAAAAGTTGTGAGATCTATATAATACCAAGTCGATTAATCTATTTAGTCTCTACTTAAAGGACCTTCTGTCTTAAGTTATTACGTATGTTATTATCATGCCAATTTAAAAAAAATACCTTTAAAACAAATAGATCGACTTGGTCATCGCAAGAAAACACAAATTCGCCATTAACGTTTCAGGAGCATTAACTTCTCGTCGTGCTGTGTAGTGTGATAGAAACTAATAATCAAATCATGCGATGGCCAGGTCGGTCTATTTGTTTTAGAGGTATTTTTTTTAAATTGGCATGATAATAACATACGTAATAACTTAAGACAGAAGGTCCTTTAAGTAGAGACTAAATAGATTAATCGACTTGGTATTATATAGATCTCACAACTTTTTACGGCGAGACTTGAAGTTTTTACAGAATGTTTTTGATGGCATTTAATTATTAATAGATTTAAAGAACGAAACAATAAAATACGTTGGTTAGAGATTCAGATTTCAAATAACAATTTCACTCGAAGCAATTATATTTGACCTTGTTCCAAAAGTCTGCAAAAACTTCAACAATTATTCATTTACACTCATTAACGAAAGGTGAGCTCAACCGCTCAGCATCGAGGAATCCTTCAACAAATAAATTATACGAGATTACCAAGCCAGTATTAATTAAATTTTATAATTATATTATAACAGGGGTTGCAAACCTGTGGCTGTATATTAAGCCTGTTGTATCTGTAGACGAAACTCCAAACTCAGCCCTATGCTTGACTTTTGATTGACACATGATTTTTACAAAGAAAGCATAATCTCTAAAAATTACCTTCCAGTCATTTACACCAGTTTTGGTCTGCATACTTCAAGTTAACGTTAAATCGAGCAAGTAAACCAAAATAAATTTAAATGTTAGATTCCTCAGTATCTATTACCCAAAATGCTCCAAGTGATTCGTTGTATGAAAGTGTAAAAAAATCCTCGTTACGAAAAGGTTGAGAGCCTCTGTATAATACAAACTGGCTATTTGTGGCGAGAGAAATTTCTAGAAACATAAATTGCGTACCAGTGGTTCCCAACAACAGACCTAACTGCTAAATAACTTGGGCATTACATATGGGAATACTCGGAACGTGAAAGTTATGACATTTCTCAGAATGAACTACGCTGAGTGAAGGTCGGGGCAACTTTAGGCGTTACATATCCTACAAGTAGTGTATTGAGTGCAAAACACGTTATACAAGGCATCATCCTACTAATATTATAAATGCGAAAGTTTGTGAGAATGTATGAATGTTTGTTACTCTTTTACGCAAATACTACTAAACCAATGACGATGAAATTTGATATATAGGTAGCTGAAGACCCAGAGTAACACATAGGCTACTTTTTATCTCGCGTGTTTTCTTTAATAC
The DNA here is from genome assembly GCF_050436995.1 of Anticarsia gemmatalis. Taxonomy (NCBI): domain Eukaryota; kingdom Metazoa; phylum Arthropoda; class Insecta; order Lepidoptera; family Erebidae; genus Anticarsia; species Anticarsia gemmatalis. The sequence continues at coordinate 2,262,806 of NC_134767.1, read as the reverse complement.
CATACTTAGCTTTACATTAGCTGTATTTAATACTAGCTATGGGACGTGACTTCGTCTAAAACTATCTCATGTCCTCTCTTAGGTCCTCTCTGGATCTGATAAACACTCTATCTACGTACAGAATTCCATCCAAATCAGTTTAGTAGTATGAGAGGGAAATCGTAATAGACAGACAGGCAGACAGAGATACTTCCAAATTCATAATATTAAGTATGGCTCCCGCACTTGGTGGACTCAAGGCCTGACCCCTTCCTCGCTTGGGAGGAGACTCTTGCCCAGCAGTGATCGGATCGGAATGGATATAATAAGATATCATTGACATCTAAATACCTCTTTCCAAAGTAATTACGCCTTGTGTATATATCTTTTGTACGCAGAAGTTGTATAAAGTAATGTATCAAAGTTACACTGTGTTAAAGCTGATCCGTATCTGCTGGCCATCAATAGTTTCCTCATTTGCAACGACATGATTAAGGGCTCTGAAGAGTTATCAAAACTCACGTAGCAACTGCGAACGATGAAGGAAGTAAAGGCTTGTTGGACGCTGCAATTTATTTTTCGCTGATTCATTGATGGTTTTAAAAGTGAAAAGGGTTTGGAAAGGTATGAGCGGTTTTAAAGAGTTACCGTAGCACAATTATCTATAGTCGGTAATATCGAGTATCGAGATTGTGACATTAAAATTTTACCGCAAAAATAGTCCCTATAACCTCCGTTAGAGGCGCTGATTAGATTTTCTTACCGAAAATTATACATAGCTTGTAGGTGGTTGAAAGTCGTTAGTTATACACAATTGCGCTACAGTTATCCACTCTTTACTTATTACCCCGGGGTGGATATTGTTACAAATGAACTCTTAGAGCCGATGTTTTACTAAAGTATCTTCGCCCTTATTCTATCAAAACTCAGAATGAGTATATTATACTGACATCTGTTACTCCCAAACTAATAATGACTCTTATTTATATTTTTTATCCAAGTAGTATAAAGTAATTTATCAAAGTTACACTGTGTGAAAGCTGATCCGTATCTGCTGGCCATCAATAGTTTCCTCATTTGCAACGACATGATTAAGGGCTCTGAAGAGTTATCAAAACTCACGTAGCAACTGCGAACGATGAAGGAAGTAAAGCCTTGGTTGGACGCTGCAATTTATTTTTTGCTGATTCATTGATGGTTTTAAAAGTTAAATTGTTGGAAAACTCAGAGTGGTTTTAAAGAATAACTGTAGCACGATTTTCTACTGTCGATACTATTGAGAGAGTTTGACATTTAAAATTTACCGCAAAAATAGTTCCTATAACCTCTGTTAGAGGCGCTGATTAGATTTTCTTACCAAAAATTATAGATAGCTTGTAGATGGTCGAAAGTCGTTAGTTATACACGATTGCGCTACAGTTATCCACCCTTTACTTGTCTACTTGGGTGGACATTGATACAAATGAACTCTTAGAGCTGATGTTTTACTAAAGTATCTTCGCCCTTATTCTATCAAAATTCAGCATCAATATTGAGTATGTTATACTGACATCTATACCTCCCGAACTAATAATGACTCTTATTTATATTTTTTCCATACAACTTATATAAAGTAATGTATCAAAGTTACACTGTGTTAAAGCTGATCCGTATCTGCTGGCCATCAATAGTTTCCTCATTTGCAACGACATGATTAAGGGCTCTGAAGAGTTATCAAAACTCACGTAGTAACTGCGAACCATGAAGGAAGTAAAGGCTTGGTTGGACGCTGCAATTTATTTTTTGCTTATTCATTTATGGTTTTAAAGTAAAAGGGTTTAAAGAATAACTGTAGCACGATTTTCTACTGTCGATACTATTGAGAGAGTTAGACATTTAATATTTACCGCATAAATAGTTTCTATAACATCCGCCAGAGGTGCTGATTAGATTTTCTTACCAAAAGTTATAGATAGCTTGTAGATGGTCAAAAGCCGTTAGTTATACACAATTGCGCTACAGTTTTCCACCCTTTACTAGTCTACCCGGGATGAATAATGTTACAAATGAACTCTTAGAGCCGATGTTTTACTAAAGTATCTTCGCCCTTATTCTATCAAAACTCAGAATGAGTATATTATACTGACATCTGTTACTCCCAAACTAATTATGACTCTTATTTATATTTTTCCATCCAAGTTGTATAAAGTAATTTATCAAAGTTACACTGTGTTAAAGCTGATCCGTATCTGCTGGCCATCAATAGTTTCCTCATTTGCAACGACATGATTAAGGGCTCTGAAGAGTTATCAAAACTCACGTAGCAACTGCGAACGATGAAGGAAGTAAAGGCTTGGTTTGACGCTGCAATTTATTTTTTGGCTGATTCATTGATGGTTTTAAAAGTCAAATAGTTGGAAAGCTAAGACTGGTTTTAAAGAGTAACTGTAGCACAATTTCCTACTGTTGATATTATTGAGAGAGTTTGACATTCAATATTTACCGCAAAAATAGTTCCTATAACCTCCGCTAGAGGCGCTGATTACATTTTCATTCAAAATTTCTGGATAGCTTGTAGGTTGTCGAAAGTCGTTAGTTGTACACAATTGCGCTACAGTTATCCACTCTTTACTTGTTTACCCGGGGTGGATATTGCTACTAAAGTATCTTCGCTCTTATTCTACCAAAATAAAATTCAGCATGAGTATTGAGTATATTATACTGACATCTGTACTTCCCGAACTAATAATGACTCTTATTTATATTTTTCCATCCAAGTTAAATAAAGTAATTTATCAAAGTTACACTGTGTTAAAGCTGATCCGTATGTGCTGGCCATCAATAGTTTCCTCATTTGCAACGACATGATTAAGGGCTCTGAAGAGTTATCAAAACTCACGTAGCAACTGCGAACGATGAAGGAAGTAAAGGCTTGGTTTGACGCTGCATTTTTTTTTGCTGATGCATTGATGGTTTTAAAAGTTAAATTGTTGGAAAACTAAGAGTTGTTATAAAGAGTAACTGTAGCACGATTTTCTACTGTCGATACTATTGAGTGAGTTTGACATTTAATATTTACCGCAAAAATAGTTCCTATAACCTCCGTCAGAGGCGCTGATTAGATTTTCTTACCAAAAATTATAGATAGCTTGTAGATGGTGGAAAGTCATTAGTTATACACAATTGCGCTACAGTTATCCACCCTTTATTAGTCTACCCGGGATGAATAATGTTACAAATGAACTCTTAGAGCCGATGTTTTACTAAAGTATCTTCGCCCTTATTCTATCAGAACTCAGAATGAGTATATTATACTGACATCTGTTACTCCCAAACTAATAATGACTCTTATTTATATTTTTCCATCCAAGTTGTATAAAGTAATTTATCAAAGTTACACTGTGTTAAAGCTGACCCGTATCTGCTGGCCATCAATAGTTTCCTCATTTGCAACGACATGATTAAGGGCTCTGAAGAGTTATCAAAACTCACGTAGCAACTGCGAACGATGAAGGAAGTAAAGGCTTGGTTGGACGCTGCAATTTATTTTTCGCTGATTCATTGATGGTTTTAAAAGTTAAATTGTTGGAAAGCTAAGAGTGGTTTTAAAGAGTGACTGCAGATTTTTTCATAAATGACGATATTTAGGTAGCACATGTGAATAATGGTAATGGATGGGAAATATGTAAAAATGCTTTTTTTAATGTAATTTGAGACATTTAATGTATTCGTATAACGAGCGACCTACTATAATTATGTCTCGTGCTATTTGTGGTTTTATTAAAACAATTTCAATTATTATTAAATTTAGTCTACTACTGTTATAGTTTTTAAATGACAGCGGCTCACCATGCCAACAAAGTGTTGGTTAAAGATTTTATAATCTTTTAAAAAAATAGACTCATTATTGACCCACGGCAGAGCAAGGGTCCTTCCCGATATGAGGGGTTAGACCTTGAGTCCACCACGCCGCCTAATTGGGATTGGTTCCTTTAAATATTTCAAATAAATCATTAGTTAGGGCTTGGTGTATTTCAATTAACATAGCTACTATACAATTTCCTTGTATCAAACAGACCAAATAAACACCTAAAATCTCATCTAAACCTACGTAGGAGTTCAATCAAAAGTCTTGGCAAATACAACACCAACTTGTACACACCTTTACCGAACATTTGCGCCAGCGGGAGATCCAACTTAGATTAGTTGTATGTTTGCCTTCCCGGTAATTACCGACTACGTCCGAACTGAGCGTTAATATTTCAAGTTTGTGATATTCTGGATGTTTGTGCTCTCGTTATTTTATGTTTGGTGATATTTCTATGGTCATGTTGGAATTTGGTTCGTGGCTGCTTTGAGATAAATGTAGAAAACGTGACATGTGCATATCATATTGTATTTAATTTGAGGACATTATTAATTACTTTTTTGACAATATACATGGCCTCAATGGTTTAGTTCCTTTTTGTTTATCACGTTTTTAGAGTTAAATGAGTTAATTTTTATTAATATTTATTGACTTCGCAATCATTGTTAATATCACTTAATCAAACAAAAAAAGTTAATTAAAATTAAAAAAATATGTTAGTTACCTGAACCGAAACCATATCTGTTTAAAAACGGTTACTAGTTTTCATTTCATAGCATACGTGTTACTTACCATGCTCAAATAAAGGAAATACAATCCAAAACGAATGTTTTAAAACATGATGCTGTGAAATATAAATACGACAATACAATACGAAATTGAATGTCTAATTTATATTCCAACAAAAAAAAGTTGTAAAACAAACGCTCCTGTTTTTGAAGTCGCTTTAAATAAAACCGAGACTCGTAATTACTCGACTATAAAAAGTTATGAGATTGCCACTTCACAGATTTTTGTGTCCTGAAAAAGAAAATTTTATGTCAGTAGCATTGCGAATTTGTCGAGATAACATTGTTCCTTGAAATGTACCTAGTTATACTCACTGGTTGGTAGCAGAAAGTTAAGTTACGTACAGAGTAGATTCTTCAAGGATGGATCTAACTAATATTTCGGTCGGTTTTATTCTTTGTTTGGAGATGAATGTTAAATTCTGTATTGGATATTTTTGATTTAGACTAGCGCTATATTAAAACTTTGGATAAGCTTGGACATCTTAAACAATAACACACATATACTGTAGCAAATGTGGGTACAGTTATGACCGGCACAAGTTTAACATACAAATTTGCTAAATATTGAGAAAATATACATATTATATTATTGGTGGCGACATGAAAATGGTAGAAGAAACAAAGTAGGCATCGTGATAAGATTCCTCAGGTCATCTTCAAGTTTCCAGTTCGATGAGAATTATACAGGCAGTCTATTACCAAAATAGTTGCTATTTCAGCATAGTATAGGAACCGAAAGTTCCAGGCATATATTATTTTTTCTTCATTCACATAACACAACAAAAGGTCACACACGCAATCCATCAAAGTACTCCAAAGGTTGCGCACCTAAAAATACATCAGAATACTAATTTCATAGAAGGTTGTGTTTTATATAACATTTAACATACAATTCTGAATTGAATGCGTAAATAAGAAAATGAAAACGAATGTGTCTGTCGGACATATTGTTTCAGTTGTAAGGGGCTGTGCTCACGATAGAAAATCGTAGAATATATTTTCTTACGGGTTCTAATAAACAACGGAGCTAAAGGTTCGTGGGTTTGATTCCCATTTAAAACAAAATTGTTTGAGTAATTTATAGCCGATATTTATTTACAGGGCTAGTGGTAGGGCAGTTGCATTTTTTATTCATTGTTAGTTAAAACCCCGTGACATAAGACTGTCTCTTGTGTCTATTATGTGAAGTTTTATTTTTTAAGAGAACCAAAATTAAAAGATTGTAATTAGTTTGAAGACTCTACCGTGTATATATTTCTAGGATCGTGTCAAGTGTCGCGCCGAGATGCAGACGAATACTTAGCAGAGAAAAGATAATAGTTGAATAGAGGGAAGTATGTGTTTACCCCAAAATTTTCTACATTCATTTGAAGGATGATAATACAATGAATGAAATGATTATCCCAATGAAGCTTAAAGAACAAAAATAATTTCTTCTAAAAACCTCTAAAACTGGAAATAGTATAACTAATAAAAGCGAGCCTATAAAATAATATAATGAAACTTACACCCCACCAACGCAAAGATGGGTAATTAAATTAATTTGCATCAAGCAACTGGCAAGGAATTGTGAAGGGAATTTCACACTTCATACTGTTTACGAAAATATATTAAGATGTTTTCTTCTAAACTGTCTTATCTAAAATGGCGTATTCTCAATGTCTTACTGCTTGTTTGTTTGTATTGTTGCTAGAGTAATTTTGTCCAAATATTTATAGAGTAGATTATTTTTATTAATGCTTGAAAAAGTATTTAGCTTGAAGATAATTCATTTATTTTTCTTTATGTAAGGGTTAACTACAGCGGATAATTATGTTTTCATTAAGCTTGAATTGTTAGTTATTACATAAATAAATTAAAATTGTTTTCTTTTGCAATTTCCTGTCTGCAATCTCACCTGAGCTATTTTGCTCGCATCGCTTTGATATGACGTCATAATCCATGTACCTACAACATAATTTCTCTTTAAAGCTCTTCTAGATAGAACATTTTAAATAAAACGACAATAAGATGACTGGTAAAGTCGTTACAAAAATCATAAATTTTGCACACAAACTTTTACTCTTCAACAAATCAAATCAGACTAACCAACAAAAGTATTTTCTATATTTATTCAACATTCATCTCCCCTCCCCTTAACCCCAGTAATGTGTTTCTCATACGCGCATCACATGCAGATCTTTTGTGCGAACTACAATGGACATCAGACGCAAACTTTTAGCTTGTTTCATATGAAAACAAAACACCATTGTGTCCTGGGCTTTATTTTTTAAATATTTTTTTGTATGCTGTTGCTCTATTCGGTTTTTTATGTTGCAGGTATTGTTTGCTTTTCTAATAGTATTGAAATATAGGAAATAAATTAATAGACGAGTATAATTAATCATTGGAGGGATATAATATCTGGTTATAGAGAATTTCTAGCAGTTGGCTATGATAATGGTCTAGTACAGTTATTTTATTCTTTAGCTATCAGGATCATCATAGTATTATGTCTGCGCGACAAAATATAATTTCAGTTTCATACATTTTGATTTTCTACACTAGCTTTAAAGTTTAGGTTACAAGTTTGAATGAAAAGTACTTATATGCCACCAACGATTTCCGTTTTTATCTTTCATCAAAATTTGTAAGCCATCTTTTATGTATCTTTATCCCATCTAAAAACATACTTTTGGACACCATGAAAAGTAAACGACCACTTAATTTAAAGTAGAGTTCACAAGCACACGACCTTTCTAATTTAAAACAAAATTTACTATTTAAATCAACAAATTACAAAAACACCTTTTCACCTCAAAATATTTTAATACGTGCACTTAAACCACGCAAACAGATTTAACTAATATAGATGTAACGCATTAAAGTCTCACGATCTGTACAAACTCATTTGAGGTAGAAATGACGTCATTAACTAACTTTATATGACGTAGGTGTCTGCGTATGTCTCTTAGTATAGGGGTTTGTAAACAGTGGATTTGCATTTGGTTCATTTTTGATGAAATATATTCTTATAGAATTATTTACATGAGTCTTTTGAGACCCCGTGCTCAAGGATTTAAAAGATAGATCACGCAAAAATATATTTTAAATATAAGTTTAAACGCTTTGGGAAACCATTAGCAACGGAAATAATAATAAAACAAAACATATAGTCGAATTGAGAACCTCCTGATTTTTTGAAGTCGGTTAAAAACTTCAGCGTTGAAGAAATAATATGTGTTAAAACATTGCACGCATACAGATTCTCTAAGCAGTACTTGAAGGAATGCAACCCTCATTCAGCCAACGCAGTCACAAGATATTTTATTGGTGAAAAAAATACTTTAAGTGTAATCTTTTAACCAAAATATTTTGCAAAAAAAAGTTTGTAGTATAATGCTAGATTATAATGGTAAAAAAAAACAATGTTCTTGAACAATATTTTGTTACTGGCCAGTTTTAACTAATAATAGCCTAATCTCTCTCATACTGAAGCAAACCCGTGTATGGAATTTGCATAGCATATAATATTGAATATTTTGAAACACATTGCTGCTGAAATATTTTCAACAAAGTTATATTATAATGAAGTAATTTGCGGTCCGAATGAACACGTAGTACGTAGATTGCGCGAATTAAATTTAATACACGAACGTAATTCAGTAATGTTGTAAAATATAATATCTGTGGGAGTAATGCGGTCCGTATTTGTATGCTTGTTTGTTTGTAGCTCTTATTGTTTTGTGGTCAATATTGTGTAAATTAATAGTTAATTTTGTATTTAAATTTTATTGTGTGGCTTTGGATAAAGTGGTTTGATTGACTTGGTAGGTTTAAGGGTGTAAACGAGGTCGAATTAAAGATGGATTAAAGACTACCATCGTTATTTCAGAGATAAATAGTTGCTAGATTATCTTGAATACTTTGACGTCAGTAAGTATAACAGTATCATGTCACACAATCTGCTTCCACAATCCGCGTGTTTATTTTTTGTAGGCGTCTATATATTTTATGGGAACGGTTAAATTACCAATCATCAAATAAATAAATAAATTTAACCCATATAATGTCTCGCTTCTGGGCAACGGTCTTTTCTCGGAATGAAAGTGTGCTTAGGCCTTGAGTCCACGATAAACAGGTATATGTAACATACGGTTAACTAATTATAAAGTAAGTATAAAAGAGAGACATATTCTGTACCATTTCAAAATTATTAAAAACAATCTACGTAACTCAAAGTAAAAAAATGTCCTCTGCTGTATATTTTCTAATAACGCCATAAAGTAACAAACCACACCATATTAAGCTGTTTCCCTCCATTTTAAACAGAAAACAGAAAACTAGCTCAGCACTATTTCAAGCATTACGAAGAGCTCAAAGTGAATGAGCAGACAGACTTAACGCCACAGCAAACCAAGCCAAAATAAACTCTATTGCATACAAAATAAGGATCATAGTAACAGCAAATATAACATTGTCACTTATCTTAAAACACTCCGAAATGCAAATAAGCCGCAATCTAGATGCATTCAAGAAAAAGTCGCGAGGATTTTTGTGTTAAAGATAGTTGTGGAAATGGGGTAAGCTGGACTTTAAGTAGTTGCTTAAATGTTGGAATTAGACTTTTGCAGTTTGGCAAATTTTTAGTTCCGCTGATCTTTTAACTTTTGGCTGCAGATAGGAAAAGGTTGTAGGAATTTTTAGAATTTTCCTGTTTGAAAACTTTCTTTGAAATGATTTTAAATGACATTTGAAAAATGAATATTAATTAATTATGGAAAAATGAATATCAAAATTTAAGTTCAGTTTTGATGCGATTTTTGTTTATATGTTTCTTAACGCAATTTGTTTGTAAGTGAATTAAAAGGTTAATTCAGTTTTATTCCTGAAAATAAAAAGCGTAGGTCACAATCGAACACCAGCTAGTTTTTGGAAATGCTATTTCAACGAAAATTCGTTATTCGTTGAATTAGAGTACATCCCTTGTTGCGGGCATTGTTGGGTATTTCGTTTTATTTGATTGATCACACGAACTTCATGGAAAACCTGCAGTACTGCACAAAATATTTGAAATTTACTTTTATACCATACTAGCTTTTACCCGCGACTTCGTCTGCCAACTGAATTTTCCCATGGGAATGCGTCATTTTTCCGGGATAAAGTAGCCATGTCCATTCTCGGTTACTAAAATAATATCCCCATACCAAATTTCATGCAAATTGGTGCAGTAGTTTAGGCGTGATTGAGTAACAAACAGACAGATAGACAGAGTTACTTTCGCATTTATAATATTAGTACGGATTATTATAACGTCCTCCGGCCACGGCGACCATTTTCAATGAAACCAGATTACGCGATTTTACAAGTCGCAAACACTATCAACGCCGCAAAAACAGTCGAAAAGAATCAGTTTTTAGTGCATAATTTACTTAATTATACCTATCATATATAGTTTACAGTAAAAAGCAAATCTGCATTAGTAGCGACGGCAGATAGTAGTGTCACTACGTGCGATGCAAATGTGTCGCGTAGAGCTTTTACGTGTGCCATCTGTCGGCAAACTTGCATTAATACTATAATCAAAACAGGTTGTTTTAATAGATTAAGTTTTGAAAGACACTACGTGATAGAGGGTATTTTGTTTGAATAATTATAGTAATGTTTGTGTGTTTTTCCTAATTGACTATTTTAATATAGCTGCCTAATAAAAGAAACTAAAATTCAACAAAAAATAAATCATTTCGACGGTCCCTACGTACATTCCCTCAAGTGGTACTTAGGGGATTTGTCTTTTTTGTTTCCGTGACCTTCCGGTTAAAAAAAAATTAGTAAAAATGCTTTAATTCTACCCTAAATCAACACTCGACAAACCCCAGAACTACAACACTTCCAATGTAAATTGAAACTTCAAACCGCTCTCCTGTAAAATTTGCGTTTTGCAATTAGGTTATTGTACGTAGGGACCGTCGATTTATTAACTTGAAGTAATACAGAAACTATTCCATTTAAACATTAATAAATTGTTCCCTGGGATAAGTCATAGTGAGATTATTTCATATTATGCACTGATTGCCTTCAGGACCCAAATGAGAAAAGCTGAAAAACAATATAAAAAACAAAAACAATATATTATTTCCCCATTTCTTTCCTCCATAAATGATTTAAGCTGCTTAATACATCAAGCATTAAAGCCTTAAAACAAATCGCTAAGCCTCTCAACCAATCATTATCCTAATGAAATCGAAAATATACGAAAAACAACCTCCCTTATACTGAAAGGTATAATAAAATTAAGGGTGTGTACAAAAATAAGAGGAAAACACGATACCTTGTAAACAAGTGGTCAAATGATTATAGAGTGTTTTTAATACATGTTTTGTGTATGATGTTTTTGTTGATTGTTTTAAAGATCAACAGCTTACGTACTCATAAAGAAAGAACGTAAAAAAATATATATGTATAAATAATTCAAGAACATTTTGTGGCTGTACACAAAATAATGATCAGAAATAATAGAAATAGATTCAGAAAAGAGTAATATTGAAATCTTTGTTTTAATAGTTTCAAATTAGGTATATGAGTATAATAAAAAAAAAAGATTCATAGTGTCATAATATATCAGTACAAAATTTGACTTGCACTAAATTCTTTACCTATTAACGTAATAAAACAATTACAGATACTATAAATACAACAAAATAAATTCAACATCACATACCACACCAATACTTTTAAACAATAAATATATTCAGAATCAACAAAAAATGTTTTCCACCATGTTTTTTGTTGATTGTTTTCCAAATAGCTTCAGCCGATATGACGCAACAAAACGGGGGGCTATACAGGGTGGCTATTTCGTGCACCTGCGCCGCGAGGATTGAAACCAGTCGACGGAATTTTAAGAACCATGGAATGGGTTCGCAAAATATGGGAGCGGTTTTCCACTTTAACCTTTTGATAAAGGTCATATACAACTTAGTAGGGAGCCTTGTATGAAAGGTATTGTGATGACGGAGATATACAAAAATTAATAATTTAGAAAACAAGCTCATGCAGGTGGCGGTGGGCTGCCCGATACAGCTACGTAATTTTGAAATAATAAAAATATTGTAATGTTAATTATAATCTCGATTAATCGTGCGAGCTAAGGTTCTCTAAATTGTCTAATTATTGTTTAGGTGAGTTTTAATGAATTCTTAATTATGCGATTGTGTGCATGTTTTTGCAGTGTCTGTTCCATGTGGCAGTTAATTTTCGACTCTCAATGAACTTTCAAAGGAAACTAAGGGTATGAGTTGAGGGAACAAAACTAAATAGTTTATATTAGACTAGCTGACCCGCGCAACTTCGCTTGCGTCACATAAATTTTCCCCGTTTTTGTAACATTTTTCACTGGTACTCTGCTCCTATGGGTCATAGCGTGATGATATATAGCCTATAACCTTCCTCGATAAATGGGCTATCTAACACTGAAAGAATTTTTCAAATCGGACCAGTAGTTCCTGAGATTAGCGCGTTCAAACAAACAAACAAACAAACAAACAAACAAACTCTTCAGCTTTATTATATTAGTATAGATTAGTATAGATATAGATATTGAACGAGAAATTTAAAATTATTGTTACTCCTATTTTTGACAAATGGCATACTAGGCAATAACAAATTTATTGCTAAACTTAAATCTTAGATTGGCTTTTAAAATGCTGACTTCACTCCCGGGCAAAATAAATTCGTAGTCTATTTAAGTCTTTATTTCGAGAAATAAAACTAGCCTAATACATAATATTTTGCCTAAAATTTTGCTCCATATAAATTACCCATCCTTTACCACTTCCATTCTCCCTAAATCTTTCACCCCATACTAATGTTCCTAAGAATCAAGGATAATCCCGACATCTTCCTTTAACGTGTAAAGCTTCTCAACAGAATTAGTTAATTTGTTGCTTTAATTATCTTCTAATTACCCTTAAACACGTTGTATGGAAATGGAAGCTGTTGAAAGCTTTTTGAAATGGCTTTGATCTTTTTGAATCTGATGTTGGGTAATGGGATTGTTTTTGGAATTTGTTATTGTGTTAGTTATACTTGTAGTGATATAGGCTGGCCTCGGGGTAATAATAATATGTACTGAATATAAAATATTAATTTATAGTCCTTTCGAAGTTATGTGTTTATTAGAAATAATTATCACTTGCTCTAACGGTAAAGGAAAACATCGTGAAAAAACCTTGCGTGCTTAAAAGTTTATTTTATACATTTATTGAGGGCACGGACTTCGCCAGCGTGGTGGACTCGAGGCCTAACCTCTCCCCCTCGTTTCGTAGAAGATCCTTGCCAGTAGACATTAAAGGATTTAAAAAAAAGAAAACTAGTATAAAAGATAATATCTCTATGGTTTGAATGGTTCTGTACATAGGAATCTTGATATAGGATCTGGATAAGGCTTTTTAATTCTGATTAGAGAATTAGGATTTCTATTATTGTAATACATACCAAGCACTTCACCTGAAGTTGCCGACGAACTCATTTCTTCATCCTGCGCTGCCTGTATCGCGTCCTTGAGAGAGCTAAAATTCTGAGAGGCTATTATTGTGCTTAATCTACGGTTTCGCAAACCATCAGCAAATTTTTTAACAGCATGTTGTTCATTTATTGGTTTCAATATATTATAACTCTCGGTATTGCCCTTGGCTTGCGAAATCGTGAGATCAACGAAAAGCTCAGTAATTTGTTTCCCATAATCCTGCACAGACAAATCATTTTGTCTCATAGAATTCAGTTTACTCTGAATAGCTGATGGTGACTTTTGTGGCAATAAAACTCTTCTCATATCATTCACCAAGTCTTCAATGCTAGGGTAACTAGGCGATAATCTCAATTTTGCAGCTTGGGATAATCTACTCTTTAGCACAAATGTAATTAACTGCTTTTTACATTCACTAGCAGACAGAATAGAGCTATAATACTCGATATTATCGATCAACTGCTTAATATTGGACACCTCGTCGGTCATGAGGGGTAATAAATTTAGAGCAACTTTAATATCAAATGAAGACATTGTCACAATATCAGAACCCTTACAAGGTTTACATAAATTTATTACTTCAGCGTATATGCTCTGGAACCTCTCACTAAATTTATAAAATATTTCAGAGTCGCTACTTGTAACATTACCCTTCTTAATGTTATCTAATATCTCAGTAACACAATTAGAATATCTTATGAATATTTCATTTACCTCAACCAATTTCTTAGCTAATACGCTTCCAGTTCTGCGAGATGGTCCAATTTTAATTAAATATACTCTTACTGCTTTTATTTCATTACATAATGTCTCTATTTGTAAAGCCATAACTTATTATAACATACGTAATAAATTGGTTTTGAACACATTGTATCTATACCTTTGCACATGCCGTAATATAAAACCGTGTCCTTTGTCTTCAGGGAGTTATTGTACCGCACTACCGCACGAAATTAGAGAAATACGAACCGGAATTTAGGATATCACTCAATATATTCAATTTACCGCACTTGTACACATTTTTTATTTACTTTTTTTTTTTTTATTATTTTTTTTTATTTATTTTTTCTGCACATCACTTTCTCTTTGACCGTTTCGCTGCCTAAACATCGGTATTGTCCATCGGCGCCTTCGGAATCGCACGCAGAAATGACCGTCGAAGTGTATGGTGGTGAAATTGCTGCTCTATCCACTCCAGATGACACCTCTTGTAGACCTTATACACGACATACAGCACACCCAAGGCCATCAACGTGAGCATCACAAGCAGTATAATATTCGTAGTCCCGATGTGGGTTCTAATCTCCTCCACTGAAGCCTGGTTCGTTCCGCCAGATGCGGTTTGGGCGATGATCACCTCTTCTTTTGATTTAGTGGATCCCATCTTTCTTCTCTGTATTTCCTAACCCGGTACACACCTCTAGCGAGTAACTATTGAGTATATAGTCCAACATCTTCGTCGCACAAGTCACCGACCGAATATAGTCAAGGAATGTTAAACAGACGCGCAAAATTTTCCACTGTTACCGAACTTTAGCAGGGTCGCCATGTAAGGTAGGGCGTATCGGATAGTAAATCAAACAACGAATGCTGAGTAAAAACTGAACTATATTGTAATAAAACATCTGAATATATAGGCAGATGTGCAATATAAAGGTACATACACACCACAGTCCGGTATCGTGCCCAGTAAGTGGCAATAGGTTCGTCCCCTATTACATGGCACTAACATTGTTAATGGTGAAAAGAAGGTAGGTATATTTGATGCACCTCTTCACCGTTGAGACAGCCATAATGTAAAATGTTTATATAAGAGAAAGGTTAAATTATCATGTAGCTATCCTTTATAACCCTTAGGACCTCAAACAGGGTATGAGAAAGCTGGTTTTAGAAGAGATACTATGCTAATTAGTACAGAAACAAAACACTGCAGCACTAATGTTGCCACATAAATGCCTTAAGGAATTAAAAAAATAATGAATTTATAAATTAAGACGTTCAATTTTACATGGTAAAACAAATTTCCTTCACCTCAATCAGAAATTCTCAAGCAAACTGTCACGTCTACTTAAACTATAAACAAAGAAACCAGTAGAAAAGCGGCAAATCTCTTAAGAAGCCTTCAAAGTAGATTCCAACACAATCGGAATGAGTAATCTTTATCAGGAGTGTTACATTTGTTATTCTCTTTCTCGGACTTTAGCTAAACACCGGGAGTAATTAACTAGCAATTTTCTTTGAGTAATTAAGGCTTTAGTATGCCTTTGTTGTGTTGTCATAGTTTACTTGTTTATAACGTTTTTTGTTTTTACACTAGCTGACCGACAGTTTCGCTGGGTAAAACAGTTGCAAAATACATCAAAAGGCAATAATAAAATAGATACTAAGTGATCATTAAACTACTTTGTTTGCCATTTATTTTGCGACGTGTGAGTACATTAACTTATATTTTGCAATATTTTATTGAAACTACTAGAAAATTTTGTGTTAAAACTTCAACATGTCGTATTTATATTTCTCATCTCGCAGTTGGTAGAGAGAATACTGTAATGAACGCAAAGCTACAAATTTGTTCAAGAAAATATTTGCTAATAATGTACTGGTTTGTAACATAATTTAATTTTTACTTAGTCTTTTTATCTTTCAGCCACCGAAGTAGTACCACACAAATGGATAGTCAACTATCGATGATAAGTTAATAGCATAGTATATCGACAGCTCAAATCGAAGCAGTACTACAATACAATGGATACTATAAGATATCGATACGATAGTACAGCCTTTCTTAGATGAAAATTATCTATAGTTTAGCAAAACTACACAGAGTGTTTCATACCCAATAATTTTAATTACTAACTGTGTTAAGATCAAATGCCTTAAACTCAATTAAAACAACATTCAGACCTTTCCCTATGCCAGTGAAACACAAATCACACGCGAAGCAATCTAAATAGTTGTGTCAAGTATGTCAACTCTGCCAATTTGCAGCCTCCGCGTTAGGTATTAACCAGGGATGTTAGGGAGCTCTATAACCGTAACCGAAACTTTCGAATATCCGATACAAAAAAATATCCGTAACCGAATCCGAAATAAAAGTTTCGGATAATATCGGACAGGGGTGGAGAGACGGTATGACAAGCGGTTTTGATCGGCCAGTAGCGGCGAAACCATTTTATTTGCTATTTGTATTTTACTTTTCAAATCTATACTAATATTATAAAAGTGGAGGGTTTGTTTGTTTGTTTGAACGCGCTTATCTCTGGAACTACTGGTTCGATTTCAAAAAATCTTTCAGAGCTAGATAGCCCATTTATCAAAAGGCTATAAGCTGTACAGCTTATAGCCTTTAGCCCAGCCTATTGGTCATAGCGTGATGATCACGCTATGACCAATAGGAGCAGAGTAGCAGTAAAAAAAAATCAAAAACGGGGAAAATTATGACCCATTCTCTCTCTCATGTGACGCAAGCGAAATTACGCGGGTCAGATAGTTACTTATAAATCTAATATGCGAAACCAAAATAATAATTATCCGAAACTGACGGATTCACTCCTTATCCGAAATTTCTTATCCATAGCATCCCTGGTATTAACATACTCTGCATGACTAATACCGGGAATCCACGATACTGGCATTTAACATTCTGAGAAAGAGACTGATTTTGGTTTCTATAATGTTAGTCTTGATGTAAAATTGTATTACGTTGGTAAGATAACAATATTGTACCTATTTGTAGGTTTTCAAATTAAAAGTGAATTAAGTTGGTTCGAGCTAGGCGGTCCCATGGTCTGGATATACTGCCTCTATAGCACGGTCAGCAGCGTATCCGACTGCTGATCATACAATCTAGGGTAAAGTATTAGGGTAGGTAAGGTAAAGTACTATTGGTATTTTCTAATTAATATTAGAATATTTGTTAAAAGTAGCCCGGAGTTTAGTTACATGCCCGGTAAATTACAATAGACTCGCGTGAACTCGCGTCTATGAAATATACCCAAAGGTGTATTTCATACACCTTTGGGTATAACAGGCTTGAATTAAATGTATTTTCAAGGAGTTATTTTAGCATTGACCTTTTTTGCTTATTGTTTCTTTTTAATAAAGAAATTGTTTTAATAAATCACGTATTGCAAATTGTATTTAATTTTAAACTAGCGTAATGCAATTGTTAAAAGTTATTCTTTGACTGGGATAAGTTTTGGCGCATCTGTTGTCCGCATTCAGATTCTGAAAGTAGTTATGCATTGTAGTATCTGGGGGCACGGAAGTGCCCCCGCAAGTCGAGCAAAAAAAAGCGACACGGCCGTAACATCCTTTTCTCGAAGCAATTCGGGCTATTTTTGACACCCCTATAATTTCGTTGTGGATGAAACAAGAAGCCTGAATTTTCAGCAACTAATCAGTCATTGTATAAACACGGTATATTTAAAATTTCAGTCAATTTGAACCAGTAGTTTAAGAATGACAACTTGTTAAAGTTTCTGAATTTTGTCACTCACTGATTCACTGACTCACTGACTCACTGACTCACCGATCATCAAAAGTCTAAGGTACTTCTAGCAGTCTTAGAAGCTTTAAATGTAAAATACAAGTAGGGTTTAGTGTCTTAATTATAGGAAAAATTCAATATTTTCTTATTTCACTCCAGTTTTCTAAATACATTAACTGCAACAATAACTTTGTAATCCTATATAAATGTATAGGATTACAAGGTTACATTTACAGTTAATGAATCATTATTACCGTAGGAAATAAAATAAATAGGTGTAGATAGGTACCTACTATATGAGGCATAACGGGAGGGGGTATAGGGTGGGTAAGGGTGTTTAGCCCATGAAACTGAACAACATTCCTATAGGAAAATATGTTGAATTATGAAAAAAAATACGTCTTTCAATACAAATTGGACTTATGTTCGCTCTACAAAAAGAAGTGAGATGCCATCAAAAACATTCTGTTAAAAATCCCAAGTCTCGCCGGAAAAAGTTGTGAGATATATAATACCAAGTCGATTAATATATTTAGTCTCTACTTAAAGGACCTTCTGTCTTAAGTTATTACGTATGTTATTATCATGCCAATTTAAAAAGAAAATACGTTTAAAACAAATAGATCGACTTGGTCATCGCAAGAAAACACAAATTCGCCATTAATATTTCAGGAGCATTTGCTTCTCGTCGTAGTGTTTAGTGTGATACAAACTAATAATCAAATCATGCGATGGCCAGGTCGGTCTATTTGTTTTAAACGTATTTTCTTTTTAAATTGGCATGATAATAACATACGTAATAACTTAAGACAGAAGGTCCTTTAAGTAGAGACTAAATAGATTAATCGACTTGGTATTATATATCTCACAACTTTTTCCGGCGAGACTTGGGATTTTTAACAGAATGTTTTTGATGGCATAAATAATACTGTTTCAATTATAAGAATGGGGTAATTATTTTCTCCTTGTATTTTCTATTTGAAGGTTGAATTCAGAAAAGCCGTTCGCTTAAAAGCATACATAATCATTTTTTTAAATTCCAACGATATTATATGATTAATCTTATTGACTTTTGATATTGATTATTCTGCAAGAGGAACTATAATATTATTTAACACCATAACAAACATATCACATAATACTTGAACAGCTAAAAAATAGGTGTCATATTATAATCTATCCACTGGATAAAGTATCGAAACAATAGTTGAAATTTTACCTCATAAGCTATCGAACACTTTCCTTAAAGTGCTAAATCTGGGCTTAAGTTTGTTTTTCTCTGCAAAATTAATTAGAAAACAAAATCACAATAAAAATTCGAGTATTCTAGCCACATAGATCTGCAAAAAGAGCCAATTGCTGTACCAATATCCTCTATCCGACTAATTCATCGTCAAATATTTGTCAAAATCCAATTCAGAACATACACATCCACATAATTATATGAATCTGTTCAAAGTCACAACTCAAACTGTGTCGGGATCGCAGGTAGAATAAATTAATGCAGAGACGCCGTGAAAACGCATGGATGATGGAAATTTGAGTGGTTTTGATGTGGCAGTTTTATTTCAGACAAATTTCTGAACAATACTTCTTTCATAACGATTGGTTTAAACAAGCTGTGGTATGATAAGATGCATGGATGTGAATGAGGCAAGAGAAGTTTGTAAGGATTGTAACAAGAGACATTCTTCTATTCTTTTCTTTGTATACCCGTATGGGAAAAGGTCGTTGCTTTATGTTTGGATCAAATAATAATAAATTAACCGATTCACGCATTATTAAATTATAAAGAAAATTCCATTTGATGTCATGGAGGCTACAAGTCAGTATTATTTTTAGCATTTGGTTTTTTTATGAGCCAGGGCTATTTTCGAAGGAATACAATTTTATTGACACACCAACGTACCTCAATAAATGTACTCTCAATAAAAATACTAGTAGTATCCAGTAGTACGTATCCATTTAGAGTTCACTTACTCCACATTAAATTCCAACAACACAACATCCCACAAATTCCACTCTATTCACACAAATAAACCATACAAAGAAAACAACAATGAAACAAGACCATAAACAAGAACTTTCATGACAAATGTGAACCTAAAGCTAAATTGCCTTCAGCAAATTACCTCATCCAATTTGTGTACATCTGTAGGACTCACCCACCCTCCATATTGCGGGCTTAATCTGCATGTCGTTACGAGCCGTGTCTCGACTCATCCATAATTCACATAATGAGGACAGGCAGAATACTGTAGAGACGAAATAAGTTATTCAACGAGCACGATATTTAGATTTAGGAGCTTTTGGACTTTGAAATCTGGTGAAGAAACTGTTAGTATAAGTGGAAATATATTTTACTTTTATTTTTACGCTATGGGCCCGACATAGCTTAGATCGGTTTTATTACAATTTGTACACTTAAACCTTCTTGTCTCTTAGAATACAGGCATCTCAGCCTAGTTTAAGAGATGGGTTTCAAAATAATCTGTTATCAAACTCTACTGTATTCAGTTTCTCTGTTGTATAATTATTGTATGTAACATTTGGTGTTCAATAAACTTATTTAAAATTATAATTCCTCTTGCATTACTCTATCTATTAAAAAAAACCGGATCTAAATACGTTGCGTAGTTTTCAAAATCTAAGTATACATACATACAGACATAGGGACAGACGTGGGAAACAATTAATTGTGGATCGCATAAATAATTGTCCCGTGTGAGAATCAAACCTAACTCCCGACGCTATGGTAGCGGCGTGGTGACCTCAACCACTGCGCCACGGAGGCAGTAATTCTTTTACTTATACTTAGTAAATAAGTAGTACTACGCAACGTTCATATTGTAACCTTTGTATACAAGAATCGCTGAATATTTTGAAGTCATAACTTTTAAACTCTTGCGTTGCATGTTTAATGTTGCAGGCTGCGACCACGGCGAGTGCAACCTGCGCCGAAACGTTAGGCATTTTAAGGTAAAATGCGTGTTCGCGTTAATTCCCGTATTCTACTATATATTTTGAAGGCACGTGTCGATCTACGATTTCCGCGATATTCTTAGTGGAATGAATAAGTTATTATGTTTCCGCGTGGTCGTAAGCTCTGCGGCGCGTCGTAAAGTACCGCTGACTCAGGTATTAATAGAATGTTGATGGGATGTTGCATTTTTGTGTATGTTTTATACATAGTTAGAGAGTAAATCTGTAAGGTTCATTGATAAAATCTAAATTACAATAAACTTTGAAATTAAAATGTTTTAATAGTATGGTGATAACAATGGAATATTGTGGCATTATTTTATTGAAATTGTGCATACATACATACATTCATAAAATCAAACCTTCTTGGCATAGGGGTAGGCAAATACCAGCGAACGCCACTTGGTTGAAATTGTATTGCATTGAAATTGTTGAATAAGCAGTTTTTCATTGATTTATTTAATAGGATAGTCGATCATAAGGAAAAATCGAATAATAGTAGCTGTAATAACAAAATTTGTAACTTACTCAAAATTACCTTTAAGGTCGACAAACATCAAAAATATCCTTTAACCTTCTCTAGAACTTCAATATAATCAAAATACAGACTCTCATACAACTAAATAAGCTCGTCTGAACCACAAGCCATGAAAGTCACAAACATAAGCAGTCAAAAAGAGCAAACCACAAAACCAAAATTAGTGTATTCAGTGATAGTACTAAACATAGTTCTCAAATGCAAAGTTTAAAAGCAAGCTGGGTTTAAGGCTACGGTTTCAATAAAGATGTACTACGTAGTAAAAAAGGAGCTAGGTAAGATAAGCGATAAACTTTTTGACCGGTGAAATTTGGTTGAACAAGTTTAACTTAAATATATTTAACCTATTCATGTCCCGCTGCTGGGCAAGGGTCACCTCACATTATAGGAGAGGGGGCAGGCCTTGAGTCTACCACGCTGGCCAAGTGTGGGTTGGTCTAACTTGCTTCAGCTTATTTTATTTTTATCTTTTATTTATTAACCTGAGCTGTCCTATTGTTTGGCAAAGGTCTCTATCAAAATGTTTAGTGTGTTTTGTAATGTTCTTTATGGGATCTAGTTTTTATTACCTGGGACTTCAGAAAAAAACTAGTGCTATTAACTACCGACAACAGATGTGAGTGTCTAAAACGTGTGAAAATTTGTACACCAGAACTATTTTTGAAGTACATTCAAACGTCAAACTCTCGGGACTCGATAGTATCGACTGTAGAGAATCGCGCTACTAGTTGCAACTAATACTGTTTTATTATTACGTTACTCATTCATCTTTTTCTTAATCCTTGCACATCTCATCTAAGAGCTCTCCTTAACGTTAATGTTTCCTCTCAAACTGTGTTTTCGACGCCGGAATGAAATGAGCTAGGTTTTGCTGCTCCTATTTTTTTATGCAAAATATTCCGTCATGAATTAACCAAATCATACTCTCCTCTGAAAGGTACTAATTAAGCAGAATCTTTGCTTGTATAATTAATTGGGTATAAAAACCCTGAAGTATTTATAGAAGATTATTTGGATAATTCTTAGAATAAAAACCTTGCAAAGCAAAATAACACTTTCGTGGCTCCATGAATAAACACGACTATCATCAATGTATATAAAATTAAGCATTTTTAGGGATATATTAAAAGCTACCCGTTAAATCTACTTCAAACGTAAATGGAGTACATGGGCACCTTACAATAAAAAAAGCTGCATAAAAATCGGTCTGCCCAATAAAAGTCATGTCGTAACCAAGATGAAAAGCAGGCTTATTAAGAACTCCCTCTTTTTTTGAAGTTGGTTGCAAATAAGTTTTATTTCAGTCAGCTCATATGATTCCCCTATTCCTTTGAAAACAAGAGACAAATCAAAGGCGTTCGTATTGCGGTGAAACTGCATACATTATTAAGTGGAACTCTGATAAACCGACAAATTCGTATAATACTACAAACTTTAGTAATGTACGAACAAAATTAGATTAGCACAACAATAGACCTTGTTACGATCGCATAAAACATAATTTGGATTAAATTTTGCTAACAGTAGACGCAGATTTACATTTGTAGACTCCAAATTCGCGGACAAATATTTTGCTTTGACAAAAATGTTCTATAACTTTTATTGTTATAGTATTAAGGTTCAAATTTGTTTGTAGTTGTGTCGCCTCGATTGTAAGTTTCATTTTCTGAGTGAGAGAAATTCATCAAGTTTGCTTAAAATGTTGATATTTCAAATTCCGAGTCTTTAATGGAGCGAATGTTTGCATTGCAAGGATTGTTAGCATTAGGCGTCTTATTAAAACAAAGTTTAAACGATGTTTCTTCCGGCTGATTCAATTTCTAACCAACTTACTTTTCTTGAGATTTTCCATTTGAATCTGTATAGAAATTGGATCTTATTTTATGCAAATATTTAGTATGCCGCTTGTTCGGACTGATAAAATGGTTCAATAGAGACTTAATATAAAATAAACTATGTTTTGGTACAAAATTAATTTGGATTAAATTTTGAGATTGAACTACTTTCTAAGAGTATTCGGAGCAATATCTTAATTGGAACGAAAATCTAGACTTTTTAAAATCTTGAAGTAATTTGTTTTGAGTCTATGTTTATGGATAAAATTATGATTGAAATGTTGTTACAGAAATAAATGTTGCTGAATTCTTTTGGGATATTTTAGCATAGGTCGGTCAAATATTTTTTAGTAATTTTTAAAACACAGTTTATAAAACGCAATGCTCACAATATTTCTAATAAGTATATAAACACATAAATCAAGGTTTTACCCATGGGCTACACAGAAAGAACGATACTCGCTACTATCCATACAAACTTATTTTGTTTCATTCACATCCTTACATCTTGTCATTCAGGTTACGAATACTACGTACGTACGTACGTAATATTTTATCAAAATTATATTTACAATTAAAGTGGAATTGCGTCCTTTTCATCTGTACATAGAACATTTTATATAAACATCTCTTTGTTGAAAATAAAAGCTCTAGAGGCGTAATCACAGCTTTGCAGCGGAAAGCTTGTGTGACAGAAAATACTACTTTATTTTATTCGTGTTCATTACGAGTGCTATTTCACAATTATGCTTAATAGTGTTTCAGTTTGAGCTGTTTTTTGCACTTTTTGCTTTGAATGTAATTAACTTTTTATTTATTTTTGTTGATTTTGTTGCTAGATTAATTAGCTTAGTGGGGTGAATATTATTAGAACATAATTTGTATATAAATATTATAATATATTTAACCGTAAAGTGTACTCTTTTGAACCCCATTACAGTTTGTTTTAAAATAAAGCTTTTTATGATATTTTGTTTTTGTAATAACTGCATTCTATTATATACATTTTAATAAAATTGAGTGTTAGTAGTAGGTATTATTAGGTGTATAGGAATTTTGGCGACAGAGTGCTTTTAAAAAAAATACTAAATTTTGACATATTTTTTCTTACATGCAATGTATGTATGTTGGAATTATAACGATAAAGGGGAAGTCATTGTCCAACAATGGGACTCAAAAGAGGGCTGATAAGAAATCATTATAATAAACCTTTGACAATGCTAGAGATATACTTTATTTTTCTTCGGGAACTATTGCTCTATTAAACAAAATGTTATTTCACTCACCTATTTCAACTATCTTTTCACCGTCTTGTTTTCCTTTCTTAGAGTAGAAAGCTTCTTAAATTGCAGCAGTAGTGCCAGCTTTACATAAATTGTGCGACATGAGTGAGAAAACGGGGTGCCATGAAATATAGTAGAGTTGATAGTTATATAGGCTTTTCGATGTTCTAAGAGGCTTAGTATGAAGATTATTTTCATGTAGATGTTTCGAAAGAAAATACCTAATAAATTTTACTCACAACCGTCCCACTGCTGGGCAAGGGTTTTCTCCCGTAATGAGGGAGAGGTTAGGCCGTGAGACCACCACGCTGGACATGCGGGTTGGGGACTTTGAATTCCTTCAAGAACTGCGTTAGAAAACTCTCAGAGATACAATGTACACGATAATTTCCTGCACTGTTGAAACAAGTGATATATATTTCTATTTTACACAACTCCAAAAATAGTAGTTGCTTTTTAGGATATTGCTCTTATATACAGATAGATAAACAGGAATCTGCTGGCAAGTAAAAAAAGTATGTAAGATGTACCGGTGATTTCTGGTAGGATATATTTCATTTTCCTTAACAATATCCAATAATAAAGATATATAGACATTATTCGATTCATACATTTATGGATCTCGTAACTGTTATCAAAGAAACTATTCCGCAAGACTTATATTTCAAGTAATTTCAAATGTCAAACGTTTATTCCATAGCGCCGCCGAAGAAAATCGCGTTGAAAATAGTATATTTTTCCATATTAGA
This sequence comes from Anticarsia gemmatalis, assembly GCF_050436995.1. Taxonomy (NCBI): domain Eukaryota; kingdom Metazoa; phylum Arthropoda; class Insecta; order Lepidoptera; family Erebidae; genus Anticarsia; species Anticarsia gemmatalis. The sequence goes on along the minus strand of NC_134767.1, from coordinate 2,237,807 downwards.
AAAATACAAAGCTCTAGGACACAATGAAAAGTAAAAGTCTTGTATAAATGAAGGTGAAATAATAACAATTAAAAATTCCATTCATTTGTATTACCTGCTCCTCTACTCTACTGAAGATACTATAGATATAGAATTAATGTAGTTACTTGAAGTGGAATATCTATTATTTTTGTAGTGAAAACCTCACGATTTATGCAGGAATACAGTAACTGTAGTCGAAACAAATATGAAATGAGAAACCGCAATTATCAAGATTATCTCTAACACAATTTTCTACCACTATCAACTAGCAACGACTGTTTATCTATAAAAAAAAATATTGAAAACTTGATCAGCGCCCCTAACGGATGCCGCAAGAACTAACTTTTGGGGACATTTTAAACGTCAAATTCTAGATACTCGATACTAACGACTTTAGAAAATTGCCCTACATGTCTTTTCCTTTCCCATACTATCATAAGAATACAACTAGTGTAAAAGAAAATATCCTGTATAAATATAGGTGAAATAATAACAGTTAAAAATTCCATCCATTCGTATTACCTGCTTCTCTATACTCAAATGTAGAAACAAGAGTGTTAGAAATGTTCTCGAACAATTAATGTAGAGTTACTTGAAGTAGAATATTTATTATTTTTGAGGTTGTTGTGAAAACCTCACGATTTATGCAGGAATACAGTAACTGTACTCAAAATAAATACTTAAGAAATTTGAAATGAAAAAAACACAAATATCAGGATTATCTCTAACACAATTTTCTACCACTATCGACTAGCAACGACTGTTTATCTATAAAAAAATGTATTGAAAACTTGATCAGCGCCCCTATCGGATGCCGCAAGAATGAACTTTCAGGGAAATTTTAAACGTCAAACTCTACATACTCGATACTAATGACTAGAAAATCGCCCATATTTCCATTCGTCCATAGAGAAAATACATAATATAGATAGACCTATATTTTATCCTTTTCCACACTACCACAAGAATACAACTAGTGTAAAAGAAAAAGTCTTGTATAAATGAAGGTGAAATAATAACAGTTAAAAATTCCATTCATTTGTATTATCCACTTCTCTGCTCTACTGTAGATACAAAAGTGTTAGAAATGTTCTCGAACAATTAATGTAGAGTTACTTGAAGTAGAATATTTATTGTTTTTGAGGTTGTTGTGAAAACCTCACGATTTATGAAGAAATACAGTAACTGTACTCGAAATAAATATTTAAGAAATTTTAATTGAAAAAACACAAATATCAGGATTATGTCTAACACAATTTTCTACCAATATCGACTAGCAACAACTGTTTATCTATAAAAAAAGTATTAAAAATTTGATCAGCGCCCCTAGCGGATGTTGCAAGAACTAACTTTTTAGGGACATTTTAAACGTCAAACTCTAAATACTTGATACTAACGACTGTAGAAAATCGTTATAGTGTAAAAGAAAAAGTGCTGTATAAATGGAGGTGAAATAATAACAGTTAAAAATTCCATTCCATTTGTATTACCTGCTTTTCCGTAGATACAAGAGTATTAGAAATGTACTCGAACAATTAATGTAGAGTTAGTTGAAGTGGAATAGAACGTTATAAGGTAATAGCTTCAAAGGGAATATTGAGATGGACTTATTTAAACTGAGGACGTGGTTCTGATCATACATACGGGTAAAGAAACTGTCAAACTTGTGTTTTAGTAATTAGGCTTGTTGGTCTAAAGCTTGTCCTACCGGGAACAAGGCATAAGACGTGTTTTAACGTTTGTTATAAAATGTGTACGGTAACTTGTTGAAGTTACGCAGTTGATGTAAGAAAAATGATTTTTAACGTCGGCCCTTTTTCTACTCATAGTTGACTACTACTGGACCTCTTTTAATTCCGTATAAATAGGCTGTTATCAAATTGGAAGCAAAGTTTTAAGAACTCATTTCACTTTAAAATTCTACTTTCACGTTAATACGAGTTAATTTCGATTACCTTAATCTTTGCTGTAATTTCCAATCCTGAGCCAATCTCATCTACCCATATAGGCTATAAAGACTAAGCGTTTTTGAGTCGCTACGATTAATGATTTACAAGAAATTACCACAAAAGTAATGCGATAGCGTTACATACGCCACTGAATACACTTATTTAAAAAAAATGTGAAGTTGCCTCTTCACACAGGGGTTTTTTCTCTTTTTCTATTAGCCAAATTATGACATAATAATATTAAAATGATTATTATAACTTCAAAAATTGTTCCCCACATTTTACAACCGTATGTCTCAAACAATTCAATGAAACTAGGGCGTTTTTGTCCGCGCTCAGTTTCGTGCTAAGCGCGTTTTTTTTCTGAAACGAGCTTTCAAATACCCCTCTGTTCCGTACCTCCGTATTTGAATCTCGGGGTATTGAGCAAAAGCTTTTGTTACGTGGGTGTAACGCGCGAATGTTGTGTTTTAAGGATATTGGCTCTTGAGGAAAGAGGGGTTTTAATACTTTAGTGTAGTGAGGTTTTTATTTTTATTAGTTTGAAGGCACAATTTTTTCGTTGTGTAAGCTTTTTTCAGGAAATTTGATTTTAAATTCAATACTATTAAATGTTTAATAACATTAAATTTTAATTTGTTAGCGATACCTGCAGAATAACTTAGAAACGTAATTTGTTGAATACTTTGTAGTCAACTAAGTCTTTAAATTCTTTAACACAGATAATGACGAAACATCCACTACTTTTGCGTTACAAAACCAATAGAGAATTTCTCAGAATAACGTTTTTGAAAAGCGTTAGTAATGCTGACTTCTTTCTTTCATAGTTAAACTACCAAACCGATAAAAAAAAATTGCAGCGTATCTTGCCCTAAACAAAAATATAAAAAATAACATGACCTAAAAATTCACACAGACAAAGTCACTGACAATAGCTAGTATATTAAATAAAATATACAAATATCAATTTTGCATTTCACTTTAAAAACAATCACTTCACAAAATTATGCAACAAATTCATAATTCAACTCAAAAACCAATCGATCTTAATGGGCTGTTTAAATTCCATTGCGCCCTTTTGATAAGGGAAGCAATAAAATTGGCTTTGAGCCATCAAACGATATGGTAATGTTAGAGCACCGCTTTACATTCGAAGCACGGGGACGATATTTCACGGGTAGATCTGCTTGAATTCAGATAAAGGGGGCATTTGTGTGGAAACGGATTTTTGTTTATTCCATATTTTCAATATAGCTCTAAATTCTATGTAAACTATATTGAACTATTATTATATTGGTACATTAGAGACTGTGATTACTGAAATGATGTAACCGAAATACGTACGTTGTAATACTTTACAAAATGCAAGTAATTAGTAAAATAATTTAATTCTTAAAATTAGAAAAATCACGCTTGTTACGTGTAGACAAAATTAGCTAGATTTTATAATACCTCTTGTAAATAAAAAGTTAATATTTCGTAATTTATTTTATAGCGCTATAAAACACACATGTCTTCCAAAAACTACCTAAGTTAATAACTTAAAACTTCAACATTATAGTGTAACACTAAGCATATTTTAATAAAAAAGCCGTTTCTTCACAATATAGCCATTCTAAGCACCTGAGAGGCAGATTGCGGCTTACTCTTACACCGACTATTCCGGTTTCAATCGAGCTTAGTACAAAACTAAGCTCAATTTCCTCAACCCTACGGTGCTTAATCGTACAAATAGGAATTTGTTCACGCACTTTTTAAAGGCAAATTCAAGCTAATTTCGTGTTTTATTTCCAGCAAATAAAGGTGAAAATAGCTTGAGGAAGCAGCATTGAACTGTTCAAGATATTGAAAATTATGATTTGATAACATGAAAAATTCGGAAAGGTTAAAAGGGGAAAGATGTTATTAAAAAGTTTTAGAAATCGATTGATTGAGTAAAAAATACTGCGATGCTCTTTTCTTCCGATTCAAATTCCAGTAGAAATTGATTTCTTATTACGAGATGAAATACGTATTATTTGTGAAATTTTCCGCTATGCCGCTCTGAAAAAATATGTTTTGTACGCTAACTACCAATGATTGAGCAAAAAGAACATTTGATTAACAAAACCGTTACAGTTTTCATTGCGTTTTTCTATTTAACTATAGAATTACAATGTCAATTGTGATGCATGTTATTATACAAAATCTAAAATCTCAAGGGAATGAACTCGTTCATTCATTTCAAAATCTACATTTATTATTTTTATTCCCATTATGTAGCAATTTTAGTATTTTTCTAAAAAGACAACTCCTGCACTATTGAAAGTGTTGAATGCTACGTACTTGCTAAGAAACGGTCGATTTTGTGGTTTGCAGAACACTAAGTTCGGTCTTAAAGCTTAGATTAAAAAAAACACTTAGGGTAAAGAATAAGTAACATGGCTCAAAAAATTCGTCTCTCGTGGTCCGTTATATGTTTATAAAAAAATATTGAGTAAAAAAAAACTATGTATTTAGGAAAAACTTTCGGAATACATAGTTTTTTGTATATTTTCATTTCTTTGACAATTCAATTATTTATTCGTTGGTTTTAATATCTTCAAGACTATCTGTGTTGTAAGTTCTTGTGACAAAGTAAAAAGATATATACAGGCGAAGTTAAATAAAAATAATGCACTCGACGTTACTATGTAATCTCATACTATACAATTAGTCCAAGACTAAGCACACACTTACAGCGCTAACTTAGTAAAACTACACGTTATCTGTGTTGATTACTCCGGTATAACGCCGGTGCTTCAATGAATTCTAAATGCTGTACACCAATTAGCGTGAAACATTCATCACAAGAGCAATGCCGGACTGTTCGTAGCTCTTAATTGGAAATTCTTGCTTTGCAGGAAACATTGACGTTTAATAAATAATAAATTGTTTGACAATATTTTCGTAGGTTGTGTTGAAGTTGTTATGAAGACTGCATCTTGGACATTCTTTGCAGTTAATGTAGTAGCATTTTAGTAGTGACATAAATAGTTTTTTTCGTTTTATAGAATGAAGATCCGTCAATATCATTTTACTTTAGTACAAACATAGGTACATAATATCACAGACCTTATAGCCGAAGAGGTGTAAGTAACACACCCGAATTTCTCCGTTTACAAAAGTAAGCCCAATATTATAAGAGGAGTGAATATTGCATCAACCAGGCACGTTATCATATCGCTATTCTTGAGAATAACCAATAGCACTTTGTTTAACCTGGGATCTCATGGTCCGCAGCCGGATACACAGCCACACGCCACAAAGGCTGTCAACATTTTGCTTTTGTCACCTAGTGCCGAAAAATTGGCACCTAGTGTGGCTTTAATAAATATTATAGTTGGTATCGTGTATTATTGTAGAGAAATGGAAATCATGTAACAGGTGGTCGATTTTCTTTGCCAATCCATCTCGCAGTTCTGTGATAATGGATTTGCTTTGACGTGAATTGTTGCTATGTGAAATTGGGCTTACTAATGAGCTTACAATTGCAACGCAATGCACCAAGGGGTCATGGCCTTTCATATTTTTTATTAAATACATAAAATCACATTATTTTATTCCGGGCTATGATAAGAACAATAATAGCTAGTTTGACAATTATTTTCACTTCATGAATATTCAGATTTGTTTTTTTTTTATTTCAATTATAAATATTCTGTATTTCTATCTTTTTTAATCTTTACTGTATCTTTTCTGTAAAATGTATCGTATTATGAGGTAAATTAACCAGACGATTGGTTTATGAAGTTGTGGGCAAAAACTTATATACTATAATACTTATATAATATAAAACTACAAGAAAAAATTACAAAAAACGTAGTTTTTGCAAATAAGAACCCTATATGCAAAATTACTTCAGAGCCTACCGAAAATTATTCTCGTAACCAAAAGTCAAAGGTATTTTAATAAATATTCTAATGTAGTAAATGTAAATTTCATACGTTGAGTGATGGAGGCAAATTCATTGCATTTTAAAACCATCTTCATGTTCCTTATGTGATGTTACTTGGGAAATTACGACATCATTTTCTTTTTAGGCATATTCTTAAAAATAATATTTTACCTCAATTTTCCTTTCTGAAGGCAGGTGCAAAAGGTTTTGGGATATGATTAAAAATACATTTTGGTAGTCTTGTTTCCTACTTTTATGTAAGGTCAATTCTCTAACTGCTTTCACGGCAAAGAGGTAGTGAGTACGCTAGGGTATCAAGTTCCTATTCAAAGTTATCCAGAAAACATCGAAATCTATATTTTGGACCTATAAAACTAGGTTTATTGATATTTACCGGAAAGTATGCCGTCCCTGTTTGTGCTGTACTTTATGTAACTAGCTAACTTCAATACTACTGGCTACAGACGTCAATTAATGTTGTTTAAGTGGATGCGATCATGAGTGATGAAGCACCGCTATAATCTATAGTTTACTATAAGTGTCTATAATCAACCAAAGAGTTAAGTCACCCTTAGTTTAAAGATGGGTCGAATAGTCGTACCTATTTCAGCAGAGCGTTTTCGTTTTTTGAAAGGTAATTTCATCCATACAAATTGTCTCATTAATAGTATTACTATAATTACAATTAAAACTTCTATAATGTCCCACTTTCCATATATTCTGTTCAAACTGAAACCAGTACATTATACCACAATAGCATACTAATGAACAATGAAACACAGAAATGTATAATGTTAATACCGTCTCAAGTAGTACGAGTACTAGAATATGTTACACGCTTAGTTGGATTATCTGATTGATAGTCAGATTAGATGCGGCTAATTGTCTATGTGGGGATAATTTTGATGTTTGCTCATTAGGCCGATTATGTGTTAAATTAGCACACTTTCAGGGAAAAACTAGAGTCTCGTAGCCCAATTCTCCAAAGTCGGTACTGTCCTGTATCGAAATTTTGACATTTAAAACGTACTACCAAAATAGTTTCTACAGAGCCCGCTAGAGGCGCTGATCAGATTTTCGTGCTAAATTTCTCAATAGCTAGCCTGTTGTCGGAAGTTGATAGTAGAAGTAAATCGCTACTCTAATGTTACAAAAAATAATGATAGGAATTAACTTTATTTGTAGTAATGATACAAAACTTAAATAATGTCCCACTTTCCCTACATTCTGTTCAAACTGAAACCAGTACATTATACCACAATAGCATACTAATGAACAATGAAACACAGAAATGTATTATGTTAATACAGTCTCAAGTAGTACGAGTACTAGAATATGTTACACGCTTAGTTGGATTATCTGATTGATAGTCAGATTAGATGCGGCTAATTGTCTATGTGTGGATAATTTTGATGTTTCGTCATTAGGCCGATTATGAGTTAAATTGTCACCCTTGTTGGCAAACATTTAGTCCTAACTTTGCTATTTTCCGTTTTGTTATTCTTGAAGTTAATTATTTTGGTATAAAGTAAGTCAAGTTGCAAACTTTTATCTATGACAAAATGATCAGTAGCGCGATTCTCTACAGTCGCTTTAAACGAGTATCGTGAATTTGTCATTTAAAATGTACTGCCAGAATAGTTCCTATGGAACCCGCTGGAGGCGCTGATCAGATTTTCGTGCAAAATTTCTCGATAGCTAGCCTTATTTACCTAGTATTATATTATAGCCTTGAATTACATGATTATTGCCGATAGTAGAAATATTAATGATAGAAATGAACTATGTTTGTAGTAATGATACAAAATTTCAATAATGTCCCACTTTCCCTACATTCTGTTCAAACTGAAACCAGTACATTATACCACAATAGCATACTCATGAACAATGAAACACAGAAATGTATTATGTTAATACTGTCTCAAGTAGTACGAGTACTAGAATATGTTACACGCTTAGTTGGATTATCTGATTGATAGTCAGATTAGATACGGCTAATTGTCTATGTGTGGATAATTTTGATGTTTGCTCATTAGGTCGATTATGTGTATAATTGACATCCTTTTTGGCAAAAGATTGAGTCAAAATGTATCTTATATGTATATAAAATTTCCATGTTACAATGTTAGTTATCGTACTCCTCCAAAACGGCTTGACCGATTCTTATCAAATTTTGTGAACATATTGAGTTGGTTGGAGAATCGGCCAACATCATTTTTTTCATACCACTTTTTTTTCAGCTAGTCTATTTTATCATTGTTAGTTTTTGAAGGAACTAATTTCTACGTTACGGACCTCTTTAAATGACTGTTGTAAATGTTATGTCCCGGATAAAAAATAATACGTTCTACGTCACTACTGGTCCAAATATCTTCTCGGTATGCGAAACCACCATGCTAACTAAATGTGGGTAAGAGACTCAAAATCAAAGAAAAGAAGACCATGTATTTCTGTTACATAATAATAATATGTTCTTTTTAACATACAAAATATACAAAAAGGAAATTAACTGAAGTCGGTAGAATAATATGCAATAGATTGCACGAACGAAATTATAACCATAAAGGCTTCTAATTATTTTGAAAATTTAATGCTCAGTAAAACTACGTTTTAACGACCACAATAATATTCAAGAACATTATAAGAATTTAACTTTTTCCTACCATTTTTTAAAAGAGTAATCATCCCAAACATAAATTTCCTACCTAATTACTAAGATAACGAAAATACGAAGCAAGCAGTTTTTCCCAACAGTTTTCACTAGCACATTAAATTCCATCTACCCCCAACGTTTTTCGTTTGGCAACACTCCAAATGGCATTGGTTTTTAAATTTTTAACTCATCCGAGGTGAAACTCGCTGAATTGATGGCAACATTAATATTTCATTCGTGTGTTCGTTGCGAGAGTGTTGCCATTTTTTTAGTGTCCCCGCTTTTGGGGGGAATCAATTTTATGTGTTGAATTTTGAAAAGGACAAATATTTTTTGTGGTGGTGTAATGCAAAGTTGATAGTTGGTTTGTTTTATTGCAACAACCAAAAGTAATTAATCCAAAAATATTCAAATATTTTTGAGAGTGCTTTTGTTGCTATAGATAATTTAAACTAGCCGTTAGCGTAGCAAATTGAACTCCAATTTAAAACCATTACAAAGGAATACAGGGATTAAAATTATTGAATTTTACAAATTTCTATTGGCTAACAAGAGAATTACATGATTATTATTGATACTACAATATTGACATAATGTCTTACAATTCACTGATGAGAATATTCCGGTAACCGATATGCTCATTGGTCTGTAAGTCCAATCAACTAATGCAACGCATTTAGATCGAGTGATGACGTCTACGATTCAATAGCTATCTGATGTATGCGAGGAGACTTAGCTGTAGATTAATATTTTAAAGGCCCACAAACAATTTCATTGATGGAAATCCACCGTGAAAAAAATTTGAAACTTAGACTAGGTACTATAGAAATTTACATGTATGTGTATTAGACGAATATTAATAGTAAAAATAAATCCTTGTTGTTCACCACGCTAGCCAAGTGCTGGTTGGGGGCTTTGCATCAAGAACACCGTCAAGAACTGTTCTAAGAGATTCTTAAGCGTGCAAGTTTGTATCAGTATAATTTCCGTCACCGTTGGAACAAGTGATAATTATTTTTAATACACACATAATTGGTGTGTTGCCTATGATTCGAACCTGCAACCACTTGCGAGAGAGGTACCAACTTATACCACTCTGCTATCTCTGCTCTCACACAAAATAAAATTATTAGGGGTAAATAATAACTTCAGCGTAGCAACATTCGATAATATTGTATTACGTAGAGATGTTAACCCGTCCGGCGCGAGTGGAACAATGGCAGTTCTCTTTATTTGATTGTTACGCCTTGAGATACAACAGCCGGATTTTATTTCTTGAACAACTATTGTTGTTGCATCTTAGGAATTTTATAGTTATCAATATAAATATTGTATTTTACATGCAGCTACTGCCTATTAGACTTCCACAACCCAGTCAACTGGGTAACACGATACCCCTAGGTAAGTCTGGTTCAGACTCAGACTATCAAGTTTCTGACTACGGTTAACAACTGTTAAAGATCTTTAAAAATGACAGCAGGTACCCACAATTAAACGTGCCTTCCGAAACACGGAGAACCTCGGAATGTATAAAATGATCAGCCATCCAGAAAACAACCTCGGCAAGCGTAAATTAACCTTAGAGATCGATCCATGCTGACTATTGTTACAAAGCCACGAGCTCGTCAATCAATAAACCTTATTATGACTGAATTTAATATATAACAAAACCTTCCATAAAATAATCTTTCTAACCTTCTAATAAAGGTATTTTCAAAACCCGACTCAGATAACGAACGTCCGTACAATAATTTGAACCCATTACCGTGTCTGATAACGGGTCTTCTTTCTACGAGAGGGTGAGATCATAATTCAACAGTGGGTAAAAGCCAATAATTATTATTAATTGGTCAAACCACGAGGAAAGTTTATTGAAGTGGCAAATCAGCCAATCAATTAATAGTATTAAGGCTTCGTAGAACTAACAATGATGTTCGATGTTGCTGAAAAGTGGAATAATAGTTTTTCTTTTGTTTTACTACAATTATTTTGACTTGAAATATGCTTTTGGGAGAGTTTTTCTACCTTTCTCTCTTTTCGGGTTATGTTATGTTAGGTATGCTTGGAGTGCGGAGTTTCCAATTGGAGGTACCGCGTCCTGGCCACCTTATGGTGACTGTTGAAGAAACACCGTCAGATTTTAAGTCGGCATGCCCAAATTTAAAACCAGCAAACCTAGCCGGCGGGAGAGCCCGACAGACCCCGGCTTCCTCCCTGAAGCATTTTCCTGATGCTAATTAAATAGGCTTAGGTATGCTTTGGACACTATTGGGTTATAATAACTGAAATCCTTCTTTTCCAATTTAGTATTCTATTTGAAATCACATTCAGACAATACAATTAAAACTATAACAATGCCAACAGCATAAATTAAAAGGAGAATCAAAATAAAAGCAGCTCGCTCACAATCAAATAATAACTTCGCTTGAACCAGCCTTAATAAGATAAAGCTTCACAAAGCATAGCAAAAATATTCGGATGCAAATTACAGCAAAGAAAATTAACAAAAAACGTAAAGTAGTTTGTACACGAAACGAAATCTAGTATTCAGTGCAGTATGAAAGAGTCTTTTGTGCCTCAAAAAAGTGGGTCATCCTATTTCCCCATTACACTGCAGTGCATAGAAATAGGTCCGATATTTTAATATTTTTGAATAAATTCGACTCTGCCTTTCGCCTTTCGGGAGTTTGTATGAAATTACTTTTTATTCCGATGGGATTTTTTTGAAGGTTTGCAAGTAGAATTTTTATGATTGGTTTGTACGGTTGTAGGGAATTTTTCGTGTCTTTGATTATGATTTTCTTTACTTTAACGTCGTATACATTTTAAAGCTTAAGTACCTAATAAGTCCCAGCTTGATTCACTTTATTATACAACATTTTTGTATCTCAAGTATTGAATCGTTGTGACAATCATTTTCTTACTTCTTCAAAGCAATTCTACCAAAGTTAAAAGTTAATAAAAATCGTCAGAATTAAAAAAAAAATCGCGTCCAATATTCTTCTATTACTTACTTAAGTCGTGGCCCATTTTAGCTGCATTAATTCGAAGTCATCAAATCTGTCGAATCTTTGATATATATTATGCTATATCCTCTACAAACACAAACAACAACTCATTACAGAAAAAATGCTTCTAAATTACAGTAGCAGGTACTAAAGCCTATACAATAAACTAGTCAAACAATCCCGTCCGACAGTGTATGTCAAGTCTGTTGACCATCCGTTTGGTGGCGCCCAGTTTCCAATTAGTGTGGCGGCTTTGTGTCCTGCGCGATTGTCACCTTAGTCCAAAATTCATGTTGCGATGTCACGCCGGAAATTGTCCGCGTTTTGTGGGGACGCATGTGCAACGTAATATTGTTTTGGGTTTTGTATGATGTCTTGTTTTGCGAGTTTTGTATGGAATTGGATGAATACATGATTTTTAATTTAAGAGTGGATTTTTTACTTAGACAGCAAGTGAAGATTGTTTTTTTTTATTAGCTCTGTCAATGGATGGGTGATCATTGATATGAAATTTTTGAGACTACTGTTCGATCTGGTAATCGTGAAAAACAATCAATATAATAGATAAACGTTTTCAAAATAACTTGAACCAAGCGTCTCGAGATTGATATGACACGTGATAGCCTCTAAAAACTGTGTGACTTTCTGTTTGTCGTGATGAATATTGATATTTAGGAGCTATATTCTCACCGAATGTGTAAGTAAACAGGTATTTTAACAGACAACAACAACAATAATAATCATGAATGTTGCCACTTAGAATCTTACACACTTGCTCTAATTCCGTGACAGTATGTCTCAGGACGGCTCTATTTTCTCGAATATTGTGTGTACGCTCGGGTCCTCGCATGAAAGGACATAATTTACTAGGCGCGTCCTTCTAAGGCGTCTGCTCCGAGCAATTACCTTTACATTCATAGTATGACGTCACAGAATAACAAGCAACGTATATGCAGTGCTCGTAAAATGGCTGTGTATTTTGATTACGTACTGTATTAAGTTATGTGTGGCATATTTTCTGAGGAATACAGTTATTTTTGTGAGTGCTATGATATTGTGCTCATCATCTAAATGTGCAAACAGTAGTGGAAAACAGAATCTACTATCGAAATTATTAGAAAAATAGTAACGGAATTTATTTCATAAGACAACACTGTAAAATGCAGTCTGCAGTCGTGGCTTGTGCGGTTGCTGCTCACGCGGTTGCTGCCGTGAGCAGTCAGCTACAGAACCCAAATTTTAGCAGTAACTAAGTTTCATCAAAAGTGCGCAAGAGATAGAATTGTCAATTATTGAAACAATTCGATAACGCATTAAAACTGAAATTACCTGTAACGTACGTGGCATCTTATTCACACACAGACACTAAGATATTTACAGTAGACTCTATTATACATGCTTTTAATATAAGCCTAAAATAGTATTGAACATCGTAACAAAATAGCAATCATCGTACATAAGGCAACATCACACAGCGTGTTCTGATTGCACACGTGCATAAATGATGACGTCGTAACACGTTAGACGTGTAATCACGTTATACAGTCTGTCGTTTTGTTTATGATCTTATTTACTCTTAAATATATCCATAGTAATTAGGAATAAAGTTTAAGGGACTTGAGGGGCCTTGCAAGCAGAAACCTAACAATAAAATCCCACTTTATATCTAACAAATAACTGTCACGCTTGAGGCATCTAATTCACGTCATAAAATTATCGTAATTATCAATAAATTTTACTATGATACATGCTTTTAATGATAATCAAAAGTAATATATATTATACTGAAAGTCAATGGTAAATGCATTCAATAATATGTGAAACATCGTAACAAAATGGCATTCAACATACATAAGGCAACATCAGACAGCGTGTTCTGATTGCACACGTGCATAAATGATGACGTCGTAACACGTCAGACGTGTAATCACGTTATACAAGTCTTAGTCGTTTTGGTACATCACTTGCGAATAAGATAGTAGTTGATATTTGAAATTAAGTTTCTGGTAAAGCTTAAAATTAAATAACCCCTTTTTCATTTATATGCAAAAAAACGGGTTCTCCCACGTGTTAATTTTTTCTGTGATTTTAAATGTATTCTTTTTGCTTAAAACATATGCGGTAGCGTGACGGCCAAGCTAGGAAAGAGGTCGATTCAATTGAGGTTGTTGAAGTTTTTAAGTTTTAAAGATTAATACGAAAACTTAACATTTTCAATATTAGTATGGATGCAAGAAATATCAGTTGCTATTCAACTATACCGGTAAATTACACATACTGAGATTTAAAACTGTTTTAATAATTTAACATATCTGTGGTTATTAATACAAATACGAAACGTAATCAAACTACAAAATCGAGTAAAAATTTCAACTTTGTTTTATTTTTTGTGTTACACCTAACATTTTCGAATTGAGTGATTACATAGAGAAAACAAATTCATATTTATTCAAAAAACTAGCAAAACATTTACAAATCAACACACAAAGCAAACGCCAAAACAACATTTAAAATTAATTGTCAACTAATAAATTCGTGGAAAATTGTTTCAGTGTAAAAATTCCGTGCTTTTTGGTGGAGCTAAACTCAAGCTGCCAGTAGAAATTCATTCCACTGTGAACGCTTGACCGCGCTGCCTAGATAACATGTTGTTACAGGGGGATGCTGCGTTCAGATCGACTTGTTAAAACGGAAATGAGAACGAGATTCTATTAGATAGTGAAGGATGTTTGTGTGTTTTACGAAATGCATTGATAGACATCGTGCCTACATGTTTTGGATCATGATTAAAGTTTTATTTTAAAAATAAATTATTGTCCTGTCGTACGTAAGTAGGAAAACTATCAATTCTTTTTAAACTAAAAAATTTGGTAAGATTTTAATTGAACCGTGACTTTTTTATTATTTATCAGGATACAAATTGTAATCTTAATGCTACAGATCTTTGTCCGTTACGGGACATAATACAAAGGGCATTTAGCTTAGTAAAGTTCATTACGTATTTCTTGCTTTTTAAAGTTTCAAAGATAACAACATGATCAACCACAGACTCGGTCAAAATTTTCGAAGAAAAATTTCTAGTTACAAAAGTCAAACCAATCAAAACCATTCAAGTGCACTTGCTTTATCAAACGTTCCCGTAGCGCTTGTAGCCGTATCATTGGGAATATCGGGCGGCCCGCATGGCGGCGTCGCAGCGATAGCCTCCCCCAATTCTGTTACCGAAATTACTAGGAATCGGTACATATACCCTACGATTTTATTGAAGCTTAAAATGTTGCTTAATTTTAAGTCTGTTTTACAATGTTTTAGAGGGTGATGTTTGTTCGCGGTTCATTTTGTAGATGAAAGTGGTTGGGGAATATATTTGTTTATTTGTACTTATACATCGCTTGATATTGCTTGCTCTGAAGTAGTTAGAGTGAATATTATAGGGCTGGTGACATTTTTGTATTTATCTACAGTGTGTCCATAATTTAAATGTTAGTAAAATACCATATTTTCGTATTGATTTTAAAGAAAACGAATTACATTTTTACTGCAGCAAATATATCACTCATAGATTAAGTACGTTATGTCAACGATCCAGACATAATGTACTTACCCATAGTATCTGTATTACTGACAGTAATCAGGATTATCTTTATTCAAATCAAATTGATTTTAAACAAGACATATTTCTTCTTATCTAAGAATAGTACCATATCACAATAACTAGAGCAACTGAAGCACCTAGAAACATGTAAATTCAGACCTACATCCTACAATAGTAGCTAAAAGCCATAGCCTCATGTGGTGAGACACATCTGGTCGGTACAATTTGCATCTATATAGCATCGCATGGTCCGTAAGTGGCGTGTAATTTTAACGGAATTGGACGGAAGTACGATCCAAATGCAGTTTACTGAATAGCATTGGTTAGATGCGGGATATGAGATGAATTTTACTAATAAATTGATTGTAGATGGTCTGGATTAGGTGTATAGTAGAAGAGTTTTGTAAGGTGAAGTATAGATTGAGAAAGTATTTGATAGTATTAATGATGATTTAAGCAAATATGTCTAGAAATTTTATCCTAAAGATAGAGTCAGTGTATGTAATAGTATCATTACTATTGAAGCTATAATAATAAAATTAAACATTTAAGGCGGTGTTTATTAGCTTGCTCTAATGTGACAGTTGAAAATTAGAAAATTAAGTCATCATTTTAACAGCGAATATTAAAATATGGAAAGCAATAAAATGGTGTCATTTAATTAAACAAAGAAAAGTGGATGTCTCCTGCAAAGAATGACCTATTTATGAAATTAAATACGGATCATCTGGTTGGTACAATTTGCATCTATATAGCATCGCATGGTCCATAAGTGGCGTGTAATTTTAACGGAATTGGACGGAAGTACGATCCAAATGCAGTTTACTGAATAGCATTGGTTAGATGCGGGATATGAGATGAATTTGACTAATAAATTGATTGTAGATAGTTTGGATTAGAGTGTGTAGGAGTAAAGGTAGTTTTGTTTGATTAAGTTGAGGTTGAGAAAGTAGATGATGGTAATAATAATGATTTAAGTAAAGAAATTGAGATGAATATATCTTAAAGATAGAATCAGTGTATGTAATAGTATCGTTAATCATTACTATTGATGCTATAATAATAAAATTAAACATTTAAGGCGGTGTTTATTAGCTTGTTCTAATGTGACAGTTGAAAATTAGAAAATTAAGTCATTTGAACAGCGAATAGCAAAATTGGAAAGCAATAAAATGGTGTCATTTAAATAAACAAAGAAGAAAAAAGGCATACAATGCAAAGCATGGAATATGAATAAATATGGATCAAATGAGCGCTATAAAATAACATAAAACTAAACTCAATAGTAATGCCAAAATAAGTAAATACTAAAATAACTTTCTGTACCCAACATGAAATTATACAACAGTTATTCGCAAACGCAACATCAAAAGCACTACACACTCGAAACATAAACTAATCCAGGATTCATATTCAAATTACCACATTTAAAACATCCTTTGACGAGATGCATCAAAACTTTCTGCAGCAAAATGTGAACAGGACCTTTGAAATATAGCGTGGAAGAGAAAAGGTGGAAAAAGTATAGCACATTAATTCCCGCACGAATCGCCGGCTCGTGACAGTGGACGCAAACAATATGAGAGCTGCTAGCCGCATATGAATTTCAGTTTAGGTGATGCCATTTGATACGAGTTGGGAAGATAGTGGTATCCGTTTTGTATGTACAGTACTATTTTAATTGCGTTTCTGGGTATCAAGGATTGGTTTTTAGTAAAAAAAATTCCGTGCGTTTCTTGTGTAAAAGCAAATATTATTGATGAGTTATTTATTTGAAAACGCAGCGTAACAGGTGTTTATTAATACACATTTTATTTATCAAGAAACAAATAAATTACGATGATTAAAAACAAGGACAGTATACATGCATGTTTAAATACTGATATTATAGAAACCAGAGCGTTTGTTTCTTAAATATGGTGGTAGATTTTATCGGTTATAATTATGCGCATTTTTCACAAATAAACCTGTTCCTCGATTCTCTTCTACTATCATCTACCTATCGGCAACCGACTAGTCACCGGAATATTTAAGAACGAAAATTTGATAAGCGCCTCAAACGGGCGACGTAGGAACTATTTTGGCAGTAGATTTTGAACGTCAAACATTTGATACTCGACAGTACTGACTGTATAGAATCGTGCTACTGACCTAGTACTTATATTTCATCAAAAATTATATTGTTGAAATACGAAACGTGGTAGTTTCAAGTCAGTAATACTTCAATGCAAGAAAATTTCACAGTATAAATTTGCGAGTCAGCCAAAATTGACAATGTTAGCCTTATCTCGACATGCCGTATAATATGATACACAAAATACTCTCGTCCAAGAGCTGCTTCGCAAATACAGTGGTAACGTATTTTCTAAAGCTTAGCCCGTTTGACGGAATATGTGAAACTAGGTAGAACAAGTCTTTAAAATAAACATGCTATACAAATTGGACATCGTGCTTGTTAAACCAACACAGATTTGGTTTAGGAGGTCAGTGGAACAAAGAATGGACTCGCTAAAGAATATGGAATTGGGATTGGCTTAGATGGAGCCTTTTATTAGACGAGTAAACTTGATCAAGAGAAAAAATTCTGATGTAAATTATAAAACCAGTAACAACTTAATATGAATCGCAGAAAAAAAAACAAATATATAAAAAGCCAAATATTTCTTCGCTATAGTCTTTTTTATTAAATATTTTATTTTCAGCCTTGTTGTTTCCTAGAAGATTTGGTATTTGAATCACATGAGGAATAAAATATATCGGTGTTCCCTTTCTATGTTCCTTTACTTCTGTTACTATCCTACAAATATTATAAATGCAAAAGTTTGTGTTGATGTAAGTTTGTAACTCTTTCACGAAAGAGTAACAAACTTGATGCACAAATAGTTTATAGCCTAGATTACCATAAGAAATCTTTTCACGCGGACGCAGTCGCAGTCAGAAACTAGTCCTATATAACAATAACAATATCAGCTTGAAAGCAGAATCAAAATATTGTTATAAAGTTTATAACAAAGTAATAGTTTCATTCCAGTAAGCTCGTCTGTTCAAACGCTAAATTCCGCAACGTTTGCATCGCATTTAGGGCTACACGATATCCATCGTAGATGTTGCAATTGTCCTATCAAAGTCCACTCATACCTCTCGGCGTTATACGATGCTTGGCTTACATTTCATAGTGAGAATAACTTATACGAGATTATGTGTAATAGGAGTTGCATTTAAAAAGTATCTGATAGAAGAAGAATTTGTTTATTTAGGTAAATTGGATTGGAAATAGAAATTGTAAATCAAATGTCTACGTATATAATAATCTGTAATAGACGAAAACTAATTTGAGATTTTTTATCATTTTATTATTAGAATATTTCACTGATACTGATCTGTATTTAGCGCTATTGTTTCACTGTGTCACACAACCCCAAAAAAAAAGTTGGTTACGTTAAATTTTCACAGTTACATTTGGTTATATTATTCAAATCTTGGCAAACAATTTCACATATTTACGATATTCTCCAACGCTTTTCCAAAAACTAGTCCGAGCCGTGTCAGTCTGACAAATTGCTAGGTATACTGTGTCACAGCGTTCTAATAAATAACACATGTATAGAATTTTTAACGTATCCGCCGTGATGGATGTTCGCGATGCATTAAAATTCATATGCAATGCGCTCGGATGAATGCTTGCTATTTTATCGTTGTCAAAATGTCATATTCTTACGTCAGTTTTGTTGAGTAGTTTTCGATTGGTTTTGTTATAGTTTACTAAAGTGGAAAATAATTATTTTGCACAATTTTGTATATAGTACTAAGCTAATACACGCTCGTTCGAGTATTCAAGTCCAAAGCAAATTACGAATGTTTTTTTTAAATAATGTGGCAATGAAAAATTAATAAAGGTGAAGGAAAATTTCCCTAACAATGTGTGCAACTATGTATTTAAGTTAACGCAAATATGCATTTTTCATTGGACGATTTAAGTTACACTAAGTCAAAATCAAATCAATTGTTTATTAAAATTTAGGTCAAATACAGACTTATGATTTTCAAAATATAATGTATTTTGCCCCTAGTTTGGAAGGCAGGGCCGCCAGGCACGAGATTCCTGGCCTCTCTTTTTGATCGCCAATACTTTTTTCAATTGCCAATAGACTGGCCGTTATCGCAAGCTTAAAGCAGTCAGACAGTTATAGTTAAAAGTTAACCTAAATCAAATCAATAAAGCACTTTTAACAAGTTTTCTTAAACTCGTGATGCATCAAAAGAATAATATAACAAGAATCAAATAATCCTAAAGTTATCTAAAAGAATATTGCAGAAAATTGTAAGGAAATATTAGTATCGTGAAAGCTGCAGAAATATGAACGTAACTCAATTTAGTTCGAGGTTAGTGTTATTATTTTTTTCAAATATTATATTTTCTTGAAACTGGCTAACTTATTTTATTATAAATGTGAGGAATAATAAAACATAGTATGAAGTTTATGTTACGTGGTTTTGCGTTACCTGTGTTGCAGGGCTGGTACTATATTGATTGTAAGAAAACTTATTACAATTTTGTTTTTGATGGTAAGTTACAGTAAGCCGCGGTAATTAATTTAAATTGTATTGTATTGTAAAAATTTTGCGCTTGTAAAGCACGATTTTTCGATTTGGCATTCTTGATTTTTGTAACGTTAACATTAACTTTTAAAAAACCCTTTCAATAAATGGATTGAGCCTTAAATTGTGGTGTTCATCCGACAGATTTGAAAAAAAAAACCTATACAATTTATTTCCATATACCTACAGTACAAGAACGGTATGTTTTAAGTTCCTTTTTGATTCTTGAAGAAGTTTTAGAACACACCTTCCGACTGCTTTTGACGAAAAACAAAACACAATATTTTCTCGTACTCCGAACAAAATTTTGAGTCAACTCAGCAACCATGTTTACATCGCAGTAAGTACCAAGACACTTAAGAAGTTATAACTAGACGTTATTATAAAATTTCCTCACTCCACCAAAATTTATTTTGCGGTCCAAAAACTCACTTTGTTTTGATAAATACTCGCAATCTTCGCTTGTCGGCTGCAAATTAAATTTGTTTCTCATTTGCTTATTTTAACCCCTTGTAATTAAGGTAGAAATATAGAGTTTCGGATTAAGTAACGTGACACTTAAAGTGAGAAAAGAGAATTATTGGTGAGGTCCGCGTTTCACTGCCTTTTTCATGGTGTAAGAAATTGTTGGCTATATTTATTTGCTATTCTATTATCAAAGATATTGCTTTTAATATTGTGCTTTTTTGACTTATTCAATAAATAAATAAAAATAATATTTTTGTAAGACAAAACTTCACTGCCTATATTTTGGCCAAAGTTTATGTATGGAATAAAAGGAATTTTCAAAAATACATTAATACCTACGTGTCACCTACCCTAATTCTGCATTTACCAAAAAACTGCATAACATTACAAATTCAAAAGTTAATTTCCTTCAGTTTTAATTTTTTCGCTACAATTTATTGCGCTCGTTAAAAACTAATAAAGGTTGGTCGTAAAAAACATTTGACTGGAAGAACAATAAGACAAAATAATGTAAATCTTTACAGTGGGTTTTGTAACAACTTGAAAGCTTCTTTTAAAGAAATAATAAATGGGTTGTGAGTTAAAAAATTGTACTTTTTTTCCCTGCCACTATAAAATCATCTCAATATTTATTGAATGAATTAAGATGAAACACACAAAGTTCGATACACGTTTGCCTATTTTTGTTTATTTATTGCATAAATAGTAATCAACTTAATATCGCAGTTGTTCGAGCAGCAAAGTGGCATTTGATATGGCTTACCTTGTTTTCTTAATTTACAAGTACCGGGACTGACTTTGGCAACGTGGACACGCTTAACACAAATACTACGCGGGTATCCATCTATAAAATATTCG
The DNA here is from genome assembly GCF_050436995.1 of Anticarsia gemmatalis. NCBI lineage: Eukaryota > Metazoa > Arthropoda > Insecta > Lepidoptera > Erebidae > Anticarsia > Anticarsia gemmatalis. Next base: position 2,216,740 of record NC_134767.1, on the reverse strand, counting down.
CTTCAAATGTTGCTTAACGATTAACGCAGTGTTTGTGATATCCAGTGAGCGCAACTAGCTAAGAGCGAATTTCCTTGCCTTCCAAGAACTGTATCATGAATGATGTAACAGTCATATCTAAAATTACAATGTTTGTGAGTATGTATGCATGTTTGTTACTCTTTCTCATAAATATTACTGAACCGATTACGATGGTACGATGACCGATGTGGTATATAGGTAGCTGAAGATCCACAATAACCCATGCTACTTTTTATCCCGAAATTCTCAAGGAATCAAGATTAACTCGGGAATAACTAGAATGGCCGCCTTTACACACACGCTCTATCGCGCGTTCTTAGGAGCGTACAAGATTACGCACAGGAAAGACGGCGCGCTCTTCGCTCGCGATTTTCTTCGCGGGCTTGACAGATGAGCGCGGCGCGCGCTCTTTCCTTTCTCTTTGCTTTACATGCACGCTCTTTTACAAGCGGTTGTTGTTTAACGCGCGATAGAGCGTGTGTGTAAAGACACATAATGTCCATGTGGACGAAGTCGCGGGCAGCATCTAGTCTAAAATATAGCATTGCAGCTCTCGCTACCCAATGGAATCTTCACAAGAGACAGTTATTTGAATAGTCTACATGCATGTGGTCCGTATCCAAATACCTTTCGACACAATGCATCTAGAATCTCAATGCTCGAGCTCGGATAGTTCTTCAATGGATTAGATAGCATCGGTTCGTACTTGAACATTGTGAATATGTTTGATTGTATTATATAATATTATATTATATAATTACAATAGAAAATTACGTTACGTTTTTTGTTCACCAGTCAACCCGTTACCATTTTACTATAAATGCTGCTTGATCGAAACGTCGGGAAAACAAATAAGGTATCGTAACCGTAAATTTTCAATTGCGCTTAAGACCATTGCATTGTAATGTTATATCTACAAGTCCCGAGAATTTAAAAAAAAAGGATTCAGAATTATAATAAGAAGTACATTTGTATTTGTAATAGTTGATTCGATTGATAGTTACGGGGATTTCGATTCACTGATTGGACAAAGTAATTGATGCTCTTGGCGTGTTTTAAAAGAATAATTTCTGTCGGCCAGCTGGCTCGTCATATAACTTAAACCAAGAGTCACGTTAACCAATGTAAATATGTACGATCAAGTTGACTATCGTATAATGCTGGAAAGTGATTATGCAACTTTAAAGTGCTTTAGATAAATTCGATGCACTTAATTCGTAAACATACCATTTCATCATAATTCTTAAACATACATACATTTTCGTAAAAAGATGTCCTTATATTTAATTCATCCAGACGATGTGAAATAAAACCACAGTAATGATGTCCCAAAAAAACACAATTAAAATGAAGATCGACACACTTGCGTCGGAACAATTACATTGCATTCAGTCTTGGCGTCACGCCAAAGTGTGGTCACGGTACTTGTACGATGTATGGTACAGAATGACATACTTTAAAAATCGCTGTGCATATTGAAAACATGAAAAATCGTAAACTTACTTAAAGGCTGGACGGTTAATCTAAATATATACAACTCAAAGGAGACTGACTGACACAGTGATCTATCAACGCACAGTCCAAACCACTAGACGGATCCGGCTGAAATGTGGCATGCAGGTAGGTGTTATAAAATAGACATCCGCTAAGAAAGGATTTTGAAAAGGATAATATAAGGGAGGAAAAACCTAACTTATAATAGAAAATAACAAAAAAACTTACAATAAAAACCTTAAAAGGTTAATAATATTGTGCAGTACGCTGCAATCAAGAGAATTCTATTTATTTTGAGACACATCATTGGATATGAAGTTACCAATTTAGGACAAGAAAATATTGACCAGTCCTATTAAAAACAAAATAATATGTATTGGACGCAACCTTCAAATTAAATAGAGCAGTAGTTTTGTAACATAATTCTCTCTCTCTCTCTCTCACTCTAATCTCAAAAGAATAAAACTAGGTATCTCATTCTGAACACTAACGAAAAAGTATGTTGCAATTGAAATAACAAATATGCCAAATGCTTGCTTGTGGTTTAATATTTATTTGTCTTCGAGTTTAAAAAATTGAACATCACGCCTGTTTAACCTAAAGGTGTAGGCAGCGGTGAAGGGGCACTTATGTTTCGCCATAATTAACAATGGTGGTCCCACTTAATAAGGGGTAAGCATATTACAATATAATTTTATGAAGCTCATAACCAAACTTCGGTCTACTATCGACAAACGTATGTACATACATAATACAGCCCACGTTTTCCTCCGCTTAGACTTAGTGTAGTTACTCTCTTCTTATCATCTTATTTTTTTTAATTCCGCTTCCTATTAGTCATAGCGTGATGACGATTATACAGCCTACTGACTTCGTCAAGAAATGGACTATTCAACACATTTTTTTTTAGTTCGCTTAGATTACCACGTTCAAACAAACTCTTGAGCTTTATATATTATTATTACTATAGATAATTCAAGTCATAACTAAAATAACGAACACTTATAACACTGTCCATTTTCCATCCCACACTACCCGACCTCATTCCGAAAGTCCTTGAAACAGTCAAAGAGATACAGAACTCATTTGTAACACTAGTTAGTAGATCTTAATGAACTTCCGTTGTACAGACAGACGGAACGATTTTCCACAGCTCAACAATGAATGGTGAGTCGTTAGGAGAATACCGAATGCAAACTTTGTAAGTGAATGTTGTTTGATTGGTTCGGGTTTTTGTGAGAAAGGACTAAGATGTGTATAAATATCTGTAAAAAAGTATGTTTTTTTTTGCGTCGTCTAACGTCTTGAAAGATAGAAAAGTTGCTTGCTCTAAATACATACATAACATCACACCTTTTATACCTGAATATGTAGGCAGATGTATAAGATATACATTGTATTTTTTGGAAGGTAACCTATTCAAAAAAAGACAAGAATACAGGTTCAATTGTTAGTTTGGGTAAAGCACTTTGTTTTTGCAATAAATATAATATCTTTCTAATTTCTGTGAAAAAAAAAGAGTGAAATGTTGGTGACTTTTTTTGTATTGGGCAATTAGTAAGCGTCTTTTGCACCGGCAATATAAAGTAAAGTGTTTGAAACTTTGATGGATCTATGCACCACACCTACCGGTTTCCTTGAAATAAATAAATAATATATTTAAGTTCTAAGGAGAGCGAACATTTTGCCAACCATACGTTTCCCCTTCGTCTTTCCGCACCCTGCACTCGTCCAATTTAACTTACTATGAGTAGGTGTATCTCCTTACGTTGAAATTACTTTAAAGCGTTTTGTATAGAGATCTTGCCAATACTTCAATTCTTAGTTATATTAAAAACGCAGAAGTAAGTCACGTTGTTTATCTGTTCTTACAGCTTTTAGAAATTAACATGGTTGCATTTTACATGCATAGATATATGATATGATAGATTTTATTTTGAATACGTCTGGGAGAATCATTGGCAATAGTTAGTTTTATGTGTAACAATAATAAGCCTTAATACCTATTATCTATCCTTATTCCTATGGTAAGGCAAAAGCTCCTCTCATTGCCATCTAAATTTCTCAGTCTATTGTTTGGAAATATTAAAATAAAATTATACTGTTTTTCACGCCAAAATTACCGATATTATTTTCAAAAAGCCAAAAATAAGACCAAAAACATTTGACACGAAATAAACTCAATTTATAAATGTTCCGAGAAGTGTCGTGTCGATTGTCGAGAATCGCATTAATCGCCTTATCGGGCAGCGAATCGATTACATCTCTAAATGTTGGTAAATTGAATAAGTTTGGACAAGACGACAGTGTGATTTGATGTTGGCAACATTTTCGGTGTTGCCACAGTAAATATAATTACGTTGGGATTAATTTGGTTGGTATTTATTTTAGTTGATGTAATTGAATTATTTGTGCGTAGTTTAACTTTGGTGTGACAATTTGGTTATTCTGTTAGTAAAGCGGGTATAACGATTTCAACCTTAATGCAAGGTTTTTAAATAATTTGTCCTTATTTTTTCCAGCTAATGTGTTTTTTAGAACTGTGCTTAAAAAAATACATCTATGCTCTTTGCTGGTATCGTCTAAAGCTTAACAACAGTTGTAAAAAACAGAAAAAAACAGATTATGAAAAACGAAAATTTAAACAAAAAGATATAATTTATTTTTTGCAGTGCATTTAAAAAGATAATAATTACCTGTCAAATTTAGACGCTATGGTAGGGAATGGTATAAAGAAACATAATTATGTGGCCATTCAAATTTCATCATATCGTTTCACAGACACAGACAATAGAGTTCCTACAATATATCATTATAAGGAAACGATATATTACCTCAAATATGCACGATACGATACAATTTAGTGGAGGGAGAGGAAATACCTCATTAAGAGGAGGTGAGGTATTGACGACCTGTGGATTCATACGTTCCCATTAATAATCTCGACACTTATTGTATGATTGCTTTTTAAAATGTATTTTTACTAGCGATTGCTCAAACAGCATTGCAAGTTTGAAAAATCTTTTATCTCGTAATTCTGTCTATAACTTATTCTCGGTTTAATAGCATAAGACGCGAAAAAGTAGGGCTGGTATGTGTTGTGTGTATTACTGCTGAATAAACATTTAGGGACTAAAATACAAATGGCTAATTCTCTTAGAATAGATACTCTAGCTAAATAATTAGCTAAAAGTTATTCGACATATCTATTTATTCACTAAGTGGGTGTGACCTTTGGTTTTCATACATAAAAATAAGTTTTTTCCCCTTCGGAGGGGAGTTCCTATATCTTCCCTAAGAAATCTTCTATCTCAGTCGCTTTGCTTGCGTGTGTTGTCCATCAGTCACTCAGTAACGGAAGAGTTTTATATCTATACTTAATGATCAAAAATATTCGATTTCATTTCATTCATATAAGAAGTAGAAATACTATGATTACAAAATAACATCACGTACAGCCAAACAATACCCAGTAAACCATTACATTCTGAAAGCATAGCGGACCCAACATAGCGAGCACAAAAATTAAACACAACAGTCCGTAAACCAATGACCGAAAATTCTTTGTTCCCAAATGAAAAAAGTAAAAGAAATCTCGCGTAAAACAGAGGTTTTCAAGTGGTTACGGAAATCCGAACTGTAACGCCGCTTATAATATAATATGGCATTATTTTTCCTTTCATTGGGCGGACAATACGGATCATAAAGTTTTATCGTCGGCTGGCAACACTGAGGTTCGTTTTGTTTTTATTTTTACGTTGGCAACCTTCTTTGATCTGAGTTCGAAGTTATTTGTAACTCTTTCAAGGATCAAGTATTTCGTTTCTGGAATGAGAAAGTTTTGAGTTGAATATTATTTTTGATTCTATTCGATTTGAAATAATTTAAGATTTTTATACCAATAGGTAATGGTTAAAAGATTATTTTGCCCAGTCTACGAGTGGGTGAGTGACGTGTGCGTTGGGCGAGCGTTAGTTGTGCGTTTGGTTAGAGTTAATGTAAGTAAAGAGTGCGTTTAACTTACATGCTTCTGTTGAGCTAATTTAGTCTGAATATCTATTTTTTTCAGACCGGAACATTTATTTACATAAGAGAGTGACACTAAAGCTATAAATGGGCTCTCTTACAATATTGCAATTTAAACTCAGTAAATAGTATTCAAATCGTAAATCTATTCGGATAAATGTTGCAAATTCGATTTGACTGGGACCCGTCTCTGGGCCATTAGTGGTGACTTATCATAGTCCGTGTCGATTAATACTCAGGACGGATATTAATAATTTCCTATCTATTTAAAGTAGTAGTTACTTGAAGCAATTTGGACTGTAGAGGATAAATAAATTGTATTAGGAGTTAACTTAGAGTAAGAAAACATTAAATTAAGGACAACATAACATGTAACTAAACAATATTTCTGTTAAAAAGTTTGTCTGTTTTCTGTCATACTGTCTTGAAAATTGTGATAACTCTTTAATTACCTATTCAGTTCCTATCTATACTAATATAATATAATATTATAAAGCTGAAGAGTTTGTTTGTTTGTTTGAACGCGCTAATCTCAGGAACTACTGGAACGATTTGAAAAATTATTTCAGTGTGAGATAGCCCATTTATCGAGGAAGGTTATAGGCTATATATCATCACGCTGCAACCAATAGGAGCACAGCAGCAGTGAAACATGTCACATAAACGGGGAAAATTTTGACCCATTCTCTTTTATGTGACGCAAGCGAAGTTGCGCGGGTCAGCTAGTTTATTATAAGCAATTTAGTACCTTACCTAAAAAAGATTGAATCATTTGAAGTAGATGACCGGTAATCTAACTTTATATGTAACTTGTGGATAAGTATATAATAAAAAAATACTTACTACTTTACTAAAGCTACGGAACATATTTTTCTTCTTAAACCGAAAATCTCAGTTTAATTTTCTCGTTGCTAAGCTCCAGTTTATCGGTGCAACAGTCCCCGTATTCCTGATCGTCCCCTTTCCAGGATTAGCGGGGGAGGCACTTAAGATTTTATTTTTCGTCGTTTCTCTTACGTCGTAAAACTTGTACGTGGCTTTCTCATTCAGTAAAGAGTGAAAATTGTGTATGCAGGCATTTTAGATGAAGTAGAATATGTTTTATTATGAACATAAGGTTAATAATACTCTCTAATATTTTTGCTAAAAGCGAAAGTTGTTTTGTATTTTACGAGTGATAGATGAACTACAGACTGGTTGGAAATTATATTCATGGGTACATAACTATTTTTTTCTAAAATTACACTTATATTCATGCAATTTTTATTTGTGTTTGTGCATCGTTTTCATTTGAAATGTTTTTGTACTTGTTTCTTCGGTCAAAACTAATATGAGTAATGAGCTATAACGTTTTAATTAGTTCTATCTTTAATTTTTTTCTTTTAATTTATCGATCCAGCCGTCCTGATCCACTTAATAATAAATAACTGTTATAAAGATGTTTGTTTAGTAAATAAATAAAAATGAATAAAAAATAATTCGAACTCAAATTAGACCTTGAATAAATACACTGTTAAATCTACCGTTAAAACTATTTCAAATATATAACACAAACATTATATTTGTATTAACAAATTGAAACTGTTTACGAACTTAACATTTCATCGTCCGTCAGCGTCAAAATATAGCGAACAAATTATTTATACTTACCACATTTTTAGTTTTTAAAATATGTATTTTTGTAAAACGTAGATACGTGATGTCTGTCTGATTCTGTAGTCTATACTAAAGTTAGTCTTAAATGTTAATAAAACACAAAAATACTTTTCTATAGCCCGGAGTTTGGAGACGTGCTCGGTATATGCCAATAGGCTCACCTCCTATTACGCGGGACTAACACTAGTAATGGCGAAACGTGGGTGTACACTTCCGGGTAAAACGAGCGTACTTAAGCGTTCATAATATTACAAGCCCGACCCGGGAATTGACCCCGAGGCCTCATAATCAGCAGGCGGTTACAAAACCAACTGAGGCACAGAGGCAGTCAACAGCATATTTCAGTCTTTAATCCTGAAACTATCACAGTATATAACATTCTAAGCTCGTAAAAGAGTTTCACAGCAGAATGAGCTCGGCGTCGACTGCAACCTACAGGGACGCGTGAGATAAACTGAAGCTGCAACACTTAATACAGATGCTGTTTTATCTTTGTGATTTATATTAACTTGAGAGATTGCGATATGTGATAACGTTAGATGTTGCATTAGATTTTGTACGGCTTGGTTTCTTTTTTGCTTCCGAACGTGTATTACGTATCTCAATTGTCATCTTGTGTATCAAATAAATAAATAAATATTTGATGGTCACTGTTCAGTACATTGTTGCTTTGACCTAACGTGTTTGTCAATGAAATGTAAGAGAGAAAACAATGTACCTACAGCAAAGTGGTTTTCAAATAGTTGTTAACTGAGATACGCGATAGCCACTATGCTTTACATTGTTTTTTTCTTGTACATTGTAGTGATTTACACGTTACGTCGATTTAATTTTGACTAATGCTGTGGATTTCGTATCTTATAAACGTATATCCCACCTCACCGTATTTTAAAAGCAATGGGCACCAAACATAAGCCTTACATTTATCAATACTTATCATATCGCCTCACATAGGCGATTTCCTTCAAATAAGTAAATGTGAGTAGTATTTAAAAAAAGACTATGACAATAAGATGCATGAATATTATTAATATTCAAATTGTGTTAATATCATTCACTCATATACGGATCATGGTTATGCATGTTTTGGTCACAACAACAAATGTTAAAAATTCAAGTACATTTACACATACATTATCCAAAAAGCAGCAAAAGGTTCATCAGTATTTCACAGATTTGCAAGTCAAATCTTTAGCATTGCTAAGTGTGAACTGTAACTCGATTCTCTACTACTATCGACTACCGACAACCGAACTGTCATCGAGAAATTTTGTATGAAAATCTGATCAGCGCCTCTGACGGGTGTCGTAGGAAACATTTTGGCAGTACATTCTAAATGTCAAATGTCGATAGCTAGCCGGTTGTCGGTAGTCGATAGTGGTAGAGAATCGAGGTACTGAATACAATCTGCAACAGACTATTACCTTAACAGCAAAGTGCATTGACCTCGATAGATAATCCAGAGTTAATCCACTAAGAGTTCAAATGGCGACGAATTTTTGAAAGTCGGAAACGTAATTTTGTTACTTTAACGTCACATAGGGCACGTAAAAATTCGGTCCCGGTTGTTGTCAATTAAGATAACAGTCGTAAAGCCACGTCAAAGGCCTTCGGGCGGCTTGAACAACTTTGATACTAGGTTGACCAATAACCATACGATAAGAAGAAGAAGATGATTCATAACTTTATATTAGTCGTGTTTGACTGCCTCTATGGTGCGGTCGATAGTGTATGCTACTGCCGCGCAAGAGGTCTCAGGTTCGAATCCTAGGTCGAACCAAAAAGTCTTTTCTGAGATTTTCTGTTAAGAATTTTTCAGAGTTTGCCCGGAGTCAGAATGTTGAGGTCATAGACTTCCGTGCCTCGTAGAGCGCGTAAAGTCATCGGTCCTGCGCCTGACCTCTCACTGATCGTGTCCGTTATCCGTCCCACCGGGTTATGAGAGTGAAGGTATAGAGAGTGTACCTGTGTATTGTCACACACTTGGACACTATAAACAAAGTGCTGCACAGATGCCCAGTTTCAATGAAACTGACCGCCGTAGCCGGATATCGACTGAGAGGACATTACTCGTGTACTGTAAATTTGCTAGCATTTATTTTTTATTCTCAGAACATCATCAAGAGCCAGACCGAAGAGGCGGGGAAAGAATAGTTATCATATTAGTAGTAGGTAGTGTACAATACAACAATATTCTACCAACAGGCTACATTTTTTTGTACACAACTTAAGAATCAAAAGATAGTGGGTGTCACTTACGCCCGAATGGATCTGTACAATGATTTCAAAACAAAGTTATTGGTGCGTTCAACTGAGTATATATTGTATGGAACCACGGCGACTATAAGTTTGTACTATTAATAGATATTAAGGAAAATATTATGTAAAAAAATACTGAACGAATATTTTTACAAAAAATATATTTTACCTTATTATCCTTGGAATAGTTGTAGTGGCTGACATGAGTTTGACCATTAATCAAACGAAAAAAATAATCATTTTTAAGAAAATCCGAAATATAGTTGAAAGTTAGTGAAATTCACCCATGTATTGCCCCTTATCCAATCAAAAGGCATTCACTTATACCACATACTTTACTATGCACTATTTCTAACACATCGTCCTTACCCCATCTTAAGAATAGTTTTTCACACATTTTCAAATACACCAGAACTAAAAAGGACATTATGGCAATCAAATCCAAAACTCGATCACTAGTTGCACACACACACAACTGTTCAATTCAAGCCAGTCACAAATCCAATCACCTTCGTGAAAACGCAGAAGACTATCAAAACGCATTCACTTATACCAGACACTTGACGAAACGTTATTTCAAGTATACCAACAGGCATTTCAATAAATAGAAAACCTTTTGCATTTTCCAGTAATCAAATCCAAAACTCGATCACCAGTCACACACAGTAAGTACTGTTAAAGCCAGTATTATTCCCAATCATCTTCGCAAAAACCACATCCGATCAAAGATCCTTTCCTTATAATTACGGTACAACTATTAACACAAGCAATAACTATCGTACCTCCAATATAAGTTAAGTAAGTCGAAAACGGTGTCGTTCAAAGTTTGCACTGGGTCGCCAGCAATTTGTGAACCAATCTAAGCTGACGTGAAACAATGCAATCGATTCTGAGGCGCGCGGCGGAATTCAGATACGTCCTGTTTGGGACTTCGGGAACCTTGGAACGGGAGTATTACTTTCAAGAATAGTAAGAAAACTAAATATTTTTTTTATTTGCGTTTGAACTGTGAGAAATTTTATGTTGTTCTTTGTGTTATGGAAGAAAACTGTTATAAATAGCCAAGGTCTAAAACGAAATTCAGACTTATTTTAGACGTTCTCAATAATTATGTATAAATATATAAATAAAATATTCGTAGATCTTGTTGTCTTAGACTTACTTGCAGTAACTAATGAAGAACCTAGTAAAAAGTTCAGAAAGCCTCTTTCACATGTTACTGGTTATTTTATTAATTAACAGAACAATTTACTCTTGTTTTTGTTTGAATGACGAAGGTTTCAGCATATTAAAAAATCTTTTATTACAACATCTACAATAACGGTTTACTAATGTGATAGTCTGTTGTTAATAGCTCCTTAAAAGGCAAAAATTAATATACGATCGAAAATGATATCAACCTGTAACAGTAGTGGGTAGAATATAATGTCATAGGTAAAATGATTGGTTATAAGACTATGAGAAATATGTCACCAAAGTTGTTCCAAAAATAGTGTCTTAGAAGATAGTTGAGGAAAATATGTATTATGGAATGCTTATGTTAAATTGTTATCAATTTGTGTAACCATGTGAAACAATGCAATCGATACAGAGGCGCGCGGCGGAATCCACCCTTATCCCAATTGGGAATTACTGCTTAAGGAAAAAATAATGGCAAAATCTTTATATGGTACACATAATTGTGGATTTGGATTTCCTTGTGTAGTGCTGACTACCGAAAAGGTAGAAATATGGCGTTTTTCAAAGGTTTTAAGCTGTTAGGTGAAATCAGCTAGCATTACAGTTACGTCGATATTAAATTATGTTGGAAGGTCGATTTTTTTACTTCAACTTACACAAAGTGGTAGTTTTAGTTTTAGATAAAAAATTTCGGCTTAATATATTTTTTGCCCCACACGGAAAGCACGACACACCATAGTTTTAAAAACACACTCAAATCTACCTTACCTAAAACGGGAATAAAATCTTAACCCTTCAAATGACAGCTGACACAGAAAGCTAAGAAATCTTCCGCACTAACATTGCATCACAGATATAGTTACAAAAATAAATATTCTAATTTGGTACATGAATAACTTATAAAATATTCATTACTTAATAACAAATTCCCTAACCAGGAACACACCAAGTAATTCCCAGCTAGATAGCTATTCGATTGTACAAATACCTTCAGAAGGATTTGTCAAATGTTTGATCAAATCGCCTGGGGAGGAATCTTCAGTGCTTGTATGCCAAACGTTGGAGCCAACTAAGCCAACATAAGTTTCTGAGAAGCAAAAGTTGTGAGGAATTTTTGTTTACCGTTTCGCTTCTAAACCGTTTTACAATGCATTAGTCTTTTAAGTCAGCTAAAAGGTTTGTTCTGTCTAGATTTTGTCACTGAATAGGAATTTTACAGTTGCCAATTGTGATTGGATATTTTCGTGTACGAATAAACTATATACTTTTCGTGTCTGGGTCAAAAGGGAAATTTGTTTCTAGTGTACTGATTTTTCTGACACAATTTTATATAATTTGATATTATTCAGATGTCACAGCGGCAAATGATCAAATGTCTGTCACAAATCTCTGTAACGAACGAATCGAGAAACATATTTTACAAAAACTTGCATCCACATTGGTATACTTATTTAGGGGTTTCGTGTCTATGACACATTTCACTCGAAGTCTCGAACTCATAACACTTTTTGCGTGCTAAAAGGTTTAGTTTACAAAAAAACTCATTCTTCACGTATTGTCTACTCAAAACTAAATTGGCAAATAATGATAACCTAATTACTCCCAAAAACACCCCACGCTGGAATGCTTACATCTTTTAACTTACAGCACCAATAGTAGCTTATCTTCATCGTCGATTACTGACGGGTAAACGCCACTAGCTATATGTATTTAAATAGCCATACTTATTCTTTAAATACCTATAGCGATATTTATTTTACAGTACATAATAATCTTTGATTAAAGAAAATCCTATTAGTCAACAATTGTAAGGATAAGTGTGTGAAAATTAGCCATCTTTCCAACGATATTCACGTTTTCATGTAACAGAACTCATTTGGACAAGTAAACATTCCGAAGGCAATTTTCGTATATGCAGCCTCTTAGTCTAGGAGCTTGGTGCTGAAATAATATTTAAATTTTAGGTCAACATTTTATATAAAGTTGTAAGTTACCGATTAATGGCGTAATTAAAGCTGCAATACACCAGCCTTCATTATAATTTACTTGCAGTAAGAATATAAATCTGAACACTAACAAATCTGACACATTGTTTATGTATTTAATTTCAGGGCTAATATTACATGAGTAAATACTACTGTTGTTTACATGAGTAAATTCTTTTCACGCATATTCTCTAATAATAGAGGCATTCAGTTATTCAGTGCGTATTAACTTAACGCCTGAATAAGAGGGCACCACGTACAAATACCTCTATACTAAAAAAAAACACGCGAACTTTACTTGTAAGAGTAAGCTCTTAGACTAAAAACTCCAGTCCATTTATTTGCCAAGGGTTGGTGGTTGCGGGAATGTATCGTTTCGCTTCGTAATTTAGAGGGTAGCAGGTTTGAGTTGAAACTTACTGGGAGTAATTAAATCCAACTCATGGTACCCATAGAAGGGTGGAAAAGTAGGTGAAAAGAGAAAAAAGAGATTTTCCTTTAGTCTTGCTGGAACGAGGTAATAGAAAACTAAATCTAAATTTCTGTTGAAATATTCTCAATAGTAATTAAGAGTTTACTCACGGAGGGAGACCATGACAATGAACTTGCCCCCAAAACATGAGACTAACATTGTAAATGGTGAATCGTGGATGTATTTCATATTTCGTGAACATGATATTGAAAATAAATTAAAAATCGCAATAAGTTTTCTGTGGATCTATAAGAGTGGTGGAACATTGGTCAGTATTTTTTAAGCTTGAGCGGATTGTGTTTGTCTTATTCTTGCCTTCAAAATATTGTATCATTTAAATTCCAAAATTCTTCCCTTTTGTATGTATTGTAAATATTTTATTATTAGAGCACAAACATATAAAACGTGTTTGCTAAATTTAAAAATACTCTGTAAATATAATTATAAAGAAATAATTGGGTTTTCTATGCACATATAAATCCAAATAAAACTCATATTTCAAATCTTGGAGCCATTGTAACAATACGTTGATATTTCAGAACGACTAAAATAACTTCAAATGTGCATAATATGCTAATTTTTAATAGTCAGAGTTCTTGCACAAACTTCTAGGAAGTCCAACTGTCTTCTACATTATAATAACCATTGTACAGATTCTATTTAATAGTATGTAATTATATTTTATAACTGCAAAGACATTATTCAAAATTAGTCCTTTTTTACTTCCATTATAGTTTTGTGGAACATAGAAGTAACTTCGGTACTGGCTCAGAAAGACATGTTTCATGGTTATTTAGTTATTAAAATTACCTTACTATTGGACTTCAAAATTACGCAAAGAATGATTAACAACCAAAGGGGCTAATACTTATATCAAGATACTCAGTTGACAACTATTTGAAAGCCACTTAACTGTACATTTGATTGTTTTCTCTTTAAGATTTCAGTGATTTACACATCACATCAAAGCAGCAATGTATTATGACCATCAATTTGACTTGGCATACTGGACTTCCTTCGGCTTCTAAATGGGTTAAAAGTGATCTATGTATAAGCATTGCCCCTTTGAGTCAAGTGTAAATATAATAAAAAACTAACTTCTGTCCTTGTAGATCTCCCGGAACTACTTGTGTAATTGTATTAAAATCGGTATAGTTATTGAATGAAACAGCAACACACATACAAACATACATACATCCTCATAAAGTTACACATTTAAAATATCAGTAGAATAAGACTATGATGTTTTACCGCAATATCTATTTTATTTATTTATTTATTAACTTCATATACAAAATGTATAATGGCGGACTTAATGCCAATGGCATTCTCTACCAGTCAACCTACGGGTGATGCAGAGATAAGAAGAAGTAGGTGTATAATAGAAGTGAAGGAGTGAGTTGAGCAAAATAAACAAATAGTTAAGAAAGATTAAAATGGAAAGAAGTATACAAAAATACATAAATATTGATAAATACACATAGCTACATACATACAAAATATAATACTAGGTACATAAATAAATACGTTATAATACATATTATTATTAGGTATTATAAATTATAAAACATGTAAAATAATAGAAACCTATATAAATACCATAAATATATACCAATAAACTATGATAAAAGTGATGATTCTGCGACTTTGTTCAGCAAGAGATCCCGAACTTTGGCCTTGAATGCCAATATCATATCTATACCTCACATAAAACTCATCCCAATAATAAAATCCGTTCCACAGCTTCAGGCGGTTGCATGACTGTGAAGAAAAACTCGCACACGACCTACTTGTCTGTATAATGTAGTGGCGAGACAAATGAGTTAGTAGGCAATAGTTCACGAGCTTTTGTTTGTTCATTTTGTTCAAATGAGAACTAATGTAGTCTTGTTTACTGGTACTTGTTAATGAAATGCTTAGTATTTAATGTTGATGTGCTTTATATATTTAAAAAAAATCATTTTAGCCCCGCTCGCCATTCCAGACTGATTTAATTTGTTATGACCTATGTGTGTTTGGTAGTGTTGGTAGCAGCTCCTTACATCATCGTTATCAATATTGTTAAAACTATTTTTCGATTAAAAAGAGTGGCCAGGAGTTTTTTACCAACTCTTCTCATTGGCCCTACCTTCCGAACTGGCGGTAAATTCACTCTCTGTATCATTGACTATCATAAGTGTAAGGATTTGACCTAAATTTATAAATACATTACACCTAGTATTAGAAAAAGGTTAAAGCCTAAATTACGTATTGGTATTTAGTTGTATTTTTGAAGTCCTTAGGATAGTCCAAAGATTTTATGATTCACTTAATAGTTCAATTGTTTTTTAAAATACATAACGTGTGTTTTATAACGTGCGTTGCATAATTATTTATTATATGAATATCTTAGCTTCTCCTTGGAACTGGTTGTTACAAGAACCATAGTTAGTAACTAGTATTTCCCAATTGGGTTAAATAAATCCATTCTACTACTATACTAAGAATTGTACTATTCTTCTCCATGCCCTCAAGCTGTTCACAAGAAAGGTGAATTCTCCAAAACTATTGATTCTACGATTCTAAGTAAATTTGAAGATTTCGGTTTCAGGAATGTATCACAAAAGACACAACTCTTTGCTGTGATATTTAAATACAGAGCGTTTGTATTCTTCAACAGTAAACCTAGTTTGCAGTCACTAAAATTACATTTCCTATTTCTATAAATATAGAATATTACCAATTTGTTACATTAATCAGATTCAGGTTTAAAAATGTTTTATTTTTTCCACTGTACCTGATTTATGTGAAATTTACCTAAACGTCAGCTCCTTCTGAAATAAGAACAGTACGAACGAATCTATACTAAACATAGGCCAGAGATCGAATATATATGCCTTGCATAGATGCAATACAAAAACTACTCGCAATATTTCCGATGCAAAAGACACATTGCAAGTCAGACTGTAAATAAAAACAATAGTAAATACACGTTCTTACCTCAATCTTATTCAATAAAATCTTAAACAATCTTCATTTTTTCTTTCCTGTATTTTTGGTTTATGCCGCAGGGAGGGAACAAAGTTTTATGACTGAAACTTCTTCAGCAAGCCTTTATGTGACCAAAATATTAACAAGTCTATGGAGGTAGAACAAACTCCATTTATCTGCAACGGCCCAATTGATCTTGGAGTTTTTGGAAGATTATTTGCTGAATTATTTACTGTCTTGGGAGTAGACATGTGATGCATTGATAATAAGTTAGGTGTTTCTTTGCTGATTGTTTAGGATTTTGTTATAAAAAGAAATAAAAAAAATACGTGGCCATACTTTGTTTCTTTTGCAGTACTCGTCACATTTTTTATAAAAATAATCTTAATTTAGAATTAAAAGAAATAAGCTGGCACACTTCTCAAGTGTGTTGACTGTTGGGCAATGGTCTCTACTATCTTTTTTAAAACTGCTTTCTGCCTATATCCATTATCGAAATCTAGACTAACAAAAATTGCCTGATTTTTTTACTAAAATAAAATACCGATCTATTATAACATTTTATTAGTTTAGACACCTTATCCGTATACATGTAGTCAAAAGCACAACTAAAATGTAAAATAACTTATAAAGCAATCCGTAAATGTGAAAAATTCTACCAAAAAAATACCCCAACCACATTAAAATATTCTCAACAAATTCTAGAAGACTTTACAACTTCCTTCCTATTCACATCCATAAACAGAATCCGAGCACAATAAGCAAACTGTCATAACTTTCAGTACATTAAGCCCAGATAACGCAACTGCGAACATTAAAATTCAATATGTTTTCTTCGGAACTGGCATCCGTATACAAATTACTATACGTTCATATAAAGATATCGTAATACCGCCAAAATCCTCAACAAATTTCAAAATGCTGCTTAAAAATTAACGAAACAATCGAATTTAGATTGTATTGTTTAAGGAATAAGGGTTGAAATTTCTTGAGGGGTTGATTTGTATGAGAATTGTGTAAAGTGGGGGTTTGTATGACAGGGATGTTACAGTTCAGTACGTCGCTAGACGCAGCTCGGAGCGGACGTGTGTCGTTCTTCAACGTCTCCGCAGTATAAAGTTTCGGAATTTAAAAAGTTTTGCCCGCGATGTATGACATATTGGATTTTTTGTGAAACTCACAGTGTGTTGTCGTTGATTAGTTTTTATTTTTTGTTTCAATTGGATACGTGGACGATGTGAATGCGGAAATTTCGAGGTAAGGTGTTTTGTTTAATTGAAAACCTATTGTCTGTGTAGTATGTATGGCAAATTAGATTTTGCTATCAACGGTTGTAAATCCTTCGTAAACAAAAGGATCCGCTGTAATTAATTTTAATGTGCCGAGATTTTTTATGAATAGGGTGTAAAAATTAATTGACCTTGTATCCTAGCTGGAGATAATTTGGTCCCGGATTTAAAGAATATTTAAGTTTTATTATGAATTTAATATTTTTTTGCTGTTTTTCTCTAGTCTTGTTACGATGGAAAATAAGAATTGAAATGATGTTTTGATTCCAACGAAGGTAGTAACACGTTTTTATTTTATTGTTGCTGTATACATTATTTAAAATAACATTTTTAGTAATTACGCCAAAATTGCTGTAATATTATTGTATTCAGTTATATCGGTACAAAAATTCATTTCAAATCCTGTCAAGCACGTGAATGAGTTACAAAACTTTGATAAAAAATAAACGAGCGCAACATTACAATTTTTAACACTCAGCATCTATTATTTGTATAAGTAATTATTTTATGTTAAAAAATCCAAGGGCATGGGCGAGATAAATAAAGAAAAACCAAGCTAACCTATCTTATCGCGGTTTCCCAAATAATAATATACCAACAAAACTTCCTACTTCATACAAAATTCCCTATAGGTCCAAAGACCTTCAAAGTAAAAAAAACTTAGAACGTCACATAAAATGTGTTTTTTTCAACTCACCATAATATGTAGTTCTTTAGAGGTTACGATAAAATATTCCTGTTTACATCTCCAGAGAGTTTCCCTCGTCAAAACTTTGTGAAAAGTGGAGAAAAAGTTTTGCATTGAATTTAATTGTTGTTTCAACTCTTCCGGGGTGGAAATTGGGTTGATAATGGTTTTTATAGTATCAGATTATTTTCACTAATTGTTGATCGGTATCTTTTTTAATGTATTTTTTCGTATTAGTCTAATAAGAATAAAGTTCACTATATTACAGATTTAAGTTTTAAATTTAATTACCAGAATTTTTTTTGCTTTTATATACCTAAACGTTTGTTTTTTTTTATTTTAAACACAGGGAATAAATATTTTGGTAAACTATACAAACAGATAAATTCATTACAATTTAGTAGACGAAATGATCATTTATGAATTACGAAAATATATTTTCCGCGTGAAAATTGAACCCACGACCATCTCCCGCAGTAACGGTGACTTAATGGTGACTTCCTTCACCACAGCGCTATTAGAATCATTAATCCTTTATACATGGCTGTGAACTAGATCAAGACGTCATCAAATCAAATTAAACAAATCCAAAACGAATTTAGAAATTAATTAGTGAGAAGTACTCTATATTTTGTTGACACTCTGTAATTATGTAAACATATTTATTTCATTCCCTAAGATGTTTGTCAACAGCGAATCGGGATTAAATTGGGAACGTTTTCAAGTATTTGTTTATTTAATACGGTACCGTAACTTGTAACGATTTAGCTGAGTAAACTGATCCGATATCGGCGAGTTTGTCGAGAAATTGTGATAGAAGATTAAGTTGATCGTTTAATTTATTTCTCGGGCTTTGATTTCGAGTTTTCGGAGGTATTTGATGAGTTTAAAATGGGTTGTAAGATGTTTATTCTTTTGATTGGTGGTTGATAAATATTTGGTAATTGTCACATTGCTTATTTAGAAAAAAAAAATATTTATATTAGGGTAGCAATCATGGTCTTACTAGAAGTTATTTAGAGGTCTTACTAAGAGGTACCAAAGCGTCACTGTTTACGCTTTCAACACTTGAATAAGTGCTTACAAATCGTACTAACACTTTTTCTCGTCAATACTACGATGTTGAACAGAGTAAATCTTATTTATGGTTTGTCATCATGATTTAATCCATATGCTTATAGCTATCTCCAATTAAGTCCCCAACCCGAACTTGGCCAGCGTGGTGGACTCACCGCCTAACCCCTCCCTCATTACGGGAGGAGACCCTTGCCCAGCAGTGGGACATTGATGGGTTAAATTTATTTATTAACAATTAAAGAACTCAAACTTTTTGGAAATAAAAGAGGTTGTATTGAAAAAGTAGGATAAAATAGGAGAGTATAATAGATTTCAACATTCGGAATCGTTTAAACAAAAGCCGTGTATTACAGCTCATTACGAATTCAACCCTTATCATAAACCCCGAATTAGCCGCATAATAATAAAACACAAATGGAATTAAATTATTAAACACATAAAATTTTATATACGAACTAGCTGACCCGCGCAACTTCGCTTGCGTCACAGTCAAAATTTTCTCCGTTTTTGAAACATTTTTTACCGGTACTCTGCTCCTTTTAGTCGTAGCGTGATGATATATAGCCTATAACCTTCCTCAATAAATGGGCTATCTTACACTGAAATAATTTTTCAAATCGGACCACTAGTTCCCGAGATTAGCGCGTTCAAACAAACAAACAAACAAACAAACTCTTCAGCTTTATAATATTAGTATAGATTAAAACAATCATTACTTTGATGGTGTAATAGTAAAATGTGGATGTCATTTAGTTTTATTGTTCCCCAACCGTTCAAAGGGTTTAAAAGTTTAATATTCTAATACTGAGATAAGGGTGGATCGTCCGAATATTAATCTGATGCTATTAATTTGTTACTGAGTACTGACGGGAAATCGTAAAAATTATTTTTTGGGTTGAAAATATCAGATGGAATATTTTTTGATGAATTTTCGGCTAAATATTATTTTTTGTAATTATCCTAGCGGTCAGCCGTTATGTGTCAAAGCGTACTAGCATAGTATACGTGCTATACAGTGCGACATCACATTATTATAGCATATCACAAATACGGAAACGTAACTTAACACCTACTTTTCGTCAATAAAAACCACGAGAAGTGTTTTGAGACTTTGGAGTCGAACTCATTACCTGCGTAATCGACAGGCATATACTGTACTATTAGTCTTTTAGTCAGCCATGTTACATTAAATTTTGTTCGTATAATATTGTGTATTTTATATAAATGTAGGCCTAAAGAATGTGTTCCAAAACAAGTAGGTCTATTCATTTATTACCGAAAAAGCTTTAGTGTCAGGTTTTAACAATATAAATATTTACCAACATTCTTGTAAAATAAATAAACTGAAATACAGTCGAAATCTCTTAGAGCTACATAAACATAACAAACGACGGTTTTATCCGAAACGAATCCTAAGAATACCTATCTAATACAATCGACACCTTTCACAACGAAACTCGTGAGCCAAATGTGATTGGAACAACTTCGCAATCCATTGAACGCTTTGTACTGACTACCAAGTAGTATCTCGCAAGAAAAGCGGTAATGAATGTCAATATGTGACATACGTTGGTGATTTTGTTTGGGAAATGGGTAAAATATTGACGGTTACGCCTCTATGCAGAGTAGTGAGAAATCTGAGAATTTAGAAGCTCTTATTTCTGGTGCTTTGGGAAAACGAAACGGCACTTTGTTTTTACAAGGGTCTTTGTTTTCTGTTCTCAGTGTTTCACGATGAATTGTAAAATAAAACTGTTTGCATACTTTTATCGTTTGTAAGTTGGGTTTGTTACGTGATTTCTTCGACGATAACATTAAGGAAAAGCATAAGTAAAATATGAAAGTCGAATAATAATGGTGACAGTTATTTTATCGATGTTTTCGAAAAGGATACAAAGCACTTTTTTGAAATTAGTTATATTAGACAAAACTTACTCATTTTTCGCTATAACTGAGAACAGATTTTTTAACTATGATATAAATAAGAGATTATACCTATTTCTTCTGTTTTTGTACTGAATCATATTCTATTTTTTCTGCCACGATACTTATTATAACAGAAGGTTGAAGGTTGGATACTCATTCAAAATAACATTTTATATGCAATACGCTCAAAAATACTTACTTTTACTATAGTTGTAATAACTAACCGTCAATGTATGTTAGCGAAGACGATGAAGCAAGGTTAGTCTTCGTGGTAAAACAATCATTTAAAGAAAAATAATCAGACCCACATAATAGTAGTTCGATCACGATGGATCACTGAAAACATATTAAATTGAAACCGGTATTTCAGATACCAGTTTTCCTTTTTACATTTCCGTTCCGTATCGAGACTGTGCGAGTAAGCTTACAGCTTTATTCCAGCGTTCAATCAAATAAATCAATCAGACGCGGGCAGGTTGTCCACAGATAAATACGAATTTTTGTACTACATCACTGTGAAATATAGAAAACTTGAAATGTTGGATGGTTCTAATCTACAGTATACATGCGTTGAAATACGTGCAAGTATATTTAGCAGAGTAGTATATTATAACGTAAAGAAATTCATTTAAAGTGCAAAAAATTGTGAAATTAGTAAAAATTTGCTGAGAATAAAGCTAAATAAATTAAGTTTAAATAGCATTATTTGATCTCTGCCTAATTTTGTGAAAAATTTGCGTTGTTTTATGAATATAATATACGAAAGCAGGTTCGTTTTATACGCCGTTGTCAAACATTAGTCAGGAGTGCATTAGCCAAATCAAAATATTAAAAAAAAATGTTTACAGATTCTAATACTAAAACAAAAGTTTGTATTTACTTTCAAGTGACACAGGTTTCTTCACAAAAGTTTACCACGAGAAGACAAGACAAAGTATAAATAATACAGCCAATGTTACATAATTATATACCAAAAAAATCTCTGATAAATTCTATAAAGTATCATTCGAACATAGAATTGAACGCAAATTCTCCAATATAAATTATTCGAACCATTTATACATAACGGTACTAAAGTACTATCTATCGTTGTTAGCATAACACTTAACGTTTTATCTCACAAAGAATTGCTCTCAAATGTTCACCAATCGTTTGCCGCTGGCCATAATTTAAGTCCATAAGTGTAACGCGATTCCTGTGACAATACCGGTACCGTTTTCCGTCGTTTTATACCGGTTTCTCGTTCTAAATGTCGGGAAATGTGAACGTTCAAGGTGGAAATGTTGGTTCTATTTTATTTTTTGGAGAGAAATTCCAATGAACTTAGTAGAATAAATTGTAGGTTAGTTAAACTTTGAGAACATAATTATGTACATGCATACGTCCTATACATCCAAAGGTGCGAGCAGAATTGTATAAAATACGCTCACGTTTTGTTAATAACGATATTTATCCCAAGTAATAGGGAACGTTTTGTATTAGATAACTGACTTGTCTGTATCAACGGGTTTGCACAACATACCAGATTGTGAAGGATAAAATATTGAGCATCTTAAGCGTGGTCGAGGTATACTCTCCAAAATTATCTTTTGACTAGAGGGTCCCGATGTAAATTAAATACTTAGGCTTTTTTTTCCTAGCTTTACCTTATCCCATTTTCACCCCTTTAAAAACCCCAAAATTGTTAGCTCAAGCAATTTCAATTTCCTTCCAATTTCACAATACTACATTACCCAAAGGGGTTGTTAAGACCCATCTACGTATATTAAGCCCTTAATTACCAGTTCAACTGGGTACGTCATCCAACGATGGTTTTAGATTAAAGGCTGTAAAATCTGCAATTCAAATGGCGCAATGGAATTTGAATGAAGAGATACCCTCACTCGAGTGGGAATATTTTAGGGTCGCGTTTGTTAGATCCACATGTTGCGTGTTTTTGTAATTGGTGTGAAGTACTTTTTTAGAAAGTTATAACTTAAATGGGAGACTTTCAGAGCAAAAAGTTGCAGGCTTCTACCAAAGCCCTTTAGTCACACACTAAAAAACGATACCAATCTAAAACTATTCTGTAATAATAAATTTATAGCAGAGCATTTACAAATCTGACGCTGGTGTAGCCACAAATATAGTCTACTAGAGGCCGCCCGCGACTTCGTCCGCGTGGAAACCTTTCACGTGTAAATCCCGATCCTATCCTATCCTCATACATACTCAGCAAACTTTCGCATTTATAATATTGGTAGGATAGTATCAAAACATGTTTTTAAAAAATATAAATTTTTGATAGTGTTCTAGCTTGATTTGTAACATTACTTCGAGAATATTTCAGCCCAACACAACATTCTAATAATTGACAAGGGAGTTCTTTATACTTAAGGTAAATTTTAGACTTTTCACTTCATCCATAATGAAAGTATTATTAGCAAACTTCAAGACTGGCTATCCTAAGCAGCTGCGCTAGCCAGGGTTGTCTTTTGAAAAAAAGCCTTTACTAGGTTATGGGTCTTCCACTTTCTCCATTCCAGATTATATCAAAATTAGTTGAGCTGTTTAAACAAACGGACTTCGATTTTTGATACAGTAAAGATAGTTTAAACTCAAGAACCTTATGCTCCATTTCTGCCTTTAAACCTTCAGTATCTACTCAATATCTCAACATAAAGAACAACTGCTACCAAAACATATTGAACTATCA
Organism: Anticarsia gemmatalis; assembly: GCF_050436995.1. NCBI lineage: Eukaryota > Metazoa > Arthropoda > Insecta > Lepidoptera > Erebidae > Anticarsia > Anticarsia gemmatalis. Next base: position 2,193,003 of record NC_134767.1, on the reverse strand, counting down.
TAGAACGAGGTAATTTGTCCTACAAAGCGTCTACCCTACAAACGAGTCTCTTTATCACTGGGGAACAAAATATCGTGATCGGACCATACGTACAATAGGACTAAACAAGTCGCAATGACAAAGGGCCGGCTACCTTTTTCCTTAAACACTTTATTATGGGACGTTTCCGTTTGCCTTTTGGAAGGTTCGAGGATTACTGATTACTTGAAGGTCAAAGGGTGATATGTTGTATTGGTCTTTGATAGTACTGCACTGGAGTTAAAGGTTAATCTTGTTGAAGTGGGTTTAAGAACAAGTGTAAAATTGGCTGTAATTTTGATTGCCGACATTAAGGATATTTAATTTTGGAGTATTTTCAACTCGTGTTGAAAATGTAGCCTTTTCGGCAACAGAAGATAGTTAAAGTGATGGTAAAACTTGAGTTTTAGGATATTTTCTTAGGTTCCCCCAAAGAACAAACCAAATCAAAAAAGAAGAAGATCCCGAATATCTATTCTAAGGCTTATTTTTTTAATAGTAAAAAAAATCAACACTAGTCTTTGGACACTTTTTTCACCTCAAAGTTTGCTGGTTTTGGGATGCAATATCTTAATTTACAACAAAACCCGTTTCAAATTTAGTCTGAAATATAGAAGAGAAATTTCCATGCCGTAATCAATACAGAAATATCAATTTCGAACGAAATATTGACTTCTCAACTGAAACAGTGACGCTAAAGTCTTTGGAAATCAAAAAGCATTCTTTATCAATAGAATTCAGTTCAACTGCAGGTGACGATCGTGTTGCGCTACGTTTTATTTGCACGGACGCGTCGTACGAATGCCACGCGCGCTCTGACGGAAATCAAGTTATGTCCATCGCACCATCTATTCTGTGGGGCGCTCTAAGATATTTGTGATATGTCTAAAATACTTTCTTTGTTGTCAATAGTGTAGAAGAATGCTGATTTACCACGATTTTTTGGTCACTTATGGAGTTTATTTGAGACCCAGATTATAAACAGTATGAATACAAATCACAACAAATGAATATGCAATTCAGTAATGCTTAAGGCTGATTTTAGTCTTATGCCGACGGCACGCGTACCGTCAGCGCTTATGGCCGAGATATATGAACTTGTAGGTAGCGTTTTTAAATGACGCGTAGCTATCAGCGCGCACAGTGGTCAGCGCCGATAGCTGCTTTCAGGCGGTCAGTACGATACTGATACGCGCTGAGCTATGAGCGCTGACGGTGAGCGTGAGACTAAAATCAGCCTTAGTAATTTTAACACAAGAATCAGATATAGTGTCTCGGTTTCATCCCTCCTAGATTGTTTTCGGTTAGCTTATCAGGAATCTTGACAGCTGTTTTTACACATTTTATCCATCGGAATGGTTAACATACACTGTAGGTCTGTTACTACTATTAGGTACCCTAGGTATAATAGGCCGAGAAACTAGCCAGTTAAAGTGGTTTTCTTAATATCTCTTCTTGGGAAATCTAATTCACTCTGCAACGCAAAACGTAGTTGCGTAATGTCACGCCATAACCATATTTGTACGCCTATAAAGACACATAACACCCAACAATTCCAGCAAAACTTGATAAGAACACCATCTGCATAGCCGAAACTCTTAATTAGTAGGATAACGACAGACGACATCCAACGTCGGTTTTAGATTAAAGCCTGTAAAATCTCCAATTCAAATGCGGCGATGGAATTCAAATGAGCAGATTCCCCTACTACGAGTCGTGAACTATGCGGGCCCGATTTGTGAGTTATTTTAAACTTTGTTATTGAGTTTTTCTGGGGGATAGAGAGAGGCTTTGTTACTGTTGCTGACGGATTGCTATGACGTCAATTGCTATATCAAAATACCAGTTTTAACTGCACATTTGGCGCAGTGGTAGTCACCTCGCCGCAATAACCGTAGCGCCACGTGTGGTGAGTTCGAATACCACCCGACAAATATTTGTGTGATAAGTACTAGTGTCTGTTCTGAGCCTGGTCGTCAATTTATGTATGTACTAGCTGACCCGCGCAACTTCGTTTGCGTCACCTAAGAGAATGGGTCAAAATTTTCCCCGTTTTTGTAACATTTTTCGTTGCTACTCCGCTCCTAATGACCGTAGCGTGATGTTATATAGCCTATAGCCTTCCTCAATAAATGGGCTATCTAACACTGAAAGAATTTTTCAAATCGGAACAGTAGTTCCTGAGATTAGCGCGTTCAAACAAACAAACAAACAAACTCTTCAGCTTTATTATATTACTAGCTGACCCGTGCGGCTCCGCTCGCGTGAATTTCGTACTGTTGCTTATTCGTTTGAGCACGCGAATTGCGAAGCACTCGATACACCTACACATAAAAATGTTAACAACTCATTTGTCATCTAATGGTTATTTACGAAAGGGACCCGAAAGGCACACAATGTGACACAGGCTCAGGCAGGCCTGATTTCCTGTGGTTACCTTCTTTTCCGCTCTCGTCTGTATCCGTAGCAGTTTACAGTGTAAAATATAATACCTTATAATAGACTGACCATTGCTTACCCGTCTGGATTCAGAATATTATTATAGGTCCTATCTGCGCCGGAGCTCTTCAGACGCGTAATAATGTATAATGGCGATGATACGTCCGAAACCGCGTAACCCGTAATTATTTTTTATACTTATATCATCCGTTGTTTATTTTTTAAAACTTACCACATAGTCTGTTTCATAGCTATCCAATTTATTTCCTTAATGCAACGAATTAATTTGGTTATTAAATATTATGTGATTCGAACAACAACGCCATCTGTCAGTTGCGGCGAACAACGACAACAAACGAAATTACTCGGTTTGCCATCTAGGATATCCCGATCGCACCGGACCCACGTAAACCAACAGGTAGTTTTTACGTGATAGCGACACATACAGACGGAGGACAGACAGACAGACAGACAGACAGACAGACAGAAAAGAAAATTATAAATTGCAGATTCGGTATCAGTATCCGTTACTAAACATCCCCCATTGGTTTTTTTTTAAATATATTCAATGTACAGAATTGACCTCTCTACAGATTTATTATTTATGTATGTATGTATGTATATGTATTTACAAGTATATAACTATTGTTATAACTTATTTGGTTACCATAGTACAAGTTCTGGTTTCTGTGAATTGTCCAATGATATTTATTTATTTATTTGTATGGATTCGATTTCGATGGATTCTAGATAGCTCCCGGTCATGAGAAAGGCTTACTGTGCTAGATGGTAGAATGATACAGTCTTTTATTCTTCACAAATATGGCTAAACACAAAGGTATTCTTTTTATTTGTACAATCTTCCTGAGAGACTGATGTCGAGTTCAGCTGAGTCAGTAATCTGGAACGTTTGCTATTGTGTCTCTCACAAAGCTCGAAGTGCTAAAAAGTCATTGTCTTACTTTTTAAACTAAAGTTGTTCTGTTGCATAAACTCCTTATTTGTCCTCTTCTTGAACTTGAAAAGTAACCTTAGTTAGAACATTTAACTAGAGGTAGCTTAATGCTGCTCACATCTTCGAGAATATTATTACCATTATTCTTCTTCAACTATCAAGAGCCTCATTTCCTGCTAAAACGAATTAATTTTGTTCAGATCCTTTTAAAATTTTACGAACAGCTCCTTAGTTTTTTACTTCGCTAGTTTTAAAAGAGTTGTAAAAGGAACTAAATACGTAATCCCAAAAGATTTGTGACCAATCAAGATCCGACAAACGCTTTCAAAATATCGCGCCCGAAATCTTAAAGAGAACGTGCCTGAAAAGACGTAATAAAATTAAGATTATCATCTTAAAGTTTATTCTGTAGTAAAGGTTTTTATGTGTTAGTATAATTTTGATAATTTTATAGCTCGCCTTTTTACTTTCGTTTAGATAAGGTTTCGATAGAGTCGTTCGAGTAATTTCTTTTTCTACCGTATGGTAAAAAGATTTAAGATTCATGGAACCGGTAGCACGATTCTCTACATTCGAGTATCAAGAGTTTGACATTTAATTTTACAGCATACTGCAAAAATAGTTCCTACGGCGCCCGCTAGAGGCGCTCGCGCTGGTTAGATTGTCATTCAAAACTATTTGATAGCTATCACGTTCCCGATGGTCTATAGTGGTACAAGATTGCGCTTCTAAATACCTTTGATTTGGATTATTATCAGAATATCACATTGACTGTCGACATTTCATCTTCACATAAACTGACTAATTTTGTAGATGTGTTGGTAATTATTACAATTCTAATGTCTTTTCCTGTCTGACGAGTGTATATACTGGAAGCTGGTCAGGTAGGTGTTCCTGCCCTTGATTATGTGATAGAAAGCTTGATGTCTCTCGTTCAAGAGCTGTAAAAATATGCTGTATATAGTGGCACCATTTAAAGTTCATACAATTTTTCTTAGTCCTCGATACCCAGAAGACGTTCCTAGTTCCTAAAGAAACATACTGATTCGCAATTTAATGGTTGATATCGTTCAGAATCTTCGGCTGTTTGGTTCCACGTGACTGATTAGGATCCAAAGTAAATGGCAAATATCTCCCCGAGGTATCGTGAAAGGTAATTATGATATTGGACGGCTGATTACATTAGGTAAAGGTAACCAATTTATTTCTGTGGTTTGTAGGTTTGCAAAATACAATTAATGGTTTTTTACGAAAGAGGAGTGATCCAGAATAGGGACTGGTGTAAATGGGAGAAGGGTTATCCTTGTAGATGGAGTCGCTGAAGAAAAACAGACAATGATTGAAATTGATAATTATATTCAAAAGAAGAGATCTAAAGGCCATTTATCATTGAAGTCATCACAAGTTATAAATAATATTTTGTTTACTAACTTTCGGTATCTTAATCCATCTTAATAAAATGGGATAATTTGACTAAGGGTAAACCTAACACTGATTTTCATGCTAAGAAGCTAAAAAAATATTTGTCATTACACAAACGATAAAGACACGTTTTATAACAAAATGGTCACCCATCTAAGAGCTTATCTTGATAGCGTTTTAACCTCTTTATTATTCAACGTGCCTCCAATTTCTCATCCACATTATAAAAATAATGGAATCCACTTACAAAGCGAACACCTGTGCTTTTAATTTTATAAAGTAGGTATCTCATTTTTTCTTGAAGCATACGTTCATATATATGTTACTGTAAAAGCCCGAACTGTGGTAAATCCTAAGATTTTCCGGTAAAATCTAAGATTTACCAACTCTCAATGGTAAAAGTCCGAACAATTCTTTTATTTCGAACTTTTACCTTTATTCACTTGATGATGTCGAGATGGCGGAGATGAAGGAGTTTTTTATATACCGTAACATAGTTTTTAAACTCCGGCTTGTTCGGACTTTTACCATTGAGAGATGGTAAATCTTAGGTTTTACCGGAAAATCTTAGGATTTACCACAGTTCGGGCTTTTACAGTAACATATGTATAATAATCTTCTTACGTAATAATGTCGCGATAACAGATCGCAAGCGCTTAGTAGCGCCGCAAATTCGTGCGAGTTACGTTTGGGGTTGAATTTTAAACACCCCTCGGATCGGCCCGACGTCTTGCTTGGGAATTTATTTCGGTTTTTGCATTAACCACTCGTTTGTAATAGGTTAAGAGTTGGTTTCTGTTGTGTGGTGTTTGCCAAGAGCATTATTTCAAGTTTATTTTTTTACCGACGCTTTTGCCAGTATTTTTTTTTCTGGTCATTTTGGTATTTTTTACAAAAATGTATTTTGTGTTCGGTTTTTTTATAACCATGATCAGATTCTGCATTGTTCTTTTGCGGGCTCTATATATTATTAAAAAGTAACCTCTGATTAGACCCTTCATAAAAACTAGGTTTTGTATCGAGTTTAATGATGTGTCATAAAATAAATTTATATTATTAAATTATATGCATTTATTTATAGAAGATACTTCATATTATGACTAACTGAAAAAGAAAAAAACACGATTTTTTTTCTTTCAAATTACAATAGTAAAAATGGTTTATCGAAAATTACCCAGAGTATTAAATTATACCTATTGAAGACTTAAACAACGAAACATCATCCAACAAAAAATAAAAAAGTGTTTCCCGTAACCAGCTTCTTGGCTATAACGTACAGTCGCGTACAATCCCTCTGTAGCGATTAGCCTAATAAAAACTCGATTTAAATGCTTTAAGATTTAAACTTAACATTTTCCCGATAATTTTATTGTTCCCCTAGCAGCTTTATGGACTGCTGTGAACAAAGGTTTTTGCTTTTATCGTCTACGCCTTTCTTGTTCATGGAGGATTTTTAGTGGTAACCAGATGATTTCTAGGTTAGGCTTTAAACTCGTTCATGGTAGTGTTGTCCAAATGATTTGTTGTTTGGGCACTTCTATCATCTTTAAATATACGGAATACAATGTGTGTTTTATTATACCTTGGATTACAGCGCACGTTAGTAACACTGGCCGGGGTAGGCCGTTGATGATATATGAAAATAAAAAAAAAGAATTTTAAGAATCTACTGAATGAACATAGATCAAATGTAGTATTTAGGGATAACAACTAGTAGTTTGTTGTTAGGGCCTCCCACGTGAAAAAGGTTTAAAATAAAAAGTGAAGATATCCTTAAATCCACGCAATCCACATAAACGCAATTTGTTTTAAATCTTGCTTCTAAAAACTTTTAACCTTTACTTCAAGAAATTTATTTCTGAGGTAAATAAATTCAATAGCTTCAGAATGCCTGTGTCAAAACTTTTCAAACTGTTGTTCTAAAATATTGAATCGTAGAAATAGCTGTATTATTTGAGAGAAAATCTAGATTGAGTGGAAAAATTCACGTATAAATTTTAGATGGACACTGAAATACTGCAGTGCTGAAAATAGAGAATGAAAAATATGAAAGCATACATTGTACGTCAAATTTTGTCTGCTATATGTTTTACCAATGTATGGAACAATGGAGATTGTCTGGATATTTTTAAGGTGTAGTTAATTTTATCCAGAAATCATTATTGGATATACAGCACATGTAATATCTGTAAAGTTGTGTTAGGAGATTACTATTTTAATATTTTTTTTATCACATATTATTATAGTTAGGCAAATAAAAATATGTCATGTAGTCACACCTGCCCATCATTCGGAGTTGAATGTTTGGCTCGACACGCTTGCTATATTATTTAAAACACCTATGACTAGTCAAAATTACGTCCCATTCAACAAAGATTCCAAGTGCTCGTCACCAAATGTTCAATGCTGATGTTTCAGTCACCAAAATGTTCGGCGCTAAAAGTGTGTTACTACGGGTATTGCTTTGTGAAATCTATTTTGAAAACACTCCTAAAGAAATCTTGATGACGTAGGTACTACATCAATCCAGTAAATATTAAAAAGCAACTCAACCAACACGAGCTTCAAAAAGCCATTTTTATAAATGAAACTTATAAGAAAAAAGAAATAATAAACAAAAACAATCCACCTGCCTCTTAAAACACGACGGTTAAGTTCTCGAACCCTAAATCACGAAGCAGACAGTTTCTAAACAAAAGAAAATTCATAAGCTAAAAAACTCTGGCAAAAGTGCGAGTTTGGCTAACGTTCTAACGGTTCCGTAAAGTTGAGAGAAACGTTATCTTTGGTATTTGATTCCTGGACATGATCATTACAACAAGCGTATTTTAGACTATCATAAGCTGTGTCACAATGTAAATGAATGAGTGAATTTGATCTAGAAGTAAATGAAAGTGGTTTGATTTTGATTTTGAACTAAAAATTATAATTCAGTAATATTGAGTTCTATTTACACCAGTAGATAGAGATATACACTAGAAATGGTTTCAAATGTATTTTTTTTATAATCAGATGTAACAAAAAGTACATTCTTGTCAGAATATACTAGTCTAGGTCAACAGAAAGTATTGTATAGGTTAAAGTTACTGTATATGTAATAGTGTAACTTACAACTATTATTTTTACAATTGAAAAAAGACTTGTAGGTATTCAGTATAGCGGTGCCGATCAGATTTTCATACAAAATTTTTCGATAACTAGCCGGTTGTTGACCATCGATAGTAGTAGAGAATCGAGCTACTGTATTTAACTTAATACCTACGTATTCTTTAGATAAAAGGTTTAGACAGACAACGTAAACAAAGGGTTTTTGTTCTATGAAGCATGGAACCCTAAAATCTCGGGCAGGTTGTTCAAGATGTTTTTTCTCGAATAAAAGGAAAGTTTTCTTTTATTGACTGCCGATGTATTGTTTATTCCCGAGTGTGAAAAGAATCGAACAATCGTCAGAAATAAATGTCTTTTATTTGATTTAAAATTAGCTTCTTTTGTTTTATTGTTTTGACGTGATTCGCTTTTGTTAAAGGTACTTCAAGTGATTCTCTTTTTTATTCAAATTTTCGGGTGGTACTGATTTCTTAACGTTTTTGACTGACATATTTTTATATTTCTTTTTATATTGCGTAACCTCAAATACTTGTATCAGTTAAGTGAATTGCCTTAGATATAGTGCAAGAATTTGAACTGAGTTCCTCTACTAACCTTTCTGTTAATACTAACTTTAACTGCAACAATTGACTTTTATTACAAACTAGCTGACCCGCGCAACTTCGCTTGCGTCACATAAATTTTCCCCGTTTTAGTAACATTTTTCACTGGTACTCTGCTCCTATTGGTCGTAGCGTGATGATATATAGCCTAAAGCCTTCAGCCCAAAGTTCCTGAGATTAGCGCGTTCAAACGAACAAACAAACAAACAAACAATCAATCAATTAATCAAACAAACAAACTCTTCAGCTTTATAATATTAGTATAGATGTAGAAGTTAAATATCTGGGCGAATACTGTAACTCAATCACGTCAAACAGTATATTTTATTCTTTTATAGCAGCTTGTGTACTGGACACAGCACTCGGACTATAAAATTATAGTAAATTAACACAGCGGTTTAACTATAAATAAAAGTAATTAATAAAAGATCGGTCAATAAAAACTATTATTAGCAATCAATAATTTCAAATAAAACCTCTCAACTATTTTCTCATTAACCAATAAATATAATCTTTTACATTCTTTGTAAGTTCTTTTCAACTTTTCTCTCAAGTACTCAAGTTGGCAAAGTTTTCACATAAATATTTTTAATGGTTTACCAATAAACTCTCTGGAGAGGGACCCACATCTACAGGTTAATGTGAGCTCTCCAAGAAATGATTAAATAATGAAGTTGTATTAGAAGAAATTTTAGGAGTACGTTTTGTAATTATATATTTAGACGTAGTAGTAAAAAATGTATGTGGTAAAAAATATACATGAAAAATTTAAATATTTAGCTAAAGAAATTTTTTTTTTATCTTATATCCTAGATTTGAAAAGCACATTAGAAGTGTACTCCGGTCTACAAAAATGTAGCAATGTTATTTCGTTATATATGGTTAACCTATTGACATTAATTTCTACATAGTTTTCACGAATTATTAATTGTTGACGAATTGAGATTAAGTACCCCTAAACACAAAAAAATATCGTATCATATATAAGTTTCCCCCTCATTTACAAGCCGACAGATCTGCCCACATAAAAGCAACCTTAATCTTTTTAGCCTACCAAATTTTTTTTAAATCGATTCATCCGTTTTGAAGTAAAACTGACAAACAAACACACTTTTACATTTATTTAGTATTTAAAAATTAGTATGGATCGAATCGAATAAACAAAAACAAACATTTTTCAGAGCGAGAAAGTCGAGATGTAATTGAAACCATAAAATAAATGTCAAGTTAAATTTATATGATCGTCAACTTGGTCTCAAGTAAGAGACTGGAGTAATAATGTCACAGGTATATAAAGTTTTGTTTTACATTATTTATGAGATAGACCTTTGGTGTTTGTCGGCCATTTTTGGATGTTACTGCTTTGTGTTTTAATAGGATTAAATTGTAGATCGTTAGTTTTTCATGAGATAGTTCTTTTTCCTGTAAATAGTGTTTTTTTACCCCTACCTTGGAACAAGAGTCTCTTATTCATAAACATACTATAAACCTATTTTAATAAAAAAACTACTATAATGTGTTTTCTCTTTTTCATTTCACTAAGGAGAGAAAGAAACAAAACACTTTATAAGCCTTTCATAACTTCGTATATTTTTATGACTAAAAGGGTTAGATTTAATTTTACTAGAAAAATATGTTTTAGCCGAATACGCGGTTGATCATGTTTTTTCTTGGTAGTCAGACTAGTAACAACAATACTGCGGTTATGGGAAGGTTAATATCTGACGGAAAATACGTCACGTATTATCGGTCGCGCAACGGCAGAACAGACAAATGTATAGAAAAACACTCGACCATTCACACTCAACCGATGATGCGTCGGTGCGAAGCCCATACAAATTATGATACGCTTGACGCATCTTCCGACAGATATGAAATTTCCTATAACTGGTTAGAGTAACATTTTCTCGCAATGCCTCAGCAAACCAATTGCATTTCCATCAATATGATAGAAAGGAAAATGAAGCCACGTAAAAGCTGTATGTAGGTGTAAAATAGATAAAATGGAAAACTGACACGTGATAGAGAATAAGGGTAGTTTTAAGGAGAGGTATTTCATAAATTCTTAAGTTTAGTTTCATTTTAAAATAGATGACTTTTTAAAACCAAATCTAAGCCTTAAGTGTGAAAGTGCACTAATTCTACCTGACATCACCTTAATCATCTGCAATAGGTGTACTCAGGCCGATGATGATAAGGTAATAGACTCGCCCCTTATTACATTACAAACAGCAGACTAACATTAAAAATAACGAATCGTGGGTGTATTTTAACAACAGATCTCAGCCTACATCTTAGTCGCTTTAAAAGAGGAGTGAAAAAAATGCTTTGTACATGGCAATAGACTCACCTACTTTTACAGGAGACTAAAATTCTAACCAAAGAACCTATTTTACAGGTGTATTTTATTAATCCAGACATACAATAGGTCTCTAATACATCTTGGGTGCCTCAAAGCAGGTATTAAGAAGAAATTTATAAATGAACGTATTTTTATTCGTTTTAGCACTCTATCATATACATACACACATAAAAGCACACCTTTTTACTATAGGGGTAGGCAGAGACCAAATAACATAACATTTCATACATACATACATACAAAAAATCACACCTTCCCATATAGGTTAGGCAGAGAACAGAGATAACATAACACAACCTCCAAATATACCTTACATAAACACCTTAGAATCCAATATGGAGTTTCCCAGTTAATTCAAGCCACGTAACCGTAATCTGAAGTTTGTTCTTTATGATTACAACTCGAACCGCTGGGAGTGCGCTCGGAATGTATAAGGAATATTCGAAGACGGTAATTTGCGAACTGAGAAATATTTTGATTGGATTGTTAGGTTTTTAGTAGGAATTGAAGGTATGAAATTGATGAGCAAGGTATAAAAATAAGCTTTTATTTTATAAGAAACATTTTTATTAAACTACTCTGCTAGAGTGACCCTTATGTTGTTTTCAGGCATACAAATATTCGCTCTGTTAAGTTTCAGTGAATTATTTTAACTTTCAAATTGTAACGCCGTAAATTGAACACTTATTTGTATGGACGTGGTAAGATTTTTTTTGTAACAAAATTGCATGACACTATTCGCCGTCTGTATAATTTACCAAACGCCTGGTTACACATAAGAATTTTGTAAATAATAAAAGAAGAAGAACCCAATACCACTTCACGCTACCCATAAATTTAACACCAGTACTACACCAATGGATACCAATGACCACCAATGTATAACAATTCAGAATATTAAGCTCCTCTTCATCTTTAAATGTAGTAAAGTATAGGACGGTCACCCATCCATAAAACAACCTTGATAAGTGTAGCTTAACCTCAGAAGTCGAGCCGCGCAGCTGTTAATCACAAATGCATAAAAAAACAAATTAAAACTAAATGATTGCAAGATACACAAGAACATAACCACTTTGTATCAAGCATAAGATCCATTTACTTCATAAAGTAAACATTATCTTGTAAATAAAGTAAAGTATAAGACGGTCACCCATCCTTAGAACAACCTCGACAAGTGTTGCTTAACCTCAGAAGTCGAGATGAGCGGCTGTTGTTAACTAAGAACTACAAATGCATAAGAAAAAAACAAATTAAAATATAAAAGCTTGCAAGAAACAAGAAAATAACCACTTTGTATCAAGCATAAGATCCACTTACTTCATAAAGTAAACATTATCTTGTAAATATAGTTCAAAGAGAAACTTTATTATTTATTTGTTTAATAAACCTTGTATTTAAATGATATTTGATATTCAGGAGAAATGTTCTCGTGTGTGTATTTAAATTTATGGAGAAAGGCAACGTCTTTTCTGGAATGCTTGAAATAGAAATGGGTTGTGTTTTTAGTTAGCAATAATAGTAATAGATGACTGATTTAGTTTCATAATATTTTTTTACCCGTTACTTTTCCACTACCCGGCAAGCGTCTCCTCCCAAACAAGGAAGGGGTTGGCGTTGATTCCACCATGTTAGCTAAGTGCGGGTTGGGGACAGAGAACATTAGTTGGTCAAAACTTCGTAAAACTTGGTATTAATATATGCCATAATATATTGCCTGCCCGTGCGCACAAATAAATATAAAATTATCGTAAGTCATTTTAAGTAAGGTATCTTATTACAAACAAGCATTAGGGATATAATAAGGATAGGATACAAGCAACAATCGAACTTAATTACGAGCTAAAAGACTATCTGTACCTCGATTCTCTATTACTATCGACTACCGACAACCGGCTAGCTATCGAAATTTTGACATTTAGAGTGTACTGCCAAAATATTTTCTACGACACCCGTCAGAGGTGCTGTACCTCGATTCTCTAACACTATCGACTACCGACAACCGGCTAGCTATCGACATTTGACATTTAGAATGTACTGCCGAAATGTGTCCTACGACACCCGTCAGAGGCGCTGATCAGATTTTCATACAAAATTTCTCGATGACAGGTCGGTTCTCGGTAGTCGATAGTAGTAGAGAATCGAGCTACTGAGTCCTTGAAATATTGTGGTAACCTGTAAACTAACATCAGTAGTTATAGGTTAAATAAACACAAATCTTTCATCATACAAACTAAATAAAATACATAACTTCTATCACTCTATAATAGTTAGAAAATTCCAAGCAAGAAAAATACTAAACTTCATAAATAAACGGTACAAATTAAACTCGTTTTGACGTTTGAAATCTGCAGAAAACACGAGTCAGTGCGCATCTAAAGCGATGCAATAAACAGACTGTCTGCAACTTGAGCAATTAATGCTGAGCTTCACCGCAAGGAAAAGTGTAAGAGTTATCTTAAAGAGATTAGTGGTGGAATATTAATATAAATTGCTGAGTTTGTGATCATGGTTTTAGGAAAGGTGGCTATGGTGTTAAATTAGTGTATAGATAGAGTTAATCTTTGTACAGTACTTGCTTTTTGTTTCGTTCGCGTGGATAGATTTCTCGGGATTAAATGTGGTTATCTATATTATGGAATCTACCGATTTGCCAAATTCTATGAAAAATCTATCTAGCAGTTTTTGCACGTCTATCCATTTTTATACCTTTTTTTATCAAAATGGCTGTCTTACCGTAATTGTTCATGATGGGTCTCAAATGTAAGACGTGAGACGGCAAAGCAACCACGTTGGCCATATGCAAGCAAGATACATATTTTTTCAAGAACTGACAGACATACTGGTTTCTTTATTTATAGCTACACTGATGGCCGATTTTACTTCTCCTGGATAAATATCTATATGGTGACGAACAATTATACATACATTTGTTTTGACATTATATATCAGATAAATTATCCTACACTTATATAGAAGTCGTTCAACTTGCTCTTAGTATCATAATTTACAGTACTATTTGTAAATAATACCACATTTTTAGTACAAAACTATATCGTTCGTAAAGCGTTCACGACTGATCTCTCGGGACGTCCCGTGTCTTGTAACTGGTCACTTGTATTTCTTTGCTAGCTTATGTTCAGCATTTATTCCGTTGGGTAAGGTTAGTGGAATGTTCTTTTTGTATGGTTATCATTTTGGGAACTAATGTACGTGTTTTCTGTAACTAACAATGAAATATTTGGGTTGCAAAATTTGATCTGAAGAAAAGAAATCTGAAGAAGTTTCAGTTCTTTAGAAGTTATACTTTACTGATAGGGCCACCGCATCCAAACAAAATCATTCCTTACACATATTGCTTGGTATAATTAAACTGTAAGTATACACTTGCCGAACCCAATAATGAAAACAAGACATTGTAATCAACCATGCTACTCCTGTGCTACGACATAAGCAGCTATGCAGGAAAAATACCTACTCCAGAGCTAGACGCAAGCTTATGGTCTAAAATCTACGCTAATATTATAAAGCTGAAGAGTTTGTTTGTTTAAACGCGCTAATCGCAAGAACTACTGGTCCAATTTAAAAAAAACTTTCAATGTTAGATAGTCCATTCATCGAGGAAGGTTATAAGCTATACATTATCACGTTACGACCAATAGGAGCAGAGTACCAATAAAAAATGTTACAAGAACGGTGAAAATTTTGACCAATTCTCTCTTATGTGACGCAAGCGAAGTTGCACGAGTCAGCTAGTCCAAAATAAATGTCACAAACCGAGATATAGGAAACATAACAGTCATAATACCTAACACATTTAATATTTTGTAACAGAACGAAATTCCTCGCATAAATATCTCAATATATTACATCGATATATTTCCATATCAAGGAAACAAATTGGTATAAAATATATGTATTCCACTTGTTTCTAACACTTGAATAAATATTTGGTATCGTTGCTAAGTTCCAAAAAAGTATGAATTTTGATTATCTGGATTTTTTTACTCGTAGGTGTAGGCAGTGACATAATATGACCCTTTCTTTCGACCATTTACAATGTGAATGACTTTATAGGGAGCGAGCTTATTACCAAATACAAACCATAAAATCAATAGATCAAATAAGCAGTTTACCCAGTCCAAGATTCGAATCCAATATCTTATGATCAGTAGCGCGGTTCTGTACAGTCGGTACTGTCGAGTATCGGAAGTTTGACATTTAGAATGTACTAGTTACCAAAATAATACCTACGACACCCGTCAGAGGCGCTGATCAGATTTTCATACATAATTTCTCGATGACATGTCGGTTGTGGGTAGTCGATAATAGAAATACCACACTAAGCTCTTCCAGTGCAGAATGCGCCGTCACATCATGCTCGCCGAGGAAAATCGCCTCTTTAATTTTCATAGAAAACTTCTGAGTTAGTGTCTGACAGTTTATGCTTTGATCCACAATCCATCTTCACATCCAACAAAGACTTTCATTTTCTTTAATACTTTAATTCGAAAAATACATTACACGTAAAAACTTCACGCACAAATCAACATCTCTTTAATTAAAGTCTGTGTCAGACTAGCGAATTAATCACGAATTCTAATCCGACTTCAGTCACGTTTGATGATTAATAGGTATTGTGTAACATACTATTTTTAACGCGATGTCTGGAGGCGTCATCTATCAAACACAATTTGTATTACATTACGCCGAGGTGGAATATTGTAGAAATTGTATTAGAATTTCTGAGACTAGTTTTTGATGTAGCTTTGTCCGACTTTTTTCGAATTCGTCTGTTATACTCGCTATTGACAATGTTAGTCCCATCTAATAGGCTCATTGCCATATACCGAATTTGTTACTATGTGTACTGCTATCAAAAATATTTTGATATAAATTAGAATAACTTCATATTTAGCTTGTTAAGAGAATTAAAAGCGTGACCTCGTGATTACCAGTCCAAGTCACTAAGATCACTGAGGCAGTCTGAATGTTAATTTAATTACTGTATCTGTTGTTAATTTTGAAGTAAAAAAAATAATTAATTTTATTTATTATTACAAAGAAACTAAGCCTTTACCATTTTTATTAAATAGGACGCACAATGTCACGTAACCACACGTAGATGTTCGTAGCATTTCGTAGACATCGTAGGCGGCTACGCTGCCTACGAAATGCTACAAGCTTATAAGGTGTAATAATAGCATACAAATTTAATGTGCTATTTTGGAGTCTAGTTACTATGTGATACATATATTATGAAGATGCATAACGCGTCTTATTCACGGTGATTATTTTAAAGGTCACGATACCTTATTTGATTCACGTAAATAAATTACTTATAATAAGAATTTTGTATGTAATGCTCTATGTGGGAAGTAAGTTTGTAGCTATAGAAGCCACTTGCTAAGTTTTTTGTTTATTTTCCTATTTTTATGAAAAAAGGAACCATTTTATCTACATAAGCGCTATGTGTGTTAAGTGAAAAATAGTTCTGCAAAAAATAATTATAGCCATGTTCAAATAATCAACACTCCACCTTTTTTGAGACTTATTTTACCAAAACACCAACATAAATAACGGTTTTTCACCAATTGATTCCATCTGAAGATATATCTTCGTACTTTCGACCCTTGTATGCGTGGGCAATAGCTCTCGCGAACAAAGCCTGACGTCAACATTGTTTGGCATAAAAGAAGCCTTCTAGTTCATTTTCTCAATTATTTAGACCTACAATACATTTCCTAGGAATCTATCTGTAGTATTAATAATAGGAGGAACATATTACGTTTGTTTTGTATAGACTAGGTGAATGACTATAGGTTCGCAAATCCTGGCTTTCTTATGTACACAGTTTCATTCCCAATTTCAACCACTTAAAGTGATCTTTAAAAAATATATAATTTTAAGTTGATAGTCATGCAGAATTTCATAAAAAAATGTTTAACAATGAAGGCGTAAGAATCGATAATAACACTGATTTTCAAGCTTCTGACTACTATTAACGAATGTCAAAGATGTTTGAAAATAACATTCAGGACCCACAAGTTAACATGCCTTTCGAAACACGGAGGAACTCGATATGTATAAGATGGTCACCCATCCACAGAACAATCTCAGCAAGTGTAGCTTAACCTTCGATATCGATCCGCGCAGCTGTTCTTAACTGAGCCACGAGGACATTATCCCAACATATTCCACAAAATAAATTTCTATCGGCTAATCTCCGCTTACACTACATGATCTGAAGTTGGTTAATTAGTGTGACGTCACAGCGGGCTAGTCGAAGTAGGGTAATGAGTTTGCCAAGTTCTCAGATGCATCAGGTTTATGGCTAGTTTCAGTTTGTTGTGAGATAATGAGCGGGTTTAGTACTTTGTTACTTTGTTGCACCTGTTTTAGATTGTGATGAAATGTTGACGCAAAATGAAGCTTATTTAGCTATCACTGATCGGCTTAAAGCGTCCGTAGTTAGTACCGCTCACCGGTCGGTAAAAGATCTGTGTTCGTACCATAGATGGGTGACCGTTTAGAGATATTTGATTTGAGCGTCCCCATGCTTCGGATGGCACGTAAAAAGTCGATTTTGGTAGTTAAGACATGTCAAAAGCCTTACGAGTGGATTGAATAACTTTGATACTAGGTTGACCACCATAGGATATTAATAATAACCGACCAGTCATTTACAAATGAGATAGGTTTTAGTCTTATTTTATTTGTAGTGTGTGCCGCCTCTTATACCGGAAGGCGTAGGCAGAGGTGTATGAAATACACCTACGTTCCGCCAATATTTGTTCATAGTACCGATCAGTTTAATTGAAAAGAGCCATATATCGTTCGTAGTGGAAGTTGAGCCCACGACATCCGCTGTGTTACTATTAAAATAATATCCGAGATACTTGATATATGTTTTATATTAAGGTATATTTAATGATGATAATGACCAGTGATTTTCTTGCTAGCACTTATTATAGATTATCAAACTCAAAAATAACTATAATTTCACACAAGACTGCTGCAGTGGTTAAGGTAACGTCGCTACCATTGCGTCGTGAGGTCATTAATTCGATTTCTACACGGAAAAAATATTTGTGAATTGCACAAATAATTGTTTCGGATGTGGTTGTACTTCGTATCCATTCTATGTTGGTATAAGTCCCCGCGACACAAGAGCAATAAATTCTTAGTGCAGGAGTTGTCTTTAAAAAACAAGCCTCTTAGATATTCCCTTTCAAAAACCTCAAGGATGTAAAACTCCTAGCAGTTACTATTAACCACTTTACATTAACACAATATAAGTCTCAAAAGCCCTTCGTACACTGTTGACTGACGTTATAATCCCGACTTGATCCCACCCTCGAGATAAGAGAGTGTTTTAGCCGAACAAAGCAAGAAATTACAAAATAATTCAGCAGACCTGAGTTCTCTTATGATCTTTGACATGGATATTGAGGATTACTGGATACGGCTTTTATTAAATCGTAAGAAAAACGAGCATACTTTTATTTTGATACGACTGCGTAAAGCAAAGGAGGCTCCTTGTTTAAACAATAGCATGCATGACACATGAGCTATATTAAACTGTTGTACGCTTTTTAAGCACAATTACGTAGCGGCTTAGCTCCTATTAACAATTCATTTTAATTTGTGGTAGATGGTTTGATTACTGGAGATTACCTATTAAGTAAAAAAAAAGGTAATTCTAAGGTAAAGGTTGTTATTTTTTCCCGTATTATAAGACCCTGTAATCACCACATTTTAATAATGTATAAGTCAAAATTACCAACAAAACTGTGAACGCAACAATGATGTATTTTTCTTAATGTCTTGTACGCTATGCCTTAAGCTTTGCCGTATCTAGTTCTTCAATATCAGTGATCCTCACCTTCAAACGTTTATTACATAACACGTTGAATAAATAAAAACCTTTCGTGTAACGTAAAGAGAGTTATACAGGAATGGTAGTAATTTAGTGTTGTTTAGGCAAAATTGGATTGTCTTGGAAGCCAAGTGGCGTAGTTTTTGTGTTACCAACTGAAAAGTCTTCAAAGTTCTTGATGTCAGTTATAGTACAATCACGTACCCCCGGTTTCCGAGTACATTTAGCGATAGTTTATCTATTCGATAGCGGTTTTTTTTGTGTGAGTTTTAACGCTATTGAATAGATAAACTACCGTTAAATGTACCTCAGAAACCGGCGGTTAGTAAGAGAACCTTGCACAACTTAAAACATCAGTGACCCGTAGGGTTATGTAGCTGAAAGTCTTAATTATAATCTAGATAAATCGTGCGTGCAATAATGATCAACAAATAATTGTTCTTGTCTAGGCTCAATTCCTAAAAGTAAAATTTGTAATAGTTTTTTTAAGCTTCCCAAATCTTGAATATATATAGGATCATACCCTCTACAAAATATACTGACAGTCCAGCACTGACTCAACATTTAAAATACATATTAGGTCGGGGAAAAAGTATTTTCGCATTATAGTATGTATGAACTTGTAATAAAATCTTTTCTCTACACAAAAAAGCTCGATATTTCGATACCTCACGGGCTCACTGAAAGAAACCTAATGAACCGTGTACTCATTTGTAATTTTTGAAGCCAAAGAAATTTTATTACAAGTTCATACATACTCTCTCTCTTCCATGCTATGAATCCAATATGGTAGTGGGGTCAGCTTTCCTGGTCTTTCTCCTCCACTTCGCTCTGTCCTGGACATCGTCTTTGGAAACCTCACACTCACTCATGTCTTTCTGCGCTACAGTTTCCTATCTAGTTAAATAATAATGTTCGCATTAAATAATAATTCAAATATCCACTGGAACTTCATATTTTAGCAACTAAACTTCCAATTGACTGTCATAATAAAACATGCAAAGCTTAAAAGGCTATTTGATGTATGCATCTGCTGAAACTTGTCTCAACTCATTACGAACTTCATGTGAGGCGACTTAAGCGACACTGCTGTAATTAAAGTGGGTAGCTCATAGCTAGACGCTTAGATATTAGTTGGTAACCGCTTTTGATAAGAGTTTGTAAGGCTAAAACATAATCAGATAAAATATACCTTTTTGGCATGGTCTTACGTGGTTCATGACGCCATCTAAAATACGTCGACTGCCTCTGTGGTCTATTTTATAATATACCACTGCTGTCGACGATGGAGGTTTGATTCCAAGGTCGGACGAATGATCTGTGCTGTTGATGTTTTTGTAAATTTGTTCTCAGTATTAAGAAATGGTACTATCTGGCATGACCACTGATACAATTACCTTTATTTTAACTTTTATAAAAAAGGTGTACGTTCTGAAACTTATGTTTTTTAAATATGAATGTCACTTCATAAAACTTTATCGTTTTGCCATTCTGTTATCCTAATTAGTCAGATAGATAGATAGATCATGATTGCTTGGTGACAGAATTTTACAGCAAAAGCTTACACCATTTGACTGTTCAGTGACTAATCCGTAGGTAGATACCTCGCTGAAAATAAATATTAGAAAGATGTATAATTTCTTTTTTATAAATTAACGCTATTTTAAAGCCTCTACTTTCAAAATAAACGGCGCAGATAACGTTAGTTTTATCGCAAGTGCCATCGGTATCAAAACTTATCGCAACTCGTTACAAAGTCCATATGAAGCTACTTAAGCGACGCGTCATGCGCCATGGTAATTAAAGTAGAAAGCTCACAGCTGAGACGTCTAGCTATTCGTTCGTTAACGGCTTTTAGTAGCGAAATGTGAGGAAATACTATATTTATTTAGTTTATTTTAAATCAAAATTTGGAATATTAGGCAAGAGTTAGGGTCTAAAGACTTGTAGCGCGATTCTCTATCACTATCGACAATCGACAACCGGTTAGTTATCGAGATATTTTATTTGAAAATTTGATCAGCGCCTCTATCGGGCGCCGAAAAAACTATTTTTGCAGAACATTTGAAATGTCAAACTGTCTGTACTATATCGTATCGACTGTAGAGAATAACAGTACTGACCTTAGTGGTTTCTAAATTAAACACCTTCGTATTGTTCATTTCCTTTGGTGGCACGGTACTGGTTCGCCATAAAATAACAATAAATTGAAAAGTTCACTTCCATATGTTGCTTTAGCTTACTAACTGACTACTCTAATCAGTTTCTTGGGTTTAAAAACTAGTATCAACTAATAAACATTTATGGTAATACAGCAATACATAGTAATACATAGCAAAGAAACCAATTTCTCAATACACTAAAACCAATCTCTACGAAACCTCCAACAAAATCCGTAAAACCAGCAACAAAATCTATACAATATACATTTCCTCAACAGATTTACTTTAAATTGAAATATAAATAGACCGCAAAATTCTAACAGTTTACTAAACACCCAAACGCTTGGAGCAAAGTTATTTGGAAACTTTGCAAACTGATGGTGGAGCTGGTGGCCAAAATTCCTACAAGTTAAAGCGCTTTTGTACGGCCCAACACTTATTTGTGAGATTTTCAAACGATATTTTAACGTCTTGCGCTCGGTGCAATGGTAGATGGAAATATTTTTGTTACTTGAATGAATAGGTGTTTGAAAATGATTTTGTAGTGGAAGAGTTGTAAGATATGGCTTTATGCTGCCTAATGTATCTTAGGGATGAAAGAAATATAATGTTCTATTTGTTATGATTGATTAAAACACAGCTTGACTTAGTATTTTATGGGTTAATGGGTAAATTACTGTTGACTTTACAAACAAGCTTCCACTGAGTCGGAATCGGATCGTATGGATCTTAAGGATTTGTTGCCTTCTAGTAATTTCTATGGCACCGAAATACCGGACCAGTCCACGTTGTACCTTAAAGTTATTTAGAGATACATAATAATATTACCGTGTGTGAGTTGTCTATTTATTTATATTTATTTAAATTAACACAAAAATTTTCAGTTTCTTCAATGACGATTATTGTAGCTGATTTTATCTGATAGCGGTTTTTCATTACTTAAACAAGCAAACACTTAGTGGGACAAAAATCGAAATTATCACTAAGCACGTCTACTTGACCCCAGAAGGCTGTGAAAATTTTAATCCTAACAAATTGAACAAGGACAATATCCTCAAAATCACAAGTACCGTTAGTTAAAACAAACTATTAAACGCAGATGTTCCTAGATATAATACAAACTTTCCTAATTACGGAAGTTTGGTCCAAATATTGGCTATGTGGGCCAAGTGCTGTAGTTGTTATGTAAATGTTGGCACAAATGTTGGTATAAATGTTTATATTATTAGTTTTATTGCTTTAATAGTCTTGAGCAGAAGATTTTGTACTACCTGATGTTGTAATAGAATTTAATTATTGAAGAAACTTTGGTTTTAATGCTTTTGGAGTAATACAATGTAGTCTAATGGGTTTTATAAATACTAAGGAAAATTAAAATAATTTTATTCGTATCAAGAGATTTCAATTATTCTTGTAGAGAGGCAAATCGTACTTCGGGCACAATAAAAATATTAAACAGTCGAAAATTTATTTTGCCTCTAGAATTTTGAAATAGTAACCGCCACAGAGATAGATCTTTCAAGTCAAGCTACGCTTGCTAAGGTTAATAAGTAGATTTGTGATCATAATCATATCTAATCTAAGATCGACCATGTAAAAGAAAAATATAAAATATTACTTTTAACATTTTTTCCTCCTGCAGTTTAATAACTGTAGTTAGTAACGTTCGAGTAGTTTAGCTTTTATTTATTTTTTTGGACATTGTCATCAAATGTAGATGCGAGTCCAAATTTATATTTAAATAAATATACAATTTTGTGGCACACCAAAGCTCAAGACTCCCACTCAATTAGTTGCAATAATTCCTTCAATTTCAAGAATTACCAACGCAACTGCACTCCTTACAAGAAATACCTGAAGATGCTTAGTTTACTCTCAGACACTGTTACTGAAGAACTACTAACTAACTACTACAAGAACCCACTAGGTGGCGCTACTGTTACACTACGATTCTAAGAAGCTTGTTGATCTAACGGCACTTTGAAAGAGAATTTAATTTAACATTCACAAGAAAATAATGATAGAGGAACGTCTTTTGTTTAGTATTGAAGACATTTGAAACTTTTTTTTGTTAATAATGACAGGAAATGACACATAAACAATGGTATATTGGAATAGTACAGAATTATAATAAAATAGCTTGTCTTTTAAGTGTTTAAACTGTGCGACGTGCGTCACTGTATTAACTACTACAACATCCAGACAGGGTCTCTTAACTAGTTTATAATACAATACGGTAATAGGATATAAGTAATATGATCTCCCATCCACTGTCTTATCTCAGCAAGCCTAGCTATACCTGAGAGATCTATCTGTGTGTCTGTAACTTCTTTGCAACAAATTACGCTACCATCCCCATACTAAACTCTGATTAGGTAACGTTTTTATTTCATAACTTTTATTATTATTACTTTATACTACAACTGTTAGGCAAAGGCCTCCCCCGTGGCCTTAGTAGCCTGTCTACAGCAGTGTGTATTCTGTCCGAGTTGCAGGAATTTAGCTCATCTCTCCATCTCTTAAGTGGTACCCTACACCTATCTGCCTACTCGATGAGTCCTAATTGGCGGGGGCCACTATGCCAAACAAGAAAATACTAATACGAATGTAATAAAAGTTACAAACACATCTGTCAGTATCGGTACCCAAGTCATAACTAATCTGGAGTGAGGAGTGCGACGATACAGCGCCCTCTATCGCTAATCGTCGCTGCTGACAAGCCGTTATTGATGAGAGTGCAATTAATCTTGATCACTTGTCCATAGAGGGTACGGTTTCACTTAACGCCTGTTTACTTTTTGTGGCTCATTTAGTTTCGAGTTTTTATGAAGGATGTCTGATGTGTAGGTTTATTAGTAAATGTGTATTGAAAAAATAAACTTTGGATTTTTGTATTATCTTTATTGTTTTGCGCAAAACTTTTGAACTAAATTAAGGAAATAAAATAAAATTATTATCTTTGTACAACTCACACACAGTAATTAGATTTCAAACTAAGCAAAGCTTGTACTATGGTAACTAAGTCGCTTTCGACCAGTGCAGTGGTACAACTGCGATGTTCAACTGGATGTATACAAAGGAGAATGCTCAAAAAAAACCCAGGCTGTAGACAAAAGTTATGTATCTCAAAAAATTAGTTATACTGTGTAATTGAATTCCCAATGTTTACCTCTATCAAATTCGATGGCTGAACATACTATTTTGCTATAACTTTTCAGTTGGGGTTTTAAATATATTTTTATATTTTTTAAATAAGTTACCTATATAAATGTTTAATATTTTTTGAGTCACACATTTTTAATATAGGTATGTAACTGAGTTACAAATAAAAAATATTAAAAAATATATTTTTGAAAAATGAGTCATCATCACCAGGTCATATAATAATATGTCCCCACCGAGGGGCACGAGCCTCCCCTCTTAACAAAGAGGGGGATCAGGCCTTAGTCCACCACACTGGTCTAATGCGGGTTGGCAGACAATTGGAGGGCTATTATAAGGTAGAAAAGTGTTGTCATGGTGGTAGATTGCTAGCCTATAGCCTATGAAGCACCAAATCCTTCCATCCCTCTACTGACTTTTGCAGTATGCACGGGAAGAAATGCAGCTGGCACCTTCTATGTTTTTTATTCGCTCTCAATCCAGCATGGGAGCAATGGGAGAAATGAGTGATACTGTGTAATTAATTCCAGATATTTACCTCTATCAAATTCAATGGCTAAACATATTATATTGCTATTACTTTTACTTTTACTTTGTTTTGTACTATGTAGTGATAGAATATAATTATTTTAATGTTAATTATTTTTTAACACAGTTCCATTAAAATTAATTATTTATTAGTATTAGATATTTACTAATACAATAGGGAACATGCAAATACGATATTTATGAAAATTTTATGATTAAAATGTTAAAAAAATATAAAAGAAGGTCTACTTCAACATTTTTATTCAAAATTATGTTGATTTTTAACAATAATTACGAATTAAAATTACGTAAAACGAAACGCATTTCAAAACACCAATCAGCGTTCAGTGACGTCACTCCTGCTATGTCAACTTTTGAGAGGTTAACTTTGCGTGTGAAATTGATTATTAGCAGTGAATATTATTTACGTTTTTAATAAAAATGGAAGTTGGGTTTATCAAAGCAGACTCCAGGAATTTACCAAAAGTTAGTGTCGACATGGTAGTAACTTTTTTTGTCGTGAGTCCAGAGTTTTCAAGTGTAGAAATGAAGGGGACTAAATTACTACAGTATGCATGAATCATAGTTTTTAAACTTTGTTTGCATTTTATTCAGCGATTTCTAAACATAGCAGTTATATTTTAGCTCAACGAGAGAACGATTTATTACTGATCTAGGTTTCAGTGGTATCATTCTATTTTTGCATTCAAAAATATGAGGTACCACATCCTTTTTCAGGTAAAGTTTCCCCCCAAGCATTTTAAACTTCATCCAATTTTCGACGTCGTTCTCCAACTGTCAAATTAAAAATATATTATTGAGAAGTTTTGTAAATACTTAGGTACAGTACCAGCAATAATAACAAGTATTCGCCAACTTACGTCAAAGTGGTCTTCACAGCAACGAATAATAGTCTTTGGAGAATGATAGTCATTCCTCTTTGCAGCTTGAAACCACTTTCTTCTCAGTTTTGGGTCAGAAGGTCCAGTCAAAAACAATTTATTTGGAAACTTTGTTGAAGTAGATGGACACATTGGCACAAAACACGAGTCAACACGACTTTTTATCGGAATTTTATGGGTATTATTGTGATCACCTGATGTTGATGGATACTCCATTTTAAATTATTACAAAAAAATAAGTAGAAAGTCGAGAAAATTTGCAATTTATGATAACCGACGAAGGCACGCACGACCAGTGACAGACAGGAGTGACGTCATCGTGAGTGTAGGTCTGTTTTGGCGCGAAAATTTAAACGATCCGTTTAAAACCGCATTTTTTTACGATAAATTAGATTGTTTTAATTTTTTAATATGGTTATGACCTATTTTACATGGAATTCTTTAAAATGAAATCAAAACTAAAATATTGCATGTTCCCTATTATATTATTCAAAAAATAATCATTGTGATGAATGTTTGAAAAATATTTATTTTTTAAATTCACCTTTTAAATAGTAGATAATAGCAAAAAATAGTATTTAGCCATCGAATTTGAGAGAGGCGAATATCTGGAATTGAATCACTCAGTATCACTAAAATTCTGAGTTACACACCGTTTGTGTACCGCCTGGGTTTTTTTCCCATACATTTTGAGCATTCTCCTTTACTAGTTAAAATAGATAATAACAAAACATTATACACACTTGTACGCACGTAATTGTTTAATTGCGTCACAAATAAATTCAACTGCATATTAAAATTAAAATCTGTCATGCCATTCCCTGTCCTTATAAGCCTGTACAGTGTACGTATCCTCCGAACCTCCAACCGAAGATTGTTTCTTGCTTCGATCTTATATTCCTATTTAGTTATAAAAAAAGAAGCGTTACCAAATTCGAAATTTCGGTATACATATTAAAATCTGTCTCGCAATCATTTTAAAAAGGTTTGTACGGCGATGATAGCCGAGTGGCATAAGTTGATAACTTCCACGCAAGTGGTCGCAGGTTGGAACCCGAGGCAACACACCAATGACTTTTAGAAGATATGTGTGTATTTGAAATAATTATCACATGCTCCAAGGGTGAAGGAAAACATCGTAAGGAAACCTAGCATGCCTAAAATTTGTTTAATCTGGGGGCACGGAAGTGCCCCCGCAAGTCGAGCAAAAAAGAAGCGGCACGGCCGTAACATCCTTTTCTCGAAGCAATTCGGGCTATTTTTGACACCCCTATAATTTCGTTGTGGATAAAACAAGAAGCCTGGATTTTCAGCAACTAATTAGTCATTGTATAAACACGGTATATTTAAAATTTCAGTCAATTTGAACCAGTCGTTTAAGAATGACAACTTGTTAAAATTTTGAATTTTGTCACTCACTGATTCACTGACTCACTGACTCACCGATCATCAAAAGTCTAAGGTACTTCTAGCAGACTTAGAAGCTTTAAATTTAGAATACAAATAGGGTTTAGTGTCTTAATCATGGGAAAAATGTAATATTTTCTCATTTCGGTCCAGTTTTCTAAATACACTAACTGCAACAATAACTTTGTAATCCCATATAAATGTATAAGATTACAAGGTTACATTTGCAGTTAATGAATTATTATTACTGTAGAAAATAAAGAAATAGGTGTAAATAGGTACCTACTATATGAGGCATAACGGGAGGGGGTATTAGGTGTGTAAGGGTGTTTAGCCCATGAAACTGAACAACATTCCCATAGGAAAATATGTTGAATTATGAAAAAAAAAACGTCTTTCCATACAAATTGGACTTATGTTCGCTCTACAAAAAGAAGTGAGATGCCATCAAAAACATTCTGTAAGAACCTCAAGTCTCGCCGTAAAAAGTTGTGAGATCTATATAATACCAAGTCGATTAATCTATTTAGTCTCTACTTAAAGGACCTTCTGTCTTAAGTTATTACGTATGTTATTATCATGCCAATTAAAAAAAATACCTTTAAAACAAATAGATCGACTTGGTCATCGCAAGAAAACACAAATTCGCCATTAACATTTCAGGAGCATTTGCTTCTCGTCGTACTGTGTAGTGTGATACAAACTAATAAATCAAATCATGCGATGGCCAGGTCGGTCTATTTGTTTTAAAGGTATTTTTTTTTAAATTGGCATGATAATAATATACGTAATAACTTAAGACAGAAGGTCCTTTAAGTAGAGACTAAATAGATTAATCGACTTGGTATTATATAGATCTCACAACTTTTTACGGCGAGACTTGAGGTTCTTACAGAATGTTTTTGATGGCATACATTATTGAGGGCATGCAAAGACCCCAACCCGCACTTCAACCCGCACTTGGCCAGCGTGGTGGACTCCAGACCTGTTCTCTCCCTCTTTACGGGAGGAGGCCTTTGTCCAGCAGTGGGACATTAATGGGTTTTATTTATTCTATTTTTGTACATAATATTCAAATAAAAATGTATTCGATTATTAAATCATCAAGTGGTTTCATGCAAAATTATATCTGTGACGAAGTGACGAATGCAATTATTTTATTCATTGAAATAATTTAAATTAATTCGTATAACGAGGTTATTTTAATTGAATACTGAACACTATTTGATATTATTAATAATATTTATAACTAGCTATGATCGCTTTTATAGTTATTTCATTCAATAAACGGTTTTAATAGTGAGCTAGATGGTTAATTGAAATGTATGCCATGACTCGTGGCATAATCTATAACATTATAATAATGTATTTTAACTTACATATGCTGAAGCTCAATATTGATTATTTAATAAAAAATAGATAGATAACGTTTCGTTATTAATTTTTAATATTAGTAGATTTTTTGTATGATTTGAGGTTTCAACTTTTCGCTATTTATCATGTTGTTTTTTCGTTATAAACATGCAATAATATTCATCGAAAACTATACCAATTTTAGGAATATTTATTATAACATTAAACCATCAAAGCAAAACATGAAATTGTATGTTTTTACTACCTTATTTTATCTTAGTACTAGCTGACCCGCGCAACTTCGCTTGCGTCACATAAGAGAGAATGGGTCAAAATTTTCCCCGTTTTTGTAACATTTTTCACTGGTACTCTGCTCCTATTAGTAGTAGCGTGATGATACATAGCTTATAAATAATATACCTTCCTCGATAAATGGACTATCTAACACTGAAATAATTTTTCAAATCGAACCAGTAGTTCCTGTGATTAGCGCGTTCAAACAAACAAACAAACTCTTCAGTTTTATAATATTAGTATAGATTAAACCATCAGAGCAAAGCATGAAATTACTTATTTTTACTACCTTACTTTATCTAACCATCGTCTGAAGCTAAACCAATAGCGACATAATACATCCATATTAATACCTATCAAAGTATCACATCAAATAAAGAATGAAATTCATGAGCGACATGAAAGTCTAAGTACAAGTCATAAAATCAACCCGACTTGGCCTCATACTCTCTAGTTTTATACGTTCTATGATATGACATAGTTTTATGATTGGGCTGTGGCGTAAATTAGAGGAGATGGATAAGACATGTCGCTCGTGAATAGGCGGCTTTATTTGTTTAGTTTTATCGTAAAAAAATTGCTAAACGTGAAGTAAAATTTTGATAGCTCAATTATTTTCTGTTGTAATAAGAATATAGAGGTCGGTAAAGGTTATTAGTTGACCCAAAATAAATTTATCTCATCGAACTTTTCAGTGGAATCATCACGTATATCAGTTGACAATTGTTTTTTTTTTTTTTTTAATAACCCATATCTGTCCCACTGCAGGGCAAGGGTCTCTTCCCAAACGAGGGGAGGGGTTAGGCCTTGAGTCCACCACGCTGGCCAAGTGCGGGTTGGGGACTTTGCATGCCCTCAATAAATGTATTAAACAAATTTTCGGCATGCAAGGTTTCAGTTGATAATACTGACCATTAATTAGTCGTATACTAGTATACGTCAAAGTTGTCAATTTAGTACATTGCAGCTTTGAAATAACGTGTTAAGCACTATAATCTAAGCGAGAAAACAATTTACAGCATAGTTATCAACTGAAATACGTGATAATTCTGCTTAAAAACGTCTGCGTAATTATTTTATAGATAGATAACAATTTTGTCTATTAAATATTCTGCTTTGTACAGTCATTGCTTTAGACCAAACCATAACCACTTATTAAATAACTGCACAGAATATAAAAACCATATATGATATACGACGCAATTAAATTTTTGTTTATTTCACCCACAAAGCAAGGGTTTCATAAGCCGAGGATGAAAGTGTTAGGGTTCTCCATAATCTAAACACAAAATATACTTCTAAAACATAAATAGATTAAGATTTTTAAAACAAAAATAATATAAAAAGCATCACTCGTTTAAATGAGATGGTTGCTCAGTACCTTAATGATAAAAATTACATTCATAAGCCTGATGAAAGCTGTATTTTGTTACAAACTAAAATTATTTAAAATACATTATTTTGAAAGCGTCTACGTATGTTTATTAAAAAGACATATTACGCTCATGAGATTTCTTTACGTGCAGCTGAAAAATATTCATTAATATTTGAAAGGTACATTACCAAAATAGAAATTTGGTAAATTCAAAATGTGTTGTTTAAAAAAAATTGACACGTTTATCAAAATAACAACATTATTTTTTTAAGTAAAACACAAATACAGATCTCCATCAAAAAGTATGATAGAAGTAATATCAAAGAAAATTCCTCACAAAAAAGTGCTGGACCAAAATGTGATCCTTGCGAGACCCATAATAAAAACTGAAGAACTATTCATATTGACAACTTACAGAAGCGATTCAACTTCCTAATAGATATTTGGATGGAACCCTAAAAACTTAGAGAAACGACGGATACCACTAAAAACGCTATCGGACGCCAGCCATTGTAACTTGGCCTACGGATCCGGTTATACTAAAGCCGGAATGTGAATAAAAAGATGGAACGAAGGGGTCAAAGGCTTTGGTCAAATCTGCTCTTGAAACTTATATCTAGACGTAATGTTTTATTTGACGCAACAGCAGGGAGGCACATAAAGTGAGGGACGGGTCGACAGATACGAGTATAGAACTGAAACTACCAAAGTTGAAATCATGTGTCATTGTTATTCGTTTCAAAAACTGTATGAATATGGTAATGTTATATTTTGTTCAAAATCAATTTTATTCAAATGTTTTTCGGATACCTGTCTCGAAACTTCTATAATTCAATGTTAGTGAAAGGGTAAGATGAAACGAAGGTAAAAATAAAATGTTGGGAGAATAATATAAAAAATTAAATGTCTAAACATTTTAATACATTTTTTTAATCTTTTGGGGTTTAAATTCAATGATCCTTCAAGTATTGCAAAGAATATAAGTACTAAATACGTAAAAGGATTAGAATGTACTCGTGTCTGAGCTATACTCGGGTGACAAAACATCGCACGTCCTTAGTTCAAAGAACTTTCACCCAAAGGTATACAAGTCCTTGCACTGTTTTTCTTCTCTCACTTTAAACCTAGTAACAATTAATTACATTGTTGCAAAGACAGCTTGGTAGTCAAACATAATTTGCTAAGAATCCTTTTTAAAGATATTTGATGTAATTAAAAATGTCTTTGACTAGTGAGAGCTAGGAAAATATTTCTTGAAATTTTTATCATAAGAGCAAGTCTTGTCAACATTAACTGAAGTCGTTTCAAGTGTTAGCAACTTGCCGTGATGTTGAAAGCCGCCCTTAAGATCGTGTTAAGTATTACTTTAGAAGCTTAAGCCGTAACTTTTTTCAAGTAGAAGATTTTTTACTGGTAACGTTTGTTTACTTTGATATCCAACGTTATATTGGAAAAGTTAAGCTTTTATGGAATTTCATATGGATGTTCACAAAGGTTTTTTCTTTAGGGATCTTTGAAGTGGCCCGAGATTTTGCAAGTATCAGGTTTTAATCTTTCTGAGGGGTATTTGAAGCTTTTTTGGGATGAATGGTGCTTTGTTTTGTCTTCTGCTATTTTCAAAGGGAGATCTACCGTTGAGATCCCTGGCAGTTTTATATGACTAAAGTACTTGCGAATTTGAATTGGGTTTACGATTTAATATGTAGAATATTAGAGCATTCTTTAGATATTTTTTTTTTAATAATATAAGATAAGATATAGATAAGGTATAAGATTTGAAGCAAACAAGTAGTACAAACAAACGAATGTTGTATGATAAACGGTTCTTCTTATTGCCCTAATGATATGTGTTTCTTATTAATACGTGTTAATATGTTTTTTAACGCGTTAGTTATGAGTTGATAAAAGAAGAATATTCACAGAAACCTTACAGTTTGTATTAACAGATTTTCCTAGAACTTCGCTGAGCTTATTAAGTTTTTTTACTCTTTGTCCGTTTTTATTTGATTGAAATGTGATATTAATTTCTTAATTACTGGTCGGACGTCCATCACATATCATTAGAAATTATCTACCAAAATGTTTAATGCAGTTATGTGTATAATTTTCTGCGTAATGCAAATGTTATATTTCTCTCAACCAGAATTCTATTTGAAAACAAGAATATTTACTCTTTCCATAGCAGTTTCTCTGAAAGTCATTTCAAAGAGAAATTTAATAAATATTTATTTCTTGTTACAGAATCGTCTACCATGGTCGGAAAGGCGTTGTTTTTGTTTGCGTCAATATCAGCACTGAACATTGGTAAGTATTGAGCATACATTACGATGAACAAACACACTATAAAATCATTGAAACATTACATTTTTAATTCATGAGCATTAAGAATTTATAACGATATGCAGATCGGTAGCTCAATTCTCTATTACTATGGACTACCGGCAACCGACCTGTCATTGAGGAATGTTGTATGATCAGCGCCTCTGACGGGCGTCGAAGTAACTTTTTTGACAGTACATTCTAAATGACAAAATCTCGATAGCTAACCGGTTGTCGGTAATCGATAGTGGCAGAGAATCGAGGTACGGTTCACGAGAAATAGGCACATGACGTAAATCAAAACATTGTTCAAGCTTCAAATTTATATCTATCAGTAACTAACCGAATATGTATTCAAATTCAAACTCAATTCAAACCCTGCACTCAAATTCAAAGCATGCACTCCAATTCCCATCGTTATCCAAAATAGTCCTCCAATTGTTAGTCCACTTCTAATCCAAACAAAATGGAGAACAGGTCGAAATTTTCAAAAAGCAATTTGCGCATACTGGGAAGTTTTTTTTTTCAACAATGCCAGGTAAACATAGAGATATTTATTCATAAAATTATTTACATAACCGACCACTGCGCGAATGACAGCGTTTCAATTTTGCAAGCCAGTTCAAAAGTTTTAATTATACCTCGAAATTAATTTGGGATTAAGTTTGTTGCTCCCATTTGTGTTTGAACCTTTCATAAGGCTTCATTTTAAATGATTTTTCGTGTATATGACGTTGTGAATACAATGGCGTGGGTGAAATTATTATGTTTAATTTTAACGTGATTTAGGATGAAATAAAAAGCTTTTGGTTTTAACGTATTTTGAGGTTTAAAAGGGTTGAGTAAAACACTTTCAAATTTGAAAAATAGACTGTACTTTTTAGCTATTGGGTTATAATAATAATACCTTTTGCATTTTATTTTACTGAAAGCTTTTTTTACAATCTACGTTATTACTTGCGGATATTATTATAAATATATCAGCCTTACCTAAACGTGTACCTACAACTACATAGTACAAAAACATAATTAAAAAAATACGTCTATATTCATATAATATAGAATAATTTTAATAATCATTCATCTGTCTTGGGTAATCTAATCATATACATTTAGTAATCTTTTCAGTAATATGTTGTTGGAAACATGTTTTTCGTTCATTCGTTATTTGATAAATATTCTATCAACACAAATAACTCAACCACGGTGATATAATTAGTGTATAACTAGATTACATTGTATTAAAATTTCAATCAATCGTTAATATTGCATTACGACCCAACACCAGTTGAATAAGCTTTTAAATCAATTATGTTTATTAAAATTATATTTTAACGCAGTGATATACAAACAGTAAATGAAGCTAAAGAGTCCAAATTTAAGGCGAATATACATATAATAGTTCATACATACATAACATCACGCCTGTAGTATTCAAAGATGTGTGCAGAGATGTATAGAATACACCCACGTTTTATGTGGCCTATTGATGATGTGAGTCTCACGCAATAGAGGGTGAGCCATGTTTAGTGTAATATTTATGTTATAAAATAACTAAAAAACTGAAAAACAATTCGAGAAAACCTTGTGAAGCTGAAAGCATTAAGTCGCCACAACGTTAGGCTTTCTAAGATCAAATGCTTGTTCACATTAATTCCCGTATTCTATAATGCAATAAGCAACTTTGTTGATGGAATTCAAAGACTTGGCCAAAATTTGACTTGTCTCAATACGGGAAGAGATACACCGCAGAACTTTATTTTGAAGTAAATATATGTATGTATGTATTATAAACTGTAAAATAATATTCTTTAACAAAAAGCCTTTATGATAAATCCAAAATATATTTTATTTTATACTATTTCACCTGAATTTTAACTATACAACAAAAAAAACTTTTAAAAGCACTCGCATTGCATTTATTGTTTTTATAAAATTTTAACGTGGATATTCTGTTTCGTTGTCTCTTATATGTATGTACGGTAAATACGAATGCGTGGCTGCAAATTCGAATGATATAAACCTTTTTGCGTGTGTTCGCAAAAACTGAATTAATTTGAAAATCTTTACGTTTTACTGATATTTTATTGAGGTTTTATTATTATTATACGGAATGATAGTATTGCATGATTTCATGGTATCGTATTTTAACCCAGGTACCTGGGTTGTGGATGTCCGATAGGCGCTCCATGTACAATACTGGTACAGTATTTTATTAACGTTAACGATTTTCGTTAACGATAATACAAACCAACTAATCCTTAATCTTCCTAATATTATTGTGTAAATATATTTATATGAAACCTTATATACATAGTTATCTGTATAAGGCAATAGATTTGCTCCCTATTAGACAAGAATGAGATTATAAATGCCTCTGCTTACAGATCTAACTCTGTTATACCCTTTTTTTTTTTCGTCAGGGAAATGCATTACTGCATGTCCCGCTCCAGGGAGGTAGCGGGGGTCTGTCGGGCTCTCCAGCCAGCTAGGCGTTCTGGCTTTTAAATTTGGGCATACCGACTAAAAACCTGACGGTGTTCCTTCAACTGTCACCATAAAGTGGCCAGGACGCGGTACCTCCAATTGGATACTCCGCGTCCCAGCCGGTAACTCTGTTATACCCTAAGGTTCAGGCAATGGACGTAATGTTTTAATACATACATATATAATACCGATTCGATTTAACGTACGTATAAAAAAACATAATATATTAATTTAATAAAACATTCTTCGAAAAATATAACGTTAATTACGTCCAAAAACGTCCTCTCTGTGACATTTTTTCACGATCTACCGAAATTGCCGTCTTCAAACTTCTTTCATTGACTCCGAACCTCGTATTTGTTAAAACACAAATAATATTTGACAAAACAAGATTCTTTGGTGCAAATACAATTTAGATTTCAATTTGGGAACGTCCAGACAACAATTGGCACTGATTTGTTGGGGGCAAGACGAATTGTTAACAATTGTGATGAGGAAAACTCAGAAATGTGTTTTCGGGTTTTGAATTTTGTTGACTTGGCTGTGAATGGTCAGTTGAAAGTCATTATTAA
Source organism: Anticarsia gemmatalis (assembly GCF_050436995.1). Classification (NCBI taxonomy): domain Eukaryota; kingdom Metazoa; phylum Arthropoda; class Insecta; order Lepidoptera; family Erebidae; genus Anticarsia; species Anticarsia gemmatalis. The sequence continues at coordinate 2,157,660 of NC_134767.1, read as the reverse complement.
GTGACAGCTTTTGAGCAAACGGAGGTAAATTTATGGAGTTACTGATCTATCTACTTATCGTATGGCTAGTGGTCTACCTAGTGTCAAAATCGTTCAAGCCGCCCGAAAGGCATGGCTTAACGACTGTTATAATAATTGACAATGCCCGGGACCGAATTTTTACGTGCCCTCCGAAGTACGGAAATGCCCAGTTCAAATACCACTATACGGTCACCCATCTATAGAATGACTGCGCCAACAGTTGCTTAACCCACCGATCGTTTACCGACCGGTGAGCACAACTGGCTATGAGCGCCTGAAGTTACAGATAAATGTCTGATAGTGTATCTAAAAAATTAAAATAACGGAAAATGTATGAAAATATTCCCGATTCTGACTGTCAATTAATATACGGAAGATACATACGATTCGCGAAACGAACAGTAAAAATATTAATATCACAATTTCCTGTTTTAAAGAACCCGTGTGTTATCCGAAGCAAAAATAACTAAATTTACCGTATAACTCAGGGTCCCGATATAATTTTCGACATGTTTAGAAATAAATCTTATAGATTAAGAAAAATATCTTGGAGCAAAACCTATAACAAACCGATATTCGACTTAATATTTTCGTCAAAACATAGCCAAAAATAACCAGCTTTAATTTAACAAAACCATCAGTCCATAATGAATTCTTACGAATCGATTTAATCCGCACCGCTATCGGATTAAACCGAAAACTTGTGAAACTCCAATTTCACTTGTAAATTTTAGTTTTTCGCGTGTATTTGGTTACATTTTCAACGAAATTGATAGCTTCATTTCCTACTAGATTCTGGCTATGACTATGTCTTCGTAACAACATAAGTATAATGTAGTAGGTATTTGAGCGGGATTAATTTTGTTTGTGTGCCAAAATCTCACTAAAATCCTTTATTTTGGCGTCAAAATATAAATAAATATTATTGGACAACTCACACACGGTCATATGATTCCAACTACGCAGAGTTTGTACTATGGTAATCAAATAACTGATAAACATACTTAAATACTTCTTAATACATACCTACTTATATAGATACATTAACATCCAGACTCAGAACAAATACTCGTGCTCATCACACAAAGATTTGTCCCGGGTGGGATTAGAACCCTCCACACGCGGCGCTACGGTTATTATATTACATATTATTATTAATTACATTAAATATATCGCATAAAAAATGTTAATTTAGATAAAACTAAACTTAAAATTTTCAGAGAAATATTTGTAACTAATTTAAGTATTATTTTGTTCTATCTACCGTTGTCAAACAATATTAACAAATAGTACAGTTTGTTCATGTCCAACAATTTGTTGCTCCATTTTAAAACAACACGTAGCATTCTATATTACTTTGTAATTGACACAGACACACGATTTTGATTGCTCAAATCTCATTTTGCGCAAATTTATCAACAATTTTAAAACTCACTTAAACTAAAACTGGTCCATACAAAATATTTTTTGATATGAATTCAGTTTATAGTTTGCTTATACTACCTTGCCCAAATTAGATATATAATACTTTGAAATACTGCTAGATAATTTAGTATATTATGTCGTAATTTTATTGCGCAAGCGTACACACGCGTTTGTACCGTCGCAAGTATGTATTGCGTTGTCATCGGAAACAAAAATCTAATAACTTAATACGTACTCGCACACCACCACATACTCAATACATACCAAGCGTGTATGAATTATTTTTTAAGTTTTTACTAGAAGATGTAGACAGATAACTAGCAATAGCAGATTTAGTTAGTCCCATGTAATAAGTGACGCCTCTCATTGCCATATACCGAGTTTCTATTTTGACAGAAATAATTAAGTTTATAAATATAATTCAGAAAAAATCAAAAGCACTTTTATCTTCGCAGTCGTATACACCTCTCTCCTCCTCCACCTCCTCTGTAGTAACAGAGGGAGTATTAACAAAAATTCGATACACAAAACACAAAAACATACGTTTTCAAAAACATTGACGTCATCAAAGGATTGCACAAAACATTGCGATATTCAGATAATATTGCCAGCAAAGAAATGTAGTGGCGGACTCATTAAAATTTGTACAGACCGATGCGTTTACCAGTGTTTCGTAAACAAAGCCTGCTTTTTGTTTAGTAAAGAAAAAAAATACCACGACTCTCGTTTTCGTCATTACTTGGCTACAATTTGTTGGGCACGGATAATGGAGGGGTTTAAAATTGTTTTTTTGTTTCGAAAACTGTTAGTCAATTTGTTTGTTTGCATCTATTGGTTTTTTGTTTGTGATACTGCATATTGTTTGAAAAGAAGCGAAAAAAATAACCAGCGATAAAGCTATGATATTCTTAAAAAACAAATTAGCGTTCTTTGTAACAATACAGTTTAACGTGGTATCAATAATATTAATGGCGAAAGATGGTTTTTTTCAAACACCTCTATTCATACCTTAGTGCATAATAAGAGTGTGCATCATGTACGTATTTTCTTTTCCTAAGTAATTGTTTTCCACAAAATGTTGATCTTAAGGAATAGAACAATGACATTAAAGTATAGAAATGGCAAGTACCTGAATTCTAGTCCTCGCGCGCGCTGATAGCGCTCTTAGCGCGATGAAATAACCGTACTACAGTTTTATAACACATCCAATATCCACAATCGTATTTGCAAATTATTTTCAGTGTTACAGATTTAACTATTATTCAAATAGTCTCTGCAAATATCTTATTATTACCTAAATCTTCCCTATAAAGCCTGACACAAACAAACACACAAGACAGACGCAGAATACCAAAATTAACTTATCAAAGATTTCACATGACATCAAAGGAATTCTATTACAAAGATATTTTATGTGTGATAAATATTAATTAAATTATATTGTTAGACGGTGGAAATTAGCTCGGAGATTAGAGGAATAATTTGATATTAGGTAGATAAGGTTAAAATGTATGAAATTGTAGTTTAAGTAGAGATAAATATTTGTGAATATTTGACTCTTATTGAGATGAGTGAGGCTGTTAATCGTACTTTTTTAAATCCCAAAAAATATTTAGTCAGATACTTACAAAGTAGTCAATTTTTTTGTTCTCTTTCTTTTCCCTCTCTGCTGGGAAAATACTTCTACTTGTTCCATTCAAAATTCCCGATTAATAGGAAATAAAATATTTTATTTCTAATCATTTTGTCCCTAGTTTGAGTGTTGAAAAGGAAGTGTTGGCTAAAAATACTAAATCCGACTTTGCCCGGGTTAACATTAACAAATTGTATTCTAAAACTAAATGAAAATATTTTAAGAAGATTTTGTTAAATTGAGATTGTATCGGGAGATTACACGCCGTCAGACGTGGCGATCAGATTAATTTTACAATTAAGAAGTAAAGTTGAAAATCTGTATCTGTATCACTTAATCAGTTATTTGATTATTATATCCATTGTCTGTATCCTCCACAAAAAGAGACGTTTCTGTATATTGTACTAAAACATTTCCACATCAAAAATACATCTTAAGCTAAATAAACAATATACCATTTCCATACATTCCGTATATTCGATTAACGCAGTATACAAAAATATATGCCCCAATACGTCACCGTCAAAATGACTTAAGAAACGTACGGGGGAATTGACATGAAAAATGTAGAACATTTATCATGTTGATATTACATCTTGTTTTTAGTGCCACCTGTGAACGATGGGTGGAGTTTAGAAACGATTATGGTTATTGGTACGTTTGATTAGATACCCTTGAAATATTGAGGCGGTTATGAAAAACAATGGTAGGTTACGTAATATTGCCTTAAAAATATTAAATATATTTGTGTTTTGAAGTTTTATGAACAGCAAACCTAAAACGATGTTTTCGTAAATCGTATCTAGAACTTTAGTGCCATAACACATAAACTACTGCGTCATATGTCACAGGCAAAATCGAGTAGTGCCTTGGCGGAACGTTACCGCCAGGCGAGAGCAGAGAGGGACCAGGGGACCGGACTGCTGCCAACGGGAGCACTCGCACGGCGTGAATGCCGTGACGAAATCCTCCGGCAGTGGTCCGAGCGGTTGGAGGAGCCAAGCGCCGGTGTACTGACCATCGGCGCTATCCGACCGGTCCTGGATCGGTGGGTCAACAGGCGACACGGGTCGATGACCTTCCGGCTGACGCAGGTCCTCTCCGGGCACGGTTGCTTTGGGAGATACCTGTGTCGGATTGGCAGGGAGTCGACGATGGCTTGCCATCACTGTGGCTGCGCCGAGGACACGGCGGAACACACACTCGCCGTGTGCTCGGCGTGGTCGGGGCCGCGTGCGGCGCTTGTTGACGCCATCGGAGCCGATGTGTCGCTCTCGACTGTGTGCCAGGCCATGGTCGACAGCGACGAGGCGTGGAGCGCTATGATCAACTTCTGCGAAGAAGTGATCAAGCGCAAGGAGGAAGCGGAGCGGGTCAGGGAGCTCGATCCCCTCGCTGATCCAAACCGCCGACGCCGCGTCGGGCGCAGGCGGGCGGCGCACCTGCGCCGCCTTCCTCCTTAACTGGAACCTCCGGGTGGCGGAATGGGACTTCCGTCGCCCACAGGAGAGGTGAGGTTCCCAAGATAGGTGATGGGCGGGTGGTGTCACGTCCATCGTCTATGGTGTTTGATGCCGTCACTATCCACCCAGGCGGCATCACCCAGGGTAGGGCCCCCCCTACAGGGGGGCGAGCCGCGCATGGCGTGCGTTTTGCGGTACTAGCTCATAGCGGTTATCCCGGCGCACGTCTTTGCGGAAGCGGTTGGACACTCGTCAGGTTTTTAGTTGGCTCTACGGCGGACCACATACCCCGTTTGCGCAGTCCCAGTGCAGCGGGGACCTAGCCGGTGGGTCGTTTTAATCGATTCCAACGGGTTTTCCTGACGAAAAAAAAAAAAAAAAAAAAAAAAAAAGGCAAAATCGAGTAACCACAATAGTTACTTCACCGTGTTAAAAATAAAACTAAACTATTTTTTTTAAATATTCCATTCTGTATATCGATACAGAATGGAATATTAAAAAAAAATAGTTTCGTTCAGTTTCACGATCTCTGGAAAAGTATCAACCTTACAAATGGAAATTTCAGACGGTTCTCTCACGTTATCTTCCAAATAACATATTTTTTAATTGATAAGAAGCTACAGTAACATATTAGGTCGGGGAAAAAGTCTTTTCAAATTATAGTATGTATAAACTTGTAATAAAATCTTTTCTATACACAAAAAAGCTTGATATTTGGGTACCTTACGAGGTCACTGAAAGAAACCCTAATGAACCGCGTACTCATTTGTGATTCTTGAAACCAAAGATATTTTATTACAAGTTCATACATACTATAATGCGAAAAGACTTCTTCCCCAACCTAATAGGTATATTTTTGCTATTACGTATAATATTTTTGTTATATAACAACATTCCATTTTACTACCCATAACTCATGTTATAAGAGTTATGACATAGTAAAACATAAGAAAATTATGACGTTATAAAATATTGTCTTCTTTGATTGATTTACAAACTTATGGCTTGTATGTCCTAATATCTACCTACGCGTGACTTTATCACTTTAGTTATATGTTTTGCGTAGGTTGTTTAGTAGGATGGTTAACTATTATCTACAGTCCAACGATTTTCTTGAGACTCTACGCGTAAACGATGAAACTATAAAGTATAAATAATTATTCTGTGTATATCTGATTTCTTTTCTGGTTTCCTTTAACACAACTTCCACACTATTTTTTTCGTCGCGGGGACTTTTGCAGCAACAGACACAAGGTACAACCAGACCCGAAATTACTACGTCTTGATCACACAAAATAATATTTCTTCACACACGAACTCTTGTAGGTGGCATGGAGGCCTCCTTAACCACTGCCCCACGCAAGTAAATACTTAATACAAAATAAATAAAAAAACTAATGGCTCGTCTCTGCTTCGCTTGGGTGAGTATTTTTTTGTTATTAAGATGATATTAATGAGGGATAATGTGGCATTCAAATAGTGAAAGATTTGTTTAAAATCGGTCCGGTACTTTTTAAGCTAAATCTTTACAAACAATCTTATTACAAATCTATAGAAAGAAAATGATAGATGTACCAATAATTTTAAAATAAAATATAATTATATAACACCATAAACATTCTTTAAACTACCATTTGGAAAATTAATGGGGTAATTTCCCTTGCTTTTACCATTTTACACGAAATTAAATATTCATGGGGGCTTTCTCATGGCGTTTTGCTTTGAAACTTAACCGTGTAAAGCTGTATGGCGTATGGTATTACGCGTGTTCCCCGTTGAGATGTCATACATAATATATTATGTTTATTTTACACCTAACTTGGCGTTCAACAGATGGTTGTGTTTGAAGTAAATTATAAGTAGTTCTAAGGCAAACTAAAGACTTGCTTCTGATTGCGTGTAGTTTGGATATTTATAGATATCTGTTTAGATACTAGGAAGTTTATGTTTGTGGCTTGGGTTCTAACCATCTCTGTGTGCATTTGGCTGAGAGAGCCCAGACATACACACTTTCGATGCACACTATTAGTATGGAATTTATGTATAAACTACCAATCATCGTTTTAGAAACAGACGCACAGATATTTAAACTGAAATTTGGCATAACTTGTATGTTTTTTGAAGAGTGTATGGAAGCATTAAGAGGGGATTTTTAGAAATTCACCATGAAGGAGGTAATAATAATACATACAAGCAAAGTCGCAGGTGAAAAGCTAGTCACATGTACTCGTATACAAACTAACAAACTTTCGTATATATGTATAACATACGTAGGATAGAGTGATCCATCAAATAAATGTTTTGTCTATAAATAGAAGGGACATTATTAATTACTTAGTTATTGGCATATGCCTGCCCCGAGTATTCGTGAAATTGGTACACAATTCCAATATATGTTATGAGCGATATCCAATGAATGGTTCTATGTTAACTAAAATGATTGATACAATGAAATAGATATGTTATATTTGAATTTATTGCTGACTAGATTTGTAACGATTCAGTGATTGAAATGGTAATTACTATTTAGAAGGTTTTAATAAAACAGAGAGAAAAGAAAATGATGGGCAAATGATAAGTAAATATCATTAAAAACCTTACACACTGTCATTTTGATTCTAAACTTAGCATAGCAAAGCTTGTACTATGGTAGGCAATTAACTTATAAAAATACTTATAAACTTTTATACATATACATACTTATATAGATAAATTATTTACAATTAACCTATAACATAAAAATGTTATTAACTACCAATTTTAGAGATACGCCTTTTTCCCATAAGGGGTAGGCAATGACCAAAAACTTGGAAAATTGTCGTGTTATAGATGATAAGAGGCCGCCCGCGAAACCCCCCCTCCGTCCGAGTGAAAACCCGTATAAATCCCGATTCGTCGGGAACTCCCGGATAAAAAGTAGCCTATGTGTTATTCTTGTTGTCTTCAGCTACCTGCATACCAAATTTCAGCATAATCGATTCAGTAGTATTTGCGTGAGTAACGAACATCCATACATACATACATAATCACAAACTTTCGCATTTGTAATATTAGTAGGATTATCATGTTCTCTGCCTCTCTGAGACGAGTCATTGGTATCTGGAGGTAGTGGCTGGATGTTTTGCCTAGTGTTTGAGAGTACCATTGTGGTGAGGGAATTAGTCAACCTAGATTCTGCGTTACAGAACCTAGCTGCACCCCTCTCTGCTTCTAAAATATATACATATATAAGGCGTATTCCTAAACGAAACCATTATAATAATTTTGTTTTGTTTGATAGCAACATTCTGCCAAAAATAAAATTTCCTTTGTACTTAACAGTTAAACATGGAACGACTGTATACAATACGAAGTCATATAACAACCAAACAGGTAAATTTAAACATTTTTTTTGATTTTCCTTTACATCCAAAAATAAAATATACGAATACTAGCAACATAGCAGTGATAGCCGAGTGGTATAAGTTATACCTCCCACGCAAATGGTCGCAGGTTCGAACCCGAGGCAATACACGAATGACTTTTCGAAGTTATGTGTGTATTAGAAATAATGATCATAATATGCTCCAACGGTGAATGAAAACCTCGTGAAGAAACCTTGCATGCGTAAAATTTGTTTAATACATTTATTGAGGGCATGCAAAGTCCCCAACCGGCACTTGGTCAGCGTGGTGGACTTAAGGCCTAGCCCCTCCCTCATTACGGGAGGAGACCCTTGCCCAGCGGTAGGACATAAATTGGTTAAAGCCTTTAACTTAGGGGTTGACAGATACAAAAGAACACTTGCTACAATCCCTATAAATTTACAGCATTGAATTGAATTGCAAATGTTGCATAGAAATAGAAAACTATATGCTAGTCGAATACAGCTGCCGCGAATCTAAAAGTTGTACATCAAATTCGTGGATTAAAATTCCCAGAACAACGGATTCAGTAGCGAGATTTTTACCACTATCGACAACTGTATAGCTATCGAGAAATTTTGTATTATAAATTCATCAGCACCTCTAGCGGGCTCCATGGGAACTATTTTTGCAGTACATTTTTAATGTCAAACTCTCCTTACTCGCTGGTATCGACCGTAATTGTGGTACTATAGCTCGATTCTTTTCTACTATCGACTACCGACAAGTGACCTGTCATCGAGAAATTTTGTATGAAAATCTGATCAGCGCCTCTGACGGGCGTCGTAGGAAATAATTTGGCAGTACATTCTAAATGTCAAAATTTCGATACTCGGCAGTAACGACTGTACAGAATCGCGCTACTGTTATAAAATATTAATCATATCATTTCCTCACATAATATATTATGTAGAGAAACCATTTGAAGTTAGAATGAAACATGTTTTTTTATCTTTTAAAACTTGTTTTTATTGCAGATCGTAAAAGAATCTCACTGAGCGTATGATAAAAGCGCAGTGCTCATAGACTTTGTGCTCTAGATGTGACATTCCTTTGATTGTAATCAAGTTATACTTGAAAGCTAGGCTTTGAAAGGATTTGAAAAATCTTTTTTTGTGATAATGAGGAACGTGTGTTCTTTTATATTCTTTGCGGTTTCGCCTACGTGCTACACACATAATATTACGTTTGTTATATCTGAAGGTGTTGACAGAGGTCTATAAAATACACTCTCGTTTCATTAATTCTTAACAATCAATAGGGACCGACCTATTGCTATTTACCGGACACGTAACCAAACTCCGGCCTACTTTTGAGAAATATTTCTAATTTAAATTAGAAAGGATCGGTATTTCTTTGCTCGACACAGAAATTTAACCCGAGATCTCATGATCAGCAGTCAGATACTCTATCGACTGGCAGCACACACATGCAGCCTTCGTGTGAATCATTTTATTCAACTTTAGTATTTGGTAGGTATACATATTTGTCTATAATTTTGTATAACATAGTTTCAACAACATTTTACGTAAAATTTTTATTAATGTGATTTTTGTCATTACAGACGTCGCATTTCCAGACACGTATTCAAGCTATCCAATTATTCCCTCCACACATCCAATAACAGCACTACACAAACCATCTCAATCTCAATTCATAATTTATTCCTTCAGAAAGCTGTCAACGGCACAAACATCGTTAGACTACCATTTCTAATTTACCACATCGCCGCCTCTCAGAGGGGAGTATCGTGTAGGCAGAAAACACAATCCCAACCTACTCTATGTCCTCTCTGTCGTCACTTCATGCATTTTAATGAATACAGAACATGGACGGTATGCAAACGCCTGAATACGTTGCCCTACTGTTTTGTGCAGAGCAAAACTTTTTTATTTCCCCGTATGTTTTTGGCCCGGAATAGTGTTTTTTTGTAGACTGATTCCAATGCTATTGTGAGAGTAATGAAGTTGGAATTATTTATTTTTTTCATGTCATTCTTTTGAAATGTGTTGTGTTAATTTTGTGTGTGTTTTTTAATAGTTTGTTTCGGATGTTTCTATTTTAAAATTAAGTTTGTTATATTGAATACAATAGCTTTTATTTTTTTAACCATTTTGTTTTCTTCCCAAGCTACTAACTCAGATATTTTCTTATTCTCAGGACAAGTTATTTACAAGGGGCGAGTCTTCTGATTTTTACCAAACTTTGGGCAACTATTAAGAAATACTCTGATCTAAAGAAGGAGAAGAAAAACTCAGAGATACCATTCTCACATGGGTACTATTATGATGCATAGTAAACTTGATGTTTCTTGACGTTTCAGCACAAGTATCACTTAGCTTTTAATAATAATAAACCATCACTCTTAATCCCGGCAGCCTCACTGTTCACGAAGTTCCGTGTTAGATTTCCAAGTAAAGCGGGTTTAGATTGTAATGTTATAAACCGTTTCAGCGGGCTATGAGAGTAAGGGAATAGAGAACGTACCTATGTATTGTACGTACACTTGGTCACTATAAACAAAGTTCTGCACAGTTGGCTGGTTTCAATGAAACTGGACACCATAGTCGAATATCGTCAGCACAATCATTATTATCATTATAATACAAATATTCCCAGCCGATAATATTATGATTCCGTTTATACTATAAAATTGCTCCACCTTCATGAATTTTAAAGAAAAACTTATTTTATAACGTCGAAATCTAGTGAAATGCTAATGCGAAAGTTATCAAAATGCACTTTTGGGAAGTAGAATTGTAAAAATTCAGTCATGAAAGTCTCACACGAAAATGCAATTGCATTTTAAGTGAATACTTAAATCTTGAACGACACCCTTGAGAGGTGAAGATGATATTATTTTGAGAAAACTTTTAAAATATTTGAAAGTACACATTATACTTTTAATGAAAATTGACTTTTAGAACTTATAATACTTTGAGTTATAAGTATCTACGTTTTCAGCAGAATGTGACTGAACGAAAACCGATACAACGAGTTTTTTCTTTGATATAATAGCAGATTGAAATGCAAGTAAAACTCCGACACCTATTTTTTTATATCAACTTATATACGTACCATAAATGAGATTTTCTACGGTGCGCTCTAACTTGACATTTATAGTTCACTCCGAAATGTGTTCTAAAGGAACCCGTTAGAGGCACTGATTAGCTATTAGTACAAAATTTTATTGTTAATCACTGTTAATATTCAGTAAGAAAATGCTTTTCGGAAGTCGCTTACTGAAAGTATTTTCTTGTAAAGCCGACCAAAATTTTAACAGAAACATTGACACCGCAACAGTCAACAGCGGCTTACACAAAAGTTTTTTCGTCAGCAATGACTTAAGTTACACTAATTCGGCTTACAAAGTTCTCTTGTTAGAGGTTGTCGAGCGAAGGTAATGAAGACTTTGGGATAAGCTGTGAATAGATTGGTATTGGAAAATCTTCCCTTGTTATTTGGTGCTTAGTTTTAAGCTGATGTGTAGTATGACGTAGAATGTCTAGAAATATAAAAGAAAAATACATTTAAAAGTAAACAATTTATGCCAGAAAGACAAATTTATGAGGTTACTAAAATGTAAACTAAATATCTAAGTAATATAACACAATTAGCATGCACGTTTTGATACAAAATGTGTCGTTAACCGCTGTCAATATTCGATCAAAAAATGCTTTTCGGAAACTTACTGTCACTTACTCAAAACTTATTTACTTGTAAAGCCGGCCAAAATTTTAACAGAAACATTGACACCGCAGCAGTCAACAGCGGCTTATAAAAAAGTTTTTTCGTCAGCAATGACTTAAGTTAGACTAATTCGGCTTACAAAGTTCTCTTGTTAGAGGTTGTCGAGCGAAGGTAATGAAGACTTCGGGATAAGCTGTGAATAGATTGGTATTGGAAAATCTTCCCTTGTTATTTGGTGCTTAGTTTTAAGCTGATGTGTAGTGTGACATGAAATGTCTAGAAAAAAGAAAGACGTTGTTATAGGCAAAGTAATTAATTCGCGTTAAAATAAACATTATTGCGGAATTTAGGTATTTAAGTAAGGTTTGGCTTTTCAATAAAGAAAGCTTACCAGTAAACATCGTGTAAGATCTGATAAATTACACAATGTTGATCTTTTTCACTCTTATCGTTTCAGATGGATAGAAAATTACAATATTTTTGGCCACATTCAATCAATTTGAAACTTTATGAGACAGGAAGTTATTGTTTAACAAAACTAAATTTGAATTCTTTGATATAACAGAACAACTGCCGCCTGGATTGACTTTCAAAATTTCAAAATGCTCAAGAATATGGCCACCCATCTACAAAATGTTTGTGTGGATGTTTGCTTAACCCAGAATTTGATTACCTAACGCTAAACACAACCCTCTTAAGATACTTTTCCATATTTACTTTTTTGTGTAATAAAATTTTCAGACTAAATATATCTCCAAATGAAATTTTATAGAGTTCGCCAACGGACTTCCGTAACCCGAGACTAATAGCACTTGTCCTGTGAAAAAGCTGTATACTTTTCAGAAATATCTTGTTAGACTCGACTTCAAAATAGATATTTCTGAAACGTATAAAGGAATTTAAAAATTTTGGTCAAGGTAGTTATATTTTTTTTAGTGAAATTCTAACCTATTTTTAAACTTTAACTTTTAAACAGTAATTGTTTATGCGTATATAAAAAAAACGTTTAAGCTTAAAGAATGCGTTCTGTAATAAAACAAATTTAGTACAACAACAGAAAATATAGTACAACACCAGCAAAAATATTTTGAAATTATTTCTCGTAGTGCAAAGTATGCTATATGTTAATCTACACTTTTTCACATTTCTAATATTGGTAGGACTATGGTACCTATCTAATATGGAGCTGTTTTAAATGAACACATCATATACTACACATTTTTCCTTGTGACTGTACATTATGTTAAACAATTCAATATAACCTCCAAAAACCCAATTCCTTGGAACAATAACCCGAAAACCCTCTATTTTCAAGCCTGAATATAAGTCTGTAAGCCTTCTCAATCTTACTATCTATATACAATAGTATTTTGTTTGTTTGCAGATGCGTTGCTTGTCCCCAACACACATGACTTGGCCAATGTTGACGCAGCGGGCACGAAATATTCACTCACAACGTAAGTTCGAATTTAAACCTTATATTTATAACACTAAGATTCATTTTCAATCGATTTTAACACGGGGTTAAGCTCCTAGCTTCCCGTTTTCTTTACAACAAGCTTCCAATGGAAATCCGACTTTGTTGTCTCAAAAATAAGGTTGTGTTTTTAAACTATTTGGACTCAGTGTTCAGTTCGCATCTGTTGGTTTATGTAAATGCAGTTTTAGACTTTAAAATTTTGTTGCTACGGTACATTTTGCTTTGTGGAATTGTAGAGTAGTTTTAATATTATAATGAGAATGTGAATTGAAATAAAAAGTAATAGGGTATCATGTGAACGGTTTTGTATGAATTTTAAAAACGTATCTGTCGTTTTCAAATTGGTCGTCTGAATTATTTTCACATTGATATCGGAATCCGAAATGGAATTGGCGTATTCCATTGTATTAGTGTGTCTTTATGGTTATTACTGCGCTAGTGTCAGACGTAGCGTGATGTTAAATAACCATACTTTTGGTATTGGCTGAAATTGGTTAACCTATTTTTTTTTTTTTTAGTGTGAGTGGTGTTTTCAGATCACCACTAAACGAACAAAAACAAAAACTGAATCAAGTTTCTTTATATAATAGCATAGTTAATGAATTGACGGAGTTATTCGAGTCAGTAGCTTATAATGGAATGCTTTGATTTTGATATTAGGACGACAACTAAAAAAAGTATAAATTTTAATATCACAGGTATCTGGGATCAAAATAGTCTAATCACGAATTCAAAATACGTAAGTTTAAATTTGCCAGCTGAGTCTGTCTGATAATATTATAATCACGCGCACGCAAGTTGATCTAACATGGGAATTAAAGTTGTGCTATTCCGGCCGGTGCATTATTAGTAAGAGACAACCTTGATTATAACGTGACAAGTATCTAGCAACAATATTCAAACAGTTATAATTCTAGGTTTTCGTAAGACTGTCAGTCATATAGTATTATTATCATAAAAACATTTTAAACACGTATTTTTTTATTTTTCCTAAAAAGAAGTTAGGTCGTGGTGTAGTAGTGTTAGTAAGTCGCCACGTTGCTTTAACTGTGCTTCGTAGTCTTGGGTTCAATACCGACTCGGAGCAAATATGTGTGATCAAACATAATCATTAAGAGATTGATGGAACTTTGTGGTCGATATTAGTATGTGGGTTATTTGCAAAAACTAGTTTATAAAGTAAAAAACAAAGAAACAATAGAAGTAGAACATCAAAAAAACAGTAGCAGAACAGTAACTACACTTAAGAAATCCAACGATATCCTAACTACATAAAGGTAACAATAAACCAAATACCCATACATCTTTATACAACAAGCCAGTTGAAGACAGGCTTTAAAACCCTCCAGGGAATAAGGGTATTGATTTAAACCCTAGACTATCAGGAATAGACTATGTATAAACCGTTTGAAACGTTTACGCAACGGAAAATAGTAGCGTGTTATTTTTTAAAGGATTTCTTGAAAGGGATTTGTTTGTTTGATGTTTTATACTGTATTGGTTGACACGTTCTTTGTAGGAGAAAAATTGTAGAAGATTATTGGCACGTACTTTTAAAGTACTTTAGTACACCTGTACTCTGTGTGATTAAACATTGTTTTTTTATTTTGAATATTAAATACGTGGGTTAATTTCTGTGTTGTTGTCTTGCAATAGCTTTTATTATATTTTGTGTTACAATTCAAAAAAAAAAAAATATGTTGCTACTTTTCTAAGATTTTGTTCTTAGTTATTGACTGGAAGTTTAAAATTACTTATTAACAAATTGTTTCTACAAAAAAAACGCAGACCGTATTTTCCAAAAAGAGGTTTATTTTCTTAGTCTCTCTATATCATTTTTGGATTGTATATACATCAGAGAAACTTTACATTGTTCCGGCAAAATTGACCCCGTTTCTAGCTCATCCTACCTTTTTTATTTCCACTTGAAGTAGAAAAAATCTAGGGACAGAAAATAAGATTCTTTGTTAAATTATTTGAGTACTTCCACGTGGCGTGTCAAACGATTCTTTTAAGAATTCCACTTCAAAGGTTTGAGGGAATCATTTGTGAGAGAAGTAACACTGACTTATTTTAATTTTGAGAATTCTGGAACTATTTGACGCTTTGAGAAGCTTTTTTCTGAGTTTAATTAATTTTGGACAATTTCTTTGGGCTTTAGAGCAATAGTTGAAGTAGTCGTCTCGTTGAAACTGGAAAGTGGTTATTAGGTTCCCATTTGCATTAAGAAAAGTCGAAAATATGTTTGTTTTGTTGTAGTTATTAACAGATTTACCGTTGACGTTTTTTTGTATATAACCCATTACTGACCCACTGCAGGGCAAGGGTCTCCTCCCAAACGAGGGAGAGGTGTTAGGCCTTGAGTCCACCACGCTGGTCAATTGTATGAACGAAAAATACGCATTTTATCGTAAATAAACATAAAAATACGTGGTATAAAAAAGCACATTGCCCGAACCAATACCCTATAACCACTGAACAAAAAACCTAGCCTTAAAATCTTGTAATAAAAAGCAAGAGTCACGTTATTTAAGCTAGGTAAATCCTTTTACGTCAGTCTGCAAGTTGTCCAATCGGCTTATAGTTTCTTACCGCGAGCAAAACGCTCTTGTTAGAATTTCTTAGTACTTTCCACTCAATTGACGGTTTGTTGGTACAAATTGTTTTGATATTTTCAATGCTTAAGTTTGTGAAAAGCATTTTCTAATTTGGTTGGTTGATATTTGTTTCGGTTATGAAACTTAAAATCTAAAACCAAGAATAACATTTATTATTCAATTAACATTTTTTTGCAAAATTTGGTTATGTTTAAGAGTAGAAAAACTCAATTCAAACAAAAGATATTATGAAAATCTAAAACCCATCATAATCGTAAAATTATCAAATATCCCAAAATTTTTAATTTTCTCACAAATTTTTTTTGAAAGCCTACAAATTGCCAAGTTTTAAATAGTCTAAAACGACATTCATTTTCAACTAGATATACACATGTATACGAGGTATAGGTATAAGGTATAGGTATAGGATAAAAGATATTTATTTCTGTCCAAGTTTACAATGTTTTTTGAGAACAATGATAGCCACACTAGGCGTTGCCTGTATCGTGGTAACATAAGTCAAAAATAACAATTTCTTTTTGTTTCGCTTTTTTAAATTAGTATATTTATCACTTAAAGTTTAGATCTAATCCACAATTTTACAAATTTTATAACAATGTTATCATGACAACCGAGAAACCATCTTAACCCATATTTTCAAATATCCCAAAAGTTTTTCATTTTCTTACAAACTTATTATGAAAACCTACAAACCTAAATTATAAAAATATATTTTTAAATAGTCCAAAAATACATTCGTTTTTATCTAGATATAATATTTGTACATATGTATACGAGGTACTTTAAGATTACAAATTTGAGTTCAATAACATTGAACTAACTCGTAAGTTGTGTTGGTATAAACTATCCTTATCGTGAACGTTTGTCTTGGCACCCACCAGGGGCACTTGGATAGCTTAGGACTTGTATCCTACAGCGTTGGTTATGTAAACAGCATGGCTTAGACTTGATGTATGGATAGATAGACTTGGAGTGGAATTGGTTGTAGCAGATGGTGGTCGGTTACGATTGCGTTTTAGTTTTTACATACAAACATAGAAACATACATAAAACCACGCCTTCTTTTCGTAGGGGTACGCAGAGACGCAGAATACATTTTTATAGTCATCAGTTGATATCCTCGAGTAGCGTGACTTTGACATTTATTATGTTTTGAGAATATAGTTCCTACGGCACCTACTAAGGGCGCTGATCAGATTTTATGCAACATTTTTCAATAGCTAGGTAGATATTCGATATTGATAGAGAATTATGCTACAGTAAACTTAAAATATACCACTAGTAGAACTGAAATTTCTTGTTATTAAACGAAAAACCTCGATTGAGCAATGGAAATGGAAAACATTAGAGCTGTAAAAGTACTAAAAGGTAGTTTTCTACTACAGAGCATTGACAAACACTTAACATGAGATATCATCTCGTCTCTTTGGAGTAATACTAAAATTTTCAAGTAATTTTGAATGTTCTCCGATGATGATAGTTACACGATAGTGTAGTAAATCACATTACATATACTTCATCATATATTTGCTCTTCTTAATATTGCCTTAAACTTTTCAAAGGCAATTCTATATCCTACCTACCTCTACTCGTATTTTTCACAGTTTCTCACAATGTTTTTAATCCTGCTAGTTGGCGTCTAGCTAAGCCTTACATCGACAACTGTCGAAGACTGTCAGCTGTTACAGGAGTTAGGGTTTCGCTTCCCTTTATATAAATTGGTGAAACGTAGAGACAAAATCTTAGGAAATTTTATGTGCTTTATTTTGTTGTCGGTTGCTCCATGAAGAATGGAGCTGAATGTTATTTGGCTGCATCCAGTGAGACTGGAAGCTGACTCTAATATAGTAGGGAGAAAGACAAGGCATAACTTTGCTATCAACGCGTTTAGGGAAATATTTTGAAACAAGATAACGACTAAAATTATTACCCAGGAGGGCAATATTATGGTTATAGTATTTAAAGTGCGATACGCATTTTTTCGCGAAAAATCTATGTGGTTTTTATTAAACTGGTTTTTAACTTTGTTACAGGTCTCAAAGGCGAAATCCATTTCATAGAGGTAAGACGATACATTTTTTAACATTCAAATATACAATTAACAGTTTAAGACTTCTTGAATGAAGCCTTACTAATCATTAAAGTTAAGCTGGTCGAATTGTAGAATAACTCATATTGTACATCATTTGAAAAGAAAATGAAATTGAAGTTGTAATTTTATTTCTTTTTTATGAGATAAGAATAGCAATGTCAAGTTGTCTCAAAGCCTTATTCAACTCAAACATTTCTCTGTGGTTGCCAATCCGCTTATAAAAGTTTCAAAAACTCCTGTTTTTATGTCAAAACATTGTGTAGAACTTTTTTAAAGTTCTTAAGTAAGCACGTTAAAAATTAAAAGCAAAAAATGTTGGTAACGACTTCAAGTTTTGTTGTGAATGACATTGCGGTCGTGGGATTTGAAATTTTTATTCTGTTTTTCCAATCTCAAGCTATGGTTTATATTTAGTCAGATACAACGAAAAGCTTTTTTTAAGGGGATACTTTGTAGGCCGGTTTTCTTCAGGAACTATTTGATTTTACAAAATCTGATCGCAGCGATGAAAAAGCGAAGCTTCATTGTAGGATATCATTTTTAAATGACACTGGTCGGATCCGCGCAAACTTTCTATCTTATAAATTTTGATCTTTCTCTCTGATTTGGATATAATTATGTATAAAGATAGTAAAAAACCCAAAAAGGGGCATGTGTAGGGTAGTTTTTATACTGGAAATTTCACGGGAAGAAGAACCATGCGAATAATCCATACTAATATTATAAATGCGAAAGTAACTCTGTCTGTCTGTCTGTCTGTCTGTCTGTCTGTCTGCTACTCAATCACGCCTAAACTACTGAACCAATTTGCATGAAATTTGGTATGGAGATACTTTGGTACCCGAGAAAGGACATGGGCTACTTTTTACCCCGGGAAAATGACGCATTTCCCGGGAAAATTCAGTTGGCGAACGAAGTCGCGCATAATCAATATTATAATGACATTAAATAAACAAAATTCCGTTGTCATGGCAACTGTTTTAATGGCGGATATGCCTTAGCGCGACTTCGTTATATTAAGATATATAAATAATGTTAAGAATATTTTTCGTGAAACAAAAGCATATTTTATATCATCACGCTACGACCAATAGGAGCAGAGTAACAGTAAAAAAGTGTTACAAAAACTTGGAAAATTCTGACCCATTCTCTCTTATGTGACGCAAGCGAAGTTGCGCGGGTCAGCTAGTATACTATATAGCTATACTATAGTCCACTCAGACGAATAAAATAAGATCAATCTATCAAGTAAATAATAACCAGCTATAAATAGACTCACACTGAACAAGTGAGATTTTCAAACAGAAGAGACGGTTCATAAAACGAATATATTTGCTTTTTAGAACAAAAGTTCAGTAGTTTCATCTAAGAATAAGTTGAATTTTCCGGTTTGAACCCTGACCGGGTTATACGACTTGTTATGAGACACTTCAATAAACTTTTATATTACTTACTAGCGTTTGTTTAAGGGTTCGCTCGTTAGCTAATATGTTTTTTCGAAATATAGTTCCCATCAATCTTGGACCGCGCGGTAAACTCAAGGCCTGAACCCTCCCTCATGAGGAGACCCATAGTCAATAATGGGTTAAAATCATTTATATATACACAATTTATAAAAGGCTGTACCTATTATAAATTGTAAAATCATTTATATATTTACAATTTATAATGGGTACAGCTAAGCTAAGCTTTTTTACTTAAGATTATCCACAAATAGCTATAAATAGACTCTTGTAAGTAGGGAGTATGCCCATTTCCCTAAAATGAAAATGTACAGACAGATAATAATAATGTAAATCAACCTGCTTATGTTTTTTAAGACGAACCCAATTATTCCCAAGCATAGAAATCTATCGCATAACAAAATTTCTTCCAAATCGGTTTAGCCATTTTGCCGTGAAATACAATCAGACAAACAAAAGTTTCTTATACTTTTATAATTATATAAGTAAGAATAGTAAGGAACTTTCTGGGTGCAATAAGTTTCAAGTGTGCGTCGTATAACATCGAGTTTGAAACTGCACATAGGAACATATCGCCGTTAGTTCCCATGGGTGCAAGCAGTGACTACGGAGGAGTGTTCAGTCTAGACTGTTTATAACTAGAGTTATATTACTTTCTGTACCTTATACATTGTGCTTAGATATCCACCAAACTTTTACTTACTATTCGATTTTAAAGAAGTTTTTTTTACAAATTTCTTAAGGACATGAAAAGTCCCCAACCCACACTTGACCTGCGTGGCGGAGTCAAGACCCAACTCTCTCTTGTTTGAAGGGAGACCCTTGCCCAGCAGTATTGAGAAAAAAATTAAAACAAGAATACAATTATTGGTAAACTTATATCACTATGTTAAAATCCAGTTATTTTCCAATAACATGTTTAAATATAGTATGTTTATACACAAACACAAGACTCCGCGCTAAAACCTAACAAAAAAACATTGGAAAAATACATCACGATTCCTTTTCTTTCAGGAAACCACATTTCAATAAACTTCCAAACACATTTATCATATCACATTTTGAATAATACACCTTCGACTTCATAAACGCTTCCCAGGTCAGTCCCCAAAACTTTGAACCCCTAAAATCCCATAGAATCCCCGTAAAATATACTCTTTGGTCCCCTAATTCTATCACTAAGATCTAAAAAGAGGGAACGTGATAGAGATCAACATAAAACTCGAACAATTCCCGCCCCTGATCTACCTTTAAATCCTTATTTGCATTTTCTACGTCTCAGACTGAAGCCGGTTTGAACTGCATAAATCTAGTTGAATCCGGCGAGAGCCGGATTTCGGTAGTCGTTACCGAATGACGGAGAGTTTGTTGTTGACGGACTTTTGCTGATTTTTTATGTATAATGTTAAATAGTTATTTTTCTAGGGCAACATTCTTCTATATTTATACTACCGAGGAGTAGCAACAAATTAAACTTTAATATAAATAAATTATTTATACATTGATTAATAACAAATGTCGTTAAAATGTTGGCTATTTGATGACTGGAATAACATCAAAGCTGACTGACAGACTAAAACATCCAGAGACGAAGAGATATTGTGAGTTAAATGTCTACATAGATTTAACTTATTTCATTTAATAAAGAAGGTTAGCAATAGGTACATACTAAATGTCTCTTTCAAACAGGATTTTTAACTACATTCTACCTATTAACCCATCATTCACCTTAAACCTTATACAGTTTTGTCACTTTAAACAGTCGGCAGCAAACTATTAGCCAAATGAAAACGCATCCATAATGGTAATTTCAGAATAAATGCAGAAACGCGAACCATTGATAAGGGGATTGAATTATTTATTTGTGAAAGTCGAAAATAATTACAAAATGAACGAGCGAAGATAAACAGATTTTATTATGATGCACTTTGCAATTCAGTTGCGATCCAACATTAAATTGTTATCGGGTGAGTAATAGCCTTCGTATCTATGGAATTGTTATAATATGTGTACAATCCACATATACAATTAATTGATACTGGTCTAGTTGTACTTCATGTCCGTAGTTTATATAAAGGAGATCATCCATTTTGGGATTTTTTAAAGTGCCGGAAACAAAATAAAATGGCATATATCGATACATACACACAATATACACACGCTTG
Organism: Anticarsia gemmatalis; assembly: GCF_050436995.1. Classification (NCBI taxonomy): domain Eukaryota; kingdom Metazoa; phylum Arthropoda; class Insecta; order Lepidoptera; family Erebidae; genus Anticarsia; species Anticarsia gemmatalis. Next base: position 2,136,206 of record NC_134767.1, on the reverse strand, counting down.
GCATTTGAACAGTAGCGCGATTCTGTACAATCGGTACTTTCGAGTATCGAAAGTTTGACATTTAGGATGTACTGCCAAAATATTTCCTACTACACCCGTCAGAGGCGCTGATCAGATTTTCATACATAATTTCTCGATGACCGGTCGGTTTTCGGTAGTCGATGGTAGTAGAGAATCGAGCTACAGCACTATGTCTACATCAAGCACGCTCTAAAATTTATAAGCTTACTAAAATGAAGAAGTTTAGTACCCGAAAACAAAATACGATACGTGTTTGTTCAACTCGCATTTTCCACTAAAACCTCCATTTAAAGCCTGACTAAACAATACCATCATTAACCTGAAAAAATGCACTGAAACAAAAGCTACGAAATAAAATTGAACAGTAAAATTGTAAAAAAATTTACAGTTAAAAATTTAACTGGGTGCGTCGTGAAATACGTTAGGACAATACGCTGGGAACAGGACAACGGACACATGGACAAATGACAATAGGAAAACATTGATATTCGGATTTCGCAATGTTATTTTTGTCGGTACAAAAGAGTAAAACGTGATGAAGAGATAATAATGGATGAATAGTTGTTAAAGGGTGATTATAATATCATGTCTGTTTCGGTTTGCAAATTGGGCAAAAGTGTGTTAAAAGAAACAGTTGTTTGTTACAAACACGTTAACCGTTAATTAATTAAATTTCTGTTTTTCTAACCTGTTACCGCCCCACTGCTGGGCAAGGGTTTTTATCTATCCTGTTAAGTTTTTGTTGTGTACTACTCCTATGACTGTGGATACCGCTGTTGTACCTGAAAGATGACTTTTACGCTTAGTTTATTCTTTTTCTCTATTCAACATCACCTTTTCTGGAAAGTCATACACCTTAATTAAACTATCCTATCATAGCTATCTGTACCGAACATGTGAAACTCTTCGATTGAGGTCACTGACTCCTAATCACTTCTTCGAGTAGCAAGAACTACTTGAGAAAATCCAGCTCAAAAACTTCGACCATTACTGCTTTAACTAAAGTTGAGGATGTGTTTTCTTAAAATAAAATATTTCAAACAGATTTTAGTGAGTGATTTTCTACCACTCTAATTTATTTGGAGGCCGTAATTAGCGCTTAACAGGCGTAGAAATAGACTTCACTAGTTATACTGTTTCGAATAATATGCAACGCACTACAAAACTTCAAGTAAATAAATAAAATCATTTATTTAATCAGCCCGTAACATTTTAGGAATTTAAGGTAGAATATCTCTGAAATGATAAAACCTAGCTTAAATTGAATAGTACGAAAATATAGGTAGCATTTCAGACCAAATTCCTATGTTTGAAAAACGGTCAGCCTAACCCTGTATATTAAATATACGGGACAACTTACATCCACAAAGATAAAACAACAACTATATACAGTAGTGCAATAACAGAAAATATCAACCAATATTTTATCTCATTTGCAACAAAAAACCTCAGCACCACACGGTCCGTTCTAAATTCGTAACCAACTTGGATTTATGTAGAACTGCATATAACTGGATTAAACCGCTGCGAAGCGGATTTCGCCGGCCATAACCGGCACCGGGCCAATCGGAGAAGGCTAATCTCACTTAGCTGGTATTAGCTTTATGATATTATTGCTAACACTTATTATTTAATCAAAATAAAAGGTGAAACGGGATTAGAGAAATTTATTTTTATGATTCTTTGTGGGATGTTATTTTTTGAATTGTTGAATGAAAATTTTTAAGCTTTTTATTCGGGTTAAGAGGATACGCTTTAATACTTTGCCGCCTAGTTTTTCCTAATAAATTGAGCTGTAATATTTTAATTGCTTTTATAGGTATTAAAATTAACTTTCTATTTATTGCTTCGATTATTGGATCAGTTCTGTATACGACTGCAGATCACGAGTACTCGGATATCTTTCATGGATATTTTGAGTTTTTTTTCAATTTCTGCCGGACTATTACTATGGAGTATCTTAGCTGCCTTGTGGCACAGCCTGTAGTGTAGAGGTCTCAGGTTTGAATCTCGGGTCGAGCCAAAAAATATTTTCTGGGTTTTCTATTAAAAAATTCTCAGATATCGCCCGGAGTTAGAAAGATGAGCTCGTAGACTTCCGTGCCTCAGAGAGCACGTAAAGCCGTCGGTTCTGCGTCTGACCTCTCACTAGTCGTGTCGGTTTAGCCGTCCCACCAGACTATGAGAGTAGAGGAATAGAGAGTGTACCTGCGTATTGTGCACACACTTGGCCACTATAAACAAAGTCCTGCACAGTTGGCTGGTTTCAATGGAACTGGCTAACTCCCTTACCTCTGCTAACATTTTAAGGTATAACAGGTATGTTTATATAAACGATAACGATAGTTTATATACGTATTTGAGTACATAACTCTGTTTTACTCTTCTAAGAAAAAACAACTTATCTTACAAATGTAATACAATATACAAGATATCATTTTACTAATATTGATTTATCATTAGGTAACGATTCGAGGAATTATAAGTAATTTATTTGACGCACGTGTGAATCGCTTGTGATGTTTTATTTCAAGGACGTCGGTAAATTAGGAAGATAGTGTTTAAAACTAAATTGGTGAATTTGTTCTTTTGATATAATATCTGTTTGGGATGATATAATAATGAAAAAATTTAACCAAATAATGTCCCATTGCTGGGTAAGGATCTCCTCCCGTAATTTTGAAAACGGTTTGAAAAAAAAACATACTTACAAAGATATCAAACTACTGAATTAATAAAAAATCATACATAGGAAATAAACTAACGAGATTACAACAAGGAGCTACAAAAATCGTATTTTTGAACAAAGAAAACTTAAATCGTGCAGCATATTTCCTTGTCACATAGGGCTAGATACTTCCATACATCACATACATACAAATATGCGTTTAGTTCATGGCATCGCCAATTCGCCTGCGACCCCTCCCGTATCTATCGCAACGAGGGCCTCCATAAGCAACTACGTTAATTTGTTCCGGATACGTTGCTGGCGTGAATTAATGCATCCCTTACTATGAGGCGCCCAAAGCCAGTTGCGCCCACCGATCGGTTAACGATCTGTGGGTTAAGCAACCGTTGGCGCGGTCATTCCGTCGATGGGTGACCGCATAGTGGTATTTGAGCTGGGCGTCTCCGTGCTTCGGAGGGCACGTAAAAAGTAGGTCCCGGCTGTTGTCTACTAAGATAACAGTCGTTAAGCCATGTCAAAGGCCTTTGCGGGCGGCTTGAACAACTTTGACACTAGGTTGACCACTAATCATACGACAAACAAACAACTATGTGCTATAGATTAGATATTGAATAAGTTAGTTAGGCGAAATTGGTACAAAAAATATTAAAAGTAAACAAGCCGCGTTGATCGATCTGTCAAGTTAAGCTACGCTTGCCGAGGCTAGATAGAAAATGGGTGACCATATTTAACACACCGAGTTCATCCGTGTTTCGGAAGGCACGTTTAATGGTGAGTACCAGCTGTCGTTTCAAAAGTTCCTAGTCAGTCGTTACCAGTAGTTAAAATCTTAAGTCTGACAACCAGTCTTTTTATTATTGAGTTCTGAATTATATGTAATGAGTTTAAACAATCAACACTCTATCCATCTCTTCGTATAAACGTTTTAATAAAAACTGCCAAATCATTTTTTTTATTTTTATCTTAAAAATTTACATTTAGTCCTTGTTCAGTCAGTTTTCTTATGTAACTAAGTGACCCTAACCAATTTCTATCTAGCACACAGTTCGTTGACCCCTAGGTATGAACCTATAGTCGGTAACAAGTAACTACAAGCAACGACGTAAATTCGTTCAGCAAACGTCGCCACAACGCGTAAATTTATGCGTGCCGATGCAATTACTACTCTCTCGAATTTAGTATACATATCGTATGGTCAACTTGGATGTGGGTTGTATGTATGGTAATGTAATTTGAAGCCTTGAATATTTTTCTGTTCACTAATAAGGGTAGTGAATGGCTTGATAGGAAATTTCTTTGGCGATTTATAAGAGTGGCTAGGAGATTCTTGCCAGCTCTTCTCATTGACCCTACCTTCCGAACTGTAACTGTTCCGGTAAATTCACTCTCTGTATTGACTATATAATTGTCAGCATTTGATCTCAATGAGTAAATGCTGTTATTTACATATGTACCTACACCTGACGCTACCTGCTTCTATGGCGAAATTATTAGCGTATCTGACTGCTATTCATGAGGTCTTGGTTTCGATTCCCAGGTCAGGCAAAGTACTATGGGTCTTTTTTTATATGAATTAGATTATTCCAAATTGTAACAGTTTCTGGTAATTGCCTCGCACACTATTACATTGACACACGACTGACATTGTTAATGGAAAAACGTAGGTGAATTTCATATACCTGCACCTTAGAGTATAACAGGCACGCTATATGTGAGTGAAATGGCTTGACCCGTAAACTGGAAAACAGCAGACACAGTCACATCAAAAGTCAGTCAACCATTCAGCCAATAGTCCTTATTCAGCTGCCTCGTGAACGATGACGTCACACCTACACATGACACCACAAATCAATAGTATTACATTGTGTTGTGATTTTTATTTTCTTCCGTAAATAATGTAATTGTACATGCATAATATCGAGCTCAAACCGGGATTCGTACCGAAGACTTCATAATTAGCAATCGGATGGACAGTCGACCGTTACACAGAAACAATTTATTTTACGTAAATACATTGCTTCCGCAAAATGTAAATTGTAAAAAAAATATTGTCCACGGTCTCTACTTAACCCTATAAAAAAAATGGCGGGATTCCATGTACGGATATAGAAAAATTCATGGCAGAAAAATTTCTTCAAAGTCATTGAAAATAGACATTCTACATTGCTTTGACACATGAAACAACCAGTAAGTCAGTCAACCATTCAACCAATAGTCCTTATTCAGCTGGCTCGTGAACGATGACGTCACACCTACACATGACACCACAAATCAATAGTATTACAGCAACTGAGTCGTAAACCAATATACACGGTCCGTTACTTACAAACCACTCAACTATATACTTGTGGAATATAATTGCAATGATATTGGCAATGTTTTTTATGATATACAACGTGCCGCTGCAATGGCTTATTTCCTTCAACGTATGGGTAGAGTTGGGGGTTAATAATCATGTAACAAACAAAAAATAACATTGTTAGCTAATTAAAAAAACTTAAATATCGCACAAACTAAATAATAAAATAATGAAATCAAAACTGCAACACTCTTTACAAACAATCAAAGTACATCAAACGGTGCGGCAACGTCGTGTGCGCCGCCCGTCCAATAGCAGGACGTAAGGAAAGTTGATTATGTACGGGCTGTGGAAATTTGTTAATAAAGTTAATCGTTAATAAGTTGGTAATTAATAATAATAATACAAATTGTTGTATATTACATGTCATGACTAAGGACCTCTAGCTCTACCCATACGTTGAAGGAAATAAGCCATTGCAGCGGCACGCTGCAGGATTCAAGTTCAGTATCGCTTTTATTTTGTGTGTGTAATCATTTGTTCAAATGAACCGAAATGTTATTCATTATATTTGTATTTCTATAATAATAAGTTCTTATTTTTAATTCTTTTTTCTAGTCTCTGTCTACCCCTAGGGGAAGAAGTCGTGATTTTATGTTTGTATATTTATATATTTACCTCTGTAACTATAAAAACATAACAATATGTATGGATGTGAATGAGACAAGGGAAGTTTGAAAAAATCGTACTAAGTGGCGTTCTTTGGTCACTCTCTGCCTAGCCCTTTGGGAAAAAGGCGTGATATTGTATACGTAAATAACTACGCACATACTGATTTTATTAAAAACAACCGGGACTGAAACAATTTTATTAGCTCACATTATTAATATTTCTTCCATTTAGGTATCGAATTCACTACTTGCCACCATCACTACTACAATCGTAATAATATAACTATGCCAAAGACGCAAGCCGAGGAATTGTGGCGTCACAATGCATGTAAAACTTAATACATATTGGTCTCACAAAATGTCCACGGTATGTACATAGAATGCAATATACTCATAGAACTGTCATACATGTTGCATGTCTCTGTTAAATTTAGTTACAGTTTGTAATATTACCTACTGAGAATGTTGTTTGTATGTCTTTTGTGGACAAATTCTGACACTATTAGACGTTGCTTGGTTGTCTTGATAAATAAGAATAATAATGTTCTTCTTGCTGATTTCGGACGCAGTGGCCAGTCCTATCGAAATCGGCCAACACTGCGGGACTTAGCTCATAGTGTCCGATTGTAAAAACCCAGGTCTTTATCCATCACTCTCGTAGTCTGGTGGGACAGATAACCGGCACGACGAAAGGAAAGTTAGGTGCAGGAACGACAGTTTTACGTGCTGTCCAAGGCACGGAGGACTATCGCCTGCGAAATTCTAAAATGAAAAACACTGAAACAACTTTTTGACCCGACTTGGGATTCGAACCTGAGACTTATGCGCGGCAGTTTCATACATCGAACACGTCACAGAAGCAGCCAAAAATAATAATAGCAGAGCGCTATACGTATCATTCTACGACAAATTCAGTAGCCTCTCGTTCTAGGCAGGCAACTTCACGGTCTAGAACATATACACCGTCATACAGTCCTGTCTAATTCAGTTTGCGCAGTCGGCCACGTCACGCATAAATTTACAGCCGACATTACTTGCAGTACAAATTGGAGGCAAGATAGTGACAAGGTTTGTGTGTGTTGCTAATTGGATGTGGGTGTCGCTTTTTGAATGGAATAGCGTTTATTAGGGACTTAGAATGTAGGTTGTAATGCAAAAGCAATGCTACGCTCGCGCTGTAGTGTTTGAAATGAAAGGGTACTTTAAATCTTTGGATAATTTTTCGATAAAGTGATTGTTAATGTACGAAAAGATGTGCTAAAATTACACTTTGAGGATTACTTACACTAATTATTTGAAAACTTTATTTAATGTTAGATTTATAAACAAAAATCTGAGGTTATCGACTCAACTCCCCAACTGGACAGACTTTATTGCCAATGATTATTGAGAGACGTTGGACGTTTTTGACTCAATCATGCTAAAACTACTGAACAAATTTTGATGAAACTTGGTAATGTTGTAACTCATATATTATTATATGTACTACAATAACACATAGTTAAAAAAATACCAGCCTTTTCTAGTGATTTAATCTGTGACATAATGCATTAACAGCATGTAACTAACTATACTTCACGCAAACAGAGTCGCGAGAAATAGCTTTTTTTTGCAAAAAGAAAATCAAGATCACTCAAAAATCTTTCATATAATATGCACAGTCACTGGACAGAACGTAGTTATTAATATTGTATAGGTATTTATACCAGCCATTGATCTGTAAAGGAAGAGCAAGTGCTTCTATTAGGGAGACGGTATTTCAATGAATAATTCAAGGATGGCATATATTTTTCATTGCCATTCATGTTCTGTATAAATAGGACTGGATATAAATTATGGAGACTACATAATAAAGGTATGAATGAAAGTTCCTAGTCATTTTACGAGATTATTTTAAGTATAACCGTTGACTGTGCCTGCGTAGTATTTTTTTTTTTTTTTTTTTTTAATAACCCATGTCTGTCCCACTGCAGGGCAAGGGTCTCCTCCCAAACGAGGGGGAGGGGTTAGGCCTTGAGTCCACCACGCTGGCCAAGTGCGGGTTGGGGACTTTGCATGCCCTCAATAAATGTATTAAACAAATTTTAGGCATGCAAGGTTTCCTCACGATGTTTTCCTTCACCGTTAGAGCAAGTGATAATTATTTCTAATACACACATAACTTCGAAAAGTCATTGGTGTGTTGCCTCGGATTCGAACCTGCGACCACTTGCGTGGGAGGTGCCAACTTAAACCACTCGGCTATCACTGCCTGCGTAGTATAATAGAAAAAAAAAATTTAGCTTTTATAAAATTTGGCATTTGTACTCCTAGGTAGTTCTAAATCTGCAGAACGCAGGTGCTAGGTATGCTGCGAGCCTAATTTTAGCTTAAAAAAACCTTTTTACATGAAGAAATCGCGAGCATTAACTAGTGTTATATTAAATTATTGGACCCAAAATAAAAAAAAAATGTTTCCTTAAATTTTAACTAGAAGCAGAAAATAGTCTCATCAAAAATGCGAAGAAACTTCAATTAAAATAGTAATTATTCTCATTAAACCCAAACAAACAAATCTAAGTACAAACAGAAATTATCATGCAAAAACACATAAGAAAGCATTGTGGTGGTGAACTATAAATTGAAAGCTTAGTGCAACCCACAGTGCAGATTCCACGTAATCCTCAGTTTTGGCTAATGGCCTCCCGTTGCATATACACCTATTGTATGCTGTTTGTGTTTAGTATGTATTCGGAGTTTTAAATTTTAGATTGAATTGTGATTGATGATTTAGACGTGGTTGTTGATTAACTGTGAAGGCAGACATTTGAAAATATATGTTCTCATTATGTATTTCTTAAGTCAGGAAATATTACTTCAAGATTTTTTTAATCTTTATTTATTAAGGGCTTTTAACTTCTAAATTATAATCATTCCTTTATTCCGAGATCACTCTCATTTCAATCACAAAAATTATAAAATATGCGTGTGTATCTCCCTTCGGTGCGCAGACTTCTCTTCTTGAAGAGATGCACTAAGCCTCCAGCAATGGAACAGTAATGAGTTTGTAAAATGACTTTAAATTCAACGTATTGAAATTATCAGTATTATTTTATAATTCGATCATACTTTGTTAAAGGTGACGATGTGCTACTACGCCAATCGATAGAGTATTTTCGATGACATCGACCGATATTGGTCTATATTTCTTTTGATCTATAACTATCACAATACATGGTGAGGGTTTCCAGGAGGAAACCCTCACCATGTATTGTGAGGACTCTATGCTCAGGAGAGCATGAGAGGTTAGGCCTTGAGTCCAACACGTAGACCAAGTGCAGATTGAGGATTCCCTTAAGAAATGTATATCAATTTGTGACCTTCATAAAACATGTCAATTGACTAACAAGTAATTAATTATATTATTTATAGGCCAAACAATATATTAATAAGCCTTTGCATGAAACTTATACATTTTATTATTTGCCATACGTGCCCTATTTTCTGTACACGAACAAACTTGATAAATATTCCAACTAGTTTTGTATGAACATCCGGACAAACTGACCTACAAACAGTATGTCATAAAACTTGTTTTTGTATGGTTCTGAACCCAGTGGACGGAAAAAACGGAAGCATTTTAGGGTCATGTTGGTAACGGGTGTATTTTGCTGATATTTTTTTTGGTGACGCAAGAAGTAAAGAATACGAGAAACAGGCGTTGTCAATCATTTCGTATTTTTGTTGATTCTCGATTCGATCTTTTGTTTAATGAAATATATATTAGAAATCAAACTAGGGAGACATATTCGTTGAAGAATTGAGTTGATCGAATTTTGTGTTAGCCTCAAATTATTGTTTTATTCTCTTTGCTGTAAGGTTTTATAAGTTATTTTATAATTAACAAAAATGTACAATATTCAAATATAAATGAAGAAATCTTTATAGCTATAAATGCAAAAACATTTTGTGCTTATGGGATAGGTATGCACAAAATGTTTTTTGTTTTTGTTGTTGTCGTTCACATTTCTATATAACTTTATCTACTGAAATCCGTATTAAATAAAACTATTGACCTATGATCGCTCTTTACAATCTACTACATCAATTTTACTACCGGAACTAGAACCCCAACCCGATACATACAAACGTGCTCATATCCATACATATGTTTTCTCTTTCCGGTCTATACAAAAATACTAAAAAAAGAGAGTTATTTTATCTACAACTCTGCTGCTTTAGAAGCTTACATGTAAGCTGTTGCATGTTGTAAATAACATGTTCATTTCCCACATATAATCTATCTCTGTGACAATTTTTATCTAAATTGGTCAAGCGATTTCAACCGTTGAAGACCATGATCGTACTCGGGGTTTTATCCTCCGCAGAGCCAAATTTTAATCAAAATTGTTAAATAATTTTGAGATAATAATAAATAAAAATTTATTGTACCAGCACATAAGGACAAATAGGAAACAATAATAATGATTAATCATTGACACGCACAAATCATCACAATATGCTGAGTGGTGGCTGAAAATGAGTATATGCGTCGTAACCCTAATTTCATCTAAATTCTCTCAAAATGAAACAAAGAAGATAATCTGGAATCTATCGGATTTACTTTAGTTGCTAAAATAGTTTTATTTCGTAAATAAATTTGACACAGTTACGAGATAATTGGTCAATAATAATTTACAATGCCTAACAACGGTAACAGACACAATTAGTAAACTACCGGATTTAAGTCGTATATTTATTTGAGTTCTCTATTTTACACGTTTATGTAGATATGAAAATAGATTTGAAGTTAATAAAAAATAAGTTAATATTAAATTTTATTAAGGTAAAGAAAAGCAGGCGATAGTTTGGAGTGCTAACTGTGTGGTCACTTGGCTTGAAATTATCGCCAGGAATTCTCTCATGGATCTCAAGAAAACTGTTGAAAAATTTTAGTGGCTTTTAAGCTTTGGTTATTTTTTTAAATGTATTATGTTTGTTACGCTTTGTTTACATAGGCATAAACAGAAAATACAAAATAATTTATAACTCACGAAAAAAAAAATAACATGATATTTTGAAAAAATATGAAATAAAAATTACTTTTCTGTCAGTGTTACAGTTGGATATAAAAATAGATATTATTTTTTTTAAACTTTGACTCAAAATTTATTTCAAATAGTTATAAACTTCAGAAAGTCACTGTTTCACGAGTACTTTCGATATATCGCTTGAAAGCTCCTAGAAGGTAATATTACAGGCTCCATGACAAAACTGCTCAGTCGTTTGATCTGCACGCACGAGAGGCGACTGAGATCAAAGACTCAACGAGCTTCAGACGAGCTGCCAATAAATGAACCAACACCTCCTTGGATTAGTTCAACGTTGTTCTAGGAATACGGTTAGTTGAGAAATTGAGGTTTTGATTAAAGTTAATTGAGGAGAAATTATTTAGAAACAGGAATTAGATTTTCATAATATTGTAGTATATAGCAGTATAAAGCTGATCAGTTACCAAGTGACTGACTGAGAGCGTAGAGGGGCATTAAGAGAAGATTTTTTGGAAAATCCATCCCGAAGACAGTAAAATTCCACGGGAAATAAGCTACTATATTATGATTTTTTAAAACAGAGTCGCACTTATTATCGAATTCAAAATCTAAGTAGGATTTTTCAAGTATTTTGCTTCGATTGGAAACTCGTAGAAGGCAATATTACAGTCTCCATGACAAAACAGCTCAGTCGTTTGATCTGCACGCACGAGAGGCGGCTGAGATCAAAGACTTAACGAGCTTCAGACGAGCTGCCAATAAATGAACCAACACCTACTTTTATTAGTTCCACGTTGTTCTAGGAATAAGGTTAGTTGAGAAACTACCTAAGGTGATTTGGATTTTGATAAAAGTTATTTTCTTCTGTGTATTAGAGAGAAAGTGTTTAAAAATTTGAGAGATTTTTCACCTTAGGTTTATATAAATATCGAGCTTTATTGTGTAGAGAAAAGATTTGATTACAAGTTCATACATACTATAATGCGAAAATACTTTTTCCCCAACATAATATTATTTCTTTTCTTATCAGACTATGATTTAAATTAATTAACCACCTTACTTATTTATATTCTCAAAAGTGTAACTGTTTGTTTTTTCCTCATGAATAAAGAAATTCAAAATCGAAATTCGATTTTGAATTTCTTTATTCATTTCCCCGCGACACAAGAGCAATTCTTAGTGCGGGAGTTGTCAAAAAAAAAAAAAAAAGAAAAAAAAGAATTGGTTGCATCATTGAATTAAAAAGATTAAAGATTATTTCGTAAAATAAACTCGTTCAATATTTCGATTCTTCAAGCAGCCGTCAACATAACCTCAAAAATTTACCGCGAAATGTATTTCAAAAGCATTTCAACAATTCTCAGAATAGCCTTCCTTTGACCTTCCAGTACTTTTGGACATTATTGATCGTATTTATTTCATCTTTACTATTACCACCTGTTAGATAAATACAGTTTTCCTTGAACCGCTCTCAATATCCGCTCTACTTAGAAAGACATAAGCAATCAGATCGTGTGTAAGCGCGAATTTCTTCGAAAATCTGTGTGTAATGTAAGTTGCCTTACTCCTACATTTCTTTGGTATCGAAGTGGATTACATACTTATTATCTGATAAAAGTATCACTTTATATTAGTGACCCATTTTTGTCTTAAGTACTATAATATTGTGACGGGCTAGTTTACATTTTAAATGGTAATTCTCGATACTCGATGGTCCCAATTGTATCGAATTGCGGTATAGATCATTTCATTTAATTCAGATATGACCCTTATGATAGTGTTACAATCACTGAATATACTACCTAATAACTATTGAAGAACTAAACGTTTTTGAAATAATGATAGCTGTTTTTATTAAATCACTCATTTCGAAATCCAATTTAGTATTATAATCCGTACAGTGTAGGCGGGAATTAGGCAAATGCAATCGGCTTTAGCGTCCAAATCTGTACGTCACAGCTGGTGCAGGTGTGTACTAGGCTTTATATACGTATATTGGATTGGATGTATATGTTACTGCAAAAGCCCGAACTGTGGTAAATCCTAAGATTTTCCGGTAAAACCTAAGATTTACCAACTCTCAATGGTAAAAGTCCGAACAAGCCAGAGTTTAAGAACTATGTTACGATATATAAAAAAATCCTCCTTCATAACTATGTTTATAACTATTTCAGGGTATAATTATATACTGTGACATAGTTATAAAGAAGGAGTTTTGGGAAAAGCGACATGGGTAGGTTAGGTTAGAAGGCTAAGGTGGGAGCGAGCGAAGCGAGCTTTTTAACCACCCAGAAGGAGGAGCCCCGCGAAGCGGGGCTCCGGCGACACCTCGACATCATCAAGTGAATATAGGTAAAAGTTCGAAATAAAAGAATTGTTCGGACTTTTACCATTGCGAGTTGGTAAATCTTAGGTTATACCGGAAAATCTTAGGATTTACCACCGTTCGGGCTTTTACAGTAACATATATACTACTAAATGTAGTTCTCTGATCTTTGCCTACCCTGATGGGAAGAAGGCGTGTTTTTATGTATGTATATAATTATGTAATTCAAATGTAGACTATTCACGGATATGATGATTAAATACTTTAAGAAAGTAGTTTATGAATCGGCACAAATGTTATATTTTGTTGAAAATTGTTTCTCTTGCGTTTTCTTGGGTCATAATTACAGCGTCAAATTTTATCTTAATCGGTTTAAAGTTGGATTGATGACAAGATAACAAACAAATACATACAAAAGAAAAATCAAATAGTCATATTATTATTTACGCTATTCCTTCTACACTAGTATATAGGCTAGATTTTCAGGTGAGTAAATACGATTTGGCAAAGGTTTACTATTTACTTAGACGTGCACTGAAAACTTTTCTTACAATACCGTGCCAGGTGATTGAGATGGATAGTGGATACGATTCCCAGTTTGCAATATCTTGTTTTGTTGTTGTTTTCTTTTTATCTTCAGAAATTGGCAGCAGGGTCGCTGATTTTCGGATTGCTCATTATAAGACTTTCATAAATAAGTATATTTTTGAGTACGTATCGAAATATTTTTAGTGAGCATAAACGAATAATCTTCTCATTACCATAGATCCATATACCGTAACATAGAAGTACGCGATTACATAAGATTTTGGACTTAGTCAAGATATATTTTTTTAAAACAAGACCTTTATTTGCTAAGCCTTTTACGTGTCTCACTGCTGGGCAAAACAAGATAGACAAAAGTAAAACTTATATATGGTGTGTTTTAAACATTTCTGCTTCATAAAATGTATATAATAACAAAATATATGTTTGAAAAAACACTAAAGAAATATACCGGGCAGTGTTACAAACGAAATTGTCATACAAAAATACCAAAAAACGTATTTTTTACACCTTAATAACTGTACAAACAAATTCACACATAATTTGTACGGAATGTCGTACCAGAGTGAGACAACAACAGTCATAAATATTAAAGCGTAAGCCTTCTCACTGCCACTGACGGCATATGTAATGTTCACCTTAATTAGTTTTGTAATCTACGCTTTAAATTTTAGCAAAAATATATAATAATTTGAAAAATTTTAAATAGAACGTAAAAGTTTATTCAAATATTACATCAGCTTAGCCTTTTTTCCAAACTATGTCGGAATAGCTTCCAGTCTCACCGGATACAGCTGAATACCAGTGTTTTACATGGAGCGACTGCCTATCTGACCTCTACAACCCAGTTACCTGGGCTATAACACGATACCCTTCGGTAAGACTGGTTGTGACCTGCGCCGAAACGATAGTCATTTTTAGGTAAAATGCGTGTTCGCGTTAATTCCGGTATTCTATTATACATTAAACATGCAACGCGACAGTTTAAAAGTTATGGTTGACAGACTTTCAAGAAGAGCTCATTGAAATAGTAGTTTTTTATTGGTAACACTAGCTTCTCCCATGGATGAGACTAAAAAAACTTGTCTTAATTCTCGTATACATAATAATAAAACCAAAATAGTGGCAAACACACCGACCTGAGGTCGAAAATTGAGTCAGTAACGAGTTGATTTCCTAAAACTAAAATAATTTGACTAAGACCTATGAAAAAGATAAGAAACATATTTTCACCTAGACATCGAATCCAGGAACAAACCTAAGATACAAGAACTCTATTTTTAGTATTATAAAAGCAATAAATATTAAATTTCATCCTCTTCAGTGTTACTGACGGAATATGTAATGTTCTAGCTCTGCGTTAATTAGTTTTGTTACCTACGCTTGTAAGGTGAGAGAAACGGTAGCGTTAGTAGAAAATATGGCTAATTTTAGAATGTACTAAGATTTTAATTTTTGTACTAAGTTTTTGAATAATCGCTATATGAAACTGCTTCAGATTTATACTAACTGCTTTAAATACGCACTTATGTATGTACATATTTATTAGGTCAGCATCGGCCTAGTCTTTCTTCCAAATGTTGGAGTCGGCTTCTAGTTTTAACGGATGCAGCTGAATACCAGTATTTTACAAGGAGCGACTGCCTATCGGAACTCCACAACCTAGTTACCGGGGCTATAACATAATACTCCTGGGTAAGACTGGTTGTCAGACTTTCAGGCTTCTGACTCCTGGTAACAACTGTCCAAGCGAATCTAAAAAAAGAGATCTACAAACTAGTTATAAAATATTGTTACCTTATATTTTATATTATAAGTAAAAATATATGTATAAAATAATAATAATTTAATATTATTATCACTCGAACATGTTCCTACATAAATAATGATTAACGTACTCAATGAAATGGCTTTTAATAAATTGAAATTATGTAAATGCATCGAGATGGATTGTATGGTGTTACAGTAATATATTTTAAATAATCCTCAATTAATTTTATTAATAAGAATGAACATTTATTTTTATTATCATTTATACCAAAGCGATTATCGAACAAATTTTGTAGTTTTTTTACTATTCAGAGGGTCGATTAGTCTTACCAGATAAAGCTGGATACTTACCCTCTTATTCATTAAAACATTTAAACTCTTTATAAGCCTTTCATAACTTCATATATTTTTATGAATAAGAGGGTTATAGTACAAGCTGTTCTTAGTTTGGAATCAAATGACCGTGTGTGAGTTGTCCAATATTAATATTTAAACAAACACGTCTGAGGGAAAACTTATTATATACAAATCCGCCATATTTTCCGCCATCTTGTCAGCCATCTTGCCAGCAATCTTGCCACGATAAACTTACCGAAACTTGGCTTTTGTTGCCAGAGACATTGTGTCTTATCACGAGATGTTTACACAAACTTTGCTATTATCAAAACTTGCTAACTGACATTCTCTTATTGTGGGACGTAAATATTAAGTACTCTTGCATCTGATTACGTGTTTCGTTTTCTGGTACAAAGTTTGTCTTGATTTTGATGATATTTTGTGAGCGTTGAAATGTGTGACGGTAAAGTTTGTAAATGAAAAGCAAAATTAATGGGGAAAATTTTATTTACATACATAATGATACAACTGTTTTACCCAAAGGTGTAGGCAGAGGTGTGAAACACCCACACAATGTTGGTTCCATGTGAAAAGGGGCAAGTACCATTTACCTGGCACGTAACGTAACTCAAGACCGTTGCAGAAATACTTTAATATAAATGAGAAAATACTGATACTACTCTGTCGCGGCACAGGAATTGAACTCAAGACTTCATAATCAGCAGTCGTATACACAATCGAACATGCTACAGAGGCAGTAATTATTTTTTATTTTTTAGTATTGTATAAGCTTAACTAGCATTATACACATAATATTATAAGGCAAAGGGTCTAATCGCGTATAAGGCCCGTTGCATTATAATATTAGCATTATACAGCCATAAGTACCGCTATTCCAAAGAATAAAAGCAAAAAAACTGCACTTCTCAAAAAACAAATACTCAGATCCTTAAAATTCCACCTCAAAATAATGACTGGACGTTTCACAAGTTTACGAAAATCCCATAATATAACACCAAAGTTGAGTTAATTAAAATGTTTTTACAACTTGAACGTTTTATGAACTGAAAATGCTATTCCGAGTACTCTGGAACTATTTTAGAGTTATTAGTGCTAAGTTTGGGCGAAGAATTTATAGCGAATCCTGACTTTAGTTAGACTTTTACTTTATTTTACTACCTAGACAGTTATAAATTGTCGGTTTCTGAATTAGAAGGTTTTGTAATTGAAGTAACTCATTTTATAGTTGAAATTTATTTCGCAAATTGTTTTTCAATAAAAAATATCTTTATCAAAAAATATTTGACGCATTTGCCAAATATAAGTCTTATTTTTTTATTCGCACTATAAAAAAGATTGTCAGTGTTATCGAGCATAATAAGTCTAATGAGACCAAAATGGCGTAGGTGAAATTATTCGTAATTTGCTTCATAAAATGGAAATCAAGAATACAATTTTCACTCCAAACTCAGAATTATTAGAATAGAAAAAATTAAAAAAATAAATATCGAACCCACTAGTCTTCTAAGCATATCAGCCACCTTAACTCTTGCACCATACATGAAAATTATGACTCAAACTCAAAACAAATTCCTCTGCTTACATTTTTCGTTTGAACAATCAAAGGGCCATCAAATACATTACCTACAGATATTAAGAGTTGCTTCTCTGAACTTCTTCTGCTAGGGAAGCAAGCATCAGGATGAAAAATATCGATGTATTGAACATCGTTATAATTGTCATAGAAAAAAACGGTTGAAAGCTGTTTTGGGTTCGCGCTAGGCCTACCAGTAGTTTGTCATCTTACAACAACATGAAACAAACATTAAAATCAAATATCATCAATGTAGACATAGTTTCAGATTTTTAGGGATGAATAAAAAAATAACCCCTTTGATTTAAATGGGACGTAGAAAGAACTAACTTTCAAACTAATAAAGAACCATACAAATTAGTTAACAATACAAAGTTAATGAGTGACAAACATAAAAAGGTGATGTAGACGACTTAAAAATTCCCATTATTATGAATTTTGGTAATCATTTTTTTTATTTAAATACTAGGCCCTTCTCTATTTGGGCGTTCGGAGTTGTGCTGTGGACTTCTTTTAACAAGATTAAGAAGAAAACTTAACGTTCATTGCAAAGCTTTTTAAAACAACACTTTTTAGTGTCCGTCAAAATGGCGGGTGGAAAGTCATGAAATCGAATGAAACGTGCTCTATTATTTTGTAGTGTTTTGGTAGTATTTAGTAGCTAAGCAAAAATATTTAGTAGTATTACCAATACGATATGAAACGAAAAACAAAATCCGCCGCCAAGCTGATGTCTGGTTGGCGGGTGGTAATTGAACGGCGTGAAATGCTTTACATTTTTATATGTCAGATTTTAGTAGTCTATTGGTAGGTAAATAAAATAACATTAATCTTATCTACGTGCTAATAGTTTACAAATTAAAGGCATCACACACACTACATCGAGTACGCCTACGCATATTATCACAGCAATGATTATAAAAAATACTCCTCCAGACTAATAACAATGACACTCGTAAGTAACATTGCTGTGATAATATGCGTAGGCGTACTCGATGTAGTGTGTGTGATGCCTTTAATTTGTAAACTATTAGCACGTAGATAAGATTAATGTTATTTTATTTACCTACCAATAGACTACTAAAATCTGACATATAAAAATGTAAAGCATTTCACGCCGTTCAATTACCACCCGCCAACCAGACATCAGCTTGGCGGCGGATTTTGTTTTTCGTTTCATATCGTATTGGTAATACTACTAAATATTTTTGCTTAGCTACTAAATACTACCAAAACACTACAAAATAATAGAGCACGTTTCATTCGATTTCATGACTTTCCACCCGCCATTTTGACGGACACCACTTTTTAACATATCGTAGCTTTAATGTTTGATTATAAACAATATCGATACTTTTCATTCAAAACGTATACTTTTTATAAACATCGATGTATCGTTTTCATCCCTATCTTCTGTACATAAACCCCTTCAATCACAATCATGGACCCACTTGTTTTATTTAGAGGAAATAAACGTATATGTTATTCAACGTATGTAAAAGTCAGGACGAGTGATGTGTGGTGTAAAGTGTAAGCGAGAGAGTGTAAATATTTAAAGGTAATAAAATTTATAGTAAAGACTTGCTTGGAATCGGAATTGGTGATAAAATTTAATGGTTTGTTGACTTCAATTTATCTTTTTTTACTTTTTAAATCAGCAGTACTAAAATGATAAAAATCGGAACAAAATTTTAAAATTACAGAAAATATTATACAACTATTAAACAAAGTCCTCGGTTCCTATACAATACTATACATGCTTCAGAAAACCGCATGAAACGCTACTGTATCTGAATTAAAGTTGTCTTATTAATAAAGGTACCCAAAAAACTCTATTTTTATTGAAATTTTAAACAGCTATTTACGGAGTAAATATACAAACCCGTTTATAATTCTTGGGTAAGTGACAAATATCCAATTCTTAGTCTTATAAAATCTAAAAGTAACTACAGACTGTCACTTTTACACTTAAGCAATTTAGTAGGATTTTATTTAGCAACTCAACAAAAAACAACACACTCTCATCCACCCACGCCAACTAATTCAAATGAAAGCAACACCCGCTCCCTCGTTTAACTTGCGTCGTTCATACATAATTCAGCCGACCGTCTACCGCCTAATGTATTAGAACCGAGACTAAATATTTATATGTGAACCACCAATCTACTAATGAATTTTAGTTGTGCACCATAATTGTGGCACATCAGATCTCATGATTTATTCATTGTAATTTGTGAGAATGGATCAAGTTCGCTAGAATGATTGAAGAAAGTTTTTAGGCGTAATGTCGGGTCTCGCTAAATTTTATACACGTGACAACGTATTAAAGAAGCTTTTGTTTAGTCTTCTCCTTATCGTATGGTCAGTGGTCAACCTAGTGTCAAAGTTGTTCAAGCCGCCCGAAGGCCTTTTGACATGGCTTAACGACTGTTACCCTAGTAGATAACGGCCGGGACCGACTTTTTACGTGCCTTCCGAAGCACGGAGACGCCCAGTTCAAATACCACTATGCGGTCACCCATCTATGGAATGACCGCGCCAACGGTTGCTTAACCCACAGATCGTTTACCGACTCCGACAACTGGCTATGTGCCTTTTGTTTAGTAGAAAACGCAGATAGTCCCTCTTATCAAGTATCGAGAGTATTACAACAAGTACTGTAAAAGCAGTAGAGTTTTTCGGATGTTAATACAATATTGACGATAGACTATAGTGGCAGAAAATTGTCGGTAATAATATGTATATAGTATTCTTTTTAGCTCTATAGTACTTAAAACATTCACCCGCTTTGTCGAGATATGTTTTAGATTTACTAAGAAATATCAATAATATATAATATTTGGAAATTGCGATCGTAAAACGAAATTATGGTCATACCTTTGTTTGCTGGATTATTTCATAATTACATTTACTTGATTTTAAACCATTATTATGCTCATCAGTGACTAAATAATCCCGATTACCATTTTGATAGTTAATACAAAATTGATTGCTAATCGTGTATGAGTGTATGATTTATATTGTTGTGGTTTATTATATAAAAAGAGTATTGATTTTGTTCCATGTATTTAATCTAAACACAATTTACAGGTATTTTCATTTTTTATTTTTATCATGGTACAACTGAAGGTGTAAGCAATGAGCAAGCAATTATTAAATACACCCGCGATTCGCCAATGTTATTCCTTAGTAATGAAGGCGAGCCTGCAGCTATATATTGGGCACATTTGCAAACTTATGGTCACTATTGAAATCATTTTAATATAATTAGAAACATGATTCCGAGTCCTAGTGATTCCCAGAAGTATGCATTACCCACCCGTTTCACGCATCTCAGTTGACCAGTATTTGAAAGACACTTTGCTGTACATTGCTTTCCCTTTGACTATAGTGATTTAAATGTTACGCCAAAGCAGCAATGTACTGAATAGTGGCCATCTATTGACGTACATTGACTGTCTGTGTTACGTGATACATATACGGGTCTTGAAGGCAGTCTGACTACTTTTTTTGGTGACAAATTATTTATTTTAATACAAATAATGGTAATCTGGTTCTAGAATATTACCAAATACAAATACTCTTTGTAAAGAGCGATACCAAGAATAATTTGAACCCTCTTTGTACTTGTCATACGCACAAGCGAATATATTGTCTGCTTTCAGCCGGTTGTGAAAAATATGGTAATCTGAAGTATCGTTTTTATTTTGTTTAGCTTTAGAATAGGGAAACAAAACAAAGTTAAACCAATAAAGTAATATAGTTAGGTAATACAAGTAACATAATAAATATTTCGTATTTTACGTTAAAGTCATTTTGACAGGAAAAAAACATGATAAAACTGAAGAACAAATTACCATGTGTCTGTTAATCTAAATGAAACTTTGCAGAATGATAGATTATTTTCAAAACGGTAAGCCGATATATTTTACAACATTTTTTTGTACGTACATCAGCATTAATCCGAACTAAGTCTTTAAAAACTACTGTATTTTACAAATAAAAACCTTTATTTTTTACAAAAAATAATTTAAAGAATGATAGAAATAGTCTAGATTTTTTTGTTGTAAAACAAAAGATCTCTTTTGTGACACTCTCACAGTTCAATGAACTTTAGAAGTAACAGATTTCTAATTAAACAAAAAAATCAACGGCGCCTTTGTTACAGTTTCACAGAAACATTCCCCACTTCAAAATTAAATTAAGAATTCGCTTTAAACCTTCTTTCTAGAGAATTCTTGCACCCTCAAAGTTTCATAAAACATTTTCTTAAATAAATAACGTCTACGAAAGTGCTACGATGCTACGGAGCTACGATGTCTACGAAGGTCTACGGTACACATGACGCGTAGTGGAAATCTTGAAGAGTATGTTTGTTGCATATTTCATGTATAAAATTAATTGAATGTCTAGATGATAGATCGTTGTAGCTGAAAATTTTCGTATTAGCGTGGCTGTGACGTGGATCAATCATTTACATTGGCCTAGTTCATGACTAGCGTTAGTGAGATTAAAATACAAACATAATGTAATTACAGTGTTAGTATTCACGGTCTATCCTACTAGTTGATGAGACCTGATAGAATAACTAGCACTTATGTCCTAGCAGACCCTTGGGACTAATGAGCTAAAGTAGTGTCAGTTGACCTTCATGGGCTAATACCATGGAACTTATAAGATGTATCTAATTTGTCTATCCCAATAGTACTAGTGTTGATGGTGATACGAACTTTTGAGTTGAATATAGTGACAGACAGAAGTAACTTATAAAAAAGTACTTTTAGCCTTTCTTAATATTCTTTGTTTAGTGTACATTTTATTTTCTATTGTAGTTTATTATAATTTAAATTTTCATTTTATTATTTCAAGAGTTTCTCTCGAAAGCTTTAAACTTGAAAGCATTGTTAGGTACGGCATCAGTCTCTCACAAAAGTGAAACATAGTACGACTACTTCTTAGAATTTTTAGCTAAATTTCTTTGTAGCCTTAATTTTAAGAAACTGTCTTGTGTTATACTTTATGATTTTTTTATAGTTTTGTTGCTTAATGTTTTATTTTATAGGTCTGACGGACGTTTAGAACCGTTGATTATTACAAAATATTGGAACAAAACCAAACCTCTTGTCGAAACTGGCAATATTAGATTAGTAACGTATTTTTTTAGCCTTACCTAATTTTCTATACTAACCCCTTTTCTCAAAATTACCCAAAAATACTTTAAATTTCCTTTTTCAACCGTAGCTTCCTAGAATTACGACAATTTTAAATCAAAAACCTCCCAAAAAAGCAATTATTTCCCAAATAAAACTAGAAAGGTCAGTAATATTCTAAGTGTTTGCGAACTGCTAATATTCTATTCCGTTAATATAAAGTCCGTTTAAGTGAAGAGGTTGTTTGAAATAGTTCTTAAGTACTTTCAGTTCAACGTCAACTGGAATTTGTTTACAGTGCTCCTTCAACTCTTAGTTTGTAATTATTCTGCTTTATAAGTAGATCATTGTTGAATAATGTAGCGGTTCAAGGAATATTTCGACTTAGGCCGGGACTCCACCAAAGCAGAGATGTGTGCGGTGTGCTGTGTGCTGTGCGAGAAGAGATGTTTTTCAGCTCGCGGGACTCCACCAAAGCGGAGATGTGTGATCTCTCGTCTCCACTGCGCGTCGTCCGCGCACAGCTCACATCTCCGCTTCCATCGCGACATACAAATATTACACATCTCCGCACAGCGATCTCCACTGAAGCTGAGCGGAGAGGAGACGTGTCAATAACTCAATTCTATTGGTTGTTTAAAAAACATCTCCTCTCCGCTCGTCTCGTCTCCGCTTTGGTGGAGTCCCGGCCTTAATGTGCGCTTGTGGTTATAAAAATAGACATTTTAGTATAAAAATGTAAAAACGTTACATTTTCTGATTGGTTTCGATTCCAGTTTCGGATTTCGGGACACTCCAGTTACGAAAAGTTCTCAGTAGTTTGGAGTTTTGTTGCGTAACCAATATTTTGGCATAGCATTATATTTTGATAACAAGTAATGTTATATCTTGATACATCTTCGTTTAGATGAAGTAAGCCTCAAGATCAGCAATCGAGAGGTAAAAACAGTATTTCAAAAAAATGCATAATAATGACAATACTAATATTATCATACGATGGTTAGTAAGTTGGAATTGGTGATTACTCAATTTCACTAAAATTACTGACCAAATTTTAATGTAACTGGTCAGTGCTATAACTGCCGTACTAAAATTCCTAGCTTTGCTTGTATTTTTATCCTTTACATAGCATAAAACGTAGTACACGCGGACGAAGTCGCAGGCGAGAACTACTTATAAATGAAGCGTAAAACATACCTAAACTAAATTACTTACACATGTGATACAATTACACTGTCCAAAGTTTTCCCCAACAAATTCATCACACAAATACCACGCAGGCTCAACTGCCTGTCAAACTAAACTGATATATCGGACTGCCACGGTATTACCCGGATTATATTGTCAATACGATACCTCGATATGTTTTATTGCTAGCCAGGGATTTGAACTAAGTATACCTGATTAATGCCCTAGGGTTTTTGTTTTTAGGTTCGTTTAATGGACCGTGATGGAGGTAAATGTGGCTTTGGGTATTTTAAAGTTAGGTTGTGGTTGGTATTTGTTATTTTATTTTTTTTTACTTTTGAAATGTTTGGTGCGTGGATATTTATTGTTTGGTGATACAGTTATCGTGGTGTCCGTCAAAATGGCGGGTGGAAAGTCATGAAATCGAATGAAACGTGCTCTATTATTTTGTAGTGTTTTGGTAGTATTTAGTAGCTAAGCAAAAATATTTAGTAGTATTACCAATACGATATGAAACGAAAAACAAAATCCGCCGCCAAGCTGATGTCTGGTTGGCGGGTGGTAATTGAACGGCGTGAAATGCTTTACATTTTTATATGTCAGATTTTAGTAGTCTATTGGTAGGTAAATAAAATAACATTAATCTTATCTACGTGCTAATAGTTTACAAATTAAAGGCATCACACACACTACATCGAGTACGCCTACGCATATTATCACAGCAATGTTACTTACGAGTGTCATTGTTATTAGTCTGGAGGAGTATTTTTTATAATCATTGCTGTGATAATATGCGTAGGCGTACTCGATGTAGTGTGTGTGATGCCTTTAATTTGTAAACTATTAGCACGTAGATAAGATTAATGTTATTTTATTTACCTACCAATAGACTACTAAAATCTGACATATAAAAATGTAAAGCATTTCACGCCGTTCAATTACCACCCGCCAACCAGACATCAGCTTGGCGGCGGATTTTGTTTTTCGTTTCATATCGTATTGGTAATACTACTAAATATTTTTGCTTAGCTACTAAATACTACCAAAACACTACAAAATAATAGAGCACGTTTCATTCGATTTCATGACTTTCCACCCGCCATTTTGACGGACACGTTATCGTGACATTGATTGTAAAACGCTTATATAAACTTCTCTCTGACGGATAATTTTATTGTGGTATAGATAGGAAGTACTTTAGTACAGTAATAATGAGATGGTTGAGACAATTACTTTTTCCATTAACTGTTTTTTTACTTAACTTAAAATAATTTATTCATGAACGAAGTAAATCTCATGTATTATAGATTTCCTCATTATGTTATTTTTAGCTCTTGCATGTATGGATTAATAATTTCCAATAAACAATATTTTTTAAAGATAAGATTAAAATGTCTACATATATAGGCTACTAATCGTAATCCATAAGCTAATAATTTCTCCCAATAATGCCTTATACTCAATTGCAACGTAGTACCCAACACTCTCGTTAGATGGCGTTAAAACTGGCAGCGGAAATACCCTTAATTATACTTGCTGATATCCTTGACAGTCGGGCTGTCAAAATATCATCATGGTTACCCTCGTCACAGTGAGACGTGATCCCAGCTTAACAGTGATGTAGGAATATTGGGCCAATTCGGTAAATAAGACTGTTTTATTTTTGAGGGTCTCGGTTGCTGGCTCTTTGACTAACAATTGAGACTTTTCGTAGGGAAAAGAGTGTGTTGTTTTTTTTTGTGTGAATGGTATTTTTGTGGAATTATAGTTATTGTGCATGAAGTGAACTTTCGGTTTGTTTAATGATATTTTCTGATGCAATTTGCTAAATGTTTGTTCAAAAGAATAAAATGAGGTACTTTTTAATCTACATTTTTTTTGCAACAATGTTTATTTAACTGTTGTTTAGCTATAATATAGAGTAGTCATTTTTAATTTTTTGCACAAACCATCCTAATCTTTGTAAGTTCCTAACGTGATATAAAACTGCGAACAATATTTTTTTCTATTAAATTAACCCTAGTAAGGTACTTTAAAAATCGTAATTGTTCAGACAAATTATTTTTGACAAAACTATAAGTGTTATTATTAAAAACCCTTACATACGCTAATATCCTTTTCAAAAACACCACACACACTCCCATACATCAAACGCCATGCATAATAAAACTCATATTTGCTCCAAAAAGATGGATTCCATTCATATCAGACATCAAATATCACCAAATCCATACATATTTGAGCATAATCCTCTATTCAAAGGGTATTTTGGCTCAACAATGAGCTATTGAACTGTCTATCGGAAGGTCCTGAGTACGTATCCCGGTTGTGAACTATTGTGGTAAAGGTATTCTTGGAAGATATTTGGATTATACGGGTTTTGATGTAAGTTATTAATGTGTAAGGGTTTGGTAAAGATTTTACGGAAGGTTACATGTTATGTTGTAAATAAGGTAGAGGATAAAGACACTGCATTAAATGATTTATGTCAAACAATATGTTACTCCCATTTTAGGGACGAGCCTAAAGCACTAAAAGAGGAATTTCGAAACCCCCCGAAGCCAGTGAAACCCCAAGCGACAGCTATGACAAACGATGAAAGCTAGCCTTATAAAAAATAAAAAATGATCTAAATCACTTTGTTCGACCCGGGAATCAAACCCCGGGATCTCGTGATCAACAGTCAGACACACTACCGACCGCGCCACAGAGGCAGTCAACACATAATTCTAAACATTCATTATACAGCTAAAACATAATCCATATCACATTTCAAAATAAATTATGATAATAGAATTTCAGTGCGAATATTTCGTTACAAACTCGATAAACTCTAGTCTATTCAACATTCACGTCGAGTAAAGCCGAGGAAGTTAAGTAATCTTCACACCTTTGTTTTAAAATAAGTCTTCATCGGATTACTCCGGCGCCGTAATCAGATAAGACATGGTTGGGTTTAGGTGCGACTGTGAGCGGGAAGCGGTTATAAAAGGCGTAATAGAAGAATAATTGTTTGGTTAGTTAAAATCACGATGTATTTGAAACAAATGCTGGGATATAAAATACTGTATTTGAGTATAATTAAAAAACTCTTTACAAGTTAACACTGTCACCGCAAAATGGTGGAGTCATTTTAGATTGACATTAGCGGAGTCACGCTGCTAAAATATTGCTTAATAAATCATAAAAATTATGTATGCTTTGTTAAATAAAATACGATGGGCTGTTCTGACAAGGTATACATACAATCAGTTAAAATTCGAAACTGTAATTAAAAAATGTATTGAACAATAAAAGCGAAGCTATTTAATAACATTCTCTATTGCAATATAAATCGCAATTTAACCCTAAGCCTCAAAATTTTTACATAAAACTTGGGTAAAACTAATCCACTGATTTTAAACCAGCCAACAAAATATAATAGAGATTAGAAATAAGTTAAGCCCAGTAATTAATAAAATCGCTAATCGCTACAATCAAGCAGTGAGACCTAACCTCGAACGTGCTAAATATACCTGGAACAAAGAGAAAAAAACATCTTAATAGAATTGTAAGTCGATGTTCCATTTGTTTGTGAAAGAAACATTGTTGTATTATATTACATGCTATTTACAATTACTACTGTTCAACAATTTAGTAAGAAAGAAATTTAGGATTATGAATTTACGATTTTGTTGTTTCACTTTTGTGTCAATTTAGATATATTTTGAACATAATTATCTCCAGAACCTTTGCTCTTTAGAAAGCAAGGCAGTAGTGTGATTGTCTTCACCTCATAATATTTATTAAACTTATAACTCTTAAAATCACTTCAAAATATTTATTACCAGCTTTTACCCACGACTTCGTCCGCCACCTGAATTTTCCCATGGTAGAGCGTCATTTTCCCGGGGTAAAAAGTAGCCTATGTCCTTTCGCGGGCATCAAAATATCTCCATACCAAATTTCATGCAAATTGGTTCAGTAGTTAAGGCGTGATTGAGTAACAGACAGACAGACAGACAGAGTTACTTTCGCATTTATAATATTAGTATGGATTATACTGTACTATAACTGACAAGAAAATAATAGAGGATATTCATTTCGTATAGTATTTTGACGGCCACTTAGTCGACTATTCGCTATCAAGTACCTTGTCAAATTTTACATATCTATCAACAATTAGACATAGTAAAATTATTTTTTTAGAAGTAGAATTCCAGTATTTTTAATTATTTCATTGATATAAGAGGAACGCTAGCTAGAAGTGCTCCTACTGTTTATAATTTGAGATCAAAATTATGACTCTTATAACCTTGCCACTTACCTTCTCTTAAATAAAAATATTTTTACTTTGATTCCACTTAACCCTTCTTCAATAAATATTCAAAGGGCCAAAAATAATTCAATAAAACGAAAATATTTTTCTAAACAATAACACTTTTTACTTTGTATCAAAGTAAATCTTTTGTCGGCCAATCTTTTCTTTCCTTTATCTTTGATGCGAGTGTTGTACCAACATAATTTGATAAAATGTTTGTATGGCTTTTGATTGTTGAAATGTGGGTGTAAAGGCGTTTTCTTTTATATAAATTTGAAATTATTCGATTCATATAAAGTATGGAATGGTTTGGTAATATTGAATGGATGGTTTGGTGCAATTGTTAAGATTTTCTCGAAGCCGTTGCCATTGTTGGAGCGCACGGTATTAACTCTTCATGTTTTATTTTTAAACGTGTTTTAAGTACGAAAAATCTTTTTTAATATAGCATTTTCACTGGCAAATATGATCTTAGAGTACCTTGATTGAAGGCGTCTTAACACAAATTTAGCTCGATTCATACGACTGTATTTTGAAATAATCAGTTATTATTTAAAAGAAAAATAAATATTAAGGAGATTTTTTAACTATGAATATAAAGAAACAACGTCAATGTGAATCAAAATTGCTCTAATTATTCGCATTACTATATATCTTCAGAACTTAAATGAACACCTATCAATATATAATTAGCTAAGACCTAGGAGAGCTGAACTGACAAGATATTACTATTCACGCTGAGCAGTCACATCGATTGTGCTGACACGTTTGTGCATTCATATAAGAAATGACTGATATATACTAGTTATATGAGTCGGCTTTGCTTGCATAGTTTAGCCATTCTTAGGAATCTTAATGATATGGGTTTTGTTTACTTATATTTGTTAATATCAACGCGTGTTATAAACGAAGGCGTAGGCAGAAAGCGTGTAAAATAAACCTACCACTTGCTATTAATAATGTTAGTCACGCAGAGTAAGAGGCAAGCCGTTTGCCATATACCGAGCATGTTATCAAACTCCGAGCTCCTTCGATCATTACAATAAAAAGTGAAAAATAATTAAAACAGTACTTTACCCAAACCTAGAATAGAAGTCAAGGTCTTTTGATTAGATGTCCAATACATCAGCAGTCAAACCATGAAGGACAGGCAATTATGAATTTTTCCTCGGTTCAATTATCGAATCTTCACTAATTACAATGACCGTGGCCACTGGTGCAACTAGTCATACAAGTAGAAAAATCTCAGTTAAGATTTTACGACCTCTAGAATCGACTTCTTCGTACCCTTTGAAGCCTGGATAATCCCAGCTCAAATAGTAAACCTTGATTGTTTACCGACCTGTGAGCGCAACTGGCTGTGAACGCATTAAAATAGGTTTAATACACGCCAAAATTAATTAAAATAGATTAATCGTTTAAGCCATCAAACCGAATCCAATTAATGGCATATAACAGGTTGTTTAAAATATCACACAGTTTTATAATAATCGTCAGTGGTACACTATGATTCGCCCTGAGGCGCAATCAGTTTTCAAGGTATACGACTGCCACGTAGAGGTCTCGGGTTTAAATCTTAGGTGGCCAAAAATGTATTTTATGAGGTTCCCCAGTAAGAATTTCGCAGAAATTGCCTGCAGATAAAGAGTCCGTCCATCCTGCGCTTGAGTTTTCTTACTGGACGTGTTAGTTATCCATTATCCCGTTGGGCTATGTGAGTGAAGGAATAGAGAGTGTACCTATGTATTGTGCACACATTTGAACACTATAAGCAAAGACATGCACCATTGGCCGGTTATCGCTTACATTATTATTACATTATGGTGTGGTCTAATTTATGAAGTCTATTTCGCTTGACTCGACGACTAAATGAAGGTGGTTTAATTTCAGAGGAAGTCTAAAATCCACTGACATCAAGTTGTCGACAAATGTTGGCGGATTCAACCCACATGCCTTACATTTCTAGTACATAGTAGTGGATAATATATTATTATAGCCATATCATAGATTCAAAATTCAGGACTATTAGGTACTTAGAATTTCTTATCAAAGCAATGTGGTCAAGGAAATAGATGTGTAAATAATTATAATGGCAAACGTATGTACTAATATTATCGGTACTATCAAGTATCGAGGGTTTGACATTAAAAATGTACTGCAAAAATAGTTCCTATAGCGCCCGCAAGAGGCGTTGATGAAATTTTCAAACATTTTTCTCGATAGCTAGCTGGTTGTTTCGTTAGTCATATTTAGGCCAGAAATATTTTTGTACATTTTATTTTAATTCCTAAAATGTATAAAGTTACTTAATGATTTATTTTTTTTGTTACAGATTCGTTGATAAATGGAACACCAGAGATTCTGACACGAAGAAACATAAAAGGGTAAGGTTTAAAATTCACTAGAATTTCCACAAAAGGGTCCGCAACCGATTTTCACTAAGAATAACTAATTTTTTTTAAGAAAGTAATATAATTCTTTTTACATTTTCACCCTAAAATTCCGGTTATCTTTGTCACAGACTAACTGATTATATTCAATTATTAGGTCGGGGAAAAGTCTTTTCGCATTATAGTATGTATGAACTTTAATAAAATCTTTTCTCTTCACAAAAAAGCTCGATATTTGGGTACCTTACGAGCTCACTGAAAGAAACCTAATAAACCGTGTACCCATTTGTGATACTTAAAGCCAAAGAGATTTTATTACAAGTTCATTCTATAATGCGAAAAGACTTTTTCCCCGACCTAATATATTCAATCCAATTGTATGACAATTCACGGAACTGTCTCCAAGCGGTCTTCACTGAAGTAATTATATTAAGTCGGCCTGCATCATGCGTTCCACTTAATTAATGGATAGATACTTCTAGGAATACATTAAATAAATCTAGTAGAGTATGCCTATTCATCATGAATTTAATAATATTGAATTTGAATTCATAATTTAATTATTTTTCTCGGTATAAAACTAGAGGTAGTGATAGTCATGCACTTCACAAAATTAAGGGTTTAAGTCCTGCGTCGTTAAATTCTTATTATATTTTAGTTTCATTTACTTTCCACAATAATTATATTGCTGCAAAATCAAAAACGCGCATAAGTTCTTTATTCATTGCCCGTTATAGTTACGTAAGCGGTAAGAAACCTAAATCAGACTACATTTAAATAATGATTATTTATCAACTGGTTTCACATCGGAGATGCCTGGGAAGAATATCAGTTGCGGAGTACTCGTAACCTGTGGTCCTGTATGACAAGATGTATGGATGTGAATGAAGCAAGGGAAGTTTGTAAGGATCGTACCAAGTGGCGTTCTTTGGTCTCTGCCTAACTCCTATGGGAAAAAGGCACGATACTTTTGTATGTATGTAGTATGTGTCTTACTGTAATTACTGTGTCCCACTTAAAATTCCTTTTAGCTCAATTTATATACACAGTGCCTTGTTTCATATTCTATACAATTCTATCTCTACACACAAATATTTTGCACTTATGTATATTATTAGTATTATTACTAATAGTTTAATAACTAATAAAAGCCACACGTTTCCTGGTAGTACTATAACTATATATTATACTATACATAAATTACTTCTATTCTCGTATGCAGAGCCTTGAAGCCACGTGACCAGCTCGCATTCAAGTCTGGTCACGTGGCTACTCGGAGTGCAAACAGAAAATGCCAGACAACAATGCAAAGGTAGAAGTGCTATATGACAATGTAAGGCACACTAGACAACAAATAGCTTATATAAATTAAAGTTAAGTTAAAAAATATAAAGGGTTTTGAAAATGATAGAATGTATACATATATTTTGAAACTTTCAAAAGGCAGTTGACACAATTTTATTTCAACACCCACATAAAATAGAAAAACTCAGATATCTTGGCAAAGTTTTCAACACAAAATACTAAATCGTGGGTTCGATTCCCACACGGAGCAATTATTTGTGCAATTGTTTCGAGTCTGGTTGTACTTTGCGTCCGTTGTTTGATGAATCTGTAACAAAAAATAAATTATTAAAAAAATACAGACATCAAAGTCCTCACGACACAAGAGCAATTCTTAGTGCGGGAGTTTTCTTGCTAAAAAAATAAATAAATAAAAATTAATAAATCAAGGCATCGCGTAATATCTAAAATATCGTTACCTTTAAAAAGACCCGTGTAATAATTATAGAATTATCTATACACACGATATCTACGTTGCCTTACCGGAGTTTTCTTCCTCCAAAGAACTTTACTTTAGGAAATGACGTGCTGATTAAGAAATTAATTAACACTGGAGTGTAAAGGTAGAGGAAAACATCGTGAGGAAACTTGCCAGTTTTTCCTCATACTTTTTAGTTGTGTTAGCACTTTGCCAAGTTACATTAGGCCAAGGTGGCGGATTTGAACGTTTGAAACAGTCAATCAGGCTAAAAGCATTTTCTTAACTGAAAAAATGTTTTTCTTTCCAAAACTTTTCTTTTGGACGCTTGTAAATAATTCTTATTAGTTGAAGAATGGCAGTTTTTCTGTCAGCAGACTACCAACTAGACTTTTAGTATAGCCTAGTTATAAAATTGGTCTATAAAAGTTTGGCTTGAAGTAAGAAATAACTACGATAAAAAAACAATGTTCGTATTACCGGACGAAAACCCATATAAAACACTAGCTGACCCGTGCAACTTCGCTTGCGTCACATAAGAGAGAATGGGTCATAATTTTCCCCGTTTTCCCCGTAGCGTGATGATATATAAGCCTATAACCTTCCTCGATAAATGGGCTATCTAACAATGAGAGAATTTTTCAAATCGGACCAGTAGTTCCTGAGATTAGCGCGTTTAAACAAACAAACAAACAAAGAAACTCTTCAGCTTTATAATATTAGTATAGATTATATAGTACTAGCTGACCCGCGCAACTTCGCTTGCGTCACCTAAGAGAATGGGTCAAAATTTTCCCCGTTTTTGTTACGTTTTTCGTTGCTGCTCCGCTCCTAATGACCGTAGCGTGATGTTATATAGCCTATAGCCTTCCTTGATAAATAGGCTATCTAATACTGAAATAATTTTTCAAATCGGACCAGTTGCTCCTGAGATTAGCGCGTTCAAACAAACAAACAAACAAACTCTTCTGCTTCATAATATTAGTATAGATAGACGATCTCAGCCACCAAGTCGTTAAATATCACCAACATTGGTTAAGTTTACAAACATCTATATCTATGCAAAGGAAAAAAAAGTAAAATTAATTTTGTAAAAAAATACTATGATAAATTTTGCACCTAGTACTTTCTGTGTCTACTTTTTTAGCTTCAGCTTCAGCCTTGACAATCACTCAATATTCCAAAAGCATATTTAAGAAAAATACACCATAAGTTTAAAAGAACCTAAACCAACTTAAGTGCTAGTTTTATCTTGAGCATAATAAACAAGAAATCTATCATAATTTACTCCATAATATTTTGACACCCTTAACCCTTTGAAGAAAGCAACCCTCCCATCAACTGTATCTAGATTAAACCTAATCCCTTACTATAGAAACGGTTTCAAAGATCCTTTCAATAAGGGTCCCAGTTTAATTGATGAAAGGATAGTTTCGGGATGGGGATACTGATCGGGATTTTCCTTATGTGCTTAGGATATTAATTGCAGGGAGAGTAAAGATTAAAGAGTATGTAACGTAATAGTCGCTCTATCCTATAGTAGTTTGCGTAAAGGTTTATGCTATCGCGCGACAAGGGTGTGTAAAATTGATTTGAAAATTCATTATTTTATTAATTACTTTATACATTAAGCAAAATATTACGTTAAGTTATTTACATTTTTAAATATTGTAATATTTTTAACATTTTCTAAACAGTTGATAAGCTGATCTTTTAGTTGATATAAGCACAAATTATAAAACAATAATAAGTAACTTTGTAGTCAAAGGTTTAATGCAACAATATAAAAGTTAAAAAATAATTGAGTCATACCTAAAAAAAAATCAAATCTCAATAAAATAAAAATCCTGCTAATTACAAGATTTTGTTTTTAATTCGCCAAATAGACATATTTTGAGAGTACTACTAAACCAATATAGCTTAAAAAGTCCAGCATGCTTTCAAAATCTATTTCAAAAGCTCCCATTTTAAAACGGACAAAATAATGCAACGTTCATACAATCCTTCATAATATCCTTCCAAGAATAGTTTTCATATATCACTGTGTATTCTACAATGTCTCAAGATACGAGACGATGTAAAATATAGATATTAAAATTGGAAACAAACAGAGTGTGCTCCGAACAAAATTTATGTGCCTTGTTTGAAAGTAAGGAACGAACGGGCTGTCTGTTACACCGTAGCGTAATATGGAATTTTTGTAAACATAATGTTTTATGTCTCTGTTTTCTTGGAAGAGTTATAACTGATATATAAAAGTATTACATTTTGCTAGTTTTGTGTAGTACCTAGGAAGAACAAGTGTAGTTGCGCTCATCGGTTGGTATATGATCAATTGTTTTAGTAACCTATGTCGTGGTTATTTCCTGAATAAAGCGTGTTCCAGTTAAACATTTGCCAGCATCGAAATGCATATCAAAAGTCCGCAGTAAATAGGATCAAGGATAACAACACATTATAATAATATTGGTGAGAAAAAAAACTATTCTCCACCATTAGCTTATTTATTTCGAGAAATAAATCAATGTATTGACAGATTTTTTAATCACTTTTAGTCCTAATAATTAGGGGCAAAGAAAAAATCAACTACACTGGACAAGACATAACCAAATACAGAGTTGTTTTATTTTAAATACCCACATACTTTCTAAAATAAAATTTTCATTTTGCATTACTCTACAGTGTAATAGAGACCATATAACTTGGCTCGCAGTAAGACGACACGCAAACAGATCGGGGCGACCATAAACATGGCCTGACATCTCTCCTATTATTGAAGAAGGATTTGTCCTTCTTATGTTACTGATAGCTGACAGTATCAGTGTTATAGAAAAAGTATCGAATAACTGTGTTACTTTTTTAAAAGTTTTGTTGAAATCGTATGGAAAATATAATCGACCTTTGGGTTTCCAAAGTTTTGAGTGTGAGTTTCTCATTTCGTAATTTATAGTAAAGCGAAGAAGTAGGTAGGCTAAACTATACGTAGATGGTGTCATGCTAGAATTGACTTGATTGATCAAAGTATTGGGTAAGGGCAAAAACTTTAAAAAAGTTTAGTTTATAAAAGTTAGACTATCTTTAAGTGTTAACGAGTCTTCCAACATTTGGTAATTTGTGCTAATTGAGATATTCAGTTGTATTGCAATCAGTTACAATACGTCTTCAATCTTAGAATTACTATAATATACTATTAAGAAAACTGTTTATTAAAATATTTTACTCTTAATAGCAAAGTTACAATTTACGACCTAAACAAAAGCAAAACCATAGTTCAGAATCACCTCTAAAACATTTTTCCCGCATAAATTCAAGTAAATCCCACACAATATACAACGTACATCCCTCTCATAATCCGAATATATTACTACTACTTCGCAAACAACGGGTATGCTTCGCAAATGTTATAAATTTGCGAAGCGCATCCACACTACACGAAACCCTACTTAGCGGTAGTTATTAGCAAAGAAAAATTTCCACGCAGGCAAGTTTTTAATATACTAATGCATTGTTTCAACTTTAAAGATATTTGCAGAGCATTTTTCATTCGAATAAGTGAATTATGGTGACTTTACTTAGTGTTTTTTGGAATGGAAATGTAAATATGGATACGAGGACATTATGATGCTGATGTCTCTTCAATATTTTTTATTCAAGTACTCCTTTTTGGAGAGGCGCAAGTAATGTGCCACAACCTTATTTATCATGCATATTTTTTTAAAAATAAACGTGTCATCTCCTTTTAGTTATCGATAAGTTCAAAGTTTATTAAAATAAAGTCAAACACGACTCTTGGTAGAGATTTTGATTAATTGTATAATTACAATGTCAGTTTGTTAGCTATAGTTATCAAAATAATCATGTCGGTTTATTTTAATTTTGTAAAGATAAGTAGGTAAAGAAAAAAAAGCAAACAACAGTAAACATCATTTTAATTAACCTATTAATTAAGGTTAACCTATAATGTACTTCTTTTTTCTCTTTGCAGACTGACATCCAGAAGTCAAAACGAAGAAGACAATGGTGAGTAATTTATTTTCTTTCAAACTGTTTCTTAGATATTCTGAACTGAATTTGAGCAGAGATTTGGTTTTTAAAACATTTCCAATATATGTATGTATTAATCAGGATTGTATGCAACGTCAGATTATGTGTACACTGTTGGTCTTATTTACACAGGGGTGTAAGTGTCACGCTTCCAAAATCAATATCTATACTAGAATAAAATTTATTTTTAATGTCATCATTTTTGAAATACCTAACCAGTCTCAACAGTTTTTGTTTTCAGGAGCGTTGCACACAAACGTGATTACAGTACAAATACAAAGTAATCACAATAAAACCGAATGAAACTGGGTACCAAAGCTAGTCTACTTACACAACAAAAACAGCAAACAAAGAACATCATACCTCTAACTTATATGCATCAAACTATTTTAAACTTAGTGGCGTCGCAAAGTTCCCGTTGAGTATACATTGCGCGCTCTTGTTACGATCACTTCAAATAGCGAACAGAAAGATCAATGTATACTTTGTCTTTCTTTATTTCCAACTTTATTGAGGTCAATATAACTTTCGCGTTGGGAGACTATTATCTAATATTACAATAGAATTATACGTCATGTACCGTGTTAAGTTTGATTTTTTTAACACATTACTATCCCACTGCTGGGCAAGGGTCTCCTCGGGAATTTAAAATTTTGCATGTCCTCAAAAAATGAATCAGACAAATGTTAGGCATGCAAGGTTTCATTAATATTATGTTTTTCTGCAAGTAATAATTATTATTATGTCTAATACAAAACTTCGAAAATTCAATGTTGTCTTGCCTAGGGTTCGAATGCTTTTGTAAAGCTTTCACGGCTTAGCTGCTGCCGATTTTGATAAAATTTAGAATGTAGATAGTTTAAGATTTTTCTTTAGGTATCTGTTATAGGCTGTTTTACAAAAAAAAAACACTCATAAGTGGATTAAATAAGGGTTGAAAGTTGAAATCCATGTGTGTCACGCTATATAATAAAGCGTTGATGCAATATTATATTATTTACCAACCTTATTTTCCTGGATATCGCAAGTATTCTGAATAAATGTTTGTGGTGATGGTTTTTGGGGTATTCGACGTTTGTTTATTTAAACAATAAATGGAAATCATTACAGTTATACATTTCGCACTAAAGCATTTATTTTTGGTTTATAAAATTATGTAGTTATATATTTTTTGCCAATATCAACGTTCAATAATGTATAAAGTATATAGCAGGTATTAAAATAATATCTCTATTCTATTTTATCGAGTAGTTAGTTGTCAACCCAGTGTCAAAGTTGTTCAAGTCGCCTGCAAGGCCTTTGATATGGATTACCGACCATTATTTTGGTTGACAACAACCGGGACTGACGTTTTACTTGACCTCCACAGCACGGAGACGCTGAGTTCAAATAAAACTATGCGGTCACCCATCTATGGAAAGACCATGCCAACGATTGCTTTACAGATCAGTTACCGACCAGTGAGCACAACTGGCTATGAAATCCTCGAAATAAAAATTTCTCTGAGAATTACGTGATATAAAGAACTTCTAACTATTTCATTGAATCCTAAAGCGTGAAGTGAAGCGTAGGAAGTGTTTTTAACTTCAAATGTTAGGAAAACACTTAGCCATCGCAGTTTTAAGAACTTTACCAAATTTTTAAAAATTGTTCTTTAAATATGTTTTTGTTACGTCAACCGTAAGCCTAACCAAAAAATAATCGGCCATACACGACCACTGCAATTTTGTTTCCTAAAAAAGCCGGAACTACAAAATTCCTTTTACCGATAAAGCCATTATTCCAAGAACACACGTACCCATGTTTTCCTTTAATTCTTCGGAACGAACTAGAAAAACACTATTCCCTTTCATATCTTGATCTTCTTGACGCGTTTTGCCGCCAAA
Organism: Anticarsia gemmatalis; assembly: GCF_050436995.1. NCBI lineage: Eukaryota > Metazoa > Arthropoda > Insecta > Lepidoptera > Erebidae > Anticarsia > Anticarsia gemmatalis. Next base: position 2,098,204 of record NC_134767.1, on the reverse strand, counting down.
AGTAATTGTTCTCGAGATAAAACTAACACAATGTTCTGAAAGACTTTCTAAGATGTATTTTGTTCTATTTTCTGGTAGATTCTTGAGGATTTGTTGCGGAATTTAAGGAATAGCCTTTTGAAGTTATTTGTTTGAATGAGTACTTTTTGGTCTAAACTGTTGTGGAATGTGGATAAAGATAACTTTTGTAGGATAGGATGTGGTGTTATTACTTCATATTGTTGTGTCAAATTTTGAGTGGCTTTCTCCGGTCTTTGCCTTCCCCTACGCGCAGAACATTAGTTTTAGCCGATATTGTCGATATTTTCTATCATCATAATTCAATGATAATTTACATATTAATGAATGAACGATGAGTTTGCATCAGTGGAGTGAAGAATAAATATAAATAAACTAGCTCCGCAAACGTTATTTTGCCATATAAACTAAAATGGCTATTAGAAAATAGGGGTTGGTGATAAAATAGTAAAAATTTTGGGTCGTATATATTTATTAATGCGACAAAATAAAAAAGTTTAAAATAATGATAAAAGATGTTAACGGTAGACAACCCTTCGGTACCACTGAGGGATATGAAAAATAAATATTGGCCGATTCTCAGATCTACTCAATATGGTCACGAAATTTCATGAGAATCAGTCAAGCCGTTTCGGAGGAGTACGAAAAGGAACATTGAGACACGAAAATTGTATGCATAAGATTTATTAGCAAACAGATAGTATAGTAAAATGACGTCATATGCACGTCCAAACAACGACAACAGACTGTTTTCTGAAATCTAATCAATGTTGTTAATCGATTTTAGTTCCAGTTTCACTTCAGCATATAATTTAATCACAAATCAAAAAAAAAAAAAAAAAAACAAAAATCAAAAATGTTTATTTCGTTATCTCGTACAACAAAAAAATATTTCCAATGAGGGATAGGCAGACCAAAGAAGACCACCGGCTACAATCCTTGTTAATAATCATTAATCAAATGCTACTTTTACACAATAACTTTTATTTATAAAATATCTTAGCAAAGATTGCCAGTTTTGTATATAAATAAAAACTCCAGGTATTAAATAAAGACCTAACATCACTTGAAAGTAAAGACATCCGCTGTATTTGAGAACTTCCAGTGTAAACGTGAAGTGTTCCGCCCGTTTACTACAAATGCACTTTAGATTCTTCAAGTTTGCACTAAGAATGTGCTTGGTTAGGACTTTGTCGAGGTATTTGAACTTGAATTAGGTTTAATGTTTCAACGTAGGTTTTAAAATAGGATGCCACTGACCAGCACGACTTTGCTCTAGTGTTATATAAATTAGGTTTCGAAAATAAACATGATTTTAAGCCTTTAGTTGTCTTTTGAAGTAGATCAGTAATTTTAGAGATGAAGGCCTTTAGAGAGAAATACTTTTGCATTCATAATATTTGTTAAAGTTATGGGAAAGTATGAATATTACATGCAATGCATACTAATACATGCAATCATACATTATTATTAAGACTTTGCCCTTTAAATGAGACGAGAGAAATATTTTTAATAATAAAAAAGACCTACTATCAAACATCTACAATCCTTAATCTAAATCGATTCAGCAAGGCCTTGAGATTTACACACTTCTGAACGGCTTTGGAACTTCAATTATAACTTAATCAAAATACGGACGCTTAAAATTCATCCATCATCATTAAAACAAAAGAAGCAATCATCCAAAAAGTTAAAAACAACTGCAACTTTCTCTTAAAAACAAAGATTTACGAAATTGAACATCAACGAAAAGATTTACCCCAACACTGTAACAACGAAACGATCAAATTCTCGAAAATTCGACAACTTTCCCGCTGTACGTCCGTAAATGAAAATTTGAGACGAGTCCCAAAAGTTTAGGGGACCATTGTCACCTTTGATACGTTTATCTTGATAGCGAAATGAAATCTGAAGGCTTTAGATCAAAGGTTCGTGAAGGACGAATTCTCTAAATACTTCCTCAAAATGCCTTTGAACGGCATAAATCAAAAACACCTGTAAAAATGCCTACACGTTATAGGAGGAAAAAAAATCTTGAGAATTTTCGGACCCGAAAACTTCGCCACATTTTCTAATACAAGTCTTTGTAGGCAGACGGGAATTCCAGAAATTTTTCAACCCGAAACTTGGTTTGTTTCCTTAGGATTCCACGTAGAATATAGATAGGGATAATTTTGTGTATCTGTTATGAACATTTTTGTATAAAAATTACAGTATTAAAATTTTGTTTTGACCTTTAAATTACATTATGAAGAAGTTGATCCATAACTAATGTATAACCTGGTTGATTTTAACATTTTTATGCTTGAGTGCGATGAAAAATACATGGTTCATCTCTTTTACTCTTTAATAACATCAGAAAATAATGATCTAAGTATATGCCTCCCACGCAAATGACCCAGAGTTCGATCCCGACGCTATTAAGTATATCATTTTTCTAAGATATTATTCGTATATACGAAATGATTATCACTTGTTTTTACGGTCAAGAAAAACATTCTGATGCAACCGTGCATTCCTAAAAGATGTTCATCGCAATTCTAGGAGTTATGCAAAGTTTCTAACCTGCACTTGGCCAGCGTAGGGAGTTCGTAAGTTCCTTCGTAATTCTGAATCAAGACCCTTGGCAAGCAGCGGAGCAGTAATTGGGTTAAATATATTTATTTATTTATTGGAAACATTTATAAAAGCTGACAAGACGATAAGATATCGCATGATTGAACAATATATTATGTATGTATTTGTATGATATTTCTCTTATAACAGAATATTGTGTGGTATTAAACTGATTGGATTATCTCCTAGCCTAACAGAATCTGATAAAATATTTATCATTCGAGATCGTATAATTGAATAGCAATACATAGCGATCAGTTTGCTTAGTATATAACTCAGTACAATATACATACACTATAATTAATATAATAACTATCTTTTGCTACCATATTTTTGGAAAATATTTGGTGCAATGGTTAACGTGGTCAACTCGCCGCAATAACTGTAACGCCGCGTGTGGTGGGTTCGAATCTCACCCGGGGCAAATATTTGTGTAATGAGCACGAGTATCTCTTCTGAACCTGGTTGTTAATGTATCTATATAAGTATGTATTTGGAAGCATTTATTTATCAGTTAATTGGTTACCATAGTACAAGCTGTGGTTAGTTTGGAATTGAATGACATAATAAATGATGAGGAATAACTGAATGATAATGAATTGTGAGTTGTCCAATGATATTTATTCATATTGTTTTCTCATTGCGTAACAATTCCCTGGTTTTAGACTGTTAGGAGTTACGTTTTCCAATACACATACAGACAGGCATTATCTAAAATTATTTGGGAACTAACGTGAATAATTAATTCTACTGAAACTTCAAACACGTCACGAAACGTCAAACAATCAAAAGTAAAATGCGTGTTCGCGTAAATTCCCGTGTAATATTGCTACTGTTATGGGTTTTTAGTAAAGGTATATAGTAAGTAGTAATGAGTTAGTTGTTATGACTGAACGCTGCTTAAGAAGAAGAAGAAGTGGTTGTGGTAAGAAGCTACACTCTTTAAATTTGAGTGTTTTTTCTGAGCCTGGTTGTCAACTTATCTATATGAGTATGTATTTAGAAGTATATAAGTATGTTTGTAAGTTATTTAGTTTCCATAGTACAAGCTCTGCTTAGATTGGAATCAAATGTCCGTGTGTGAGTAGTCCAATGATATTTACTTCTTAATTATTATTTATCAGCTTTGACTGACGGGGGGAAATGACGGGGCAAAAGCTAGTACTCGTATTTCTAGAGTCTATGCGTTATTCTGATTCATAAGATGCCACACTGTCCAGTTTCATCAAAAACCATTAATTTGTTTTTGCACGCGTAACAAATATCCATCCACACAACTTATAATTAAGTTATTAGAAAGATGTCTAGATTAGTGGGATCTATTCTAAATAAACGTCTATAAGGAGGAAGTACTGGAAGTTCCATAAGATAACTCCATAAAATAATCAATAATACAAACTAGAGTCTAGTTCAAGTATACCTGATTTCCCTAACGATTTCTTTTAATACCACAAAGTGAGTACCGATGCCGTACATTGGGGAGTTAGAATAAAACCGTTCAATAGCTTCGGCCGTTCTTCCTTAATAGTATAAAACGTGTTAGTTTGTCAGGATGGATGGTTAGATGGGTTGTAGGATGGATGCAAAGATGGATAGAGGGATGGACGATTGGATAGTTCGATTGATACTACCGAAAAAAAAATCGGCATAATGCAATTTTCAAGGCCCAACTCTCTTCTACTCTAGCAGGATACCTTTGTTCAGCAGTGGGATAAAAGTAGGTTAGTAAAAAAAATCGTAATTATACATCTTAAACCAATTATATTATTAGGCATGTTTGTCAGATGCAATTGAGATCTGAGATTCATAAATTCTGGCAGTATTATCTTGCCTGCAATAATTACTTGGAATAAAAACCACGCATGGAATGTCGGAAAATGAATCAGGAAATAAAGTGTAAATGAATCCGTATGATTCAGCAAGTCTTCCCAATAAATTGAAAAGGAAAAAAACAAGTGTAGTTTACCAAGGCCTTCCTTTAACTCGTAAAGCGGCACAGGGGTCTATATTTGGCACAGGACCTCTAAAAGGATCGGCTAAACAGTACCTTTTGTTATTTGTACGCCACTTCCAACTCAATTTGGTAGTTCAAACTTAGGTTATTTCCTATGGGAAATTTTCTTCAAGCGCGCTTCATACGGAGGTAAATTGATTCTTGAAAGCTTATTTTCTTTTTAATATAATGTTTTCTTGATTTTTATGGAGTCGCTTGAGGGTAGCGATCGCGTTTCGCTGCAGTTATGTTGCTTTATTCATTTATTGGATATTCGCTTCTGTTTTGTTCGCAATTTGTTCTAGATGAATAAATATCCATACATCTATTTGAAAATCTTTTAGGCTTAACAACTCGCTCGTTTCGGAGAAGACCCTTGCTTAGCAGTGCAGCAGTGGGACAGATCTAAGTTTAAAAAAATATAGATATTACGTTAGCCATGCATAATAATATTAAAGTTTTCTGGCAAATTTGCAGCAACCAGTCGACTGATAAGTGTGTTTTTTCACTACATATAAAATTTTGCATGCTCTATGCCAAGTAATATTGAAGTTTATCCAAGCCAAACCACTAAAAGCTGTTTTCAAAAATCTGGCACCAGAATATAGCGTTAAAAATGCTATAACACATTTATATGTACATACTGGTATACATACACAACATACCCACAAAAATGCAGTTACAGCCGAGTGGTAGTTGGTAACTCCCACGCATGTGGTCGCAGGTTCGAACCCGAGACAATACACGAGCTCACCAATGACTTTTCAAGGTTATGTATGTTAAGTGTGTATTAGAAAATTAAAATAAAATAAAAAGAAAATTAAAAAACAATATTACACATAACTGCACGTTTGGCGCAGTGGTTTAAGCGGTCACCTCGCCGCAACAACCGGAGCGCCGCGTGTGGTGGGTTCGAATCCCACCCGGGACAAATCTTTGTGTGATGAACACGAATATTTGTTCTGAGCCTGGATGTTAATGTATCTATATAAGTATGTATTTAGAAGTATATAAGTATGTTTATCAGTTATTTGGTTACCATAGTACAAGCTCTGCTTAGTTTGGAATCAAATGACCGTGTGTGAATTGTCCAATCATATTTATTATTTATATTTATCATTTACACATTATCATTTTTCTCGATTCAGAATTCTGTTTCACTAAATTCAGCTGTTTAGGCCTTAAAGCAAAATAAACAGAACTACATCTCAGTGTATTTAAAATGTATAGGCTTCTTAAGTTATGTATGATATGTGTTAATAATATTAGTGTATGATATTTGTCTGACAGATATAGGGTTGAATGAGCACGGTTAAGACCGTTGTCTAACATTTGAAGGATACCCTTTAAGTGTTAAATATTTATGAGACACCGTGTATGGATCTGAAACCAATTAAATAAATTATTTTCATTCAAAAGTAACTTTTAATAGTAATTACGACACGTGTTTAGTAATTTAGCGTTATGCGTACCAACTGTGATAGTTTAATAACTTAAAACTGGCTTCTGCTCGCGATTCTTAACGCAGAAAAAATCGACATAGAATATTTTTTATTGCTTTTATTTTAAATATAAACTAAACCACCAAGATGCACAAATCTCGATCCTCTACACTAAGAACAAAATAAGTTTCTACTACATTCTAACTGGAAAAGCTAGCAAAACATTTGATTCTAAACGTTATTTCGTATCGATACATTGGATCTGACCGCAGACCGCAGTGGCTGTTCCGACACAGTAACACGGCACACGTGGCATGTAACGCGTCACATACATGCTATATTGGAAACATAGTTTTAGAATTGTGGAAACCTAAACGTTTAAATTTATTTAAAAGTTTAATACAAATTCTAAATACTAACTACTAGTCTTAAAGCCGATGAGCATTTTAAGGTTCATAATACTTTAGGTGCTACCCGTTAATTTGATATTTTCAGGAATAATGAGCGTAGTCTATAAAATATGGTTGTCTTTTTATGTCCGATCTCGACGTTTCAACAAACGTTTTACGGACGATAGTCGTAAGTCTGCCGGGTTCCACTAATTAATAACTAATTTTGACTTCTTAAACAACACGTTAACATCGAAATTCGAAACATATTAATCTATACTGATAATATAAAACTGAAAAGTTGGTTTGTTTGAACGCGCCAATCTCAAGAACTACCGGTACGAACCGAAAAAAAACGTTTTATCTTGAATTTAATATCATTCCATGACTCACAGGAGTAGAGCAGAACCCTATGACTAAAAGGCGGTAGTCGCACTATAAAATGTTCCTCCATCCAAATCCAAGCCTCAATAAAACTCCTTAACTTTATCATAAGCAATCCGTTAAGATTAACAAAGCCAGAAAATTGTGAAACTTGCTAAGTACACCCACATATCATCATGTGTGTCTGACCCTCCGTAGATTAGGTGACCGCTGCCCAAAACTTTACTAATTAAGAGTACCCGACACCACTCAGTGTCTGTTAATTAATCCAACATATACGTATACATGTTGTCCAACTTGTTGGGTTTAGAGTTCTCGATTAATTAATTGCTTAGGAAATAATGACAAATATAGTTTTAAGGGTTCCAGTTGGAATTGGGGTTCGGTTTGTTTGCGAGTTGTTCTAACTAGGTTTCAATTCTTTTGTTCTAATTTTGTATATCTATACTAATCTATACTAATATTATAAAGCTGAAGAGTTTGTTTGTTTGAACGCGCTAATCTCAGGAACTACTGGTCCGATTTGAAAAATTCTTTCAGTGTTAGATAGTCCATTTATCGAGGAAGGTTATAGGCTATATATCATCACGCTACTATCAATAGGAACAGAGTACCAGTAAAAAATGTTACAAAAACGGGGAAAATTCTGACCCGTTCTCTCTTATGTGACGCAAGCGAAGTTGCGCGGGTCAGCTAGTGTTAGATAATATGATTTCGTTCTCGAAGTTCTGATAATAAGGCACAAGGTATTATGCCACTGATGACGTCACTAGGTTTAAGGAGAAATTTCAGTCAGCAAAAAATTTACATCACGGGCACCTAGATATGTTTTTGTAATGCAGTAATAGTGAATTCGAGGAGCTCATGGCTAAGTTACATCAGCCGGGCGGATCGATCTCTCAGGTTAAGCTACGCTTGCCAAGGTTGGTCTGGGAATGGGTGACCATTTTATGTACCGATTTTCTCCGTGTTTCGGAAAGCGCGTTTAATTGTGGGTCCTAGCTGTCTTTTTCAAAGATATTTAACAGTCGTTGCCAGCAAGCAGTCAGAAGCTTGAAAGTCTAACTAATACAATCTTTTAATACATTATGTATGTACTAGGACTTCAAACCATGAAGAGGGTGTATTCCAAATAGAGAGAGCTTACAAAATCTGATGTCTAGATTCTGACCCCATTACTCACAAAGGACTTATCGGTTCAAACAGATTTTGTAATAAGCAATCCGAATATGACGTCACACGGATTTTAGAAGAGCGATGAAATTGACTTTGAGGATCATCCAGATATCTGGATGGTAGGATCAGTTGCGGTAAACGATATGTGGGTTAAGCAACCCTTGGCCCGGTCATTCCATAGATGGGTGACCGCATAGTGGTAGTGTTTGAGCTGGGCGTCTCCGTGCTTCGGAGGGCACGTAAAATGTCGGTCCCGGCTGTTGTCTACTAAGATAACAGTAGTTAAGCAAATAATTTTAAATTTTAATCAGTTAAAAACATAAGAAAGAAATAAGCGATACCCACTGATTACAAATCCTATGAAACATAATATATGGATCATAAAAAAATATAAGTCAATGTATACGGCTACATAATTAAAATAGTAAATAAAATAATATTTACTAGTAAAAAAATTATACATGTATAATCTCGATGTAAAATATGTTTTTATTTTTAACGTCAATTATCCAGTGGCAATGTTTTTTTTGTTGTTAATCAGAGTATTGGAAACTGCTGCTTGTCGGATTCATTTTTACAAACTAAGCATTTTTTTTGTTCAATGTTTAGTTTATATTTAGCTACCAGGTATACTAATAGTAACTTTATCATTAATCATAATACTGTGTAGAGCTCAAAACGTTTTAAAAAGAAATTAATTTTAAATTGTAAAAAATATTGTGTCAAAATTATATTATTAAATACGGGTAACAATGATCGCTTACGCAAAATCCATAAGTTTTGAGAGTCTAGTAAAATAGCTCTGATATCCCCTTTTTGTAAAATTTACATGCAGCTTGCAATAAAATTAAAAACCACCAAGAACAGTCATATTTTTTTTAATTTTTAATTAAATATTAACTTTCTAATTCATAAACACACTATAAACCTATTTTAGTTAAAATGCTACTATAATATGTTTTCTCTTTTTCATTTCGCTAAGGAGTGAAAGAAACAAAACACTTTATAAGCCTTTCATAACTTCATATATTTTTATGAATAAGAGGGTAACTGTTTAATATACATCGTTTAATTTTTTATTTCTCATGCAGTGTTTTGTCACTTTCAATGAATTTTTAAACTGTAGATGAGTGAAAAAGACAAAATTCTTGAGCTTACACTACATTTATTAGAAAGTCAGTAAGCCTTACCTAAACCTTTGATACAAGAGCACACGTAATTAAAAATAACTGCTAACAAAACAACTCCCTACCTACCAAAACAAAAGCACGTACACAAACATTTTTGAAAACAATGCGTGTCCATATTTAAAAAGTTTCGTCAATATTCCATACAAACTGTTGTAACACAACTTTAGGAGCTACGCGTATTCTGTTTAGTGAATAGGGATAGCCAACGACAGAAACATGTATACAGTCAAAGGATTTTTTGGTTTAGTTTTTTCTCAAAAGGTCGGTTCATGTTTATGTCAAAAGTTGCCATTGAAATTGGGAAGTTAATTGGGTTAACGAAAAATTATTAAACTGTAGACCCATAATGTTTATCAAAATGCTCGTACTGTGTATAATATTTTGTTAATAATGGCGGAAAACAAATTATCATAGTCTTAAAGATTATATAGGCTAACATTTCGTTTCAACGAAAATTCGAAATTGTGACGTCACTATCTAGTATTTCTATACTAAAATGCGTTTTTGATACTTCCTAAGGAATAGCTGATTTGAATGATAGTGGACTGCCCTATTGTTTCTATGAGCTTTATTTTCACCAAATTATTTTATACTTTGGATATCAAAAATTACATTATTACTGTCTTATAATATCTACAATTTGGTAGACTTAAAGGTTAAGAGGTCGCCACTTCGCTGCTGTTGCATTAAGGGATGTGGTTTCAGCTCCCACGCGGAAGAAAATGTATTAATTTCAGTTATCTACAAATAGATTAATAGCCTTTGCATTACGAAAGTATATTGTTGAACAGCCTTAAAACGCTATTTTAGGTTCGTATATAAAAACTGAACAGTTTGGAAGCACAGTTTTAAGCAGTTATTTTTAATGAATATTTTGTTTTTAAAACTGCGATTGAATTTAATACGTGCATATCAATATGTAGTCCTGCAGAAAAGTGGAGTAATATGACATTTTCAAAATATTTAAAGATGATCGAAAGTTCCTAAGTTTATGATATAACTTGCCCCGCAACATTGTCCGCGTGGATTTTAATCTTCCGCCCCCACTACTAACTTTCTGAAGCACAGATTTTTTTTCTCAATTCGAATCAGCAGTTCCTGAGATTAGCACTGAACGTGCTAATCTCAGGAACTGCTGATTCGAAACAAACAACTTCTTCATATTATAAGTATAGATTATAATCACAAACCATTTTTCATCCAATACTTTCATGTTACCGTTACATAAATTGAAGGAAGGTAAAATGAACATCCTAACTTTCTTAATATGAGTATGTAATACAATATTTAAGCGCGCCTAAAGGTACAAATTTATGATAACACCCTCCGAAGGGTTTGATATGTTCTGATCTTTACTGTTAAATTAAAGGGCTGCTTTTATAAGCTAAGGGTAGTATGACTGTTGACCTTGAGGTCCCGGGTTTGGTTTTCTGTGTGGATTGAGGTGTTGTTGTTCTTTTTCTATCTATCTTACCAAATGTATAATATGTTAATGCTTAAAACAGATTGATTATTACAAAAATAATTATAAGTACTTACGTTCCTTCACTTTTTGAAGTCAGTTAAATGGTTACATTATTTGCAACTATACCTTATTTACATTATGAAAAAATAAAAGGTAAACAAAGAAACCAATGATTCTCAAACTTAATTTTCCTTACCCTACTATGAACTTCTTGGGCGAGGAAAAAGTCGCGATGTTACTCGGTCCAGGTTCACTCATTTTACAATAAAACCAATAACAAACTTAACAAAGAACACAAATTTAACAAAAACAACAATTTAAAACTAATAGATATAAAATAACAGAACTATAACAGGGAGAAAGTACGCTAGCATCAACAAGTTGAGCAAGAGTGAAATAAACATGGCGGGATAACCCGACCTAATTAAAAATGACCCTCTGTCATGCAAAATGGTTACTTCGGGTGTAATACTTAAGTTGACAGGATAATAAATGCATTAAAATTTTAGAATCATTGCCTTTTTAGGTTCTTTATCATGTCAAATATTTTATTAGCATAAATTTAAAAAAATCCTTATTATAATTATGAATAATATAGAAGAATTATAAATATGTTGTACCATTTACAAATGTAAGGGACGGACGTATTTTAATAAAACTAAGTGAGTCTTTCGCTAGGAATATTTTATAATTTATATACTTAATTATATTATTATATACTTATTTTGCAAAGACGACATTACAAGAATCATTTGTATGGTTTGTTTACATTTTATTTTTTCGTAATGTGAATAAGGTATAGCTGACTTGCACAGATCCGCTTGCTTGTAGATTATATTTGATTCAACTATTTCCAAATCAAATTCATCAAAATTGTTTCATGTTTAGTGCTACAATCATAACAGATTAATAGACTTTCCAACTTTAAAACATAGTCATCAGAATTTAATGTACCTTTTAAAAGATGATTAAAAAGCCAGTGAACTGTTTACCTACAAAATGTATCTATTAACAGTATCATAAGGTTACTATAACACAACACAACATTGGAAACCTTCACAGATTTACGCTTTAATCCTTCCAAAGGGTGTATATACCAATATCAGGTTTCTAAGTCCCTAAAGTCCCGTAATTCTCAGTCAACAGTGCTTAAAACTTCTCAAGCAAGATCAAAATTAATCAAACTGATTCAAGGCTTTCGAAGGCTTGAAACTATTAAACTAAGTATTGCCGCCGGATTCGCTTGATTGTCTCTTAATTTAGGTGGAGTTCTGATTGATTAGGTAATTTAAATTTGGTTTTTGAATGAAATAAATGTATTTTTTAACCGACTTCAAAAAAGGAGGAGGTTCTCAATTTGTCGCGATATTTTTTTTTATTCTTTAGCTAATTTTCTTTCATTATGTTGTCTATATGTGTATTTGACTGTAAATCGGTCCCGGGTTCGATTACCGAGTCGAGTGTAGAGTCTTTTTTAATTTATATTAGAACATTTTTCAAAAGTTCTTTCTTTGATAGAGACATCTGTGGGAGCAAGGCGTGTTTTTTTTGGCGAATTTAATTTAAAATGGCGAAACGTGGTTGTATCTCATACATCTTCACCTACACCTTCGAATGTATCATGTATGTATATTGTATTGTACGAATCTATTAAATAATCATTTATTATAAATAATAATATAGATAAATTAAACCTATTAATGTCCCACTGCTGGGCAAGGGACTCCTCCTGTAATGAGGGAGGGGTTAGCCCTTGAGTCCACCACGCTGGCCAAATGCGGGTTAGGGACTTTGCATACCTCCAAGAACTGTTCTAAAACTCTCAGGTACGCAAGGTTGCATCACGATGTTTTCCTTCACCGATGGAACAAGTGATAATTATTTCTAACTAGCTGACCCGCGCAACTTCGCTTGCGTCACATAAGAGAAAATAGGTCAAAATTTTCCCCGTTTTTGTAACATTTTTCACTGGTACTCTGCTTCTACTGGTAGTAGCGTGATGATATATAGCCTATAACCTTCCTCAATATATGGACTATCTAACACTGATATCTAAAAATTTAGTAGTTCCTGAGATAAGCGCGTTCAAACAAACAAACAAACAAACAAACTCTTCAGCTTTATAATATTAAGTATAGATACACACATAAATTCTAAATATTTATTATATTACACATATAAATAAATTACAATAATCATCCATCACAGACTAGTGATCCGTCAAGTAGAATATTGTAGCGCTGACACTAATCTCTACAATAAGCTACCTATTGTAGTGAACATATCTAGTGTTAATAGTATTATCTAGATATCTTCCAACTATTTTGGAGTCGGCTTCCAGTCTAACTAGATGCAGTTGGATACAAGTATTTTACATAGAGCGACAACATCGGAAACCACCAATAACACCGCGTGAAGATCACGACCGCTCTGGTAAAAACGAAACGGAAAAGAAGAACACGGTACCCTTCGGTAAGACTGGTTGTCAGATTTTCAAGCTCAACTACTGTAACGACTGCCAAAGATCAATAAAAATGGAACTCAAAATTAAACGTTTCATCGAAACACGTAGGAACTTTATATGTATAAAATGGTCACCCATCTATAGAACAACCTTTTTAAGCGTAGTTTAACCTCAGAGATCCGCGCGGCTGTTGTTAACTAAGCCACGAGTTCCTCCAGATTATATGTATCTACTACAGACCGCCCGCGACTTCGTTGGCGTGGAAACCCTTCCTGTGTAAATCCCCTTTGGGATCTCCGGGATAAAAATAGCCTATGTGTTTTTTTGAGTCTTCAGCTACCTACATACCAAATTTCATCGTAATCGATTCAGTAGTGTTTGCGTGAAAGAGTAACAAACAGCCATACATACTCATAAACTTTCGCATTTATAATATTAGTAGAACTATCTACCTCTATAGTTCATATAACAATACTACACCACAGTTCAATGACATTCGAAACTGAATGTAGGTTAAGCCGATGAGATTAAGTCGGCTTTTACGTCTAACTGTAGACTGTAGTAACAGTAATTTGGATTCTGGTTACTATAGTAGATATAGTCTTTGTACCCAGATTGAGGATTAGTATAGGTATTAAAATTTTAAATGATATTGATGGTTTTTGGAACTGGGACTAGGTAAAACCCATTATTATTACATTTTCATGAGATTTTGATGGCTTATTTTCTTTTAAAACAAATATTCTCGCCTTGAGAAAGCGGGAAATTTAAAAATATACAAATTATATTCATACAGAATAACTGTTATATACGAAAGTTTAGGCTGAGGTATAACACAATCACATTTCACTGTTAACATTGCTAAGCCCCATGTAATACGAGGCAAGCCTATTGCCATTTACCGAACACATTAACAAACTTCGGGGTACTGCTAAAAAACCTAATTTAGATTAGAAACGTTCAGAGTACTTTTCCCGAGCCAGGAATTAAAACCAAGATGATCAGTATACAAATACACAACTGACAGCGCCACAGAGGCAACCAATTTCAACATTACATAAGTATCAAAATACATAAAAACATTCTCAAAAACATTTAAAACAAAAATCAAGAACTAATTAGAAGGAAATATAACGGTATTATACAGCTATCAACGCCTTTGGTAAATCTGTTGGGAACGCCAGTTAGCGAACTTTGAATACCTCTGGTGACTTAATAATTGCCCAAGTTTGATGCCCGGCTTATGCTAAGTTTACTGCTACATAGTTTCAGTCGTAGATTTTATGGGCGGTTTAAGGAATTAGGAGTGGAGACTGGAGGTGTTTTGAGATTTCTGTTTCGAATGGAGCAACGATAACAATTGGTGTAGTATTTATCTTTTAAGAAAGGGTAAAATAGTTAATTGGTTTAAGTTGCGCCTCTCACGTAAATGGTTGAGGGTTCGTACCCGAGGCAATACACCTATGACTTTTCGAAATTATGTGTGTCTAAGAAATAATTATCACTTGTTCCAACAGGGAAATAAAACATCGTGATGCAACATTGTACGCCTGAAAGTTCTTTAAAACAGTCCTTGAAGGTATGCAAAGTTCACAACCCGCAATTGGCTAGTGTCGTGGACTCAAGGTCCAAACCTTCCTTCCATCGTAATCCCTTACCCAGGGATTACGATGTTTTCCTTAACCGTTAGAGGAAGCGGTTATTTTTTCTAATACACACATAACTTCAAAAAGTCATTGGTGTGTTGCTTTGGGTTCGAACCGTTAATCTCGTTTCGAGTTTTGGGTTCGTGGGAAGTAGCAACTTAAACCACTCGGCTATTACTGTTTATCCTACTAATCGTACTAATATTATAAATGCGAAAGTTTGTGTGTATGTTTGTTACTCCTTCAAGCGTATAACTACAAAACCGATTACAATGAAATTTGGTTTGTAAGTAGCTGAAGACCCAGAATAACACATAGGCTACTTTTTATCCCGGAGCTCCCGAGGAATCGGGATTTACACGGGAAGACATTCCACGCGGACGAAGTCGCGGGCGGCCTCTAGCAGTTTTATATTTGCACTTTTCTATAAAAAATATAAAATAAGAAGCTTTAACTAACACTAAGACTATTAGAAACTACTTTTACTAGATGTCATTACGGTCGCAGCTTAAAACAGTATGTCCCAGTTGTTTGGCCTAATTCTTTAAGCCTCTTTGCATTTTATAAAACTAAAGCTAGCTTAGTTTTTTACCGGGTTTAGTTCGTGAACCAGAAAGTGTACTTTTGATAGTATTTGTTACGAAAACATGTGACGTTTAAATAGTTATTGTGACCATTTAGAAAATGGAAATCACTGAAATCAAAAAATTAAGAGAAATATCTTTGCCTTCATTTCGAAATGCGTTTGCTCGCGTTGAAGTATATTATTATTTTTCATTTGCAGTGCGAATTTTCCTGTTCAAAATAACGTATTTTAAAGTAAATTTGATTCGAATAAATTACAATATAATTATTTTTTAAAGGCATCATACTCGCAACTGTTATAAAAGTTTATACCTGTTATGTAATATACAATCCAATACTTATAAAATTTTTACATTATTAAAGTATTCATCTATAGGCAGTAACCTGAAATATATTATTTTGAATTTAAATAACATATATTATTCTAATATTATGACAAAACAAAACAACCTCAGATCAAAATACAAAAAAAAAAAATACCAAACCTATTCATACCTATAAATTCAAAAACCCTTCACTATCGTCATCAAAATCACATGACGTTGGTGACGTCATCACACGTCTAAAATCCTCGCTCATTAATTGAAAGAACAATCAGAATCACCTCACGATCATTAGTGAACAAAAAATGTCTATGTATTGTCATCATAATGAGAGCTGCGATGAAAGGGATTTTTTATATTGATTTTAGTGCAAGGGATGTATGCGAAGGGTATGTAAGGGTAGTTTTATGGGAGCCGTTGTTGGGTGGAAGGAGCAAGATTAATAAGCATGCATTTAATATGGGAAATTAAATCTATATTTAAATTATATAATGTTGACGAGTTTGTATACCAAAAGTCTTAGTCTCTGGTTTGGAAAATATATTTTTTTATGTTGAATGGTCCATTTATTTAGGAAGATTATAGGCTACATAACATCACGCTATGACAAATAGGAGCTGTGAACAAAAGTCTGGAACTCGCGGGCGGCCGCTGGAAAAATTGTTGGGTCACACGTCAGTCTAGGTTATTAACTATTTGTATGTCAAATTTCGGTAAAATCCGCATAGGTTTTATGTGAAAAGGTAAGGATAATGATAGCATCCACAGACACATACGTTTTTTGATTTATTAAAATAATTACTATAACATTTTGGAAACATGAACTATTATTTTAACAATATATTTTTTTTGAATCAACAATTTTCTGTTCAATTAAAGTCTTCACATTTTGTATTACCTACCGATTTTTACTATTCAACATCGCCAAACTAAAATCAATTACAGATTACAAAACCAATCACAAAATATTATTTGTATGCAAATTCTATATAAAAATCCTTAGCGTTTCATTACATAGCTGTCAGCGGCTTGTATTGAGCGTTTTTCAATTTCCGCCTTATTTCCCCTCAGTTGTTCGTTGAAACTACGTCGTTCCATAGTTATATTAAAACGAAGCTATTATAATTGTTTGAAAACTTCATATTTGTTGTGAATGTTTAAGGTGTGTTGCTGATCCATGTAATAGTAGAGAAGATTTTTTTGATCCTAAGCTGATCCCCCCCTCTAATTTATTAGTTGTCCATTGAAAAGTTATATTTAGGGTTGCGTTTTTCAGCTCATTAATTTATGTACAGAGAGGGTTAGTAGAAACTTAAGTATTAAATTGAAAAAATAAAATTACGTACCTAGCCTGTTAATTGACAGTTCTGTTATATGGTCACCAATCTAAGGAATGACTGCTAGAAGCGTTGCTTAACACGCAGATCGTCTACCAACCAGTGAGTGTAACTGGCTATGGGCGTCTGGCTATCTGTCAACATCAAAACGTTCCTACAAAAAATCTCTTGTAACAAACAGATTTTGATCAAAAATGTCACTGTTTTGAAGTCAAACTGACTGAACAATGAAACATCCATCCGTCTATCAGGATGATGGGCTTTCAAAACGAAAGCTGAAACTGTAACGCTTGAATATTTTCAGCGAAAGGTATACGGTATTTTTACAATCTGCAATAACTGCACGTTTGGCGTAGTGGTTTAAGCGATCACCTCGCCGCAACAACCGTAGCGCCGCGTGTGGTGGGTTCAAATTCCACCCGGGACAAATCTTTGTGTGATGAGCACGAGTATATGTTCTGAGACTGGATGTCAATTTATCTATATAAGTATGTATTTAGAAGTATATAAGTATGTTTATCAGTTATTTGGTTACCATAGTACAAGCTCTGCTTAGTTTGGAATCAAATAACCGTACGTGAAAAAAAAAAAAAAAACCTGGTAATCCGTAATATCAAACAGACACGCATGTATTGCCACTATACCGGCCTCGTTACTAATTTCTGGGCTACTAGTGGAAATAATATAATCAAACACCAATTATAAAAGAAAAATAGCACTTTGCTTGACCTGGGATCGAAACCCAAAACTTCGTATCTTTAGTCGTATACATTATCACAGATGCAGTCAGAAAATATCATAATCAATCTAATTTTCGTTTATTTAGCCATTATCGTCCTATTGCTGGATAAAGGCCTTCTCCATTTTTTCCAAAAAAGTGTTTATCTTAATAAAAAAATGGTTACGCTAAATGACGTAATTTGGAGTTTAGACGGTCGTAACTATAATTTAAATAAAATAAAATGTTGAAATCTAAAATCAAGCTTGAAATAATGTAAGCTATATAAAAGCGATAAGATAAAACATAGTTAATCGTTCCTTTGTACCGGCCCTTCTATTCGCCACTCCTCGCAAATTGTCACTTTACTACTGTATACCTTAACAAGCCGGGTACAGTGCGGGACGGGAAAATGACACACGCTTTTCGGTGGCAATATTTAACTAATGGGAAAATTTTAACAGAACAGAATTACTATTTTCGCATTAGATATTCTTACTATTTTATTGTGTCACTAATATTTTGAAAAATTTAAGCATAAAAGAAACAGACCGCCTTATCCAAAAATGGCCAATCTGGATAAAAACACATTTTTAGGATATTTGAATGTCAAAAGAACATTTTACCCTAGCAAAAAATATTTACGCACGCACACTTGAATAAATATTAGACTTCTGTATTGTAGCCGAGATAAATTCCAAAACGTAACAGTGAAAGTTTCATAATCAGTATTCATTATATTTTGTTAAAAATATAGTATTTCTACAACGCTTACATGTATTCGTCATGTATAAAAAGTATTATTATTTCTCCAACACATGATTTAAACTTATTAACGTATGTTCACCAAAACTACCCTACCCTTCCGACTTTTCACCTCCAACCCAACAAATGAAAAATTAACCCTTCATTCACACAACCACAGATTATTTGTTTTTCTTCAACCCTCACTCCGGAAATTAACTAAAAATAATACTGTACCCTTAAATGTGTCCCTAAGTGTAATGGGCTCGTTATACACCGAGTGGCTTGCAAACACAAGGGTCCCCGTTTTTCTTAGGGGTCTCAATTTAAGTTCCCTTTGTTAGAACCCTATACGCTATTATTAGGAGTATTTACTGATTAGGATGAGTACTGAATCATTGTTTTATAAAAGAGACTGCATTTGTGTGGAGTAGAGTAATTACAAGGCTGGTTCACATAGTTTTGTTAAGGCGTTTTAAAATTACTTTTTGAAAGGGACTGGGTAATGTATTATTTTGGTTTGTATAAAGCCGTACTGTAGTTAAGAATAGTATTGTTTGAGCAATGACTATTGGTTTCAATAATCTTTCGTTTGTTTCTAGCGTACTAAGATGACAAGCTGGACTAGTTTCAAAGAATCTGAGATAAACTCAGTTTAAAACAAAATATTGGACATTTAAAACGGGTAAGGGCTTCCTTTCTTTATTCCTGAGAGGAGATCTTTTCACAACAGTGAGACAGCTGTAACCTTTATTTTTATTTAATCTATACAGAGTATTGATTCTTGTATCTGCCTATTGTCAAGACAAGTTATTTCAAAACTGTCATGGGTTCCAATTAAAATAAATTTGTTTGCAAAAATGTCCAGGATCGTACAAACTAATTCCTTTAAATTTGTTCAGGACCCAATATGTTGACACTCAAAAACTATTCCAATAAAATTTATAATACTTAACTTATCACCCTTAATTTCCGAGGGACATTTAGAACAAAACTATAAGGGATACATTTGAGGTATTGTTTCTATTTTCCTGTTTTGATGATGGAGGTCATAAAATATGGACACGTGTAGCCTTTGTTTAGTTATTGATTCTGTTTTATTGTTTAGCGTTTTGAGTGTACGACGGTATAAATGATAGATGGTATTAAATTCTGAAATATATTTTTCTATAAAGGCGAAGATTTTTGGCCAAAACATGTGTTAAATAGATAAGAAAATGTTTAAAATGGTATAAAAAATGTAAAAAATAATCTTTTTTTTTATATTTTGTTCTGAAGATAGATTTATCTCGCGAAGCGAGTAATGCTGTTGCAAAAAGTTTCAGTGAAGTACTTTAACAGATTTTATTAGAGTTCGGATCTTTACAAAGTATTGCCTTTTGAAGTATCACACTGCTAACATTTTTTTACTGTTTAAGTAATTAAGTAGGTAATCTAAATTAATTGTAATTATTTTCCTAAAAAAGAAAGCTCTACTTACGATAAAATTTTAAACTAAATTTCTAATAGAAATTAAAGGCTTAAATTCACAACAAAAATAGAATTCTCCAATTTAAATTGAAGCAAAGATATTCAGGTTTTAAACCGTTAATATTGTAGGTACGAAACATTGTAATTACGGAATAAAATCTGGTTCAGAACCGATGCCGGTACAAATACAAGATATTAAATTTTACCTCAAACGTTCCGACTCTCACACCGTCATTAGTGGCGCGAGTTTATTTAAAATATAAAATGGAAATAATGATGGCAGGAATGTGAATAAAATGCTCACCAAATATGTATATTTCGTAATGTGTTTTAAACCACTGAAATTGATTTGTATTATTGATTTTTAAGTATAAAACTGCGGTAATGACAAATATTCAAGTTAAGTGTGATTTTAAAATTAAAGTTTTGCATGTTTTTGGGTAAATACAGTTTCTTTCTTTATTAACACGTTACAGATCAGATTTTTATAATATTGAATTAAAGGTAGTTTAGTATTTTTTGTTGAAATAGATTTAAACCCACGATCTCTACGTACAGTCGTAAATATAGCAAATAAAGCCTTTACATAAGAAATTTAGAAACGATTATTTATTATAACCAACTTTTTTTAAAGCTCGATATTAGGTAATAATATGTCATTTGCCTCCCATCTGACCTGATGAAGACAAGGATGTTACATCTCTATCCAATAATCCCCACTCTCGTTCAGGAAGAAACTTGCCCAGCAGTGGGACAATTACGGACTAAAAAAATCTACTCAAAAAAGCTCCGAACTTAATTTCATCATACGAGCATAGTAACACACAAAAAATGTTTCCACAAAAAGTAACGTCACGAAATTTCCCAACAACCGTTTTGATCGCTTTGGTGTAACAGAAAGCCCATTTGCACCAATTTGTTTATCTTGACCTGTTAAAATTTCTATATAGCAATTGACAAGGGTCTTAAAATTTTATCGACGCGACAAACCCTTCCATTTATCTTACGAATATTATATAGATAAAAAAAAAAAAAAAAAAAAAAAATAAAAAAAAAAAAAAAAAAAAATGGAAGAACAATTTCAACTCTTATTTGACAAAATGAAAATAGAGCTTTCCAATCAAACAACATCTATAACGGAGTCTATAACAAACTCAATTATGGAGAAAATGGAAGAAAAACTCAAACCTATTATAAATGAAAATAGAAACTTAAAAACAAAAATATGCCAACTAGAAGAAGAGGTAGAACACTTAAAAAAGGTGAAGAAAGAAAACAACATAGTCTTATTCGGTTTGAAAGAGGATGAAAAATCTGTCACTCAATTAATAAATAAAATCAAATCAGTCCTCAAAGAGGATTTAGATATTACCATAGAAGAATGGGAAGTAAACAAAGTGTATCGCCTCGGGAAAAGAGATAAAGAGGATAAACCCAGGCCAGTTCTTTTGTCCTTAGTAAGTGCATGGAAAAAAAGCGAAATCATGAAAAATAAAAAGAAGCTCAAGGACTTGTATGCTAAAGATGATTTTTCGAAAGAAGTCATGGAAAAAAGGAAAGAGCTACTACCAAAATTAGAGGAAGAAAGGAAGAAGGGAAATATTGCATATCTCAAACATGATAAACTCATTGTAAAAGAAAACAGAACCCAAGACAAACGAAAAAGAGAATCATCATCATCGCCACAAGCCAACACCCAACCTAGAAAACAGCAAATATGGACATCAAAAGATAACAGGACCAATGCCTTCGACTTGATGAGGAATAGATCAAACTCTCTTTCTAACTACACAACCAATAAGAATCAATAGCAACTAATAAACGGAACCCGGAAAACAAAACTAAATGGCAATAACAAACACGAAAAAACTGAAAATCAAACCCCTCCCCCAAGCCGACTGGTCATCGTGGGGGAAAACGACCAACACCCTCTAAGCGATAAAAATAAAAATGATAAAAATGAACAAACAAGAAAACCTACAAAAACAAAGTCAGATATATACATAGCAACCCTAAACACTAGATCACTAAGAACACCCGAAAAACTAATGGAACTAGAGCTGGCCTTAGAAAGAATTAAATGGGACATAATTGGATTCAGTGAAATGAGAAGATTTGGCGAAAGAATCGAACACCATAATGGCAAATATATTCTACACTACATTGGTGAGACACCAGGTCAACACGGTGTCGGTTTCCTTATCAAACACAACCTAGTAAGCAAAATAGAAGAAATAAAAGGAATCAATGAAAGAATAGCCCTGCTTAACATCAAATTACCAGTATATAAAGACAAAGAAGAAATGTGGACCATAATTCAAGCTTATTCACCTACAGAATCAGTTAAAAAAGAAGACGCTATAAAAACTGATAAATTCTACGAAGACTTACAATCAACAGTAAACATTGCACATAAAAACTTAATTGTAATGGGAGATTTTAATGGGCAAATAGGAACTCGCAAGAAAGGAGAAGATTATATAATTGGGAAACATGGACAAGGTAAAAGAAGCAGAAATGGAAAGAGGTTAGTCACCTTTGCAATGCAAAACAAATTGAGTGTTTTAAACAGTTTTTACAAAAAGAAAAAGTCGAGAAAATGGACGTGGATGTCACCCAATGGCAAATACAAAAATGAGATCGATTTTATTCTGACCAACAACAGAAAAGTATTCAAAGACGTGAGTACTATAAGTCAGTTTAACTTTCAAACAGATCACAGAATGATAAGAACAAAATTATCTGGGTGGCAAACACGAAAAAGAAGACATGTAAATAACTATACACACAAAAATGAACTGATATTAACAGATTACAATGACATACTCATTGATAACCTAAAAATTGCAATGAACACAAAAACAGACCAAATACCAATTCGAGAAAGATACAACAACATTCTAAATATACTAAAAACCGAAATCAGAAAAACAAATAAACAGACAACTGCAAGCATATTATCCCCAGAAACTAAACAACTCATTAAGGAGAGAAAAGAATTTATTCAGAAAGGGAAAAATAAACTAACACTTCATAAGATATCTGAACTAAGCAAAAAGATAAACGAACACATAAGGAAAGACAGGAAAATACATCGGCACAAAACTATAAAAAGATTTATCGAAAAAACTGGTGGTATAAAGAAAGCACTAAAGGAACTTAATCAAAAGAAAATCTGGATGCCAAACCTAAAAGGTACAAATGGTAGTTGTTCCAGCAAAAGGCAAGAGATACTCACAATAGCTACAGACTATTACAGAAAACTATACCAAAAACAAAACGCAATATCAGTGGAAAAAGAAAGTCAAATACCCACAGACTTACATCCCGTACCAACAATATTACTATCAGAAGTTATAAAATCAATTAACACACAGAAATTAGACAAAGCCCCAGGCCCAGATCAAATACCTAACGAAACAATAAAATATACACTACCAGTGCTCGCTCCCATTCTAACAGATTTATTCAACGACATCTTAACAACCGAAAATATCCCCCCAGATTGGACAAAATCAACTATAATTTTATTATACAAGAAAGGGGACAGGGGAAATATAAGCAATTACAGACCTATCTGCTTAATGTCTAACATATACAAAATCTTTTCAAAGATCATACTGTCAAGAATGACCGTAACGCTTGACGAGAACCAACCAAAAGAGCAGGCTGGATTCCGAAGTAAATTCTCGACAATAGACCACATCCACGTCGTAAGGCAGGTGCTGCAGAAATATAAGGAATACAATAAAGTATATTACATTGGGTTCGTCGATTACAACAAAGCCTTTGACTCCATTTATCACGAAAGCATCTGGCGAGCATTAGAAAGTCAAGGTGTGCAGTCCAAGTATATTCGCATAATAAAACACATCTACTCAAGAAGTACAGCCCAAGTCAAACTGGAAAGAACAGGAGAAGAATTTCCTATCGAGAGAGGTGTTAGGCAGGGCGATCCCGTCTCACCGAAATTATTCTCCTCTGTCCTTGAAATGGTTTTTAGAAATCTAAGATGGGAAAACCATGGACTCAACGTTAACGGTGACAAACTTAATCATCTACGTTTCGCTGACGATATTATTCTGTTTGCTGAATCTCCAGGCAGTTTAAAAGAAATGTTACAACAGCTATCAGACGAAAGTGCTAAAGTAGGCCTTACAATGAATGCATCAAAAACAAAGGTAATGACAAACTCAGCGAAAACAGATATAAGATTAAATAATGGACAGATGAAAATTGACTACGTTAACGAATACATTTACTTGGGCCAACTTTTAACCACTGAAGATACAATGCAGAAAGAAATAGATAGAAGAATAATAAACAGCTGGAATCGGTTTTGGTCGTTAAGCGAAATCATGAAAGACGAAAATATGCCTATTAAAGACAAAAGAAAAGTATATAATACATGTATCCTGCCATGTTTATCGTATGGATGCCAAACATGGGCCTTAAATAAAAAACAACTGAAAAAGCTCCAAGTTTGCCAAAATGGAATGGAAAGAAGTGTGATTGGAGTGAAAATAAAAGACAAGGCGAGATTAGAAATTATAAAGAATAAAACTAAATTTAAAAACATAACCACGGTATATAAAAGATTGAAATGGAGGTGGACTGGACACATGGTAAGGGAAGGGATAGAGAAATGGACAAGACTAGTCACAGAATGGTACCCACGGGATAGCAGGAGGAGTAGAGGAAGACAAACTACACGTTGGGAGGACGATCTGAAGAAGATCGCTGGCCCAAAATGGATACGAATTGCTAAAGACAGGGAAAAGTGGAAAGCATTAGAGGAGGCCTTTGTCGAAGGACAAGCTGAAAACGATGAACTGACCGCAAACAGTGTGTAAATGTAAATCTCAGCAATAAAGGCTTATTTTATTTTATTTATTTATTTATTTATTATATAGAGAGTGCTGTTTGTATGTTTGTTAAATGTTTATGTGAGTGGATCTTTAAAAAATGGGGTGAAGAATACTTTGTATTTATTCTTTATGATTCTCGATTTTTTTTAAATTTGAGTCAAATTTGGGGTTTTTGATGGACTTA
Source organism: Anticarsia gemmatalis (assembly GCF_050436995.1). Taxonomy (NCBI): domain Eukaryota; kingdom Metazoa; phylum Arthropoda; class Insecta; order Lepidoptera; family Erebidae; genus Anticarsia; species Anticarsia gemmatalis. Next base: position 2,073,192 of record NC_134767.1, on the reverse strand, counting down.
AACCAGGATAAATCGACATTTTCATGCCATGTTTATACGCACATACATAATATATAAAATATCACGCGTTTTTCTCAAAGGGGTAAGCAAAGACCAAAAAACGCTTCTTGGTACAATCCTGACATACTTCCTTTGCCTTGTGTCTCTACAGCTTACTATATTAGGTAGTTTTTGACATTCTGAAGAGTTGCTGTTTTGACTGGTAGTCAACTACACTATTTTCTTAGAGGTATATCACATACAATAAGAAAACACATTAGGTCTCATACATCAGCAATGTATCAAATTTTCAAAATCTTTAACGCACTCCATATATCACCTGCTCTTCCTACAAAATCCAATCCTAATATCTCATCACTTTTCCATTCAAAGAACACAAAGCCCTGTCGGATATGAACTCCGAAAATGTCATCGGAAAAATCGGTTTTAATTACAAACCGCAACTGTCAAACGTCAGGAGCGGAACCGGAGCGGTACTCGGGAAATTTCAATATTCACTGTGTTACAAAGAGAGGTTTCACTGGATGTGATGAGAGATGTTAGGTGGTTATTGTTTTTGTTTAGTCTTAATGTATAGTGCGACGTAGGCGAGTGCAACCTGCGCCGAAACGTCAGACATTTTAACGTAAAATGGGTGTTTGCGTTAATTCCCGTATCCTATTATATATTCTGTCATGTGTGTTGGAGCTTGCGAATGCTTGATATCTCTGTGTGGTTGAAAGTAAGATATATGTTAGTCTGGGCCACACGCCTTATGTTTTGGATTTTTTAATGCTGCTTCGGATCGAATTCAGATCACTTATTTATATCTGTTTATTTTACAAACATCTGTTTGAGCCCTAAAGTTTTTAATCCCAATATAACCTAGCGAAAGCGAAACTTTCAGATTATTAGAACATTTGCATGTAAAAAAGGTTTAACGCCGTCAAATTTAAAGCCTTTACGTGAGCCAATATCCACAAAAAATTACAAGAACCTTACCCATTTACCTTTGAATTATGGACCCTTAAAACGAAAATTAAATTCAAAAATCCAATCTACATACCCTTTCTAGTCAAACTAAATCTCTGAAAGACTTCAAAAGTGACTCGAACTGAAAAGCCTTTAAAGTCTTGCGACATTAATTTTATGAATTAAACATTTTTCTAATTTATTTCATCTTTTTTCGTTAAAAGCGTCGAGTCTTCACAAAAGACTCGGATAAGTTTGGGGACCGATTTCTTAAGGAATTCGCGTTGAAATTTGCAAAACTTTCCCCCATTTGCGGCCCATAAAATTAAGGGAAGAGGGGTCACAGATTGAAGACTTCCAATCTATTTGAATAAATTGTTCGACTGTAATTTTAACTGTTATCATAATGTTGCAGCATAGTTTGTTTTGCCATAAAAGGTTGAAATAGTTCATTTTATTTACTACCTGAGACAGCCTTGAATTGTTATCAGAAATAATAATAATTTTCACATTGTTGTATGTTTTCACTGGCTTTAAAATAATGAGTTTGTTTTTCTTGTTGCAGATATCAGCAAAAGTACAGAAGATATCCCCCAAAATGAATTGTAAGTACCCTTTTTATGTTTTAGAGTAATATATTTTAGAAGATTACCAATATATCTTTCGGACTTACAGCTATACGAGCGATGGATTTTAATTGACATATAGCAAGCTATAATAGTACGCTTCTTTTTGTGCTGAAGTTCATTCCAGTCCTAAAGGACTCTTAACTTGATACTTCTTTAAGAACTCTTGAACAAACTATGCTACTATCTTTGCTACGTTCTTGTACATTATTATTTTATTACATACTTGCCTGTGACAAGTTTTTAACTTCAAGGACCTTACTAACCCGAGATGTTTTTTTGAGTAGTTTTAGAAAATCTACAATAGGCATTTGACCAGTGTGATAGAAACAAGACCTTATCACTCCTTGTTCCGGAAAGAAATCCTAATAGTGGGATGAAACTGGTTTCGCTTTACAAATCTTTATAAATACAAATGTCTTAAGAACCCAGATTTTTTATAAAAGAAGCCAACAATCATATCTTCATCCTCCTTAAATAAAGTGCATCTGCTCAAAGACTACCAAATACAGTTTGAAAACGCAACATTTATAAAAAAATACTATTCCCATTTGAAAAACAATTCATTAGCAAGACATATCATAAGGCATACGTATAAACATATTTTTAATTAAAACGTCAGCACTCCGATATTACGAGTACTAAAGGCAAAATAAAAATATCAGATCTCTCGACTTGGATCAAATAATATTATTTTGTATGTTGCTAATGGTTTCTGAAAGTATCAAGTTTTTATAAAGGAGTAATATTTTAATGTATATCGGTAGAATTGTGAAAGGATTATGTTCTGAATTTTTCTGTTTTGTTGTAAAGGGATATTGTTTTGTAGTGTAGGTTTTATTTAAAGTTGATTTGCCTCATTTTCAATAACGTTTTCAAATCAAATATTTTATATTGTATTCAAACGTTAAGATTTTACAACCACTTCGATAATAGATAATTTTAATAAGAAAACGTACAGGCATGGTGAAAGTCTGTTTGAGACTTGTAATTTCCAAACAAAAAATCATATGAAACTATGTCAGCCATAGGAACGATAATCAAACCAAGACCACATTCCCGGTCAAAGAGCGGGTTTCCAACCGTTATCGGCTAAGGACAACCGAAGTTCTATCAACAAAATGTTATATAAAAAAGTGATCAACGCCCCTAGCGACTATTTTTTTCAATAATTCTAAATATCGAACGCCCACTATTTGGTTGCACGAACTGTAGAAAATCGCGCTTGTTTCAGTAGAATCTTTCACTAAAAAGAAGCAAGTAAACTATCAAGCATTTAATCAATAATACAATCATCCAAACAAATTACTTAGTTTTCTAGTAACACTTAACAGCACATAATCATAATTAACATAAACGGTTACGATGTAAAGTTACAAAGAAATAAACCAGCTTTATGTCGTAGAAGCAGAACTTACCTTACATTGTTTCTTTATTGGCGCGGTTCAACTGAATGTCGTATCTCAAAACTTTAGTACTTACTTAAGTAAATAAAATTTTCCGAGTTCATGATAGTGTTATTGTATCAAAAGTTGAGGGTACAGTCGCGGGCGTACATATGTATCGAGCAGAAAATGTACTTAATAGGTGCTGTGGTGGACTAGTGATTAAAGTAAGGTACTTGCTAATGTTGCAATCGAAAGGCTGCAGGTTTCATACATACTTAATATCACGCCTGTTATATCCGGCGTCGGCTGAGATGTACAAAATACACCTACGTTTGACCTTAAATATGTAATTTAAATTCAGGCAGAGTGGTAAACAAGTTGAATTGAATTTAATAACTTAAGTATAGAAAAATATAATCGTAACTTCTAAATGCCATGTTTTTAAATTTATGTTTGAGAATGGAGCCATTTTAATAAATTATAAAAATTCCTTCAATTACAAATATTATTATAATAACAATTATTTCGATATGTGCTGAACAATTCGACAATTCAATTTAACTGCATTGCAAAATTATGACGCCCATTTCAATCGAGAGGAAGTAATTCCGACTGAAATTCGAAAACTAATAAAAATAATTTATAGCTTACTATAATATTATAACCTTCCACTCACCTTAAAGCGGAAGCTCGTCGACATGTGTATACTGCCCATCCTAACCTACGGTGCCCAAACATGGTCCCTGACTGAGATTCAGAAGTCCAAATTGAAGGTTTGTCAGAGAGCTATGGAGCGTAGCATTCTTGGAGTAAAGAGGACGGATCACGTCCGGAACTCAACGCTACGCTCCAAAACGCGCATAGCCGATGTAGGGAAAAAAACCGCTAGGCTAAAGTGGGATTGGGCCGGGCATGTTCACCGAATGCACACCGAAAGATGGGCTAACATTGCCACGAAGTGGACGCCACAAGATGGTCGGCGTCGAAGAGGAAGGCCTAAACGGAGATGGCGGGATGACCTGGATGCGTTCCTGCATGGATGGCCAGACGCAACAATCGACCGAGGGGACTGGAAACTCAGGGGAGAGGCCTTTGCTCAGCAGTGGGACATAGAAACAGGCTAAATAAAAAAAAAAAAAAAAAAAAAAATAATATTATTAATTTGGTAAGGCAGAAGTGTATGAAACACATGCATGATTTGCCACTAACAATTTAGTTTTATCCAATAGGAGTCGATCATATTGTTAAATAACATCAGTAACATTACCTTTCGGGCTACTGTTGAGAGTTTGTTTGTTTGTTTGTTTGCATGCATGCAATCATTTTAAGAACTACGGGTTTGTATTAATTAAATATTTTTTGTTGTTCAAAAGTTTTATTATCGAGAAAAGCTTGGTTTAAATAACATCACGCAATGACATAGATATAGGACTAGACAGCAAAAACAGATATAAAAAGTGTTACAAAAACGAAATAATATCAAGGCGGATGAAATCGCTATAGTTAATAAAAAAAAAACAAAATTTAACAGTAGTTAGCATAACCATAAACCGAGAATCGAACTCAATACCTAATAAATCAGCAGTCACAAAACAATATACTAACACTACTTCTCCTAATTATTCCACAATATACAACTACCCACATAAACAAACGTACAGCGCCATCTGGCGATAGTTTCAGGTGTATTGCAAACATTCGTGTCTAGAGGAATGTCATGCATTTATCACTCACGGTGTTGCTGTAGTGACACCAGAATTTAGATACCGACATCAAAACGAAATATTAATTAAGTCAAGACGGATGAAATCGCTTCATTTATGAAATAAAAATGAAAAACACAACAGTAGTTACCACAACCCGAGAATCGAACTTATTACCTAATAAATCAACAGTCACAAAATAATATCAACAATAGTCAGCATAAGCATAAGCCGAAAATCAAACTTAATATCTAATAAAGCAGCAGTCACAAAACCATATACAAATGCTACTCTTCCTAATTATTCCGCAATATACAACTACCCACATAAACAAGCGCACAGCGCCATCTGGCGATAGTTTCAGGTGTATTGCAAACATTCGTGTCTAGAGGAATGTCATGCATTTATCACTCACGGTGTTGCTGTAGTAACACCAGAATTTAGGTACAAACATCAGAACAAAATATTACTCTAATTAAATATTTTTGTATTCAATAGTCTTATTATCGAGATAAGCTTGGACTATATAACATTAGGCAGTGACATGTAGGCCTAGATAGCAATAAAAAGGGTTGCAAAAACGAAATAATTACTAAAATCAAGGCAAGTCAACTTAATGAAAAAAAGAAAAAAACCTCAGTAGTAGTTAGCATAAGCATAAGCCGAGAATCAAACTCAATAACCAATAAATCAGCACTCACTAAACAACATACTAATGCTCTACTACTTGCTACTCCTCCTAATTATTCCACAATATCCAACTACCCACATAAACAAACGAACAGTGCCATCTGGCGATAGTTTCAGGTGTATTGCAAACATTCGTGTCTAGAGGAATGTCATGCATTTATCACTCACGGTGTTGCTGTAGTAACGCCAGGATTTAGGTACGGACATCATTGTTTGGATTTTGTATTTGTATTTGGGTATTTTGGGACAGAATTGTGTTATTTTGTTAAGACTAATTCAGTTCAGTAAATGCAATTGTTTATGATATTACTATTAGTGAGATTAATTATTGTTTTTACATCATTTCTGAGGAGTTTTCTATCTTGCTTACAATCGTAGCCAGGCACTATTTTATAATAAAAGTGGAAGCCGAAAGCGGTTGAAGAGATTATTATTATTATCATAAATGAATATCAAAATATATTTGAAACACATGTGTAGTGGTTAAAATTGACATCGTTAATGTTTGCTGTTTAGTGAGCTCGAGAACAAAAGGTTTTAAAAGGCTTATTTTCTAGATGATTGTCTAATGGAGTTATTTTTATTGAAAAGGGACTCTATTGTATTGTTGTATGAAACAGTGAATAGTATAATTACACGGTACACTGCAGAGCAGAATATAGGTCGCACAAGTCTTGATATTTCGATCTCAAATCAATTCAGAAGTCTGGAGAGACTCTCGACTTATTGTTCGGCTCCGACAATTTGTGTATTGATTGTTTTAATCATTGGAGTTGAATAGAGTTTTTAAGATTCATTGTGAGAATCTTTGTAAATTTGCTTGAAAAAGTTAAATTTTGCGTTTATTTCTTTATGTGATTTCAAGACATATTTCATTAACTTATAGCCTTTACGCCCTTTTCAAAGCTAGTGGTAAATTCTAAATAATTCGAAGGACTACCGTAAATGTCAAAGTAAGACCTAAATGGGCAAATGATTTAATTTTAATTATAATGTTTCCGTGTTTCATTCACATTTTTTGACAGCTATTACAAAAAATATAGGTTAAAAATATATCTTTTGTGTATTTTTTTAAAAACAAGAAAACGGGCTATAAACGTAAGTATAAACAGTAAATCACAGATTTTCTGAAAAATTAAATTCTAGCAAAAATCTTTTTATGCTTAAAAACTTGATCGTGTCTTTAGTTAAGCCCGGAACTGTACAGCCATACTTCTTCATTGTTTAAAAATAAAAATTCCTTTATCCTCACAATGTAGACTGAGTTGACTAAGAATCTTCTTATTTGTAACTATATGTGATTCTTTTGTTCCGTCCACAGAAACTTTCTTAGCAAAAGAATATCAATAAAATTTGTCGCGGAAGTCACATCAAAACTGGAAGAACGTAAAACTTAATGTTTTCTAACAATCAAAAGTAACATAGTATTGAAGAATAAAGGAGTGAAATATTGCTGCAATTTCGTTGTTATGTTATTTCTAGATTTTTAGTGCCAAAAAGTTTTTAAAATGTACTCCGTACGGTGATGCGACTTTCGTTAAGCTGAACTGACAAAGGAAGGAGGAAAGCGCAATATTTTCAATTATTATTTTTTTCTAATCTACGACTTTTTTCTCTACAACAAATACTTCAATCATAATTATTTGGATAGAGTTCTCATAACCGGTACTACTATAAAAACAATATTATTTTGTTTCAGTTGATAAAATATTAAAAAATAAACACAGTACCTAAACCAGTTTTCTATACTTATATTCACTGACGTATAATGGAACTTATTTATTATTATTATTATAAGCCTGTATCGTCCCACTGCTAGGAACTACTAAAAATAATTCATCTAAATAAAAGGTAAATTACCATTTTAATTTTTATTTAATTCAAAACAACCTAAAAATAAACATTTTAAAGACTCACACAGATTTCCCGCTAATCTTCTCGTTTTTTCTCAAAACCATGCACACTCTACCAGCACGTAAGAAAAGCACTTTGGTTGATTGCAAATCTGACCCTGCATCTTTGATACGCTAGAAGCCTCTAATACTTTATTTCTTTTGGGATTTCGTACAATATTCAAAGTGGGTAATAATAGTTTGGATGTGAAAGGGAAAAATATTACGCCCGAGTTTTGGATGTATGTTTTCTTTAGATGGGTTTTGTTGTTGAATGTTTGAGTGGATGAAGGATGTGTTAAATTGGAAATAGTTTATAGTACAGAATATTAGGAGCAAACAAACATCTCCTGAACACCTCTTGAACTATTGATAGGTATAGTTTGAGCTATTCGCTTAGAGTAAAGTGTTTATAAACTTTATATACGCCGTACATATTATTATATGTACATATAACGTCACGCCTGTTATAACACGATTCGCATTTGAGAAGAAATGTTTGAAATCGAACGAATATATTATTTGATAAAAAATATTAGCGTCACACCCTCTCACACGATTGGATGATTATTGCTTTACTAAAGAAAATGAATTTTAAAATTTTTACATTTTTAATTTTTTTATTCTTTATGGAAGTATCTTTCTATTAAACTCGTTAAATAATAAGACATATTTTGATGATTAAACATGTTTTCGTAACCCAAGAAACGTTCAAAGCTATCATTTATAATATACGTTTTCCATTTAAGAAATTGCTTTCTCTCTTCAAAGGCCTTAAGTAAAATTTTGCACATTTTTTCATTATTCCCCAAACTTTTCCACCTTGTACCTTCCAATATCAGTATATCCGTGTAAAAGGCTGAGTTTACGACAGGTGTTCGCCTCTCTGAGTACACACTGAAATATTCAAGATCCTAAGTAGCTTCTGAAATTTTAAACCGACCCAATTTTTCTCTAGTTATATTTATAATTTTCTTAGAAGAAAATGTGGGAAAAATCTCGCTGAAAAGCGCATTTTCATGGCAGCTTAATACTGTATTAATATTTTAGAAGTGAAGTTCCGTTAGTTGAGTTGATGGAAAAATCGTGGGATGACTTGCGTTTTTGTTTTTAGCTTGTTGCTTAGAAAATATCGGGTGAAATGAGGTTTGGAGAGTTTAGTCTAGGGTATATCTTTTTCAGACTTTTGATAATGAAATGGCGTATGTATCCTAATTTCTTTAGCATGTCAATTAGTTTCGGTTCCCAAGTTTTGTTTTCAGAATTGTCTTTTACATGAAACGAAATGGGACTTGTTTTTTTCTTATTCTTTTTATAGTTACAAATGAATTGATAGGACTTTAAGGTGTAAAAATCAATAGCCATTGACTTTCTAGGAGAATAAAGTTGTTTCATTTTGCCAATTCAATGAAAATGTTGCACAAACTTTGAATATAGTGCATTCGCAAGCAAAACAATCAAAAAATTTACAAATGGTTATCTAAAGATTGAAACTCAATTTTATAGCCCATTGTTTAAAAAACAGTGTTCTCTATTTTTTTTCATGGTGTAGTGAAAAATACCCCATTATAAATATTCTTTTTATTTATATCACCACGAACTTATGTAAATAAGCCCGTTATACATAATTTATGTACTACTATTTACCTATAAATAACTTAGATATGGTGGGTCCAAACGAATTCTCATGTCTACGGGGAAATTAAGATGTTATCTTCAAGTGCTTCGGCTGGCGGCATAGAATAATATATATGTGTTTTATAATAGTTAGTAGTTAGAGGAAAAATAAAATGCTAGTGTGAGAGATGAATTGGAAATCTGTACGTGCTGTTTTGGTTGAAAATTAGTTTGAGTATGATTATGAAAATGTACCTGTTTAATGATTCAGTTGACTTAGATGTAATGTTGACTTAGTTTTTTTTGGTAGCTCTTTGTGTCCCTTTGCTGAGCCAAGGCCTCCAAATATGTCTGTTCTGTGGCTTACCCCCCTCCACAATAGACCCGCAAATACCGAAAAATCTAAAGTTACAATAGTTAGTAAAACTTATTTCGAGAAATAAATGACACCGCACTAAACGAGCTTTTTGCAATAACAATCAAAATTGCAATATTTTAACGTTAGAGTTAATTTATTTATCGCCAAATAATTTTACGAGTTTATGCGTATTTGTCTTCAGCAATAATAATCGACCTTTAGTTTCATAAATTCGCAGTTATTTTAGTTGCACGAAATCCTGTTGTTACCATGCAAATGTAATATTGATGACTGGGAAGGAAGCTGTATCTAAACATAGCCTTCAGACTTTCAGCTATGAATAGAATGTTACTCTGTCAGCGACTGTCGCAATGTGAAGAAAGATTTTGTAGGGAGAGCTTGTAGTAACTACCTACTTCTATTATGCAAGTGTCTGAATAGAAAATTTTAGATTTAGGAGATAATGTAGACCTCTAATAGCTTAGTTGGATGTAACAAGAATACTCTATGTATACCTATATTTTAGGGATATACTCGTACATCTAATATGATAGTTAAGTACACTGGTACTTAACTATAACTACAGGTAAAAAATAGTCATCTTTATAGAAATACGACATAGTGACGTCACTGTTTCATATTTTGTAAGATCAAATGATTGCCATTTATGTATTGCTTTTAATCATTAGTGTTAAATGAATACCGCTTATGTTTTACTTTTTACCATTTTAATTCCAACAATGGTTAGATTTTTTAAAATATTTGCTATAGGTACTTAGTAGCATTAATTCACAAAGCCCTCTTGATTCGATTCCATAAAAAGTAAACTTAAGTTTCAAAAACCGCAGTCAAATCTTCATTCTTAACACCTTATATAATAACTATCCAAGAGTACATCTATTAAATCCTAAGAACACACATCCTTTAAGAAATAAACAAGCTTAACCTATGATATAGAGGTGCTGTCATATCGGTTGACACCCAATGCATCACAACCTGTAGCTGAATGTGGCGTGATGAATGGTAGCACCGCAGCGTTTTTAGACAACCACCTAGGATTATTTATGTGTTCGCTATTAAAATATTGAAGATTCATTACATATTGTTTTAGCTAACATTTACATTATATCTTTTCTTTTTATCCTTGAATGAACGATTTAATACGATATCGGTCTATAATTATCATGAAAAAGAATCGTATTGTGGTTATTCTGATTTGCACCCGTCTTAAGTATTATGCAACAGTCATGGAGTTTTTGTAATTTTTACACAAATTTCACTTATTGTTTATATAAGACCACGTGAAGCCTTGTACTTTTATAGGTCTATTAAATCCTAAGAACACACATCCTTTAAGAAATAAACAAGCTTAGCCTATGATATAGAGGTGGTGTCATATCGGTTGACACCCAATGCATCTAAGCCTGTAGCTGAATGTGGCGTGATGAATGGTAGCACCGCAGCGTTTTTAGACAACCACCTAGGATTATTTATGTGTTCGCTATTAAAATATTTGAGATTGTTTTGGTATTGTTTTAGGTAGCCAAATAGGTATTTGAATTGTATATCGTTGATTGTTGACAGCTCCTCGCATCATCAATTGTTGTATCAACCACATTGTAAATCTTTTGGCGATTGAAAAAAGCTAGCTTTTCTCATAAAGCTCTACCCCCTTTCCGAGATAGTGGTAGATTCAGTAATAGTAACGATTATTATCATAAGTGTTAACTTTTGGCTTTAATGATTTGATTATGATTTTTTTTTATGAACCGTTTCAGTTCTCATTCTATGATAATGATTATAAAAATGAATAGTATATTATGAAAAATAATTGGGTATTGTTGTTATTATGATCTGCATCCATAATATATGTATCTATCTATCATGCAGGGGACTCGAATTCAAATTCGAAAAAGGTATTACTGACTTTTGGACAATTTTTCACTGACTCGACTATTAATTTTAGAAGCACGTTAGTCTTTTATACTTTTGATAAAAACTATTGAGTTTTGACAGAAGAACTTAGGGATAGCTATCATAGCTCGACCAGTGATTCGAATCCGAGACGTAGTAACTTTAAGTTGTTTTATGTTGTATGCATGCATTTGTAAAAAACCTTGTTATCCATTTTGTATACATTTAAGCTACATTTCTATTTCAAGTGTGAGCACATTTTTGACAGGTCTCCCTCCTCATTTGTCAATGTAAGAGTGATGCGAGTCATTCCTCGTAGAATTGAATTTACGCGCCATATCCAAGCTTAGGCTCTGATGGTTGTTTCAAAATTTATATTCACAGTAATGTGGCTGTACGTAGGGCTGTCTTGTATGTTTAAGGCGTTACAAAAAATGCGGCAATATTATTTATGGAAGGATATGAAATAAATGTACTTATTATGTTTTTTCAGTTTCCAAAATATAGTGGTAGAGACTTATAATATGTTGGTAGTAGTTGCAAATGTTTGGATGGTCAGTAAAACCGTCTCAAAAATATACAAAAATAATCAAATGATTTTGAAGTTCCTCAATTGTCTTTTTTATGTTGGTTACTTTACAATTTTCATCGGGGGGACCAATTTAATATACTATTTTGAGAAGGAAGTAAATATTCGGTCGATCAAAAAGTCTTTTCGCTATATAGTATGTATGAACTTGTGATAAAATCTTTTCTCTACACAAGAAAGCTCGATATTTGGGTACCTCACGAGCTCACTAAAAGAAACCTAATGAACAATGTACTCATTTGTGATTCTTGAAGCCAAAGAGATTTTATTACAAGTTCATACATACTATAATGAGAAAAGAGTTTTTCCCCGATCTAATAGAAACATCTTAAGTAAAATAGAATATATTATTTCCCTATAAAATGTTTGAAGCAACCTGCAGGCAGAAATTCAGGCTGTTGACAGCGATAACTACTAGAATATATGTGTAATACGTAATATCTAGACATCCGTACAAACACAAACAGGATGTTAGTTGTGTAAACTTAATGTAGTTAGTTCAGTTTGGTTAATGTTATAGTCGGGATTGTATCAAAAGCTTTGACAAACAGATATCAACTTTAGAAGACTAATTCCACAGATCCTAAGAAGTTCCCATATTTCAAAAAAGTTGGAAGACCTACCTTCGTCACTCTTTTGTGAAATTATTGTTTTCATGTGACACTATGTGGCAGTCATTACTGAAATTCTTGTAACTGGTGAACATGTATGACAAAATGTATGGTATACTGAAATTAAGCTTATGATTTTTATAAAACTTTCTAGGGAAACGACACATTTTTTGTATGTAAAACCATTTTTTACTAGTTGTATAAAAACAATACTTTTGTTTATATTTATTTTATGTTTTTACATAAAGGATTACGATAATTTCCGTATTATTTAATAAAGAATGCATTTTAGGCCCGTTTAGCCACGACCGAAGATATCTTCGTTCTAGAAACATTCCTTCGCTGCAAATATTCTGTTTAACGCCACCTAAATCATTTGCAGCACAATATATTTCTACCAGCCCTAAGCACACAATCCGTGTTATTATTAGACCAGATACAAACAATGAAAAGTAGTACAGAAAATCTGAAAATAGTGACTATAGCCCACATATTTCATAATACAAAAGTTACCAGCCCTATTCACGCTACCGTATATTTAGGCAACAAACAACGGAGCTGTCTTCTCATATTTAGCCAGCAATATTTCTCCTCCCTTTGTGTGCGGAACGAAATCTCGAAACAAAATCCTGTCAGATGTACTGAAACATCTTCAAAAAGATCACACGCAAGAATCAGCTCACGACTCCAAAAAATAAAGTCGACAATTCTTTGCTAAGATCACTAGATTCTTGGTTAAATGAAATTGAACTTTATTGCTGGGGAGTAAAGTTGTAATTTGTGTGATGTGTTAGAATGCATGTAATGTGTTTACGGCAAATTGCAGTGGCTACTTGAAAGTTATTGCAAATCTGTCCGGAATTTGTCAGTGTTAATGCTTGTTGGTTTATTTGTGAGAAGATACGTTTATTTTACATGCTAGTACTTCTAGCGTTAAATGTTGGTTCGTTTGGAATGTTCATTTCTTTTGGTTCTTACTTGGTTTGTTTTAGGAGTATACTATTAATTAACGTGGCTTGTTTCAAATAAATTATGCTGGATAATCTACAGTTCTTAAGTTGACCTAGGAGAGGTTAGTCTTACATAGAAACAACACATAAAACAGACTTGTTTTTGTGCGACAAATCGGTATAAAGTCAGTCTTGATGAAAGTCTGCGCTATGATATGTCTGCGTCATAGTATGATGGTTGAAATGTGGATCGTAATGATAAAGTAGTCAACCTTAAAGTGGCCATATTCGATCCAAGTACCTACCTTATATCACGAGAAATAAGAACTAATAGTTAAATAGAAACTTATTATCTTATGAAAAACTTGTGATTATAATATGTTAAGATTAAAAATAAAAGTGATGATGATGAGGATATAAAAAAAGAAATAAGTGAAAGGATATTATGCACACATCGTATCAATGAATATTTATTACTATTTAGATCACTCAAATCTATACTATGTACTATGTGTACTATGTTTGTTTGTTTGTTTGTTTGAACGCGCTAATCTCAGGAACTACTGGTCCGATTTGAAAAATTCTTTCAGTGTTAGATAGCCCATTTATCGAGGAAGGCTATAGGCTATATAACATCACGCTACGGTCATTAGGAGCGGAGTAGCAACGAAAAATGTTACAAAAACGGGGAAAATTTTGACCCATTCTCTCTTATGTGACGCAAGCGAAGTTGCGCGGGTCGGCTAGTATTTCCATATAAATGTAGGTAAAAACAAACACCCAGCCACCAAACAAATAGAACAACATATTTTTTACACCCGAGAGTAAAACAAAATAAATTGCGCCTTTAATCCAAATAACGGTTCAGGAAAACCGTTCCCATAATCCACACACTTGGCAAGCAATTTGATCGCAATAGTTACACTTAAAACAATTTTATTGTCTTCTAGGTTCACGGGAATGGCTCCATAATCATTGGCTTGTCAGGAAAATTTTCTGGCACTGTACCTACTTACGTTATTTTCTTTTAGAATAAAACCTGCATCAGTGCGTTTTGTAATATATTGTCTTAATGTTTTTGTTCCATTCTTTGCACGGATTTTTTTGGAGCGGATTGTTGGCTGCAACAAACATATTTTGTTTTTTAAGTAACTTGATGGAAATATGAAATATTAAGCTTACTTCGTAAACGTGTACATGAGGCTGATCATTTTGCAGGGAATCAAATGTATCTATATTGAACTTCGAAAAAATAATGGTAATATTTAATTCAATAAATTCTATGAAACACAAAAACAAACCAGTAAAAACGCACAAAATGTCCAATACATTTAGTGCGATTGACGTTAAAGCAATGAAATACTTGTAAAACAGAAGGCCAATAAAAACCAATAAACAATTTATGTTACAAACTACTCCTCTTTTATAAGGGTCAAGGGACACTATATTTTGTTGTTCAAGTACTTCATTAGACGTTCAATTAATTCGTCATTCCAAAACAGCAAAGATAACTAACTCAATGTAGCGAGGGAAGAGCTAGACATAAGCTACCTAATAATAACTGTGTAGTAAGCGAAATGCAATTGTGCTAGCTAGCGAAACGTCTCTTATTAGGCAAGCTAACGTTATGTTAGAGGCATTAGGTAATTAGGAAGCTTCGTGGTAATTAACTGGAGTAGAATCTGGTAATTGTCAGACCAAATAGAATAAGGTATGTACTTTGAATGACATATTTCCAGACATATACCTACTGAAAGTTTAAGCACAGGTGTATAAGATACACTTGAGTTTTCTTTGTTAGGTAACATGTAGTGACATTTACCAAGGAGCGAGTTCGTAGAGCAATGTACCAGTCACGTTATTGAATTCTGTCTACAGTTAAGGAATATTTTAATATAATAAATAATAATAATAAATTTAACCCATTACTGTCTCACTACTGGGAAAGGATCTCCTCCCGTAATGAGGGAGGGGTCAGGCCTTGAGTCCACCACGCTGGCCAAGTGCGGGTTGGGGACTTTGCATGCCCTCAATAAATGTAATTGTAATTTTAATATAAATTAGAAAAAAAACAATAGTTTTTTGCTGTAACTTAACATTTTGGAATGGAACCTGAGACCTCGTCACAAACAGCGTGTACATTATTGCTCAGACCAAGAGGTAGTTGCCCGACACGGGTATTGAATCCAGCCGTTAACATTAACCCAGATCAGGCAGTCAATTTGATAGTTCTTTAATGCAACACTATGTATGTACATATGTATTAGTTTAGTTACAATCGGATAGCGTATTTCTTAAATGAGAAACATTGATACTACGGAAAATAAGGTATATTTATTCATTTGAGGAAAATCTGATAATATCTATGATAAAGCTTGTATGTTTCCCGGATATTTATTAAATGCTTTGATGATTAATAGAGTCTGTAGGTACAATAAGAACTTATTTTGGAGAAAAATCGAAATTAGTCGAACATATTATAATTATCGACAATAAAATTAAACTTGGTTGAATTGGTGGTATATGGATAAATGTCACTGTACGTTGATTATAATAATTTGTTTTTTCTACAAATCGATTGAAAATTTAATGTTATTTAAATTGTTTCTGTATTATGTGTTAGAGTCCTGCTGGTGAGCAAAGGCCTTCCACCTTCCATTTGTATATATTTACAAATATACATCATAATATAATCACGCTTTATCCCATAATAGGGGTAGTCAGAGACGAAAAAAATAATACAAATATATTGTATATTTGTTCGACAGGACTTTACGCAATCAATCTATATAATTACGAGAGCGAAAATAATCCCAAAACCCAATCTAAATATTTACCCAACCTGCTAACGGTATCACGGCAAAAATAATTTTACTTATTTATATCGGATCCTGTCATTTGAGTAGATAAATAACATTATTCGGACCAGTGGAGCTGAAAATTGCTGTATACACGTCCCCGACGGTTTCATTTGCAAAATAATCTTTTTTGGGTGTAGTGGAGGTAGGTACACTTAAATGTATGTAATTATGTGTGTTTGCTATGTTTCTTTGTAGCGTTTAAATAAGCGTATTCGTCGAAGTGAAGAAAATTCGTTTTTAGTAAAGCTTTTGAGTGGGTTAACCAGACCTGTTTAGTAAATTGGATTAAAATAGATAAGAAATTTTACCGTTTATGATAATAAGCTACGATAACTAACCAATTTAATTATTAAAATAACAATAAATACAATAAAACAAACTTCAGTACTACAAACTAAACCGTAATTGCACAAGGACGTGCCCTAGGTCCACATTAAACTCTCTCTCTCTTCCTGGCTATTCGTCCCATATGGTTGTGGGGTCAGTCTTCCTTACACTCTTCCTCCACTTCGCCCTATCCTTGACGTCCTTAACCTCACATGCCTTCATGTCTCGTCGCAACACTTCTGTCCACGTGGTCTTGGGTCCACATTAAACTAATTATTCTAATATACAGAATCTCTGGGATTCCAAAAATAGAACGCGCCATTAACCAACACGTACCCTCCGTCCATCTAATAGACAATCTCATTTACATTTCTGCTGAAATAACCCTCAATAATGACGAACAAACAACCTTTGCAACTTAACCCCTAATCGTTTACACGAATGATGCAGCAGCCTTAGCGTTGATTTATGAACGCTCTTTGTTTTACCTTAGCTTGTCAATCAATATCATAAATGAATTTACTAACAATATTGATGGATGGTGATTGAAGCTAGAAGTAATAAATAAGGGTATGTTTTGCTTTGTGTTGATCGCTTCTTTAGCTTCTATGAAAATAATATTATAGGCCACGATATAATAATAATGTCCAATCTTTATCTAATTAATTCTGTTCGATTCATAACTGATCAATACACTATTATCCCATTTTTATAAAATGAATATTTTATCTATATAGATAAAATATTCATTTTATAAAAATGGGACCTTCTATAGGGAAATAGAAAAAATAAGGAATTCGCACGAAAATATTGAAATTGTCAAGAGTTAAAGTTTTCAAAAACTCAAGAGTTTCTACGTGTGCCAGGTAACCATTTGTAATGTCATAGACGTCCATTAAGGAGCCAAATGGACAGTATTACGTGTTCCGCAGCCAACTGAGAGTACATGATGTGAAAAATGGTATTCCAACGAACATTCTCTCTTGCATTACTGCAGTTGTTCGTATTTTCACGGCGAATAATCAGGTGAGACTTTATTCGAAGTCTTTGTTTACTTTTTTACAGCTGGCATAGATGACTAATTATACAGGTTCTGTTTTTAGGATCAAAGATTTTAACAAATAAGTACGATTTTAAACTCTCGCGACTTGTACACTTAAGATTATAATGCAACGGGTCTTAAACGCGATTGAAAATTAAAGATTAATATACTTTATTTGTTTACCCGACGTTTGCATCGACTGTGGTCACAATGCAATGCATAATATATGTACTGTAAGAACATACAAGAATTCACACCTTTTCATCATGAAGTACGGAGAAACTAAAGAATGCCACTAACTACGATCCCTTAAAAACTTCTATTGCTTCATTCACATTTACGGCTTCTCATACAAGACAATATAATAATATCAAATATTTTTATTGCGTTTCATGGGCCGCCTACTTGTTTTCTTGTCAGCAATAAAAAAGAAATAATCATGGCATTAAACTAATCGTTACAATAAACTATAAAAAAACAATTTCAAATCATAGTAGCACTCAAAATTCAGAAAGTAAATTTTAATTAAACCAGAGTAATCCGAAACTCTACTGAACTAGTTTACTTTGTAATTCGCTGTTTTATTCACATACATTAAACAAACAAACAAAATTGTACAAAGCGACCGTTACTGTCCGTTAGTGCACTACATATTTTATAAGTCCATCCATCGGCAAACGGAATAGTAAATTCGCGTAATGAAACATCCAAAGTGTATTTGAAAGCTACGGATTTGCATGTAATGTGTGTGTTTTGGTTCGAATACAAGTGTATTTATTTAGAATTATTTACAAATTAGTAGTATTGGTGTAGAGGAAATATTAGCTGCTAAACATATAATCATCATGTTTTTGGGATATATCAGTCAAATAATTAATTATTGATAATTAATCAATATTTGACGTGCATTTAGCTAACAAAATGGTTTAGTAGCATAAAATCAATATAAAAAATTAAGAGTTGTTTTTGCTTTATTAATCTTAATAGCCCTAATGTTTACTACATTGACTCCAAATTTTTTCGTTTGTCTTAATATTTTAGCTGTCCTAAAAAATAATAAAAGTTTTCACAGGCATCTTAAACAATTTTAAAGCAGTTTAAATAGTTAAAGTTTACTCACTGATGTAATTTTGTGCTTCGTCTACTGTAAAATATGCAGTCAGTTAATCATAACAATTTATGTAATATTTTTCGTGAAATCTAGAATTTTCTCGTGCAACACACGTTATTTCTATAACAAACATTTCTTCATAAACATTCTGAAGAAATGTTTCATCTATTGCCTAAACAAGTCTTGCAACTGGTCTATCAACTAGCAGTACAGTACCATTAACATCATTTTTAACATCACCTACACCAAAAACCTTGTCATTTCGCGGCTCATTAGCCCCAAATACGTCCTCCATATTTTTAAGCGTTCCCGAAACTTTTATATTTTCCGAAACACTTAACTTTGGAGGCACTAAAACTTGGTCGTCAATAGATGCCACATAATGGTAGCCGGACGGAGCCCGTCTATTAAAACTTTTCTTGTTATAGTACATGCATTGTTGTATAAACAAAGTTGGGGAGTTGAGGGCAAGGAAAAAAATAAGGTAGAAGAAGTATGTACATATATTATATTATAGGTAGTAATAAGGGAAATGAAAACTTTTCAAATTAGGAGCGTTATTTTGCTCTTTATGGGAGAGGACAGGTATTTTATGAAGGTATAATATAGGCAGTTAACAATACAATGAAAGATTCAAAAGATTTTGATTCAGATAAGAATTTAAATGTGAAGAATGATTTTCTTTAAACATATCAGTATCACGTATCTCAGTTCAGAGCCACTGTACGTAAAGTCGATAGTCACTATTCGGTGCATTGTTACTTTGACGTAAAGTGTTAATCACTCATAATATATTTTGATACAGAATTCGATAGCCGATAGTCATTAGACGATATTGATAGACAATCACGATAAAACAAAGAATAAAATGGATCTAAAAAAACACAAACAGTACAGGAGTTAAATCAAATAATTCTACCAAGTCAATGTTATTTTCCACACTAGTCCTTCCGTCCGCGTTCTCCAACAAGTTTATAAATTGGATACGGAGCTGGACAATAGTTTGACTACGAATACGACGTAAGCTTTAAGAGGATGTTAAAATGGAGAGCGAAGTAAAGATCTAAGTATATGGAGTTCTTGATGCATTATCAGATGAGTTATTTTGTGTTGATAATACGGATATCAAACGATAGTTAAACGATATGGAGCTAAAAATTGATAAAAATGCTAATATCTTAAGGTTATGCAACTTACAGCCTAGACATACATGGTTATGAAATCAAAATATTCTTGCCAGGTCCAATTTCTTTAAGGAGCTATAGCAAAATTGTCACTAGCTTGACAACCATAATTATTTGTAGCCATATAATAATATGGACGGTACAATAAGTCGACCGTGGGTTTGCCCGTGTAAAACTTAAACATAAGAGTAAATTAACTAAAAAAATAACGTTATAAAAATTTTGCTAAAGAGATCTTCCAATATTGTATACTAAATAAACTCTAAGCTGAGCCCAGTCTAAAATGTTTACCTACCCCCAAAAAAGAGCGACTGCAGGCCGGATGTAGTGAAAAGTAATTGGCCAACTGAATTTTTGCAACATAACAAATTTTGCTCAGAGTTTTGCAAGCGGAACTAGGGCACTTTTTAGATTCAAATACATGGGCCACATTGAGGTCACAGAATACTGCCAAATGAGGCATAAGTTGTGGTCACAGGTTCATTTGAACAAACAATATCTGTAAAATGTATGTGCATAATAATTGTGAAGGTTTACTATTTGATTTTTTTCGTGTATTTAATTGTACTTATTCATTAGGATAGGGTCTGTCTATGGATCTGACAGATCATAGAATACAGACATATTATTATGCATATCCGATCCGTAATCCCGACCTACGCAAGCCACTGCAGCCTTTACTAACGCCTTCCACATTGCTCCTGCGTACTCCTCCTCAGTTTTTTAGTCCCGCAAACACCTATGTCCCAGAGTTAATATATCTTTATATAATATATCCTTCAGATATAACATTATCCTGCATCCCCAGCTCGGCCTTAATGTTCTTTCGACTTTCCAGTTATACGTAGAGTTCCCAAGAATTGTTGACATCAGGCAGACGGATGGTTGTAAAAATATTAACCAAATTCCCTTTATAATTTCTGGAAAGAAAAGATATTGTACCATCTCCATTTAACGTAGGATAAAGCGAAGATTAATAGAAAAGATATCTCAATCAGTGATTTTTTGCAAATTTTTAACAGTATAACACACTCTAAAGTCAAAAAAAGTTAAACAAAACAACTAACAAACACCTTAACGATAAAAATCAGTAAAAATATGAAGAATAAAACATAAAAAAATCATACAAATTAGTGAAACATAATGTAACATCTGTTGCGGTCGTATATTACGGCTCGTTGCTCTCAGACGTTGTACGCAGTCGGTCACAGTTTTGTATCGTATTCTCTTGAGGGAAATAGACTGATGTTGGCATTTTAACATACTTAGTTACTTCATTTTATTTATTTGGTAGGCTGGCACATACGTATATTTGAAATTATAACTTATGATGATGAAGCTTTCTAGTGAAAAAATTGTTTGAGCTGTCTGCTAATCTTTGACATGGCTGTCATGAAGCCAACACAACAACCGAGACTCGTCGAATGTCGGTAAAAGCAACTAGCTTTCAGCTAGCTATGAGAATACTGAGGATCCGTCATCAATTCCCGTATTAGATCTTCAACCAACATCGGAGCCGGAATCTCTACCGAAATTCTTGGTACCGTACAGCCTAAATATCTAAATCGTAATACCAAAAGCCTATTGACTATCATCACTAAACTGTTCAAAGCAAATTATAAACATTGCATTACACGAATGACGAATAATTACCCATAGCAGCCTTCACTAATATCACGCAGTAACGTTTGCACGTATTTTCCATTAAATCTCACGTATTCACTGAATGGATATGTTATACAGACGTTCGCATTCACTGTGTTCTAGGAAATTCATCATTATTATGCATGGAGCCGTTCTTTTTGTCTTTTATAATATCTGATATTTCACAGAGTTAATTCCACAATCTGCTTTTTGTCAAAGTGTAAGGATTTTTTCAATATTTCTGATTTCGAAGAAGGATTTTGTAGTTGGAAGAATATAGCGCCAAAAATTCTTGAAAAAGTTTTCGATATATACGCTAGGGTCGCTGATAAAATCACAAAATTTGTTTGTTCTTCTTTTACATGAAACAGCTGAACCGATTTTGTGCTAAAACAGCTAGTCAGGGTGAAATAGATTCTATCCCTGAAAGTATAGACTTATTTATTTCAGGAGGCCAAACCGCAAACGTTTTAAAGTTTTCTATGAAAAATCGATCGCCTTGTGGATTCAAGGCCTAACCCCTTTCTCAATTCGGTAGGAGACTCTTGCCCAGCACTGGGACAGTAATGGGTAAAATTGCAATTCAAGTGCTAATTTATCCCCGTTATTTCACATTCATATACATATGTACGACTAGAGGTCGGGACTTCGTCCGCGTCATTCCTGCGTAAATCCCGATCCTTCGGAAACTCCGGGACAAAAAGTAGCCTATGTGTTATTCTGGGTCTTCAGCTACCTACGTACCAAATTTTATATTGTAATCGGATCAGAAGTATTTGCGTGAAAGAGTAACAAACATCCTTACATACATACATACATACTCACAAACTTTCGCATTTATAATGTTAGTAGGATTACGCTCTGTCCTACATATTAAATGGCAAGCCTACTATCATAGTACATAGTCTCTTATGGATCACATAGCATAAAGCCATTTTGAACATCAAACATACAACCCGATACTACACAAGTTAACTTACAGAAACACTTGCGGTCACAGCGTTCCGGAATCAGAAACCGCTGACGTAGGCATGACGTCACACCCTCCACTACGATATTGTGGCAATTAAAAGTTAGGGGACAAAGGGAATTTGAATATAAGCCCTTGGAAATGTTTCTGTACTGTATTTGGTTAAATTAGGATTGAAATTATTTGAGCTACAAAACAAGTATTGAAGAGATTAGGTTTATAGTGAATTCGTAAGTAATCTATACAAATAATATTATAAAGTAGAAGCTGAAGAAGAAGAGTTTGTTTGTTTGTTTGAACGCGCTAATCTCAAGAACTACGGGTGTGAATTGAAAAATTAATTTAATTTTGGATAGCCTATTTATTGAGGAAGGCTATAAGACTATACATATGTATATCATCACGCTACCACCAATAGGAGCAGAGTACCAGTAAAAAGTGTTACAAAAGCGGAGAAAATTATGACTCATTCTCTCTTATGTGACGCCAGCGAAGTTGCGCCGGTCAGCTAGTAAATAGATAAGTAGGTATCTGACTGCCTCCTTAGCGCCGTGGTTTAGGTCGCCACGCCGCTATCATTGCGTCGGGAGGTCATGGGTTCAATTCCCTCACGAAACAATTATTTGTGCGATCCACAAATAATTGTTTCAGGTCTGATTGCACCCTTTGTGTCCCTTGTTTGTAAGAATCCCCGCGACACAAAAGCAATTCTGAGTGCGGGAGTTGTCTTAGAAAAAAATCATCTTTTTGATTCCTAACTAAGTGTATTGACCATACGATAAGTACGTCAAGGATAGGTGGTAGAATTTGTCTTTAATTGAGGACGTTTAGCGACTTCGGTCGCCAATCAATCCAAATTCCACGGAAACTTCTAATTGGTTTGATATTCATCAAATACTCAAACACGTACGGTGTGGTAACTACCTAAGTTACATCAAAACCCAACTTAAGTTCCTTCAACTTGTAACCGAGCGAAATACAATACCTGTATTTCCAGGTATTCCATCTTCAAGTACAGGTACAGGTATCCTCTGAACGAAAGTATTTTAGCTGCAAAGCACGTTTTCTAAACTTAACAACGTTTGATTGTTCAGAATTTGCGGTGGCAATTCTCACAATTTTCCACTCTTTCTTCCTGTTTTAGAAGAATGAATTCTTCGAATCCTTGCTTATATACCTACCTATATAAAGTCGTCACTGCACTAAGACTTTATGTATGTAGTTTCTTATTAAAAGTCGGTACCTATGTAGACTTACGAATTATTTTCGGGTTTTACCGCGTACTTTCGAAGTATTTCTTAAGTAACTATTTAAAATTGTATATAAAGGTACGTATATATCGAAACTGGTCTGTCTTACAGCTTTCCATATTTCAGTGATCTATATAATATTACACTTACAATCTGTCTGAAAACTATCAAATAAGATATAAATTGTATAGTAAAGCGCACTACTAATTTGTACACAGATAACACATTTACAGTTTCCAGCATTTGGTGAAATTTTCAAAAGCACGGCGGTCTAAATTGCATCAGGCCCAATCCCCATTTGACCTAATTTCTCTTCCATTGAATGCACGAACAGTGTAATACTTATTGACAAATTTCTAATTAAACCTACATAAATAGGCCTAACAACTTTCCACCAGAACTACCAAATCAAGTACATAATGTTTTCATATCCCATATTAAAATGTGAAAGTCTGTTTGCCTATCTGTGACGCTTTCACGGCTCAGTGACTCAACCGATCTTGACAAAATATAACTCAACAATAGCAGAAGACCTAGTATCAAATATAAACTACGATTTTATTTGATACTAGCTGACACGCGCAACTTCGCTTGCGTCACTAAAGAGAGAATGGGTCAAAATTTTCTCCGTTTTTGTTACATTTTTCGTTACTTCTCCGCTCCTGGTGGTCGTAGCGTGATGATATATAGCCTATAGCCTTCCTCTAGATAAATGGGCTATCTAACACTGAAAGAATTTTTCAAATCGGACCAGTAGTTCCTGAGATTAGCGCGTTCAAACAAACAAACAAACAAACAAACTCTTCAGCTTTATTATATTAATATAGAAGTATAGATTCATGCAAAGTTTCCGGCGCAGATACCATTCATACTACTTTTATTAATGCTCAAGTTTCCTTTTGCTAGATTTCGCGGCAGAACTACTAGACCGATAGTGATGATACCCAAAGACGAATAGACAAACAGCGGCTTAATTATCCAACCGCCACACAAAATAACTCGCGGCCACGGCTAGTATTATACAAAATTCTGTGGAAATTCACAAACTTTTCGTTCCACATAAAAACGTCGATACATCCAGGGGTTTCCGCTCCACTGAGCCAGAAACCCTCGGTTCATATCGACGCCACCTACCGGGATGCATGTCCTAGGATTTATTAAAAACCTATCGGCTTATTTTTTTTTCGAGGGAAAAAAATTGCATATTTTTGTGAATGATAAAAGCTAGTGGTTTGAACGGAGGATTTTTTGCGGAGTTAAATAGACTGTGTTACATGCAACAATAATACGAAACTTATATTCATTTCGATATATTGATTGGCATTTGCATTACACAATCCTTTTAACAAAACAATATTTTGAAACAAGCAACGCGATTGTGTATAATCTGTACTGTCGAGTATCGAGAGTTTGATATTTAAAATGTTCTATCAAAATAGTTCTTACGGAGCCCAGTAGAGGCGCTAAACAGATTTATGTGTAAAATTTCTCGATAGCTAGCTGGTTATCGGTAGTCGATGGTAGTAGATATTTATTATTTATTTATTATTATTGAGCTACTAAAGTAAATTGTGAAAATTCATTTCAAGGCATTATCAAGTTCAGATGGGCAGGGTGATAGCTTACATCCCTAGGAAAAACCTAAATGTAGCTCTTGTTAATTATTTCTGACAATATCGTATTTTCCTCGACAACATTTTCCACACAGTATTATATGTTAGTGTACCACTAAAACCATCTACATAACACCACTTAAATTTTCAATTCACATATTCTAAGCCTGCCTATCTAAAACCTCTTCTCTTCCCAGTGCATCTACCGTTGTTGCCTGAATAAAGCCAAAGATGGGCTGAATTATGAATTATTCAAGTCACCAGCTCCAGTGTCGCCCTCTAGTGGCGGCGGATTCATAATTTGTCCTTTCAGCACGCTATAGTGGATGGCTTTTGAAATCCCTGTTGTATTTTTTTGCAAGAGTGCTTTGATTAAAATACGTTCCGTGGTTTTTGGAACTGATATTGCAGTGTGTTTGGTTTTTTTGGTAGTAAGCTACTCTTTTTTTTATCACAATGCGTAAGGTAGGAAATTGCTGTGTTATATTTGATTTCCACAAAGATCTAGTTGACAATATTGAGTGATTTTCTATTGTCTATCTAATATCGAGAATTCGACGTTTAAAAAGTACTTGGAAAATTTGTGCCTTGTCCATAGTGTTGATAATTTTTTCATACAAAATGTTTGATAGGTTCGACATACATACATACATGTAACAGATACCAACAAAATATAGTTGACTGACAGTGGATTGTGCTAATTATATAATCTCTCTCTTTGCAAAAACTCTGTTTAATTAAAGTACATGTAATTTGGATGATTGGTACGGTACAGACGTTTGCAGTGAGCTGAAACTTTCAGTAGGTATCGATCTTTAAAGGAGTTTATAGAAATGACAATAAATAACAAAATTATTTCTCTCACACCACAAAATGGTTATAATATCTATAATTTCAAACCAAATAAAACAATACAAAAACATTTTATTTTCCCACGCACCAATATAAATTGAACTGTCAAAAGCCATACGTACTGACATATCTCTTACATTTAGTATAACACAACCCATCAAGAGAGCTCTTCCTACACTGGTTCATATTATACGGCAACAAAACCAGTGTAAATTGGCCCCTTAACGTACGGCAGTTGTGTGAGTGCCAGGGCTCTTGGTAAAATGGGTTTCAAAGTCCACATTTGCCCGTGTTTCGACAATTCAGTGGGTCGAAATAAAGGATATTGAGTTCTACGATACGAGCTGATACGTCAATAAAATTATAAAACGTATAATCAACTCCATATTTATGTACTTGACTTTACGAAAGAGACAAACAAAAACATTTATTTGATTTTAACATGACTATGCTGATTTGTATGTACTTTCTTTGGTTATGGCAAATTGATGATAGAATATTATTGAGGTAACGAGAAGAGTAAGTTAATAATGAGTTTCGAGTCTGTCGAAAATATTTTATATTAACAGTGAGAAACTATAAATAGTACCTATTCAGCCAAAAAATAATATTATTTAGTCGCTTAGCCATGTAAATATTGTGAAAACACAAAACATTAAATTTATAAGTGATATTTTATAATTTAAGTTCATTTTCATTTTTTAGAACGAAAACCTTTTGACAGCTCGTAACGTCAAAACTAATTTAGGAGAAAAGCGACGTTTACAAGTGTCACAGTGTTACCAGTAACTAGTATGATATTGTTGTTTTGCAAAATTCATGGCACAATAAAAGAAACAATTACCTAACATTATAACTTACATTAATAACTTGACGTTTTGACATACATATATCAGACTAACGCCATCTAAAACATCAGTAGAACATAGATCTAAAAACAAATAACCACGCTTGAATAAAGAAACTAATACTAAGAATTCCGCACGACCAACAATATCCATATTTATGCAGCCGACTGTACCGTGTGCAATCGGCTGAGAGGCTATGAGCTTTGACATTTCGCTTCCAGAACCTTCTTTGTCGTATGTAGCAGAAAAACATGATGTTTTATCTATCAACCCGTTCTGTGTTATTAATTTTGACATATTTTGGCTGTATTTATGTCATGTTATATTGGTTTGTTTGTTTTTCATGATATACATAGATTAAATCGGGATGTGTTGAAGAAAGGACAGATGCGTAGTACTCGTAACCGGAGGTCCTGTATGACAAGATGTATGGATGTGAATGAGGCAAGGGAAGTTTGTAAGGCTCGTAGAAAGTGGCGTTATTTGGTCCCTGCCTAACCTGCCTATAGGAAAAAGGCGTGATATTATGTATGTATTGCTACATTAACATGATATGGAAATGTAATATTGGTCCGTTTTTAATAAGAATCTTTATTTTCCATTTATTCGATTGACTTTCGGTAACGATGTTTAAAAGCCATTCTAAGAACAATTTAGGACGTTTAAACAAAAGTGACCGTGTAATATACTACTTAAAACAAGAACACTTTTGGTATTGAAAAGATAAACAAACAAAAGCTATATTTAATCTGTGCCTAAATAGCACAAAATCTGATAGTTCTATCCGTAGGATAGTTTTCATAGGCCCCTGAGTTTCTTCAAAAGATTTCAAGCGGGTAGACCCCAAAATCTGATCTTTAACCGAATCGCTATTCATTTCGATACTTACTTGTAACAGATTTTTTAACCATCAAAAACCACCCCATACTTGTTTCCTCCACTGAAAATATGCTTCAGTAAAACTGACAGGACCGTTCTCCCCAGGAGAAATCTGGTATCCGAAAGACTTTTTCCCCTAAAAAAGTATGATATTGCTAAAATAATACATACTACAAAATCGCTTTGTCTACAATGACAAAAGCCGCAGGAGCCAAAATATTATACTCTTTTTAGGGTTCCGTTTCCAAAGGTATAAATGGGACCCTGTTGCTGACATTTCGCTATCATCACTCGGCTGTGTTTCTTAAACCGTGATAGTCAGGCAGTTGAAATTTGCACAGATGATGTATTTTTTGTTATGACTATAACTCTGACAACCAAAATAAAATATAATTTTAAGAGGGTTTGTTTAAACGTGATATTTTACCGTTTTTATAAATAATGGTACGAAACCATACGTACGCGAGTTCAACTCGAACTTGGCCGGTTTTTTATGATTAAAATGAATGACGCTGAAATTACGGTATATAAACCTTTCAGTTCAATTTTTATAAAATGTTTGTGCTTTTAAAATTACTGAGTTTTTCTCACAAAAGCTGGCTGTATTAATTTATTTTTGTTTTAATTTCAGGCCTATCATTCATGGAGCCAGTCGACTGCTGTATGTTAAAGGTGGGTCATTCTAAATATATATAAATAATATAATAGTACTAAATAATGCTTTTTAAAATTGCACTGCAGCTGATTGTAGTTGCATTTGTACAGCCACGAGTATTAATATGTATCAATAACATTGTTTAAGACGCTAATCGTTGTCATAACTTTCTATGTGAGTTCGTTCATCCGCATAAAATAACTCGTCATTATTAAAAGTAGTTATTATGTTAATTTCCATAGGAATCGACTTGATCGTCATTGTAATAAAGTTTTAAAATCAACTTTAAAAGCCTAGTTTGTCATCTAGAAATAATATGATTGAATCATTATGCTACACAATTAAGGTTCCATGTTGGATGTCTGGGTAAAACTATTGGGGTTTTTCTAATAAATTTCCAATTTTATTACCTCTTAGTGCCATTATTTGAGCGATCCACAACTAATTATTTCGGGTCTGGTTGTACTTTGTGTCCGTTGTTTGTATGTTTGTAAAAGTCCTCGCGACACAAGAGCAATTCTTAGTGCGGGAGTTGTAATTTTCGAGTTGTCTATATTGACTAAATACAGAGATAATACTAGAGTCTACATTATAATTTATCTATTTTATACATATAAAAATTGGTCCGAGACATACATATCTGTAAAAAACAGATGTTTTTAGAAAATCCATATAGCCATTACCCACAGCGGTCGCACTTTCAGTACCTTACCTTGGCTATAACAGTAAATTGTAGAACTATTTCAATCATATTTCTATTGAGACTACCTAGAATAAAACACGGAATTTATACCTGAAAGGTAACTGAAATAAAAGAGAGGTGTAAAACTAAATATGACTACTTTTTGTGTATTTTTTGTCAATTATCACACAGTGATTTACTTATATATATTCCATTAGGACATTTATAACTATTAACATGAAATTCTTTTCTACTATGATTTAGTGTAGTTCATGAAATTACGTAATTATTTCGGAACAATTCGTTTAAGTTAACTACAAGTAATAAGTATAATAAAATTAAAGTATGTTTCTACTTTTATCAACTCTTATAATGTGACCAGTGATTCATAACGATGATTGTATTTTTCAATAGCTTTAAACTTTGTTAAAAATAAAACGCAAATACTTTAATCAAACAGTAAATATGGTACAAAACTTTATACCACTACAACTTCACAATCAATAGAGTAACTTGAAAGTTATTCGAAAAAGAATCCTTTCATATTTTATAAATTAAATTTTAAGACTTTAAAACAAAAAACCTAAAATCTTGACCTTCATTTTCTAAAACTGTACTATCAAAACGTTAACGAAACCTCTACAAAAAAAGTATTCGCCAGCCCTGTTCCACACATATAAAGTTAGGCCGGTTACACGCGCGCGTAGCACTCAATTCAGACATTTGAGTTGGCGTTACGTAGATAAATAATGGCAATAAATAATCTGGCCGTGACACCGGCCGTGTGGAGTGGGCTTTACTTCGCGTCACCGATTGTGAGTGGCTGTGGGTTACACCGTATCGTAAATATTTAATTGTGTATTTATTTTTGGTATTTGAGGATAAAGGTTAAAGCTCGTGATGGAATATTTGCCAGAAAAGGTTACATGATCAAAATACGCGTAACACGGCTAAGTAAAATTTCCAGATGGGTGTCGTCTCACTGAAATCAGTAGAGAAAAATAATAATTAATTATTATTCTATAATTTGGTACAAAGTGACTTCTACAGTCGAAACTTACTTGAGCACGTTTAAGCACGGGTATTGCACAAATAGCCGTTTAGTGGTATTTTAGTTAATGTGCTTCAGAGGACAGGTCAGTTTCAGTTGTTTGTTGTTATTAAAACAGATTCCTGTCATTGCTATTAACTATTATTTCACAAAAATTAAGGATTGAAATGAATTTTGAATGTCAGCTACGACTATAGAAACTTAACAGTTCATTTTCTAAACTAATTACCTCAATAAATCTAGCAATAAACCTAGTATTCTTTCAACAGACGCACATTACTACCAACAGCGAAACACAAAATAACAGATTTGATAAACTTGCCAACAAACAAACCAAATTAGTTTCTCTGATATAATTGAGCAAAGTTGTATGAAATACGGGGAATTTTGATGTATGTTATTGGCTTAAGTTTCAGTCGTCGTTATCAAGTAAACGAACTTTGTTCTGTACTTAGAATAGTTATATCAATACTTATTAATTGCCCTTTCAAAGACCTGATAATTTACCCTTGAAAAGACTAGTCTGGTCTAAAGATCTTGTTTCGATACCAGTAGTCAAAGGTTTCATTATCTGGCAACTAGTGATACAGAGGGTATCGTGTTATAGCCCAGGTGACTGGGTTGTAGAGGTCCGATAGGCAGTCGCTCCATGTATAATACTGGTAA
This sequence comes from Anticarsia gemmatalis, assembly GCF_050436995.1. NCBI lineage: Eukaryota > Metazoa > Arthropoda > Insecta > Lepidoptera > Erebidae > Anticarsia > Anticarsia gemmatalis. The sequence continues at coordinate 2,042,268 of NC_134767.1, read as the reverse complement.
ACAGCTGCAACCGGTGAGAATGGAAACCGACTCCAACAGAGTTGGAAGAAAGACTAGGCTGATAATGATTATGAGATCATATTTGTTATTACATCAAAATTTACGGAAATGTTGTTACGATTAATAATAAATAACAACTGTATAAACACAGATTAGTTTAGCACTACCATGAGGTATGCTCTAATATAAACGGACTAGCAGGCTATAGTTTCCTCACCATTTGGATGGCTAGTAAGTGCAACTAAAATCTTTTGAAACACAAATATAATTGGACAAATTGATAAAATTTTTGCAACAAGCTCACCGTTACGCTACGGTGTAACAACAGCCAATTTTATTGGAACGCCTTTTGTTGTTTCGGGGCAGATTCATGTTTGTTTTGTTACGTAATGATTCATAGTACCCTATTCAGCGATGCTTATGTTATTCACACTGTTTTCGCTAAGGGGTGCTATGGGAAAGCCGATTGATCGTATTATCGTATTTGCAAAGAGGTGTTTTCGTAGAACTCTTTTTGTTGGATGTGTTGTTATTCAGGCTATTCTTTGCGCTGCTTTTCATCTACTTTAAGCTCGGTGCACATAATTTATTCATTCACTGTACGAATTTATTTGTTTATTTTTATGGCTGGTTAGCGGTCAACCTAGTGTCAAAGTTGTTCAAACCGCCCAAAGGCGTTTAGGCGCTACCACAATACTGCGTTACGGCGACGCATCGCCAAAACGACGTCGCGCAGCATTGCAAGGTTCATAGACAAGCGTCAAATGTTTTAGCGGAGCGTCGTCACAACATAGTTGTAGCGTGGCCCTGTGATCACTTTTCTTAATTGACAACAACCTGGACCGACTTTTTACGTACCCTCCAAAGCATGGAGACACTCAGCACGAATACCTTTATGCGATCAGTCACCTATATATTGTCCAATGCTGCTTCATTCACATTTTTTTATCGACTGGCTAAGAGAAGGTTACAATCTGTCTGATATGTGACCTTATCTTCTCTATGTATATATCCTACTAATATTATAAATGCGAAAGTTTGTGAGTGTGTACGTATGTATGTATGGATGTTTGTTACTCTCACGCAAATACTACTGCACCGATTACGATGAAATTTGGTATACAGGTAGCTGAAGACGCAGAATAACACATAGGCTTACTTTTTATCCCAGAGTTCCCGAGGGATCGGGATTGACACGGGTTTTCACACGGACGAAGTCGCGGGCGGCTTCTAGTCTATAATATTTTGAGTCTTCGCTTTATCTAACTAACTCACTGTTTTTGACAATTTTCTCTCTTACACTACTAGCTGTCATAAATAGTGTTCGTGTATTCCTATTTCTCTCTTTTATACCAGTCCTGTACATTTTAATTGCCTGTATCTGATTGCAGTTTCGTTGGAAACTGAAAATTCATCTGCATTTGTACAACGTAGAATCCAATTAACAACATTCCTAGAAATGTTAAAAGGTAAAACTTTATTTTGCTTTGTAACCATAGATCATTGTTTTTTGTTTTGTATATGTGGCCTATAGTGGCAGAATGTTATTATTGACGAGGAAGTCCAGAGTTGAAGTCAAAGTTGATCTATTAACCAATTTTAGGTAAACCAATTAAGACTTTTGACCCAGATCTCTAACTATGAGCTTGTATACTTATTATAAAACTTTAGCTTATGGCAGCAAAAGTACATAAGTTACAATATTTTAACCCTTTGACCGCCACGGTCGGCTATACACTTCAAATCAGAACCAGTGGCGATCAAAGGGGTAAATATCACGCCGCTATATCCTAAGGTGTATACAGAGGGGTAGGAAATACACCCACGTTTCACCATCTACAATGTTAGTCCCATGTAAGAATGCGAGTCTATTGCCATTTAACCGGCATATTAGCAAACTCCGGCCTTATATTAAGAAATATTCTAAACTAAATTGATAAAGAGTAGGACTTTTGCCCGGAAATCGAACATGAGATCGCAATCCGCACGCGGATACACTATCGACCACGCTATAGAGGCCAAACTAAGCAGAGCTTGTACTATGGTAACCAAATAACTGATAAACATACTTATATACTTCTAAATACATACTTATATAGATAATTCACAACCAGGCTTAGCACAAATACTCGTGTTCATCACACAAAGATTTGTCCCGGGTGGGATTCGAAGTAAATTTTTATTTTTCCCAGCTTCCAGACTAGTGAAGCTATTAATTAACTAATATCTTAACATATAAAAAACTCCAATATCGCCATAAAAAGATCAAACGTTTATCCAAACTGAAACGACCAATCACACGATCAATACCCGTACAGTGTGGGCAATCATATAGTGTAATTGAAGTTTGCGGTCTGTCGCTCAAATGGACGGAACCATCAAATATGTATAGCTTCGTGTAGTATGTTCATTCCTAGTATATAAATGAGGATTAATATTGAGGATGTGATGGACGTATTTACATGTGAAAGCTTTTAGGGTTCTTATGAGAAATAAATGCAATATTAGCAGCCAGTTTTATTATTGACTGCCTCCGTGGAGATCGTGGGTTCGATTCTCACACGGAACAATTATCTGTGGATCGCACAAATTATTGTAAATTATTTGTGGATCGTACAAATAATTGTGCTTTGTGTACGTTGTTTGTTCTTAAAGGTATGAAAAGTCCCCAATACGTACTTAGCCAGCGTGGTGGGCTAAAGGCCTAACACCTCTCTCATTCCGGGAGGAGACCCTTGCCCAACAGTGGAACATTATTGGGGTAATTTTCTTTCGTCATTTATATTATTATTATAAATAACAAAAAAGAGACATCTAAAATGTGTAATCAACATTGCCAATAATATTTTAAATAGAAAATTAATCTAGTGGGTTCGATTCCCACACTATATTCATATCCATAAACAGTTTTCGGGTCTGGTTGTACTTTGTGTCCGTTGTTTGTATGTTTGTTCCCGCGACAAGAGCAATTAGTGCGGGAGTTGTCCCTTAAAGCAAAATAGTAAAAAATATGCAGTAATATAATAATATGAATGTGAGGAGAAGCTCTTGGCTTAGTTAACAACAGCCGCGCGGTTCGATCTCTAAGGTTTAGCTACGCTTACCGAGGTTGAGCTGGATGGGTATCGACAATCTTATACGTATCAAGTTCCTCCGGGTTTCGGAAGGCAAGTTAAATTGTGGGTCCCGGCTGTCATTTACGAAGATCTTTGACAGTCTTTATCAGTAGTCAGAAGATTGAAAGTCTGACAATCAGTCTTACCGAAGGGTGGTGTTATAACCCAAGTAACTGGGTTGTGGAGGTCAGATAGGCAGTTGCTCCATGTAAAATACTGATATTCAGCTGCATCCGGTGAGACTGGAAGCCGACTCAAACATAGTTTGGAAGAAGGGCTAATAGCTAATGATGAGTAATGTGTAGTGTTAATTAACTATTACGTACTCTATCTATTCGTCACCTAACCCCAGTCAATTGCCACTAAGTGTTCATTTCAACACAACTATACCTAGTGAGACAACAATCGGAGAGCGCTCCTTTGACGCAGGCTACTATCTAATGGGATCTTAATTGGTGAATGTTTCTGATATTTAGTACTTATGTTGATGACATATTGTGTGTTTGACGTTATGGACAATTGATTTGATTGATTGACTTGATTTTTGACAACTTCCGCACTTAAAATTGCTCTTGTGTCGCGGGGGCTTTACAAACACACAAACCACGGACACAAAGCACAACCAGACCCGAAACAATTGTTTGTGAATCGCACAAATAATTGTTCCGTGTGGAAATCGAACCCACGACCTCCCGACGCAATGGTAGGCGTAGGCGAAGTGTGGCGACTTAAACCATTGTGCCACGTAGGCAGTCGATGGTCATGATTTAAATTAAAAAATAGGAGTTTAGTAACGTGCCCGGTATATAGCAATTGGCTCGTCCCCTATTACATGGGACTAATTTTGTTAATAACGAAACGTGGGTTTATTATATAAACCTTCACCTTCGAGTATACCGACCACTACTACTATTAAGAATTCTCTAAACAAATTTGAATAGATGATTAGCACCTTGCCCGACCCGGAAATCAAACTCGAGACCACGTTATCAGTTGTCTTATACACTATTAACTATATTACGGAGTACGTTATTCAATTGCTTTTAAACTCTAATACTAGTTACTATACTTTCATAAACATTCATCCGCCCCAATTTACGGTAGTTTCTTAATTAAATTCGTCCTAGCATCTAAATCTGTACCTAGCTATAAGCTAACATGTATGTAATTATCGCCTCTACTGCAGTCAACTCAAATCTCTCTGATTGATTAGCAGAAGACGCATTTGCTACCAATTAATCGTGTCTCTGTATTTACACTTGGGGACAAAATATTCACCTCCAGACTAGAGCATTCATGAGAATTTCTTCAACTATAGTAAAATCGTCGTCGTTAAATACAAATGGGAGAGTGAGATGTCTCAAACATATCCTGAAATGGCAATACCTGCTACTTAAGAAACCTAAAAAATATGAAACAAATCGAAATAATAGAAAAAAGTAGGACACGGGAGTAATTAATATCACAATTTATTTTCCATTTTCCTTAAAATAAATGCCTCGAAACTGTTTTTTTTTTATCTTAAAAGTATTCACCTGCTAGCATTTTCATGACCTGGTCCATCAGTTTAATTTTTAATTTCAATTTGTAGGAAATCATTACTATCTTTATTTTATCATTTCATTCAATCGACAACAATTATAACGAGATCGAAAGCGCTCACCAACAAATTACATTTAAATTTCATCCAATTCTCGGTCATTATTCTCACCGCAAGTGTACACACAGTTTCCTCGCTTTAATCAACGCTTTTACGGCCAATTCTGAATATCGCCATATTGGCACCGTTGCCTAGCAACGTATATCAACGATCGTACGACACTGAGGCACAAATTCATGTAAATCAGGCACTTACTGACACTAAATGGCTATTAATACCGCTCCTCTCTGGCCCTTCGGACGATAATTGGTGTATTTACCCTAGCATCGTTTAATATTATGTGTTTAAGTAGACACTAGACGTTTTAGTGCATTTTTAAGTGATATTGCTAGGAAATTGGTGATGAAAATTAAAATGGTTGTTTAGTTAGCAGTTTCAACTGCTACTTTTGAAATTGGTAGTGCTGTTGTTACGAAATAATGCTAAAAAAGTTTAAAGCGAATGATGTTAGGTGTATTTTTTTCACTTTACGCTCTAATTATGTTTAACTGCGGAACTAATTCGTTTGAGAGTTCTTTTTACAAATTTACGGGCCAAAGACACATTCTAATAAATTAATGTCCTACTAATGTTAAGACGGATTTTTGAAGAGTAAAGTATATTAGTAGTTAAAAATTTAATATTTTATTTATTTTGTTTCAGGTCTGGACCGAAGAAAAAGACTTTCAGACATCAGGGTAGTCATAACTCAGCACTTCACTGAAAGAACAGTTACGCCTGGTGGTGATGTAAGTTGATTATTTATAGAAAAAAGGTAGGTAGGAGGTATTATAACTCATTATAAACCTCAAGCATATGTATATTATCTTTGGATAATATTCTCTCCACAGACGAAATAGTGAAAGGAACCTTTACAAGTGGTGTAAAAAAGAAAAAAAATGAATTAAAAAAAAATAGTTATGCTAGATTTTGATTTTGAAGCGACATGTTAAAGCAGACGAATATATTTTGAGAATTAATTGCATAATTTGTAACGGAAGGTCTTTGAAAAGAGTTTTTTCTTTCCTCAGATTAGCATGCAGTGCGCAGCGACGGGGGACAGACCACCACAGTTCGTATGGGAAAGAGATGGCATCGTTGTATCCAGTAATACTGACCCGAGGTAAATAAGAAACTAATGCTTAGGCACAATAACTGTTTCAATGACTATGAGTATAATTAATAAAACCAATTTGTTAAATTATATTGATCAACTAAAGTGTCATAGAAAACAATGGTAAAAAAAGGAACTCATTTATATTTTGACTACTTTAATATTAAATTAATGAATAAATTAATTTCATAGTGGTTTACCAGTAAATCAATACTATATAAACAGGTAGAACCACAGACAGACTTACACATTTATAATATTAGTGTAGGTGATGTTATATCAGGAATCTTTTCTATACATTTGCCATTATTTCACAATAAAATTTAGGGACTTAAATGGCACACTGGCATAAATGTTTAGCTCTCCCTAAGGGCCGATAAATATTTATTTTGACATTTAACCTTACACGCCGAGAAATTATTTTCGTTCATTATGAAAAGAAAATCTTCACAATGTAATTTGTTGGTTAGTATGTTTTTAGACAATTTAATGATAACCGAATGGTTTAACAATTCACCTTCCTTACAGCCGACGTTTTCGACTCAAAGCAATCCACAAAAATGTATATGTGTATTTGAATCAATATTAACATGTTCTAATAGCCAAAAAAAAAGAAAGACTCTTTAAGACAGGATTTAATTCAAAGATCTGAACCCGCATTTACATTTTAATCCACGATTTCTGAGTACATTTAGCGGTAGTTTATCTATTCAATAGCGTTAAAAAACCGGGCATAAGTTATTTTTGACCGGGTCCGTCAGTCTGTCAGTCTGTCTACAGGCTGTATCTCATAAACTATGATAGCTAAAAAGCTGATCTGAGCTCAATATTAATTTTCTATTATAGATGATGATACAGAACCGGAGTACGACTCGCACTTGGCCGTTTTTTTAACTCCACTCTTTATAACATTACAGATACGCATTAGGTCAAGTGATGACATCAGATAACGCAGTGGTCACACAACTAAACATCACCAGGGTAAGAGTGGAAGATGGTGGACTGTATTCTTGCACAGCGAGAGAAGGGGATCATATAGCCGTACATGAGAATAGATTGGATGTTTATGGTAAGTTCTAGTGGAATACCTATCTTATTTACCACAGTGAATGTTATTTTTACCATTGCATTATAATATGGTTCTTGTGAAATAATGAGTTAAGCATTCAAATGCTTAACTTAACAGATGCTTGGATGTGTAACGTACAATATACGAATTAAATTAACCTTCTATGAAGCATTTTTTTATTTATTGGTTTTGAGTTTTCAGTGCAGTGCTTCTCGAGCGATAGCACAAAATATTGATTTGTTTTTTGTGTTTGTCTTCATTTTAAATTAACCTCAAACGACAGGATATATTATTATGTACCAAGTAATATTACGCCCAAATGTGTAAAAAATAACCTTCTTTTTTCATTACAGGTCCACCGTACATACGAGCGCTACCACCAGTGAAGGTGCAAAGCGGAGAATCAGTCAACTTAAGGTGTCCTTTCTACGGATATCCGATCAGGTAACAAATCTTTATTATTACATTAACTGTGACAGTGAAAAGAGCTGACAAGAACTTCCAGGCCATTGCTTTGTAGAACAAATACTTAGTACCAAATTATAACAAACGCTGCTCCGTCTGCTGCTTATGAATTCTCGGGTTTGATTACCGGGTCTTTCGTATTTTCTAGTTTTAAAAAAATATGTTCAGTAATAGCCCGGAGTTTGATGCGGTATCCGGTAAATGACAATAAGCTCGCACCCTTTTACACGGGGCTAACATTGCTAACCCTACATAAACTTTCAAACGTAACAGACGTAATATTATATATGTATGTACAAAAATTTCCAAATCTTTCTTAATTTCTTCCAGCAAAATCGACTGGGAATACAAAGGCAAGCTGTTAACATCAAACGCAATCTTCCAATCCCGGTACAAACGCAACCAGAAACGGAAAACCAGACGCAACGCTCCCAGCGTCAACATAAACGGAATTTTATCCATCCCAGAAATATCCAAGGAATCAAATGGAGCTGTTTACACTTGTATAGTGACTAGTCCTTCTGGAGAAATGGCTAGACGTGCCTTTGAAATCCAGGTTATAGAAGCACCTGTTCTAGATGATCTACTGCTTGGAAGTAATCTTCAGGAGGGACAGATTGTAAATATCTATTGTAATGTCCGAACTGGGGATTTGCCGATACATTTTGAGTGGTTGAAGGATGGGAAAAGGATTCCTAGTGGTTTAAAAGTGAGTATAGATTTGAACATTAAATTCGCTGCATGATTTAATTTTGATTTCTGCGCAAGTAACCGCTTGGAATGTGACAATGAATAAGTCTTTAGATCTTGAGGCTGACTCGCTGGGCTGGTGCTCGAGCACTGAGTCTTCTTCTTATCGTATGGTTAGTGGTCAACCTAGTGTCAAAGTTGTTCAAGCCGCCCGAGAGGCCTTTGACGTGGCTTAACGACTGTTATCTTAGTAGACAACAACCGGGACCGACTTTTAACGTGCCCTCCGAAGCACGGAGACGTCCAGTTCAAATACCAGAATGCGGTCACCAATCTCTGGAATAACCGCGCCAATGATTGCTTCACCCACAGATCGTTTACCGACCGGTGAGCGCAACTGGCTATGGGCGCCTCGACTGAGTAATCCTAGTTTTAAACATGAAGTAAAGAAGATTTAACAATTTTGTAGTATGTACTCAAGCGATTATCTCAATATGATTGGAATAACTATGGAATACGATAGAGCAGTCAAATCAATCCTAATAACAATTATACATAGTCGAACTTTGTTAATACAACAGCAATGTAAAAGACAATTACTTTATACAATTTGTAATAATATTCATTTATGTTTCAGGTTGTAGAAAGGAACTCAGAACTTTTCAGTGCCTTAGTAATCAAGAAGGTTTCATTAGAACATTGTGGCACTTACACATGCGTTGCGTCAAACCACGTCACTAAAGTGAATCGATCTACTGAACTGTATATCAAAGGTAAACTCTATTTCCCTGATTTTCATAAGTCTAAAAGTATGCTTTTATCATTTATAAGGTGGCTATAGTATCTTCTTTGTGCGTTTATTAAACATATAATATTAGGTCGGGGATTTTTTTTTTTGCATTATAGTATGTATGAATTTGTAATAAAATCTTTTCTCTGCACAAAAAAGTTCGATATTTGGGTACCTCACGAGCTAACTGAAAGAAACCTAATGAACCGTGCACTCATTTGTGATTCTTGAAGTCAAAGAGATTTTACTACAAGTTCATACATACTATAATGCAAAGACCATATAACTTTTCCCCGACCTAACATTAAGACCATATAACTTAAAAAAATATATAGATCTAGCTCAATTTACCAATTATGTGCTACAAGGAAAATAATTCAAATAAACATCTGCGATCGCCTGCCATATAAAAATAGCATGTTTGCAATAAAAATACTTCGATATCCTTATTCACAGGTTCTATTCTACAAAATAATATATATTCTGTTCTAGTTGCTCCAAAATGGTTAGAAGAACCCAGTAACTCATCGCTACTGCTAGGTAGAAGAGGAACAGTGTCGTGTAGTGCGAGTGGATATCCTCAACCACAAGTACATTGGATGAAGAAAGATGGTAAGAGAACAAGCACATGGTTAATATTATTATGATAGCTAAAAAGAAATACGCGCCACAAAATTATGTGGGTTTGAATCATAGCAACGAGCATAAGATAAAGAAAAAACAAGTAGGCAAGCGTAACAACGCCAGCCAGATTCTTATTTCTTATTCTTAATCCTGTCTGATTTTATTTCTGTCTGCCGTATTTGTCGACTGGTTGCTATATTTTGATCTTCAGACGCATAAAGTTAAATGGTACGTACGTTTAGTGGTGATAACCATTTTTTCTGAACAATCACCAAATTTTATCCAACTGCGAGAAGAAAAAGAAATCCAATCAATTTTATACTGCCAGAAAGTATAGTAAAATATTATTATTTCCCCAGCTCTCCTCGGCACATGGCAACCCGTCCTAGAGCTAGCTGGTGGTGGAATATTGAGCCTTCCTAACGGCACCCTGGTTATTGAGGAGGTGTCTCTCACTGATGAAGGCTTGTACTCCTGCAACGTTGAGAACGGAGTGGGGCAGCCGCTGAGCAAGACTGTGTGGATGAGTGTTAATAGTGAGTATTGAAGTGAAAGGGTTTGTAAGTAACATAGCTTCGAGCTTTATGCAGCATGTAAATATCAGAGAAAGCCAATAACTAAGATCTCAAGGTTCTTCTTTAACTCACTGATGGCTATGCCGGTTTTGAAAGATATAAAACTATACGCAGAAATTATTAAAAATAATTTCTAAACTTATTTAATAGTGCAAGACTACCAGAGCTCCAGCAATCGTTTCATTTCTATTTTGACTAAAACAGCCTAAGAGACGTTCAGTAAGCACAATCATATTCTCGTCAATTCTGAAGTCATTACCGACTATCATCTAGTTGTACGACCAAAAATTGCTCTATAGTGGATTTATAAAGCTTAGTTTCAAATCTGCTTTCGTAAAACCATATGAAGTTACAATCTATTTTTTTTTTCTTTTATCTTCCAGAACCAGTGCACTTCGAGGCATCATCATCAAATGTAACGTCACGACTAGGACACCCCGTCACATTGGAATGTAGGCCGCTAGGAGACGATCCAATCAGAGTGACGTGGACACATGATGGAAGTATGCTGGATTTTACTAATCAAAGGTGAGATGAAAATATTAATTTATGATACAGAATATAATTTTAAAAAATGCGCCATAAAACTCCGCATCGCAGTCTACCGGGAATACAAGTAGGAAGAAAAAGGAAATACAGTGTTCGAGGGGACAGCTGGGAATATACTAAACGTTCCCAGATGTTGGCAGCATTATCACATTATATAGCAATACGTTTTTTATGTGCCAGTAATTGCCAACATTCGGATCACTTTTGATCATTTTAAATGACACTATTTTCTTTCCAGAGCCAAAATATCTGAAAGTAAAACAGCACTGGGAGTGGTGAGCTCTATCAGTCTTCAGTACTCGGAGACGGGAGATGCAGGGGTTTATCAGTGTAGAGCCAGCAATCCTTATGGAGCTGCAAGTTTTAATGTACACCTTACGATATTAGGTAAGTGGGTTCTGAAAGCATTAAGGATATAAAAACTACAAGTTTATTATAATGTAACGGGTCTTAAACGCAATTGAAAATCGATCGAAACGTCGGCTCAACATAATAATATAAAGTAACCTTTACTTTTCAATCAAGTTTAAGACCCGTTACATTATAATATTATGTGTACAAGTTCGAGTTTAGTCGAGAGTTTTAAATCGTTAGGATCACAAGAAGTGCCTGTTAAATAACTGCAAATATTTTCCTGGTATTGACGTATACACAAAATGTTGGGTCGGTGTTGTGGACAGGCGTTTAAGATGTAATTATACAAATTTGAGGTCTTATAAACCCGTAACCTTTCCCTCAATAGTATTTTGAAGTCATCTGACAGTCATTAAAACTGTCAGTCGTTTGAAACACTGAGAAAATATTAAGCCAGACACACAAGTCACTTTGAAATAGCCTACATTTTATCGTATTAAAATTATTTCAGCCTTTCTACCGTGCTCACTGCTGTACTTCAAAAATTAGCTAGCTTATTATTATCATCATCAAAACTATCATTAAGTGCCTCTCATACATTCCTATTCTATTTCCTTTTCAGAACCACCTACTCCACCTTCAGACCTTCGCATAGAGACAGTCAGATCCCGTACAGCATTAGTCTCCTGGCGAGATACTCTCCGAGCTCATGCCAGACATTACACGTTGCAGTATTCACATTTACATTACAATGATGCTGTGTGGGAACATGCTACTTCTATGAATGTTAGTAGGTGAGTATGAAGAGTATACTGATTGTATCTTGACGGGGGCAATGAAAGGTTCTTTTAAAAAGTGAGGCTTGAGGCGCCCATATCCAGTTGCGCTCACCGGCCGGTATCAGTGCGTTAAGCAAACCTTGGCGCGGTGTTGTTCCATAGATGGGTGGCCGCATAGTGGTATTAGAACTGTGCGTCTCCGTGCTTCAGAAGACACGGTAAAAGTCAGACCAGGTGGTTTTCAATTAGAAAAAAGTCGTTAAGCCATGTCAAGGGCTTTCGGGCGGCTTGAACATCTTTGACACTAGGTTGACCACTAAACTACGATGAATGTTTTTTTTTTGTTTAGGCAGTAAATACCAATTACTATAAATTGTAGTAGGTGTAAATAATGCAGTACTCTAATACAAAAAAGAAGGCATAGAATTTGATATGAATACCAAACAGTATGAGATAAGTTCTTTATCGAATGGACCTAGAATTTTAGGTATGATTGCTAAAATAAACATTTTTGTGATCAAATTATTCCTTAAATTATATTTTCAGGTCTTGTCTATAAAATATTTACTTTTAAAGTAAAAGTAGCTTTTACTTTAACGAGCAAAAATCTCTGAATAACTATTAAAGTCCCATAATTAACGCCTGATTCGACACAAAAATACGCATCAATACATTTTTCCTCCTCAAACAAAAACGGACCTGCTTACTCATACAAATCTAACGATACTGATAAAACTCGTTTCCAGAAAAGACCAAGATCTTCGCCAGACGGTGGAACTACAGAACCTTCGGCCATCAACAGCTTACGCCGTGAGAGTGGCCACAGGAAACCAGGTCGGAGTTAGTTTGTACACCGCGCCTGTACATTTTACAACACATGAGGAAGGTATGTACAAATGTGTGCTATTTTGAAAATGTCATATGTGTTAAGTACTTGTAATGGGTGATGTGCCGTTTTGGATATTTAATGTTCAAGTTGTTGTTAAAATTGTGTTTTAGAGTTTATGGTCTTTGAATTCCGAGGTTATTTAGCGCAAGATTACAGGTTCAATTTCATCCTCAGTAGCCCGCAGTTTGGTAACGTATACTTATAATTAAAGATATTTTGATCCCTGAAACGAGGCATGGTGTAACGTAAATATGTATTTCATATATTTCTGTCTACAAAAGCCGTGACGATGTTGATGGGAAACCTATTAAGCTCAATCTGACAAAGAAATTATTATTAATCAAAGACATATCAGACATAAAATTTAAATAAATTAACAACGAATGTGAACAAGGATTCCAATTCTCAAAACTCGTTTAAATATAGCTTTTTTTATTTTGGGAAAACCCCAAAGGATACCTGTTTCGATTGCTTTTGATGAGCAACATATTTCTTGAAAACAAATTCTCATGGTGATTCATGCAATAAAACTGTTTAATATCGTGACGTAACATCACTTCATGTTTCTTAACCTTTATTTTCTACTGGCTGACATGCGCAACTTCGCTTGCATCACATAATAGGGAATGGGTCATAATTTTCCCCGTTTTTTGGTATATTCTCCGCTGCTAGTGGTCGTAGCGTAATGTTATATAGCCTATAATCTTCCTCAATTAATAAGCTATCCAACAGTAAAATAATTTCGCACCAGTAGTTCCTTAGATTAGCGCGTTCAACCAAACAAACAAACTCTATTTATTTCCTTGCAGCTCCATCATCAGCTCCTATCAACGTACAAGTGGAACAGACAGAGAATCCTGGAGAACTATACATTACCTGGTCTCCTCCTTTAAAAGACACACACAATGGGGTCATTATTGGCTACCATCTGAAAGCCACGGCCCAAAACGTTGGAAGCAGTAAGTAACGCCATCTAGAATTTAGTTATTGAACTAGTGAGTACAGCGACATCTGTTGAATAACTATGGAACTAATTTCGCTTAGTACTAAGTCTTGATGAAAAGTTGTTGTTTTTATATTTGAGATGGCTTTGTAATATCAAAATATGATGAATTTTCATTTTCTTATAAAATGATTCAATGTGTTTCAGTTTCAGATGAAGCTGATACAAGGACGGTGAAGGTTTCCCAGTTATCTGGCAAACAGGAGACGTTATTGAGCGGCCTTATGAAGAATACTAGGTAAAGAAGCACTACGTATCAAAAATAATAGCTAATTATTATCATTCACTTAAATACCTATGTTGTACATAAAGTATTATGGCATAAGTACCGCATTGGGAAGCACATCTAGTAGTCGTTTGTTAATGGTTTTGAGCTGTATGAATAGAATCAATGAAAATATTGTTTCACATATGTATTTCAGATATTCTGTTTCTGTGTCGGCGTTCACGAATGCTGGTTCGGGACCATTTTCGTTACCTGTCTTTCAGGACACAAGAGAAGGAGGTATGTTAGACTAATAATTTCGAAATTAAAGTAATATTCCTTTCACAGATGCGTTCCCTTCACTAATTAGTTTTGTTTGATTGAAGTCTGGTATTGTTTCGACTGATCGATTCCCTTTCCATAAATAATAATTAATCTATTTGTTTCGTATACATACATTTAAAAGTTACAAAATACACTGTACAATAAAGTTCAAGATTTGACTTTATTCTGCCGTGAAACTCAAATTTGAAAAGGCATATTATCTCCCATTACAATCACATAAAATAATAAATTGTGTACTTTAAAAAAAATTGTGATTTCAATAATTATTATTAGATAATTTTTCATGAGTTGTTCTCCGCAGCTCCTGAACAAGCGCCTTCATCAGTAGAATGTACAGCTGTGTCCTCAACGTCGTTAAGAGTCGGGTGGCAGCCGATAGGCATGCCTGGACAAGGCAGCTCGCTGGTCGGATATACCGTGTTATATGCTACTGATGGTACGTACTGTGATTGATGTATTCTTGTTCGTTGTTTGTAAAAAATCCAGCGAAACAAATACATCTTATACGTATTATATCTGAGCTTATTTAAAAAAAAAAACGTTAAAACTCTACTCGTTTGCCTTACCATTCTATTACCAGGAGATTAACGCAATAAAGAGTATTACCAAACAGAAAATATATTACATGAACATGGAAAACTGAAAGACAGATATTTTAAACTGGTATAGATACTAACCAATACCAATAAAACAAAACAAATCAGAATTTGTGTAAACTAATCAGCAGTTTTCCTTGATTAGTGAAAGAAATACATCTTTGTCTATCTGTTTTTTTCAGAAGCAGCATGGCAAAACCAAACATCACTCCACACGGAGCTGTACCTCCAAGGATTACTAAAATTCACGAACTACACAGTTAAAGTGGCTGGTTTCTCTAACTTCGGCGCTGGACCCTACTCATATCCTATTGTATGTGCCACGTTACAAGACGGTGAGTATTTAAGGTTAAGAAAAAAACATGTCAATTACTTTGTACAAAAGCTTAAAAACCGACAAATAGGTTAGTTTTGTGAAATTTTGAATGTCTTTCTCCAATTTCGTTGTCTCTCCGATGAGGTATTTATTAGGGGTTTTATTTGTTACGAAAACTAAACGTGCAAATGATTAAATATAAATTTGATACGGTGCAAAATCCACCAGCGCTGACCTGAAGACTTTTATTGTCGACTTTATTAGTATTACTAGAAAGTATAAATATGGCGTTACGCGCACTTTCTTAACAACCTGACTCTTCGAAAATCACTCCATGCGCAACTTATGTGACTATAAAATATGTTTCCAGTACCTGGTCCACCTGCAGACATCAAAGTCCTTGTCCTGACGTCATCATCCCTGCTTATTAGTTGGAAGAGACCAGTACATCCAAATGGAGAACTACTCCATTACACTGTGTATGTGAAGCCTACATCCAGGTTAGTTCTTAAAAATAATATAACACATAATAGTTATATCGTAAGCCTACTATAATTTGAAGGTAGACAGAAATCAAAACTGCAAACTGATACAATTCTCTCAAATTATTTTGATACAAATTCAACAATAGCCTTAGATAAGTAATAACTGTAACTACCAGATTTATTTTGATTGCTTGAAAGCTGCTATTCATAATTTGTTTATAATTATTTAGTTTACTATGATGATCCAGCAATGCTACTCAGTCTCCGAGCTCATTCATGCAACGAAATTTTATAAAAATCCCAGGACTGAAGATTTTATGCAATCCTATCGACACACTCAGAAAAGAGAAATTAGCCATAGGATCATAAATTGAAATCACCCGATTTATGTTTTCAATTGCGTTTAAACGCATATAAAAAACAGTTTGAAAAGATAAACTACCGCTTAATGTACCTCAGAAACCGGGCAATAAAGATAACAGAGTGAAAAGATAAAATTCCACTAAATGTACCTCAGAAACCATGCATTAGCTCTTTTCCTGCTAAATTCTAAGCAACTCCAACAAATACAGCATTCCAATTACCACAGCAATGGTCCACCACAGACGTACCGCGTGGACTCTGAAGGTCGGACTACAGCCGAGGTCAAAGACCTGGTTTCTGGGAGGACTTATGAAGCCTGGGTAACTGCTAGTACCAGCGCGGGAGAAGGCAGTGCTACTAGAAGAGTGTCACATACTCCTACTCATAGAGGTGAGGAAAGAAGAATTGTTTCTTGTTGATAGATTTTTTCTTCTGTATTTTTTGCTTGTATTGTCTTTTTCTCGGTGGTAGTGTACGACTACTGACCGTGAGGCCTTGGGTTCGATTCTCGAGTCGGGCAAAGTGCTTTTGGTGTTGTATTATTTTTATATCATTATTCTCCATAGGTTCCATAGGTTTAAGGCCATAGGTTTTATGACATTCGACTATAGTTGGTAATGGCTGAATCCAGGTTAATGAAGTAAGTCTCTACTTACTTCTTCGGATATAACAGGCGTAATTATATTGAATAATTTTGTTGACCCTTTAAAAAATCTAGACTTTTGTTTGATTAAGACAGAATCTCGCGTGCCGTGAAACTTAGCTAAGTAATTGCTATCCGACCTTTCATACAAACATACACTATATTATATAAGTATTTCATATAAGTATTTTATATAAGTTTCGATCTTTTTATTGTCTGTTTGCAATTTTTATGTATACTATACCTGTTGAGTTACCTGTAAATAAATAAATAAATAAATAAATACACATATAATATCAATCACGCCTTTTTCCCATAGAGGTAAGCAGAGACTAAAGAACGCCACTTGCTACGATCCTTACAAACTTCCCTTCCGATCGTTCAATTCATACCTTAACTTAACTTACGCGTGCCGTGAAATTCAGTAGGCATGATTTGTTGCAAACTGAATGAACAAAAACCATACATTCTACCTAAATTTTATTCAAGATAAGCCTTTTGCGTATACCATACGTCATCAATGACGTCATACGCGCGTATACGTTCAAAATATTATCGTTCAAGAGGAGGATATCCTCTTAAATTACTATATTTAGACCGTCTTATTAATTTAAATGTTACGAATAGGTTTACCTTTTATGTATAAAGGGAAATAATATGTATAGGCATCTTGCATTTTACAGTAGTGTTCTATGGTTTAGTGTATTAACTATAAAATTTCATACATACATATTTTCGTGCCTATTATACGCGAAAGTGTAGGGAAAAGTGTATGAAATACACCCACGGACATGGACATCAACAATGTCAGACCTCCTTCTACTTATCGTATGGTTAGTGGTCAACTTAGTATCAAAGTTGTTCAAGCTGACCGAGGGCCTTTGACATAAAAACCTGTCCTAGTAGATAACAACCGGGACCGCCTTTTACTTTACTTGACCGTGCCCTCCGAAGCACGAAGACGCCCAGTTCAAATATGCAGTCACCCGTCTATGGAGTGACCGCGCCAAGGGTTGCTTAACCCACAGATCGTTTACCGACCGGTGAGCGCAACTGGTTATGGGCACCTCAGATCTATGTAACAAGAGTCGAACTTATTACCATTTACCGGGCACGTTACCATACTTCAGTAGTTTTAGCGACTTAACGATTTTAAACTCTCGAGACTATTACACTTAATATTAAAATGAAACGGGTCTTAAACGCGATTGAAAATTTGAGGGTGAAATACCTTATTCGATCACCCGACGTAGCGACTTTCAAGAGTGTTAGCATTAGATCTAAATAAATGGTTTTATTTCATATTTACATAATCTAACGCAAAAGTGGCATTTGTATTGCCTCTGTGGCCTTGTCGGCATTGTATCCAACTATTGATCATAAGGGTTTGATCACCGGGTCGGGCAAAATGGGCACTATTGGTATTTTTTAATTATTTAAGAAGATTTTTTGATAGTGGCCTCAAGCTTGACAATGATCCCGGTAAAGGGTGTATCCTCGTCCCCTATTACATGGGACTAACATAATCATTGGTTATGTCGAAACGCTTTCTGATAGACAAAAACAGGTCAAAATCAAAACAGGCATAGTATTATGTTGTGTATATACATATGAATATAATTTTATAACATTGACCTATATTTTTTAATATCTAATTTGTTTTACAATCACTCCAGTTTCCAATATAATATAAGTAATTATATTCCATAAAAGTTTCCTCCTAGTAACAATTAATGCGGTCCTGATAACCGCTCGGACGTATATGTAATATGACGTAATTTTAAGGTGTGTTATATACGTTTAATAAATTAAATAAAGGTATTATTATATTTAATTAGAACATCCGGTATCCAAGACGTATTTCAAGATTTATATTAGAATTCTTCTACATAGCAACATCGAAGGTGTTTAATTATATATAGCGCAGATGCTCGCCATTCTTTACTTTAAAATAATAAATGTAATGTTTCATTCCTGCGAACTTATCGCGTATCTCAGTTGACAACTAGTGTACGTCAAATTGATGATCACTATTCAGTACATTGATGCTTTGACATAACGTGTTAATTACTATAAACTAAGGAAGAAAGCAAAGCACAGTGTACTGACTTTCAAATAGTTGTCAACTGAAATACGTGATAGCTCCCTGAGTGTAATCTATTGTGTATTTAATATAAATTAGTTGAGTCATTAATGCCTGGTTTCTGAGGTACATTTAACGGTAGTTTATCTATTCAATAGCGTTTTTTCTTATATGAGTTTTTACGCTATTGCATAGATAAACTGCCGTTAAATGTACCACAGAAACTTTAACTTAAACTTAGACGGCTGAATAAAAAATAGGCAGACTGACCAAATAAATTTTTTTGATTTAACTGAATTTATATTATTATATCTTCGTAAATCTTGTTTCTATCATCCCCAGTGGTAGCAGGCGTAGCGTCTCTTGGAGGAACAGTCTCCGTCGGTGTGGGCAGCTCCTTGCTGCTGGTGTGTCAGTGTGTGGGAGTACCACCACCTCGCACCGTGTGGTACCACAAACACAACATCATCACACACCATCCCAGGTTCACGAGGAACCATGATGACAGTCTACTAATTAATAGTAAGTTGATATATTTAATAATGCTCACATGTCTATATTGTATACCAAAAATGCGTAGTCTCAACGCAGTGTTGTGGTTTCGCCCTTAACTGTTATTAAAATAAAGATTAATTTTTTAGATGATTGAATTTTATGTCTTTTGATAATAGAAAATGACTGGAAATTCATATCGAAAATGGTAGTTTGTTGAACATATTGCAATCTTTTAAGATTGTATCAAAAATTCTTGCAGCATCAATTTCTTTGATGGATATTTACCGTAAATGTACAGAGAAATTACTTCGAAAAGTCATTGTTGTATTGTCTACAATGCGTAGCGTAAAATGCGTGACAAGCAAATACTTATACTATTCGGCTTTCACTGCTTCTTTTAACTTGCCACAACGACTACTGTAATCTACCTAAAATGTTTAATATTTTCATTCAATATAAAATACAATATAGTATTGTATACTTACCTAATTTGGAAAAACCTTTCATTCAAATTTCCTGTTTCGCAACGTAAAGGTTGTAAAGTTATCAATGTTTTATAATTTAACTATTTTATTTAATTTCTGTTTCCCATTTAGTACAAAAACCGCAAAACTATGGGAATTTTAAATTTATAATCATAGACACCCATGATTTATTGAGTTATCGTCGATAACTACTCATGATAATACACCATTAATAATGGTCTACCGCAATTTTATTGTGAAGGGACTATCTCATTTTCAATGCTACTAATATGAAGAAAATGTTGTGATTAAAATCTTTGAAAACACCGTATGGTTCTGTTACACTGCTAAAATACCTGTAATTTTCTCTTTTACAGACATAGACCAATCTTTAAGCGGCAACTACACCTGCCTAGCCAAGAATCTCTATGGATCAGATTCAGTAGAGTACACAGTCATAGTCCTGCCTTTACCTGAAGCACCGATACTGAGAGCTACGCCTTATAAAGACTCGATCCTGGTCGAGTGGGAGCAGCCTTATTACTCGATCAGTAATAGGAGTGCTAGTCAGAAGATAAGTAAGTAGTGTTAGCCATGTAGTTCTAGCCATTGTTACTGTTATGAACTTTGATTTACTTAAGCAAACGCTGATTCTGCGCCTGACCTTCCTCCAGTCATGTAAGATAACCATTCCATTGGGTAACTAGAGTGAGGGAAAGGAGGTATACCCGTATATTGTGCCCACACTTGCACACTATAAAGTGTATCCTGCCCTGATTAGTTTAAATGAAACTGACCGCCATAACCAAAAAGCGAAGAGTAATTTATTCATTCGATTCGAAGATTTATGCCTACTATACATATTTCGTCACGTGCTCTTTTACTATAACTGCAATTTTCAGGCTACAGCCTAACCTGGAAGGAAGCCAACAGTCCGTGGAGAGAAGCCTGGCCGACCAACAAATTGCCCAACTTATCAGGCGTACAGAAACATGCGCTAACAGGACTCAAGTGTGGGACCAAGTATTCTTTAAGAATAACTGCTACTAATAAGGTTGGGACATCACAACCGGCGTATTTGGATGTCAGCACTTTAGGAGGAGGTGAGTTAAAACAGACATAATTTATACTTATACTTGAAAGTCATTGTTTAAAGTTTTAGTACATATATAAGTTTCCTTCTTTCTAAATAAAGGCTTCCCACAAAAACAAGCCGACACGCCTAGTACATTACAGTCATGATATTGAGTCAATTTTCTAATATTTTCAATTTATTAATTTTTGGTAAATACCTCTTTATTTTGTTCGTGCTGCAACAAAGGTTGATTATGTTTTAAAATCGACGTTTTTCAATCAAACCCAATGTTCAGAGAGGCTCACCTGACTAATATTTAAAAAAAAAAACATGTTTTGTTAAACTACACCTTAGTTAACCTTAAATCTACACCATGTAAATAAAGCCCAGCATTATTTACTTCCAGTCCCAATCCCACCATCAACCAACGAGTGGCTCTGGAGCAACTCCTCACACATCTACGTACAGCTCGCAGGGTGGGAGCATGGAGGATGTGCGCTCAGAGCTCTGGAGGTAGAATACAGGCAACTTGGAGCTAGGTCCTGGACGAGGGCTCATAATAATATGGTAACTATCAACTCTATGTAAATAAATTTAACCCAGAATTGTCATTCTGCTGGGCAAGAGTCTCATCCCGGAATCTCATCTCATCAGGGAAGGGTTTGGACTTTATTCCTTGGATTTATAACTTACGTCATATGAATAACTATTATTGAGTTTGTAGTGCATATCAATGCAGAGGTCTCGGCTTAAAATCCCGGGTTTTGTAAAAAAACATTTATGAGTTTTTCTTTCAAGGAGTTTTAGACAGTTAACTGGAAGGATCTATTCATTTCAGCCACGCCGCGGCTTGGGGAGCTTGTAATCGTTCGTAACAAATAATTAATAATTAAACCCATCAGTCTACCGCTAGGCAAGGATAGCTTACTGGATTGAAGAAGGCTTAAGACCTATATTCCACCACGTTGTCCAAACGTGGGTTGGGGACTCTCATTACACTGGATTTAAATTAATTTGTTCCTCCACAGCCATACACAGACCTATCATGGAATCTACAAAGTCTATACCAGACTAAGATCCCAACGTACGCCATAGCTGATCTCTCACCAGGGACTTGGTACCAGGTGAGAGTAACGGCCACAAACGAAGCTGGTGGTGTCACTACTACTTATAACTACGCTACCAAGAATGAGGATGGAAGTAAGTAATTGGTTTAAAATTTTATGCCCCTTTTAAAACTTCCGGTTTACTATCAGATAGCTAATCTGTTGAATTAGATCGTGGATTTCATACATTTGCTGTCACTTTATTCGGCAGATAGGTCATCTGTTTCTTCATTCTGTTTATTCACAAGCTTTTGAAATTACTCTTAAGTACAGTTTTGTCATTAAAATTTGAACTTTGCGTGTCCAGCGAATCATTTAGCTGACAACCTTGCAAAAGGCAGTCTAAAATTGACCTCAGACCTTCAAACCGTCTCCGATACAGCGTGTTCCAGAATTCAACGACAAGCCGAAACGGGGTGATATCATTGATTGAAACCGTCATGCGAAAAATAAATAAATAATCTGTCCCATGCAGTTTCAAATTAATGAGCATTTAAGAAAAACCTAGAAATTTGGTCAAAATGCAGTTTTTTTTTGTATAACAAGAAATTGATGTGCAATCTTCAACTCTCATTAAAATCGGTTAACAGTTCAGCTGCGAAATCGTAACAGATAGACGTATAGACTTTTGTTTTTATGATGTAAAGTAAAAATGACATCATGTATAACAATTAAAATTATTAAGTTTGTGTCATATCGAGAGTGATCTCATCACTTCGTATATGAAACAATTTACTATAATTTGTGTCAACACTCAATTATTGTGTTCGTGATTCATTGTAACTGACTAGCTGTCTTATTTGAAAGTATATCGTTAAAGTGCCCGGTAAATGGCAAAAGGCCCGCCCCCTATTACATGGGACTGACATAGTTTAAAAGGTGTAGCTGTATTTTATTCAACTCTGCCTTCACCTTCGGATATAACAGCCGTGATATTATGTATGTATGAAGTATCAATGACCACTTTATTTTTGATTCAATTTTTTTTTTGACCTGGCCATTTTTGGTCAAGACAGAAACAAATAAAAAAAAGTTAACGGTCGACTTACTCAACTTCATTAGAATCGACTTCAAAATTGATTCAATAAAATAGGATTCGAACTAATGTTAAATTTTAATAGTGTTTTCAAATGATTGAAAGCAATATACTGAATGAATTGTTTTAATGTAACCATTGTTTTGATCACACACCAGTCTGGAATTTTAAAATATATCATTAACTTGAATTCGACTCGATCGCATCAGAATTCGATTTTTTCAAAAGTAAGCCGGCAGATTTACGACAAATTTTAAGCTTATTATTTTACCCATTATAATAATATTATTTTACTTTCAGCTGAAATTGGACCACCATCAGAGCTCTTCGATTTGAACATGTTAGTTATAGTTTGTAGTTCAATACTACTCACTATATGCTTGTTAAGCTGCATTTATATACTCGTCAAAAGACAAAGGTAAGTGTACCTTCTCAATTATTTTTATAGTTTTTAAGCCATGTCATAAGCATTTGGGCGGCTTGAACAACTTTAACACTAGGTTGGCCTACTAACCATACAAATTCAATAGTGCGTTTTCTTGAGTTCACCCGTTTCACAGCAAAAAAATATTATTTGACTGCCTCTTAGGCGTAGTATGTAGTTTATCCGACTGGTGAATACGAGGTCCCGGGTCGGGCAAAGTCTAATTAGAATAGTCTTATTCAAATCTAATATATAAAATTCTCGCGTCCCAGTTTTCGTTGCCATACTTCTCCGAAACGGCTTGACCGATTCTCATGAAATTTTGTGTGCATATTAAGAAGGTCTGAGAATCGGCCAACATCTATTTTTCATTACCCTGAGTGACACTATTATTTTTTTATTTATTTGGCAAAACAACGTTTGCCGGGTCAGCTAGTTTAAATATAATATTAATATTATATTGAAATATTTGTAACGAGCCTGGTTAAAATGCAATAGGCTCGCCCCCTATTACATGAGACTTATATTATTTGGAAAGGGGGTGGAAGTGGCAGTATTACATCAGCTCACCCTACGGTGTACCTACCTTCGGGTATAACAGGTCATATAGTATATTTAGAAATTATCCAACTTTAATTGTTTTATTATCGATTTGTTTTTCTTATGTACTTTTTACCCTGTTTGCAGTCAGGCAACCTAAATAACGTTACATCTGACATCATCATTACAATATTCATTGCGAAATCACGTATGAACTCAGCAATTGTTATGTTCGTTAACTTTGATTAAAGCATTGTTTAGTATCTTTCTAGTTTTCCTGTTTGATCATCGCAGAAATTGTGACGGCGTAAAATATGCTTATAAAATATTAGTCATAATGTATCAAATCAAATCAAATCATTTATTCATTTAGGTCAAGTGCTGACATTTATGATAGTCAATGATACAGAGAGCCAATTTACCGCCAGTTCGGAAGGTAGGGCCAATGAGAAGAGCTGGCAAGAAACTCCTGGCCACTCTCTTTAATTGCCAAATGGTTTTAACAATATTTTTATTAGGTATACATAATTGATAATGTAGGGAGCTGCTACCAACACTACCAAACAGACATAGGTAGTAATGTAATGTCCGACAACTTAGTAGAAAGCATATGTATCTATTTACTGCCTCTGGGGCAAGGTCGTGTATCCGACTGCTGATCGTGAGGTCTCCTGTTCGAGTCCTGGATCGGAAAAAGAACGATGCAATGCGATGTATATTATTAAAATATTTCTCAATTGTAACCCAAAATGAAGTAACGTGTCCAGTATATCATGGCAATAGGCTCGTCCCGTCTTAGCTAAGACTTAGTAAGTGAAATGTGGATGTGTTTTATATTTTTTTATTCGTGCCTACACTTTAGGGTTTAAAAGGCGTGATATTATGTGCGAAATTACAAAATCAAAGAAAATGTGATGTTATTACTTTTTATACTGTGAATTAGGAAACCGGATTTAAGTAGAAAAAAGAAACTTATTGTATACCGAATTATTTAATATCATGTTTGTCTATTTTTTGTTTTTAAGACCTTGAGTAACAAAAAACCAAAAAATCTACAACACGCCACCTAGTGTAGCAGAAACGAACTAACTTGTATTCAGAAAATCTTGTTTGGTGGGAAGTTCCCAACGACAACAATAGGGGCCTATGATTCATTTCTATGCCACGCGTCAGAACAATTATAGTTATCAGGTGTTGTTACTCGAGGAGCTCGTGGCTTAGTTAACGATAGCCGCGCGGATCGATCACCGAGGATAAGCACGCTTGCCGAGGTTGTTCTGTGGATGGATCTTATACATATCATACATATATAGTAAAAGTTTGAAAGTCTGACAACCGGTCTTACCGAAGGGTATGGTGTTATAACCCAGGTAACGGGTTATAAGGGTTATGGAGGTCAGATAGGCAATCGCTTCATGTGAAACACTTATATTTAGCTGCATCTGGTGAGACTGGAAACCGACTCCAACATAGATTGAAAGAAAAGCTAGGCTGAACAGGTGTTATGACTATAATTATTATACTCGGGCCATTTCAAACGTGCGAACCAAATCATGTTATTCTATCGGAGTCTCTCGCTCGCACTTACACAGAGTTACAATTATTTCATACTTATTATTATGACGTAATTCGCACGTTTATCACGGCCTGATTATAATTGCTCACGAGATAAACACATGATTTTCTTAACGATATTTTCCTGTAACGGTAAACGCTAAGTCATCAGCTGTTAATTATTTCTAGTATACGTAACTTTTAATTGTAATGTGTTTACCTATTGTTTTAAAACCTTGACTTACTTGGAGAACAAATGCTTATTACCAACTTGGCTGCTTTTGTTGTATATATTATATTAATAGAAATCTACCGATTTCTGCGCCTATCAGAGACCCTGAATAAGCAAGTGTTTTACCTTAAGTCCTCTGTGACGGTTTGTCACAAATTTGGTACACAAAAATAGTACGAAAATAGGATTGTTCGAAGCAGTCAGCATCAAAAATATGTACGTATAGGAACATTTTTAATGATACTTTTTTATATGAAAATATAAACATAACATTTTTTTTGGGTTCACAAAACCAGACGAAGTAATTGTAAAATTACTTTACAGTTAGTATACAGTAGTATTCTGACTACTTTCATTGATGATAATGCTTTTGAATTTGTGATAGCAACATACTTCTGATGCTTATTTTAAAAAAGGTTTCTAAAAAATAAAGACGCCAAATTGAAACTCCCTAGAAAAACAGATCATGTATGCGATGTCTTGAAAGAAGGTCAGTTACGTAGTACTTGTAACCGGCAGTCTGGTATGAAGCAAAGAAACTTTGTAAGGATCGTAACAAGTTCTCTGATTTTTGCCAAGAAGACGTGATTTTATGTATGTAATTATGTGTTCTATAAAATTCGTTTCTTTCTTTACAGGACAGGTAATCTGACTGAGTACCGGGACTCAATCACAGTGGACAATAAGTCGGAAAGCGGTAACCTGACAGCTAACACGTCGCACACAAACCTCGCCAACGTGAAGGAGAACGCTATGAACGCACAGAACAGGATATATAGCGCGCCTATACATATGAGGAATAATAGTAAACATGGTAAGGAAAAAAAATATTTGTAGTAAAATTTTATTTGTAGGAAAATGAAAAAACAAAATCTTCGTAGGAATTTGTCCTAAATAAATCCTTAAGATAAAACAGAATCATTTTTTTTGTATAAGTCTTTTCTTCTTTCTTTCTTTTTTAAACCCATGCTGTTTTAAGTGGATCGGCCCATAAAGTTATTTCTTTGTTTTTTCAATGATAACTGAATTCTTGACGATAGCTAAAAACCCACATTCAACCTTTTACCGTAGAAAGCTTATGTGACCACTATAAGAAAAAAATCGCTCAATTGGTAAGTAATTAATAACTCAAGATATGGCGAGTGAGACAATGATAAAATATATTGTAATTTTTATTTATTACGTTAATTTCAGAATTATACGAGATAAGTCCATACGCGCAGTTTGCGGTGGGCTTCAGAACATTCGGGCATGTGGAGAACCAAGACATGCCCAGTCGATACGCTAAACATAGCAGAATTGATACAGGTAAAGCTCTAAACCATGATCACACGATGATGCATTTTACAGAAATACATCACTAATTTGGTTATGTTAGCAGTCCATGTTTTGTCTAAGAGCCCTGCCTCATTAGGACGCCATGGCGGCGTTGTTGGTTACGTATCCAAGCAGTTTATATTGAAATGTCACCTTGCCACTCCGTGGCCATGAAAGTTAGGTGACATAAATTTCAATATTAACTGCTTGGATACGTAGTCAGCGATGCCCCCATGGCGTCCTAGTGATGCAGGGCTCTAATGGTAAAGCAATTGCAGATATAAATATAAATGTAATAGAGTACAGTGCCACATTGTCATGCGTACTTTTTTGTAAGGTTAACTAACAAAACGCTATGATTGTAAAACTACTTTGAAGATAATTACACAGTACTTTTACTGTTATCATTGATAAAATAGATTTTTAAAATGTGTACATAATAAATCGTGTTCTTGAAAATGTACATTTCTAGACATTATTTCTTGTGGTTTTTGATTTCAGAAACAAGTTTCCAAGTGTGTTCAGAGTCTGAAGATAGTGACAGCATATCAAAATCTACACTAAAAAGTGTTCCTAGAAGTAAGTATATAATATATCCTCTCCTAGACATAATTTACGACGAAAGCTACTGTTTTTTCACACCCTTAATATAGGCCGAATCAATTTCAACCTTAATTCCGTGATCGTTACTCATTAACAACATTGTGTTCCCTAGTAGGTAATCTTACTCCATCAGAGCGTTTCATAGGTCATTGTCTGATAAGAACTTTTCACTTCCAGAAGTATGCAGAACGCCACACCATAGGTAACTATACAAAGAAGAGCTTTCGTTCTAAGTTCTAGTACCGTGGACCAGGTTACGACCACGAACAGTTTTGTAACTACAAAAGGACTTTTTATAACACTGCCTAACACACACTGCCTTAGAACTGAGTGTCTATCTTATGATATTAGTTGTGCCAAAAAGAAATTTTCAAGAAAATGACGATTTTTAATATTGTGACGAAAATTGATCAAGATGGAAAGTGTTTAAAATACATAGAAGTGGTATAACAATGCTATGTAACATGATATGTTATATAGTGTGTGAGGTTTGCTATACACATTTGCGGTTCGGTATAACCGAACCGAACGGTATACCGTTCGGTATGCCGGGCGGCAAAACCGAATATTATTACGTGTAAATGAATGTTCGCGGAAAAATGCCGCTCGTCATCGCAGCGGCCGAATGTTTAAACCGAATTATGAGGATCGGACTCACAAGAACAAGCCGAACAAGTGCAGTAATTGCTTCGAATCGGTTTTGTTGTTTGATAAAAATCGATAAAATAATGTACCGAATCGAATATGTGTGTAGAAAGCCTTACTAATATAAACAACTCCGATACGATGATTATTATTTGATACTATGTGCTTCAGCAAGTTATCGATATTTTGAAATGTATGTTGTTATGGTGCGAGGTCCTGGATTTGATCCTTATAAAGAACAAATATTTGCGTAATCCATAGTAATTGATTCAGGTCTGGTTGTACTTTGTCCGTTGTTTGTATATTTGTAAAAGACTCCGTGAAAAAGAGCATTTCTTAGTGAGGAAGTTGTTTAAAAAAAACAAACCAAAACTAGTCAATTTTCTAAAAAACTAATGTTGTCAACCTTGTACTACACGGAAAAAATACTTGTTTCATTTACAAATTACAGATTGTACTTTGTACTCAACATTTTGTATGTTTGAAAAGGTCACCGCGATAATGTGATTCATATTAAGGTTAAGAAGGCACGTAAAAGTCGGTAAAAGTATGGATCCTGGCTGTCATCTTCAAAGCTCTTTGACAGTCGTTACCAGTAACTGTAGTCCGAAGCTCGAAAGTCTGACAACCAGTCTTACCGAGGGGTAACGTGTTAATAACCCAGGTAACTGGGTTGTGGAGGTCTGATAGGCGGTCGATCCATGTAAAATTCTGGTATTCAGCTGCGTCTGGTGAGACTGGACGCCGACTCCAACATAGTTGGAAGAAAGGCTAGTCTAATGATATGTGTATAATATGATGCGGATATGAATGCACTTTTCTAAATAACTGTTATCGACCTTGTACAATACGGAATTAATTCTTGTTTGTTTCACATTTAGCGCATCGTTAGTTTGTACTTTGTACCCACAGTTTTATATGTTTGTAAAAATCCCCGCAATATAATGATTCATTCTGAAAACAGGATAGCACAGGTTTGTCATTGGCTGTCTCAGGCCAAACCTCCAGTTGATGTCCAAGTCGTCGCACCACCGATTTCTAATACACGCATAATTTCGAAAAGTCATCGGTGTGCTGCCTCGGGTTTGAACCTGCAACCACTTGCGTGGGAGGTACCAACTTATACCACTATAACTGCTCTAAAAAGTATCTACATCAAGTATGTATTACATTGCATACATATTTTTATTCGTGACCTTCTCCCGGGGATTACCGGACATGGCTGACTCGTACAAAACAAAAGATTGCACCATTAATATCTATTAAATAACATAATATATAACTAAACGTCTATATATTGACTCATCATTGTATACAATCTTCCTATTTACTTCTTTTCCTCAATGATTCACGTACCATAAATAAAATTTAAAATCTCAGACTAATTTTACAATAAGGTAATTAGTAATTAATTCGAGATGATTCATAATGGAACTCGAGGCTAAACAACAACAAATCTCACAGGTTCAGTTACGCTCGCCGAGGTTGGTCAGAGGATGGGCGACCATATTATACATAACGATATCCTATGTGTTTCGGAAGGCACGCTAATTGTCGGTCCCGGCTGTCATTTTCAAATATGTATACAGTCGTCACCAGAAACTTGAAAGTCTGAGACTCCAGTCTGACCGAACGGTATCGTGTTGTTAGCCTGGTTGTGGAGTTCCAATGGGTCTTTCATATAGTATTGGTAGTCAGCTGCATCTGGTGACACTGGAAGCCGACTCCAACATATTTGGAAGAAAGGCTAGCCGGATGAATTTTTGAATAATAATATTCATCGTGACTCATAATATTCGACCTCTAAATAATAACCTCTTTGATGTGGGTGACTGTACCTAATTAATTCAAAATAGCCCATAAACAGAGTCTGATAAACTTTCTCGTTTTCCTTAGACGTCATCGGCAAACCTTCAAACGTAGGTATTTCACTATTGGTTACTATATTTCACGATTTTGTTTCGTGGATGCTAAAGTTTATGAAGTTTTTATTTATACACAAAAAAAATAGGCGGTGTAAAGAATACAGTAGATAAATAAATAATTATTATAATAGTTCCTGGCTTCTTTCCTTTTCGAAAAGAACCGGTCAAAGCGAGTTCGCGCACGAAGGAATGCAAACCATTTGATACAAAAAAAAGGGAAAATAGTCTAGTCTACTGTATGGGAACCACTTTAAATATTTATTTTATTCTTCTACTTCTAGCATTTATTGATAAAACGGCGGCAAAAATACATAATTTCTGAAAATTTCAACTACCTAACTATCACGGCTCATAAGATACAGCTTGGTGCTATCACCAGACAGACAGACAGACAGACAAACAAGTCACAGTAATAGGGTTCCGTTTGTACTTTTTAAGGATTTGAGTTTTAATTGAAACTTCAGCTTTGACGTCACTAATGCAATTACATTAGTTATTGATTCTCTCATTCACATAACACGTCACTGCAACTCTAATTTCGAAATAAACAAGTAGTACGCAATAGCATGGGTTTTTCACAAATGGGCGTATGGGGCGTGACTAGAACTGTGCCGTTACCGTCTGTAACTTGACCTTATTATGACTGTATGAGATGTACGCATTTACTCTCAAGGTTACACTTACTCAACACTCGTGTGACCGCACACATTACGTCAAAGCTTTTGAAAGATTACTATACTTCAATGGCTCGTGGAGGAGCTCGTGGCTTAGTTAACAACAGCCGTGTGGGTCGATCTTTGAGGTTAAGCTACGCTTGCCGAGGGTGATCTGTGGATGGGTGACCATCTTATACATATCGAGTTCCTCCGTGTTTCGGAAGGCACGTTAAATTGTGATCTTTGACAGTCGTTAACAGTAGTCAGAAGATTGAAAATCTGACAACCAGTCTTACCGAAGGGTATCGTGTTATATCCCAGGTAACTGTTGTGATTGTGGAGGTCAGGTAGGCAGTCGTTCCATATAAAACACTGGTATACTGCATCCAGTGATACTAGAAGCCGACTCCAACATAGTTTGGAAGAAAGGCTAAGCTATGATGACGATACTTCTATAGCTCGATTCTTTACCACTATCGACTACCGAGAACCGGCTAGCTATCGAGATTTTTTTAATGAAAATCTTCACCTTTAGCGGGATCCATAGGAACTATTTTGACAGTACATTTTAAAGGTAAACTCTCGATATTCGACAGTACCATTTGTTTAGAATTGCGCTACTACTGTTATAACTTAGCTATTTATAACTTTTTAGGGGTACTACTGTTACAACAGCTTTGCTATTTCTTACTTTTTAAAACTTCCGCACCCAAAGAGTAAAACAGGAACCCTATTACTAAGACTTCTCTGTCTGTCTGTCCGTCTGACTGTCTGTCACCAGCTGTCGCTGTATCTCATGAATCGTGAAATATAGACAGTGGAAATGTTCACAGATTATGCATTTCTATTACCGCTTCAACAACAAATACTAAAAACCAGAATGAAATTGTTATTTAATAAGGATCTGATACAACAAACGTGTTTCGATGCCGTTTATAAACGGCCAACTTTTTATCTAATGACAGTAGGTACTATAATTTATTTGTGATCTAAACGTGTATTTAACTACTGATCACGAGATTTTAGACCTGATTCCTGAGTTTGTCAAAGTAATGGTCTTTTCTAATTGATAATAAAAAATATTTTCATACAGAACCTAGTCCCTAGCTGACAAACTGTCATTGTACGCAGTATAGAACAATAGGTACTGCAATGAATCTTCTTTCCTATAAAATGACGCGACACTAAGTCACTAGTAAAACGTCTCATAAAACGTAGTAAGCAGGTCAACACACGCCCATGCAATATAACTGTAGTTTAACCGCAAATTATGAAATGTACATGCAAGAAGCGCGTCACTATGATATGACTGGGATATTTTCTCTTTAAAATTCATTGTGGTTATAAAAGACCGCCTTTTACTACGCCTCAATTTTACTCGAGCCAGTCATTTTTATATCGTATGGTTGGTCAACCCAGTGTCAAAGTCGTTCAAGCCGCCTTAAGGCCTATGTCATGGCTTGACAACTGTTATCTTATTAGATTACAACCGGGACCGATTTTTATGTGCCCTCCAAAGCATGAAAACGCCCAGTATTAATACCACTATCGGTCACCAATCTATGAAATGACCGCGCCAAGGGTTGTTTAACCCTCAAATTGTTTACCGACTAGCTCAGGCCATTATAAACATACGAGGGGACTATAAATCTTAGAATAAGACCTTTTCCCAGCAGTGGAGAGAATGTAGACTAATAAATATAATAAAAAAACATAAATAAATTTGCCCTCCGATAGAATTTTCTTGGTTTTGAGCTTTTGAAATTATGAAATGTACATGCAAGAGACGCGTCACTTTGATATGACTCGGAGTAATTTCTCTTTAAAATTCTTTGTGGTTATAAAAGAGTGCCTTTTACTACGCCTAGATTTTCCATTACAGATGTGCGAATTTCGTCATGTTATTTATCAGACTCACTCTCTCCTCTCCTCTCTCTCTCTCTCTCTTACACAGACATATTGCCATCCTATTTCTTCTGTAAACTGGTCTTATGCGCGATTACTATCTTAAGGATTACGGTATATTTTTGGTCAACCGATGCGTTGACCGAGATACATCGGTAAAATGGTCGCTAACAGCTGGCTTACTCTCGACACTCGAGTTCGAATTCAATCTTGAAGTATTCGAGTTTATCCTAAAATCGAATTATAATATCCCCAAGTAGCGAGTGATCAAAAGCTGATTTAAAATAAAAAATATGTGGATGAAACATTCTAATTATTATCATTTCAAAAATAGCGTTTAATCATGCGTTCGTTTGGAATTTAAGAGGACAATTTGATAATAGGCTCGAATTAAAGTGTCGGGAGAAAACTAGCAGATAAGAATGTATAAATTGCGTATAAGCCCCATTAGTAGAATGAAAGCTAAAAATCGTTTGTTACATTCAGACAACATTTCACTAAAATCAGTCTTACAATTTTAATCTTATAAGGCATAATTTTTTGTATCATTTTTCACTGGTACTTTTTAACTGCTCCTATTAGTCGTAGCGTGATGATATATAGCCTATAGCTTTTCTCGATAAATGGGCTAACACTCAAAGAATTTTTCAAATCGGACTAGTAGTTCCCGAGATTAGTGCGTTCAAACAAACAAACAAACAAACAATCAAATAAACAAACTCTTCAGCTTTATAATATTAGTATAGATAACATTGTTTAATCAATTCGTTGTTTTCAAACACCTCAAACGCAACTTTTTGTTAGAAAGTTTGTTAACAAGTTAAAATCCTCCCTTCGTAACAATAACGTAGTTATATGACGCAATATCATAATGACGTAAGACTTCCCTAATACGTGTAAAACCACAAATTGTACGACCTTTCTTAAACAAACCATTGTTTCTAACCGTTTTCATTATAACTGGTAAAGAACCATATTTTATACTATTACTACCTTATTCGTACGTTTGCTTGGGTAAAAATGGTGGTTAAATGTACTAAAAAGTAGCCTATTTCTTTCCTATAAATAATAATATCTACCACACTACCAAATTGGATGAAAATCGGTTCCGCAACTTTAACATTAAATGGAACAAATAAATAAATACTTAAACTTTTTCCTTTACTTTTCGAGCATCTGTTCTGAGCCTGGGTGTCGATGTATTTATATAAGTATGTATTTAAAAGTATATAAGTATGTTTATCAGTTATTTGATTACCATAGTACAGTACAAGCTCTGCTTAATTTGGAATCAAATGACCGGGCTGAGTTGTCCAATGATATTTATTTATTTTATCTATATGATAGAATCACGTCTATTATACCCGATAGCCGAAAGTGTGTTATATACACCCAATTTTCGTGATTTAGATTGTTGGTCCCATGTAATAAGAGGTTTGAATATTGCCATATGTCGGGCAAGTTACCAAACGGCTATTAAGAAATAGTCCTATATAATTTAGAAAAGACCTATAACATTTCGCCCGACTAGGGAATCAAACCCGAGTCCCTATTCAGCAGTCGGATGCATTATTGACATTTATCTACAAAATTATCAAGACTGAAATGAATTGCACAAGAATTTGCATTTTAAATAAGACTGACTGAATAACTGTAAATTTCATTCTAACTGCAAAGTACGTCACAGTGAAGGATGTTTCATAATAGGATATGAATCCTCACTAATACATATAAAGATAAAGTTTATGTTCGTTTGAATGCGTTTACCTCAGAAACTACTGGTTCAATATATAATAGAATACGGGAATTAACGCGAACACGCATTTTTACCTTAAAATGGCTATTAAAAAAAAAACTACTGGTTTAAATTGAAAAAATCTTTTTTGTGTTGAATAGTCCATTTATAGAAGAAGGCTATAGGCTATTTCACATCACGCTATGGCTACTACGAATAAAATATGTCGTGAAAAAGAGGAATATAAAGTCCATGGGAACGAAATCGCGGGAGGTTGCTAGTAGAAAAAATGTATGTATACGTGAATGTATCATTAACCACAACAGGTAAAAAAATCTGTTGACTAAGCAATACAAGGTTAAAAAATTAATATGAGTTATTAATTACGAAATTTGTTTGCATCGATAGTGCGCACTTGCTGATTACAAATTTCGGGGTCCCATTTTTAAGTCGGGCAGTGTTCTCAAATGATTACAATTCTGTTGGAATGTTCCCATAACGAGTTGAACATCATACATGCTCAGTATCACACCTATAATAGGCTCTGCGTGGTAATAACACCATTTAGTATTAACTAACAGCCGTGCGGATCGATCTCTCAGGTCAAGTTACGCTTATCGAGATTGGTCTGTGGATGGGTGACCATATTATTCATACCAATTTACTCGCAGTTTCGAAAGGCACAGTAATTTGTGGGTCGTGGCTGTTATTTTCAAAGATCTTTGATAGTCGTTACTAGCAGTCAGAAGCTTGGAGTCTGACAACCTGTTCTACCAAGATTACAATCTAGGTAACTAGGTTGTAACACGACCTCCTCACCCCAAGTAACTTAATTGTGGAGGTCCGATAGGTAGTCGTTCCATGTAAAATATTGGTATACAGCTGGATCCGGTGAGACTGGAAGCTGACTTCAACATAGTTGGAAGAAAGGCTAGGTTGTCACAGTAATAAATATATCAACATGAGTCAAATAAGATTTAAATGCAGGAAATTGTGGTTAGAAGCACGTCATCAGTATATTAATTACGTAGATAATTTTAATCATTCGCGTGCTAAGATAAATGATAACATTAGGGAAAACCGCATGCCGTTTTTATTGAATTTTTCAAGAGTGATAGTACTAAATGAGATATGTAGAAGAGATCTTTGAAATCTTGATGGGTAAGTGTCTCCTCTTGGTATGAGGGAGGGATCAGGCCTTGAGTCCTATTGCCTAAGTGCTGGTTGGGGACTTTGCCTACCGTAAAGAACTGTTATAAAACTCTCAGGCAGGCAAGGATTTTATGACGATGTATCCCTTCTCCGTTACAAGGATTTCTATTTCTAAAACACAGATAACTACAAGGAAAACATATGTAAAATTCATTAAAAGCAGTGCTTGAAGGTAAGGCAAAGCCCCAACTTGCACTTGGTCAGAGTGGCAAAGTCAAGATCTAACCCCTCCTTCGTTCGAGAAGACCCTTGTGCCCAGTGCCCAGCAGGGGACGATAACGGGTTCAAAATGTACTTATTGATATTTTGTAGCATTAAAATCGACTATGCCATTGGCACAGTCCAAACTTGTTCAAAACAAATTATGAATGTGTAAATGTTATTGTGGTTTCATACATAATACAATATAATAGTATTTATTCCATAATACCTTGTTATGTTCGGACGTCATAATACGTGTTAACCCCTTACACACGAACGTTATAGTTTAGTAGGAAATAACTCTCAGGAGGAGCTTCGGCTAAGTTACAATAGATCGATCTCTTAGGTCAAGCTACACTTGCCGAAGTTGTTCTGTGGACGGGTGATCATATTATTTATACCGAGTTCCTCTATATATAGGAAGGCATGTCAACTTGTCCCGAAGATTTATGACAGTAAATTATGAGAGACATTTCCTAATCAGTCTAGCCTTCCTTTCAACTATGTTGGAGTCGGCGTCCAGTCTTAATGGATGGAGCTGAATACCAGTATTTTACACGAAGTGACTCGATACCCCTCGGAAAATTGGTTGTCAAAATTTCAAGCGTAACGTGTTAATCACTATAATCGAAGGAAGAACAAATAGTTGTCAACTGAAATACGTGATCCCCAGTACAAAGTTCAAAAGGAAAGTTTCACTTCCCGACCGCGTGCTCTGAAACAATGACGTCACAGCCTTGTCATGAAATCCTGAATAACAATGCGACTAGTGAAAAAACCCATTCCCTTGTACGTCACTTGTTTACCCATACATAGTAGTAACATAGCCTTTTTGAAAACATTTTTGTACACTCAACTCCAACATTGCTAAGCATCCTCATATTTTCAAAACTTCCTAACTACAACATATTAAAAATTCTTAACGAAAATCAGGTAAAGTTCGTTGGAATATTTTTTTTTCAATTTAGTAAATAATAAATGATGAAATAATAATAATGCTTCAAACTATGGGATTCTGAAACATTGAATTTGTTTTGCAACTTTTGCAGTTAACTGTACCTACCATGATAGGTAATCTATACCTGTATTATAAACACAAAAACCAGTATGCCTTTTAAGGCGAAACCGCAGAACCTAAGTTAAGGAAATATTTCAAAGAGCTACATGTAGTTCAACAAAAAGTAAAACGGAATTATTACACTAAATACTGCAAACAATGGTTTTCAATGTTAATTCAATCGCATGTATGGTGCTTCTTTACCGCAATTCCTTTTTGTGAAGCAACAATTCCAAAATTTTCAAAAGGAACAATCGATAGAAAACCGACCTTCCTTGACCATTTTTTACACTTCTAAATAAAAGTCGTATTGATCATCAAATTGAATATTGGCAGATTTTCAAAAGCCCTTTATATAGCCTTCAATAGATGAACCTTAACTTACCTTACACTGACTTTTAGTCTCATACAATTCGGAGAGACGTTTAAAAACAACAGACTCAAAGTACAACCAGACGCGACACCTATTTGTGGATGATACAAATCTGATCCGAGTTACATTCGGATTATATTAAAAAAAATTATGCCCGGTTTCTAAGATACATTTATCGGTAGTTTATCTATTCAATAGAGTTTAACCTCATATAAACATAACAGTTTGAATAGATTAACTACCGCTAAATGTACTCAGAAACCGGAGGTAAGTCTTTTAAGTATTGAGGAAACTATTTTATGATACAATGCGAAGTCGCGTGCCGAAACAATGATTCATCCCAATAACCTACTATTAACTGTACGTTTGTGTCGCGTGTTCACGTTTCCATTGCGTGTTTATTACTAGTTTTATTCCACTTTACCTCAACTGTACAAGCAATGGATAATGTGTAACCACTAAATCGGAGTTTGAAGAAGTGACTGTTGGTTGCGGATTTTCCTAGCAATGTTTACGTCACAGTTTTTAAAACTTTAAGTGAAATTATGAAATGCAGTTACTACAAAATAAAATTTAAATGAAAACAAAACACTGGTAAAATTATAAAATGAATACTTAATGAATTTTTCTAACAAAAATAGACATTTGAAGATTTTAAGCTATCGCGGTTTGTACACGTCTTAATACTAAATTACTAATATGCAAAATCCCTATTGTAATTCATCGTGTTTTCAACAAGTTATTAGCCGGGTCCTGACTGAGCGAACAGCATCGCAATATCTAGGTCTCTTTTCTTTCAGATCGAAATGAGCGGGACCGAGATATTGCCTCGCGAGGCTGCTCGCTCAGTGACCCGACTATTTGGGTACTTTAGAAAATACGTTAAACAATATCGTTTATATTATTTACTAATAAGACCACAACCATGTTTAAAAACTGTGCCAATAACTGCCAATTGGAAATGTATATATTTATGTGAGTTGACCTTTATTATATTAAAATTTATTAATTGTTTTATAATTTGTAGATTAGATATTATATTTTTGTTAAATATAATAAGATTATTTATAATCGAAATTAAAGGAAATGGATACTGTATTGACGTCGATCGGTTATTTCTACTTCCCTAGAAGAACGTTAATATCTGACGGAAGATGCGTCGGGCGTAACTTAATTTGTATGGGCTTCGCACCGACGCATCATCGGTTGAGTGTGAACGGTCGAGGGTTTTTCTATACATTTGTCTGTTCTGACGTTACGCGACCTGATAATACGCGACGTATGTTCCGACAGATATGAACCTTCCCTAATTCATCAGTCTATCATCAATTGAAGAAGTTCATGTGATTGAAGATTGTTAAATGTGGTTTTACTCTAAGAAAAGTTTTCACAGAAATTCATTGTAAATAAACGTGTCAGAAAACAAATATGACTACTGGAAATCTGGATTGTAACACAAATAATACGTTGCTTGATTGTTGCTCAACTGTTTTTCCATTGTTGCTTGCTGATTCAGCAACTGTTAAGCAATAGTTGAGCAACAAATTGTTGAACAGAATAAAATTGCTCGCTAATTTTGTCTTGAAATTGTTGCTAGCAATTGTTTATTAACGATTGCTAGAAGTAATTGCTAATAAGTTGAACAGCAACTATTCATTTTTAATACTGACGTGATGGAAATTTTACTCAAATGAAAGTAAATAAAATACGATAGATAGGAGTCTATATCAATCTTAAATAACTAATGACAACTTTGTGACTGAATATAGCAGCAAGCCACAAGCCACCTGCACCTTGCCTACCTCTGTTGTATTTATTCTTCGCCTTCTGTGCAGCGGCTTGTCGCTATATTCAGACACATAAAGATATATGACACGTAACACCTCGGTGATTTCTCGTTCTTGTAAACGACCTTTTAAGACAAATCTTGGGTCTCTTGATACCGAGATTTTTATTAAAACGTATGGATCTAAAAAGAAATTGTTAAAACGGCCAAAGACGAATTGAAATTGTAAAATATTTAACCTAAAGTACTATTGTGTACTGTGTATTATAATTGTTTAACCAATCTCACATAGGGCAACCAAAACGTAAAGTATTATAACCTGCCTCTGCCGGCCGGAATAGGGAGCTATCGGATAACACAAATTAGATTGTAATTAGTCTGTCAGTGAACTAATAATAAATATTAGACGCGTATTTTTTACTTTTCCTAATAACGAAAGGTGAACATCGAAGATTTCATAACTTGTATTTTGTGCCACACTGTGACGTCATGTGATATGTAGCCGTAATTTTTTGGTGAATTACAAAGTAAAATACGTTTCCAATATTATTTATAAATTGAATATTACACCAGACAAATAAATAATTAGTAAACATCCCTATTCAAGTTGCATCATCATTTGCAACCGGTCGCAAACTAATTGCAAACGAGTTTTGGTTGCATGACAGTTCAACTGTCGAGTCTTATGTGAGAAAGGATTTATAGGTAAAATCTTTTACACACGATTTTATTTCATCTATAACTGCTGGTAATATTAATATTGTAGTTTAGAGTAGGACTAACAAAAAACAATAAATTGTCAAAAATATTTGTGAGAGCAAAAATTATTGAGCATACACGACATTTTTCACTCGCGATTTGCTAGACTTGGCACTACCGAGTAGCGAACTTTCAAAATTACTTTAAATAACTACTTCTTGCGCAACAATTTAGGGGCGCTATTCAGTTTTTCATATAAATCTATGGATAGCTTACTCAGTTGTCGATAAATATAGAAAATCGGGTTGTACAACAAAAACGTAAAAAGAGTAAATAACCTTTGAATTTTCATCGCGAATAACAGTAATTTTATCGAAATAAGGGCAAGGTTAGTTTTTTGCTCTTTACAAATATTTTTGTCAATAATAAAATCGACTTTTTCATACATTAAGTAAATAAATACATTAAAAATGGGTACTTCACACGTGTGTATTAGATTTTTCTTATAAAATGTGTAAATATTTGTCTTGTATAACTGTTTATTAATATTCTGGTAGTAAGTGACTGACTTCAAATTATTGTACTTTAAGGCTTTTATTTCAGTCTGTTTTTTCAGTACTGTGGCATTTTCTGTAGCAGTATTCACGGGTTTCTGACTACTCCTATGGGAAGAAGCCTGATA
Source organism: Anticarsia gemmatalis (assembly GCF_050436995.1). Lineage (NCBI taxonomy): Eukaryota > Metazoa > Arthropoda > Insecta > Lepidoptera > Erebidae > Anticarsia > Anticarsia gemmatalis. The sequence goes on along the minus strand of NC_134767.1, from coordinate 2,001,854 downwards.
TTATGTATGTATGTATGTTTGTAAAATATTTTTTGCAGTTAGGTTAATATTGAATTAGACTGAGCAATTACATATTTTTATAGGTACTTGCAACGGTTTATCCACAATCTGACATTTTTGACATTTTAATATCTTCGTGCAAAGAGATACATTCTCAACTTATTACCCACGGGCAAGTCACCAAGCATTTCTTGGCAAAAAACTCAGGAATCAATTCTAACCCGAGATTCGAAACCGAGACCCCGCTATGGAGGTACTCATTCACTATAGGTATAGATGCCTAACGACCTTAACGTGCTTGGCTATTCCTATTTTTAGTTTCTGGATATACCAATACATTTTCTCATATTTTTTTCCTTTACAATCCATTTATTTCCTTACGTTCTGACGTAGTACATACGTCATTGATTTAGTACATCGTTTCTTTATTGGCTCTGTAGCAAAGTAAGAATTATATTGAACCAGCAACCGCAATTCCTTACTCAGTTAGATTATATTATTATTATTTATCCTCTCAAGCGCCCGGCCACCGTGTCACGGTTGAATGTGCTACCCCCGTCAAGCGTCCCGCCACCGTGGTACGGCAAAACGATCTTACATTAAAAAAACGTAGAAATTAAATGCTAAAACTATGTTTATCCCTTTCAAACATATTTGACATTGAAGCTGATGAAACGAGACGACGATCTAATGCACACACTTGAATAAGTGGTTGATATAGGCCAGAGAGCACCTTAAACAACATCTGACCCAACGACATGTTCCTTTATGACCAATATTGTAAATACTTTTTTTAACTAATTTTAAAGATTTGAGTATATTTTACAGTTGGATTTTAATGTCATTATTCATTAACTACACGATAAGACCTTCCGTCATATTATTTTTTATGCCTAAAAATATTTTTTAGACTTTCTTCAAACACATGCCTAAAACACAAAATATTCAGATTAAACCGACTATTGTACCACCACTATCAAATATTATTTGTGGTTTATTTTTTTAATATATAGCAAATTTTATGTAGATTTCAAATATATAAGGTATGACTAGGGTGTTAGTATCAAAATATGACGGAATCGGCGCTTAAACGCCAACCGCCAATTCAATTTCGCGCGCCATTTTTGGCCTGGACGCTTAACGGTATATTTGAATTTTGACGTGGGGCGCTCGAGAGGTTATCGAATAGCGGTCAACTAAGGTCACAGTTGATTAACCCTCTGACTGCCTACACTTAAAGACTATTCTTACTGCCGTATTCATTTGTCTGTCAAAGATTGTTTTTCTTTTCCTTAACCCACGCTATATGTTTTCTCTAAAAAACAAGCTGTAAAACTCTTTCTTTTTTTTTGTAAAGACAACTCCCGCGCTAAGAATCACTCTTTCACGCGAAGACTTTTACAAACATGCAAACAACGGACACAAAGCACAACTAGACTCGAAACGGTTATTTGTGGATCGCTCAAATAATGGTCCCGTGTGGGAATCGAACCCACGTCCTCCCGACTCAATGATAGCGGCGCGGTCACTTAAAGCACTGCGCTACGGACCTAGTCAAACCTATCGAAAAAAACATCAACAAATATTTGTGCGCTCCACAAATAGTCGTTTCTAAAAGTTCCCGCGACACAAGAGCAATTCTTAGTAAGGGAGTTGTTTTGTTTTTAAAGTGATAAATAAAAGTTAAACAAAAGAAAAAGCTATTATATTAGACGGGACTAACATTGCTCACGGTGATATATTTTCTACACATCAGCCTACACTTTAGAGGCGTGATATAACGTATGTATGTTATCCACTTATCCCATAGTAAACGGTGAGACGTGGGCGTATTTCCTCACCTTAAGGTAAAACGTGATGTTATAAAAAGTTTAATAGATCGTTATTACAAATTCATACAATGATTAAGAATGACTAACTAACCGGTCTAGACTTGTTACTACTTAAATAAATGAGTAAAATACTGCGGTTTTCCTTTTCTATCGAAATCGTATGATTTGGGGCTGTTCTCATAAAAAAAAATATTGTACCTAGGTACCTACAAAAGCATTATGTCCTTATTGTAACTTTACCTATGTACACTCATCTACATTCAACAATAATTCTTGAGTAGTCATCACCTCATGATCACCCATCCAAAATTTGGCCTGTGGGATGTTTCTCACAGGCCAAATTTTGGGTGAGTGACCAAAACTATTAGTCGGTCTTAAGCAAGCTCTTAAGGCTTTTGTTTAGGCGTCCTAGTATGTTCTAGAATCCTTGACTTACTATTAACAAAAAAACCTTTAAGAAATTGTCATAGAACTTTTTAAAGCACAAAGGCATAGGGAACAGTTTGGTTTGTCTTAATAGAGTTTTATAAATAAAAGAAATCCGCATAGGCAAAATAAAGAAATACGACCAAATTCGTGTTTGACCACCTATCCACATAAGCATGTAGATATAAAATACCTACATACAAACCACGTCTTTTTTTCATAGGCAGATACTAAAGACCGGACTAATTTGGAATAAAAAAAGCTTTTTACGTACCTACTTATGAATTATACTCATAAAAAGTTATATTTTTACCCTATTATATCGGCTCGTGCCAATAAATAGGTATGGGAAATCTTAAAACCACATAGTAATGGGTTTTTACATACCTAACAGAACAATTATTTATGTATTTAAGTCATTCTATTACGTAAAACAGTTCATATTTTAATTAAAATAGAACTCAAGCTCAAGCTCACCTAGTCACTCCGAAATCAAGACTGCTTAAATATAAGAAGCAGGTAATGGTAACTTGTGCTAACGGCGAAGGAAAAAATATCCCGATGAAATCTTGCATGCTTAAGTTTTTTAACACAGTTCTAAAGAGTAACCAGGATTTTCTTACCAGATCTTTTTGGCTAAAAATCACTTACTGTGTCTATAACAATAAATTATAAGTGTTTGTATTTGTTCATTTAAACACTATATATATTATAAGCGGACTTGATGCCCATAGCATTATACAGTCAATGCAAAGATATAAAGAAGTAGGTGTGTCGTAGAAGTTCCAGCTTCTTACATATATTTCTATGGTGTAACTAAATGGTCTAAATTAATAAATGATTATGGTTCTTAAAGGTATTCCGAAGTCCCAACCTCGCACTAATCCCGAAACATCTAACCTCTCGTGCATTCCGGTAACGTCATTTAATCTACGACTAATATTACAATTTTAATTAACAACTTACTGTAAATACTGAACCTAGATCCCATAAACTACAACACTTAATAATTCATTGTTTGTATGGGAAAACCTAAATTTGTATGAAATCTGCATAACTAGCCACTAATCTAAGAGTAATGACCTAAGATCGGGACAAAATACATTGAAAATATTATCGAAATAGCTCATTGTAATAGTATTGGACAATATGTTAGGTAAACCATAGGTCTGGAATAGCCACACGATAAATTACATAACAGGGTAGTGACTGGGTTAAAAATATCATAACACTTGAATTTTTAATAGGTTCGTCTAAAATGTTGATACTAAAAAACCTGATCAGCCTCCTTGAGTTGGTAACACAGAAAAAAACATGTCACATTCTCAAGAATCGATTGTTTTTTTTATCCAATAACTATTTCTCTGCTGGATAAGGTTTTTCTCCCGATCGTAGGATAGATTAGGCCTAGAGTCCACTACGCTTCTGAAATGTGCGTTCTCGACTTTGCACGCCCTTAAGAAATGTGTTAAAGAATTTTTAGGCATGAAACGTTTTATTACGATATTTTCCTTCACCATTAGAACAAGTGATCATTATTTCTAATACACTAATCAGTAATCACTCATAATTTCAAAAAGTTATGTGTGTATTAGAAATAGTATTGCTTCGGGATTATTCACTTGCATGAAAGGTGCAAGTTTAGACCTACTAAACTACGACAGTAGCGCCTGTAGAAAATCGCGCTACACATATTTATTACTACAAAGTATATAGGAAATTTTGAAAAATCTATTTTAAAAAGATGAGCACAGTTTTGGTTATTAAAACAGTATAGAAATTGCCACATTGAAATTGTTTTATCACAGACAGGATACTAAAAAGGCTCCGACCGTCTGTATGATGACCAATGTAATATGACATCATTTATTTTGACTCACATTCTGTTGTGCAATATCTTTACCTACTTTTATTATTGCTCTGATCTATAGCATTTGTTAAGACGGGAATATTGAAAGGGATGTTTATTGCACAATAAATTTAATAATGACAAATAATTATAAATCACGCCTTATAACTGCACGTTTGGCGCAGTGGTTAAAGTGGTCACCTCGCCGCAATAATTGTAGCGCCGCGTGTGGAGTTGGTTTAGGAGTAGGTGGAGGAGGTTTGAATCCCACCTGGGACAAATATTTTTGTGATGTGCACAAGTATCTGTCCTAAGCCTGGTTTTTAATTACCTGTATCAGTATGTACGTATTTAGAAGTATATAAGCACATATATTCCTTATTTAGCTACCATAGTACAAGCTCTGTTTAGTTTGGAATCGAATGACCGTGTGTGAAATTTTGAATAAAAATTTCATATGATAAGCTATTTGACACTTATCCAGAAGAGATGAAAGCCTAAACAGATTATAATAGCGGATTTTAAAACTACCTACCTAATACCTAAGCATTGGGTTTTTCCCAGAACCTGTTTACGTTTTGTTTAAAAAAACTTGACAGGTATGTTGGTATCATAAAAATGATTCAACGGTCAAAGTCCAGCTTTTAGACTTTGATCCTTTCAGGTAAAACATACACACATACAAACATACATACATACATAGATACACACATACATACATACATACACATACATAAAGGTGTGTCTGTGAAATGAGTCACGTATGTATGTACGTACATAATATCACGCTCGTTATACCAGAAGGTCTAGGCAGAAGTTACGCCGTTAACAATCTTAGTCACATGTAATAAGAGGTGAGCTTTTCTCCATTTACCGGGCACAGCTTGTCTTCCCTTTCAGATAGTAAGTCTATTTTTTTTACCTATGTGAGGTATTGTGTCAGAATAGCTTTTTCATTTTCGTGAGTCTTCTGACTAAGCTATCTTTTAAGTTCCTCTTTCCTAAAAATTTACCTCGATAATAATATGTTAATGTGTTCGAATGACTGCTTTTTTTAACGGTTTAACGGTTTGTATTTTTTCCGTATTTGGTTCATCTTTTTGCTTATTAATTATTTAAATTTAAAAGTCACTTATTACCAGAACCTATACATTAAGTCGAATTTTATAATATTGTAGCGGTAACTGCTAAAAAATATATCTACAAAAAGACTGATTATATAAATTCATTTTAAACAAATTGTTGTTCCGTTTCTATACAATTTTGATCTAGATATGAAACGAATAAATGTTAGATAAATATATGTGTGTTTTATTATATACCTAACCCCTATATAAACACCCAGGAAACGAATTCTCTTTTTACGATTTTTTATACATATTTTATACTTTTTCAACATACGATACGGTTTCATCATCTATAGCTATTTTTCATAATTAAGAACTTTCTAAATAGTATTCTGATATAGTTTCGATTTTGTCGCAATCTTAAAAAAAACCTATGCAATAAATTAAAAAGTAATGGGTGCCCGTCTATAGGAAAGCACTGGTTTAGATATAAAATGTGTCATAATATAATAATATGTCAGTAAATTGAACTGTTTCAGAAGTCAATAAGTGTCATTTAATGCAAAGTTTGCAAGAGAAAAAGGATAAGTCCACTAATTAAAAACTTTATGACGTATACACACTTCTCTGTGCAACTTATTGATTAAGTTTAGTGTAGTGATGTTACCAATAATAGAAAAGAAAATGAACTTTGTACTTTAAATAAAGTGTTGTTGAGTGATTCTGCGGGAAAAGTAGAAAAATAATAAAAAAACCAAGTGTTATAATAAATATTAGTTTATTAAGTTAAATGGCAATATATTTTCTTAAAACTTAGTATTAGGAACATTTTTTTTATATTTTTGTTTATTGTAAATTATTCACAATCTTACGCAGGCAGCATTTTGTTCAAAAAAATGTATTAGTTGCACTTGACAAATACTTAAAACTAGTAACACAGTTTTCTTCCTCAATAAAGGATATTTTATTTGCTGGGGGAAGGTCAACGACCTCCCCCCAGCTATCATAATGAATCGTGACCCCATCACGTATTGAATCCACCCGAACTGCTCTGAACGAACGATAGAACAGTCGGTAGATTCTTCAAATTATACAAGAGTATACATATCAGTCCCTAGCCCTGGACAGTTCGAGAACGGTCAGGATCCAGTCCAGATGTTCAGCTACATTCGTATACAAGCCGGGGGAGTTCTTCGTTCCGCAGTTCACATTCCCAGCACTTGTCACTCCCCATAGCTCGACCCTCTTCTGAACCCAAACGAGAGGTCCTCCAGAATCCCCTCGGCAGGTATCTACGTCCTCCTGCCCTCCCGCGCAGATGACGTGAGCAGGTACATTGAAGTTCTTGTACGCAGCCAAACAATCTTCCCTTTTCCAAAGAGGGAGAGGAATAATCTTCTTGATGTCGCTGTAATAGCCTTTGTGAGGAATTTCTCCCCATCCTGATGCTGCGAACGTGATTTCTGGTTGCAGACGGCCGCTTGGTAAACATACTGGTCGGATGAAATCTGTTGAAGAAGAAAACGGTAAGTATATTGTAAAAATATGAATATTCTGACTAATAAGTCTGAAAGTTTTTTTTTAATTGTGTTGGTAATTGTAGAGGTGACACATTTAATTATCAAATATAAAGAAATGGTAGCAATTATTGTGTACATTTTCTTGGTCTAAGTTAAACATGGCAAGAAGATCAAGGAAATTAGTGTTGCCTTAATATTAGTTTGGTTTTAAAACCTACCAGTAAAAGCTACGTCTGCTTCAAGTTTGAGAATAGCGATATCGTGATCACTGTTGTCGTAGTCAGGATGGACGATGGTGTCAATGACCTCCAGGCGGATGATCGGATCACCGCAGACGCCGTCAACACAATCAATGTCAGAAGTCAGATCGTACTCTCCGAGTCGGGCTACTAACCTGCAAAGAAGAAAATTATATAAGTAACGAAAATTTTGTACGACAAGATATGAATGAAGCAAGGAAAGTTTGTAAGGATCGTTCCAAATGGCGATCTTTAGTCAGGGGATTGGAAAATGGCGTGAAATTATGTATGTAGTGAAAATTGTAGGCTCTAAACTTTTGTATGAAATAAGTCCGAAATAAAAAATAGTTGCTTAAAATTTTGATCTATTCAACTTCTTATCATTTAACTAATCTGATTTAAAATGTATGCATAATAGTAAGGATAAAGGGACAATCGACAATCGTGCGATTAGATTTGACCTACATATTATCCAAAATTCTTAACCTAATAAGTACAATGCATTTGTACGTACTTAATTATAAATAATAATGTTTACAATTTATAGGATGTTTTCATCGATATTGGAATTCCAGAATCCTAAGTAATCCACGTAACCGAACAGGGAAAGATTTGCAGGTTAAATGTCAAAACAGCTACTAGCGCAACAATATCGGTATTCCCACGTAAAATACGTCCATCAATAATAGGTACTTTTGTTATCTGCATAATATTATGTAAATACATTTCAATGTAATATTATTAATTGGTTCTCAATTTCTAAATTAAGCTCTTTATATTTTAGGTATATTTGTTTATGTTTTGAAGTAGGTTTCGTAGAATGAGTAATGTTTACTACACTGTGAGTATTTACAAGTAGAAATCCCTCATTTTCCCCACAGTGAATCATTAGTGAAAGCTGTTGTTTTTTAAATATATTATGAAAGTTAACCAATTTTGAAAATTAAGTCCCGTTTTTACCACTTCTGATTAAGTAACAATGATCTTATCATAATATTAGCTGTCACACGATATACCAAATATATTTTTGATACTAATTGACAAATTGGCTTTTAAACTAAAAAATATTTTCTTGAATACGTTCAGCTTTCATGTCTTCAAATCTTTTGTTCTTAAGATCATCTTAAGTTACCAAAATAAAACTCTCTTCAAAGTCTTTGCCTTAATTATTGTTATCAAAAAGTTTTCCAATTTTTCCTGCCTACATAACTATATTTTTATTGCTTACTTAACCTACACAATTAGTATGCAGTAGCCTAATTATAATCAATATTTATTGGTACAAACTGAACACACCATGGAAATACGGTATTCCCTATTACGTCAAAAGATTAATACTTTATAATATTTAAGCTCGTTAATGAATCAACAGTAAATAACGAATAATGGAATTACCACGAAGATAAACGGAATTATTTATAGAAATTAAGATAATCAAGGAAATTTGCTACCTAAAGGGAAATTCTGTAAGTTTAGGTTTTGTGTTCGAATGAGATAGAACTAATTTAATTAGATATTGTAGCAAGCACAGTGAAATTAGAGTACCAACATTTTTGGATAACTATCAGTTGGAAAAACGGACAGATCAATCTATGAGCGGTGAAAGTCATGCTCAGAAATGTTGATAAGGTAAAATTTCAAATCAAAGATATCAAAAAACTAATTAATGCAATAGATAGCAACATACCTAGTATATTTAGGAGTCCTGATGCAATGAGCTGCCGTGATGATATGACGGCTGTCGATGAGGGTGGCAGTACACCTGACGCCAGTTTTGACGCCGTCTCTCCAATATTCGAGGTAGACTACCCACGGATTGTGGTGGATGAGATTCGTACTAGCTTCAATACCGCAGTTAGGTTCTGAAAGGGAAATTTGATATTAGAATTTTAATATTATTATTATAATTTAAGGGCTTTTGATATCAATAAACGGAAACTTAGATTTAAGATTAAACGATATTGATCGTAACTTGAAGTGGTGATTAATGATAATCATTTGAATTAACTGAAAGAACTTTATTGATAAGAATATCCTTTTAATATAATTGATAGAAAGTAAAATAAATTGCAATGCAAATTGAAATAAAAACAAAGATACAAACAAATAATTCTAAACAACCAAATTGTTATAATTAAACAAGTAACGAAAGCAAATATCAAAATTTCTCCTTACCTTTAATCGTAAAGGACCAAACTCCGACGACACACAACAGAACGATAATTGACCGAATCATAGATAAAGCTTCGCTTGCAAACAAACAAAAACTAAACTCGCAATCGAAGTAATTGTGAGTACGCTAACACAATTTCCATGTTCATCCAATGCAGCATTTACAGTTAAAGTGTTTCAAATAAATGACCGGTCGTCCGTTTTATAGGACCGCAAATACACACACATTTAAACATTTGTAAAGGAAAATATGGGAGTTTCATAATACCTATAATATTATATATTTGCGTCATCCTCGCCCTGTAAGATAAGCTTTTGGTTTTAGATACACTTTTAAGGTTAGTTAACACTTAACGTTAACCGCAACAGTCGTATGATAGTTTATCGATAAGAAAGTGAAACTTAAGGTAAGTGACGAAATTTGATAAAATATTAACCAAAATTTGGTTTCGAAAGCCTAATAAGCCTCATTTTTAGTGATGCCCATGGCCAGTTGCGCTATTTTCACTGTTTTCTTTTAGGATAACAGTAGTTAAGCTTTGTCAAAGGCCGTCGGGCGGCTAGAACAACTTTGACAACCTTAACCACTAACCATAAGATACGAAAAAGCCTACTTTTCAGCTGGTATTGCTTATTGCTAGATAGTTCTTAATGCATCCATAAACGAAGTCCTACATCGTTGGCCAGTTTCAATGAAATTGACTGCCGCCGTAGCCGTATTAGCACGGACATTGCATGTATGCATCTTTAAAACTACGAAACGGATTTTGATGCGTTTTTTTTTTTTGACAAATAGGGTGATTCAATGGGAAGGTTTATATGTAAAAATTGAAAGATTTTTTTGTAAAATAACTGTTTAAACCGGTCAAAGGCCTCAGGCCGTTAGTTTTTATTATAAGTAGGTGTTTACAATATCTGACCACAACCTGTTGTGGACAATGACTACCTGCCAGGAAAATTTCTATATGACGTAGTATTTTTTTTCATTGTTCATTTTAGTTGTGGTTTTAGAAAGGTGTAGTCACAAATCTTTCGTGTAAACATCCGGTCGGTAAACAATTCAAACCTATATCCTTGTTGCTTCTATCAAATTCGTTAAGGTGGTCGCAAGCCACTGCCAGTGCGTCGGAAGATCGTGGATTCAATTCCCAATCGAAACAAATTTTTGTGCGATTCATAAATAGTTGTTTCGGCTCTGGTTGTACTTTGTATCCGATGTTTGTACCTATGTTAATAAAAATCCCCTCGACACTAGAGCAATTTTTAGTGCGGGAGTAATTTTTGAAAAAAAAAAGCCGAGGCCAAAAAAATGTTTATACCAAGACCTAGTATGCCCCTTCTCGGTGATCTCCTGACGGCCTTCCAGCTTTACTTAGTCTGTGGTGTATTGGTAAGGCCAGTCACCTGACCGCCGGACCTGTACGAACGTGTCGTCCGTTCGATTCCCATACTGAACAATTAAGGTTAACGACCTTAGTTGTTGCATGGCTATTATAAAAATATATTAGGTATTACTTATCTTCTTTTTAATTATAAGATACTTTTTGTAAACATAATTTTCTTTAGATGTTTTAAAAAAAAATGTCGCAACACGAAAATCAAGAATGGAAGATTTCTTTTAAAAAACAGAAGATAAAAAAATATAAAGAGTACTTGAAAATATTGTTAGAAATATAAACTGTATTTACAAACTAGAGTAACAAAAGCATATTTTTAGAACTGTGCTTTTGCAAAAGAAGCCTTCAGTGTAATAAAATACATATTATTATGAAAAGACATGCACAATTAGTTAAAATCCATAGATTATTGCTGCAGAATATACAATGTTTGTTTAGGCATTGTTTTATTTTCCTTAAAAGGCTCACGAATAAATCTGACGAAACAATCGTATTGCGCAACGTTATTTTATATTGTGACAATCGTTAAAACATATTTCGAAGAAAATTATCTGTGAATCACAAATATTGATTTCTTGTAATTTATAAAAAAATGAACACTAAGATGACTGGATCGGAAGATATTCAAAAGTGATTTTTGCGGAAAAACTAACTCCAAACTAAAATTATAAATAGGACGGTTTTTGGAACTGGTTTTGCAGGTTAACCGACGAACATGTGCGGTTGAAATTTTGCATGGGGTTAATTGAACTTATAACCATAATATATATGTTGTTTTTTCAAACATCTCTTTTTCCATTTTAGTTTTAGTTAGTCCGAAAATGACAATAACAAAGCATAATTATGAGAAGACTCGATTTTGAAATACAGAAATCTAATAGCAGATCAAGTTCGAGGATTTTAGAGCCGATATACCAAAACTTCAAAGGATCTTGGCAGGACGCTTAGTTATGCGGAGTATCCGAACTCAAGGTACCATGTCCCAGCTACTTGTAATGTAATTAAAGCAAAAAGTGGGGTTTTAGTTGTAACGGGTAAGTAGAACGTCTTGTCGTCGGTGGGAGGGTCTTATGACCTCACTATATGGCTTCGCTATAAGAAAAGGGATAATTCGCCAGATATATATTATGACTAGCTGACCCGCGCAACTTCGCTTGCATCACATAAGAGAGAAAGGGTAATAATTTTCCCCGTATTTGTAACATTTTTTTACTGTTACTCTGCTCCTATTAGTCGTAGCGTGATGATATATATTATAGCCTTCTTCGATAAATGGGCTATCTAACACTGAAAGAATTTTTCAAATCGGACTAGAAGTTTCCGAGATTAGCGCGTTCAAACAAACAAACAAACAAACTCTTCAGCTTTATAATATTAGTATAGATGATGACAGTAGACCTCTGTCGGAGTCGAATCTAAGAGCCGGAACGCGAAGTATCAGATGACATGCAGCAAGATCGGACGAAGATGTCTTCTCCCGGAGTGAGAAAGACATTACTGACTAATTACTAATGAGTATAATATATTATCAATCAGCCATGCCTTTCTTCCAACTTTTAAAGAGTCAGTTTTCAGTCTCTGTGCTGAAGTATTTTCCGAAATAATACGGTCACCGATCCACTTAAATACCCCGGAAAGCGTCGCTTGATCGGAGAAATCGATCCGTGCGGCTATTGTTACTTTAATGGAAATTCATAGAATTTAAATTACCTAATATTTTAATCATTTATTAACGATAAGGATATTATAAATGTAATTGTATAACACCTATAATCGATAATTGTATGGTATTCCCGTTAATGCCCTAGTAACATTTAATTTTTCCTTTTATTATCAATTATTGCATAAATGAGGATTAAATGTTAAAGATTTATTCTTTGACTAACTTGCAAATGCACCTGAGTAGTTTTTTTTGTATATAATTTTATTGATAATAAGCAACATAGTGTCAGAGTGGTTCAAGCTGCCTGAAGTCCTTAGACAACAACCGGAATTGATTTTTTACGTGTCCTCCAAAGTACGGAGACTGTTTATATATTTAAAGAATGTAACGCTTTTGAACTTTTTTGACACATAAAATTTTACAAGCAACTCAATGTAGGTACTTTTAAGCTTCTGAGTTCAAAATGTTCAATAAGCAGGAATTGAATCTATAAGGTCATTGGTATGCGTAGTACCTATCTCAATTGACAACTAGTCTACCTAAGATGGTCACTATTTAGTACATTGCTGCTTTGACATAACGCGTTACACTGCAATCTGAGAAAGAAAACAATGTACAGCATTATCTTTCAAACTGTTATCAACTAAGACACATGAAAGCTTCCCCATTTTTTAAGCCCGCCGTCACTTCTTCTTGTTTGCGCTAGTTATAAAAAGGACGTATCAACCATTTCTTTGGGAAGAACAGGTAGTTATGACGTTATGTTCTGAATCACTCATCACTGAAGGGGACATTTTTCTTTCAAAGTTCATGAACCATTTGTAAACAACGTGGATCGGTAAAGAACTAAATATAAACAGTGACGTTTATGTGACGCATTGCTGCAATGAAGGAATAACATGAGATTTATTTTTGTTTTTCATATTTCTTATGGCAATAGGCTCGCTCCCTATGGGAATAAGGGCGCGTTCCCACTATTTCATGACGACAGATAATCGTGTAGGTTTAAGTGGCCTATATGTTTAAATGGAGGTGTTCACATATAGAATGACACGACTTACTGATGTCTACGACATTTTTTGAAGTGACGACAGATTATCGTGACAGTGGGGACGGCTAGACACGACAGTCACTAAGCAATATTTTTTTTTGACGATAACTATCGTTATAATGGGAACAGCTAGAGACGACAGTCATCGAACGAAAAATTGATCGGTACGATATAGTTAGAACGCGCCCTAACAGTAATCTCCCTCAAACTGATATCTGGCTACGGTGAGTACGGTACAATTTCATCAAAAACCGATCGTGTGGTACTACATGTATATTGACCAAGTGTGTGCACAATACACAGATACACTCTATATTCCTTTACTCTCATAGTCCGGTGGGACGGACAACCGACACGACCAGTAAGAGGTTATAAATATGGTCGCATATAGTGCCGACCGCGCCACAATGTCAGGGACCAATGATATTAATGTAAAAGTGGGTGTATTTTATACACCTTTGCTTTGTATGTAATGTTTTACGTTCCGATTGCGGTTGACTAAAAGTCCCTTTGTCTTGAAAGACGCTTTTGTCCAATAGAGTGATAGCAATATACAGTTTAAGCGGTAGTGTCTTAGAGTGCTCAATACGAAGTTTTGAAAGCAATTCCCGTGTCGGACAAAGAAAGCGCTATCGTTATTTTCTGTATTTAATAATATTTCTCAACAGTCTTCCGGGGTATAACTTGCCCGGGTATAATATGGCAATAGGCTCGCCCCCTATTACATGGGACTAACGTTTGTGAGCGTCGAAATACACCTGTTATCCTGTTGTCCCCTATATTCTGTTGTCAAGAAGTTGTCGACTGCTGATAGCTGTCTTAAGTGCAACATGGCCGATGTTAAGTATGAATGTACTCAAAAAAATAATGTTCCAAGGCAAATTGTAATATAGGCACGTGCTGTTTTCCTCGGTACATTACAATTAATTCTAAATACGCACATTTCATAGAAAAGTCGATTGTTAACTTTTACGTATGGGAAACGACTGGTTTTACCTAATAAGCTTTGTTCTATAAATATAATATTGCTGGACTTTTTCATTGTTCTGACGTACAATATAGTTTATTTATTCTTTTGACTGATTTTTAACTTTATACTCCCCTCAGGCTTGCTAAAAATATATTCGGTTCAGCACGTTTATTTCGGCAATATTTATTCAACAACAAAACCGACTCGACTCACTTGTTCGGCTTGTGCCTCCACAACCCACTTACCTGGGTTATAACGCGATACCCTTCTATAAGACTGGCTGTAAGACTTTCAAGCTTCTGACTACTGTTAACGACTGTCAAAGGTCTTTGAAACAGACAGCCAGGACCCACAATTTAACGAGCCTTCTTAAACACGGAGGAACTCGATATGTATAAGATGGTCACCCATCCACAGAACAATCTCTTAGCTTAACCGTTACTATCGGCGTGGCTATTATAAAACATAATCGGCCGTCACCCACCGTAGTAACCCGGACTATTAAAAGGTACACCCTTCCTCTCCACCACTCTCCTTCCTGTATTAAACACCTTCACAACAATATCTGCATCACCCTAGGTAGACTGGCAGAAAATGCCCCTGGCATTAACTCCGCCTTTATATAGCTCTGTATATAAAGGTTTATATAAATAAGTAAATAAAGGTGCCACCAATGCATCCCGGACCGCATCTCCGTGGCTTCAGTCAGCCATCACACCTATGCGTATAAGGCCACGTAATACATATGTAACTATAAGTTTTATCTTATATATACATATATATGGACATATTATATACGTCACGAATCGACATGAAATTAGATTGAACGGTTTTCCCTCTGAAACGTTTCCCATATACATACATACCTACAATTATGATCGAATTCGTAATAATTATTACCTAATATAACTTAATTGGCTTATCTTATAGTTTAAGATCCCACTGTTAAAATATGTTAATCTGTTTGATTATACCTTTACTTTGTAGGGTGTCTCTGTGGTCACTAATCTGTTAAGAAACTATATTGGTACTAAAAAATAGTGAAACTTATCATAAGAAACCAGCGTTTTCAAAAGGGTGGTACGTTCAAAATGCTTAAATTTTAATTTGTTAGAAAATTTGTGAAATAACGGATGGTGAAACACTCTGACCAAGTGCAGTGGTAACTTTATATAAAGAGTGTTTAAAGAATTCTTAGACATTCAAGATTTAATCACGATATATTTCTCTACCAATGCAAGTTGCCATTATTTTTAATACACTCATTGCTGTGGTTACCCCGCTTTATTTTTTTTTGCAGTATATTAAATTATTTCAGATGAACGTACATATTTTCCAATGGGATCTCGGACTATAAATTATGACGACGTAAAATCCCGTTTAGTAATAAGTTAGGTACATAGATTAACAATGAATTACATAAATTAAAATATTATATTATTACAGCTACAAAATATATGACTCACTAGCGGTAATTTCTTAGAAATGTTATATCGGTACTTTCAGACTTTCTCGAAGGACTTTCGAAAAATCTATTTATGTATATTTTGAAACAAAATCCTTACGTTTGATATAAGTAAGTTTCAGTGTCAAAGGGATTGTATATAACTGATTTTCATTTTATCAAAACAGTTCAGTGATTTTGACGTGATTGCGTTACAAACATACAAACATAGATACAGACATGTGTACTCACATTTATATCACATTTCTTCTCACTGTCTGCGATATCAGCCACCTGAAAAGATTTCTCATGATAAGAAGTATCTTATATCTTATAATCCAGGTTTAGGTTAAGGTAAATTATCTGTAGATATACCAACTTTCATCAAAATCTGTTCAGTACTTTCTGCGTAGAAGTGTAACAAACAAACAAACACCCACACATACTTCTGCATTCTTTACATTGTTAGGAAGTAGGATTGTGGTCAATGGCGTATGCCTAATGGGTCAAAGGCCAATATTTGACGTATGTAGTCAATGCATCAGGAAGGCGGGTAGATTTTTCCACGAAGTCATACCTGCAAACCTAGTGCTTACTCAAACACGTTGTAAATGGATAACCTAAATATTTTTCCCTTTTATTATAGTGAATGCATATGAATGTTTACTATACGAAATATTCAAATAACTCTTCAACAGATGTAGTAACTAGTTCGTGTATTAACTGCAAAAAAATTAATACTGTTATCGAAGAAAAAGCTAAAATTTATTATCTTGATAGTTATCTGGCAATGACTATATGTTGAAAGTTGCAGAACCTTTACATTTTATAGGTTTTTAACCACTATACCTTTTAAGCTCTAAAGGCCGACTCCAATATAGTTGGAAGAAAGACTAGGCTGATGAGGTGTTGGCGTGCCTCTTGCGGTACTAGCTTATAGCGGTTATCCCGGCGCACGTCTTTGCGGAAGCGGTTGGACACTCGTCAGGTTTTTAGTGGGCTCTACGGCGGACCACATACCCCGTTTGCGCAGTCCCAGTGCGGCGGGGACCTAGCCGGTGGGTCGACCATTTTAGCGACCCCGATTGGTTTCCCTGACGAAAAAAAAAAAAAAAAAAAAAAAGGCTGATGAGGTGTAGTTGTTCAAAATCTGTTATAACATCCTCAATACTGTACCTCGATTCTCTAGTACTATCGACTACCAACAACCGAACTGTCATCGAGAAATTTTGTATGAAAATCTGATCAGTGCCTCTGACGGGTGTCGTAGGAAACATTTTGGCAGTACATTCTAAATGTCAACATTTCGATAGCTAGGCGGTTGTCGGTAGTCGATAGTAGTAGAGGATCGAGGTACAGAACTAAACCACTAACCGCATGGAAAAAGAAGGAAACACATAAATTTCGGTGAGAATTGTGAAATGCGTTCGTGGGTGTGTCATAAGAAAAAGTTTAGTTCTCCTACTTGCCGCTAGATGGCAGCACTAGTTGGTAACAGTGAGTCATATAATATTGTGCAACTTCCTGCCATCTAGAGACATATGTACGTTTCTTCAACTTTTTGGTCCGTGAAGTAAAAATTTTGAGAAAAATTCTGTTGTATGTCTATTATTGCTTAATAATTTTGGTCATCCGGTTTTTGGCATAAAGCATACAGAAAATAGAAAAAATATTATTCTTTATAAAGTCCTGTAAGTAGTCCTGAATTCAAATTTTAATTCTAATATCCTTTATTTCTTGAATAAAATTGTGTACAAGTATTTGAAATCGTAGTAATATATTTAATCTACCATCGTTTAGAAAAGCTATTGCTCGTGAGAAGAAACGGCAATTATATATATAAAATTTCCATGTCACGATGTTAGTTACAGTACTCCTCGAAACGGCTAGACCGATTCTCATAAAATCGGGTGAGTATATTGAATAGGTCTGAGAGTCGGCCAATATCTATTTTTCAAAACCCCAAAGTGACTTATTTTTATTTTACTCTACTCTATTCTACACATTCTTTTTTTCTTTTTTTATATGGCAAAACATCGTTTGCCGGGTCAGCTAGTAACACTATATAATCCAAGCTACTGCTTTTCCGTACACCATTTCCATTCCAATAGGTACAAAATATAGTGCATACGTAAGATGAGAGTAAATTGACGTAAATTGTAACGTCATTAGAGAAATGGTAAGTACCCAGAGCCCTTTCCTCTTTACCTTCCCAGAACAACGCGTGACAAATCAAACTGATCGCTAGTGACGTTTAAAACAACGTCATCTATATATTTGTTGCAGTTTTATGTAAAGAACAGTACCTCGATTCTCTACTACTATCGACTACCGACAACCGGCTAACTATCGAAATTTTGACATTTAGAATGTACTGCCAAAATGTTTCCAACGACACCCGTTAGAGGCGCTGATCATATTTTCATACAAAATTTCTCGATGACAGGTCGGTTGTCGGAAGTCGAGAGTAGTAGAGAATCGAGGCACAGATCATAATTGTAATATGTTTATTAAAGAGATGCAGCGCTGGGGGCCTGCAATTATTCAACGTAAACGAAACTTAGAAATAAATTTTGATATACTTACCATGATTTTGATTCATTCCAAGCTTCTTGCATAGCTTCAAAATTTGCTAAATTTCATATTATATTCACTTTACCACGTGATGTCCCAAAGGGGTAAGCAGAGACCGAAGAACGCCAACTGCTATTTCTACAATCTTCCCCGGCGATTTACATCCATAGATTTTGACATAATGGTCGTTTTCTTAGCTTGGCTTTGCGTAGCTCAGACGAAAGAAATAAGCAGTAACTCGTAGTCTTCTTTTTTACTATTCTTCGTAGTTGCGATTTTCCACACAGCATTTCCAGACCATTAAATTTGAGTATTTCTGCGTAACATTTATCGGGTGTCTTCTCCGTTTCAAAGGCAAGCAGCCTAATCTGAAACCTCATAAGTTGTAGTAAGAAAACAAGCGTCAACATACTCTAACATATGGAAGTACTTCGTTATTAGAAAAGGATAGCACTATAAAGTTCCTATATTCCTGCCCTTTCCTATTGATAAAACTAGGATTGTTTAAGCCCTTCATTTCATAGCTAGTGTTGGTTGACGACAATTACGTAAGCAACCATTGACGCAATGAATCCATAGATGGATACATTCTTTATAATAATTAAAAAGAACTTAACTGAGCTTAGGTTATGTCCAATAAAATTGTAATTAAAGTACTTCTATGGTCCTACCCCTATGGGAAGAAGGCGTGATTTTATGTATGTATGTAAAAGTGTTTTGATTGGAGACACTACTTGGAGTAGTAGTTAGTCCCAATCACATCACCAAGGCCAGGCCTTTAACTCATCACTAGCAACCCGCGCAACTTCGCTTGCGTCACCTAAGAGAATGGGTCAAAATTTTCCCCGTTTTTCGTTGCTGCTCAGCTCCTAACGACCGTAGCGTGATGTTATATAGCCTTCCTCGATAAATAAGCTATCTAACACTGAAAGAATTTTTCAAATCGGACCAGTAGTTCCCGAGATTAGCGCGTTCAAACAAACAAACAAACAAACAAACTCTTCAGCTTTATAATATTAGTATAGATGCTGGCCAAGTGCAGGTTGAAAACTTTGAATATTTAGCGGATATTTATCTATTCTAAACGTAGAGTTTAGACTAGATATTGAATAGATAAACTACCGCTAAATGTACCTCAGAAACCGGGGCTTAAAGAACTTGTTATATCTGCAAGATTTATATACGAAGTTTTCCTTCAATGTTAGAAGCAAGTGACCGCTAAAACAAGTGATGATTATGTGTATTTACTATCTTATTAATATATTAAATGTTTGTAGGTATGGATGAAAGGATATACTTCTATGTTTGTTAATCTTTCACGAAAAAACTACCCAGATAGCTTATAATCTATGTATATAACTTTTTACTCCGCAAATCTTTTCAAGGCGGACGAAGTCGTGGGGCAAGCTAGTACACACATTTATTTCATAATCAATGGTGTTGTAGCTTAGGTTTGAGCTCACAAACACTTTTGTGGGAGGCATATGGGATATGAAAATTAAATTCATTTTTTAAGGAATGTAAAAGTATATTTTCTTTTTTTTAATCTCATGCTTTTTTTCAGTTTTTTATTACATTAATGTGCAATAAGTTAAGCAATCAGTCTGCCGTATTTAATATTAAGTACAACTATAATTTTAAAACAACATTGACCTATTATCACGCCTTTAACTCGAAAGGATACGCAGGTTAAAACATGGTGTTAAAATTTAACAATTATTACAAAAGGCACATGTTTTTTGCTTCTTCTAGAATCTAAACTTAGGTACAGCCAAATACAAAAATCACTGAACGAGTAAATATTTCTAACCCCTATTTACTGCTTTTTTTTATATACTACTCCCGCAATAATAATTGCTCTTGTGTCGCGGGTACTTTTACAAACATACAAACAACTGACACAAAGTACAACCAGACCCGAAACAACTAATTTTGGATCGCACAAATATTTGTCCCGTGTGGGAATCGAGCCCACAACCAATGTATGGCCCACGATGCAATGGTAGTGGCTTGGTGACCACCGTAACCACTGCACTACGGAGGCCGTTGGCCGACCGTTTTGTGTCTATATAACATAATATAATAGGTAGTTATAAGAATGACATGGTAACAAGTGATTCATTGAACAGGATACATGTTAATGAGTACTTGAACAAGGTCATTTATATTTGCTTCGAATTGACTATTTAACTTCTTATGAGTAGTCCCGGTGTGTCAGAAACTTTAATTTGTTCAGAAATTTTTTGTACCCGACTGTACATATTTGGTACAAATTGGCAAAAGTATTTACAAAAATTATACAATTTTGTACAAAAATATAAAATTATAAACAATAAATTAAAACTTAAATTAAACATTCAACAATTATTATTTATAAAAAAGTTTTAAATACGTAACATTTGGTATCAGGATTTTAAGCAAATTCCAATTTGACAAATTGAAAAATATTCAAACATGTTTAATTTAAATTTTGATAATTTCCTTTGCTTAATAAACTATAACTTTTGAAGTTAAAAAAATGTTAAATCTTTTCCTAGATATCACTTCGTACACTTAACATTTGCTAATAAATTTCTTCTAAAAATAGGGCAAGAAGGCACGGTGACTTTGAAATAGGGCAAGATTGCCACTCCACTAAAAGGCTTAAACCTACTATGTATGGAATGGCACAAAACACTTCAATCACAACAAAACTCTTAAATATTAAGAGATCACTTTTAAATGCAGTTAAAAATTGTTCATTTCTGCTAAATGTCAAAGGAAATTAATTTAGTCCGTTTTTCTTCTGTCCGAGTCAATTACTGATTGGATCCAATCGAGATAGTCAATCACTTTAGTGTAAACGCCGGGGGAGTTTTTCGTTCCGCAGCGGCTGTTACCGCCGCTGGTCACGCCCCATAGTTCGACAGTATCTTGCACTCTGGTCAGAGGACCGCCGGAGTCTCCTCTACAAGTGTCAATGCCCTCTTCGCCTCCCGCGCAGATCACACTTTCAGGCAGAGTAATATGTTTGTACGAAGCCTGGCAGTCTTTTCTGGTCCACAGAGGGAGAGGAACAATTTTCTTCACGTGACTGTAGACACCTTTTTGGGGGATTTCTCCCCAACCTGATGCGAAGAAGGTTGTGTGGCTCTCAAGAACTCCGCTTGGTAGTGAGATAGGACGAATAAAATCTGCAAAGAACGAAATTTATTAATAACGTTTATCAAGTGTACGAAAGATAGAACAGGAAAGATAAAGAAATAACCTAGTAATAGATTTGAGTCATTCACAATCTGTAAGACATTATCTAGGGACTTCACATGGAAATATTACGTCACGTTATATTGAGATGTAAGCGGAAAAATATTAAAAAATACATACCGGTATAAGGAGCGTCTTTGGCTAGTCTAAGGATCGCAATATCGTGTTCTTTGCCGTCATATTCTGGATGAACGATGATTTCTTCAACTTCAATTTTTACTACTGGATCAGCGCACACGCCTTGCACACAATCCACCTTCGAATATAGATCGTATTCGCCTAAACGGGCGACTAAACTGTAAAGAAAGGAACAGAAATTAGTCTCATTTCTGCAGAAATTTTGAAATATTGTATTTCTGAAGTGCATTTTTGAGTATGCAGTTGTTTAAATATGATTCTTACCGATTAAATCGAGGGTGTTTAATGCAATGTGCGGCGGTGATGATGTGTCGCTCGTCGATCAAAGAGCCCGCACATCTGACGTCAATGAGATGTTCCCCGCGGTAGTATTCAATATAAACCAGCCAGGGATTGTGGTGAACGAGGTTAGTACTCGCTTCCACGCCACTTTTGCTGACGTCTGTAACAAGGAAAAAGGAATTTAATAAAATATGCATCTTATTATTTCTTCTAGTTTTGAAATAATATGTATACATATTACATTAATACTTAGACAAGGCTAAACCAGGTCTTTGACTTAATATTTGTTTTAGTTATATATAATATATTCAATAGTATATCAGAGCTACGTGACATAAAACTAGCCCTAAAAATAATCTGGGGGGCAATCACGTATACCAATAGACAACGATTTGAAAGCCACTATGCTGTACATGGTTTTCTCCCTTAGATAAGAGTGATTAACACTTTACGTCGAAGCAGCAATGCATTTAATAGTGATCATCAATTTGACATACACTAGTTGTCAACTGAGATACGTGACAAGCTGTACAACGAAACATTAGTATTAATTCACATTTTCCTAAACCTCGAAGCATCAACGGGGTGCGGTTTTAAACCTTTTATCCCCATAACAACGGTAAACGATGTTAAAGCAAGGATGTTTCAAATTGCATCCAAATATAAATAGATTATCCGTAGCGAATTATTTATTGCTGTTTTCCTTGAACAATTAAAGGAGAGGTAAATTGTACGTACAATAACTAAAGGAAAAACGTTCTAACATGATTAAAACTACGTCATATGGCAGGAAATATTATGAAATATTTACTCGGGATTTACAATGTAGGGCCTCAAAGCTTACAGTGGATATTAAATGGTTTGAATCACAGAGTTTTGTACCCAATACGTAATATGACATCGGAAAGGCCGTAGGAAAGAGTTATAGGTACTTTATATTATTTTGTTCGCAATGAGACGGCACTTGGTATTTCCATTTTACGTGTGCGTGGTTTACTAAGAATGTGGCATACCTTTTATGGACAAGTTTGTACTGTATAAAATAAACGGTTGAAGGTAATACAGAGTTTGTTATTTGTATGATATTTTGAATATACCTAATAACGAATATAAATAACGAAATTATAGTGTTTGGGACGGAACTGTACCTATAAACCTATTTATATCTTGAGATGTATAAAGTTATTTAAGATTATAGCTTGATTACCATGGTATAAGTTTGAATTTGTGTGGAACCTGGGTGACTGTGTACTTAATATGTTCGAAAATGTCTTAATAACTGATCATTTTATAGATAGACATAAAATAAATCTTTTGATATTTCTCATAAATATCACGCAATAAATTGTGACTTGTTTAAAGTCCTAACATCTAAAAGCACATTACTTTCTTTATAAAGACAAAATATATTTATGAAAACGTGCAAATGAATTCATAATACAATCCGTTACTTAACAGTTTTATAAATAAAAAACAGAGAGTTCAAAGACCTCACAATTAACAAAAAACCTTGAATGATAAGTCTTCAATCGTGTATTATATTATATAACGACGATTGGTACAAGGACAAATGTAAATTAATAATACATAGAAAAACAACTTATACGCTCATTCATAAATTATTTCTTGTATATTTCATTCAAATTTAAAATACTAATACATTTGCATCAAATAAATAATTGATCAAGTTTAATCAAGTCAATTAACGAAGCAAATAATTAATTTTATTGTTCATTAAATCAAATTATTAATCAATTGTAATTTTTAGTTTTGGCCAGCGTGGCAGACTCAAGACCAAACCCCCTTCCTCGCTTGGGCAAAAATCCTTGCCCAGCAGTGGGATAGTTAAAGATCAAATAAATCATTGATTTAACATAAAATACATTTATCGTCAGGTGCAATTCGAAAACTGTTCAAGCAATTGGCCGAAACGTCAAGCAAATAAGAGTAAATAAAGTTTAAATGATTTTATTCTTGCATTGTATTAGATAATCTTATAAGATTAGTCATCTTATTGTGTCATAAGAGTTTATTCAGATTCCTTATAATATTGCATCATCATTTACCTGATCTAAACTTTTTAATATTACGACATAAGCAATTTGATACATTTTTGAAAAAAAAGCTTTGCTTTTATAAATTAAGAACTAATGCTTAATGTTTTATTCGTTTTGGGTTTATTTAATTTTTAACGAATATTAATTCAATTATATTCTTTATATGATCTTATTTAATTACATAAAACAGGTGTTCTCTGGTGTCATTTAGACGTTTTTTCTGCCTTATCTATTATTTTTTAAATTGTTTAAGGTATATTATAAAATGATTTTAAATGATTCTCACCATTTCTCCACCATCTAAACTCAACACTGCACACTCCATTGGCAAAGAAGCCCAACACAACACAAATAATCACAAAATGATGCATATTTAAAACTTTTTCTCTTCGCTTTCTTTAGGAACGTTGAATCCTGACCTTATAAAGGTTTTAAGGATGAGATTGGCGGTACAACTGCAAGGTAACCTTGCTTTAGTTGACCGTTCAATCCGAAGCGCAAGTTGCGACTGGTTGCCTACAACCAGTCCATTCATACTTTAACTCCATTGACATTTTCCTGATGGCTATAACCCGACCAAATTGAAAATACTCGATGGTGAATATTTTGTAAGGGACTTGTGTCTGTTTTTTTTATAGGTTTTTATGGATTCCCCAGTTTTGTTTACGTCGCACACAAATGTATTTTATGTGTGTAAAGGGTTTCATATATGACCGCGCGCTCGATTGGAATGTGTCAAGCAGGCTGTGGGATTTTATTGGGAAGGCCCGTAGCAGGGAGCCGTGTGCAGTAAGTAGTTTTAAATCACTTTTTGAAATGATTTTAACGCTTGTTTTTTAACTGCTGTAAATGATATGTTCCTATAATTTTCCTTCAAGAATATTGATGTGATTCACCGAAATACTTAGTATAAGACCCGTAATTTATTTAGCATTAATATGATTTGTTTATTATTTATTCACCTTGTAGTTTTTGTTTGCAAAGGACTAGCAGTTTGTACTAAATTAATGTTATTCTTTGTAAGTATCTTACCTCTGTTGTAATTTCTTTGATCCAAATGATAGTGAGGTCTCAGATTCAAAGCCTGGGTCGGGCCAAAAGGTCATTTTTGAGTTTCTCTGAATTCGGTTTCGGGTTCATTCCTGGGTCGGGCCAAAAATTCATTTCTGAGTTTTTCTGTTAAGATTAGCCGAAGTTAAGAAGTTGAGGTATTAGACTTCTGTGCCTCAGAGAACACTAGGCATGAGACCGATATATCAAAACGAATCTGAAATCAGTTTGCAATCAGAAATCGTATCGTATCGATATTCCAATATGAGCAAACCGTTTTTAGAAAACAACCATACAACGATAACGCTCACAATCGAATCCGAACCGAACCAAACCGTGCAACCTGCCAACCAAATTACCAAACTAAAATTGTATGTAAAAGCCAAAATAAAGTTTACATTTTAGTTTTCGATAGATTTCATATTCGTTCGTTCTTTATCACTCTGCCATATGACTACGTAAGTTAGAATGAGAAAGAGCGAATTTCATTTCCTTTTCTTTCTAACTTAGCGAGCCGTTGCAAGAGTAAAAGAGATGAAGCGAATTTTTGACAAGCAAGCGAATCGTAATGGATTTCGGCGGTTCTATGAATTGCAGATTGAGTAGAATTTTCAAACAAAAAACAAAACTTTTTGTTAGTCCCAAGCCTAATAAAGCATGAGGAAAAATCATCATATTTACAACTCAAATAATTGACTTTTAAAAAAGTGACAACCGACTTCAATCAAAATAAGAAACAAACAGAAATACAATAAGAGTTCGTTTGTTTGCGTTATTCGTTTGAAACTATCTTGACTCGCACACATGTACTTCAGAAATCGATTTCTAAAATCGGTTTTTGAAATCGTTTTTAAAATCTGAAATCGGTTGTGTATCAGATTGCGTAAAAATCTGAAAACGCCCATGCCTAGAGAACACGTAAAGCCGTCGGCCCTGCGCCTTACCTTTTACTGGTCGTACCGGTTAAGCCGTCCCACCGGGCAATGAGTGTTACCGAATGGAGAGTGTACCTGTGTATTGTGCACACACTTGGACACTATGAGCAAAGTTCTACACAGTTGGCCGGTTTCAATTCGCCGTAGCCAAATATCGGCCAGCAGCACATAATACAAAAAACAAGGTAAATAATTCGTTATTAATAAAATAAAACATGTTTGTCACTTAATAAGGTATAGGTGGTTTTCTAAGTGACAAGGTTAAGTTTTATAATAATAATTTTTGACGTGAAATTGCCTTAGTAAACCGCAATTATTATGATACACTTTTTTTCTTTTCCCTTGATACCCCTTCCCTTAGATGTTATATAAGTGTGTATTTAAAAGTATATAAGTATGTTTATCAGTTATTTGGTTACCATAGACTGCTTAGTTAGGAAGCAAATGTGCGAGTTGTCCAATGATATTTATTACACTTTTTATGAAAATTCCCAGTAAATATTCTCTGAATAAATGATAAACAATATGAAGACAATGGCGTCGTGCATTTGACTGTCTCCTTAGGACAATAATCAATTGTCCTCAATAAAATTGATTTCAACTTACCGTGTGGTTACAGTTAATTTAATGTGTAATTAGGTCAAATTTATTGAGTAGCACATAGCAGCTGGATTATTTACCAACACCACAGAGGAAATTAATTAATTAATTAATATGTTAGTTTCATTGTCACGGTTAAACTTGGGATAAGTATGTTTATATGATTTTTAAATACTTTACAAATGTAGTCATATTTTTTTGTATATAAATAGATATTTTGAATGTATTTTTTTCGGTTAATATTCGCCGAAAGGACAGTGACATATTTGTAAATTCTAAAGGCGGGGCTACGCTAGAGAAGCCGAGCACGGGCCAAGCACAAATTTATTTTAGAAGCATAGTTGTTTAAGCCTCCTATGCTAACACTTCAGTCTACACTACATACTTAGTTATTAGACTACAACAACTATCAAAACACTAATTTGTACTCAGACAGTAGCGTGAACCCACCTTAAGAAATAGTCATTAATATATCAAAATGATTTTTCACATCTCAAATAGGATTCAAAATACACTTTACTATAAAAAAAAATTTAAACCTATACTGTCTCCTAGTCGGGCAAAGGTATCCCCAAACTCTAATATTCTTGAATATTTTTTTCATTGACCTTGAAACTGAATTCAGGTCCAAAGCATCGACGAAATAAATTGGATAAAATGAAAAACATTTTTGAAATGTTCAAGTATAATATATATTTTAGGTCTCTTTTAAAAAGGCACTTTTAATAATTCTACAATAAATACTAATATAACTAATAGGTACAAACAAATTGAGCATTATTCAAAGACAAATATAATTAGCTACTCATTTAAGCAGCATAGATTTTCACCTAATACATACCTTGTGAGGGTTCCAGCAACTAGGATTCTGTTTAAAAAGACAACTCCCGCACTAAGAATTTCTCTTGTGACGCGGAGACTTTAACAAACATACAAACAACGGACTCAAAGTACTCCCAGACCCGAAACAATTACATGTGTACAGATAATTGTCCCGTGTGGGAATCGAACAAACGACCTCCCGAAACAATGGTAGCAGCGGGATAATCGGTCCCCTGTAATCGAATCGATTAAAATTGTTATGTTTGTTCCCGGTGACTCGGACCCTCATTCCAAAAACTTATAAAAGAGCCTTGTAAGCAAGGTTCCGCTGGAGGAGGTATTCAAAATTTAGAACATGAGTGACATGTTTATGTAGCTGACGGTGGCCTTGTTGAAGTAGTACGTCTAGAGCACTGATTCGAATAGGACCGAAAAGCACCTAGCCTAGTCCACGAAGGGCACCAATGTATGTATTTGGCAGGTGCTATTCGAACGGGTGCTCTAGATGGCCTGTTCGATTCAGTTACTTTATTTTGGAACTTCACATAATTTAATTTTAAACCAGATGAATCGTGCATACCAAGGCTCTCACTAAATTCACTAAATTGTCGTTGGGGTCTTGGACAAAAGACTTTTGACCAGGACGTCACATACATACTATTTTTTCCCAAACTTAGTAATATATAAACTTATAATTAATCATGACTCATATTTTTTTTGTTCGTTTGATTGAATTGAATAAAAAAAATGCTATATGTTTCCCTTTTCCACCTACGTTTAACTAAGCCACGAGCTCCACTTTCTTTAATGTTAAATTATCAAATTATGGGATTTGTAAAAGCATATAGAATACTACATGTAATAATAAAATATCTAAAAACATATAGAATACTCGGATTTTTACACGTCACAGCGGTACACATTTTTTTATTTGTTTTTTTTAAACAGTACAAGCTTACAGTGTTCACGAACGCGCTTATATTAGCTCGGGGAACAAGTTCGCATTCTAGTATGTATGAACTTGTAATAAAATCTCTTTAGCTTCAAGAATCACAAATGACTACACGGTTTATTAGGTTACTGTCAGTGAGCTCGTGAGGTACCCAAATATCGAGCTTTTTTGTGTAGAGAAAAGATTTTATTACAAGTTCATACATATTATAATGCGAAAAGACTTTTTCCCCGACCTATTATGCTAATAGCCCCCTTTACAAACACACACTATCACGCATTAAATAACAATCGCGCGTGAAAGACCACGCGCCGCGCTCATCTGTCAAGTCCGCGAAGAAAATCGCGAGCGAAGACCGCGCTGCTTTCCCGCGCGTAATCCTGTACGCTCCTAAGAACGTGCGATAGAGTGTGTGTGTAAAGGCGGACATTCTAGGTTACACACAACATTTTATAATATACTATACATGATATTTATATGAATTAGTCACCGATATTATTAGTTAGTACGCGCATAGCTTTTGAACAACAGAACTAAATTGGATAATAAATTATGTTTGTGACTGTCGGGAGATGGTTTGTATGGGATCAAAGCTCCCACGAGAATAAAATCAACGGTTAAAAATTGAACTATATCCGGACGTCATCGGGCCAGTCCTCTAGTCTTATAAAATGGTAATTGAAAAATAAAATCACAAC
Organism: Anticarsia gemmatalis; assembly: GCF_050436995.1. NCBI lineage: Eukaryota > Metazoa > Arthropoda > Insecta > Lepidoptera > Erebidae > Anticarsia > Anticarsia gemmatalis. The sequence continues at coordinate 1,972,873 of NC_134767.1, read as the reverse complement.
GAACTTTGAGACCACTTTTGAAAATAGTCATTTGCACGCCAAGGTCATTAATTCATCATTCTCGCCGAATCGTTTTATGACCGAGTCAATTACTTATTGTCAATCACTGATTGGATCCAATCAAGATAGTCAATCACTTTAGTGTAAACGCCGGGGGAATTCTTCTCTCCACAGCGTGTGGAACCACCGCTGGTCACGCCCCATAGTTCGATAGTATCTTGCACTCTGGTCAGAGGACCGCCGGAGTCTCCTCTGCAAGTGTCAATGCCCTCTTCACCTCCCGCGCAGATCACACTTGGAGGTAGTACGATTTTATTTTCATAAGCCTTTTCACAAGCCTCCCTGGTCCATAGAGGGAGAGGTACAATTTTCTTCACGTGGCTGTAGACACCTTTCAATGGAATTTCACCCCAACCTGTGGCAATGAATGTAGTGTCGCTGTCAAGATGGCCGCTTGGTAGAGAAATGGGGCGAATAAAGTCTGAAAAGAAATTGACTGTTTTAGTATACTCTTACTGTTAACAACGAAATATAAGAGATAATGCAATGATTTAAAATTTATAAGTAATAGAGCGAATCACGTTACTGATCAAATTTACACGTTAGTCACTATATTCTAAGGGAGAAAACAATGTACAGCATACTGACTTTCAAATAGTTGTCAACTGAGATACGTGAAATCCCCCAGATCGGTTCAGTCTTTCTTGAGTTATAAATAGTATTACTCACACGACTTTTTTTATATGTACCTAAATATATTTATCCTAAGTTTTATATTTGTAAGGTGTTTTAAATATAACACAAAGCTGAAGCCTTTTTTTGCACGCTTAAATCTATATAAATTATCTAATAGTCCTTTCGTTCAGGAAGACTAGGCTACTTGACATCACGATATGACTAATAAGAGTCGAGCAGCACGAGCACACTGTTGTGGGCAAACTTTTGTCATATTGACAACTAGCTGACCCGCGCAACTTCGCTTGCGTCACATAAGATAGAATTGGTCAAAATTTTCCCCGTTTTTGTAAAAAAAAATATTGCTACTCTGCTCCTGTTGGTCGTAGCGTGATGATATATTATATAGCCTATAACCTTCCTCCCTAAATGGAATATCTAACACTGAAAGAATTTTTCAAATCGGACCAGTAGTTCCTGAGATTAGCGCGTTCAAACAAACAAACAAACAAACAAACAAACAAACAAACAAACAATCAAACAATCAAACAAACTCTTCAGCTTTATAATATTAGTATAGATAAAAACTTTGTTAGTTATCTATACTAATATTATAAAGCTGAAGAGTTTGTTTGTTTGTTTGAACGCATTAATCTCAAAAACTACTGGTCCGATTTGAAAAATTATAATAATAATAATAATGTCCTCCTAGCCAATATACGGCTACGGCGGTCAGTTTCATTGAAACTGGCCATCTGTGCAGGACTTTGTTTATAGTGTCCAAGTGTGTGCACAATACACAGGTACACTCTCTATTCCATCACTCTCATAGTTTGGTGGGACGGATAACCGACACGACCAGTGAGAGATCAGGCGCAGGACCGACGGCTTTACGTGCTAGGCACGGAGGTCTTCGACCTCAACTTCCTAACTCCGGGCAATCTCTAAGAAATTCTTAACAGAAAATCTCAGAAAAGACTTTTTGGCCCGACCCAGGATTCGAACCCGAGGCCCTCGCACGGCAGCCGCATATACTACCGACCGCGCCACAGAGGCAATCAATTTTATTTCAGTGTTAGATAGCTCATTTATCGAAGAAGGCTATAGGCTATATATCATGACGCTACAACCAATGGGAGCAGAGTACCAGTAAAAAATGTTACAAAAACGGGGAAAAATTTCACCCATTCTCTCTTATGTGACGCAAGCGAAGTTGCGCCGGTCAGCTAGTAAATTTATATTAATTCATATACATACCAGTATAAGGAGCATCTTTGGATAATTTCAGGATAGCAATATCATGTTCCTTTCTCTTTTTGTAATTGGGATGTACGAAGGTTTCCTCTACATCGATTGTCACTGGAGGATCAGCACATACGTTTTGGACACAGTCGACCTCCGAATTCAAGTCGTATTCACCCAAACGAGCGACTAACCTGTAAAGAAAACACCTGTCAATATTTTGTTATCAAATACCCTGTACTGGGCCAGCATGATAAACGTTGCCCAACAGACTTTCGTTTCAAGATGGTTGCTTAGCAGTCGAAAAAATACGACTTTAAAATATAATTATATTTAATAGTGTGTTATTGGCGGAATTAGGCATTCAGCCAGATATGCCACTAAGTTAAACAAAAAAAAAACCTTGCCCAACAAGTGAACAGTAATTAGCTATAAGAAAAACGTTTTAATTCCACTATCAAAATAAAAAAAAAACATACTGAGTTTCATCATCATCATGATATAATGCACTTTCAAGGTCACAAACAACATCATCTTGAATGTTAATAGGTCTCTCTTAGAGAATTTCCCAATGATCCGTCCTTGGTTACCCTTATAGGTGAACAAGTGACGTCACGAATGCTTGAAGGTCGATGATGACGTCAAGCTTGAAAAGCTAGAGTGACGACTTGGACACATATAATGGTCGGCAGAAGAAATGAGGAGAAGATGGGTTGAAGTGGACTTTTGCTCAACAATAGGGTAATATAGGATAGAAGACGGCCCAAAACTAGATGGGAAACTGTAGTGCAAAAAGACATTAGTGAGTGTGAGGTTTCCGAAGACGATGTCCAGGACAGAGCGAAGTGGAGGAGAAAGATCAGGAACGCTTATCCCACTACCATATAGGATTCAGAGCATGGAAGAGAGAGAGAGAGAGAGAGAGAGAGTGAGAGTGAGAGAGAGGAATAGGGAAATATGGGTCAGAAATCAGAAAAAAATAATCAGATTTTGTCAAAATTCTGTCGAGATCCTTACTTTGTGAATCGTGGGTTTTTGATGCAATGTGCGGCGGTGATGATGTGTCGTTTATCGATCAAAGTGCCGGCACATCTGATGTCCATGAGATTTTCCCCGCGGTAGTACTCGATGTAGACCAGCCAGGGATTGTGGTGAACGAGATTCGAACTCGCTTCTACGCCGCTCTTTCGGTCGTCTGTAACAAAAATAAATATAATCGTATAATTCATATATTTTTCTTTATTTTTATTTTTTTTCGTTTGTACATATAAAATTATTATTTAATGTATTAATTTAATGTATGGTTTTAATTATTATTGTTAGAGCCTGTCTAAATATTAATTGTATTATGATTTTTCCCTCTTTCTAATCTCTTTTAATAAAATATAGTTTGACTAAGCTAAACTTTTTAAAGTGAGACTAACCTATATAAAAATAAATTAAGGAAGAGTGCACATTGCTGTCTACCGGGAAAGTTCCCAGAATACTGGCAACATTGCCACGTTGTATGGCAATGCTTATTCTTTGCGCTAAGTCATTGCCAGCATTCTATTCTAAGCTTCTACTAAGTCTGCTTCTGCTGCTTCTGGCTAAGTCTTAAAACAGTAAATGGGTACACTGGCCCCATGCGTCTTATCGCCATATTTTTCTTTTTTTAAAAGACAACTCTCGCACTAAGAACTGCTCTTGTGTCGCAGGGATTTTTACAAACATATTATACAAACAACGGAAACAAAGCACAACCAAACCAGAAACAATTATTTGTGGTTCGCACAAATAATTGTTCCGTGTGGGAATCGAACCCACGACCTCCCGACGCGGTATGGTAGCGGCGTGGTGACCTATTATACCTTTGCGCTACGCAGGCAGTCTAAATAGTATTATAGTAATATAACATACTTTTATTTTTCGAATTTACATAATAAAAAACGCACGGAAGCTTAGCCTGACGCAAGGTTATAAGAACTGAGAGGTCAATGACACGGTTATAAGAAAAAGCGTTTAAATATGTACCTACTAATAAAAAAATAAACAGGACTTCAAGGCCTAAATCCTTACTTCATTTGGGAATAGACACCCACCAGAAGCAAAGTAATGGGGTAAAAAAAGGTTTTCCAATTTTAATGAAAGATTAAAACAAGTTGTGCAAGATATACGTGTAGTTACCTACTATTAAAAACTTTGATTTAAAATTTCAAAAATGTATGAGTCACTGAAGGCGAATATAAGTAGGTACTATTATTTTTGACCGACGGGTGACCTTGAAATTTTTCTCAAGACAACAGTAGGTACAACGTATTTATGTGAAAATTATTCAAGCCCTCTATTAGCTTATAGCAATAATTAAACATTTTACCAAATTAATCCACCTATTTATAAAATTTCATTAACTATATTCGACCAAATGATTTCATTATTTATTTCATTATGTAATTTTGTTGAGACATCTCATCACAGTTGTATGATCTAATATTGCATCACATTACATTTTTCAATGTTGCTGATTAAGTTCCAGATAACTTATCCAGTAGATACTTATCGTGACAAATTGAGGTAAATAGTAAAACTTACGATAAACTGATAAATATTTACAAAAAAATATTTTTTATTTGATTAATTTATTTTTATGGAGATATAAAACTATTAGATTGTTTTTTCGCGTAAAACCATAACATTTTAAAAAAATATATAAAAACACAAAAGAAAATCAATTGTTAAAAAAAACTTGAAACTAATTTGATTGAAAAGGAAAACAAAATTTCTCTACACTCTCTCTCACCTTTACATCAAAATAAAAAAACAAAACCAAAATTGCACCAAAAAATTTTTGCACTCAAAAAAAACAATCAACAAAAATGACAACAATAAAAAAAAAACAATTACCTTTTTTCCACAATCTGAACTGGATACCACCCACTCCGTTAGCGGTAAACGCGAGAAACGCGCACACACACACAAGCGCACACAAACTCATTTTACACATTCACTTTCACTGCACTAACTTTGACAGTCACTTTGACAGTCACTTGAAGCTCGCAAGGACGACCATGCACACGTCTGATCACTCCGAAGTACTGTCACGAACTCGACGATCTGCAACAAATTCATTCATGATTGTTAACTTAAAAAACCTAGGGTTTTCCTTATAGTATTATAATATACAAGCCGACCAGCGCAACTTCGCTCGCGTCACTTGAGCGAGAATAATATTTTTTTTCCAGTTTTTGAAACATTTTTCGTTGCTACTCCGTTCCTAATGTTTGTAGCGCAATGTTATGTAGCCTATAGCCTTCCTCGATAAATGGACTATCTAACAGTAAAATATTTTTTCAATTCGTACTAGCAGTTTCTGAGATTACCGCGTTCAAACAAATAAACAAATAAACAAACAAACTCTTCAGCTTTATAATATTAGTATAGATTATGTTTAACACGTCTGGCGCAGTAACAACAGCCGGGCTCGGATCGTTCAAAGGTTAGGTGAGATGATTGGTGACGTCTGTGCCTCCACTGAAAAAGGTTTTGAGACCGATTTTGTCGTAAATTTGTTAGGAAATCAGTGTGCACTTATATCCCACTTTTGCAATATTTTTAGTGTAATTTAATTCCTTTTGCACATTGCTAATTTTATCATTTTTAAAGATAAATAATATCAGATTTTACGATATAGCATTTTTTCTAAATTTACTCCTGATTTTAGTCCCGATTTTACTCCTTGAGTACGGAAACCCGTAAAGGTAAAATCATTTCTATAAATTGACAAAAATAACTCCTTCAAAATTAACCAATAATACTGTTTATACATTTACTCTTGTTTTATCTATCAGTTAGGCTAGGTATTAAAGTTCGACAAATACACAAACATACATACAAAAATACATGTAACATAAAATCACGCCTTTTTCCAATAGGGATAGGCAGAGACAAACATCGCCACTTGGTACTATCCTTACATATTTCCCTCGCCTCATTCACTTTCATATATATATTTTGTCATACAGAACCGCCGATTATGAGTACTACGCACCGTGACTTAACCTATTTATAAGATATCGCCAATGTGATCTTTGCATGTCTTTCTAGGGTGCCAAAAAGGGTCTCCACCTTGCTGTGGTGGGGGCATGGCACCCTTATGTTGGGTTGTAGTCCCATACTGTGGACGGGTCTACGCTCTGTCGATTCTCGTGTCAAATTTCTCTATAGCTGGTTGGTTGTCGCTGGTCGATAGTGATAAAAAAAGTTCAAATAATTTATTCATTTAGGTCAAATGCTGACACTTATGATACAGAGTGAATTTACCGCCAGTTCGGAAAAATCTGGCAAGAAACTCCTGGCCACTCTTTTTAATCGCCAATGCTGATAGTTAAAGATATAAGTGTTAAAATTAAGTCTCGTTTTTTGAAGAAACTAAAATCAATTGATAGTCAATTCACCTTATTAGGTCTGAATCACTACATCTTTCTGAAGAGGAAGCCACTTTTATTTGACTTATGACGATTCGTAGAATTTTGTACTCAACTCGTTGGCACATCAGTTTGCTTATTGTATAGTAAGTGGTCAAACTAGTGTCAAAGTTGTCCAAGCCGCCCGAAAGCCTTTGACGTGGCTTAACGATTTTTAGTTTGATTTTGTAGTTACCGGATTTTTTTTTTGGCAATTTAAGAATTTTGCCTACTTTTGGTCACTTTAAACAAATTATTGTGCTCATCACACAATTGACCTAATCGGGATACGAATTCGCGTAACGCATGGCGATGACATTATAATACGACAAATGCAAATTAAATTTAGATATCGATGCGATATTAATACGTGTAGTATGATAATTTATATTTTGAAATTTTCATTGAGTTTCAATTTATCATAATATAATATATCTTTATAAATAAGACTCGAAAACGGCTCGATCAATTAGTGTAATTAGAATTGTAACTTTGTCATATTTTCTTATATCATAACAGAATACTACTAAGTTTCAAATGAAGTATAGTCCTAATAGTTTTGGAACTATTCAATGGTTGTCACATACGCACGAATGGACAGATAGACAGACAAACAAATACAGAGACAGACAGACATACAGACATGATGAATTTTTCTTTTGCTTGTTCGGTTTTTCTTGTTCACACACAGTTTACAAGATAAACAAACAAAAAAGCCATGTGGGGCAGCTGGTTACATAATAGTTTTAACAATTATAGAATTATTCTCATTAAATTAAAATTTACGTTGATTATTTCGTATGCCACTGATCATAATTATACAAATAACTAATAAATGAAACAATTTATTAATATAAATATAATTAAATAAATGACAAATATAAGAAAATAAAAAATCTATGTGGTTAGTGGTCAAACTAGTGTCAAAGTTGTTCAAGGCACCCGAAAGCCTTTGATAGGTTAACGACTGTTATCTCAATTGATAACAACCGGGCCCGATATTTGACGTGTCCTCCGAAGCACGAAGAGCTTAAAACCACTTATGGAGCCATGCCTACCACCCATCTTGAAAATATCCGCGTCACGGTAATTAAAAACTCAAAGATTGTTCACTGGAGAGTTCCTCACACATAAACATAGATTTTTTTTTGTTTTTTTTAAGTAAATAAAATAGAAGTTCAAAAATAATACCTTTTTATCACCATTAATTTCACTTCAATCCGTATTTATCAATTCACTGAAGCACTTTTTGATCAAATATTTGAAGCGCTATTTGATCATTTTTTAAAGTACGAGACGCAATATTTTTGTGTCACGACACTGAACTGTTTCCGTTCGAAGCGCGATAGTTACTGATCGTTTTTCTTCATGTTCTCTGCATATGAATACGACCGCAAAATGTGACTCACCAATAAATAACCTCTAAATATCTTATATAACAGATTTGTCCCATGATTCATAGTTTACAGGTAAACCTGAATATTTTACAGGAATCCATAGGGGCAATGGAAATTTCATGAAAATAAGCTTCAGCCTATGAAATAAAATATATGAAACATAGAGTGCATTTATAAAATACGTTAGGTACACAGACTCGTTTTTTTCTCGCTAAGTTAATATTTGTTTCTCGCGTTTAGACGTTCTAAGAAACGATCCAATTATATACATAAGTGTTTTTTTTAATATATTGTAACTTATGTAAAAGTCATTAAATGTGAATAAGCATAAAAAACACAATGGTAAAAAAAATTGTACATGTAAGGAAACTGGTTTAAATATTTATGATATACTTCTCCGAAGAAAACTTGCTGACATTTTTAAAAACAACTTTAATTGGCTTCCAAATGTTTTTATTAATTATCTAATTAAATAAGAATTGAAATCAGTAGAGTGCAGTACTGTGAATGAAGCAAGGGAAGTTTGTAAGGATCGTTTTAAGTGACGTTCTTTGATCTCTGCCTACCCCTATGCGTAAAGGCTTGGATTTATGTATTTAGGTATTTATGTTATATACTATATATTATATAGCATCTGTAAAATCCAGGAAATTATGTTTAAAACCAAATTTAAAGTAAATTTTCGATTTAGGAAAACCTAGTGACGCATCAATGTTGTGAGCAATCATGAAGTCACAGTAAGTTGCGCTTGCAACGTGACGTCACATTCACTACCGCGTCGGTTCTATTCGGACACATTGTAACTGTGGAATATCTTAGACTAGCTGACCCGCGAATATTTAACATTGTTCTGCCTTATTTAACTTAAATGCACGCAAAAATTTTAAATAAAAGTATTAGGTCGAGGAAAAAGTCCTTTCGCATTATAGTATGTATGAACTTGTAATAAAATATTTTCTCTACACAAAAAAGTTCGACATTTGGGTACCTCACGAGCTCACTGAAAGAAACCTAATGAACTGTGTACTCATTTGTGATTCTTGAAGTCAATGAGATTTTATTACAAGTTTATACATACTATAATGCGAAAAGACTTTTTCCCCGACCTAATATTTACATAAATTCAAAACGTTAAGTAAAATCTAGAAAGAAAAACCCCAAACAGTAGGTATAGTAAAAAATATAAGATAATCAATATGGCTTACCAATCAATAACTTCTACGAAGCGTAAAAATATTCACTGCTTTGCAATCGAGTCATCGAGTTTTTGTTTATATAACAAAGTTATAATAATTATATATGCGTACATAATAATACTAGCTGACCCGCGCAACTTCGCTTGCGTCACATAAGAGAGAATATTATAATGGGTCATAATTTTCCCCGTTTTTGTAACATATTTTACTGGTACTCTGCTCCTATTGGTCGTAGCGTGATGATATATAGCCTATAGCCTTCCTCGATAAATGGGCTATCTAACACTGGAGAGTAGAATTTTTCAAATCGGACCAGTAGTTCTTGAGATTAGCGCGTTCAAACAAACAAACGAACAAACGAACAAACTCTTCAGCTTTATAATATTAAGTATAGATTATTAGAAAAAAGGCAGACGTTTATGAAGATTGATGTAAAAGCAAAAAAAAAAGTATACCTGAAGGTCAATTTGAACAATCCGATAAGGAAATGAACTTTATAAAATATAAATCAATTCATTTGTTCAGATTATTTACTATTGGAAACATCGTGTATCGAGACTTTGACATTTAAATTATACTGCAAAAATAGTTCTATGACAGCCGCTAGAGGCGCTGAACAATTGTTATACATTTTTTTTCGATAGTTAGCTGGCTGTCGGTAGTTGATTTTGAAGCACTTACCTAAAACACTGCAGTCGATCACAATTTCATGTAGAATGACAATAGATGATTCATTTATTTTTACTTGTAGGTACATTGATGATACATTTAGAATCCCAATCCCAACCACCCTAAGAGAAACTTGGGATTTTCCCAGTCATTACTTATGATCTAAAAGTATTTACAAGCTCAATTAGATACCCAAATAAAGCATTGTTTGTTTGTCGTATGGTTAGTGGTCAACCTCGTGTCGAAGTCGTTCAAGCCGCCCGGGAGGCCTTTGACATGGCTTAACGACTGTTATCTAAGTAGACAACAGCCGGGACCGACTTTTTACGTGCCCTCCGAAGCACGAAGACGCCCAGTTCAAATACCACTATGCGGTCACCCATCTATGGAATGACCGCGTCAACAGTTGCTTAACCCACAGATCGTTTACCGACCGGTGAGCGCAACTGGCTATGGGCGCCTCATAATAAAGCATTAAAAAACTCCAACACAAAACCTTCATTCTTAAAAAACATACGTCGCTTTGCGCGGGACCTTGCTTGCTTAAACTATTTGTATTTCAATTGTTAGTTTAGGTACGATCCCCCGACGCGACGTTTATTAACACTTTCTTAGGTACTTACCTACTTTATGATTAAACTTCTATTATTATATTTTATAAAGGAAATTAAGTTTTTGTGTCGGAAGTTTCCCACCACCAACTTCCTTATCATACGAAGCTATTCGAAACCCCATCCGAGTATATTTACAGACACTCGGTGACATTTAAACGGCTCCACCGATTTTCATCAATATACCTAAGAACACTCGCACATGAGTCACCTTTAATACAGAAAAAACAAAACTGAAATCACTGCATCCGTTCGGGAGTTACGATGCCACAGACAGACACATTAAACTCAGGTACCCTTGCCCAGCAGTGGGACATTAATTGAGTTAAATTTATTTATTTTAAAAACTATTTTGCCCGACACATAAATTACTTATTTATACAAAATATAGATCGACGGTCCCTACGTACATTCCCTCAAGTGGTACTTACGGGGTTTGCCTTTTTTGTTTTCGTGACCTTCCGGTTGTCATACACTTTCGATTGATTAAAGAAAAATTAGTAAAAATGCTTTAATTCTACCCTAAATCAACACTCGACAAACCCCAGAACTACAACACTTCCAATGTAAAATGTCACTAGTGAGAGTTATGACATTTTACATTGGAAAGTCAACAACACCCCCGCGCGCCTCCCCCGTAACTCCCACATACGGGCTTGTTGCGCTCGCGCAAAAAAGAAAATGAAAAATGTAAAAGATAAAGGTAAAACCATGAAAATATCATCAGGTAAGTTGAATTTGACGTTTGATTTTATTGTACCTTCTTTAACTTTAATTATTAGTCAGTAAAAAGTATATTTTTAATTACATTATCAACTTAAATTACTTTTCTGGTAATCTAAACAAGCTTTATTCAATTCCGACGTAATTAGTCGCTTTTGGTAGTTACGTTATTTTACTTGGGAATGTTTTGAATCAAAAAGTCTTAAGTGTTACATAAGTGTTTTTACGTGGGAGAACATATACTACTGTTTTAAGTAACTGCCACTTAAGTTATTTTACATCGGGGATATTAAATTAAAAATGTAAGTAATTACCATTTCTGTTATTTTACGTTACTTTTTGTTATTTTTTTCGGGTCCATTTTCGCTAGCAAAAGCTAAAGATCACACTCAGATCTGGAAAAAGATACATCAATTGAATCCGTGGCACAAATCCATTCAAAAATGAGTCCTACGCCACCCTCAGCTCCATTAGTTTCAAATTTGCTCGATGATAATACTGTCAGATTCAGGTATAGTAGAAATATTGGAATCGCCACAACCGACGTCTTCTCTTTGGCTGCAGGGGGTTTCTCAATTACCTTCCAAACATCGTGCTCCTTCATGGACTCCAACTCCCGCTTCATCGCTGCTATCCACTCATAGCTATCAGGTCTTCGAAGGACTTCTTTGTACGAACGTGGTTCTTCCTCTAACTTGCATGTACTGTTGTAGCAATATAGTCCACTTTGTGCGCTACGAAGCCTATTCCTCAGAGGATACCTAGGCTCTTCCTCGATATTCACACCTACTGTTCTGACTCTTGTATTACAATGTTCAGCATCAGATTCATTTGAATTCACAGGCTCCACAGATTCAACACAAGGATCTGTATCCACATCTGCTGAGTTTGAGCTCTCCTCCGCATCTTCAATACTGTCTGGGTCTGTCAGACGTGTCTTTTTCAAAGCTTGAGACTTCTCCCTGAGAAAGAAATTTGCTAGTGAAATCGTCTACTATTACGAACATGTCACGAGCTCCACAATAAGAACGTTCCGACATGGGACCACACAAATCAGCATGTAATAAACTGAGTTTGTCTTTCCCTCGCCTTGCTTTACCCTTTGGAAAAGGTAACCTATGTGCCTTACCTCTTATACAAGCAGCACAAGGTTCCATTACACTTTTACCTCCAACCTCGATGTTAGGCAACTTCCGTAAATCATTCAAGTTAACATGCCCTAATCTACGATGCCAAAGTGCCAACGAGTCTTCAACTTGAACCGTAGCCAATGCACCATCTACAATAGCAAAACAATTATCCTACTTATAGATACCTGAGACTTCACTAGCAGTAACCACAAGTTTACTCGTTATCTCGCTTATCGATTGGTGAAACATCCTACATCCATCAGAATCAAAAATAACTCTCCATCCATTCTGTACCAACTTAGATACCGACAAAAGATTAACTTTCAAGCCAGGCACAAAGGAACAATCTTTTACAGTTAACAAAACTCCTTTCACATTAACTATAATATCACCTTTGCCTTCACTTGACATTCTATCGTCATTTGCACACGTCACAACATTCTTATCAGTAACCTTAAAGTATCCCTAAACCACTGCTTCTGAAAACTCATGTGTGTCGAGGCTCCACTATCGAGATAAAACGTCGAGGGGCTGAAGGATTTGTGCACCGACAGTGAACACTTGAACAGCATAACGCAACTTTCTTCGACTTCGAGGAAACCGTTGGTAAGCGTGCACCACATCCTTGTCCAGCATTGGGCAATCGGACTTCTTATGACCTTTCTTTCCACATTAAAAGCACTTGAGCTTTAATACTGACTGTTGTTTCTTCACTACTAAAGCCGAGTTCGACGAGGAATCATTTGAAGAGCTCTGAGCGCTATCTTCTTGTAGAAGCTTTTGCCGAACATTTTGAGAAGTAATCTTCATTCCTGAATGCTCTAGTGCCATTCTTAATGGTCGGTAAACATCAGGCATACCTCGCAAAAGTACCACGGCAACCAAATCGTCATCGAAACTTTGATTGATTTCTTTACGCTTTTGAGCCTGACTCATGACAGCAGATCGATGGTTTTCCAGTTTCTTATCCAAGAGACAATTCATCAGAGTTATGCGCCTATTTATTCCCTTGTCTTCCAAAATTATTGTCAATGCATCCCACACTTCTTTTGCGTAAGTAAGATTTTGAACATACGGATACAGATGAGATTCTAAGTGAAGGCATATTAACCTGTATGCTTCTTGATCCTTCTCGATCTCCGCTTCATCATCCTTCTTTGGAAGTGTTGATGTACACTTGAAACATTTTTCTCGAGCAACCATATTCAACAAGTACCTAATTATGATTGCTCAATATTATAACTATGTAATATTTTATATCTTTATGATGAAGAAAAGGGTTGCCTATTGTGAATTTAATAAAAAAAGTTTTTAAAATATTTCTTTTTATTTTATTATCAGCCTTTACCTCATGGCTCCCAGTATGAAAACACCGTAATTCAATATTATACTCAACGTAAAATGTAGTAAAAGGCAGTTACAATTTAGATCGTTGTTCAATCCCCCAAGTAAAGATCAGTAAGTACCACTTAGGTAAATGCTAGTCAGAATGTTTCCGATTTAAAACGACGGTTGTGACCAATGGTACATAAAATGAATATATTTTAACGTTTATATTTTATTTTCTCATAAAAGACAACAAATAAAGACTTCGCGCAAAATTTCATAGCTCTGCGATTGATAGAACTTGAGATACAAGTGTTTGAAACTTCAAACAGCTCTCCTGTAAAATTTGCGTTTTGCAATTAGGTTATTGTACGTAGGGACCGTCGAGATATTTGACCATTGTACCCGGGGATCCTGGGATCTTTTCAACCATATCGGAATATCGGGAAAATCCCGGTATTACAATATCGAGATTACGGGATGATCCCCAAATGACTAATAATATTGTATTCGACTAATCGAAGTGGTTTCAATTAGTCATTATTTGTTATATACTTTACATATTGAGTGTTTGTTTAAAATTTAAAAATGCTGTGTAAAATTGTGGGTCCCGGCTGTCATTTTCGAGGATCTTTGACAGTCGTTAACAGTAGTCAGAAGCTTGAAAGTCTGACAACCAGTCTTACCGAAGGGTATCTTGTTACTAGATGACCCGCGCATCTTCGCTTGCGTAACATAAGAGAAAACGGGTTATAATTTTCCCCTTTTGTGTAACAATTTTTAACGGTATTCTGCTCCTATTGGCCTTATCGTGATGATATATAGCCTTCCTCGATAAATGGGCTATATAACACTCAAATAATTTTTCAAATCGGACTAGTAGTTCCTGAGATTAACACGTTCAAACAAACAAACTCTTCAGCTTTATATTATAAATATAGAAATTATAAAATTATAATTATAATTAGTATATTAGTATAGATTATATATTAGTCTAGATTACTCAGGTAACTAGGGTGTGGAGGTCCGATAGGCAGTCGCTCTATGTAAAATAATTGTATTCAGCTGCATCCCGTGAGACTGGAAGCCGCTTCAAAGAAAGTTGGAAGAAAGGCTAGGCTGATGATCATATTGTGTGTTTGTTTGGTGGGGATTATCCGACTACCAATCGCTAATTGTCTTGTGGCTTAACGAATTGTGTAGCTAACCTTATACCTATATGTGATGTGAAATAGGTATTAATAATCCTTTGGTTTAACCAAAAATCCGAAAACCTAAAATACGGAAAGGTCATAAACAAACGAATAAAGAATACGGTCAGGTTATATTTACTTTTGATTTTATTTTAATAAAAGACAACTCCCGCACTAAGAATTGCTTTTGTGTTGCGCGGACTTTAACAAACACACAAACAACGGACACAAAGTACAACCAGACCCAAAACAATTATTTATAGATCGAATAATTGTTCCCTGTGGAAATTAACCCAGTACGCAAAGGAGGCAGTTTATTTTTTTTTTGTTAGGAATACAACATTGAAATACAATGATGATGAAGAAAACAACAACAAACGGCGAAGGAATTACTCATAAAAGTCGCCGCGACCACAATTTCTTAGTCATTTCTAATAAATTTAATTTGTTCAACGGAGTCACGAGTATGACCTTCTAACTTAATAAAGTCGCTAGTAAATTACCATGTCGGGGTAACTATGAAAATTTGGGGTTAATTTGATAATATAAATAAGTAAATAGCACTAAAAGCTAGTTATGAGTTCAATCATCCGGCACTTGGTAGTAAACATCACTTTGAAAAATATTGTATCATTTTAGACTGCGTTTGTTAAGTAGCGTGTGCTACTGCCGCACAAGAGGTCTCAGGTTGCAATCTTGGGTCAGGCCAAAAAGCTTTTCTGAGATTTTCTGTTAAGAATTTCTTAGAAATTGCCCAGAGTTAGTAAGTTAAGGTCGTAGACCTCACGTACGACCTCGTGCACGTAAAGCTGTCGGTCCTAGGCCTGACCTCTCAATGGTCGTGTCGGTTATCAGTCCTACTGGGTTATGAGAGTAAGGGTAATAGAGCTTGACTTTCTTCCGACTATATTGGACTTTCAGTCACACTGGATGTAGCTCGATATCCGTATTTTACATGGAGCGACTGCCTATCGGACCTCCACAACCCAGTTACCTAACTTATGACACGCTAACCTAGTAAGACAGGTTGTCAGTCTTTCAAGCTTCTGCAGTAGTCAGAAGCTTGAAAGACTGACAACCTGTAACAATCGTCAAAGATCTTTGAAAATGACAACCGGTACCCACAATTTAACGTGTCTTCAGAACACGGAGGAACTCGGTATGTAAACCTATTATGGTTGCCCATCCATGTAAGCACCTCGGCAACTTAACCTCAAAGATCGATACCTAGCCAGTTTCATATCATTTTTGTTTAAATTTTAAGTTAACCCCCTCATTTAAAAGTACCTCCGCTCCATTGGTACTGAAAATTCACTTAGAATAAACGTTTGTTCCAACCAATAGTATCTCAAAGGCGTGTCAAGCGTCTTGCCTTTCAAATTCACAACAATAATATGACGTCATCATTGGCTGCTCGAGTTCCGATAGGGCGTATCCCTCGTGGTCTCTTTCTATTGTACTGCGGCCACGAAGGTAGGAGAGAGACAACAATATAGGTCGATAATGTTGAGAGTTGGGCTTGTTACACACATACCTATTCAGTTTGGCGTTAATAGTCCTAGCTGGGCGGCGAAATGCGGCTATGTGAAGATGAACCCGATCGGCACAAGCTGAACAAGTGAATCGCTTCGGTTTTGTTGTTCGATAAATATTGCTGAACCGAATATGTGTGTGCCTAATGTGCTTTTTATTTGTTGGCAAGGTAAAGTTGGTATGACGATAGTATAGAATTACAACACTATAATTCTATTAAAATGTTTTTCCAACAAAATTCACTTAACAAAAGTATAATGCTGTAAGATGACGGCATATAACGGTGAATGACGAACGTGGTCTCACGTTCGAATCATCGAGATCGAATTTACTTCCTATAGAGAGAGATCGCATGACCCGTGGGCGTTGCGGTGCTGCAATTTAAGTACCGCTTTGTGCCAAGCAAATAATAATGTCTAGCCGATATCCGTCTACGTCAGTTTTATTGAAACTGGCCAACGGTACACAAATTTGTTTATAGTGTCCAAGTGTGTGCACAATTTAGACCCTTGCTCACCTAACTGACTCAAAAAAACGTTTTATTTTTTTTTTAAATGCGATAGTTTAAAAAAATATTTTCTACTAGCTGACCCGCGCAACTTTGCTTGTGTCAAATAAGAGAGAATGGGTGAATTTTTCCCCCGTTTTGTGTATTTTTTTTTACTGCTACTCTGCTCCTATTGGTCATAGTGTGATGATTTATAGCCTATAGCCTTCCTCGATAAATGAATGAAACACTGAAAGATTTTTTCAAATTGGACCAGTAGTTCCTGAGATTAGCGCGTTTAAACAAACAAACAAACTCTTCAGCTTTATTATATTAGTATAGATTAAAGTCGTGGTTTTGAATAAAATTGAAGCATTTCAAATTATTTCAAAAATAATAAGTATTCAACAGTAACCCCGTTTTTCCGGTGTCGTAAACCTTAAAATTCGTTAATCTATACTAATATTATTAATTTGTGGCTTGTTTGTTAGTTTGGTTGAATGCACTTATCTCAGAAGCTACTGGTGCGAATTGAAAAAATGTTTTAGTGTTGATAGTTTAGGCTTTATAACATTACGGTACGACAATTAGAAGCAGAGTAGCAACGAAAAATGTTTCAAAAACCGTAAAAATTATGACCCATTCTCTCTTAGGTGCAGCGCAAACGACAGACTATCCTTGACGCAATTTTTAGTCTGTGAAAATAGAACCTATGCAATTACATGCAGTAACGCACACGCGTTTTGCGCGCATTACACCTTACGTGGTGCAAGCGAAGTTGCGCGGGTCAGCTAGTTTTGTATATTGTTATAAAGAACTAGGGTTTGCCCGCGAATTCGTCTGCGTTTAAACCCTTGTAAATCCTGATCCCTCGGGAACCCCGGGATAAATAGTAACTTATGTGTTATTCTGGGTCTTCAGCTACCTATATACCAAATTTCATCGTAACCGGTTCAGTACTATTTGCATGAAAGAGTAACAAACATCCATACATTCTCACAAACTTTCGCATTTATAATATTTGTAGGATAGTAAGACTAAGGCATGCAAAGTTTCATCACTATGGGTCAAAGGATGGTTTAAGACGTCACTACCTATGTATGTACAAAGTACTATGACGTCATTAGAGATGCTAAACGGGAAAAAAGCAAATTGTTTACTTCCGAACAGGAAATAGTTTTCAGCAAAATACCCGATAGAAATATATTTAAATTATGAGAAGTTTTAGAAAAAAAATATTACCTATATAAACAAAATCATGCCTTTGTCCCATAGGAGTAGGTAGAGACCAAAGAACGCCACTTGGTACGATCCTTACAAACTTCTCTTGCGTCATTCACATCCATACATCTTGTCATTGCGGGCGGCCTCTAGTAAATAAATAAATGGAACATTTGAATAAATCAAAATCAAAATCAAAATCAAATCATTTATTCATTTAGGTCAAATATTGACACTTATGATAGTCGTTACAATTACTGAATCTACAGTGGTAGATTCAGTAATTGTAACTCAGTAATTGTAACTCAGTAATTCAGTAATTGTAGGCTCTACCCCCTTTCCGAGCTAGTGAGCTCGGAAAGGGGGTAGAGCCTTATGAGAAGAGCTAGCGAGAAACTCACGGCCACTCTTTTCAATCGCCAAAAAGTTTTACAATGTGGTTGATACAATAATTGATCATGCGAGGAGCTGCCAACAATCAGCGATATAGACTAAACGTCAATTAAGTTAAATGAACATAGCTAGGTTATTTATTAGTCTCTGATCATACCGTATGTTGGGAGCACCTACTAGCATGTGATAATAAGAATATGGGCAGCAAGTGAGCACACTGGTTGTGAACATTATAAAAGAAAAAAGTGACAGTTTTATGAATAACATCAAATTGTACGTAACATCACCTATTTGCATCATTAATTGCCCATATTTTACAATATTTAGACCTACTGCTACTGAGTTTATACAATTTATAGCAAAGTTGCCTAATTTCGAAAAAATCCTAATCAAGCGAGCGACTAATCCCAAGAGCTATTGTCGTTTAGATACTCATCAATTCTGTAATAAGCTTTCCTAACGAGATGTTCCTTAACAGCAACTTTGAATTTTGGCAGGGGTAAATCCATGATGTGCTTTGGAAGCTTGTTGAAGAAACGAATGCCGAGACCTACAAACGAATTGTGCACCTTGTGTAAACGATGATGGGGACCTACTAATTTGTGTCTGTTTCTAGTGTTGTAATTGTGTCTATCGCTATTTGTTGCGAAAGTCCCTAAATTTTGTTTTATATACAACAAGTTTGCAAGCACATACTGTGATGACACCGTCAGTATCCCTATCTGCCCAAAAAGCTCTCTCAAGGAGTCTCGCGCTCCTAAACTATAAATTGCACTGATAGCTCTTTTTTGAAGGACAAAAATAACATCTATATCAGCAGCCTTACCCCACAGTAATATACCGTAAGACATGACGCTGTGAAAATAACTAAAGTAAACCAGTCTTGCCGCATCCACACCAGCAAACTGTCTTACTTTTCTGATTGCGTACGCGGCGGAGCTGAGTCTCCCCGAGAGATGCGCTATTTGAGTGCCCCATTGGAGCTTGCTATCCAGACTGATACCTAAAAAAGTTGCCGAATCTACCAAATCGATAGTTTGCCCATTTACGACCATGTTAGTACCTAAATTCCTCGCGTTGGGCATAGTGAACCTAATGCACTTAGTTTTGTCAGAATTTAATAACAGATTATTACAAGTGAACCAGTTGTGGACCTGTTCAAGAATACTATTGATATCAATAAAACAAGACTTCGAACGATCTACTTTAAAAATGAGTGAAGTGTCATCTGCAAATAATATAATATCACATAAGTCCTGCACCTGAAAGGGGAGATCGTTTATATATACGAGAAAAAGAAACGGACCGAGTATCGAACCCTGAGGCACGCCGAGAGAAACAGCTGAACCTGAAGACCTTACACCATTGATATCTACTCGTTGAATCCTATTACTCAAATATGACGCAAGTAAATCGAGCGCTGTATCCCTAATTCCATAGTGATTTAGTTTCCTAAGGAGCGTATTATGTTGGACACAGTCAAATGCTTTGGAGAGATCGCAGAACACCCCAATGGCGTCCTGAGATGTCTCCCAAGCATCATAGATATGCTTGACGAGCGAAATACCTGCATCGTTACAAAGCATCGTTGCATAATTACAAAGGGTGAATTAACTGGAGAAGGTTTGAGGAAAGATAACGAATAACAATATGATTTAGTAATAACCTCGTAGTAGAAAAATAAGGACCATTCTAGAGATAATCAAAGATTATCCCGGAACTTGCTTTTTCCTTAACACAATCGTGTATCATAACCAGCTCTTGTTTTGTTGATGATTTAGTTTTTTTTTAAGACTCCGTCTCTAAGAATTGCTCTTGCGTGGCGAGAACTTTGACAAACATTCAAACAACGGACACAAAGTACAACCAGACCCGAAACAATTATTAGTGGATCTCATAAATATTGTCCCGTGTGGGAATCGAACCCCGAACGAGCTCCCGACGCAATGACGACAAACGGGCAGGGGGGTTCCACTCCGCAGAGTAGGTATGATCGGCCGCCGGGCCGCATATGCGGCCTATCTCAGTAGGTTGCCACTCGGCGCGCTCGCTGACCGCGTCGCGCGATTTAGTGCTAGCTACACTTATCTATTTTCTTAATCTGTTTTCTGTTTAAATAAAAAAAAAAGTCCACTAAACAACAAAAATCCCGTAAAAAAGCTAAAAGATACTGTAGTGTTTATGTGTGACCAAAGACAATACGGAATCGAAAATATCATAATAATATAATAAATATATAAATATCATTTTTTAATATCGTCGGCGCAATCCACGGAATACCTATTAAAAAAGTGGCGGCGGCCAATCGTTCGTTCTATTCGCTTCTTTGATTTTACCTATAGTAAAGTAATGTTGCGTGTTAGTAAAGCTACCTATATTTATTTAATGGCCAGACAGCAATACAATTATAATTTTATTTTATAATGGTTAATGGATTTTTCAGACACTATTAGGAACAGATTAACATGTTTTAAAGTATTGTATTTGCATAGGTACACACTGTTCTCTTTATTGATTTATTTTAATATTTATATCGACTAGTGATAACCCTGTGTTCCGGCGGTGGAACCGGAGACGCGCGGCGATACCCAATGGACTATGAACGCTCGCGCAGCGCGATAAGTTTCAATTTCGTGTGGCAGTCGTTAGTGTAGGTAATTTTTTATGCCTAAACTTCACTTTTGTTCGGAAGTGGACCTTCTGTACGGTAGTACTATTACTTATTCTGTGAAACGGGACCCTATTACTAAGCCTCCGCTGTCTGTCTGTCTGTCTCCAGGCCATATCTAATAAACCGTGATAACTGGAAAGCTGAAATTTTCACAAATTAGTTGCTATAACAACAAATACTAAAAATTTAAAAAAAATGTCCTCATACAATAAACGTGTTTTTTTCTGTCTGCTAAGAAAGGATTTGATGAATTCTACCTCAAAGAAGATAAAATCGAGGATGAGTTGTTGTAGAGTCTGTTTGAAAACTCTGTCCTAAGTCGCAAACTACACGGACTAAGCCGCGGGAAAACGCTAGTTAGGTATAAAGCTTATTTTTGGACGTCCCAGCGAACAAAGCCGTGATCTATCTAACCATAAACCGCGTGTCAGTTTGTAAATAATTATATTGTTTTTGTAATTCATGACGTGTTAAGGTAAATTATGAGTAGTGGGTTTTGCCCATTCATTAAATTTATACGTCACAGCCAGTTAGAAACGTTCGCAACAGATATTATTTACAAAAAAACTCAGGTATATAGGTACTTACG
This sequence comes from Anticarsia gemmatalis, assembly GCF_050436995.1. Taxonomy (NCBI): domain Eukaryota; kingdom Metazoa; phylum Arthropoda; class Insecta; order Lepidoptera; family Erebidae; genus Anticarsia; species Anticarsia gemmatalis. The sequence goes on along the minus strand of NC_134767.1, from coordinate 1,951,375 downwards.
ACGTTTCTTCACAATCTTTTTCTGTTAAAAAATTAATAAAAATTGGGTAGTTGAATTTTTTTTTTTTAAAAAAACAACTCCCGCACTAAGAATTGCTCTTGTGTCGCGGGGACTTTTACAAACATACAAACAACGGACACAAAGCACAACCAGACCCGAAACAATTATTTGTGGATCGCACAAATAATTGTCCCGTGTAGGAATCGAACCCACGACCTCCCGTGGGTGGTGTGTTGATGTTATTTGAGAGCTGAAACAGTTTATTAGCCATTTGATACCAAATACGAAACTGTGACGTTATTACTTAACCGTACTTGTATACTAAAATGTGTTTTTGCCATTTCATAAAGAGTAGCTGATTTGACTGGTAGTCAAGTACCCTATTGAAGAGGCAAGTGGACAAAGGAGTTAATGGTCAAATTTTAAATAGACTTTTTGCACGAACATAAGTTTATGTGCAGTAAGTTTATGTGGTTTTAACTGACAAACATATGTACATTTCAGGCCCGTAAAATTCCCATAGCACCCGCTAGAGGCACTGGTCAAACAAGGGGGAGGGGGCCTTGAGTCCACCACGCTAGCCAAGTGCGGGTTGGTAAACAATAGTACATTAGTTTCATAAAAAAATCATGATGCCTAACTTTAAATGGTTGTCGATAGTGGTAGAAAATCGCGCTACAGTATTGTAAACCACATCGCACTGTTCGCAGTAAAACCAGTGAAAATCATCATTATATTTAATTCACTAAACATTTAATTGATTTTTGGTCACACGTAGCCGGTGAATAAGGAAGATTTATCATTGATTTTGTCATACACCTACGTTTCAGTGACGTCACAATAAACTATGACATTTCCTTATTTGCCTACGTGACAATTTACATGACATGAAATTCAGGTTTGAGCTCATTTCAGTTTAAGCTCACCTGTGTTTGAAATTGATTCTCCCCGAACATTTTCGGCTATGGTAATCACGGACTCTTAATCGGATTGATTGCGCTCAAAAATGGCTAATATAATCAATATTCGCCGAAAACTTTTGTACGAAGGGCGGGTATGTCAGTATGACGCTCTCATCTATACTAATATTATAAAGCTGAAAAGTCTGTTTGTTTGAACGCGCTAATCTCAGGAATTACTAGCTGACAACTTCGCTTGCGTCACATAAGAGAGAATGGGTCAAAATTTTCCCCATTTGTGTAACATTTTTCAATGGTACTCTGCTCCTATTGGTCGTAGCGTGATGATATATAGCCTATAACCTTCCTCGATAAATCGACTATCTAACACTGAAAGAATTTTCCCGCACTGAAAGAATCTGACCAGTAGTTCCTGAGATTAGCGCGTTCAAACAAACAAACTCTTCAGCTTTAGAATATTAGTATAGATTATAATATTAGTATAGATTATAATATTAGTATAGATAAATCTGTAGAGATCTTTTATAATATGATTATCATTTAATGAATGAATTAAATTCAAAGAATGTTTGGCTGTTCTGAATAGCACCATATTATTGTTTTCCTCTTAAGTAACCAATGTTTTGTGGCCAACAGTGACGCACATTTACGTCACAAATTACTTCCATTGTCAAGAACGAGGATAGAGCATTTTAATCGGTTATAAACAATTAAACTTTTTAATCAAAATTAACATCTAAAATCATCCTAACATAACTTTCTAGTTGCAGGTTTAATATATAACAGAATACGGAAATTAATACTAATTTAATACTATAAATGCAAAATTTTGTTACGATGGATGTATGTTTGTTATTCTTTCACGCAAAAACTACTGAACGGAATTTTATGAATTTTGGTACACGTATAGTTTATATATTATTATTAATACAGAGAATACTTAAAATATAGATTTCTTTTACCCCGGGAAATCGATTCGCTTGTACGCAGTCGCGGGTAAAATTTAGTTAAACATATTTAATCCGTTTTCTGTCTAAATACTGGGCCCGTTAAAAAAAAATGCCAAATGTTGCGATCCACAAATTTTGTCCTCTTGTCTACCTTTTCAACTAAACAGCTAAACCAATTTTAACGAAATTTGTCAAAGAAGTAGTTAAACACGTAGATTTTTTACACAAACTACTAAAATAGGGATAGTAATTTTTTAAACACGTAATAATAACGTCATAATAAGATGATGTCACAAATAATCCATATTATTGTGTGTTTAGTGAAATTAATTGCATTTTCCTCGAAATTGCAGGGATATTACAAGTAGGTATGTAACGGGAACATGTAATAAATTTAATAATAAAATATAATATGTAATTTATATAATAATAATTATATTACTATTACAAAAACCCTGGGAATTCAGTTACGTTGCATTATTTGAGGAATCAATGAAAGAGAATACAATTTTATATTTAGTAGTAATATAAAGCTGAAGAAATTGTTAGTTTGTTTGAACCCGCTTATCCCAGGAACTACTGAATCGAATTGAAAAATATGATCTAAAGCTTAAATTAAGCATACAACCTGAAAACATTTTGTATATCAAAATCTGTTTAATAATTTAACCGTGAAAAGACAGAAATCGCATTAATAACAATAGTGTAAACAGCCTAGCCTGTCTTCCAACTATATTGGAGTCGGCTTCCAGTCTCACCGGATACAGCTGAGTACTAGTATTTTACATGGAGCGATTGCCTATCAGACCTTTACAACCCAGTTACCTGGGTTTTATAACAGATACCCTTCGGTAAAATTAGTTGCCAGACTTTCAAGCTTCTGTCTACTGTTAATGACTGACAAAAATCTTTGAAAATTTCAGCCTGGACCCACAATTTAACGTGCCTTCCGAAACACGGAGGAGCTCAGAATTATTAAAACGCACTGCACGTTTGGCGCAGTGGTCACTTTGCCGCAATAACCGTAGCACCGCGTGTGGTGGGTTCGAATCCCACCTGGAACAAATCTTTGTGTAATGAGCACTAGTATTTCTTCTGAGCCTGGTTGTCAATTTATATATAAGTATGTATTTAGAAGTATAAAAGTATGTTTATCAGTTATTTGGTTACCATAGTACAAGCTCTGCTTAATTTGGAATCAAATGACTGAGTGTGAGTTGTCCAATGATATTTAATTTATTTATTTAAAATGGTCACCTATCCACTGACTAATAACCTCGGCAATCGTAGCTTAACCTGAGAGATCGATGACGACATAGATTATAACGGTTATAGAGATTCGTATTAATTAAAAATACATAACGTAATTATGACGTAACAAAAACGTCATAAGGAAGCCCAACAAAAAGGATAAAATAATTTAATTTATTAGACAAGTCATGGTCAAAGTTTTGAATTAAATGTTTATTTAAATGATTATTAAAAACTAGCTGACCAGCGCAACTTTGCTTGCGTCACATAAGCGAGAATGGGTCACATTTTTCCTCGTTTTTGTAACATTTTTCGTTGCTACTCCGCTCCTAATGTTTGTAGCGTAATGTTGTTTAGCATTTTAATAATTTTTTCGATCCACACCGACGGTTTCTGTGATTAGCGCGTTCAAACAAACAAACAAATTACACAATTTTATAATATTAGTATCTATAGATTAAACTCGCTCTGCTCACTACTCGGTCTTTGAACAGACTATCCTGGTTAAAATTATCATCACGCCAGTAACATTAGATAGTGACGTCAGAAGTGTATAAATTAGTACAGCCATATTTCGCCAATAACAATGTTACTTCCATGTAAAAGGGGGCGAGCTTATTGCTATTTACCAAACTTCGGGCTACTATTGATAAATATTCAATAAGTATAACAAAAAATCCAATATTAGTTGTAGAGACCCGGGAATTAAACCCCCCCTCATAATCAGCAGTCGGAAACCATATCCACAGCGCCACAGAGACAATCTGAATGTCAACATATTAAAAAGTTGCTACTCTAACGGAAGTGGTTATAGGTTCGAAAACGAGACAACACACCAATGATTTTCCGAAGTTATGTGTGTATTAGAAATAATGATCACTTGGAAAACATTCTGATGCAACTTTGAGTTCTTCAAGGTGTGCCAAGTCCCCAACCCGCAGTAGCCCATCGTGGTGGACTCAAGACGTAACCCCTCCCTAATTCCGGGAGGAGACACTTTCCAAGCAGTGGGTCATTAATAGGTTAAATTTATTAAAAAAGATATGAAAGTATGCACATGAATCTTTGTAGGTCATCATCTTATAATAAGAAACCAGCTTAAGATTTCACAGGTGTGTCAAAACAAGTTATAGAGGTCTCGGTCAAGACTATACATAATTTGTTGTTTCTTGTTCATTCACACTTCAGAGTGCACACACAGTTCAACGTGCCGCGTTTGTACAGAGTTATATAGTTTTGATGACATTACGTTATTATTTAGTATGTGTGACATTTTTTTTTTTTTCAATTAGCCAATAATTATATTTTTTTGTTTATTACATGATTATTTAGCCCAAAACCTACCCATACGTTGAAGGAAATACGCCATTGGAGCAGCACGTTGCATATTATAAGAAATTATAACTAGTTGGTTTCGAGGTCGAAATTTATAGGTACGCGAGTAGCCCTACGTTCACACGGAGTCGTGTTCTGTCCAGGGAATCGAACTCGAGACCTCACGCTCAGCAGTCAGATACACTGCCGACCGCGCAACTAAGACTGCATTATTATATAAATAGTGTACTAACCTTCAAACAGGATCAGCTGATTGTCATCTTTTAAGGCATTGCAGCGGGCATTGACCCCGTTCGATCAAAACATTGTCATTATCACTCAAGCGTAAATACTTAACACACACAAAAGTTCACTTGTATAAAAGTTATGTAATATATTATTTTTACCGAATTCAAAAACAAGGTACGGTGTTCGAATGATTGTTTTTTTTAATGATTACTCCGACAACTGCAGACGAAATTTCAAATGGTATTTTTTTTTTAATATCGCCGAAATAGTCCGATACAATTTTTTTAAAATAAACAGCCGTATTTATAAGACGAAATATTCAAATTTTCGGTAATATTTTGGTTATAATGTATAAGAAATGCTGCTTCAACCACAGTTAGTTCAATACTGGTGTATAATCGTAGTATGTTCCCTTGAGTTTACGTAATTATGAGCAATTGTTGGGAAATTATTGTCAGTTCGGTTTATAAGATCATTTGCTGTTATAGTGTACGATGTTAGCGCGTGACTCATATATACAAGTTATATTGGCTTGTAGCACATATATCTGTCCTGTGAGTCGGGCGGTGGCGTTTTCAAGACGGATGCTACTGGTCTTTTTTTTTTTTTAAGTTAATTTTACATTATTCTCAGTCTGAAGTAACTGCTTTCGAAAAGTATCTTCAGCTCATAACCTTTGAAAGTATATGCCTCAATTTACTTCGCCCGGTCTCGGATAAAATAGTAAATTTATTCCCAATCTTCTCAGAAACGGTGAGTCCAAATTTGAGTTGTCCGGAGTAGATGTCTATGTCGCTTAGACGAGCGTCTACTTAACGCCTAGTATTTTGTTTCTGAATAAATCCGCCGTCTAGCCGTAGGCGCGGTAAATGGCGATGCGGTGATGTGTGCGACGACCTTAGACGCTAATGAGTCTATTGTGTCAAAGTTAATTATTACAATGTTTTCATCAATCTGACAGGAAAATACACGTGGCACGGTTTTTCTATAATTTGTAGTGTTTTGTGTTAAGTAATTTGATAATTATAACAATGTTTTGTAGGCAGTAAATAATTAAACGTAGACAAATAAAATATGAACAACTCTATATTTTTGTATCTAGTAATCACTAAAAGCATGAAGAAGGCATTTCTTGGAAGGTAAAAGAAAACGTAGATAAAAATTTTACGTGACGCAGTATTCGAATCCAAAACCTTCATGCAACATTCGTATTTAGGTACCTCCGCTGCACCGTAGAGACAGTCCTACGGAATGTTTAGCCAAGCATCATCATACTCATATCATAGTATCCCACTGTTGGACAAAAGTCTCCCCCAAACTCCATCAGTATCCTTGAATAATTCCTGCTGAACACCACAAAATACGAATCTAAATAACGCTTTTTTTTTAATTGAATATTATAAAATAAACACATAAATATTACAAAAGAAATAAATAAATACTGTATTGTTAAGGAAAACGCTACAAAGCTTTGCAAATTTATTCTGATGTAATAAAATTATAATAGTTGAGTTTATCTACCATTACGTATTCATATATTTCAAAACGTCATGCAAATATGACAACGAAACCAATGACGCGAAAATACGTCATCAATTCAACTTTTCAATTGTCCGTGACGACAAAACGCTTTGTGGAGTTTCTCGTGAACCAAAGACGCGTGTTTACGTATTTTTTTGCTCAATATTAAAAAACGGTAATAGGTAGACGCTTAAAATTTTCCCAGAACGAGATTTTCAACGTGCGCGAGTCCGACTCGCACTTGGTCGGTTTTCTTTTAAAGACAACTCTAGTACTAAGAATATATCTTGTGTCGCGGGGGTGTTTATTTACAAACGTACAAACAATAGACACAAAGTACAACCAGACCCGAAACAACTTTTTGTGGATCGTACAAATAATTGTCCCGTGCGGGAATAGAACCCACGTTCTCCCGACGAAGTGGTAACGGCGTGGCGAGTAAAGCCATTTTGTACCAAAAGCAAGACAGTCAAAAGTTTAGATGTAAACCTGACATCTGGTATAACCGGCGGATATTGTGTTATAACCCAGTTAACTGGGTTGTGGAGGTCAGATAGGCAGTCGATCCATGTAAACGACTGGTATTCAGCTGCATCTGGTAAGACTGGAAGCCGACTCCAACATGGTTGGAAGAACACCTAGTGATTAATGGTGTTAAACTTTATCTAGAAGATAATTTAACTGACATTTATAATTGTCAATTAACTTATCTGTAAAACTGGTCCTTAATAGTTTAAACAGCTTATAAGAGCTATATTCTCTCTCTCACTTCGTTGAATATGTGTCAACATTTGACCTAAATAAATATACAGCTGTAAATGATTTAGGTAAATAAAACAAACATCGGGGGGACATAATATTGGTTATAATTTTCACCATTTTATATCAATTACATACGTTTTCTTCTTAACTAATAGTTTAGTAAATCGGAAGTTACAATGTCACGTCTTAGTGGATATTACATACACATACATACATACATAAAGACATGAAATCACGCTTTGTTTTCATGTAGGCAGAGTATTTTGGATGTTACAAACAAACATTTTTTTTATCAAAACACATTACCTACCCTTTTCTGCGTCGCTCAGTCGGGTAAATAATAAACTTATTGATAGGTTTACATGTGATAAAATATTTATTTTTGTAATAACAAATGTGTATAGAACATTTCTAGTAAACAAATCCATACTAATATTGTAAATGTAGAAATTCTGTTTGTCTGTGACGCTTTTAAAATAAACTACTGAGCTATTACTTTGATATTATTTGCCATAGAGATACGTGGGTACAAACTTATATTTTTTATTCAAAATTAGCCCCTAAAAGACTTAAATAGGGTATATAACTCTATATATTCGTGGTAGATTATATTTTAAACGTCAGCAAAAGAACAGGTACTAATATGGGATACTTTTAACCCAGTACGACGACGCCGGCATAAACTTAGAATTTATTTGCATACATAATATCAGGTTTTTTTAAGGGGTAGGCAGATACCAAAGAAAGCACAGCTTTGCATCCATACATCTTGTCATACAGGACCTCTTGACCTTTCTGCAAAATATCACCAATATGTTCTGTGTATACAACACTATTGTATTAACCTCTTATTCATAAACACACTATAAACCTATTTTAGTTAAAAAACTACTATAATATGTTTTCTCTTTTTCGTTTCGCTAAGGAGTGAAAGAAACAAAACTCTTTATAGGCCTGTCATAAGTTCATATATATTTATGAATAAGAGGGTTAATGTGATAATATATGTCTAAAAGGCGACAATGCAACCGAAATATGTAAAATCGCCAGACATAAACGTAATAATGTATTACTTATTGCAAAAATATTTCTTTGAATTAAAAATGCAACAAAATTCTATAACAAGAAAAACATGAGGAAACTTAATTTGTTATTGTAGGATTCCCATATAATCAAAATTACATTCCAATTGTGTATAGTGACATTGCAAATATTTCAATCGACATGTCAAATTACTTAAATCCTTCTGTGGTCTGTGACTAACCTTTATAAGTAAGCTTTTGCCCGCAACTGTCCGCGTGGTTTGTGACTTAGGATATAATTTTTATACTAATTTCCGTCCCTTATTTTATCCTCTTGGGGGTAGAATTGATCATAATCCTTTCTTAGCGGATGTGTACGTCATAACATCTACCTGCATACCAAATTTCGACCCGATCCGTCCAGTGGTTTGTGCTGTGCGTTGATCGATCACTATGTCAGTCAGTCACCTTTGAGTATACCATATAAAAGTTATCTATATTCTTAAAATTCTCCGTAATTTGTGCACGAAAATGTATTCTAGATCTCCGTGCAAATTGTTAAACAAAATTAATTCAGTAGTTTTTGCATTGAAGATTAACAAGCTTAATTATGTTAAAACATTCCTGTTTATAATATCATTGTGTGAGAATGGAATGCAAACGGTCGCATCATTCATGTAAAAATAAATATATGTCATCAATAAAATATTTGTTACTGTAACGTCTAACTACAAGTTAACCTTCAACTACATTAAACATAGTATATGAACACACTCGAAAAGTATTTTTCGCCGAAAAAAAAACAACTGAAAAATTAACATTATCCTTATAACATCGGTGATTAGTAACATAAAGAATGTACAACGCTTGCCGAGGTTGTTCTGTGGATGGGTGACCATCTTATACATATCGAGTTTCTCCGTGTTTCGGAAGGAAAAAACGGCAAAGGCAAGGAACGCTGATTTGAAGGTCCCGGCTGTCATTTTCAAAGATCTTTGACAGTCTGACAACCAGTCTGACCGAAGGGCATCGTGTTATAACCCAGGTTACTGGCTTGTGAAGGTCCTATAGGTAGTTCCTCCATCAACTGGTATCCAGCCGCATCCGGTGAGACTGGAAGCCGACTCCAACATAGTTTAAAGAAAGGCTAAGGTGATGGATACAGTTTAGCGATAAAAAATAGCCAGGGATTTCCGGCAGCTCTTTCCTCAATGTCACACCTTTCAAACTTTGTTAGTATCTAAATTCACATGTATTTTTGACTGTCGGTATTTTCCCTAAATTAATAAACGATTCTTAATTTATTTTACTTTTGTCATATTTCAACTCGCGACTTCGTCCACACGAAATGATCTTCTGGGACAAAAAGTATTCAGGTCATTCCAGTAGCTTTAAACAAACGTTCACTTATTGATACAAACTTTTCCATTTACAAAATTAGTATGGATTTTTTTATAATTAAAGAGTAAAACGCAGAACAATTTTTAAAATAAAACATTAGATAGTCATTTTCACAAATAGTTATTCTCCTTTAGTGTTATAGAATCATCAATCATGAATAAATCAAGTTGATGATTCGGAAATAATTTCTGTAAGACTTTATAAGGGTATTTCAATAATGATGTTGTATAATATCCACTAAAACGATACCTAGGACACCATGAAAGGATTTTTTGAAACCAGACTTGAAATAAAACAAAGATTCCTTTTTAACAGTTCTTGAAGGGATGTAAAGTTTTGAGTAATGGATTTAAGACCTTACCCCTCCCTCATTCCGGGAGAAGATGTTAACTTAGCAGTGGGATAGTAACGGGTTAAATATTATTTAGTTTTAAAATTACTTTAATTAATGACTTGCAAAAGATAGTATAGAAGATAATATTTCATGATTTATTTATTTACTTACTAGTCAGTATGTTTGATTTGATATAACTTAAACACGTTTATCAAATGGTTATCTGATTTAACATAAATTATTTGGCAGAAATGCAAGGAAATTATACAATTTTTACGTGTTTGCACTTTGACTCGTAATTAAAAAATTATGAATTTAAAATAATCGGTTTGAATACTATTTGGCTATTTGGGTATTCAAATCCAAATTTCTATTTATTTAGTTAGATTTCAAATATTGACATAATCATTTATTATTATTACCATGGTATATTTATAAGCAAATTTTGAAAAGTGGGAGGCCTTAGCCCAGTAGTGGGAAATTCAAAAATAATTTCACCAAGTCTGGTTTCTTATCCCATACAAGCGACTATAATATACAGGGTGTTGAAATAATTCGGCGACAATTAGTATGGACGTACAACACTATATTAATAGATATGTAACATCTACCCTACAACTATAAACACACTTACTCTATCATATATTATATATTAGCATTCAGTACTGCTCGTCGCAAAATATAGTTAAAAAGGAGATTTTTTTTTTTTCAAAATAAACGAGCGAATAATTTCTAAGAAATATATAATTCTATGTTTCCGTTTGACACTAAAGTTATAAGACAGTTTGTAGCTGATTTAAAGCTTAAACGTTTTATAGCTATTAGGGTCAAAGGGTTATGTTAAAAAAAGTTAGCCTCCCAAACTAGACACACTAATTTTCAAACTATAAGACATTATACAGTATGAAGGTTACTTATTAAAATCTTTACATACAAGTTTTTTAGGCGTGAAAAATATTTTGTCTACCTAAACTACAATATTGTTCTATAAAACGCTATATTTTAATATATAATATATTATAAACATTGTGACGTTAATTAATGTATGCAAAGATTTTTTTCACAGACACTCTAAGAGTAGGCTCTTGAAATGCGACTTATTTCAAAAAAAAAAAACATTTTTAAAGGAATTGATATAGATTCACAGGAAAATATTATAAGACATATTATCCAAGATTTAATTCACTTATCTACGAAACGAAAAATGTGAAAAAAGTTAAGTCATGTGTCAAATAAATTGAATAGAAAAGTCGCATAAATTGAACTCTACCCTTATTAAGAAAGATTCATTCTCAAGATATGTTGTTAGTGTATATTTCTCAAAGAATTTTCACATTAATATCATAGTAGTATACTACAAAATGTTAGAAAAACACGAACATTGACTAACTGGTAACGATCAATCACTATTGACAATATCATTGACGGTGATTGAAGCGATATGAACAACGATTGTCAATTGCGATTGACGCGACAGTTATACATTTTACAGACAGTAAAGTCTATCAAATCGGTAGAGATATTATTTAAAAAAATATTCGAATAGCAAAAAATGAAATGTTTCAATATAATATGTTAACAATTGATAATATTTTTTCCTTAATACTATTAATTTATATTTTGAAAAACTTATACGCTATTGTCCATAACCCTTGATTTACAGGGATGTGATTTGCTGTAATAAAGTAACAATACGGAAATCGGAATATGATATTGAAAACTGAATTTGAGGAGCTCTTAGCTATGTAACAATAGCCGAGCAGATCGATCTTTCAGGTTTAAGCTTTACTTGTCAAGGTTGTTTCGTGGATGGGTGACCATATTAAACATGCCTAGTTCTTCCGTGTTTTCGGAAGGCACGTTAAATTGTGGGTCCCGGCTGTCATTTTCAAAGATCTTTGACAATCGTTAACAGCAATCAAAAGCTAGAAAATCTTTGACAGTCCTTAACAGTAGTCAGAAGCTTGTAAGTCTGAGAACTAGCCTTACCAAAGGGTATCATGCTATTATTCGGGTAACGGGGTTGTGGAAGTCCGATAGGCAGTCGCTTTATGTAAAATACTGGTATTCAGCTGCATACGACAAGACTGGAAGCCGACTCCAACATAGTTGTAAGAAAAGCAAAGCTGATGATGATGATATTGGAATCTGAACTCTAAAACATTTGAAAAACTAATTTTGGAATCTAAATGTTACTATTACGCATAGGAAAATGTTTATTACCCATTAAAGCGCATGGCTCGATAGGAGGAAATGTGAAATTTAGCGAGCGAAGGTTATAGGCATAGACGATAATACAGACAGATAAAAAAATAAAATGACTTTCCTTGTTTATAACTTAAAAATTTTGAAAAATGCAGAATGTGGACGACCTTGTAGCTTTTAAAAGTAATGACTTTTCATAGCGATTCTAAGTATTTTTGGAACCGCAATATAATCATACCTTTTATAAGGTCATATCATCGGGGAAAAGAATGCCAAAAGTATATGAGGAAATCCCAGCCCAGTCACGAACAAAATCTATTTCAAACGGTATTATTCAGAAAATAAATATTGGGTATTGTAGAATTGGTGACTAAAAATATGACTTTGCTATTTGTTTTTTAGAAGTGCTGTACTAAACTCCTATTTCTGATGCACAAGTTTAGCCTTTAAATCGGAATTTAAGTTTCTGTCTCTATTAATTTAAAGTTGAAATATAATAAGTTATTATAGCAACATAAGCATTTTATCAACAAAAGTAGGTATACACATACAAAAAGTCACGCCTTTTTCTCATAGGGGTAGGCAAAGACCAAATAACGACACTTGGTACGATCTTCACAAACTTCTCTTGTCAAATTCACATTTATTTTTTTCGTTAACCTGGTAAAATACCCTATTGATTATGGACAGGTTGTTTCAATACCCGTAATTCCGAGTTCCGTATTTTTTCTTTTAAGACGTTTTAATTTGGATACACACAATTCAAGTTACAAAATTTCGATTATAAGAAATTTCGCTTTGATGATATTTTCTATGATATCTTTGTATGTCCTGTGTTTTGTTATGTTTGATTGCAGTCCTAATTCCAGTACATCCATATACTTACATATTAGGGAAACGTCGTGCTGTTGTTTTTACCTGTAAAAGAAAAAACGTTGTTAAATGATTTTTATATAATCTATACTAATATTATAAAGCTGAAGAGTTAGTTTGTTTGTTTGTTTGAACGCGCTAATCTCAGGATCTACTGGTTCGAATTGAAACATTATATTTGTGTTGAATAGACCATTTATCGTGGAATGCTTTATTTAGGATATAATATATAACATCACGCTACGATGATAAGAAGCGTAGTAGCAACGAAAAATGTTACAAAAACGGGGAAAATTATGATTTTTCTTCTCTCTCTTTCTCTCTTATGTGACGCGAGCGAAGTTGCGCAGGTCAGCTAGTTTAACATGAGTGTTATAGCCGATAATGTAGGTATAGTCCGACAACTTGGTAGAGAGCCTTGTATGCAAAATTCGCAGCTCGCAAAAATACACAAAATTTAGATAATTATAGGCTTGTGTGATACAGCTACTTTGTTTTTTAAATAAACAGAATTATTAATTATGTTGTATACTAATTGTGTATGCTAAAGCTCTCTACCAAATTTTCGGTCTACAGAAGTGTATTAAAATACAAAATTGGTCGTTTATAATGTGATTCTCATATAATAGGGGCAAGTCTTTTGACGAAGACACGAACGAAACCCCAGCATACTACTGATAATTATTCTAATAGATAATTACAGCCCCTTGTCCGACCCTCGAATCGAACCCAAGACATCCTAATCGTATACACTACTAGCTAAAGTAAGCATTTATTTCAACATGCCTTTTATTCCCGAAAATGTAGGCAAATGTGTAATAATCTGCGTAAAATACTTTACACGTAACTAAAAGGGTGCTGAATCGATTTAAATATAATTTGGTGTTAAGGTAGGAAAACCGAAGGTCCAAACATAGGCAATATTTTCTTTCAAAAGCAGCTATTAAAATATGCAGAAAGACGTTAGTCACGAACGCGACCACGGCCACGACACGTTGACCTTTCATGATACATTTGTTTAAAATCATCATGTCTATTTATAGAACGTCTACATATTGATTGTGAAAGGAAATATTTGAGAATGTTGAACTAGGCATAAACCGTTGCATAGGTGTAACCGTCTATGCCTACAGTAGTAGGAAAATACTAATATTACTGACTAACGATATAAACATAGCAAAACATCTTCGTCATAGATTTCTTAGTATAAGAAACGGACTTTGAACCTTGCACATATAAACGTAAATACGAAAGTAACGGTTTTGTGGTTGCAGACCGAAAGCTCAGTTATTCCGAAGCTAAACAAAGCCTTTTTTTTATGTCGTCTTCTGGACTAAAAATTGCTCTTGTGTCGCAGAGACTTTTACAAACATACAAACAACGGTCACAAAGTACAATAAAATTGTATTGGTAGATTGTGAAAATGTTGTATTTTTTTTATAAACATGATCTAATTATTACCGCGATAAATTGACTTGAAAGTCTATACTTACTAATAACTTATTACTTATTGGCCTATAATTGTCGTACAGGCTAATGACGTCACGGTGTCGTACAAAACATACAACAAAACCTCTACGACTTAACTTAAATGCTTTTCAACTTGTAAATAAACGTGACTAATATTTTTGAAATCATCAGCAGTCTGACGAACTAATTAGATTTTTTTCTGTTGATATAAATTGGTACCTCCAATTCAAGTTCAAATGGTAAGTAGTAGTAAAGTGGTAAACGGTTTGAACCCGAGGGAACACTTTTCGAAGTTATGTGTGTATGTATAGTATCAGTTTAGCCTTTCTTCCAAGCTATGTTGGAGTTGGCTTCCAGTCTCACTGGATGTAGCTGAATACCAATGTTTTACATGGAGCGACACACTCCACAACCCAGTTACCTGGGTTATAACACGATACCCTTCGGCGTGACTGGTTGTCAGACTTTCAAGCTTCTGACTACTGTTAACGACTATCTTAAGTTATTAGTTAAAAGTAATTTATGTCGTAAGGGATATTATACTATTAAAGATTATTTAGATGATAACAATGCTTGGGACTGTGCTGCTTCTACCAAGTCTATTTCAAAATAATGTATTACAATTTGATATTATGACATTGTTATTAATTTGTTATATTTCATTATTATGACATTGTTATTAATTTGAAAATATTGACATTTAAAAAGAGCAAGCCGTGAGTTTCTTGCCGTTTCTTCTCACGAGCAACAGCTTTTCCGAAACGGTGGTAGATAAAAAATATTTTGACGATTTCAAATACTTGTTAAAGTTTATGAAATAAAGAATATTTGACTTTTACTTTGACTTTGACTATCAAAGATCTTCGACCACCTTCGACTTCGCCTGGACCCACAATTTAACGTGCCTTCCGAAACACGGAGGAACTCGGTATGTATAAGATGGTCACCCATCCACAGATCAACCTCGGTAAGCATGGCTTAACCTCTTTAAAACAGTTCTCGAAGGTATGCAAAGTCCCAAAACCACACTTAGTCAACTTGGTGGACTTAAGGAATGATCTCATGTCGGGTGACCTTTGCCCAGCAGTAAGCAGTTTTCCATTTTCTCTAAAAATACCCTATTACAAAGTTCACTGTACATAAATTTACTAATTACAACTCAAATAGATATGACGAAACGGGAATTAACATTTTCACCTAAAATCTGACTTCGACACGAGCAGTCATGATTCCATAAAAGGTGTTTGTTTAGTATCTGTTTGTGCGTGACTGAAATTCTAAACGGATGGACTGATTTCATGTAATTAGTCAGGTAGGTAGTTGAAAATAAAAGTTCAGACTTAGTAACCTAAACGGCTAGGCTGATTTTCATGAAATTAGTCAGTTAGGTAGTTGAAGGCTATACTTAGATATACTTTTTTCTAAATTAAACCCTAAGCGGTTAGTATAGAGGATAAAAGGTTTTACGTGTACATATTTTTTTTAATCAAATTTGACCGCCTAGCGGTTGGCATTGTAACCGACGGCTAATCATGAGGTCTCAGGTTCAATTCTCGGCTAGTTAAAGGTATTATTGATGTTATTTTTATTTACATTAGAATATTCCCCAATAGTAGCCGGTAGTTTGGTAACATGGTTTAAGTAAATAGACAAAATAAAAAAATATATGGATATAGGTTTGCCCGCTACATGGAACTAACAATGCTAACGGAAAATGGGTGCCATTCATACACCTCTGCCTACACCTTTGGGCATAATAGGCATGATATATTAGGTCGGGGAAAAAGTCTTTTCGCACTATAGTATGTATGTACTTGTAATAAAATCTTTTCTCTACACAAAAATCTCGATATTTGGGTACCTCACGAGCTAACTGAAAGAAACCTAATGAACCGTGTACTCATTTGTGATTCTTGAAGCCAAAGAAATTTTATTACAAGTTCATACAAATTATAATGCGAAAAGACTTTCCCCGACATAATATGTATGTAGGCAATTTAAATATACGAAATTCTGAGTAATGTGATGCAAAGAAAGTAAATACGTAAATATTGACGTGTGTTATAAAAATAGCTGTTTTCCCCTAACTGTCACGGTCGTTTATAAATATGAACTGCTAATAATTCCTTTAATGTCCTTCCGACTGACGTAGTTTGTGTATCTTCCTAGAAAGTTCATTCATTCAGACATCATTATTTCAAATAGTGACACTTTTCTGTTTACAATTGGGTACTACAGTCAAATCAGCTGCTCTTTATGAAATGTCAAAAACACATTTTAGTATGGAATACGCTGTAGTGACGTCACAGTTTCGTATTTTCGTTGGTATCAAATGAGTGTCGATTAAAATGTTTCTATCTGTAATAATTACAATTCCAAAGATATTTTCCAAAAGCAAGGACACAGCCTGAACTTTTTAGATGAACTTTGTAAAAGTACAAGTTTATTCATTTTTAACCGGGTCAACTATCCAATTTAAACAAGACGTAATGCGGACTTATTTAGGACAAACGATATGACAAGGTACTGAGGTCATGTTTACGATGACTGGATTGGTGGACGGTCATTTCAATTTCCAATACCTTTAGTGTCAATTTCTTCTTTAGGTTAATAAATAATTATTTTAATTGCTTGATTAGTGGTTTTGCATGTGTCTCTGTTTTTAGATTTGAGTTCACCACACTGACACATGCTTTAACTGTTGAAAAAGTTTTCAGGCTTGCAAGATTTTTATCTTTTAGATGATGACAATAATGTATAATATTCTACTAGTACTATAAGTGTATGAGGATGGGTGTATTTATTGTATATTGTATGTATGTATTTGATATTCGTTCACGCAAAAGCTACTGAACGTACATATTTCGATGTCTTGTACATAAATAGTTTAAAACCTGGATTAACACATCTTCGAATCGAAATCTTTTCACGCGGACAAAAGCTAGTATAATAATATGACCCAATAGTTACCGTCTTACAAAAAAGTGAGAGTTTTTCCTTTACCTATCCAATGACAATTATATTAAAATGTGCTGCAACACTTCTGAATGGATGATCAATCTATACCTATAAGGTAAGGAAAGTGCGACGTCACAATACGCAGCAGAAATAATGTTAAGCAATTCTATGAAACATAATATTGTTAATCATTTCTTTAGTTTATCCTGTATTATAACAATCGAATTGTGTATCAGCAATAATAACTATAAATTAAAAATTTTAAAAAACCCTGGACTTTTTTTTTGTACCTTTTATAGATTGGCTAGTTAGATTAAGCCGTTCTAATTTATAACACACCTCTTTTTGCGTCGGGGGTTAACAAAATGAAGTTTACTGTCTAATATCTTAGTAAAGAGTCTTGGCTTACACGATTTATTTATATTACAATTAATGGGTTTCGGTATTTAGATAAATAAGTAGCTGTATCAAACAGGCCACCGCCGTCTCCCCTCAGCTGCGATTTCCTAGAGTCCCGCCGTTCTATAACCCAAATTTATTTACTATTTAGCACGGCCCTAATTTCTCCTTAAAGGAGATCGGCAGATTTCGTACAGCTTAAACTTTGTGTTGTTTCGTAACAGAATTTGTACCACTTATTAAGGGGACTAAGTCACTTATTTTTATTTGGGAGTATTATTTTTAGAAGTCCGGATTTTTTAGAAAGTATTTGTTTATTTAAATAATAATTTTTGGTCTATGGCTTACATTTGTTGACAACTAAAGAAAAAGAAAATCTCATGAGACGTCACTTTTCGTCTGACGTCTACGCATCCGCTAATTTGCTGTTGTTTTGGATTGCGGTTTTGACAGCATCGGAGCAATTTAGCGAACTATCGGGGCTTCTAAAAATGGACATAACTTTTACCTCCCAACTTTTAAAAATATAAGAATTTTAAAATAAGCTTGTCTATCATATTAGCTACCAATTAAAACAAAGAGTAAACCTAAACATGACATTTTATAAGCTGTACGAATTCTTCATATAAACCTGCCGTTCGCCTTTCCTGTTGAACGTAGGATTTTCGAGAGGATTCAAGAGGAAGGTTTATGTGTAAAAGTTGTAAAGTTTTTTTAGTAAAATAGTTTTTTAAACCGGGTGAAATAGGGGTGGATCGCTAGTTTATTATATTAGGTCGGGGAAAAAGTATATTCGCATTGAAACTTGTAATAAAATCTCTTTGGCTTCAAGAATCACAAATGAGTTCACGGTTCATTAAGTTTTTTTCACTGAGCTCGTGAGGTACCCAAATATCGAGCTTTATTGTGTAGAGAAAAGATTTTGACACGTATGACAAAGAGAGCAAAATACCATGTTTGTGATTTGAAACAAACGAAAATTCGTCGAATATGGTTAACCACGAAAGAAATAGTATTACTATTTACCCAAACAATTATTAAAATTAAATGTTCTAAGTAATTATATGGGAATTAACGTATTATGAATGTGCGAGGAATACCTTTTGATAAATTATATTGTGAAGTAATTATTTCATAAGAACTGATTCATTAAATAATATTAATAATTCATTGTCTGGATTTTTCAGTTCAATCTTACTCGGCATAATTATTATGAAAATTATATTATTATGGGTTTTTATGTACAGGCATGATTAATTTGATGAAATGTGTAATAAACTGCACGTTTGGCGCAGAGGTTGATGTGGTAACCTCGCCGCAAAAACCGTAACGCCCGCCGCGTGTGGTGGTTTCGAATCCCATCCGGGACAAATCTTTGTGTGATAAGCACGAGTATTTGTTCTGAGCCTGGATGTTAATGTATATATTTATCAGTTATCTGGTTACCATAGCTTTGCTTAGTTTGGAATCAAATGACCGTGTGTAAGTTATCCAAAGAGCGATTGAGAGAGAGAGTTATCCAGTGATATTTATTTATTGAACAATAAGAAAGGTTACTTTAACAGCCGGATTTAACAGTCCTGGATAAGAATCGGGTAAATTAATAAGTTAAATTTCAACAGTATTTTTTACAATTGCTGCCATTTTCTTTTGCCATAATTCTGTCAAATAATACATAGGTACATAAAATCACGCTTTTGACGATGAATAGACAGAGACCAAAGAACGCAACTTGGTACGATCCTTACAAACTTCCCTTGCCTCATTCACATCCATACATCTGGTCATACAGGAAATAATAATAAATAAAGTCAAATAATATTATGGTCAATTTGAAAACGCGTCAGAAAGTGACGATCATATAATATTTGTTATTGTTTTCCACTCAATGCTCATCATTTTGCACATGTCACTATATTACGTCCTACAAACCACAGACGTATGCAAATTTCAACCTTATTTCTTTAAATTTAAGGTCTATTTTAATTACAAAGGCTGTCAAGATAGGTTTTTAATATGATAGATGATTTTAGTCTTTATGTGTTTAAATTTAAGGTCGTATTTTTAATGTTTGGTGTGAATGTTTATTTTTGTTATGTCCTAGTTAATGACGACAAAATTGAAATATAACGGGAAATAATAATATTGTTCTTTGTATTGTTTGCAAGAAAAGTTTTGAGAATACATGCATAATACTACGCCCGTTATACCTGAAGCTGAAAACAGAGGAGTATGAAATACGTCCGCGTTCTGGAAACAATGTAAGTCCCATAAATAAGGAGGCAAGATTATTCCTATTAACCGGGTACAAAATAATAAATTTAAACCATTATTGTCCCACTGCTGGGTAGAGGTCTCCTCCCGTAATGAGGGAGGAGCTAGGCCAGAGTCCACCACGCTGGCTAAGTGCGGGTTGGGGACGTTGCATGCCCTCAATAAATGAATTAAACAAATTTTAGGCATGCAAGGTTTCCTCACGATGTTTTCGTTCACCGTTGGAGCATGTGATAATTATTTCTAATACACACATAACTTCGAAAAGTCATTGGTGTGTTGCCTCGGGAAAAAGTTTCTTCTTATCTAGTTGAACTTTGTGTCCGTTGTTTGTATGTTTGTAAAAGTTAGTAAAAAAGCGGCAGTCGTCTCAAAAAATCGTTTATTCCAAATAGCTAATCAAGAATGCAAACAAAAAAATATCAAACTATTTTTGTTTTAACATTAAGAAACTATACCTAAAGATTTACATTGAATAGGAAAAACTTTTGAATTTACTGAGACTAGGTATGAGTTGTTTCAGCTTTGACTCACATTCTAAAATTTGTGGCATTTTAAATGCATTCAGAACTAAATTGTTACTACTTAGAAGCGATTAAAGAAAAGGTTTTCCATATGAAATAACGAGAAATCACTGACACAAAGTTAAACCCAAAATACTATCAGAATTACCTAGAACATTATATTATGTTAGTTTATTTAAGGAATTCAATATGTATATATATGTTATTATTCGTCATTTATTGCCTGTCCGTTCTTTATTGTCAAAGACAAATAAAGCAAGGAAAATCCGTTTTATTATCTTACTAGCTTTTGCTTGCGACTTCGTCTGCGTGGTTTGTGACTCAGGACCGAATTTTAGTATAATTTTTCAGCCCCTATTTTATCCCCTTGGGGGTAGAATTGACTAAAATCCTTTCTTAGCGGATGCCTACGTCAGTCACCTTTGAGTTATATTTATAGACGTACCTATGTAATATAAACATAATGCATGCATACATGTACATTATAACATGATGTAAACGAGCGTATCTCGCCAACAAGCTGTGTAGCTTGGCGAGGAGAATACATGTAAAACATTATTTTGTACTATTATATGAATAAATGATTTAAAAAAAAAAAAATGCAAATAATTGGAAACTACGTTGATTTTTTATAATATTTGGAACATACATAGATAGTTTAAACCCGGACATTCATATAATACCTTATAGCCTAGAAGAAACTAGTTTCTACTATAAAGTCATTAAACTAGTTAAATCAAAGAAACTACCCGAATTAGAAACTGAAACCTCAATTTTGTGTTTATTTATTTAGGCAGGCTATATTGTATAACATGACAATGTGACTATTAATAATAGTGTAGTAGCATAAAAAAATTACAGTCTACATAGACATAATCGCGGGCGGCCACTAGTTAATTAAGTTAATAACTAACATATCACGCAAGCTCATCAATAATACAAGAATGACTTAACATGACATCACTATGACTAAAAGAAAGCGTAAAATAGGTTACCAGTGACTTAACAGTCAGGATTATTTTTATTGCCTATATGTTAATGAGACACTATATTATGTTCTCATTTAGCGTTTATAATTATATTTGTTATTATCTTTTCCTTTTTTAAAAGACAACTATCGCACTAAGTATTTCTTTCGTGTCGAGGAAATTTTTACTAACATATAAACAACTTATATTGATCGCCCAAATAATTAAAATTTATTTAACTAATCAAAGCTTACAAGAAATTTATTAGTAAGTTACTTTGTATTCAAAACTAACTGACCCGCGCAAATTAGCTTGCGTCACATAAGAGAACGCGTCATGATTTTCCCCGTTTTTGTAACTTTTCTCATTGCTACTCCGCTCCTATTGGTCGTAGCGTGATGATATATAGCCTATAGCCTTCCTCAATAAATAGGCTATCTAACACTGAAAGAATTTTTCAAATCGGATCAGTAGTTCCTGAGATTAGCGCGTTCAAACAAACAAACAAGCAAACTCTTCAGCTAATATTAGTATAGATGACAAATTACATATCACGCAAGCTCATCAATAATACAAGAATGACTTAACATGACATCACTATGACTAAAAGAAAGCGTAAAATAGGTCAATAGTGACTACTAGTCGATTGTAAATATTTATTATTGTGTCATGCTATAATGCTGACAAACATTGTATTTTAATTTTTCCATATATTGTTTAAATCGGAAGCTTTAGAAATTGTGACGTGGTTTGTTAGTAATATCTAATATTGTAAATGAAGTTTTATATATTCGCGCGTAATCATAGTCATTGTTCTGACTGACTCTGTAGCCGCTACCAATGCGTCGGGAGGTCGTGGGTAAGATTCCTACACGAAACAATTATTTGTGCAATCCACGAACAGTTGTTTCGGATCTGGTTGTACTTTGTGTACGATGTTTGTATGTTTGTAAAAGTCCCCGCGACACAAGAGCAATTCTTAGTGTGGGAGTTGTCTTATTAAAAAAAAAAACAAAAAAAGAGCCTTAGTATAACTTATCTGGATTATCCCTACTAATATTATAAATACGAAAGTAACTTTTGTCTGTTACGCTTTCACGTCGAAACTACTGAATAGATTTTAATTAAATTGTGCAGAGATAGAGCTGACATTGAATAAGAACACAGGCTATTTATAACGAAAAAAGAAGTAGAAAGGGTTAGAAGAAGGGATGAATGTTTTATGGAAATGTTGTCCTGAGTCATTAAACCACGTGAAAAACCCTGTATTTAATAATCCTGTGCATTATCAAATAATGTAGCTGTGTCAAACAGGCCACCGTCATTGATGTCTTACATTCTGATTTTTGTATACCTCCGTCAATCTCTTGCATCCAAGGCTCTATATTAAGATGTAGTAGTATAGGCTAGAGGGGGCGCTAAATTCTTTTTTGCCGAAAAGGGGCGATAAAAGGCCCCGTCCGGTGTCTCTAGGGGGAGAGGGGTTCCAGGCGTGGAGAACATATGATTTAGTTAACAAAATACAAGGTGTGTACTCACATTATTACAATAGACGTTACAGCAACAGTGCAACATCTAGCGTATCTTAGGCGCGGAGCGATCGTTGCAGTGTTTGTTGCGGCGCAGCGTTGCACCGCGTTTTATTTGTTCCATCAATGATGTGTGACATACTCGAGGGTCCGGCTGGAAATAAAAAATCACTTTTGAAATACAGTTTCTTGGATTGCTTCATTGTTATTTAGATTTATCAAGGGTTTGATAATGAAGACTAATTTGCATAGCGCGATGGCCGAGGGTTCGAACCAAACTGTGTTAAAAAAAAATTAAGAATGCATTCTAAGAGTTCTTTAATATAGTACTTGAAGCAATGCAATATCCCCGCCCCACAGTTAGTCAGCGTGGTGGACTCAAGGCGCCTCTTATTCAATGAGACTTTTGCCCAGCGGTTGAACAGACCAGTATGGTGGACTCAAGATCTAACCGCCCTGTTACTTCGGTGAGAGACTCTTGCCCAGCAATGGGACAGTGACGAGTTAAATTGATTTTCACTTATCTATATAAATAAAAATTAATCACTGAAATGTATGTACGCGCATAACTTTTTAACAAGTAAACAAAATTGAATAGTTCTTTTTTCACTGTGTTTGTGACTGTCGGCACAAGGTTTTGATGGGATCGATGGGATGAAAATTCCCACGGGATGAGAATCTAGGGGATTCAATTGTAATATACCCGGACGAAGGGCCAGTCCGCTAGTTACTAATGAAAACTGAGCTTACCTGCGCGTGAGCATTGATCATGTCTCTAACACTCTTGGCGCGAGTGGAGTCTAACTGCCGCCGCTGTTGCTGTATCGTCGCCGACAACTTGTCTAAGAACGCCGGCTGCACTGCCGCGGGCATCGAACCTGGAACACATTCACACACAATGAAATAACAATTTGATTATCAAGGCGGCCTGAGACGTCATTTGCGCAGACGTTAGATGTGCCATGAGCGCCTCTGTGGCGCGGTTGGTAGTGAATGCGACTGCAGTGCTCGAATCCTGGGGGGCTCGGGTTCGAATCCTGGGCCAGGCCAAAAGTCTTTTTTGAAATTTTCTGTTATGAACTTCTAAGAGATTGTCCGGAGTTAGGAAGTTAAGGTCGAAGACCACCGTGCCTTGGAGAGCACGTAAAGCCGTCGGTCCTGCGCCTGACCGCTCACTGGTCGTGTCGGCTATCCGTCCCACCGGCTTATGAGAATGAAGGAATAGAGAGTGTACCTATGTATTGTGCACACACTTGGATACTATAAACAAAGTCCTGCACCGTTTGCCAGTTTTAATAAAAATGACCGCCGCAGCCGGGTCGGCAGGGGACATTATTATTATTAGATGTCCCATTCTCACTACTCCCATTAGTCACAGCGTTATGTTATAATCTTCTTTAATAAATATTTAACCTAAAAAAAATACTACTACTACTACACACAATAGCCAGTGATACTTACTTTTTCCTTTATGGGGTTGATCCGAATGAGTGATAGTAGATATCGCGCGGCGAGAAGTGCGCGGGGACAGCTGCGGCGCTAACTTAGCACTTAAACTTGCGATTAAACCGCCATCTGTAATAAAGATAAGAAAAAGATAAAGATAATTTATTTGTAAATCATGTGTAGGTACGTTTATGGTGTTACAATAGGTTTATATAGTTTCAACATGATGTGTCCAATACGGACAAACAAATATTAATACATATGTCTAATTTAAATTCACGTTGCATAATTATAAATACATACATATACTAAATCACGCCTTTTTCCATAGCGGCAGGCAATATTTAAATAAAGCTTCTTGTTGCATGATTATTAAAATTTGGCTAATCACCCATCGGGTAACAATCACGGTGTTACCGGCACCAAAATATTAATCAAATAAATATATGTATTTCATAGCTGAAGCTCTGACTTAATTTCGCAAAACTTAACTAACTTGATTTTGCGCGCACAAACGCCGCGCGTTATTTTTAGTTATTTTTTTAAAATTCTTAGTGATTTCCCTATCTTAGGAAGTTAAAATCATAGATCTTCTTGTCTCGAAGAGCACGTGACGCTGACGGTCCTATGACATGGGCCTCGCTGATTATATACTAGGAAAACATAATAAGATCCCTTTGTTTAAATTTAACTGCACGTTTGGCGCAATGCGCGATCACCTAGCCGCAACAACCGTAGCGCCGCGTATGGTGGGTTCGAATCCCACCCGGGAGAAATCTTTGTGTGATGAGCACGGGTGTTTGTTCTGAGCCTGGTTGACGATTTATCTATGTAAGTATATATTTAGAAATATATAAGTATGTTTATCACTTAGTTACCATAGTACAAGCTCTGCTTAGTTTGGAATCAAATGACCGTGTGTGATTTGTCCGAAAATATTTATTTATTTATTTGTTACTTTAGCTTTTACCCGCGACTTCGTCCGCCACCTTAATTTTCCCATTATGCGTAATTTTTCCGGGTAAAAGTAGCCTATGTCCTTTCTCGGGTATCAAAATATCTCCATACCAAATTTCATGCACATTGGTTCAGTAGTTTAGGCGTGATTGAGTAACAGATAGACAGACAGTCAGAGTTACTTTCACATTTATAATATTGGTATAGATAGGTCCATATTGGTATGTGTTACTCACGTTCAACATGGTGCCGGTCGGCGGAGTGCGAGCGCGCGGCGATGTTCTTGCGCAGCGCCAGCGGGCTGAGCGCGTCGTGGCGCGCCAGGCTCGTGAAGCCCGCCATGATCTCCAGCGGCTGCGCGTAGATCGTGTTCTGCCCGTACTTCTTTTCTTCCCTCTGCTGCAGCTTGAAGCCTGGACAAAATAATTCAGCTTTTATCTTTTTCTCTTTTTTTGTGTGCGTGTGTGAGTAGTCCAATGATATTTATTTTGACTGCACGATTGGCTACAGTTGGCTGGTTACCGTAGTAGAAGCTCTGCTTAGTTTGGAATCAGATGACCATGTGTTGTCCAAAAATATTTATTTATTACTTTTTGGTTTTGTTTTTATTCCATTGTAGCTCGATTCTTTACTACTACCGAAAACATGCTAGCTATTGAGAAATTTTACACAAAAATCTGTTTAGCGCCTGGAACTATTTTAGCCATATATTTAACTGTCAAACTCTCGATACTCGATGGTTTCGATTGTAGAGAATCGCGCTACGGGACACCATGTATTCGTTTTCAAAAACACGGTGCAGACAGATATGGGTAGGACAGGACTGTGGGACACAGATTTTGTAGGGAAGCCGTTCTTGATGGCTGCAGTAACTCGGGTAAGTCAAGAAACGCTTTAAATAAATTCTTGACCACTCTTTTTAATCACCAAATAGTTTTTCCTTTACAAATCAATTGCTTTAGCTGCCACAAATCAGCTACTTTTACACATTTATTGAGCTTACCAGTCTGTCCGTAATGTGACTCATTAGACACCCTCGGTCCGAAGCTTGAGAACGAGTTATTCTCTCCATAACTGGGTGTGGAAGGGCTCGAGCCGTGTGGTGAGCCTCTGCCTTCGCCGTATATACCTCCTAGAAATTTAATGTAAGTTTAAATTACAACAAGAGGCCGCCCGCGACTTTGTCCACGTAAAATCCCTTCCCGTGTAAATCCAGATCCCTCGGGGATAAAAAGTCTAGTCTAGCCTATGTGTTATTCTGGGCCTTCAGCTACCTACATACCAAACTTCGTCGTAATCGATTCAGTAGTGAAAGAGTAACAAACATCGTACACACTCACAAACTTTCGCATTTATAATAATAGTAGGATATAGGGCACGTCACCCTTCGGAACGAGGTTATTGCATATATGAAAAACTAGCTTCTGCCCGCGTCTTCGTCGGCGTGTTTTGCGACTAAGAATAGAATTTTCGTTCCTTTCATACCCTTTGGAGGTAGAATGGATCAAAATCCTTTCTCAGCGGATGCCTATGTCCTAACATCTGCATGACAAATTTCGGCCCGATCCGTCAACTGTGTGGGCTGTGTCAGATCACTTTGTCAGTCAGTCACCTTTAAGTTATATACGAGTATACTTAGATACAGGGCACGTTACCCTTCGCAACGTTATTTCCAATACGAAAAACTCAGCAACGAATGATCAGCGTTTGCATCATTACTAATTGACACGGTTAGGTAATATTCAAAATACCGTTTATATTACGATAAATTCTATAGATATGAATAATACCTACTATTGTTAAAAAAAAACTTCCGAAAACCTTAGGTAAGGATGTAAATAATTTGAAATATATATCAGCTTAGCCTTTGTTCCAAACTATGTTGGAGTCGGCTTCCAGTCTCACCGGATGCAGCTGAATACCAGCGTTTTACATGCAGCGACTGCCTATCTGACCTCCACAACCCAGTTACTTGGGTATTAACACGATACCCTTCGGTAAGACTGGTTGTCAGACTTACAAGCTTCTGACTAGTAGCTGTTAACGACTGTCAAAGATCTTTGAAAATGACAGCCGGGACCCAAAATTTAACGTGCCTTTCGAAACACGGAGGAACTCGATATGTATAAGATGGTCACCCATCCACGGAACAACCTCGGCAAGCCTAGCTTAACCTCAGAGATCGATCCGTACGGCTGTGGTAAATGTAAATAATTTGAAATAAAAATCATTTATAAAATATCTGAATTATTTTTCCTATAGGTATAATAATTCAGGATTTTCCTGTACAAACAAAAAACGGTCGGTATATATCCGCGATAGCCTAAAAAGAAGTTAATAAATATGTTTTATACGGAATTTGTTTGAATGAGAAATATATTTCAACATTTATGCAATGTTATATTTGGTCCGGGAAGTCTTTTCGCGTTATAGTATGTATGAACTTGTAATAAAATCTCTTTGGCTTCAAGTATCACAAATGAGTACACGATTCATTAGGTTTCTTTCAGTGAGCTCGTGAGGTACCCAATATCGAACGTTTTTGTGCAGTGAAAAGATTTTATTACAAGTTCATACATACAATAATGCGAAAAAAAATTTCCGCGACCTAATATTACATAAAACATGCTAAAACTCACCCGAATTCTCTCTCATCAAATCCGAATTGGAGCTGTTCAAGCTATTCTTTCGTACATACATTGAATTCTCAACATAAGCCATTATCCTGTGACCCGTCTGTCCATATATCGGGTTCAGATTCCCAGTGCTATTTAGACTGGTGTTCGAAGAGAAATTGCTCTTCGCTTGTTGGAAAGTGCTTAGGGAGGGTTGTGTGGGAGACTGGGGGTTCGCGTTGTTTTGATTCTGCAGTTGTTGAAGACTTCGGCGGACAATGCCGGGAGATGCTGGCATGTGTTTCAGCTCGGTCAGCTGTTTGACCGTTTCTGCTACGTTGATGTGAGCTGGAAGGAAAGATTTTAAGGTTAGACGATGTATTGTGGATGCATATTGTTAAGCGTGCAAATTTTAGAGTTACATGGATTTTTATTTTCAATGTTTTCTGAACTTATGAGGTTGCGACTAATCACAGTACAGTATATACAGTAGTGTTAGTTATATACAGTAGTGTTAAATATATGTACAACATTTTAATTTAGTGTACCTACATTTAATGTTAGTTTTTTGTTTGGTGTGGAACTAAGTATTGGTAAAACAAACATAAATAAGTTTAAAATCGTTGTATACTTACAATATGTCACAAAAAATAATACTTAAATAAAATAAAAATGATTGCTAAATTACTTTGCCTAACGTGTAAGTTGTATCAAAGGATTTTGTTTTAATTGATATTAACATTGTTTTGGTATTATTTATTTTATTATACTTGTCAATTTAAGCCTTTAAACTTTTTAATCATACAGACGAATCTGGTAAACTCAAGATTATTTTACAAACGAAATATTTATTATTAACAATCCAAAAACGAACACATCCAATCCATGCAAGAACAGTGTTAAGTTTACAAAGCATGCTTGTTATGTATGAAATGATGAATGAGTAATCGAAACCAAAATGTTAAATGCTTGAAACAGGGTGTGTGAGAGAGTGGTAATTATGTTAAAGCCCTCCGAAGCGAGAGATTTATCTGCTGATCGCATAGATAAATATGAACTGAGTGTCTTCGTGCTTTAGAGGGTACGTAAACAGTCGATCTTAGTAGTTTTCTATTAAAAAGCAGTCGTTAAGCCATATCAAAGGAATTCTGGTGGCTTAAACAACTTGATTGATCAACAACACTCGGTTGATCAGTAATCACACCATGAGTGATTGAATGAACGAATTAGTGAATGACACGCGGTGAATAGTTGAATGAAGGAATGACTGAATGACACGCGATAAATGGTTCAACCAACAAACAAATGAATGAATGAACGAATGAGTGGATGAACTAAGGAACGAATGAACGAATGAATGAGTGAACTAAAGACCGAATGAATAAAAAAAAAATATCGAATGAAGATTAAAACCACACATAAAACACATAAACACAAACAGATATAAAATAAAGTGTTGTGTATATACAGTCGTCATAATCACCACCGCTTGTTTCGTTGTCCGGTTGCAGCAGGAACGCGGGCGGCGGCGGCAGGTTATCCGCTTCTGATGAACCCATTTGACCGGGTTGAGAGTTGTTCTGGGGAGAACATCAAATTATTTATCACTTGGGTAAACTGAAAAGCTCAAAATGTCACAAGAAGCCTATATTCTTGTTAAATAATAATAAATTCAATTCTAGTGTCAGTGTAATAACTATTTCTAAATAGACATTCCATCTTTATAGACATGTCTCACCACACTAATTCACGCTTTTTATTAGCAAATGCCATCTCCAAGTACTTTTCTATAGTTACGATATTTCCATCTTTATTAATATAGCCTGGATGAATAAATGAAAATGGACTTAAGGCCTAACCTCTCGCTTGCACAACAGTGAGACAGCAACGGGTAAAAAAGCCATATTTTCTAACAATTAACGCACTATTTAAAATTAAGAATAAAGAATAAAAATTTAATCCAAACGGGGAGATTTTAGCTTTTGTACTGTGAAAAAAATATTTTTGTGTCGTGGTTGGTGAAAACTATTTATGGATATCACATATTATCAACATATTCGTTTAAAATCAATTCGTTGCATGAAACCATATCAAAATTATTTACAAACCTGTACATAAGGAGGTCTTTGAGGTCTCGAAATGGACGAAGACCGCCTCACCGGTGGCGGCGGCTTCCCCAAAGAGCTGGACGATCCACGGCGAGACCAAACGGTCGCTGTAATTAAAATCAATATGTTAGAATTGTCGTATCAGATCACATCAGGTCTTTTTGTGTTAAAGGACTGCAATCTGATAACAGGATTTTTTAATTTTACATTCTGTGGAAAAGTCAGGCTTAGAATGTTTTTTGTTGTTGCATTTTCATGCTTCGAAAAATAGTTTACAGCCCGTACGAATGCCGTTGGGTTGCTTTCCAAAAATAATGAATTCGTCATGATATTTTGTTTGTATGATAATGACAAGCGAATACAAAAATTAAGCCAATAAGAATTAAACCGAATCAAAGAATCACAAACAATAATCGTGCAAAACCAATCACAATGCAATTATAATTTTATAAAAATACACTTACCTACCATCTCACCTATCACAAGCACGTGCCTAAGTTTTGGCAGAGCAGGTTCTTGCCTATGGCTTCGACTAAATACACTTTACCCAAACCAGCTGTTAGAAAGAGACAGGGTATATCACCATCTCACCTGTCATAGACACGGGCCGTTGTTTATGCACAGCATGTTTCATGCTGGGGTTTCACTCAGGTAGACCTCATCAAATTGCCTTTCACCCGAAACCAGCTGTTAGAAAGAGACAAAGTATATCACGGTCTCACCTGTCATAGACTTGAGCCGTCTTTCAGGCACAGCAGGCTTCATGCAGGGGTTTCATCAAATTACCTTTCGTCCGAAACCAGCTGTTAGAAAGAGACAGAGTATATCGCCATCTCACCTGTCATAGACACGGGCCGTCGTTTAGGCACAGCCGGCTTCTTGCCTATAGTCGCAAAGGCGGGAGTCTCACTGGCCTCGTCCAAGGACCTCACGGCCTCCTCTAAACTCCCGAGGGATATGGAGAAGCTCTCCCTCGCGGCGGCGACGGAGGCATCGCTGTCTCGACGAAGCGTCACGATCTCGGACTCGACTAGTGCATGCATGCAAGGCGTTATATAACGAAAAACAAATCAAATGAACTAAATGTAAAATTATCCAGAAAATGGTTTTGTGCTACTTCATGGATTTTTAATGCAAAAAGTTATTGATTTTACCCCTTGTTTGTAAGAACATATTATTCATTCGGTGTTACCGCGGCCTACAAATTATTTGTTATTTGTTTGTCGTATGGTTAGTGGAATACAAATTGAGTTGGCCGAAACATCTAGCCAAAAATATCGTAACGTTTAAATTCTAATCGCGTTACAGTTGATTAAAATAAGAAACCTTCAAATAACCTTTACAATCTTCTGGATAATTTTACTCAGTAAACTATAAAAAGTTGAGTAACTAAAAAATGGGAAAGTAATCTAATGATTCAAAATAATTTTCAAAAGCAAGTCAAAGTTAAAGATTCTCATAATTTTTATGACGTGAATTAAAATATTAACAAAAAAATGTCTTACTAAATTATTTTCTAATTTCCTAAAAAAATATACTTTTAAGAATTAACAAATATCCAGACATTAATCAAATCTACTAACATTTAGTTTCAACGCACATTCTCACGACACACATCTAATCTAACATGAACTTTACTACTACAGACATAAAGTATACAATCACACAACACAATCTACAGAAGTTTGAACGCATTATGATGACGTCATCTGTTCCTACTTTAGTACATTTTCATTTGATAACACCAGTCTATTTGTATTTTTTTTAAACACGCTTTTTCGGCATAGCTTAGTAAAAATTAATTTATCCCATTAATGTCCCACTGCTAGGTAAGGGTTGTACTCCCGTAATGAGAGAGGGCTTTGAGTCCACCATGCTGGCTAAGTGCGGGTCGGGGACTTTGCATGCCCTTAATAAATGTATTAAACAAATTTTAGACACGCAAGGTTTCTTCAAGATGTTTTATGTGTTTGCGAAACGAATAACATGGAACAATAAATATTTAAGGTCATTACATAACATTATTTTGAATTGCCAGTTGGTTCGAAGCTTATCGATTGAATTAATTGATTGATCGCATTAATCGATTGACAGTATCGATTGATTTGGTTCATGCTATCGGCAAACGAACGATACTTTTCCCAACATGATCGGCATCGCTAATATAATTCAATTTTCTAAATCGTTTCATCATCAAAATGCGTTCAAACCTACAACACTAACACATCAGACAATCTAATTTAAACCTTACTGCCTTACAATAAGGTACATACCATCAGCGTGTTGGACCTGGTGCTGGTGCGCGTGGTCTTCGGCCGCGAAGGCGCCTTGACTGCCGTACCCGCTTGAAGATTCAAGTGATGATTCACTCGCACTGCTTTCTGAGCATACCTGAAAAAGAAGTAAATTTAACAATTATAGCAAAGTATTTATTGGAAAAAAGGTTCTTATATCTGTATGAGGAAATAAATTATTGACTTTGATATGGCTTAACAAAAGCAACGTCTCTCAAAATGATATGGCTTAACAAAAGCAGCGACTCTCAAAAAGCATGATAACATGCTACAATTCTTTATACACTTCTTAACGAACAACCTAGTCTTATTCTTATCGTATGTTTAGTGGTCAACCTAGTGTCGAAGTTGTTCAAGCTGCCCGGAATCCTTTGATGTGGCTTAACGACTGTTATCTTAGTTGACAATAATTGGGACCGACTTTTTACGTGCCCTCCGAAGTACCTACGGGGACGCCTAGTTTAAATACCACTATGCGGCATCGATGGAATGTACGCGTTAAAGTTGTTTAACTCGATGATCGTTTACCGAATGCTAAGTGCAACTATGCTATGAGGAACTCCCAGACAGGGATAGCACTATTAGTTTAAAGAACGGTATAAAATACTGGGTTATCGCTACGATTTTATGCTACGGTAAGTTTTCTGATAAACATAGGTGTATTGTTTTATGTTTTGTTTGTAGACAAGGTTTTTTTGAATAACAATAACGAAGCAATAACCCCTAACTCGTTTGGAGATAGACCCTTGCTAAGCAGTGGGATAGTAACGGATTCAAAAAAGACTGCTGTCGCACGCGTGAAAGATTTAGTGAAAGGGAACTCTATCTCTTTATTTATTTAAAGTCTGCTTCGTACTTTTTATATTAAATTGAATAATCGTTCACTAGTATTTTTATTGAAAATTACCCTAAAGAGGAATCCCAAAGAAGGTTGACATCAGCTAAGAGGTTGGTTATGAAAACATTAGCCAAATCCCTTGACAGCATGCTTTCAAGAAAGAAAAAAGATCGATTCAAAGAAGAAGATGAATAATCCAAATAATCGTCTTCCTCATGACACAAAGACAGATAGACTGACTGGCAACGGAGTCTTACTGATATGGTCCCGTTTTTACTCTTCAAATATGAAACCCTTATAATGCTACGGCATTACAGACAGACCACGTTGATCTAACAAAAATACTCCACAGTATAGACAAGGAATCTCAAACAGTGTTCTCTTCGAAAAGAATACATAACAATCAAATAGATATGTCTAGACATTGTTTAACAGTTATACAACATGTTATAACAAGTGTATTGTTAATTCTCATAATAATGAACCAAAAATGTACCCACAATGTACGGGAACGACGGGCACTCGAAATTTTCACGAACAATGCTGTTTGTAAACTGATTTTGTACTACGATGGAAATTACTTGATACTTGGAAGAATTATTTTTTGAATACTGAGTTTATATCTGTATGTAAGTGATGATTGAGACAGGCTTATTAACGGTTTTAGAGCACATTTTTTACTATGCACATACAACATCAACTTAACGCCGACTCTACAGCAACCGAACTCACAGTCCGGAATTGAAATATAACTTTGTACTATGTAACTAATTTTTTTCAAGACTTTTCTTTTTCCGAAAGATTCTTGTTTAAAGAGGTTCAAATCTTGATTCTGATGAGAAAAGACACATATGAATGACACAACATCCATTGCATACTGTTACAAATCTTAAAGAAGATATGTTCATAATATTATACATTGTGACAATCAAAGCCCACGTAAAACTCTTACTCACGTCATAAAAGGTACCATAATAAAATCCAAAAAAATTATAAGTAGTACTAATATTTTAGAGCAACTTTTACCGGTTTATCTGGGTTACGCGGTTACGCCCCTAAAACAATGTGTGTATTGATGGTGGTCATAGGAAACGAGATAACTATGAATGTGTTATCAGTCATGTGAAATACTTTTATGGTTTGTGTTTGTGTTGCATTGGCTAATAAACATGTTTTACAGCACAAATTCATTAATTGATCCTTGTAAATTTGACATTAGGTACCTACATAAAAAGTGTCTTGTGTGTGTCTAAAAATGGTGCTATAAGTAAACATTGACTTAAGCAACTAATAAAAATATTGTAATCTTAACAATATTGTTGGTTATTTATTCCATGAGGTTGAATCGAGAACGCTAAGCTAAAAAAAATCATATTCTATAGTACTGAAATCCTGAAACGTAACGTAACACGACTATCTCTTTGGCGCAGTGGTTAAGGTCGCCACACCACTACCATGCCGGGAAGTCTCGGGTTCGATTCCCACATGGGACAATTATTTGTGCGATACACAAATAAATGTTTGGGGTCGGGTTGTACTTTGTGTCCGTTATTTGTATGTTTATAAAAGACCCCGCGACAAAAGAGCGAATGTAAAAAATATAGCAGGAGCTGTCTTTTAAACTAAGCCAAGTATCAAAACGAATCCATCTTGCTATACAAACTGAAATCTGAATGAGTCGCACACACACGGCAGTACAGCCCGTATAAGTTGTGAAACAGACTCATTGCAGCGCGCGCCTCGGCCGCAGTGACTTGTGTTATCTTACTATAGTAAAGTGCACGAATATGATCGGAAACACTGCTAATATTATTGTTCATGTACTGTGAGTATTTGATCTTTAAAAACCTAGTTCATTGATTGGTGTTTTAAGATAGACTGATGGTAGACGTTAATTTTGAAGGATAGAGATCGAGACGTGTAATCGATAATTAAGACATACAGGCTGCAATCAAAATGTTTTTGATTAACTACTGAAAAGGTGAACTCATTAGCGTACATCTGAACCAAGAATACTCAGCGTATGACTGAATAACATTATATAGGATGCAAAAAATATAATTGAATCAATTATGGCCCTACTACAACTGGGCACAAATCTACTCCTGTAATAAGAACCCTAGCGATAACACTAGTTTATTTTAATTACTACAAACTATTAGTTGTTAGTTCATAAAAAGAAACATGAATAATAATTTTAATACGAGTATCAAATCTTATATTACAATCGACCAATATGATGTCATTGAATTATCGAGTTAATTAGTTAAATAAAACTATAGCCCCGTAAAAAAATATTAAAGGTATTAAAAATTACGGAGAGAAACCTAGGTTCAGCAACGGGACTGTACGGTACGGAGTAGTAGGTTTAATTCAAAAGTTAATGGGTAATGAAATAATTTTGAAGTAAATACGCATGGTATTTTTTATAGTTAGGAGTTTGGTAACGTGCCTGACATAATATGGTAATTAGCTCGCCCCCTATTAAATGGCACTGAAATTGTTAAAGGTGAAACATGAGTGTATTTCCTACATCTTTGCGCATAACAGATATTATGTATTGTACATAAATGTATGTACATTGTACATATTATGTATGTATACCAATGTTATTGCAATCGAAATGATCTCGAATGCACATTCCGTGGATTGTTTTGGTTCTCCCCACTTCTCAAGGCTACCTCTAACTTTAGCTGTAATCTTATCAAAAGTTGTAAAATTTTTATGGTTAGCCGTAGTTAGTACCCCATAGAACGCTGACTTGATATTGACCGGTAATTTAATCGAGTAATGGCCGAATTTTCCACAATTTCATTACCTTATTTGAGAAATCGTTTTTGACTTTACTTGTAGTTGTGAAGAATTTAAGATTTCAGTAATATGATATTGTGTTTTGTCTATGCCTTTGTTTCACACACAGAATTGCAGTATTTTCCGTCCGTAAGGTTATTAATGATTGTGATTACCCATGTGAGTGTCACACACAAATTAATTTGTGAAAAAGGTTGCCTTATAGTCTGATTCGAAGTTTTTGCCGTATTCATTCCAGAAATCTGATTCAGCACGGAGCCTACATACCTATCTATTAAAAAGTAGTTCATTTACACTTTTGCTTTGAAGACAAAGGCATATCAGACGTAATTATGAATTGATATCGAGTTCTGTGCAATATGACCAAGTGCATACTTTTTCTTTTCTTATTATCTAGCAAAGTCTACATTGTGTCCATAAACCCAAGTGATGTGCATTCTCTTGAGAAGTGGCAGACGTACAATTTTCTCACGATATTTTCGTTCACTGTCGAAGCAAGTAAATGAATTGGGGAAGTGATCGGTGTATTTCGAATTTCAATATTGCGTGGGAGAAGAATTCTAACTATTGGTCATTATTCCTTTTGTGCGGAGTATGTGGCACGCATATTTGACATATTATAGAGAGCTCGAACCTCGGCATAGAGGAACGAAAGTAAACATTAGCTTATAGTCATAACAGTATATTGTTGATAAATCTAGCGCCATGTAGATATAGTTTGTTTTCAATTAACATACATATAGTAAGTACTTTTTATTCAACGGTTCTAGTAGTGTGCATCATTCTCCTAAGTTGTATATCTTACTTGAACCATACCCGATAGAGTTTACTGCCACGGATTTGAACTAGAAAGATAATTTGATTTAGATTTGATATCTCAGTTGACAACTATATGAAATCCACTATGCTGTAGATTGTTTTCTTCCTCAGATAATAGTGATTAACATGTTACGTCAGAGAAGCAATGTACTGCATAGTGGCTATCAATTTGACGTACACTACACTCAACCGAGATATGTGATAAGCCCGCAGGACGTGTGACGCTATAGGCGGTAGATTCGAATCTTTACAACTCTAGTTAACATGCGCCTTATAAAAAAATATAAGTGTAGGTATGTAACTTGAAAGAATATCTTTAGCTTTCTGAAGTAGGTAACTATAAAAACTCACAAACATAGTATGTTCAAAGATCATTAAAACTATGTAGTAACAAAGAACAAACTAACAGTTCAAAGAAAGCAACACGTAATTTTGTTACGCAAGTTAGTACATTTCGCATGAACGGCTGAACTCGCGGTGGAAATAATTGATTTACGAATACAATCATTTAATGTGTATTAACATGTCTAACACAAAGGCAGAAATAATAAAAATCCTGTAAATAGGCTAAATATGGATTGTTTATTTTACGGTCCACGAGACCCAAAATATATGTTTTTTTAACACCCTGTAAGTATATGTTTATGTCCCACTGCTAAGCAAAGCCTCTCCCTTGAAATTCCAGTCCCCTCGGTGTATTGTTGCGTCAAAAATAAATATTAAACAATTTTTTCGAATAAAAATCGTGCCTACAACTTACCAAATACCAATAGATCGTCAACCGTCGAATGATTCACCATTTTTTTTCACCCTGTATTTTGTACCTATATGATTTACGACCCTTGTCGCAAAGGGGGATTGTAAATTGTTCCTACGCACGTGTATATCTAACTGTAGTAGAAAAGCTCCAAAAATACGCCGATTAAGAAGTGAATTTTTATTTCAGAATCGCTGTTAACATTCGAGTAAGTCAGTCATGGTAAGTTTCCCATCATTTTCTAATTGTACTATCGTAATCGTAGAATCTGTTATGTTTCACATTTTGAACAAGCTGCTTTTTGATTTTTTGCTTTCAATAACCTCGCGTTAAATGAACATTTTAAGGACTAAGAAAGACGACTCGCTACGATCATTATGCAATGCATTACCTAGGTATATAATTTCACATAGAATTATTTCGCTAAACGTGGCCCATCTTATATAATACTAACAACCAGAACTTTTCGAAGAACGCCACTGGTTTAAGCATTATATCCGAAGTAATCAATATAATATATTATTATGTTGTTATATTCCAGTCCACAAGGCGAGCTAGGCGACGTGAAAGCGGCATACAAATCAGGCGAGATCAACGATCAAACCGGGCCTATAACTCTGGACAAGATAAAGAGCAAGCTCAAACAGAGCGAGATATTTGACTGGCAAGACCCCACGCTCACTGATAGGGAGAAGAAAGAAATGGGGAAGCTGTTTGATGCTGTTGAGCTTATGGTATGAGATTTCTATAGATTTTTTTACCGTTGATATATTTTAGCGATTATCTAAAGTGAACGTAGATGAGCATGCACGTATACGGGTGTATACGCATGCATACACTAGTAAAGTCTTTAAAAAAAAGTGTCTTATAAATTCAATTAACAATCATAACACGTCTATAGCGATTAAATTAAGAGCTTTTAGGAACAAAACAAGATATTAAAAAGCTTAAAACATGATACCCTAGTTCACGATTACGATACGCGTTCAAAGGATTTGTTAAAAGAAACCTTAGCAGTCTGCTTTAACCAGATTACCCACGCATTTAGCTGATTAATTTATTCTCGTTTAACAAATGACTAAAATGACATAACATAATAAGAAAAGTTTTAAGCTCAATCTCTCAATTCGTTAATTGGGAGTCATGTAACACTCGACTATTGACTTAAAACTTAGAAGGTCTAAACATTGTAGTCTGTGTCGAAGACCGGAGAGGAATTTAACAGTTACATAGTTTTATTTATAAACATTACAGACCACATCCCGCAGCCGTCAGCCGGCGAACGTTCAAACATTGTTCTCATCGCTACGACTAGTCGAGAGAGTAGTCAAAAAACAATTGAAAGAGGGACAAATCTCTGAAACTTTGGCTGCTAAATTCGACTGGGATAAGCTGTACGTATCAATTGATCAACAAAAATCTAAAATAATGGTATATTCGAGAAACAATTTCAATATTTGGCAAATGTTTTGTACTCTTATCCGAAGTTTTCCTAAGATGGAAAATTTGGGTAAAGTTTAAGCGTAGTTCAATTTGAGTAACGTATTGGTACCTTTCGGTACATTCACCAGTATTTTAAGTGTCATCATGTTAGACACAAATATTATCTTAATAAGGATGCGCTTTTATTAGCTCCTGATAATGTGTTATAGCATCTGCGAGTGAATTTGATTTTCTATATACAATTTATGAGGCGTTCAGTAGAAATGGGATATTAATATTCATCATGTAATCATTTTCAGTTTCTAATATTCACAAAAATATGTACATATTTTGTTGTTATCTTCAAATATTTACTGAACCATCGGATTGGTTGTACCGTATCCGTTGCCTCTAAAAACCCTCGTGAGCCAAGATATTATATTAGGATGAAGTATTTTTATATAAAACATTTTTTTTATTTCCAGCAGCCACCGGAGCAGGCGGGACAAACCTTCATACCTACTAGACAAAACGACAAACATGAGAATGTTCAACACTAACAAGAATACTATTGTATAATTAAACAACCGGTTTAAGTCAGACTTTCCTATATTTATAGAACCAGGGTTAAAGCGTAATAATAGGAAATATTTTGTAAGTAAAACAAACTACGGCCGTTTAGATAATACTGAATACTACTAGAATGTAAGTTTTATTGGACATTTTTGGACACCTATCTGGTTAAAGTGGGATTGGGCAGGTCATGTTATTCGTATTGTAGATAGAGGACCAAGTGTCGTCTCACAATGGAGGTCTACGTCGTCGAGATAAGTCAAGAAATTATTGGCCTTATGACTTGGACAGTGGACACCTATCTAGTTGAAGTGGGTTGGGAGGATCATGTTCTTCGTATGCATCCAGATGGGCCTGCAAGTATTGTCAGACAAAGGATGTCTGAAAGTGGCCAACGCGGGAGTCCGGGAATACATTGACGTAACGATTTGTACAGCTATCTGGATTGTTGATAGGAAATGGCAGGAGATACCGAAGAAGGAGTTAGGGGGAGACCTTTCTTCAACAATTGGGATTATAGGTTATGAAAAGAATACTAGAAGTGTCTTAATTTAATGGTGATTTCATAATGATTTTGAACATTAACTGTTCGGATAGGGTTACGATGTGTTACGAATCAGTAATAGATTAATTTATATTTTGACTGACGTCTAAGTACTTTTACTAATAAAATAATTGAATATCAATTCCATGTTTTTTAGTCTTCGTTAATACTTAGCATCCTTACTGGCCGTTTGACTAGAAATTTCCTAAGATTTATTTTCTTATGATTATATTCTTACATATAGATATGTAGTGACATAAACGATAACATTTGTACACCACACACAAAGTTTGAGAGCACGTATCTAGTAAATACACGTGCGTATACGGACACGAGTACGCACGTATACGCAATAACGTGCACTTTATAACTACACTATACATTTAACGATTTTAAACTCTCGGAACTATTACACATAATATTATAATGCAACGGGTCTTAAACGTGATTGAATATTTAAGGTTAGAATACCTTATTTGTTAACCTGACGTTTCTAAGCAGCCACATCAGTCAGCCCGTGACCACGGTCGATGTAATTCGACCGAAACGTCGGGTGAACAAATAAGGTATTCTAACCTTAAATTCCCTATACGTTACTTTGTGAAATTTTCTGTTATTCATAATATTCAACACCATGTTATATAAAAACGTACCTTCTCTTGTTGCGGTTGATGTTCAGCGTTATGTTGTTGGGCGCGTGAGGCGGCCAGAGTCGCCAGCTCCGACATGTTTACATACAACGCTTGTGGCATCTCTGTTGAACAAACACACATGATATTTAACAAACCTCCAAAAATAGTCGATATGGCAGATAAAATATCGAGAAAATAACTAATTCTTGACAAATCCAGAATTGATGTACTTTTTGAGAACCGAACCCGCACTTGGCCAGCGTGGTGCACTCAAGGCCTAACACCTCCCTCAATACGGGAGGAGATCTTTGCCCAAAAGTGGGACAATAATGGGTTTTTTTAAGGCATTTGAACGGGCTCTAAATTGCCAATATTTTACCCAGCTGTTATGAGAAGGTTTGACCCAGGTAGAAGGAATCTTTTTAATGAAGACAAAATTGCGAGATTTTCTGATTACATATTATATGGTTTTAAGCAAATTGTTTCTCAACCAAGTAATAGTATATATGACAATACAAAACACGTGCGTGGGTCAGGCACTTTGCATATTTTTCTTAGACCTAGCCTTATCGCCGATAGTTATATTTGTTGTAGTTGATAGGAGTGACAGAAGAAGATTTACCTTTAGTAAGATGTGGCGGCAAAGACGAAGGCTTGGTCGGCTTGAACTCTTGCTGGCACGTGTTCGCGTTACCCGACTTGCTCGGTACTGATGGACGCTCCAGGGATGAGCATCGCTACAACAAACATTATTTAAGCTTAACATTTATTTGCTTAAAGGGAATAATATAGCATGGCCCACAAAACATGCTAATTTGGTTTCCAGTGTAAGTTATTTATCCCATTGTTTTAAATAACAAGAAAAGTTCTACAGTTTGAGGAAAAGTTTGATCACTAACCTACACCTACCATATCACCAAGAAAAAGATTGTTTATAACGCCTATTTTCATGAATATAGCAACAAATCACATATAATACACTTACACTTTGCATAAAACTATATAAATTTATACCCGGTTTCTGAGGCACATTTAGCCATAGTTTATTTATTCAAACTGTCATGTTTATACAAACTTAAGCGCTATTTAATAGATAAACTACCACTAAATTTTAATATTATATTTATATGAGCTTAAACGCTATTGAATAGATAAACTACCGCTCAATGTATATACCTCATAAACCGGGAGTTAATAAGTCTTTGACACAGGTAAATATTTTAAACAGTAAAACAGTGTATTTATAAAGTTTGTTACTCACAGTCGGCAGCGGAGGTCTGGCGTAGATGCCACTCTCCCGCGGCTGCGACACCTCGTGCTCGGAGTGCGTGAACGTGTGCACGCTGAGCGCGGGCCGCGGGTGACCGCGCTCGTATGCTGTAACAAAATATTTATATTTAAAACTGTTTGGAAATAAATCTGATAATAAGTAAGTACAGCAGATGAAGGATCAATTGGATGAGCAAAACAGGCAATAGACCCTTGCCCAGCAGTAGAACGACAGATTTTAATTTTCTTGAAGTTAGTGATGGAAATATCAAAGAGTTTAAAGCTACTTAGCGACCATACTAGTCACTCACAGAAACTTTAAGATGACGATTCCGACGAGAGAAGAATGGAGTCAAGGTCTCTACACACAAACAAAATCGAGACAGATATGGTACACCGATGGCTCCAAAATGCAGAACGGC
Source organism: Anticarsia gemmatalis (assembly GCF_050436995.1). Lineage (NCBI taxonomy): Eukaryota > Metazoa > Arthropoda > Insecta > Lepidoptera > Erebidae > Anticarsia > Anticarsia gemmatalis. The sequence continues at coordinate 1,908,944 of NC_134767.1, read as the reverse complement.
ACAGGAGCAGGCGTCCACTCGGAGGACTGCAGCATAAGTACTAGACTAGGCAGATATGCTTCAGTCTTCCAAGCAGAAGTACACGCAATCATCGAATGCACCCAAGAGATTATAAAACGAGATACAAAAAATCGCGACATTTATATACTCAGCGACAGTCAAGCAGCTATTAAAGCTCTCTGCTGTTTTAAGGTCAATTCGGGACTTGTACTGAATTGCATAAAGAACCTGAACAAGGTAGGCCGAACCAACAAAGTTAGGCTAGTTTGGGTACCAGGCCACGCTGGCATAGATGGGAATGAGAAAGCTGATGAACTTGCACGGAAAGGATCAGAATCACTCCCAATAGGTCCAGAACCAATAATTGGACTGCCTGATGCGACAGTCAAACTGGCCATAACCAACTTCACCAGGGACCAGCATCTGAAAGAATGGAAAGCCATATCTGGACTAACCCATTCGAAAATGTTCATAAACAACGTCAACAAAAGCTGGAGTAATAACCTAAAAAACCTCAGCAAAGACAGCATCAAGAAAATACTAGGTGCTTTCACAGGTCACTACGGCACGAACTACATGCTAAATAAGATAGGAGCCGTAGATGACCCTAATTGCAGGCACTGCAATGAAGAAGCAGAAACTATGAAACACATACTGTGCGAGTGTGATGCTTTAGGAAGAAAAAGAATGGATCTTCTAGGATGCGGCTACCCGAAACCAGAAGACTACAGGCTGCTTCCGGTGGGGTGCATAGCAAAACTGATAAGTTTTGCCCTGCCCCCCAACGTCTAAAAGTAGCAAGGAGGGGGTGACGCAAAGGATCAGGAATGGTCGAAGTGTCAGCCAGGCATTAACTGGCACCCCCACCCCCAAAGATAAGATAAGATACTTAGCGACCATTACAGAGATTAACTTAGATTCATGCTGTGTTAATATTGACTACAGCCGGGACGGAAATTTAACAGAACTGAGCCAATATTAGACGATCCATCCATTGAATGACCGCGCCAAAAGATGCTGCCATTTTTTGCGATTCTGGCAAGCACAAATAGCTATCAGTCCCTATTGAGTATTTGTAGGAATTTTGAAAAGTATAACAAAACATACCAGCAGAAATAGTGTGTGGTCTTCCACCCATGATAGCAGAGGCTGCCCTCTCGAATTGCGCTGTGTCTTTCAAATCTGGCCAAGTGGCTGATGCTGGAACAAAATACAACATAATATGAACAACAAACTAAACATTACATATAAAAAATCTATTCGATTTTCCTATTCTTACCCTTTTCCTGTTCGGAAATTTGTTTAACCGTTTAAGCTATAAAATTTTAGCGAAATTGTTAACGGGCTTCAGAAACTGAGGGTTTTCTCCATAAGTGTTTCTCTTTTCTAGTAGAGAAACCATTAGCTATTTTTATGGAGTTAAAAAAATGCATGTATACTTTCTATAAATTATGACTTCTGCCACCATGTTCCCCAAACAATATTTTTACTCCAAGTGAATTCTCTAGTTCGGTCAGTAAGTGAGTGAGTCAGTGAGCCAATCGGTCAGTAAGTCGGTAAGCCAATTTAGTCAGTCAGTCAGTCATTATTTTCTCTTAACTACATAACATTATTATAAGGGTGTTGTCATACCTGCGTTACTGATGACGTCATGTTCATCACCATCGTGTTCGTCTTCGATGTTACTCTTCGCTTGAGTTATACATTCGCTGCTTACGCTCTGATTGTCGGAACCCTGGAATACATACACAAAACAATGTTATAATACCTACCTAATAATCTATTTTTTAAAGTATTACCGAAGAGACACATTCTTATACTACATGATCTAATTTGCGAGGTATATATTATTGTGAATATACTTATTCACAAAAATATACTCAACCAACTAACTACTACTTAACTAACCCAATATTTTTTTAGAAATAAATTAGAAATGCTGACATATATACAAAATAGATGCTGTCTATTTAAGCTGTACGCATAAGATATTATATACAGCTTAAATAGACAACATAGTTTAACGTTACATCTTTTTTGACTGTCACGTCTTACTTATTGTTATACTCTTTTCCCTCTTCAGATCTTAATATCACACATCACCTCATTATAAAAAAATACAAAATAGTACAAAAAAAATAAATTAATAGGTACTACAAAGAAGCAAAAAAATAAAATTACCGCCGGTTTTACCACCTCTAAAAAATAATTAGTTAACTTATAAAATTCTTTCGATTTTTTTTAATAGGTAGAGTTATTCCTAGTATTCACATATTTATTTCGAAATTTATTTAATTTTTAAACGCTTTTAGCACTTTATCTACTAGTTAGTCTATCTATAAGTGGTAAAACCGTCAGTTAGCAAAATAAAACATAACTTTACATTGTCAACGTAGAGCGAGCGTCGTAGGAGCGCGTCCTGGGAACGGAACCCGGAGTCAGCGCTGCACACACTAGCCAGCCGGAATGTGGACTAGCGGAGCGGAAAATAATAATGTCAAGCGAAAAATATAAGCAGAAATCATACAAAAATAAGCAAAATAATTATTTTTAAAAATGATCACGTAAAAGTTGCAAAATAAACCAAAAGAATTATCTTATAAAGCTTAAATAAGGCCAAAAGGAACATACGAATTTATGAACTTGGTTTTGAATGACAAAAATTTAACTAATAAGAATAATATAATACAAACCCTAAATGGGTCCTATACACGATTGATATTTGAAGATTTATGATATTATTATCTTATTTATTACACGTCGTTTGACCGAGTTACACTGGTGGTGGACTTACCGAAACCTCCGGAAGCATAAGGTACCGTAAACCTTCAAATATCAAATACTATTTACGACTTCAAAAACTAACACACAGAAATCTGATAAAATAAAAAACTTTGGTGACGTTTCTAAAACAATCTACTGCAATATGCATCTACATACTTATATCTATGCTTTTAGTAATATGACAAAGCATTGTATTGTACCTGTGAAAGACAGTGTTGTGACTCGCTGGTGGGCGCCGGAATGGTACCGGCGGATGATGCGTTCGATATCGGAGTTGAACAGCTCACTGTCGAGCCTGATACACCTGCAAATTATACTTCTTAGTTATGAAGGCGCCTAAACCATAAATACACAAACCAAAGGAAGATAGATAAGCAAACTTTACATATGTAACGGTCTAGTTTATATTATTTATATTAGACTACCACCGGTGGGGACACGGTAGTATCTACTTAAACACCAAAATAGAATATTAAAAGGCAGCTATGATAATTTAGTAAATGAATGACTTTACAATAGAAAAGTTTGTATGACAGAAAACTCTTTTGAACAGTTCTTTAAGGCATACTTATTTCCCAAACCACTCCGGGCATTGCAGTAGGGCTTGCCCAGTAAAAGGACTGCATTTAATTTTTTAAGTTGGAAGATATTAAATGAGTGCTGTGTACCGTGTTGATGGTCGGAGCACTGGCTGTTGAGCGAGGATATAGACGTGAGGGAAGACTTGCGGCTGCCGAGGCGGGACGACGCCGACGGCGAGTGCGGCGCCGAGCCGCTCTCCGCCCACCCGCTGTAGCACGACTTTACATCGCAAATCACCTGGAAAGACAAGTTATATTTATTACCTCTATCTTTTACCTTCCTGGGGGGGAGTAGGGGATTTCCAAAAAATCCACCCCTCCTTTTGTGTCAATCAGTCACTCAGTCACGGAAGAGTTTTATATATTTAAGAAACAATATTGATTGATATGTTCATATGACTTCTTGCAAATTATCTAAATTACAAGATAACTTTGCAGTATGGTGGGATAGTTGCCAATTCAATTCAATTTTTGAATTGTGGCAAAGCCTGTTTTAAAACTTGAAGCGATAAATGCTTGATTGACATTGAAACGAAACAGCACAATTTTACAAAGTCTGCAATCATCTTGGGATATGAACTTTACTTTTTCGCATCAACCTAGTGTCAAAATTATTAAAGATGCCAAACGGTCAAGGCTCAACGGGTGTTATGGCAATCTGCCTGTAGTTAAATAAAATGATACATTATCCTCAATGAAAAATTAAATATTCTGAATTGCTGTTGTTGTTTGTCGTATGATGTCAACCTAGTGACAAAGTTGTTCTAGCCGCCCGAGAGGCCTTTGACATGGCTTAACGACTGTTATTTTAGTAGACAACAGCTCGAACAATATCCTCATTCAAAATAAAACACTAACATTAAAAATATTTTATGAGCAAAGTATAAAGTTACCTGTAAACTAGCTGCAGGCAATGTCCTGGGCTCGGCTGTGTGTCTGATCAGTTGCTCACTGCCTTCTTGTAAGTGGCCCACTTCGGCTAGCATCGCCACTTCAGACTCCTGAAACATTACAAGTCTCGCTTAGAAACAACATCAGAACATGAACCATCGTAGAAGTGTTTATGAAAATTAAAAAAGAAGAAAGACGAGACGAAAGCCTGCAGTGCATTGGCGAATAGAAGAATACCGAGAAGAGAAGTAAATCAAAGAAAAAAAAGGATCAGCACAGTTGACTCCACGACATGTAGAACTAAGAAATAGGAAGGGAAAGAGAGAGAAGAAAGGAGTGTTTGATGCAGAGACAAGAGAGAAGAATATGACAGTATTCCGTTAGTTCTACGAGTATAGAGTAGCCTGTTAGAAAACTTTAATCTCGGGAATCACTAATTACAAATATTTTCGTGTGAAATAATCTTTTTATATAGTCTATATAACATGACACTAGGACAACTGAGAAACGCAATAAATAATGTCATAAAGCGGGAAAACTAACACGCGAAGTTCCTGGCGAAACTATACTATCTAGCCGCAACGATTTAATTAATCATCTCCATTAACTTGCATCAAACGTAGTCGAACATTTCAGTCAAAGAGTCATGAATGCAATCAGGTCAAACTTCAGATGCACAAACATAATTAACTCGAGACTTCACGTTCCTAGGACTTAGCAATGCAAATGACATGTTTTTACGACATTACAGAAAGCTTTGCTGGAGACTGTTTAAATTATTACTGAAGTTTGTCTTTACTGAGTTTGCTTTAGAGACATTATTCTGATGCATTTTTTAAATAGTATTCTTTCTAATGGATTAAAATTACGTTGTCTAATTATAGATATGGGATTTGGCTTGACTTAGCAATAGCTAGCTTTTTTGTTGAAATATTCAATTATTATTGGTCAAAAACTTTATTCATAGCTAACTTTTGCAAAGTTGTGGTGGATGCATTTGCTAATCGAAAAAACTGGCTAACAAATTACTACTACACCTCTAATTGTACCACCATTACATATTTTGCAAAAAAGTGACTGTATCCTATAAGCATTTTATTTGTTTTTGTCAGATTATTCGTGTTACTTAAACGGTCTCTTTGAAGAGCTCTTGTATACGTACCACTACTGGGTTGAGCAGTGACACGAAGTGACAGAAGCGGCTTCGCTCTTCAATGAGTGCCGCCTTCACTGCTTTCTCTTCCATTTCCTCGAGCTGCTGCTTGCGCTCTTGTATGTCCTGGACAAATAGACACATGGTCAATAACGCCAGATCAAAACCAAACCTTAATAATATTTGCCCAAGAGAAAAAGTCCTAAAAAAAGAACAAATGGATTAACATGATTGAATATGCTTTAAAACATAATATAATATGCATCTATGCAAAATATCATGATGCACTATAGCATCATACAAAGAATCTTCATCATCATACATAGAATGAGATCCTAGTAGATTCTGTAGTATAGTAAACAGTATTATGGGCTGGTCACTTTGACTTAAAACTAAAGAAGATTAAAGAAGAGGCCGAAATAAGTTGGTAGCAGATTAACTTGGACCAATAGAATTGATTCACTGATCAATTAGAACTGAAAATTACAATAGACTGGATGATGCTAATCAAGACTGACATCATTTGACAGGATTTAGACAAAGACGTGATTCTGTTGGCAATTTGACAGCATCATACCTGCATGCAGACTTCATTCCTCCTCTTCGCATCGGGCGGCGCTCGCCTCGCCTTCCTAGCATGTCGCTGTGCTTCGGTGACTCTTCGACGAAGTTCGGCGCGGGCTCGCTTGCACTCCCGAGCGTGTTCGCGGCTGAGCGCGCCGGTAGCGCATGAACCACGGCGCCATTCGTCCGCGCGTTCAGATAGAGGAGTTATTAGTGTGTCCATTAGTGCACTGGAATTAAATATAATTATATCGATATTATTAATGCGTGCTTAATATCTGCATGTCAGCCACATTATGACAAAATCTATACTGTTATTATAAAGCTGAGGAGTTTGTTTGTTTGTTTGAACGCGCTAATCTCAAGAACTAACGGACCGATTTGAAAAAATCTTTCAGTGTTAAATAGCCCATTTATCGAGAAAGGCTATAGGCTATATATCATCACGCTACAACCCATAGAAGCAGAGTACCAGTTAAAAATGTTACAAAAACGGGGAAAATTATGACCCATTCTCTCTTATGTGACGCAAGCGAAGCTGCGCGGGTCGGCTAGTATGTGATAGAAACTAATTTATTTTGTAAACCACCTCTTGTACCATATTTTCTGCAAATAAATATAATTCGAATGCTATGATATCGCTTCTTTTAAGAGGTAAAGACTTGATGGTTTCTGCAGGATTCTGTATTTTATCATCAAAGAAAATACCAACCATTAAAACTTAATTAAAATATGGCCTAACCGTTTCTTTAATCAAATACGGAAATTACAAAAACTAGGTTGCTAATTTAGAGGTTTCTAGAGAATTGAACGCCTCGCCCCTAATATTTAAGTCAGTATTTTTATGTTGGTAAATCCCAGCGATATAAGATTGACTGGTGTAATGTTTTATTAATAAAAAAAATATTATTACGGGTTATTTTTAAGGAAAATTATCTAAGAAATTAGCTTTGCCGATAACCGTAATTTCCCAAGTGGGACGGGAAAGTGTATACATAGTTTATTGTATAAGAATAAATCATTGGTATTTAGCTATTAATGCCAAGGACTGGAACAATATGAAGCAACATGGCCGGATGTTTGTTTTTCTATAAATAAATCTCTGTAACACCGCAAAGGGAATACATATTATTATGCATCGGTTTAAGAAAATAACGAAAAACAATACACCTTTAACTCCCATTTACTATGAAATAACCGAAATATTCTTGACAGAAAAACTTCACTGCTCCGGAATTCAAACTTTCGATGCTATAAGGGAACATGATTAGACCAGTAGCACAATTCTCTATTTTTTAATTATCCAGTATCGAGAAAAAAAATGCACTGAAAATAGTCGCTAGGACGCCTCCTAGAGGCGCTAATCATATTTACATACAGTCGATAGCTTAGCTGTCTTCAATAGTCGATAGTTGTAGATAATTGCCTCTCAGTTATCTGATTCATTCGCGTGTGATATAATCGCAAAATGCATATCCTAGCTGTTGTTGTCAGTATGTAATACTACAGCAGTACAGCTACAGTTTACCGACCTGCGAGCTATTATTACACATAAGTTGAACTTGCAATTATTCAGCTTGTTCTTAATACCGGTGCAACGAGTATTTAGTTGACTCAACCAGTTGATGTTTACGTTTTTCCCCTATACAAAGGGATTTTGAGAAATAATTGAATTATGATTAATATTTTAATTAAATTGATACGTCATTTCGATAAGGGCATATGACTTGTCTTTGTAATTTGAGTTGTGCCTTTTTTGAAATTGTACACTCAGATGTTCGGAAAACAATTAGGGACCCTTCTTCGTAGCTTGGCTTCTAAAAGTAGGTATTATGTGAATATACAAAATCTGTGGGTTCTATATTTTGTTCGCAAACCATCAACTTAATTTCAACTAAATAAATAGAAATTACCAACTTCCACAGGTCTGACTGATCAAAAATTTTACGTACTACAGATTTCACCACTTCTGGGTATCTACCACATAACTTTCTAGGTGGAATGTTGACGATTGTTTTCATACATTTAGCAGATAGGTTATCTGTCACTAACTCACTACTAATCTAAATTGTAAATGTATTTAGTAAGAAAACATATTGAATTAAGTGCACTGTTTTTTCCCTAGTACAGATGGTTTTCAAGAAACAAATCATCACTAACATGCAAATGAGAATGACCTGTTCAATTAACAATTAGTTACCTTCAGTCTTGAATAAAGTTGTTTAAATTAAAAACGATTCATAAGAAAACTATTTGTTTATTGTGAATGAGTCACAAATTACATAATTATAATAGAATACGGGAATTAGCGCAAACACGCATTTTACTGCTGATTTCCTGACGTTTCGGCGCTCGTATCTCAGATGAAAACTATTTGAAAGCCAACATAGTGGCTTTCAAATAGTTTATACTTACATAGATTTTTTGGTAAGATTATAGTGATTAACACTTTACGGCAATGCAGCAATGTAATGTACCGAATAGTAACCATCAACGTGCACTAGTTGTCAACTGAGATTCGTGATATACATACTGGTCGTGGGTGCAGGCTATGTTTAAAAGTTATGAATCACAAAATACATCGGTCTAAGTATACAAGGTCCATAGTCCGATTCCCGGTTTGAGTAATAATTTACGTCAGAATTAAGGTAAATGATTGCGTTAATCCCCGGATAATATTAACAGGTATTTTTATCCGGTGTTCAATTCCAGCAAGCGTGGACATTGAGAATGTTTATTTAAACAGTGGATTTGTCCACCGGCGGTGAACATCGAGAGTAGTAATATGAAACTCGTGTCTTAGTCCACCCGGGGTGGCCAGCGGGAATTATTTAAAATTAATTCTCACTGTCCCCCAGGGGTGGACATCGAGAATTTTTTAAAAGATTTGTGTCTCTGTCCACCCGGGGTGGACAAGCAGGGGGTGGACACCGGGAATACCTTTTTATAACATTGTATTCCAGTCTTTAATGCAGGAATGTGCCAGGAAGTGCGCAATTGGAATTAAAATTGTCCCAAGTTACGAACGTGATGATGTTCATTTCAAAGTCCAAAATCATAAAAAACTACGATAGTAAGTATCGTAGTTTTGCGTTCACGGATCAAGCAAAAAACTGACTTTTGACTGTTACAGAAAAAACCCCACATTTTTTTAAGGAAATGTATGTAAATTATGTTGCGAATTAATATCTTATTGCTCATAGACCCAAAAACAACATCAAAATCAATCAACGTTTTTCTTTAGAAGTATAGAATAATAACCTACAACCTCAATCTTAGACCAAACAAATCATCAAATTCGGTCAAGCTGTTTCTGAGATGATCGACCACAAAATTGTAACACCTGATTTTTATATACCTGTTAGAAGATTTTTACACACAAACAGTACGTATAACAGCATTAAAACATATATTTAATGATCAAGGAAAACTAACAGTAACAATAACAATAATCAATGTAATAAGGACGTAAGTGATCTAGACATAAAAGATCCCCTGTTTAGATTACTCATAAACGTATCACATCTTATTTAAATAGCAATAATGATAGTGTGACTAAATATGTGGTTAGTAATACTAACTACCTTTGTCGGTTTTCCTTTATTGATTTTTTACGTCACTTTATGTACTCATTGATTTAATATGGATGTATAGGTACATTTGATGAGACAAGAGCAAGATCGTAAAAACTGACGAATAGATGAAATACAATTAATAAGTTACTTGGCATCGCTTTAAAATATATTTTTTGGCCATAGTGCCAAAGTAAGGAAAACTAATACTATAAAAGTAATACCTATATATTCATTTTGTCGAATGTTAGTCTAGCCATACGAAGTTTACTTCATATTTTGTTTTAAGATTCTGGTCGATACATCGGGAAACAAATTAGGTATAACTTTTCAAATTTTTATCGCATTTAAGATACGTTTAGCAATTCAGAGCTAAAGCAACTAGAAACGATCTCAAACACCACATATCTTTTCTATAACCCCTAAGGAAAAAGCTCAATAAATTCATCATATCTCCCTACTCATCAATAATCGTCCTACGACGTGACTTGACGTCAATAGTGTTGATCTCACCTTATGAAAGTCTTCATCCTTGTCTCTATGGCGCGGTGACGTAGACAGACGCGCGTCAGAGCCGTACCTATCTCCTTCGTAGCACCTGTAACAAAGAAACCATGGTTTAATACCTTACTATTACCATATAGGTGATATCTTGTAAAAAAAATCCGTTGCCTAGTAACAACCAGTGGTCCTGTATGACAAGATGTATGGATCAGAATGAATTAAGGGAAGTTTGTAAGGATCGTGCCAAGAGGCGTTTTCTGGTCTCTGACTCCGCTATGGTAAGAAGCGTGGTTTTATGTATGTAATGGACAAAACTAGAGTGAAAGCCACATGCCTGCCATGTCACAGGCATATTGGTGTTAGCACGCCTCACAGAATTATATCCGCGACCCCCCCCCCCCACCCCCTATTGCTTGAGACCCTAAATATTATTCATCTTTGCAATGGCAAAGATGAATAATATTTAGTGTGAGACACGAATGATGTGGTCTACCTAACGCATTTCATAGTTAATTTCCACTTAATCATAATAAAATATAGGTACTACTAAATTCTAATGAGATCATTATACCGCCAAATAAATGGGAAAACTATATTCATCAGTAATTCTGATTACAAGTTGTAAACAATTACAAATTAGTTACTGTAGGCACATCTGATTTTCGAAAATTATTAACCCTTTGACCGCCACGGTCGGCTATACTCGACAAATAAGAACGTGCTCACGACGCTATATTTTTGTCAACATTTGCCGACAAAAGCGTCGTGAACGCTTTCTGATTTGTCGAGTATAGCCGACCGTGGCGGTCAAAGGGTTAAGGAAAATATCAAAATACTTTAACTTGGATCTCATTCAAAAGATTGTTGTGAATTCCCAAAATATAACTTTATAAAGCCTTTATTACGCAAAATATTTTATGAGGAAAATAATATAAAAATAAATGATACCTGTATGTAACTATAGGGTCTAAATTAAATAGTTATGATCAGTAAAACCCATTAGATGGGAAAAATCACATATTTTACAATAATTATGATAACCTAAGAATTCAAGAGTATAAAGTTTTTTTAATACATAAAAACTAACGAGGATAATTTTTAAGGAAAGTGTTGTCTCTAGTTAAAAAAAAATAATATTACATAATCATTTATAAAACAAAGCATGCAATAAAAAAATATTTTGTTTATTCACATACATACTGAATGTGAATAAATGGCTTTGTAAAGGACATAGCAAGTGGCGTTCTTTGGCTTCTGCCTAATCTTATAGGAAAAAGGCATTGATGAGGCATTTTTAGATAAAGGAACACAATCTTTTTATATGTATATGTATAAAAATGACTCGACAAATGTGTAAGCGCAAAAATCTAGAACGGCTCAACTAATTCGACTAATTGTTTTTGTAAAATTGTATTTTAGACTCGGTAAAGGTTTTTAATATAAAGGTTTTTTTTTATAATCCATGAGCTACTAACGAATATAAAATAATATATATCTTTTTTTGCTATTTTACTGAAGATTTCAGTCAAACATATTTTATTTTATTTTTTCACATTTTAAATAGCTTTGTAGGTTTCATCTTCCTTAGATAGGTACGAATCAATAACAATCGCGAACTTGGGAATTCCAAAATCACGTTATTACCTAATGTAGAAATACATTTTTATGATTTAAAAGCATCCTGTTGTCTATATTATTAATCGTTTGGTAATTCCAAAACATATGACTACAGTAGACTCGTTAGCAATATATTTTTTTCTAGGTATTTTCGTGTCATCTTTCTATGCAGTCATAATGTGACGCCTGACTCTGCAGATAAAAATCCTACTTATATTATAAATGCGAAAGTTTGTGAATATTTCACGCAAAGACAACTGAACCGATTGCGATGAAATTTTGTATGTAGTTAGCTGAAGACCTAAAATAACACATATGTTACTTTTTATCCCGGAATTCCCGGGGGATCGGGATTCACAAGGTAGGGCTTTCCAACGGACGAAGTCGCGGGCGGCATCTAGTAAATAATAAACCGATTTTTAATTCCCACACTTAACTAATTGTCAATATCCCAGAGAGAAAAACTAAATCCCTATTTTACTTACTAACTTATAACTTGTTGCAGTCTACAGAGGAAAACTATTTATAAAATAAAATAATAGTAAATACAGCTGTATTGTTACGTTGTATTTACATAAATCATAATTTCAAAGGTCAATAAGTCCATATAAATATAGCAGTTATTCCCCCAAAGAAAACCTTTGACCTTTGTATATCGATATCGAAAAAAAAAACTGATAAATTATTTCTAAACTTTTAAAAAACAATTTTAAAGTAATTATAATCAATAAAAACATATTAATTCGTGCTGGAGTGCATCAAAATATCGTTATCTTATTATTAAACCGCAAACTATTTCATATTGCTATCATCTATTGGACGTAAAAGACGTATTTTAACTTCGTGTATTAATCTTCATTTGTGCGTTCGTGTATTAATATTTATTGAGTTCGTGTATTAATGTGATTCAAGATGAATTCTTTGGCTGTTTTATGTGTTTTCGCTTTATGTGCTGTAGTAACTGGACGTAAGTGTTTATTGTGATCATATTTTTGTCATTGACGTGTTATCTAGGGTGCATTGACCCTAGAGCAAAGATTTTAAAAGTACAATTCACGTTGAACGTTTTAAAATCCAATTAAGATGTGCCATTAATTGATAATGATGACGTAAATGGGGATATTCAAAAAAATGGCACATCGATAATTTAGGCATGTCCCTCGACTTGCTAAATTTTTTCTCGAAGTTGTATAATATGATTAATTTTTATTTTATTTTTAACGGAAAATGCATTTTATATTCTTCTTTTCTATGTTTCATTTATTTGAATAGAGTAAAAACTGAATTTTTTACACTAGATTTTATCACACCAGACCCCTCGATTTCGACCTGTCCCCAGTGCAATCTACAACTTAAAAATTAAATTTTGAAGTAAAATTTCCTCGAATACCTCAAAATATTTTTGTGAATTCGGTTAAAATTACCTTTTTCTTCATTCGAATGAAGTAGAAATGTAATAAAATGTTATATTTATTGAATAAAAAAATATTTATTGTTGTCCCCGAAATTCGATCTTTCCGGACATGTCGGGTTTGTTACCACGATTTCTTGCGGAAATCTCTTACTAAAACGTACTTCGTTTTATTTTTCTAATATTGCAACACATGTGAAAAGGATCGGCAATTTTTAAAACTAGAATTTCGGTGTTATTTGTCGCCAGTGGAAGTGAGTTGTGTGCGCAGCCGCAGTGAACCAAAATTTACTGTCAGGTTTGTAACTAATTCATTTGTAACTGTACCATACATGTTTTATATGGTTGCATTCATGTAAAAGAACTAGTTTTAATAAACAATTTGGTGCTGATAATTTAACCATAAAATAAATAGAATTACTAATTTATTTTTTTGAAAGTGCGACGGGCTAATTATGTTACTTCGGTTTTGTTACTATACGTAAGGTAACATATAGTCGGACCGAAAAAGTAACAAAACCGACGTCAAAAAGCTAGTCTTACATGCTGGTGTTTCGATATTGATATTTTACTTGTTAATTACAAAATACGTTAAAATTACATTAGAGATTAGAATTATTTGTATGTTTATAATTGTTTAATCATTATTTATTTGAGATATGTGTATATTTATAATTAATAAATTCTTTTTTTTATTTACAGCTAAACTATTCTGCAACTTCTGGAGCAATCTGTGATAAAAAAAATATATAAAATAAATAATTGTGATATAAAAACAATAAAAATATATTATGTTGAATAATTTGTAAGTGTTAAGAAGTAAATAATGCATGTATGTTTAATTCGTAGAAACATACAATTAGTTGTGCTTTAATATTATGCCATAGGATCATGTAAACTGAACCTTACGATTTTGTTACTTTCGGTTTTGTTACTGTCCCTCAAATATTTCTAAGATTTTTATCGATTTTACGAAAAACTCCTCAACCTATGAAAAAATATGGGCTCTGGTTCCAAAGTTATTGATATTTAACGTTTTTTTTACAAGTTTCTGATGGGATCTGGAGCATTTTATGGTAATAGCATAAAAAATAATTGTCGTTTTGGACCCCATGGTAACAAAACCGAGATAAAATTGATTGCATTTAATTATAATATCATCTTTTTCGCCATTGTAATTCGCCAATAATTAAAAGATATTTTTTCTATCCAGGAAAAAATATAAAATTTATGGAATTCGGTGTTGTTTCATTTATACTCAATTTTAAGTTTAGTATCAAAATGGACACTTCCTGCTTCCCTACCCCCAATTTTTAGCATTTTTCTCCTTTAATCTTAATGAGTATGAAAAAAAAACTTTGTTTTTATAAACTAGATACTATGATTATTTAAATTTAATCCAAAATAATATCCTAGAGTATCATTAAAATTTTGAATACGAAATTCAAGCAGTGTACCATTTTTTTGAATATCCCCAAATGTTGTTTCGTGTCAAAGACTTAATACATTACTAAGATAGAGTACAAATTGTATGCATTGTAGTGTTTTGAGTGCTTTAAAGTGTGAAAATAATGTGCCTAGATTTATAACAAGTGTCATGGAAAGAGAGGTATGAAATATTTATTTGATAGAGTCCCCATTCATCTTATTCAAATATCAATCGCAAAATTCTTATTATAACTTAGTAATGTTCTCTCTCGTTTAATATACAAGAAACATATTGAAACCCTTGATCGAACAAAGCAAGTGGCAGACTACGTGTTCAAAAAAAACACATTACAAAAGTTCAAGTTTTGATACCATATCATTAAAATATAGATACGTAAGATATTCAAGTTATAAGCAGAAGCAATCAAGAGAAACCTGTTATAAATATCAGTTTTTATAATTATAGAACGAGCATCACAAAACCCAAAAGGAAAAAACAATTATATTTCGAGTTTGTCAACAACAAAACAAGTATAATGTCACATAACTTTTGTCTAAGACTTCGTCCGCGTAAGGATTTCCCAGGGTAAAAATTCCTATGTGATAATTTAGGTTATAAACTATATGTGTATCAAATTTCATCACAATCCATTCCCTAGTTTTGGCGTGACTGACCCCTGATTTCTGAGGTCCATTTAGTGGTAGTTTATCCATTCAATAGCGTTAAAACTCATATAAAATAAACGCTATTGAATAGATAAACTACCGCTTAATGTATTCAGAAACCGGGCATGAGTAACAAACATCTTTCCACACATCCAAACTATCGCTTTTATAATATTTGTACTTATTAGTTTAAACAAAGTTAAGTACAATAAATGAAGTCGCTTCAAAACTGAAAACAATACAAGTCTTAAAATATGACAAATCAATGATAACATTTTCTCAGAATTTGACATCTGTCATTAATGTCAAAGGTTATCTTTACTTGTCAAAGATTACATTTCCTTGTTTGAAATGATTTACTTATCAGGTCACTGTTTTAATCAACCGGACGCTGGATTAAATAACTCCCACATTTGTTAAAATCTATACTAATATTATAATCTATACTAATATTATAAAGCTGAAGAGTTTGTTTGTTTGTTTGAACGCGCTAATCTCAGGAACTACTGGTCTGATTTGAAAAATTCTTTCAGTGTTACATAGCCCATTTACCGAGGAAGGCTATAGGCTATATATCATCACGCTACGAGCAATAGGAGCAGAGCAGCAGTGAAACATGTTACAAAAACGGGGAAAATTTTGACCCATTCTTTCTTTATGTGACGCAAGCGAAGTTGCGAGGGTCAGCTAGTTAGCTATTCATCTACAGTTTTAATCATCGTCACTCATCCGTTTCAAACTTTACAGTTTTGTAAATGCCATGTAGTGTTATGTACCTGAATATAGCAACGAGCCGATGCACAAAACGTGAAAATGAAATTAATATAGGCAAGAAATGCGTGAGACGAAGAGCCTTCTCTTGCTATGGTTTTTGTTTATATAGCGTGTACTAGAACTCTTAATCGTATTAAACTACTGTTTTACATACCAATGAATTAAACAACACATAATATTATAATTTCAGTATTAGTAAGCTTATCAGGTACATTAGTTTTTTATGCATTTGCCGTCACTTTATCTGTTGTATAGCTTATGAGTTATACAAGACCATAGGCGGTGAAACTGGACCTTAATCTTGGCATATCTCTACAGTTCAGAGTACATCGACATCAATCATCTAAACCGGTTGAACTAGCTGATACCAAGTTACATTGACCATACATTTACAAGTTCAAGTCTGCAACGAACTTGAAGAAGCGTAATAAACTTAACATTGTATGGCTATCCATGTGTATATTATGCACTAGCTGAGTCACGCAACTTCGCTTGCGTCACAAAAGAGAGAATGGGTCAAAATTTTCCCCGTTTTTGTAACATTTTTACTAGTACTCTGCTCCTATTGGTCGTAGCGTGATGATATACAGCCTATAGCCTTCCTCGATAAATGGACTATCTAATACTTAAAGATTTTTTCAAATCGGACCAGTAGTTCCTGAGATTAGCGCAAACAAACAAACCCTTAAGCTTCATAATATTAGTATAGATGACAAAATTGTCCACTAAACTCAACAGTAGCTCGATTCTCTACGACTATCGACTTTCGCCAACCCGGGTAGCTGTCGAGCAATTTTGTACGAAAATCTGATCAGCGCCTCTAACGGGCGTCGCGAGAACTATTTTGGCAGTACATTTTAAATGTCTAGCTTTCGATACTCGAAAGTACCGACTGTACAAATTCATGCAACAGTTTCACGAGGCTGCGTTGCAGTAACTTCTGCATACTACTACATACGAAAAAAAAACATTTAAAATTCAAAGTGATTTTGTTTGACCATCATTATTTTGATCTAGGATTAACAGTAGTTTGATTTGACCGTAGAAAATTCGGCGGGGAATTTAGCATTCCAGAGTAAACTTAACTCCAATTGGTCAACACAAAGAAATGAGGTAGACAATGATTCAATCTATTTTAGATCACAAGGTGTGTATTGTAGAAATTAATCTTATAAATATTTTACATAAATCAAAAAAAGATTTTATGTAACAATCAATTTGATTATATTGGATTAATTTATTATAGTAGTCATTATAAACATGCGAACTTCGTTGTTGTTTCATTGACTCTCTCGCTCACACTTACGCATTGCTACATTCCTTTTGATTATGTCGTAGTTCGCACTTTTACAATGGCCCGAGTATAGTAAATTTTAGCACAAACAAAATCAATCAAACATTACTCTTGTTTCCAGAACAGGGACCATGTGCCGCCGTGGGTGGTGTTCAAGGAGAATGCAAGTCAATATACACCTGCGCATCGTTACTAGCCGTTCTTAACAACCCAGCTAGGACGCAAGAAGATATTGATCTGTTGAGAAGATCGCAATGCGGTTTTATAGGGACTGCGCCTGCTGTGAGTATAAAGAGAATTCTCAATTCTGATACTTAATATTAATCTCTTAGTCAATTCGTCTACTGCAGCCAATTTCATTGAATCGGCCAAACGAGCAGGTCTTTATATTAATAGTGTATTTGCAGGTACACTCTCTATTTCTTCACTCTTTTAAGTGGGACGGATAACCGACCAGATGAGTATAAACATAGCTACTCGATGAGTGCAAATGGTGGACTTAACATGACATCAAGAATAGTAAAAAAAATCATGTATGTTTAAATGGCAAAGAAAAATGCATTAGTCTTGCCATGTTATCCGTCACCTTTGAATCAGATGATGACATTTATAAAGTTTATTTACATTATAGGTGTGCTGTCCTGTAGAAATACCACCACCTGCGACAACTACAACTTCAAAACCCCCTTGTTTAACTCCTGAAGGGAACCAAGGACAATGTATCAGTGTCTACTCGTGTCCAGATGTATTAAATTTGATGAAGCCACCAGTATCGGACCAAAAGATTCAATACGCGAGGAATTTAATGCAAGTATACAATAAAGACACAGATAGTACCAAAATTCAATGTGTAAGAAATTTCATAGAAGACACTTTATATACAATAAGCACAAACATTTCAAACCTTATTCCCTAGAAGGATTAAGCAGCGTATTGGATTGCACAATTTTTTTCTTTATCTTCGTTGAGTACTCAAAACAATCTAGTTAAGACTAGGTATTACTTACTTTAGTATTGCCATATTTTTAGCATTAGACAAACCTTCATTAAACTTTTGTCACGACAAATTAAGCATATATTCGCCATTATTTCCTTCAAGTATCACTTGTAAAGTTTTTTTTATGAAAATGTACTTTATCGTCAGATGTGCTGGTGCAGATACGTACAGTGTGTGTTGCGGTCCACTACCAACGTTTATTGAAGAATCAAAAGACCGTGTGAATCCAGAATCTAATCTACTGCCGGACCCCAAGACTGAAGCCTGTGGAGTCGACGCTAATGTTGGTGGCGATAGAATTATTGGTAAGTTTAATTTAATGAAAGATAAAACCAATACGAAAAAGCGATGTACATTTAGAGAAGTATTAAAATAGGAATAAATGTTACGCGATTAGCCTCCGGTTTCTGAGGCACATTTAGCGGTAGTTTATCTATTAAATGGCGTTTAAACTCATATAAAAACGCTGTTGAAAAGATAAAATACCGCTAAATGTACCTCAGGAAACCGGGAGTAAGAAAGAATTTATAATATGTTATTAATTAATTAACTTATATTATCAATTACTATGCCACAAATAGGTTAATTAAATGATATTATCAATTTGTATGTTATGAATAATTAATTATATTATGTTATTTATAAAATAATGTTTACATTACATGTAATTGTTATTAAGAAAAGTAGACAAACATCATACAAATGCAGAATTAAAAATAAATGGACATATTTTCTGAAGAAAATTTTGTTTGGGAGGAGACCCTTGTCCAGCAGTGGAACAGTAATAGGTTAAAAAAAGAAAAAAATTCTCCCTAATAAAAAGATCTTGACTTTTAGGAGGTGCACCGGCAGCAGTAGACCAATATCCATGGATGGCAATAATCGAATACGTCACACAAAGGACACCGCAGTTGCTTTGTGGTGGAGCTCTGATCAGCACTAGATATGTTCTCACTGCTGCCCATTGTGTTACTGGCGAAGTGTTGTCTGTAGGAACACCGTAAGTGTAATCTGCTACTACGTATTCTATACATCGAAAATAATCGAAATACTTCTTGTAATATGGGCCTTGGTAGATAGGCTTAAGTATTTACTTATTTTTTAATGTGGTCTATTTATAATGAAAGATGTTTGCTCAATCAAAACACGGCACGATGCGTTTTTACTGTGCAAACTGCGCTTCTCAAGCCTGTGTGACCATTAGGTACAGGAAAACATACAAAGATTTTTACCTCACTGATGTTTAAAAAACCATATAATAAATTAATAAGTAAATGAATATAATCATACAAATGCGTCGTCAATGGTCATCTCAGTTGTGAGCAACATAATTGTTTAACGCATTAAGTTGATTGTTATAGCTAAGGCAATATTTTATTCTCTTATATATCAAAAACCAAATGTCGGACACAACATTAAAATCCAAATATGATCTAAATGCGCTGAAACGTGATCACCAACACAATTAAATCAGGACCAAATCAAAGTAACGTAAATAATAAAATGCAAAACTATACTCGGGCCATTTCAAACGTGCAAAATAAGTTATGTCATTTTATTGAAGTCCCTCTCTCGCACTTACACATTGTCAAATTCATTTCATTCTTTTGATTATGACGTAGTTCGCACTTTTGTAACGGCCTGATAGTACTTCAATCATCAATAACTTTGAAGGCAATTCGTCCGTCTGGGAGAATACGACACTACTCACGAGGGTCCCGACTGTGCACCAGTAGACGGCGGTGGTGAAGACTGCACCGATGGAGCGATCAAAGTGCCGATTGAGAAGACAATACCTCACGAACTGTACGGCACTGGGCAGTTTATGAGAAGGAACGATATCGCTTTAATACGAATGGCCCAAAGCGCACCTTTTACAGGTAAACAGCGAATTTAGTTATCGATCTTAAGAATATTGTGTTTCTGTTTTTCTCACGTGGGACTTTCCGTATATAAGTGATGATTTGTATGCGTTTTACCGGTTGGTGTTTTATTATATTTTAGGAGCATCTTCTTTATTCACCAAGCACCAATAAATGGAACATTTTTATACAAAACTAATGTCTTCTTAACTATGTATTTATTATATGCCGCACTTGGCCAGTCCCCCCACCCCCCGTCTGGGAGGAGAACCTTGCCCAGCAGTGGGACACTAATGGGTTCAAAAAACCTATTTACTTATTGTTCTTTTAGATATCTATAACAAAAACTACATGAATTAAGCAAACAAATCATAAAATAAATATATTAAAAATTGCACTTTTATTTCTGCAGATTTCATCCGCCCCATATGTCTTCCGTCTGTAGACATGACTCTACGAACTACACCATTCAACATGTCTGTGGCTGGCTGGGGAGTCGTCAGCGTGGTACAAAACAGCAGTCCAATAAAACTACACGTTCAATTACCTTTTGTGACACAAGAGGTACTATTGCAATTTATTTTTTGGACTAGGATAAGGCCTTTGAGACCATATCCAATGATTTTACTTAATAATAAGACTTCATACAAGTTAATCTGTTGCGACATTTAATAACACATACTAACAAAAAAAAACTCAACTAATTCTATCCAAAACTCGATATAATAATCAGTACTTAAATTAACTTACTGCTTAAAATTATGGTGTCACACAGGGGCTTAATTTGGGTCCTTTTATAAAATGTACTTATAAATTTTTTATTAAATATTTCTTTGCAGAAATGTCAACGGGCATACGGATCCAGTGTAACATTATGGAAAGGTCAACTATGCGCGGGAGGTGAAAAAGACAAAGACACATGCAAAGGGGACTCTGGAGGACCTCTAATGTATCAAAATGGGAGGACTTACGAAGTCATTGGAGTCGTCAGTTTTGGCCCAATTCCTTGCGGCTCGGAGAACGTACCGGGAGTTTATACTAATGTTTACGAATACATCTCTTGGATTAGAAGTAATATCGTAGCCTAATTCTTATGTTTTTTTTTTTTCAGTATCATATTGATAATTCTGATACATTTTTGTTACAATAAAAATGTATTTTAACTTAACTGAATCATTTAACAGATATTTTTTATTTTCCCGTTTCCACTTGTTGAAGTATGAGTCACATACCATAGCGTAAGTACTTATCAAAACATGTTGATGACATAAAATACCTACAAATATTCGCTATAAAGATTGTATTAAAATAATGTATTTAACGAGCCGTTTTGCATTAACACAATAATCCAATTGATTTTAGGTAGAAAATAAACCAACGATTCGTGTATTTTTGTGAATTTTTGTATTTTTCGTATCAATAAAGATACTAACAATATACTTATATATAAATTTGCGTGTTCTTTATTTATAAAATACCTGACCGTAATCAATTGACGATTTAAGATATTTTAGTGGGTATATCCCCAGCATTAAAAGGTATATTGGTTTTATACGAAGGTTTATTTCAAGTTTTTATTATTAAGCATTTACCAGAGTGTGTATATTCGTACTAAGTGGAGTTTTTAGTCTACCTCTATGGAAAAAGCTATAAATTCATGGTACCGCCGTGACAAACGGCCTTTTTTGAAGAGATCGCCAATATGATGTGTAATTTTTATGATTCTCGATATATCTAGTAGGTGACATTCTGACACCTATTTCACAAATATGAAAAGTAGTCTACCTATTTATACAAATATTTTCCCTATAGAGCTGCTCTGCATCATAAAAATATTTGACACTCCGTCAATGACATTGGAGGTGCAGCCGGTTTTACTTTATATCCAAAAACATAGCAAACAATATTGTCCCCTATTTTTGAAAAAAATAAGGGTGATAGTAGCAAGTCTAGCCTGAGAGGTATTTTTGTAAAATGTGTTAGTGATAGTTTACTATTAAAGAGGAGAGGCCTCAATTTCTGATCAGAATTCAATCGGTACTGATTCAGTAAAGAGGTGTCGCGTGTGCTTTGGTGTTCTGTGTTTTTGGGCAAAATGTTTAATTTAAATCATTTAAAATTAGCAACAACATTGATTTTGTTAAATTGTGTGATACAAAAACGTAAGTTTTACTTTAAATTTCTTTCTAGTGTAAGTTAAATTAATTATCTATTTGGGGCCAGTTTCACACTTTATAAATAAGTGTCGAATTACATGTATGAAAAACCTGTTCAAAACCCATCAAATAAGCTACCGTGATAACGTTGATACCGAGTCTTAACATTTATACACATAAACAACATCTAATTATTTAATTAAGCACTATATTGTTACAAAAAAACCTAACCTAAAATTTGATTGAAAGGAGCAAATCCACTGAATCACTACGAGCTGGTTAGAAATTAAACATTAAAATTACACTTCACTCAGATCTACAGAAAAAGATATCTGTCTGCGTCATAAAAATCCAAGCAATAGTAACTGATTCAATGTGCAATAAACAAAAAGTAAATAATGGTATAATGTGCCCGGTAAATCGCAAAAGGCTCGCCCTCTATTAAATGTGACTAACAATGATATTGGCAAAACGTGTATGTGTTTTAAACACCTCTGCTACACCTCTGGATAAAGGCGTGATCGTAATCTTCAGCTGCATCTACCCTAGGATAGTCGAGCACAAATTCCTTCTAAAAAACACGCTCGTTTGAGTCTCTTTGTCCACACTACATAAATTTGTGCTCGGCTTGGCTCCTCTAGCGTAGACGCAGCTCAATAATGTAAAATATATGGCAGATAATTTTGGCGTATCCAGTTCACCGAGCTATGGGGCAACGAAGGCGAAGTGTGCATCTACTCTGTCAGTGCTTCCACCAGACCCTAGCAGTGGTTGCTGTGGTATTGGCAGCAGTGTGGGCAACAAGATCTATGGTAAGTCATTACAATAGGACAGGAGTTTCCAACCTTTTCTTAGTCCGTGACCACTTTTATATTATTCTTGTTAGCAAGGACCACTATGTAAGTATATTAAAAATAAAGTTTAATAATTATCCTAAAAATTATAAATTTTAAAATCATACCACTGGTTGGGAGCCACTGCAATAGAATGATAATGTCGCCTCTGTGACGCACTGGTTAAGGTGGTTTGATTCCCACACGCAGCAAAATTAAATATTTGTGCGATCCACAAATAGTAATTTTGAGTCTGGTTCCCAGACCCCGTGACACGAGACAACTTGTAATTTTTGAGATCACTTAAAGTCTCAAAAATCATTGTTTTCATTAAAACAACCGATAGCCACTATATATTTGCCTTTATAAGCAGGAAAAGGCTCAAATTACTAAGGTAAAGGTAAAAACCCCTGCCTAAATTGGTTTGATTCATATAAACGTCTGGCACAATGCTTGTCTGATTGAATGACAAAGATGTGAGAATTTATTCGCTAAACCTGGAATATTATATTTTAATCAAAAAATATACAACAGCCAGCCAAAATATTTATGTATATTAAAAATTATCCAACAAACTTTTAAACTTATATATTACTAGCTGACCCGGCAAACGTTGTTTTGCCATTTAAATTAAAATACAAAAATAGTGTCGCTAAGATGTACGAAAATTAGACGTTGGCAGATTCTCACACCGATTCTCATGAAATGGTGTGAGCATATTGTACTCAATATGCTCAGAAAATTTTATGAGAATCGGTCAAGCCGTTTCGGAGGAGTACTATTAGCTAAGATTGTGACATGGAAAATTTATATACAAGATTTAAGATTTATTTTAGATTATAAATTAATGTATGTGTGAATCTAGGTGGTGAAGATACGGCAATAGACGACTATCCGTGGTTAGCACTTGTTGAGTACGAGAAAGATGGAAAAACGAAGACTCCCTGTGGTGCATTCCTCATCAGCGGCCAGTATGTCGTGACTGCAGCCCATTGCGTGGTTGGTGAGGTGGTTGAAAAGTATGGTAAAATGTTAGTATTTATAGTATTATTATTTTATGACTAGCTGCCCGCGCAATTTCGCTTGCGACACATAAGAGAGAATGGATCATAATTTTCCCCGTTTTTGTAACATTGTTTACTGGTAATCTGCTCCTATTGGTCGTAGCGTGATGATATATAGCCTATAGCCTTCCTCGATAAATGGGCTATCTAAAATTGAAATAATTTTTCAAATAGGACCAGTTCCTGAGATTAGCGCGTTCAAACAAACAAAGTCTTCAGCTTTATAATATTAGTATAGATAAACATAAGCTTGAGAGTTGGAAGCAGTAAGTTAATATTCATGTCTATTGTAGGAAAAGTATACGATTCGGAGAATACGACACCAGCCACGAGGGACCAGATTGCAAGGAAGTTGAAGGCGGCGGTAAAGACTGCACCGACGGTATCACTAGCATTCCAGTAGAGAAGTTTATAGTGCACTCGGAATACGATGTCAATTCAAGACAGAGACAGAACGATATTGCTTTGATTCGGCTGGCAAATATGGCACCCTACACAAGTACGTAAAATAATAAATTATACAACATTTTTGCTTAACGTCGGGTAAACTAATAAGGTAGTCTAAACTTTAATTTTTAGTCGCATTTAAGACCCGTTGTATTATAATATTAAATATTTTTGCTATCGCGGCCACTCTGACTGACACAGTGGTTAAGGTCACCACGTACCATTGCGTCGAGAGGTGGTGGGTTCGTGTCCCATACAGAACAATAATTATTTGTGCGATCCACAAATGATTGTTTCGGGTCTGGTTGTGCTTTGTGTCCGTTGTTTGTATATTTGTAAAAGTTACTGCGAATAACAAGAGCAAATATTCTTAGTGCGCGACTTGTATTTAAAAAATATAAAAATAAACAAAATACGTAGAGGCTTTGGTCAACTCATCCCGCTTGATCTCATCCCGCGGGATGAGTTGTCCTAGTACAATTTTTGAATCGGACAACTCATCCCGCTGATATATTTTACGATTTGTACAGACTTGAAAAAAAGTGGTTCACGCGCATTAGGGCTAATTCTCAGTGTGGCAACCGACTCGCTATTACTCAATATGGCCACTGCCCCTTTTGGCTACTTCTGAATAGAGCTACTTCTTAAAATTCGGAATTGATTACGGAAGTAAGTACTACTACTAAGTCTAGTCAACAAGTTTAAAAAAAAGATGTTTTATTTCTTAATAAGTGTCCCAACATATATAATAGTCCCCGCGACACAAGAGCAATTCTTAGAGCGGGAGTTGTCCTTTCGAATCCCACCCGGGACATCTTTGTGTGATGAGCACGAGTATTTGTTCTGAGCCTGGATGTCAATGTATCTATTTAATTATGTATTTAGATATACATATATAAGTATGTTCATCAGTCATTTGGTTACCATAGTACAAGCTCTGCTTAGAATGGAATCAAATGACAGTGTGTGAGTTCAATGATATTTATTTATTTATTTAAAAATAAAAAAAATAAAATATATCGATAAATAAGTGAGTAATAATATTCATTTAACATTTTTGAATAAACAGCTTATAACACAAAAATAATATTTATTTAACCTCATCTCCTACTGTAATAAACTTAAGACCACATTTATAGCAACACTTTTGTTCACGAATGTACAAATATTTCAAATAATACAGTAGATTTTTACCTTTTCTTTAAAGCGGGATGAGTTGACTAAAGAAAAATAATAAAAATATTAATGTGGACAACTTATCCCGCGGGATAAGTTTTAAGTGGGATGAAATGACCAAAGCCTCAACACATAATAATACATAAGTATACAGCTTTGATGTAAATTTTAAATAGAGGTTACTGAAGACAAACTTGGGAATAGTATGACTCGAGAAATAATAATATTTTAAGCTACATATAATTTGTGTATTTCAGATTTCATTCGTCCTATATGTCTTCCGAAAACGGATATGACTTACAGAACAGACCCATTCGAGTTGATAGCAGCTGGCTGGGGTGCTCTTAACAGCACACATAGAACTAGTCCTATAAAGCAACATGTAGTCTTACCTTTTGTACAACAAGAAGTAAGTTAAGACCTTTAATTCTTTAGTAATAAATGGATCCTATAAAAAAGGCTCCGCTGTCTGCCTGACTGCCTCCAGGCTGTATCTCATAAACTGTGATATTTAGAAAGCTGAAATTTTCACAAGTGATGAATTTCCGTTGGAGCTATAATAACAGATATAATAAAAATCAAAAAAGAATATTAAGGGGGGTCTTCATACAATAAACGTGTTTTTTTTAACCTATCAGTTGCAAATAATTGACCGAAATAGTTCTGATTTTAAATACATAATAAACTTTTATTTTCAGAAATGCCTTCAACCCTACAAATTATTTAAAGTGAATTTACAAAGGGGGCAAATTTGTATTGGAGGTGAAGCTGGCAAGGACTCTTGCAAGGGCGACTCCGGAGGGCCTTTAATGTACCAAAACAAAAATATATACGAAGCTATTGGCGTCATCAGCTTTGGTGCGAATCCTTGTGGTTTAGAGAACTTTCCCGGAGTTGGTGTTAACGTTTTTGAATATATTCCCTGGATTACGAGCAATATTACTCCTTAACTTAATTTTTTTTAGCGTAAGATCTGTTCTTCCTTGTTTTTTCCTTAGATAGGATAGAATTCAGGTGATACTTATACATTATTTCAAATATTTTTATGAATTTTCAAATAATTGCTTGAATTAAATTCTCATAATTATATTGTGTATTTAGGATTGTAATAATATGATTGTGTTTCAATGCATTTATTATTATTTAAACTGTATTAAATATTTTTACACTTATCCTGGATATTTTTCTTGAGGCCATTTTGTCTAAATTTCAGCACTACAATAACGAAAATATCAATGATTACACATCAAACGACCAATCGTCGATTGACTACGATTAACTAACTCATTCGAGAAATTAAAAATAAACAGAAGGTATCATTATAACTAATTCTAATAACGAACTCAAAAATTAATTAAAGGAAAAGACAAAATGAGTCAATACATTTAGTAAACAGTATTATAGAAAAACATTACATAATAACATTTTTTTGTTACTGTACGTCCTAATGAATGAGCTACCTAGAAAGTACTTTTATAGGTACCAAACTACTAACTAGGAGATGAGTCCATCAAAAAATAATAAGAAATAACTATAGACTCCTGTTTACCAATATGCATATAATAATGCATTGCGGAAACTTGTAGTATAAGTACTGCATAACGAGTAACAAATAAACTATTTATATAAATTGATAAGGTTACAGGAACACATTTTCCTGCATACTATTTATTATCTATTATAGCAAAGGACTTTGACATAAATATAGAAAAATCAACTATGGGATATTCCAAGTTGCATGTGAAATCACCCGCTATACTCGTCTATTAAAAACTTCAGTTCATAAACATTAACAAAACAACAAGATTAGACTTTATCGACATAAAAATAAGGTTGATAATAGTTTGAACTTTTCTAAGTTCTATGGGTAAGCATGTGAGGATAATATGTTTCATATTAAAGAAGGTGATTATAGCATCTTTTGTTCATAATTCAACCGGCAGCCGTCCGGTGAACAAGTGTCTAGTTTAAAGTGTTTTTTGTGATATTATTAAAGATGTATAGAATATTATTCCCTGTTCTTATCACGTTCTTCTGTGTGGTCAATGGACGTAAGTAAATTTTTGTGTTAATTAGAGGTCAAGGATACATTATATTTTTAATTAGCATTAGAATTGTTGTCTACAAAGAAAACGATATCTTTTTTATAAATCAAAGTTTTGGTTACAAATTATTATTTTATTTGATCACGAGGTCAGCTTTTGAGGCAAAAAGTTCTTGCGTAGATTTTTTTTGGTGTCCAATACTTACTTGTATTTATCAAATAACAAAATATATGATAGTACGATCAAGTTTCCCAATAAAAAGTCAAAACTACTTTCTTTGTCTAGTTTAAGTAAAGAAAGCTGTAACAATATAGACATACAATAAATAAGAAACTAATGGCATGACTTAAGTGACGTCTAGATTGGGAAAAACTCCAATAATTTTTCCCCATATCCGTTTAACAAGAATCATTCTATCTTACAAAAATTTTAACCGTTTCAGTTTTGCTTTTGAATCCTCCCCTAGTGTTTTAACAAGAGTCTGTATATTTCTATTCGCCTTGGTTCATATTTTTTATAACTGGTCTCACTACTGAATATGTGGGCATCCAGACACCTCTGTGTAACTAAATTTCATCACATTCTGTCCATCTTTCCACCCATCATCCAAAAGACAGAAGTAAAATCGCGACTTGTGTACTTAAAGTACTAAACTTGCCTTCGTTTGCAGAAC
The DNA here is from genome assembly GCF_050436995.1 of Anticarsia gemmatalis. Classification (NCBI taxonomy): domain Eukaryota; kingdom Metazoa; phylum Arthropoda; class Insecta; order Lepidoptera; family Erebidae; genus Anticarsia; species Anticarsia gemmatalis. The sequence continues at coordinate 1,880,452 of NC_134767.1, read as the reverse complement.
AAGAAGCATGCACAGCAGCAAGTGGTGGTAGAGGAGTATGCAAGGTAGTGCACGAGTGCCAACCTTTATTAGCAATAATAAACAAACGAGACAAGTCGCCTGAAGACATAAGTCTGCTGAAACGATCGCATTGTGGCTTCTTCGGAAATACACCTACTGTGAGTATTGCACTATTTTTCAAATTGATATTTCTACTAGAGGCCGCCCGCGACTTCGTCCGCGTGGAGACCCTTCCCGTGTAAATCCCGATCCCTCGGGAACTCCGGGAGAAAAAGTATCCAATGTGTTATTCTGGGTGTTCAGCTACCTACATACAAAATTTCATTTCAATCGGTTCAGTAGTATTTCCGTGGAATAGTAACAAATATCCATACATACATATTATTATGTACATTCTCACAAACTTTCGCATTTATAATATTAGTAGGAGAAGTAGGATTGACACATTAGTTAGAAAGTCGTTTAAGAAAGTAAGGAACATTTACATGGACTGTATATTGCTTAAAAAACATAAGGTCAGATTTTTGTCATTTGTCATGCGGCCAGAAGTCAGTGATTAACACAAAAAATACATTCTTACTGAGAAAGATTTAGGTATCCAATCAATTACAATTTTGTTTATATTAGGTAAAAATGTATAATATTTTTGCTTGACTGCCCAAACGTGTATTTTGTTAATTGATAAATAAACCAAATCAAATGTGTTTGGGTACAAAATACTAGTCGATATCTACTGGGATTCGCATGTACTCAATATACCGGTTTCCTGACCTTCAAGACCAGTTGCACCTGTTTTAGGTCCAGAAAACGATACCGCAGTGTGTATTTTAATCAGCTATTAAATGTTGTACTTCATGTAGCCGAGTGGTATAAATTGACACCTCCCACGCAAGTGGTCGCGACACTGAGTTCATTAGAAATATTAATCACTCCTCCCGTACTTACGTAATACACTTATCCCGTGAACGTGCAACAAAAAGTCCCCAACCCGAAATTGGCGTGGTGGTCTCAAGGCCCAACCCCTCCCTTTTTGGAAGAAGACCCTTACGTAGCAAAGAGCCATTCACTAGATTAAAAAAAACTTTATATTGTTAAAAGGAGTCAAGAAATTTCAATTTATGGTAATTCTTTCAGGTATGCTGCCCAGAGCAAACCGACCAGCCAAAACCCGACACATCTTCATGCTACACTCCTCAAGGGAAACCAGGGAAGTGTGTCGGTTTATACTCCTGCCCGGACATAGTTGGTTTGCTGCAGCAACCCGTCGCGAATGATAAAATGCAATACGTTCAGAGATCCAAGTAAGTTTTACATAGTCTTACCTGTCAAAAGATATTTAATTTTAGTCTAATGCTGTCACTGGTGAAGATTATTGTAAAGATATAATATATGAGTCTATCAGAAATTTTGTGATGCAAATTTTAATGCATCACAAAATGTAGTCACTTTTCAATAATTTTCGTCGTCATTTTATTAGTACTTAATAACAAAGATATGTGAAATCAATGTTTCATGGAAAGTTGAACAAAACATACAATTGAGTAATAAATGTACCATGAAAACTTCGAACAATGATACGAAGCAAACAATCTGTGGTACTCCAAAAAGTTGATAAGTTCAAAAATATTCTAGAAGTATTCATACAATAACAAAATAAGGAAATAAAGACGAATATATTTTTTATTCCTAAAAAAGTAAAATGATAAACGCCAAGAATTAGGTATCACCAAATAACTTGCTGTCACATAAACGTGTATTTTATATGAGGAAAAAACTGCAATATCTCAATAACCAGATATGGGAAGGTCAAGGATTTTCCCAATTTAACTGGTATTTATTTACCCAACCCGCACTTGGCGTGCGTGGTGTACTTAAGGCTTATTTCCTCCCTCATTCTGGGAGGATTCTGTTGGACTTTAACCTTTCGTATGCTTAGTAGCAGATCTGATCCACGTACGCTAATTGCTAGGGAGCAGATCTGAACGAATCCCGGCGAATAAAAATCTCTGCGGCGTAATATTTCCCGCGCGTAGACATTCAATGGGGGGGACATCGTTGCGCATACGAAAGGTTAAGAGGCTATTATTTAACTGATATTTATTTTTCAGATGCGACGGTCCAGAACAATACAGTGTATGTTGTGGCCCAGTACCATCTTTCCCGTTAAAGAGAGGCAATTGTGCCGATTCTCTGTCAGCGTTCCCTCCAGAAAGTTCAACTGGATGCTGCGGCATTGACAGCAGAAACGGCAATAAGCTTTACGGTAAGTTGGTAGTTAAATGCACAGTAAAAAATATTTAAATAAGTATATATAACTCAAAGGTGACTGACTGACATAGTGATCTATCAACGCCAAACCACTGGACAGATCGGGCTGAAATTTGGCATTCAGGTGTTATGACGTGACATCCGCTAAGAAAAGATTTTGAATCAATTTTACATCCAAGGGGATAAAATAGGGAAGGAAAGTTTGTATGAAAATTATGTCTTAAACAGACAAGCTATGCGGGTATAAGCTAGTTTAATATATGACCTCAGCAATTGTGAGTCATAAGTACCTATAATTATGCAAAGCGCCATTTATGCAGATTCTTATTAATATCTCCTATCTGGCTTAACAGTCTCATACTCTGCTATATTTCGAGTAATTTACCTATTCAATAATGTGATATTCCCATGACAGCTTAAACACATTACTTCCCCGTTTATTATAAATACACTTATTATAATGGAGTTTAATGGAGCTTATTAAAATAAAATCTATACTAATATTATAAAGCTGAAGAGTTTGTTTGTTTGTTTATTTGTTTGTTTGTTTGAACGCGCTAATCTCGGGAACTACTGGTCCGATTTGAAAAATTATTTCATTGTTAGACAGCCTATTTATTGAGAAAGGCTATAGGCTATATAACATCACGCTACGGTCATAAGGAGCGGAGTAGCAACGAAAAATGTTACAAAAACGGGGAACATTTTGACTCATTCTCTTAGGTGACGCAAGCGAAGTTGCGCGGGTCAGCTAGTAATGATATAAAAATTACGCTTAATATTTCAAGCAAATGATTGCAAACATGTTTAATAACCAGTTATGGCTAATCTACATATATTATGTATATAAATAATAATATAATAATATACAAATAACGGAAACGCATAACATTTGAACAAATGCCTACGTCATAACATGTTACATTTCAGCCCGACCCGCACAGTGGTTTGGGCTGTGCGTTGCTAGATCACTATGTCAGTCAGTCACTTTCGAGTTATATAACTATCGAGATGATCTGGAACACGTCATTTATTCCTTTTTGTGCTAGTAAATATCAATAATATGTACTTATATTAATTGTACGTCATTAGGTGCGGAATTGACTGAAATCGACGAGTATCCGTGGACGGCTCTCATCGAGTACGTACAACGTGGAAGTGTGAAGTTACTGTGCGGTGGATCCCTCATCAGCGCCAAATATATCCTGACCGCTGGACATTGTGTTATTGGAGAAGTTCTCATATATGGCATACCGTGAGTATTGTTGTCAATTCAAAGTGATTCACCTTTTATGTGAAAAAAACGCACACTAGTTTCGTAGAAAACATTGCCAAGTATTTTGTGCTAGCATATATTCACTTGAAAATGTCGATATAAACAATATTGTTGTTAAATATTAAAGCTTAAAAGACTAATATTCATTAATCAAACTTTTTTTGGGTTTTTTAGACATAGAAGCAGGGCAATGACTTCTCTTTTTTTTATTCATCTATCACTATCTAAAACTATCTGAGGTTAATCTTTTTAAAAATAATAATAAGGCCCTGTTTTATCTTCTGTATAAGTATTGGTTAGCTCCTTAGGAGGGACTGTTATCACTTTAACTATCAGATATATTATTCGACACTTATCTATAAGACGTGAAGCACTCCCTTATTCTTTTGCGGATGACTAAATTGTAACTGTTTATAGGAGAACCGTCCGTCTGGGAGAATACGACGCTACCCACGAAGGTCCCGACTGCACGCCCGTCGCAGGCGGCGGTCAAGACTGCAATGAAGGAGTTACTAGAATACCTATTGATAAGACTATCCCTCACCCAGAGTACAACCCAGCGTCTACACAGAAAAGAAATGACATCGCTTTGATCAGGATGAGACAATCAGCACCTTTCACTGGTGAGTATGATTTTATAATAGTTAAAAACATTATTTTTACACTGGCTCATGACAATCGTAACGCCCTTTTTTAAACCCAAAATTAATCGTAAGAGAGAGTGAGAGAAAGAACTCTCACTTCATTATCATTTTTAATTTCTTTAACTGCAATAAAATAACTTCATCCTGAAAAAATAGTAACTTATGCAGCAAAAAATCAATGAATAACGAAATGAAGCCTGCTGAATTTCTCATTACAACCAAGCATTTAAAATAATTACATTTTCTTATTTCAGATTTCATCCGTCCAATATGTCTCCCAACTATAGACGTGACTCGCAACAATTTCCCCTTCAACCTAACTGCGGCCGGTTGGGGAGCGATCAGTGACAGAATCAGAAGCAGCGCTGTGAAGTTGCATCTCCATCAACCTTTTATTCCGCTTGATGTGAGTTAGCTTTTAGAAATCGATAAGACTTTTGACACTTTTGACTATGAGTATTTTCTTAATATTGACATAAAGATTTCTAAGAGAGTTGTATTAATAATAGACGTGGTATTCAATAGTATATCCAATTTAATTAAAAATAAAACAAAGCACACGTTAATGAAGCTATGACTTGAAATCATTGTTCTAACAAGGGACTTCTATATCCCCTGGCTAAATTTGTCTTATCTAAAAAAACCTACAAATGCAATTTCTTTTTACTTGTTTTTCCGATAGATTGTTATATCAATAAAAATTATACTTTTGTTTGTTTTTCCTATAGCAATGCCAAAAAGCCTACACAGCTCTGAACGCAAGGGACGCCGTGACATTATGGAAAGGACAGCTGTGCGCCGGAGGTCAGAAAGGCAAAGACACATGCAAGGGAGATTCAGGAGGACCTCTCATGTATGAAAACGGCAGATTTTATGAAATAGCTGGCGTCATCAGCTTCGGCCCGAAACAATGTGGAACGGAAGACGTGCCTGGAATAGGAACAAATGTCTATGAATATGTTTCTTGGATTACAAGCACTATTGTCCCTTAGTTTTATATACTTGATGAAATTGTAAATATAATTTATGCAACATGCAATAAATTAAACAAAATTATGATCTTTCGAAATCTGCTGCGAGCTGTTCTTCATACCAGCAGATGGTTTTTAGACATAAAATATCATTTTAAATAAATTTTACATATCAACTATGTCGAGATTTTTTGGTAATTATTGTTTTCACTGAAATCACATTCAGCGATCAATTTAATTTTATTTTGTAGCCAACGTCTTGCCATTGAAAGATTATAGCAATACTCAATTACTCACGAATACAATACAAGTTTCTTTGATCTGATGAATTTGTAAATTTACTAAAAATCAAGTCATTAGTATATAAAATAATGTCATGATTAGAATTAGTAATAAATATGTATTTAAGAATAAGCTATATAAAATAAATTATAAAATTTTAAGCTACAACTTTGTTTGTTTTCAAATAAAAACCTGTTAACCAATTGATTGAAATAATTCATACATTCCTTTACAAAACAATAACTGCTTATAAGCTTTAGCATTATTTCGTAAAGATGATTTTTTACCACACTTTATTGAGAAAATCATAACTAATAATGGATAAAGCGATCAGGAAAGTTAAGATAACTTTGATTTTGTTCATCTTTTAAATACAATTTTTTACACTGGGTGTGGTCTGTTAGATAGGTGTCAGTTATAAGTTGAGCCGACAGACAGCAGGTAAACAAACTTGATCATTATAAATCTCGTGTAGATACGAAATCAGAATCACGTTAGGTCAGAAATTTAGGTTCATAACATTAAGGTTTTTTGAATATAACAAGGTTTTTTGTTTTGTAAAATGAGAAAACAACATAAAACAAATTGCTAACGATTGCAGGGTATGCCAGAACATCACCGAATGAAAGACTCGAATAGCAGATTATAAAAATCTACATTAATAGATTCAATTCCAATGTTTATACAAAAAAATATTTAAATAATACGTAGGGAATTCCCAAAAACAAGTTTAGTTTGTTGACCTCCAGACAAATTGGCTATCGTCAATAAATAATGTAGTAGCTAATGTACCTGATAAGCTAACCAATGCTTATTCAGAGGTGGTAAAACCCGCCATAGTTTTATTAAATACAAGTCTACATACATACATACATACACACACACACACACACATACATACCTGCATACATACCTACATACATAATTTCACGCCTTTTTCCCATAAGGGTAGACAGAGACCAAAGAACGCCACTTGGTACGATCCTTACAAACTTCCAATGCCTCACTCTCAGTAAGGAAAGGCCGTCTTCTATTGAGTTTTGCATCCAGACATAACAAACAATAAGACATTTTACCAGAGGTTAAACAATATCTCAAAGATCAATAAATCACTATGATTTACGGCTTTTTTGAAGGAGTGTTAAAACATATTTTCCTTAGCAACATAATATTAGGTATATTTTTTTTGTATTTACAAAAGACATTTATTTCATCTAATACATAGGTATCCTAGCGAACTAACAGATAGAACAAAAATTTTTTTTATAATTCTATATATTATTATATACACACAGAGTTCATTTCTGACTCAAAACTTTTCTAACCTAGGTATATAATTCCACTGTAGTGCAAAGTTCTCACCCTAATTCCTCCATCTATCTCGATTCCCGTAATTTCCTTCCAGATAAGTGTTTCAACGTTTTCCTAGCTTACATTCATTGTGTGGCGACACATGCTCATCAATCTGGTTACATCCAAATAATTCATCAACCATCAATCAACATAGCTTTCATTCAATTATGTTGGAGTCGGCTTCCAGTCTCATCGGGTGCAGCTAAATACCAGTATTTTACATGGAGCGACTGCCTATCGGACCTCCACAACCCAGTTACCTGGGTTATAACGTGATGCGCTTCAGTAAGACTGGTTGTCAGACGTTGACTGACTACTGATAACAACTGGAAATGGTCTTCGAAAATGACAAACAACTCAACGACATAATAACATAAACAAGTTAAATAAAAAAATAAGGAGACAAATAAACACTCGTTATTCCGGTCTTTACTTGTAAGTTCATCTTGAACTATATCAACTAATGACATATGTAATGTTTAGATTATAAAGATGAGAATCGCTTGCAAGATATAGTGGTATATTACAGTGTGTTGGTCTGTAGACTATTAAAGCCGATGCTCAATACGGCTTTAGCTCATTATACTACCGGCTTACCTTAAGAGCAGACCGTTTTCGAAAAAATATATTTTTCCTTAAAAAATGTTTTTAATAAAATTATTATTTATTTGTTCTGCAATATGCTGTGTCGCCAATGGAGGTAAGATTTTTTTTATTTGTTTTTTAGTTGCACGGTCAAGTAGGATGTATGAGGAAAATGTGTTGTTTATATTATTTAAAATGCAAATAATAACAAGATCGTGACTTCATCGGCTCTAAGGCAACATACATTAAATACAAATAATAATATTGTATTTGTTACTGAGACATCCCAAGAACATATTTACCGAAATAAAAACTGCCTCCGTAAGGCAATGGTTAAGTTTACCACGCCGCTACCATTGCGTCGGGAGGACGTCAGTTCGATTTCTTCAGGGAACAAATGTTATTTTTGAGATCTACAAATAGTTGTTTCGGGTCAGGTTGTACTTTGTGTCCGTTGTTTGCATATTTGTAAAGGTCCCCACGACATCATAAAAGGATATCTTAGTGCGGGACTTGTCTTTTTAAAAAGAAATAAAAAAAATGAAAAAGTTAAGGAGCAATATTTTATACAAACATAAAATCACGTCTTTTCCCATAAAGGTTAAGAGATATCAAACAACGCCCATACTCTGAAAAATAATGTTTTTAATTTGATTGCCTTGATAAGTCACAGGTTAGAAACATTTTGGTAATAAGATTTAGATTAAAAACATTATTAGCAAATAAACGACTATTACTATTACTATTAGTTCCAATTTACATAACAAAGTAAAATAAAATATCTACACAAACTTTCCTCATTAAACAGGTTGCACGACGTTGTGTGTGATAGGTAACAGGTTTGACGCCCAAACACGAATAATTTGATTTTAATGATATTTTTAATTTTTTGTAAACCGTAAAGTATCAAACTATTATACAAACGCACTAAATCAAATTTAATCTAGATTTGATATTTATTCAATTAATTATATATGACAAATAAATAAATATAATAGAAGCAATCGAAGTTTGTAAGTATAGTCTCCAAGTGGCGTTTTTTTATCTGTGCCTACCCCTATGGGAATGGTGTGTTAATAAGCTGATATAGTTACAAAGCTCTAAAAAATAAACAATTTAGGAATCCACAAAAAAATCCTTAGGTCAAATACTTTAACCCGAGGCTCAAACAAAATAAAAGCTATTAACAAAATCAATAACCTGGACTTTTAAATTCACTACCGACAACCAGTGTGGTCTCTAAACTTTTCAAGACACCAAAGAGACTTTAAAAAATATCTTAAATTGTGTGTCTCAATGCTGGGCAACGTCGTTCTCTCATTTTTGCAATTCTTATTAATTATTTAATTAATTTAGTCACTATTTTTTTTAGAACAAGTCAACTGTGCGAAAGAGGAGACGCCATTCCCACCTGATCCAAAGAGTGGATGCTGTGGTGTCAACGCTGCTGCCACTAGTAAGATCATAGGAAGTAAGTAAAAGTTAACTTCAAAATATTCTATATTATATTAACCATCATTGACCCTTAGGCCCGAAACTATGTTAAACGGACGCCTGTGCGGTCCCATCCCGTACAGAATTACTCCGTCACAGACACCCGCGCGAGCACTTGGCGCCGCGAAGGCAACTTTAAACTTAATGTTGGTCATTTTTTTCTAGACATCTTGTTTGACAAAAAGCAATCAGTTTTATGTTTTACGTTCAGTCTAATACAGTGCATACACTTCCTCTTGTATACAGTGTTCACGCCAGCCCTTACCACTCTCTAAATTTTTAGCGAAGCTACCAGAAATCAAAGACCGTCACCAATATCAGTCACCGATAAACCGAATTTATTTTTTCATTCATTTTCTTTAGATCAAACTCCGATAGACCAATACCCTTGGACGGCTCTTATCGAGTACGAAAAAGATGGTGAATTGAAGACACTTTGTGGTGGAGTTCTTATCAGCCGTCAGTATGTTATGACTGCTGCCCATTGTGTGACGGGATCGGCGCTGCAAGCCGGAACACCGTGAGTAACCATCAATATGACGGAAGATTCGTAACGTGAAAGGTTTCGGGTACTTTTCGGGTTTGGTCTTCTCTAATTTATATCAGAATATCTCTTAATAGTTGCACGGGCGTTTGGTAAAGTGCCCTATAAGTAGCCCTACAATAGCTTCGCCTCCAATTACATGGTAGTAACATTGTAAATGGCGGAAACGTGTATGTATTTTATACACCTCTGCCTACCACTCCGGGTATAACAAGCATTATGTTATGTATGTACCTAAGTGTGTGTGACCTCCGAAGCACAAAGACGCTTAGATCTATGGAATAAAATATCACCCTGTGGATATGTTTCTAAAGTATTTCATCGCCTTTTAGGAAAAGCATTCGTTTGGGAGAATACGACTTAAGTCACGACGGTCCGGATTGTATGAAAGTTGAAGGTGGAGGCGAGGACTGCACTGAGGGACCCACCAGTATTCCTATTGAAAAGATAATAGCACATCCAGAATACCGTGATAAGAAGAACGACATCGCTTTGATAAAGCTGGCACGAGTTGCTCCATACACAGGTAATATAAAATTAAGAAACTTTAAAGATATTAAGTCAGATATTAATACAATTATAAAAACCGGATTCTAATTGCAGTTTGATGATCTACGACGATGACAAATTTTCTCTCAGATATGTCTCACGTACTCGGTACTCTCACGTACTATTTTAAGTAAATTATACATTGTTTTTTCAGACTTCGTCCGCCCTATATGCCTCCCAACCACGGACATGACTCTCCGAACTGATAGTTTTAGGCTGACAGCAGCCGGCTGGTGGTCAAATGAAGGATCGAAGATAGAAGCAGCAAAGAAGACAGTTGATCTGCCATTCGTGAAACTAGATGTAAGTTAACTTTGATATGTCGATGAAATTTAAGCCTTCAACACCATGAAGTACAGTTTTTATTTATTTACAACAATAATGTAGGATATTATGAATTATGACAGCGGGTGATATATTAACTGTACAAAGTACTGCACATTTAAGTATGCAAAATAATAAGAAACTAACAAAGACATCTTCAAAACAATTGATATAACAGTCTTATTCAGTAACTAAAACTATGGTGTGCTCAAGGATGCTCATTTGGTCCTCACCTAAATGTGATAATATGAAATTATTATCTTTACAGGATTGTAAGAAACTTTATGAAAACCAACGAAGAGTGGACTTATGGAAGGGTCAATTGTGTGCTGGTGGTGAAAAGGACAAGGGTACATGCAGGGGCAGCGGTGGAAGTCCTCTGATGTTTGAAAACGGTAGGGCTTACGAAGCCATTGGTATCGTCAGTTTCGGCGCCTACCCCTGCGGCCAGGAAAACAAGCCTGATGTTTACACAAATGTGTATGAATACTTACCCTGGATTAAAAGTAACATTGTTGCCTAGTTTTTGTAATAAAATATTGAAGTTTCAATTAAATATTGAGAATATTACTTTGTTTTATTAAGTTGCACAAACATCGAAACAGTTTTTTCTTTCAATTCTACTCTAAACTTGGAAACTTGCATAGAAATTTTTAAACGGTCAAGAATTAGAATAAAATACTGATTATATACCTTCTTCACTATACGAACCAGTAAAATATTATAAATACTATCTACTTAATTTCTTATTACGAATAATGCAAAGGAGATTAATCACTTGCCCAGCTAGTTACTTCAGAAAAATACCAGTCACTGTGGTCCCGAGCCAGTGCAGCTTTTAGCAGTTTTTAAAACCTTCGCTTTCGATGCGTCCCGGGACAAAATAAACCTGTTTAACCTGTACAACTGTCCTGGATAGGTAACTAGATATGAGTCAACGACCTAGTGAAACAGAGTAACATTTGCACTTAATACATTTAAACCCGTATTTTGTTTACTCCTGTAGATAACCTAGACACCTGTTTTACCAATAAAACTCACACGAACTAAGGACTGTGTGACTAGTTCTACTGCAAACTGAGCCGAAATTAACACATAAATTAAATTAACAACGATATGTACATTTGTACGCGCATAATTTAACACGACTAGACTAAATTAGGTTGGGGGAAAAAGTCTTTTCGATTATAGTATGTATGGACTTGTAATAAAATCTTTTCTCTACACAAAAACGCTCGATATTTGGGTACCTCACGAGCTCACTGAAAGAAACCTAATGAACCGTGTACTCATTTGTGATTCTTGAAGCCAAAGAGATTTTATTACAAGTTCATACGTACTGTGATGCGAAAATACTTTTGCCCCGACCCAATATATTTATAAGCAGTCGGGTTAGTCCGCTAGTATTATAATAAAATATGTTATATTCAGTCTAACTTCTGGGTATTTGTTTCTCCGTTGACAACTAATTGATTGCCACTAATCTGCGCATTGTTTATTTGCTAAAATAATCATGATTCATTCGTTACGTCAATGCAGCAATGTATTACAATACCTACTATATCAAACTGACGTACACTGTCGTACACTAGCTGTCAACTCACATACACAATACGAATACAAATCAGTCTCTACCCAACCCGAGAATCGAACTCGAGACTCATGATTAGCTGTCCACTATTGCCATACCAGAAGCAATTGTCGTGTTTACACTACCCGAGAACCGATTTTGAAATCTCGTCATCAGCGGTTAATTACCGTCACCGGAGGCTTTTTGTTTGTCTCGATAAAAATATGTATATCTTATAAAATTTTCATGACACAATGTTAGTTACCGTACTCCTCCGAAACGGCTCGACCGATTCTCATGAAAGCATATTGAGTATGTATGAGAATCGGCCAACATCTATTTTTCATACCCCTGAGTGACACTTTTTATTTTAATTTATTTGGAAAAGCAACATTTGCCGGGTCAGTAAGTAAAACAATAATATCATATTATATTCTTCTAAATAGTAATGGCGAACTTAACAGACCGTAAACAAACAAAAACACGAATGGGACATTCCAAGTAGCAAAATGAAGACACTCGTTATACCGGTCATATTTCAAGTTTAGCACAACGCCACGACAATACTCACAAAGGATTTACCCCTTATACTTATATAGATAAAGGTTATAATCGCTTGTATATGAGCCTTCGCGTCAGTCGCTCGAGTACGTCTGTCAGTTGTCCATTATACAAAGTGGTCAGTGTACAATTTAATTCACAGTAACACCGGCTCCCGACCGGTAAAGACGTGCTCTTAGTGTTTTAAGTGAATTCTGTGATATTAATAAAAATGTATTATATAAAAGTACTAGGCATTTTCGTTGCATTATGCTGTGTGGTCAATGGACGTAAGTTATTACATTTTCTTTTTTTTTTGTGTACAAATTGCGCGTAAGGAAAAACTGTTCTTGAGTTTTTATGCAAATGTTGTGTTTGGTTGTAATTTTATGTATCTTATTTAAATCTTTTGGAATAAATACCGGTTTGTTTGTACATCGTGAGCTATTAGCTATAATAGGTAACTGGCACAAAAGCCGAATTTGTGCAGATATAATGATAACCAATGATTATACTTAGTACAAAAAATTCTATATACATACATACCATATGAAACGACTAGCACCTTTGTATAAATACTCGTTTGTTGCTATGTACAAAGGAATATAAAGCGTGAATTTTATTACGTGAATAAGTGTCGGTAGCTCAATAGTTAAGTCTTTGATCGTACGATCAAGGGGTTGTGAGTTTGTATCCCACCCGCTGCACTATTGACGTGAACCCAGGCTGGGAAACCACTTTAAAGTACCAGGAGGGGTTAATAGTCGAAATGTCATATAGACTGTAGGCCACAATGTCACACAGGAACTGTAGAAACACTGTAGAAACTATTTACGCTTAACTTATTATCACAGAACACCTATTTTAAAAGTTGTTTGTTTCCCTAAAAACCAACAAATAAAATGTTTGGTTAATTTAAAAATAACCTTAATTTTTGTTTCAAGTAAAACCATTTATGCACCATTAGCCAACGTTGAAGTTATATTTACTACTGACTAACATAAAAGCAATCAGCAATGCGGAACAGAAACTGTATTTAGACAAACAAAAACTGTGAATAATATAATTAAAACGCGAACTTTATGTGCTGTATAATACATATATAAAGCTAGGTTCTTTGATGATTGATTCTGTTAGTACCAGTTACATAAACGTCAATCTACGATTGAATAAACTATCTCCTTTAATCCATTAATGTCCCACTGCTGGGCAAATGAGAGACCACGCTGGCCAATTGCGGGTTGGGGACTTTGCATACTTCAAGAACTGTTTTAAAGATCTCTCATCTAAACTATACCCATAGGGGTAAAGGCAGAAACCAAAGAACGCCATTGGTACGAACCTTACAAACTTCCCTTGCCTCATTGACATCCATACATCTTGTCATACAGGTCCACCGGTTACGAGTGCTACGCACCTGACCTTATTGCAAGACGATCAAGTGGTCCATATATTAATCGTACATTAAGTCCTTTTTTGGATACAATAGTAAGACAAATTAAAACCCTAATTTGTAATGACGTATCGGTTAAACGACCATTACAATATTTAACCAATTCGATGAGTATTAAACCTGTTTACGAAATTCATATCTAGATCTTATTAATGTTCGATAATTGGTTTTAGAAGGCCAATGTGTGAACTGTGACTGAATTGATAGCTGTTTTTGTCCTAGTTTGAGGATAAATAACTGATTCAGCAAACGATGTTTTTCCAAAAAATTACATATAACAAAACAGGGAACCTAATGGGTACCTAAAACCTTCTCTAGCCCAAACTAACATACTTATCCAAAAAGCTCACCAGACAAAATATTAGGCAATAGTTTCTGATGACTGAAAAGTCTTTCCTGGCACAAACTTTTATACAAATCTATTTAAATAATTGTGCAACATAAACACCCGCTTTCACCATTTCTTATAATTTTGGCAGTATTTTTCATACATCTAGCATTTAAGAGGTCCTAACAAACAAACAAACAAATACTAAGTTAATCATCGAATGAACTTGCATCTCACGTAACATCAGATCAAACGTTGAGACAAGAGGCATCCAAATGGAAAACAACTGCATTGAAACAATACTTAACCCACTTGGATTTCACAAGTTTGTAGAAAATCCCACAATGAAAGATCAAGGATGCATACAATTATAATGAGTCAGCGTTCTGAAAAGTTGTTTCGATTCAATCTACACTTTGACATATTTATTTATGTTGTTTTCGTATGTACACGTCATGTTGTGTAAAATTCGTCATAACAACAAAAGTAAATGGGATTTTAACGATATTTTTAATTTACGTAAACCACATAAAGCGGTTAAACGATTAGTACGTTTCAAAGTAATTAATGAATTAAATCAATAACCATTTAATTGCTTATGAGTACCTATATTTAAAATTTGTTGCATAATTATTATCCTATATTACACTGTCAATGTAACCTGGACCGAAACTTCAAGCAAATCTAGTTAAAGCACATTACTGAACTTATTTCTTTATATATAGTTATTTATTTAGTTTACGAAAACATAAAAGTGATTTAATTTAAGTTTCACCATGTGGACACGTCAAAATCATGGCGTGTCCACATGACGAAATAATTAGTAATACCATTTATAATTTCACTAACTGGCCACACGTGTGTCCAGTCTCTTGTGTCGAGTTGGTGAATAACCCGCTCATTTGACGGTTGACCATTAACTACAAACACACATAAAATCACGCCTTTTCCCCGCAGGTTTAGGCAGAGACCAAAGATGCAATAGCTATATAAATACTTACTTAGTACTTAGCAATGACATAAGTATCAATAATTAACTAAACATGATATCATCAAGACGGTAATCAACACAAATTGATTTGCGAATAGTCATTACAGGTTCGGAGAAATCTGAGTTAAGGATATAATAACTAAATAGCAAATTCAACCCATTGATTTCCCACTGCTGGACAAGTCTCCTCCCGTAATGAGGGAGGGGTTAGGCCTTGAGTCAAAAAAAAAACCTATAGTAATTTTACTATGTAATATGGAGTGTTATACCGGAAGATGTAAACAAATAATTACACACCTACGTTACACCGTAATACATGTAATTCGAAAAGCTACCAGGAAAACTGAATTGACTTTACCCGGAACTCGGAAATCGAATCCGAGACCTCGCATTTACTAAAGACGTAAAAGTCAGAGACTGAAACATACATAGGTATTAATATCAACTGTATTAAAAGTAGTTTTAAGCAATCTTCAATAATACTTTGAGTCATCATTACGACGCGAAAACTTCTCAAATTTGCTGATCATCTATACTCAATACTAATTATGAAGAGCTTCCTTCATTAAACTTATTATTTAAACGTTGATATTGATTAAGCACAAAGGGTCTTTGAGGCTTCATTTTGACACTATTAAACATATCCAAAAAGTAAATAAAAGGCACACATAACATGAGTAATTTTAACAAGAAAAAACTCAGGTATGCTCATTAAGTTAATGTATCACAATAATTGTAATTCCAAGTCCTTAATGACAGTTCGTATGTCGTAAAATGATTTCAATTAAGAATTCCGGGGAATTAACCTCAGTTTCTTTAGAATCACTACATAATTTATTCGTGGTAGGTATAGATTAAACATAGTAATGTTTACAGCTAAAGTAGTTATTGGCCAGCGTGGTGGACTCAAGGTCTAACCCCTTCCTTGAGACCCTCAAGCAGGAAGTGGGACAGTAATAGGTTAAAAGAGTAGTTATTAAAACTATGCAGTACCCATATTTACAATAGAACTTAACGTTACGGTTTAATAAGGTAGGTACGGTAGTAGGTAAGGCATCGTCTTTAAACTTTAATAACGTATACCTCGTTTAGCATTGTATTATGATCAATACCAGTCACTGTCAAAATAAGTGTTTATTTGAGTTTACAAAGGTTAATTACAAAATCTCTGCAACAACGTCAAGCTCAACTGCTTATTGAACAAAAGAATTTTGCAAATAAGCTGCTATCAGAAAAAACTAAGATTGAATTAGTAAAACTATGAGAAGAAAGCTAATGCAGTAAGAGAACATCAAAACAGCCATGTTATGGAATTATAATTCCAAGGCAACATAAAGATAATTTCAAGATAGACAACAAAGATAGAAAGCCTAATATTATTATCATCTTAGGCCTCAGATCAGAATAACAAAGAGACCAATAGACATTTGTAAGTTTTAGACATTTCAAATTTTAATCATATCAAAGTCATTATACTAAATGTTTAAACGGATCTCAAACGCGATTGGAATTTCAAAAGTTAGGATACCATATTCGACTGAACCATTTAGCAATTTAATATTGTGTCCAAGCTACGATAGTTTCAAAACATATCAAAGAAAAGAATCAAGAATTATTGTATAAACATTTAAAAAACCTTTGAACAAATGCAAATAAATATTACTCAGTGACCTGTTCACCTTAAAGATTGAAAAAAAAAACAACGCTCTCGACGTCATATTTACGTATCATAAGACGAAACAAAACTAGTAAAAACCAAGGCCAAACATTGTATATCCGAGATGTCTGCAGTTATAGATATTGAAATCATAATAATATTATAAATGCCAAAGTCTGTGTTTGATATTATACTTAAAATAAAGTCACGCAATTTTCTCATAGGGGTAAGCCAAAAAACACCACTACGTACGATCCTTACAAACTTTCCCTGCCTTGCTCAAGTACATTTTTGTGATGATAAAAGTTTGAAAAAAAAAATTGTTAGTCTTCACGTAAAAAATGCTAAATGGATATTTTTAACAATTATTATGGAAATAGTTGAGTAGCAGATCTGAGGTTAAACAGAAGCTAACTTTTTTAAAATAGACCGTAACATTCTGAAAAAAGAGATGAAAGAATCAGAGCCGCGTGGCCTAGCCAGTTCACTCATAAATTAACCAAAAGGTAAACTAATTGACAGACCGAGAGTTCAATGACCCACCTCAACCTGAGATTTTTAACAAAGATGGGTGATATAAAAACTGCAAATCTTTTGAATTGAAACAGAGTTGTATCATCAACAAAAACGACTTGAACATAAGGAAAAGCAATCGTAATAAAATGGCCGATAGAATGATTAGTTTAGAGTTCGAAATACGCTTTAGAGGTCAAAATAATTAACTAGTTATATAAGACGAACTATCAAATTATGATATGCTAATAATTTCAACCAAATTGAAGATTTTAAGATGTAATGCCAAATATGGGCGCAAAAAACCAATTAAGTTTTGAAATCTAGTTGTTTTGTCCTAAAGATTTAATCCGACAGATCCTTTAAAGGTCAAATTCGATTTCTATTTCTTAGAAGTTTACGATATTTTATAGGTATTATTGTTTGAAACACGTCTGACTTAATTTATTTACAAATTAGAAATAATAATAATGCCTTAGTATTGTACACAGTTTGATTTGAATTTAATATTGGGCGCACTATGACACCTTGAAAGAATAACTTTTAGTGCCGAATTATTTTCTAGAGCAAGTTCCGCAAAAGCAAAGCAAATCAATACACAACATTTAACCCTAAAGCCCTTCTCCCATTACGATACGCCCGCGCGACTCTAGTCTCGGAGACTAGTCGCCACGAAGTTTCTCACATACATTTGTATGGAGACTCTCACATTACGATACTGGTAGTCTCCATACAAATGTATGTGAGATACTTCGTGGCGACTAGTCTCCGAGACTAGAGTCGCGCGGGCGTATCGTAATGGGAGAAGGGCTATAGAAATATCTGTTACTCAAAAAATCTCCGACATACACACGGGCAAAATGTAAAATATGCCCTGTATGTTACCATACAAGTTGGTTTAAGTCTACAGTATACAATATAGTATAGAATATTTCGTTGTATTTTTCAGAACAAGGCCCCTGTCCAACGCCCTCTGGCGGCCAAGGGGAATGCAAGTCCATTTACAGCTGCCAGCCACTGCTAGCTGTACTGAACAAGAAAGACAGAACGCAACAAGACATGGATCTTTTAAAACGTTCGCATTGCGGTTTTGATGGGAATGCACCTGCAGTAAGTATCTTTGTAACTACAACTATCTATATGTTCATTTCATCAGTTAAGCGGTATACCCGTGACAGCGTAACATTATAAATGAATATAATTTTTGAGCTGAGGATCTCCAATCTCCATTGTACGGAAAACAAATCGGTAAATGTTTTACTGTGGTTTTAGTATCTATGAGCCAAGTTTAGTGTCTTTAACAAATTTAACGATAGCAATATGAGTACATACATACCATAAAATCACGCCTTGTTATTGTATGGAATAAGCAAAGACCAGAGAACGCTAGTACGATTTGTATTAACTTCCCTTGCCTCATTCACATCCATACATCTTGTCATACAGAACAATAAAACAATACAATACGAATAAACAAAGTCAATTGGAAATGTACAACAGAATTTCATATAAGAGGAAAAAGAGTAGTGGAAATTATTACTAGAATTATATACCAAACCACAAATATGTTATCGAACAGTTATTTGACGTAATAATAGGTATTTGAAGAAGATGATGACGTTAAGAGTACGACAGAAAACCGCAAGGTATTTGTGAATCGTGTGTAATGACTAACTTGTTTGTTTTTGACCTATTTTATTGTTTATCAACGACAAACAGACAAGCAAACAAATACTAAACCACTCAAGTTAGTAAAACATGCTACTAATGATACGATCTCAAAAAATATCTTCTAAGAAATAGCCATAAAAGAAGCAGGTGCTTTTTAAACGAAATAGCTAGATAACCGCCTAGTACCAAATTTCGGCTGTTTTGATATTCTTTTTAATTTCTACAAAATTAAATAATTAACGTTGTAGTAACCAATTATTAGTGAGTCGGGTTACTCGCTACCTACGCTTTTGGGACTAGCCGTCAAGATATTTTCAAAGATTGTGGAACTTAATCACATCATAATGGAGGTAACGTCAGAGAGGTGACTGATGGTAAAAACATCAGCTAAATCCCCTTTACAGCACGTTTTTGAAAGAAAACATGTTGAGTGGACCCCACATAACGAGAGGCAATAGTACAAAAAGAAGAATAGTAGAACTAAATCATTCTATTTTGTTTTAAAATCACATTTTATTTACTTCTAGGTGTGCTGTCCCAGCCAGGTGGAGCCGCCCCCGCCGGAGAAGCCTTCATGCTTCACTCCAGAAGGCAAGCAAGGGAAATGTATTGGCTTATACTCGTGTCCAGCGATAGCTAACTTACTACAGCCTCCAGTGCCGAATGACAAGATTTTGTTCGTGCAGAATTCCAGGTTAGAAACATACTATATTTACTTAGCTAGATTGTTTAGTTCAGCTTGTTTATATCGTTGATATAAACTGTAATCCTAATATTCGGTTCAGTAAAGCAGTGGATTTGTTATAAGATGGTATTAGTACGATGAGGGATGTTTGCACCAAAAGTAGTTACGATAGTTACATTATTGTTGCCACTTCGACAAAACTTTAGGAATTGCGGCTTGCTCACATTCAATGCCATAATCAATATGACGACATGTTTATAGCTGTATGTGTAAAGTCTTCTATGAAACACGTATCATTAAATAAAGGAATCTTTGTGAAACAAAGAAAAAGCGAAGGAACTAAAGATGAAGATCTATGTCACATGTCACTGATAGATGGAAAGAAACTAAATCATAATTTTTATTTTCTCGTCATACCAAAGGGGAGTCCCTCGCCCACCTTGCATATGAATAACAGTAATAACACAAAGGTGATATAAGGAAAAACTGCAATAACTCGTAAAGAACCTGTACAAGGAATGTCAAGGTTTCTTTGCAATGACAATTACTTGATAACAAGTTGAGACAGGTAAGGAAATATCAGTTCAACAAAACAAGTATAAGTACAAGGACAGACTTCGATTTTTTGGACGTCTTCAGATAACTTGTTTGATGTGAAGATGATTGAGGAAAATATTTTTTTTAATTCCTAAAATCCCATACATTAAAACATTTGATTGAAAAAACCACACGTGATTCAGATTTATCACAACAATGGTGAGAAAACGAATAATTAAAAATGATAGTTATGCAAAATACAGGAAAATTGGCTATAAAATAAAATTACTAATATGAACTTTGTAGTCACAATATATTTTTCCTGTTGCTTAAGCTTTTGTTTACGCATATGTAGCTAAATTGTTGAAAGGAGAAGCCTTGATTCACTCAGGCATATATCTTAATACTTTCTGTAGTTGTAACGGAATGGTAATTTAATTAGGAAGGGTACTAAACTCATAACTTTTAAGCAGGCTGTCTGGTCTGTCAGTCAGCCTGCGAACACGGCGAGTGCAACCTGCGCCAAAACGTAAGGCAATTCAGGGTGAAATGTTCGCATTAATTCCCGTATCCTGTTATATGGAGTTCTATACTAGATAAATAGCATACGGGACTTGTTGACACGATCCATAGACTGACTTCAAGCCCATCGATGCCGAACTAACGTACTCCCTGAATCAAATACCAATCCCACCCTTTGAGTATACAAATAATCACATCTCCAAATTATTCTACAATCATAAAGATTAAATATAAAATCATAATTTCCAGATGTGACGGTCCAGATCAATACAGCGTGTGTTGTGGTCCCGTGCCAGAGTTTAAACAGCGGACAGGCTGTGCGGCCACTGTGTCTGCCTTCCCGCCCGACCATAACAGCGAATGTTGCGGCACAGACAGCGTGGTTGGCAATAAGATTCATGGTAAGTATATAATATATAAAAAAACAATGTGTTGCAAACGGCTTGTAGAGACAAAAAAGTTCCACAATTTCTTTAATAGGTTCTAAGCGATGGATGACTAATTTTAGTTGAATCCGTCTTGAACACAGAACATATTAAACACGCATTTTTTTTTATTTTTTTTTTTAATGTAGCGACATATTGAGTTAAAACCACAGTGTCCTTCCTACATTTTTAAGAAGACATGACATCATTATCTCCCAGTCCGTTACCATAATGTTTATTCAAAGTCACTGTTTCGTTTGGAACAAAAAAATTGTGGCTAATATTTTTATAGTTTCTGGTTGACAGCCTAACAACAATTTCTCTTAGCATCCCTGTTTTCCTGCGCGATGTCTTCGTAACCTAGCTTCTTCCTCATTTCGTGAGACCCAGTAGTTGGTCATTTACATGTTTTTAATTTTCAGGTGGCACAGAGACGGCAGTAGACCAGTACCCTTGGCTGGTCCTCATTGAATACACCAAAGACGGAGGTCCTATAAAGACATTGTGCGGCGGCGCCCTCATCAGTGGCAAATATGTCCTGACTGCCGGCCATTGCGTCGCTGGTGCCGTTCTTTCGTTTGGTATACCGTAAGCATTCACTTTTATAATGGACTAAGACTAAACCTGTAACTTACTATGGTAGTATATTGGTACGGTACGAGTATTATACAGGCCATATTGGCACGGTAGCATATTAGTATTGGATGATACCATCATAAAACTCCTAAATCGCAAAATTATGACAATACAAAGACGCAATACGAGTATCTATTTAGGTATATGTATTTTTTTTTCTTTATTTTATCTACATTAGATGCTCAGATTGTCATCCTAAGGTACGAAAGAGGCTATTACAAAGCAGGATAACATTGATATAGTAGACTTCATAAAATAAACTAAACTACGAAATAATACCCTTTATTTTGTAGGAGAAGTGTCCGTCTCGGAGAATACGATACAAGCAACGAAGGTCCTGACTGCGTGATCGTTGAAGCTGATGGTGAAGACTGCACTGAAGGCATCACTAGAATTCCCATCGAGAGAACGATACCCCATCCAGAATACAACCCCGTAAGCCCTTTGAAGAGGCACGATATTGCTCTGATCAGGATGAAACAAATGGCACCCTACACAGGTCAGCACAAAAATAAAACATGATATAGTATAGTCGATATTTAAATGCAATTTCAAATTAGTAAATAACAACAAGCAAAAAAGCAAGCCATGTTGCTCTTTTTAACAAGACAAAGTAGCACTACGGCTACGGGCCGTATATATAAAGATACATAACCATAATTGAGAGACAAGAGAAAAGATTTTTAATGAATTTTATTATTTATTCATTTTGTTTCAGATTTCATCCGCCCCATCTGCTTACCGATTGCGGACATAACACTAAGAAATCTACCCTTCAACGTGACCGCTGCCGGCTGGGGTGCTGTCAGTGCAAAACAGAGCAGCAGCGCTAAGAAATTACACGTTGACCTGCCTTTTGTGCGACAAACTGTAAGTTCCTTGTTTTAACTATAGCTTTCACTTACGTCGAGTGTGATATTTTAATTCTCTTTAACAAATAACGGACACAAAAGTATAAACAGGCCCGAAGCAATTATTTATAGATCGCGCAAATAATTGTTTCGTGTGGAAATCGAACCCACGACGTCTCGCCGCAATGGTAGCGGCGAGGCAACCTAAACCACTGCACTATGAAGCAGTCACTTAATTAATTTGAAGTATAAAAGCTGGGGCAATGATACTTTCAAAAAGACAAAAAAAATATCAAAGACTGAGTACATTAATTTATATTTGGTATACTAGTTCATTTATCGAGGTACATGTTATAAATTGCCGTTACTTTTTCGCAGGATTGCCAACGATCTTACACAGTCCCCGGTCGCAGCGTGCAATTATGGAAAGGGCAGATCTGTGCTGGTGGAGAAAAGGGCAAGGATTCCTGCAAAGGTGACTCTGGAGGCCCGCTCATGTATCAAAACGGTAAAATCTACGAAGCGACCGGAGTCGTCAGTTTCGGTCCTACCCCTTGCGGTATACAAGACGTACCTGGAGTTTATACCAACGTTTTTGAATACAATTCCTGGATCAGGAGCAACATAGCTCCTTAGACTAGATTATTACAATAACTTATTAAATATCGACTTTCTTGTAGATAGGGTTAAGAATTTTAAAGTACAAGAACAAATTCTGCCATTTTTTCATTCCAAATCCGTGTTGCTGTTAAGTATTACAAATTCGTATTATGCTAAGGTTTAATGTATAAATAGATAACAAGAAAAAAAACTGTAAGTCGAATTTAGGAGACCATAAGATAAGATCATAGGACAAGGAATTGTTTTTTTTTCGAAGAAATACTTCATTGCAGAATACAAAGAATTTCAAAATATTTTAATACTAGTCTATTTGAGTACAGATGACTTTTTAATTCAGACATGATTAGTGTTAACTTGCCAAATACTTGCATAATATTTTGACATATTACTCCAAAATCAGTCCGGGCTAAGCAACGTGACAAAGATCTCAGACCCGCTCGTTCAGATCTGAACAGTAATAAGTTAACATTGTTTATTGAGATTATTAAAATAAACTGATTTGTGAACCTTTTGTACAATATTCGTATATTTATTTGTTTACCCTGATCCCGCATCATCGTCAAAAACGATCCAATTCTAGCTTTCGAGGTCTTTAGCTGCACCATATTATTTAGAGCTAATCTTCACGTCCCGCGCATATCCTACCTAAAGGTACTTTCAGACGCCTTATATCTTTTGACGTTCATCAAACTCATTTCATTACACCTACAATCATCTCATCTAGTTGCGTGACTCTCTCGAGTAGGTACTAATATCTTACTCAGTTCTTGCATCTATCTTGAAAAGAATGTGTCCATCATTTTATTTAACCACGTCTATTAAGAAGGAAGTAGCCTGAACGCCAAAGAACGCCACTAGCAGCAACAAAACCAAACACTTTTTCTTGATACATGTTATTACGTTCATTCACATAAAAAAAATATGTTTCAAAGCTTATATAATTGACTAGACGGAATAAAACATAATAATCGGTGCACTCACCCCTGGCATTGGTTGCTGCGTCTGCAATCTTCTGGAACGCGTCCAGAAATGCAGCTATAGCAACCAGCGCTGATCTGTGAAGGAAAATATAAAGATTATTTGTCCGGTTATTGACTTCTCGATGTAAAAGAAGAAGTCTAGTTGTTAAAACTGAAAAGATGAAGTCTACAAACCAAATTCTCGCTACAAGGAGACGAAGCTTAGCTGCTACTAACATCAGTCTGCCCGTGACCACGAAACACGATAACAAATAAAATAAATAAATGAATGTAACCCAATGCTGTCCCACTGCTAGGCAAGGGTCTCCTCCCGTAAAGAGGGGAGGGGTTAGGCCTTGAGTCCACCACGCTGGCCAAGTGCGGGTTGGGGACTAACAAACTAACTAACAAATAATAACAGTTAATCTTAAAATATTGATAGCCCGACTCGTTAAAAATTATTTACAATAGAATTATGTAAGTCACGATTCTTTAAAAATAAAGACTTCATAAAGTGCAGTATACACCAGTCATAACCCGGCGACATGTCGGCGGCCTACGTACTCAAGCATTCAATTGGATAACTAGCCCGCCGACATTAATCCCCGTATCACAAGCATCTAGTAAATGCTAAAAGTGATGCATTTTCAAAGGTCACAAAACTACATAGTAAATGCATACAAGGAGTTATCAGTCAATTTGCAAGTCAATAGCCGTATCAATTGTCGCTAAACGATCATAACTGGCCGTGGTCCGGTGACCGGTATGATAACCGCTAATAAAATGCACTTTAAGTTCAATCAAAGTATAAAGGATGGATGTATATTGATATTAGTTATTGCCGTATATTAGAGGACTGCTAGTAAGTGATATGATAAAAATAACTAAACGCAACTGAGGAAAACAATGATGAAAAATATTTTGCTTGCCTCTTAAGAATTTTGGGTAGTATGACCTTTTTTTTTTTCTACTCATGATTTGCGACATTATCGGGCGTTGTGCCGGCCATTATCTACATCAGCAAAGAAAGGATCTTTCGGCATCTCTATAAACAAACGCACAGAGTATGGCTTAGCATGCTCATACATTTCTTCTCATACTGCTTCAGAAAGCTATACACTATACAGTATCTGACAGTTTACGTTTCTACTCCTATGCTATAGCGACATGCAAGCATCGTTTCCTTATTGGGAATCGTCGCCAAACTTGAAATTTTGGAAATTCCTCAACCAAAACTGTTTAAATAAATTTAAGATGCATTACATTATGTTAATACTTACTTTAACGCAGAGTGTAGTTTCGTCGCCTTCGATATGAACTCCTCCCACATTGGCGCGCTGTTCTGTAAATAAAAAGAGCAAACATTTTACTCACTTGATAATAACGAAACATTTTCAACGAAGGTTTTTATAATATAAGATTACGACACATTTCAGAAATTGCTTGCAATGAATAATGACCAGTTTGCCTATCTACAGCTTAAATAATATTAGCCAATTGATTCAGCTTCTTGAAACTGTTATTATTTATTTATGTTATTACATATTATTCTTAAATTATACTAGAACAATAGATCTAAATGGCTCTGCTTCTATATAACCAAAGTCTAATCTGATATCAAGTTCGACTTGTATTCGATTAGTCTCAATGCGCAATGACTCTTTAACTTAACATAATTTTCACAGCTAAAATAAAACACTATTCGTCGTAATGCTATTACATTATCCGCAGGCGCTTCAATTAAACGCCTGTAGAAATTTAATTAGCAATCCGTTCCGCTCACAATTGCTAAACTAAAAACGTTTACTTTGTATTGAAACTACGAAGCTCAGACGTATCGTGTACAAAGAAAACCGCTTTAAAGAGCTCCATAACTCAGACAAGACTTCAGCGAACACTAAACCTTATTGCATAGCAACTGACATACAATGTCTTATCAAAAACATACCACACAAACATACAATTTTCAACCCTAAAATTTCCGACATAGATCACAAGTTCCTTTGGCAGTAATGTGGTGGGATTTCAAAAGATGGATTTTCAACTGTATTTTGTAAGTGATAGAGTTAAGTTTTGTTTGAAAAGGTCAAGTTTCAAGGTGTTTCTTGGACGGACGGGAGCAATTTGTCAGTTAGACGATACAGGTGAATGGATGTAATTGTTACAATACGTGAAGGATGGACTCGTTTACACGTTTTCAACGGTTTCAGAGGATACACCGTGTAATGTGGATGATTGTAATGCTATTATGTGCTAGTTATGTATGGAAATATTTCCTTTAAAACTTTTCGTGGTGAGAACAGGATTGTGTTACAAAAGAATTTGAATAAGCGTCGAAAAGGGCACATCTCGCATTAGAAAGAAGTAAGACATCTGCCCTGTTTGAAATTTTGTTTAAATGATACCTTAACCTATTAGGACAGGCATCTGTTCTCTTCTTACAAATTTTACAATCATAAAAAGCCATGAAGCATGTTTGCCCCAGACAGAGTGTTACACCTGACTTTATTGTGTACAGCAAATGCGAAATTTTCATGGCTTCCCTTTTTTTAGCCCATTTCTGCCCTACAACTGGCTGTCTCCTCCCAAAGGGAGGGATTAGGCCCAAAGTCCTAGCTCCTACCTTATTTAAAAAAAAGAGTAACTAATGACCTTATTTCACTAAAATAACTCGACATTAATTCAATAAAAAACTTCTTTATGTATCAAGTTCCTAGCTACCAATTCATATTAACTTTCATCGATCAACCTTGCCAATATTCGTACCACTTGATCATGATAACCTAAATTCTTTCACGACTAGAACATCCGAAATAACAGCTGACGTTACGACTGAAGAATCTTTTAGTAATGAAACTGTTTGCGAAACAGATTCAATACCGCTTATTATATTAACAAGCTTGTAAGGAATATTGATTGAACTTGTATGAAGTGTTTTAAATCAAATTGTAGCATGAACTTAGGTTCATTGAAACTTCTGGCTAGAGCTTTTGTTGTAACTTTAGCTAAAGATTTTGCAACAACTATTTTTGGAACGTGTTCATAAAAGGAAGGTTGTCTGTTGGATGTATGTTCGTATGCCTGCGATTATATATATAAACTACTAAACAAATTTTGATGATTCCTTTGCCAATTTAATAGTTTACGAGTTTTGCTTCAATTTTAAAAATAATAGACATATGTGTTAACTGTTGCCAGCAAGACCCCAATATTCACAATATTAATAAAGTCTTCTTTCCACACAATATACCTCTCGGCTCTCCATCCATTCATCTCCCAAACAGAGTCCTTTAAGTACTCCCAAATTATAACATTATAAATTGAGGAAAGTAAATTCAGGTCCTCACTACCTTATACTTGGTGACAGTATCCAAATACAAGATAACCGATACGTTTCCACATTTCAAATAGACATCTTACACTATATCCACGTTTAACTGATAATATCCTTAACAAACAGCCTGTAGACATTTCTCACGACTTCCAACTGTCATGACATTTTGACACTTTAAAGGATTCCGTTAAGAATATTTGGAAAGTCTTCAAGCGACATATGGGTAGTAAGAACTTTTGAACCATATGTGTGTTAAGCAAGAATAATTTAAAGCCATCTGGCAGGTGCTATTCGCTTTCGCTCGAAAGTTCCTTTTTCTTATGTTTAGTATTTAATCAAGTGTAAAAGTTCAAGATCTATGGAAACTTAAGAAACAATGGAAAAGACTGTGAACCTTGACAAAACCGGGACTGCCAACTGTTCCTCGAAGCCCGTTTTCTTCAATTAGTTATTAAACATTCATTTCTGTAGGTTGTGTCAATTTTTTCTAGCTAACTAATTACAGAAACTACCTATCATATTCAGAATTAAATTGAAATATTCTCAACAATAGTAAAATGTGGTTTTTGATAAGGGGACACGTGTAAGTTACGGCAACAGGGTCGCCTCCTAATTCCCAATGAAACAAAACATTCATTCCGTAATCAAATTTTTATACACTTTCGTCTTCCCTTTACCTACAGAAGTGATACCTACTACAACTTCAACTGGCCTAAGTACAGATAGAAGCACAGGCTCTAGAAAGATCCGTTTTTTTTTACTCTTTTTTAATTGTTTTTTAAAAAAGACAACTCCCGCACTTAGAATTGCTCTTGTGTCGCGGGGACTTTAACGAACATGCAAACAACGGACACAAAACACAACCAGACCCGAAACAATTATTTGTGGATCGCACAAATAATTGTCCCCAGTGGGAATCGAACCCACGACCTCCCGTTGCAGTGGTATCGGCGTGGCGACCTAAACCACTGCGCCACGGAGGCAGTCGTAAAGTCGTATGTCACATCTCTTTCTCCATAATCATTACAAAATAATCCAAATTGCAATCTATCTATAAACCGAGGCACCAAGTCAAACATGCGAGCCAATCAATCGCACCCTTGCTTACATCGTTTGATCATGGTGTTTGCATAGGACCCGTCATGTGAACCCCGTAGCTATTAAATAGGGTAAATGTTAGGTAATTATGTGGTTACCTCGATTGGGATTGAAAATTAGCGCGGTTGAAATTCTGTAACGTTGTTGCTAATTGTAATTGGAGTACTCAAATTGGTTAGGTACATGTGCACTTTAAACAGTCAAAGGCTTTGTTTGATCAAATTAGTATAATCAAATAATTGTAAAGTTTTTGTGGTAATAAATTGCTCATCATCAGCTCACGTTGGCCTCTTCTTCAACTTTACACTACTCTTCAAAAGTTTTCCAACTTTCGAAATCGAAGAAATACATTTTCGAGTCCATCATTCGACTCTTCTGTACCGATATCTATACTTTTTTGCTATGTTGAATTCAGAAATTTATAAAAACCTTATTGATTGGTTCATACCATTACATCTAAAACAACGTTTTCTTTATTTTCTTAAGTCAGCACTTACACAGACTCATGAAATAACGCAGACCGCTGCGCATTTAAATTCATCTATACCTTCCGTTCGAAAGTATAACACGCGCACAGAAAAACCCTTACTCAAAATACCAACCCGTAAACAAACCAACAACGGGAAAACGAAAAACAAAAACCTTCGCACGGACACAGCAGAAAGAGTGCCAAAAAAATAAAACATCTATTTTTGACGCAAACAATTAACCCTCTCTGCGGAAGGGTTGGACACCCTTCAGTATCTGACCCACTCGGTCCATTCGACCCGATGCGAGTTGTCAGTACCGTAATAATGTCTGTATGACACGGTAGGGTTACAGTACACGGTACGAGGACGACACGACGTATTGAAACCGATATAATTAACCGCAGTTTTTTAATAAAACGTTCATAGCAACAACAGGCGAAGCCATCGGACTGATTTGTTGCTTTGTACTAATATCTATGGTGTTGCGTCCACTGGATTAGTATTTCGGCGCCACAGGAATTAAAACATAGTGACAGATCCTTACGGTCCGTACGTTTGGATACCGACGCAATGGACGCGCAGTTTTACGTCGACGCATTTCTAAAGAATCAAAAGATGTTACACAGCAATACAAAATTCGTAGACAGCGTTGCGTCGTTGCTGCGGAAAGTTGATGCGTAGCAACCTCCTTCATTAGGTAATGAATAAAGAAATCGAAATGCAATATACTATGCACAGACAAAGAGACTAAGTTCAACAAGTAAAGAGTGAAGGATCTTTCGTATGCAATGACAATTATCATAACGAGACAGGCATTAAATCAACTGAAAGATCCTCACACAGTGCTGTTATTTCAAAGTGCATTAGGCTAATTACAACGCCCGTTGCATAACACCACAAAGCAAAGTTTATTCCCTGTTAGTCAGTTTCAAACATGCTTTGTGGAAGTGTATTGTGTGATATCATCCCTGTAGCAGACTTTAAAGCTCCTGACTAATGGTAGCAACTGTCAGAAATCTTTGAAAATGACAGCCGCGACCCACCCTTACCGACTTGCAAAGTGCCTTCCGAAACATGGAGGAACTCGACATGTGCAAGATGGTACTCATCCTCAGAAAAAATTCTGCAAGCGTAGTTTAACTTCGAGAGATCGATCCGCGCGGCTGTTGTTACCAGTACGTAGCCACAAGCCCTTTAGGTAGAAGATACCATATAGTCCATTGAAATGTTACAATTTGAGGGCCGAATATTGCATTTCTTAGAGGACGCAATTTTATTTTTGGAACATGTAGGGGGGGTCAATAGAAGCTTAACTTGAAGTTTGTGGGGTCGCCACATTTGTCCCCCGGCCGCCATCTTGGAAAAGGGGGTAGAAACACTTTTTTCGCTATATCTCGGAAACTTTGCGTCCTACAATAAAATTGTAATAGCATAATTTGTAGCAAATTATTTTGCCTACAATTATGTCTCATAACTTTTTGCCCTAAATTAACAATTAAAGAAGTTATAAGCAAAATAGTGATTGTTTTTTACAAAAAAATTATTTCCGAATCCGGTCTATTTCGGAGCGCTGTTACTGAGTTTCTAATTAATGAAATTAAAAAAAAATATAGGACCAAATTTTCCTCGAAGAATACTCTAAAAGATTGGTCTGAGTAATTTTTTTTAAATTTATTCATATCAGCTTAGCCTTTTTTCCAAACTATGTTGGAGACGGCTTCCAGTCTCATCAGATGCAGCTGAATACCAGTGTTTTATATTGAGCCACTGCCTATCTGACCTCCACAACCTATTTACCTGGGATATAAAACGATACCCCTGGTTAAGACTGGTTGACAGACTTTCAAGCTTATGAGTACTGTTAACGACTGTCACATATCTTCGAAAATGACAGCCGGGACCCACAATTTAACGTGCCTTCCGAAATAGGGAGGAACTCGATATGTGTAAGATGGTCACCCATCCACAAAACAACTTCGGCAAGCGTGGCTTAACCTCAGAGATCCATCCGCGCGGCTGTCGCTAAAAAAAGTTATAGAGCAATAAAGAAAATAATTAGAATAAAAATTGCACTATTTTGCTTATAACTTCTTTAATTGTTAATTTAGGGCAAAAAGTTATGAAACATATTTGTAGACAAAATAATTTGCTACAAATTATGCTTTGGCAATTTTATTGTAAGACGCATAGTTTCCGAGATATAGCGAAAAAAGTGTTTCCACCCCCTTTTCCAAGATGGCGGCCGGGGGACAAGGGTGGCGACCCCACAAACTTCAAGTTAAGCTTCTTTAGACCCCCCCTACATGTTCCAAAAATAAAATTGCGTCCTCTAATAAATGTAAATCTCATGTAACATTTCAATGGACTAATAATCATTCAAAAAGATTACTGTACGCTACCTTTACATATATTGCGAAGTAGCCGGTCAAACAAAATTACATTTCAAAAGTAGGTTTACATAACATACTCTTCTCGTATATATTTTGAATGTTTTGATGGACAAACGCCCTCAAGAGGGTCCCCTACATCTTCAGAGGCACTATACGTTCGTCCCAGGGTCCGAAATGTCCGTCAGCACTTATGTGACCTTAGTAATATCTGTTTGACATGACATTGTGTGATTTATAAGGTACGACACGACTGCGTCACGTAGTAAAGAATATTTTATATTTTATTTTATTGTGTTATCACATTCTGTTCTGATTTACCTAGTAGTTTCGTCTTCTTAAGTATTTGCCTGCTGCAATGCAAACAAGGTTTAATTTTATTGCAATAATTATCTGTTTGAAGAATTTTGCAATATTAGTACCGATATCACAATTCACACAATTGATCAAATCGTATTAATTTGTTTTTAAAAACAAACAGAGGAATGACCATCGATGTTATGAGCAATAAAGCAGTATTCTTTTACGAACTAACTATCCCCTTTGTTATTGCATTTTGAAACTTATGAAATAAATAATTCAGGTTAAATTAGAATAGTGTTACGAAATATAATTAGCATAACTTATCTCTTCCACTTTTTTTGAAACCCTTTACTGTCCTACTGCAGGGCAAGGGCTGCTTTTACTATCACCGCAAAAAAACAAATCTAGACAAATCCATCACCAACCTACAGAAATAACAGACATTCGTCACATTCATTCATTGAAACCTCCAACGTATCGTGTAAGTGGGCCTATAAAAGTCAACGACCCCACCTTGTTAGGGAAATGGTTGGCAACGGCTCGCAAACTGGAGCTCTTTAACAACATATTAGGCTTGATGTAGGGCTCTTTGCTCAACGTTTTAATGTTACAAGATTTGTAATGATAAAAAGAGATTTAGGGGGACTCTTTACCAAAGTAAACGCTAATGTTAAGTGTTCGAAGAATTGTTTAGTTAACGTAAGAGATGCAAAGATACTTTAAATTAATATCCAGAATAGGCGATTCGTTTTTCTAGGTAATACATATTCCTGCTGGAAAGCACATAAATGCTAAATGAAATCACGCAGTTTTGTAGAAAACAAATGTCTACTAAATCTACATTATTTACAAGTAAAGTTGCAAATTTCTTAAAATAAAAAAAAATTAAAATAAATTTAATCCATTAATGTCCCACTGCTGGGCAAGGGTCTCCCCCCGTAATGAGGGAGGGGTTAGGCCTTGAGTCCACCACGCTGGCCAAGTGCGGGTTGGGGACTTTGCATGCCCTCAATAAATGTTTTTAAACAAATTTCTAGGCATTTTTTTTAAAGATGTCAAAATGAAAACCAACTTTTGTGACGATAGACATAATGTATACTTTAAAGTTTCTTTACTCGCAAGTGTTATATAAAAGGAATCCTTTGCATCGATTCTTTGTATACATATTGTCTAGCTTAGAGAGTATCAACACTGTTTACTCCTCACAAAAATAACTTATCAAGGTTTATTTGCATTAATTCACCAAGATTACTCAACCCGAAAAACCTCAGTATCAAAACAGAGCATAAAATCATAACCACAAACGTAATCTGGTCGCAGTTTTATTGGATCAAATAAACACGGCGCGTTTACGGGTTAACGTAAACCTGGTAGTCTGCGAGTGTAATTGTGTAACTTTGTTGATGTTAGTGTAAACATAGTTTGATGTTTGCTTATTACGTTAACGTGTGCGTAATTGTGCTTCTAATTGGTTGAATGGAAGTTGACCAGTGAGATTTCTTAACAGCTGTTAGAACTATACCATGCATTGGAATAGATTTTTCGTGATGTTAAGTTATATTTCTAGTTGCAACAGTTTTGATGTTCCTTGTTTATTTCTTAAACACTTTTTTTTTAATAAGAGGTAAAAATACTACATATTTAAATATTTTATAGACACTCGCATTCATTGCGCATTTAGTTATTCCTGAGACTCCTAATTATTTTTTTCTTCTAAGCGGAATATAACCTACCAACGTATCATCACTAAGAACTATATCAATGCATTCAGCCCGTCGACATAAAACAAACAAACAAACAAAACACGCTTTAACCTTTATAACATTAAATATCAACAAAATGTGGCTACTCATCTTCCGCAAGCGGCAACTCATCTCTTCAAAGGAAATACTGCCTAGAACATATTTTTGGGTAGTAAAACATCTATTACACTACATAACAGTAATAATAACAATACAAACACATAATATATTATCATAACACATAATCGTAGACGTTTTACGACATGACGTGTCCACTCAATGGTCGGACGTGATGAAAATACATGTCTCTTTGATATCGTGCTGGCACTACCTACATAAATCGACACGACTAGTGAGACTGTCTACTAGGAGCTCTTGAGCCACGACCAGTGACTACTGACCAGACCAGACGGCTTTACGTGCTTTCCGAGGCACGGATGTTTACGACAACAACTTCATAATTCCGGGCGATCTCTGAAAATTCTTAACAGAAAAGTCTCAGGAAATACTTTTTGGCCCGACCCAGGATCCAAACCCACTGCCGCACTGCATACACTGCCGACCGCACCGCAGAGGCAATCAAATTATAGTAACTGGCAATAGTATACTGGGATAACATTCATAACCCTACACTGTTCATAATTGAGAATTAAAGTAAAATAATAATTACATCTGTTCCGTGCCAGAAAGTCACAATTCATATCCTACCTCTAACACACTATGTAAAAATCCAAAGTCGATAAACCTACTTCAAAAATAGCCTAGAATAAAACACACACGTACAAATCTCAGTCGTTATAAAACGTTACGATACGCTGACAGAACGATGCAAGATTAGCTCCGCAGACTGTTTACCTTACCGCTTTAGATGCATCAACGTTTATTGATGTACATAGCATGTGGTGGAAGAAAAATGTGAGTTGAATTACGGTTAGAAAGTGCAATGTACGTTGTGTTGATGGATTGTTATTATACTGATAAATTATGAAAGAATATAACACTGCACCTTTGCTTATGTTAAAGATAGCTTCATTTTCCGGTACAGAAACGTTGTATGTTACTTAGAGAACAATTAGGATTACAATACTAATATATTACCTTTGTGCTCATCTATACTTTGTGCAAACTAAGACTTTGGATACTTCAAAACTACTTTTAAGCATAAAACCCGAGCAATTTTTGCTTCAGACCAATTTACCACTCCCAACGAAATTCAGGTTTTTCGCGGTAAACTTTAGTACCAACAAATTATACTAATATTATAATTAATGCGAAAATTCTAGAGGATGGATGCAGTTTATGTAAGTATATGTATGTTTGTAACTCTTTTACGCAAATACTAATGAATGGATTTTCATAGTATATGGTACATTACCACATATGATACTCTTTTTCCCCAAGAAATCATTCACGTGAACTGAAACCAGTCAGAAACTAGCTATACAATATTTCTGTAGCAAGCATACATGGAAAATAAAAAAACCCCAACCCAAATTTTAAACACAAATATCTATATGCAAGCCTGAAGCCATAAAAATGATATAAACGGAATGAAATTAGGACATAAACACACGCGTGACGTGGTGCTATTAAACCTTATATCCATCAGATACGGGTGCAGTAGTCATAACTGTCACATATCAACCGAGATGTGGTGCGGGAACGTTGAATTATGGGGGTGGAAAGTGGGGCAGGAGTTTATATGTAGGGGCATTTGAAACTGTGTGAAATTAGTAATTCGTATTAAGTTATACTTGCTAAGTTCTTTCATTTATCCCTCACTCATTCGACCTTTGCCCAGTCGTGAAGAGCAAAGAGTACTTTTTTTCATTTTTCGTAAAATTGGAGATTACAACTAAGTGACTTAAACTATAGCCTAAATATAATTAGATTTGGATCATAAACGAATCAGTGTTACCCCAAGAATCGAGACATTGGACCCACGATACATGGATCGTACCAGAAATAGCAGTACAGCAAGTTCAGTACAGTCATTAACTCCTCTCAACTAGGCTGAAGTTGTTAATATTTTTGTCTTTAAAATAACTTTCAGCATTCTTATTTTGATAAACTCAGGGAATCATTAGTAATCAAATAAGAAGTGAGATAAAAAACTTGTATTAAAAACAGCTATAATTTTCCCAGTACTATTTTAGTAATATAATTAGCTGAGGCGCCAAGCAATCGTGGTAGCAATCAAAGGTGTACTAAAATAGCCACGCCATAAGATAGGGGAATAGGAACTACCAACTTTTATTCTTTATACGTAGTTTTTATTTAGATTAAATGACTGACGGAATCCAAGATAGTATATAGATAATTTATTATTTTGTTTCTTTTACTCCTTAGCGAAACGAAAAAGAGAAAACATATTGTAGTAGTGTTTTTTACTATAATATGATTATAGTGAGTTTGTGAATAAGAGGGTATATCTATACCATACACTTAAGGAAGAAGATATAGGTACAGATTGAACGATTTTTCTTGAGCGAATGAGTGACATGTTCGGTAATCTAAATAGTCTAGGTCCTCAAACAGTTAATACGACGATACTTGCTATTTTTTTTTCAAGACTTTCTCGTCTATAGGTATTAACAATCCGTAGTGTTTTATTTTTTAAAACCAAAAAAAGATATTGACAACTTATTTGGTTATTTTACCCCAACATTTTTAAGAAAGGCACTTAATACTTCCACATTTTTGGTAACCGCTACTCAATTCACCAAAAAAAAACGTAATAAAATAGCATTATTAAAGAAAGCAAGAAGTAGAATACTTCCACATTTTTGGTAACCGTTACTCAATTTACCCCAAAAACACATAATACTTCCACATTTCTACTATTTCTATTTGCATACCGTATACATTTATTCAAAGTCCCCACGGTATAAAGCTTCTCTTTGCGTCGCTTCGACTTTGTTTCCATTCATACTCCAGCGCGGACCGTGAGGGGGAACTTAGCGCTGGTTTTTAATTAACAAGTGGCCTGTTTTTACACTTTTCCTACTCTTTACTGCAAATGTACGTTGAATTATTGTAATTAAACGTTTTACTTTTTTTATGAAAACGGCTTTATTTTCTATGAAACCAAATCTTGCACACGTTAAGGTGCGATTGCCTCTGTGATCTGGGCTGCGTCTTCTAGATTTTTTGTCTTTTTTTTAAAGACAGTTCCCGCACTGAGAATTGTTTTTGTGTCGCGGGGACTTTTACAAACATACAAACAACGGACACAAAGCACAACCAGACCGAGGCAATTATTAGTGGATCGCACAAATATTTGTTCCCTGTAGGAATCGAACCCACGATCTGTCGATGCACCGGTAGTGGCGAGGTGACCACTTTAAACACTGCGCCACGGAGGCCGTCAAATCTATTGAACGACCGCACCACGGTTGCTTAACCCTCAAATTATTGGTCGAACAGTGAACGCAGCTAGCTAAGAGCTCCTACAAATTGTTGCAATACAAAACGCTTAGCTATTTCACAAGTTAAATCGCGTTGTTTGTTTACTAGACAACAGAATGAGATTATCTCACATCTGATACGTAATCCGGGTCACAGTAGCGCTCCATCATCTAAGATAAGAGAATCTGTGTCGTTACAAACGTCCAGTTGGATATATCAACAGGTCTATATTTGATCTAGTTCGTCTAGATGTTTTTATTTGGCGACGTGTCTTTCTCTTCTTCAATTGCGAGGAGATATAGGTTTTGGTATAAATACGTATTTTTATTTAAATAAAATTGATAAACTAGGCACGGTATAAATCTTAGAAACAATAAAGGTATTGCATATTTTTATGTAGTTCATCTAAATAATAATAATAAATTTAACCCATTACTATCCCACTGCTGGGCAAGGGTCTCCTCCCGTAATCAGGGAGGGGTTAGGCCTTGAGTCCACCACGCTGGCCAAATGCGGGACTTTGCATGCCCTCAATAGATTGTATTGTAGTTCATCTATCAGATTTAATTTTTGACATGTCTAACCTCTATGCTTTAGTTGAGCGAAGAACGTAGATTCTATTTCTATGCAAAATACAATTTATGTGATCGACTAACAGTAGTTTTTGGTTCTGGTTGTACTTCTAGGAGTTTTCTTTGCATTTGTTGTTTTTGTGTTCGTAAAAGTCCCTGCGATAACAAGTAAGATCGTAGTACATCGGTTGTCTTTAGTTAATCAATTATAATACAACTCACTTTGTTTAGTTATTGCAAGTTCTAATATAGAACAGTCATATAAAATGATTGCAAAAGACGACTAGTATGATTTAGAAAGGAGCTAAAAAACTGACACTGCGTTATCACTTAAAACATCTTTGTGGATAAAACACAAAATTACATTAAATATCCTCATGATTAATTGACAATTGTCCGGAAACTAAGACATTACAATAGCGAAAGTTTAACTTAAATCAGATAAGCCGTTTTGTGGGAATTCGAACACTTTCATCTTCATAACGCTAGATAAATACGAGTAAGCATTAAAATAATTGCAATTTCTACAGGTAGCTAC
This sequence comes from Anticarsia gemmatalis, assembly GCF_050436995.1. Lineage (NCBI taxonomy): Eukaryota > Metazoa > Arthropoda > Insecta > Lepidoptera > Erebidae > Anticarsia > Anticarsia gemmatalis. The sequence goes on along the minus strand of NC_134767.1, from coordinate 1,842,351 downwards.
GAGCTGTCGCTATTGTGAATTTCATCCAATCAGTTAAGCAGTTTAGTTTAATGAAGTGTAGAAAATAGCCAGACAGTATTAATTGACGTTTGGGTATTGTAAAGGAATTGATTATTTATGCAACGCGGAGGATCATAAGTACTTTTTTGAGTTTCGTTCAGTTTTACAACAATTAGTCGTGCTATCATGTACATTGTACATTCATACATGACACGATACATGTAAGATTCTACCTTATCTATAATCATAACATCTTACTACTATTTATCTAAGATGTAAAGACAATAAGTACATCACATTAAGACATTCACAAATTGCTGAACTCCTATTGAAATCTTAGTAATTTTGTACAAAATAGACTATAAGACTTCTCCAATACTTATCCAAAATCAGGTCAATGGTCCTTTAGATCAAATTGCTATTCCATTAAAATGATTAAGAACCGTTTCACCGAATCCTTTAATTTACAAAACAGGAATTCAAAAAAACGCAAACCTTTCATGATGGCTTTTTGAACGAAATTTTTAAAAACATTTATTTACAAAACGTCTTATTAATTAAAAGGAATAATATTGAAAGAGGAAAGAAAATAATTAATTAAAAACAAAGTAATTGGTACGGAATTAAGTTTCTGAAGGAATGAAAATGAATTGAACATTTCTGTTGGCTGTCTTAACTGGTTGAGAGAGGACTCGAGATAATGAGTGAAGTCAAAATATTATATTGTAAGAACAAGTCGAGGTCCGGAGAGAGAAGCTAATTTAATTCATAACAAATTTAGCGAGAGTAAAATCTTAAACTCGGTTCTAATTATTCTATTAGAACTCTGTTTCAAAGATTCATTGTAGCACTGAAATGCTAAATAATCGGAACATCCCATGAAACTAACTTAAAAAACAAAGATAGAAAATAACGACGTTAATTTTAGCCCTGAAAAGCAATAAGCAATCTTCTTAGATACATGCATAATTTTGAAAACGCCCATAATATTGTAAAACACTAATAAAAGTGTAACCTCTTGTCCCTTAATTGCAAAAAGGTAACATAACATAACATACATGTATAAAATCACGACCTTCATCCCATAAGGGTAAAGGGTAAAAACAAGAAAAAGCACATAAATCATTTAAAATAACAAAATGACGCAATGCAATGGTGATAGTCGAAACTTGAGTTCAATGTCTTCTAAAAACCACATTTCCAAAAAGTCTCTTACCTAAATGAAGTAATATCTTCATTAAAAACTACCAAACAGAACAATTGTCTTAATTATTCTATCATAACATTGACATTTACAATTCTGACAATGATGACCAACGATCCAATTGAGATGATATCTCTTAATTCGTTAAGATTGCATTACTTCAACAAGCTAATATAACTGTTAACGTATTAATTGAAACAATATTAAAATCAAGTTTATATACATTTTTATTATTGCATGATCTCATGATTTAATTGTACGACTTTATTTTTGCACAACTGTGTTAATGTTTGTTTGTCGTATGGTTAGTGGTCATCCTAGTGTCAAAATTGTTCAAGCCGCCCGCGACGCCTTTGACATGGCTTAACGACCATATCTTAGTAGACAAAAGCCGGGACCGACTTTTTACATGTCCTCCGACGCACGGATAAGCCCAGCTCAAATACCACTATGCGGTCACCCATCTATGGAATGACCGCGCCAACGCTTGCTTAACCAGATCGTTTACCGACCGGTGAGCACAACTGGCTATGTGCGCACTATAAAAAAACTAAAGAGTAGTATTTTAGAAGTGACAATAATTAATTATTAGCATATTCGTATCATTAGTTAGTCAACCTAATGTCCCACAGTAGGACAAGCTTCTTCTATGGATATCCAAGAGCTAATAACCTCTCAAAGTCTATGTAGTAATTCAAATTAAAAGCACCTAAGTACTTACTTAAAAGATTCTAATAAATAAAGAGAATAAAGGTATATATACCTATAGAATAAAGGAACCAAACAGTAGGGCTAAATTTTTTGCAAAGCTCAGTCTTCAGTTTTTAATGTGTTATCCCGGGATCACTTCTGAATAAGTATCAGTAATCTTGTCAGTTGGAATTTCGACAGTCAGCTTCATACATCTGCTGTATATTTATCTGTAGGATAGATAATCCGATACTTATCTGTATGCTGAAAAATGGTCTAAAACACCTCAAATATTGTAGGCAATAGAGCAAATATAAAAAAGGTGGAGAAACAATAACCAATTTAATCGGAACACCTACTGAGGCACCGGAAAATGTCACATGATTGAATCAAAGGGGAGCAATCAAAATACAATTACTGTCTCAAATGGAGGATATGAAAAGACTGATTTAAGGATATTTAATAATAAATGGATTATTGGCTTTTTGTATGAAGTTCTTTGAAGAGTGTGATATTTTGATGTGTGGGGTAATAAGCTGAGAGAGCTATGGTATTGTAAGAAGAAATATGCGTATATGTAGATTATTTTATTATTTTATAAAATACGTATTGGAATAAAACCATGGTCTAAACTCTAGTTGCATAAAACATGAACAACATCAGAGAAATCGTTCAACTATGTAAAACCTTTAAACGCTGAATAATTGCTTTACATTCACTTTAGATCACTGAAATAAATTCAGAGCAAATATTTTCCATTTATAAAGATGATTTTAAATATGAAGATATCCCAAACATTTTAAATAATCATAACAGTCCACATAACTCACTACTCACGACTATGTCATTGTTTGTTTGTTTGTCGTATGGTTAGTGGTCAACCTAGTGTCAAAGTTGTTCAAGCCGCCCGAGAGGCCTTTGACGTGGCTTAACGACTGTTATCTTAGTAGACAACAACCGGGACCGACTTTTAACGTGCCCTCCGAAGCACGGAGACGCCCAGTTCAAATACCACTATGCGGTCACCCATCTATGGAATGACCGCGCCAATGCTTGCTTAACCCACAGATCGTTTACCGACCGGTGAGCGCAACTGGCTATGGGCGCCTCAACTATGTCATTGTGAAAGTATTAACTACATTTAGAAAATCTACCCCAAAATCATAATAATAATTTCATTAAGATTTAGTTTAAAACACGCCTTTTTTACAAACCTACTACTTCCACAACCACCTGTATGTTTAGAACTCAGTTAAAGTAAATGAAAAAAAATATCAAGAAGCAAAGAAAACAATACTAGTATATTATTTTATTGACTTCCACAGTCCACAAACACACAAAATCCGCGCCCTCCCCTTTATAAACATAATAAACAAATAATGACAAACACTTCTTCCATCACAGATAGAGCACGGCCCCATAACTCACATTATGAAGATAAGCAACTACATTAGCTACTAATGAGATCATTGCTATCGCTAATCCATGAGCACCATGGCTTTGCAACCCCACAAAGTGGCGAGGAAACCGTAGAACGGTTATTTATTAAACTATTAATGGGATTCTAACAAAATGATTTTTTTCAACCCATTACTGTCCCACTGCTGGGCAAGGGTCTCACCTCAAACGAGTAATGACGTATGTAGTGAGACACATTACGACTATTTTGTCAAAAGGAATAAATGGAAAATTTATTTCCAGTTACCGGACTTTCCGGACTCCCTCCGACACAAAATCCACTCTAGAAAGTAGATGTCTTCTCAAGCCATGATCTTGTATTTGAGTTCAATGTCCCTTGGAATTAAAAAAGGGATTCTATTACGCTACAGTCCAGAATATCTTCAAATATTTCCTCCTATTTGATCCCGAAGCCAAAATTCAATTTCTCTCCAAAACAAAAGAAAAACGTAACAGCTTAAAATTCAACAAAAAATGATAGGGTCTTAGAATGATCTTAGAGATGATAATTGAGATATAAAGAACATTTAGGACGACGGAGGGGACACCTAAGTGTTCCCTAAATAGGTTATAGACAACATTATGAAGGCAAACAGGAAGAATCACGAGAGGGAGCAAGATTTAGCCGAAGGGTATGCAAATGTAAGTGTTCAAGTGAAAAATATTGAGGAAAATATTTTTGCTTTAGTTTTGTTTTTGGCAAGGAGTCAAGAATAACATTATTACAAGTACCTTTGAAGTAAGAAGCAGATGTTTTATTGTACCGAGTCAAGTTTTGAAGATATATATGTATGTGACTTTAAAATAATAGTAATATTGTAAACCAGGACCTGCAAGCGATAAAAACATTCTAGGATAAATTAACTGTATAACAATGTATAAAATGTCGATTAAGTAATAAAACCTTATTTTATTTTAATTATTGTAAACAATTTAACAATGTAGCTATAGTGATAGCTGTTTTATAGATATACGTATTAGATTTGTATCTAGTATTACTGTACCTATTAATAGAAAGTTATAATATGTCTACTGTTGCTAATACAATACATAAATAAATACATTTTTGTGATGGGTCTGAAGTCCTATTTTTTAAGACGGCTTTTTATTACAGACACTTCTAACTATACAATTAATGGGCACTATGAGACTATTGCACCAAAAAAGCAATTTTTATATCTAGGTATGCATCTTTCTTTAGATCAATAAAGCATTATTACGTGATTTTAAACTAAATATAATGTCTCCAGGTAACAAAAAAAGTCTACTAAAAGTAAAACATAAAAGGTTCGTTTGAAAATGACACATAATTTGAAAAGGACTACCTTTCGCCGTCACGTAGACGTCTAACGACATTAAAATGGAGTTCGTAATTATTTAGGACATTACTTTCGATCACAAAAGGTCGCTTCCATTATAAAAACAACTTATTACATGACGACGTGACAAGTGTTTTTTGGTTAATAAATTACTTTTGTTTTTGAACTGTTACAATGATACGTGTTACACTAGATTAATGTTTTCGACTAAAATACATTACACAAATAAGAACAAGTAAATTCACATTAATAAAAATTCTTTCAGATCATTCAAGCCCGTACTTGGCCAACGTGGTAGACTCAAGGCCTAACCTCTCCCTTGAGCGGGAGGAGTCCATTGCCCAGCAGTGCGAAGTGATGAGTTAAAAAAATATATCCCGAATTTAGCTTAAGCATAATAATAAGTATGCTATGAAAGTCAGTAAAATGTAAATGACCTTTTTAGGCCTTGTCTGATGCTCATAAAGGACATAAGGAGCATAGGTCTAAGTGGAAGAATATCAAAGTGACACTCAATCTCCAATAATTCAATTTAACACTAGATTAACTAAGCAAAAACTAAAAGAAACGTATTCGCAAATCCCGACAACAAACCACGTACTTCACACAGCATCACTCCTATAAAAACCTCACACACATTCACACATTACTTTTTAAATCTACTACCTGAGCGTTTACGGTGAACCCTAGCTTTAGTAGCACTCTCGAGGCACCCCTCCTTGGGTCAATTAAAAACAAAAAACGCGCGACTGAAATAGGGTTGGAATATAGCTAATGTTGTGTAGTGGTTGTTTTGTGAAGGTAGGTAATAAACGTAAAAATACGTCTTTTTGACGTGTAGGGTAAGTAGAAACTTAACAAAACTACCATCTATAATTAACAACTTTCTAGAGAGTTTTGAGAAGCAAGATTTAGATAGATTATAATTCACAATTTTGTGCATTTTCAAAATAAAGCAGATGTATCAAACAGGCCACCGTCAGCTGAATACGGTTGTTAAGGGTCACTGTTGTTCTAAATTCTGAATTTTGAATACCTATACCAGTCGCAAACCTAACAAGCATGGCTGTCTAAGTTGTTAAACTATATGACTACATTTGAAAACTTATTTTTCTTTAAATTAACACCTTTTCTTTTACATATTTAATTGGGTAATTTTTAATTTCTGCGTCGATCATCTGATCGGCAGCAGTACTTAATTCAATATCATAATCACAAAATACGCGGCTTATACTAATTAACTTTGAGAAGTGCCAGTTTTTATGACTGAACAAAACAGATTCTTTTAAGAAGTTAATCCAGCAACTTTCTTTCTTAATTTATTTTTGAGACCTTCAAGAAATAATAACTTCAAAAGTTAAAGAGACATAATTTTGACAAAATTATTAGGGTAGACAGTTTTCAACATAACCCCACTATTACTCAACCCTAGCCCAACTGGGGTTTGACCCAAATCGTTTGTAAAATTAAAAGGGTTTCAGTAGGCAACCCCAAATTAATGAATAGGCTTCAACTGGAACACTATAGGCTGCTTTATGTGGCAGAAATAATAATTATTTGACGTAAAAGGTAAGGGATACTCGCGATAAGTGAATGGGTTTAAATTAAAACAACGAGTTTGAGCTACCGTTTAAATCCTACCCTTCGCTTTGTTACTATGTAAGGAAAATATAGATAGAAAAAGTAGTAAAATATTATGATACACTATTATTTTTAAAGATTCTAGGCAGGTAAGATACTAATTCACAGCCGATCGATTTTAAAGCTGAAACTTATCACACCTCCAGTCGCTACAATGACATGTAATTATTATAAATCCTGGATTAGCTAAGCAGACAGGGAAAAAACTCATTAGACCATTTAAATTTTCAACAAAGCACCTATGGACCAGCTTCACAGCCTAGGTATCATTTATCATAATCTTCTAAATAAAGTGACAGCAAATGTATGAAAACTATTAAGTACCAAAAATTCATCTGATATACTTACTTATACTCATCCTGAAGTAAACAAAACCGGTCAAAAAATCATAAGTCACATTACGAGAAAGTGACGTGAAATCTAGCCACTAATCTACATTTACATAAGACAATTTCCATCAATTTATTTATAAACAAATATCAATTTGTATGCAATAAAAGGCACTATGAGGCACGCTAACCGTCATGGCGCTTTCACAATAAACTGCAACAATCAGGCCAGGAAATTGCCATAACGAAAGCGTGTATATAATCTGAATGAGTTATTAACATGCCTGTTGCATGTTCGCCTATTGTAAGGGGAATTGGGAATAAGCTGCTGAAATTCAGTGAGGTTTTCAGCGGAATTTTGGTTAGGGTTTTAGGCTAGCTAGATATTAACGATATTTAAACCTCGCGACTTATATGCGCGATTGTAAATAACTATTATAATAGAATACAAAGTTAGCATAAACAATTAATTAATCACGGCTTGTAAAACTCTTTTTCAGAACGCTACAAAGATATTAGAAGTCTCAAAATACATATATATATTGCAAAATATTTATTTAGCCTATACCTAAATACAACACACAAACAAATATACACTACGAGAAACAGCATGAAAATACATTAAATTAACATCAAAAATACACTCTATAAATAAATCACAAACTCCATTTCTACAGACAATAATATTATGGTTATCAAATTCTAAAAAACTGTTGTATACAAGTAAAGATATCAAAAAAGAGCAACATAATATAACGAAAAACTGTTTTTCAAAACCACATCACCAAATTCCATGTAATTTCCACGTCTTCATGTGAGCAGGGAACAATAGCGGGCCATTATTCTCCGTCACTGTCACTCCTTTGTAAATAATGCTCGTTAATCTATCTGTACGTGTTTTACTAATGCTTTTAGTCACTTTAATATCTTTGTTTAGAGACAGTTTTTAGTCTAACATTTTGTTAGGTAAAACACTAGTCACTGGTAACTTTATCATTTTATTTCATTACTGGGCGACTAGCGACTAGTTCGATTGTTAATTGATGCTAATGAAAAATATCTTATTTCGAAAAAAAGTAATACTCTCACATAAAAGTTTGTTATTGACCGCAGATACAAACACCTAGTCTAACAGTCTAGTCGATTGTCCAACTAGGTGTTCGATTATTTACATGAAAAATCTTACCAATATTGGTATATAAGTTTAGCCGTGAAAGCGTAACACACAAACAATGCTTGCTTCAGCTAGTTTTTATTTAATTTTCCTGAATATTTCACCCCTACAACTTTAATCTATTCGAGCAACATCAGACTTTACCAAAGGAAGCTGTCCAAGAGGATATACCATAGCACAGCTTAGTTCCTACATAGCTTACCACGGCTTAGTTCCTATATAGCCTACCACAGCTTAGTTGATATATCCTCTATCTAATACGACCAGCTCAAAGGCTGTAAGCTTGCTACATGTAATATATTCACAACAACAGCTAAGCCTGCTAGCCTGAAATTGTTATGTGTCTATCTGAGTAATTGCTACCATAGGTAGGTATAGACTTTCAAAGAAATTTCTTTATTTTTGACAACTCAAGCAGTAGGAATTGCTCTTCTGTCGCGGGGACTTTTACAAACATACTAACAACGGACACAAAGTACAGCCAGACCCGAAACAATTATTTGTACAATCCACAGATTAATAATATAAAAGTTTCATGTGGCAATCGAAACCACTACCTCCCGACTAAACTAGGTACTGTGTTACGGAGGCAAAAGTTAAATTAAATTCTCATAGTTTAATGTTACATCTTACTTTCTATAAAAAGCAATCCTTACTAGACTTAACCCAGACCATCTATTTTTACTTTCGAAACTGCATACATACTTAGGAAATTTATTCTAAAATACATACAAAACATCACGCTTCTTATACCTTACGGTGTAGGCAAAGGAGTATGAAATACACCCACCCACGTTTCGTTAATAACAATGTTAGTGCCATGTGATAACCATTAACCGGTAACCGGGCATGTTACTAAACTCCGGGCTACTATTAAGAAATATTGCAATATAAATTAGAAAAGTCTAGTGTAATATGGTCATAGCCGGTATACGGCTACAACGGTCAGTTTCATTGAAACTGGCCAAAGGTGCACGACTTGGTTTATACTGTCCAAGTGTGTGCACAATACACAGGTACACTCTCTACTCCCTTATTTCTCATTACCCAGTGGGACGGATAACCGACACAACCAGTGAGAGGTCAGGCGCAGGACCGACGGCTGTACGTGCTCTCCGAGGCACGGAGGTCTACCGACCTCAACTTCCTCACTCCGGGCAGTTTCTAAAAAATTCTTAAGATAAAATCACAGAAAAGACTTTTTGGTCCAACCTGGGAATCGAAGCCGAAACCTCATGATCAACAGTCGAATATTTTTTTCTTATGTCACTGAATATTCTTATAGTTCAATGTCTTACTTTCAATAAAAAACAATCCTGACTAGACATAACCCAGACCATCTGTTTTTACTTTCGAAACTAATTAAAAGTCTATTATTGCTCACATGGATACATTCAACGTGAACCGAATCGAAAAGGGATAGTGGGCGAACGAACTGAACCACCTTAATCCGTTTATAGGAAAATCACTTCTATCGTAAAGAGATAAAGTGCAAATTCTATTGTGCTGTCAACAGTGAATGTAGGTATTATAGTGATGGGCACGTGGTTTGAATATCGATAATTTTCGTTCGAATCTTGACATGTATTCCGTGAATGGAATATTCGATATTCTTATATTTAAACAGATGGGCTTTATATTCAGTTTTGACATCAATTTTCTTTTTATTGAAATGTAGAACGCAAATGTAATACCTGTTGTCTCTAACATGTACCTATTTGTATTAGGTTACCTAGAGAATACTTATGTGTTTGTTATTCAAAGATGAAATTAATTATCTAGTCTTACCGCACTGCCGTGTTGGTTTTTGATTTGGAAGTTTATTTACCTGCAACACAAAAATAAAGAAATTAGATATTTTTATTACACTTTTTAAATTAACACAAGAATGTAACCATGTCGTACTATAGTTAGCTAGAAGGATTATGTATTAGTATAAATGAGAATAGATTTACACTGCACAGAGAATAGATCTACACAGTAGAGAACAGATTTGTACAGTAATTAGACAGCAAGTTCAAATAATGATCATAAGCGAGTCTTTTACTGGTATATGAAACATTATCTTCCTTTGCGTCGCACGTTGGAAACAAAGAATTTTTCCTCTTTCATTTCATTCATTTAATCTTACATTGTATCAGTGGCGAAGGCTCCATACAACTCGATTCCTATCGGCTTCCCTTTCTGGACAGACTTAATATTAGTGTTAAATTAATTGTTTACTATTGCCAAATAAAACACAATTAATTAAAAATCACCAATATTTAAACCGAAATCTTTAACTAGAATCATTAATCTAATCGAAACAGTACGAAAACGCCTACACTTCAAAAATTACGCTCCGCTAAAAACGCAACGTGAAGTAATAATAATGAAATAAGCCGGAGGCGCTGATCGGGAATCGCGTACAATAAAAACTATGGCGGCGATGTCGCTTACTACCTTTTGGATCGCGCTTCGCGCCGCGCTGCATAGTGGCGAGCAAGCCGGAGGAAGAGCGGGTTGCCTCGCGCTACAGCGCTCGCGCCGCGGCGGACACAATATGATCTTACGCATGTTTCTGTCGCGGTGCGAGCCGCGTGCAAGAGCGAGATGGAAAATATAAGCTAAGCATCCTGCATAAGTATTAGTGGAACGTTTTTGTCCAGTTTGACATTAGGTCATGTTTGTTTACTGTTTACATCTTTCGCGCGCTCTATAACAAATTAGAATATTTGTGTTTATCACAACATTATTCCTTAATAATTGTGTTTGTGCATAATTGTGAATGTATCAGTATATTATAAACAGTAACTGTTTTGCATGTTTCTATTAGAGTAAATTTTCATTTTGTCAGATTTATAGGTTATACTCATAACAATAAAAGTGTTCTGCGTTTATCCATAATGCGTTTGATATTTTATTGTTGATGAATACATTCTAAATTGCTTGTATAATAAGTTATTAAACAACCAGTGCGAGACAATCATCAATCGTTCGATATACGTTATCTTAAATATGTGCTGTTGTGTTACCTACGTGTTACTACTGAAGATATAGTAACTTAATACAAAACAAGCATGATTAGGTAGCACATGGTAAGTACCTATGTATTATTAGTCTGTAGAGAGAGAAATAAGATACCTACTGTAGTCGAATGTAGATAATACTCTCATATTGTTATTATGCAGTAATACGCTACTTTTACGTCGGCATTCGGCGTCGGCCTAGACAATGACTTATAGCTCCGGCTTACCTTTTGTAAAAAATGACCCTTCGCCACTGCATTGTATTATATTACAGTGTATAAAAGCTTTACTATAAACTATAATTAAATATGAGAAAAATGTTTCATCGACAAACTATCGACATTTTCCAATCACTATTATCCCACCAACGTCCTACAAGGGCCGTAGGTCGTCCATTGTGAAATTCGGCTTATACCACCGACACGATAGACCCTTATTAAGAAACCACAGAACAAATGCTAAATATTTATCCTATAGACTACAACAAAGGCTCTTTGGTATTACTAAATTGAAAGGGACCAAAGAATTTTAAAGACAAAACCTTGTATTTGGAGAGATTTTTACTTTATTTTATCTTTTGCCTCTGTATACTAAATAGTAGTATTTGCACCTGCCAATGGTGAGTTTTTATTCCTAAGGTTAAATTCCCGGGTCAAAAAGATATTAGTAGCATGAAGATTAGTACTGTCTGGTATTTCTGTAAAATTAATATTTCTAATCAGAATTCACTACCTACATTTGATTTTAGAGATACGCCCGCCTTATAACCCAACTTCTGCCGTCTTGAACTTAACACTCATAGCTCATACAAATTTGAAATGCTTACAAACATACATACATAAAATCATGCCTATTTTCCAGAAAGGTAGGCCTCTGCCTACTAACTACTATTAGTCCTACTATTAGTTTCTACTAAGGGACGCCCCTCGGGACGATCTTTACAAACTTCCCTTGCCTCATTCGCATCCATACAACTTATCATACAAGACCGCCGGTTAGAAATAAATAATTTAATATAATATATTACAACACAAACACATCTACGTAATGAACCCGGTAAAATATCCTTTAATTAATAAAATATGGTTTATAGATTTTTAATTAATTGGTTTTAAAATGACATGCAAAAATCGGAATACGAATTGGACATGTTTCCTGTATCGTTAAATATGAGAGTGACCTAGTTGCAACTGAAAGCCAATCCGCTGATGCATACTTGATTGAATATTTAAAATAATTAAATGAGTAAAGAGTAAATTAATTTACGAAATGTATTTACGAAACTGCTGCTTCATTGGCGCGGTTAATAGTGTATCCGAATGATCATGTGGTTTCGGATTCGATTGCCGAGTCGGGCAATATGCTTTTGGACTTTCCTAATTTTTTAAGATTATTACTTAATGGACTCAAGACCTAACCCCTCTTTACGGGAGGAGACCCTTGCCCACCAGTGAGACATGAATGGGGTTAAATATATTTTTATTTATTTCTCAATAACCCTAAGTTTTGTAACGTGCTCGACAATGGGCTCGCTATTGCAAATACTGCGCGAAACGCGGGTGAATATCATACGTTTCTGCCTACATTTTCAGGTACAATAGGCGTGATATTATGCGTGTAAGTTTCAGTTTCAGTTAAAGAAGTATCCTCATAGGTAGGTATCGTAGCCTCTTTGAAAGGCTTATGAAGGCGAAATATGATACCTGTATTCCTAACCTTTCAGTTCTAATCACAGCACTAACCTTCTAAACAAAAGCCATCGAACGCTTTACTAATGATGAAACAGTTCAACAAGCTTCGACCCACTTTCATTCTCTCATTCACGTCGCAGAATGTGACCTTGAGTGACGCCTACATCGTACGACTTGCTCCATTGATCAGTGACTGATTTGATTGTAAAAGAAATGGACATATTCTATCTAATTAATGACTGCATGATGCTTTTAGATAGATCTTTCCAAAAGTTAATGAGTGGAAGAAACAATAAACAAATCGTTATGGAGGCACGTAAGCTCAAATATCATCGCCAATGAATAGCAAGAATACTGATAATAAAATACCTATAAAAATAAGCCTATCTGTGAATGCTGTTTAGACATTAAAGTGTTCAATCTAGTGCCAAAGTTGTTCAAGCTCGACTAATAGCTTAGCAGAGAATGAACGGGACCGACTCTTTACAAGCCCTCCAAAGCACGGAGACGCTCAGTTCAGCTATGCAGACACCACTATAACTACGCAGGTACTACTATGCGGATACCACATTCATATAATAACCACACCAAAGGTTGCTTAGCCAATTGAACGTTTCTCGACCTGTGATCGACAGAAAGACAATAAAAAAATCGTAAGAATTTGAAAATTACGGTGATACCAAGAACTGATTTTTTTACTTTGAAGAGTCAATTAGGGCAAACCAAAAAAAAAATTTGGTCCTTAACTCATATAAACAATTAATTATAATTCAAATTAATTATTGCAATCTCAACAGCCTACAATATCAGGTCAAGTGTCCAAATTTATTCTTCCCAAATGAGACCTTGTGTCAGTTAGTTTTGGCTTGAAGCCAAGCACAAACTGGAGTTGTCTAGCAAAACTTTATATTTAGACAGTTTCGTAATTAAAAAGTGATATACTTTATGACGTACGATATGATACCGTTCAAAGTAACGAGGAAAGAAAATTAAAATAAACTTTTGAAATAGAGCTCCTGAAGAAGAATACAGAATAATTCCATATTTAAAATGATTTTGCTCTTAAAAGTGACTTAAAGTCAGCGCTTAAGAATCATTCTTCATTCACTTACTGTGGGCATGGGTAATGAAAATCATTTCAAAATCAGGGCAATTTATTTCATTAATTTTATTCTCCCATTGCATGACAAATAGCATACCTGTAAAATCCTTTCCGTTCTATTTTTTTTCAACTTGAATGCTTTACGAATTCAAAGGCCATCCAGGCATGGGGGGTCTGAATAACGTCGCCGTGTCGGTACAGGATCGGTAACAGGCAAGGGAAGGCCTATATCGTCCCCGTAGAGCGAAAAGTCATTAACTCGAGTTAATGATTTCTTTTTTTATGACACCATTGAAATCGCCATATTTTTCTCTAATTTTCTGTCTAATCCTCATACCTGTAGCTATTATAGTTTTTGTTTTATAGAATGTGAAAATTAACCAGGTCAACCCTTTTGAGCTGAAAATAAAATGAGCAAATTCACTAATTTTAGTTAATTAATATTCATTTCTTAGGATTGTATCTAACCCATACTTAAAAAATACCTAAAACGACTTAATTACTTTTCCCTTGAGTTATCTCTGCATATTAAAATTATTATTAGCAATTATAAAATCACTAAATGGATTTAGTTATTTTTCACATCGGTACACGCATTTCATACTGCGTTAAAAATCACTAACTCTGATCAAAAATTAACTAACTCGGAATTATGTTACATATTTAAAAAATAAAAGTAAATAATTTATTATATTTTGATATTTCCAAGCGTTCAGACAATATTTTCTTAATGTAGTCTATATTAAATAAACTTTGTTATAATTTCCTTCATTTAAGACTATAAACGTAGAGATAGGTTACTGCAATCGTAAGTTATTAATTTTTATATTTTTAAAAACTTTGAACAGCCATATCTCAAAACAAGGTTTTTCGAGTTAATGACTTTTCGCTCTACGGGGACGATATACAGCAATAGGTAGCAGTTACCTAATCAAGATGAAGACGATAACAAAATTCAATTAATAAGCACAAGTGTTTTATTCGCAAATGAAATAATAGACGTGCAATTCTTAATTGTTTACACCCATGTTCAGTTGTAAACAATTACTCCATTAAGGTTGAATTAATAAACCTTCATTCCGTTACTATTAGATGCGAAACATATTTATGTCATGTTCAAATTAAAATAAATAGCAGTTTAATGCCACTTTACGTTTATTCAACAAAGATACAGACTTCAGAATTTTGAACTTATGACATTTTGGTTCTCTAAGGTTTATGATATTCCTATCAATTTGGATTTAATGTCGAAAATCACAAATCAGAACTAATGGTTTAAGGAAGGCAGTAAAAAGGTATAGTTAACCTTTGTATTCTTAAAACAGTCCGAAAATTTGAGAAAAGTTAAGTTACTATACAACATGAACCTTTAACTTTATCTTTCATACTTTTAAGCCACGTCAAAAGCCTTCGGGCGGCTTGAACAACTTTGACACTAGGTTGACCACTAACCATACGACAAGAAGAAGACTTACAAAATTGTATTTTAGGACATCCTCTTATACACCCAGTACGTCAATATCAGAATACATAATCATATGTAGTTTTGAAGCTTGGCTGTTTGATCAGTAGCGCGATTCTCTACCACTATCGACAATTGGCTACCTATCGAGAAAAGGAGAATGCTCAAAAAAAACCCAGGCTGTACACAAAAGTTATGTAACTCAAAAAATTTGTTATACTGTGTAATTGAATTCCCAATGTTTACCTCTATCAAATTCGATGGCTGAACATACTATTTTGCTATAACTTTTTAGTAGGGGTTTTCAATATATTTTTATATTTTCTAATATAGGTGTGTAACTGAGTAGTACAAAACTACTACTACTACTACTAAATAAGTTACCTATATAAATGTTTAATCTTTTTTGAGTCACACATTTTTAATATAGGTATGTAACTGAGTTACAAATTAAAAATATGAAAAAATATATTTTTGAAAAATGAGTCATCATCACCAGGTCATATATGTCCCCACCGAGGGGCACGAGCCTCCCCTCTTAACAAAGAGGGGGATCAGGCCTTAGTCCACCACACTGGTCTAATGCGGGTTGGCAGACAATTGGAGGGCTATTATAAGGTAGAAAAGTGTTGTCATGGTGGTAGATTGCTAGCCTATAGCCTATGAAGCACCAAACCCTTCCATCCCTCTACTGACTTTTGCAGTATGCACGGGAAGAAATGCAGCTGGCACCTTCTATGTTTTTTTTTCGCTGTCAATCCAGCATGGGAGCAATGGGAGAAATGAGTGATACTGTGTAATTAATTCCAGATATTTACCTCTATCTAATTCAATGGCTAAACATATTATATTGCTATTACTTTTCAGTAGGGGTTTTTAATGTATTTTCAATATTTTTTATCATGAATATAAAAAAGACATACCCGCCCACACTACTAGCTGGCGGCCGTAGTGCGGTTTCGATACAATTATATTATTCAAAAAATAATCATTGTGATGAATGTTTGAAAAATATTTATTTTTTAAATTCACCTTTTAAATAGCAAAAAATAGTATTTAGCCATCGAATTTGATAGAGGCGAATATCTGGAATTGAATCACTCAGTATCACTAAAATTCTGAGTTACACACCGTTTGTGTACGGCCTGGGTTTTTTTCCCATACATTTTGAGCATTCTCCTTTGTATGAAAATCTAATCAATGCCGTCAGCGGGCGCCGTAGGAACATTTTTGCAGTACATTTTAAATGTCTAAATCTCGATATTCGACAGTACCGACTGTAGACAATCGCTACAGATCTCAATTCTCAAAGCATCTGTTCTTTAGCGACAGTCCACACAGTCCTTTGGGAACGATTACATAAGCTCGTGCGAAAAAGGTACTGAATACTTTAGCACTTTTATATCTGGAAGCCAAATCTTTTAGTGCACGTTCTAGATATTGAATAAAACGAAATATTGTTTAGAAAACAGTAGCGTATGAGATTTTCTCTCCCCTGAGAGCTCCTACTATTGAAAAAAAGGCCAAGTGTGAGTCGGACACAAAGTGTTCCGTACCGAAAATTAAAAGAAAAACACGATTATTGTATGGAGACCCCATATATTTTTTTGTGTTTGTTACCATAGCGGCAATGGAAATACATAATTTCTGAAAATTTCGGCTTCCTAGCTAATACAGTTTATGACATACAGTCTGGTGACAGACAGACGGACAAACAGACAGCGGAGGCTTATAGGGTTCGATTTTTACCTTTTCAGTACAGAACCCTAAAAACAAGTAGTGTAGTGTTTTTCCTCTGAGAGCTTTTACTTATCCTTTTGTTCTAGGTAAATGTTGAAACTGGGTAAATTAATGTAGAACAAACATAGATGCTAGAGTGGAACACCTGGACCTAGAGTTTGACCTAGTTTGAAACAGGGGTACGTATAACAATGGACTAGACTAGAAGGATGTTTAAGTCATTTAAGTTATGTGACCCATATACAGCGTGAACACGTATTAGTTTGATATCTACATATAATTACCGTCTTATGCATTTACTACAATCTTGTCTTAGCCCAGTTGGGCCAGGTAGTGGTACCACCCACCTAAAGCCCAACTTATATTATTATTGTGAGCCTATAGCGTCCCAGTGCTGGACAAAGGCCTCCCCCATAGCTTTCCACTGCAAACGACAAGCCCTACTTAATCCTATATAATTTTTTTTACAAATGACTAAATGGCGTAAACTGTAGGTAACGTGACAAAAACGTGAAGAAATCGTGCTCTTAAATCTTTAATTAGATTTCCCGCCGAATTTATAACAACACCAATAAACTACTGCTGCCAAATTTATTTCGCAATATATTCATTCATTTCGCAATATATTCGTTATATTCATTTCGCAAACATTAGATTTCACTCTTATAAACAGTTTCCCGATATTTCCAATTTTAATTGCGTTTTTGTTCACAAACGCTACCTTCCATTTTTTCCTGAAAATTGTTTCGTATAGTTGATCGACACACGTTACAAAATATCGTTCCATTTTGCGAAACAAAGCTGTGTCAACGTTCCTAGTTTTTAGGTCACAGTGCAAAGCGAGAGCTTTTATACAACGATACATAAACGACGCAAACGTATGTTCGTAGAAAAACTACAAAAGATGAAAATAACACGGTGGTTCTTATATACTTTTGGATTTAAAGCGAAAGGAATCCACCATGTTTTCCAAGAAAAGCAATTCGCATTTTTTTCGATACTACTTTTTTTGTTAGCCTATACTGTGCCACTGCTGGGCAAAGGCCTCTCCCTTAAACTAACCACTACTTTACATTTATTGCTACCTTATTTCTGCATTCCACGAAAATACAAAGTGTAGTTAGTTATAGATTGAGGTGCTCATAGCCAGGTGTGTTCACCGGAGGATTAACGATCTTTGGGTTAAGCAAACCTTGGTACGATCATTCTACAGTTGGGTGACCACATAGGGAAATTTGAGCTGACCGCCTCCGTGCTTCGGAGGGCACGTAACAAATCGGTCTCGTTAGTGGTCTATTAAGATAACTCTTATTAAGCTGTGTCAAAGGTCTTTTTGGGCGCCTTGAGCAACTTTGACACTAGGTTGACCACTAACCATACAACTAAATAAATCGAAAAGATATTATTATTCATTTTCGTTTAATTTATGACACTAATATTTAATGGTAGCAAACAAATTATGATCAAACTCTCATAGCAACTAATCAATTTCAAGGGCTTTGAGGCCATAAATAGCCTGATCAAGCGAAGTTTGACAACGTTATATGAATGGCCAATTCAAACAATGATACGGTCTCATTAGCTCAATTACGTATAATAAAGTTTAAAAACTCTTTGATTCGAAACCTTGAAAATATAGATACGACAGTTCTAGCATACCTCATTTGTTATGGCTGTCATTCATTTGTGTAGAACAAAGAATAATTTGAATAGTGACGTCATAGCCTTCGATGGATAATAATTGGGTATGAAGCATAATATGGTAAGGACAATTAATGGTGCATACAAACGTGTCTATGAAACTTGTTCTAGAACCTTCTATAAGACATCATGCCTGTTACTACCTTATGACGATTGACGTAAATTCAGAAACTGTACAAGACATATTTTAATAATACTAACATTACATTATATTAGGCAAAGCGTAAGCTTCAAAAGCCATACAAAAATAGGATTTTTGATAAAACTTAGATTCCTCTGTAACAGAAATCTCTAGTTTATCCCACACTGAGAAAGGGCTTGCAAAAATCGTTCAAACGATACACCTAGTAGGAAAGTAATCCCATATTATTGAGATACAATAAACACATGAAACAATTATAGTTACAATACACATATAAAAATGCAATTGAAAAGAAACCGCCACATTCACAGAATCATCTATTTCAATATTCAAATAAAGCTCCGAAAAACATGTCGAAAAAAAATTCAAGTGGCCACGGCCCTTGGCATTGTTCACGACACAAAAGGTCGAAAACTTGTGTAACTGAGTCAATAGTAACTTAGCATAGAAGTTTAGAAGCAGTATGGAAGCCCTGGACAACTGTGTACACCGTCTCACAGATGAATGCACATCGACATAAGAGAGAAACCCAATAGTATAGCCGTGAACGTAGCTGACTGGTTAAGAAAACTTGATGTGCGAGTGTGATCTATACAGGAAAATGTCTTACACAATGCATACCAAGTGCCAAATAACTTTTTTGTGTCTGAATATAACCGCAAACTATTGGGAGGAGTGAAAAAACAAAAACAAGATATCTAGGAGAGCACAGCGGGTAATGGAGAAGTAACAACGACAACGTCCATTCATTTCGTCACCTGGGATCTTCTCGTAAGAGTACATACATGTTTTGTTTTTTCTTGTAACAATTTTCGGGCAGCTTTTCGACATTTGCTATACTTACCTCTAGAAGTGCGAAGTCCGTGCGTTCTTTCTGATTCGTTTTAGAGTTTCCATGCTGCGTTATAACTTTATACTGTGACAGTACATATGAATATGCAATGGCATGTAACGCGGGTTACACTGGATACATATTATTATTTATAATGTACGACATGGCTGTATGGGGAGAGAGAACAGGTCCTTTGGTAGTGATAAGAATTGCTGAATTTGTATGAAAGATCAAGGGGACACTTGCATTTTCTCGCTTGGGGAACAATGCATTTTAAATGCCATGATTTTATTATGTTGTGGGATATTTAAAAAGAAGAAAATAAAAGACTGGTAGACAAACAAGTATATAACGCTTTCAAAAATCAATAGTTTTAAGAGGCTTAAAAAAGGAGGTTATCTTTGACTGTATGTTTGTATGTATTATGGCATTGATCTATAGCAGCACATTATATCGCAATTGACTAAGTTTTTTGTGAACTATGCAAATCTAGGACATAGATTTCATATTTAACATTATACTGCATAAATGCGTTTCGTATAGTCGCGAATGTTGAATGAAAAAACGTACCACGGATAACAGTTTTCTTTATTATATTTTTTCTTTCACGTTTCCAAATCTCGTTTTATGAGATAATCACCAGACCTTGACACATTAGATAAAACTAAATATACACCGAAAAAAAACTATTAAAAAACACATATTTGAATGCCAAGAAATTATTATTATTTGTCAGTTAGAGTATAAAGAAGTTTTAATAAAAACATCGCATGAATATAACGTTGGAACGACGACAGCGAGACGTAAATATTATTGGTGGAAAAATCTCGATTATAATAGTCAATTATGTAAACTTTTCTGTTGAATTGTCGTGTGTGATTCAGAGGAAATGTTATGAGCTATTACTAAATTTAATAGTATTGTATCAAACTGAAATAAGACTTATATCATTTCTATAGCCATACAAAATATTAGTATAAGTTGTTTGTAATGGTATTTTATCATGCGGCGGCGGAAAACTGTTTCGTGGGATCCATAATAATATTCAAATGTGTAATAATATTCTCTAGTAATAATTAAAATAACTGCCCCACTGGTGGCAAAGGGTTTTTTCTCAGAACGAGGAGAGAAAACCGAGAGATCAGAAATATTTTAGGTTGTCGAAGGCCCGGTTAACTTAAAATATGAACAAAAGAATACCAATCTTAAAAAAACTAAATTTACCGAATAATCGTATCGTACTTACTAAAACAACTCACTTCCATACATTCAACGCACAGTAGCGTTTCATTCCATAACATTTCTTATTGACACAGATGTAAGGAAAAGTGTTCTAAAAGTCAAGTCCTTGAATTCGTTTTGTAACAAGTAAGTATAATTGACAGGGGATATGGATGTCAAATGTATAAAATATTTGGTATAGAAATGACAGTTCTGAATACAGAATATTTTATTACTTCTAAAGGTTATATTTTGGCGGTAAAATGTTTGGGACTCTGAGTGTCAAAATCATTAATTTTACCGTAAATTTTGGAAGAAGGTGCGAAAGGAGTTATGGGCAAATTACTATGTGACAATAAGATGATAATTATGACGTATACTCGTATATGAATGAAATCAACAGTAGAAATGGTTTTAATAAAAACTAAAGCAGTACCACTTTCTAACTCTTCCTTGCAGGTATTTCTTATAGGTAGGTTGCAGGTATTCTGCCCCTTCCTTTTTCAGCAAGTCCTTCTGCTCTGTTCTAACAGTATCTTGCGAAATATGTACAATGCGACAAACTTAAATACCAAGCACGCTAATTAATGTATAGGGGCGAGTAAACAGTTTTATAAGTGTATCAAAGTACGAGTAAATATGTACGAAACATTTTCAAGTAATGTTAGAAGGCGTAAGAAGTTCACTACCTATGTCGTCCGGGCAGTATTGTACGCGATAGCTGATCTCAAAGTTTCAAGTGTGATTCCCGGGTCGGCCTATTCCTCTTTCTAATATATGTACCCGTATATAAGAATGTTCTCTATAGCAACCCGGGGTTTGGTAACGTGCCCAGTATATGGCAATAAGCTCGCCCCTTATTACATGGTCCTATGTCTGATTATGGGTAAACGGTAAAATGTGAGTGTAATTCATGTATTTCTAACTTTGAGGATAACACGAAGGTATGTGTGATTGTACGATATAAGTATCTAATGTAATGTATACAGGGTGTCCCATAACTCAACGATAATCCGAGACAAGATGAAAAGCCAAGTCATACCGGTTCTAGGAAAAATAAAAAAATAAATTCCATATCACTTAGTTCAGCAATAATAGACACTTTTCAAAAAAGTTAAAATTCCACACCCTTGGTCGCATTTTCAAGTCCTGTGATCACCAATGTCACAAAGTCGCTGTGTTTTTTTGAATTTCGTGATCTTCATTAAATATGCTATTAATCGTAAAACAAATTAATGCACAAAACATTGTTAATTTAATAAAAAAAGTTAAGTTTTAGTTAGTCATCGTTCACAAAAATATCGTTAGTTAACTTTGGCGCTTCATATTGAAAAAAAAATGTACTACACTACCCTTGGCAAGTTATTTCAAAAGTTGGCGCATTTAATCAAGATTTCAAAATGGTGCAACACTTGTCACTTTTCTTGGCATTAAAAATGTTATTTTTATTTGAACGACGAGTATCCTCGAAAATGGATCGAACGCAGTCGTACAATTGTATGGCGTCCTCGTTCCCCCGATCTAAATCCAGTAGATATTTTTTACTGGGAATGTATGAAATAAAAAGTCTATTCAAAATCAATACAAAATCTATCAGAACTTCGCCAGAAAATTGACACAGCGTCAGAAGAAATAAATGCAAGGAATTTTGCTTGACTGGTGCAAAGATCTTTTGTACGCCGTTGCAGAGCCTGTATTCGTGCCAGAGGAAAGCAATTATTTTTAGTAAAGATGTAATTGAGTCAGTCCATAACCAATATTTAATGTAATAAACATAATAGGTAATGATAATAAAAAAAAAGAATGAACGAACCATCGTTCTTATTTAATTATTCTCCTTAAACTAAAGTAATTCCAAATTGTTTTCCTCTGGCACGAATACAGGCTCTGCAACGCCTTACAAAAGACCTTTGCACCAGTCAAGCAAAATTCCTTGCATTTATTACCTCTGACGCTGTGTCAATTTTCTGGCGAAGTTTTGATAGATTTTGTACTGATTTCGAATAGACTTTTTCTTTTACGCATTCCCAGTAAAAAATATCTACTGGATTTAGATTGTGGGAACGAGGACGCCATACAATTGTACCACTGCGTTCGATCCATTTTCGAGGATACTCGTCGTTCAAATAAAAATAACATTTTTAATGCCAAGAAAAGTGACAAGTGTTGCACCATTTTGAAATCTTGATTAAATGCGCCAACTTTTGAAATAACTTGCCAAGGGTAGTGTAGTACTTTTTTTTTTCAATATGATGCGTCAAAGTTAACTAACGATATTTTTGTGAACCATAACTCACTAAAACTTAACTTTTTTTATTAAATTAACAATGTTTTGTGCATTAATTTGTTTTACGATTAATAGCATATTTAATGAAGATCACGAAATTCAAAAAAACACAGCGACTTTGTGACATTGGTGATCACAGGACTTGAAAATGCGACCAAGGGTGTGGAATTTCAACTTTTTTGAAAAGTGTCTATTATTGCTGAACTAAGTGATACGGATTTTTTTTTTTATTTTTCCTAGAACCGGTATGACTTGGCCTTTCATCCTGTCACGGATTATCGTTGAGTTTTGGGACACCCTGTATATGATGTAAGTAGGTATAAAAAGTTTTGTCATATTTATTTACAAACACTCATCACACCTCCAAACCTCCCACGTAGTCGATTATAATCGAGAGGCGTGAAGTTCATATCGTTTATTATTCTTGAAAGAGCTTTACATTTGGGAATATTCGATGAGGTTGTCAACTCGTCAGTGGTGATGAATACTTAATGGCATGGTCATTGGGGTGGGGAAGGGTGTATTGACGTTTTATCTATACTAATATTATAAAGCTGAAGAGTTTGTTTGTTTGTTTGAACGCGCTAATCCCAGGAACTACCGGTCCGATTTGAAAAAATCTTTCAGTGTTAGATAGTCCATTTATCGAGGAAGGCTATAGGCTATATAACATCACGCTACGGCCATTAAGAGCGGAGTAGCAACTAGCCCTTCTCTCTTATATGACGCAAGCGAAGTTGCGCGGGTCGGCTAGTATAACAATATGCCTGATAGATTGAAGCTTGGTTAAAGTGCTTTTTGTTCAAGTGCGATTAATTTTGATTAGGCAGTTGATCTTAAGTAATTAATGTGTCTTAAGAAATAGATACCAGTTTAAAGTTTGAGATGATACTTCACCGGATATATTACTACATTGAATGATGTTTCAGTTTCCAAAAACCGACGCTAAAAGTTTGTGGCATTCTTTGGCCTACCTGAATGGAAACAAGGCTTTGATTACTAACCCAGAATTGCAATCTTTTTGAGACTAACATTTACTTTTTATTAGGCAGATGAATTTATCTAATGGATGTGTCTTAAAAAAACAGATAACAGTCTAGTTCTAGATCACACTGGATATTTTGGGTGTTTAGTATGATGTTGCAGATTCCAAAAACCGTTTCCAAAACCAAAAACATCTAACGTATGTAAAAATAAGTCCAACAATTCAAACAAACGCGACTCCGTCTAAAATCCGTTTCAATATCTTCGAAAAGGTCACGATACAGACAATTTCATCGTTAAACAAACACAGAAAGATACGTAACAATAAAACGTTATAAACGATACAGCAACAACACTTGTATCAACACTGCAACGTCGAATAAATATTTGCTATTGGATCGTAAGTAAGCTTGGGATATGTGACCTCTTTAAATGAAGAAAACTGTATAACTTTGTGAGGTAGTTTATAGAAATACTAGCTGACCCGGCAAAAGTTATTTTACAATATAATTTTTTTTAAAGTATATGTATGAAAAATCGATGTTCGCCGATTCTCACACCTACTCAATATGCTCACAAAATTTCATGAGAATCGGACAAGCCGTTTCGGAGGACTACGGTAAGTAACATTGTAACATGGAAATTTTAAATAATAGATTTTAAACTAGTTTAACGCCTTCCAGAAAGAGGGTACTCCTATAGCGATATCGCTGTACCCAATTACTCGCACTACAGCAATCAATATCGTACCGCTGATTCTGATAGCCGGCGACCACGGTCAGTGTATCCTGCGCCGAAACTACAGGAATCATAAGGTAAAATCCGTGTTCGCGTTAATCCCGTATTCCACTATACAATAAACATACAACGCTAAATAAATTAAACAATAAGTTTATGAGATAATACTAGTCTATCTAGAATAACCATTACCCCTATAAAGCGCTTGTCATCTCACCCTTAACACAATATTCGTACCTAATAACACACCTGTTGAGGTCTCAATCTCCATACTAGTTAGTTGCATAATTTGTACGAACATTGATTTTCAAAGACAATTAGAAAACCAAGTCTATACCAAAATACTGACAGAAATAATTTATGAAATAAACATCTTCTAAATCTTTACTGATAGAATTGATTGAGACATATCTACAATTCATGGCATCTCTCTTACTATCTTTAAAATCATCGGGTACTAATTAAGATTTATAAATTGATTACCATCATAGAAAGTGAAAGGCCGATATAAAGATTAAGGCCTTAGACCATACAACTTCGATCTCCCGATAACTTTTATTAGAGTCTTGAAGAAGTTCAAAGGCAAAGTTAAAATTAAATATTTGATCAAGATTACGAAACAGCTTTGAAAGATTTGACGATCGACGAGAGTTTCGGAGATGAGTTCGAGATTCAACCATTAAAAATATAAAGGTTTTTGAAGCGTTAGATATTATCAGCAATGAGAATTCTGGAGTGTTAAATATTTCAAATCCTGTTTACGAATCTAAATATAGACTTGAGATATTTGAAATGTCAATTCTTAATAATATCTACCTTTCTCAATAACGACTATTTGAATTTTTTCTGGGAACTGTTTTGTTCCTTTCTTCAAACATATTCTAATGTTTTCTGAAAATCTTGATTTATTTGCAAATAGCTTTATCTATACTAATATTATAAAGCTGAAGAGTTTGTTTGTTTGTTTGTTTGTTTGTTTGTTTGTTTGTTTGAACGCGATAATCTCAGGAACTACTGGTCCCATTTGAAAAATTCTTTCAGTGTTAGATAGCACATTTATCGAGGAAGGCTATAGGCTATATATCATCACGCTACGACCAATAGGAGCAGAGTACCAGCGAAAAATGTTTCAAAAACGGGGAAAATGTTGACCCATTCTTATGTGACGCAAGCGAAGATGCGCGGGTCAGCTAGTTTTTTATAAAGTGGCATTCTTTGCTCTTTAAATTGAGAACCTCTATTGGTAAAGGGGTGATTTTATCAACACATGTATGTTTAAATAATGGACACCATAAAACCAGACGAAACGAAAAAGAATAGACAAGGATCAGATAATATAATAATATATAATCAGTTATATATATTCTCCCCGGGATAAGATGAAAGTTCTACACCTTTAAGTTTCCTCTATAGACATACAGAAATTGCCTTGACAGCATGTGTGCCGCGGTTAGTGTATCCGACTACTGATCATGAGGTCCCAGGTTCGATTTCCGGTCCCCATTACATAAGACTAACATTATTAATGGCGAAATGTGTGTGTGTGTGTGTATTTCATATGTCTCTACCTAAACATTAAGATATGAGATATTATGTATGTAAAAATACATAAATTTCAACACCCTAAAATTCGACAGATGGTTTCAAACGAGATTATGGCCCAGCAACAGACCAACCTACATAAAAACAATCCTCTTACATCCATACGTCCATTTCGTAATATTTCGTGTAGGCAGCGCGGCGTAACGAAACGGAACGGACATGACACACGATTGCTGTGCAAACAGTAGCCGTACACACTGGGTAATGTGTATGAACTCTGGTTTATTTATTAATCTTAGCTATAGGAGATTATTTGACTCCGATTCCTTTGCTTGTACTTATGCTATTTGACTTTTATAATCAGCAACTGTAACTGATGATGGATCTATTTCGGCTATGGTGACCACTTCGACTCCTAATCAAATTGGCGCTGATGCGTAAGGAGATGGTTTATTTTAGCAGAAAACAGAACTGTAACTAATACGTGTATGAAAGAATAATGTATGTATGAGGAGAGCTAAATAAAAGTTTGCAGGGTTTTAACAGCGGCATTATTGGATCTCTGTTTACCATCATGGGTATGATTTCGTACGTAGATTACATTTAGTTTTTAGCTTGCTGCAGTAATAACCCATTAACATGAGCAAAAATGGCTTTCTACCATTATAAAAACCACCGATGCTTACACTAATGCTATGTGCCCAAAAGGGCACATTTACGCTAGAGTCGTAACACTGCTGGTTGTCATTTTAAGACACTCTTCTTAACTTTATCACAGAACAGATAAGTACTTCTAATTTCTACTTTAACTTTAAAAGAAAAACAAACAATGCATCAGAAAAGAACATATGCAACGGCCTTTAGTGAAACCGCTTTACCAATCCGCTCTCGTCCTGTGTGACGAAATTACGTTTATGCTTTAACAAAGGAAGCTCAAGGGAAGCGATTACTAATTAAAGCAAAACATCACAACGACCGGTCACGGAACTGATAAACGTTATGTATGTTTTATAAAACGATTTAATATACGGAAGGATATATTTTTGTAATAGTAGCGTATATAGGACACTCTCGCTTCGACGTTTACAATGTTGGTCTCATGTTATAGTGGGCAACTTACTGTTATATTCCTGGCACCTTGTCCAACTTCAGGCTACAATGGAGCATATTCTAATAACAATAGAAAAAGAAAAACCCATCCGAACTTCGCCCAATTTCTAAGTCCGACTCAAACCTCAGAAGGCGTCTCGATTTAATACGAGTATATGAAAGTTTATCTTCTATATATGTATATAAAAATGAATTGCTGTTCGTTAGTCTCGCTAAAACTCGTGAACGGCTGGACCAATTTGGCTAATTTTGGTCTTGATTTATTTATGGAAGTCTAGAGGAGAAGGTGTAAAAGGGAAATAAAAATGAAAATGCTCGGAATTAAATCAAAACAAGAAAGCGTAAGCGGAGTTGCGCGGGTTAGCTAGTCTGTAATAATTAATAATATTATCAGTCTACAGTGGATGTGATGATTGGCGTGAAAAGGATGGTTGGGTTTAACAGGTATAGAATAAATGCACTATTTAAAAGTAATTATATGTACTACTTTATATACCGCCGGATTTATGATGTAATTTGAATTACATCATCGACGAGGCTAAAGAAACTATATCATATCCTTAAATCCTTTTAAATCTTTTATGAGACATCAGAGTAGTTAACGAACTATAAAGTTTAATGTCACTTATGAAAATAGTCGTCAAGCCCCTGCAACGGTCGACCAATAATAGCCTGATAGCCATACAAAAACAAAGAAGATTTGACTCTTGACCAAGACAGAAGACTATATCTAAGCAGCAAAAGAATAATATTGATAACAAACAACATCAACACATCCTTTCGATCTAGTTATGAACAATGAATATGTGTTTTCATTCTCACACATGTTGTATGGAAACCGGGTCGATTTGGTATTCATAGAGCTAGATACAGTTGCCGTGATTGTTGGGTTGTGTTGTATCGGTCTTGTGAAGGTAATTAAGGATTGTAAGGTGAAAAGTATTTATTATGAACTATATTGGATCATACTTTGACTTTCGTAGAAAATGTGACCTTATTTTTTTCTGATATTTTTTTTTCTAAATGTCATCTAGATCACTCGCGTTGGAAAAGTAAAATAAATCAATTTCTGGAATTTCTATTCTGAATTTCACCTAAAGCGTTTAGTATTTAAGCCATAAATATGTTCGAAATGTAAATTAAAGTCAGAAACTACTATTTTTATTCTTTATTTTTTGATCACACAAACGTCAGTTAGGTTTTATTTACACAGATGCGAGAGTAACTCTGTTTGCATGTCTGTTACGTTTTCACGCACAAACTACTGTCTCTCTCTCTCTCTCTCTCTCTCTCTCTTCCATGCTATGAATCCCATATGGTAGTGGGGTCAGCGTTCCTGGTCTTTCTCCTCCACTTCGCTACAAACTACTGTCTATTAACACAAAATTACATTTTCTCAAAATAGGAAAATATGCTAGCTAAATCACGTAGGCCGGAATATAAAAACATCAATTCATATAATATATTAAAGTAAAAGATCAGTTTAAAAATTCTTCACTCAATTTCTCCAACTTAGTAACATGTAAGTATTCATTAAATTAAAACCCACCTGAACTATTCGAAACATGTATTAAAATGTTCTAATCCTACGTCTAGACATTGCTTAATAAAATATCAATAATATTGATAAAGTAAAGAGTAAGAGTCCAGCTTTTATTGAAGAATCCTCCCATGAGGATGGATGGAGATCGTCACGTACTATGATCGTTCGGAACTTTGAACTTGTTTCATTTACTTCTGAATAGTTGTTTTAGCTCTATCTATGTTTCTTTGGGGATATCTATGTTTCTCTAGGGACTGGGTTTCTTGAATGAATGCTATAGGTATAAGGTAGTCTTCTTCTTATCGTATGGTTAGTGGTCAACCTAGTGTCAAAGTTGTTATCATTGCAATGTTATCTACGAGTGTGGATTAAAACCAACTGAACACTACTAGTTTTTCAATATCTCGTATTGTAATGTAAGTAGCACAAGAGAATTTCCGTGATCGTTACGAAAACTCATCGATTTTTTAACTAAGTTTTGGCATACAATGTAAATAGGCCTAAAACAACTATCTAAAGTAGTCAAGAGTACTTACATGCAAATTCAATCATGCAAAGAGCTCCTATTTGGTGGATTTGGTTCCTTTAGTAGATGTTGTCACATGATACAACTGATGGTCAAGTTCACATCAATCATTGTCAAAAATAGTTTATTTACTTTTGATAACGGTTGTTGTTTACATCAGACATCAAAATAAAACAAACATCGGAAGTCGCGAACCTCAAATTGTCTACAATTACATCTGATTACGTGGTGCAAGGTATAACAAAAGAGCAACCAAATCTAAGATGAAAAATTACGATCACTCATTAAGAGTACCCTGCCCCAAAATATTGCAGCTGATTGTCTGAAATTATTAAAAATATTGTCTGAAATTGATTTCCAGGCTAAGGGCTAAGTAAGCGTTTCTCAGTGTGTGTAATCTACAAGAAGTATAAAGGTGTATAATTGTTTAATTTAAGAACCTATATACCACTAGGCGCAAAAAAAAAATACGCTCCTCCACTACAACTTACTCAAATCAATGAAATTTAACTTTTTGCATTGATTTGAGTTCTGTACCTTTGTATTGTATCACACAATTTTTTCATAATGAAGCGCTTCCCAAATCGTATTTACCACTTACGTAAATAAAAAAAATACTATACCTATTTACTTTCCGCTCTACGCTTTTCTCATTCACCATCGTCAAAGGGTCACAGAACCGCTACGCCAGCCGGGCAGGCGCCGCGCATATACCCAACTATAGCCGTACCGTTACTGCTACCATTCTGAATGCACAATGTATCAGAACAATGTCAATTCACATACACTAAATTAACAAACGTGGTGCCGTGGTTGAGGTTATCATCGTGCTAATGACTGTGACATGAAGACACTACCCACACTTGCAGCGGCAAATGTTGGCAGTGTCTTCAATTCATTCAAATACGTGATATTGATAGTGATACTGCTAGTCCGATTCATTTCACTGCTGAGCAAGCAGAGGTAATCTCTCCATTACCTACTTTTTTGTATTGTGGTCTAGACAAAACCCAATTTTATAGCCTGCTGTCCCACTGCTGGACAAAGACCATCTTCCCATGATATCCGTTCTTCTTGATCTTCAGCAACGTGACCTAACCGAATGTTACATAGAAAACAAATATAGTCTTTTCAAGTGTGTAACCTTGAAGTCTCGACAAAACAATATACATTTTTAATGCTGAAGTTGAATTAAAACAGAAGACCAATATCTATCAAAGTGACAGACAGTATAAAACAGACGCTCTTGCTTGGAGCCAATTTCATGAGATTGAAAGACTTTTATATCTTTGTCTGAGCTGACAATGTTGTATGCTATCTCTCTCAATCTTCATATGAAAGAAAGAGATGCGTTTCGTTATAGTACAATCACTAAAAACACACAGCTATACTACAGTTTTAAAGTAGCACCTGGATCGTGCATAAAGCTTTTGTTTTGTCTATCAAAGTATTTCGTTCAGATACTTCGCTTTAGAAAGTATTTAAGTATTTTACTCAACAATCAATCTCTTTTCGTGTTAAGTTTTAAGAAGTCTTTTAATTCAGGCTGACTCCTGAACTCGAATTCAAATGTAATCTTCACAGAATTGAGTAGTTTTAATTAAACCAATACGAATTGATTCATTTCTTTAATTCAGATTATTTTTATGTTAAAACAACGTTTGATAGTGCGGCAGTTTGGAGTTAAAAAAATTTTCGGTTTTGACATCAGATGGAATTCGGGACGATTGAATTCGAAATCTTAGGGTATGTACGTTTAAACTTGCTAAAGTCGTAAGTTCTATTATTAAATACGTAACTAAAGAAATTGTGTCCAAGTGCGCTACCATAACGCGCTACTTGGTCATTTTAAACCGAATTAACGCAGAATACCTTTAATGGACATTATATTTGCGTAATAGCAACGATTAAATAATTATTCATAGATGCATCACCTACTAATTAACCACAAATCAAACAGGCCGTAATTATAGCAATATAAACCTATTATTTGAACCATTGATTCATCGAAATCAAATTGCCTAATTTGGTTTTAATTAGTCAATGATTCGTGAATTCACTGATAAATTATGGCTTTGTTTAACACCACATTTTAACAATCTTTATCTAAAATCAACGTTAATATTAAAGAAGGAATAACGTAACACAAAATCATTACGAAATAAGGACAATGAGAGGCGTCTTAAAAAACATTTCCTTTCGTATTTCGTGTTTCGTTAACCTGAAATTTTTATATTTCCCTAATAAAAGTAAACATAATTACCGACCTATTCAAGTAAAGAACACCAATAAGGTTCCGTTCCTTCGCGGAAACCTTTTAACTAATAAAAAGCAAACAACAAAAGAAAACAAGTTAACAGATAATTACATCCTCGCGTGCTAAACGTTTACAAAACGAAGAACCAATAAACCGCGATCAAATATTTAGTACAACCGATAATAATTTATGCGAATCCTATTGGCTGTAAAGCAAGTTCGCTCGTTACAATACCCGCTACTTGCCAGACTATGTCGGCAGTATATCTTCGCGCCGAGACCAGATGGTACGAGCGATTGACGGTATTAATTTTAACAACATTTTGTCTATTATAGACTGTTTATTGCGGAAGAGCAATAATTTTAAAGGTTTGATAAATGGGTTGTAAAAAAATATTGGCAACGCGCTACTGGCTCGGGTTCGATTTAGTAGGGCAATAACGTTAAAGAACTACTCACATAACTTTTAAACTTATTGGGTGTAGGAAGTAAGGTAATATTAGTTTTGGCATTTTCGTTTGGTATTGCCGACTCACGTACTGTTCGCTTCGCGGAGAAAACGACTAGTACGATGTAATACAAAGCCATATCTTAGCTAAAGATATTTTTTTTTTTACCTAACGTTAAGCCTATAAATCCCCGGCATTTCGACCAATCGTAGTTTATTTACTAGTATTCCCAAACTGAAGTAAACATTTCTCTTGTATCCGTCACCTCAAGACCTTTCTAAGAACAATCCACAATGACACTGACACTGAACAGAACATTATCCCATTATCCCTCGGGACATTCATTATAACGGCACAGACGGCATATGTACAGTGGACATACATATATTACCTATGTAATAATGATTGATGGTGTTGAAAAGAAAATATCACGCAGACAAATGATAGTTGGATACCATTTGTCAGAATCGACCTATTTGTTATGTTTGAGTTTATTGGGAACGACGTTTTACTGAAATTTATGGCTGCGTTTTGTCGCACCAGAATTATACTGGAAATAGAGCTGATCTTTGAGAAATTTATGAAGATGTTTCTTACACAAAGTTCATACTTATTTGATTGTAGACCTCGTCAAAATACAATCCAAATGTGAGTCTTTATTAAAGTGAACCTATGAGTTATGACAAACCAAAACAAGGCATAAGTTCGTTAGGCGCAATTTGGGGAAATTAGAATTTATAAGCAGTTAATCTTTTATGCAGGAGCCGTACTAACATTCACAAATATAATCTGAAATTATTAAAAAGCTGCTCACTGATAAACCCAAAAGATACTGAAAATGCGAGAAATCCTTCAAGAACTTTTATTCACAGGTATTGAAGGGAGGAAAACACCTCCAAATTCAGCCCTAGAACTTCGTTGCAGAAACCAAAACATTTTATCCCCAACCCTTACTTTTAAGTATACCACCTCTTAACAAATCAATAAAAAAAGCAAACATACATGGCAACGGCAATTCCGTTACAACTGTCGGGAACCAAACATGGTGATCCAATGAGGAGCGCAATTAAATACATTGGGTCATACGCGTCCCTTATACGGTACATGGTGGAACCGAGAGAGAGTGGCGAATTGGGTTGCAAAAACATTTGTAAAACTTGTAGAAGATAACTTTAGCTTTGTATGGTGTAGTTTCTACAGAACTAGGTGGGAAGTGGACTGTTCTATTTCCTTGGGTTCTGAAATATGGGTGCTGAATTCTAGGTATTTGTTTGAAATATACGAGAGATTATTGGCCTTTTGTAGATCACAGGTCTAGTGATATCAAATTAATGTCATCAATGATGTGTAAAAGTTTACGTAAAAACAATTGATAGATAGTCACTTATTACGAAGTTAAACAAAATCAAAATGCTGTCTGGTTGGTACCGCACGATCGCGTGATATACACGGTTCGCACTTAAACCGTTCAAAATATGGGAATTGTTTATCAAAACATATAACGTTACAACTTTATCATCAAAAATACATTTTCAATGCTTAACTTACCTTTTTTCATAAAAGACATTTGATACAGCGATGAGCTAGAATGTTAGAGAACCATGAGACGCGTACATTTTGCATGTTATAAACTGACTACACTACCGGTGATTCTAAAGACATGTCAAACGGAATTGCATAAAATGCATATCAACATAACATACATAAACTTACAAGGAAATCACAAGCTTAACTAGCGAATCACACAAAGTTGCCGTCACTGCTAGTTCATAGTCCGAAACTTTAATACGACTCTCAATAGCATTAGCCATTAGCTTCTGACGCGATAGTCAAAAGCCTTTAAGCTCTAACGTGACCACGAATAACTTCAACGGCTTTGATACCGTGATGAGCTTGAAGGTTGAAACCATGAGACGTGTGCATTATGCATGTTATAACACTAACTTCACTTGAAATCTAAACCTAGGTAAATCAAAAAGGAAGACCAATTGTCCCGCAAGGTTATGAACTCCCAGGTTAGTTATGGTAATTAAACAACTATGTTTTTTTAATTTCGTTAAAAGACGCTTTTTTGCGGATAATTTTGCGACTATTATTTACCTTTAACAATACATGTGTTTGCTTGTAATGTGTTACCGTAGGTACAAGCAAACACCATGTATTTTTCCATTTGAAAAAGGCAGAACCAAAGAGAGCGGCATTTACACATTTCATACTCTCATCAAAAAACCCACTGAAACAATAGTTACATGTAATAAATGTCGAAATTAGGTGTTTCACCTACGTAAATAAGAGATCAATCTAGAATGGTTAAAGTATCAATCAATTACTAACTAGGTACCCCACGAATCTTACAGTCACACAAGCATAAAGTAATATCAAAATTGGCTTTTCACTAACTTAATACAGCCAACGTACGAATTGATGTCAATACAGACGTACAGTTTATACATGAAAGCTTGTATCTTAATTAGCGCAAAAGCATTTGCGGTACAAATTCAACGACAAGTTTCTGCCATGCTAGACTTGGTTTTAAGTTTCTATGTTTACTTAATTTTGGTAGAGGTCTTCAGACTATTATGACTTCAGAGTATGAAATAACTTCTGCCCACGACGTTCGCGTGAAAAAAATTCTAGGAGTATAAAGTATCCTATATGTTAATCAAGGTTATAAGCTATCAGTGTACCAAATTGTATTTAAATTCATCAGTGTTTTCGTGAAAGACTAACAAACTGCCATCCAACCCCACAAACTTTTGCAGTTATAAAATAAGTTGGATGTCTTAAAAAAACGTGTATTAGGAATCTTTTCGAGATTAAAAGGATTGTTCTTACATAGATCACATTGGCTGCAAATCAATCAAAGACTCAGATTAATTCTTTCTACGTCAAAATTACCTATGTATGTACGTATGTGGCTTCTCAGCTCAGTTCGAAAACATTTTGATGACAATACTTTACCTTATAAAGCAAGTATTATTGCAAATTCTATGTAGCGAGGTCGTTACACACACGAACTTCGTATTACGAGAAGGGCAGATGGTCATGTCAATGACAGACGACATGTGAGGTCAATAACCTCAAACAAAACCTACTAAGCTTTGAAGATTGTAATACACTTTCTTTAAAAACAACTCCGGCACTAAGAATTGCTCTTGTGTCGTGGAGACTTACAAACATACAAATAACGAACACAAAATACAACCAGACCCGAAACAACAATTGTGGATCTACACAAATATTTTTTTCGGGTGGGAATCGAACTTACGACCTCTCGACGTAATGGACGCAGCGTGGCGACCTTAACCACTGCGCAATTGAGGCAGTAGTTTGCAAAAAGAAAAATCTTATAAAATGGGAGAGATTATGAAAGGCGTTTAAAGTTTTGCGTAATGATAAACGAGGTCGCAATACCACTACTGTTTCACCGGATGTCGTGGGTTCGAATCCCACACAGAACAAGATACAAAACATACTAAACGATTTGAGTTCACTTTTCCTTTTTAAATGATTATTTTAACCGACTGCTAAACTGAGACTGTTCCTCTTTTATCACCGAAGCTATTGCTTTTCAGCTGACTGTTTGTAGCCTCAGTCTTGCGCCGAAACATCCAGCAGCTAACGGTTAAGATATATAAATGTATAGTATATAATCGCGGTGTGATATTTGTTAGCTCGCTTTACAAAGTAATCAATAAAATCGTTTTTCCCTTTGCGTCTATTATAAAATTAACTAACGACATTAAAGTATACGCTACAAGCGTATTAAGTTGTAAAACGCTATACAGTTTAAACCCTGGGCTCAAGTTCCAGGAACAGCCGTCAGACAGGTGGTTACTCCGTACTAAGACTTTCTTAGAACTAATAGTATTACGGAACGTACTAATACGGGTCACGGGAAACCGGACGCTGGTACGGGACTATTTGTAGTTATATTGTACTTACTATATTTTCTACACACTCCAGACTACCATTTGAAATGTTGTTGAGTTGTTCCTCGGCCATAAAAGACCATTATGCGTATTACGTATCTCAGTTGACAACTATTTGAAAGCTGCTATACCGTACAATGTTTTTTTCCTAAGAATAAAGTGATCAACACGTTACGCCAAAGCAGCAATCTACTGAATAGTAACCGTCAATTTAATGTACACTAGTTGTCGACTGAGATACATAATAGCCCTTCAGAAAAGTAACTATATACCTAAATATAATTTGATGGACGTATATGTAAATATTCTTGACAGAAAAAAGTCATAGTTCTAAAATCGCGCGCTTTTTTATCCCCCCCCCCTTCCCCATTTGGAGCGGAAACACAAGCTCATTAGCGAAATTAGTAATGGTTCTAGTTCAATACGAAATTACAATTTAAAACTTACAAGATCCCTACAATTTACAATACAGAAAATTCTTATTATCCATCTGTCGCCATCAACGATACTCGTTAACACAAGTAACACCTACTTAAAGATATTGAACTCGGTATCAATAAAGCTCAAGAGCATCGACTTACTAAGAGCTAGCAAACAGAAATACAAAAGAAAGTCCTTTTTAAGAAGAACCGCAATCTTGAAAGCGGATTACTGAGGCACGGAATCTAAATTCTTAAAACCTTTATAGCAGGGATTGGCAACCTTTTATTTAGAGGATGAACTAGTTTTAGATTTACGCTAAGATACAACTTAATTGTAACACATAAGTTATTGTAATACTATCGTCAAAACCTTAAAACAAAGACTTAAAATTTTAAAAAAATTTAAAGTTAAAATTATGTCGAACCTATTTAATTCTTAACCCCCGACGCAAAAAGAGGAGTGTTTTAAGTTTGACGTGTCTGTCTGTGGCATCATAACTCCAGAACGGATGCAGCGATTTCAATTTAGTTGTTTTTTAATTAAAGGTGAAATATAACAAATACATCAATAATAGATAACATCATGCGATTAAATCCAAAAATTGCTTATAATATCAAAGCTCCTCTATTTTTTAAACCGGGAATAAAAGGTTGTCTTTGATTTATGGATTCAGGATTTATTGCAGTAAAAAAAATGTTTTTAACCACTGTTCTAAGAAGTATAGATTTCCATTCAAACAAAGTAATCGAAGTAATACACCATTGGGAGCACGATTTCACCACATTTAGAACTCCCATAGGTCTAGTTGCCTCATTACAGTTAATACATTTCGAAAGCTTTACTCTTAAAGGTCATGGATTCGATCCCTGTATCAGACGAAATTATCTCGGTATTTTCTAACGTTTAAGCAAACGGTTTATTGAATTTAAACTGCTATTTTCAAAAGCCATAGAAAACACGACTTAGGCCTTGTTTCACCTGGATATGTTGATACATAATTATAATTAAATCTGATGCTGCCTGATAGGTGATTTTGCGATTAATCACAATCAGCTTTCGTTGTTGAGTCTGCCTTGTATTACGATCCAAATGTTTGTGGAAGTGTCATAAAATTTTAACATCAATATGCCTCTTAAAGTAACCTTTGCAGCAAATTGTTCAAGTTTGAAGACCTATTGCAGATATATCAGCTCATATTATATTCGAAGAACTACACTCATTTGCAAACTGAGCTGTACAAAGACATGTTACTTTGCAATTTACAAGCCAATTTGTTCAACAAAATACAAAGACACGCCGTCTGACACGTTTCGATATGGGATCCGTATTAAAATCTCAACTCATTATTTTGTTGTAGATTTTTTTTTTATTATCCGCTACTATCCTACTGCTGGGCAAAGGTCTCCTCCCGAAGGAGGGAGGGGTTAGACTTTGAGTCCACCACGCACGGCCAAGTGCGCATTGGGAACTTTGCATGCCCTCAAGAAATGTATTAAACAAATTTTAAGCATGCAAGGTTTCATGACGCTGTTTTACTTCAAGATATTTTAGTACAGCAGCTGATTAAGCCAGGACTAGGCACGAATAAGCGACTGTAAAAGCCTATATTTTGTTTATAAGCTTTTAAACTATTTTTTTAAGGATCACAATTCACAGCCCGCCATACACATATGTACATACATATAATTCATGTCACGTATGTATGTTGGCCATCAAACGTCCATTGCAGATATTGGTATTGTTTTCGCATGAACTAACAATGCACTACAATATTTGGAACTGTCTGCTGCAGAACAGTTATACCTAGTACAATATAATGCAATTCGAATGCAACACGTAAAATTATTTGGTGATATTTTTCTTTGACCTTAAGAATAAAGTTTCGTATAGGTTCAGCAAATGCTTAAAGTTCGACCCAAAGGGAAGTGTCAATTTACTCGTCATGTTAACAAACGTTTATGTACTCGTCTATAGCTTCGTATCTTCTAAACCAATAAACCTATTTTAATAAGGTTTTTTGGTTCAGGAGGTGGTTTAGGCATTATATTATTGCTAGTAGAGATTTTTTTAACAAAGATCTTTCATAAATCTGATAGATGTGAAAGAAGCAATGTGTTTTTCAAAAATATACTGCCAATGTTTATAATTTTCTACAAGAAAATCAAACCTATAACTTTTAGAGCAATAATCTCGGTTTAATAATTTCCACGCACGCATCATAAAAGCAATAAAACCCCTTAATATCTCAAAACTTCTAGACCTTACTAACATCGGATCCATATCGCATTCTTATCGTAGTCGTACAATCTAAACGACTGCCATAGAACCCTTACTCGTTCAAGTGTCTCAACACGTACATTTGACACTTTGCCAAGCTTTTAACTATTGTACTAGGATCGTACGCGACAGTTGTCGTCAGTGGAAATGGTTGTGGAGTATGTTCTTGTTTCATTCATTCGTTAAGAGTATTGCCTTTTGGTGTAATAGCTAAATGGACAATACAAAATTTCTTAAGGGAACAGAAAGGGAGAGAGACCTGCTTTTATCCTGTCTGTAGTTTAACAGCCAATTTTTTCATCAATAGTCACAGTCAAAGCAAAAGTTACATTCAAATTTGGCGAACAAATTTCTTTTTTATTCTAATGCTTTGACTGTAATTTTTATTCTACCCATATACTTTGACTGTTACTTTGATGACAAACCGGCCGTTATTCGGTAGAAGTTAGTAAAGTTATTCACGCTACCAGAAGATCTTCTATTTGTCTCAACTGACAGCAAATGATCATGACATATTGGACAATATTACTTGAATTTCTTATAATGAAACAGCTGTATAGATTGGCCAAGGATTTTCTTGCAGCAGCTTGTAGTATCCCACTATTGGGTAAAAGTATTCACTTTATTACCAGTGCATTAAGTCCATAAAAAGTCCAAAATCTTCTCTCTCACAGTCATTTGTTTTTTACGAATCGAAATGGGAGTGCCATTTCTACTTCCCATAATAATTTCACATGCTTCCGTACAACTAAAAACTATAGGTGTGTCCCATACAAAACACGTGTAAGGGGGGAGGACAATGGGAGGGATGTATGAATGTACCTTTGTGTCGATGCACTGGCCTGTGCGCTTTTGTTTAGTCGAAAAAAAAAGAAAATATATATCGGAAATTCGGGACATTTTTTTGGATATCCATCGATGTTTTGAAAATCCGATATTTTGTCGGAAAAAATTGTCTCTTTTAAGCGTTGTTTTATCGTAGCGTTACTTGAATGACAGGGGATAACACCATAATCCATGTTGTTTGTTAATTATTTACGTAAAGGGACAATCAGATGGCTTATAAAAGGTACGGTTATGTAAGGAACCTGTTTTAATACTGATGTTTATAATTTTGAAACAGTGTAAATAAAGACAATAAGCTAAGTTTTATTGTCTTTATTTTAAAGAACGGCTTTTAAAATGTTTTAATATTATGAGAGCCAAATTAAATTCCAACTTTATTATAAACAAAAACTTTGGATATGTTTGATTGTTACTTTTACTGTACAGTGAATACATAACTTACCTCTGTTTCAGAGATACATTTAATGACAGTTTATCTATTCAATAGCGTTTAAACTCATACAATAAAAAAGAGCTATTGAATAGATAAACTACCGCTAAATGTACCTCACAAACCGGGGGTAAGACACCTTTGCACCTATAAATATCTTTTTATATTTTAAACAGAAAAGCAATTAAAATACTGATTTATTTAAAGCAATTAGACTTAATCTACAGTTAACTAATTATACCAACACTTTATTATTTCAAAGCGTTATTGCCTGCGTTCTAAGCTTAGTACAAACACGATGCAAACAGTGAAGCTTTAGCGTTAATTACAGGCTTTAGTGTTTAACTGATGTAAATTGTGGAGAAAACGCGAATAAACAAGGTTGCGTACATATTAATTAAATAATTAAGAAACTATCTATTGATAGTTTAATATGTTATATATTTAATATGAATGTCACACTTAATCATGAGTAAAATAATGTCCCACTGCTGGGCAAGAGTCTCCTCCCGTAATGAGGGAGAAGTTAGACCTTGAATCCACCTTTCCTGCCAACTGCAGGTTGGGGACTTTGCATATCTTCAAGAACTGTTCTAAGGAACTCTGAGGCACGCAAGGTTGCATCACGATGTTTTCCTTCACCGTTGGAACAATCGTTAATTATTTAAGCTACTTACATATTTAAAACAATTATGAATTAAATCTAATCTACAGACAAGTTATTATTCTATCACTTTATTATTTCAAAGCGTTATTGCCTCGGTTCTAAGCTTAGTACAAACACGATGCAAACAGTGAAGCTTTAGCGTTAATTACAGGCTTTACTGTATAGCTGGTGTAAATTGTGGAGAAAACGCGACTACACAAGCTAAAGACTGAGAGGATTGAAGTTTATTAGTTTAAAGTAGGTTGAGAATATATTCATTAAGGTATTAAGAAACTATTAATATTAATATCACAATTTATTAGAAGTATAAGATGGTTAGCTGTTAACGTATTGATTTTAGTTATCATAACATGACAGCCTCCGTGGCGCAGTGGTTAAGGTTGTAGGATCAATTCCCACACGGAACAATTATTTGTACGATCTACAAATAATTGTTTCGGGTCTGGTTGTACTTTGTGTCTGTTGTTTGTATGTTTGTAAAAGACCCGCGACACAAGAGCAATTCTTAGTGCGGGAGTTGTCTTTTACAAAACAAAAAATAAAGTATGACTGAAAATTTATTCCTCATTCATTCACCTTCTTTCTAATTCACTTAAACCCAATCTAAAGGGCATCCCTGACCTTAAGATAAAACGTTAACTAGTTTACTCCACGAATCAATTGAGCTTTGACCTCCGTATGGTGTTATTAACCTAAATTAAGACGCCGTTAACGAACGCTTATCTTAGAATGACATAATTCATTAAGAGCTCCTCTGTGCACTGTTTTAGATGTAAAGAGACGCTTTGTGTTATACTGTTCTCGTGAATCGATTATATTCAAAAACTAGTAGATAATTTATTTCAACTGCCTTATATTTAAAGTTGGTATTATTTTTCTCTCAAAAATCTAGTTTAGTCGATAAGGCTCAAAGGTGACTGACTGACATAGTGATCTATCAACTCACAGCCCAAACCACTGGACGAATCGGGCTGAAATTTGGCATTCAAGTAGATGTTATGAGGTAGGCATCCACTGAGAAAAGATTTTGATCAATTCTACCCATAAAAGGATAGAATAGGAGACGAAAGTTTATATGAAAATTCTGTCCTAAGTCACAAAACACGCGCATGAAGTCACGGTCAAAAACGTATTTTATTATACGGCGAAATGTTATTTTTAGAGAAGAAAAATGAGAATCGGCACGCGAGAAATGCATTGATTTCACTATCATATTGTATTTTCTCAATAACATTGTGTCTATTATACATCCCATTTCCCTGAGCAGATGTTTAGAACTAAAATAAAGTAATGACCTTCCATGATTCGAGATCATTTTGGTACATTAAGTTATCAATAAAGAGATACGCCGCTAGACAGAGCGCGGTGCGTTAAGATCGTGAGACTTGGTCACGCACTCTTAGTGATGTAGTGATACGAGGTATCGATGTCTTGTTTACTTAATATACGTTTTATTCAATTATTTTATTGTGGAGTGAAGCATTTGCCTACAGTGTTTATTTTGTTTAGTTACAAGATAAAACGTTTAAAATACAATTTTTTAGGCACTTGTCCAGCATGATTGAATAAAAGCTTGACCCACCTTGACCTTTACTTTACCCAAGAATATATGATGAGCTATTTAATTTTTTTTTAGTATTTTCGAATTCACATTAGTAATACATTTGATTATATTAGACGAAAAATGGAAATGACAAAAGATACCAACATAACGAAACATCATCATTTATTCAAATTGTTAATGTTCAATTTACAAATTATTAATACGCCTATATAAAGTACTGGCAGTACATAAGCGTATAAACAATAATCTTATCATCGTTTCCCTAAAATCGAATACCCTGCTATCAAAATTCCTCTATCGACATCGACACTACCCCGTCGCTGGCAGGTCGTCGACTCGGCTAGTTTTTGCCTCACAACGCACGCTTCCGTCAGCCGCCGCGTCCGCAACCATTGACAGTTATGATCATCTTATACCGTCCTGTGTTCATTCATTAACTGTATACATGTAACCACAATTACTTGGTTAAAAAACCTGCTGTTGAGCATGGAGAAGTTAAAGACGGTAACTGCTTAAACTTACTTATATTATAACTGCAAAAGTTTGCATTTCGGTTTGTTGCGCTTTCAATTCAAAACAGTTTTACCAATTTCAATGTTTCTAATTTTTATTTATTTATACATTTCTTGAGGGCATGCAGAGTCCCCAAGTCCCAACCCCTATTGGCTAGCGTAGTAGACTCAAGGCCTAACCTCTCCCTCGCTTGGGAAAAGATCCTTGCCCAGCAGTGAAAAAAAAACGGGTAAAAAAATATTGAGATAGCTGAAACTCCAGAATCAAACACAGTTTGCTTTTACTTTATTTTAACCCAAATTATGAGCGAAACCGAACGTATAAGCAAGTAATCAATTACTTCATCAGTCATCTTTCTCGGTGGTCCAAGCGGATAACAGATCCCGTACTGCCAGGTGCAATTAATTATTTGGAACAAACAGCCTTTTTCCTATACTTATTAATATTAGCTACACCAGTTATATTACAAAATGTTTATCGCTTCAAGGCATTATGACATAACATGATCAGCATAATTTTACAAGTCAATATTGGGCATGGCTTTTAAAACAGATAATAAAAATGGAGCATCTAGTTAAGCAATATTGTTGCATAGAGCTGATTATATACATTATGATAAAAGTAATCGATGTTAGATTTCCGCAAGGCAATTATCTGGTATAAAAGTTGCTATAACGTGGGTTAGACATGATCTGAAATGGTGTGGGACTATTAAATGAGCCGTAATAAATAATTACAACGTTATCTTATGGACAGCATTGGTAAAGAGAAGTGTTTCTTGGAGCAATCCATGCCTAGAAAGTATTTTTTTTAGAAGTACCTAACCCGTAGGAATTCTGGACATACATTTACGAACAACTAAGGTACCTCAGAGCACTGTATTATGCCGTAGATCGTCCATCGTAGTGACTATCATAACAGCTTTTTGCCTTAATTAGTCATTTTGGCGTGAGAAGCAGATATTTAGCAAGATAAAACTAGAAAACAGCTTCAAAAAACAGAAAGTTAAATAAAACTGTAATACCTACATGTTAAAGCAACCAATATTTTCAACACGCTTTTTATGTGAAGTATATAAAATCTTTTCGCGTCAACGACACCCATGTCTCACAGCAAGACCCTTCGAGGCCCTTGTGTCTGTAACCTAATACAATAAGTGTCACATTATTAGAACAAGCGGGAGTGCCCGAGATCCCCAGAGGTCTATAAATTCTTATTTGTTTTCGATCTTTGGACCATGGGAGCGTGCGAACTTGCGCATGTCTAAGTGCTTGTTCACGTTGGAACTCGCGGGCGCGGTGGCGGTCGCGAGCGCGGGGACGTGGCGATTTGTGTTCACGTTGGCCGCCAGGCGGGCGTTTGGCTCAAACTGGCTCAAACTGGTTGAACTTACTTGACGTCGCGAGTGAATCGCGCCCGCCACCGCTAGTTC
Organism: Anticarsia gemmatalis; assembly: GCF_050436995.1. Lineage (NCBI taxonomy): Eukaryota > Metazoa > Arthropoda > Insecta > Lepidoptera > Erebidae > Anticarsia > Anticarsia gemmatalis. Next base: position 1,798,118 of record NC_134767.1, on the reverse strand, counting down.
GACGTGAACACACACGAACATCTTCACTTGTTTGATATTGGCGCGAGCGCGCCACGCGGGCCGCGCGCGACGCCGCTAGCTCGCCCGCGACTTAGACCGCGCGAACGGTTTGTACGTGAACACTTCGGTACATCGCCATATGTTTGATATTTCGCGACCGCGCCCGCCACCGCGCCCGCGAGTCAACGTGAATGAGCACTAAATTGAAGGTGCAGACACCTTAGATACGTTAGCAATTAAGTCCTTATAGAAATAGTATTTATTTCTGTTTACGTAACAGATGCCTAGCTAGTATACGAGAAAAGTAAATAGGTGACAAAATCAATATTTACACTCGGTTTTTCAATCGTTTGTTAAATATATATCTTCTGTTATACTTATTCTGGGGTCTGACAGCTTGACAACTCATTTCTTAGCTCATTAGTAGTTCCTACTTCCTAAAGTCGGGTTGGGGACTGCAGGCATTTTATCAATTTATCATTTCACAAAAACATTTCACGAAAAAGCATTGCCATATTTTATTATCAAACTAACAAACACAAACAGTTACAATCATCTACAGAAGCCTATGATAAACTAACAGAAACAAACCCATTAATTTAGCGTAAAACAAGATTATTACCAGCAGTGTTATCTTAGCGCAAGTGTGTCAAAGACATCTATAACTGGACTTAACTGGCGGCTCGAGTCGGCAAGGAAATGCAATTATTGTTCGTGTCCGTTTCGTGACCGCCAAATACTAAGTGGTAGTCAATTTGCGACTTAGAGTTGAATTAAAACCATTATACGGTAGCGGGATTATGGTAGTACGGATGATTGGTTACCATGCAAAGTTTTTCTACATAACACATACACATAAAAACATACATACATACATATTATTATGTATTGTATGCATGTATTTACATAACATCACGCCTTTTACCATAGAGGTGGGTAGAGACCAAAGAACGCTCTTGGTATGATCTAGAAATTTATAAGGATAGTATAATCTCATGGATTAAATAAAGAAAAGGATATACGAAATGCATTTTCGCATTGATATTCTATAAAGAATTAGATAGTCAGTGTGATGACTTAAAAAAAATTAGTTCTTTTATTAAATGAGAACTCTACCAACACAGCCAAATTCAAATCAGCAACTTAGAAACAGCAATTCATGGACATCGCTTTCGACAGCAAACAAGAAGTTTTAGAAAATATACCTTAGCACCATTTAAAGCAAGCTGGAATTCGGTGTTTGCTTGGCAACAATACTCATAAAAAACAACAGAAAAAAAAAGAATTCGCTATATTCTAGGTCAATCCCTTGAAAATGTAACAATACCCCATAATTCCGAAGCATGTCACGATCGCAACACGACTTTCCCCGACTCGTATCAAAACAACAATGGGAGCTAAAGTCACGTAAATGACGTATCGACGAACATTGCCGACAATTTACGATGACACCCGAACGGCATTAAGAGCACGCGCAAATTCAAAAGCTATGTGATTTGTAGTACCACTGTTTTTGAGGTATGTTAGAAATTTCAGGAACACAAAACCTATGAAATTATAAAAAAAATAGAATTCACAAAAGAAATTAAATTGATGAAAATAGTTACTAACCCCTGGTTTCTGAGGTACTTTTAGCGGTAGTTTATCTATTCAAACTGTGTATTTTATGTGAGTATAAACGCTATTGAATAGATAAACTACCGCTAAATGTACCTCAGTAACAGGGGGTAAGTAACGCACAATCATGTCCATTATTATAGGAATGTCTTCCCAAATGTATAAGACATGCGATCCTCACAATATCATTTTTGTGTGCCGATTTTTATTACGTATGGTGCTCCTACGTTATATTGATACAATTGGCAAGTAGACTATAAATCTCTCCGTTCTTCTAAGCAGAGTTGCTTGCACTCGAAACAGCTGAGCCTGGTGTTAAAGAAATGTGTATAGACCATTGCCTAACGTACATTTTTTCAACACCAGGTGGACTTTGACCACAAAGGAATCCGGATAAAAGACTAACACAAAAAGGATCCCCAATTCCGAAGTCCTATTCAACAGATACGTTTTTCGACCAGTCATGTCGGCATACAGTCAAAGCGAAAACATTCGGTTTCACTAGTGTGCGAGAATCGTGATCTGTTTTAAATTGTCGCCGCGGTAAATGTACGGTTGGGAAAAGTTTATGGCATCGCGCGGAGAGTTATAGCACTTTCGTTGGTACTTCGAGAATGTTTGAATAAGGAATTTTTAGTGTTCGGTACTTTTTCTTTAGAATTTTGCTGTAAAATATGATTGGTTTGAATAAAACTAAGTTTGGTTTTCTAATGGTCAAATATTTTTCGCCCGATTAGTACTGAGGTCACAAGTTAAGTCCGTAAGCAGTATGAAAGCAAATTATTTGATTTCAATTCCTGTCTTATATATAAAATAGCATAGAAATAGTCATGGAAAACGAAGTAAGGAGACCCAAGTGGCGTTCTTTGGTCTCTGCCTAACCCCTATGGGAAGGTGTGATTTTGTGCATATATGTAATTTTGATCTTTCTGAAGCACAAAAACTGCAAGTGGATAAGTACATAAGCACTCACAGATCATTTCAATTCATAACTTAACAGCATAAAAAAAATAAGCACTTTACTATCAAGATCTCTCCATTTATAAGCAGATCATTATTTATTTCACACTCATAAAACACCGTACGTTTACACGATATTTTCACGAAAACAAAGGTGTAAAAGCGATTTATATCTACAAAGCGGGTTCAACGCTCTCTATGTTTCGGCTCGCTCAATATGAGTAAGATAACCAATATTTACGAATAACCTCTTCAAATTACGAGTGGATAGATTAGAACGGTTATTCGTAAAAGTAACATATCTGGGTAGAGAACCTTGGAATGCAAAATGTATAGAAATAATTTTTAATTCATAATATTCTACATAATTTCTAAATAAATAGTACCACACACGCCTCCATCAGCTAATAAAGTCTGCGGCATACTGCTGATATCTCCGCTAGCCTAGCAAACCTAGCAAGACTCTCTACTAAATTATTGGATAGGATCTTTTGTGAATAGCCTAACATATTATATAAATGAGGATGAATTAAATAAATAAACTATGATCGTGGCATTATAACTTGCTACGATTTCTCTTTAAGTAATTGACTTAAAGAGAAATTGTGGCAAGTTATTAACAAGCAATCAGTAGGTTTTAATTAAGTTGCTGGCACATAATACTACTATTTTGTAAGCGTCGAAGCTTACAGACAGACATCTGAATATAATAACAGATAGATATGGTGAACAGATCGTAAATCGATCGTAAAACCTTATTATGTTAATGCAAACATATCAAAGTATTTTATTAAGCCATTGAATAATAATATCACATACGACCGGTAAAAAACAGCTGAAGAGATTTAAAATAAATCAGAAACACGTTATCGACGGCTTACATAGCGCAGTGGTTGAAGTGGTCGTCACGCTACTACCAGTGCTTCTGGATGTCGTGGGTTCAATTCACACACGCAATAAATATTTGTGTGATACATAAATAGGAGGTATTACATGAAAAGCGAAACTAATTCTGTTCATATAAAGGCTTACTGGTTGATTGGGATACAGCTGAAGGTAATTATCTCAAAGAGCAGACATTAAACGAAAAATAAATGATATGAATAGTTAAGTATAAATTAAGCAAATAAGGTTTTCTAGTAGCCTGTAAATGCCATATAATACATACATACATACATACATACATACATACATACAGCGTTCCCATATGGGTAGTACGATCCTAACAAACTTCCCTTGCTTTTTTCACATCTATACATCTTGTCAAGCAAGAATAAGTCTAGCTTATTTATAAGAACACCTACACAAATCCTTAACCTTTTAATAATAAGCATGAAAATCGAGACATCTCATACAAAAAAACATACTCCGATTCCTAATAAGCCATGCTAAGAGCAAAGTGTAAGGTAACATCTTCTATACCTATCACAAAATAATCCAATAATTCTATTCTATTAATAGTGGGACACGCGTCGCGAACCATCAGCCACACCAGCCGTCAATTGAGAGACGTAGGCGTTATAACACCCACGTTCAGATCTATTTCAAGATAACAACACGCCCACGTGATAACATACTCTTTCACACTTCAATAAAATTAAAACCGTGATTTGGTATATATAGGTATATAACCTCTTGATAATGGGTGTCATTCGCGCTGTCATGTGAATCCATAGCTAAAATATTGTCTTGCGAACCCTAAAGTTTATTTTGTCTGAATGTCTCCTTATGTGCGTATTTGTCACTGAAACTACAGCCACGCAAGTCAGAAACATTTCAGGGGAAATGAGGTACTTGGGTACTTTAGGTTTACTTGGATAAACAGTTAACAAAAAAAAGCTGACCGGACGACATCGTGAAATGTGTACTGCAGTAGATGAAACAAGCGCAGGGTCGTGAAAAATGGCGTACTGAGGAGGTCTGTAGTCAACAGTGGATAGAAGTGGGCTGAATAGATAGAAACCCAAAAAAAAATCTGAATATGGGTAAGTCTAAAAATGGGGACTTCATTAGGGAGGGTACCTTTTTTGCTATTGCACCGAATGTCAAAGACTCTCTCATACGTAAATGCATTTTTCTGTCTTATACATAATTGTTTTCTATGTTATTGCATTCATGGTGTATGATACATAATCATTTATTAATAGTAGCCCTGTATTTAAATAAGAAGCCAACCCTCATAGAATATAAGGGCAGACAATACCCAATATTTATGAACATTAAGTCCCTTAGTAACACGAAATATTTTCTCCATTCTTTTGTATAATATAATTTCATCTTTCAAGCAAAAGCCCATAAAAGAGATTGTCTGTAACAAACGAGTGGGCTTACTTGTTGCCAAGTAAAATTGAATCGAATCTGTTTTCACTGAGCTTGATTGATTTCAGACGAAATGTCTCAGACAAAATGATAAATTGTATTAAGAAATCTGATTTCTTATAAAATTTTGGAGTTTATAAGGTAAATGATTATGTAACCTTTATGAGATTTGATGTTGAATAACTCATAAATTAAGTTCTTAATAGAGGTGACGTAATCCCTGTTCTTTTTTTTTCGAATAAGTATTACAATTTTTCTGTGATTTTCTTTTTGGACATTGATACTGACGTATTTCAGGCTCATTTTATGTCTGCTAAGGACCCAGGGTACATAATGGTGCTCAATGTCATCATCAAAAAACATATTTCTTGATGGAACAAATCTTTCTCTGGGATGCAAAAAGTGCTGTAAGAATTTGTGCTAAATAGAAATAGTTATGTTTTTGTGTTCCACTGCTGAGCAAAGGCCTCTCCCTTGGCTTTCTAGTCCCCTTGGTCGCTTGCTACGTTCGGCCATCCGTCCAGGAATGAGTCCTTATATCACTAAATACTCAACATCTAAATTCAGTACAACAATTCTAGAGTAAAGCTACGAAGAGCTTTTTTTTTTTTTTTTAAATACAACTCCCGCACTAAGAATTGCTCTTGTATCGCGGGGACTTTTACAAACAACAGACACAAAGCACAACCAGACCCGAAACAATTATTTGTGGATCGCACAAATAATTGTCCCGTGTGGGAATCGAACCCACGACCTCCCGTTGCCGTGGTATCGGCGTGGCGACCTAAACCACTGCTACACTACCCTCAATCATCGTATCATCCACATTACCGACGGATCGGTGCTTATATCAACAGATGCATAATTAAACAGCAAAGGGGCAGTTCAGAGAGCAACCAATATTTGTGCAACAGGACACATTTGTACCAAAGAGCTTGGGGGCAATTAATTAGCACGCACGGACCAATCTCTATAAGCTACGCTTTCCGATGGTGTTTTGCGGATGGGTGATCAATTGATCATCTAATACATATCGTGTTCATCCGTGTTTTGTGTCCCGCTTGTCATTTTTGAAGACACAAGACACATGACATATTTGGGCGACGGGACACATAAGGGGCAATTAACTTGTTAGGTGTGTGAACTATTATAATAATGTTTAGAAAAAAACTGTTGACCGCGTTATGTCATACCGAGTTATACCGTGTGAACTATGGTTATGTCATCGTCGATCAAAGTCATTATGTAGTTATTTTTGATAGCCCACAAAAGAACTCTTATCGACTAAATAACAGCTCTTACCATTATTACTTTTATTAATTTTAAGATTCACGGTTCAAAATTTTGTCATGTTAGCAGAACTCTATTTTCATCTCACTTCTTACTCAAAGTTTTCTGGCAATCTTACATGCCTTAAGTCCTAACTATTGTTCCATCTATAGTTTAACAGTATGCCAATAGGTAACTGTTCAAAAGTGACGTCTTTTCTAGTCAATTATGTTCTATTGATCTGAATAAAATGCTCTAATCCGCTTCTACGGCCTCGGTACCTTCATACCTAGATATCATGCAAATCTACAAAGAAAATAATCCCCTTTTACACAAAGAACTTTCGCAAGCCTTGAACTAACATGGAAAAGTCCCATTTACGTGAAAAGTCGATTTAAATTCTAAATAGCATGCAATATACAGCGGCGAGGTCACAGCGGTACAGTTGCAATATCTTTGCATAAATGAGTGTAGTCACAAATATTGTGTGCGATGCTGAAAATCCTTGAATTCATGGATTTAGTACTGCAAACTGTAGATAAACGGTTTAGAGCAAAATATAGAGTAATAGTCATGCATGCTATTATCAATACGATATGCTTAGTCGAAGTACAAGAGAAGAAAACACAATAGTATCCCGTAATAGTTTTAAGCCTCAAAACATAAATACTCTAATTTTTATTATATCACATCGATCAGATGTAAAAACCTGTTATAACTATCTACATTAAAGAATTAAGGACTTCTCAAAAAAGATTTTCCCAACCCGTTACTGTCCCACTGCTGGGCAAGGGTCTTTTCCCAAACCAAGAATGGGTAAGGCCTTGAGTCCACCAGACATGCCAAGCGCGGTTCAAAAAAACTTACTTCTAAAAAATAAGTAAGCTGCTAAATCGATCTTTCATGGCAACCTAATGATATCTATTGACTGATATAGTTCTAAATGTACCATAATATTCAAAAGAAAAAGTTCCACATTAGCTATCGAGTATCACAAACCCAGGTATTAGTATCAATGTTGCGGTTTGTGGCCCACACTCGGGTCATTTCACTCCTACTATTGTTACCGATACGATTTCCTTGCTAAACGTATTTGGAACGTGAATTCGCGACGAAAGTGGAGCGAATGTTATAAATGTACCGTGCCGCGATAAACTTCGCTTCAAAATAGTTCTAGGTTTAATTTAGGGTACTGCATTGTGCTAGAAAGAATGGGGTTGGTCACATAAGGTTTTAGTTACGTAAGGTGACATTGATTGAAATAAATGCGAGTAATATATGGGAGAAAACATTGTTTTTACTGATATTAATAACTTGGAAATAGACAGATGTTGCATAGATACATTTACAAAGTAAAACATCGCAGAGCATAAAATAATATACGAATTTGGATTCGACCTAATTTATTTCACTCAGTTCTTACGTGCGTAACATCTTTATATTATACAGACATCAAAAAGCTCTCGTAAATATTCTCTCCTCCGCTAAATCAAAACCAACTTCGAGACACGAAAAAATCACATCAAACCCTATTAGCCGTCAAATTGAATCTAACCGCGTTCGAGTATGGGCCCCAGTACGTCACCCTAAAAACGCCTCCCTAAATCGTTCCCTAGAATGCAATTCATACAAGACATGTGAAGTTCATCGCCTTCATTTCCTTTACTTTCCCTACTGGCCGATCGAATTACCAATCAAGGAAAGTGGGCTCATGTTTGGGCCTGATTTGGTTAGCACTGTCAAAGGAATATAGCTTTTTACGGCACGTGTTAAAGGTAGGTTTAGTGTGTCAAATGCTTGTGATAGAATTGTAAATTGTGAGGCCGTGATTTGTATCTTTTGAGTGATGCATGGAATGGTGTGGATGAGCTTGCAATAAAGTATAAAATCGATATTTCAATGGTATTATGGGATCCAACGGATTTAAAAGGAGCTTGACGCCAAATAGAATTTACTGATTGATAAAATGAATGCTCATGTTCTATGAAATATGAGAAAAAAGGCTTCATTCACTCGTTCAAACTGTAAGTATGTAAGACCATAATAAAACTACTAAATCCGTCGGAAAATTGCATTCGGAAACAGACGAGACGTAACACAGGTAACAGTAAATCGTATTAAAAAAAAAACAAATGTTTTGTGGAAATTGCGACACGAGAGCGAAGCCGCGGAAACAGTAAGTCTTAGGAAATGGAGGAATTTATATCTCGAGCTGCAACGGTAGTTACTGTAATCCTATTTCGACATTTATAAGATATATGTTGTCTGGGTTCAGTTTTATACTTATAAATAACATTTATTACATCTTAGATGATTTTCTGCGGGCAATTAGATGCGGAAATTTGATTTTTGTAACTCAATTTGATAAAATCTGACGCCATTAAGCATTAATGACCGATTGTCAAAATCCTACAGGCATTCAGGAGAAAGTCCTGTTAGATTTCAATTAGGAATATCGTCTCGGAATCTCAAACTACCGCTATACGCCGAATATTATTACTCGTGTACAATACATCAATTTTAAAATGATATAGAGAAACTTTAGAAATAAAAGTAAAAATAAACATACGAACGATAATGAGTCACACCAATGATTTTTGTTATGAGCATATTTAAAAACTAGGTACTTCAAGGATAAAAAATCTGTTTTTATTTTTTTCGTATCTTCAAAAATGACCGAGATATTAAACGTCAAAGTTGGCCTTCGCGCCAAACTCCGGCGAAGCGGCCGCACGGACGTGTGACGTCATCTCGCGACACTGCTATTTCGTTAGTACTTGCCGATACCTACATAGGCTCGTTGCGCTCTCGCGGGTTCGCTTTAAATAATTTGTTTTGCTTATAGTGGATAAACAAAATGGTTAGAAAATATTGTATTGTTCCTATGTGTACTAACTTCAGTGAAAAAACACCCCAAAAATTGTTTTTTTCTGTACCATGTAGGTAAATTGTTTTATATTTTTGCAAAAGACACCTAATCTAAAACTTAAAGGCCGGTTCAGATACTGTCAAGCGCAAATGTTAAATAGAAGTTTATTGCCTTTTGAACACTTCCTCAAGATCAAGATGCCATATCATGTTCATACCTACCTAGCAATGAACTTCTAGTAAACAGTTGATACTATTTAATGAGCAGTTCAATGACCTCACAGGCGGCGGCGAGCCGAGCGCGGCGGTTGAGTTGGCGTTGGTTTTTTGTTTTGAAAAAAGAACCCATGTTTATTAAATCTAATAATATCAAAATTAAAATGTTAGTTTAATTAAAAGTTATCATTACACACCCAATCATATAAGACTACCTACAGAGTAGATTCATGCGTTTATATGATAGCCATCAACCTGACTAAAGTCAGAGGCAGGGGTGACAATTCTTTTTTTATAATATTATTTTAAAACTAGGTTTTCCAAATTTACACTTGGTAGGTACGTAACACTCATTATTTGTAATGCCAGTTGTAACAAACTTTCAATTTTATTGTTAACTACACACAAAAATATTATTAGTAGTATACGAGTTCAACTTTCTTTACCTGGGTTTAGTTGATGATTGTGTGCATGGTGATCGAGATCGAGGATATCTTAGTGGAGGCTTATTTTACAAAAAACACGATGATTAAATTTATAACACATACACATACACAGACTCTTTAAATATTAAATGCAAATCACTTTTCAAATCAAAACTCCGCATCACCCGCAGTCGAACAAGCGTGTCTGTCGCGACGTGACGTCAACGCATAGCGCGCGAAGCAACGCAAATTTTAAAAAGCAGTGTAACTTTATAACGCTGTAACTTCGGTAATTTTGATCCGATTTTGATAAAACAAAAACTATTATTATCAGCATAAGTACACAAATTAAATGCAGTATGTTTGATAGTCATATTTTGATGTGCTGGTGTGACTCATTATTAAATACCTTAATTTATTTTTTATTGAAATCAGCTAAAAAACAGATTAGCGTCACCCATTGACGAATTTAAAAACAATTTCTAAAGCGACCAATGCCCAGGTTTCTCACGTAAAACAATTTAACCTTATTAGAGGCAAAGCGTGAGAAATTCTTGCTATTGACATTGATTCAGATGTGCACGCAACGATAGCGCAAGTTCAACGGTAAATGATTCTAATTATTGTCATTTTTGTTTCTTTTCTTCTGTAGTTTGAGTTTAATGAACGGTTTCATCAATCTTAGAATACATCATCTTGAATCTTGATAATGGAGATTTTATTAGTTTTTTATAGGTATAGGAAAGTAATAGATTCACTTACTGATTTTACTACTATCTTTAAATAAGCAGACACTGAACTGGAATTATTACCTGAAACAGAAAAAAAATAAACATTAATATCAAAAATATGTTATGTCAATTAAATGGCAATATTTACTGTCGTAAACACAGTGCCAATGTAAACAGGCAAAACAATTCACACAATGGGCGTCTACCCGCAAATATTACGATGAACAAACATTTGCACCCGTTGGGGTGCAAATGTATATGTGACAGGTGTTGACCTGTTCAGTGTCCACGCCATAAAATTATTTAAAACGATAAACTAACTATAGTCCAACAACTTTGTTGACAGCTTTGGCTAGAAATAATTAGTCCTGTGTATTACCATGACAAATTGTCAATACTTTTAAACTTTCGTGGTGCATGTTTATTATAGATTAGAAAAATACAGGAATTAGCGTCAACACTACTTTTTCATCTTCTTATCGTATGGTTAGTGGTCAAAGTTGTTCAAGCCACCCAAAGACTTTTAACGTGGCTTGCAAACACTTTTCGCAACGGACTACAGTAAATTTAGCCTGCGACCACGGCCACTTTACCCTTTGCCGAAACGTCAGGCATTCTATGATAAAATGAGTATTCGAGTTAATACCCATATTACAACATTTGTATAAAAGGATATGTATCAATCAGGCCACCGATATAATCGCACCGGCATAAGTCTGCGGGTCACTGAAGTTCTAAATTCTGAATTTTGTATACCTCCGACAGCTGCAAACCTTACATACAAGACTCTATATTAAGTTGTTGCTCTATAAAACAGAAGTAAAAGTACAAACAAACTCAGTGAGCTTCGGTATAACAGTTATCGTGACAATGGAATATTTTTGGCATTCAAACTATTTTCAAAGTGTATTTTTAAACAATGGCCGGAGCGCCACTGGGAGTTCAAACAGATGATTGAATAAAAGTTTCGTGTTAAATTAATTTTGGTCGTTCGAGTTCGTTTTTTTAGTTAATGGTCACAGATTTTTGTGTGTTATGTAATATGTTATTAATTTTGCATCGAAATATACTGATTGTTTTAATAAGAGCTTACATATTATTCTACCCACACAAAGATTATTATAGTGTTTATTGTTTTGATTACATATTATTATTAAGTATTTACAAACAATATAAGATAATATGTAATCATTTGTACATGGATGTATATTGTTGCTGTTACAATATAAATAAATAAAAAATATTCGATCGTTCGCAAACAAGATGTTTTCACGTGAAATCATTCCGTATGTAATATGTATATGTAGTTCGTTAAAAGATAATAATTACTACTTATCGCAAAATTAATAGCCAATAACAGACATAACATCACGATACCTTCATAATTTCGTGTGCGATAAACGATATTTTCGGCCAAATTGCTAAACTTAATTATACAGAAATTCCCATTCGCAAAGTGCCATGATGGGACAAAGTGGCAATTTAGATGTAATTAAACTGTCATTAATTGTACCTTCGACCCAAGAGGTATGAGGAACAATAAGTTACGTAATATGAAATAGATACTGTTGATAAAGTCTTGATAGTATTACTGAAGAAACGATTATTATAGAAACGTTTTTGAAGTTTTTAAAAGCTAAAGAGCGAAAGAAATGTTTTTAAGTATCATCTGAATGTATCTACGTAGTTACATTAAATCTGAGCACCGGGTTATCTTTTTATTCTTAAATCAAAATAGAACATAAAAAGTCAAGGTAAGAAGACAAAAATTATGTCATCAAAATGAGTTAAAAGTCATAAAGATAAAATAACTACATATGTACTTAACTAAATGTATTCTAGAAACAAGAGTATATGAACCATACTGTATATAAAACTTAAAAGAAACATCTGCATTGCATCAAAACTAGTGCAACTAACCTCAAGTAAGACAAAAGATGCATAAACTAGAACATACTAACAGCTAACTAAAACATATATACTAACTGCTCCATTGAAAACTAGAACGAACACAGTCCAGACTTCTACCATAACTCAAAACACCGGAAGCTTCAGCATGTTTACAAGTTTTGGACAGAATCCAGAAATAGGAGCGTGTTCTTGTACGTTTCTATACGTATATTGAACACGACTTGAGTTTTTAGGGTACCAGATTATTTAACTGCATGTTTGGCGCAGAGGTTAACGTGGTCACCTTGTCGCAATAACCGTAGCGCCGTGTGTGATACGTTCAGATTTCCCAATTGGGACAAATCTTTGTGTGATGAGCACACAAGGAATTATTTACTATTCACTTAACATTTTATGGCAAGTACTATTATTTCATCGATTACAAGAATTTAATTCCCAAAAAGAGCAAACATTTATTTAATTTATAGATAAGTCTATCATCATTAAGTTTCCAGTCTTATTTAACCAAAGAGGCCATATTTTTTATGGCTTTCAAGTATGCAAAAAATGTATTGCACAACAAATATTATGTGACACGGGACACCTTCTGCGGCAAACAAACCCGCTATACAGAAATGCTTCTGGATGAATTGGGAAAAAACTCATAAAATGCTGTAAAAATAGCTAGAATGATGGGAAAACAAACCTATCTAATCCACGAATAGCTTTAATTCGATGTGGTAGATTTATGTTGATTGTTCTTTTAGACCGTGTCTGGAGTTCGTCTGTTGTGAAGACGTGTCACTGAATGTTTGGACGTAGCCGTGGTATGTTGGCTGAAGTTTGAAAGATTTATTGGGGAAACGATTATAGCTGTTTATGTGATCGTTTGTTTGTTTATAGGAAATACGCAGATACAGGGGCATTACTATAATCATCGAAAACGAATGTTCGTCACACAAGAATATATGAAGCATAAAATATACTCTTATGAAATACTGTCTGTATCTTATCACATTTCTGTCCGTTAAAATTGTCGGACGAATTATGGTTGACGATTATATAATGTTCTTATGCGATACTGCGTACGTGTCAAAATAGAATAGGGAATTGTCATAAGCAAACACCTTCCCCATTTGACGAAATTTCGTTTTCACGAATCATAATAGGTACTCAGATTTCTAGGTGAAATGCTCCATGATAAGTAGATAATAAGAGGCAAGTATTAAAATATGTTGTAAGTTATTTAAATGTACTCAAGCAAGTATAATTGCTGTAAACTGGTTATGATTTGTATGTTTATAAAGTAGAAGAAGCTGATAAATATACAAATCAGCGAGAGGTACAGATATTGCATGACTGTCACGGGATTAAAAATTTTAGGAACTTTGTTGGCTCTTACATGACACAAGAACAAAAAAATATGTACAAATAGAAAAAAAATATTGAACAGCGTTCATAACTTTTAAACTTTCGCGTTGCATGATTTATATATGGTAAAATGCGTGTTCGTGAGATCGATGTTTTCTAAATTTGGATTCTTTCCCATTCTGTTGTTACCAGAAGGTTTAAAGGTTAAACATCAAAATATCCACCTGTTTTCACCACAAATGCCTACGTAAAAGCCAACATCTGGAAGTAGCGGTGCGGCCGGGAACAGTAAATGTTAGCAACGTGCCACCGCAAGTCATTTGCCAACGGCCCGCTGACTGAGCGGTGACTAGGCGTTTTGAATCCTTCGGGAACGACTTGGAGAATTACGAGCAAGGAAGTTAGGTAAACAAACCAAGTATTGAAAGGATTCTTTACGTTTTGAAGTAGTTACTTTGATTTTTGGTAACTGTAGTCTGATCACCTAGTCTTTTTCGTGTTGTGATTGGTTTAACTTGCTACGATAGTAACTCAAAATAAAGATTGGTAGCTTTTCATGTTCGGTGAATGTTATTGGGACCCTTAGAGTCCGATACGATATACTTTTCTATTATAAAGATCATTTGACACTAAATCATACTTTACATTTAATACGAGAATAGGGAGTTATAAAAACCAACAATAACATGGTAACAATGATGTCTAATAACAAAACAATTTCATACAAACTACAGAAAACTACAACTCCAATACCAAACTAAGCAACAAAATAGCATTAATATATTGTTCCATACAAGTTCTCCGAAACTCTATCGTCCTGTACATCGTGGCCACACGAAGCCATCTCCCGGCGCAACTAACGCAATAATAAAGCAATTCCCAGCTCGCTACCACCCAATGACAAACATGCAGCTACAGCCATTAACGGAAGATATTCTGACCTACTAACTACGAAATCGTATTAGTTTAAGGATGTCAAATTAGGAAGCCTTATGAAAACGTTAATCTTTTCATATTTATGTCGATTTTTAATAGGCTTATAACCAAACGTTTCTTGTGCAGTCTATGTAGTAAATACCTGAGTATAACTTAAAATTGCAAATTATACCTAGGTATATGTACAAGATGGTCACCAATCCACAATACAACCTCGGCAGGCGCAGCTTATTAACCTCAGAGATCGATCTCTGTGGCTGTTGTTAGTAAGCCCCGAACTCAGCAATGTGATGCAAACTACCTTAAAAGCGAAAATGTATGAACAACGAGTAATATTAGGTATACTATTCTACTAGGTAACATTTCGAATGCAAAAGTTTGTTGTGATTTATGGATGCATATTTCTAACATTTTCTAGCAAAAGCGAAAAGAGACACATAGATTTATAACTTGGATATAAGCACGCTATTTATGAAACCTAGGAATGTTTTACCTAGCCGAAACCGTTAATAAAAGTAAGTATTTAATATTATTTCGTTGACATTTTCAATTTACAAAAACACTTTACAAAAACAATGTACTAGCGGCCCGTCGACTTCGTCCGGAATAGTAGAATTTTATCACAATGATCCCATATCTGTTGCAATTTAGATCCCATCGATCCCGTAGAAACGTTGTCCTGACATTTACGCATTTAAAAAAGAAAACCTTGGTATAGATATCCAAAAGTTTTGCGCGTACATACATTTCGAAGATTCATTTTTATTTAGACATAAAGATGGATGTCTTTGCTTCACCGTTGCCAACACTCATCAACATAGTATACCACAGATATAATGATGCACCTAGATAGAAGCAGGCCAAGCAGCAGGCCGACTTCCTGAAGGGTGGGAGTGTCCCAGTTACAGTTCATGCCTTCGTTCTTTGTCACAATGCAATCAATACTGTTTAACATACTACCTTCTTCTCGTATGTATTGAGGTTGACGATTAAATTTTTACAAAAATACAAAATTTATAAGAATTTGTGTTTATTCTTCTTTGACGTGAAAAACGCCAATTTGGATAAAATTTGGTAGGTGATAAATAATACGTAGTCCAAGGTAGGACGTAGGTTGCTTACTACTCTTGATATAAAAATGCAGCATGCGCAGCTGCTGGCATAAGTCAATTTGTTACAATTTAGGGTCTCAATTTCATACATTTTCTGAAGGCGTGCCCAAGTTTAGGTGTATTATGAATCTGAGTTTTCTCGCCAAGTTATTTGTAAGTAGTTGTAATATTAGTTCTCCGAACTTATACTAACAAATAAGAACCTTTAGTACTTTTATGAAGAATAATGATACTTAATTCTTTTTCATAAAGGTTTTCCAGCGACATTTTTTTGCTAGAATCATTCAAAATTACGTTTATATTGAACGATTTATACATCGTCCCACATTATGAGTTGAATATTTATTTCTTCATGTTGCCTAAAGAATATATTAATTGGCCTGTCGTTTCCTTTAAGTCCAAAATTATAATACCAGCTATTACTTCAAAAGTTTTCCTATATACAGTCGATGCTTAAATGAGGCTTACTTTCAAATTATTTAACTTTGAGTTGCCTTCAAAATGTTTAGCGAACATTCCCGAGTAGCTTTTATAAGTGGCAATTAACCGTAACACCGAGCTTAAGGTGATCGGACTTCAGAAGATGGAGTGACCCACTTAATATATTTTTGTATGTTTTATTGTTAAAACTGTTTCTTTTACTATGTATGTCTTTTGTACTTTTGAGAATGTAAGATTTTTTTACCTTACCTCGCCAACTCAAAATAATGATGCCAAATATTTTTTTTTTGTAAAGATCACTCCAATGTATTATATTCAACTAAGAAGTTCACCTAATTGATAAATTAATGAGCACTTTACCATCACCAAGATGTTTTATTTATGCAATCATATTCCATGCATCGATTCACGTCTCTCCCTATAAGAGCAGACGTAGACCTAAGAATCAAACTACCTAATAAATACCTAATTAATTATTATAGCATTTCTGATTTCTTCTTTAGCACCACGTAAAAAATTGATCGCCGTTCGACAAAATGAATCGCCTTAAGAATACGTCTCTTCACAGTGTTCGATCCCACGACACACACCTCGATAGTGAAGCCCCCAAGCTAAATTTAAACAGATAATGCCGTTATTATCTTGTCTCCAGATACAGGAAGTGTCTTGGATCTTAGCTCATTATCTCAAGTCGAAAGAGTTCAAACAAATTGCGATAATGGGTTATTAGGTTACTTTAAAGAATTAGCGACTTATTAAAACCGAGTAGCAGGAAGTTTAACTGTTGCAGGTTTTTGTAGTATCGAAGGTTCATTATCTGTCATTAATACTGATGATATTGATTTGATGACCATTATAGTAGAAAGGCAGATGCTTTATACACATAAATTAATTGTAGCCGGTGAATTTGTATGGCATCGAGGCAATTGCCAAATGTGGAAGAACGACAAGACCTTCCTCGATTTAATATCGATCTTCTATGTCCTGAAAGGACCTCATAAGGCCAAAGTTACTATAAATCTTACTACAAGACAAAAACTCATCTCTAGATTCAGAGAATAAAAATAACATATTGCGAAAAGAAAGGATCCTTGGACCTATATCTTCAAAGGGAAGCTCCATACATAACACAAAAGAGCAACGTCAAACTTTTCAAGGCTTCAACTTATCAAAAAAGTTTCTGGCGCGACCTTTCTTATACCATCGACCCTTCTCACGAATAGGTAACTTGTACACACGTATTAAGGGATTCGATTTACACCCTTCTTTATGAGAGGGGGGGATCTTGGGAAAGTCGACCTTTTAGAAAAGTTAGGACATGGGATTTCTGTTAGCAAATCCACTCTTTAGTTTGGCAAATGCTAGGGAATTGATAGAACAGGGCCCGCTTCCGATCCTAGTTGCTTAGGGAGGTAAAAAGTTACGCAGAAATTATAGCGATATCTCACTCTCACTGTAAACTTGGTTCACTTTAGCATGTTAGGTAACGGCTTCTGGGTGAGTTTCGACAATTGTAATCTAGTATTATGTCTTTGAGGATACAACTCAAACTTCCACACCACCAACGTACAACCAATATGATAATCACATTCCAAATTTTATTTAGGTACCAATAAAGTACTTTTACCGTCTCTTTGCCGCAGTCACGAATGCTAAACTATCAATATGATACAGTTATTCTTTAGCTTCAACCTTAAACACCACCATGCTTCAGCCAGTTTCAACCAGTCCTCGTCTACCATACGTCATTGTAGCCGAAACTAAAGCCAGTATTAGCCACGTTATCGGGTTCCGTGTTCCGGTTCAATAATGGCACGGGTCGGTGGCCTGCATGTCGGTCGAGTGGGGTGCGCACAGCTGACTTCGGTACGTCACTGCTTTTTGTTGAGGGAAGCTTTGAAAATAAATACTGGATCTGTTTAGGTGTATTTATAGCTTAAACAACAGTTTTGCAGTGCTTAGGGTAGACAGCATGACGCTGCCACAAGGTCGATCGCCATCGAAACAAATAATTGTGTGATTGTTCCAGATTTGATTGTGATTTGTGTCCGCTGTTTCTATTTGTGTAATTATTATTGTACCGAGAGTTATCTATAAAAAAATATATTTATAGCATACTGCCGCAGCAAGTCTAAAGATTAATAAAGATCAATTATCGCCTCATCCACTTGTGAGACTTACACAACATGCGTTTGTAACATCAGGTTCGGCATCAATCGTCCTAGCCGGGCGGCAAAACTGAATATGTGTAGATGTACCCGATCGGCACAAGCCGAACAAATGAGTCGAGTCAGTTTTGTTGTTCGATAAATGTTGCCGAATATGTGTGTAGCCTCACACATTGAATCATAAGATTGGATATAAAAGTATGAAAACAAGTCCTGCTTTATAAGTCTCGCAAGGATTTTAACTTTTAACCTGTTAGTTGTTATGATAATGAGAGCTTCAAAGTTTAAGTCGGAAATGTCTTAAGGAAATAGCTCTAAGTGCGGAAATCATTATTCCGTGTTAGCATAACAATAACGTATGTATTTCTCTGAAAGGTTGGGCAAAGGTTAGACGCTAATACGTTTTCCTAGTATTAACGCTCATTACTCTCATAGGAAGAAAGTATAGAATAATGCCTGAGAATATTTCTAACTGATTCATTTTTTATCTTTAGAATAGGCATTTTTAAGGTTATCTTGTCGACTATCTCTACTAATATTATAAATGCGATAGTAGCTCTGTCTGTCTGTCTCTCTGTCTGTTATGCTGTCACGTCTTCACCTCTGAACCATTTTTTATGATATTTGGTAAGTACAACTAAAGAACATAGGCTACTTGTTATCGCGAAAAAGCGGTAAAAGACATAAGAGGGAATGAATGATGATATGAAAATTCTGCTCTAAGTTACTAAACCCTGCGGACGAGGTCGCGGGTAAAAGCTAGTATAGTAAAAAATTCATAATATTTTTAACTTTTTTAAAGTTAACTATGTACTTACTTATATCTAGGACACGATTTATTATAATTGAAAACGAAATATTTTAAATCAGAAATTCATCGCAGTCCCACTGAAAATGTGCTATGAAATCAATTACGAAAATTTAATTAATTTTATCATAGCTGATGATTTCATGAGCGGAAGCCGTATGGAATATTGGAGCATTAATAAATTAATTTCAGAGTATGCTCTACTATACATAACTACGTATTTTTTATTATGTATTTCGACTGGGAATATATATCAGCTTAGCCTTTTTCCAAGCTATGTTGGAGTCGGCTTCCAGTCTCACCGGATGCAGCTGAATACCAGTGTTTTACATGGAGCGACTGCCTATCTGACCTCCACAACCCAGTTACCTGGGATAACACGGTACCCTTCGGTAAGACTGGTTGTCAGACTTTCAAGCTTCTGACTACTGTTAACGACTGTCAAAGATCTTCGAAATTGACAGCCGGGACCCACAATTTAACGTGCCTTCCGAAACACGGAGGAACTCGATATGTATAAGATGGTCACCCATCCACAAATCAACCTCGCCAAGCGTTGCTTAACCTCAGAGATCGATCCGCGCGGCTGTTGTTAACTAAGCCACGAGCTCCTCCTATTTCGACTGGGAATAATGAATTATAATAAATAACCGACATCTTTAGTTACTAGTATTACATACCTATCTGATTCTTGCTGTTGTTTAGTTTTTAATTTTTGACTACACTACCATGAAGTTTTGCGTAGAGGAGCTCAAGTTCTTACGTGTTCAAAACATCTTCAAATAAAACAATATATTGAGTACCATTGTTAACTCTAAGGCGCTGTCTCCACGGGCGAGAGAATCGCGCCGATATTATCGTCGTGCCACGTACGTATTTCTATACACTCTCTATGGAACCGTCTCCACACGGCGATAATATCGCCGCGATACGACGAGTGTCAACGAGCGCGCTGTCAAATGCAGCGTCATTTGTTTTCAATGTTGCCTCTTGTTTCGAGAAGCTTTTTAAACAAGGAAAACGCGGCGGAATTATCGCTCGTTCGTGGAGATTGTCCGACGATACAAGGGCGGACTCGTCGCGATTCTCTCGCCCGTGGAGACAGCGCCTTATTACAATTTTTTACCTAAAAAACCATTCCTAACTGAATTTTTCAAACATTCTAAAAACATCTCAACATACTCATTTCCCTTCATCCACACTCTCATACAAATACGCGGCGCTTAGTACATACTCATAAATGTTTCATAACATATCTCAAACGTTCAATTAACGTGGATGCTAACGCCATTATTGAAACGTATCTCAAATTAGATCAGCCATAACGCCGGTAATTTAATAATCCTCCGATTGTAGGTCACTTGTGTAGTGTAGCAAGCTGTTTGTAGACAAACAAATAATTTTAGTTGGCATCTAGATTTAGGTCTGACTTGATCTGACTGGTGGACACGTGGTCTCGGGTTCGATTCCCGGATGGGGAAAATTAGGTACTATTAGTCTTTAAATTCTAATTTAAATTATATTTCTCATTAGTAGCCCGGAGTTAAGTTACGTGGAAATACGTTCGCAATATTTAATATATCACCCGAGGTATAGAACCCTGTCAAATAATATTCAAATTGGTTCAGCTGGTTTCAAACGAAAGAGTAGCAAGCAAAAACACATCTGCAGTATAAGTATAATAGAACTTAAATGTTACATCAATATCTATATGACCTTGAGAATGCTACTTTCAAATGATCTCATTGAACCTAACGTAAGTGTTTGCATAACCTAGAAATAATGACAAGACATCATAATCAACGATCTCGTAAGCTCTAAGACGTATTACGCACATACATACATTACAATCGGAAATTGTCGTTTAGGTCGTACAAAATTATCTTAAGGAGATGTTGTACAGAGTTTCTGTTGATAAAATGTCTTTGCCAGTCGTTTACAGGACTTACTTCTTGTTATCTTACTTTAAAGACACGTCTAGTGTTGCGTATACTATTATAAACATACAACAACGGACACTGAGTATAACCAGATCTAAACAGTGATTGACACAAATATTTTGTGGTTTGGGTATGCCCCATCTCAAATTCCGCGGTACGGATAGCACACCTTAACTATTTGTCCTGTATATGAAGTGAACTCACGACCCCTGCCGGCAATAGTGGCCTGGTGACCATTTTAACTCCTACGCTGGAGCGTCGTGATCATTTCAGTCTATGAGAGAACAAAGTTACATATCTTCAATGCGCAATACCTCTTACAACTAACGAGGCAATTTTGTCGTAAGTCCCAAATTAATTTATGAATCTGGCAACAGCTTGTTAAGGCCAAGTGAACGGTTATTTGGGTATAATTTTATTGCTTCCTTTTAAGCTCTCGCGTTGAAACTGCTATCAATTGAACCAACAGCTCTTATGTATAAGGACGTAAGTGCCATATCAAATGTATAGCACTTAAGCCTTTGTTAACCGTCGGAATACGCGAATGTCATCATGAGTTTATCATATTTGGAATGAAAAGGTATTCGCGAGATGAAATGCTGAATGCGAATATATTTTAATTGGTATGATTGATTGGTATTGATAGCGATATAAATTACTGTAATTTGAGTAATTGAATATGTCACTTTATGGACAGAACTGTTCAATAAGTGTATTGGTTATAAATGATTATATAACTTCATTATTAATGGTGTTTCAGAGTTCATAGCAAAGAAAATAAGACTAAATACGCTCGTAATAACAGAGCAAGAATGGTCTGCCAAAATGTCAATAAACCACAGTTCCATACCCAATACACTATTTACGAAACATAAAGCAACTCCAATAACATTCAATAAAAACAAATATTCAGATGCAATAACAAAACAGTTTGTTTTTAACAATCTCGGAAAGAAAACATCTCCCACGTAAAACTATAAAACACATGACTCATTAGTCCCGCAAGTTGTGACCGGTTAAACGAGTTCGAAATGCAAAAATCGATGTTTTATCCAATGATACCGTTTTATTGTCCAATCTCGTGTTTTAATACAGTTATTTGCATCGGCCCACACAAACATACGAATTGGTTTATTGTAGATGTAAAAGTTTATTTGTAACGAAACAAATATACCAACCATGTTTGGTTTTATTATTAAATTGGAGGGAATAAAGCATTTAATTTAATCACCAATCAGAAGTCATGATGTAATTGGAAAGTAGCATATTTTTTTCCTTGTTGAACTGGAAAGTTCGCAGTAAAATTAATGCTGTCGTGAGGGAATCTACAAACACAAATCAAGGTAACAAAGTAGTAATTCCGAAGTAGCTATCTGGACATTTCAGTGCTTTGTCTTCAAGTGGAATGTCAGAGGAATGGCCACTAACAACCATCTTCTAAATAAAAACCGATAGGCGTTGTTGTCCATAATATAAACTCCTTTGCAAAAAAAACGGGCGGGTTTGATTTTTTAACATTATTGGTAATAATTTAGTTCTTCAGAGGTTTTAATAGCCAAACTATGTTACTGGCACTTAATAAAGAGTCTGGGTATGAAAAAAAGTTCATTTCAAATTCAAAACTTTTGTTTTTTAAATTATTAATCCCTTTTTCATTTTGTGACACTTTTCGCGGGTTTGCGGTTAAAAGGATATCAAGCAACTAAAAGTAACTTTTCGTTATTTTTAGTACAACAATTTATGTTTATCGCATAATTCTGCCTTATTGTGACTTAAAACAGATATCTTTGTGTCTATCGTAATGGCAGAAAAAGCAATAAGAGCTGGTAAAATTATAGCGCTGCTGGAAGAGGGGTGTAGCCAATGTTACGTCTCACAGCGGTTAAACGTGAGTCATTCAACCGTACAAAGAACCTGGACTCGATACCAAGAGACAGGTTCCGTTCAGAGAAGGCAAGGTTCTGGGAGAAAACGTTGCACACAGCCGCGAGACGATCGCTTTTTAGTGACTCAGGCGCTGAGGAACCTCAAATGCAGTTACATAGACCTCAAAAGAAACCTTGAAGAGGTACGAGGAGCACAAGTTAGCCTATGGACTGTGAGGAGAAGACTTTTAGCTGCTGATATACGTAGTCGACGACCAGCGCGGGCCCCCAAGTTACTCCGTGAGCACCGGATTGCGCGGTTGAGGTTCGTTAGAAATTGCCTATCTTGGACACCAGGTAACTGGAGTAGCGTACTCTTCTCCGATGAGGCTCGAATTTGTCTGCATGGTGAGGACCGACGTCGGCGAGTGTTACGAAGACCAGGGGAACGCTATGCCGATGTGTGTTTTGAAGAAATCACCCCTTATGGTGGAGGGTCCGTTATGTTTTGGGCGGGCGTAACTTCCAACTATCGTACCGAGATAGTATTCATAGAAAATGGCTCACTAAATGCGCATAGGTACATAACAGAAATCCTTTCTCAAAATGCACAACCCGCACTGACTGTAATTGGTGAAGATGCCATTTACATGGACGATAATGCTCGGGCCCACCGTTCTGGCGACGTAGATGCTTATATGCAAGAGGTCGGTATTCGTCGTTTGGATTGCCCAGCGCGGAGCCCCGACCTTAACCCCATTGAGCACGTTTGGGACCTCCTAAAAAGGCGAGTACGATCTGTTCAACCACCTCCACAAAACATCAGAGAGCTTAAACGTGTAATCTCGACTGAGTGGGAACACATTCCACAGGACACCATCAAAAGCCTGGTGGGAAGCATGCCAAGACGATTACATGCCGTAATCGCTGCAAGAGGAGGTCATACTCGTTATTAATTTTTATTTTTTAATGTCTCTTTTATTAAAATACCATAAAAATACTCGTAGTCTTAATTTCATTATACCCATAAAAATGTCCATTTTAACACGGCTCTCTGTTTACATTGACTAAAACACCGATACCAGGATAAAAGTGTTAAAAAACTAGATTCTCATTGATAATAAGAAATTTCTAGTCATCCAAGCTAATGACATACTAAAAATATAATAATATTTACCCATAGAAAAGCTAAGGTAAAGTGTGTGTGTAAGGTGCCCGTTTTTTTTGCAAAGGAGTGTATATTTTTTTATTTTCAAGAATAAACCGTAGATAGAAATACTCTTGAGTCGCCATATACAGAGTAATTTACACAAATAGCGGACGCAAAGTATACAACAATTTGTAATAAGCACATATCTGATTGCTGTCAGGATGGACTACGACTTCCATCAGCAGCGGAAGCAGTAAAGTTATCATTACACCACAAACGTCAACAAATTCTATCCCTAGCATTCAATAGGTAATAATACAAGAGTATACAATTCCCAATCATGGACATTGAAGATTTCTCCTTAAAAGCGAAGTCAAAACATAACCACCGAATGTTTTAGATACGGAATTAAACCTGGCAAACGGGCAATCGTCACGAACGGTTACGACTTGGCGAATACAAACACAAACTGGGTTACGGACATTGTAAAACCGATTCCGTTTGATTGGCCACCATTTTGGCACTGCGGTTTCGGTGAGAATAACTGAATTGAAGGATTTTAAAGGTCACGATTTCGTATTAAAAGATCGATGAACTTTTACGGTAAAGAAAGTGGATGGTAGTATAGAAACAGCTAGTTTAAAAGTAGTAGCAGAATCAAAATGTAATTCATACGAAACATTAGTGAAGTGACCTTTTCCCGATCCAGAAAATTTGATCAATAATTGCTTTAGATATAGATTTGTATACGTCGTACATATGTACATATATTGATTACTTAACCATAATATCTAATGGATTCTGCGATCTATTATGACCAGAATATGCTGATATTTTTGCTGCTTCCGGAAGCAGGAACCCAGGAAGCAGCTAGATTCGATAACGCAGAATCTAGGCTAACTAATTCTCTCGCCACAATGGTATTCTGAAACATATGCAGCCTCTACGTCCAGAATCCAAAGATTCGTATCTGACTTAAATTTTCTTAAGAAAGTACGAGGGTAGTTCTTTATATACCGTTATAAGAGCAAGGTCTTCAAACAAGATTATGTCAAGCAAATCATAATGATGAACATAAAAGACGGTTATATGAAACATAATGTCTAAGATTATCTTCCCGAGTTGATTAACAACCTAACTGTTAAGTTAATCAGTTAACTAGACTAAAACTAGATGGGTTCAGAGATAATTGCTTTACCGCAATGATGAGATAAAGCTAACATATTTCATGGTGGATAAAAACTTTAGTATGTCATGTTTTATAGACATTTATCTTTTGGCAAGAAGATAATTTTACGCTAGCTTGTTATGGAGAAGAAGTATTTAAAATATAGGTTAAACCACATACATTGGATAACCAGAAGAATTACAAAAAAAACAGAATTTAGAACATGAGTGGTCCGCAAGCTTAGCTGACGATTTGATACAGTCACTTTATTTTGGAAATGTATAGCATCCTTAATAGTTTAGATAATAATTTGTGCACCCCAACTTGCCAAGGCTCTCAACTAATTATAAGGTAGGTAAAACTTTGGAATTCAAAATCCAAGGCCTTGTATTCAACAGCGAATACCCTTGTACCCTCAAAAGCACATCGTTAGATGGTTTCGAACATTATAACAAGACATTCCGATAATTACGCCTCAAAGGCATTCAAAGACAAAAGGAAGAAACAAACCAAAACACGACTATTACATCAAAGTATCGATTTCATACAAACAAAACCCTTTAGTTTCTCAGTAATTGGTTATTGGAGTACACAAGGTCATATTCAAGGTTTTAGAAAATAATGGTTTTGACAGTTGCTAAGTGAATTTAATGCCTTCTTGCTAATGGTTTAGTTTTCTGTGAATTTGAACCAAAAATAAATGAAGTCTCGAACGGGACGAACATACTAACAAACGGGGACAATAACCAACCAACTCCAAACTTGAAACACCCTTTTGAAGATATCATACATTTTGTAGAACCAATATTTGGTTTATAAAGGAGTTTTAAAAGGAGTTTATAAGGAGAGAAGATACCCCAGCAATGGTAGCTGGAGACCACTCCAAGCGCTGCAGAAGATACCGTATCGACATGACGACAACATGCAAGTAAATAATGTGGCCTGACATCTGCTATACGTAAATACGGAACGTAGGAAGCAAGTTCTGACTGCCTGCTACGACCAAGGCAAGTATAACCTGCGAACATTTTGGGCATTTCAAGGTAAAATTAGTGTTCGCCTTTATTCCCGTATGCTATACGAGTATTAAACACGCAACGCAAAAGTTTAAAAGTTATGCTGACAGTTACATAAGTTGTATTGACCATTAAAGACCTTCGCTTCAAGCTACCTAGCCTAAAGATCTTCTAGTTCACACTCCATCCATCAATCAGTCACCTTCCAAACCCCAGCCGTCAAAACATTACGAAAATCAAAACAAAATGTGAAGCAATTAATCAAAAGCCATACAGATAGCGATCGGCGATATTCCGTTACCTAGCATTACATAGCGGTAATTAGCAACGCTTGTGTGACTTGCACGCACACACAATCACACACTTACATACACACATGGACAGTCAGCGTTAAAAATATGAATGTCACAATTTAAATTGTATTTTTTTGGATGAAAAATATCAATTCATGAATATCATTAGTGACTGTAGAATTACTTTAAAGTTCATTGATAAAACATACATATACATACAATATACATACATAAAATCACGTTTTTTCCCATAAGACTGAACGCCATTTGGTACGATCGAGGATCGCGATCCTTACAAACTAGCTTTCATTAAGAAAAATGCTTTTGAAAATGTGACACGGTATACATATTTTTGATGCTGATTGTACATACGGTCGCATGTATAAGCGCCATACAGACCTCGATACAAAATTGTTAATGGTTTTAAGGTTCTATAAACAATATAACTGTAAAGTTTGTAAAGGCCAGATTTTATGGGTATGCGGTGTGAATTTGTGAATGATTGACGCAAATGTGTGCAAAGTTTGTTCACGGCCATTAACGGGTGTTGACTTATTACTGATTTCACCATCTCTGAATAGAGCCTTTGATATTTTTTTATACTCCTTGGTAATTTATCTGACAGATTGTTTATCTGCAAATGGTGAAACTGGTACATAGCATATTACTCAATTCTTTATATCGATTTTTTCTTTTAGTGTCGTTCTTTGGTCTCTACCTACTACTTTGAGAAAAAGGTGTGATATAATGTGTATGTATTTAATTATTTATTAGAAAACTACATAAGCTGACAGTTTGACACCAAGGCGCTTACATGCTATACTATTTCAAGCTAGGTACAGGTACATTTTTCAAAGAGTTAGTTCCTCCTCTCGCCTTCTTCATTAATCCTCAATAAAATATGAGGAGTACAACTGACATATAATAAGCGTTAGAAATACTATGTGTGCACAGTGTGAAGTCGTTAGAAAGTACACTACAGATTGTCTGCATTGATAACAGAAGACGTATCTGTTGCAGTCTATTAAGCTTTATCTGATAAACTATGCTTGGGAGAAGAGAACTACCAAACTTGTAGGTTTGAGACATTAAATAGAATTTGCCTCAAAAAAAATAGAATTTCAACCATTTCCATTTGAAGTATTTTCAGTTTTTTTCGTTCAATGTCACAAAATATTAACATCGTTCCTTCTATTGTCTCCAAATGTTAAACACACTAGACACTAGTCATACCAAAATGCGCACAAATAGGACCTACAGGAGCAAAATTGATAGTCATTGTGTATCTTCATATTATACAATTTACACAAAACGCCTGAAAGCAAAAAGACGACATGGCTGGAAATTATTGATAAAATCCATATCACCCTCGAACCAAGTTTAGAGAAGTTTCTACACGGTAAAACTTTCAACGTCTAAAGTAACAGTGACCTGTAGTGCAATTCTCTACAGACGGTACTGTCGAGTATCGAAAGTTTGACATTTAAAATGTACTGCCAAAATAGGTCCTACGACGTCCGTTAGAGGCGCTAAACAAATTGTCGTGTAAAAATTCTCGATTTTCGGTAGTCGATAGTGGTAGAGAATCGAGGTACAGTGACCTGAATAGAATTTTTATCCACCTATAAAAAGCGTGATACCGTCAAAATCTAATTCAAACGTATCATCAAAGTGGTACACTCAACGTCAGGATGTCGCCGTTTATTTTCGGACCTAGTCCCAAATGGTTCACTTCTGAAGCTTTTTTCAAGAATATTTCCGTAGTATTAAGGCGAAGGGAAACTATCTATGTTATAATAACGGTCATCTTCCTGTTAATCTATATTTAGGGTCTGCTGTATTGAGGTTAAAATCGAACTAAAATGGAGATTTTATTAGCGATTATGTGGGAGGAGAACGGATCGTTTAACCGTTTTCGAATAGGATTCGTAGCTGGAGCTTTAATTCGGCGAATATTATGGCAATTAGAATGAATTTCGAGTTACTAATTAAACGAAAGCCTAACTTTGTCCGTGGCTTTGACTGTTGAATTAACATAATACTCTGCAGTCCTGCTAATCTCTTTAGTTAGGATTGTTATGAGTGTGTCTGCTTGGATGACATTCAAACCCATCACAAAATTCTTTAGCAAAATCTGAATATACACAGTTAGATAAGTAGATATTGATGAGAGCGTACCTTGCCAACGAGCGAATAGGGAATATGCGTGTTTTTTTTTTATTTTTTTAAATGATAATTTACATCATTATATGAACGTAAAAAAAAAACAGCTAAAAAAAAACGAAATTTAGCTCGAAATAAATAGTTTTAAAATAGTAGGCTGATTTCATCATTTTGAACGACCGCCATTTTGGCGCGCTTGACGTGACGTCAAAGTCTATAATAGCAATCAACTAGTGAATAGCTACAAACGTGTTTCGGCCTCTATTATTTTGTTTTATTTCAATTACACAATGCAGGAGTGCAGTAAACCAACTTACAAGTACTGTATCGTGCCCCTATGTAAAAATACAAATAAAAATGCACCAAATAAAGTCTTTTTTCTTGTACCAAGAGGTGCTGCAGTAAGGAAAAAATGGTGTAGAATCATGAAAAGAGACATGATATCTCCATCAACTTGTTTATATTGTTGTGAAGACCATTTCGACGTAAGTATTCATTCCATTTTATGTACAAATTGTTTATTTATCTGCTAAACTTTGCTAGTGCCCACATTATAACCTCTTGCATTACAACCTTGCTTGAAAAAGGCCCTATGTTCAAAGGTTTGGTACTATTACGACCACTTGACTGACTGAAACCCAGTGACACTGAACAGAATTCTAGAATTTCAATATATTTGTGCACAAGAATGCCTATTGCAAACTAATATTATTTTAAAAACTCTTATATGCACAATTTATCCGTTTCACAATTAATTTCATGTTTTATTTTTTGTTTTTCAGTTAGAAGAGGATACAGCTAATTATATTGAGTACAAAATAATGAATTTGCAAGAAAAACACAAGACTGTATTAAGATTGAAGAAAGGTATCCTACCTCACAAATTCCAATGTCAAAAGAATACTGAAACCAAGCCATCGTTGGAGAGAAAAGCTTACAAAAAGAGAAGACATAAAGAAATAATTGAAGAAGCTTTATCCGCACCACCCGCTAAACAAAGTGTTAGCACTACAAAGCTAACTGATTCGTCACAAATTGATCAGATGGAAGCAAGTACAAGTGCATCTTCATCTCAGGTGAACATAGAAGATATAGAAATGAAAAACCTCTGTGAAGCTGGTTGCAGCACTTCATTATCTACTGAGAAGATGTATGTTGACAAAGCTGTTCAAGTGAATAGTAAAATCTATTACAGGAGTAAAGGTCTTAATGTAAATTTGTGTGCCAAGACAAAAAATACAGCGGTATCTCCATTTCCTATTCCTAGTAAAGAAGTATCAACATCTCCTTTAAAAATGGCTCAAATTAAAAGAATATTATTCCGTGAAAATCTTTCTACTGATATTGCATCAATCTCTTCTGCTCAACCTTCAACGTTATCATCATCATCTTTTGAACCAGAAACAAGTTCACCAGAATCAAGCTGGAGTGTCGAGAATAGTTTACATACTGAAACAAAATTTAAAAGTCAAATGCGCACTTGTATGCTAAT
The DNA here is from genome assembly GCF_050436995.1 of Anticarsia gemmatalis. Taxonomy (NCBI): domain Eukaryota; kingdom Metazoa; phylum Arthropoda; class Insecta; order Lepidoptera; family Erebidae; genus Anticarsia; species Anticarsia gemmatalis. The sequence continues at coordinate 1,767,900 of NC_134767.1, read as the reverse complement.
ATCTATAGAAATGGAACCTAAAATGTTAATAGGTTTACCAAAAAAGTCATATTATTTAATAAAATTACTAAGTGAAACTATTCCATTACCAACTATAGATATTCTGATTACTTTGAAGAAATTAAAATTGAATGAGTCTTTCAGTATATTAGCCCTGCAATTTGGATATACGCAAAGTACAATAAGTAGAATTTTTTCAAAAAGTATACCTTTATTGGCATTGAAACTGAAAGACTTGATTGTATGGCCAACATCTGCAGAAATTTTTAAAAAATTACCTATAGCATTCAGGGCCAGATATTCTCATGTTGTTTCTATCATTGATTGCCTCGAAATACAAATTGAAAAACCATCAAATGCAGTCCACCAGTCACTAACTTGGTCGCAATATAAAAAATGTAACACATTGAAGTATTTAATTTCTTGTACACCTGATGGATTAGTAAATTTTATTTCTGATGGATATGGTGGCAGGGCAACGGATGTATGTATAGTGGAAGAGTGTGGTTTTCTTAATTATTTACAACCTAATACTGCAGTTATGGCAGACAGGGGCTTCAAAGATTTATCACATTTATTAGAGAAAAAAAATTGTTCTCTTATACGGCCTCCTTCTGTTTTCAAGTCTACCCCTTGTACCAAAGAAGAAGTGAAACAATCAAAAAGAATAGCAGCATTGAGAATTCATGTGGAACGTGTTATAAATAGGCTGAGAGAATTCCACATATTACTTCCTCATGCTTGTGTTGACCACCATTTAATCTCTATTATGGATGAGGTTATATTAATAGCATGTGGATTAATAAATATGCAAGATGTATTAATAAAAAAGTAGATTTATTATACAATTTTTGTTTTATTTCTAGTTCTCTTATTTAAATATTACAGGGAAAATGGCATTACTCCAAAACAAAGTACATTTTTCAATTAAATTATCACACATTTCCTTATCATAGTCCACTTCAACTATAGTGACATTTTTTGATTCCTCAAAATTGGTGTCAGCCACACAGAATAGGCCTTTATTTTTGTTTGCAAAATGCATTTGCAACTGCACCTGTGCCATGCATTTTGCTGAAATTTCATTATTTTTTAAATAAAGGCTTACTGATTTTTCAGATGAAGGACATTTTATTTCAATGCTGTAATTATCAGTTTCACCATCAGGGGATGCTCCCATAATCGGATATAAAGGGCTTAATATAATCCCACATTTATTTATTTTTATTTTCTTCATCTTTTCCACCACTTTAATCACTTCACTCTCTAACTGTCTGCCTCTTTTCATGGCAGCTGTGTCTGGTACTTTTGATGCTCCCATAATAGTTTCTGTTAGGGACCCATCAAAAACATTGCAATGAGCAGCTTCATAGGCTTTTGAAGCGGTAATTCTTGCATACCGCAACTCATACCACAAAGGACAGTCGCTTTGATCTAAGGTTGCTACTGTTGCTTCTTTACATACTTCAGCGTGCATTTTTTCCTTACAAAATTCAATGAATTCTTTTGGAGTCTTTGGTTTGTTCTTCATCAAGCTTACCAAATGATGAATAGAAATTTTTTCAATATCAGTGGGCTCAGTATAATATTTCATAAGTTGATTGCTTGTATCACCGGCTTTTTTATTAAATTTTTTTACAATAGACAAAAAACTGTCTTTGGAACCCTGTGTTGACATGTCAGCATCGCATACAGGTTTTGTTTGCGTCTTGGGTACGTTACATATATCCTTTGCCTTAATAAATTTAAGACTTGTGCCCACTGAAGATAACTTTGACTTTTTCCAGTAGCAATCAACACTTGTGGAAGGTGGGTCTTCACTGCGTCTATGCACCCAGACCAAGAAGGCAATGGCATGCTTACAGCCACCTGTAAAATAATAAGATTATATGTAGAAATTCAATAATAATGATTTACATAGTAGTTTGCTCATCTGCCTATAAATTAACAATACTTAACACAAGATTCACATAATAAATAAATAGTGTAACCTACCTTTGTGAGCTGCACAATCTTCACATTGAACTGATAAGACAATTTCTTGAGCCTCATCACATACAAGTGTAACAGAATAACATTTCTGTCGGACACTATGTTCAGGTGTTATTCGAGCCTTCACAGTACATATATCACCCTCACGTTTAACTTGCACGTAGCCAACTGCGGAATCGCCATATGTTTCTCGTCCAGATCTATAAAAAACATACTAAAATGAAAATACATTTCCCAAGCATTGTATGGCAAGTAGCCTATGATTTTGATACCATAAAATAGATTACGTAAGTCTTTCGATTGCTAGCAACTTGATCGGGGTGCCAAGATCACCATAAAAAAACATTATAAGCTTTAAATAATGTGCTTTTTCCATAAAACAAGCAAATCTTATAATGTTCTCTTACTCAGATTTTGAGGTTATTTTGACTTATAGATAAAAAAACATCTAAATAATGCGTGGAGAATCGAATAAACATAATATTTATTATGTAATTACCTTGCTGCTTTCACCCCTTTTATTTCAGTAGACGTAAAATCCAGGTTTGATGCAAAAAACGTGGTCATCATAAACACATCAATTTTCGGGAGATTGTCCGATTGTGCTTTGACGAAACCAATATCTGTCATTTTTCTGTAAGTCTTTTGACTTTATTTTTACGAAAAAAATGTAATATAACTTCAATATTTAATACAAATCACAATAAAACGGAATTAAATCGTTAACAGCACAGAACTGAGAACAGTATTATTTGTTATTATAGACTTTGACGTCACAACTCGTTCCGACCAATAGCGTTGCGTTTTAGCTCATTTGAATTTTTCTTGTATTTTTTGCACTTTTTATTTCATAATTTCTAATTCAAAACGTAATTATATTAAAAAATATTAACGTGTACGCAATTCTTAGGCAATAAACTTTAGGAAAAAAAATATTTGAGCGTTATTTGAATCTTACGCATATTCCCTATTAGGTTGGCGAGTAAACATTTCAAAAATTGTTGCACTTACCAGCTTATAAAAAAATGTTTATTCGTTTTTTACTTGCAATGAAGATACTAATTCAATTATCGCGTCAATATTGTGTTCAACGACCGGGTACGATATCGATTTCCCGTATACAACAGCCTAACTGTACTGCTTAAAACCAGCCATTCAACATAAGATAAACAAAACCAATAAACCTATCCATAAGAAGCACTTCTAACTCACTTCAATCTTATCTATCTACCCTCATTTACACGATACAACCTGGATCTGTACAACATTAATTTATCGAACATATCTTATGCTATTGTATTCTTCGTACCACATCCCACGGTCCACGAACGTATTAAAAGGGAATTAAGTACATTGTTTGTTATGTATGACCCTAATTTGGAAGACCTTCGTGGCATAGAAAAACGGTCGTTAACACTAGTGTAGACGGACTTCGTTATGACTGCAAAACGCGCGGTTAAAATGCAGACAGCATCTGTGAACTGCTTCCGTACAATTAGCACACATGCAAGTTGATTGCATGTTAATGTAAACTAAGACAGGAATGTTACGGACCTATACTATTTACTTAGGTTTTGTGACGTTTTATGAAAAATGTATGATAAAATAAAATTTCAGCAGTCAGAACTCCAAGTTCTGGGTATTGCGATCACTGTATTAAATGCAGTGTCTTAGAACGAAGCAACGGTCAAAACAGCGGTCAAAGTGAACGCAAGTTTATCTATGAACTCAAAACGAAGAACGCCGTGGCATTGAATTCTGTATTCATGAATGTTGCAGTCCGTCTGACTAATGTTTCTCATAGACCACGGTATTCAAAAACAATGCTCTTCAAACGTTCACAAGTTATTTTTAATCTCCGGAAGCGTAGTGTCAGCTGCTGGCTCAAAGGGCATTCCTTTGTTTTCCGGCTTGTGTCCGCGTAACCATCAATTACTTGTCTCACGAGTCATTAAGAACGAATCTTGAAGTTGAACGCTAAAGTTACAGCCTACAGGTGATTTTGAAAAGGGCATCCGCCCAAAAATCTATTAGTATGATAACTGTAGCTAGAGAAATAAGTAGCTTTAAACATTGTGAAATATTCTTGGGTAAACACGTTATCAAAGAATCCTGTGGTAAGACCTGTATTACTATCTACTTTAATAATAGTTTTACTACAGTGATTGCATTTTATAACAGATTCTCTTGATCATTAAATGTATTTCAATCAATTGAAAAAACTATACGTGTATCAGAAAATCCAGAAAAAAAATCCTCTTTATCCTAATCAAGACAAATCCTCAACATCCAATAATAAGACGACCTTAATTACCCCAATCTATTCATTACTTCCTGAAAGCGAATAAATACTTATTACTTCGTATTCCCTTCAGAATAAAATACTAAATAGGTAGCGTAGCGTGTTAATACCGCTTCAGTAGAGTCTAATCCGATTTGTAGTAATAGGGCACAAGTTGTTACTTCCATTGCTAAGCATTTTAACGTACCTACTTTGCGATGGAAAATAGGGTGCAGTAATGCATTAACTTGCATTTGTTTTGTTACACTCTCTGGAGACAGTTACCTGCTTTATCACGCGATTACGTTGTAGACAGGTCTTCAGATTAGTTGATGATTTTGTAGTAGATATTTAAATAGATTAAATGCTGTTCTTTATACTGGCCATGTACTTGCGCAGCCACTCTTTCCTCGTTAGGTAAAATTTATAGAAGAAGTTGGGTCCAATACTCTAAATCAAAATAAATAATTTATTCATTTAGGTCAAATATTGACACTTATGATAGTCGTTACAATTACTGAATCTACCACTAGCTCGGAAAGGGGGTAGAGCCTTATGAGAAGAGCTAGCAAGAAACTCACGGCCACTCTTTTCAATACTACTCTCAAGATTCATCCATAAAATGATAACAAAGGTGACCTGAAGTAAAAACATCGTTACTACCTTAACAAAGAAAGAAAGAAAGAAAAAAGTCACTGACTGCAACAACGGCTTATCTTGGCGATAAATTTGCGCATAAACGCGTCTTTATCGATAATAAAAAAACATGACTAAAATGCAATGATGCAATTCCAAACCAGTTTTCAGTAGCGATAACAGTTTTTTTATGATCCAAATACTTTCTTTACTCGCATTATATCTCAATTAGGTATATAGTTTTTAATACGACGTAAACGCAATCTTCTAATTGTAGTTTTAATGCACGTTTCACAGTAATTAGTTCTGGTATTCTGGTAGCCGTAGTTGCGAAATTCAACTGTGTCTGTAGCCAATCGATTCGATTGTACAATTGTATCTTTTGGACAAATAGCTGTTGTAGGAATAATTGTTTCACTTTTTGCATGGAGAATTTGTTTTGGAGATGAAAAAGAAGTGATAAATCGTGTTTGGTAATTGCTTTTAATTACCCTATTTAAATGGACTAGTATCTCTCTTTTTCACCGCAAAATAAAATTGTACTGCTGTATAGCGTAGCACCATTTTTTAGATTTTCCGATGAATAAAAGTTAGAAATATAATAAAAGAATATTTTCAAAGCTCGAGTCTTTGAAACGTCTTCACGTGAAGAAGATACGGTCCCTTCTAAAGGTAAATAATAAAGTATCTTCACCGGAACTATCCTAATACAACCTTTCAGGAACAAACATAATAGGAAACCTATTTCCCCAATACGCAACACAAAACATCCGTACAGTTTCCATCAATTTCCTGGTATCGGAGACTTGCGGTCGGATCAATATACCCACTGAGGTACTATGGAACAATTAATTCAATGAGATTGACAGCACTATCCAGATCCGACCAAAACAGTTCCAGAAACTAATTGGGAACACATTTAAACTCTATTAAATTCAGGACCCCAGAGCAAAACCTATTTTAAATGGATTCTGGGGTCGTTAACCTTGCCTTTGTTAGACTAGCTCTTAGTTTCGCAGTGGAAATTGTCTTCAAAAGACATTTACGATGTGACGTTGCGGTTTTATATGGATCTAAATTGTTTTAGACGGTAGCTGCATTATTCAATTTAGTAGAACAACGATACTGTAGTCCATTTAAAGCAAAAATTGCAGATGATTTTAGTAACTACCAAAATGATCTGTTCAATTGCAGTTTATTAGCAACGAACAAAGCAGTAATTTATAAATATTAAAAATTCTCTCAATCCTCTTAAGGTATTACATGTAATACATGTTCTTTATGAACCCTCGTAAAGAACATGTATTTCAGCAATCTAATCGGACAATATCTGGTACCAGTTTACCACAAATCTATTTTAATGACTATACACATACCCTGTAGCTTTTAATTATTCCCTGTGGAATCATAAACGTGGTATTTTTGTATAAATAGTTTTTACAAACTCTAAGATAAAAAAAATCTGTAGGTGAACAAAAATTATAAATTCTTTTCCACCTTGAAAATACTAGTAAGTACTAACTAAAAACCAGCTTGTCGTCAGAGTTCCTAGAGTCTTGGATCTTCCGCACAAATCTAAATTGAAATGTTCTAACAGTGAACAAAAAACAATGCTTACATCGAATTCTATTATTTCTTTTACAGAATAATTCCGAATGACACAGCCTTACAAAAACTTTTTGATTGATGATACCAATCTCCATTTTAACGATGTTACGTGATACACTAAAAACAATATCATTACCGCTACCGAAAGATTATCCGAAAGTCCAATTTTACATAACAATGTAATTTGATACAATTGGAGAACGGATACTTTAATTTTGCAAATTGCTTTTTTCTTTCTTCAAGAATACAATACTAATTTAAGATGATGAAATTGAATATGATACGTTTACAGTTGCAAGCTGTCAACAAAATACGTTCTCATAAAACATGGTAGATACTGAGAAGCTTAATTCAGTGCATAACGAAGATATGGATAAAAAACAGGTAGTTCAAAACCTAGATTAATAAATAGTGTACCTTCTTTCATCCCGAGATTTTCTCTATTCGAACAATCCTAGAAAAAAAGAATAGGTACGTTACAAATCGATCCTTGAAATGACTTCGAAAACAACCATCAAAGGAAGACCTGTAATTCATCTTAAAACCCCTTGTTTTCAACATAAAGTCTTTGTTTTACGAACAGACAATCATTTACTTCAATAAGTCTATTATGCTCTTATCTACATAAACGATATTATTATGTTGTATCTTAAGTCATGCTGCGTAGATATAATGGCACTTTCTTACAACTTACTTGCACACTTTCTAACACTGAGTTTAAATTAGCGATACGGATTGTGGATAGCGATACTGTTTGTGCATTGTGTGTCTTGGTACTAAGTCCACTGTTCTGATCCAATCGGTTAATCGATCAATCGATCCAAAGCTTAGGTAAATACCACATGTAATCTAGGCAGCAATGGCTATCAAATAATTTATTCATTTAAGTCAAAGGTCTGACACTTATGATGATTGTTACAATAGCAAACGTACTGCTAGATCAGAAAAATGGAAAAGGCCTTACATGAGCTGGCCAACATCATGAAACGGCTCTTTTTAATCTATCGTGCGAAGAGCGGGCAGTTATTCCTGATGAGGCCTAAACGGCAGCCAGGTAGGCTTCAACTTATTAATGTTACAGACTCTACATAGATTTTCAAACAGGCCTGGGAGATATCCTCTCTTCTTAAAATTAACGATTTGCAGAGCGTGAGAAGCATAGACCAAACGAAAACGTACCAAGTAAAACATTATAATAAAGATACACCCCACATTTTTCCTTACAATGTTTCCATTAAACATAAAAGCTCCAACATATTTGTTAATTATCCTGCTCCACTAGCTCCCCGTCAAAGACAAAGGAACGGACTGAAAAGCCCGCAAAAATGTAGGGTAGATTAAAATTACTTTGTTACTCATGCATGTGGCCTAATTCCATTTTCTCTCTTCATTCATTTACGTTAGCACATTTGTGGCGACAGTGGTGGTCCCTGGAGTATGTCTGGACTCTTTTTTATTCACATTCCTAGTCATGATTTCAGCCTTTTATTCTACATCATTCTTAGAGATTTCTAGTACTATAATCTAGTATTGTCACTTCATCACCATAAAGATCTTTCCTACTGGATTCACATAGCTGGTCTCTGATAAGGTTGAGACTTTGAGAGACAGATTTGAAATAAAATATAACAACTAAGTAGGTAATAACTATTCAAGCTTATAAACTCCCTGTCAACAGCCATTAATGTTCCAAACATGACCTTTGCTCTTTCCCTTAGGGATGTATAACCATATGATCAGCCTCAATGATATTTAATACAAATATATAAAGGCTTATCCCAAGCGGTTACCTCAGTCAGTCAAAACCCAAAACTTACTATAAAATTGGATATTAAATATTTACAGGGACAGGAAAAGGTAAAAATAATTTTAGGTCGTTTTCACGGAGCCTTTAGGGAATAAGGGACATGGACCTTTTCCCTTAGAATAAGTATTTCGACCTCAGTAATATAGAGTATGTTTTCCTCTCATTTTGCGAAGAGCATATATACCGAGTAAAGTCTACATCAAAGTTTTCATGTATTTTTTTTGTGCATAGAATATTCTCTTCAGCACTAAGTATATAATTATAATTGTCAAATAACAAATTCTTATTACCAAAGTTATAGTTGCCGAAGGAGTCTAATATAATATGATCCTATACTACCGTTGTCGCAAAAACTATCGCTTTTCTTGCTATCTATACTAATATTATAAAGCTGAAGAGTTTGTTTGTTTGAACGTGCTAATCTCAGGAACTACTGGTCCGATTTGAAAAATTATTTCAGTGTTAGATAGCCCGTTTATCGAGGAAGGCTATAGGCTATATATCATCACGCTACAACTAATAGGAGCAGACTACCAGTAAACAATGTTACAAAAACGGGGAAAATTATGACCTATCCTCTCTTATGTGACGCAAGCGAAGTTGCGCGGGTCAGCTATTACATATAAATATTAACCTTGTGAAGCTCAAAGGCTACTAATAAATCACTTTACGAGTTGCATTTGACATTGGTAATCAATTGTTCTGAACACATAACGTCGCGAAACGAATCCAGATCCTCACGAACGGCACGTTCACGATTAGTGAACAATAGTAAGACTGACATTATATGACGACAAGATGAATATGAAATAATATTTGTACCTATGAAGGAGCTAGAAAATAATTGTCAATTGCATTACGATGAAGGAGAACAGTGTATGGAAACCTAGCATACCTCATAGATCTTTGAGTAGCTTATGAACGTGCCAATGCAATTTCCAACATGCTTTTGGTACAATATACGAGTCTTCCCGTTCTTGTTGATACTATATACGAATCCAACAATTGTATAGTAATCAGTAAAAAAATATGTATAGATCGCAAAAAGCATGCGTGGTGTTGGTAACATAAATAAATTAAGTAGTGTATGTACAATTTATTGTACACGTATGTAATTCATAAAAAATGCTTCAAGAGCCCAACAATGAGCTCTTAGTATATTCCATAACACAAATAAAGATATAACATAGACACGTACAAGTTACGTGATCTGTGAACGAAACGGATGTAGGCAGGTTCGCTAGCGGTACCTTTTTGTACCGGAATATTAGTTTATTAGAATTTTTATAGGCATTTTTGTTTGATAATAAAAATGGAATGATATATTTTTTTCTTACCTTCTAATTTAGAAAATAGATACGATATTTTTGATCACTTATGGAGATGTTTCTTTCACTGTCATTGGCAAAGCCAACAGGAAAATAACTTTTAAAGCACCACTAAAAGTTCATAAGTAGTTTTACTATTTTACTAGTCTTGGTTATACCTTTGGATCGGTATAAGTCTTGTTTCCGTAGTTTCCCCCATCCCGAGCGCTACGACAGGATTTTCTCAAAATCCTTTCTTAGTGGATGTTTATTTTTAACAAAGCAAAGTTCCTTTGGATCGATACGTCCAGTCGTCTGTGCATCTATGCATAGAAAATTAATTTGTTTACTAGTTAGGTAGTTTCGTGGTATAAGGTGTTGTGAATATAAGGTATTTGGCTTAATTGTCTGGTAAAAATAAATAGTAACAAACTTATCACCATTGATGTCTACAACAATGTACATGTCGAAATAGGGAAACATTTTTTTTGTCTTCTTGGGGAAAAAGGAGGACCATTCTTATTTAACCAAATCGAGGGAAACTGAACTAAAAATCACGAGCAATTTGCTTAGACTTTCGTTAGTTTACTTTCCCACAGAACCCGAGTATTTTTAAGACTACAAGATGTTTTTTTCACCAGACTGCAATTATAATGGGTCTCATTCCTACGTATATTCTATGGCACATATAAAGGCACAATTACCATAGCCACGTACGTGATACGTGATCTGTTTACAAAGGGGAATGGAGTTCGGTTCTCTTGCGGTACCACTTTGTACTCAGAATAAAAGCTTTGTTTCGAGACTTAAGGCCCATTTAGACGGGGAGAGTTTCTCGTCTCGAACATACGATTATCGAAAGAATATAAAAAAATTTTTTCGTCTAAACATTCGCTCTCCTCGCTCGTTGCTTTGGGCGAGAATTGCCTTGCAATGGAATATTGTTATGTCCGTGTAAACATAATTTCAAAGCAATAATCGTATTTCGAGATTTTATGCCAGTTGCTACTATGACTGCAGTGCGCGATGGTGTTTTAATTATATCTGCTCTTCTAAGACAAGAATAAGGTAAACGGAAAAAGAAGAAAAGGCGTTGGGTTAGAAAATGGATAGCTAGAAGAAATGATTTGGGAGCATCTAACATGTTGTGCCTTGAATTTCAATTGAAAGATGAAGAGACATTCAAAAATATATTTCGGGTTACGAAAACTCAACTCATATATCTACTTCAAGAAATTGGACCATCTATACAAAAAAGTGATACAAATATGCGTCAAGCTATACCCGCTCGTACAAAATTGGAAATAACTTTAAAATATTTGGCTACAGAAAATTCATTTCACACATTATCAGAAATATTTATAGTATATAGGTGTACCATAAGTTACTTTTTGGTAGAATTTCTGCAAGCTATTTACATAGCATTGGAGGATTTCATTAAGGTATGAATGAAACACGATTAATTTCAAAATCACTTAACTATCAAAAGATTATCTAAGTATTTATTCAAAATCAGTTTTGCTTTAATAAGGTAGATTCCAAAACGAAGAAATGGCAATTAGCTTATAATAAATCAACTTAATATAGACATATTTGGAAAAAAATAATTATTGTGCATTCGTTGAATCATTTGGAAAGTCATCTTGCATGCTTGAATTCCACCACTGTGTGTCGTTATCAGTTCTCGAAAATGCATCGGATCACTAAACTCGAATGACAAATCTCGCACTAAAAACGATTCAAACTGATTTGTACGATACTCGTATCAACTTGAAAATATGTCACACGAGATCGTGTTTATACAAGTTAAGATTCTCGTAAGCAACAATCTGCTTACTACACCTTCGTTGTGTAAACCAACATAGGCAATTATCGCCTAGCGATAAGTCATAAGCGAATCTCGTATGACATTATCGTAGGCGAGATTTTAGTTCTTGCCTGTGTGTAAACATTTTGATACGATTGTGTTATGGCGATTATTGCTTGTGATAGTAGCGTATAGTTTCTCGCTCGGAACCGTACGAGAAACTCTCCCCGTCTAAATGGGCCTTTAGAAATGCTGTTGAGATGTCGTCTGACAATCTTTGGGGAGCCTTTTGCTTAGCTGTGAGACAATCAACCCGACTAGTAAAAAAATATCTGCTGCCTCGAGACCACGATAATCTAAATAGTTATATGACGCAATACAACGACTTCGAAAATTTTGATTGGTTTGAAGGGTACGTATTTGTATAACTTAAATGAATAATTAAGTATGTCTTTTATATACTACGGAAGAAAAACAAACATGAGATGGTCAAGTCCCTTATGTTTCTATTCACGTCTTATCTATTGTGAAAAAGGAAACCTTAGCCGACAGAAATCGAACCCATTCGTACAATGATAATAGTAGTAAGTAAAAAAAAAGCTTTAATCTGTAAATATTTCACTCTGTTTTCTCTCTAGTTAAAACCAGTAAGCGGCACTATTATAACTTAATTAAGTACGTAGGTATTAGAAGAATGACTGCTTGTTACATGGTTTTACGATAGTTTTCGTAATTCAATTAAAATATTCCACGCTTTCTGAACTTTATGATACAAATATAAGATGTAAGATATCTGTATCATAAAGCATGTATAATTGAAAAAGGCGTTAGATAATTTCTTTTTTCTTACGTCAACGGCCTATACCTTTCCGTATTCGTCTCTTGATGGAGTCAAATTAACTGAGATGAAGTGTGCAATATTACAATAACGCATATGTTTGATATTAAAATAAAAGCATTTTTATAATTGCTAGCAATTGATTTTAAGGTAATTCACCTCTTACTAATCGGGGACAGTGATGTTCTCTTTCAATAACAAAAAAGGACTTTATATTTTTATAATAGTATTCTTCAAAAGCCTTCTTTATTCTCTTTTTGATCTCCATTTTTCTTTCAATCGATCAACAAAAATATTTTTCTTAATCTAAAACGTCCCTCTTTCAAGCAATCATAAGTTAGTTGGCCGTTCTATAACCGGCTACATTTAGATCGTACAACATTGTTGTGACGAGTAGGAACCAATGAAAGCATCCGGTCAGATAATTCGTCAGACGTCTACACGTTCAAGGTCACGTCTGAGAGTCTTGGACATTGAGTAGGTGGAAATAACTGGATTCACCTAATTCTGATAAAAAATGTCTCAGTAGACACGGTAGGATTTGGTTCTCTATGAGATCGAAAACTTCGACAGACTTAGAAGTATTTTAATTTATGAGTATTATAATAAATCATTTTGTACTATTCTTGCGTCGGGAGGTCTTGGGTTCGATTTCCACATGGAATTATTTGTGCGATCCATAAATATTTTTTTCGGGTCTGGTTATTTAATGCTATATATAGCTACCGGACAAGTAGAGACTGTAATAAAATTGCCTCAATACTGGGCATTCATCCAGTATGAGAGGAACTAAATAAACAATAGTGCTTGAACCTTACCATATACTGTTACATGTATGGCCATGGGATAAGCCAATAAACTAGTCAGTACGCCCAAAAACGTAAATAATGAAATCCAAACGAATACACGTATAGTGAAGCAATTAGCGGTTCCATTTTAGGTTATAGTACTTTACGGTACGGGCACCCACATACTAGTCGATGGGCGAAATCAATTATTTAGAAACGCGCATTTATGTATTGCAATCAATATTTTACCTACTAAATACATTTTCTAATGGTACGATTAAGGTACTATTTGATTTTAATAATTGAGAGAACTCAAAGAGACTATAAGTTAAAAAGCGTACTTATAACAAAATATTAAAGATGCAGTTCCAGATAATTAACATCGAGGTGGATTCTTGCAAACGATGGCAGCAGCCAAATTTTTGCCGTCATAATAATATATTATTATATATTATTGTGTAAGTAGGTATGACATACGTATCCAAAAAAATACGATGATGTCCAATAATTTTCCAGTAAAATGCATACTGACAAATATGCACATAAACCAACCAATGAATCACTTTCAAATTAATGTGACGACATTCGAAATATCGGTTGAGTTTTCCACGAAACCGTAATCAGCGAAATTACTTATTTGAAAGTAAAGAACTGCTTTATTAAATGATGTTGATAAAACACGTAGATTATCAGAATTTCTTAAATTCTAAATTACTTACAGCAGAAGATTTACTACCGGATCTTCACGTACTTAGATTAGTTATCTTCAAAGCTTCTCATAGAAATCTCGAGAGATTCTTATTGCTTTCATTCGAAAAATTGTCTACAATTTCGAGTTACTATCCGTTTAAATGTCACCTACCAACTTATATGAACTGACAGACACGAACATACTACGAATGAACGTTATCTTAATATACCCTGACAGAGATTATATCAGTCGAAGCAATACATGTTCTATGTGAGGAATTATAAATGCATGACATACGCAAATCTGTAATAAGCATGTCACTTGACAAAAGTCACTTTTCCAACTTTCCTTGGTTTACGTAAACTTAACGATCATTTACAACGGACCAATACCCATATTTACTGCAAACAATCTTCATGCGATGTTCTAAGACCTCGAGAAACTTTGGTGCAAAACATAAATATTAGCATTTTATGGGGTTTTCTTACAAGTCATGACATTGATCGTGTTTTGGCAATACATGTAATAGATGACATACAATATGTCATACAGTTTCCATAGAGCTTCTATTTTGTGCGAACGTGGCTACAATGTCTATAGGATGCAAATATTCTTGATTAAGAAATAGGCAGCTAGGCCTATTTGTATTTTTTGTCTGTTGTTAGTATGTTTTAAAGCCTAGAAGATACTTTTTTAGTAAATGCGTTAACATTTAATGTATTTGATCCTGTATTTTGAAGGTCGCCTGAAACATCCTGTTTTCATCATTTATACAACAACCCGAGAGTAAGTCAAAAGGCCTTCGAGAGTTTGGCACACGTGTAAGGTAAGCTTAATAGGGATGACACGATCTTTTACGAATTTGAATACAAATGTGGCTTTGACTATAAACAGTTACTCTAGTCGTGATTAGCGTTGAAATACAGTAATATCATTTAGGACCCTTCGTACACGAGGCTGCGCTAGTCGTCCCTACACAACGATTTTAGTTTTCAAGCAACTACCACCATATAAATCCAGTCGGTCTAAATGTGAATAACCTTGTTGCTAACCCATATAGGAGACAAATACATATTATGTTTGCAGAATTGCGTCCCGTCATGTCACGTTTGTTGATCACGAAATATACCTTTTAACTTCGTTGTTCAGATTTGGTATTTGAGTACATTGATAACTACACTTATTGTTTGTTTAATTATTTGAACTTTTATATAATCGCATCGTCTAAAATGTACGAAATAAATTCAAATAAACTTCACATTCAAAATGTTAAGTAATACGTAACGCCGAAACGTAACCCTAACCTTGTATAAGAAAATCAATACGCACCCCTGTCAGTGTAACACCCCTATGACATTAGTCTATTCAATAGACTATCATGGCAACCAAGCGTTGTACAATATTCGGCAATTGAGTATACTATAACTAGGTAGAGCTGTATTTATTTTATTTTATTTAACAACTGTCTCTGTAGCAAGCTCGGTTGTGTATTCAGGAAGTCCCAGGTTTGTTTCAGTGGTCGAGCAAAGTACTATTGGTCTTTTTTCAGTGAATATTCCAATATTTCGCAATAGTAGCCTGGAGTTTGGTTCCCGGCAAATCGCAATAGACTGTCCTTTTACATTGAGCGATCATTGTTTATGAAAAAATGTTGATGTATTTCATACACATCTGTCTTCACCTTCTTGCTTTACATGCGTGACATTATGTATTAAATGTAGCAAGGGAAGTTTGTAAGGATCGTACCAAGTGGCGTTCTATGGTCTCTGTTTACCCCTATGGCAAAGAGGCGTGATATTATACATACATGTATGTTATCATCACGTCATAACCATAAAAAGTAAATAAAAACCAAAGGTCTATGAAACACATCACTGAAACAGAATCTACCAATAAGATTATATTCCCGCTAATATTCTCTAATACAAGTTAATCCACTAAAACATTGAACAAAGAGCACAATAGCGAAACCGTATTAAGTTTGGATGATGTCAACACACTAATTGGCGAAGCGCTAAACTATATTGAACTCGCTAAACTTCTGTTTGAACTAAGATAACAATGTAACAAATAGTTGCATTGTTTTGTAGAACCTTTTGACAATTACGTGAAATGGTAGTTTGAAGGAGTGGGGTAGACCGGATAATTTGATTACTTCCCTATTTTTGGAATAATTTAATGACAAAAAGAATAATTGAATAGAAGTTACACAATAAGCAGTGTCTTTTCATAATAACTTAAAGGAATTATAATAATAGTAGGTGCCTAGTTAGGTTGAAGTTCAATATATTTTCTTTGCAAGACTCTCTCTCTCTCTTCGAAATCATAAGCTTAGTTGATTGGTTAATAGGGATCACGAGTGCAAAGATTCTTCTCTATAATGAAAAGTTTATAATAAGATTAGAGGTAACTAGTTATTTTTTTAACCCGCTGATATCAAGAATTACTGCGCAAATCTAACCTCTCTATTCTCCAACTGCAAGAATGAGAAACAGCACTTCATGATATAACAATCAATTTCTAACAAATAACAGTAAAATCACGATAGTCTACGTCCAGCAATCAATGACAAAGGGGCAACTGGCTCAATGTTCAACCCATTTACCATTGTACGGTAGACGGTGCGTCCCAGTTAACACAACCGGTGCGGAGACTCCACAACTGGTTTCAGAACTCAACTTATTCAACTTGCTTTACTGTTTATTGTAGGTATGGAGTGCTAAAGCCAGACTGGGATACGTGAAAACGCAAATTTTCCTATTTATAATTCCAATTTCGGTGTTTTTGAAGACAGGTGCAGCTCACGTAACACGCTGTTATGGATAAAATTACCAGTCACTGAACAGCAAGAGTCTTCTCTAAACCCATTCTAGTGGTTGAAGTTTTATCACACATCATTTCTTTCGTATATTAGTGAAACACACGATGCGACAATCATTGGATGAGAGTTAACTTTAGTTAACCTACGGAATGTGCATAAAAAATCTGCCGTTAAAGCTACGTACAAGACCAAAGGGTAAGATTTACATCTTTAACAATCAATTTCCAGAAATCTAGTGTTTTTCTAGCAACTTGTCGGAGTTAAATTCAATTCCTAATCAATACTATACAGCAACCGAATGTCACAAGAAAACAATTATTTTGTAATATTATGCAATGCGCAGATTTAAAAAGATTTGATTCGGAGTGAAAACTACAAGAACAGCTTCTGAATCTGAAATCGGCTTACAGTTGCTGACGTGTTCTGAAATCTCCAGTTAGAATAGATTGATTTATTGAAAGGGCAGTTTGGCTTTAACAAATCAATTTGCCTAAGAGCTTTGAGTTTAAAGCAGTAAATTTTCTGCCTATCAAACCTTGTCATGTAGTGAGCTATTCAAGTTACCTTTATAGTAAAACTATATACACTTTGTATTCAGTTCTTGAAGAAATACTTAGGTCCCAGCTTGGCTATTGTTATAACTCGAAGTCAAATAGCTCTTTCATAAGAAACCCATCTCGATTAGGACAGTAACAAAATAATATTATTTTAAGTTTTTTGACTCTTTAAAAAAACTACATAATATTAGGCCTTTGCTCAGCAGTGGGACATAGAAACAGGCTAAGAAAAAAAAATTGATACGTTCAAGGGATCGTTGCAAGTGGCGGTCTCTGTCTCTCTCTAGTCTCTGACTACCCACATGTAAATAATGTAGGCATGACATGATGTTTAACCGATTCATCGATAAAAAATGGTAAAACGAAAACACTGCAAGTCTCCAACCAGCATTTAATTGTTAATTCAGTCAAAAGCGCCGAGCTGTCTACGCCAGTCGTCACGAACACAGCTAACTATAAGTGGTATGTTACAATGTAACTAGGGTTGCCAGATCCAGGCTGATAATTTCCTGAACATTTCTGGGGCCACGAACGGAATTTACGAGACATTTCTGGGGCCACGAAAGGAATCAGAGTTTTGGAGGACCAAAAAAATGGTCTTAGTTCGACTTTTGCAGACCTAGTAACTTAGTAAAAAAAGTATTTTTTAATTCCAGGATAAAACTCCGGGACAATCCCGGAAATCTCGGCCATCTGGCAACCCTAAATGTAGACCTGTTCACATTTTGTACGCAGTCACACTTGCAACGGTCTGGTGTAGACTTGCCTTACAATGTTTGATCTTAGAGATTTAGAAATTATTGAAGTGAATGGTCTATAAATCGCACTGCTTTATTGGTTGCAGATACCTTGTTAAACTTTAAGTCTATACAGACAGGTAAAATGAGAAAAACATTTTTGGTGTTTCTCATGAGGTAATGTCACATACTAGATGTGGGAAAATCGAATAAGGGTAGCATAAACCAGAAATGAGTGGCTAAGAAACAGGAAGTATAAAGAGGCAAGATGATGACGATAATGCCAAACTTAAGTGTGTAGGTGATAATAAATTTATCAGACATAGGTCTGACCTCAATAAATCACATAGATATTACCGTAGAGATGTGAATTTAATCATTCAAACACGTTTGCCAAACTCCCTAAAGAACGAGGTGTAAGGAAAACTTTTACCAATATTTTCCAGTGCGAAAAATTATTTTTGCAAAACCCAGTAGAGCAGACATGTTATATTATCTTTATTCGCTTACCACTCGTATAATATAGCGGTAAACTGTTGGTACACGTAATTGAGAATCGACATGTATACAAAAAAGGCGGCTGTTCTTATTGATCAAGACATTTATTAATAGTAATTATCACGAAAAACAAGATATACCTTGTAATATGTAGCGGTTATTGTTCATTAGTGTAATAATTTTCTTAAGAAGACATGAGACATTTCACGCACGCTCATCAGACTTTTCGGGACGACGTATATGCGTGAGAGAAATTATTACTGACTGCCGTATGAGAAATGATCACTTAAACGTTTTAAAGCTCTTAGAAATGTACTATGTGCTGGTTACCACTTTAACTGCCCCTATCGGATACCTGCACTTTTCAAAGCCGATATATGCAATGAAAAGCTCTCGGACCCCAAAATGAATGCGACAAATTGTAATATTTAGATAAGCCGCTCGAATAGTTTTATTTGAACTGCAATATTATTACATAAATTAAAAAAAAATTACCCATTAATGTCCTACTGCTGGGCAAGCGACTCCTCTCGTAATAAGCGAGTGTTTGAGTCCACCACGCTGGCCAAATGCGAGTTGAAGACTTATTTTTTGTTTTAAACTACGATAAAAAAAATACAGAATCGACAAAAAACAATTGCATAGGTATCATTCCGGTTTACAGAAGGACTATTACACCACATTAGTAGCAAAAATTAAACAGCGTAAAAAACACTAAAACTAGTCTGATCAAAAAACAGGTTGGATAACAAACTAGAGGTTATTATTTTTTCTTTTTTCGCTAATTAATTTACACTGGCAACACATTAGTCTTGTTTCAACGGTCAGTGAACTCGATATGCTGTTATAAGTTTATATGCCGCTAGACTTTATGTGCAGTTTTGTTCAACAAAATATAAATTAAAAGAATTAAATAATTTTTCTTTAAATTTTGTTTAAGAAATTATTTTTTTGTTACTATTTGTTTCGTTTAGTCACAGCGTAAAATACACGGTAAAATTTGTACTGTTTTAAAAGAACAAAAAAACAGTATTTAATTAATTAAAATGGTAGACCATCTTCACCAGTTTGATTATATGAATTTGTATGACTATTAAAACCACAAAGGAATAAAAAATAACTCATGTAGAAGAACCTCTGACATTGCTCATAAAAGGCTTTAAAAGCATTAAAAAAGTGCCAAATCACTAAGTAAAGATCCGCAATAGAATAGTGGTATTAACCAGTTATATTTTACAGCTATATGAGTTTTCGAATACCTTCCAAAATCGCTAGTAATAATCGTATGACTATTTTCATTAGACAAACGTGCGAGGTCTAAACGACCTAATATCCAGAAAAAAACCGTAATACAGTAAAATGGATACGTAGAATATCACTATTTATTCACTGCATACTAAGTAGGAAAAAGTTGCCATTACTAGAAGGAAGGCTAACATTACTTTAAACAGTGTCGTAAAATGTATAAACGCAAAAAGCTGTTTTCTTCTGTTACATGAATCGAACAGGAGAAAAGAAGCACCTAACTATGTAGAACATGTAGGTAAATACCCTGCCAAGTTATTTATGACTAATCACGAAATAGTAAAACAAACTATAGTTATACAATAACTCTTCAGAAACCTCTAAAATGCACATATTCTGTAAATTCGTATCCTTTATATCACCACGTCAGTCAAAGACAACGACCAGCCCCTCCTACTCGTAGTAAACACATTAATAATTTATCTAAACGCCTACAAAAAGCATCTTGAACCGTCTTAAATCATCAACCTTATGACGTAACAGCCGTTCAGTTCACTAATAACATACCATATCTCACCCTTCGGCGGAAATGGGCGTCTCTTTCATAATTTTTCTGGTCAGAAACTTCTAGTTTCTATAAATAATCTTCTTTTAGAATCATAACTTCATACTTACATTTATTTTTCCTTAAAGAAGACAACTCCCGCATTAAGAATTGCACTTGTGCCGCGGGGACTTTTACAAACAACGGACACAAAGTACAACCATATCCGAAACAATTATTTATGGATCGCACAAATAATTGTCCCGTGTGGGAATCCAAACCACGATCTCCCGACGCAATAGTAGCGGCGTGGGGGCCTAAACCACTGCACTACGTAAGCAGTCAAGTTATACTACAGTTACAGTTTACTTAGCTTTGGAACTGATTAAAACGCTATTTAAAAAAGGTATTGATTACATCAGGATCCAGATATCCCCGGGTCACCTATTTTCATACGAAAAGGTATTACGAAAGCAGAGCGGCTGGCTTAAGCAAGTGTATATACTGGATAGGTACTTCCACAGTAATACACGTTATTTGAAAAGTTAAGAAAGGTTTACATCGTCACAGTATTCATAGTAAACGAGGCGAATAGAAACGCGAAAGTGTGAAAAACACAGACTAAATTAGCTACAGTAAAAGTCATTACTTTTAGAAGCGCAACCAATACCTTACACAGTAAGCAAAGCCAAAGAAATTGAGATTTTTCATAACATTTTTATAGCATCTCCCTTTCTAGACGTTTTTGCTTTAGAAGACGTTATTCAATCTCCAACAAAATCGTAACTTTTAATATTTAATCAAAATTCTGCAGCGCTTGAAGAATACTAAGTAATTTCATCAAAGGATGAATCAATACAAACTACTCGAGACTGCAATAAAACGTACAATGTAATTTAGAGAGAAACATTTCTAAAACATAAAGATATTTATTAAGAACTTAAGCTGTACCTTTCAAACGATGTCTGGACGTCCAACACAACGTGTGCCCTTAATGTCCCCTTCGAAAAGGTCAAGGTGACACGAAGCAAAATATTTTCGGCGGAAAGTTTTAATATTGGAAAATTTTCTGGATGGCAAAATTAAGGAAAATGAGTGTTGGAAAGTTGTTATTTTGTTAAGGTGCCGTTAGGGATGTTTGTGATGAATCGTCGACTAATTGACTTGTCGAAGAATATTAGGCAACCTAAAATAAACTGAGCTTTAATGGCTCATTACTTAGCAGATTGGAAAGTTTGTAAAGTTTCATCGAGACAACTAATAAAGGGACCAATGACACCTCACATACCTATTATCATACTATTGGGGGTAAAAAAATAGAATTACAGTTCAGCAATGCTTTCATCAGCCAACGTTCTTAGCATCGCAAGGATTGCTATTACATAACGAAGGCGACCAGGTATCGAAATTCCAAGGACATTTCCAAGACCTGCCAGTGGAATTTGTAGTATTTGGTTTGACCCCGATTTGTCGGGAATACTGATTGAGTAAGTTATTGCAAAATTATATAATTATAAAGTTATTTACTTGTTAATTTTGTTACGAGTTTCGGTCGTGCAGGGCAATACTATGATACAAGGAAAAAAGTTTTACCGTCTCATCCCAAACTTACTGAGATCAGAAAATGATGACCCTGCCATAAAATCTGAATTGATTAAGTGAACCGGAAATGAATTATAGAACAAAACTGTCTTTTTCGGAACATTCAGTTCTACCCACAAATATATTGAAGATATAATTTTTCTGCAGGTTTAAAAAGTGTTAAAGACTAATCGAACAGGTTACTAATTAACCTCTTTCATCACTAATGAACTGGCTTCAATAATGTTCTGCCAAGTCTAACGCTGTTTCAACAATAAATAGAGCGTGGAGTGTATAATTTATCTCTAGTAATAATACGTTCTGCTTTACGCGTTCAATTCTGTTTCGGTTACAATGAATCAAAGTTAAGGGGAGGTTTTTATGAATCTTGCATCTACTGGCCATTTATCATCGGGAATAATGTTATTTTGAGCTAATGGGTTTAATAAGTTAATTACTTTCATAATTACACTGAAATTGTATTAAAAACCAACGCTTTCTGCTTCGTGAACACCACTAACTGCTTAATAGTTGTGCAGAAATATAGGGGCAAAGATTTATTCATATTAAATACTTTGCGTTATATGCCAAAGTTTGGGAGTAAAGACGTAACAAGAGACCCTCGTACACAGGGCTACGAAAATCTCCGATACTCAGCGATTTTAGTCTTTAAGCGATTTCCGCCATGCAAATCCATTGAGGTTCGTACACAAGTCGTGTTGCCGAGATTCGCCCCGCGACTGGATTTGCATGGCAGCCTAAGAACCTAAGGGTCGTGAGGATACACACAATAACATAATATATAAAAAAACTGATGATTGCAAAACTTACTGATGATGTTGATCAGTGGATTTGCCGGAAAAGCAAAACAGACAATCTTTTTTTGCTACTATTCTTATTTCTTAGTATGATGTTTTTGGAGTTGGTGTTAAAACATTTTTATACACATCGCCTACTCGTTATTGTTCTACAAACTTTCCATTGTACAAGTCAGGCACTTAAAGACTTAAGAACTCGACATAAAGTCCCACGCACTCCCTAAAGAAGACGCCTTAGTGCGTAAACAATTCACTGTGATAAATGTATTAGAAAGTTTAACATCGTAGCAGATCAAAATATGTTCTATTATTTTGTTTTTTCTTCACTTTTATTTGCAAGAGGGGTATGTAACGAATTAGAGTCAAATAGCTCTTATCGTCAACACGACTGGTATAGGTAAATTACCGCTCGCTAAGCGTTAATTCTGGTATATTTCTGCCGATGGAGACTACGACAAAGATCCATTCAGATAGACTGGAAGGTAGAACAACCCCCAATAAGATAACGATAATATTAGTCACTGCTGGAAAAGAAAAGATTAGTTATAAGCCTGATAATCATACGACAACTAGATTTTGTTTCCCAAAAAAATATTTCTACAACTGAATGTCAGAATGTTTATTTAAAATCGGAAACATTGTTCACTTTTGCAAGAGATCTTCGTTAATCCCCTTAACGAATCGTTGCGAAATGTACAGTGAAATTGATACGTAATCCGAAGAGACAAAACGGTTTTTGTACTACTGTTGCATGTTAACAGTTACTAATCACGAAACAAACCGAGTGTGAACACAATAGACATTTTTATTAATTGTAGACCAGCAACCGCTTCTGGTAATGGCCACTTGCTTATTGATAGTTGGAAGGCACGTAAGAAAAATCTGTTTGAATGATACAACTGTAAAAGTGTAACAGGAAATTCTCTGGTATTAGAACTAAAGTTGAATGCTACTAGGAAAATGTATATTTTTACATTTTTAGCCTTTGTTGTGTCCCATTGCTGAGCAAAGATCTCCCCATTATGCTTCCAAACTTCTGGAAATTTGGTCCTGTGCAATTTAAGACGACGGTCGATACGACGGTCTCCGTATACATCCACCTCCTATAAAGGTTTCGCTGTAGCTCAATACGGTGTAAGAACTGATTAATTTGTAGCCACAGAGTGATGGAATGAATGGAGGAGATCCTTGCCCTTGCCCTTGCCCAACAGTTAAACAGTACCTAAAGGATTATTTTTTTCACGCTATCATGTTAATCATGTATAAACAATCGGAGAACTTAATTAATAAATATTCGTCATCGTCACTATAACCGGGAAATAACCCGATTCCCTAACACCGGATACCGGATACTTTATTCAGTAATGCATTTATTTGTGATAAAACTTATTGATGGGTTTACCCATAGCATACAAAATCTGTTTGATTCATATTTCGAAGTCTGGATCTAATTTTCGTTATTTACGATCTCAACGATAATTTTCGAAAAATTTGTTGCCAGTCTTCGTATTTAAAAACAAAAAAGTTGCTCAATAGCATTTCTTCTTTGTATTTACAGTACTTTGAGACTATTCATGTATGATCCTCTTATCTATCTTACAGGTGCAATGCGTGCTATATTACCAACATGGTGCACAAAATGCTAGCACTGCAAGAAAACAAGGGCGTAACTATCCCATACTCATTCAGCAGAAAGATGATGCTACTCCCATGACTGAATGAAACCTTATCATGAGGAAAACAACAATGCACGTCAGTTACTAGTCTAAGTAGAGTCAACAGCTACCTATATTGCTCATACATTCAGGTGATTAATGAATGGACAAAACATAAATATCGGTTAATTAGGAAATACTATTTATGATTTGATCAAACTTGGATATACCATTCTGACAATCATTTTGAGTAAGTAAGAACATAAATTTTTTTTTAAATCCTATTACAATTCTCAACTTATTTATATCTTAGTTTGTTTTATATTTTGATTAGTTTCGTTATATTTTATCCTCCAATTGTTACGATTCGTGAAATGAATTAAATTGTGATTATTTCGCAATTCCGTTTCAAAATGACGCGGGATGTTATTTTAAAACTGAAGCGATATATTGTAGTAAATTAATTTAATTATAGGTGCACATTGAACACCACGATCAAAAGCCGAATACCTATATATTTATCGACGCGATACTAATTAGTAACGAGTATTTAAAATTCAAAAGGAAGCAGATATCCGGCGGTAACAGCCGGTATAATTTAGTTTATCAGCTATTAACTTGCCAAGTAAGTTGTAATTTATAACTAACTTATAAATATTTGTTAAGAGTTAAGAACCAAGAATAAATAAGAAAAATGGAAGTCACCTCTTTATGCCCTTATAACTCTTATAAAAACTGCGTTTTGGGCTAAAAATCGTAAATGGTTATTCATGTATTGTGGACAGAAACAACTGTATAGACAGAGTTATAGTCTATACCCTAACTAGGTACCGACACTACCGAACACACTTTTCTTTTTTTTTCGTCATGAAAATGCATTACTGCATATCCCACTCCAGGGAGGAAGCGATGGTCTTCAACAGTCACCAAATAAGGCCATGACGCGGTACCTCCAATTGGATACTTCGCGTCCTAGCCGGTGAAAGCTTTAAACTACATATGACTTTCAAAAGTCACCTATCTACCTAAAGAATCCCAAGTGCCAGCAACCGTCTTCTCAGTAATTTTTATCGAAATGCAATTTATTTATACCTAGATTTTATCGCGTTACTACGAGATCTTCTTAAATAAACAAATACAATTTCAAATCAATTGTCCTTGAAAGTAATTACAAAATGACCTTTCTCGAAAGGTCAAAGTCTCGCAATTTGAGATGTCTGACCGGTTTCTGATTGATAGAAATAAAATAAATAAGTAATAGTTGAATACATTTTTATTTATAGAGCCTGAAGTCGTATGGACTATTGTATTGTTACGATTACTCAATATTGCGTAACATTTGAGTTTACGATGTTTTGAATGATCCCACAAGAGGCAAAAAATACATGAAATTGACGACAAAGAACACTATAATGGGTTAGTATTATAATGTTAATTGATTCACCACACTACAATAAGTTTCTATTTTTCTTCTATAATAGCCAAATTAGGTACAACATAAATACATACATACATTATATCACGCTTTTTCTCATAGGGGTAGACAAAAACCAAAGAACGTCACTGACTTGGTACGATCCTCACAAACTTCTCTTGCCTCATTCACATCCATACATATTGTCATACAGGACTACCGGTCACGAGTACTACGAACCTGACCTTTTTTCAAGATATAACCAATGTGATCGGTGTATAAATTCTACAAAAATATAGATTTTATGAGACCATTAGGCATTGGAGACTAAAAATAAGCTTTGAAAGATCTAAAAACGATTTTCCTTGTACATATTTTGTATTTCTGCTAATGCCTATTACAGTTATTTAAACTTATTATGACTTTTTCAATAACGAACTCGCTTTTTTGTTCTAACTCGTTTTTGTTCGGAACTAAGAATTGCTCTTGTGTCGCGGGGACGACGGGGACAAAAAAGGGATACAAGGTACAACCAGACCCGAATCCACTATTTATGGATCGCAAAAATATTTAAACAAACCCAAGACCTCTCAATGCATTGGTAGTGGCGTGGTGATCACCTTAACCACTGCACTACAGAGACCGACAATCTTTACTCGTAACCTTTTAAGAAAAAACACAGGCATTACATAACAAATATTTATTGTAAACCATTACGATATTACTATAAATAATTTATATTCGTACATTTAAATATCAACTTGACCTTTAGCCGACCTTGTATTGATGATATAATTTTGCAAATGACTATATAAGAATGTCTGACTTCATCGGGCGGGCTGATGCATATTTATTTACCTATAATTTTTGTTGTTTTGTAAGACATACACTAGGTAGAGCTCTAAGTAGCAACAGCCGCAAGGATCAATCTCTGAGGTCAATCTACGCTTGCCGAGGTTGTTCTGTGGATGGGTGAAAACATTATAAATACAGAGTTCCCAAAGTTTCAGAAGGGACGTTAAATCGTAGGTCCCGGCTATAATTTTCGAAGATCTTTGTCAATCGTTACTAGTAGCCAGAAGTTTTGAAAGTCTGACAACCAGTCATACTGAGGGGTATCGTAAAATACAGTCCTTAAGTCATTGACTAAAGGATCTGTCTCGATAATGGCTTGAACATTTCATTCTGAAAACTTATTTCGATGTATAGTTACGCTAAGTGTCTGTTGCGAACAGTAATTGTTACCGATAATAACCTATTAAATGTTATCAGTAAGTATCGTTACAAATGAAATATTCGACTCTTATACTAAAAAGACCTTCTTGAAAACTTTATTAAGTTATTTTCCAATGTTTTTTGCTTAATAAGTATGTATTGGAACACAAAACCACAGGATTTTGTAGTTCTTCAGTCACTCTAACCGCAGAAGGAATTTTCCTACATATTATTACTTCATCAATGAAGCAAATGCAAGCATTTATTTTTCAAACTGTTCAATATTCTCAGAAAACTTGGTAGATCAAGGACCAACTGAGATCACAGAGTCCTTTTACTTCTATGAGATCAGCCATTTATGATTCCATGTCTTACTTTGGTGAGGACAAATAAAATGGTCATCTTTAAATGAAAATGTGATGCAAAACGGTAACAACACAACATGTAATAGGGCCGCGTAAAGATCTTGTCAAAAAGAAGTAAAAATTTAGGTAGGGAGTACCGAATATGAGTTTTAACTTACGGAGGAGAATAAAAAACAGCCTAAGAAGATCTTAAACGTAAGCTACACAGTTTCTGCGGGCCAAGGGGTGAATATCTAGCTTTAGTAACCAAATCCACTCTTCATACAGCATTCGTCTTCTTGCTCTGCGTGTCTACATATCGTATCTTCTCTGTGTTGTATACGGTATACATACAAACATAGTTATCTAAAATCACGCCTTCTTGCATACGGGTAGGCAAAGACCAAAGCACGCCACTTGGTACGATCCTTACACATCCCTTGCTTCACTCTCATCCATGCATCTTGTCAGTACGGTGTTACTGCGCAAAATCTACTTAGCCAAGAGTTACTAAACATAGACATTAGACATGTCTGGAATATCTTAATTACTACGCAATATACTAGGTTAATATGCAGACCACATTTTTTGAGCTGTATGTGTAGATAAAGTGCGATGCATACTACTTATAAGCACGTTACGAGAGCAAATACTTTTAAGAACAAAATGCTTTATACTGGTGTTATTCTTTGTTCTCAATTTTGAAGCTTGTCAGTTTTAGGGTGTAGCGAAAATTATGTACTAGGATTACGGTATGACGATTGACGGAAAGACATTAATGCCATCCACGATACTTCTGGTCCTCAACGAAAACGGAGCATCTGTTAAGATTCCTAAATAATAAAAAACTTAGCTTTTATTTTAAGCCCTATCTTTAAATAAAAGTTCTGGCTATAACAATTTATTCTAGATATTATAAATAGGCGTGACATTTAACGTATTCTTATACTTAGAAAACATCTATACAGCCTACCTTCCAAAAATGTTTAAGGTAAGAACGATAATATTTTTCATTACCTTTCCCGTAAACTGCTAAAGGGATTCGACTAATTGAAGTGTTGCTATATTCAAAATAATCCTCGGAGTACCCAAATTAATTATGTAAAATAAATTTCGGTCCCTAGCAGTAAGTAGCAGCCATTTTGGTTTTACATTTTGGCGGCAACATTCCAATTAGATTGAAAAAGGGCGCGCTCATAGTTCGAATTACGAAAATGTAATGATGCGCTCGGGGCTTGTAGAAATGAACTATCACGATCGAATTGTCTTTGATCTTTGCTTTATAATAAGAATCGTAAGCTCTATTCGAAGTTTTAACAAAATTGGTAGATCCTAGTCACCTACTTACTATTAAATAATTTTAGAAATTTGTTGCTGTTTAATTTTTTTTATGACTTCTTGGGCCAATGCCAAAGTCATACTGCAGACCATAGACCATTACCACTAAAAGTAATAGGTAGTTATAGACACCTAACACCTTCATAAAACTAATCAATGAAAACCTAAAATGGGTATCTAGGTACATCAAATAAGATATCTAGGTAAGATAATAGGTACTTGAGTATGTAGAAACCTACTACCTAGCAATTTTAAATTAACATTGGCTGGTACAACTAGGTAACTTAATTCTATTGCCTATTCCAGTCATAAATGCTTAGATCAATATTTATATTTAGCCATTACAGCAGTGATGATCACAACATCTAGCCATTGACTTTTAAATGAATATTAAATTGACACTATAGATGTTAATGAACATACCGGTACAGTCAAGTTTTATTAATTAAAGAATAAATATTTAAAAGCTCTGATAACACAGTTGGTTTAAATAAGTATAGGTATTAAAGAAAACATAAGAATTCAAGCTAAACTAGGAACTGCTTTTTTTTTAGATTTTCAATTTGAATTTATGTTTAGAATGCCTTACTGCCAATTTTATTTACTGGAAAGCTGGACAGTTTTTTTTATGAATGCAAGGAGTATGGTCTCATTTGGCCAATATTAAAAATCTAAATAAATGGTTGGTACATTAATGCTTATTAAAATTATTTCAGTATATTTTTTATCACATACCTACTTAATAAACTTTAATGTGAGCTTAATTATTATTGTGAACATGTTTCTTTGTATAAATTCCAAATAAATAATTTATACAGTATTTACCAGCTTGTTTTTTTCTGTGGTTTTACAGGACAATTATATAGAAAAGGTACATTTAGTGAAAATATATAAAAACCTTCTGTATTCTAGTAATATTTCTGAATAATCTAGAATTAAAGAAAAAATATTTTCATTAATTATTTTCTTTATTCAGTAAATTGAAGAGCATTCTAGGGTGTTTGAACAGTGGTACTTCTGAGGGCTATTGAACTTTGAGAGGGCAGATCTAGCTCTTCCAGGGTATAATGTATGGAACCTTGTCTTTCTTTTTTCTTGAGCATTTTGAATTGGAAAAGCAATACATTTTTATAGGAATATTCTAGTTAAAATCTGCAACAATAATCGTGTTCCACTTTAAATCGATTAGATAAATTTATTGCTAAAAAGAACGAGATCACCGCCAGTGTATTTTTAGAACTACCTACTTCCACAAAGCGTACCTGGAATTTTATCGAAAAATCGCTCAGAAAAACGAATCGTATATTAATCGGAGCGGCAAATATCGTACGTTCAACATCAGCAGTTTACCGGGACGATTTCCTAGTGAATGTGGGCCAGACGACCGGTTAAGATACGAGTTCGCGTGTTGTTACCACAAAGAAAAGCACGCCAAACATGACCTACCTTCATATCCGACACGATCTGCTGATACAGATTCCATAACGGTGAACAATCCTTCTCTGTAGTCCCCTCCATTGTCATAAAAACACACACAACACAAATAACACAATCAAATTACACACAACAATTCACCATCGATCGCGTCCATGTATACTAAAGATAACTGTTGCATTTTCATTAATACGAGATTTTTAACACTATATTTATATTTACTACATTTCACTGCACGTTTCAAGGCACAATAGAAACGTTAGAAAACACGATATGTAACAAATCAATATTTATAAACATGAATGCCCTCTTCGTAAATTAGACAGGGGGAAAACGTCGCTTCGTCACATAAATTCACTAAAAATACTATTTGTTCTTCAATTTTATTAAATAACTGGCCTGCTCGGGCCCACATTCATTCAAGAAAACATGTATTTGCACTTGTTTTCATACACAAACATCCGAAAGAAAATGTACGAGACGCGTATTCATGCAAGAGCAACAGACGAGCACATCGGTCGGAATCGGTTTGTTTAGCTCGAGAAGCGAGAACGCTACGATTCGTCAATTTCTGCGCAGGGCTACCAGCCTTAATAATGTTTTGGGATTCGATCATTTTTCTTATTACTCTTCTTTATTCTACTAATCGACTACTATTTCAAAACGAAAATGTACCTATAAGTATTAATTCATATTCAAATAAACTAGATAATCCCGCTTTAAATGAATTTACATTTGGTATTGTTGCTAACATCCATACACAGTAACGTAATCAAAGCATCTTAAAATTTAGGTATGGAATTACCACTAACCTCAGGGTATTTAGTGAAAATAATGTTAGGTATGTTCATTTATAAGCGACGCATACTTTAATATACCTAGAATCTTATCCTGTGTTTTTTCTTTAATTCAAAATTGTCTCCTTATAACTTTAGTCTGACTAAAAAATATATGACTTGCCAAATATAATAAATTCGCAAAAAAGATGTTTCAATGTTTATTAATTACGATGCAGGATAATGTTTCAATTAAATTATGAAGGTGGAGCTTGAAATTCTCATTGCTTTCCTTCGCGTTTTAGTACAACCCTAAACCCCTCTCTCAGTGATTGATCAAACCCACAATAACACTCAAATATCTCTTAATGAATAGGTTAATCCCCTAACACAAAGTTCTTCATTATTGTATTTGTAAAATAGAATTTAGATGAACGGTCCCGAATAAACTGCCCGATCGACAAAAATCGAACAATTTTGTCGTTTTTGTCAAATTTTTCACAATTTTGTCGAAGCGAACGTGCCAAACCAAATACGTTGGTAGGAGGCCTTTCTATTTAAACATTTACAAAGTCTTGAATTCGTCCAAGCTATCCATATTTCAATTTATAAAAGAATGTGCTGTTGCATTAATTTCTAAGATAAAATTATGATACGAATAAATACCACAAGAAACGCTGGATTTCTTGTCGTCCTGTTTCCTTCTGTTCCTTTTCTATTGAAATAAAACTTGAGCAATGACGATAGATGGCTTGATCATAATGAACAATTTTAAATTCGCTTGGATGAAAGTGCTAGGAATAAAAACATACTTATTTTCTTTATTGATATTGATGTAATAATATTTATAGTAATATTATTATTCTCTAGCCATAGCCCCACCTATGTGATAAAGGTGTGATTTAACGGGTATTTATTATACATTATCATTAGTTCATTAACTTAATATAGGTACTCAAGTACCTACATGAGATGATACGTATTCTCACTTAGATTAAACTAGAATGAAAGAGGGGTATATACAGCAAGTGAAAAATAAAGTTAGGCTAATGCACGTTAAAACAACCATTTATTTGATTTGTTGCTGCACTAAATAGTAATATATGACTGAGGCCAACACTACTTCATACTAATGTCAAATTCGTTTAACTGTCACGAAGAAAACAATGAAAGAAATTTTAAAAGTCGGTTAGAATATTTCAATAAACATTCATTATAATTATGTTTTAAAATAATCAAAAATGTCTAAAGTGGTAAATAATGACGGTGTTAAAGCGGGCTGTATCTACAGGATAGCTCTTGAGAACTTTGTGTAAGTTTATGTTATTGGCGCGCATTTTGTTTCATTTACATGATTTGTAACACTAACTTTTACTACGTTTATGTGTTTTTTCCTTGAAGTTTACTTGCAATAACTGTGTCGCGTAAGTGTAGATTGGTAGTAAGAAAATTCTGATCGGAATGGGTATATTTGTGGATAAATTAACTCATTAAAAGTTTCCTTCTTTCTTTTCCGGTTACGGAGTACGGATTTCTCGTTGATAGTATTTTATAATATTCCGACACTTAATTTATTTAGTTCCTATTAATCAGTCGACATTTAAGACGTACAAGTTTACTATACATCTTTATTATTGTCTATTTCATTTGAAAATATACAAGTTTTGTTTTGAAAGTACATACCTAGTTCAGTAAACATCCGACCCGTGTTTGATAATGACCAAATTGAATTGTTGTTGTTACAGAACATACAAGAGAGTAGAGTTATACCCAGGTCCGTCTTTGAACCTGATCATTGGTCCTAATGGCACAGGCAAGTCAACTTTTGTATGTGCCATCATACTGGGCTTGTGCGGCAAGACCAGTGTTATTGGGAGAGCTAAGAAAGTAAGTATGAAATTTCTGAAAATATATTTTATCACTGTCATAGCATTTTTCATTTCCACTGTAGTATTTTAATTGAAAGACTGTTAACGATAGACATTACAATACTAGATCAAATAAAGTATTAATTATTTGTAGTAATTGTTCTATGTCATCTTCACCAAATTATTGTCCAATGATAGAGACCGGGACCAGCCTGGCATGAGCTCATTGATGGTCAAATTTCTTCTTCAACACACAGCTACAAGAATTTCACTCTCATAAATTTATATTTTCAGATATCAGAATATGTAAGAAGTGGTTGTGAGAACTCTACGATAGAGATAGAACTGTACCGTAACTCTGGACAGAAGAATGTGATCATTACGAGAAACTTCAACCTGTCTGATGAGTCTTCTTGGTCTATTGACTATAAGACTGTAAGGGAAAAACAAGTGCAAGAGCTTATAGCATCAATGAATATACAGGTATGGGTGGCTTACATCAATATATATTACATTCTAATAATAATTGAAAATACCAATAGTAAATACTTATACAGACTTACTTATGGCAGGGTCCGTGGACCTTGTTCGAGGGGGTGCAGACGACATAAAAATTACTCGGAGTGGTTGACTGATAATTGTATTTGACCTGAACGTTACGTGGGTTTCAATTAAAAGTCAGTCTCAGTTGTCTATTAAGACAACACTTGATAAGGCACCACCATTGCCCACTAACCATACGGTAAAATAGAAATAAAAACTGCCAGTATAACCTTAACAATACAATGCTATTGAAAACGTAAAGAAGATTTGGACCTTAATGATGTAATTATATTTACATTTTGTACCTACATTCTTGCAAATAAAATCTCATTTCATTTCATTTACAGGTAGACAATCTCTGTCAGCTGCTCCCACAAGACCGTGTGCAAGACTTCTCTAAGATGGATCCGCAACAGCTTCTCCGGAGCACTCTATCAGCTGTAGGCGGTCAACAGAGTGTCAGTCAGTTGGACGAGTTGATTGATTGTCGCTCAAAACAGAGAGGGAACTCGACTAAGTTGCTGAATAATGCGCAAGTCATACAGGAACAACAGAGGCTTAATGATAGGTGAGGACGTTATATATTATGTATTAGTATCACTGCCTCCATGGCGCAGCGGTTATGGTCTCCACGCCGCTACCATTGCAGCGTGAGGTCGGGGGTTCGATTCTCACGCGTAACAATTGTTTGAATTTGCAATATGAGGACTATAACTACAAAACTTAACATAATTGACGTTTAGTCTATATTGTTGATTTTTGGTAGCTACTCACGTGATCCATTATTGTATCAACTACATTGTAAATCTTTTGGTTTAATCACCAAGCAGCTGTGAGTTTCTTGTTAGCTCTTCTCATAAGGCTCTGACCCCTTTCCAAACTAGTGGTAGATTCAGTATTTGTAATGACTATCATAAGTGTCAACATTGGACCTAAATTAATAAATTATTTGATTTAAATTTTATATGTTATAGGATATGGGAATTAACGCCAGCAGAAAACGCCAATTCCCGTATCCTATTAAATATTAATCATGCAACGCGAAAGTTAAAAATTATTATTTTGATTTTAACACTAAGTGTAAGTTCTGCTGTCAACCGTATCTTTCAGACTAAAAGTAGTAATCGACGCAATGCAACAACGCAAGGAAATCGAGAAAGAAATAGATGTGTGTGAGAAGAAGAAACTATGGCTTGAATATCACGATTTAAGAGAAAAAGTTGTTGAATACACTCGCGATAAGAAAGAAGCTGGTAAAATCGTGGCCACTCATAAGAGCAAAATAGAACCTTTGGAAAAAGTCATAGAGAAAGCTACTAAAGAGATCAGAAAGGTGGAACAGCAGAAATTAGCTGCAGTAAGTAATAATTAACACAAATAAAAATATTTTCCAGATAAAAAAGTACTATAGCACACTTTATATTTGTTGAGGAAGCATGGAAACATAATCCTGTCATAGTGTTGGGTTAGATGCTCGTGGCTTAATTAGCAACGGTGCGCGGATCCGTCTCTGAGGTTAAGGTACGCTTGCTGAGGTTCTCCAGTAGATGGGTGACCATCTTATACATATCAAGTTCCTTCGTGTTTCGGAAGGAACGTTAAATTGTGGGTCTCGGCTGTTATTTTCAAAAATCTTTGACAGTCGTTAACACCAGTCAGAAACAAATTGAGTATGACAACCAGTCTTATCAAAGGGTATCGTGTTATAACCCAGGTAACTGGGTCATGGAGGTCAGATAGGTAGTCTCTCCATGTAACATACTGATATTCAGCTGCATTCGGTGAGACTGGAAGCTGACTCCAACAAGTTTGGAAGAAAGGCTAGGCT
This sequence comes from Anticarsia gemmatalis, assembly GCF_050436995.1. Classification (NCBI taxonomy): domain Eukaryota; kingdom Metazoa; phylum Arthropoda; class Insecta; order Lepidoptera; family Erebidae; genus Anticarsia; species Anticarsia gemmatalis. Next base: position 1,732,929 of record NC_134767.1, on the reverse strand, counting down.
AAAATATAGGTACTAATATTTTGCAAGAAAAGCTAGGCTAATATATATGTATAATGGTACATTTTCATTACAGAACAGAAAGATCTACGCACTAAAAGACCGAGCGAAAGAGACCTTGTCATCGGTGAACGCACAACAGTTCAAACTGAGAGAGATTGAGAGCTCATTTCAAGAGAAGATGGAAAGACATAGGAATAGAGAGAGAGAACTGCAAGAAGCTAAGGCTAAGCTGGAAAAACTTAATATGGATAAGGCTAGATTGGTGGAGAAAGTTGGAGATGGTAATATTTCATAATATTTTTATTGATATGTTAAGAAATGACTAACATTGTCAATGTGGAAACGTAGGTATATTTTATTTATACGCCTATATACTTGCTGTGTGCGTGATTTTGTTATTTAGAATGGGTAACCATTTCACACACTTTATTTTCCTATATATAAAATTCTCGTGTCACAATATTCGTTCCCGTACTCTTTCGAAACAGCTTGACTAATTCTCGTGAAATTTTGTGAGCATATTGAGCAGGTCTGAGAATCGGCCAACATCTATTTCTCATATTCCTTAGGGCTGCCCAACTCAACATTTAAAAAAAATGTGGCAAAGCAATGTTTGCTGGGTCAGCTAGTAATAGTAATTATAAATTATACCTATTACTGTCCTACTGTCAATTGTTGTTTGACATAGGTTAAAGTTAGTCTTACCAGGTTTAAGTCTTTAATTAATATTTCATACTTTCAGATGCCAAAGTAAAAATGGAGTTAGCAGAGTTACACAAGCACATATCTAAAACTAACGCAGCTATAGACAATCTCAAGAAACAGAAATTAGAAGTGCAATACGATTTGGACAATAATGTCGTACCACAAATGCGATTGTATCAAAATAAGTAAGTTTAATTACAAATTTATAACCCAATAATATTAGGTCGGGGAAAAAGTCTTTTCGCATTATAGTATTAGTCAAAGAGATTTTATTACAAGTTCATACATACTATAATGATAATTTTTATAGAAATGCCGTAATGTAGAGATAGTTTTATGTATTCCATCTGAATTCCTTCATCTGGCGAATTCGCGCCTTCTGGATACGGTCTTAGTCCTTATACCGTACTAGCTGACCCGCGCAACTTCGCTTGCGTTACATAAGCGTTAAAAATTTTCCCCGTTTTTGTAACATTTTTCACTGGTACTCTGCTCCTATTGGTAGTAGCGTGATGATATACTTATAACTTTCCTCGATAAATGGACTATCTAACACTGAAAGAATTTTTCAAATCGGACCAGTAGTTCCTGAGATTAGCGCGTTCAAACAAACAAACAAACAAACAAACAATCAAACAAACAAACTCTTCAGCTTTATAATATTAGTATAGATGTAACAAACGTACACATTTTAATATAGACTGTATTATCCCTTACCAGGATACGTAACCTAGAAGACGTGGACATCAAACGGTTGGAGACTCTCCGCGCTTACAGCGAGGACTGCTACAAGGCCGTGCTGTGGCTCCGGGAGAACCGGGACCTGTTCATGCACAGAGTCTATGAACCTATGATGTTGGAAGTGAGTATAACTAGAAGATAATGTACCGAAATTGTAAGCCATGTGGTTCGTTAAATATATAAACTTTTTATTTTGACTGATTTTAGGGAGATTTTAACTAAGTAGAAGATCTTGTGTTATTGGTAGTAGAAGGTGAAATTATATTTTAAAGTGAGTGCTGCTAATAAGAATACTAAAAACTAAAAAACTAAACTGAAAAAATACTAAATTTTTTTGACGACCATTGCGTCAAAAAAATGTTGGATTTGTTTTTAATACAAGGTACAAAATACGATATTTTAAAAGATTTGCGATTTCCGTAGCGCTTTGGTTTAGGTCGTCACGCTACCATTGTGCCGGGAGGTCGTAAGTTCGCTTCCCACACGGAAAAATTGTTTGTGCGATGCACAAATAGTTGTTTCGGTCTGGTTGTACTTTGTGTCCGTTGTTGATTTCATTTGCCACAATTATTATTTTTCACAGATAAAATTCACGGATCCGAAATTCGCTCGTTACTTGGAGTCGACTGTAGCGTCGAGAGACTTAGTGGCTTTTACCTTCGAGTCGAGTCAGGATATGAACCTGTTCCTGACCAAAGTGAGGCAAGAGCAAGGCTTGAAGAGAGTCAACGCGCTGTGCAGTCAGGGCGGCACTTTGGATTTGCCTCAAAGGAATATACAACAGTTGAGGTAAAATATTAAGATAATTTCATTTATTTGACTGCCTCCGTGGTGCAGTGGTTTAGGTCACACCACGCCGCTACCATTGCGTCGGCAGGTCGTGGGTTCGATTCTCACACGGAATAATTACTTGTGCGATCCACAAATAATCGTTTCGGATCTAGTTGTACTTTGTGTTTGTATGTTTGTAAGAGTCCCCGTGACACAAGAGCAATTCTAGTGCGGGAGTTGTCTTTAAAAAATAAATTGCCCATAGCCAGTTGCGCTCACCGGTCGATAAACGATCTGTGGGTTAAGCAAACCTTGGCGCGGTCATTCCATAGATGGGTGACCGTGTGGTATTTTAACTGGGTCTCTCGGTTGTTGTCAATTAAGATAACAGTCGTTAAGCCATGTCAAAGGCCTTTTGGGCCTCTTGAACAACTTCCACGCTAGGTTGACCACTAACCATACGATAAGATGAAGTTATGAAATAATGTAAATAGAAATGGGCGTTCTAGAAAGACGTACACTTATGCAGGATATTTAACGTATTATGCTATAATTTTTTTTTCATTTCCCCAGTTATCTAGGTTTCTACACATACCTAGTGGACACAATATCGGCTCCGGACGCGATAGTTCGATACCTGTGCAAGAACTACAACATACATAGAATACCTATTGGCAACGACCATACGTACAAGAACAGTGGGAAAGTGCCTGCTAATATCACTTATTTTTATACTGGTGAGTGTTGTACCGATTCGATTTCCGAGCAGGTCATTTTTTTATTTCTTATACTGTACAGGTACAAAGTATTTGAAGAGTATTATTATTAGGGTTCCGTACTTAAAGGCTAAAACCAGGACCTTATTACTGAGATCTCACTGTTTGTATCTTAAAAAATATTTGAAACTGGACAGTTAATTTTTTCATAAAATATACGTACATAATGTACGCTAAGCATTTTTCTGCTTAACAACAAATACTAAAAAATTTAATAAATATTTAGTGTGGATCCCACCCAACAAGCGTGACATTTTTAAATAATGCCTGCGGAATCCTTCTTTTGCGACTCCAACTCGCCCTTGGACGGATTTAAAAAAAAAACTACGTGCCTACAATGTATTTGAATTACCCCCGGTTTCTGAGGTATATTTAGTGGTAATTTATCTATTCAATATAAAGATAAACTACCGCTAAATGTACCTCAGAAACCGGGCGTTGGTCATATAGTTTTTGAATAGGTATATTATTATATTTTTGCTTTACAGAGAACCATAGATTCGTAGTAAAAGTATCGGCATACAGTGGCGAGAAGTCTAGTTCCACTATAGAAATACGACAAGCGAGGCTATTGGCCAACACTGTGGACTCTGAACAACTTAACAAGTGTAATACTGAGTGAGTGATTTATATGTATTTTTTTTATTATTATTATTTTTTTCTTTTGCGCTCGATGGGGGAGGCCTTTGTCCAGCAGTGGACGATTCCCGGCTGAGATGATGATGATGATGATGATTTTTTCTTAGCCCACTGTCCCAATGTTGGGCAAGGGCCTCCTCCCAAACAAGGGAGAGGTCAAGCCTCGAGTCCACCACGCTGGCCAAGTGCGGATTGGGGACTGGCATACTGCAATGGCTTAGTTATATAGTAGTGCATGCGGTTGTCCCGCAAGAGGTCTCGGGTTTGAATCCTGGGTCGAGCCAAAAAGTCTTTTCTGAAGTTTTCTATTAAGAATTTCTCAGATATTAAGCATGTAAACAGTCGGTCCTGCACCTGACCTCTCAGTGGTCATGTCGGTTATCCGTCCCACAGAGTTATAAGATTAAGGGAATAGATAGAGTGTACCTGTATACTGTGCACACACTTAAACACTATAAATAAAGTCCTGTATCGTTGGCCAGTTTCAATGAAACTGACCGCGGAAGCCGTATATCGGCTAGTACATTATTATTATATTAAGATAACTTTTAAATTAATTAATAATTATGTTTTATTCAGACTGGCGCGGTTTGAACGGACAGCACAGACTCACAGAAGTAAAATGAGTGATCTAGACAACAAAGTGGGCACTTTGGAGGGGAACCTTAATGAATTGAACATGAGAAGAAAAGGTATCAGCGAAGGAGTTGATAAGGTAAATATATACTGCTTTATTTGTATTTTTAAATATATGAATACATAACTTATGCATTGATAAATTATATTGTAATGTGATAAAGTCTTGTATGACAAGATGTATGGATGTGAATGAAGCAAGGCAAGTATGTAAGGATCGTACCAAGTGGCGTTCTTTAGTCTCTGCCTACCAGTTTGCGAAAATAAAGGCGTAATATTATGTAATGTAATGTAAGTACATAATATTACGCCTTTATCTGAAACTATCGCTCTATCGCATACATCCATACATCTACTCGTGTAGGACCGCCGGTTACGAGTGCTACCTGACCTTTTTGCAAGACATCGCCGATATGATCTGTGTTATCTTTACAGGGCGTCCCCCCCGAGTTTCAAGTTATGTCCGCACTCGTAAAATAAAGTAAATTGTAAATAATAAATATGCTTTACCTGTTTTAACATTTCAGGTGCGAACAATATCAGCACAAATAAGAATACAAGCGAACAAAGTGCAAGACATTGAGACTGAACCGTCGTTGGACGTACAACAAGAGCAGGAGCGATGTAGGAGGAAACAGAGAGAGTGTGTCATCAAACAGTGTCAGCTTCACAGCGAGCTGAAGGAAATAGCCGACAGTTTACATAACGATGTACTTAGCAGTGATGTTGTTAAGGTAAGGAGACCAATAAATGCTCGTAATATGGGTTTATTACCATATGGCGGAGTTTTTACTGTACTTCATAAAACAAATTATGTGTTGCGTAAGAAATACATTAAGATTATCTAGTCAGGTTGAAAAATCAGTTGTTCTCTGTGTCAGAACAAAAGTATTTGGCTAGAAATCAAATCAGATACTCTTTATAATGTCAGAAACACATTTTAGTATAGAAATACGGCACAGTGATATCACAAGCTGATATTCTCGATAGGATCAAATGTGCCTGATACATATTTATAATGTTTTAATGTGTAATAATTTTAATTTCAACGTAGTTAACGAAGTAATTTTAACTTAATTAACGAATTATTTCAATGTTATTTTCTTCATTTCAGTTACAACTGGACACCTACAGGAATGGAATTGTTGATCAAGAAACGCAGCTACGTGAATTGAAGAGCGAATTAAGAAATGTTGAGGTAAATATATAATTTATATTATTATGTGTTCTGTACATTATTCAAATTATTAAAAATTTCTGTACTAAGATGTCAATAAAATATCACTAGCTGACTCGCGCAACTTTGCTTGCGTCACATAAGAGAGAATGGGTCAACATTTTCCCCGATTTTGTAACATTTTTTACTCACACTCTGCTCCTTTTGGTCGCAGCGTGATGATATATAGCCTTCCTCGATAAATGGGCTATCTAACACTGATTTTTTTTTCAAATCGGACTAGTAGTTCCTGAGATTAGCGCGTTCAAACAAACAAACTCTTCAGCTTTATAATATTAGTATAGAGTCTGAAAAAATCAAAATTATTCATATGATTAAAGATTTCTGTACTAAGATGTCAATAAAATATCAGTAATAAAACAACTACGATTTATTTAATATATTTTCAGGCAACACTAGAAAACATAGAAAACCTACTCACCCGCGCCAAATCAAACGCCAAAGAGAAGCTTCTAGAAGCGAAGCGGAACTCCAACAATAAACTACCTCAAGACCCCGACTTTCCTTACAAAGACGAGTTCGATACATTACCGTCAGATATTAATAGTTTGCAAGAACATTGCTATGAGTTGCAGACTAGGATGGATTGTATGGACCAGGGAGATGAACAGGTATATAAGCGCTCATAGCCAGTTGTGCACTACGGTCGGTAAACGATCTGTGGGTTAAGCAACCGTTGCCGCGGTCATTCTATTGATCAGTAGTTCCCAACCAAGTGGTCCGCGGAAGTCAAAATATGGTACGCGAATGATTTAAAAATTTAAAATTTTCTTTTATTACACATTATTTTTAATATACTTACATAGAGGTCCCTGCTAACAAGAATAATATAAAAGTGGTCCCGGACTAAAAAAAGGTTGGGAACCCCTGCTATAGATAGATGACCGCGTAGTGGTATTTAATCCTTTGACCGCCACTGTCAGCTATACTCGACAAATCAGAAAGTGCTCAGGATGCTTTCGTCAGCGTTCAGCGCCTCTATCGGGCGTCGTAGAAACTATTTTCACAGTACATTTTAAATGTCAAACTCTCGATACTCGATAATTTCAATTGTAGAGAATCGTGGTACTAAAACTTCAGCTCCATGTAAAAATGTTTTTATTTCAGGTTATCAAAGAGTATGAAGAACGAGAGAAACTAATAGCCAAATTGAAGAACGAAGTGAATAGCTCCAGCGATACGAATAAATTGCTTGAAAAGAAGATGGAAACTATTAAGTATGTGTCTTAACTTTTATTTAAACTAAAAAATAAAGCCAACATCAGCCTAGGCTGTCTAGCCGAAAGCTAGCCTTTCGTTTGTCGTAACTTTTAGACTCTCGCGTTGCATGTTTAGGCTAAGTTCATATGACCGCGCGGAGCTTTCGACCGCGCGGTGATGTAGACAATACTAGCTGTTTACTCCGATCTTGTACCGCGCGGTCGAAAGCTCCGCGCGGTCATATGAACTTAGCCTCAATGTATAATAGAATACAGGAATTAACGCGAACAGGCATTTTATTTTAAAATGTCTAACGTTTCGGCGCAGGTTGCACTAGCCGTGGTCGCGTTAATTCCCGTATTACATTATGTTAGAGTCGGTTTCTAGTCTCACGTGAGTATGTGTGTAGCAAGTCTTTCTGCATTTACAATAAAATGGTGTATTTATTCAACAGATCGCAATGGTTGCCGCCTTTAGAGAATTTATTACGAGACATAGACAGAAGTTTCGGCGACATGTTCTCTAAATTGGGATGTGCAGGTGAAATTAAACTGGAGAAAGGTGAAAGTGATGTAAGTATCATGCAATTAGGTAATTATACCGTAAAACTCTCGCGTTGCATCCTACCAATATTATAAATGCGAAAGTTTTGTGAGTACGTATGGATGTTTGTTACTCTTTCACACAAATACTACTGAAATGAGATTTGGTATGTAGGTAGCTGAAGACCCAGAATAACACATAGGCTACTTTATATCCCGGAGTTCCCGAGGGATCAAGATTTACACGGGAAGGGTTTCCACACGGACGAAGTCGCGGGCGGCCTCTAGTGTTTAATAGGTTACGGGAATTATCGTGAACACATATTTTACCTTAAACTAACGCATTCGTGCTGCGCTGCGCCTAACGTTTCGGCGCAGGTTGCACTCGCCATGGTTACAGGCTGACTGAGTTTTTACTCTTTATTTAAGGCTAGCTGGCTAACTGAGTAGTTCACTGGGTTAACGAAAAACTATTCAACTTATAAAAAAAGTTTAATCTAAAATGCTCAGATTACGTAATTTTTTCCTAAATAATGTTGAAATTGTAATTATTACAGAATGAAACATATACTAGTGCCGTCATTACACCGTATTTCTATACTAAAATGTGCCTTTAAAGAGTAGCTGATTCTACTGATTTCACGATAGTAAAGATTGAATGGTTACATTCGCAGGAAGACTTCGACAAGTACGGCATATCGATCCTGGTCCGTTTCCGCGCCTCGGAGCAGTTGCAGCAGCTCACCCGCCACGCGCAGTCCGGGGGGGAGCGGGCTCTGAGCACCGCCATATATCTCATGTCGCTGCAGAGACTTACTACTGTGCCATTCCGGTAAGTAAATAATAATCAATATTGTTTTACAACATAATCTTGCTACACTTGTGTTTGATTGGTTCGGCAAAATTACCGAAAAACATAACCGACCCGACTCACTTGTTCAGCTTGTGTGGCAAGCGTCACACACTGCCACCTAATTCCAAACTAAGCAGAGCTTTACTACAATGGTAACCAGACAAGTGGTAAACATACTTATATACTCCTAAATAGTAATTATATGTTTTTTTACTAGATACTCGTTTTCTTTGCATAAATATTATAATATAAATTTGTCCCGGGAGATATTGGAACCCTCCATACATGGCACTTCGGTTATTGCGGCGAGGTGACCACGTAAACTACAGCGCCGAACGTGCAGTTAAATTTAGAAAAAAGATCTTAGTAATAGAGAATACTTTGGCTTTCATTTCTTAGATAAACTTCTTCTTGTCTAACTTTTAATGTTTACTCATAAACAAAATCAATGTGCTTTATATCACTAATAACTTTACAGATGTGTAGACGAGATCAATCAAGGCATGGATCCAATCAACGAACGCAAAATGTTCGAGTTACTTGTCAAAGTTACCACCGAGTGCGACAACGCGCAGTACTTCTTATTGACGCCTAAAGTAAGTTTATAATACATCTAGTTATTTACTATAATAAATTATATTACAATAAATAATTCTGAAAGAGTTTGTTATGTCAAGATATAAGATTTTACTATGCATGAGAATTTAACACACAAAACGGCCAAGTGCCAGTCGAACTCGCGCACGACCGAAAATCAAGAAAAAAAAACAGGTTTGTTGTATGGACCACTAACATATTTTTTTTTAAATTCAATTACTTATTTTTGAAGTCGATTATCCTGAAAAATAAAGGAAATTTTGTCTTACCCGACTATTTATTCCGGCTAATTCCGAAACAGTTAAACCATCTATGCGCCCATAAGACATTTAACTACAAACAAGAAATAATTGTACTCAACTATATTTTAGTTAAAGCTTTTAATAACCACACCGCAGGGGCGGAACATATAATTTTATTTTAAAATTGTTCTGTTTCAGCTGCTTACCAACTTGCAATACAACGACAAAATCATGGTCCACACTATTATGAACGGGCAGAAAATCATGGATTATAGAAAATGGAAGTATCCCACCTTCCTTGAGAAAGCTGAAGCTTATAGGATGAATTCATAACACAACTCATTTCTGACTGAAGAAGGTTGATTCTCGTAATAAATATGACTTGGTAAAGGTAAGGCTTGGTACATATAAGCAAGTCCGAATTAATCGACCAAGCGGCTGAGTAAATACTAAAATTACGAGAGTAAGCCTTCATAAGATGTAAAAGCATTTTAAACTGGGTACTTGACTAGGTTAACGAAAAATGATTAAACTTGTACTCGCAAGAGGTTTATCTGAAATGCTCAGGGTACGTAATTTGTTTCGTTAATTAATTATGAAATTATAATTATTACCGACTGAAACAATTTATTAGGCGCTCATTCTATTTCATCAAAGATACGGTATCGTGACGTCACTACACTATATTTCTGTACTAAAATGTGTTTTTGACTTTTCATAAAGAGTAGCCGATTTGACTGTTGTCAAGTACCCAATTCTTATTTGTACATGATTGTATTAAAATATTGTAAGATAATATTTTACCAGTTCTCTGTGAGATTAATAATGTGATAATCTTAAAATGTGAATCTAATTTAGCCTATCGTAATGTTGTACGTACTAGTTTTGTAAATGTTTTCAACACTAGAATTACTACATAATAATATCACAATGTGTATAGAAAATACTACCTAAAATGTACCTATATGTTTGCGCCATTTAAAGCTGGGCTTGTTGCTATATCAAGATACGTACATTCATAATATCAACCCCTGTTATTACTGAAGGTGTAAACAGATGTGTATGAAATACACCCGCGTTCCGCCGACACAAGAGCAATTCTTAGGAGTTGTTTATAAAAAAATATTTCTAGCCGATTTTCGGCTACGGCGGCAAATTCTAATTATTGATTAAATCATTGTCAAAAATTAGTAGGTAGAGTTATTCACCTCCGTGGCGTAGTGGTTTAGGTCGCCACGCCGACACCATTGCGTCGGGAGGTCGTGGGTTTGATTCCCACACGGAACAATTATTTGTGTGATCTCCTAATAATTGTTTTGGATCTGGTCGTGCTTTGTGTTCGTTGTTTGTATGTTTGTAAAAGTAACAGACACAAGAGCAATCTTAATGCGGAAGTTGTCTTTTAAAAATAAAAGAAAAATAAAAAAGATAATGATATGTAGGAATTTTCGCTTTAAAAAGCCCTTAGTTGTATTTACTAAGATATTTTTATTGGTAGTATTAGTTAGATCATGGTACAAAATAGAATAAGAAACTGTTCGTAATTTGTTCAAAATTGTTTTGTTTTTGTTTAGAATATAAAGCGAGACAGTGTATTTTATTTTTAATTTGGAATCGTTAATTTAATTTCCCAATAGAGTAGTCAGCTTGTGGTAACCTCCAGCTCAGCGCGCGCCGAAACATCAAGTAATATGTAAAAGTTTTTCAATTAAAACTTGAATGCTCGCATCACCTAATAAAGATTTGACACACTTACGAAACTACGAATAAGATAATATAATTATCCTCTTATTCATAAAAATATTCGAAGTTATGAAAGGCTTATAAAGACTTTTGTTTCTTTCACTCCTTAGCTAAATGAAAAAGAGAAAACATATTGTAGTAGTTTTTTAACTAAAATAGGTTTATAGTGTGTTTAGAATGAGAGGGTTAGTGTTTCACAGTTTTGAAATAAGTGTGATTTTATTAGAGTCCGAAGAAAGGTAATCTCTTTGCAAAATAATGTATGAAGAAGAAACATCGTTTAAATTACTTTTTTCAAATAGTTATCGAAGGATGAAAATTTCGGTACTAATGATTGTAATTTTTTTTGTCTCAAATAAAAGTCGATATTGGTAATTATGGCTTTATTTCTCCAATAATTTGTTATTCTATAATGTCATTGTGTTAATAATAAATATTTTGAATTAATTTCACAGTTTTATTTCAAGCACCTTTTTAGTGTTAATGTAAAAAGCCGCTCGGCGATACAAGTCTTAAAACTAAGACTTAATAGTAAAGCTAATTACTTTAGATGAAAGGAAATAAATGTTTGGAAATTCTATTTCATCACTTTTTGGCGCCCATAGGCAGTGGCGCTTTCGATCGGTCACCGATCTGTAGGTTAAGGAAACCTTGGTACGGCCATTCAATAGATGGCTGACCGTATAGTGGTAGTTTAAACGGCGTGGGCACGTAAACGTCGGTACCGAATGTTGACAATTAACAGTCGCTAAGTCACGTTAAAGGTCTTAGGGCAGCAGTATTCTAATAATTTCAAGTTAAGTCGAAAAATAACTTCAGATCAAAAGAACAATATTTATTTTGTGACCTGCCTTGTTTCATCAATGAATTGAATATACATACTGGAAGATTTCAGATTCTCTATTTATCAATACATACACAATTATACACAAACAATACATAAGTAACTTTAAATTAAATAAAAATTAAATACTTGATAAATCATACTTGTTAATAAAAACCTTAAAACAATAATTTCAAGTAAGAAAATGCACTAGCCAACAGCGCAAAGCATTTATAATGTTTCTTAAAGGAATGAATAGATATGTCACAACCAGTTGCCACCTTGTAAGCTTGTCACGGCGCGTCGTGTTCTGTATAAACAAGCACTCATTATATTACTAATACATACTTTAAGTATTTACTTTAGTTGCCCTTATTTTTATTAATAAATAAATGCACAGTAAATAATTGTGTTTGATAAAATTAGGCTGGAAAACTGTAAAAGATAAATTGGACTTATAGAATGTTCAAGTTTTAAGATAAGTTTCCATTCTATAAAGTAAAATGCTTCGGAAATGCGTTTTGTTTTTTATTTATAGACCTTTTTGAATGATATAATCGGATATGTTTGGAATATTTCATTAAATTAGAACATTGGCCGTTGTGTATTATAAGGGAATTTTCATAAATAAAAATGTGAGGATTGGACGCAAGGCGGTGAAGATAAAGCCTTTTCTACTTTTTAATCTCGGAGTTTAGTGGATCCATAGAGAGGCAGGTTTAGTTCAACTACCAAAAAATCTTTGTTCAATATTTTTTACAAGAAACTCGGGTTCCGGGACTTGAACTTCCGAGTCTTTAATTTTATATTCTGCAATACGAAAACGGCTGTAGCAGTGCAGACTGTCTAATTTTTGAACAGTACGAAATTATAAAAAAGCAATTATACTTCCTCCTTTTTCAAGTAAAAAATAAAGAATATTTTAACAATACCAAATTCTTAGACCCACAGGGAAGTAGTAAGGCGTATTTAGCAAACTAATTAAATACAAACATACAAATCTACGTATCAGTGTTCCAACTCCACACCTTTCCCGGTCCATTGTTCATCAAACTTGACATCACACTCTAGATCTCTGAGTGCCGACTTGATATCAAAGCCGAAGTCTTTGCCGAACTTCTCGTAAGCCGCGTTGAGTATGGCTTCCACTCCTAGCTCGTGGAACTTGGGATTTTGTTCGCGACAACGCGCTACCATGTTGCGGATCGCCCAGCAGGCGTTTTTCTGAAAAATCATCGAAAATATTATAAAAAATATATATAACTAACTTGAGGCCGCCCGCGACTTCGTCCGCGTGGAAACCCTTCCCGCGTAAATCCCAATTCCCCGGGAACTCCGGGATAAAAAGTAGCCTATGTGTTATTCTGGGTCTACAGCTACCTATATACCAAATTTAATCGTAATCGATTCAGTAGTATGTGCGTGAAAGAGTAACAAACCTTCATATTTACATACATACATTCTCACAAATTTTCGCATTTTTAATATTAGTGGGATAACATTTAATGCAACAAAGCAGGGATAGTAATAGTCGACGGTTCGAACCCGAGGCAACACACACTTGCTCTAACGGTGAAGCATCGTGATCAATCTTGCATACCAAAAAAAAAATTTTTAAACTTTTACTGAGTAAGCCATGACTTAAGAACAAGTAATTACTCCTTTATAAATACGAGAGTTAGTGCAGTTATCTTAAGAAAATAACTATAAAACATAATAAAATAACAACTCACCTGTACACTAGCATTATCTGGGTGTACTTTCATACATTCCACGATCGCTTCAGGCGCTCCACTGTCGAGAAACTGTTTACTGTGACCCGGCTCTCTGAGAGATAACGCCGCTATACTCTTGAGAGTTAGGGCGGTCGCTGTTGCGTTACTCTGTAAAATTAAATAACAATTAATAAAAAAATATCTTTATATTTATTCTTATTTATATGAATTATTGTAAAACTATCTATAAATGTACAAGCTAATTGCTGTATATAAAGTATTCTTCCTTCCGTCTGGGCGTGTAATAGGTGATTTTATAAAAACTTACTAATCATATTCTTATAACGTAGCATTAAAAACATTAAAATTTACAAAATCAATAAAAAATAAGTAGTTGAAGGTACAAATAATTTAACTTCAGCTTAAATAAATAAACAAGAAAATAACATTCAACTATTCACAAGTATATGTAAACAAAACTATATATTTGTTTTATTTTTCATTATTTTTATTGTTTTTATATATTTCTTATTGCTGCTCCGCTTCTATTAGTCATAGGGAGCCATGTAAAACGATACAAAGGGGCCTATATTTAAAGACGATATATTTTTTTGGCATCTTTAATTTTTGACTTGACTTAAGCCTATATTCTTAATAAATTAAATTCTCAGACTAGCATTCAGATAAGCGACCACCCGCGATTTCGTCCGCGTGAATAGATTTCTCGTGGTAAAAAATATCGTATTTATGTCTGAATCCATTATAAATAAGTATATAAAATGGTTATAAACTATCAGACCAGCACTCAAAGCCTAAATAATCCCAAAGAAGAGACGTTTGCCTCGCAGTGAGACATTAATGAGTTTAATTAATTAAGAATAATGACTTACGGAATGTCTGTTCAATACTGATACAATGATGGGTACCATTCCACTCTTCACTAAATCTCTTTTGACATCATCGTTGCCGGCTAACGCTGTGATTCTGAAATGGGTAAAAAAAATCGTGCTTAGATTAACCTTACAAAAGGACAGAACAATATGGAGATGAAAACAATAACAATAACTTCCTAATTTAAGTATTCCGTGAATAGTGACAAATATAATCATTTCACGAATAGTGACAAATAAAAAAATACATTGATATGAAAACAAATAATGGAATAAAAATTTGCTAAATTGCATAAGCATTTTTTTAACCGCCTGATATAAGTATTTTTTTAAATAACTGACAAAAAGATATTGTCATATATGGGTATTATATTAGTCGTATGTCGTATGGAAGTTTAGTCGTATTCTATGTAGGTTATTTCACCAATACCAAAACTTACACCATAAAGAAAACCCAAAATAGGATTCAAACCTATTACCCCAATTCCAAACTATGAGTACCCACAGAACGACCTAATAACACTTCACCCGACCTGGATATCGAACCCGAGACCTCACCACCATTCCCCATCGTTATCATAATATATGATGACATACGTAGAATTATTTTACGATATCAAGTCACGAATCTTTCAATATTTATTTATACACCAACAGACTAGAGCAATGATAGCCGAGTGGTTAAAGTTGTGCCTCCCACGCAAGTCAGGGTTCGTACCCGTGGCTAACGTGAAAACGCCAATGACTTTTCGAAGTTATGTGTGTATTAGAAATCATAATCACTTGTTCCAATGGTGCAGGAAAACATTGTGATTCAAACTTACATGCCTGAGGGTTTTTTAAAACAGTTCTTGTAGGTATGTACTCGTAAAGTCCCCACTCCGCATTGGCCCAGCGTGGTGGACTCAAGGCCTAAACCTACCCTCCTTTCGGAAAAGACCAGCAGTGGGACATTAAGTGGATTAATTTATTATTATAGTAAGCAGAGAACACCACTGGTTACGATCCCTATAACATTTCAACGCTTCATTCACATCTATACATTAATTTGCCTATAGGAAAAAGGTATTATGTAAAGATATTCTGCACTTTGAATTAAGTTTGTTTACCTTCGATTTTAATGAACGCGGACGAAGTACCCATACACAATCATGTATTATCTGAAATGGTTTTACAAATATTCGTTCCTTGGGGAATCAAACCCCCGACCATAACACACAGTATAAAGTGGTATAAAATTATTTAAGTAATAAAAGACAATTTCAAGAGTTCATCCAATCATCATTGTAAAAAAATTAACCGTCGCAGTTCCACACAAATATATACTTACAACAACAAACTTTTTGTTTCTTGTATTGTTTTTTCTTTAGTTTGTTCTAAATAACTCAAAAAAATCTAAACAACATTCGATGGGAAAATCCCAAATTTCATACCTTTATTGTTCCACTGAAAATCAATTCAATAGTACTAGCATACATTGTCATGAAACTTGTCATATAAATTTAATTTCAGGAAGGGTGTTCCCATGGGAATGTAGGTTATTTGACAACAACGCACGTTGCCATGGCAACGGGTTTGTTTACTCAATACGCTTATAAAAAGGGGGAACGCTTTGTTTTCGTCAACATTTGTTGTTTTGGCTTCGAAAGGAGATGGTCTGAAAACTATATAACTTTTTGAGTGTTGAAAGGAACATTAGAGGTATTGAATATTTGAATTTATTTATATTTAATCTAAGTTAAAAACCTCCGACTAGTTTTTAATTTACTGTTTCTTCGAAAACAATTATACATTTTATAGAAGAAGAACAACTTTCTTTGCGCTAACAAAAAATAAAGATTTTGGTATCCTACTTATAACAAATTTTTATGTGACTTTCTAAGTAAGAGAGCGATAAATACAATCTAGAAAGCAATTTAATGAAAAAAATCTTAGTAAAATGTACTTAGGTACTTTCAATAAACACGTAACAAGTAAAATATTTTTTATTTGTATTAATATAATCTAATTCTCTTTCTACATTTGCAGGTTCGTTTCGCCAACTGCAACACTTTATTTTCTACTCCTATATTACCTCTATAAAAAAACTAACAAATAAAAATGTCAGCCAAAAGAACGACAGCCGAATCCGGCGACTACATGTCATTTGGTGAAAAAAACTACGCATTATCCACCATCAAAGTTTGGCATGAACATAATCAGAAAGTTTTGAAAGGTGACATTATTCGAACGACTGATGAGAACACAGCTATAACCAAAAACAGCATTATCAAAGTGAATCAAACGTCTTGCGAAGACTTCAGCGATAGTACCGATCAATTGAGACATAGAGCAAGGCATATTAACTACTGGAAGTCCGAATTGGAGAGAGCAATCAGAGATATGGACGCAGAAATTAATATTCTTGAGAGTCAACGACAACAGTTGAAAAATGCAATGGATACTTTAAAAATACCTGAATATATTACTGAAGAATGTTTGGATCAAAGACGTTTGAGAATGCAATCAGATTTGATATACGACGAACCGCAAGAAGACCTGTTCACTGAATCAGCTTTGATAGAAAACGTTAAGAAACTACACAGACAGTTGTTGAGAGATGTCGAGTACCAGTTAGATATGAATATTTCGTCTAAGAATTGGATGGAAAGGGACTGGAGCGATAAGTATTTGGCTTTTAAGTATGAGAGCGATAATGTTGAGTTGGAAACTAAGAGTATGAATGTTAAAGATTCGGCGGGAGCTACTAGACTTTCTGAAGGTAAATTTTAGTATAGGAATAATTAATGTACCTAAATGATATTTTTTAATACCAAATAGCGCACATAGAGTAATCTTATTTCTTCGGAGACTTTTCATAACAATTTGAAAGTGTTTTTTGTAGCTTATACAAAAATATAATCATTTTTGTATAGAAAATTATTTCACTATCTGTTTTAGCATTCGTAGCTGCCACTAGCTGCATCGACCATATTAATCATCGCTTTTGGCGACGTAAACTATGGCAAATGAAAAAGTAAATTTCAAAAAATCATATTACATTATTGGTGATACCGAGATTTCGGGTTCGATTCCCGGGTCAGGCAACTTGATTTTAACTTTTCTCGTTATAATATTAGCCTTGTCAGCTTATAAGAGCTCATGTAACAAAGTATTAAACTATTTCATTTCCCAGGTCAATCCAACGTGCCATCCTGGGAACAGCACACAATAAACGCGCTCAACGAATTCAAATCAGCGATCGACAAATCAAAGGCTTTACGAGCTAAAGTCGACGCAGTACTCATAAACACGGCAAGAGATCTCCGCTCTCAAGATATAAAGGTGAACAAAGCATTAAGCGAAAGAATAGCTAGAACCGAACAAGTGAAAACTGATCTAGAAAATCAGTTAAAAATAACATTACACAAAATAGTCGAAACTGAGAATATTCTGGAAACTTTACATGAAGAAATGTTGAAGGTTTCGCAAAGATTGCAAGTAGCTCAGACTAGATTGAATACTAAAAATTGTAGGCCTAATGTTGAGAATTGTAGAGAGGGTTCCCTTATAGCGTTGATAGAAGAAGTAAGGGATCTAAATGATTGTATGAGTTTGCTGCAAAAAAGGTCTTTGGAGACGGAAAAATTGAGGGCCGAATTGATACATGAAAGGTCTTTGATAGAGAATGAGATTATTGTGAAGAAGAAAACTTTGTTTTTGGATAATCAAAGGTGTCTGTTCTTGAGATCGCATTATCAGTCGGCAGAGAAAATGTGTGGTTTTTAGGTATTAAAATAATAATGTTATTTTCACGTTCATTAATAATCATTAAATTTCTACGATACTCGTAAGGCATTTTAATAACATTTCTCATTATACATAGAATAAGAGTTTGACAAAATGTATTTACTTGTAAATTACTAGTAATTTTTATAGTTACGGTATTTATCGTGTGTGTAAAACGTGTGTTCACTATCGTAATATTTAATAAATAAACACAATTTTCACGAATTTTAATAAAGCTTTTCTTTTTTTACTTTTATCAAAAAACTTTAGTCATTGAATGCAAATTATAAACCTATTGAAAAGCATTTAAAGGTGTTTTCAAATATTTTCGTGTATAGATATATTGTGCAAGCGGAGGCCAATTTTATCCACCTACTATGGGTCAAGTGAATACATACATGTATAAAACACGACTTCTTCCCAAAGAGATCAAAAACACCACTTAGTATGATCCTTACAAACTTCCTTTGCCTCATTCACATCCATACATTTGTCATACAGTAATATAGGCCTAGTACTCACAGTTTATTAGCCTGCTGTACAACGGCGACATTGTCGTAGTTGTCAGCCAGCACAGTGAATATCGCGTCGACGCCGCAGTCCGCCACCATCTTGCACAGTTCGTGACGAACTAACAGACTCGCTATTGTTAACATCAGTTCTGATACTAGAGACCGTATCGACTTCTATTCCTTACCTTTTATCTATACTAACAGTCTATAAACTGTATTTATGTATTACATACACAAACAACTACTACAAATCGAACTTCCATACGGCCAGTTTCAATAATACTGGCCACCACTACTTAATATGCGCCAGTACTTATAAAACCGGCCACCACAACCTAATATGGGCCAGTTCTAATAAAACCGGCCACCACAACCTAATATGGGCCAGTTCTAATAAAACCGGCCACCACAATCTAATATGGGCCAGTTCTAATAAAACTGGCCACCACAACATAATATGGGCCATGTAAATGCATACATACTTAAAATCACTCCATTTTTTCATATGATAGAGACCAGAGAACGCCACATAGTGCGATCTTTACAAACTTCCTTTTGCTTCATTCACATACATACATGTAGTCACACAGTAATATAGGCCTAGTACTCACAGTTTATTAGCCTGCTGTACAACGGCGACATTGTCGTAGTTGTCAGCCAGCACAGTGAATATCGCGTCGACGCCGCAGTCCGCCACCATCTTGCACAGTTCGTGACGAACTAACAGACTCGCTATTGTTAACATCAGTTCTGATACTAGAGGCGGTTTCACTGGCTTCTATTCCTTACCTTTTATCTATACTAACAGTCTATGAAATGTATCTATGTAGTACATAAACAATTAGCTACTACAAATCAAACTTCCATACGGCCAGTTTCAATAATACTGGCCACCACAACTTAATATGCGACAGTACTTATAAAACCGGCCACCACAACCTAATATGGACCAGTTCTAATAAAACCGGCCACCACAATCTAATATGGCCAGTTCTAATAAAACTGGCCACCACAACATAATATGGGCCATGTAAATGCATACATACTTAAAATCACTCCATTTTTTCATATGACAGAGACCAGAGAACGCCACTTGATACGGTCCCTACCAACTTCCTTTGCCTCATTCACATCCATACATGTTGTCATACAGTAATATAGGGCATGTAACTCACAGTTTATTAGCCTGCTGTACAACGGCGACATTGTCGTAGTTGTCAGCCAGCACAGTGAATATCGCGTCGACGCCGCAGTCCGCCACCATCTTGCATAGTTCGTGACGAACTAACAGACTCGCTATTGTTAACATCAGTTCTGATACTAGAGACCGTATCGACTTCTATTCTTTACCTTTGATCTATACTAACAGTCTATGAACATACACTGTTACCTACTACGAATTAAACTTTAATGCAATTGGCCAGTTCTAATAAAACCGGCCACCACCATCTAATATGGGCCAGTTCTAATAAAACTGGCCACCACAACATAATATAGGCCATGTAAATGCATACATACTTAAAATCACTCCATTTTTCCATATGACAGACACCAGAGAACGCCACATAGTGCGATCTTTACAAACTTCCTTAGCTTCATTCACATCCATACATGTAGTCACACAGTAATATAGGCCTAGTACTCACAGTTTATTAGCCTGCTGTACAACGGCGACATTGTCGTAGTTGTCAGCCAGCACAGTGAATATCGCGTCGACGCCGCAGTCCGCCACCATCTTGCACAGTTCGTGGCGAACTAACAGACTCGCTATTGTTAACATCAGTTCTGATACTAGAGACCGTATCGACTTCTATTCCTTACCATTGATCTATACTAACAGTCTATGAACATACACTATTACCTACTACGAATTAAACTTTCATGCAATTGGCCAGTTCTAATAAAACCGGCCACCACAACCTAATATGGGCCCTGACAATGCATACATAATTGAAATCACTCCATCTTTCCATATGACAGACACCAGAGAACGCCACTTAGTGCGATCTTTACAAACTTCCTTTGCCTCATTCACATCCATACATGTAGTCACACAGTAATATAGGCCTAGTACTCACAGTTTATTAGCCTGCTGTACAACGGCGACATTGTCGTAGTTGTCAGCCAGCACAGTGAATATCGCGTCGACGCCGCAGTCCGCCACCATCTTGCACAGTTCGTGACGAACTAACAGACTCGCTATTGTTAACATCAGTTCTGATACTAGAGGCGGTTTTGTATTCTCTGTGAAAGAAAAACATTTATATTTTTAACTAGCTGACCCGCGCAACTTCGCTTGCGTCACATAAGAGAGAATACGTCATAATTTCCCCCGTATTTGTAACATTTCTCGTTGCTACTCCGCTCCTATTGGTCGTAGCGTCATGATATATAGGCTATAGCCTTCCTCGATAAATAGGCTATCTAACACTGAAAGATTTTTTCAAATCGAACCACTAGTTCCTGAGATTAGCGCGTTCAAACAAACAAACAAACTCTTCAGCTTTATAATATTAGTATAGATTAGTATAGATTTTAGAAAGCCCTTTTAATTAAAATCGATATTATTGATATTTTGAAAGTGGGGTGGGCGATAACTTAACATTTAAAGTCTAACCCTCTTATTCATAAACATACTATAAACCTATTTTAGTTAATACACTACTTGTCTAAGCGTATAGCAACAGCGGCGATACTAAGGTGCATCTATATGTGCCGATGTATAATTGTATACCCTATCGTGTTACAGTCCACTAGTTTTAAGATGTTTTAGTACAAAATAAACTGTCAAAGCGTCCGCACGTCGTTTTACTGGGCAAATCACCAACATTGCAATTAACAACCTTATCGCCGTGAACACTACTATAATATTTTCTCTTTTTCATTTCACTAAGGAGTGAAAGAAACAAAACACTTTATAAGCATTTCATAACTTCATATATTTTTATGAATAAGAGGGTAAGTCTATCGAGATACTAATGGAATCAAACCTACCTTTTAGCAAGTTAGCGAGTGGTTCCAACATCTGAGCGCCGAGTTCCCGCGCGTGTTCATGCGTTTTACCAAACTCCACGCGAACGTCGTCGTCTAACGTCAACTTTCTTATTACTTGTAATGTTTCACTTAGTAACTGAAATAATAATAAATATAATAAATAATAAATATGATTGGACAACTCACACACGGTCATTTGATTCCAAACTAAGCAGAGCTTGTACTATGGTAACCAAATAACTGATAAACATACTTATATACTTCTAAATACATACTTATATAGATACATTAACATCTAATAAAATAGGTATGTTATTTATATATTAAACAAAATGTGATTTTAGTTATTTAAATATCGAACATAATCCAGATTAAAACTAAGGTGCTGTCTATGTTATGTATAAATCTTTAATTGTATCTAGATTCTAGAGAGACCTCTTACACAATGCAACTTGATTGAAATGTCAGGTAAAAAAGTCAAAGTCAGGGAGACCTGTGTGGTAACATATTAAATCAAAATTATGCCTTGCGCCTACGTATTAGAGCTCAAACTTTTATAACAGTTATGTAAAAATAATGCTTTTTACTACTCACCTTCTGATTCCCACAAACATTAAGCAATAACTTCAAGTTTTCCGCTATATTTTGTCCAAACAGTCTCTGTCTGTTCATCTCGTGTTTGACACAGCACGCCGTGGTCCAACGCAGCGCTGATATTAGGACGTCGTCGTTTTCTACATTGTCTAGGATGCTGGAAGACAGGAAGAAATTTTTTGAAAATTGCAAATAATGTAGTGCTTCTGTCCAATATTTGGCAACAGTGGCAACTGCCTTGGTTGTCTGAATATTGTTTATCATAACCCATCATATATTATGTCTGTCGTTACGACTGTTATCTACTGACAGCAACCGGGACCGACTTTTTACGTGCCCTCCGACTGGTGGTGCGGTCACCTATCCATGGAAACTATAAACCAAGGTTGCTTAACTCACTGATTGTTTAATGACAAATGAATTAAAATTTTAATTTTTTGAATTTTCTTAGAAGAAAACTGAATTACAATATTAGAAAAATGATAATCACCTTTTAATCAAATCCACGCCCCTCAGACACAACAAATCAGGCTGCATTTCCATCAATGCGGTCAATGTATCAAGAGCACTGGTCATCAGCTTGACATCTCTCTCGCTCAGTTGCATGAGCAGTTGTTTAGAAAAGAGCAGATCAACTAGTATCTTGTAAGCTCCGTCCTTGCCTGCCCGGATACGATGTGCGATGTCTTTGTTGCATTCTGACTGGAATTGTAATGTTATTATCAGTTACTTTAAGCACTGTTTTACAAAATGACAAAAAGAAGTTGATTTTTAGGGATCTCACCCAAAAGATAAAAATGGAACACTACTACTAAGACCTCGCTGTATATATGTCGTAGTTATATAGTGATTAAGATGGTTAAAAATTTAATGATGTATTTTATTTACCACAATACTGACAAATACTAACAGCAGAATAAAATGCAAATAAGATGTTTTAGAATTTTTTGAAGGGTTCTAAATATTTGCCTGTAAGTCTGAACCGTAAGTGGGTGTTCTTTTTATAATAAATTATAACTGTATGAAATTGATTTTTATTTTGTGTAGATATAATAATGTTTATAAACTGTTGAAACTTACCTTCAAAACATCAAGTTCTGTACAAACAGCATTTACATCACACTTCTTAGTTGCACATAGGTCTTTTAGCTTGCCAACAGTTTCTGATACCAAGTGATTGTCACCAGAGCTTAGAGCTAAATCTTTTATTATGTTCGATAAGTCCACTCCCTGTAAATATTTTATTATTATTTTATTAGTGAACTTTATTTATATTAAACATGGGTTAAAAGTGTTGTTTATATACACATATAAACTCAGTGAAATTGCTGCTATTTATATTGTAATACTATATAAAAAATACTATTTTTTTTTTTTTTAAAAAGACAACTCCCGCACTAAGAATTGCTCTTGTGAACATACAAACAACGGACACAAAGCACAACCAGACCCGAAACAATTATTTGTGAATCGCACAAATAATTGTTCCGTGTGGGAATCGAACCCACGACCTCCCGATGCAGTGGTATCGGCGTGGTAACCTAAACCACTGCGCCACGGAGGCAGTCGAACGTATATGCATTACAATATACTATTTTATACACTATCCATACCCTTTTGTCTTTAAAACAAAACTAATGGTGGATAATAGAAATAATTATTTAAAAACCAAGCCCTTATCTTCTAAAAGAGTAATGCTAGGCGCATTACTAACATGCATTTTTATTTCTTTAAAATGACAAAGACAAAAGGAACAGCTTATAAATACGAATATTCATTTTCAAACATAAACTAATTAAAAAACAACGATAAAAGGTAAGCAATATCCTTCATTCGCCTACACAAGTGCCGTTACTATAGACACTATAGTATGTCTACCCGCTAATTACACCCATAACAAGCTTTATACGCAGTTTCTATAGAATGCGATTACCTCATCCACTATATTTACTTCTTACTTAGAATAAATTAATGTCATGACTAACGTGATTTGATCATCATAAAATGACATACAAAATAAATAATATAAATGAAAAACATGAATATAAATAAAAAGCTTTCGAATAGTGACTAATGAAAGTCTAAAAAGGATTTTTGTGATGCATACCTGTGCCTCAAATTGGGCAACAGCCTCCTTTATCGCTTCTTCAGGACTCATATCAAATTCGTCAATGTTTTCCTTCACAACCTCATCGTAGGTCTCCTGGGTTATTACGCGAACCATTTTTAAAATTCAAGTTAACCGTCTAATATAAGAAAAAGTCGTGAAACTTCAGTATTTGAAATGAAAATTTAAAATAAATTCACATGAGGTGAAGAATATAGCCGGATGATGTCAACTTTGTTGAAAGTCAAAACAAATGAAATGTCATTTGTGAGCGCGTTCGGAATCAATGTACAAAAACGACTACAATCTGAAGAACAGCGTTTCAGGTGTCTTTTATTATTCAGCACTGCAATACCTCTTCAAAAAACTAATATAATTCTTATTTTTTCTATCGTTTATCCTTTTTATTAAACGCATTTAGTTGTGTGTTGTTTTAAATTGATTTTGAATTATTTTAATTATCTTTATTTGTACTTTTGAACAGAAAGTAAATCTACAAAATAGAGTAGCTATAGATATAAATACTACGTGTGTATTATTCAAACTATTTTATTTAGTAGACTTATACTTTGACAGAAAACAGCTTGAGTCACGGTGCGTTTTGAAACATAAATACTTACCAGTTATTTTAAATAGTTTTTAATGGGATTTCAGCGTTGATACCATTTTTTATTTATTGAATACTACGTATACCTCTCTCATTATTTTTATAAATATGATTCATCAACAAATACAGTCGTTAATTTAGGCTTTACGTTGATAGAAAACATTTTCACTCTTGAATAATTTTTGAAAACGATACTTTGATTGTCACCTAGATGACGCATACTCCCGTAAAAGAACGGAATCGAAAAACACGAAATTAATCGTTTTGTGCGTAATTAGTGAATAATCCGAACATTGCGTTGTTTATTTAGCATTTAATAGGATTATTGAACAATAAAAATGAGTTTCCTCGGGAAATTATTCGGCGGGAAGAAGGAGGAAAAAGGTCCGACTACGCACGAAGCTATACAAAAATTACGTGAAACTGAGGAACTATTGCTCAAAAAACAAGAGTTTCTGGAGAAAAAGATCGATGTAGAAGTGCAAACAGCGAGGAAACATGGCACCAAGAACAAGCGCGGTAAGTTTACGATGTCTCAATGATGCAACGTATATAATTACCGTATGTAGTCCGTACAAAGATCTAGTTAGTTCTTTGTTGACATGTAATAAAGGTGTGTGACCTTGTTTTTAAATCAGTTGGATTTCGTTGGCACATCCTTTAATTTCTACACGAGTATTTGCGATAATATAAAGCAAAGAATATGGCAGTAATATTGGCCTAGTTGCATGTATCTGTCATTCGAACTAGTCGTCATAATAGGGTAACAAAAACACAATGATAACTATACTTAACAAAGTCCCACACTTAGATCAAGATTCAGAGCTCTAGGTGTTGTTTGTAAATCTGAATAGTTTCTTTATATTCCTATTACTTTAATCGCACATATTAAAAAGAAAATTTAGTAATGAGTAATAAACCAACCATGTGATAGTTAACTCAAATAGTTGTTTAAGACAATTAATGTTCTTAAATATTTACAATGATTTATTTTTTCTTCTGTGAACCACAGTATTGACCACAGAGTAGTCAGATCAGATCAGTAGGGAAATCGAAGACTACTATTGTTTTTAAAAATCCTGTCTCATGTACAGTAATTTTTGCCCCTTATAAAACTCCTTGGTTAGTTTTAATAATAATAAAAATTAATTATTTTGAAATTATTATTATTGTCGTATTATTTGCACGCCATAATGTGGCAGAATGTGAGAACTTATATTAATCTTCAACACTATTTTATGTACCATATTCTAGCAAATAAATTATTTCATTTCATTTCATATTTCATTTCATTTCATTTCATTTCATTTCAATAAAACTGGCTGCTGTAGTTGAATATTAGACAGGAAGATACAGCCTAATGCAGAAGACATTTCATACTTATTTACAAGAATTTTCCTTTAGTATTTCAAACTGAAATTGTTGTCTAAATATAACTTAGGTACCTATTCTTATTATTGTTAAGAGGAAATTGATTTAACCTGTTCTTGTTATGAGTCATGACAACAAAATAATTGCATAATATTTGCAGAAACTTGTAGCATATACACACATTTCTCTTTGATGAGTGACTAACTTAAAACTATGTAAGATGAGTAGGATAAGGTATACCAACTGAGAGAATAATAATCACAGTGTATGCACAGATAAGTTAGTCTATGTTTGCAATAAGAGGACTTGTGATGTTTGGGGCTACTCTCTATGAAGGTTCATGCTGAAAGCAAACTCAACCTGACTAAGGTGTAAATAGAGGTGTATAGAATACACAACCCATTTAAAATGTTCCTTTATAATAGTAGGCAAGCTTAGTACTTTGTACAGGGCATGTTACTAGGCTACTATTGAAAATGTTCTAATAGACCAATAGTACTTTGTTTGGCAGAATCAAACCTGAGAATCTTTATCATAAATGCATATGCAGTATATATTTTTGTTTGTGAGATTAATTGGATTTTCTGATTATGCAAGTATTTATAATGAATCAATGGATATATTATTTATACAATTCAAGACTTGAAGTTGCTACCTAAATATCAAATTACAGATATTACATAACCCAAGGTTATTGTAACCAGCATCCTTGGCTATGTTACTTTAATTACAAAGAAAATAAACTTATCTAACATGTAAATAATGTAATTATTACATACACTTTAATTTCTAACTATTTGGCTGACCACAGATACACTTTTATACTTACACTTTTACCCGTTTTACAAATTAGATGAAATTTGTATTGAATAAGTCAATTTCTTAGTTAATCCGTGATTGTAATGAGTCATTTGCGCGATATTTCTAAGTTAATTATAATCACATCTTCAGTAAATGACTGAAGCCATTAAAGATAACAATAGCTCTAGACACATTAGTGGGTTTAGTTCAACTATGACGTCATAACATTGTAACATCGCGCTTTTTATCAGAATGGACTAAGCTAGAGGTCTTATATGATAGTAGCTAAAAAAATTTTTTATTTTCAAGTTATTAATTGTGCCGCGCCGGTCTACGAGCTTTTGATTCCCGTGTAGTGCAAAGTGATTTTTAAGTAAAAAGTATGTTTTCGAATTTAATAATTTTCTATAAATTCATACATTATTCATTATACAGACTACAAAAAAAGTTTCTATTTTTATACTATGACTGTTTTTATGGGACGAATATTACCATATTAATATTATAATTTTCTTTAAAAAAGTCCTATACTGCACAAAAATACTTGCCAATTTTATTTATGTCTGATTTGATATTCTAAAAATAAAATCTCTTTAATATCGAAATAATTGAAATAAAATGCTAATATTGGAATAAAATTAGAATTTTTAATTTATAAACATATAAACTAGTTAGATTAATTTTATGCAACGACAGCAAAAAATAATGGAAAACTTTCTTGTTCTATTGACACCTGTTTTCTATTGTCGAGGCCATACGATAAAGATACTGGCCACCAGAACTCATACGATTTTTTTTCTTCCACAATTCGGTACTTGACTCCCAGTCAAATAAGCTACTCTTTATGGAATGTCAAAACACAATTTTAGTATAGAAATAGGGTGTAGTGACGTCACAGTTTCGTATAATTGTTGGTATCAAATAAGTGTCTAAAAAAATGTTTGTCTGTAATCATTACAATTTTAACATTATTTACGAAAAAACTTATATAGCATGCGTATTTTAGATGAAACTTTTACGAGTAAGTATAAGTTTAATAATTTTTCATTAACCCAATCAACTACCCAACTGTACATTCTGCTACTTAATACTGCACTGTTTACTTTAATATTCTGAGAGTCTGCGTTACTCTATCTGTGTTAAATAAAATTACGGCCAAGCTATACTAATAAGTAATTAAATAAATAAGTCTTTTTGGCCCAATCACACACAGTCATCTGATTCCCAACTAAGCAGAGCTCGTACTATGACAGTCAGACGACTGATAAACATACTTATATACTTATTTTAATTAAATCGATTAAGACGATCGTCTGAGTTGATAGGTAGTAGGTACTGCAAGAGAGACTGTATAAAAATAAAAAGAAGTGAGCATCACAAGCCCTGTTCAATAATAATTCATGATCATGTTGTATACTTTTATTATTTTTTATTTACGCTCAGGGCTGTATCACAAAGCATATTTTCATTCAGTGTATCAACACATTTCGACGGTCGCGGTCCTCTCTTGGACATGTTATATTCGCGATTCACTTTCACCTGAATAAAACATTAGTTTATTAACAATAAGACTCAAAAAATCATTAAAGCATTTCGATAATGTAGTTCTAATTAAACTCATTTTAATTGACTTACGTCTTTATTTGAGTCAATCAAATCTGTGTAAAAAGGACAATATTCTTTCATTCATTTGATAGACGTGTTTAATAACAATAGTCGTGACTTTAAAACAATTTTATGACATAGTATTGACATTAAAAAGTGCATATTATTCGTGTTTTATTCAGACGGCTCTGTACGACTGTTTAAGTATTCTGTGCTGTGAATACGCCCGCTTTAAGACATTTTCCTTAACTGTGTGCTAATTTTCACTCATTCAGTTTATCCGTTTTTACGTGATTATTTTACAAAACATACAATCTTTGTGTCACTAGAATGTTCCCTCAAATACTTGACAATTGTATACATAAAAAAAACTATGAAAAAATATAATTGTATCGTGTATTAAACAGTAATCAACGCGACCAAAGCTTGGATTCATTGATATTCAGAAGTGAATTTAAAAAACTATTCTATGAGATTTTTACACAGTGCTTTATCAATAAGAAACTATTCAGATTTTTTGAGATTTTTGCACAGTGTGTTAAACCAATAATAAACAATTTTGATAAAGTTAAACATCATTAATTCCGTTTACTAAACATAATCTTACTACAAGATTATCAAAGCGTTCCCTTTAGGCATAACATAGCCTGTTTATACTACTACCAATATGTACGCAATAAACTGTGATTTAATCCATTCTTGGACGTTGCCAGCCGCGATTGCTGCGTTGAAACGTAAGAAGCGTTACGAGAAGCAGCTCACTCAGATCGACGGAACCCTCACTCAGATCGAGGCACAGAGGGAAGCATTAGAGGGCGCTAATACTAATGCACAGGTGCTGAACACTATGCGAGAGGCGGCTAATGCCATGAAACTGGCGCATAAGGACATGTGAGTATACATCCATACTAATATTATAAATGCGAAAGTAACTCTGTCTGTCTGTCTGTTACTCAATCACGCCTAAACTACTGAATCAATTTGCATGAAATTTGGTATGGAGATATTTTGATACCTAAGAAAGGACATAGGCTACTTTTTACCACGGGAAAATAGGAAATTCAGGTGGCAGACGAAGTCGCGGGTAAAAGCTAGTTTTATATAATTTTTAATAAGCAGTGTTCGCCGAGTGGTATAAGTTGGCATCTACCACACAAATGGTCGAGAGTTCGAACCCGAGGCAACATAATAATAATTGGTATGTTGCCTCGGGATCGTTGCTCACTACAATTATGTTGTCAATTGTACTACAAAATTGTTTATTTTTTATACATATTAAATGAATAGGACGGAACAATGTATGAAATTTAAAATATTGTAAAATTTCTGCGTGGTACGAAATCCTGAACTAGCCATTTAAAGCTATTTAAGCTGTAAAGTCGATTTAAAAAATGGGGCCGCAAGGTTATGGTCCTTTGCCCAGCAGTGGGACGGTATAAGCTAACCAGCTAGCTTTCTGATTTGTCTATCTATGCTTGGATTTTTCCATGAGACAAGTAATACAATCCTTATAAAATTATTCATTTGATTGATACTAAAAAACGACATTCCAATTGATTAGAAAGTTTAGCGCTCAAAAATAGCATCTATGCGAAATGATTCGCCGTGTCTTTGTTGCAAAAATTTTACTTAAAGCTGCCCATACATTGGTTATCCTCAAATGAGTCATACACATACAAAGGAGAGTCTGGAGGGTTTATAAAGAAGCCAGTATTGACAATGATTGTGCAATATGTTAAGTTATTCAACAAATAAGTTCAGCGTAAAGTGATGTGTTTTGTTCCTATGGGATCTTGAAAAGTAGGACAAAAATCATTCATAATAAATAAAATGAAAATAAATAAAATAATCTTTATTTCGGACTAGTCATAGGACATCCATAATAAAGAACGCGTTTTTCTAAGTAGGCTCAAAGCAGCACTGAAGTGACATTGTTTTTTAATAGTAAAGATTTCTTAATGTATAATAGAATACGTGAATTAACGCGAACACGCATTTTACCTTAAAATGCGTAACGTTTCGGCGTAGGTTGCACTCGCCGTGGTTCCAGGCTGATTGGCTGGAGGCTCCAGTCAGCCTGGGACCACGGCGAGTGCAACCTACGCCGAAACGTTACGCATTCTATTATATTATAAACATGTAACGCGAGAGTTTAAAAGTTATGATAAAGATTTCTTCTTAATTTCCGTTCTTAACTTTTGCATCGGCTAAGACTTACAATATAACAAAGAGTTCTGGCGTGTTATTCCCAGTAAGACAATAAGAAACCGTAATATTAGAATTTAATAACCATTTTTCTTTCTTCAACCTTATAATCCTATTAGAGTAATCAGAGGCTATAATGTTCTCTTGGAAACGTCAATATCGTTCAAACTCTTTTTTTAATAAGATGTTTTTCCTTTATTCCAGTGATGTAGACAAAGTTCACGACATCATGGACGACATCGCCGAACAGCACGACATCTCGCGGGAGATCACTGACGCGATCAGCAACAACGTCGCCTTCCCCAACGACATCGATGAGGATGAGCTCGAGAAGGAACTGGAAGAGCTGGAACAGGTACACAAACAAATAATTTTGCAAAATTTAATGAACTTTTGTTCTACAGTTAGGCTTAGCAGTGAAAGGATAACAGACATAATTAGGTCGAATAAAAATAGTAGTAGAGTCGTGCGGCTGTTGTTAACTAGGCCGATCCATCTCTAAAGTTAAGCCACGCTTGCCGAGGTTGTTCTGTGGATTTGTGACCATCTTATACCTATCGAGTTCTTCCGTGTTTCGGAAGGCACGTTAAAGTGTGAGGCCGGCTGTCATTTTCGACGATCTTTGAAAGTCGATAACAGTAGTCAGCAGCTTGAAAGTCTGACAACCAGTCTTACCGAAGGGTATCGTGTTATAACTCAGGTAACTGGGTTGTGGAGGTCAGATAGGCAGTCGCTCCATGTAAAATACTGATATTCAGCTGCATCCGGTGAAACTACAAGCCGACTCCCACATAGATTGGATGAAAGGCTAGGCTCAAAAAATAAACCTTAAAGTGGTTGAGGACAACTCGATCGAGGCAACACGCATATGATTCCCAAAGAGGGTTGACGTCAGGTAGGCGGCAGACGGCAGGGTTGATGGCACAGTGAGGCATTTGAGTCTGTACAAAAATTAACGACTAATAATAAAAAAAAATACGAATATTAAATTTGTAATGATGTGTCAATTTGGTTATTCCAGGAGGATCTGGACAAGGAGATGTTGGGCATCAGCGTGCCGACAGACAACCTGCCCGATGTCCCGGCTTCGGAGCTCGTGCACGACAAGCCCAAGCCGAGCAAGTCCAAGCAGACGGGTTAGTATTACTTTACAACAAGTTATTTAGATTTCAATGAAAACTTTATTTTGGCCCCGAATGGTAAATTGTTTGAGTGATTTTTATATAATTAAATGAATGAAACTTTAAATCAAAGTTTATAATTCATGTGATTTACTATTTAAGGCTCATGACGATGTAATGGAATTAAGAAAAATAAATCAAATAAGATATTTTGATTAATCGAGGGACTGTTCATTTGTTGGACGACTACAAGCATTTTATGTTCGATCATCTGTTGCGGACATAGATAGCTTAGATGTGTAATAGTTCTTTATTACATGGGTTTCCAAACTTTTTTGATTACCACCCTTAAAACAAACGCTCCACAAAAACTCATAAAAACACATAAAATATTGTCTTTGGACTCACTACCGCCGCTCATGAAATGCTTCAACGCCTACTAGGGAGCGGTATCGCCCACTTTGGGAACCTGTGCTCTATAACATAATAATAATGTTAATAATTTGTTTTGCTTTCAGAGGATGACGAAGAGCTCGCACAACTGCAGTCTTGGGCCACATAATGCGTCGCAGTGTATCTGTATAAGTTGTACGTTTGTGATATTTTATAGGTATTGTATAGCAAACGGCTGCGGAATTATTGTGGGATAACATTACAATGCTTGCATAACATAAAACCTGTTAAATCGGAAGAAGTAGGCAATACTCTTTGAAAACCGTTTAAAATCTTTACTTACATGAATTATTGATGAATAGTTAGGATAATACGCCGAGTCGAGTCTACAATATATATCCGTGGAATTTAGATTATCGAGAATTTCGTTAAATTCTAATGGCACTGACAAACAAACCGCAGTCGCCATCTAGGGTACGTCATTGACGTTTGGTGAAAATGTTTTGTTAGACAAGTGTTGCCACTGCTACGGCGATTGCCGTGATTGCCCGGATTATCATCTAGTTGTAATATAAGCCCCTTTCTGCATAAGCGGTTAACTGCGGAAACGGTGAGCCGCGCGGTTTGTTTAATATTCAACTGACGTGGTGGCTAAATAGCGTTTTACAAGCCGTTGCATATTAAACTGTAACCGCGTGTTTAACTACTTCTGCGGCTAACGGCTAGTGTGTAAAAGGGGCTTGCCCTTTTAGTACGATCGAATCACTTCATGAAGTAGTTATAGCTTCGCGGCCCGTCGTGTTCTGAGAAAGTGCGTTTTTGTAATGTTATCCTACAATATTTTAAAATAATATTGTATAAATATGTATTAAAAGCATGTCAAAACTAGAATTCGCTTTCTCAAACGAATAACTGTACCGCTGCCTTATATACACGTTTTCTTATATAGTCGAAATATTGATGGAAGAAAAAATGGCGGCAGATTTATTTTTGTTATTTATAAATTTAAGTTAATTTTTACATACAGTTAATAAGTATCGTGTACATTTGTTTTTTATTTTATTACCTTGTGTAGTTTTTGATGTGGTTAGGCTAAAATATACCAAAAACTATTTTATTCCACTCACATTATGAAATGCGAATGAACTCGTTCTTCGGTCTCTTCCCAACTTTATGAAAAAAAAAACGTAATTTTATGTATGTAACTTTATTTGTTACGATTTTACGTCTAAAGAGCTGATTTAATTTGGATGAAATTTTGGTGGCAGATTACACCAAATGCCTACCACCATACCGGTCTTACCGTAGGGTATCGTGTTATAACACAGGTAACTGGATTATGGAGGTCAGATAGGCAGTCGCTCCATGTAAAATTCTGGTATTCAGCTGCATGCGGTGAGACTGCAAGCCGACTCAAACATAGTTAGAAGAAAGGCTAGGCTTACATTACACTGGAAAGACGGTATAATGTATTTAGAGAAAATTTAATGTATAGCTTTTTCTTATATTTTACTTTAACCACATCAAAGTTAATAGTTATAAATACCTCACGAAGTATATAGCTGGTAACTGAATCATACATCACACTTTCAATTTAAAAAGGTCGTAAGTAGGTTCTATGTAAATTGAACTTAAGCCTTTCTTTTACTAAAGCAGCAACGTATTGGAGGTCCAGTTCCTTCTTAATAACAGAAAAGCTTAAGTGTTCGTAAATTAGCATCAATTTGTTGTTTCTTATAGCCTTTTGTTACTGACAGTGTGATGTATGAACAAAGATATCAAAAAAAATTGTTTTTAATATTGAGTTGTTCTTTCTTATGTCGAATTTGGGTATAAACTATGCTAGTAGTTTGATAGCGCATCTTGTTATGGGAAAATCAGAAAGAAAAGGTGGTTTTTAGGTATACCGAGGTAATTTATGAAGAATCGGTTGAAGATTGATCGATTATCGGTAGAAAATCGATTGATAAGCTACCGATTGGACAGTGTCCAGAAGGGGCAATTTGTTCGCTCGTTACTAAGATACTAGGCGCCCATACATCGCGTCCACAAGCTTCGCGCGAGATCGAAAAACGCGCGAAGCTCACATTCCTTGTGGACAGAACGTTTGCGCGAAATACGCGCGTAAAATTCGCCTATTCTAGACAAGGTCTTAACTGCGAGACGTCTGGCTAACGGCTTTCTATAAGCTATCTCTAGTAAGGCTCCTAACTATCTTTAGTACTGCAGATAATAAATGAATTGATGTGGTATGGTAACATCTATAGTGAAATAGTAAGAGCTCGTATAGGTCGGCTAAGTTAAGCAAGCTAGATGCGGTATAGCTTCGGATTGGTGACCGCTTTGCGGTATGCCAGCCAACTTAGAAGGCGTCAGATTCGTAGTATTAACTCTAGGTCAGAAATTTTCAAGCGGTATGAAGATTTATGAAGGTAATTCGATTCGGTAATATTTATGATTACGATAAGAATGACTTGATATTAAATAGGGTTTTAATTTATAATTCACGAACTATAAATTTCGAAAAATTTGTTTGGTATTTGAAACTTAATGTTTGAATCTGTTTGGATACGCATTCGCAAGAAATTATAAAACTAGTCGAACTGCGCCACGGAGGCAGTCAAATTAATTGATCATGAATTAATTATTATTACTCCACAAATATTCCAAATTAAAGTTTCAAGTATCAAAACAATAAAAAAATAACACTCACTTTATTTCAAAACGATAGCACTATGTATAGGAGCAAAGCTAGATCTTCTTATGTTATGCATTCATCTTTTAATAAAGTCACGTAAATAACCGAATGTGTGTAGCAAGCCTAACCGGTCAATGTAATATTCGGCGAGCTTTTTGCATATACAAACCCAAATCTGTTATTTACAATCGCAGACGGAGGAATATTTGTAACGGAGGTTCATTTTAGTTCATCATACATAGGTAATATAACTTACCCGCGGTTTGGCGGTAGTTTATCTATTCAATAGCGTTTTTTTGTATGAATTTTAACGCTATTGAATAGATGAACTACCGCTAAATGGACTCAGAAACCGGGCGGTACTAATTTAGTGGCTTTATTGAAAGGTGTAAAGGATCTTATCGTTTAAGTAGGTTAGTGCTAACTGTATGATGCGTACATTTTTTAAGCTGTAACATTGGTTCGATAATATATTTTATTTTAAGATTTTTATTGTTTTTTTTTTATTACCCTGCCTGATTTACAAAGAGACCTTAGGCAAGCAGCTGGTCGTAAAACAGACAAATCTTTTTAGAGCATGTTTTTCCGAACGAAAACATGTTTTGCCGACCCCACTCAATGTGGAATTTATTGAACCTATAGAAAATTTGGAAAAAAATAGAAAAAATATGAAACTATAAAAAGCAGTTTTGAAATTTTTACGCAATATTTTCTAGTAATAATTTTGCTTAAGTTGAACACCAAACTTGGGATCATAGTTGCAACGAACTACTTAGCCACTGCTTGCTGGAAATGTATTTTATGTTCTACTAAAAAAACTAAATATTGAATAGTTACATTCGTTACAGGCGAAATTAAACCCTATCTTGAAGTCAAAAGGTTTATTTCACATTGAACTACTAAATATTAAAATTATCCGTGCCTATTATATGCAGGTATTGTCAGTGGCTAGACTAGCGAGTAGGTTACTGTTTCTATGTTTGTATTCATGTTTCATAGACCCTTGATCTAATCTCACACTTTCCTATTATGGGTTTGATTATAATGGTTCTGCAAGTGCAAATGCAAATTATAATTTTATGCGGGTAGTTAGCTATGACCTGTTTTGTCCTCATATTTGATGAGAAGAAATGAACTGATTTAATAAAAAGTTCTCAAGATGTGTGAAGATTTTTATGCAAGTAGCTTACTTTACTCGTATAAAAATATTATTTGAAATGCCTACCAGTCCACTGAAAATTACGGAAAATAGTGTAAATTTGACTTTGCTAGAATTTTGCTGTCATCAAGTTTGTGCATGCCTTTTAGACAAGTCTTTACACCAAACACCCCACAAATTAACGACCTTTCGTCGGCATCTCGTTTTACAAAATAATCATGTTGGTAACTATATTTATAGACTATTTATTTCAAAATAAAATTGCTGACTTGTCCATGTCCATGTCTTTTGGTTAGACTCCAATAATTAAGAATAGTGATAAACCTATCTCTTAGCGTCGTAACTAGAAACCCGGTTTCCCGGAGTTATATTTAGCAACAATACAATTCGTTTTCAAAATTGTTGAGTACCTGCATCAATATAATTTAACTGAAACTAAATTAAAAGATTTGACACTTATTTTGTCTTGAGTTCACGCGTTTGACACATATATTATAAAAAAAACGCTATTGAATACATAAACTACCGCTATATGTACTCAGAAACCGGGGTTTAGTCCCCCCAGATCCAATAGTGAACCTTTACCTTCTTATAACGCATACCACAACATCAATTGTATAACGATTAATTACATCACACACAGTACAAAGTATCAATAAATCTTCGCGACACTATCTTTGACATGCGCACTGCGACTGTGTAGTATTGTGAGTTGAATTTTGATTGTATTATACGGGACTCATGTGGAATACTTTCTCTGGTGGAGTATTCTGGTACTTCGATTGTGGCTATCGAATAGACGGTAGAAGGAGTCGTAATTGAAGAGAATTAACGATTCTATGATTGCTCGGCATAGGTACAGTCAACGAGTTTTGTTTCAGTTTTTTTATTTTGTGGGTATCTCTCTCCGTGGCATAGTAGTTAAGGTCGCCACGCCACCTCGAGAGGTCGAGGGTTCTATTCCCAAACGGAATTATTATTAAGCAACTGTTTCGGGTCTGGTTGTTCGCTATTTGTATGTTTGTAAAAGTCCCCGCGCCACAAGATCAAATAAAACACAATCAATTACAAAATCAAATTCCTGCTAGTCGTCACAGAGATTTAGTACGCTACAACTATCGAATATTGATTGCAACCGACAGCCAACATTAACTACAGTAGTTAACACACAGTTCCACATACAGAATAAGTCGGTTGCTAATTTCAATGGTGTGCCGCAACCAATAGTTTATATCAAGCTGTTCCATCCATCGAGGGACAGTCGTTGTTGTGCTTACCCTGTAATCAACATGAAGACTTATATCCTGGTGAGTAGTGCATACAAGTATCTTTTAGTATATACATAAGTATTAGGATAATTCCAGACTTGTACTGATAAAAGAGATTTTGTTGATAATACAGGCTTGTTATAAATACTGGTAATTTCGGGAAGAAATGAATTGAATGTTTAAAAGTTACGTTTGCAAGATACTTATTTAGATTTATCTTATTTTGGAATCAACCCTCAAATACCGACTTTTAAGTATGTTTACTCGAAGAGGGAAGATTATTTTCCATACTCATCATATTTTGCATACTTTAGTTTACATAAGTTGTAAATTAATGATGATTAGGTATGTGTATTTGGACAAATAATGTAGATTAGGTATATGTGTTTAGGTCATATCTCTTTTGGTGCAGATTCATAGCTATAAAGAAATACTTATACAAAGTGTTTTTACGATATTCTTATTACATTTTTGCTAGGAACAAATCTAAATGAAAATCGTATTTTTGGCTAATTTAAAGCACTTTATCAAAAGTAACATCAACGCGCAACACATATAGATAGATTAGATAGCTACACCTGTCCCTTGACTAACCTAATTTTTATTCACTTCTAATCTCCAGATCCTCCTCATAATCCACACAACAACAGCCACAATAGACCTTCAAGCACTAAAAGACACAGCGGCAACGAAACTCGAAGCGATACAAACAAAAGCGACTGAAACCTTCCAACAATTTGCTGACACAATCGATCTGGAGAAAGTAAAACAACTAGACGTACTAAATATACTACCAAAGTTACAATATAAAGGGAAATTAATACAAGATACGGTGGAAAGTATTCCTCAGTATAAGCAAAGGGTAAAATTTTACTTGCAGAGTATCAAAAGCTTGACTGGAAAAGATTTGGTGCTGGCTTTCGATGCGGGAGTCCCTTGGCCAATGAAAAGAATGGATGAGATCTACCCTGTTGAATTTTTTGACTGAGTTTTCGTGAAATGAATTGTAAGAATTGAAACGTTATTTATTAGGAAAACAGGAGTTCAAATGTAGTTTTGTGTAAGGTAGGTGTGCTGTATAAATGATTTGTGTAATCCATAGATTTGTTTTGAGTCTGATTGTAAGTGTCTGATTTGTATGTTTGTAAAGTCGTCTTTGCAGTCTGTTTTAAATGTATGGCGACTGCTAATCTAGGTGTAAAAAAATGCATGTATGCCTATTACCTTACCTGTACCTTTCCGAACGCGTGCCTTATGATAGACGTTTAGTCTTTGTGTATAAACAAAAGGCGTTAATAAGGATAAAATCAGCAATAATTTTTTACTAAGTCATGGAACCTAAAGCCATAGATTTTCATTGTTCTATAGAATTTCCTGTTTTCCTTTTATAAGACTTAACAATAGTTATAGAATATGTCGACACATGTTATGTAAATTAGACAATGTTGTCGATGTTTTGAACCGAGTCTTGCTAATATTTATTAACAATAAACAAATTGTCATTTGTTATAGTGCTTTCATTTTGTTAGTTTCCTTTCAAATACTTCCATCGAACATTTTTCAAAGATTACTTTAGTACTTTGGTACTTTAGATGCTTAGCAAACCTTCCGAATTGTTAGTTGGACCTTTCAAATGGTACGTTTAAAATAGATGCGATGAGTGATTTCATAGATTAACCTGCACGTACAAACTCAAAACACTTTGATTCTCTTTACACAACAATAGATAAATCTATATTTAAATGTTTATGTAAGAGAGTACTATCGAAAAATAAAACGTAAAGATTCAGATCCAAATACAATAGAAATAAAAACTTAACCACACATAAATAAATAATTTATTCACCAACACTCAAATCATTGAGCAACTTATCAAACAAATCATTCTTATCCACCGCACTACCCCTCGGCAGAAACTCATCCAGCAACCCATTCTGGAATTCACCAAAATCATCTTGGACATTCGTATCAGCTAACCCAAGTTCCGTGAGCAAAGTAAGATTATCAACCGTATCTGATTTGTCAGTTTTTTCAAAAGCACTGTCAAATTTCTCGACATTTTCAAAGTCCGGAAGCAATTGTTGAGAAGACTCTGTGTGATCATTGTCCTTATTTTGACGCCTGTTGGTCAATTTAGGTTCTTTGTCAATATCTGAAATGTCATGGTACTCGTGGATCTCTTTGCCGAATTCTATTTCTTCGTCTTCGTCTTGGTTGTCCTGTAATATCATATTTATTTAGTTTCCTATATTCTATAGATTTTTTATGGTTTTATGTGACTTTAATCTTAGATTCCTTTTATTTTAGTTAAGAGGTTCTTTAATTTTATTATTAAATAATCAGTTTATAAGTTTTATTGTAAGTTTCTAAGACTTGACCCGAATATTTACAAGAACTTTTTTATTATATACGGTCAATTACGGTCTTTTGTTTATGTAAAATAACTCATGGAACTAATTGAAATTTGATACAAGGTGGAGCATAAATGTAGTTGATAGTTACTTCGTGAATCCCGTTAATTCGATAACTCTTAAAGAATAACTTAGAAGACATAAAAAGTGATTGTAATTACCTGAATGATCTGCGCGGTGGACTTGTATTGGAACGCGTTTTGAGACAGGTCTACTTCAACCGGGAACAGTGTAGCGTTCTCAGTCAGATGTTCCACTGTTTCGCTGAAATTATAAGTTTAGTTTTAGCCAGTTGCGCTCACCGGTCGGTAAACGATCTGTGGATTAAGCAACTATTGGCGTGGTCATTCCATAGATGGGTTGACCGCGTAGTGGTATTTGAACTGGGCGTCTCCGTGCTTCGGAGGGCACGTTAAAAATCGGTTCCGGTTGTTGTCTCTTTCAACTTGGGTGCGGGGAACATAGCATTGAATCCCATACGGAATCACTGCTTACGTTCGGGAGTTATGACACAGACAGACAGACACGTCAAATTAATAACACCCCTATTTATGCGTCGGGGGTTAAAAAGTGCTGCTCCTACTGACTAGTTCTTTTAGATCTGGCTCTGGATGTCTTTTATATAATTATTTTTACTAGATTCGTTTTAGTTTATTTGAAAAAAGCTAGATCATAATACTATTCATGTACCTATCTCGCGACTTCTCCAGCGAGATGGATTTAGGTCTTCAACTTTTCTGCATCAAAAAGACAAGGTACTCTTTTGTTTAACAAAGTTTTGTTTAAGCATAATACAATTATAACTAGATAGTGAAACATCTTACTTATGATAGACAGCAAGTCCCTGTATGAATCGTCGTAGCTGGTAGGCAACGTCTTGAGTGCGTTTGTTATCAAGTAACTCCAGTTTGACGAGTACATCAGATCGGAGCCGAGCGAAACGAGCTCGCGCGTCTTGACGACAACGGAGGATCAATCTGGAAGAAAATACGTATGTGAAATAAGCAAAATAGCAATTGGAATTTTAAATTGTAGCTGTAATTTCGTCAAAAGCTATAGAGAAGGCTCCTGTGGCGTGGTCGGTGTAGAGTATCCAACCGTTGGTTCGATTTTCGGGTCAGGCTAAAGTTCTATTGGTCTTTTCTCATTAAGTATATAAGAATATATCTTAATAGTAGTTTGGAGTTTTGTAACGCGCCCGGTGCTCGCTTTCTATTGCGTAGTATTACACCTCTGCTTACACCTTCGGGTATAACAGGCATGTTATCATGACATGTTTTCATGTACAACGCATAACCAACGAAGTAAACAAGTTAAAGGTAATGTTAAGCATAAAACTGCGTTATATTTATTTTTCTTTCCGCGCGACTAAGGGGCTACTAAATATCCGAACTTTAAAACTGTCAATTATTTAAATATATCTAAAAACTCAATCCGAATAGCACAAAATCAAAGCAAAACAGTTGTCTTTTCTAATGCCCTAATTTTCTTTTAAATCTCTTCCACTTACCGATACTCATAATTGCCAGTCTCCACTCGATACAGCGGTTCCTGCAGCGCGTTATACCCATACTCCTCATCATCCATCTCCTTAACCTTCAGGCAGTAGGACAGGTACTCAAACTTTGTGTCAGCGTATTTACGAATAGTGAGCTTCGTGTCTGGTATAGCTTTGTTGAGGTATGTGCCCATGTCGGATAGAATCTGAA
This sequence comes from Anticarsia gemmatalis, assembly GCF_050436995.1. NCBI lineage: Eukaryota > Metazoa > Arthropoda > Insecta > Lepidoptera > Erebidae > Anticarsia > Anticarsia gemmatalis. Next base: position 1,691,496 of record NC_134767.1, on the reverse strand, counting down.
ACATGATCAAAATTGATAAGAATTTTCGAATTTTCTAAGATTCTGCCCATGATATGGTTTACTTGTCCCTGCAAATTATTTAGTTTGCGAGGAAATATTTACCGGGATAACACCATTCTTTGTATTAATCCAGGTTTTAAGCTAAATATAATTAAATCTATTAAGTCGTTTTTGCGAGAGTGAGTTTCAAACATCTATACAGAATATCTATACATATGTACTTACTTTCGCATCCATACTGTTATAACACGTTCACGTTACACCTAAATCGACAGAAAATGATATTTTGCAAGGTGTTAGATAAAAATCCAGTATAAACGAAAGTTTACTTTTTCTTTCAAAATTTGACCCTATGGTGATTAAAATAGGAGGGTAACTTTAAACGAATGTCAGCTATTTTAAAATAGTTTGCTGAATGAGAAAGAAAATAATCAAATAGTTATTACTTACAGGTTTCAAAGCCTTTAGCATCTTGATGCCATCTCGCTCTAACATCCGATGGTACTGTCCAAACTTGGTGAATGCTTCCGAGGCTCTCGCTTGTGGCTCCCTTACGCCTATGCCGGCGAATATATCACCTACTGCCTTGTACGTTTGGAGGAGATCGAAGTAGGCTTTTAACATTCTGGAAGGAAAATAGAATATTTAAAATAGTTAATATTGTAGGCAAAAAGGAAAATGGTATTTATTTAGAACTAAAATAAATATTACTCACACGTGACAGTGTATTTCCGAATTTAGTTAGTATATAATTGTCTACTATTTTTTTACTGATTTTTGATGAAATGTGCAGAAGGGTTTACTTTATTATTTTTAACAACGTCTTCCTTAGCCGTATTACGTGTATAAATGATGAATATGCTTTTAGCTATAACATGTGGGACGTGAGTTAAAAAGGTAAATCTTCAATCCGAATCTCCCCCCTTTAGGTATACCAGACTTTTGCAAAAACCTTAGAACTCGAAATTTTCACTACACACAACAGCCTATGTTACCGAGACATCAAATAAATCAAGTAAAAATAAATTCTTTGATTAAATTCTTACCTCTTAGCATTCTCCACTAATCTCTTATAAGTGCCCTCAGTCTCCCTCAGTTCATTCAACTTGGCCACCAGCGTATCATTACACAGTATAGCCCGCGACAGTCCCAGCGCATCAGCGGCTCCAGAAGACATGTTCTCCACCAGACGGTGCTTCATCTTCTTCATGATGATGTCCAAAGATTTACCCTGTTTGGGGTCCGCGTGGAGCTTGTTGTAGTTTATTGTTACTTCATCCTGGAATTGATAAAAACAGTTAATAGGGAACCTATGCGTGAGATTAAGTTAGATTTGGTTTGACGTCAACCTTATCTTAAAAGCTGCCCGTAAGTAAGACGCGCCCTTAGATTTCAATATTGGATGTCTTAATTCGGCTATTGAATTGGTGAGATTTTGTTAATGTATTCGTTTAACTACATGCCATATAAACACTCCATTTTTGCCTTATCTGACAGTGTTATCTGTAGAAGATTTCTGTTATAAGTTAAAATGCTACTAAAATTAAGGTGTGTTAAACTATCACATCGATGGTAATGGCTTGACCTTCAAAAATCTTAGAGTTCTTCAAATCGAGTGATAAGGATGATCTTAGTAAAATCTTGGCTTAAGTCTCCAGAAGCCGTCCGTATTTCATCTGTGAATGTGGTAAAGTTGAAAGTCTTACCTTAGCAGATTGTATCATCTTAGCAACTTCAACCTTGGTCTTTCCTTTGACAGTCTGTCCGTTGACTCCGACCAGCTCATCACCACTTTGTAAGGTGCCATCTTTTGACGCTGGAGTGTTGTCGAAGATCTGGAAATTACAGGAATTTAATCGTCATTTTCTGCTCAATATTCTTTTTTTCAATATAGTTCAGACAAGACCACTGTAATAATGAACTAAGTGATGGGATCTATATATTACTTAAGATTTGAAGATAATAGAGCTTGGATTTTAAGTAAGAGATTTTATTGAAAAATACAATTATAGAAGAATGTCTCTTAACCGCAGAGCCGAGCGTATTTGGATCGACCGCTGTTGCAGCTTGCATAATACACTGTTTGGACCCGAGTTGATTATGAATATTGCAACACAAGCGATTTGAAAACGATTTGACTCACTTTCGTTTTCAATGTGTTCCAGACTAAAACCTCAATTCTAGGAACGTCAGCAAAGTTTCTAACAAACTAATATATTTTCAATGAATACTATTTAATTTTTACCTGCACTATATACAAGCAGGGACACAAAGGCGCTCCTCCTCCTATACTGATGCCTATCAAGTTCTTCTCATCTTTACTGAGCGCCACACTCCCTGACGTCACCGTCATACCCCTGTAAACACAAACCGCCTTTTAGAAATCGCTCAATTTTAAGAAAATCCGATACATAAACAAAACACAATAATAGTACTTACATTTGACACTAGAAACCATTCGGGTATGAAAATAAAATAGCAATTACTAAGACGAGATCTTTATTTTTAGCTTTCACTTATAAGTACAATAGCTGTCTACAGAAAATATACTTTTTTTGCATTTTACCAAACAAGGAAATATCCAATTTTATTTAGTCCATTCTTAGGAGCATTAGTTTACCACACCACAGAGCGGCTTAGATATAGTACTCAACCAATACAACTAAATCTACATATAACAACATTAGCTTATCACACCGTAGGTCAACTTATACTAGCTCATCATCAACAGCCTAGCCTTTCTTCCAACTAAGTTGAAGACGGCTTCCAGTTTCACGGATGCAGCTGAGTACCAGTAATTTACACGGAGCGACTGCCTTTCAGACCTACACAACCTCTACCCACTACCTGGGTTATAACGTAACCTCTCGGGAAGACTGGTTACCAGACTTTCAAGCTTCTGACTGCCGGGGCTCACAATTTAACTGCTTTCCTACTCATACTAGCTAATCAACGTCCTCATAGCCAACCAATTTAACTAAGCTCCCATTCTCTAGCATAATAGTCCACGCCGTAGGTCAACCAACACTGGACTCACATTAGATCTTGATGTTGAATGGTATATCTCTCGTATCTTAAATCGTTGAAGATACATTCCGTGTTCTCTGGATCCTGGGACTCTACCTTCGGCTGTCTAAATAAATAATATGGTTAAATGAAAGTGTTGTAAATTTAACTTACATTTAATCAAAAACGGAATATCATAGAAGTTTTTGTACATTTAAGGGAATCGAACTCCTCGATGCATTGGCGTGGTGACCACCTTAATCACTGCGCCCCGGAGGTCGTCAAATTTATAGGAAGCATTATAACAAATAATATTAGCAGAAACAAGTAAATGGCACGTACGCCATTGCAAACTGTGTTAAATCAACTTTACTATGTAATGAATACAGCCACAGATTAAAGTACTTAGAGATCAGAAATAAGATACTTACTCTTCGAAAATCTTGATTTCAGAAATCCCTTCCATCTTCTCCGGCGCAATGGCCGGCGCACTGAACAAAAATATAAAAAAAGTAACCAAAAAGTTTATATTCTCACAAATTTTTTTTGTGTAGTTATTATTTTACTTACGTTTCTTCGAGTGGTATTAACAATGAGTTTGTCACATTCCCGTTAGGCTTGCTGAACATAAACAAAATAAAAATCAAATAAATATTATGTTTCTTTATACCACTCTGATGGAAAAGAAGCACACAGTTCGCCTAATGGTAAGCGGTTACCGTGGTCTGTGGACGCCTATAACAACGTAGACACGCACACTGCTGATCCTTTAAAACCCGATTTTTTTCTTTTTAAGGAACCTTAATTCGATTTGATTTTCTTCACTTTTATTTTATACTATTGTATTCTTTATAATATTATAAAAAAAAATATTAGCCATTTTCAAAAAAGATAACGCGGCGATCCGATTCCCAAAAGCACACACTAAAAAATCTCCATACGTAAGTAACTAGTTTTCCCAAAAAAAACACAAACTTTTTCACGTACTCTTAAATCTACCGGTTGCAAAAACTAAATACACAACTTTTACTTTACACTTAAAACAATATACATCCGAAAAAAAACTACACTATTATTAACAAAGCAAATAAATAAATAACAAAAAAAACCCATTACATTTTATCTTCAAACATGGTTTGCAAAGTTTGAATCTGCGGGCAAATCCTTGCGTCATTGAAAATATAAAATTGACTGTTCTGTTGCCACATATATGAAGAAAATCAATAATACAACTATATATTTATAAACACACTGTACGTTTGTTCAACACAGCGATGTTCAAACAACTGATAAACTGAAACAGAGGATGTTGATAAACGGGTTAGATAAGAATTACTATGTGCTAAAGTTATGGGGGCCATTTTAGTATTGTTCTATTGGAAAAATTGAGGCGCTCATAGCCAGTTGCGCTCACCAGTCGGATCGTTAGTTACGATGCGGGTAAACAACCCTTGAAGCGGTCAGGGATATGATTGGCGACCGCATAGTGACATTTGAACTGAGCGTCTCCGTGCTTCGGAGGGCATGTAAAATGTTGGTCCCGGTTGTTGTCGATAAAAATAAGAGTCGTTAAGCCATGTCAAAGGCCTTTCGGGCGGTTTGAACAACTTTGACACGAGTTTGACCACTAACCATAGATAGATACTATGTGCTAAAGCTATGGGGGCCATTCTAGTATTGTTCTATTGGAAAAATTGTCGCGCTCATAGCCAGTTGCGTTCACCAGTCGGATAGTTAGTTACGATCTGTGGGTTAAATAACCCTTGACGCGGTCAGGGATATGATTGGTGACCACATAGTGGCATTTGAACTGAGCGTCTCCGTGCTTCGGAAAGCACGTTAAAAATCGGATTGATAGATTGCGATTGCTTGAGTCTTTTACTCATTAGTTTGTCGCTAAAATACTGTAGACACCGCGAATGCTACCAATACAAACAGCTAATTTTATTATTTGAATTTCTTTGAATGAAACGCCATAAAAAAAGGTTCTTAATTCTTTTTTCTTTCTTAAACGGATAAGCAAATGGTTTTATTTAGTGACTTTCTTTCCGAAGTTAGTTATACGGCAGCACCGATTAGACAACTTCCACTAGCGTCGGTAGACTTTTAATTAGCAAAGTCGTATTGATTAGAAAAACTATCAGCTTATATCATCCTACGCAACAACGTTCATAGCACGTAACACATGGGAACCATGTCATGATACCATAAGCAATTCTATTGAGAACTCATTTTACTTGACTACTGTATGGAAAATATGCCATCTTCTGTACCTACTTAGATGTAGGCTTATTTTCGGGTGATATGTAATTTCAATAGTTTTTGTATTAAAAGTAAAAGATCACAAGTTTTCTTTATACGGAATTAATATTTCTTAACTGGGACGGGTGTGAATGTCATAGAAATCTATAACTTGTGTAGAATCTGTGCGACATCTTTGAAATAACTTATTAATCTGCTTAGATCATTAATTATACATAACATAACTGAATGTTTTTACCAAACAACAAAGAATAGCACGTATATTTTGAATAGATACCTAAATAAACAAACCACAGCTGGCACAGGTGATAACGTTCGCACAAATCAATTGATATCCTAGACTTTTATGCACCGAATTTTGACACACTTTTTAACAGAAACCATGCACAACATTTAGTAAATAGTAGTCCACTTTTATAACACATAAAAGATAGTAATCTTACACAAATTAAAAGAACTATAGCAACGAAACTGTAAACAGAAAATTGACATTTAACATTAAAAAAACTACACAAATTGGAAAGAAAAATATACATACATTTTGTCCTCTTCAAAGAAGAAATCATCATCGTATTCCTGCATCATTTTGATAGGATATTAATAATTATTTTCGTTCTCACATAAATGTCACTGTGTTGTGGAAATTATTGATTCTTGACCGGCGGGACCACGTGGGTGTCGGTAAAACAGAGAGAGCATGCGCAAAGAGGTTTAATATAATGGGGTTTAGAGGAGAAAATGTTACCCCAGATGGCGTGTGTGAGGGGTAATAGATTGGTAGGTATGTGTGTTTCATGGCTTTGTGTTGTGATGTTCAGTGCCGAGTTCGATTCCTGAGTCGTTCAAAGAGGTAATGAATTTTCTTGTGACTATAAAAATTTTCACAATGGTAGTCTTCTAGCAGTCTTTTCACGTCCAATTACGCGCCCAGTATTTGGTAATAGGCATGCTCTGATTATTATAAGAAGCAACGTAAAGTAGGTACTTAAGTGTACTTACGTCCAATTCTGCCATACTTAAGTGCACATCGGCCTACCTGCAAGTATAACAAGCGTGGTAATAATAAAAACTCTTTTTTACAATGAGTACTCATTTAACAGGTCCGCTAGTTACACTGCTACCATTATTAATTATGCCGTAAAAATAATAAAAGGAATCTAATCTAATGACGTAATCCATTATACATTAGACCTACTTGGGCAATATGAACTGCTTTATATGTAAAAGTTGTATTCAACTGGTTTCCTCGACGTTAGTATCCAACAAATTGTCATACGAAACGGACCTTTTTCAATTAGGCATAATGAATAAGTTACTTGTGCTTGTGAGTATTGAAAAGTGTTTTTGTAATATAATTTGGCGGGAAGTGAAAAAAAATATGGCGGATCTATTTTTGTTTTTTCTGATTATTGTTTTTATTTAATTCGTGTAGTGTTTGTTATTAATTTTAATGTAATTAGTGCAGTGCCCTTTTTCAAATTAAAAGTACTTATTTGCATGGTTTGTGGTATTTGATAGTGGTGAAGCAGTAATTATTTTGTTAGTCGTCTCGAGCTCGATTTTAATAGACGACTAATATAAACAGTAAATAGGCTATTTCGAGTGTTTACAGACGAGAAATTATATCTTAATAAAAATCAACTTTTGCGTGTTAGTCTCAAAAATATCTCGTAAATGGCATACGGGACATACAATTTCGGGTGTTTCATTAAATAGTTCCTTGGATAATGTATGGGAAGCCATGTTGTCAATAAGAAAAAAATAACCCGGCTTACCCCATGTAAGCCGATACGGCCTACATTTATAAAATACAAGTTTTAATATACAAGTAATCTTTTAATAGACTTGGATTACCTAGACACTGTTGTATATTAAACTGCAATTACTTCCAGTTCAATTAAGTTATTACTTGAGAGAGTAATTTAAAGATCCTTATCGATTATATGTAGGTACATTGTTAGTGTTACCTTAATACCTAGCTTGTGTTATCGTAATTACTAGGTTATAATTAAGTCTAGAACCGGATGAAGGTTAATTTATGATTTTATTTATGCACCTGTAGAAGAAACTTTGTGGTTCGTAACTTAATTTTGTGGTACAGTTTTGGCCTGAAATGTGTACAATGTTCATCGTACTAATTACACCTTAAAATTGTTATGTAGATACGAGATAGATCTTTACTTATTCTGGGTAGTTTCCTAGGTTGTGTTTGTAAGCTTCCTAGACGTCAATAAATACATTAAAACATGAACGTATTATTTTGCCATTTGTTAAGACATCACAGAAATCTATGTAAATTAAAATAAATCACCGAAATATATCTACCGCATAACTTTTGTACAACTAAACTAAATTGTATAATTCTCATTGGATTGGACTCAAAATTTCCACGGAAATGGAATCAACGGGTTACAATTTTATTGTACTTTACCCGAAAGAAGTCGAGCTAGTTTGCTAGTAAATATATTATGCAAAATAAAATGACCCACTATAAACCAACATTTGAATCCAATAATCCCGCCAAAAAATTCATGCCAACATCAATTTGACATTTAATTTTTTTTTCAGCCCTCACTCTGCCTTCTTCTTCTATGTCACGAAGCAAAGGCACAAGCCCCCGTAGGGCCTATAGCAACCTTCATCCGAACAAACTTCGTTGGTCATCCAGTCGTCCACGATAAAGTTTCTTGGGTCTTCGATCCAGAAGTAGCTAAATTAAGAAGAAGACAATTCATAGCGTTACATGGAGATAAAGGTGAAAGGTTGATTGAAAGAATAGGCCTGGGTATTGATGGGAGGGAATATGAGAGGTTAGCGTGGCAAAGGGCAAGAGACGCGGGACATTTAGGAGGGCTGAATTATTACCTCCCTTGATGATATTTTCAAGATGTTAGTCAATTGTAGCTTTAATTAGTAAATAATTTTTTTTTTAAGTATTTTTGTTTTATTTATTTAACCTGCCTTTTTATTTGTTTTAAGAGATGTTAGATAAATAATAATGATCTCTTTTCAAAGATATCAGCTTCCAATTTTTTTGCTGCAATTGGACTACGTCTCCTTAGAGGCGGATAGCCTTCTTTTTATGTATGGACATTTTTTCATTTTTACTATCAAAATTTATACAGTAAGTATATAGTTTTCCCTCCGGCTGAAAAAAACAGTGCTAAAACGACAAGCAAAACTAGTGTAATTTTTTTAATCTTTGTTATTATAGGAATGAAAACTAGTTTATGGAATATTTATCTTCAAGCGCTTGTCAACTTTGTCAAGAAGTAATTCAGGAAGCCATTCTGTGTTATCAAGTTTGCCGTCGACAGTGCAACAGAATTTAATCTCGATCATTATGTAAGTAAAAACATTTCTGACATAACGATTACGTATTTATTACTTATAAATTTTTTTGTACAAAATGTCTCGCCGGTATTTCTTTATTCCGCGAAATACAATCTTTGATTGTATCAAAGTGGGTCAACAAAAGTAGTTTATTGTGAATATTATAACCAAAACTATATATTTCGATAAAATGATAGAAACCGGTTTCTCTTATGTATTATTCATATGTTACAGTAATTTTATATGTTATATACGATTTATATTCTAAGTTAGTTAAGTTTATTTTTGCATACATTAGCTGGTTGCCTGATCATTAGTGCGTTTGCAATCTTGCTTGACAGATCATTGCTGGTAAATATGGCTGATGAAATATAGGAAAATCATCCATAATTTACAAACATACTAAGTACAGCTATATCCGTACGAAGATTATGATTTACACTCTTATTGTTAAAATTGGATTGGAATCGATGTCATAGAATAGTTTTGGTGTTAATAATACTAACGTCGTCTCATTTTTAATAATTATTTCCTTTAATGTTTCCAATTATTTCAAAATAGCCATCAGCCTAATAAATATTTCAATGTCCCTTTGGTGAGTCTTTTGGTCACCCATCTATAAACATACCTATTCAAAGACACCTTAACCTTGTACGCTATAATCATTCACTAATCATTCAATGTACGTCCATTCATTCATACACCCAAAACAAACATTCTATAAAAAAGGTTCGTTACTCAACTGTTTCATCATCGCCATTATATACACTTGGGCAACATGAACTGCTTTATATGTAAAAGTTGCATTTAACGTGTTTCGTTTCGCCAGTACAAATTCACAAGCCATACTGGCCAGTCAGATAAAAAAAAAAACGAATAATGTATAAAATACTTGTGCTTGTGAGTATCCGAACGTTTTGACAGATCTTTTAGCGGGAAATGGTAAAAAATATGGCGGATTTTTTGTGTTACTATTTTGTTTGTGTTGTTGTTATTGTGAATAGTGATAATTGGATATGATGGATTTAACATTTAGAGGTATATTAGTGTAAGGAACTTACTTATTGCAAAAGAATTTGTTACCATGACATCAAAAGAAATCATGACTAATTGTGAGTCACTTTGTATCGCTGAGAATTCCCTATTTGGAAATATTCAAAAATATTGTCAAGCATCTGTGTCTATATTGCTTCACTCATTCAGTCAGAGAAGGATGTGTTTTTAACGCTAAGATTATTGCAATATTAGCTATAAGACGTGGGTTCGATTCCTGATCGTAAAATTTATCAGAGTCCGGAGTCATTATTTAATGAGGTATCCACCTGATTTTAGTTTTTATTATTCGGGAAAATTTGTTCTTTTTACTTAGGCGACTCATTACGTCACACTAAGTGACGTTCTGATCTTAAATTTTATCTTTATTCTGGAAATAATCTTATACCTAGTCAATACTTGTCATTATAATTGCATTATACTGTTCATGCTCTGTTTAAAACTCAATGTTAAGTTGACAAACTTCTCATAATACCTCTATACACGCACATAATGTATTTCAACTATTCATAAGAATAAAAGAAATATCATATTAAACTATAAAATCTTTGTAAAAATTCCCGCCATAAATTGACAGTTCTTTTTTTTCCAGCTGTCACTTTGCTTACTACACCAGGCAAAGGCACAAGCCCCCATAGGGCCTATAGGCAGTTTTATCCGAACAAATGCGGTCGGACATCCCGTGATCCATGAAAAGGTTACCTGGATCTTCGATCCTGATGTATCTCTGAAGAGGCGAAGACAGTTCATAGAGTTGCATGGAGATAAAGGAGAGAAGTTGATTGAGAGGCTCGGACTAGGCATCGATGGGAGGAATGAGGAAAGACTGGCACTCCAAAGACAGAGGGATGAGGGACATTTAGGAGGGCTGAATGCTTATCAACCTTAGTTTTTAATAAATTTTGTTTTAAGTGTTTTGTTTTATTTGAAAGATATTTAAACTAAGCATTATTTTGAAAAAGACCTAAGTGTATTATTTTTTCTATTCGTTCAGGTATCTCGGGTACAATACCCACTTACTTCACTTTCAAGGTAAAAAGACAAGTAATTAGTTACATTATGTTACCCGCTATTGTATTTATAAACTACGAGTAACTAATTTGCAGACAATTTACGTCTACGTATCCCTTTAAAGTAACTTATAGCATTTCTTTTACTCAATAAAATGTGGTCATAAGCCATAAATAACAAGATTACCAATAATTTTCGTAATACAAATTATATTCATTTCACAAATTCGTTTTAACAATTTGATTACACAGTAATTGGTAGAATAGCAGATGAATTTCATCATTTCTTTGAAAGTTTAAATATATATTCACTAATCACTTTCCGAGGTCAATGTTTTCGGCTACAATCGTTGCATAACTATAGTTGTAAAGACTGTTTCATCTTTCACCTTGACCTAAAGAATGACAGTTAAATGTACGTTATAATGGGGTGGAAGCTAAGGTTCTAGGTCATAATCCTATTATTAAGAGGTTAGGTATTGTTAGTCATAAATTTAATGTTACATAGGTTTTTAAATATTATGTGCGCCAAGCCACTAGATAGTTGATGTTTGCAAATTTCTTATCACCGGTTATTGTAAGTATGAAAAGGATAATGGATTGCTTGTGTTTCAAAAACATCAAAATAGTTGACGTGACTGTTGGGGTATTATATTCTCACTGAATGAAGCAAAAACGTTCTTGTGTTCGTAGGCAGATCTTCCGGGTTCAGATTTATAAATGATCTATATCTCTATATTATGGAATGGCCTAGAGTTCCAAACATAATAATTATATTGCATTTAGTAAAAAACTTGAGTTACTATTTCATTAAAATTCAAAGTATATTTTCGTTTTGAGCATGATTTCTTCCTGTATGAAGAAAAATTGATGTAAAATTTCGCTTCCTGTATGAAGAACAATAAGGAGGGCTGTCTTTTACTCGCCTTTAAAGACCCTACTTGTTTACAGTAGCGCTATCTATATGTTAGTTATGTTAACAGTTTCCAAGTAGTTGTAAGTAGTCCCGTCAGATGTCGCTACAAGTAAGCTTTTTCAAAATTATAGCCAGTATTAGTAGTAAAGAAAGTAAACTTGTTTTCTTTAATCTATACTAATATTATAAAGCTGAAGAGTTTGTTTGTTTGTTTAAACGCGTTAATCTCAGGAACTACTGGTCCGATTGGAAAAATTCTTTCAGTGTTAGATAGACCATTTATCGAGGAAGGCTTTAGGCTATATAACATTACGCTACAACCATTAGGAGCGGAGTAGCCACGAAAAATGTTACAAAAACGGGGAAAATTATGTCCCATTCTCTCTTATGTGACGCAAGCGAAGTTGCGCGGGTCAGCTAGTCATGCTATGAACTGCACTATAATCCATGGAGACACGGACTACGTAAATAAATAAATAATGAAAAAAAAAACGTCTGAGAATAATGCAAAATCTATTTATTCTGTTTTCAGTCTATCCTATCTTTGTGTACAAAGTACACAATGTACACTATAAAATTGATATAGTTTATGTGTTGCCTTACTAATGCTGTTTCTTTGTTGTTATTAGTTCGATTTCCATTTAAGACAAATTATTATACAAGTTTACAGTGCGTTTCTTTGGTGGTTATCTCGAAACTGAATTTTTTAGAGTTTTGTATGATGTATTTGGGAGATGAAAAATAAAAGATACAAATCAATATCATTTCATTTATTTATCGTAAAGTATTACAATATCGATGATATTACATAACACTGAATGAAAACTTACGTCTATAGATAATAAAACATACCCTAGGAATCATGAAACTGGTAGCCTAGCTAACTAAACAGAACAATATTTGGAATACAAATAAAATATCGATAAATATATCGAAATAACGAAATTTATATTCGAAATTCCGAGAGATTTATCAGTAGGGACTTAACTAAGGACTATAGGTTTAATTTATTCAACTGGCAATATTTAAGAAATCGTTTAAAATATCACTCAAAACAGATTTTTAAAATAATATGTAACTAAATGGCATAAATGAAATATGGGTATATTTCATACACATCTGTCTACCCCGTCTGCTATAAAATGCATGAAGTAATAAAAAAAAATGTTTTCATGATGTCTTATAGGAAAGCCTTTATTTAGGAAAATAAAATAAGTGATGGTGAATCACCACCCATCGTAGGTCTATTCCTATCTGAAAGTAAGTTATTGGAAGTCGGGATTGACTGCTAAACGATAATTTAGTAGAAATACAACTGCTATAAATTATGTTTACTCAATCTATCACTCGCCATAATAATTGCCAGTTAAATAAATTAAATCTATAGAAGTAGTGAAATGTTGTCTGTCTTTAAAATTTTATGTTTGCCGTTATAATCCAGAACTTGTAGTTATTAAAATTTTCGAGGATAAATGTGATTTTAAATTGCATTTAAGATTAAAAATACTTACAAATTAAAATATTTTAAAGACAGACTGTACTAAGACAACTATGACTGTAAAAGTAAAAAAAATGAATAAATGCATATCAAGAGTTGCATATCGGGTAGGACCTTAATTCTAAGAAAAAAAATCGAAGATTTTGTGACTATTCCCTTACGACTAAAATATTATTAATACAAAGATTTTTTTCGAAAAAAAGCATTTTTAAGGCACCTCGCATTTTTGGTTTGCATCAACAGAATAGAATTAAAAACGATTAAATGTTAAGAGAAACTATTATCTAATTATTTATTAATAAGCTTTGAATTATGATACATAGTAATATGTTTTGTCCGGTATTTTTAATCTGTTGCATCCGATTTTTAATCTGTATTTTTTAAAGATTAGGCTGTGTGGTGTGTTGGTAATGATTTTAGTTTCTAAATCGATTACAATATTACAATGATATATTGCAACGAATATAATCGAGTTACATTATCATTAATTAACTTTTTTTTAACGATTCAGTACCAGTGCGTTTTAGAAAACCTTAAAATCACATGCACCTTGCATAAACGTACAGTATTTTTTGTGTCTCATGTATATTTATGTAGTAATTAAACACAATTGAACTATGTATCATAAGTTAGCTTTTTAGGGGTCTTTCCTTTACTTGTATTACTTAAAATTATTGCTAAGTGTCAATACATTTATTTAAAACAATAGTAAAGTTTTATCAAATTGGTTGCATGTTTCAAAAACTGCCATCTGTTGTAAGTAATTGACAACTATAGTTCTACATCGATTACATAGATGGCGTTGCTATATCTATTACAAGTATTGCAACTTTCTACATTGTTTGAGAAACTTTATTACGAAAGACCCCACTTAAATACTAAAATACGAACACCAATGAAGTATTATACTTTAATATGGCATTACATTCATAAATAATTATCCATTAAGAGATCAAAATTAAGTTCTTTTTCGTTATAAAAATTATTAATTTCTCTTACAATTTTTTTGGGAAAATAATAACATTTCTTTTTGTTAATCGATCAACTTTCGTTAATTTAACTGTTTGTTCAAAAAGAAGTGATATTACTAACACAAATTACAATTTTTAATGCCTATACACACTTCAGCTTTTTATCATAGTCTAGAAAGCGAGACTTGTAGAACAATTATTATTTTAGACGCACTAATTAGTTAAAAAGTGAAAGAATATTTGAAACTCCTTTTATGTAACAATATTCTCCTTTCTCCGGATATTAGATACTAATTACTTTTGTTCATTAATAAGTATATTTTCGAAAATACAAAATTCAAATTGGTTTGCGTAGTGAATTATTTTTTGTAGTTACTACGTTATGTAATTAAATGAGCGCTCAATTTAAAACTTAGGCTCAGTATCTCCTCTTCTGAATAAGCAATAAGTTTTTCATCCCGTTACTGTCCCGCTTCTGGGAAAGGGTCCCATCCAAAATCAGGGAGAGGGTAGGCCTTAAGTCCACCAGGCTGGCCAAATACTGGTTGGGGACTCTGCACCCTCAGGAAATGTATCAAACATCTTTAGGGCATGTAAGGTTTCATCACATTTTTTTTCTTTACCGTGTCGCAAGACTCGCAAGTGATAATTATTTCTAATACACACATAACTTTGACAGCTTTATCAGATGTTATTTTGACAGTGCTTCAGCTGTCCCCTTAATTTGCAGACAGGTTAACTGACACTTGTTTATAAGTTGGGAAACTGGTCCTTTTAATCGTGAAAAAACTATGGTATATAATCTTTTAATCTTAAAAAAAAAACTACTATTGTCTCGCTCTCTCAATAGTACCTCCATAAGCCGAAGTGTGACGTTGATTCAAAATGTAACAGTTACAGTGCATTCCATATTGTTTTACCTATGGCAACATCCTTTATTTTGTATTATGTGCCTTATTTGTAACACGTTAAGGTTTAATTTTACAAATGTCGTTTTGTTTCATAGGTAAAATGTTGTGAAACGCACAAGTCGTAGTCGTATAGTCGATTGTCGGTGAACTGTGGTCGCACACGGCTGTCGTGGCAGACATCGTGGACCTGGAAAAGAGAGAGAAAACACGATTAGGTACTACTTTTCCAACTGCTGGGCAAAGGTCTCCTCCCAGCAGGGGCTTAGGCTTTAAGTCCGCTGATCAAGTGCGGTATGAGGACTTCGTAGCCCTCAAGAAATGTGTCAAACAGTTTTTAGGCATGTAAAGTTATGTCACGATGTTTGTTCCTTCACCGTTAGAGCGAGTGATAATTATTTCTAATACAGACATATATTTGAGAAGGTATTGGTGTGTTTATATTAAAATTTATTAAAACAAATATTTTTTTAAGAAAATTATGGTACGCTAAATAACTAGAAATGTAGTAGTAGGTAGCTAACGTTCATCTAATTTATAACTTAATTGAATCATATTAATAAGTCATTAAGGATAATCCTAATTTTCCATATTACTTTTTGTCTAAATTATAGTTATATTACCATCTTTAAGTAAAAT
This sequence comes from Anticarsia gemmatalis, assembly GCF_050436995.1. Taxonomy (NCBI): domain Eukaryota; kingdom Metazoa; phylum Arthropoda; class Insecta; order Lepidoptera; family Erebidae; genus Anticarsia; species Anticarsia gemmatalis. The sequence continues at coordinate 1,675,900 of NC_134767.1, read as the reverse complement.
ATCCTTGCTTTTAGTTACAGTCTTTCTCATAAGCATGTCTATCAAACACAATAATTTGTTTTAAATACAACTGACAGTTTCAGAGATAAGCACATTCAAACGAACAAAAAAACTGATCAGTTTTATCAGTTTAAATATAATAGTGTATATTTGACAGGTACAATATTTCAAACTCCGAACAAATCAAGATACATTCATACATACATACTTTGGTTATTAATTAGGATGGTATGTAATAAAAAAGAAATACATATGTAGTATGAAATAAATAAAATAAAACATTGAGTAGTAGCCTAACAGGTGGGCTAGTAAAAAATAAAGTCAAAAAAATATTACACAGTTTTTTAAATTCTAATTAGAAATAAACTAAACGGACACCTGTTGTTTTTAATTAATTATGTACATAGTTATACTAATATTTATACTTACTTACCTAATATTGATTTGTCTGTTATGCATTTACGGCTAAACTACTGAACCGATTTCGAAGTTTATTATGGAGGTAACTGAAAGACCAGGATTAAACAAAGGATTGATTTAGGAATGTTCCCTGAATCGGCTTAAAAAACGGATGAAACTTTAGCAAACATAAATAATTAAATAACAATAACCCATTAATGTCACTGCTGGGCAATGGTCTCCTCCGTAATGATGGAGGGGTTAAGCCTTGAGTCCACCACGCTGGCCAATTGCGGGTTGGGGACTTTGCATACCTTTAGGAATTGTTCTAAAGAACTCTCGGGCATGCTTGGTTGCATAACGATGTTTTCTGTCACCGTTGGAACGAGAGATAAAGCAAACATTAGCTACATTTTTTTAAATCAACCTCAAATTAAAACAATACCTAAGCTATACACGAAAGTAATGACATGGGTTAACTAGTATCTGTCTTTGGTTCACAATAATTAATAGTTCTACAAATAGGCATATAACAAAAAGAACCGTTCATACATTCACTCATCCATCCAAGTCATTCGTGTGACCCATCTCAGTGAATCACAACAAATTTACAAGTGCCAAGTTACGGTATAAGTCGCCCATTGTAGACTATCAAAAGTAGAGATGAAAAAATCCGACGACATGTCTAAAGTACCGCCGTAACGGATTTATCTTGAGATAAATCTTTGACTTGCGTAATGCGATGTTTAGCGGAGATTATGAACTTTTTTTGTTAGGGTTGTCAAATGTAAAATAGGTGTGTGGTTTGTGTAGTGATATTTTTTCTGTAGGTTGATTTTAAATTGAAAAACATGATCTTTTAAAGACACAACTTGATTACAACTAGTAGTTTTAAAAACAAATGATGTTTTCTCGTTATCTTTGAATTCGTGTCTTTGTATCTTAATCAAATAATAAGCATAAATAACTTACATTTCAGTAAAATTTCTAGCTTTCTTTAAGTTCACATTTCATAAATAGTTAATACTATCGATATACGTTTGCGGGTAACGCTATTTTTAATAAATAAGCTTAAAAGATCTCTTCAACATTCAATAACTGTTACGGCAAGCAAGATAAAGCAATCCCACAGCTGGCCATAGACCTCTGACCATTACTCGTCGTGATCATTCACAGCTGCTGCTTAGTACAAATAACCACTACAATATCTTAATACAAATTCTAGTGCCACAAAATTATCATGTCCATTCGCCAACCCTATTTTAAAAGATAGTATCAAAATATTTCAGTACATATATTGCATTTTTATATGCGCCTAGTACTCGGAATATACTTAAATGGTAAATAGTGCAGTTTTGATTTGTTATGTCAGTTCTGTGACGTATAACTCTTTATGTCTTATACTGCCCTAGTACTTTTATCTTGGTGTTTGATCGTGATATATGTTTTTGGGAAATGGGTTAATATGGCAAAAAAAAACTCGAATGGTAGTAGTAAAAGAAATGCGATGCCATTTATATTAAGTTTGTAACGTAAAATAGAAGCAGTGATAGATCTAAGTGCGTCCCAAGCTAGTGGTCGATGGTTCGAACTTCAGGCAAGGCACGAGTGACTTTCGAAGTTATGTGTGTATTAGAAATAATCATCACTTGCTCTAACGGAGAAAGAAAACATCGTGATGAACCTTGCAAGCATAATATAATTAGCCCTTCACAACTTAGTTACCTGGGTCATAACACGATACCCTTCGGTAAGACTGGTTGTCAGACTTCAAGCTTCTGACTACTGTTAACGACTATCAAAGATCTTTGAAAATTACAGCCGGGACCCACAATTTATCGTGTCTTCCGAATCACGGAGGAATTCGATACGTTCAAGATGGTCACCCATCCTCAGACCAACCTCGGCATACGTAGCTTAACCACAGAGATCGATCCGCGCGGCTGTTGTAAACTAAGTCACGAGCTTCTCTATATAATATAGCATAATAGGATTATAACTACCAATATTCCATCCTAAAAATAACTTGCCCTATTGTTTTCAAAGATTCGTTTCTATAGCACAATGTTTTTCATACAAAACTTTCACAAAAGTGTAATATATTTGTTATAAATAATACATAAACTATACACCTGTCTATTCACTACTATTCCATATTAAAACAGCCATTTATATTGAACTTTTAAATTGTTTTTGCTGTATTTTTTGTTGCCGTTTAGTGAACTGGCTACTTCTAAGGGTTTTGAACTGTAAAGAGCGGTCTACATAATGTACGAACTATAATTGTTTCTACAAAATACTAAGTAATACATCTTCTATCTAAATATATATAGGTAACTCAAAGGTGACTGACTGAAATAGTGATCTATCAACGCACAGCCTAAACCACTGGACGGATAAGGCTGAAATTTGGCATGCAGGTAGATGTTATAACGTAGGCATGCGCTAAAAGCATTTTTCCCCCAAGGGGGTATAATACGGGATGAAAGTTTGTATGAAAATTCTGTCTTAAGTCACACAAAACGGGGACGAAGTCGCGGGCAAAAGCTAGTATATAATAAAACAGTAAAGAAAGTGTGTATGTACATTGAAGACATTTTCAAAATAATAATTAAGGAGTGTAATCAAATATAAATAAGAAAAAGACGAATACCACTTTGTCCGACCTGAGAATCGAATCTATTGAAGTAATGAAACACCGCTCTTATTGACCAAACATCACTCCTAAATTGATTAATGACAGACAGTTTCGATCTACATACATACATACAAAAAATACGATCGTCATATCTTGTAATTGATTTCATACATACATACATACAGAATTGATTTCGTTATTAATTAGTTACATGATGGACTGATTGTGATCGGTATTGATGGGAGGTTATTGACCTCTGGTTTTTGTGGGTAGTTACTTATTATAATTGTCAAACAGTAAAGAGATTAAGTACTAGTTTCATTAGGTAGATAGTTTTTGTATGAAAAAATATAGAAAACATTCACTTCTTAGGCTAAAAAATAAATGTTTCGAGGTTTAACCTATACAGATTGCAAGCTATTTTAATAAAAATTACCCCCGCGGTACATAGAACAAAGTTTCAGAGTCAAAGTCAAATATGCTCTATTTCATTAACTTTAACAAGTATTTGAAATCGTCATAATATTTTTTTTCTACCACCCTTACCATACTATTTTAGTACCCTATTTCAATAAGGGGCTAGAAGTGCATAAAACAATCTATGATGAATTCAACAGAAATCGGTCCAGAAGCATCTTTCTAAAGTAATATTGTTTCAGTAGCAAAATTCTTAACATATTATATGTTTTATTCCGAATCTGAAACTGTCTTCGTGCAAAAAGTCTTATTTTTCTCTTTTTTGTTTTTGTTGTTTGTTAAGTCATAAAGCGTACAAACAGATTTTCGCATCTATGATTTTATTAAGTGTGGATAGAAATTTAACCCTTTTTAAACCTACGTGATAATTTTAAAAGGACTATAGTGTATATCTTCCCTTAGTCTCTCTATACATAATTCAAGATTTATTTATAGCCCAGACATTGAGTAAGATGGCAATAGGCACAAAAACTAGGAATCTAGTCTGAACAAGCTAGGATCAGGATCGTATCGATATCCTTTCTCGATCCGGCTTGCAGTATGTTTAGATTATAAGGAAAACTGTACGATGTAGACGTTGGTCGGATATTATATTGTTTTATCTATAAGAGAATGTGCTTATATTTACAGATAATAGTGTAAAAGTTCATGATTTTAGTTGAAACAGTTTGTAAAAAGAAAAGTTGAAATTTAAAAGTTTTATATGATAATATGTAATTTTCTTTAGTCTCTGCTCATCACAAAGGGATTAAGCGTTATTTTATGAATATAATATTTTTCTTTATGACCGATGGTCCAGAGAATTGGATCCTTATATCAGCTCTTATAAATGTATAAAAATAAGCGAAATACATTATACATTTCCAATCGGGTAGTTTACTGGGTTAACGAAAAAATATCAAACTTATACTCTTAAAAGGTTCATCCTAAATGCTCACGCTGTGTATTTTTTTTGAAATAGAAATGATTGCCGATTGAAACATTTTATTAAGCAACAAAAATAAGACACTGTGACGTCACTATGTCATATTTCTATATCAAAATGTGTTTTTGACATTAATTTAGTAGCTGATTTGACTGGAATTAAGTAAATAAGTATTTGTCGAGGAAAAACAAGACTATTATCGTTACTTAAAATTCAATGACATAAGTAAATACATGTCTATTATGCGTTTCTAAATAAATTCAATAATTTTTAAAGTGACTTTTTTATTACAACTTTTATATACCACCAAAATAAAACATTCGCAATTTCAGATTTCTAGTCGCAATTTCATACACTATAATTTCATTAGCATCGTTAGTCCACGGGCGCGGTGTTCGTGTTGATACAGGGTGGAGTCAGCCCACACCTACAGGAGTGGTGGCAATTAGACGTATCAAATTGATGGTGAAATGACCTTGGACTTGGCTAATTTGATGTACTTGTTTGCTATGAATAGTTTTTATAGTTCTACTAGCTATTATATATCTAGCCACTAGCCTAAACTACACGGGTCGACTTGCGTAGTTTAACTTTTGATAAAAGAAGCTTATGTTTACACCAGTGGAGCTATCACGTATCTCAGTTGACAACCAGTTGAAAGCCACTATGCTGCCTATTGTTTTCTCCTTTAGATTATAGTGATTAATACGTTACGTCAAAGCAGCAATGTACTGAATAGTGACCATAGATTTGACGTATACTAGCTGTCAACTGAGATACGTGATAAGCCCGCAGGTCTGACTATCTCCATGAAAAATGTAAAAAAGTATGGAACTAAATGATACAGTTTAAACGCTAAACCACGCGGTTCCACTCGAATATTCTATAGTTTACTTTTTGATAAAAGCTAATGTTTAACATAGGTGCTTCAACCATTATCTTGTCAAATATATCATTAACATTCGTACACAAATTGTGCTGTAAAAGGAAGACAGATTTTCTCTTTTACATTAGTTAAACCGTAACTATTTTTAATGAGTACGTTAAATTTCTATCAAATTCAAAGTACTTGTTGAGGGACTATTTTCATAAAAACACAGTTTCTATCTCCATTTTCCCTCAACTGAAATATAAATTTTAAAAGGCTAGTTTTAAAAGTTTTTAGAGTTTAAGAAGGGTAGGCCAAAAGTGGTCCTACCCTTTTTAAAATATTTATTTTTAGACCTAAACCCCCCTTTTTTAAAACTGTTACTTTTCGCACCTAAATTCTCTATCTTTAGTTACATATAATCACCGGATCTTCGAACTAATAATACACAACAGTGCCTCGATTCTCTACTACTATCGACTACCGACAAACCGAACTGTCATCGAGAAATTTTGTATGAAAATTTGATCAGCGCCTCTGACGGGTGTCGTAGGAAACATTTTGGCAGTACATTCTAAATGTCAAAATTCGATAGCTAGCCGGTTGTCGGTAGTCGATAGTGGTAGAGAACCGAGGTACAGTTCAATGTACTGCACAAAAACTCTATCAAGATAACCACTAATAGCATTTCATCACACAGTTAGCGCAATTAATTATGTGTTAGCATATTTTTTGTAACACTGAAAAAGCACTTAAGGTCTCCGGCCGTAGATTCACTAGGAACTGTGCTTATATAATGCTTAGTATTTATCAATAGAATATTAGTCCCGTATGGCTGGATATCCTGATTAGAAAATAGTTACTATTTCAATCCTTATCGATATAAATTAAAGTATCACTAATACATGTATTTTATTTTTTAAGCGCAAAACTCAAAAACGGCTTAATCGAAATTGTGTCTTTTTCGTACCTTTCTTAAGATAAAAAGGATCTTATTCAGCACTTCCTAATATATTTATTTTTCTTTTTGTACTGTGTCAAGTCAATAAGTTTAAAGTAAGTTAGTACAAACATATATGAATATAATCTATTTAAAAATCTGTTCTGTTTCTCCCAAAATCTATCAGCTCAAAAATATTTACAGGCTAAAACATATTACGAAAATTTAAAATTAAGAGAAATAAATTTATTCATTAGGCTAATTGTTTGAAATAAAAAGCTTAATTTGTTTAAATTTATTCTTGTTTCCACTAATTACAGCCAGAGTGCGTAACAGTAGCTAAAGACTCAGATCTAAAAATAGAAAAAAAACTTCATTTAAAAAACGAGATAGCTATTTTATATGACCTTTTTACAACCTAAAATTTGATAAAAACATCTACAATTCGTATTCCAATTTATTTTTATATCGATTATAAGAAAAATCGATTTTATTTCACCGTTAACAATCAATTAATTGTATTCGTATGCAAATTTTTCATTGACAATCGAATTTTTGATGCTTCGAGTATAATAATGATGTTATTAATGTTTTATTGATTACTTAATCATTTTATAATATCATTTCGATGAAAACTCAAAAAACTTTTAGAAGTGGTCAAGTGTGGACTGTTACGTACAAACATACATTCATAAGATCACGACTGTTATACCCGAAGGTATGGGTAGAGGTGTATGAAATACAGCCACATTTCGCTATTAACAATATTAGCCCCAAAACGGGGCCAGTAGAATGAAAAGATCATTTTCCATCAATTTAACATGACTATTGAGAAGGACACGGGGGAAATCGGTCTGTATTATATGGTCACCCATCCACTGACTAACTTCGGCAAGTGTAGCTTAACCTCATAGATCGATCTACGGCTGTTGTTACTTAGCCACAAGCTCCTTCCTACCAAAGCAATAAATCACTATCAAAACATTTTACTACATTATTTAATTACAAATATATTTCGTAATTCGCGTAACATCAAAGGTTTTCCTCTAACTGTTTATAGGAAACTCATCGCTGACATATCACGATAGCTTGCGACATAATGCATCCAGCCATTTGCAATTTAAGATTCAAATTCTATGTTTCAATGGACCTGTGGTGCAAATGGCAGTCTTAGCTACTATAATATTGATAGGTTTTAAAAGCTATTATTGTTCTGCGTCGTAGAGAGATATCTGTACGGTGCTGTTTGAACATTTTGAAATCGATTGCGGGGAAAATAATGTGAATTACATCTATAACAGCCAAAAGAGGAAATCAAACGACTTTATCTATACTAATATTATAAAGCTGAAGAGTTTGTTTGTTTGATTGTTTGTTTGTTTGTTTGAACGCGCTAATCTCGGGAACTACTGGTCCGATTTGAAAAATTCTTTCAGTGTTAGATAGCCCATTTATCGAGGAAGGCTATAGGCTATATATCATCACGCTACGACCAATAGGGGCAGAGTACCAGTGAAAAATGTTACAAAAACGGGAAAAAATATGATTCTCTTATGTGACACAAGCGAAGTTGCGCGGGTCAGCTAGTTATCTATATCTATACTTATAATAAATCTGTAGAGAGGTCAATTCTGTACATTGAATATATTTTAAAAAAAACCAATGGGGGATGTTTAGTAACGGATACTGATACCGAATCTGCAATTTATAATTTTCTTTTCTGTCTGTCTGTCTGTCTGTCCTCCGTCTGTATGTGACGCTATCACGTAAAAACTACCGGATAGAATGCACTGAAATTTGGTATATGCATAGATTAAGTAGTGGAGCAGTTCCTAGGATACTTTTTATAGCATAAAATTTAAAAAAAAATTAGAAAATTGAAAAATATACGTAGAAATCGTTTGAACCTGCGTTTCCCTATAGAGACCATAGATGGCGTTACAATCCATTTCACAACATTCGAATAAAGTTAACGCGGCGCCTGCCGTATCGATACCTGTTGTTCGCACCAACCAATAGATGGCGTTATAGCTCGCAACAAAGCATGTTTTTTCTAATTAATTTGTTTTGATGGCTTTATTGTAAAAAAATACCTTTGAAACATGCTATACATTTATAAGATTTTTAAACATAAATGTTGTATGATATATTACACAAAAATGTTGGTTTACGTGGGTCCGGTGCGGTCGGGATATCCTAGATGGCAACCGAGTAATTTCGTTTGTTGTTCGCCGTAACTAACAGATGGCGTTGTTGTTCGAAACACATAACCAAATTAATTGGTTGCATTAAGGAAATAAATTGTATAGCTATGAAACAGACTACGTGGTAAGTTTTAAAAAATAAACAACGGATGATATATAAAAAATAATTACGGGTTACGCGGTTTCGGACGTATCATCGCAAGTAAACATTATTACGCGTGTGAAGAGCTCCGGCGCAGATAGGTCTGTCTGTACCTATTATAATATTCTGAATCCAGACGGCAGTGTTGGGTCAATCAACTAATTTTTTCAATCAATTGATTAGTCATGACTAATTTAGTCATGAATTATTTAGTCATGATTGAATTAATCATGAGTAAAAATAATAATCATAATCATGATTAAATAAATTAGTCATCAATCATTTAATGATTAAATGACTGATGACTAATTTATTGTATTTTTGTATGATGATTAAACTAAAAAAAATAATTCAGGTGACATAATTTTAGTTTAATTGAACACATCTATAAAACTATAACTGATCACCACATTAAGTGGACTGAAAGAAGATAATTCCATTATTTATAAAATTTGATTTTCAAAACGCGTAGTTTTAAAAAGCAATTTAAATTATTTTAAACTAAATTAGCCCGAACTTATTTTTGCAAATGTGTACCTGTGTAAATTAAAAAAAAAATTAACTGATTCTGTTGTAAAACTAGCTTTAATTAAAAACCTGTGATTAACAAATCAACAGTCATGGAACGTAGACTTGAAAAGCTTAGTTTTATTTAACTATTATTTTTAGTCATTAAAATTTTAGTCATGATTGAATAACTAACACTAACACTAATTAATCATCAATCACGACTCATGATTGAATTTTTTTAGTCATTATTCATTAGTCATGACTAAATAATTTAATCTTAATCATCAATCATCAATCAAACTAAATTTTGCCCAACACTGCCAGACGGGTAAGCAATGGTCAGTCTATAATAAGGTATTATATTTTACACTGTAAACTGGTACGGATACAGACGAGAGCGGAAAAGAAGGTAACCACAGGAAATCAGGCCTGCCTGAGCCTGTGTCACATTGTGTGCCCTTCGGGTCCCTTTCGTATATAACCATTAGATGACAAAAGAGTTGTTAGCATTTTTATGTGTATCGAGTGCTTCGCAATTCGCGTGCTCAAACGAATAAGCAACAGTACGAAATTCACGCGAGCGGAGCCGCACGGGTCAGCTAGTTAGATATACAAGAATAGCTATCCGTTGTGGATTTGCTAACTAAAAAATGTTCATTATTTTATTCATTTACTTACGTAAAAATGCGGCTTAATTATGTTTCGTTTCGGGTCGCTGGTAAAAAAAAATTATTCTCTCATTCAGCTACTTAGGTAAAATATGTATGTCTTATGTTTGAACCCGGGTCTTTATGAAGATAGTCGCCATACTAAATTTAGAGAATCGGTTCGGCAGTTTTGCAGTTTAGCTTAACTAACAGACTATCGTTTTAATAATATTAGTATGATTCTATTATAGACGCGTAGCATAGACGTGTCTGACTAATAGTTTAGAAGGTAGAGCAACGAAAATGATAAAAAATGATCAAAACTTACCATAATTAAAGATACAAGGTCGGCACCCTCTTCTGAGCTCCCAAAGACAATTTGTTACCAATCTTCTTGTAGCTTTCATTTTTAACTCTAGATTTTGGTTTGTCTGGATCTGGACATCCTTTCAGCTCCCAAACCAGGTTCGTCAGGGACTTAGGCCGGCTTAGCTTTCGAGACCTTTTCTCAGGCAATTTAGGTCCATTGCCTGAATCACCAGACGTTCTTCCACCTGAATGACTGGAGTCCAAAGTCCCATCAAGTTCCATAGCTTGATGAATATTTGACAGACTTTTATATCTTATATTGAAGATTGGGGAGTCTCCTTTAATCGGTCTTAATGGACTAGCTACTGGACTAGGGGCCTCTTTAGTAGGCGACGTGCTTTTCTGACGGAACACCATTCTATTCTTGTTGTTGTTCACACTATTTTTAATGTACAATTTAGGAAGATTCGGCGCTGGCGCTATTGAGCACTTTTCTTTGTAAACTGTTACTGGAGTTTCTTTAACAGGAATGGTTGCTTTTCTGGTCCGTTTTTCCGCTTTTTGTATATTCAGCGGCTTCTTTGTTGGGATGGTCTCAATGGGCGGTGGTTCCGGCTTGATTTCTGTTATTAAAGGCATGTGGATAGGCGTCGCTGCGGGAGACGATGGCGCCGATTCATGTCTTGGAGTAGGCTCATTAGAATATGAAGCTTTAATGTTTTTAGGTAGAGGAGCAAACCCTCGCACGTAGTCGTAAATTTGGTCTATCTCATCATATTCATCAGGAATACTGTTCTCATCTCGGTGACTACTGTAGATGTGGTTGTGACGAGACAAATGCTTGTGTTGATTCGCAGTATCAGACGACGCGCTTCGTCGAAGAAAATAACCTGTTTTGACTAACGGTGGTGCGTGTAATGGGCCATTCAAAAGTCTCTTCGGATCACCCAACTTTCCATCCAGTACATGTATCCTATCAACTACTTCGACTAACAAACGATTGCACTTTTCCACTAATCTAGAGAACTCCATGAAATTTTTGATTTGCTCCTCATTTTTGCATCTTTGCATTTTGAGAGGGGCCGCGAGGGGTAAGGCTACGAGGGCGTTACCTTCTTTCGGGAGTGGGAGAGCGAAGACGTGGTCTTCTTCAAACATTGACAGTAGTCTCAGCTCTGGTACAAAATGACTCGCACTTTTAAGGCCTCTAGGTGGCGTTCCATGTACCAATCTGACTGTTATCGGCAAACGTTTTGTTAGCAAAGTCTTTGCTGTGTGAACACCACTGATATTTTCTTCTTTAGCCACAGCAGAAAACTTGCCCCTTTGATCTAAACTTAGAAGAATCATATCGCCTTTGCTGTCCGTACATTTTAGATATTTATTTTTACCTAAGAAAGTCTCGCCTCTAGGCATAATTACTTCACCAGCCGGTAAGTTTCTTGCTCCATCGGCTGTGATGTTACCGTCTAAGTCTGTTTTAGCGCAGATGACTCTGATAGGCTCTCTTACAAGGCATCCATCGTCAAGTTTCCGTCGAGCAAGTTCTGATACTGACTCAATACATCTGACAGCCCTTCCCTCCTCACTCAGCAGTTCAAAGTAACCTTTATAGTTATCAGGGATCGCTATTCTAGGTCCTACACTGACCATGCGTCTTCCCTCTTTGAGTTTAATTGCTTGAGCGATGATTTTCTTTCTCTTTCCCGCAGATACGAGTAGTGCTGTACTTTGTAGTCCAGGGCTTGGTAGTGTTGGTACACCAAGTCCTCCATATTGTCCTTTGATGATCTTGGCGACGCTTGGCAAGCGGTTCTTGGCTGCGAACTCCCGAAGGTAGCTGCCCTCGTCTGACCAGCGAGAGGCTGCGACGACTACTTGGCCGTCCGTGGCTGCCATGTCGGGGTTAGTCACATCTGGGAAAGAGAGAAAAGAAAATATTACTTTATGATTTTTACAACAACAGTTCTGTTGAGGAAATTAACTTCTATTAAACATAGACTCTGCTCATTTAAAGGCGGGTAACGAACAGTAAAACATTATTAACGGTATTTATTGACGAAAGGAAAGAAAGAAAAGGAAAAGATAAATCTAAGTAAAAATTAAATGACAACTTTGTGACAGAACTTAGAGTCAATAAAATCAATCTTTCCCTAATCAGCTTACTATTTTATTTCATTGTAACACCGAGAATGTTCGTGTAAACACCACAAAACGGTCACCCATCTATTTACAAACCGCAATAAAGATTGCTCAACCAATACTATTATCGATAAATACAATTTATATACACCTGTGGTTTCTTGACCTAATAGCGTTCAAACCAACAATTGTTTTAAAAGTTTAAGATGAAAGTGTGATACATAAAGGTTAGTACACATTAGAACTTCCTGTAGAGCTATGTATTCACGCACAGTGTAACGTGAAGAATCGATATTGAACTTGCTACAAATGAGTATAATATATAAGGGCTTCTTTGTGGTTACATATGTATGTATAACAGTTAAACTTGGCTGAACAACAGGAAAGTGTAGTTCTTTAAAAAATATATATGTGGAATTAAAAATAAATAATTGTAATTTGATTATATCGGACAAATTCCACTGTTTTTTGTGCCCAGCAGTGGGACAATAACAGGTTAAAGATTAATTTACTGTATGCATTGCTATAAATTATGTATAGTTTGTCATACTACTATTACATTCCAATAATTTTTTGACCTAATTTATATTATACAGCTAACCCGCGCAACTTTGCTTGCGTCACATAAGAGAGAATGGGTCATAATTTTCCTCGTTTTTGTAACATTTTTTACTGGTACTCTGCTCCTTTTGGTCGTAGCGTGATGATATATAACCTATAGCCTTCCTCGATAAATGGGCTATCTAACACTGAAAGAATGTTTCAAATCGGATCAGTAGTTCCTGAGATAAGCGCGTTCAAACAAACAAACAAACTCTTCAGCTTTATTATATTAGTATAGATTTTGTATTATGTACTTTAAAAAAATGCATTAAATCTATTCCCAAACACAAAAATCCTCGTGTTATCGTAAACCGCATTACCTAACGCATCTGTATGCGGCGGCGCGTAACGTTACATCAACCATTGTCGGTGTGCGTTGACCTTAAACTTGAACGTGTGCGCTGTGCGTTATGCTTTAATTAACATGTGCTTGTGTTGGGAACTTTTTGTTTTAAGAAAGTTTTTTTTTACCTGTTTCGGTAGTGTATCCGACTGCTGATCATGAGGTCTTGTGGAGGTGTTGCTGGATTCCTGGATCGTGTAAAGTGCTGGTCTTTTCTAATTTATATTGAAATGCAACTTCGCTTGCGTCACCCGGCAAATTTTCCCCGTTTTTGTAGCATTTTTTACTGCTACTCTGCTCTTATTGGTCGTAGCGTGATAATATATAGCTTATAGCCTTTCTCGATAAATGGGCTATCTAACACTGAATGAATTTTTCAAATCGGACCAGTAGTTCCTGAGATTAGCGCGTTCAAACAAACAAACAAACTCTTCAGCTTTATAATATTAGTATAGATAATTAACATGTGCAGTTGTGAACTTTTGTTTTAAGAAAGTTTTTTTTAAACTATTCGGTTGCGTATCCGACTGCTGATCATGAGGTCTTGTGGTGTTGCTGGATTGCTGAATCGGGTAAAAAGCTGGTATTTTGTAATTTATATTGAAATGCAAATTCGCTTGCGTCACCCGGTAAATTTTCCCCGTTTTTGTAGTATTTTTTACTGCTTCTCTGCTCCTATTGGTCGTAGCGTGATAATATATAGCCTATAGCCTTCCTAGATAAATGGGCTATCTAACACTGAAATAATTTTTCAAATCGGACTAGTAGTTCCTGAGATAAGCGCGTTCAAACAAACAAACAAACAAACTCTTCAGCTTTATAATATTAGTATAGATTTCTTAATAGTAGCCTGGAGTTTTGTAAAATGCCCAATATATGGCATAGTATTGCATGGGAATAACATTGTTAATGGCGAAAAGCGGGGGTATTTCTTACGGCTAGACTATTGGCATTAACCGGGCACCGGCAAACTAATATGCGAGTAATTTATAAAAAGACCGATATAATTTTGTTCGATCTGGGAATTGAACCTGGGTCTACAAGAGTTAGCAGTCTGACAAATGTAAAAAAAAAATCATGAAAATCGAACTCAGGACCTCACGTCTAACGTCCTTTCATCATAATCAATCACAAAATATCCAATTTAGTAAACATCAATCAATAACTAATGCTTCTATCAATACAGTTATAAATTATTATTATCATAGACGCGGGTTTCCGCTACTAGTATTATTAATTATTATTTTTAATCATAATCAGCAATCCTTTGACATATGATTAAACAGTTTCACAAATCTTTAATGTAAAACTTGCTACTGATTGACTGTTATTGTGGTTTTAGATGTGTTAAAACAAGTAATAGTTGCAATAAAAATATTTCCACAGTCAATTTCGAGTTTTGTATGTAAATAATTGTTTCTGTGATGAGCACGAGTTTTTGTTTCAGGGCCTGGTTGTTAATTTATCTATATAAGAATGTATTTATCAGTCGCCTGGTTACCATAGTACATGCTCTGCTTAGTTAATAGTTTGGAATCAGATGATGTGTGAGCAGTCCAAAAATATAACATACTAATATTATAAACGAAAGTGGTCTGTCTGAACAACTTTTACAGCAAAACAATTTAATTATTTTTGAAGCAATTGAATGGAGACCGTTAAAGACATTTCTATCTAGTATTAAAATATATGTCGAGGATACCAATACGGTAAAAGAAATAGATTATCAAAAAACTAATTAGAATCCTTTAAGCTGTTTCTCACTTGCATTATTTTTTATAAAATTTGGTTTAGCCGGTCCCGAGATTGACACATACAAAATCACCGACTCATAATATTAAGTGATTATTATTTTTTATCAAACGAAATGCCATTTGATTGACATCCAATTAAAAATATAGCAAAACTCTACGAGATTGTATTAATATCTTTTAAACGATGGTTTGAAAAAAAGCTTGTATTAACGGTAAAACTTGATTGAAGAATTTTCAAATCTTATTTGATATGTCAAACGTGTTCGGTAGTGTATGCGACTGCCGCGCAGAGGTCTTTGGTTCGAATTCTGGGTCGCACCAAAAAGTCTTTTGTGAGTTTGTCTGTTCAGATTGTCTCAGATATTGCCCGGAATTAGGAAGTTGACGTTGTAGACCGCCGTGCTTTATAAAGCACGTAAAGCCGTCGGTCCTGCGCCTGACCTCTCACTGGTCGTGTCGGTTTAGCCGTCCCAACGGGCTATGGGACTTGAAAAATAGAGTGTATACCTGTGTATTGTGCACACACTTGGATACTATAAACAAAGTCTTGCACAGTTGTCTGGTTTCAATGAAACTGGCCGCCTTAGCCGAATCGGCCAGAAGGATATCATAATCAACAGTGTCAAAGTTGTTTAAACTGCCTAGATCTTCCATTACAGTTTTGGCTTACAATATCTATATGTCTGTTTACAGCATCCTAACTCGTAAACGAATAGACTTATTCAATACAATTTTTTTTCGTTCAAAACCTGACGCGTTTAAGATGGGTTTTATAAACATCCGTAGAATTTTTTCTTAGTTTTTGGCAATAAAAGAACTGAAATGTATTCTATATCATAATTAGGAAATCACGCACTTCACAGCGCATCCCAGTAAGCAATAAAACAGATTTGGCAGAAAACTCAGTGAATTAAATACACTTTTATTGGACAGTCTAAAATTGCATATAAAAAACACCGTACCTATAAATATCTAGTCAATAATCGCAGTGTTCAGACGATGACTTTTCAAAACATTAAGATGAAAGATAAAAAGTAGAAAATTAAAAAAGTTTCGAACTCAGTTCGTTACAGTCGTTACTAGTTATCAGATCAACGCAATCATGATAATGGTAGAAAAAACATTGGAAAATACATTTCGCATTGTTAAGTAACATCACGCTTGTACCTTATACAGGGTGTTCCAGAACTCAATGTCGAGCCGAAACGGGGAAACAGGATTGATTGTAAACATAATGAGAAAAATCAGAAAAAATATATCCTATGCAGTTTGAAAATTGTTGGTATTTAAGAGAAACCTAGAAATTTGGTCAAACTGTAAGCAGTTTTTGGTTATTGTGTTTTGGGACATCCTGTATGAATAGGGTATTAGCAGACACGCTGATACGATTGTGTGTAAAAAAATAATGTGTATGACCTTTTAGCTATGGTTTTGGGAGACCGCATATTAGCTAATTTTAGCATTGGCAGCTGGCGATAGGATTCGACTAGTCTATCTAGGATTCTAAACATTTGATTATTTTATTTCATATCGTCTGGGATTCATTCCTGAGTTTAGTCATTATGTTTTCATATTCTATAGCAGGTGTCTAATATTATAAGGTTTATCTTTAACTAAATACACATAAAATAAAACTTCGATAATGGGAGAATTTCTCATTTACCTACACTTCAAAGAAAACCACATTTCTCTCTTACGCGTGACGCTGAGTATTTAGTTTCGACAAAAAAAACCCAATCACACTAGCAATCAAAACGACAAAACCAACAAATCATTTCAAAATTTAAAAGCTCATCATCCGGAAAAAATATCAACAAAAATATGATTATCACATGATCACGATTTGGACAAAAATGTATAAAGTTTTGTTCCGTCCGCTCACGACTGTATGGCACGATTAGACCTATTGTGAGCAGCTAGATAATATTGCGTCTAACAGTACTCGATCGGTTGTAGACAAATAAGGAGCGGGGTACACGGCTATGAAGGGAGCGAGTGTGATTTTAATATTTTTTTTACTTTTACCGTGGATTAATCCTTCTAAAAAGAGGTTTTGATTATGGCCACACTATAAATCGATTTACAGATGAATAAAATATGAATATTACATGCCTAAAAATTGTCAAAGTGTGGACTGACGGCCTTACCCCTCCCTCGTCCGGTAGGAGACCCTTGCCCAGTGGTGGGATAGTAATGAGTTTAAAAAAAAGTGTACATTTTTATCGATGCCAAAGACGATCATACATGCATGCAATAATTATTGTTCCAAATTGTTACAGACACTTATTTGCTAAAACAGGTAAACGGCAAGTTACTTTTTTTCGTAAATAAAAACATGTATTTATCTTTCACAAAGGCATAACAAGACAATAAAGTTTAACTCAAAAGTACTACGAAAGTATTCAATCCAAAATTCAAGTTCACATTTTCAAGTTCACAGCCTTCTCACTGTACAAACCCGCTATTTTCAAGGCCCCATTCCCCGCAAACCTTCTGACAGGCCGCTGCAACAAGTTTCCCATGCTGTTTTAAAACTGGCTCTGTCCATACCTAATTTGGCACGGTACTTATGTCCCTTGATAATTATAAGAGTATTATGATGGGAATATTGATGGGCTAACGGGTTTGTTGTTTCTTTGATAACGTGCTAGGAATTATGTTTGTGACGACTTTTATTTATATAGATGGATGTAAAGTTTAATTCAACCAGATCCTTTCCATGGTTCAAATATTGGTCACCTCGCCGGAAAAATCATAGAACCATGAGTGGTGGGTTCGAATCCCACCAGGACAAATATTTGTGTGTTAAGCACGAGTATTTGTTCTGAGCCTGGTTGTTGATTTATCTATATAAGTATGTTTTAGAAGGATGTTTATCAGAAATTTGGTTGCCATAGTACAAGCTCTGCTTAGTTTGGAATCACATGATCGTTTGTGCGTTGTTCAATGATATTTATTTGTTTCAACGGGGATTTCAAACCAATACTCCCATGAGAAACCGTGAGGTCCTGAAGTGAGACTTTTACAAATATGCAAAACGTGAATAGAACTCGATAACTATAAGTCGAGCGAACAACAAAATATATACGTTTTGTCTGGGATTTGAACCTAAGACACTAAGCATGGGAGCAGAGTAGTGACTACAAACTTATAAACAACACACAAGTGACAAACAAATATTCGTTTCGTGTGGGAATCAAATTTAAGATTATAGACAACAGGCATAAAGCAAAGAAATTTTATTGAGAACCTAATTTTTTTAAGTCAGTTAAACTTAATATAGGGATGTATGCAACTATAAGTGGCGAATAAATCTAATTAATGACATGACAGTTCATTAATAAAACGACCAATTATAATTTTATTGCACCTAACCAGTACTTATGTATAAGAAAACGGGCTTATACACGGGTGACATTTAATGGAAATCGAACCTGTAATATTTTAATAAATTAAACTTTATTAGATACATCCCTTGCTGAAAGTTATTAATGTTGTAGTTAATACGGCAGGAAATCTTAAATATTAATTAATTTCAAGCTGGGAACTGAATGTAAGATTTCACATGTTATACCATAATTGAAGTTGTAAAAATTTTCTAGTATTTATTGGTCATTATTTAATTAGGGGACTGATTCAGTTAATAAGATAACTACTAATTAATCCAGTCCCCTGGGCTTTAATATTTGTAACTGTTTCTTAACAGTAAGCTTACTAAGCGGTCACCCACCTATAGAACGTCCGCGCTAAGGTTGCTTAACCCACTGATTGTTTTAGCGACGAATGCAACTATAGTCCAACCACTGAATACAGAGCCTCGTATGCAGGGTTCGCGGATTGCACAGGTAATCAAAATTCAAAATTTCAAACATCAGTGTCCCATAGACTTATATAGTGGACGGCCGGTTAGATAAAGCAATCCTATTTTGAAAATATATAAAATCATTAACTGTAATGTAGATAAATATTTCACGCAAAGGCTCTTTACAAAGTTGTCGGACTATAGCTATGAGCGACTCAGTCTAAATATATACTTCTTTTGTTATTGAAACTGTCTTTCTATTTCTCTAAGTACAGTTTATTCTATTTATATAAATAGGCTTGAAATACCTTTACGGAACAACAATTGATACAAAATAAAGTTTAATTAATAAGATATTAAGTTTTAAGTAGGTCTTTGTGAACTTAACGCAAGCGAATCTCATTGTTTTTATACCAAGTTATATTTACCATCGAAATTTTAAATACACACTCTTATCCCTATAGAAATAAAGTTCAAAATCGAACTACTTTTTACATACAAAAACTAATTTAATTGAGAAATTATATCGGGGTTTTTCACAAAGTTAATTTTGCAGTTCAAGCGACCTTATCTTTATAGATTTACGGTTCAAAATTATATGGCGTATTGTTGGTTTATTTTTGTTAGTTCGAATGAATGTTTTCGATGTGCTCCGCTTGGCTAACGAAAAAATTCACGGTGAGATGAATTATACGTTTTTATATTGAATGAGAATGTATTGGATTATTGTTTGATTCAATGTTTTCATACATTTATTGAAATTGGGTGTTAAAAAGTGTATTATTTTCTGTTTTCACATTTGTAGTTTCATTCATTCAGGTAAAATGCTGACACTTTTGTTATTAAATATAATAAAGAGTTAAATATAAAAATTCACTGGCAGTTCGGAATGCAGGCCAAACGAGAAGACCTGGCAAGAAACTCCTACTTTAGCAAAATAATTGAAACCACAGTCATTAGAAACAAGCAAATTGTTTTTTGTCGCGACCAGTGATAGTACAGGTGACTGAAGGAATCACAAGACAGAAAACCTTAGGAACAAAGACCCGAGATTCAAATCCACGACAACTATGGAACAGTATCTTTCATTGTACTGTACCACAGACTTTGGCATCCTTATTTTATCAATATTTTAAATGTAAATGTGTGTGTTTTTATTACCTGAAAATTGTTGAAACTAGTCCAGGGGATTGACGTTGGTTAATTTTAATCAAAAATCAAATCAAGCGGATCTTTGAGCTTAAGTTAGTTAAGAAAACCAAACAAAATCATGCAAAACTCTATACATAAATATTCTCATTTGCAAAACTAGTTTTAAAAATCATAGTACCTTCACCGCTTGCCTTGAAAAGGGACATATTTTATTTCTGCAGGAAGTCCCCATCATAGGCGTATTACCGTTACACTAGCGACATCTGTTATCGGCAATGTTAATTACCACTGGTTATTCTAGTTCTCTATGTTTCCGCTGAGAAGCGTCTTTACATAGATTTTATTTATGTATTTTGAATTTTAAATAAGATTTTTATGTGACTTTTCTATAATTGAATATGAAAATTAATGAAAATAGAGAATTGAAATTAATTGAATTACGTGTATGCATGACAACTGGTCCCAATCAATGACAATGAAAATGGATCAGAAAACGCATTGATTAAGAATTAAACCCAGTAGATGGCGGTGACATATAAATAAGTACCTATGTTTTAGTGTTAAATTTTAGCTCTTTCTTCACAAAAATAGGTATTGCTATTAATAATATAATTATATTATTATATTGCTGTGACTCTAAAGTAAAGGTTTTGTAGTCGAATCTCAGGTAGGGTAAAACTATTGTACTTCAATTATTCGAAATACAGAAGTAGAAGCTTTCATAAAATCAATAATAATTTTCAAAATTAAAAAATCCAAAATTTGGAATTTTAATTTTGAAAATTGTGTACTGTTCGCAAAAGTGACTATAAATTTTGCTGCTAACTGTACAGTTATCCGGTACATAACTGCTTCATGTAATATTTCAAAGCTTTAAGTTTGTGCGATACATCATAATAATTACTTTAAACTCGTAAACATATTTTAACGTAAATTATTGCGTAGTGCCACTATATATTATGTTTAAGTTGAAGGATATTTATACTTACATAAATACATACATACACACATCCATACATATGTATGAAATTTACCCACGTTTCGCCTGACACAATATTAGTTCCATGAAATAGGGGGCGTATATGGCAATAGGCTTTTGGCATTGGGTTCTTTCTTTATCAAATTCAGAGCTGAGAAATGTTTTTTTTATTGATGTCTTTCATAAAATATTCACAATAAACTGACAAGCAATATAATAATACTATTGTAATCATACAACTATAAGTCATTTTTAATTGTTATCTCTCCTTATCGCCTCTCTATAGCTTTAAGTTGGTCATCTATAGTATTTGCATGTACGATATATTTGAAATACAATTAATAATTCTGTTGATTTTCAAAATAAAGAAGCTGTTTTGAACTAGCTATCGACAGCTGCATACTGACGTTTTAAATTCAGAATGTTATATTCCAGTACCACCCGCAAATCTTACGTAAGACTCTTTACTAAGTTGTTGGACTATAACACTAAACTTCACTGCAATATAACATAGTAACACTATGTAAAACTCAGTGCTATTCACTTTGATATTGTACCGTTAAAGATATAAAACTATTTTACGAGTTAATGCATTTTGAAGGAGGAATTTGGTTAAAGCTTTAGTGAAGTTTTCCACCAGTAGTGCGATTCTCTACAGCCGATACTAAACGAATATCAAGATTTTGATAGTTAAAGTATACTTAAATAATTTCTACGGCTCTCGCTAGATGAGCTGATCAGATTTTCATTGAAAATTGATTGATAGCTAGTAGAAATCAAAATAAATTTAACTCATTAATGTCCCACTGCTGGGCATGGTTAGGTCTCGAGTCCACCACGCTGGTCAATTGCGGTTTGGGAACTTTGCATACCTTTAAGTCCTCAGTAAATATAGCTGAGGAAAATATTTTAAAGTTAAGACAATATAAGTAATTTATCGTCTAGATGAGAAAAGTAAGAGATATATATGATGAAGTATTTTAATTTAGTTTCATATTTTCGAATGTCTGATCTAGATGCTCAAGGCGTAAATTAATGGATATTTTCTATGCTACTCTTATTTTTGTTCTAGTTTAACTTTTAATTTCTTTGTTTTGTGATTTTGGAAGCTAGCGGACTACCACAACCCAGTTTTTATTACTCCATTACTGTCCCACTGCAGACTTTCAAGCTTCTGACTAATGTTTACGACAGTCAAAGATCTTTGAAAATGACAGCCGGGCCCCACAATTTAACGTGCCTTCCGAATTTATAAGATGGTCACCCATCCAAAGAACTAGCTTTTGCCCGTGACTTCGTTCGCGTGGTTTGTAACCTAGGACAGAATTTTCATACAAAATTTCATCCCCTATTTTATTCCCTTGCAGGTAGAATTGATCAAAAATCTTAGCTTCCTTTCTTAAATTTCAGCCCGATCCGTCTAGTGGTTTGGGCTGTGCGTTGATAGCTGATCACTATGTCAGTCACCCCCGGTTTCTGAGGTACATTTAACTCTAGTTTATCTATTCAATAGCGACAAAACTCATACAAAAAAAAACGCTATTGAATAGATAAACTACCGCTAAATGTACTCAGAAACCGAGGGTATGTCAGTCAGTCGCCTTAGAGTTATATATGTATACTAGCGGACCAGCCCGACTTTGTCCGGGTATATAGTATGTTGATCCCGTTCCCGTGGGATCTTGGATCCCGTTGTTCCCGTACCAACCTTGTACCAATTTTCTTATTGTGATAGTGAAACAACTGCACTAAATTGTCCAATTTAGTGTAGTTGTTTTAAAGTTATGCGCGCACATACATTTCTATGATTCATTTTAATTTATTTAGATATTTAGATGTCCCACCCTTCATCCCTGTCCACAAGGGCCGTACATTGTAGCAGCACGTGCTATTAAAGTGCGGACTGGTCCACACCGTTATATGACTCAAACTTGATGCTCGAGGATTTATAACGAGGTGATTACACTGCGGGCCGAGATGTGGGTGCAGTGAAGAGTTTTAAAATGTTGGATAAAGTAAAGTTTTATATGTTGTGGGTGCAGTGAAGAGATTTGTTAGTATTGTGAAAAGTTTATTTAAATGTTGTCTTAGGTATAGTTTTACATAAACTGTAAAAAAAAATCGCCAAGGGATAATAATAAGTTACAGTATGACTTGTGATTTCAATGAAGATCATTTTTAGAAGCAAGTGCCAAAATAAAATCTTTAGAAATTACGTCTAGTAGTCTTGTTTTATAGTAGGGAACAAACGCTTTATAAAGATAAATAAAATTTTGCATATGTATTACGATTCAGTCAGAAAATGAATATGAAGTATAATGTATAACGAGTAAAAATTGAGTTGCGTGATTGAGATTTTATAAAAAACAATAAAATTAAAAACTTCATTCAATAGTCTGTTAAAACTCTAATAAGTATGATATTAGAATACTAAACTACACTACACTATATTATTAAATAATCTACTCTCCAAGCAGTTACATAACCTTGCACAGTGCGCTGTATAACTTTGTCCCGACTTGTAAAGTGGCATGGCTTTTTGCAGCGCAGCGGGGTGAATGTCCTGCGCGCGCGGCCTAATGTAACGAAATTGTACATCATGTGGTTCGTTATTAGCATATTATTTTGACTGGTTTTAGGGAGATTTTAAATAAGGAGAATATCTTGCCTTATCGATAAGAGGAGGTGATATTATGATCTACTTTTTTAAGACACCACCGATATAGAAACCAATTAGTGCTTGACGCTAGTTCCAAATAATATTATTTGTGCTTGACATTAAGCTGATCTAGGTACCTATTTGGTACGGCCGTGAGACACATCCTCAACCATTTTATATTGTTGTTGTACTATGTATTTTTCTTGTGTGTGCTGGTTTTACTTCCTTTCTTTCTTATTTACTTTTAAGTCAATAATAAGACTTAATTTAATAAGATATACACAGATCATACCACTGATATCTTGCAAAAAGGTCAGATGCGTAGTATTCGTAAATGGTGGTCATGTATGACATGATGTATGGATGTGAATGAAGGAAAGGAAATTTGTAAGGATCTGACCAAGTGCCACTTGCCTTCCTTGGTCTCTGCCTACCCCTATAGGAAGAAGACGTGATTTTATATATAAATCGCCAATATAGGAATAGGTTCTGCTTACTTTTATACTTACACTATATTGTCAAGTTTGTATGTCTGCCTGTACACTTTGATGCTGAACCGATAGTCATTTAATTTAGCATCGGGTTAATTAAAGATCTTAGGATATCGAACAGACTGAATAATATACCAATAACCCGAAACAAAATATCAATATTTTTATCCCCAAATTTTTCTTTTTTGCAGCCCCCAATAAAGTTAAACTTCCGGCAATAAGACTATTAAAGAAACGTACAAAATATTTCGCACTGTACCGAACAAAATCATATAAAATTATACTGTGAAATTGTTAATTGTTCGTTCCAATAATCTTTTATACTCGTTACAAGAATTTGCGTACAAAAACTGTAGCACGTTTGAGATTTTTATGTCAGTCGTTAATTTCTATTATGCAATATTATGAAATAGGTATTGTATAAACGTTCAGTGAGCAACGACACGTGTTGAAGTTGTTAAAGGTTAGATACAGCCTTCAGCCTAGTGAAGGTGTTATCAATTCAGTATCAGCGCGATTCTCTACAGTCGGTACTGTCGAGTATCGAAAGTTTGACATTTAAAATGTACTTACTGTCAAAACAGTTCCTACGACGCCCATTAGAGGCGCTGATCAGATTTTCATACAAAATTGATCGATAGCTAGCCGGTTGTCGGTAGTCGATAGTAGTAGTGAATCGGGCTTACAGTATATATTATAAAACAAAGTGTCCTTTGACGTGGCTCAACGAAAGTTATTTTAATTGACAACAACCGGGACAAACGCGCGGAGACGCCCAGTTCAAATACCACTATGCGGTCACCCATCTATGAAATGACCGTGCCAAGAGTTGCTTAACCCAGAGATCGTTTGCCGACCGGTGAGCGCAACTGGCTATGGGCGCTATACTTTTGCATTTATAATATTATACGTATTATAGTTTCGTTACTATCAGACAGAAAACCGGAGGCTTCCTATTACAGTTTGAATAATGGTCAAGATAGCGTTGCCACCTTTTAGCGGGTATAAAATATTGGAAGCTCGCTTTCAGGCTATCGGGTTTGATTTCCAAGTGAATAATTAGTTCTAGTTGTTATAATTTATTTGTTATGGTCTGTATGCCTTTGTGTTTTGTATGCAACTGAAGATCACGAGGTCAAGGGTTTGATTCTTGAGTCGTGAAATGTTTTGCGTTTTGATTTTCAGTGCTTAATTTGGGTGTAATTATAACACTTAAAGGTAAAGGGTCATAAAAAGGATGTATGGATGTGAATGAAGCAAAAGAAGTTTGTAAGGATCGTACCAAGTGGCGTTCTTTGGTTACTGTTTATCTCTATAGGAAGGAGGTGTGATTTTATGTATGTCCGTGCAACGAATAAAGAGTTAGTTTTTAAACCTTGACTGTTAGGATTTCTGTCTAAATACTATAGTGTAGTATAGTGTAATGAACACTATAGTATATTGCTTATCAACTATTATAGATTTTTGATATTCTCGGTTACAAGTATGGTATATTTATTTCAAACAGAAATCTCAATTTATGTCAAAAACCAGCTTTTATATACATTATACTAGCTGATCCGGCAAACGTTGTTTTGCCATAAAAATTAAATAATAAAACATTGTCCAGCGGACAAAATTGTGAATCTAAACCATTCTCAGATCCCCTTGAACACACACAAAAAATTTCATCAAAATCGGTCCAGTCGTTTAAGAGAAGTTCAGTGACATACACACTTACAGAAGAATTATATATATAAAGATAATGCACCTGTTCAACTTGTTCTTTAATACATCAATAACAAATAACAGTTATCAATAACAGTCTAATATGTAACAAGTTATCAAAATGTACAGTTTACAGTTATTTTATATAAAAACACACTAACACGCTAGTTGTACGTCTGTATGTCCAATGTACATGTATAGACTAAAGTGCTTGCCTTGCTTTAATTTCTTCCTGGATAAACATGAAAGTGTGGTTTAAGTTGTAAGAGAAGTGATAAAAATTAGTAAACTTATGGCCTACCACTCAAACGACACTCAATTTTAAGGGATGCTCAAAATTATTGTCTCCTAGAGGACTGGTCCGACTTCGTCCGGGTAAAGTACAATTTTACCCCGTTGATTCCGTTTCCGTGGGAATGTTGATTCTAACAAACCTTATATCGAAAGATACGACCATATTAAAAACAGAATTATTCAATTTAATAAAGTTGTTCAAAAGTTATGGGCGTACATACAAAGTTTGTATTTTGTGTAATTTTGTATGAGAGGATTTATAAACTGTATTTATTATAACTATTCTAAATATACATTAAATCAGCAATTTAAAGCCGTACGCTTTGCCAATCTAGTGTAATTATATTATTAACTAAATAGTACATAAAATATAACTCTGATTAGATGGCGCCGATCAATTAAAAATCAATAAAATTATTATTTTAATTTTACACATTTTCCGTCAATTACAAATAAACGTTGTAATCAAATCCTCTTTTTGTAAAAGTTCTTGCAAATATCTTTGAACTCAAGTAATATATGAGATCATAGAACAATTATGTTTGAGAATTTGTCTTGGGTTTTTTATATAATCACGATTGAAGTATGTCTAATTGATTTGAGATCATAGATTTTGATGTGTTACAAATAATTTTGGCAGGTTTTCCTCAAAACTTGAAATATTTAAACAAGATTACATATAAGAAACAATATAAGTATCCAACTGATAGGTATAGAGATTTTTATTTTGGTGGTTTTCTTCTATTGATATAAGTATTTAGATCAAACTTTGTAATATGATGCAAGTTGAACCAAAATCTTTACAAATTGTATTTGAATATCTTTAAAGTTTTGAAATTAAAATGAATGTAATGTAATACAACTGGTGACATTACGTGGTCCCCACACTACAAGTCTGTATCGGGGGGTCCCATGACAGTGTTTATTATACAATTATATCTTCAGTACCATACATTTCATAATTACTTTCAAAGTTCTTACAGCGTGTAATTATTTTAATACGTTTCATAAACCGTATTCTAATATCTTTTTTAATGATTTATTTCGTTAAATACAATTAAGTTGTATATAATTACACTATAACACAAAATTTATTACAATAAAACTTAACTATAAGTAACTTTTAAAAACTAAACTAAACTAGAAATAATTTAAAAAAACGAAATATTTACATACTTACAATTATACAATATATTTACAATATAAAATATGGATACAAAAGGAGTGCGTCACGCGTCGTAGAATTTCTCCTCACCATCGTCGACTGGTAACGTACCCAGAATGCTGGCAGCATTGCCACGTTGGATGGCAATGCTAATTCTTTGACCAAAGTAAAGGCCAGCATTCTGGTCACGCGTAGCATCGACGAGACGCTTCGCAATCTCTCGGTAGAGACTACGAGCACTCGGGCCCCACGGTCCCAAGGTTTCAACCCCAAACGGCACAAATACGTAATTACCAATAATGTTACTATATTTGCGCCGCTTGAGGTTTTCTGCTGATGCGGCAGCAGCGCCCGCAACGCCCACCGTACCTGGAATATGGGAAGGCGCCAAGGTGTCGACACAGGTTGCATCCCAAACCAAGGGCCTGCCCATACTCCAAGGCAACAATGACATACCGTCCGGCCTCTTCCCATCGTCGCGCGCCAGCCCATTGGGTTCTAATAGAGCTGGAACACCCGCGGTGGCAAGAGACCGGCGAATTATGTCGTTTAGGTGGGCGTGACGCGGGAAACGACCCGCACTCTTATTACATGATAGACCATGGTGCCCGAGCTCGCCGACAGCTTCCCCGCAGTGACAACGATGCGGAGAAACACACGAGGCTCCTAAACGAAGACATGTGGCGATGCGGAACGTGGTATCATCGAGCATGGTACCTACGTTAAATGAAGGGAGAGCCTGAAGCCAAAGCCCCGATTCCCATTCCCCCACAGCCAGAAGGCGAGCACGCTCAGCAGAAGTGGAAGATGTTAATAAAATATTTTCCTTAATCAAACTGCTGAGCGGCGCGTCCCACTGTCTCTGAGAGAACAAGTTTCGAGGTAAATCCGTGTTTGGAGCGGCCATTTTCCAGGCGTTCATGGCATCGGTCTTACACGACACTTCAGAATTAACCAGTGTAGGAGCTAAAATTTTCCTGGTCAATTCTTCCGTGCCGTGGACCGAGGACAGGAACGCAGGCAAACTAACATCTGAAATTTTGCGGACGCCGAGGCCTCCTAAACGAATAGGCAAGGAAGCCTGAAGCCATGCACGGTCGTCCAAGGCCACATTGAGAATTTTGGTGAGTGTATTTCTAATGATATCATCAATTTTGAGAAGTGGAACCGAGATTTTCCAAAAAGGCGAAGCTCTAAGGGCATGTGTAAATTTTATTTTATTTTATCTTGAAAGAATATATATAGAATATAATAAAAAAGTCCTCTCAAAACAGTCCATTCGCTTGTCATCTGTACCACAGCAACCAGCACCACTTGCAATTGATTGAGACGAGTGCGCTGCGTTAATTTGATGCTCATTTAACGGAACCGGCCCTACAGCCTATCTTTAATTGCTACAAACTTACACTACACTTATACAACAACTTTATGGTTTAGTGCAAAATCGTGAGCTGACGTATAATGATAATAGTCTACAGGGTGTTTTAATAAGAGTGCTATTTTTTATTGCAGTTTCTTTTCCAGTAAATTGTGCTGATTAATGAAAAAAAAATTGTACTGTGAAAGTTCGTCACGAAAATAATATCAAAATTACGCCATAAGTGCTGCTTGCTTACTTTGCTGAATTTGAGGTCCAGATAGTGTGGTTAATGTATCTACAACAGCTTTTATTATACGCAGTATTAATGTTTACAAGAGATCTACTAAAGATCTGAAATTGAAGAATGCCTACCGTCGTCCTAGTTTCTACAAGTATGTTGAGTACCGCGACAAGTTGTAATTAATACGTTTAAATAATATCCTTTAATTAAATGGTTTTATTCTTCTGCCGATAATTTTGTCTTAATACATTTTTTTCCTCTAATCTTTTCATCTATAACTTTTTGATGTTTAATTTCTGATTACGGGTTTTCTCTTAGAATAAGAGAGGTAATGCTTCGAGTCCAACACACTGGGGACGTCTTTGTATTCATTTTGGTTTAATGTTGACACTTATAACATTCGTTGCAATTTATTTATTACCACCTTACACTAAATTACTAAATTTACCACTGGTTTAAAAAAGGGGCCTTATGAGAAGAGCAAGCAAAATACTTACGTCTACTTTTGTCAATCGCCAAATGATTAAAAATGTGGTAAGTACCTATAGATAATTGATACAATAGTTGATGTGAGGAGCAAAACTCTATAAAATTCTAAGGGATGCAAAGTTTTCTCACGATGTTTTCCTTCACTATCAAATAAAGAGTAGCCTATCTTTAATTGCTGCAAACTTACACTGCATTTCACAGGTTTATGTTTTACTGCAAAATCGTGCGGTGAAGTAACTTAGAACGATAACATCAAGTTATTAACGCTTATTCAAAATAACTCAGCAAATTGACTGCCTCTGTACCGCGGTCGGTAGTGTATCCGACCGATCTGATGATGAACCTAAGAACCGAGGTTCAATTCCCAAGTCTGGCAAAGTACTATTGTGCATTTCTAATTTATATTAGAATATTTTTTTATCGTAGCCTGGAGCTTGTTAACTTTCCCGGTATATGGCAATAGATTCGCCCCCTATTACACGGGGCTGATATTGTAAATCATCCAAAAAGTCTAAAAAAGCGCGAAGTTTAGATGTTTGACACTAAATCACACTAAATTATAGCATGCTTATTGTGTATCTCATTTAACAAATAGTGAACGATCATTTGATAGCGAATGCAGTACATTGCTGCTTTGGTTTAAGGAAAAAAATAATGTTCAGCATGTAGCGGATTTCAAATAGAAGTCAATTGAGATTAACAAATATAAAAGCACCCCTATGAGGGTATCATGTAGCGCAGTTGACATCCATTTCTATACTGTGCAATGTATTCTTCCTTAGATTATAGTCATTAACACGTTTCGTCAAAGCAGCCATGTACTGAATAGTGACGATAAATTCGACGTACACTAGTGATACATGAAAAGTCCACTGAACTGATTTCGATGCTTACACAAAAATACTACCTTAACACAATAGATATATTTTTAAACGAAGTCGCAGGCAGCAGCTAGTATCTCACATATCTCGATTTTAAAACTAGCACCTTGATTTGAACCCAAGACCTCGAGACATAGTCCAAAGACTATTAGCCATCAAAACTTGACATTCGACCTCTTCACGTAGTATAGTAAGTAACGGGACTATAAGTTTAGACTAGTCGTTAGTCGTTGGCGTTATAAGTGCCTGTATGGACGACTTGAGGTGTAATAATAGTCTGTCTGTCTGTTGGATGTAATAGAACAGGTTTAATTATAGATGTATAGAATATATTTTATATAGGGTCTAGGAATTTTTTGGGGTTTTTAAACGGACGGATTTATTCTTTTATAATTAGAAAATAGATTTTTCACCTTTTAGCGAATTTTTTCATCTTTTTTCTAGATGTTCTGTTGTCTTTTTCTTTTAAAAAAGACAACTCCCGCACTAAAAATTGCTTTTGTGTTGGGGGGGGATTTTTACAAACAACGGACGCAAAGTACAACCAGACCCAAAACATTTATTTGTGGATCGCACAAATAGTTGTCTCGTGTAGGAATTGAACCCACAGCCTCCCGAAGCAATAGTAGCAGCGTTGCGGCCTAAACTACTGTGCCACCGAGGCAGTCAGCTTCGTCTTCCTCGCGTGTTTTTTTTACATGGGACTTAGTAAAATTATAAAGAGATAAAAATCTAAACGTTTAATATTTACCTTACAAACAAGTCCAATATAATTGACTTTTCTTCCGTCGACTTAAAAATCTGAAACAAAAACAATTCATTATTTTACTATGTACCTCAAAAAAGATATTTCATATTAGCGGATGCCTACGTCATAAGATCTACGTGCATGCCACATGTCAATCTGTAAATTCTCTACTCCTATCGACTACCGACAACCAGCCTGTCTTCGAGAAATTTTGTAGTACATTCTAAATATAAAGCGTCGATAGCTAGCCGGTTGTCGGTAATCGATAGTGGTAGGAAATTGAGGTACTGATCCATTCAGCGGTTTAGGCTTTGCATTGATAGACCACTATGTCGGTCAGATTTTAGATAACAAAAGAAAAGTGTGATAGCCATGGAATCTCCTACTATTACTAACAGAAAAACCTATTAATAAAAATAACATCGCATCTCAAATATACTGAGAATCGAAGTCAAATTACGCGGACGAAGTCGTAAGGCGAAACCAGTCCTACTTACATATTAAATTATTATATTCTACTAATATTATAAATGCGAAAGTTTGTGAGAATGTATGGATGTTTGTTACTCTTTCACGCAAATACTACTGAACCGATTACGATGAAATTTGGTACATAGGTAGCTGAAGACCCAGAATAACACATAGGCTATCTTATCTTGGAGCTTTTTATCCCGGAGTTCCCAAGGAATCGGGATTTACACGGGAAAGGTTTCTACATGGACGAAGTCGCGGGCGGCCTCTAGTTTATATTAAAGACTGCTACTAGTACTATAATATCGTGATCTTACACATTATGTATGTATGTTTGTGCGCGGTATGTAGGGTGCACGCATGATCGCTCAATCATTTATCCGTTACAAGGTATTACAAGGGTAATTACACCTATTGTAACGTTTAAGTACATGGTTTTACTTATGTAGATTAGTGCTGATAGGTTAAGCAATGCAGTAGAAGTTAATGATTGGATGGATGATCATGAACTATCGGGTACGATTCCTAGGTCGGGCAAAGTGAATTTGGTTTTATATAACCTGTATTCTAAATGTTTCTTAATAGTAGCCCGGTGTATAGCAATAGGGGGTGACTATTGCATAGGCCTTGTAAGCCACGAATGAAGATTTTTCTTCGTAAAAAATATTCCTCTGTCTGTCGCAACCTTCATCTGCAATAGATGGACACAGGCCAATGAAGATGATGATGATTACATGGGACCAAGGGAGTCAAGCGACACCCTTAGGTTATAGGGTGAAGGACGTGATATTAAGTATTATGTATTTAATCTATGTATATGTTTATCTTTAAAAGTACCGATTGTTCTGAAAAATGTTTTTGCACACTAACAATTTTTTGTGATAAGAGGACCCACGATAACAGGATAGCAAGTAAAGTAAAGTTTATTTAAATATATTATTGTAATTGTTTGTTTTGAATTTTTTTCCGAATTATGTAGATTTTTTTAAATCACTGCTTAAAGCAAATCGCGTTAAGTGTTCGGACTATTACATTTATTTAATGTTGAAAAATGTGTAGTTTATCATTTCACTCTATCACTATTTATTATAAATATATTTTATGAATATATAAACTTTATCATAAAACTAACAAGACAGGTTATAAAACAAAGTTTCAGATTACATTCTCATAGTGAAACTTATTACGACAGAACCAAAGTAATGTCACAATATATTTTAATATTTTACTACTAATAAATAATGTTTTAAAAGTTTATAAAGATCTTTGTGATTATATTTATTTTGATTAAGTAATTTCATAACTTTTGGATAACTATTAGATAGCTTATCAAATGGAATTTCGACAGTTGTGTTCATACATTTTCTATCACTTAATCTAAAATCTTATGTAATCTTAACTTATCTGGAACGAATTCCTAATTTGTGAAAATGGCCCTAAGCTTTTACAGTCCCACAGCTATTTAAGGGTCTCTGATCTCAGAAATGAAAAGTGTAAATTTTTGAGTGTTACTTCATAATTGTCAAACTAAAATCAGAATAGCAAGATTTTTCTAAAGCATAAATTATAATTAAAAAGAAAATAAAATACTGTCTTTGATAAACTAAAGAGCTATCGTATGGATTTCAATCCGATATAGAACCTAATGATTCAGAATTTTTCCAACAATGTCTGCCGGGTACGCTAGTAAATACAACATAAATAAAACGTTAACTTTACACAACCTAAAACCCTAAAACTTGTATATTCGTGTAACCAATCACTTCATCCTCAAAGCACAGTTCACACAAAAGCCATACATTAAACCCTACAGCACAAAACCTTGACAAAAACTAAGAACTTAACATAAATAACATTAGCCACAAACTCCATACAAAAGACATCAACGCGCGCCATACAAAATTATCTGCATTCATCTCGGTACGCTTGCTAAGATATTGCTTGGCTGTTAAGAGTGAACATACATCAAGGTATCACAATCGCATAGGTAAAGACGACTCGACCTTTCGCCTACATATCGGTCACTGTCTCATTAACGGGACGCTATGTGTGGCTCAAGGTGAGAGATGTAGCGATTTTAATATGTGTTTTGTGTTATTTTGAATAATGTTGCTGGATTATTAATATAGAAACTGTAAGTATCGTGTGTAAATAGACATAATTGTTGAGTTAAAATAGTGTTTGATAACGATGAAATACCAGTCAAATAATTTTACAGTAAAATGAAAGTTATGAACTGTGTCTTTTATTTAAGCAGTAGTAAATAACTAATATTTCTTACAAAAAATTGCTTAAGTCTAACATGAATATCACGCATGATTAGTAAAATAAGGGAAATTAATGATTTAGTGGTCAAGCCATCTACTTACTTTGTAAATTCACAACATTATTAAAAAACTGTGCCAATTTTTTTGCCCCGCTATCGCTATATCTTTAAAAATCGCTGCCTCCTATAACTTGTATCTCCAGGGTGTTAGTTCAAAGGCCTGGTCAAGTGTCTGTATTTATGTAACGTCAACGATTACGAAACTATGTCGGCACTCGTTACAATAACTCGCCCTTGAATGACAGACAAACGGTATTAATAATAATCCTGGATGTAGCTAACAGGGCTAATAAGCGGTGCCGGGTTGTGACATGTGTTTTTTACCCGACTGATTAAGAGAGTATGTTTTCTTTCTATTTCTAGTTGAGTATCACAGATTCTAACTTCTAGGTTTACTACTTATATAAATAAATTATCTGATGAATAAATGAAACTTTTTCTTTTGTGATTTCCGCTATCGCTACCTCTTATAAAATCGATGCCTCCTGTAACTTGTGCCTCCAGGGTGTTAGTTCAAAGGCCTGGTCAAGTGTCTGTATTTATGTAACGTCAACGATTACGAAACTATGTCGGCACTCGTTACAATAACTCGCCCTTGAATGACAGACAAACGGTATTAATAATAATCCTGGATGTAGCTATGAGGGTTAATAAGCGGTGCCGGGTTGTGTCATGTGTTTTTTACCCGACTGACTAAGAGATTATGTTTTCTTTCTATTTCTAGTTGAGTAACACAGATTCTTACTTCTAGATTAACTACTTACATAAGAAAATTATCTGATGAATAAATGAAATATTTTATTCTGTGCTTTCCGCTATCGCTACCTCTTATAAAATTGCTACCTCCTATAACTTGAATCTCCAGGGTGTTAGTTCAAAGGCCTGGTCAAGTGTCTGTATTTATGTAACGTCAACGATTACGAAACTATGTCGGCACTCGTTACAATAACTCGCCCTTGAATGACAGACAAACGGTATTAATAATAATCCTCGATGTAGCTAAGACGGTTAATAAGCGGTGCCGGGTTGTGACATGAGTTTTTTACCCGACTGATTAAGTGAGTATGTTTTCTTTACATTTATAGTTGAGTTACACAGATTCTAACTTCTAGGTTTACTACTTATATAAATAAATTATCTGATGAATAAATGAAACTTTTTCTTTTGTGATTGCCGCTATCGCTACCTCTTATAAACTCGCTGCCTCCTATAACTTGTGTCTCTAGGGTGTTAGTTCAAAGGCCTGGTCAAGTGTCTGTATTTATGTAACGTCAACGATTACGAAACTATGTCGGCACTCGTTACAATAACTCGCCCTTGAATGACAGACAAACGGTATTAATAATAATCCTGGATGTAGCTCACAGGGTTAATAAGCGGTGCCGGGTTGTGACATGTGTTTTTTACCCGACTGACTAAGATAGTTTGTTTTCTTTCTAATTCTAGTTGAGTAACACAGATTCTTACTTCTAGATTAACTACTTACATAAGAAAATTATCTGATGAATAAATGATTTTTTGTTGTTCTTCCCGCTATCGCTACCTCTTATAATAAAATCGCTACCTCCTATAACTTGTACCTCCAGGGTGTTAGTTCAAAGGCCTGGTCAAGTGTCTGTATTTATGTAACGTCAACGATTACGAAACTATGTCGGCACTCGTTACAATAACTCGCCCTTGAATGACAGACAAACGGTATTAATAATAATCCTGGATGTAGCTCACAGGGTTAATAAGCGGTGCCGGGTTGTGACATGTGTTTTTTACCCGACTGACTAAGATAGTTTGTTTTCTTTCTAATTCTAGTTGAGTAACACAGATTCTTACTTCTAGATTAACTACTTACATAAGAAAATTATCTGATGAATAAATGATTTTTTGTTGTTCTTCCCGCTATCGCTACCTCTTTTGATAAAATCGTTGCCTCCTATAACTTGTATCTCCAGGGTGTTAGTTCAAAGGCCTGGTCAAGTGTCTGTATTTATGTAACGTCAACGATTACGAAACTATGTCGGCACTCGTTACAATAACTCGCCCTTGAATGACAGACAAACGGTATTAATAATAATCCTGGATGTAGCTAACAGGGTTAATAAGCGGTGCCGGGTTGTGACATGTGTTTTTTACCCGACTGACTAAGATAGTATGTTTTCTTTCTATTTATAGCTGACCTACACGGATTCTTACGACAGTTTATATTATAGAAACATGGTTATACTAAAGATAGGCAAAGATGTATTAAATACATTCAGGTTTTGATAGATACAGTAATAATATAGTTCTATGTAATAGAGTGCGAGTCCACTGACACATCAGACACATTACCAAATACTGAAAAATACTTATAGGATTGCTTAAAATCCGTAATAAGTTTAATGAGAGTTTAAAAATTAAATAAAAAAAAAAAATTATGATTGAACTTATTTTTCTTGAACCCATTCATCACATTAACTTCAGTATTTAATCACTAAAAGAAAACTAAAATTTCATTAAAATCCATATTCAAGCTTTTTGTTGTAAACGTATAGCAATATTTCTTTTATGTCCTCCATTTAAAAAACCTATAACAATTTCCCAATCGCCCTTTAAATCTCTATCATAGTAAATTTCAACATCAATGTCAAGCAAAGCCGCGGGTGGCGCATAGTCAATAGAGACCATTGTACAAAAACGTATACGCGTTAGCGCATTGCGCAAATATCTCGTTATTGACGGAGTGACAATTGATTTGTAGGACGGTGATACACGCGCGTGAATTGTTTGGTTTGACGAATGTTCGGTAGTGTAACATTATATAGAGAGTCCCGAGAGAGCTGTCTTTAAATATTTATTGATAGGAACAATTATACGATAGAGTATACAACTTAGGATGTAGCCACATTCACGATAGAAAAAAATATCATCAAATTTGCAATGGGCACCCGTTTTAAGACATATTTTTTTTTATGTTAAATGAATTTATGTATGCTATCAAAGCGTGAAATTTAAAATTTGTGTCACTCAGCAGGCATGAGTTTCACTCGGTATATCTAAAGCTTAATCAAAAATCTTTAGGACGATACTCTGTTATCGACCGGCCTCATGGTTAAACTCTCGAATAATTTCGAGGGAGACTAATTTTACCACTAGATGAACCTTTTAATATTTAAATTTTTTTTTCAAATATTTAATTGTCAACCATACATTAGTTTTTATTGGAATTCAAACCCACAACATCTAACCTAACGTTATCAACAAGATGACCATTTGAATCACACAACATTAGTTAGCAGTGACGTCGTATTGACCCCACAGTTACCAGTTGCATTCTCAACGGTAAACGGTCAGCGATCGATAACACGGTGTGAACTTTAGTGCTGGTTAGTGAGGACCGCGGCTGATTTTAGGGAAACCAAGATATATTATAAGTTTAACTTTATTTATTTTGTAATCTCGATAATTCTCATTTGAAATATTTATTTGCATTGTTATACACGTAACAACTAAAATAATAATTTTGAAAAGACTGGTTCTCATTCATGCTTTTCGCGTTAAACTTTATGTTACGAAAGCTTTGTGTTAGTTTTAGTTACTTTAGTTGCTTTAGTTACTTTATGTTAGTTAAAGCATAAAAAAATCGACTCCTAAGAGGCTACGTCAAAATGAAATTTTCTTTGCCCAGTTAGCTAGTTATTATTACAAAGTCATTAATTTAAAACATGATCAAAGGTTTTTATATTGATACTTATCTCAATGCTAAATAATATAGTACTAATTACTTCTCTAAATTATTAATTAAAACGAAAAAAAATACCCAACCAAATTATCAGTTTAATGCTTATTCACTAACGAACATAGCTCGAAGCTAAAATGTCAAGCATCGCACGTCAGTCACCGGCGTTACTCAACAATCATTGTTACGGGAGGACAATTGAAATGCCAGCGTATAAGATATGTGACGTTATGTGCGAGCATTGTGTCTTATTGTGAAGGAAGGACATCCGATTACCTCCGGGGTTGTAGCATTTTTTGCGAGTATAAATAAATATTTTGGAAAATCTTACTATGGATCATTTGAGAGATCACTAGAGCTTGTATAATTGTAAAGACAACTGGTAAGAACTATAATGATTTATGTATAGAGTGGAAAAAAAAAACCGGAGTTTTCAAAAGCAGAAGAAATCAGTGTCTTTTGCATAGACACGTAACATTTCATGATCAAGTGAGATTATTGAAGATAATTTAATGCACTTTTAGCAAAAACATGCTCTTATTACAGTAAATAGCCATAAGGTGACCTTGAAACGGTAATTTAACTCACTACGGCGTATAAATTACATGCTTTCTAAGATATGTGACGTTATGTGTGAGCATTGTGTCTTACTGTGAAGGAAGGACATCCGATTACCTCCGCGGTTGTAGGATTTTTTGCGAGCATTCATAAATTAAAATCTTTGGGTATTATTTTCAGTTAAAAGCTTAGGCTTAGACAGGCTGATTGAGACGACATCAAATATTAAAGACTAGCTGACCCGTGCAACTTCGCTTGCGTCACATAAGAGAGAATGGGTGAAATTTTCTCCCGTTTTTGTTACATTTGTCGTAGCGTAATGATATACATATAGCCTATAGCCTTCCTCGATAAATCGACTATCTAACACTGAAAGATTTTTTCAATCGAACCAGTAGTTCCGGAGATTAGCGCGTTCAAACAAACAAACAAACAAACTCTTCAGCTTTATGATATTACTAGCTGACCCGCGCAACTTCGCTTGCGTCACGTAAGAGAGAATGGGTCAAAATTTTCCCCGTTTTTGTAACATTTTTTACTGGTACTCTGCTCCTTTTGGTCGTAGCGTGATGATATATAGCCTATAACCTTCCTCGATAAATGGGCTATCTAACACTGAAAGATTTTTTCAAATCGGATCAGTAGTTCCTGAGATTAGCGCGTTCAAACAAACAAACAAACAAACAAACAATCAAACAAACAAACTCTTCAGCTTTATTATATTAGTATAGATAATATAGATATCTCAACTTACTGCAGAAAACCGTGTACTTATTCATTTGCATAAAATCTTATGCAACGATAGACCAAAGAATCGAACTACCTATAATTTTCAATTTGTCAAGTAGATTAAGATATGCATTATAAAATAGTCTACTTTTATTTTCAATAATCACTTAATTTCACCAAATTTGCACACGAGTAAAACCGTGTGATTTAGCTTGTACTTTTATGTAGAGTTTGTAACTGTACATACAAAGTAAATATATAGATAAATATATTTTTTTCTTACAAAAGGTGAATCGTATTATACGAATAAATCAAGGACTTTCTACTTATTCATATACTGAGAAGTTCAGTTGATGCAATATTCTCTATGATAGTGTTCATAGTAAATATTTGTATGCTTGTTTAACATATTCTTGAGTTTTGAGGTCGACTTGAGTAGTAAGAAATTTTATTATTCGCATTATAGATGACGTACTCGTATGTCTTGCTGTCTCAGGTCACCACGCCGTTACCATTGCGTTGGGAGGTCATGGGTTCGATTCCCACACGGGGCAATTCTTTGTGTAATCCACAAATACTTCTTTCGGGTCTGGTTGTGCACTGTGTCCGCTGTTTGCATGTTTGTTAAAAGTCCCCGCGACACAAAAGCAATTCTTAGTGCGGGAAATGTTCTTTCAAAAGAAAAAGAAAGAATATGTGACGGTTTGAAGTGTGTATTATTATTGAGGTAAACATGAGTTTTTTGGCAATCCAACAACTCATCAACAGCCTTGCCTTTCTTCCAACTATGTTGGAGTCGGCTTTCAGTCTCACCGGATGCTGCTGGATACCAGTATCATGGAACTACTGCCTATCTGACCTCCATAACCCAGTTACCTAAGTTACACGATATTTCTCGGTAAGACTGCTTGTCAGACTTTCGAGTTCCTGGCTTCGGGTAACGACTGTCAAAGATTTTTGATAATCACAGCCAGGACCCACAATTTAACGTGCCTTTAGAAACAAGGAGAAACTCGAAAAGTATCCTCTTTGCTTATAGGATTGACAAATATTATAATAAAAATTAGAAAAGCCTAGTAGTATGTTTGACCCGAGAATCAAACGGCACTAGCACCTAGACCACAGAGGTATATGTTTTATCTATTTAATGTTTTACACTTATAATAAATGTTTCCTCCATTACAAAACTATCAGAACGACATCCCAAAAAGCTTGTATATCTAGAAATTCGAAATTTATTGTTTCTGAGATGCGGAAGACGAAATAAACATATCAATGGTTTGATAAAACGATAGATTTACGTCTCTTGTGGCGTGTAGTGCTAAATCAGTGGGTAGCGGGTTTGATTCCGGGCCCCCAGCCCACGTTGAAATTATGCGCTTTGTGCAATAGTGAAATTGTGGTTTGTTTTTGTAGCATCGCGCTATTGTTGGGTAGGCAGAGCTTGTGGATTATGAATCATTGAACAGTGATCTAAAATGTATTGTATTAAAAAACGTTATATTATATTCGTTGCAGAAAAACAAAGTTAAATTATCTCAAGTAAGTAAGTTTGATTACAAACGGTGTCTTGTACAAAGAAGAGATTGTTCGTTTATCTAGTGGCGTAAATCTCGAAAACTACCAGCCGATTAGAAATAGGTACTATTTTACTAACGTACAGCTAAATTACATCAAGTGTCTTGTGCTACATGACAAAATATAATGCTTAAATATTTACCTTCTTTTAGTTAGCTGGTAGTTCAACCTCAAAATGATCACACACAAAAATGAATAATATGGCCTAGAAACTACTCTAAGCAGTTCAATTTTTTCCTCAACTTCAGGTCAATAAACGGTCAATTTTAGTCACAAGTATTCTCTGAATGACTAACTACATTCTTTGCAAAAACCGCGAAACACATAATACATAATAATATGTAAATAAAGAATACGATTTATACAAGATGGTGATCACGTATTACATTATGGTAATTAGGGAAACTATTAACATTAGGTCGGGGAAAAAGTCTTTTCGCATTATAGTATGTATGAACTTGTAATAAAATCTCTTTGGCTTCAAGAATCACAAATGAGTACACGGTTCATTAGGTTTCTTTCAGTGAGCTTTTGAGGAACCCAAATATCGAGCTTTTTTGTGTAGAGAAAAGATTTTATTACAAGTTCATACATACTTTAATGCGAAGAGACTTTTCCCCGACCTAATATAAAGATTTTTTTTATGGGAAAACCAACGAAGTATATAAAAAAGTAACATATTCTTTTATTGTACCTGTACCTAGTCTAAAATGTAGTGTATGCGACTGTTAATCAATAGGTTTGATCCCTGATCTGGGAAAACGTTATTTTTTTATTGTCATATTTGTTATAATTTCGTTTATAGCAATAAGCTTGACACTTATTTCATGAAACCTGCAAAAACTGAACCTTTAGTTCGGGGTAGTTTCAGTGTGGCATCTCAACCACCGGGCCATGTAAGCACTTACATAGTTATAAGTACCAAAACCGAAATTCCCAAATTGTAATTTGTTAAGAGAAAATCGCGGATACCGTAAGACATATTTCATACGCAA
The DNA here is from genome assembly GCF_050436995.1 of Anticarsia gemmatalis. Taxonomy (NCBI): domain Eukaryota; kingdom Metazoa; phylum Arthropoda; class Insecta; order Lepidoptera; family Erebidae; genus Anticarsia; species Anticarsia gemmatalis. Next base: position 1,634,662 of record NC_134767.1, on the reverse strand, counting down.
ACAGACTCGCATGATAAACCTAGCCAATTTAACATCCTACCTACAGATCTAAGTTAGTACTATCTACGAAAGGTCATATTTGACCCCAGTGACCTTACAATTGGTACCTCCGGCGATTGTCGTTTACTACACTATGTGCCGTTACCCCCTACGGCGGTATTATTTCCGCGAGGTGCCGGTTCGACTCCGGTTAGATGTAAAATTATGTGGATGAGTCGTGTGTCATTTATGTATGAAATGATGATTAGAGGTTTTATGATGTGTTTAGTGTAATACACTGCCGCGAGTGTCCCAGGTTCGATTTTAGTTGTTAGAAATGGTATGTATTAGTTGTAATGGTGTACAGTGTGAAGATGTTTGTATACAAAAATCTTGATTTATAAGATAAATAAGCTTAACAAAAGTTTTCTCTTTAGATAGCATAGATATAATTTTCAGTACTTTTTCGGTTTCAGTATATTTTCAAAATGACAGTAAGTATCTCTTTCAGTTTTTGTGTGTTTGTCACTTAGCAATACGTGTGAACTTAAACCATGTATTATATAGGAAATGGCAATTAAATTATGTTAATGAAATATAAAATATTCATCTAAATATACAAAAGTACGTGATAAAATTTTATACCTTCCGAATTTTTGTCTTTACTAAAATTTTGCATGAATTAAATAATTTCATTAAAACATTGAATTCATAAAAAAATATGTATTTAAAAATATGCTTGTTCCCGATTTTATGTTCCAAATTCCAAACCTATAATGAGACTCCTGGAAAAAAGCAATTCACCCATCCAAATCTACACCTTAACACCGTAGCTCAACTTAAGCACTTCACGATAGCACTCAGCAATTTGCATACATATCACACTTAACGGTGCTCTATCGATTCCAGGAGCTATCGGTAAATACCAATATGGTGACCATTATTTCGCTTCGTGGTACTGTTGGTTTGTCCTATTTCACGTCGAAATGGCTAAGCCGATTTGGATTAAATTTGGTTAGGTGATAAATTAGATCCGGGAAAAGACGCAGTACGCTCAGTTAGACTGGTTGTCAGCCTTGTAAGCTTCTGATTAGTGTTAAAGATTCTCAAAGATCTTTGAAAATTTTGGACCCAAAATTTAATATACCTTCCGAAACGCGAAGGAATTCGATATGTATAATATTGGCACCCATTTATGACCAACCTCAGCAAGCGTAGCGAGATCGATCCGATAGCGAGATCGCTGTTGCTATTTAGACACAAGCTCTTCTCGCCAGGACCTCCCTTACACGAGCAGTAGTTTAGGTCGCCACGCCGCAATCGTCGAGAGGTCGTGGGTTGGATTCCAATTTTTCCAAACGGAAAAATTGTTTATGCGGTCCAATAATAATTATTTCATTTCATTTATCCAATAATACATAATTATATTCTCCAGGATTATGGAATATCAAGTGTCACCTCAAACCCAATGAATCTGAAATAAACATCGCTTCAGTTCGCGTGTATTTGACGTCAATATATCAAGTTTGACAGCGCCATTTGTATCGTGAGCCACGCAGCAAATGAGGCCGTTGTTGCCGGATATTGAGCTATATTAACATAGCATCACGCTTAACACATCAAGGGGATGGTAGTTACGTTTATTAGAGGAGTTATTGCTGTAGTACATTTCATGGTATGTGATGTAATGGTTAACGTAGTGACATAACTACCAATGGGCAAAGTGGCAGAAAAACCAAAGTAACTAATTTTATTTATTTGTTTTCAGAAAAAATGGTAGTTCAAAAATATGGTTAACAAAGTCAAAAGATATTAGGTAGGTGAAGGTAGTTACATATTTTTTCATTAAAAGCTGACATCTATGTACATTATATTACAGAATTCCTAACCAAATCAAAAATGTGTGATCTAATGGTAGTTATTTATGATCATATGAAAGTTTCATGTCGCAATGTTACTCCTCTAAACCGGCTTAGTCTATATTGATTAGAAGACTGAAAATTGGGCGAATGCATTATTTTCAAAACCTAGACGAAAAGGTGTTGTTACTACAGTAACAGTGTTTTTGTTAAATTTTGGCAATAAATCAATTACGGCATTTCCTCAGAAATAGAACCCTAGGCTCCACAATTGGTTATCTTATTTACTTCCGTACCATAAAGACATTTTCCTGTTATACATAACACATAATTATCACATAGATATTATTCAAACAACATAATAAAAATAAGTTTTTGACCCCAAACCATTATACGCATGATACATAATAATATACTAAAAATTTAAAACTTATTTGTTTGTTTGAACGCGCTAATCTCAGGAACTACTGGTTCTATTTGAAGATATATTTGTGTTGAATAGTCCATTTATTTGGGAAGGCTTATTATATAACATATAAATAGCCGAGTGATAGCCGTGTGGTATAAGTTGGATCTTCCAAGCAAGTGGTCGACGGTTCAAAACCGATGCAAAACTATTATAATATTTTTTTTCACTGTTACCAATTGTTCTAATGGTGAAGGAAAACATCGTGATGAAAGCTTACCCAAAAGTTGTTTAATACATTTCTAAACGGCATGCAAAGTCCCCAACCTGCACATGGCCAGCGTGGTAGACCCATCGCCTAACCCGTTTTTTGCACGGGAGAAGACCCTTGCCCAGCAGTGGGGCAAAATTACTAATAAGAGTTGAGCAACAATAAAATCTTAAGTCCACACGGACAAAGTCGCGGGCGAAAGAGAGTAATGATTTAAATATGAATGTTTATTATTATCTATATGCCTACCAGTTTATTTACATAATTATATGTTTTTATTATGTAAAATGTTCTAGTTGAATACAAATTGAGATATTTGTGAGGATTGTTTTGCCGACAAAAGGAGACGGAAGTTATGTATTAATGAATAATTAATTTATATTAATGTTTGTCGTGTGTAAGAAAATTGGTAGATGAAAATTATAGTGCAGTAGTTAGAACGGTCGGCACTGTAGTGTTGTAGTAAAATGTGTCGTGAATTCAATTTAGACGACCGGTAAACAATCTGTGGGTTAAGCAACCGTTGGCGCGGTCATTCCATAGACGGGTGACCGCACAGTGGTATTCGAGCTGGGTATCGTGCGTCAAAGGCCTTCGGGCGGCTTGAACAACTTTGACACTAGGTTGACAACTAACCATACGACAAACAAAACTGATATCTGGTTTTTATCTGATTGTACATAAAATATGTATATTGTGTTGTATATCAAGATATTGTAAATGCAAATTCTGTCTGTCTGTCTTCGGCTACGGCTGAACTGATTTATATGAAATGTTGTGGATACATAGTTCGAGACTCGAGGAAAATATTGCGTATTGCTAGTTTAAATTAAACGTATTACAAAACTATGCATAATGTCATCTTTTCAAAATATACTAAAGCTGTGACTATTTTTCAATATAATAAAAAACCCATTAATATATCATTTAGTGAATCGTTTATCGATTTTAAAGCAATTATCTATTGTCCTTTCAGAGATAATAAAAAATATTATATGACCTTCAAAATTGAATGGGGCAAGGTCGTTTCACAGAAATAAGACTATTGTATGGATTTCTGCGTTGAATTTTGTAAGGTTCAGTTAGGTTAAGGGGACTTTTACAAACATACAAACAACGGATACAAAGTACGACCAGACCTGAAACAACTATTGTGGATTGCACAAATAATTGTCGCATGTAGGAATCGAACCCACGACCACCCGACGCTGGTAGCGGCGTGACGATCTAAACTACTGCGGCACGGAGGCAGTCAAAGAAAATCCTAACTTTTATTAATCGTATGATTAGTGGCCAATCGGCCTCTCTGGTGCGGCCGATTGTGTATGAGGTCTTAGGTTCGAAACCTGGATCGGGCAAATGATATTCAACTTTCCTAATTTATATTAGAACTAGCTTTTTCCTTCGCGTGGTTTGTGACTTAGGACAGAATTTTCATACAAAATTTCATCCCCTGTTTTCACCCTTTGGGAAAAGAATTGTTAAAAATCTTTTCTTAGCGGACACCTACGTCGTAACATCTACCCGCATACCAAATTTCAGCCCGATCCGTCCAATGGTTTAGGCTGTGCGTTGATAGATAACTACGTCAGTCACCTTTGAGTTATTAATATATATTTAGATATATTTCAATGGGGTTTGGTAACGTGTTAAGAGCAAGGCTCGCCCCCTATTACATGGGACTAACCGTTAATGGTAAAACGTGGGTGTATGATTCCGTATACCTTCGAGTATATGAGACGTGCAAGTATGTAGGTATATACTAGCTGACCCGCGCAACTTCGCTTGCGTCCAATAAGAGAGAATGGGTGAAATTTATTCCCCGTTTTTTTAACATTAATTACTGGTACTCTGCTCCTTTTGGTCGTAGCGTGATGATATATAGCCTTTGTCCTTTCTTGGGTATCAAAATATCTCCATACCAAATTTCGTACTAATTAGTTCAGTAGTTTAGGCGTGATTGAGTAGCAGACAGACAGACAGACAGACAGACAGAGTTACTTTCGCATTTAGAATATTAGTATGGATAGATGCATAGATTATATAGCCGTTACAACAAAAGACGCCGCGCGAATAGTTGAGTCTCAATCGTAATTTTATTTAATGCCCGTTTAAGTAATTGCATTAAATAATTCAAGGTAAAATCGATTACAAAAGTGTTAGTATTTATATTCAAATCGAGTGGTACAGTCGCGAACAGTTTTGGCAATTTATGTTGAAATGCTTCGTTATGTAATGGAAAACTGCCATAAACGGCCAATTATATTATTTTAGTCGTAGTGCTCAATTTTGAGATGGAGGGTTCGATTTGAGCTAATTGCGATATTTTGTCTTATTTGCGTGTTAGCTAACTAAAGTATTTTTGTTTAATTCTATGGATGCGAATGAGGCAAGAGAAGTTTGGAAGGATCGTGCCAAGTAGCGTTATTTGGTATTTACCTTCCCCTTAAAGAAACAGGCGTAAAATTTTTATGCGTGCCTAACACTTTTGAATAGATAAACTACCGCTAAATGTACCTCAGAAACCAGGGGTAAATCATATAAAATTAATAACAAATTTGTAGTTAAAATCACCTTACAGTTAAATATCATTCTTAAACTTCCAAGTAAGATCTCATAAAAAGTGAGAGAGGATATGAATTGAGAGTGGTTTATTAAAAGGCTGTAGTAACATAATATTATATTGAGTTTTTTGTTTCATCTCGGTACTTGAAACTTAAGTACGCAGGTACATACTCCTTGAGGCAAAATTGAAAATTATGAGAATGGGTTCTTCATACTAGAAACGCGCTCTTGCTTCACCCGAGTTGGTCTTAGCTTATATATAAATATAAGAATAATGTATAGCCTATGTAAATCTAGCATTTAGTGCCTTTCAAATGGTATGATACTTTTCAAAAAAGTTTAATAGTTCAGAACATTTATACCTAAATTCATCTCAACCTTCCAAATTCATCTCAAAAATTAATTTCAGTTCTTTTGGCATCTGGTAGACATATGGCGCAGTAGTTATAGTAATCACGTGTACTAAGTACACGGAGTGTCTGGGTTCTATTCCCACTCGAACCAAAATTTTACAATAAAAAATAAAAAATAGTTTCAGCGCTAGTTGTAATTTGTACCGCTTTCCATCTATATAATGCCCGCGCTAATGTAATTTAACCCACATCTCATTTACCGGCTAACTAGCTATGAGAACCATTTATAAACGTCACAATAAAACTCGAAGGATCTCTAAAACATGTTCACATTTACTATTTTATTTTTCAAGTGGTATGTAATCGAGTTGAACGATGTAGAGGGTTTTATGCTAATGAGCTATCATGTCCTGTGTGCGACGGGCTTTATTATGGGTTCCTTTAAAGACTAGACGTAAGACGTAATGTTTTTAGTGTCTTTTTAACCACCTCTATGAGTTGTAGTGAGGTTTAAGTCTATTTTCCTATCCAAAATCATAACACCGCCATATTCATAACAAGAAAGTTCTTACAGTAGCCTCTTCTATCCTATGCAAGCGACGGGTATTAATAATTATCATTACCAATAAAATTCCTAAAAAAACAATACCCGAAACAGAGAGTTAGATTCATACGATACTTTTCGCTTTCACTGATTAAAGCTAGTACTGTTCTGATGTAAACTAAAAAAGGTAGTATAGAGATTAATGTTTTTTATCATCACGAGACTCGAACTAAGAGATCTATATTATTATGATTAGGGACTTTTTAATATCGTATACATATATCATGATGATGATGATACATCACTGCGTCAGCTGCTTCCAAAAAAGCCTATGTTTTTCCTATTCTTTTCACTTACATTTGACGGTTACATACCATTCTACAAATAGCTATGAAGCCTTAAGAACTCTATGTCAATTAGATTAGATGAAACCTTACGACGAACAAAATTAACTAAACTTAGTAACAATTCATGTGTAAACAAATTAACAATGGCTTTTAGATTAAGCAAATCGTATTATAGTATTAGTCTAGAGCTGAAATTATTTTTAGCTATTAACTTAACTTTTTCTGTGTTCCAAATCATAGCTAGGTTTTTGTAAAATGTCCTCCTGGCCGTTATTGGGGTAAGGCGGCCAGTTTCATTGAAACTAGCCAACTGTGCTGGACTTTGTTTATAATGTCCAAGTATAAGCACAATACACAGGTACACCCTCTATTCTTATAGTTTTATAGCCTGGTGGGACGGCTAAGCCGAAATGACCAGTGAGAGTTCAGACTATGTGAAGTCTAAACTATAACAGAACTTTGTGTCATAATTTAAGAAAAACCATACAACAGTTATTGCATGAAAAAGCATAAAAATACTTATGTACATCCTCATAAACTTTCGCCTTTAATGTATTAATAGGATTAATTGAAGCTTATCCCTTCAAAATATAACAATAAATAAACAAACCAAACGAACGCAACCACGGCCAAAGCCTAGTCACGTCACTATAATATACTAGTGACGTGAAACACTCGATAAATCCGTATCGATATTTCACCGTCGATGTGGGCTATAAAATAGTCGTAACGACTTCGATCGTAAAATTTTAATAGATATTAAATTTATAATGTCAGCTGTCTTTGTTATGTTCTAAGTTAAGTTATTGCTTAATAGGAGGCTTTGATAAGGTTTTTTCTAACGACTTTACGTTGTAAAAGTTTCATTACTTAATGTATAATAGAATACGGGAATTTCCGTCTTCTATTATGCATTAAACATGCAACGCGAGAGTTTAAAAGTTATTAATTGCTTAAGTTAGGACGTTTTTTTAGTAAATTATGTGATGCTTTCTAAAATCATGTGCCGTTTATATGTTTCATATAGGGCTACGGCCTTAGCTAATTAGGTAACGTTTCGAACTCAATTATAATTAATAAACCGGGGGAAAAGGAGCTAAGTTTGCAACAGTTAATGAATTGCGTTAAAGATTTTAGGTATAATAATAAAATATTATTAATTTCTCGAGCACGAAAGAAATCTGAAGTCTCCAACCCACTCTTGTCTTGTGTGACATATGACATGAATAAAGCAAAAAAAAATTGAAGGTATCATAGTAAATGGTTCTTTGGTATTGCATATTAATATGGGAGAAAAATGCCTGATTTTATGTTTGTCTATTAAAATAAAGATAGTAATTAAAGATCTAAAAATATCGGCTACTGGTGTCAAAATATTAGTCCTAATTTGTCCAGAGAAAGTTCTCTTTTCCTGATCAAACAGTCAAAGTAACACGAGGCCGACATTCATTAGAGATTCAACAAGATGTAATCAAACATTTGTCGAGATTGTTTGTTCGGCAGTTCGCCTATGTGTTTGCACATAATATAACGGGTGCCACGGTTCGATGGTTTTAGTGTTTCTCACGGTATATGAGTAGAATTTGCATTTTTATAATTGAGGTGATTTCCGTTTGTATTGGCTAAGTTAGAATTTTTGCTGATCTGTTTTAAATATAACTGCTATGGCCACTAGGTTATGTATACGACTCTCACCACGCTGTGTCGGGTTCGATTCGCGAGTTCGACTTAATGCTAGCCAGACAACTCCCGCACTAAGAATTGCTCTTGTTTCGCGGAGACCTTTACAAACATACAAACAACGGACAAAATGTACAACCAGACTCGAAACAATTATGTGTAGATCGCACAAATAATTGCTCCATGTGGGAATCGAACCCACGACTTCCCGACGCAACAGTGCCGATGCAACCTTAACCACTGCACTACGGAAGCAGTCAAATGGAGCATTTTTATCGATATGTACACAACATATCGATAGAAAATCCATCCATCGATAACTTGTGCCCATCACTACATATTAGCATCAACATCTAAGTGACAACTGCCGCCCACACAGATTCCTAAGCCTTCGTCATGCAGCCTTGAAGTATGACCTGGATATACACATCTAGTAATATCTACTACCTAGATTTATGTACTAGGGTTTTGATTGAATGTCGTGTTTTTAAGAAGTTATGTCATTGGTTTTTCTGTAGAGTCTGTACTGTCGAGTATCGAGAGTTTGACATTTAAAATTTAATGTGAAAATAGTTCCTACGGAGCCCGGTAGAGGCGTAATGTAAAATAGATTTTTGTTTAAACTTGATAGGTAACCGGTTGTCGGTAACTGTAGTCGATAGTTGTGCAGAATCGAGCTACAGTAAGAGTTTAATTTGATATATTTATCGCAAGATCAAATCTTGTGTACTTTCTGTGCTGACTGCTTCTGTGGCTCGGTTGGTAGGGTATACGACTGCCGCGCCTGCCGCGAGGTCTCGGGTTCCATTCCATAGACGAACAAAAAAAATATTAATAAGTTTTTCTGTCAAGCAATTTAATAGTTTTTCCGGAGTAAAGAAGCTGAAGTGTGTAGATCTCCGAACCACCGAAAACACGTATTTGTATAGCGGTAGTAGCTCAAAAAGTATCGGCAATTTTCGCAGCCTTGTGTGCAGAGAAACTTAGAAATACTAGAACACCCAAGTTTCTGAACATAATATTCCCACGGTCACATAAATTGGTTCTTAAAAGGAATATGTGCAATAATTTGTTATCAATAAGTAGCACTAAAACCAAACTTTAGCACTAGCACTTGAAAAAGCACTAAAATATACAATGTAGTGTCTATTTTTAATATCGTAACCATATTTTTTACTAATATTTGTCATTTTATGGTACCGTAATAGCACTAAGTAGGCTTTTAGAGGTCGTAAAATATACCACATGTATTTTTATGGCTCTTGTGTAATGTATATAATGTTAGGCTTATATCTATAATGTTCATTTAATTTATTTTCATAAAGTAACAGAACAAAGTTACATATTGTATTTCAGTTAACTTTTGGCCTGGAGTTTCTTGCCAGATCTTTCGAACCTTTCGAACTGCCGGTAAATTCACTCTCTGTATCATTGACTATCATAAGTGTCAGCATTTGAGGTAAATGGATAAATGATTTGATTTTGATTTTATTATAGGTTAAATCACACCTTTTTCCTTAGGGGTAGGTAGAACGCCACTTGGTATTATTAAAAACTTCCCTTGTCTCATTCTCACCGACTCGACTCACTTGTTCGGCTTGTGTTTGTTCATCTATACATATTCGGTTTTGCCGCCCGGCTGGCCCCCGGTTTCTGAGCAAATTTAACGGTAGTTTATCTATTCAATAGCGTTTTTTTTTGTTTGAGCTTTGACACTATTGAATAGATAAACTACCGCTAAATGTGTCTCAGAAACATGGGGGTTAGCCGATTAATGCCGAACTGAACATGTGTGCAGTAAGCCTAAGTCTAAAAAAAGAACTTATGACACTTATGTTTGAGTAGTTGTCAAAAGATTGTAAGTCTACATTTATATGTATTGCCTTGAACTATTAGATGTGCATAAAGCAAGTGATTTAATCTCGCTACTTAGTTTTAAGTCATCACTTAAACTCTTAAAGTAATGGAGACGTTTGCCGTGTACTTAATAGTTTTAATTTTATTGGTTACTTAGTTTAGTGTCATAGGTCTGGGTTCAAATCCAAAAGTCATCATATGTCATGATAAATGCAGTGTTAAGATTTTATGAGCAAAATGTATATTTTATGTTACTTATTTGATAGACCGTTTGTAACGTAGGTTAAGGACAAGAAAAATAAGATTTTTATAGTTATGATAAATCATATTTGTTTTCCATCTTTACTATTTTTTTACGTCGAAAAGCTTGTGGTTACGCTTCCATATTAAACGACTGAACCATTCTTGATTAATTTGATCTTAGAGATAGTGAAAAACTGAATCACACTGTTTCATTTTCGAATATAAGCCGTTGCATGATATCTTTTTCAATTTTTTTTAAACACTAGAATAAAGACTCATGGATCAAAAAGTACATTATATTTATCAAACATAATAGTATTTTTTTCTGTAACCGGATTGAACCTGACACATCAACAGCCATATACCACGATACTAAGAAACATTTAATTTTCCCTCATTCTCGTAAATTAGAAACCAATACACCACAAACTTTCTCTATAATATTATAGATATATAGTGTACAATTCCTATAATTAAGCCGTCCATGTACGGTCGAGATGAAGTAAAAACCACATATTATATAGCTTGCTGCTTGGATAACGAACGACGGGAAGCGAAAGTACTGCCACCGCGTAATGAGTAGTTAAATAAGTAATTCAAACTTCCTTTACACGTTAAACGTAACAGGTTACGATGTAAAGTCAAATAAAAGTGATTTGAGAAAATTTTAGACTTATATTTTTATTTATCGTATGGTTAGTGGTCAACCTTATGTCAAAGTATTTAAAGCCGCCCGAAAAGCCTTTTACATGGCTCAAAAACTGGTATCTTAATTGTCAACCACCGGAGCCCAATTTTGCCCTGCGAAGTACGGAGACGCTTATCTCAAATACTATTAGGTGGTTATATATAACACTTTTATAATCTATATCAATAGTCGCTGACCTAGACGTTCATTCTCAGATCTAGCAAACGAAAAGAATCTCGTATAAATGGGACTAGGCGTTTTTGAGTAATTCAACTACAAACACTTATAAATGAGTATTTTAAAAAGAAAGTTGAAATTTGGTAGGAAGATTCCTTAGGAAGTATAGAGGAGTACTAAGAGAGGATTTTTGGAAATTAAACTCCAAAGGAGATGAAATTCCACACGGGCAAAGCCGCGGGTGGATAGCTAGTAGTATAATAAAACTTGTTTCCTTACCTCTATGTAACTTGGACGTGCATACAGGATCTGCGAACAATAAAAAACATTAATAAATTACAGATCCTTTAATTTGCGTTATAAACTTTTATAGCAGGCCTTAAGGGAGTAGTTTCAAATCCTACACGGAACATATATTATTTGTTAAATGCACAAATGGGAAAACGTAAAATATATTTTGTATCTATGTATGTATGATCATCTTTGAGATACTAGATTCGCTTCTACAACCCCTGAATACCTATCAATGAATGTAGAAAAACTAATATCGATTTTTTTGTGAAGTTATACTGTAAGGTGTATACCTAAAATACGCCTGTTTTGCCATTAATAATGTAAGTACCATGTAACCGGAGAGTCTATTGCCTTTGCAAACGTTTGCATAAACGGGCACGTTGACAAACTCCGGGCTACTATTGAGAAATAGTCCATTATAAATTAGAAAACACCAATATTTCTAAACAAATGGGCCTTAGGGTCTCAGCACACATATGGGATCGGAAAGGGATCGTCACCGTATCGCCTCGAGCCGTTCACAATGGTTTGTATTAAACTCCCTACTGCAACGCACACTAATCGGAATAATAACGTAATCGCCTCGCCTCGGAACAGGCTCCGAACTTGAATTCCCGCGCTTACGGCTCATCGTCCCCGCGCTTACGTTTCTCCGTCCCCGCGCTTACGTCTCTCCGTACCCGAGCTCACATCTCTTCGTCCACCCTTTCCCCTTTCCCCTCCCGCGACTTGCCTGCTAAAGACGCCGCCATTCGCAAGGAGTATTTCATTCAGGGAACGTTTGGATTCAAACTGATCTGGTGCCAACCAGGTCAGCCAGGGCGCGGCGAGGCGTAAGCGCGGTGTCGCCTAGCCGTAGCCGAGTTGACGTACAGGCGCTGCTGATACGCTTTCGTTACGTGCATACGGTAGGTTGACGCCTGGTTGACAGCGAGGCGAAAGGCGTTACGGTTACGATCCCTTTCCGATCCCATATGTGTGCTGAGACCTTTAATCGTGTAACGTATAAGACCCGTTTAGCAATTACATGCCCTACCCGAGAATCGAAACCGAGACCGCATGATCAGTAGTACACTACCGGCCGCGCCAAAGACAGTTAGTTTTAAATCAAGAGTCGCATAAAAACTGGTAAAGCCTTTAACCTTTGCAAAAAGGTTTAAACTATAACAGTAAGTAAATGTCATTACCACTGCTTTAGTTTGTTGACCTACAAATTATATCAGTCGTTCATATGTTGCGTTACTGAATAAAATGACGACACGGTTTGATAGACACCCTACGAGAAATATCTTACAGTACAGATATATCAACCTTATAGAGCACAAAATAAAGCTGAAAATTCTATATCAAGTTGTGTAGTTGTAGGTACTGATATCTGGTTAAGTGAATTTCGATCTTAGGTGTGAAGAAATAAGGTTGGGTTTAGTCTGTTGATAGTATAAAACTTAGTACCCGTGACGAATACCAGGTTTTAAAATGAGATATTTTCGCAAAGAAAATTATAGGCATGTTAAGGAAATATCATTTATCATTAAAAATGTTTTGTTAAGGGCTTTTTCAATGCAGTTTAAAGTCCTAAAAGTTAGAGTCATTGACCTGTGACGGCAGTTAGTGTTTAAACTCTTGAAAGAGATATACCGTAACTTTAGGGTTCAATGGAGATTATATATCTTTCTTTCCACTTTTTTCAAAATATAATTTCAGAAAATGGCCTTGGGGTAGCTTCATAATAAACTTTTCATTCAGCTTTTCATCGCAATTTAACTGTTTAAGGATGAAAAATACTAAACACTTTATCAGTAATTTAGACTTAACGCGACGCTTTTTTAGCACGACAGTAAGCTATTGGCTTTAAGGAGCTACTTAGTTTAAGACAACTATGTGTTTACATAGGAATATTAGGTAATGAACAAAATATATCTGGAACACTACATATATCTAAATAAAATACTTCTTATATTGAATACCATCTACTCGCATTTTCCATACAAAAATCAATGTACACGATAACAAAATTACAAGTCGCTCGAACACCCTCAGGATACTTAAGGGTGCTTGAAAAGCTCTCGAAGGTACGTGCAATCTTTCAACCCGCACTTGACCAGTAAAGTAGACTGTGACTTTACGCTTTTAAGGCTTTATTATAAATGATATTTTAAGCATTATTCAGCAGTAGAATGCGGATGCATTGTTGCTGAATTTTGCGATCTGTTGATTTAAATTCTTACTTTGCTATACATCTATACTTTTAAATGCGAAATTTGACTCTGTCTGTTGAGCTTTACGGCTCCATCATAACACATTTCATCAAAATAAGTTCAGTAATTTTGATGAAATGTTGTGCGGAGATAGTTGAAGACAGCAAAACAGAGGCTATTACATATATACAATCACGCCTGTTTCCCAAGGGAGTAGGCTAGGGCAAAGAACGCCACTTGTTACAACTATTATAGGCTTCTCTCTTTTAAAAAATCAACTCTCCTCAAATAACTTTTTATTATATTTCAACGCGTATCGACGCGAATCGCATGGTTCAATCAGAAACAAAAAAAATGTAGATAAGTCATGATACTTATTTGTATAAGTTACGGTACAGATACAAAAAAATATTGTAGAAATGTTTCTTCTTAGGTCATAGCCCTATCTAGTTGTACAATAACGCCATTAATATGTAAGAGGGTAGGCAGGACATCCGTACGTGTGCATCACTCCTAAAGGATATAGAGACAAGGAGTAGCATATTAATGTTAAAATTACATGAAAGTTCTTTAGAAATATAATTGATATTAATAATTAATAATCAGCGGGTTTTCTTTGATGTTTGTGCAAAGTTTTATTAGAATTGATTGGGCCGTTTAGGTGTAAAGACTAAAAATTGTACTGTATTTTTGTACCGGTATTGCTAACGTGAATGTTACTTATTATATGGGTGGATCTGCTAGTTTAAATTGTTGAATTGCTCCACTGATTTGCATGAATTTTATCGATTCTATAGGAGATACGATATTTGAATATGTATCATTTAAAAGATTTGGCGCCAGTTATCTTATTGTTGAGATTCGAATCCTTAATTACTATATAGTTCGAAATTGGATATATATCAAACAAAATTAAATATGTAAAAAATATATATTAACACTTTTTACGGCAAAACTCGCGAAAAGGGGAGAAGCTAACTTAATAAGTAATAACAACACGTTATCAAAAAGCCATTGCCCTCTCAATAACTTTACACATACATTATATCAACGAATGTGATTATTATACAATACGTCACTTATCTTGTGTATTGTTTGAATTTACATATGTATATGTTTAAATTATGTATCGTTTTTTTGTACTGTTAAATAAACGTTTGTCAAGGTATTTATTATAGGATTTGTTACAAGTTAAACAGTTTTATGTTCTTAAGTATTGGTAATTTGTAGACAAATGATTCTTACATTCTGTGGCCTAGAGTTTGTTTCCGGATCTTCTTTATAACACTACTTTGTCTATTTTCTTCTTTCACAAACATGTTTCACTAGACATTTGCTTAAAATAATTGTTTTTTTCCAATATTTAATTAAAACTTCTTAGAAGTTTGTTGAGAAGAGATTAAATCAGTATTCAATACTTCTGCGGTCAGCCAAAGGTCTTTGTCGGTTTTACGTACCTACTTTCGAAAGCACGAGGTTTCATTCTTAAATTCAATATTTGAAATTAAATTGCCTACCCTGGATTTGAACCTGAGACAGAGAAGGCGAAGCAGAGGCTTAGTAGTCACATTCAGCGAAGAACCATAAAGACAGTTTCTCAATAGTAAAACATTATTAATTAAAACCTTCCTCATCATGGGAACTCAAACATTTCTTTATAAGAATTACTATCACTTAATTAATATGCCATCCTAGTGTAACGAACAATAGCCGCTTCGTTTATATGCGTCGTGGTACAACGCCATCTAGCGACGACGTGGGAGAAATCTTGATTTCATTATAACTCGCTTTGGGAATATTAATTTGAATATCAGCTGTTATGGAGTAAAGAAAGCTGAATTAACGTAGGAAATTCTATTTTTGGGAAGTTTTATCTAGAAATATAATGTCTTAGCCGATAGCCGGCTGCGTCCTGCGGTTTGTGTCATTGAATTGCCAACGGTGCAGGACTTTGTTTATAGTGTCCAAGTGTGTGCACAATACCAGGTACACTCTCTATTCCTACAGTCTCATAGACTGGTGGGACGGATAACCGATACAACTAAAACGATCAGTGAGAAGAAGAACCGACGGCTTTACGTGATCTCCGAGGCACGTAGGCCTACAACCTTAACTTCCTAACTCTGGGCAATTTTTGAGAAATACTTAACCGAAAATCTCAGAAAAGAAATTTTGCCCTGGCCCAGGATTCGAACTCGAGTCCTCTTGCGCGGCAGTCCCATACGTTATAGTCCTTTATATAATTTAGGTATACCATCACACTCGCCCAACGTGATGGGTTTGATATAGTCCCTCCTTTTTTTCAAAGAGAGAGAGCCTATTTCGACACAGGCTAGGTTTTTTTTATTAACCCGCAGAAGTCCCACGGCCGTCGTTTTTAGTGGAAAAGTAGGGGGCAATACAAAAGACCTACAATTTACGCGATTTAGGAAGCTGTAGGTTTTATTTAGAAACATAACTGATAGAAAATAAAACTAACCAGTGCGTGAATCCATTCCGTCTCACCAACTAGTGTGGGTGATATGTTTTCTCAGTAATGGGACTTTGACATTTGACATCTAAATAGCAGTGTCATTCAAAGCTGTGAAAAGAATTCTCAGGCCTGCTATTTTCTTGCGATGTTTTCCTTCACCATGAAAGCTAGTAATTTTATATGTTATCTTAATCCTACTATCTTTTATATAAAATTTCCATGTCACAATGTTAGTTACCGTACTCCTCCGAAACGGCTTGACGAATTCTCATGAAATTTTGTGAGCATATTGAGTACGTCTGAGAATCGGTCAACATCTATTTTTCATACCCCTGAGTGACACTATTTTTTTTTATTTATATGGCAAAACAATGTTTGCCTCGTCAGCTAGTAATATAATAAATGCGAAGTTTGGTGGGATGGGTGTTGGTATGTATGTAGGTATGTTTGTTCCTCAATCACGCCAAAGCTACAGAACGGATTTGGATGACATTTCGTACATAGATAGTTTGTAATCTAGATTTACATATAAATTACTTTTTACCCAGGTGAACCTTTTAATGCAGACGAAGTCGCGGGTAGAAGCTTACACATATAACTTGGAAAACTCATTGGTATTTGTGTGGGACGAGAGTTTATACAACTACAAATAAAATACAAAAACCATTTTAGTATTAGGAGTGGTTCAAATAAAAGGCATGCTTGCATACTTATGTCTCTTACTCACTTTCTTAGTCATAACTTAATGTAAGCTCATGTAATCCGTGACATGTAAATTGTGCGCATTATACTAAGTTAGCGCATGCGTCGGAATGTTAGTGATGCGCTTTGCGGATATATCCGAAAAATATAGAATGTAGTATTAGGCACTATTATGCTGATTTGTATCGTATAAAATTGGCACATACGTATTTATCTTCGTCGTTGTTTTTAATTCAAACATTACGTCTGTTTTACCGAGGTGTGACGTCTAAGCCCTAGTATATTCGACGGCTGATCACGGGGCGTTGGGTTCACTTCCCAATTAGGGGTTATATTATTTCTGCCGATGTAAAATGTTCTCATTAACGTTAGTAAGTTTGGGTAAATTGCGAGGAATCTAATACTTCTTCAATGCAAATAATACTAATGGCGAAAGTAAGCGTATTTTGTTACATGTCTACTTACGCATTCAAGAATTACAATCGTAATGTTACATTCACTATTATATACATTGCTAAACATATGCTTATAAAATACTAGATTATGCTAAAATAGCAATTATGGCAATGTTAATCAAGGTGCTACATTTAATTAGTATTAAATTCCATATTTAGTTATATGTAATGTCATCTTGATGTGTATCTTAATATGTGAGTGTTTCCGTTCGATTTCCAGGTCAAGAAAAACAGCGGTACCACACCTGTCTGCGTGAAATGTATTTATAGATTTGATGCTTGTAAATGTGTATCAATTAGAGTATTAGAAAACTCAAAGTGGCATTATTTCAACCTACCCTCGTAGAAAATAGGTGTGATTTGATATATGTGTATAACTTAATTCGTATGTAATAATTATCATAATAAGCAAAAATGTGTTCGTTTGTGACTTACTTTACGTCAAAACGGTTTAACTGATTTCTATAATTTTTTGCAGGGTTACGAATTATAAGTACGTTCGGAAACAGCTAAATGTTATTGTATAGAGGTGACAATAAATATCGGTTGTATATTACAATAGTTGTTTCATAATTTTATCGCTCTATTTCACAATTATAATTTATATACCAGCAAATATAAACAAACAAAATTCAACCTACATTTAAAGACCATTTCCTTCCAAACTCGATCAAATTCCGATCACAAATCAGTCAAAATAAAACTCAATATCCCACAAGTAGACCGAATATCCGCCGTAATATCCGCAATCCCATCACTAATATCCGCTAACAAAGTAACACGTAAAACGAGGTATTTAAATGAAAAATTCGTTACTCAGAACTTGTGAGTGACTGGTTAAGTTTGCTTTAACAATGTTTTGATGGGGTTATATCATATTTGATAGTAACCCCATCGAAACAGTAGTCTAGTAGTTTTTTTTTAACTAATGGTGAAAAGTATTTCGATACATCTCTACTTTCGCCCTCGATTACAATAAGCGTAATGTTACATTTTGCACTATGAAGCATATTGCTAAACATATGCTTTTAAAATACTAAATTATGTTGAAATAGCAATTATGACAATGTTAGTCAAGGTTCTATACTTAATTAGAGTTACAATCCATATCTATATAATATCCGAAACAATATCCGCAAGCCCATCACTAATATCCGCTAACAAAGTAACACGTAAAACGAGGTATTTAAATGAAAAATTCGTTACTCAGAACTTGAGTGACTGGTTAAGTTCACGTTAACGATGTTTTGATGGGGCTACTATTAAATATGATACTGACTCTAGTCAATGAGTGAAGAAGTTTAAAACTTTCTATGCTATAGTGATTTATTTTGCGTAGAAAGGGAAACGAAGCATTAAAATATGCTTAAAATTGAATTGATTTTTTAACTGTATTAGCATAGATGGAAATTAAACACTATAGTCCAACAACATAATAGAGAACCTTGTGTGCAAGGTTCGTGGCTGATGGACGTAAAAAAAGCAGGGACAGCTGGTAGGAACAGGCCGTCAAATGTGTTTGTTGTTAAAGGAAACAATACTTATAAACTAGTTAATAAATACGATAATCTAATGCACAATCTCTATTCTATTCTATTTATTAACCCTCTTATTCATAAAAATATATGAAGTTATGAAAGGCTTATAAAGTGTTTTGTTTCTTTCACTCCTTAGCGAAATGAAAAAGAAAGAGCATATAGCTTTTTAACTAAAATAGGTTTATAGTGTGTTTATGAATAAGAGGGTTAGTTTATAATAAATCTTCAGAAACTGGATACATGATTTACTCATCAATCTTCAGCATAAGTCTTTATTAAGTTTAATTATAACCACAAACTAATAAGACCCATTTAACAATCCAACTGGCCACATTTCTTAATCTCCTATTTCCTATTCATACAAACTCATACAAAGCCATACAAGCCCATACAAGTTAGCCCACCGTGGTCTCCGGGAAGTAGCTGGGTGGTCGTACGCGTGACCACATTCAAAATTAGCCTCGCCTGTTATAATTATGAGTCAAAGTGATCCATCACTTTTTATGTGCAACTGTGGAATGTCAAAAAGTGTTTGGTGCTTTATAAATATTAACAAAATGCCTTGGAATTTTGTTAATGTGTGGAATAAATGCTTCGGTTACCTATTCAATTTTATTACAATGTATTTAGTATTTTTTGTGGCGTTGTTTAGTCTCTGCCTAATGTTATAGTTATAAAACGTGATATGTATAAAAAAATATTGTCATTATTTAAGTTTAAACTGTAATTTCTTTAACAGCTTCAAACCATACATAAGAATCTCCGAAGGTTAATGTTAGATGCATGAAATATATCCACGTTTCGCCATTAATATTGTTGGATCCATGTAATACGGAGCGAGCTTATATTATCCCGCACATAGCTCTGGCTGCTATTGAGAATATTCTTATTAGTAAATACCAATCGGACTTTGTTCGATTCGGGAATTGAACCCGAGACCTCATCGTATGTACTACCCTCCAGACTACAGAAGTAGAACTTCCTTTACATCATATAAGTGTCTTCCAGTTCAGAGTATGTCTACTATTGTAATCAAAATACATATACAAAGCCCATGAAACTTATTAAAGAACTATTTTAGTTCGAGTCGTGCAAGATATTTTCACGGTACATTATCAAGGATTCTATGGAATGCAGGTGAAGCTGATGGTTTCTTAACGATGATTAATAAACCAGAATAGCATGTCGTTATATCATCCAGAAAATATGGAACTCCTTTTTTACACCGAATGTTGTAGTCCTGTGTATAGAACAACGATTACAAACTGAACCTAATTTTCTCGTCACATTGACTTATCTTAAACTGGAAGGTAATGAACGCAAACATACTTTTTACCTTGGAATTCTGATTACGAACTACTATTTTGTAGTTATTGACTTGCGTTAGTCTATATATATATGAAAATTGTTACTAAAATATAATAATTCACCTGTTAATCATCGTTTATAACATTGGTCATATGATTCCTGACTAATAGTAAGCCAACATATTATCAAATACAAAGCACGGGATTAAACTTGAAGCTATTTTGGAGAAAGGAAATATTAAAAAATCTACAGGAGTTTGCCCTAATCGTGAATGCAGTTACAAAGTTGGACCACAGAAGAAAGAAACAGTATTGTTTTATACCTATACCTGTATTAAGACTTGTGTTAACACGTGTTGGCATTCACCGTTAAAACAACTGACAATTAATGACTAACAAAGAGAAAAAATCTTAACAAAATAATACAAAAATCTTCAACCAATTTCATATCAAAATTCTTTAACTTTGAATCACCAATAAACGGAATAATTTCATCACTATTTTTACTTTACTATCATTTTTAAACTGTAGGACTCTTATTTTTAAAGACATAAGGCTTAATTTCGCTTGTAAATTATTTTCGCAACTTCTGATATTAAGTTTGTCATTCGACATTAATGCTATATTATTATTGTTCTTAATGAAAAAGATATAAGGTTTATTTTTCTTTGTATTTTTGTTAGGGAGTTCGGATAACAAATTGGTTGTCTTATTTCCCATCAATTGTTGACTATGTCACTCTTATTTCGTGTGCAATAAGGTCTAATTTTCCGTGTTTTGTCTTTAGTATTTGCAGTTATATTTGTTAGTCGTTCACCGAATTACATCCGATCCCAATAACGTACTGAGAATCGTTAAACGTGAGCTGTAAGTAAAGGATCGTGTGTCCGATTTTAATGAAGATGGGTTCCGTGTTCCATGTAATATGATACCTAATATACTCGTAACTTAGTACCTAACTACTTAATTTTGGACTGCATGTTTAAAATCGAATTATATACGGAAATTAATGCGAAAATCTATTTTATTTCATATTGCCTGTGGATTTCCATATAGGTTCATGTAGAAATATCTTGAAGCTTGTGGAAAAACAATATAAACATTATTATTTTTCCATCGGAAAACCACAGGATCTCTTTTTGATATAACTATGTACTATAATTTCAAGAGAAAATGTAACAAAATACTCAAATCTATTAACTATCAATGGAAACCGATCTTTGATGCAAAATGCTTTTAGATAGCTTAACAGTGGTTTTACTGTTCGGATTATATAGAAAACTAGCTTTTGCCCGCGACTTCGTCCGCGTAGTTTGTGTCTTAGGTCATAATTTTCATACCAACTATCATCCCCTATTTTATCTCCTTGGGGGTAGAATTGATCGAAATCCATCCTTACCAGATGCCTACGTCATAACATCTACCAGCCAAATTTCAGCCCGATCCGTCCAGTGGTTTTGGCTGTGCGTTGATAGATCACTATGTCAGTAAGTCACCTTTGAGTTATATATGTTACTGTAAAAGCCCGGACTGTGGTCAATCCTAAGATTTTCCGGTTAAACCTAAGATTTACCAACTCTCAACGGTAAAAGTCCAAATAATTCTATTATTTCGAACTTTTACCCCTATTCACTTGGTAAATCTTAGGATATACCTCAAGGGCAGGTAAATGTAGCTAATATAAAATAATTTAATAGTTATAAAGAAGGAGTTTTCGGCAAACCGACATGGGTAGGTTAGGTTAGAAGGTCTTCGTGGTTATTTTTTTTTAAACCACCCAGAAGGAGGAGCCCCGCGAAGCGGGGCTCCGGCGACATCTTCAAACTCTCATTATAATTATGTTACGGCATATAATTATATCCCTAGCAATATCATTATATTACGGCTCAAACACATTACAATATGACTTTATCAACTTTTACCGTGTCATTATGTAAATCCTAAGATTTGCCAATTAAATGGTGGTAAAAGTTCGAAATAAAAGAACGTTCGGACTTTTACCATTGAGAGTTGGTAAATCTTAGGTTTTACCGGAAAATCTTAGGATTTACCACAGTTCGGGCTTTTACAGTAACATATATATTAAGATTTCATACGGTCATGGAACTATATTTATAACGTAATATTAAAAAATCATTAGATAAGGTCATCGTTCACTTTACGATATTTTGATTGGTATTCACGAATTTAACGGTACGTGTGTCATGCTAAATAAAAGACCCTATGAGTAATGTCCTTTGTGATGAAATACCGTGAAATTAAGAGGCTTATGGTTTTGTACCGTATTTGAGGTGTGTAGGTACAGAATGTAATACATACCTACATAAATTAATGTTTTCCTATCAGACTGCTGGGCAAGGGTCTCTATCCAGAAGGGAGAGGTTAGGCCTTGAGTCCATCATGCTGGCCAAGTGCGTATTTGGATTCGGGCCCGGGTTGAGGACTTTGCATTACTTTAAAAACTATTCAGAGGATCCAAATATGCATCAATATGTAATCCTGCGCCGTAGGAACAAGTGTCTATTATTCTTACCGCATACATACCTTAGAAAAGTCTTGAGTTTGTTGCCTCAAGTTTGTCATTTCGGTTACGTGCGAATGTTTAGACCACTCGGCTATCACTGACACGAACATACAAACAATCACATCTATTTCAGATCGGGATAAAGTTAACTAAGTAGTAAAGTTTTCACATTCATTCAAATTGTCATGCAAATTTTATCATCTTTAACAATAAATTTTCAGTAACTTAAGTTAAGTAACTTTGATGATAGTATGTATCTGCAAATTGTATAAAAAACAAGAGGAAAAGACCCACCAACCCAAAATCGAATCAAAAACATAACAAGCCAATTTCATTTTATCGTTACACGTCCAAATTACATTTTATAATAAACCGTTTTACCGTTATACTTACGGGACCCTAAGATTTAAACGAAACGTACATGTAACGGTTTTGTCATTGATAAGGCACATATATACCTTGACAACACTTTATGTGGTTTTTCGTACTTTGAAATTTAATTAGGTGATTCACTTCTTCATTAAAAAAAAAAACAACTCCCGCACAATTTGTGTCACGGAGACTTTTACAAACATACAAGCAAATAACACAAAGTACAACTAGAGCTGGAACAATTATTTGTGGATCGCACAAATTTTTGTTACTTGTGGAAATCGAACCCACGACCTCCCCACACAATGGTAGCGGCGTGGTGACCTTAACCACTGCGCCACGAAGGCAATCATTAAAGTCTCTCTACGATGTGGTTACTGAAGTGTAGGTACAGGTGTGTAAAATACACTTACATTTCGCCATTAACGATGTTAGTCCCATGTAATAGGGGGCGAGCCTATTGCCTTTTACTAGGCACGTTACCAAACTCCGGGCTACTATTGATGAATGTTCTAATAAATTAAAAAAGACCGACAGTACTTTGCCCAACCAAGGAGTCCAACCCGAGACCTAACGATGTATTTTAACCCCAAAAGGGATCCTTATTATTTATAGTATATTGAAGCTCAAATAATCGGCAGCTTACTTTTGATAAATATTCTTGAAATACCCATATCCTTTGCCCGATATGACCGGAATTCGAACCTGAGACCTCACAGAAATTAGAAAAACATAATACCTAGCACATTGCACGAACCGAGAATCGAACCTCATGATCAGCAGTTACTACGCGTCACATATTCAGTCATCATCTGCAAATGAGTATACCAATTAACTGGCTCACGATTCTACAATGTATCCTAGCGAATGTATTACAGTACAGGTTAAGTAATTGAGTCTGTGAGGATGTACTAATGTAGTTAGGCCGTGAGACTTCCTTTATATCGACTATGATATAACGGTAATTAGCGGTTATTGGTCTTGAATTACACTAATCATTTATCCATATAAAATTGTGTGCTCATTTTTTTGACTGCCTCTGTAGTTTGGTCGGTAGTGTAATCGACTACTCACGAGGTCTAAGGTTTGATTCTTGGTTCAGTCAAAGTGCTATTGGTCTTTACAAAGACATCTCCCGCACTAAGAATTGCTTTTGTGTCGCGGGGACTTTTATAAACATATAAACAACGAACACAATATACACCCAGACCCGTAACAATTATTTGTGGATTGCACAAATATTTGTTTCATATAGGAATCGAACCCACGATCTCCCGACGCAATTGTAGCAGCGACTTAAGCCACATTCGCTACGGAGGCAGTTTTTCCTGAATATTCATTAGTAGGCTAGTAGATTCTGTATGTACAGTTTACTAATGTATAAAGCGCAGTTGACCAGTCTTTTAAATTGGTCATAATAGCTGAATATCGGTCAAAAGTTTATACCCACCATCAGAACCCCAACAAACCTGTTCTACTCCATTAAAACAACCGTCATGATGTCACAATAGTACTTTACCGGAAAGAAACGTTGTCATTGCATTAACAAACATACAAACAGCTTAGACAATGAGATAGAAAGTGCGACCCACTTGGTTTAGAAGTCGAAAGTGAAACGGTTTCAACGCTTTCTGCTTACCACCCCGTGTGACGACCTTGAATAAGACTAGGTTTTTGTGTTAGGTCGTTCGTGGGACCTGGATTTTAAGTTTTAGATTCAAAAATACAATTTTTGAGTACGATTTTACAATAAAAGATACATTTGTTTTAACAACAATTTTAACAGTTAATAATTATCTTAGAAAAAACGTAAGTCAACACTCGAAATCTATCCCCAATATTAGATATAATATGTTAAATAAATAAATAATAAATACATAATTTTCAATGGAAAACTCATACACGGTAATTTGATTCCAAACTAAGCAGATCTTGTACTATAGTGACTGGATAGCTAATAAACATACTTATATACTTTTGAATACATACTTATAAAAACAAATTTAAATTCAGGCTCAGAACAGGTACACATGTTCATCACGCAAATATTTGTACAGAAGTGAGTTCAGGGAGCCCTTTTTTTGGAAATTACACCCCGAGGACTGGACAGGAAAAACTTTTATATGAGAGATCTGCAAATCGTGTGAAAACGGAATATTTAAAGTGGGTGGCCGCTGGTACTGATACATTTTGACGGGTTAGCTTAATTAAGAAGAGTACCTACTTGGCCATGATCCTCGAATTCAATGACCTACCTTCATTAAAGAGCTTAAACGTGGTCAAGGAGCTGATGGAAGATCTACCCTTTATACTGGTTAGAACACTTATTATATCACGCCCTGTACTTGAAGGTGTAGGTAAAGGCGTGCAAAATACATTCACGTTTCGTTAGTCCCATAAAAATGAGGGCGAGCTTAGTGCTATAGCAGGCATGAATCAAAAATCTTGGCTTACTATATCCATACTAATATTATAAATGCGAAAGTAACTCTGTCTGTCTGTCTTTCTGTCTGCTACTCAATCACGCCTAAACTACTGAATCAATTTGCATGAAATTTGGTATGGAGATACTTCGATACCCGAGAAAGGACATAGGCTATATATCATCACGCTACGACCAAACTGTTACAAAAACGGGGAAAAATTTCACCCATTCTCTCTTATTGGACGCAAGCGAAGTTGCGCGGAACAGCTGGTTGAGAATATATCTAACTAGCTGACCCGCGCAACTTCGCTTGCGTCACATAAGAAAGAATGGGTCAGAATTTTCCACGTTTTTGTAACACTTTTTACTGTGACACTGCTCCTATTTGTCGTAGCGTGATGATATAAAATATACTTTTTTTTTCAAGAAAAATATTCTCAAAATTTGCGCTAAGGCATATCCGCCATTAAAACAGTAGCCATGACAACGGAGTTTTGTTAATTCAATGTCATTATAATATTGATTATTCGCGACTTCGTTCGCCACTTGAATTTTCCCGGGAAATGCGTCATTTTCCCGGGGTAAAAAGTAGCCTATGTCCTTTCTCGGGTATCAAAGTATCTCCATACCAAATTTCATGCAAATTGGTTCAGTAGTTTAGGCGTGATTGAGTAGCAGACAGACAGACAGACAGACAGACAGACAGACAGAGTTACTTTCGCATTTATAATATTAGTATGGATAGTATGGATAATGTCCTACTAGCCAACTGTGCGGGACTTTGTTTATAGTGTCCAAGTATGTGCACAATACGCAGGTACACTCTCTATTTATTTTCTCTCATAGACTGTCCTAATTGTCAAATCGTTTCCTAAGTCGCAAATCACATGTACGAAGTCGCAGGCAAAAGCTAGGCTTAGATATAAGTAGACAGTAAGTAAAAAATATTTATAAAAAAATTAGGATATTCAAAGTATTTTATTAACCATTAACAACTTTGGTAAAATACCTACATGGACAAATAAACAATAAAATTTTGATCTTTGATTTCGATTATTCGCACATACCTAAGCAATTATATTATTATTCTTACAAATGCCAAAGGGCATTAGTTTATCTTTCAAATTAATCTGAACAGTAGCAACACAATGGACTCTAATAAAAACGAACGCACATTTAATTCTTAATGCATTATCTTAGCAGTTGATATAATATAAACAATAGCGCTGATTATTATAGATTATATCTTTTAGTGCTCGATCGAGAGCTGGGAATGTTGCGAAAGTTGATTAGTGGTGGTCTGAGTTATGAGATTGTAGAGATAATTATTAAATTGGTGATGAATTTGAATGACGACGGTCGCAGATTAGAGTAAGAAGTGTTTTTCTGATATTTTATTATTAACTGTTAAATAAAAGTTAAAACACAGTGTTTTGTTGTTTATGTCGGTTGAATTTCAAACTATTTCATGATGTATATGATCTTTACCCCCAGATTTTTTTAAAAATATTTGACGGAAAATAAATCGTCGCGCACTTGTACAAACATACTTATGATGGGTACAGAGTACTGTCAGCGTCAAAAATATCTGTGATCTGTCACATTTTCAATCGTACTTTTTGTATGAAACCATAAATTCAATTATTTTTATTGACAAACATAACGACTACTAAATTGTGAAATTAGAAGTAGTATATTTTTCATTGTCAGAAATACTTTTTAAATTATGTAGGTACATCAAGACTTGAAAAATCTATTAGCAAATTACATAAACATATCACTGCATTTGAATTTTCAGCACTGCACCTTTCAAAACCTGACCTCTCAAATCAATCAAGACAATGTCTTCATCACGAGACGAACAGTAGTCATAACGGTGTACTTGGCAAGCGTATCCTTGTATTAGTATGCAGGTACCCGTATCATAGTAATAAATATCTTGCCGTTATCGATCGTGTGCTTTAAAAATGTACGGAACCCTTGGAAAGTAATGAGAGTAACGGTGAATGGGTGAAAATGAATTGGTGTGGTGAGTGATAAAGTGGTAGACTTTAGTCCTGCATCGTTTTAACCACTTATATATAGTTCAAGGAGAATATGTTACCCTTAATTCTCCAGGTTCTGTTTTATAAACTATTCTATTTAATAATTTAAAGAGCGTAACTTATTAAAATTATTTAAAGTTTTGAATAATCAGGCACAATAATACTATTTTGAACAAATAAATTTTATCAGAGGTATCAAGAATCAAGATAACCATTGTATTACCAGTATGAATGTTACTGTTTCAAAAACCTTTGTTGAAGTCTAAAAAGTGCTTAGTAAAATTCCCTCATTTTCGGTTTCTCCAAAAATCAAAACAAATAGGTACAAAATTATGTCTTAGATCCTTATTTTCACTTTACTTTTCCTAAACAATAAATCACACTTCTCACGGAAGTCGCCAAACGCCTAATCAACATTTAAATAAGCAATGTCAAAATGCCACATGTTTCTACGTCTTTATAGCGAGTTATGCCCTTTTAAATCTAACAAATTAATTTGTGCCAAAACTAGTTTTTTATGGCAATTTTTTGCTTCGTTGACTCATCCGTATAATTAGCATATAAATGATTATTAGCCGTCTAACTAATGTGGGAATTTAAAGGCTGGTCATGGTAAATACCGGTAAATACGGTTATTTAAACCGGTAATGTTGTAATTGGTGTGATTTATTTTGGTCTATTTTTGGATTTATAAAATTAGTGTGTGATATGAATTATTATAAAGATTCTTATATAAATAAAAATGGACCAATAAAATGTATGTACCTACGTGCATAACTCTTGAACAACTAAACTAAATTGGATAATATAATTCTTTATTTTACTGACGGGACAAGGTTTCTATGGGATCGATGGGATAAAAAATCCTACGGGAATGGAATCTACGGGATAAAATTGTACTACAACTGGGCGAAGTCGGGCCAGTCCTCTAGTTATAAATAGACGTCAGTCCCATTTTTGTACTTTTAGATATTGAATTTCTTATTTTTACAGGTTTTTAGCAAGCAGCAACGAATGTTATCATATCAAAAGATTTTTGGTAAACTAATTATACAATATGCTTTTATTATATGTTTTAAGCTGTTTCTAGGTTGGAGGGTCCACAGCAACATACGCTTCTTTTAAGTGCTTCACTGGTTTTTAAAGTTCAAACCATTATTGATATAAAAATATGCTTTTAAAAGATAAATAGCAGTTCCGTAAGTCCCAAATTTTAACCGATTTCTACGAAAATCATCTTCCTTATACTATAGCCTCGAGGCATATAACTACTTAACTAATACAAATAAATTCTATAACTCTAAGAGAATCTATCTCCGCCTACATACATATTATTCCACTAGCTGACCCGCGCAACTTCGCTTGCGTCACATTAGAGAGAATGGGTGAAATTTTTCCCCGTTTTTGTAACATTCTTTTCTGGTACTCTACTCTTATTGGTCGTAGCGTAATGAAATAAAGCCTATAGTCTTCCTCGGTAAATAGGCTATCTAACACTGAAAGAATTTTTCAAATCGGACCAGTAGTTCCTGAGATTAGCGCGATCAAACAAACAAACAATCAAACAAACAAACTCTTCAGCTTTATAATAATATTAGTATAGATAAATTCTATAATTTACAAATCTATCACCGCCTACATACATATTATTCCATTTGTGTTTGTTTGTGACACGGTTAAATTTAGACAAGCTATAATATTTTATATGGACAAAGAGCAACAAGAATGTGACTGTCAAGGTTTCAATATGTAGGGAAATTGAATCGAGAAGTTTTTTGAAGGTTAAAAAGGTCAACTGCGTTGTAGATTATGATGTTACTTGGTATCAACTTATTACATTGAGGCACCCATAGCCAGTTGCGCTCACCGGTCGGTTAACGATCTGTGGGTTAAGCAACTCTTGGCGCGGTCATTCCATAGATGGGTGACCAAATGAAGGTATTTGAGCTGCGCATCTCCGTGCTTCGGAGGGTGCGTAGAAAGTCGGTCCTGGCTGTTGTCTACTAAGACAACAGTCGTTTAGCCAAGTCAAAAGCCTCTCGGGCGGCTTAAAAAGCTTTTTAAAAGCCTTTGTAATCTGTCGATCCAGATATTTTCTTTTGATAGATCGTCAAAAAAACTGATCAAGAAAATAAGGCACTCATCAGCATATTGAAAACCTAAATCAACTGTCGATACGTCAAATTCAGGGCAAATACCAAAAAATAGACCCTCGTTAGTTTTTTGACATCCGAAGCTAATAGGGTTGCCACTTGTCGGCTTACTGTAGAGCTTTGTCGCTTTGGTGGAAAAGTAATTATGTAAACTTAACTCAACGTAGTTGTGTAAACTTTAGTTTGATCACCGGATCAGATGAACGAAAAGATTATTATTGTTATTGTCATTCATTCGATGGATATTTCATATAGTTTAAAATATTACTTTACTTTGTGAATGACATTTCGCCTAATGAAGGGACAAATAATTATAAATTAAAAGTAAGTTTTCTCGAAGTAAGTATTTATGGATAAAACAAATTCAGATCTGCAACGGAATCGAATTCACGACCAGCTACGGCCATGGCATGGCGCTATGTTATTGTTAAAATATTCCCATTTATATTTTTAACAAGACAGTAAAGTAAGAGTGCCAGCCCTACACATGACCTTTGATCCTAACACAATTTCATCGCAAAATTCCTGCGAAGCCTATCCTTTGGCACGGCGCCTAATAACTGCGACACTACGTTACATAACAACAATAACAATATATAACTTGTTTACATAATCTTATATATAAGGTATAACAATGTAACATGTGCCGAGTATTGAAACTATATAAGAAACATATATAACTTATATCACACTTGCTATACTCGAAGGTGTAGGGCGATGTTAATGAAATATATTTACGTTCCGCCATGATTAACAATGTTAGTCCCATGTAATAGCGGGCGAGCTAATTGCCATTTAGCGGGCACGTTACCAATCCCCGGGCTGCTATTTAGGAATATTCTTATACGAGTATAAATTAGAATAGATATATGTAGTTCTTAGTTCGACCTGGGAATCGAACTAAGAAAAAAAAAACTACTTCATGAGTAGCGGCCGGATTCACAACCGCGCCACAGAGGGAGTTCAATACGGTACTGATGCTTTTAAAAACTCACGTGAGTTATGTAATAAAATTGGCTATATAAGCCATCTGCGTGCGCATCAGCGCCGATTTAATTAGGAGTCGAAGTGGTCACCATGGCCGAAATCGGTCGCATAGATCATCAATGCTTTAAAAAAAAACTAGGTAGTTAAACTAATATTACAAAAGAAAAGTTACAAATAATAATAACATATTATGCATTAGAGCAATACTAATCTAACACGTTTTCCATCACGTGGAAGACATAACCTCTAAAAACAAAAACAACAAAGAATGCATATTTTTACAAAAGATTTGTCGTCAAGCGACGCTCTTTAAAATATTGGTAGAACAAATATTAAAAAGAAAACTCCTTAAGTGATGTTTATTTAAAAGCGAATTCCTTAGTTTGTAGGTATAAGAATTAATTATTAAAAATAAAAAAAATAGAACTTATTAAATAGATGACGGTCTCTGCCAGGATTTCTTTAAGCT
This sequence comes from Anticarsia gemmatalis, assembly GCF_050436995.1. Taxonomy (NCBI): domain Eukaryota; kingdom Metazoa; phylum Arthropoda; class Insecta; order Lepidoptera; family Erebidae; genus Anticarsia; species Anticarsia gemmatalis. The sequence goes on along the minus strand of NC_134767.1, from coordinate 1,603,751 downwards.
CCATATGTGAAAAGCTAATAATTTTCTAATGTTTGTAAAATTTGAATTTATAATATTCCGCAGTTTTTTTACATGCGTGGATTCTAGCTATCAAATTACGCCCTTTATATTTTTTTTCGGAATCTTTATTTCTGTTATTTAATTACGCCGAAACTATTGAGCTGATTTTGATGAAATTGAGTTCACTGACAAATCCTAACACGGATTAAACAACAAGACATTTTTACAGCGAGAAGCTGAAGCTAGTGTTAAGATAGTAATTGCTCATTTTTTTTAACAAAACTGTCTCTTCTCCTTACAACATGCACTAACTCAATGAAGATCATAATCATGGGAATCTATTCTCATTCCTACACCGAGTAACACCGCAGGTAAAAGTAAGTTGATCTTATAAAACGTGACAATGAACTGTGATCGCATACACTTATGGTTAAATGAGGAGTAACATACAGACCGCAGGCTAAACCAGTTTTAACTAGTTTAGGGATGTGTATTTCTAGTTGTATGATGAATATTCTGGGCATGTAAATGGAATGTATTTTTTTTTGGGGCCCTAAAACAGAGTAATTAATTCTCATTTTGAGTTTTTTCCTAATATTTTATTTATGTAATTGTTTAAATTAAACAATATATTTGTTATATTGGTTATTTTCTTTAGTGACAATAATGACAATAAACAGTGCGAATCTATATTATATCTTATAAAACTTGTTTCTATATTTGCCCGGAAAAAAAAAATACTTACATATTTTTCAACAAATATTTCGTTATTTGTAATGGCCATTTATAAAATTGTCAAAGTACTTTATCGGAATCACAAAAATCTTTCAGAAATCAATATCTTATAACTTTCATATTTAACCAGTACCAACCCTAAATCAACACTAACCTTGAACCCGTCACCACTCGAATCATAGAATTATTGGCAAACAATAGTCTGACCTCTCAATAAATAAATAATACTCGTATCTTTTAGCCATACTATACGCTGTAGCGTAGTCGGTAGTGAATAAGACTGCCGATCACGAGGTCTCGGGTTCAAATTCCGGTTCGAATAAAGTACTGTTGGTTTTTTTCTAATTAACAATTAAATATTTTTCAGTAGGAAGTTTAATCCGGAGTTTGGTAACGATCCCTGTTTAGGTATTTAGGTTCGCCTTCTTTTACATTGCCTATGGTAAAACATGAGTACCTTTCATACCCCTCAGCCTACCCTTTTGAAAATAACAGGCGCAATATTAGGTACTTTTTAGATTATTGTCATGAATAGTACAGAGTTTGGTAAAGTGCCCGACATAATATGGCAAGAGACCCACCTGTTACATGAACATTACCAACTTAGTGAAATGCTGGTGTATGAAACTTGCCTACTCTTTCGGGTATAACATGACATTATGTGTGTCTATGTGACCTCTTACTACGGAAATAATACATGTTATATGTCATACTATATGTCAAGTTGTAACGCCAATGATTACAAGGTCACTTTAGCAATCGTTGCAATACGTACTCGTATATTAAAACGTCATGGACTTCAAAATGTAATTGTGAGTTTTGAAATTATTATGATTAGTATTTTGGTTATTTATTTGTTGATGACAGGTTATTATTTAATTTTGCTATGTTTTTTAGACAGTGCTATAGCTATGTTAATCATTAATCAGAATGTTTGCAAAAGAACGGTTGTTTTTCTATCAAACAGAATTATGGTGACAAAGAAACTAGTTTAGTAATTGACTAATATATTATAATTCTATTTATTAGAATGAAACATCCGAAACAGAATAGACTTCAAAATATTTTTATTGGATGGACGAATAGACCGATTTAGATGATACTTTTTAATTGGAAACTGCTATTTTCTCATTTTACTTATGGTCTCATTTAAATTAAAAACTGACGGGGAGTTTTGGTTTTATGTTAAAAATGTGCAACTTTTATTACTTTGATGATAACGTTTGTTCTGTGATACTTATATGGTGGTACGCTTCGGCCGGAACAAAAAATGATTTGAAGTCGATTTTGTATAAAATATTAGTATATTTTATTGAATTTAATTTTATTTTATAGCTTATTCGCCTTAAAACGGATACTTAGCTTAGGTCACAGGCACAAAGCAATCAGTAAGGCTTTAAAATATGTTATCTATCTCGTTCGACCACATTCTAAGTGATTCATTGAGTGACCGAAATATTTTATTGTTTAGCAACACAATGGAGACAATAGTTATTAAATCTATTAGGTTTAAGTTATCTAATAAATTTAACACTTAGTTTTAGTAATGGATTAAGTAAGGGATACCTCATAAACATAAATGTTATACACACACACACACAAACGCACACGTACACACACACACATACACTCACACACACGCACACACACACACATAGTTATAGTTTGATGTTCATATTTTCTTATTACTCTTTCTGTTTTATGACAAAATATTGTCATGTTAATAAATAAGGGTGAAGACACTGGCATCTGTAACACAGCTTCGGCTAGCATAGATGTCAGGACAATATGTGGATATTGTAACAGATTTTATGTCAATAAAATATTTTAGATTTTTTTTTATTCTGTTCTAACGGCGAAGCAAAACATCGTGATGCAACCTTGCATGCCTGTGAGTTCTCTTTAGAGCAGTTCTTGAAGGTATACAAAGTCCCCAACCCGGAATTGGCCAGCGTGGTGGACTCAAGGCCTAACCCATACCTCATTACACGAGGAGACCCTTGCTCAGTAGTGGAACAGTGATGGATTAAATTAATTTTTGTTTATTTTATTTGTTAATTTAATCTAACGATATTTATAATTATCAAATATAGATACTGGTACTCAATTTATCGCCAGTATGGAAATGAAAATGAGAATAGCTGGCAAGAATCTACTGTATTTAATTGCCAACTTATAAAAATCTTGGTTAATCTTTTCTGGAATCTGTTTCAAATCCGTACAGTAATTTTTGAATATATTTCAGACATACATACAAATAGTTCTATGCGCCCGAGGTTACAATTGTAGGTCATACAACGATTTATGCCCCTAATAAGATTCGAACTTATGACATTGCAATGATAGTGGTTTGGTCACCACTTTAACTATTGCGACATATTCCCAGCTATGCGTCGATGATGACAAAATTGCTCTACTTAAAGCAATGACATCAGTCCCACTAATATTATATTATAAATGCAATAAGTTTGTGTGGATGTTTGATATTCAATTACGCAGAAACTACTGGACAGATTTTAATAAAATTTAGTACAAAGATAGTTTGTAAACTGGATGTAAAATGTAAAAAAATTAAGCGTTAGGTATAGCATATTTTTTACATAATATATTTCTATCCCAGTGCTAGGTAAAGTCTTTTCCCAGGAGGGGCCTTTAAGCCTTGTGTCTACCGCGTCTCCCAAGTGAGGGTTGGGGACCTTGCATAGTACATTCAAGAACCGTTTTATAGAACTTTTAGACTTGCAAGGTTTCATCACGGTGTATTGTAGCTCGATACGTATTCCTTTGCCATAAGAACAAGTGATATTCTCAAAAAATCGTTGGTCACAGGTTGCAACCCCTGTCCAATCGCGTAGGAGTCGAATGCTTAAGCATTGCCTATCACTATTCTTATCAATAACATGACATCACTATAATAAAAAGTCCGTAAAAAAATCTAGTATAAGACCGATCTCCTAATCGATATTTTTTGTCATAATACCGACCGGTTCTTGTAAAAACTTATCCATATCAAATGTTATGATGTAATATTATATTTTTATTTGTTACCATAACAAATTGTGTTATGTTTAATAGTTTTAAATAGTCGTGCGAAGCTGAATTCCTGTGTCATATTGCAAAGGAAAAATCGGTTTTTACAGAAATATTCAAGTTGCAATCTGGAGTTTTCTACTTTTATAAGTCGCGTTTTCAATCGACTTCCATTTTATTTTTTACATTGAATGTAATGATTTTGACATTGCATCAAAATTATTGCTTACATCAATTTTATTTGAAGACATGTTTGTTGTAACAATCATAATTAATTATATTATTGAGCTTATATTCATGTCTTTTTTAATAACAGTCAACCTGCACCTATAAACGTGTCCTTAATCATCAAATAAGATCAAGGAGGCTTATATCATTCACATATCATACAATGCCCATATTAGCCGTCGCTTTAGAAGTAAAAAAAAACACAGTGGAATTGAGAATCGCCTCCTTTTTTAAAGTCGGTTTTCAAACCTTTTCCTTTTTTTAAAAACTGATTAGTTATACAAGGTCGCACTTCAGCCCGTTAGTAAAAAAATACTGTCGAATTGATTATCTCCTCCTTTATTTAAAGTCGGTTAGAAACAAAACAAAACAGCCGATTTATCCCCAGGATACTAGTAAAGTGAAGCGTTATAATTGAATGGTGGGGATCGAATCATCCGAGCAGTGGCGTGATGTTCAAACTGTTTTTTGTTCGATACAATTTGATGAAGGTTACCGCTGTGGTTCTTTAGGAGTTATGGATGAGGAAAACAGTGTTACAGCCGATAATGTAAGTTATTTTTTAAGTTTCTAATTTACGGAAATAGGAGGCAAATATTTTTTCTATTTGAAAATAAATTTTAGCAGCATAGTTTGCAACTGCAGTTTATAAAATAAAAAATTGTTGGTAAGTGATTATCAATAATACCAGTGTCTTTTATTAAGATGGTTTTCGAAGTGTTTAAAACAAATCCTTGTCACTTAATTATCGGCAACAAAAACATATCGTGGATTTACTTTGCATTATTTTCCCCCGGTTTCTGAGGTACATTTAACAGTAGTTTATCTATTCAATAGCGTCAAAACTCATACAAAAATAACCGAGACCTTCGAATATATTTAAAATGATGCATAGTCCCTACCTACGCATGGCTAGCACGCTGGAGTTCTAAGAAATGAAAGGCCTAACTCTCATGCCTAAATTAAAACCTTTCTGAATAATGCAAAAGGATATAAATAGTATTTTTTAAGTCAACTCGTAAAACGGTCACGGCTATTAAACACGAAAAAGCCTAAAAATAAACCCAATTCACTAGTTCAAGTTTAAATAAACAAAACAAAGACGTGATCGATTTATTTAAAAATAAAAATAAAAAATTTAACCCATTAATGTCCCACTGCTGGGCAAGGGTCTCCTCCCGTAATGAGGGAGGGGTTAGGCCTTGAGTCCACCACGCTGGCCAAGTGCGGGTTGGGGACTTTGCATGCCCTCAATAAATGTTTTAAACAAATTTTAGGCATGCAAGGTTTCCTCACGATGTTTTCCTTCACCGTTGGAGCATGTGATAATTATTTCTAATACACACATAACTTCGAAAAGTCATTGGTGTGTTGCCTCGGGTTCGAACCTGCGACCACTTGCGTGGGAGGTGTCAACTTATACCACTCGGCTATCACTGCAAATTATTATTCGATTTATTTATGACATAATAATTACGAAAAAATGCAATGTTGAATGACTGAACAACATGAAAACTCATTGAAGTTTGTTTACAAAAATATCGATATTATGTTTATCGTTAAAGAACATTTCAATAGATATTTTTGTCACGAAATAAGCCAGTTCGTTTTTACCAACATCATTATTCGTTGAAGGAATAAGATCGTTTCTGGTAAACATGGTCCCAAGTAATATTTTAACGTAAGCTTATGACGTATATGAGGTAGTGAACGCTAAACTGTCTAACTCTCAATATTTCATTTACTGACTTACTCAATACAAATTATTGAATATATGCCTATACTTATACGTAGCAACTGTATAATATTTTAACTTCAGGTCAGCTCGGAGGATTTTTCAGACTTTTACTTTGAAAGTAATAAAATAATAATGCATTAAAATGCATAGTCGCGTTCATTCCCGTATTGTATAACTTCTTATCATAATTGAAATGAAAATACTGTAAATAACAAAAACCTAATAATCCCAAGACAAAAATACATTTACGATTACAAGTGCTATCACGACAAATAAATATTTGCGTCACAAAAAGCGTTTCGCTTCCCATAATACGAGCGTGGTTTTATACAGTTTCACACATACGTTACCATGACTCCGCCATTAATAAGATTATACCATAAATTGTGTGATCCCATAAAAACGTAGTCGTCCACAATATATCTTTGCGAACAGCCTTTTTCTATATATAGTTTAGATGGGAGGTAAAATGCTGCTTGGTTTCTAAGATTGAAATTATATTCAGTATCCCCGGGAATTTTTGAGGTTGAATCAAAGAGAATAATTATCTCTTGTATTGGCAAATAATTGTATATGAGTAATGAAACTGCGAAAAGAAAAAATTGCCTCTGTGGCGCGGTACGTAGTGGCGATATTTAGGTCTCGAGTTTGATTCCTGTGTCGGGTAATGTGCGATTTGTTCTTTCTAATTTAGATCACAATATTTCTTATAGGTAGCCCGAGATTTTAGAGCGTACCCGGTAAATGGTAGTAGAGTCGTCTCCTATCATATGCGATTGCAATTGTTAATAGAAAACGTAGGTGTATTATATGGTATCCTTGCTTACACCTTCAGGTATAAGAGGCATGATATTATGTATTAATCTAAATTTTTTTGGGGCTCGCATTAAACGACAGCCAGGATTCGAATCAATGTAAAGTATGTAACAAGGCCACCTTTAAATTAGCAACTAATGCATTTTACCGGAAAGCAAACGTTATTAAAATTTGTATATAAATTAATAGCCCATTAAATTGATATCTCTGTAATAGGTAACTTTTACATTAGACCAAATTGAGGAAACTAGTATTTTCCTATTACCTAATACATTTGCTTCCTTCCATTAAAATAATATACATAAATTGCGGCCCGGCGTCGCCCGATACAAAAATATTTTACAAAAATACTTAAAATTATGACATCATAATGTTAGAATTCGTCAAGTTTTTAGCGCGCTAATTCTATCGAGGTAGCAAAAAATACGTGTGAAATATATTTATTTGTCTATCTTAGTGACTAAATACTATCTTATAGTATATAATTAGTAAGACTTAAAAAAAACTTTTAATTTTTTATCTTGATATTTTTTATGCCTACCCTATTTATAACATAAATAGCTTCCTTATAGGACGCTCAAAGCAATAGTTTCATTTTTATACAGTTATATAAAAATAATTATAATTAAAACTAAGCAGCATTATTTTAGTCTAAATTTCAATTAAGCAGCATTTTAGGTGCCTCATACTTATACGCCTCAATCGCGTGTCTCGGCTCACGCAATATGAGCGGCGTTTATAACAAACTGTAACTTTTAAATACATGCTCTTGTTTGCTTTGTTTTTTTACATTAAATTTAGAACTGTTTATGTACTTAGTGCTTAGTATATTGTTAAAGCATTGACTTTTTCAGTTTTCGTAAAAAAATCACGTTTGCTGCATAAGAGACCCTTCAAAAATTATTTTATTTTGATTTCTGTTTTATGTTGCTAGGTGAGTACGATTGTAAATGTGACAACGTATACATTTTTTTTGACGCTGATTGTATCAATATTTTACAATAAAATACAGGTACTAGTACTCATAATATTTTGGACTAAAATAAGAACCTGATTTGCTTTGCAGGATGCATTGGTAAATGTAAGTTTAGAAAAAAAAGTTCATGAGATGTTACTAAAACCATAGTACCCAGTAATTAATACTTCAGGTACACTATTAGTACCACGAGTATTTCATGGTTTTTTTTTATTTAAAATAAAGTTTTTTATCCATCATTGCCCCACTTGAAGTCTTCTTCCGGACAAGAGAGGGGTTAAGCTCTAAGTTTCAAAAATACTATTGGAAAAATACTTAAGTACAAGTTAATTGCATAGAATCATGCAAGTAACTAAGTTTCATATACTACATACCTAGTGAAGAAAACCCGTTTGATACCTATTTATTTTTGACGGCTATCAAGAATAAGTAGTTGATAATATGGGAATATTGAGCTCAAACGATGCAACAACTGATCGAAGGATGGAGATTCATAATCTATAATATACCTTTAATATACTTCAGCGAATATTTCCACTTGGGTGAGTGAATTTGTGCGTAACTTGCTGTACCGATTTTTATGAAATTTGTTGTGATAGATAGGTTTTATCTTGGAAGAGGATTATTTTAAAAAGGTATTTCTGACCAATATGATGGTCTCTATAACACAGTGGTTAAAATAATACGTATATTTGCCACGTCACGACTGCTGCACTGTATAAAAAACTCCCGGGTTCAATATCAATGTCTATCATGCCCATGAATTTGACATAAATACACATATTTTCAGTGTATTTCTAGACTTTATACTCTATTGCACTTTACAAGAAACAGCAACCATTACGTATAACCCAACATACTTAACAAAAAGTTCTTATTAACTCAAACAAACCCACAGGTAAAGCTAGTTTTGCACAGCCTCATAAGGACGATAATAATTATACGCTAACGTTTTTTTGCTGACTGTACCTGTACTCGCTTCGCCATAGTTTTTTTGTTCACCATACTAGGTCTGCCGGCGGAATCACCTGATTGAATTTTAATTTATGTAAAGGATAATTATAAGGTTTTGTTTTTATTTATAATATGTGGGAAATAGGGGTCGATGACCGATATTTCTTATTTTTTTTAGTATATTCAGTTGCTTTAGTGTCAAAGTTGTTCAAGCCATCAAAAGTCTTTGAAGTGGCTTAGCTATAATTGTTATCTCAATTGACAAACGTCCGTCATTGACTTTCGAAAGCGCAGACGCGAGTAGCCAAAATTCTGCGGCTACCCATCTAATCAATCACCTCAGTAAAAGTTGCTTAACCCAATCGTTTCTCTAAAAAATAAACATTTAAAGATACGTTGTAGTTGTTGACTTGTTAACGAAAAAAAACTGTATATTTGTATTTAATGGTAGTTTAACAAATAGTACGAGTATGTAATGCGTACAATTTTAATTTGTTATGCGGCAACATTGTAAGCTTCCTTTGCGTGATTAAGGGTGAGAACACACTCTAGGGCAAGCCTGAATTGAGATAGACTTATCTTACATATTCAAGTGCGGTTTTTCGACGCCTCACAGACAATTTTGTCTATAGAAGAAGATCTCCTTTCTTCCAACTATGTTAGAGTTGGCTTCCAGTCTCACCGGATGCAGCTGAATACTGGTATTTTATATGGAGCGAAAGCCTATAGGACCTCCACAACCCAGTTACCTGGGATATAACACGATAACCCTCGAATATTGGTTGTCTGGCTAATTGGTCCGAACTTCTAAGATCTTCGAAAATGTTTGATTCTAGATGTCGCCAAATCAACATGAGCTGAAGTAAATGTTTCCGAAAGCAAACTTCAGTCAGATTTATATGGAACTCAGTATAAAAATATTTGAAGATGAGGAAACGAAGATAGGCTACTTTTTAATCAAGGAAACAGGAGGGACAATTCTAAGTTTTAGCTAGTTAGTTAATAAAAGGTATTTTTTTCAGTACAAAAATCTCTCTCACTAGCTCATTTATGCAACAACTTGTTCCTACAATTAATCACATCTCAAGAAGGTTTCATAAGGCAAAAAGCAAACAAAACGCTTCCTACCGAACCGATTTTTAACTCGATACCGTAAAACGGGGTGAATAGAAACAATTTTCAACTTTGTCCTAAAAATTTGTAGCGAATAACTTGTTATTTTTATTGTCGGGTTATTTTATATTATGTCCGGCGCCATGAAGAAAGAGTTAAAACCATATTTGTCCAAAAATATGCATCATTTTACGATATTTCATTAAAAAAATGGTCAATTTCTATTCACCCAGCGATAGGGGTGAATCGAAACGACCAAAGGGGTGAATGGAAAAATTGTGTTTTAAAACGTTTTTTCAATTAACAATATTGTATCTTTATAGATAAATATACACCTAAAGAGATAAACACTCCAAACAACTCATTAGAAAAGAAATTCCACTTTAAATCCAAAGTTTTGAAAAAATTGTATGGACCATTAAGGCATTCGAGGACGGTTGACTTTGAAGCAATTTTTTGGGTATAAATATCAATTTAAACATTTCAACAATTATGACACCGCAGAGAAGAAATATCGACGTGTAATCATTTCAAATTTGAATAAAATTCTTAAACGAGGAGTACTCAAATATTGGGCTTGAAAACATTCCTGATTTTTTTTCTATTCACCCCGCGAATTCTATTCACCCCGTTTTACGGTACTCGGCTATTACGTATGCGAGCCACGGCACTTACTGTAATCGAGTAATAAGCGATATCGATATAATAACTCGATTCCGCTCCTGCTTAATTGCGCTCCGATATTTGCATTATGGCCGCCATTTTATGCCATAGACTACTCTCTATGGTAGTTTTTGTATGGGGTTTTTAGGAGAATGAGGGTATTATGATATTGTGAAATTGAATGGTAGGTAGTTCTAACTTTTTATTAAGTTAAGTATTATAAATTGCGGGTTGTAGTTTTGTTTATAAAGCTATGGTTTCGCTGACTTTATGACGTGTGAGAGTGTTTATAAGCTTATATATGTATATTTAATTTGTAGTAGTGTGAATAATTATCATTATTAAATAATTATCATTATTATTGTAGTGAACATTTTAAATGTTTACAAATTACAATTAATGGCTTTTGGTTTATTAGTATCCAGTTTCCGTTATTATATAACCAAGGAAATCAGAAGATCGTTTATAAAGTGACTAGGAAATAGTTTATAAAATATACTGAATCATTTTTCCAATCAAAACAGTTATATTCGATACTGCAGGAAGCATTTCTAATTTAAAACTACGTAATCAAAGTAATAAAATAAAATTAAAAACAATTAGCTACGCGTACCACTCATATAATTATTTATTCTGGCCACACCTTCACGGGTCATTGCCTGGTATGACAGCCATTAAAAAAACAAGCTGTCATTTATTGAAATTTGATTTTTAAAAAGATTTGAATACCTTGCTTTTGTTTTTGTATTTTCTTTAGCTGAGAATTAAAATAACAGGAAACAATGATTGTTTACAAAATTTACCATTTAACCCACTCTGACCTGCGTGGTGGATTATAAGTAAAGATAAATAGTACTTATTTTTTAAATGATAAATGTACTGATGTAAATAGAAACGCCGGGAGCCCTTGAAAGATACACAGACCACATTGGCTATGTCTTGAAAAATGGTCAGGTGCGTAGTACTCGTAACTGGCGGTCCTGTATGACAAAGTTTATACATACATTCATATAACGCGAAAAGACTTTTTCCCCGACCTAACATGTAAAAGTGGGCGTGTCTACTAATATTAAGGTGAGTCCTGTAACATCGATGTTATAATAGCGAGTAACACTCTCGCTGAGACAATGGTGTTAAATGCTAACTTTATACATAAATATATAGTATTTTTTGTAAATAGAAACGCCGGGAGCCCTTTAAAGATATACACAGATCACATCGTCTATGTTATGAAAAAAGGTCAGGTGCGTAGTACTCGTAACTTGCGGTGCTGTATGACAAGATGTATGGATGTGAATGAGGCAAGGGAAGTTTGTGAGGATCGTATCAAGCGGCGTTTTTTGGTCTCTGCCAATTCCTATGGAAAAAAGGCGTGATATTAGGCATGGATGTACATATGTATGTTCGTTTGTATATATGTATGTATGTATGTATGATTAATTTTTTTTTGGAAATAATCAATTGTGTAATAGGTCTTAAGAATATGTAAAAGTGGGCGTGTCCACTAATATTAAGGTGAGTCCTGTAACATCGATGTTATAATAGCGAGTAACACTCTCGCTGAGTCGCACAATGGAGTTAAATGCTAACTTTCACCGCCCGCCTCGAATAAACACAATGTGTATTAACAATAATTGTACGTTCGCTAAATATTGAGTCGCAGTTCAATGGGCTGTTGGACTTTTTGTGTAATGACCGGGTTTTTTGGAATATTTTGTTGAAAATTAGAGTCTAAGCATGGTGGTCTTTATAAGAGATAGAGAGTGAAGTTTCTAAGGGTAATAATGGTAGGTACAGATACGGTAGAAAAATATAAAATAGTGATTTTGTAAACGCTGTTTTTGTTTGATATTGATTGTTAAAAGAAGTAACTTTTTGAGGTTCCCGAAACCGTCGGTATATTACAGTTATTTAAAATAAAAAGTATTTTCTAAATTTGCAGGTTTTCTCAAACATCGAAGAACGAATAAACCCCTTTCTAGGTATATTAAATAATGATAGATTGGCCTAGATAACTCGATTGTCTACTACTATCGACTATCGACAATTAGCTAGCTATCGAAAAGTTTTATTCTAAAATCTGTTAAGGGCCACAACCGGGCTCCGTAAAAACTATGGCAGTACATTTTAAATATCAAACTCTCGATACTCGACGGCATCGATTGTGCAGAATCGCGCTACAGGTCGCAATACCTTAATAACATAATTATATTCTCTCAGACTATTATATGCTCTAAGACTTAAGTACTAAATCTCTAAGACTTAAATAAATAAAAGTCAAATACAATATACACAAAAAATAAAAAATTCCAGTGTATTCAATATTGAACAACATAATTCACAAACGTAAGTTTACAATCCATCTGGACATAATCTAAGCAACAATCTGTTTACTATTACACAACAAATTATATAACACTTATTGTGTGTTATCGTAACAATCGCGATTGTATTGAAATATTATAATAAACACGTGTTCCAATGGATTTCTGATTGAAAGCTTTAATTATAGTAAAGAATAGACTTTTTTGTTAATATTGTGCGTCGAATTGGTTGAAAGTGAAAGGGCTTTTTGGAAATGAATACTTTATACTACGTAACATAGGGTTTGATAGTAAACTAGCATTTTTAAGTAACAGTATCTCTATTATTTGATGTAAGTCATAGTATTTTTGTTAGACAATTTTATTTTTAGTTTAAACGATACATGCACTGGTTAGACTTTTAAATATATGATTTTATAAACTCAAACCTTAGTATGGTATTAGTATTATTTGGCGTACGATTACACTAATAATAATTTTGTGTCATATTTGTTCAAGGGATATGATATAATTTGGCGACATCCGACATACTCTTAACGAACGCTTCAATACACGAATACGGTGATCAAATGCCAACAAACGACCACCCATCTCTGGTATGTCCGCGCCAAAAGCTTTAATTTTGAATAAAAAGTACGACTAAGAATTACTTTTCATACTCCCCAACTGTCGCCATGATGCAACACTTAAAATCCCTAAAGCATTGCACTCTCACTCACTTCTTTCAACGCAAAAGAATGTCTACATTCTAGGTAGACCACAAAATTCCCGATTTCCATTCACACCGCAACATAATGATTGCAAACATCAAACTACATCACACGTCACGACATTTAGACGGGCATTGTGTCGTAACGCGATTCTTTGTTGCGACCTGCGACTAGTCTGCACGTTAGGCTTAGTGTACACTTATGAATAACTAGCTGACCCGCGCAACTTCGTTTGCGTCACATAAGAGAATCATAATTTTCCCCATTTTTGTAACATTTTTCACTGGTACTCTGCTCCTATGGGTTGTAGCGTGATGATATATAGCCTATAGCCTTCCTCGATAAATGGGCTATCTAACACTGAAATAATTTTTCAAATCGGACCAGTAGTTTCCGAGATTAGCGCGTTCAAACAAACAAACAAACAAACAAACTCTTCAGCTTTATAATATTAGTATAGATGAATAGTAATGAAGATATTCGCGATTTTGATTTTCAGCATTTTTTCGTCCTTTATGTTAGTGTCTAAAGCAGTGATAGAAATGTGATATAAGTTGTCGAATCCGAGGCAAGACGTCAATGACTTTTGATGTTATGTGTGCGTTCTAGGTAGACCACAAAATTCCCGATTGCCATCCACACCGCAACATAATGATTGCAAACATCAAACTACATCACACGTCACGACATTTAGACGGGCATTGTGTCGTAACGCGATTCTTTGTTGCGACCTGCGACTAGTCTGCGCGTTAGGCTTAGTGTACATTTATGTATGAATATTGAATAGTAATGATTTTGCGGTTTTGATTATAGGTATTTTTTGTCTTGTATGTCTGTGGGTAAAAAGTCCCCAACCCGCACTTGGCCAGCGTAGTGGACTCAAGGCCTAACCCCTCCCTCATTACGGGAGGAGACCCTTGCCCAGCAGTGGGACAGTAATGGGTTAAATTTATTATTATTTATATTATGTCTGTGGGTAAAGCAGTGATAGACGTGTGATGTAAGTTGGCATCTCCCACGCAAGTGGTCGATGATTCAAACCCGAGGTAACATACCAATGACTTTTCGAAGTTATGTGTGTATTAGAAATAATAATCACTTGCTCTAATGGTGAAGGAAAACATCGTGATGAAACCTTGCATAAACAAAATTTGCTTAATACATATATCGAGGGCATGCAAAGTCCCAAACCCCGTTAACGGCATGATGGACTCAAGGTCTAACCCCTCGCTCATTCGTAAGAAGACCATTGCCCAGCTGCGGGACTGTAACGGGTTAAATAAAATTTTAATGTTTGTGTGGCCTAATGATTTTATTGGTCCCAAGTTCGATTCCCAGTTGTGTCTGCACCTTCAGGTATAACTGGCGTGATATTATGTTTATGCATGAAACATTATTATAACTTGTATTTTCTTTACGTAAGGAAAAATAAATGAATCGTATCAGGAAATATATTTTTGCACCAACACCTTCCTGCCCATAATATTATGATTATGTTAATTTATTACCTAAAATAAATACTCTACAATGACTTGCGAATTTTTTGAATATTTTGCCAATATTCCCTTGAAACTAATGCGCATATTATTTAATATTGCATATTTATTGAATAAATTAGAGTTCATTTACTCCCTAGCAAAAAACAAAGGAAATAATGAAAATATAAATTGAACCCATTGGATAAGGTCTACAAGAATGAGAGAGGAGTAAGGCCTTGTGTCCACCACACTGGCTGAGGTTAGAGGACTGTATGACTTTTTTATAAACTCGTAACTCTCTAAACTTATTTAGACATTTTCAATTCCTTCGTATCGTTTAATTTCTAGTAAAATTAAATTAAATAACGCCAACATTTGAAGTGATTTTCTCCTTCAAAATAGCATGACATATTCTTTAATAAGTATTAAAAATTCTATTGGATCCTTAACACACATTCTTAATTAATATCTGAATTTCCAGATACACGAATTTTCTTTGAATTATACTACTTCTAAAACCTCCATCATTTTATTCGGACACTTTAAATTGAATGATTCACCAATCATGTAGTCTAAGCCGTACTTGTGCAGTCAACGAAAAAAGCTTCAAATTCAGTTACAAATAATACTAAATTATACCTTATCAAACACTGACGGCGACTGTGTGGATCTGTAACAAAAAATACATGTATTAGTTTAAAAAAAATAAGTAATTGTCTTATTAAAGACGGGTTTGAACCCGGAAGATGTAACAAAGGATTTAGGCACACCTACTTAATAAGGGTTTTTGAAATTCGCAGAATTTTGTGTTTAGAAACAAGCCTTTGTCTGTAGAGCCATCTCCTTCTTGTACAAAAATTGGATTGCTTTAGAATAATATTCACGAAGGCATCTCAGAATATTACTATTCATAACATTACATTAACATTTTGATTTTTAAAATATGATAACATAACATATGATATAACATAATATTACATTAATATTACATTAACATTTTGATTTTTAAAATATGTCTTGTGTCGCGGGACTTTTACAAACATACGAACAACGGACGCAAATTGCAATCAGACCCGAAACCGATTTGTGGATCGCACAAACAATTGTGTGGGAATCAAACCCCGAATCCTAAGCTTTTATTTTTTCTCTAAGCCTAAGGATGCGCGTGTGTTATAGATATGCATATAATATGTTAGTTAATACTGTTTGTTTCGCAGTGACTTTAATCTTAAAATTTACTCTACTCTATAGGAATTGAAGCACGTGATATTAAATCTTATTTGTTATCATAAAAAGATGGATGTTAAATATTTACTTATGTTAATGATAATCTAAAACAAAACGAGTTTTACAAAAATAAGACATAGTAAACTAATTAATGCCTACAAATTCCATTAATACTAATATCCCGAAGCATCAAAGTTGTATATTTGAGCGCCTATTTCTCCGAAACTACTAGACCTATTTTATAAAAATTCTTTCTTTGGTGGAAAGCTTGTTTTTTAGAGCATATTGTGACTATTTATATTTTACAAGAATTTGCCTCATCTAAAGAAAATATAGGAAAGGAAAACGAAATAAAAATCAAGTAGTAAATTGAAGAGAGGTCACCAAAGGCATTTCTGTCGTTATATAAATATTCAAATATAAATAGTATTATTATTTACATAGCTAATGTGTTATTAGGTACTAGGTATTCATCGTTATTTTGTCTATCATTTTTTATAACCTTTGCTTTGTGGCCGGGTGAATGATAATTATACACGCGTCGAAATAACTGAACAATACCTTTGACATATTTGTTTTACTAGCTAACTCGCGCAACTTCGCTTGCGTCACATAAAAGAGAATGAATCCCAATTTTCTCCGTTTTTGTAACACTTTTTACTCATACTCTGCTCCTATTGGTTGTAGCGTGATGATATAGCCTATAGCCTTCCTCGATAAATGGACTATCTAACACTGAAAGAGTTTTTTAAATCGGCCCAGTAGTTCCTGAGATTAGTGCGTTTAAACAAACAAACAAACAAACTCTTCAGCTTTATAATATTAGTATAGATGACCTGTGCCGTAAAAAAATCTCTCGAACATACCTATAGCCCAACAGCAAATTATTTCATGACTATTCACACATACTCTCCTCACACCATAGCTTCTGTATGATCTACTGCCCTAGTTATATCAAATAAATAGTTATACATTACTCAATGATTACATACACATATGATACAATACGAAATCATTTTAATAACTTAATTCACTTCTTTTCATCGCACGTTTTTTGTTATGGTCTTACGTAACGTAATTTTTATTAACTACTAAGTGATCTGCGCGGTTTTGCTTGTGTTTCAGCCCTTATTTTAGCCACATACGGGAAGATTTTTGGAAATTCTCTTAAATTATCCTTGAGTTTATGTTTCCAACTAATTTCATGACGAATTTCATCAAAATCCGTAAAGCGGTTTAACTGTCAAAGCGTAACCAACAGACTGAAATATTGGCATTTATACTATACTAGCTTCTGCCAGCGACTTTGTCCGTGTGAATAAAGTTCCCGGCGTAAATAATATTTTATGTGTTAATCTAGATTATAAACTATACGTGTACAAGATTTCATCAAAATCCTTCCAGTAGTTTTTGTGTGAAAGTGTAACAAACATACATACACACAAATTTTTGCACATATATGTAATATAAGTATGGATAGCAAATCGAAGGGCCTTGTCTGTTCTACTGTTATTATTATTCATTATCATAGAACCCTGTATTTGTATAATTATTAGTAATTATAGATTTTACAAATATTTCGTGGGTTTCTATTTTGACTTGAGTTGAGATAAAATCTTTTCATTAAAGTTGGAATGTAATACGGGTCTATTGTAGTTTACACTTAATTATAATTACAAAATTGATCATATAACAACTACCAATACAATAAAATTGAGTTTTGGCCTAGATTTTTGACGATTTGTGTATTTTTGAACTTCGCTTAGTTAAAAACTGCAAGCAGGAATTTCAGTATAAAGAGTTTGGCTTATTCTCCGTGCTTAGCCTTTCTTCCAAATATGTTGGAGACGGTTTCCAGTCTTACCAGATGCAGCTGAATACCAGTATTTTACATGGAGCCACTGCCTATACGACCTACACAACCCAGTTACCTGGGATATAACATAACACTATACCCTGCTAAGTCCCACTGCTGGGCAAGGGTCTCTTCCCAAACGGGGAATGTGTTAGGCCTTGATTCCACCAAGCTGGCCAAGTGTTCACTAAAGTTAAACTATCAAAGATCTTTGAAAAAGATAGACGGGACTCAAAATTTAACGTGCCTTCCGGAATAAGGAGGAACTCGATACGTATAATATGGTCACCCATCCACACAACAACTCCAGCACGCGTAACTTAACCTCAAAGATCGATCTGCTGTTATTAACTAAGCCACAAGCTCCTCTTATTAATGAATTCACCATCATTGTCTAAATTGTACTCAATTCATGTCATAGTACGTCTGTCCCAACACCCATGCCGATATTGTATTCTAATTATCGGCCTCTTTAGCACTGCCTACACAGACTTTCTCTCAATCTTACGTAGGGTCACATAATACCGGGTTAACGAAAGTGTTGACCTCGATAGATGGCTTTTAATTTAGAAATTTTACTTTTAGTTTTAAAGTTGATATTCTGTTTACTTTGATAGAAAGTTTTGTTGAATGATTTATTGGATTGTTGGTATATGTTTTTGGATTTTGAAAAGGCATGTTCTAAGGATTTATTAGTCTTGTGTAGAGGAAGTTATTGCAAACAGCGAACACAGTACAACCAGAATTTAAAAACGACTTGAAAGGAATAACAGTCGACAAGGTAATTGACGCGTAGATACTCTTTAGAATATTTTTTTAATAATAACTATATTGTTGTCAACGTTTGATATTATGTTTTAGTTTATTTTCTCGTCGTTAAATTCAGTGTCGTGAAGGCAAACATCAGACAGTATTAAAGACACACTCTGCCAGAAAAGTACGTCTGTTTGTTCGCGATAAACTAAACATCTACAGATTTTTTTGCCATTTTCACTAACAGATAGGGCAATTTTCGATGAAGGTTTTAGTGTATAATTCGTTAACGTCTTGTGAAAAGTACAATAAACTCAAAATCTACAAAATTTTCATTAATATAATTATTACATAAAGCAATTTTTGAGGAAGGTTTTAGAGTACAATTCATTTATGTCTTGTGAAAAAGTAAGTTTTTACAACAGGTGAATTTGGGACTAGTTGCTAGTAATAGCACAAAAATACAAACCACTGCGAATTGAACTTACATACATGTAACATGAACCACGGTTCACCCTAATCTATTGCTAATGACTTTCTCTCGTCAGGGTCACGCACATAACGCTGCTATCGAAAGTGAACGGCACCTACATATGACAGTTATTTCAATTATACGTACTGGATGTGGTATTGACATTTATAATAAAATATACATATTTGTACGAGTATTAGCTGCAGTTTTAATGTTTGTTTGTCGTATGGTTAGTGGTCAACCTAGTGTCAAAGTTGTTCAAGCCGCCCAAAGGCCTTTGACATGGCTTAACGACTGTTATCTTAGTAGATAACAACCGGGACCGACTTTTTACGTGCCCTCCGAAGCACTGAGACGCCCAGCTCAAATACCACTATGCGGTCACCCATCTTTAGAATGACCGCGCCAACGGTTCCTTAACCCACAGATCGTTTACCGACTGGTGAGCCCAACTGGCTATGAGCGCCTCTCAGTTTTAATGAAATATACTTAATTTCTTTGCTAGGGATTATGCTAACGTTGAAGTACATACTATGTGATTTCAAGGGCTAATTAATTCCGATTTCTTTTTGGCCAGATATCCTTTTGTCATAAATTTATTAAGAAAACATGGTAACAGTTACAGCTTTAGTTTGTAAAAAAATCTGAAAAAAAACTATTGTTGATTGCAGAATTTAAGGAAAAAATCTTTGATAATCATCTTGTTCTTAAAGATCTACAGATACAACAATTATCTACAGTTTGGACATTTCAAGAAATCATAGAATTGTAAACTTGACCTCAAACATAGGTATTTGCAGAATCACTACAAAGTATAAACTTCGCACTTCACCAGGAAATATTCTGAGCTAAACAAATATTTAGATAGTATAAGAGTATATGAGTTTTTTGACACTTATACTGTCGCAAATTATATGTAATAACGTTGAATAGATTTCTTCACCTTGAATATTAATCATATTTACTAAAATGTTTATAATTATGCGTTATGCTATTTATGAGTATCTCCAAAATATACAGACCATTAAAATCAACTTCGTCATCAAGTTATAAATGTACTATATAATCTTGACCTAATTTATTTTCCAAAAATAACCAAGGAACTAATATTTTGTCATTTAACACACATTAAAATTTGTGAAGAATACATACAATATTTCTGTAAGAAAATAAAGTAGGTAAATTTTAGGCTTAAAAGGTTTTTTTTATATCATTCGCGTGTTTTAGACACCCAAAGGAATAAATAGATGTTACATTTTTAGTGATACTGTATATTTATTGAATAATTATCGCATATTGTATATTTATCGTAAATTTACAGTTTTTGTTAAATTCAAGATTTTTTATTCTTTTAAGTATGCTCGCATCATGCAAAAGGATTTGATATTTTTCGTTGTCCGTTATGTCCCACTGCTGGGCAAAAGACCTCTTCCTTTTCAAGTATATATCTCTCCTGTCTCATTTTCTGAAATGATGAAACCACGAATGCCGCTGGGTCAATAAATTTTTCTTCGAACAAAGCACAAAACCAATATATTTCTCATAATCAGCAATTAACGTTATTCATACATGATTATGCTAATGTAAACCGGCGGCTATACCAATATATTAGCTTTTTATATAAACAGTGAAAGTGCTAGCCGTGACCTGTTGTAAATCGTAAACAAACAAATGTATGAGAAAGTGGTCAAAATCTATAGTTCTTAGTTCCTTGTTATTAAGACTGGTTTAACTGGATTTAAACGAAATTTTTAACTACATTTTAAAGAAATCCTAATATGGCTATTATTATAACTTTGTAACCGACTTGTAAAATAAGAGGAGGTTTTCGTCTCCATGTTTTATGTTGGGTACTGATTGATTGATGATATGCTTATTTTTGTTCGTGGTGCTAATGAAACGGCCTTCTGAAGTCGATTTTTTTGTAGGAATTATAAGTTTTTGAGATGTATTTTTTCTTAATATAAAGGAATAAGCACAGACATGCATTTTTCCTGACGTTTGGTTTTGGTTTGCTTGACGTTTCGGCCCAGAGTACACTAGCATTCGTAAGCTGACGTCATGATTTATTTGTTAATATGTCTTTAGTGTGGACTAAAGCCTAACCCTTCCCTCATTTCAGGATTCAGTTTATGACCTAAATTAATATACATATAAAATTATTTTTAGCCCGAACATCCTGTTCACACGGATGAAGTCGTAGGTTGAGGATAGCATAAGTAAGTACATTATTTCGTTTTTATCTAGAAGATGACAAAGTTCATTATAGACCTATTAGTCATCTATTTTCAATAACACTTTAAATACTTTCAGATTATTTGATAACACCCTGGAATGTTTGATAAAGAAATAAGATAGCTAAATGACAAACAAAACTATTTGGCGACATCCGTGGCGCAGTTGTTAAGGTGATCACCATTTATCACCATACCATTGCGAGGTCTTGGGTCCGATTCCCACATGGTACAATTATTTGTTGATTGATCCACAAATAGTTGCTTCGGGTTTGGTTGTACTTTGTGTGCGTTTTTTGTACATTTGTAAAAGTCTCCGCGACACAAGAGCAATTCTTAGCGCGAGAGTTGTTTACAAAAAAGCGATGCAATTCTTTCTAAACAAAATTATAAATTGTAATTAGTTTGAAATGCGAGACGAAATATATTGGTCATTGATTGCAACCGCATGGCAACGTTATAGTACTCGTAACTTGGTCACGGTATAATATTGTGAATTGATTATGTTATGTATTTGAGAGAAGTCATTCGTATTGTTTTGTTTCTTACTAATATTATACACCGACTGTTTCCGTGGCGCTGTCAGTAGTGTATCTGTCTGCTGATTGTGAAGTCTCGGGTTGGATTTATAGTCGGGCAAAGTGCTGTTGGTCTTTACTTATTTATTTTATAACTAGCTGACCCGCGCAACTTCACTTGCGTCACCTAAGAGAATGTGTCAAAATTTTCCCCGTTTTTGTAACATTTTTCGTTGCTACTCCGCTCCAAATGACCGTTGCGTGATGTTATATAGCCTTCCTCGATAAATGGGCTATCTAACACCGAAAATCTAAGAATTTTTCAAATCGGACTAGTAGTTCCTGAGATTAGCGCGTTCAAACAAACAAACAAACAAACAAACAAACTCTTCAGCTTTATAATATTGGTATAGATATTTACCTATAGTAGTTAGTGCGGGAGTTCGCTTTTTTAAAATAAGATTAATGGAAGTAGCTCGGAGTGGCGTTTCTTGGTCTCTGCCTAACCTAGGGTATACCATGCCGTACCCTGTAGGGAAAGGTTGTGATATTATGTATGTATGTTACTACACATACATTCGGAGTTTAGTAACGTGCCATTACCGGGGACGCACTAGAAGGACATGTCTAGAAAGGAAAGTTGCATGATAAGTCAAACAAAGTCCTGTATGACAAATATGTGCGGATTTGAAAGAGGCAAGAGAATGTTTAGGAATCGTACCAAGTGGCGTTCTCTGGTCTCTACCTACCCCCATGAGAAAAAGACGAGATTTTAAAGTAGGTATTTAAACCGAAATTTCTACAATGAACACAGCGAAATGCTACAAAATAGCAATAAAAATAACTGTAAACAATTTAAACAATTTACGTGTACAATGCGAATATAAGAGGTGTTTTACCGCTAATGAAGACATGCTTAAATTAATGATTTTACGCTTGTTTGTCTCACACGCAGTATACGATATCGAAAGTATCGTCGAATAAATCTGTTAGTTTATTGTCTCTGCTTGAAATTTCAGCTGAAAATGTATAGTGACATGTATCTCTGCGATGTAATCTCTAATTTTCAAATTGGTTCTAAGTTTCGGCAAAATAAATCACTTTTGTTGTATTGGAAGCCAATTAAATATTTATTTTATTTTGTGGTATTGGTTGTTATAGCGGCAAACGAAATACATCACCTGTGAAAATGTCAACTGGCAAAGTGATGAGATATAGATTGATGACAGACGGACTGACAGACAACGAAGTTTCAGTTATAGGGTCACGTTTTTACCCTTTCGGTGCGGACCATAAAAAGCCAGAAAACCAAAAAAATGCTCAATTATTGCCTTTTACAAGTTAATTAGGTAATAATAATACTTATCAAATAAAACTAATTCACTACAGAAACTTTAGATTAAGATGCGATCATCAATTGTTTATATTTGCACTAAATAAAAGATTATTCGTAGTTCAAATTGGTTAAAATATAAAACTTAAACGTAACACAAAATATATTATTTCATTGAAACATATTGTTGCTCTTATGTTTTCAAAGCCTACTTTTCTCATAGACTTCTCTTAAAGAAACATCTTTACCAAACAGTTTAAAGACAAACTCAAGCCTCACTCTACTAAAACTACGCTCAATTACAACTACCAACTGAATACCACATCCAGTCACACAAGATCTATGTACCAATCGCTCAACTCTGGTATCTAGGTTATATTTCACGTCCACTCTTAATTACACACATTAATATGTTCTAGTACCATATTATCTTAGACCATATTGTTGTGTGTGGTTTATGGTTTTGTTTGGAACCTTGTAATGTATTAAACTAGATTAAGTCCGTTTTGTTTTAAACTTAGGACATACTCTGGAAATAATCTATGTCCTTGCAAAATTTTATACAAATTGGTCAAGCCGTTTTGGGGTTATTCTCAACTAACAACCGATGGTCGTAATACAACTGGTAGTTGTAATAGGTTACCTGTGTTTTGTAGAATGATGGATTCAGTTACAAATTGTATTGCTGTAGGTTTGTTGTTTCGGTAACATACTTTATTATTTTCCGGAGGAGTAGACATAGGTGTATGAAATAGTAGTATGTAGTAGTGTTGTAAGTTTTACTATTTGCAATGTTAGTTCCATGTCATAGGGGGCGAGCCTATTCCCGGCGTAGGGATGTGACGACCCCATCGCCCAGTGACTTTGGTCGCTGCAAGTAGTCACTTTCGACTGTTTTTCTCGCCATGTAGATGTTTTCTTGCGGATGCCCTGCGTTTAGGCGTAAGAGTATTGGCGGGGGCATGTCTGTGTGGCGAGTGTAATAGTCGAATGAAAATAGGTATGGTCGTACCTTTAGTCTAGTAAGACATCGGCCTAAGGGAGTACACCCCGACAGAAAAACAACACTGACATGATGGCGAAGAATAAAGAGAATAATTGTATACCCCAGGTGGGTACCTCCTACTCCGTAGGAGGAGAATCCCACACCGATTCGTCGGTCAGTCCCTCGTATTCTGGGGGGGACAATTCCCGCCATTGTGCCATTAAAGAAACTTTAGAAGGTAGAGAAAATGATGATACAGTTCGCACGTCCAGTTTTGCGAACTGCGATCGGACGAAACAGATTCAGAACTCAATGAATCTGCGTATACGTGCCCGGAAGGGTATAAAGATTCAGGAGAATCGGGAAGAGGATCGTAACAGGTCACCTGTGTTTATACGGCCGACGACTCCAAGTAAGAAAGTGGACCGACAACCGGATGAATCCGAGGAGAGCGACAGCTCTCTAATGTCCTGTACCTCGCTTACCTCACAGTCAACGGAAACGTTACGACCACGAAAACGACGACCACGTGATGAGGTAGCTGTACAAAGAGCTAAATTACCAAGAGCAGCTGTGGCTGAGAGTGACACGGAGACACAGTCTAATTCTAGGGGGCCCAAGAGGTCGAAAGACACCTTACCAACTGTAGAGGATATCGCTGCAGAGCTGAGAGAGCAGCCAACGGCTCAAATTGATGCCAAAATAATGGAGTCACTATCAATTGTCGAGAAGGTAGCAGATAGCTCGCGGAACTTGAAGGGTGAATATGCACGTGAACTCTGGATGGCTACGAGGTATGTGCAAGCCGCTTCATTGGAACTTAGCGCGAGGAACAATGTAGTGTCTATGGAACGGTTACAACGCGAGAATAACGAACTTCGGTCTCAGCTGGCTTCATTAGAGGACCGAATGAGCCTCATGTCGTCTGAGCTGGCTAAGTTCCGCAGCGAAAAAGGCGTTAAATCGACGAGTAAAATCATGTCGCAAGACGTTTCAGGAGTGTCTACTCAGTCAATGTCACAACCCAGTGACTCTAGGTCGCGGCAAAAAAAGAGTAAGACAGGATTCACGTCACCATCACATCCTTTTGAGCAACTGGCGACTTTGATGGATCGTAAATTAGTAGAATTTCGTACAGAAATAATAGCTGAAATCTTCCCGGACAAAGCCTTGAGGCCTACTTTAGGACAGAAAAGGGTAGAAGATTTGACAAGCAACTCGGAGCCGTTGCCTGCTGTTACTAAGAAAAAGAAGAGTAAGAAGAAGAAAAAGCCAAAGATTCAAAAGAGTCTTCAACTGTCGAACACACCTACAACTACTGATCCTATTGTATCGACTGCACAAGGAGTTGAGCAAATAATATCGCCACCGGCTCGGGAAACATGGGCTACAGTTGTAGGGCGTAAGGAAAAAAGGGCATTAGCAAAAGCAAATAAGCAGATTGAAACTGTTTCTGATAGAAGGGCGAAGTTACCTACCCTACCACGGGCTCCTAACTCCGCCGCGGTGACAATCACTATGCCTCAGAACTCGTCCATTAGTTTAGGTCAAGTTATGGAGGCTGCAAAAACTAGAGTAAGCTTAAGCGAGTGTGGCATCGAAGAACTGCGACAAAAAAGAGCAGTCACGGGAGGCTTAGTGTTAAAAGTCTCGGGTCCGGAACGATCTGCTAAGGCCGATCTTCTAGCAGATCGTCTTAGGACAGCTCTAGTAGATATGGGTGCCATAATTTCTCGTCCCATCAAAATGGGTGAATTGCGGGTGATGGACCTAGACGAGTCTATCAAACCCCATGACGTAGTAGCCGCAGTAGCTGAGGCAGGTGGATGCTCTCAGAGTCAAGTAAAAGTAGGCGCAATTCGCACCAATGCATCTCGTCTAGGGACGGTTTGGGTTAGGTGTCCTCTCACTGCAGTAAGGAAAATATCTGTTTTGAAAAGGGTGCGAATAGGCTGGATTACAGCTAGAGTTGAGGTGTTAGCAATAAGGCCTATACAATGCTATAGATGTCTGGAAGCAGGGCATGTAGTGGCACAATGTCCCAGCGATTCTACGGACCGTAGCGCATGTTGTTTCATATGTGGTAAAAGGGATCACAAGGCTCGAGAGTGTGAAGCAAGAGTCCCTAGATGTATGGTATGTGCGGATATTGGTCTACCATCCAATCATAGATTAGGGAGTAAGCGGTGCTCTCCACCCAAACGGAGAGTAAAAGTTAGTGAGAGGTCTTCTCACACTTTGGCTCCAGAGAATGTTGTCCGAGTTTTGACTCAGTCGAATTCACAATCGACAGGGGAGATAATGGAGGCCTAAAATTCAACCCTCTACAAAAACTTTTGCAGGGCAATTTGAATCACTGCCGCGCAGCACAAGATCTGCTGATGCAGACTATCGCGGAGTGGTCTATTGCCCTGGCCGTAATGGCAGAGCCCTATGTAGTTCCTGACCACCCGCGGTGGTTCGGGGCGGAAGGAGATTCTGTAGCAATTTACTGGGCTGGAACGGATGGTCTTTGTTGTAATCTCCTACATCGAGGAATCGGTTTTGTGGTGGTAGAGTGGGGTCCTATAGTTGTAGTAGGCTGTTACGTTTCTCCAAACAGTGGCCTCACCGCTTACGAGACCTACCTAGATGAATTGTCGAATTCCATTCGCAACTATTTGACCCGTCCTGTTCTCATCTTGGGCGACTTTAACGCTCATTCTAGAGCATGGGGAGACCGCCGAAATGATGTAAGAGGAGAGATGTTACTGGAATGGGCAGCTGGTATGGACCTCCGATTACTAAACCGAGGATCAGTTAGCACGTGTGTGCGATGGCAAGGGGAGTCGATTGTTGACTTATCGTGGGCAACTCCCTCGGCATTACATATGGTTACGGGGTGGAAGGTGGCGGAGAACGTGATCAATTTATCTGACCACCGCCACATTGTTCTTGAAGTGGCCTTTCGACGCTCGTCTGATGAATCTCAGCAAAGTGTAAGTATTCCTTTACGACGTTGGTCACTCAAGCGACTTGACCGGGATATGCTCATCGCTGCAACTCACGTTATGGATTGGTCAGTTAGAGAAGGAGAAACTTCAACAAATCCTGAGGTGCAAGCGACATGGTTCCAAAATATTATGACATCGATATGTGATATATCGATGCCCAGAGTAAGGCCGGTCAAGAGGGGTTCGATGTACTGGTGGTCAGATGAGATAGATCAGTTGCGAACTTTGTGTTTGAGGACACGACGCCAGTACCAACGAGCACGGAGACGACGACGAACCACATCAGAAGAGATTGCTGCAGCCTACGCTGTTTATAGAGACGCTGCAAAGACGCTGCAAGTTGCCATTGCAGATGCTAAGGTTCAATGTTGGAAAGAACTTATCGAACAACTTAACAGCGACCCATGGGGACGCCCATACAAAATTGTCCTAGGCAAATTGAGACCATGGGTTCCTCCATTGACGACGACCTTGGACTCAGAATTTTTGGAAAGAGTAGTAGACACACTTTTTCCAAGAGTTCAAGATAATTCCGTCGACCCTTCGCCGCAGTTAGAACATCCGAATTGGTCTAATGGATTAGAGGTGACAGAGAGTGAGCTTGAGCAAGCTGTGCGTCGACTTGCAGCTCGCAACACTGCTCCGGGTCCGGACGGTGTACCAGGACGGGTATGGGTGTTAACTATACCCATAATAGGAGATAGGCTTAGAAAATTATTTACAAACTGCCTACGTTTTGGCGTGTTCCCCAGTAGTTGGAAAGCGGCAAAATTGGTTCTTATAAAGAAAGAAGGTAGAGCTGCCGATTCTCCATCTGCGTTCCGGCCAATATGTTTGTTGGATGAAGTAGGTAAGCTGTTCGAACGTGTCATTGCTACCCGCCTTAACGAGCATCTGTCGTGTGTGGGTCCGGATCTCTCGGATGGCCAGTTTGGATTTCGGCGAGGAAGATCTACCGTGGATGCCATCCGACGCGTTCGTTTCATATCAGAAACTGCTGTTCACTCAGGGGGAGTAGCGTTGGCTGTAAGCCTTGATATAGTCAACGCATTTAATTCCCTTCCCTGGCCGGCCATCCGGGATGCTCTAATTCACCACGGGGTTCCTCAATACCTCAGGGTGATTGTAGGGGCTTACCTACGAGATAGGTGTATTAAATATATTGGTCGGAACGGGATTGAAATTCAGAGGGAGATGAGTTGTGGGGTTCCCCAAGGATCCGTGCTAGGACCATTGCTGTGGAACCTTGCTTATGACGCAGTACTGAGGACCAGTCTTCCTCCTGAGGTGAATGTGATCTGTTACGCGGATGACACTCTAATTCTGGCTCGAGGAACTAGTTATTGGGACACGATGCGGCTTGCCGAGAATGGAGTATCACGAATTGTGGATAGAATACGCTCATTGGGACTCCAAGTTGCGCCACACAAAACAGAAGCAATCTGGTTCCACAATCTCCGCGGTGGAGTGGATCCACCCCACACTTTCATCAAAGTAAGCGATGTAGAAGTCCCGGTGGGTAGCTGTATGAAATATCTCGGCCTTATACTGGACAGCCGTTGGAGTTTCAATGAGCATTTTGAGCAGTTGGTACCTCGAGTGCGTAAAGTAGCGGGTGGTCTACATCGACTATTGCCTAACCTTGGGGGGCCTAGAGAGGAAGTGCGTCGCCTTTATGCTGGTGTTGTGCGATCTATGGCACTATATGGGGCGCCTATCTGGTCACAAGATTTAATTGGTTCCTCACGCTGCAGAGCTCTACTTAATAGCCTGCAGCGTGTGATGGCCATTCGCATAGCACGTGGATACCGGACTATATCGTTCGAGGCGGCAACGGTTCTTGCTTGTTTTCCGCCATTCGACATCTTGGCGAATATAGATAAGAAGGTTTATGACCAAATGCGCGCGATAGACCGAGCAGCGGATGGGGCTGCGCAGAATAGATCGCCTGTAATTCTGCGACGTATGGCCCACCAACAGGCCATAGATACTTGGCGCATCAGACTAAGTGAGCCTCGTTGTTCGCGCCAGCGTAGTGTAGGAGCGGTCTTACCTAGCTTTGAGGCTTGGATTAGTCGTCGGCGGGGTAGTGTTACCTTCCGGTTGACTCAGATACTCACCGGACATGGATGTTTCGGTGAGTACCTGAATCGGATCGGGCGCGAGGAGACAGCTCAGTGTCACCACTGTACTGGTAACCTCGATTCTGCTCAGCACACGCTCGAGGTATGTCCAGCATGGGCGTCTGAGCGTGAAATAATGGTTAACAAAATTGGGCAAGATTTATCTCCGGCGGCCCTTGTAGCATCTATGCTGATAGACGATGAGAAGTGGGAAGCTGTGGTCTCCTTTTGTGAAGCTGTTATGCTTCAAAAGGAGGCTGCTGAGCGGGACCGTGAGAGAAGTGATCCGAATCGACAAAGGAGGTAGCGCCGAAGTAGCGGTAACAATCGCTAACTTCGGTGCTGAATATGAATCGTAGGTGTCTACAGTGGGGGCTGTAGGCATGAGATGCGGTTCGGGAGGAATTCGTGGCATTTTAGTAGCCAAAATTGCCACCAGCTATCAGTTAGCTAGCAGAATTTGAAGAGAAGCCCATGGGCTTCTAGTGTGGAGCCTCAATGAGGCGAGGTGCAGGTGGAGGGCACTGGAGAGTTTTTTAGGTCCCAGAGCCTTTCCATTTACGCGCCAGATGGTTGGCTACCGGGGTGGTTTTTTAGTGGAAAATACACCACATACCCCAACATTTCTCCCCTAAGAAAGTTGGGCATCCGAAGGGATTTCTCCCCCCGAAAAAAAAAAAAAAAAAAAAAAAAAAAAAAAAAAAAAAAAAAAAAAAAAAAAGGGGGCGAGCCTATGACACAATAGACAAGTAACCAAACTCCAAGCTACTATTGAGATATATTCTAATGTATATAATAAAAAAAACAATAGCACTTTTACTCGACATCGGAATCAAACCAGATACCTCGATCAGTCATATACGTTACCACCACACTACACCACAAGTCAACTATTGTATTTTTTGTATTGATTGAGGTAAATATCTTTAGAAATACTTTCTATAATCCTACCCAATCCCATGACGAAACAACCCCATAACAGATGGTATGAATACAGCGTGGGATGATAGAACTTTATGCTAATTAACAGCTTTCGTTCATTGCACAACTCATTCACTCATTCACTCATTTACTCGTTCACTTGTTATGGTAATTTATGATTACTTCATTGTTTATTGAGAAAGGATCGCTTGCTTCAATGAGAGAGTATTTTGATACCTACTACTTATATTATATTTTATGGTGCAGTGGTTGAGTTAGTCGCCCCGCCACTATCAGTACGAGAGGACGAAATATTCGATCCCAGTAAAAATCGAACGCACGATATTTCTATAAGACGGTAGTGAATACTTTAGCCATTGCGCCACGAAAGTCATCAATTCCATTTATTTACATATGACTCTCCTCCTGCTGGGCAAGGATCTCCTTCCAAACCAGGGATTGTTAGGCCTTGAGTCCAACACGCTTACTAAGTGCAGAGACATGTTGGGGAGTCTCAATGCCCTCAAGAAATGTGTTAAACAATTTTTAGGCATGCAAAGTTTTATCACGATTATTTCTTCACCGTTACAACAAATAATAATTATTTCTCATACACACATAACTCCGTAATTAGTGGGGTCATTTCATCTAAAACAGTTTCCTTATAATATTTTCCTCCAATTTATAAAATTAATACAAAAACAACAACAAATTGGAAAGTCTAAGTCCAGTAGATCAAACCGCCATATGTCATTGGGTTACACCGCCCACTATCACGACAACAACCATGTTAGCGGGTCAGCAGAGTTCGTAAACCAATTATAACTAAGTGGGTGGGTATGGGCACTAATGGAAAATGGATTGGCAGTCAGTAGCTATAATAATTTGATAATAGTTTGTTTGGGCAAGCTTTTTTATTAAGTGTCACAGCTTATTTAAGTGATAAGATACTTAATTAACAAACATGGATAAAATCGCGCTTGTTCTACGTGAAGATGCAGGCAGAGGCGTATTTAATACATCCGCGCGTCGCTATTTACAATTTTAGTCCCATTGTATAAGGGAGTGCACCTATTGTGATTTACCGAGAACGTTATCAAGGTAGACTTTGTCTAGAATCTAGAGACTACTGTTAAAAAAATATTCTTATATAAATTAAAAAGACTAAAAGCATATTTACACGACCGAGGAATCGAACCCGAGGCTTCATGACCAGTAGTCGGATACACTACCGACTTGGACACAGATATTTAAAAAACAATTATAATTCTGAGACTTCACAAGCGTGATGGACTCAATATAAAGCCTCTCTCCCTTTTTCTGGGAGACCCTTGTTAAATAAAGATTAATAAGACTATTTTTTTAAAATTTTGATGTAATACTTTAATAAGGTATCAAACCTGAAACTGTCATAAAACAATATAAATTGTAAACATAATTTCTTTACCTTCAAAGCGCACGATGTTTAGTATCAATAGCATCGTAACAAAGTTAATCCTTATTGACCTTAAGGTTTAATAGTCTGAACTGGCCTTATTACTATACAGGGTGTTTTATAGTGGCTGTTGGTCAAATAAAGAGTTTAAACGTGTCTTGATATTCTGTATATCAGTAGTAATCTATCATCACGTTTAAAAAAGAATATGTTGAGACGAAAATAAATATCAGAAAATTAAAAGTACATAAATATATAAAGCTTTGAATTCACTGTGCTTGCCAAGTGGGACTTTATATACCCTAAAATGTGTTAAAAAACTTTTAGACATGCAAAATTTCATCAAGACGTTTTCCTTCACTGATTGATTAAGTGATAATGATTTCTGATACACCCATTACTTTGAAAAATCGTGTATTCATTTTAGTTTATATTATTATTCCAAATATCCTTTTTTAGTGCTTCTCTACACACTCTAAGTAATCTTATAACAAAATTTCAACTTTCTACGCTCAGTAGTTTCGGCTGTGCGTTGTCTATCAGTCAGTCAGTCACTCAGCAACAGAAGAGTTTTATATATTGATTAATATAAAAACACAGTTAAGTTTACACCCTGTATATTAGTGTATAGTCTTAGAGGTCAAATATTTTAAGTGGTCACCTTTCTATGGGTCCGTTTCGGAGAAAATCGTGATTAGCCATAACGTTGGCTTGTAAATGGTAGGGATATAAGACTTATGACTAACTATAGATGCATTTATATCAATTTAGAGTTCAAATTACTATGGATTATAGTGTTTTATTTTTAATAAATTATGGAATAAATAAAAAAATGTTTTTTGGAAAACGTGTTCCATTCTATATTTATATTCTGAGTGTAGCAACGTATTACGTACTAAATATGTACTTATATTGAAATGTTTTTATATCAGTTTCAAGTACTATGTGACGAGCGTATTTGGCATCGGGTTGGTCTTCCTTTTACTAGAATTGGACTTGGTTACAGTTTGGTTATGATCTGCAAACGTGAAACGTAAAATTTGTTAAGCAACTGTAGCTCTGACATTCTACAGATGGAAAACCACGTAATAGATTTTTAGCTGAGTGTCTCCGTGCTTCGGAGGGCACTGAAAAAGTCAGTCTGGTTAGTAGTTATTGTCAATTAAGATAACAGTCGTTGAGACATGTAAAAGGTTTTCGGACAGCTTGAACAACTTTGACACTAGGTCAACCACTAACCATACGATAAAAAAATAATGTTTAAAGCACAACACTGCTTCAAGAATGCATCGAAAAACAAACATTGCCATATATAAAAGCATTTTCTTCGATGAGTACACAAACAGAACCTTTTACATATATTCTAACGGATAGTTTTATAGTTCACGTATAAGGAAACAGTCTTATATGGACTTAGTATTCGGATGTAACGGTTATGCACGATGTTTGGTAACTCACCGCGTAATATGTTGGAAAGAAATAGTGGTAAAATATTGCGTTGAAAGCTATATTTTGTGTTTAAAATACGATGTTTGTTTGCTACGCTTTCACGGGTAAACTACTGGACTGATCTTTATTAATTTTAGCATAGATATACTTGAAGATACGGGCGTAAATATAGGCTAACATTTTGTTTCAAAAACCGCCCCTTCGCGGTTTAATTAGGGGATGAAGCTGACTACGTAAACTGCTCGAACATTAACTATAAAAAGCGTTAAGGCATAGTGGTATTTGAACTGGGCGTCTCCGTGCTTTGAGGGGCATGTAAAAAGTCGGTCCCGGTTGTTGTCAATTAAGATGAAAGTCTTTAAGTCATGTCAAAGGCCTTCAGGCGGCTTGAATAACTTTGACACTAGGTTGACCACTTATCAAACGATACGGAGAAAACTCTGTCTGACCCGGGAATGGTAAGACTTTGAGGTTAGCAGTCATATAACAATATACTACCGTCCAGAATCAGACACTGTGAGTACCACTACAGTTTTAAAGTCAGTTTTAAATGAACGGCAAGGCGCACCTCTTTATGATAAAACTCATACCTATTGCCATACAAACATAAGTAGCTACAACACAATAAAGTACAATAAGCATGAATAATTACATACTAGTTCGCCCACGCGGCTCCGTTTACGGCACAAAGTACCCGGTAGTTGTAGTTTCAAGTTTTATATGCGTTTAATTTATATTTTAGATATTATGTTTGTGTTTGGTGTTTTGAGGTCAAGTTAAAGTTTGAGATTGATGACCTCAAAATGTGATTACTTATAACACGTACAAAATGTAAAAAATAAAATATATTTGGGAGTAAAAATACATTTCAGGAAGCTTATGATCAGTTGTTAAAAGAAGTCGTCTCGAAAATTAAAATTGTTTAGGCGTGTTAAAGATTTCGCGTGACTGAAAATTTACGATACCCACCCCCGGTTTCTGAGGTACATGTAGCGGTAGTTTATCTATGAGTCAGTCAGTCAGTCCATCAGTTTTCGTGAACACGCATATTTCCTTTAGGGATAGATACAGGTACAAAAACACTAAAACCCACGACATAAGTTCAAATGGTATTCACGTGATAACCATTTTAATCATTGCTTTAAGAGGCGCCCGTAGCCAGTTGCGCTCACCGGTTGGTAAACGATCTGTGGGTTAAGCAATCTTCAGCGCGGTCATTCCATAGATGGGTGACCGCATAGTGGTATTTGAGCTGGGCGTCTCCGTGCTTCGGAGGGCACGTAAAAAGTCGGTCCCGGCTGTTGTCTTCTAAGATAACAGTCGTTAAGCCATGTCAAAGGCCTCTCGGGCGGCTTGAACAACTTTGACACTAGGTTGACGACTAACCATACGACGAACGAACGAACGATTGCTTTATGTGTGTCAAAACCAAATTAAATTTCATAGACACAGAATCCGATGACACCATAACTTTAATCTTCGTTTAAAACAACCAGTTATTTCACAATCAAGATATGATCTGATTTCTCAATGTGTGTCACCAATTGTCTTGTTAGCTATTGTTTTAATCCAGTACCGGTCACCTATTGGTTAAGCGTGATGATAGAGACCTTGAACGATTGAAGAGTTGTCTTTGAAATGCATTCACTGGTTAATTTGTGTAACCCACACTTAATATTAATGGTTAGACTTAGGGCCAGTTTCACAGGTTATGAATAAGATAATCTATCTGCTGGATAAAGTGACAGTTAATGTATGAAAAATGTGTTTAAATTTCAGCTACTAAGCTATCTGATAATTACCCAGAGGTGGTACAACCGGGCTTTAATATAATAAATGTGAAAGTGTGTTCATTGGACTTTTAATGCGAAAATGGCTGAGCTGTTATCTACCAAATTTGGTAAATAGATTGAAAAAGGGGAAGGTTAAGATATTATTTATTGTGTTTGTTGCGGTATTTTTAAGCTGATTTAATAATAACGTAATTTTTGATAATAATTAACTCTTCATAAAATATTGATTTTCTAATCTTATATTAGGCGAAAATTGTTTAATATTTTTTGAGAAATGCTTTCATGACCCGAGTTTGTTTTTACCATGCGTTTAATTTCCAAAAAAATTAAAAAAAAAACAATCAATTACAGTAAAATTGTATTCTTTTCTTCCACACTGATGGCCTCTAAGTATAAAAACTTTTTAATCTGACTCACAACCACCATTTGAAACTCAAATACTTTAAATATCAAAACGTAAATCTATAGAAAAGGAAACCATTATCACTTTCTATCCGTTCTAATAAATTTTCTATTTCGTGCACATTTTTGTTGGAAAGTGGGACGGAAAATACTGTGGAAAGTGACCATTGTTTGTTGTGACTAGTTAAGCTTTGTGGTTTCGGTTGCTTTAGTACGATTGAAGTACAGTCGCGGGCTGAAATACTTCTCTACAATTATATAATTGAAAAAATCTGATTGTTTTCTATGTTTTCTTGGCTAAAACATTGAAATAATTTAGATGAAAATCGTGTGGATAGTAGAATACCAAGAGTAGCACAATATCGATTCCATTATATATGTTAGTTAACAACATTGTAAGAACACGCTTTAACAATTAAACCACTGAATCGATTCGGATAAAATTTGTTGCACACACGACACCCCCAAAGCTTTTCAATATTATAAGGTACAAGAATTTCAATTATAGTTTAAAATACATGCAAAAATACTATTTCAAGGTAATTGTGGAAAACAACTCAATATTTTTTACAAAAACACTATACCTGACCTGAGAATTGAACCCGGAACATCACAATCAGTAGTTTCATATCATCAATAGCTACCAACACAGTAATAGGAAAACAATAAAAAACTACAATTACTAAATTCATTCACAAAAACGTAAACAATTACTATAAGGAAGAAAATCATCTGAAATATTCATTACTAGAAGCCGCCCGCGACTTCGGCCGTGTGGAAACCCTTCCCGTGTAAATCCCAATCCCTCGGAAACTCCGGGATAAAAAGTAGCCCATGTTATTTTGAATCTTCAGCTATTTACATACCAAATTTCATCGTAATCTGTTCATTAGTGTTTCTTGCTGGCTCTTCTCATAAGGCTCTACCCCCTTTCCGAGCTAGTGGTAGATTCAGTAATTGTAACGACTATCATTGTCAATATTTGACCTAAATGAATAAATTATTTGATTTTGATTATGAGTAGTATTTGCGTGAAAGAGGAACAAACATCCATACATACTCACAAACTTTTGCATTAATAATATTTTTTATTTAGTCAAAACTAAATGGTTGTATGAAATGAAGCGAAACATTGAAGCCATCACGCATTGTAGAGAATAATAGAAACTAATTTGACTACACTACCGTGTGGTAAACAAAAAAATGGTTGAAGCGTGAGTAGTGTTAGCATGCGGAAGGTTCCGTAGCTTTAATACAAAATACAGCGTAAAAAGATTTTTATATATATATTTTTTTTATAAATTTCTATTTTGTCGTACCGTTACCGTAAAACGATAAAGTTAAAAAATCTTATTAAGACATTACGAATATGAAAATTATTTTGTGGAAAAAAAAAACGCATCAATGTCCCACTGCTGGGCAAGAGTCTCCTACTTCTCCCTTGAGCTCACCACGCTGGCCAATTGCGGATAGGGGACTTTGTTTGCATACTTTCCAGAACTATCTTAAAGAACTCTCAGGCATGAGAGGTTGCATCACGATGTTTTCCTTCACCGTTGGAACAAGTGGTAATATTTATATTACACCCATAATTTCGAAAATTCACTGGTGTGTTGTCTCGGGTTAGAAAAAAGACTTTTTAATTTGTTACGGTACCCTAAAACCCATCTTTTTCTAACCACACAAACGATAATTATTATAATATATTTCCTACTTACTTAATAGTGATTTCGTGAGATGTATCGTCCTTCACACTGTATAGGAATGCGTTAATGTTTGTAAAAAATACATTATGTACAATTATTTTGTTTTATGTCTGTTCTTTAGGACAGTAGGTTTTGTCAACAGTGAGAAGAATGAAAGAGTAAATGAGCCAATTAACGTAGAATTAGTAAAATAGGCCGAAATGTCATGAAACTATTAAAAATAAGTGAAATGCATGTTCGTGGAATACTAAATAATAGAATAATGGAAGTTTAATACCAGGTTTTATTGGCAGATTCTGAAATAATTATTGATGTAGTTATAATTTTGGGAGTCTTCCCAATTATATTTTATCTAAATTATAAGTTCCAAACCTGCACCTGGTCAGCGTTGTGGACTCAAGGCCTATCCAGTCTCTTGTCCAGGAGAAAAACCTTGCCCAGCTGTGGGACAGCCATAACAAAAATGTATACAGTTAGTAAATTTTTATAACCTAGAAACTGACTACTTTTTTTACCCATAACATACTAAAGGTAGGTAACGGCTGCACGGAACCACGAAATCATCCGTGCATTTTTTACACACCAATAATGATTATTAAGTAATATTTTTTTTACGAAACTACTAACTTCCGCGTTATAACGTGACGACTAAAACCTTAATCGATTAAAAAATCAACGCATGAATAATTTTAACTGGCAATTTGAGAGGAATATACATAAGAGCTAGTAATTATACATCGCCATACGTAGTATACGGTTGCATGTTTTATTTAACACTAGTTGCAGTTTCGCATTTAATCGCTTTGTATGATTTAGTTTAATTTGGTCTTTAGTCATTTTTGGACGGATTTTGTAAAACTATTGTTTAATTCAACAATAGTTTTTCTAT
Organism: Anticarsia gemmatalis; assembly: GCF_050436995.1. Classification (NCBI taxonomy): domain Eukaryota; kingdom Metazoa; phylum Arthropoda; class Insecta; order Lepidoptera; family Erebidae; genus Anticarsia; species Anticarsia gemmatalis. Next base: position 1,565,898 of record NC_134767.1, on the reverse strand, counting down.
AATGCTGATGGTAAATAAACTCAAACACTTATTTGCTTAATTCCGATTGTCTCTTTTACTTATATAGGCCCTGTATTACCACTTCTGGATAAATAGCAAATGTCTTATTAGGTGGATGTTTTATATTATATTGTTTTCTCTTTATCGAACAGATAGGTTATCTGACACTCATCCTCAAGTTTTTAAGTTATTAAGTCAGTTTGAATTTCTTTTCCCAAAATTCAATACATATTGCCATATTATATGATTAAATAATGGTACCCGAATTTTCTAGAATTTCTGCTACAATAATTTATACCAATGTATACACGCCTTTACGAAGCGTGTGATGGTAACACCGAACATCCGTGACGTCATCAACACAATTATACGGAAGCGTTTATCATAATAGGGTTGAGGTTTTTCTCGAGGCATAGAATTGGATGGGCGTGCCTTCGAAGAATTGAGTTATTTATTAGTCTGATTGGTTAATAGCTTTTCGTTTTAGTTTTTGAAAAATGGATGAAGTCATCTTAGGTTTTTGAGTTTTGGATTGGATCAGTGGTAAATGTAACTATTGCAAGATGAATGACATCGGTTACCATTTGATGCAAATTTTCAGGAATTCGTTTAAATCTTTAATAGACGTCTTTGATTAGTTTAAGACAGTACATATTGATCCAGGTCTATTTTAAAAGATTCGTTAATTTTTAATGATTACCAAAATTAATTACTCCTGTATCATTAGACTTTCATTTAGAATAATCGTAGTGAGATATAAAACATATAATTTTCAAAATTGACACATTTATGTTTACCCAACTCCGCGGAACAAAGCAGTCTAATGAGTTCATTTGCTTATTTATAATATTTTAACATGAAGTTATTTTCCTAAATTTTTTTTTTTTTTTTTTTCTTTTAAAAGACAACTCCCGCACTAAGAATTGCTCTTGTGTCGCGGGGACTTTTACAAACATACAATCAACGGACACAAAGCACAACCAGACCCGAAGCAATTATTTGTGAATCGCACAAATAATTGCTCCGTGTGGGAATCGAACCCACGACCTCCCGTTGCAGCGGTATCGGCGTGGCGACCTAAACCACTGCGCCACGGAGGCAGTCAATTAAATTAATATCCAATTTAAATAATAATATGTGTGGCCAATTCCTATTACATAATTGATTGATTATAAATTAATTAACAACTCTACGGTATATAACCGAAACGTTAATGTGATGTTTGTTGTTTAATATTTATAATATAAATATTGTTTTTGTATTGAAAACATTTGTGTCAATGTTTGTATTGAAATAATGTTATATGATGAATACGTACTGTGTATATTATGTCAACAATTTCGAGTAGATTTAATCATTTTGATATTTTTTTAGAAAAATATTTATTCATACATAATATCACGACGTTTATAAACGAAAGTGTAGACAATGTTAGTCCCATTTAAAAACGCTTTTTAAATTGTAGTAGTATTTTTTTAAATTGTTATTTCTTTTGTTAAATATCTAATTCATTGCAACATTTGATACTAAGCCGAACACGATAGACCTACAAAAACCATACATTCATACATACACACACACACACACACACACACATACATACATACATACATACATACATACATACATACACACATGCATACATACATACATACATGGTGTAACATTTAACATGACATGAGTCGTGGCTCACGCTAGATACCAATAACAGATACGGTTACATCTTTTTGTGCTGATCGTTTATATTATATACTAGTTACAGACTGCGACTGCGTTTGTATTGAAATTACATTTAATACATTATGTGTTAATTTTTATTTTGTTTTACTACTAAGCTCTCTTACTGACTTTAATACTGTAAATGTAGTTTTACACTTTAAAGGTTAATAATTTTTTTAGGTAAAGAGCATTTTTTAATCTCTTTCAGGAAGTTAATGCTATTGATTTAAACAACTAGTTAAATATATTATGAAAGAACTAATTTTCTTAAGTTATTTTTGAGTGTTATAATTTCGCTATATTTTCAGTAAAAACTAGGATGCAGGTGTTGCCTAGTAAATTACCTGACTATCTTATGTGCAAAAATATATATTTAGATATGTACAATATAACATAAGAGTCCACCTGAAATAGTATATTTCATTTGATGTAAGATTATTCAGATTAGTTCAATGGTTCCATTAATCACTTGCATTAATTCTGTATATAAACAAATTGACAAAACGAATACAGTAGTTTAGTACCCTATAAATTTACGTTTAGTTTCAAACACACTATAACGATATTTTATATACTCGTATGAACACGGAATGCTGACCTTTTCTAAAATGCATTGAAGTTTGGAATTTTGTCGTCTCTATGCAATTTAATATTCTTGTGTGCAGTAGGTAAATTGACGACCCCTGACACCAGTTATTTGATTGGTCGTAAAATTTTAAAAGGCTAGCGCCTGGCTTCATGTGCTGCTAAGACTTTAATGAACGAATGTGAATAATTACAACTAAAATATTTTTTTAAATTTTGATAAGTCTTTATTTAGCTTAGATTCCACCCCACTGCTGAACTGGCAAAGATCAGTCTCCAAAATTTTCAATATAATCATTACTTACATATTTTAAAACAATACGAAGTTTTGTTGTGAATTAATAAATGCGGTTAATCGTATATAATATGAGAAATGAACTAAATTTTTAGCTACCTGATTTTTAGACAGTGGCTTCAACGTGATACAAGCCTTATCTGCCTGAGTTTTTTAAGCTCAAGACCTGCTTCAATTTCGAAAGAGACCTATGTTTTGCTATGCAATGGTTGCTCATTCTATCTAAATCTTGCCTCTTTCTTGTCTCATTCTGACTCATTCTTGTTTTATCCTTACTTAATATTTTGAATATTATTTTACCAATTAATCTATGAATGTAAACTCAGCCTAACCTAAGTCACCAATATGAATATACCCGAATATTTTTTATCAATTGATTTTCAATAATATTTATCATTATTAGACAATGGTTAAGGCCGTATGAGATCACTGGTGTGGTAATCAATCATCAAACATTTCGATACATCAATCAGTCAATGAGAAATTACGCCCACTGTTCAAAGTTTAGTTTTGTTATTAAATATGTTCTTAGTTTTTAGTTTGTGGAGGTCTCGGGTTTGATTGCTGTGTTAGATTATTCGAATTCCGTCATAATTTTTTTGGATTAGGTTTTTTAGTGTTTTTGAATTAGGTTAGCAGGCAGGCAATAAATAATCCGCATATTGTATGGAATGTTGTATTTTAAATTGAACTGAAACATACATAATGCAATAACTAGGGTTAAGGTTTGATTCCCTGTAAAAAAGTGTAAAAATTGCTCACCTTTCGGAAATCGGTATGTGGGTTAAGACACTCTTGGTCATTGATTACATTGGTGACCGTATTGTGTTGTTTGAGCTGAAAGTCTCGGTGCTTTGCAGCGCACGTATAAAGTTGGTAACATAATTATTCAAGTTATATAAAAAACATACTCAATTCAGTAAATGGCGCCCATAGCCAGTTGCGCTTACCGGTCGGTAAACGATCTGTGGGTTAAGCAAACCTTGGCGCGGTCATTTTATTTGAAATAACATCTACGTTTTCGCATATCTTTACTAGCCATAAACATCACAAGTGCATTTCCTAGACATAAACCTCGCAAATGCTACACATACGTTGTTTATGCTTGGTAACTTAATATAAATCCAATCCAGGTTTACTAGTCTTAAGAATTTTTTTGATTATTTAAATATATAAATATTAAAATATATAGACATAACACAGCACATTCACAAGTTCACATTCAGAGCTACCAGATAAAACAAAAATATTGGAAATATTCCTGTTAGTTACGTTGAGGTAATAAAAATAGAAAAAAAAACTTTAAGCGCGTTTTTCTCGAAAGTTACTTTTACGCAAGTACGTTGTTTTTCACTAGAACGGCAGCATTCCATAGATGGGTGATCGTATAGTGGTATTTGAGCTGGGCGTCTCCGTGCTTTGGAGGGCACGTAAAGAGTCGGTCTCGGTTGTTGTCAATTAAGATAACAGTCGTTAAGCCACGTCTAAGGCCTTCGGGCGGCTTGACCAACTTTGACACTAGGTTGACCACTAACTATACGATAAATAAATAAATAAATAAGTAAATGAGCACCGAACTTACTACTACATAATACCTTCGAACTACTACACTACCCCTCCTCTTCATAACAGCATAATCAGAGTGAAAGGTCTGCAAGATTTATGATACAATAGATGCGAAACAAACTGATAATAAGTATAGGTATTGTTATCTTTAAATGTCATCAGTTTGTTAGACGTTTATTCAATTCTCTTTGAAATTTGTTTGGAAACATCCTTAGGGTTAGTTTCTAAGGTTTACTTGAATCATTAAAAGGCAAAATTTTTGCACTCGCCGTTGGGTACACGGTCAGTAGCGCGATTCTCTACAATTGGAACCATCGAGTATCGAGAGTTTGACATTTAAAATGGACTTCCAAATTAGTTTCTACGACGTCCGCTAGAGGCGCTGATCAGATTTTCCACAACATTTTTACTCGATAGTACACTGCTTTAAAATTAAAATATTTGCAGTATCTGCATCATACACTCTTCCTAATAGTGCTAGTTTATGCGCTAGTTTCAAATTAAAAAATACGATTTGACATAATTTGTTCGAACGAATCGAATTTGATTTTTGACTCAATATTGTCGATACCGCTGAGCATAAAGGCAGTTTATCATACACTCATACCGTGGCTAAAGTACATATTTCACATATCGCATCCCCGGTGCAATACTGTCACTTATGCAAAAATTTAGTTTTTCAGGAGAAGCATTTAAAACGTTGACACCTCACACAACAATGACTTTGTAAGATATCTATAGATTTGTTTTTTTTTACAAAAGTGACAGTGTTGCACCGGGAGTGCGATATAATCTGTATTTATTCCTTCCAAACAACATTCGCAATACATTACTAACAAACAAACTCAAAAAATATTTGAATTCCCTGTAGCGCAATAAACTTACGTTTTCCTTCACAATCAATCAGACTGCCCTATTTGTTTAACATAGTTATATAATAATCTGTTCAGAGATTCTCGGGGCATTCTTTATAAATAATCCATGTTGTAATCATCATAAAATCGAAGACTACTGTAAAGTCAAGGAACAGAAGATCAATTTACATTAAATGTGTACTTTTATTGTTAACACTGGTGTCTGCATTACAAAATACTCTTATGTAGAATTTTGCTTTACGTACCTGTAAACGGCAGAAGCTAAGGTAGTAGTAGTTAGTAGTAATATTTAGTTCTTAAAATTAAAATTAAAGATCTAAACAGTGTTACTGTTAGTCTAGTCCAAAAATTAAAAATTAATTGGTTTAGCATTTCAACCATGTGACTATCTGATGGTCATTTAGTTCAAGTGTTAGAATGGTTATTTATTCATATTTACACACACATTTTGCATCTAACATATTTAACATATAAAAGTCTATTATTTATTACTAGTCTGACACCATAGACTTCTTTTTACTTTTTCAACATATACCTCTATTACAAATTAAAACCAATAACATAGTAATCAAACCAAACTTCAAGTTTAATCAATCACACATTTTAGTCGTTATAGTCGAAAGTAGTCTAGTTTCAACCACAAAGAACTAGTCTAATTCATATCTCAGTCTGACATCTAGATTCTGCTCTATTAAATAAGTCACCGAGGTCAGGCGTGTAATTAATCAAATCAACGTGTGGAATGCAATAGATTAAATTATGAAATAACTAGAACGATTTCCTTAATGATGAACTAAATGCTTCTTAATTGAAGTTTATTTAAGATGATTACTGTTTTAATACTGATTAAACCAGGGCTGGAATGTCCTGAAAATGGTGAATCATAGATATTATATTATTCATAGATTTAAAATTTTGCACATTGCGCGCTGATAACCTTATGTATATAATTTCATTGTTACAACTCACAAGTGGTCATCTGATTCCAAATAAGCTGAGCTTGTACCTACTATGGTAACTAGACAACCGATAAACATACTTAACACTTCTAAATTTATAAATACTTACATGGATACATTTACAACCATGCTCGGAACAAGTTAGTCGTGCTTATCCCACATACATTTGTCCTGAGGGGAATTGTAACGCAAAAATGCTAAAACCCTTAAGTTAAAATTGCATTTCAAAATAAACTATTTTTACACACTATTATTTATTATTTGCGTTTTTTTGTTGTTTTAGAAGCCTTTCCTCAAAAAACAACTTTCCACCAACTTAAACAAAAGCTGTGACAATACACAATGCACCTACTGTATTACCTTCACAATGGTGACATTGCATCAATGGTGCGTCACTGCTACGTGATATTGGTATTAGATTACGTTAAACAAACATGTTCGTGTGAAAGTCATTGTCTCTTTAAGACTAGCTTATTCGTTTCTGTGGATTCTTTGGTGAGATTTCCTATCTCTGTCGACTATATACGGTATTTATTGTACGAAATTGTAAATAAAATACTTAATTGACAAAACATAAGAAAGAACATCTTTAAAACAAAAAAAAAATACTGGAGAATTAGGACTCTCTTTAATTTTTAAAGTTGTCATTCAGAAGAATTATCACATTCTTGAATGGTGAACGAAAGCATCGTAAAGACTTCGAGCACACCTAAATTATTTAAACAGTATTAGTTATTTTTTCCATTGCGCACTTGGCTGATGTACTGGATCCATAGACTTGCCTTTTTTAACCGAGAGGCGATTTTATCCTACTAACGACAACGAGCTAACTAACGATCAATTTTGTAAGAACAAGCAGCGCCTCTAGCGAGCACCGAGGGAACTATTTTCGCAGTGCATTTTAAATGTCAAACTCAATACTCGTAACGACTAGAGAATCGCGCTATCTATAAGTATAAACGTATCTTATCTAAAAATAATAAAGTATTGAAGATATTCCATTCAATTATATGTGATTAATTCTTATTCGTTTCCAATTATTTCTCAATTCGCTATACAGTTTATTAACGCACAGTAAAATACTGTGCGTTACTCAGTTTGCTGTGAATGCCCGATTATAGCGTGTAATATGCGCAATCGTATAAAGCAAATAGTTTGCTGCTGTATGTTATTAATTGCTCACTAAGATACTGTGCAACAGGTAGTTGATAAAATTATTTAGTCTTAAGAGTTATTTTTTTAAAGATCGATGTATATAATCTATACTAATATAATAAAGCTGAAGAGTTTGTTTGTTTGTTTGTTTGTTTGTTTGTTTGTTTGTTTGAACGCGCTAATCTCAGGAACTACTGGTCCGATTTGAAAAATTCTTTCAGTGTTAGATAGCCCATTTATCGAGGAAGGCTATAGGCTATATAACATCACGCTACGGTCATTAGGAGCGGAGTAGCAACGAAAAATGTTACAAAAACGGGGAAATAATAAATATATTCGGATAAGTCCCAATTTATATTGCAGAAAGTGCATAGATGGGTGTACTGGTATTGATGCTGATTGACGAATGATGCATCAACTAACTTTAGATATGACATACATATAAAAAGGTCATAGTTATATTTTACTGATATATTACTTTATCGTTCGGCTAGAGTTTAACTTAGTATCAAAGTTATTCAAGCCACTTATGAAGATCATTTCATAGAATCATGGTAAAGGTTTTCAGGGGACCTACTCGTAACTCGTACTGACATTGTTGACCACGAATATAAACGATAGATTCGAAAAACACGCTATGTGCCTATAGGTCACTATATTTGTTACTTTACTTTAAAATTAGGCTTACAGTCTGCCAAGAACTCTTCGCTCAGTGAGAACGATACCAAATCGCTTAGAATACTGCAGTCTTGATAAATTGCTAATGTGCAAGCATTAAATGGCTACCATTAAGAACTGATTGGTCACCACTGCATTTAAACGCATCTGATATTTTACTGAGATATTTCTGTCGTAGAAATACCAGCTATTTCACTAAATTAGTGCCTTTAATATTATTTATTATTTTAATTACGAACGGCTTATATTTATAGATGTTAATGTGTATCTCTAAAATACATAGGCATTAAGTATGATATTGGTAATAAGAGATTGTAACGGGTATTTAATTTAAAAATATTAAATTTTCTTGCGATGAACAATTAAGTAGTTTTGATATATTAGTATGGTAGTTTTTTTAAGCGACTATTAAATTGCGCGTTGTTTTAATTTTTTGTCTAAACTTCTGCTTATCTTCATTTATGAATAATCAAATAATGTTTATTTCGTGTTGCTAATAAAGAGACCTACTAATATTTTGGCTTCGGGTGATACAAAAAATTGCTTTTAAAATATTATTTTAGTAAGAATTAAAAACAATCCGCACTTGGCCAGCGTGGTGGACTCAAGACCTAACCCCTCCCTCATTACGGGAGGAGACCCCAGCAGTGGGACATTAATGGGTTACATTTAAGAATTAGAAAATATCGAGCAAACCATAGGTAAAAGTCGTATAGTAACATACAAATACTCACGTTACAGGGAATAAAAAACGTGACACATCGCCCAGTTAGAATGTAGATTGCGGTCAAGTGGACAAACTTTCACACGCATGTAAACATTGATATCTGAACTGAATCAGGTTATCTATAGATATTGCGTCAATTTATTACTGAATTACGATTATTATTACATGTTATCGGTATTTTTTAGTTTGTTTTGTGTGAAATGTTTAGTAATAAATAAAATGTGTAGGTCTGTTTGTTAATCGTTTGTGGATAAACTACTGAGACGATTGTGATAACATTTAACGTTGCCACTATGCGTTGTACATATAGTACTATAACGTGGATACTTGAATAAATTATTACTTATACTTAAAATAGCTCTCAGGTAAGTAATAATATTTGCAAAAATCAATCTTGAATTACGAGAGAACGTGAGTAACTCCGGATCGGCTAGTGAATAATGTTTTGGTTTATTATTATAATTATAAGTGTAGGTACATACATACTATATGTTTTAACAAAAGAACATAATTTTTAGAAGATATTAAATACATATTTATTTTTAAGGAGAATAAGAGTTTAAATTTTTTAAACTAACATGGGACTAACGTTCTAAATGGCGAAACGCGGTATGCTTCATATACATCTGCCTACACTTTTTAATATAACAGGCGTGATTTCATGTATGTGGAGAGTTCTAAATGTATTTAATAGATATTTGATTTGAATCGCATTTATATCAAAAGCCCTGAATATAGAAAGAAATGTGCGCATAAAAGAATTTACTATATAAATAAAGACCTTAGTTCACCAGTTGAAAGAAGTCAAATAAATAACTTCGTTAATTTTAATGATCAAGTTTCAAAAGGTCAATCAAGATACAAAACAACTGACACTTTATAAAATGTTAAAATAGAGCCAAGTTCAAAAATAAATTTATTTTATTGTGCTTTTTATTTTTTTATATGTCACTGTTTGTTATCTCTGTCTTTCAGTTGCATTCAGTAATAAAAAGAAAGATGTATAGTTTAGCTGTATAAAATAAGTTATGCTTTCCTATACTTTAATAAAGAGAATAATTATGAACTACTCGTCATCGGCGGTCCTGTATGACGTATGGATGTGAATAAGACAAAGGAAGTTTGTATGGATCCTAAAGGGCGTTCTTGGTCTCTGCCAGCCATATGGAAAAAAAGAGTGAAATTATGTATGTGATTTTGTTATTCTATTCTCAGGTCGAGCAAAATTCTATTGGTATCTTCTAAGTTGTGACGTACCTGGTATAGGGCAACAGGCTCGCCCCCTATTACATGGCACTAATATTGTTAACGGCAAAACGTTGGTGTATTTCGTACACCTCTGCTTACACCTTTTGGTAAAACGCGCACTCTTTCCTTTAGTAAAAAAAGGACTAAAGAACAACGTTGTATCACGTTTTACAAACACATAATACTTATAAACAAATTAATGTTCGTATATAAAACAAAAATTTGTACCACATAAAATTTCAATCTACTAATTTGTCATGACAATAATTATAACCACTGCGCCACAGCTTATTAAACAATTGAAACATTTCTCAACTTTTACATATTTGTATAAACTTAAATGTTTTTAGAACAAAGCTAAAAGGTTTCCAGGACACATTGCGAGATAATTGTTCGATCAATTATAATAATAAATAAGAACAATATTACATATATAACAAACCACTGTTAATTGAACTCGAATCGATGATAATTGTCGATTTCATAATCGCTTGTGCAAATCTGTCAGAAATTAATTGTGTTATTACGTTTTATAACTATCTTTACGCAGATGTTAGAAAATTGGTATTTATTGGTTTATAATCTATGTTGGGTAATGTTTAAAAGTCGTAAATTAACTTTGGTATTCTTTCACATAATATTTTTTAGGACATAACCTAAAATAAAGCTAAGTATTGAGTGTACCGCATCACGAAACAAAAAAAAGTGCAGCTAAACCTAAAACCCCTTATTTTTGGGGGTGAAACTCAGAATAACAAAAATATATATGCCACGGGCACTCATTTAGAATCACTAATTTCTTACTCATTACTATCTTAATGCTGGGCAAAGGTCTCCTCCTAAACGAAGGCAGGGTTAGGCCTTAAGTCCACCACGCTGATCCAGTGCGGGCTAGGGACTCAAAAATACTATTGATAAACCTCATTTTTATATATAAGTGAGAATCGAACCCACGGCCTAGCAACCTTGTGATAAGCAGAAACCATACAAAAAACATTGGAAAGTAAACCTATAACGTACTCTCATTCACGTTCGACCTAGATAAAGTTTTGTAAAATAAACTAACTTACAAAATTTAATTAAACCATTTGACAAGTCAAATATAGATTGTGGTCTATGAGACCTAGTTGTGACCACAATTGTGAGGTGTCATTGAAAAACTAGATATTTTAGATATTGTATCGTATTGGGTCTTCTCTCAGTTCGAGAGGAATAGATGTGTAGATATCACTTGCCGAAGTCCACCAGACCAATTTTTATAGTGCACGAAACACGAAGACCCTTCTCTCAAATACTACTCATCAGTTAGCTATGTTATGCAGTTAAAATGTTTTTTTTATTTACAGTCGGTACTAAGGAGTATAGAGATTTTTAAATTTAGATGTAGCGAACAATTAGTTCTTACGGCATTCACTAGGGGGCGCTGATCAGGATTTCATATTAGTAGTAGGGAATGGCTAGTCTGAAGTGTCTCTGTTAGTGACCTTATTAATAAATAATTGGCATTATTAACTAGCTTCTGATTTTCGTTATCGTAAAAGATTACTTATTTAATTATAAAGAATTCTATGAGCTGTGATTTAAAATATTTTCACTGTGACCGACTTTTCCACCTACAATATTAGTAGGAAGTGAGGTTTGTAACAACAGTCGTTAAACAAAAGAACATGGAAAATCCAAGTCAAATCTTTCAGCTATCTATCCTAAGTAACAAAAGTATCTACCAAAGGTATACCTCCATAACTACGATAGCCTAGAGTCTATCCCGGTTATTGATCCATCACTCCTTGTAACCATGACGAAGTATAAGGACTTCAGTTTCAGAATCACATTATGCGGTTCCTGTTTACTGAAAACTGAATGAAATTTTATAGTTGATGTTTTATGTGTCTGGGGCGAATTTTGAAGTAGGGGTTGTTTGGGGTTTTTTGGTTTTTATGTGATTTGGGTGGCATGGTTTTTGTTTTGCTTGTTTGATTGTAGAATAGAAATTGTATTTGAGGAATTTTAGGTCAAAGGTATTGTTTTTATTTAAGTTAATCGGAAGGTTCAATTTGCTGTAAATATTTCCTGGTTAAATAATTATGTCTTTTTAGGTGTCAGTATGGAAAAATATTGTAGATTTTTTTTTTTCATATCGTCCCCGTAGAACGAAAAGTCATTAAGTAACAAAATGTTCAAAATCGACTTATAAATACCAATAAAATCAGTAATTTTTTCTCCATATTTCTGTCTTACTCTCGTATTCATAACGTAATTATTTAGAAAAATGTAAATCGCGAGACTTAATTAAGTACATTATTTGATTTGTGACAGTTGAGTTACAAGTAACTAAGTCACCTGATTACTTTTTCTCTTCTTTGTTGAAAAAGATACTTACGCATTAAAGTTCCTTATCTACTTTTTCCGCATTACTCCCTATAGGCATGTCTTAAAAAATAGTAATGCGAAAACTCATCAAAGTGACTTAGTAATTTTATTGTATGTGATATTTTGTGCGAAAAGTAACTAACTACCATTAATTATTTTTCGAGCTATATTATTTAAGACCAGACGTTTAAAAGAAAAAACGACAACTAACTATAGTGTTCTGGTTAATATTTTCCCTGACTGTAGATGACATAACACATTAGAGTATTATAATTAAAATGTTTTGGCTACTTTTCACTCAGCAAAAACACTACTAGATGAAAGGTTGGTAACTATGTCCCGTGATACGATGCTACTTAGTGAGATTACGCCCTTTGACCTTAGGACCCTCGCCGCGCCCGCGCATTATTGCAGTCATTCGCAGAGGCGTATTTTAAGGTGGCGCGCCCGGGCGCCGCTAGCTTTCCGCCCCATCAAGGAATGAAAAAACTAAACTTTATTTTCATTTTTAACAAATTAGTTTTTTACATTGTCCTGATCAATTTTATTTATTAAATCGGCTTTAATCGACCTTCACCTCCTCTGGGCAGGCTGAGTCGTCAAGATCTGTAATGCTCAGTTCCGCGGTCTTTGTGGGCCTGGACACTCGGAAGGTGTCCTCCCCGATAACTTTCCTCAATTTAGAGGCCAGGGCATCCGCTTTTCCGGTCCCTGACCCCTGGGAGCTCAACATTCGAGCTCCCGTAGCCGCAACCCCGAAGCGGACTATTTTATTGTCGGCTTGGTTTATTTTGTCCTTTGCGTCCCTAATAATGTCTCTATATGTCGCACCGCTTTTTGCCGCCTTCAGCTGCAGCTGGAGCCCGAAGATTGGGCGCCTTCTTCTTCCTCCTTCTTTTATTACAGAATTGATGAGTATCTAAACGACAATAGCTCTTGGGAATAGTCGCTCGCTTGATTAGGATTCTTTGAAATTAGGGAACTTTGCCATAAATTGTATAAACTCAGTAGCAGTAGGTCTAAATATTGTAAAATATGGGCACTTAATGATGCAAATAGGTGATGTTACATACAATTTGATGTTAATCATAAAACTGACACTTTTTTTCTTTTATATTGTTCACAACCAATGTGCTCACTTGTTGCCCATATTCTTATTATCACATGCTAGTAGGTGCTCCCAACATACGGTATGATCAGAGACTAATAAATAACCTAACTATATTCATTTTCCTTAATTGACGTTTAGTCTATATCGCTGATTGTTGGCAGCTCCTCGCATGATCAATTATTGTATCAACCACATTGTAAAACTTTTGGCGATTGAAAAGAGTGGCCGTGAGTTTCTTGCTAGCTCTTCTCATAAGGCTCCACCCCCTTTCCGAGCTAGTGGTAGATTCAGTAATTGTAACGACTATCATAAGTGTCAATATTTGACCTAAATGAATAAATGATTTGATTTTGATTTTCTTGCCCTTTTTGTCGGCTTCCGTAGCCTTGGGCGCCTTGCTATTTTTCCCGACGAACTGCTACTCTTTGGCAGCCGTCGGTTTAGTGAACGGCGGTTTGGAAGCCACTGCACTGTAAGACGCGGCTGTTTACCCTGCTTCTCCTTGGTCCGGAGACCTGTGAGCTGCGGTGCGGTGGCGGTGGCGTGGCGAATGCGTTAGCAGGTACAGCTGAGGACGCTGCCCCTGGTTTTTCTGGCGCGGGGGTTGATGCCGTTGCCTGTGACATGTGATCGACCTTCTCTTGTAAGCGATAATTCTGGGCCTGACGCGCCAAATTCTCCTTCGTGGCATACTGCCTGCTCGACTCCGACACTGCCAGTTTGACGTTCCTGGCAGCGTCTTTGAGGGACTTTATAAAGGTCACCCTTGAGGTGACCGGATTTGTCGGCCACCTCCACCACTGCCTAGTGGTGAGTGAGGATGGTGTCCGCCAGCTGGATGGTGAATTTGTCCTTAGGGTCATTGTCTGACACTTGCTAAAACTGGGCGTGCTCCGACCCTCCGCAACTATGCTATGCAGTAAATACGGCTGGGCTTCTTGCCCCCGATCTCCTCGGGTTTGAGCTTCTCGCCTCTCCCACTTACATCATTTGGGTTCGTTTTCAAATTTATATTATCCAAACAGTTCCCGCGAGTGTGGTGGCAAGTATCGTTCCACCGAGGTAGAGGCCCCATAATCCGGTGACCCTTATACTACTGGAGGGCGGGAGGTGCCCCAGTGGCCGCTTGCGTCTGGTTTTTCTGGCGCGGGGGTCCCTGCAAAGCGAATGAACTCTGACCACGCAAGGCCCCTAAAGGGGGCGCCACTGCTGGAGTTACTTGGGATTTTCACAGAGGTGGTCTCCTCGCGACCCAGCCGGTTAAGGCAAGGCCCTCGGTCAAGGATGGACGGATTTACGATAACCGACGGTTGACGAGGGCGGCAGCGGCCTGGCTCTTCGTCAGCTCGGGGCAGTGTGAGTACCTACTGAGCCCGTCCTCCCACTGATGGCTCACCTGTCCCGCACCTGTGTCCTCTGCAAACAGAGGGACACGCGCAGTAATTTTTTGTTACTCGCGATCACTGTTTCCCCAACCTTTCAATTCTACTAAGCCCCCTCACCCCGACAAGATGCAGACCCAAGAGAGGAAACCGGCCCGGGCTATAGCCTTTCTAGCCCTAGGGTAAATACACCCCTGCAAGGAAAGATTTGTTAAATCTTTGTGTCAAAGGTGTCATACTAAGCGAACTTTATCCTTGGTATGAATCTTTACCTGTTAGTAACGATGTGTTGGATAGGCTATGTGAGCCTGACGTCACTTAGCTCGAGGAAGAAGAGGAAAATGATGTGGCTACATTATTAATGCTGTTCTATTGTTGATTTTGTAACGTGTTCTTGTTCATTATGTTTTAATTAGGTTTTGTATACTTAAAGACAGTTTTTTTTCAATAAATGTTGCCTAAGAATGTTGTTTTACTTTTATACTTTTCAACTGATAGGACACTAGTTTTAAATTAGGCAATAAATTAATAAATAAGCAAAGTCTATTTAGTTGGGTATTTTATTTAGACATAGTTATGTAAAATATGTTTTACTCCTAAAATAACTAACTGATTTTAGTTACTAGTATAATATTTAAATGCTGATGCGAAAACTAACTAACTACATGTGAAAAGTAACTAAGTGACAGATAAATAGGAAAACCTTGGGGTAAAACAAATTATCCTTTACAGTTAATAATTTATATACTATTTTCGTGGTTTAATACATATAACATATACTTAATTAATATATCTTCAAAAATAAACCTTTCATACATCGATAACTAATCTCCGAAAAATGTTATATTTTTTTTTGTCATTTAAGACATAAAACACCTCGTATCTCAAAATCACTTAAGTGTTAGTTAGTGATTTTTCGCTCTACGGGGACGATATACCTACCTACACTACTACTCCTTTAATTTGCACAATATTTCGTGTTTTCTTGTTATACTGTTATTTCACAAATCACTTAAACTGCTTTTTTACCTCCACTTTGTCCATTTTACCACGATTACTTGTTCAATGTAAGCAAATAAAAACCAATGGATATCTGCTGTGAGTTGGGTTTATCTAAAGCATTTGTGTTTTCTCGCAAGTCTTTTAGTATACTTTGAAGTTTAAATAAATAAGCTTAATATAGTTACATTAAACTAATTAAATGTCATGTCTGTCACTCACCAATATTTCAAAAGCCTCATTCAAATAACCCAGATATCACTAACGAAATATTTATCACACACATAATATGTCAAGTGATCAATTTAGGTCACTAGTGGGCAATGTGATAAGCTCTTATCGATATTTGTAGTACAAGCAAATATACTTTAGCCTAATTACTATTGGCTATCGAATTTATTGGGCAGTGAAATTTTCTAATAATACAAAATCATTTTAATCATGTGTAATATTTGCCAATCAAATATTTGATAATAAATATTTTAGTCATGTATAATCCAAAAAAAGGGGTAACATGAAATTTGAATTAGATTCTTATACAATATATTATTATATTGAAATTAATACCCTTGTCTAAATCAGAAATCATTATAATGAAAATGTCATAAAACCGGTTTTAACACATTTTTATTGTTATAACTTTAGTTACAATGACCTATTTAATAAGCAGTCAACACTTTTACTACTACAAAAATTATATGTACTCAACACTTCAAGTAAAAGAAATACATTGGTTTATTTATTCAGCTATTTGGAAATATCATAATCACATAACAATTAAAATATCATTCAGTTATACTACTTAGAATAAGGACAGCCAAAAAGGATACAATAAATTCCTCGCTCATGATTTCAAAACTACCAAATCCACATTAAATTTTGAACCTTACCACGTGGATACAAGTTCCAAATTAGTATAGCTTTAAAGTCTAGGGCCGGATATAGATTGTTTTGACCTTTAAACTTGAATAAATACTATTTCCGTCTAACTATCACATCGATCGGTGCATCAACTTTGCTTTTAGCTATAAATACGTTTGAAAGGTAGAGTATACATTAGGGCTTTTGAGTGTAAAGAAAACCGGCGGCTTCTGGGGTAGGATCGATTGGTTATCTGACTGCTATTCATGAAGTTTAGGTTCGAATCTCAGGCAGGGAAAAGTATCATTGACCTTTTTAAAAATTATATTAGACTATTTTAATAGTAACCCGGAGATTGAGAACGTGCCTGGTAAATGGCAATATCTTGCCGTACAACATGGGTCAAATATTGTTGCGGCAAAACACGGCTGTATTTCATACACCTCTGTCTAAACTTTCGGCTATAACAGGCATGGAATTTTGTATGTGTGCATGTAACGAGTGACACAATAAAATCTGGACAAAATCAAGTGAAATTGTTTTATTATTTCTCTAGGATTACGCTCGCTTTACATAATGTATTATTAATTTATACAAATATCTAATCTGTGCAAACCTTTAGATTATTGCTGCTTATAACATTTTGCGTAAATATGAAAATTGTTTTCAGTATAAAAGCAAGCGATCGATGAAGGACAACCTTGAGTGAATGTTTCCTTGAAATCCTTTTGTTATAAAGATGTTATATTGTAACATTCTATTGAATATTATTGTTCTTAGTCAATTTGGAGAAAAATTGGAGGAATAATGATATTTATCAATGGTTTATGGTCTCTACCCCTATGGGAAGAAGGGGTGATTTTATCTATGTTTGTATGTATCTATCAGTCGTTTAGTTGAGACATTTTAGTAGTGGCAGCCGAGTGGTTTAAGTTTGGACACAATTGGTCGATGGTTCGAACCTGTCCCAACACACCAAGGTCTTCTCGAAATGACTATCAATTGCTTTAACAGAAAGGAAAAAGATCGTCATGAAATCTAGCATGTTTAACACATTTCTTGAGGGCATGTCACAAAGTCTTCAAGCCTCACTTAGGCGCTGTCTCCACGGGCGAGAGAATCGCGACGAGTCCGCCCTTGTATCGTCGGACAATCTCCACGAACGAGCGATAATTCCGCCGCGTTTTCCTTGTTTAAAAAGCTTCTCGAAACAAGAGGCAACATTGAAAACAAATGACGCTGCATTTGACAGCGCGCTCGTTGACACTCGTCGTATCGCGGCGATATTATCGCCGTGTGGAGACGGTTCCATAGAGAGTGTATAGAAATACGTGGCACGACGATAATATCGCCGCGATTCTCTCGCCCGTGGAGGCAGTGCCTTAGGCAGCGTGCTGGACTCGACGCCTAACCTTTCCTTTGTTTGGGAGGAGATCCTTTCCAAGATGTGGGCCAAATGTCAAAAAATGTAAAATGGTCATTATCCTAAATATTTGGGATAGTTTTCAATACAATGCAGTGACTAACATCCCGGAGTAAAGGATGGGTTAGACCTTGGCACCAAGTACTCAAAAATACCTAACTGATGACGTTTCACGGATACAAAGTACAAAATCACGCGATGACTCAAACAATAATCGTCAATAGAAATGTAAAACACAAAAATATTTGAGATAAAACCATTTCATTGTAATTGATTAGATTACTCTAGATAGAATGAGTATTTGCAGTACTTCCTCCGTGTAGTGTGTTGTGACGTCATAATATAGCAACATGTGACCTCTAGGACCACTGCCGGGGTCATAGCAGCCTTTCTTTCGGATGCCATTGTGACAATAATAATATATGTTTGTTAGATATAGTTTTTGATTATTTTTAGCCGACTTTAAAAATGAGGATATTCTCAATACGTCTTTTACATGCCATTTATCAAACAAAACAAAATCTGTTAAAGTACTGTAGGCAGGCATGTTTAGTCAACTTCGAAAAAAGAGTAGATTCTCAATTTTAATGCAATTATTAAGCGTTTGAATTTCTGTTTATTTTAAAATATAAGATTTTTAGTAGTCCATGGTAGAATGGTTGACGTTTAACTAGTTACAAAACAAAGTGACAAAACCACTGAACAGACTTTGATAAAATTTGGAACACAGTTTTTAACTGGAATATACATAATATTATTTTTCATCGGAAATCTTTTCACGTCTACAAACTCATGGCCAAAAGGTACCTAACAAAATAAAGAAGTGCAGTTTTTGGACCGGTTATACAAGTTTTCTA
This sequence comes from Anticarsia gemmatalis, assembly GCF_050436995.1. Lineage (NCBI taxonomy): Eukaryota > Metazoa > Arthropoda > Insecta > Lepidoptera > Erebidae > Anticarsia > Anticarsia gemmatalis. Next base: position 1,547,088 of record NC_134767.1, on the reverse strand, counting down.
TCAAGAATCATTTTAATACGTAATATACAGGTTATTAACATAATTATATTATAGTTAAAGAAAACAAATACCATATCCAGTTTCTTTTTATGATTGTTTTCTAAAAATAACTGCTTTGTCATCTTTAGTTTGTTTCTACAATATACAGGTTTAACTTGGCTTTATCTTTTTTGAAATCTTGCTAAATATTTTGGTGACTTTTTCGTTGAAGACTTTCTTAATGGTACAACAACAAACAATTACTCTGTTACTAAATAGACCTTTCTTAGCTATTTTTCAGATAACATCAGCCCTTCACCTAACTTCATACTTCTAAATTAATAGAGTCAGTCAGCCAAAAGTCAGCAAAAAAAAAGTAGTAGTCTAACCGCGGTAACTGGTCGCCCAATTTCTTAAAAATTGGTCCCCCAATCCCAATTCAGGATTTCCTATTTCGTTCTTCCATGAAATATCTCGTAAACGAATATTTCATGCTCATCATTTTTTTTTCAGTCATACACAAGAGATAAGCAGCATAAGATGATATAAATCTTAATCTGAAATCAACCGAATTTTGTTTATAAATAAATGATTAAAACTGAAAAGCTAGAGTTAAACGTGACTTATGGTATTCATGCAACAAATAGTTTAAATTTCCACCAAAAATAGATACATTCTTCGTCACTTTATAGTGGTTTTAGTAAAACCTCCTATAATCCTTCATATTCAAAACCAAGAACACTTAATACGTCTTCAATAAATCGATTATAGAATAAAATATAAACACAGACCTTGTACAAAGTAACCTGTCACTAACAAACGTGAGTTGCGACATGTTCTGACAGCTTCTAAGAACAGATTTGATCGTAACTTTGAACGTGAATAGAAATCGTTAGGATCCCTAAGACTGTTTAAGGGACGGGAGAAGTATTATTATAATTATATATAAGTAATTATTCTATAGTAATTTGATTAAAAATAAAATACTTGCTGAACATAAATTTTGGTAAAATAAGAAACTACGAAGTTTGGTGGCGGGACGACTTGGACGCGTTTCTGGAAGGTTGGCCGAAAGCAGCAAGCGACCGAGGGGATTGGAAGTCTAGGGGAGAGGCCTTTGCTCAGCAGTGGGATACAGAAATAGGCTAGATAAAATAAAATAAGAGAGGGTTTGAACCAATGTTCCACTCATGTTTCGAAATCTGAATCAAAATTTTGCAAAACTGGCATAGAGTTTGCCTTTCTATATTTAGATTTTGTGTTTTAGGAAAAAATATCTCTTGGTTTTTATGGCGAAGGAAAAGAGAAAACATTTCTGAAGAGCATTGATGGTATATTGCAAGGTAAAGCTACCTCGCACTTCTCTGGTCTTCTTCTTCTTAGCGTATCGATGGCAAACAAATTATAATATTAATTTAAAATAGTGTATAACACTTTCTGTCTTGCTATACACTATAATAATACACTTACAATACTATATACTAAATATATACTTTATATAATTCTCTGGTAGAAACACATTATACTAGTCCACATTACACTATCTCAGAGTCACTGATGGGTAACCGTAAGTTATGAAGAAGTTGGATAGGAGTCGCCCAAATCATACAGCACTTGCTTTTTAGAATGAGAAGAGTCATACATAGTATGACAAGAAAATGTAAGCTATACATACTTGACTTTATAATTATAACATGTGAAGACCCTTGCCATAAGAACAACAGGCCGATCGTTTACCGACCTGACTGCACGAAGACGCTCTCAATTCATAAAATAATTAAACCTATCTATCCCAGATGTATTGGCAACAAAAATGAAACATAAGCTTACTAACTGTGTTATCGTGTTACAATGTTGCTAGTACCTCCAGGTTATGTACCATCATTTTAACAACAGGGATTCTCTTTGTTCTAGTAAGTACAGTGATTTTTTTATTTTATTGAGTATATTATTCGTTATTGGTTTTTTCCCATGTAATTGTGGAGAGTCTGTTGATAATAATGTGTTAAAATTATGAACTTATATTAAATTCCACTAGCTACTTTTACAGTTGACTGTTTGCACGTTACTAAATGCTATTTTTTGTTGAGATGCACCTACATTAAGTGTCAAAAAGAGCAAATGGATTTCAAAGAATATTTCTATCATTTAATCTACTTCACTTAAAATAAGATCACCTAATGCCACTGAGTATTGATTGTAATATTGCTCTACAGATCTTATTTACAAAGGACGACACTGGTTTTGACGTCTATGCTGCTAAAAATTAGGCTTTATTGAACTTAAATAAATTAAATTCTTCAATTCTTGGTTCCATTAGAGTCACTGACTAAAATGACTGATTCAAAGCTTCGTGACTACCAGAAGATCGCGTTCCTACCACAAACGCAGTAGCATAGCATCATCAGATTATAGGAAAATCGTGTCTAATTGTAATTCCTAGTAGTTAAAACCTCTATGTCGTCATGAAGATGCTGGATCATCCAAGTATTCTTGACCTCAAAACAATCGTGATTGAAAAATGGTTAGTCATTGAAACAATGATTATCATAACATTTATAATGCGGATGTGTGGAAAATAAAAAACGTTTGAGAGGAATCATGATGGAATCCCTGAAGTAATGAGTAAAGTCAAAAAAATACTTATTGATAAGGAAAAAAACCTGGCCAATGGCTCATCTTCTACTTCATGAAACTATCATAGTAGATGGCGAAACTTGAGTGTAGGACCAACATTGAAGATGGCGAAACGTGGTTGTATTTAATACACCTCGACTTACACATTATGGTATACTAACCAGGGGTGATTATTTAAAAAATTATGATACAAATATTTGTTTATCAAATCAAGAGAAATCAATAATTGACGATTTTTTTCAAGAAAATGGAAAGAAAACAATGTCTTCATTGATTATGTTCTGTAGCAGAAAGTCCTATGTCTTAGTCAAGTTATTTTATGGTAAGCAGGATAAATCAACAGACAGTCATGGAACCAAAGAAAAATAAATAAAATAAAGCTATTAATAACTAAATAAGTTTAAAATAACCTTTGAATGTCTTTTAAAAATACCAGTAGCTGCTACTATATATTACTATCAGGAAACCTGGCCTATGACTTCATCAAAAATACCAAATACAGTAGCTGATGATACCAGTAGTAGGATATTGAAGATTCCTCTTATTATAATTAAGACACGAATATGCATGTAATAAGGAAATGAGTAAATCGGTCAAGGTATCAGTATCTTACATATTCATTTTGTAATTATATAATTACTTCTTTAAACCAGATATTTCGAGTGTTTATCTAAATTATTTGAGTCATTTAGTCAGTTACAGACGGACAAACATACTTTTGGATTTCTAATAATAAGACCTATGGCTTAAAAAGTGCTGATCCTTAATGTAGGCATAAGTCTTAATATAAAAATACGTAGGCATAAGTCAGTCGTTAAGTCACGTCAAAGGCCTTCGGGCGGCTTGAACAACTTTGACACTAGGTTGTCCACTGACCATATCATAAGAAGAATATAAGAAGAAGAAGTCTTAACAAAATCCTAGATGTCTAATGGGCAGAGAAGTGGTAAATATACCGCTGTTTACAAGAGTTGGTGCAAAATTTTGAAGTAGAAAATGACCATGAAGCCATTGGTTGTTGGTCTATGAGAGTAGTGGTTTAGAGAGTGTACCTGTGTTTTTCGAACACATTTATACTAAAACTCTTCCGTTACTGAAGGAGTGTCTGACTGACAGACAACCTACAGTCGAAACTTATGACCGCGAAAAGCTGAAATTTGTCATCATGTATGTAGAGCGTAGAGAGACAATAAGGAGAGGATTTTTGGAAATTTCATCTCGAAGGCAACAATATTCCACGCGGGCAAAGCCGCAGATCAAAAGCTATTCCATTATAAACAAACGTCTTTACAATTGTCTAGTTGCAATTAAATCGCCATGGCCAAATATCGGTCAGGAGAACATTATTACTATTCATTTCGTAATAATATAGCGTTATTCTTGAAACAAACGGTATTAAGTTCGTGGGTCAGATTTTTTGCAGAAATAATACAGTTGGTATGTCATTGTGAGTTTATGCAAATAACGCCATTGTTTTTGACTTTTAATAAACAACCACGCCTATAATTTGTTGATGGTTTTGACAGAAATATGACGTTACAAGTTTTATGCGTCACCTTGCTCTACATTTTTTTATTTATAAAATAGGCATTCTTTAACAAATAGTAGCATAAATAATGAAAATAAGGTGAGAAAAGAAGGGTTCAGGTGTAAGTCCACCACGCTAGCTAGTTGAAAGTTGGGGATTTAAATATATTAACCACAAAGTACAGTATGTTTTAGATGATTGAAATATATCTATATATAATATTTTGTTTTTTTAAATTATTTCTAGTTTAGTTTAGTTTTTAAAAGTTACTTATAGTTAAGTTTTATTGTAATAAATTTCTGTACATTACTTCTATAAAAATCAATATCAATTACTCTAAATATATATAACTCGAAGTACCTGAAGAAAGCCTTTGATCAATTCTATTCCTAAGGGTATAAAATACGGGATGGAAGTTTGTATAACAATTCTATCCTAAGTCATAAACCACGCGGACGAAGTGGCGGGCAAAACTAGTTTTTAAATAAAACTAAAAACTCATCATCCATCCAGATTAAACCACAGATAAAATTTTATTTACAAAACAATCATGTATTCAAAAGTCTCAAACTCTTCACAATAGATGGCGTTAAGATCGTTGTAATGAGGTGCGCCAATTATAACAGTTAGCGGCCATTGTTCAGTTAATTTTGAACCACTACGTTCACATAATATTTAGTACCGTAAACGTAGTCTTAGCTCATCATTAGAAGATAATGGATATAACAAATATAATTTTAATGACTCATAAAAATAGCTTCTATACGCAATTTAGTTCGCATGAATAAATTTCCTGGGGTAAAAAGTATATCATGTTATTCCGTGTTATTATAAGTTACATGAACATTTTTTTTTTACATGATTACGAATTAATAGTAAATATGTAAAAGTTTGTTAGTATGTCTGTTCTGCTTTTACTGAAGCGATTTGGCAGACTGATTGAATGCAAAGTGTTCATTAGTTTACGTTTATAAAAAATATATACGAGATGCAAAAACGTATGCTTATTTTCCATGATAATAATTTCAATATATAAACGATGAGTCAGGATTTTGACCCATCACAGCATGCATGGGTGGACAATACCTCTTAGGTTTGCTACACACATATTCTTTAATCGGCCTTGCCGGACGGCAAACCCGAATATATTTAATATTGCCTATATATTATTGCCAAAGTCTAACAGTCATCAATCTACATTATCAGTATCTAATGATAATAGAATAATTCTGAAAATCTGTTATGTAGCTGAAAGTGAATTGACACTAGAAAAACACTCTAAAGATATATTAAAATCACTCATAATATATTATGATAAGTAAATGAAGTATCATGTTCCTACGTAGGCTTTATGTATCTATAATTTAAATAGATTTTATTACAGATGGATAGATAGGCTTAGCAATTATCATCTTTGAAATATGATCTTACTGAGAAAAGTTATGTATCTGCAATCTATACTAATACTATAAAGCTGAAGAGTTTGTTTGTTTGTTTGAATGCGCTTATCTCAAGGACTACTGGTGCGAATTGAAAAATTATTTTACTGTTAGATAGCCCATTTATTGAGGAAGGCTACGCTTTCACCAACTGGAGCAGAGTACCAGTACAAAATGTTACAAAACGGCGGAAAATATGACGTATTTTCTCTTATGTGACGCAAGCAAAGTTGCGTGAGTCAGCTAGTCATCTATAAACGTAATATAGATAGGTTTTTATATTATATAAAGCAATTTAGATTTAGATTTCCAGATATTATTTTGCTTTACGAAGAAAATTGTTATCTTAGTGACATTGGGTGATGAAGATGAACGAAGTTCAATAATACCTATGAGAGATAGTGAAAAATAGTTATTGGCAATATCCTGTGATTGTATTCAATAGTTCGATAAGACTTAGGCTAGTTACCTAAATTTTATAAATTTGTAGAATAAAAGTGTTACATTATTTACTAGCTGACCCGCGCAACTTCGCTTGCAACATAAGAGAGAATGCGTCAAAATTCCCCGTTTTTGTAACATTTTTTACTCGTACTCTGCTCCTATTAGTCGTAGCGTGATGATATATAACCTATAGACTTCCTCGATAAATGGGCTATCTAACACTGAAATAATTTTTCAAATCGGACTAGTAGTTCATGAGATTAGCGCGTACAAACAAACAAACAAACAAACAAACAAACTCTTCAGCTTTATAATATTAGTATAGATTTTGCCAATTCCGGGAGGAGACAATATAGGCAATAATAAGTTATAGGTAACTGGGTTGTGGAGGTCAGATAGGCAGTCGCTCCATGTAAAATACTGGTATTCAGCTGCATCCGGTGAGACTGGAAGCCGACTTTAACATGGTTGGAAGAAAGGCTAGGCTGATGATGATAACAATAATAAGTAAAATTGATTTATTTTTTATTTACAAAGCAAAAAACTGCCAAGTTAAAATCACAGTTACGTTATCTCTCCACTACATGGCGTTTACAAATCGCAATCAAAATCTTTGACCTCAATACAAAATGTCCGTATCAATAATTGTTCAAACGTAATCCATAATAATACTTTGATTTGATTTTAATTTACTTAATTCCGTTATAATTTGTTAGTTTTTAATTAATATTGATTACGGGTCAATGCCATTTTAATTATAGTTTTGTCATTTGCTTTCTACTTATTGAGTTATTGAAAGGTCACCTGCTTTATTTCTGGCTGTTTCGCAATATTTGACCCTTTCATCCAAACTTGTGTTAAAAATTCCATACTTCAAAAGTATAATTATAGAGTCTGCCTGTCTGTTATGCTCTTACTGCTAAACCGCTAAACCAATTTCCCTGAAATTCAGGTTTCAAATATAGACATGCTTTTTCAAAAATCCATTTTTATTTTACCAATACAACACACGAGCAGCCTGATTTTTAATCCGGGAGTTGTATCAGAATACTTTAAATACTCAGAAAATGTCAAATACACAGGAAAGGTATAAATAAAATTAAAGGTATAGTCGTTTCTGAGGATACAACAATCAACCAAACAGACATATTGTACAACAAAATCTATTATTCCTTTGAATATTCTCGCAAATCGTTTCAAAAGAAATTTACTTTGCTTTGCGAATAGCAGTATAATTGTCAATCGAGTAGTTATTGACTTTACTGGGAACGCTATCGAACGCTTATCGTATGAATAATGAGTTGGTTTAATTAAGACATAGACGTAATAGTGGAGTGTGTATTGTAGTTGTTTTATGCATCAAGTTGGTTCGTTTTGAGTGAGTTGAGATAGAAATAAGTTTAAAATATAGGTATCGTAAATTATAGTTAGAAGGCTTTAAAATTATGTTTTAGAAATATTTACTTATTCGTCAATTAGATAGATAAAATAATTTAAATTCGATTTCCATCCTATGTTATTGGTTAATGATAAAAAAGTGCGTAATGATTATTTCGACAGGATTTAACCAAAAGTAACTTAACTAAAGAATATTTTAAAAATAAATTAGTTTTAGACATTAAAAATCGAAACGTAATTGGAATTTTGATTCCTTTCATCTTTAACTATATGAATGACCCTCAAAATCTGCAAATCGATTTTATTTTCTATAATAAAATTATGAAAAAATTGTCAATTTCTTGTGTTTTCTACCTTATTTATTTCACAATACAACGCAATATTTAAATAAAAGTTGGTTCGTAATCCAAATTCTGCTGAAATAGATAAAATAAAACCTTGCACTTGGCCTCATTCAGTTCCTTCTATCTATTTAGTCCTTATTATATCTTATCAATATCTATTGTTTTCACCCAATTCGTTCAAGGCTTTTTGTAGTCATAACGCGATAGATTTTAGTACAATTAGCACGCTTTTTAGTTTTTAGGTCAATGGAATTTATCTTTTTAGGTACTGAGTGCTAATACGTGAATGAAATATTTAGAGAATAAATAAGTGACATGAGTACTTGATAGTATTTGGCACGTCTTTATTTGGGTATTTTCAGATTTTTATACGAGTACTGTTGCTTATATTCTAGATTCCTATGCTACTAAGCCGCATCTCCACCATTGCCCACCCACCCTAATTTCCCCTCATTTTCAAACTTCCATTTAAATGCATGATTTCCAAGAAGGGTTGACTTCAGGACGTTACAAAAGACCCCATTTTGTTACTATTATGCAGGAGGTCTACTCAATCGCTTTCTTTCAAATTTCAAGGCACTACAACGACATTTTTCATCGCATTGTTTACAAGAGTTCTGTCAGACCTATGCTTCTTATAATGAATGGTATTGGTCTTGTATATGGTATATATTATATTTGTGCATAAAATGTGGTAAAAAGTTTAAAAACAAAATAAATAGACCTCATTATATAAAGTATAAATAAACGACGGTATTCTGACAAAAAATTAAACCTGTCTTAATTTAAATCTTCACACAATGTATTATATTTTACATTCATTTAATTAATATGACGTACGATTCGCAAGGTTAGCAGTTATTTCGAGAAAAAACACCTCTTATAAGATCAGGTTAAAGTCTAGTTTCAAAAAAACTGTTTTTGTATGCTACGTGCAGATTTATTTATTACTTTACAGACAAAAATATTCCTATACGTTTTTGAATGTGGACATTTTGTGTGAAAAAACATTTCGTTACACGACTGAAAGGATTGGTTTATAATCTACTATATTTTTATTTTGTATAGAGAAATGGTACTGAAGTTCAATTGACTTTTATTATAATTTGATCTTCTTTAAAAAATAGTTTTATCTGTAAATTAGAATAGAACCTAGACTAGACACGTTAAAAAAATATTAAACCTAAAAACTTGCATATCTAAAAAATCTTTAAAACATTTTTTAAAGCAACCTAGTCTTGGCCGGCTAGCATTATGGCCCATCATGACCCTTCTAATTCTGGGATTATATCTTTTCTGGGACAATAATGTGTTAAAATTATTTCAATAATATTACTTTTAAATATCGTCTTTAAATATAATTTACAATTAAAATCTAGTCACGTTTGTTAAAGAGCCTTCATCAAAGAGTAAATAAAAATATAACTCTTGACATTAGACTTTAAAATGTCAGCTTAATTAACTGAACAATTAGTGTAAAAATAAATATCAGTTTTATTTTATAATGAAACTGTTTTGCTTTGGAACAATCCTTAGTTTGGTACGTTATAATACAGGTAGAGTTGCACAAGGTTCAAATCCCAGCCAATATAAAATAGAAAAATCTGCTTTGGTTTGAGTCTGTGTAAAAAAAAGCCGAGTGTACACAATTTTTGTGTTAATGAACTTCAAATAAAACTCCTATATGATTAATTTTAAATCTTAGATTCACAAGGGACCTCCTTTTCATTTCGGGAATAAACCCTAGCCTAACAGTTGGACAGTAATAGGTCAAAAAGAACTAACTAACAGGTAACTTTTAAAATTTAGGACTGTCAGGTACCTAAGACACTTGGAACACATTCTATGAATATCAAAAACCTAAAATAAAAAAGGTTGACCACGGAAAAATCCTCTTTAATATCCGTAAAATACTCTCTAAAGTCTATTAAAATTTCGCGACAAGATTTTAATCAAATTCTCCACAAAACTAAAGCTATCATTTCACCACAACATGTGCACAACAATAAAAATTCTTCAGTTTTCGAGGTAGATACGAACAAACGGCTACAGAGGTTATCGTCGGTCGCAAAACTAGTTTTCCCTCTGACACCGCTTACCTTGATACACATATGTCAGGCCTTTCATACTTGACTCTCAATGTACATATAGATTTATTTACCTATGGCGCAATGGTGCGAAGGGTCACAGGTTCAATTACAACCAAACAGGTTTTTGTGAAACTTTATAGGGTATTTTTTTGTTACGGTTTTGCGAAATACGGCAGGTGGTTTAATTTAAATATTTATTAGTCTTTTAAACTTAAAGCCTAAAACGTAATAACTTCAGCAAGTTGTGTGTAATAAAAATAATAACCACTATTCTAACGGCAAAGGAACAATATCGACATGAATTGCAAGCCTTTTTAAGCAGTTCTTGAAACTATACTAAGACTCTCTATATATACATAAACTAAGAAGGGTGTAGAGTCCCCAACACACACTTATACAGCGTGGACCTAACTTCTCCTTCATTCTGCGAGACCAGTGCCCAACAGTGTGACATACCTATTTTGGTATAATTTATATTGCAATTTATTAAAATTTTTCATTAATATATGTATTTCTTAATAGCAGCCCGGGGTTTGGTAACGTGCCCGTATGGCAAAAGACTCGCCCTCTAAGACATAGGACTAACATTGTAAATGGCGAAACGCGGATGTATTATATGTTACACCTCTGTCTATACCTTCGGGTTTCACAGGCGTGATGTTGATTGCAATGATTGTTTGTATTGATTTTTTACCTCATTTTCTCAATGTAGACTATAGGTTGTACAGACTAGTCTATAACGCTAAATTCTAGCTAAGCATAGTGCTTATATTATAGTTTAGTGTTCAAATGAAAGGCAACATCAGCTGCTACGAGTAAAAGTCAGTAATACTGGTTATTTGATCTTTTGTTGCTGTAACATCACACCTTTATTAGTAAAGGATTAAGCAGGTCTCTAATACAAGAGAGAATTTAACAAGACTTTCTATAAAATGCAAAAAAATCATTTAGCGATGTCAATTATTTCTAATTTAGTTTTATCCTATTTATGAGTACCTACAAACATTATAGAAATATGAGCCGACCCGGTAAACGTTGAATTGCCATGAAATATAAGAAAATATTAAGTGTGAGCAACCCTTATCACTAAAGGGTATAAAAACAGATGTTGGCCGATTCTCCGACCAACTCAATATGCTCACAAAATTTCATGAGAATCGGTCAAGCCGTTTCGGAGGAGTATGGTAACTAACAATGTGACACGAGAATGGTACAAAATTTTGACCCGTGCACTTCTAGATAACTAGCAGATAGCTTACCAAATGGAATTTTGACAAACATTTCCTGTCACTTTATCTAGCTTTCATTATTTTGGTTAAATTTTCCGCAGCTAGAAAGGTCAATGACTCTTAACTATAATAACTAATTAATAATATATTTTAAAGAACTTAAAAAATACTTTTTCTGAACAAGGAACTGAACTAGAGACCTTAAATACCGCGGTCAAACTTGCAATATTTGTACTGATGCAATGTTTTGTTCAGAACAAAAAACAGGTTTATAAATTTTGCATATAGTACCTAGTCTTATAACAAAACGTTTAAAAGAGATTTAAGCTAAGACTTATATTACAATTTCGTATAAATTTTGATTTTAAACTGTAGTTTATTAATAAATCGCAATTTGCAATAAGGAGAGTAGTGCAAAATATCAACTTGGAATGGTACGAACATCTCTTAATCTGCTTTTTAATTGACTGTATAATTTAATTGGTATCATTAATTTAGATAATTAGTTCTCAGGTTTATTTTAAATTTTACGAAGAAAAAACAGTTATTTGAGAATAATTACTTTTAGTACTGTAATCACTTTTCATGGCGTGTTTCGTAAATGAGTAGTTTTAAACATTGATTTAGTTTAATTAAACACTGTCACATCTCTGTATTTGAATATTAATAAATCTATAAATAAGGTTGTAAAAAGGCTCTACACTAAAGTTTCACAAAACTAAGTTTATCATAAAAATTACTTTTTCAAACTTAAAACTACATTCTAAAGTACTAAAAATACTAAAAAACTCACTCACCAAGAACTTATTCCTTTAGTCCGGACTATAAAAGACACTGCACAAACTTTAAACACATAAGAACCATTTAAGACTCTCGTCAATGCAACTAAAACTTTCTACTTGCGTTCGACTATTAAAACCACTGTTACACTTGTTTTCAAATCAAAAATAACATTTAAACATCAAAATTTATAAACAACACACTGTATTTTATACAATTAATGTATATTTTCTTTAAAAATTCGAACGTATAAGTTTTTTTTTGAGCGCGGCGCGATCGACGTGCGGTCGGCGTGAAGCCTCGTTCGCATCTGGCAAACGCAACTGACCTTCGCTTAATCACACCGAACGACGCGAAGTTAGCCGCAGACCGGTTCGCTTTAGGCAAAAGTTGAACTTTTTTTCCTTTTTTTAACCTCACTCATACTTCAAGCTGGAATTTTTTGGTTTTGTTTTTTCCAAACTGTATTTTAGGAAAAGGGACGTATTGTAGTAAGTTCATTTTACTAAGTTATTAAGGTTCTTGTTTAAATTACAGTTAAATGGAAAAGTTTAAGTGCATGTTGTTGCCATGCACTCATTTCAGTGCATTTTGTCTTTGAAAAGGTGACCGAAGTTTATGAGTTTTCGGACTAGTTTGGCTAGAGAGACATTTTTATAGATCCAGTGAGGTTTTTTTTTGTTTTGCTTCATATATATTATTGTTTTCAGTGGGTTTTGCGATTATTTTTATTTGTGCATATCAGTAGCTTGATTCTCTACTACTATCGACTATCTATTACTATACTAACGAAATCTGATCAGCGCCTCTGACGGGTGACGTAGGAAATGTTTTGGCAGTACATTCTAAATGTCAAAATTTCGATAGCTAGCCGGTTGTCGGTAGTCGATAGTGGTAGAGAATCGAGGTACTGATTTTAAAGTCAACTTATTTGCTCCCTTCCTAAATCTACGAGTGTCATCGTCAAAGTTTCTGTACTTTGGTTTTCCTTAAGAACTATTGCTTTATAGTGACATATTATAATTTAAATGTTTCGAACTAATTGTTCTGTAAATATTATGTTCAATAACATAAAGCAATATTAAAAAGGGCACATGTCACATTATAAAAATATAAGACATAATGCCCTTTGTAAATTGCATATAATAATGCAATTGGTACTGCTTAAAGCTTACCACTACTGCAAATCTAAAGTTTAAAACAATTACCCACCAGGATATGAAACGATTTAGTCATCGAAATAACTAGTTTTTATAAAGAAACAACATTTTCTTTTAGTTCATCTCGAGTCACGAACTAAAGGTAAGAAGTATTGATAAAAAGATCATCTAAATTATGTTATTAAGTATAATAAAATGATTTGTTTGTTTGTGGATGACACAAAAACTTTATCAAGATGTAACTTGGTATTTAATGTGCTAGATTTAGAAACATGACTTTGTTGTCTGGGCGGTGTACATGACTGCTGATCACGAGGTCTTAGTTTCGATTCGCGGGTCAGACCAAGTTTTTCATTTTTTTTAAATGATTTCAATAGAGCAGTGATGGTTAAGTTGTGCCTCTCAAGAAAGTGGTCGAAGGTTCGTAGCAAAGCCAACACACTAATGACTTTTCAAAGTTATGTGTGTATTAGAAACAATTGTCATTTGTTCCAGCGCTGAAGGAAAATGCACGCTTGAGAGTTCTTTATTACAGTTCTTGAAGGTATGCAAGGTCCGGTTGGGCAGCGTCGTAGACTCAAAACCTAAACCCTCCCTCAATGAGGGGGGAGGGTTTTAATCTAATTAGGCCGATTAATGCTTTCAACAGTAATTCAGTTTAGTAACGTCCGTGCACGTTATATGCCTAATTTTAAGTAAAACCACAAGTGACGTCAAATAACTTCAATAGTAAATAAATATTATAGTTAAAATAATTGTTTTTATTTGTGTAACAAGACAAAGATCTTTGCATAATCATGTTAAATAATAAATATTATCCGCATTGTACCATTCATGTACAATTGTTGAGTTTTTGTAAATATATTATGAAACAATAACAGTTTTTCTAACATCACGCATGTTTTTGTTGCCTGATTAGACAGAGGTTTTAGTTTCTATACGAAAACTAATCAGGTTTTAAGACAAAAGGTTTTTATTGAAAAAGTAAAACTTGAGTGTAGTACAGAAGTGTATGAAACACGTAATAGTGGGCAAGGTATAGCAAGGTAAGAATTGTCTACCGGGCGTGTTGCTAATTTGTTAAGGAAATTGGAAAAGCCCATCTTTTCCTGATACGAGAATCGCATCTGGAACCTCGTGATAAGTATTTTTATAGTCCACTAGTCAGTCTACGGATGCAGTCTAAATTAAATAGTTAAAGAGCTCTGTTTTCTGAGAATTAGTCTCAGAATCGGTTCTCAGACTCGGCTAAAATTAAATAACAGAGAAAATATAGTTTTAAAAAAATCATAAATGAGAATCAACGAAAGGTCTCTGGATAATCTGGATTGATAGCCAGGACCGAACCTGACAAAAAATGGGTATAGATATACCTCTGCCTACACCTTCGTTTAAAACAACCGCGATATTATAAAACACACTTAATTTATTTTCCTTTCTACACTTTAGCCAACACGCGCAAAATCAAAAATAAAAAACTCCTCCCTTCCGCGAAACGTTCCTAAATGAATCAGTTTTGTTATTTTGAACAATTTATTTATTTAATTAGTATCAGTACACGAAAGGTACTGAGCGAAAGATTTACTCACATGCTCTTTGGTTTCAAATTAAAATTACGGTTGGAGGATTATGAGGTGGGTGTACACTAGATACGGATGTTAGGCACTGGTGAACTTCTGTACTTACCATGATTTAGTTTGGTTTTGTACGTGATTTTGTGTAGAGTACGGATTTTGGTTTTGATTTATGTAGATTGCTTTCAAACCTTTAAAATGTTGAATAAGTCATTGGGGTCTTATGCGTTCACGTTATTAAATAATTCAAGTACAAGTATGCGTTGGAAATATGATTTATTCAATGTATCGCGTTAAGAATTCATTTTGTAAAAAGAAACTCATTTTGTAAATAAAAAGACAGTACCTATTTCCGCAATTAGTTTTTGTAGTCGATCAAGGAAACTGAGAAAACTAATAGTTAAGTAATAAACAGTAAGTGGGTAGGAAGGTAGTACAGATTAGAAAACCTTGTAATTCCATAACTCGGATCCGTATCCGGATTTGAGTAATGAATGGTCATTACCCGAAATCCGTAACACACAAGTGTACACTCCCCATTATAATTCTTTAATCGAAATAACACAGTACGGATGGGAGTTTAGACCGTTTTGTAAAAGGTATCAAATTGAAACTGGTTTGTTTAAGCTTTCGGTATGCAGTCTGCCAGCTGACTTCCTGAGCTCTCCTGGGTGGGAGACACCGGTTCAAATAACGTTTGCTTTGAAAAACTCAAGTACACTTTTGTTTGTACAAGATGATAGCAGTAGGTAGAATTATGTCGATATTGTCTTTAACAAATTAAAAACTATAATCTTGATTGATAATCAATATTCAAAAGATTTATATAGGATTCGATCTTTTGGTTTCGAAGACCAACATTTCGAATAAAGTTATTTTTAACTCCCCTTTGGAATTTGTTATTTTATTTTTTTTAATACAGTTGTAGTTGTCCTACCTAATTGACTTTAAAAATATTTGTATTCACAGCAAAGTCGACTTAAATTAAAATTGAAAATTTCAGTCTGCACAATTAAAGTCAACTACAAAGTCTTCCACAATTTGCCTTTCCAGACTCCTCCATCTAAAAGCATCCATCATACCAAGATACTGAGCTATCTAAGTAAAGTTAATTAAGAATACAATATGTCATTAAATCTGGAGACTATACATGCATAAGGTTGTGTTTTTATAATCTAAAATATATACTAATATACTAATATACTAATATTATAAAGCTGAAGAGTTTGTTTGTTTGTTTGAACGCGCTAATCTCAGGAACTACCGGTCCGATTTGAAAAATTCTTTCATATACTAATATTATAAAGCTGAAGAGTTTGTTTGTTTGTTTGAACGCGCTAATCTCAGGAACTACCGGTCCGATTTGAAAAATTTTAGATAGTCGTAGTTTTAGATAGTCCATTTATCGAGGAAGGTTAAAGGCTATAAATCATCACGCTACTACCGATAGGAGCAGAGTACCAGTGAAAAATGTAACAAAAACGGGGAAAATTTTGACCCATTCTCTCTTATGTGGCGCAAGCGAAGTTGCGCGGGTCAGCTAGTCTAAAATATATAACCCTATAATTTTCAAAGAACCTAAGTTTTCTATAATAATAGATCTTACAACCTTTTGTTTCCACAACCTCTATAAAATAAAGACGTCCAATACATTTTTTATCCAATCCATCCAGATTAATCATCTGTACAATACAAATAAAAAGAAAACATTTGATTAGGGACTCCACAAATCATGTTATCAAAACTACAGCATTCGATCTTTTAAAAGAAAGAAAAAACTCCCGAATATAAATCTTGCTCGACTGCGTGGAAAAAATAATGGATTATGTATTGAAATGACTAATCGTCCCAATATCGCATCTTTAGTAAGTATAATTTAATCTAATAAGACTTTTACTGTGGTCTTAGCGGTAGGATCACAAAAGGCTTTGGGTTCGATTTCCGGGTCGGACTAAGTGCCTCTAATTATATTAGGATGGTACACAGTCAAAAACAATTTTAGGTAGCTTTTTCCCTTTTACTCATACGGAATATGTGTACATTATACAATTATACATATCTATATAATTCAGAGTTATACTATGCAGAAGTCGACTATCAAAAGGTCGAGAAACGGTTCTATAATTGAAACTAAATCAATTTAAAACGACACAGCCTTTGCGCAAGTTAAGTGAAAATCAATCAAGATTTACTTGCACTAAAACTTGTATGTCAAAATAGACCTGTCAGACTGATTTATATTAACGCGGAAATTGACTTATGATGGAATTAAAATATGTATTAAATTCTGTACAACTAATATTATAAATGCGAAAGTTTGTGAAGATGTAGGTATGTTTGTTACTCTTTCATGCCAAAACTGCTGAACGGATTTTATTGAAATTTGCTATACCTATAGCATATAACTTGGATTAACATATAGGATACATTCTCTTATACTCTCTTTCTCTCACAAACTCTCCGCTGAAATTGTTTTCATGAGGACGAAGTCACGGAAGTTTAATAAAACTATTTTAAAGCGTCATAATATTTCATATAATGTGGTTCTGCCTCTTCTCGGTCAGTAGTACATCCCACTGCTAATCATGAGGTCTGCGGTTCGATTCCAAAATATTATTGGACTTCTCTAATTTATATGCGCGGTATATTTGGCAATAGACTCACCTCCTGTTACATGGGACTAGCATTGTTAATGGCAAAACGCGGGTTTTTTATATGCACCTCTGTCTACACTTTCAGGTATAACAGGGGTGACTTTTCAATCAATTTTTTCTTAACCTATTACTGTCCTACTGCTTGGGCAAGGGTCTCTTCCCAAATCTAGAAAGGTCAGGCCTTGAGTTTACCATGTTGACCAAGTGCGGAGGGTTTTCGCATTCTCTAAAAAATGCGTTAAAAAAATTTAAGCGTGCAAGGTTTCATCACAATGTTTTAATCAAGTTATAAAATCTATAATGTTTGTAACAAACCTATTGGAAAGCATCATAACATCACACATAATGAAGTGCAGGGTTCAAAAACCGAGTGTAAACTCAAAACCTTTCTTTAAAAGTGTAAATTTATTCAAATTTAAATAAAAAAACGACTCCTGCGCACCATCCTTTACACGACACGACGAGAGACAAAGACAGAACATACAGATATCCACAAGTTAAAAAGAGACAAGTGTACTGTTGTCAGTGCCTGCTCAAAACCCGTTTAACAATAGCTAAGCCGTATGATGTGATGTGCAAGTGCAGCGGTTTTTTAAAGTTGTTTTTTTTTTATAAGAAATAGGTTGTTTTGTTTGTCTTGTTGATGTTATTTTTAGATAACGTTAAAGTACTGTTGTTGGGTAAGCCGGTGTCGTGGGGGACTTTTTTATGATGCTTTTGACGAAGGTTCTATGAAATATTGATAAATAGTTTACTATAGAATACTATAATTAGCTCTAATAATAGCTAAATATTTTTGATTAATATAAATTGTTAGTCTAGTTACATCTCATGTTTTTGATTTTGTATTTCATTGTGGGATTAGATATAAACCTTTTAAATTTTGTTAGTAGGAACAGTCATGATCTCTCCCTCATTACGGGAGAAGACCCTTGCCCAGAAGTAGTATATTAATGACTAGCTGACCCCCGCAACTTCATTTGCGTCACATAAGATGAAATGGGTCCAAATTTTCCCCGTTTTTGTAACAATTTTTTATTGCTACTCTGCTCCTATTGGTCGTAGCGTGATGATTTATAGCCTATAGCCTTCCTCGATAAATGGACTATCGAACACTCAAAAAAATGTTCAAATCGGACCAGTAGTTTCTGAGATTAGCGCGTTCAAACAAACAAACAAACTCTTCAGCTTTATTATATTAGTATAGATAAATATTTTTTTCAGAAGTTAAATTGTAGCTTATTCCTTTACTACTTAGTTAGAAAGTTAGATTAGGCTTAGGCTAATTAAGGCTTGGTAAACACAAACAAAATGTTCAATAAGTAAAGATAACCAACTCACCCCCGGTTTCTGAGGTACATTTAGCGATAGTTTATCTATTCAAACCGTCATTTTTACATGACCGTAAACGCTATTGAATAGATAAACTACCATTAAATGCTCCTCAGAAATCGGGGGTTAGTCAACAATACCAAGTGGTACTTAACACACACAATATCTGCTCATCCAACAAATGAATACGGGCGTAAAGATACTAAGACCACTTGTCAACCCGCATATGGTAAATTAGTGAAAAGGTGTTCAGTTAACAACTTCATAACAACGTATGTGACCTCTTATGACCTGGCTGTTGCGACTTATTGGTTCACGTATAGTGCATGTAAGCATGATTCAAAGGTGAATTTTGATTGATCAGAATTAGTTGTCAATAAATAGGGTATTGACTGCAGTCTGTTTGTCACCACTAAACTCGTATTA
This sequence comes from Anticarsia gemmatalis, assembly GCF_050436995.1. Taxonomy (NCBI): domain Eukaryota; kingdom Metazoa; phylum Arthropoda; class Insecta; order Lepidoptera; family Erebidae; genus Anticarsia; species Anticarsia gemmatalis. The sequence continues at coordinate 1,528,074 of NC_134767.1, read as the reverse complement.
TAATTTATAGAAGGTTTGGATCCCGGGAATATCAAAAGCGGTCATAAAGTATGAGACCCAAATAATGGCACACAATTACTGTTTACAAGTGAGAATCAAACCCAGGAACTGACTCTGGCACAATTGTAGAGACATGACCACAACCTAAGCAACTGCACCACACCACGTTAAAATTTGGGCCAATTAGAAAAATATATATGCGACTCTTCATTCTATTATGAATCACACAAAACTATATACGCGAATCGAACCCGGTACAAGTTTAAGTAATAATATGCGTAGAACATTGTAAGTTATTAAAACAGTCATTTAAACCTAAGTGCAACAACGATCCTTTCGTTTAGTGTTAAAATAAATTTATCTAAAAACCTAAAGGTTAGCTTACGAAATAAAAGGAATAGAACATTTGCAACTTCTTTACATTGTGGCTAAAGTTACCTTAGTTAGGTTGGGAATACACTGAGAACGTGAGGATACAATTAATAATGTCCTCCTAGCCGATATCTGGCTACGACGGTCAGATTAAAACTGGCCATCTGTGCAGGACTTTGTTTATAGTGTCCAAGTGGGTGCACAATACACAGGTACACTCTCTATTCCTTCACTCTCATAGTCCGGTGGGACGGATAACCGACACGACCAGTGAGAGGTTAAGCGCCGGTCCGACGGCTTTACGTGCTCTCCGAGGCACGATGGTCTATGACCTCTACTTCCTGACTCCGAGCGATCTCTGAAAAATTCGGAAAATCTCAGAAAAGACTTTTTGGCCCGACCCAGGATTTGAATCCGAGACCTTTTGCGCGGCAGTCGCAAACACTACCGACCGCGCAACAAAAGCAGGCACGTGAGGATACACCGCGAATGTAAATAATAATTTAAATATGCTCTATGCTTTTGTGGTTCAGGCGTAATCAACAATTGAAAACATACATACATAATAAGCCTAATATACTTGAAGGTTGATGCAAAGGTGTACGAAATACGCCTGTTTTGTCATTAATAATTATAGTTATAAATAAAAAAATAACAATACCAACTATGCCGGTCATAAAAATCTAACTTCAGACCTTTTTTACTTTTTTAGTTTTAACAGTTAATTTTTAATAGTAGCCTTTGTTCATCTCAAGCTTATTGACGTAATTGGGACACTTTTTAACCCCTAAATGACTAACAACTTCCTAAAAGCTTAAAGCTTATAACGCACTTTGACCGACCAAAAAGACCGGATATCAAATAAACGTCATCTTAATTCATTTTAAAAGACGTCACGTCACATAAAATTTTATCACAAAACCAGGTTTAAAAATACAGTTCCTAAAATAAGACTCATTAGTAATTAAGTTGGTAATTCGAATTTTTCAATCACCTTTTCCAAAACATCATTTCTTACGAGCTCAGTGCGTCACAATCTTTGTGGCAAGCGAGTATGCAAACTGACTTCTTAGAAACTAAAAGTAAAAGGATATTATGAGTGTGTCCCAGACCTGTGGATCTATAGAACTGTTTAATATATTTATTTCACAATTTTATGCTAAATTTCATCTTTTTTTTATGCGTATAGGCGATATTTCTATGAATTGATGAGTCATATTTTTCGAGAATTATTGTAAATTATTTCATTTTAATACAATTCTGGTTTTGATGAAATATTATAATGTATCAGTTAGCTTATAAAATTAAATTTTAACGAAAGTGTATACAGTAAGTAGGTGGAAATAAGATAAATTATATTTCTTAGTGGGTAAAATTTACTCAACATTTTATTTGTTTTAAGTACTTACTACTGAAAATTCACATTTAAAGCTCTTCTCAAGTCACCATGCATTTATAGTGTACACCAATTATTTGGTACCTAACTCGTATTATACCTAAGTACTAACTTCGAACAAGGAGTGCAGATTTTAATAGAGTTTTTTTTTTTGGAAAAGTTATTTTTACCAAAACAAAATCCTTCAAAAATTTATAGTAAGTACTTAAAAAATAAACATTATTTATCGAATATTACTAATAATATAGTATTTTTTTAACAATTTCGTTTTATTTTCGTCATAGTATCTTGAATGTTAAGAACCTTTATTAGGTTACAAGATGCCAAGATGCGTAATGTATTGGAAATAATAATACAGGTTTTACAACATACCCCTGACTAATATTTCGCAGAGATACCAGCATTTTATACGTATTATTCTTAGAAAGTACTGTAATATTATATTTTAAAGAATTACAATGGATTCTCAGAAATATAACAAATTGTATTCGCTCTGCTAAAAGGTATTCTACGTCAATGCCCTTTCTGACAAACAAAGTTGTTAATTTCATCATATTTTTTTCAAATTTCATACTTTTCAATGAATCTGGCTCGAAACCGATGCAGCATTATATTCTAATCTGCGAAAAAGGAATAACGACAGTTAGAGTTCCACATCTCCCGACTATTTTTTTGTTCCCGGACACCGAGACTTTTCGAGCCCCATTTCCCGGGAATTCCCGGGAACTCGGAATTTCTTTAAAACCTTCCAATAATGCACGGAAATGTTAACAAAATTCAATAATTTTTATCCCGTCTCGACTTAGACCAAATTACCCGGGAATTCCCGAAAAACCTAGTACTAGTTTCTACGCATTTCCCATTTCCTGAGTCCGCTCTCTTGACCAGTGTGGTGTGTATATTCAAGACCTCACCAACCACTTTAACATTGGGAGGAGACACCAGCCATAAATAAGGTACTATGTGACTCTAACGTAGGGCATTTATGAGTAAAACTTAATATTATCATTTATTGACATAAAAGGAAAACATTGCTATTAGATTAGTAATAGGATCATCATCTGCATAATATATTAATTCCTTTATCTTAGCCGTGTATGGAACATTCTTTATTAATGAGCTTTCCACTTTAAGATTCAATTATGCAAGTATTTACTTTACTCATCCTAACAATATAATAGTCATTCACGATACTAATTCCACTTTCTTACAAAGCAATTTGCTACAGTCTAACACCTTAGAGAATTGTATAGCGTCGCGGCTGGTGGAGGTATGTATACAAAATATATAAAATTTAGAGCATCAGTGACCCGAAGGCTTATGTAGCTGACGGTGGCCTATATGTTACAGCAAATTTATTATCTTCTGAAAAAACTACCTGGAACTGAAACTGCTTGAAATATTATTTTCAAATATTAGGCTAGGCAGACTATACTGTCTCAGTGTAGGGCAAATGCCCTTTTTCTCTGTCTACCTATCTTTAATTAAAATCATTTGAAACTTATTTATTATTATATCTTCACAAAACCGAATAGTCTTACTCTGTTGAAAAAGGAGCCTAACAGGAGGATCTTCTGGCTCTCAAACAGTTTACAACTACACAAGAAGAAGTCTGAAAAAATATATATGGTCAGAAAATATAACTATCTTAAATTTACAATTCAATTTTTATTTATCGTGAAACAAGGAAAAAGTCTTATATTCCTGAGTCCTTCTCACCCTTGTTAGGTCTATGTGTTAAAGTTTGCGTTATCTAAAGGTGGCTAATTAGTACTGCGGGTTGGTGTTTACCAAGGAAGCCTTTATTTCTAGCATTGGCTTTTGTTTTAGATACCTTGTGTGTATGTGTGTGTGTGTGCTACTGAGCTTTGTGCTTGTGACGGGAGAAATTGATTTAGGATTGTGATAATAGTTTGATATTTGCGATTTTAGACTAAAATAATTAGGATTTTTTCGTGTTCGCCTGATAAAAAAATTACTGAAAAAAATACCACGTATAACTTCGTACAAAGAAATCCTGGTTTGATATTATTTTTTTTTTCAAAAAATTATAATATGTGTACTAGTCTTTGTGAAAGTAAGCAATAATTTTAGTTTGATAGAGCTATGACAATTTATATTTTTCACATTTTATTGTTGGGTCAAAATTTTCGACAATTTTTTTAATAAGGTTAAGGTTAAGGTTAATTACTGAATTAGAATGTTTTTCAGTTTCATGAAATAATGACACAATTTTTTTTTAAAACAAAAATATTACCCAGATTATTTTTCCTATTGGACCAAGATCCCAGAGCTGCCAGACCTACGTCATTTTAGCAAAGCTGAAATTTTGAGGATTGTTAGTATAAAGGGTATGTTAAGAGGTATGCACATCCACTACCTTGAAAGCGGGGCCGTTTCTGAGGTAGCGCGGAGTGAAGGTGCGTAAAAAACGACCCAACCTACGTTATAGTAGCAAAGTTGGTTTTCAGATATGTTATTAATGATATTATGTAGAATTAAAATTGACTATTGCCAGACCGTTTCCCGGGGCCATTACTTCTGCCAGACGCCTTAAATGTTGTTAAAAAATGAGGTCAACTACGTCATAGTAGCAAGCCTAAATTTTATATATGTTATTAAAGGTACAATTTTAAGACCCCCTGTATGCGGACAGACCATTCCGCAGGGCCCTTTGTCCCCTAGACACCATTAAACTTTCCCTATGAGTGCGAGAGTAAGAGCATTATTCATACGCATAAATGAAAAAACAATTGAATTAAAAAAATAAAAATTGAAAAATTATTGAATACTAGCTGACCCGCGCATCTTTGCTTGCGTCACTTAAGAGAGATAGGTCAAAATGTTACATAAACGGGTTATGTAACATTTTTCACTGGTACTCTGCTCCTATTGGTCGTAGCGTGATGATATATAGCTTATAGCTTTTCTCAATAAATAGGCTATCCAACAGTAAAATATTTTTTTATTCGCATAAGTAGTTCCTGAGATTAGCGCGTTCACACAAACAAACAAACTTCTCAGCTTTATAAAATTAGTATAGATTAAAAGTACTTGGAGTGTTTAGGAAGATAAGTAACATTATTTTGGGAATTATTTTAAAAATAGATATGGTTTACACTATTCACAAAAATTATGAAAAAGAAATTGTAGTCATTCATCATCATCATCATTATCTGTGCTCTTACTTCCCTCATCAAATTGAATATTTAAATCATCTCCACCATCGTCTTCATTGTTACTTGAATTCTCTGTAAAAAAAAATGTAGGTAATGATGTTGAAAACAGTTACAAGTAGGTATATTGAAATAATTTATAGTTAAAATAAAATACCTAATTCGTTTTCAAGTGATTCGCTTACGAAACTTGGCAATTGGTCACCATCAAATCACTTAAAATGATAATGGTTATCCTTTAGAACCCACCCTTTATTTGCTGGGCTTAAAATGCTAGGACGCTTTATATGAGCATTACTCCAGACACCCGCAATATAATTTGCTCGTCGAAATTGTTGAAGCAATTCAGATTTACAAGGAGGTAAATTACTTGCGTCGAATTTTTTAACATTTTGCCGGTGGAATTTCTCATTCACATCGCCGACTGTATACGTGTTAATGAAAAGTTGTAGCCGTGCAGCATCTAGCTATATATCATCACGCTACGACCAATAGGAGCAGAGTACCAGTGAAAAATGTTACATAACCCGTTTATGTAACATTTTGACCTATCTCTCTTAAGTGACGCAAGCAAAGATGCGCGGGTCAGCTAGTATTCAATAATTTTTCAATTTTTATTTTTTTAATTCAATTGTTTTTTCATTTATGCGTATGAATAATGCTCTTACTCTCGCACTCATAGGGAAAGTTTAATGGCGTCTAGGGGACAAAGGGCCCTGCGGAATGGTCTGTCCGCATACAGGGGGTCTTAAAATTGTACCTTTAATAACATATATAAAATTTAGGCTTGCTACTATGACGTAGTTGACCTCATTTTTTAACAACATTTAAGGCGTCTGGCAGAAGTAATGGCCCCGGGAAACGGTCTGGCAATAGTCAATTTTAATTCTACATAATATCATTAATAACATATCTGAAAACCAACTTTGCTACTATAACGTAGGTTGGGTCGTTTTTTACGCACCTTCACTCCGCGCTACCTCAGAAACGGCCCCGCTTTCAAGGTAGTGGATGTGCATACCTCTTAACATACCCTTTATACTAACAATCCTCAAAATTTCAGCTTTGCTAAAATGACGTAGGTCTGGCAGCTCTGGGATCTTACTCTATATACCTAAGTTCTGTTTATCATTGTCACTAATTTAACCTAACCAAGATGCTCAAGATAAAATAGTGGAACCTAATGTTCATGCTAACAGGCCATATTTGAGCATTACACACAACCCCGCCTCGGCTTGACCTGGCCAATATTTAAACTATTATGTCACTTACTTTACTGCCAGGGGTGTGGGGTGACATCATTTATTACACTAGTTTATCCCCTGACTTTGCACGCCTTTAAAGTTTGATTCCCTATAAGTGAAACCATAATAATGAAATAAGGTTCAAAATAAAAGTAGCCGATATTAGAGTTTTTAAAACTTCACTTTGCTAAATTTCATTAAAAAAATACTTGAAAGACTCACTCTGAGGCGCGGTTGACAGTGTATACGACTGCTGATCATGAGGTACCGGGTTTAATTCCTAGGTTGAGCCAATGCTATTGTTCTTATCTAATTCATATAAGAGATTATTTTAATTAGAAGTCCGGAGTTTAGTTACGTTCCCCGTAAATAGCAATAGCCTCTATAACATGAAACTAACATTGTAAAATGCGTGTGTATTTAATACCTCTGCCGACATCTTTGTGTATAGCAGGCGTGATATGCATGCATGTATGTAAATATTGATATTTCAAAATAAAAGTAGCAAATACATATATACAACTATTATTAAAATTGTTTCAACGGTTTGGCAGTAAAGGGTGATAAATAAACAGACAGACCTTCACATTTATATTAAGTATACATTGACTTACCCTGTACATAATTAGGTTAAAAGGAAGAGAATTAACACGAAAAGTGTTATTTATTTATTAGAGCTTCGCGTTTCGTTGTGGCCTTGTTACTACTATATAAAATATATAGAGGTAAATACATAATCCTTAATACTCTAATAGCTGGCTCTGTGGCATAGCCAATGAGTATCCGATTGCAAATTATGAAGTCTCGAGTTTGAATCCCGGGTCGGCAAATCACTACTATTAGCTGGTATTAGTAGTATACTAGTATTTTTTTATTGATATTAGACTATTGGGCTTTAGTAGCCTGGAGTTTGGTAACGTGCCCGGTACATGCCGATAGACTCACCCCTTTTTACATGGGACTTATGATGTCAATGGTGAAACGTGGTCATACTTCATACATCTTTACCTACACTATTGGGTACAACAGTCGTGAAACTATGTAATCTAAACAAAAATACTTTTAAAAGTCTTGAAACTATGAAATAAAGGCTAATACATTTTTGTTTAGGATGTCTAAAAGTAGCATTCTACTCGTACTATGTTGTATGAAATACCAACATCTCAGACAAGTTTTTGCCCTGAAAAAAGAATGCCTGTGAATTTATCACACGCATAACTTTTGCAAAAGTCTGAAGTAGGTCTGAAATGTGCTGAATTCTATTCATATTATAGTGCGTGAAAGGCAAACAAATCCCCATCAGATATAAGAATCTTAAAATATATTTCCTGAAATACTAGTCAAATGTACAGTCGTGAGCATAAATCTAATCAAAAGAATACAAGTTGAACAATAGATGTATTTTACGTATATTTAAAACTGCATTGTATTTTATGAAATGGATAGGAAAAGGAAAGATGGAGTAAATATTTTAAAAAAACCTCGTTCAAATAAATCAATTTCAGTTAATTAATTGTGAATATACGGTTGATGTTTAGCACAATCCCAAAAAATAGCCTAACTTTTCCTTTCAACTAGGTTGAGGACGACTTTCAATCTCACCAGATGCAGCTGGATACCAGTATTTTAAATAGAGCGACTGCCTATCTGACCTTCACAACCAGTTAAAAGGAAGAAAATTAACACGAAAAGTAGTCTCAAAAATACTTCAAAAGCGATAGTTTGACACACATTCATGCTCACGACTGTACATGACACACGCATATTCACTCCATGTTAGATAACATCTCGCGACCGAAATAACATAAATAACAATAACATATTCATAGCAAATCGTGTTAGTTCCGAATTCTGTGTGTTTTTCATACCAAGGACGAAATATTATTAACTTATAGCGACATTTTGTCAAAGAAAAATGAACTCTATGGCTTTGAAAATAAGGTCTTCCAAAAGTGTATACAGATATTATAAACTTATAAAGATATTTTGCTAAAGAAAAGTGAACTCTATTGCTAATGTAGTAAGGTGTATGAATAGTGCATGTGTGGTGGTTTCTATAGGCTGTATTATTCGGATTACTTTACTTGATTTAATGTATTAGCTCATATTTAGATAACTACAGTTTTTGTTTCAGTAAAAGTTATGAGAATATTTTTGGTTAAGTAACTACTAGGTTTTGGTGTTGACTGCGCTAAAGCCTACCCAAATTGTTTTAAAAAAATAAACCATTGAGAAGATAGGAGAAGAAAGGATAGGATATAATAGCCTATCCTTTCTTTAAACTACGTTGGAGTCGGTATCCAGTATCACAGGATACAGCTGAATCAGTATTTTACATGGAGCGACTGCCTATCGGACCTCCACAACTCAGTTACCTGTGTTATAACACGATACCCTTCGATAAGACCGGTTGTCAAATTTTCAAGCTTCTGACTAAATTAATATAAATATACATAAATTTAAAATTATAGCATAATATTACTTGTGTAATCTATATACTTATACAAGTAATAAAGCTATTGAAATAGGTAGCGCTGCTTATTCTATCTGTCATAGAAGGCGTAATATATTTATAAATCGTTACAAATTTGTCTGTCGCGAAAACCAGGCTAATACACCCTCATTATAGTTTAAAACTAACTTCATAATTGAACCTGGATCGCGCTTTGTATTTATTTCAAAAGGTATGAACACATTTTAACATATTAATAATATTTTTACTTCATATAACATCATATATTTAATGTCGAATACATTTGATTTTTTTTAGTGTCAAAGTGTGTGCCGTTCCTTCAACATAATAATATAAAAAGTGTCAACGAATATTCAATACAACGCGTATAAGGCTTTACGAGTTTTCTGAGCCACTGAGGTTTTACACCTCAGCCAGGCTTAGGAACTGGAGAACCTATCTTTCAAACTCTTGGCATGCATTGAAACTCAAGCATCTAATTTTGGCCGTATTTTAGATTCGAACCCGAGACCTCCGTATTGTATTTGCATTGATTACAGCTTGTTGCAGTTGAGCGTCAATAAAATCTATTCTACGATGTTTGAGAATATTCAGTTGTAAGCTATATTTCTGCACTAAAAATAATATCAGCCGGCGTTGTTCAGTTCCAATGTGACTTAACCTTATACTCTGACGATAATTAGAAAGTATCGTGTCAAACTACGATTAGCTTGTGAATGCGCGCAAAAACTTTTTGTACAGAATAGATGTTCAAGTTTTCATGGAATTTATTTGCATGGTGTTCGTAAGGAAATGTATCGTTGGGAAAGGTCGAGGCAGAATAATAATAGGTACATTAATTCTATTAAAAGAACGTAAAGTTTCGTCCATTACTGGGGGTCTAACACTTTTTTCAGGAGACAACTATTTGAAAGCCACTATGCTGTACATTGTTTTCTCCCTTAGATTATAGTGATTAACTCGTTATGTCAAAGCAGCAATGTACTGAATGGTACAATTTTAGTCCTATGTCGTAGAGGGCGCGCCTCTTGGCAATCACCGGGCATGTTGTGAAACTCCGGGCTTCTATTAAGAAATAATCCATACTAATATTATAATTGCGAAAGTAACTCTGTCTGTCTGTCTGTTACTCAATCACGCCCAAACTACTGAACCAATTTGCACGAAATTTGGTATGGAGATATTTTGAGACCCGAGAAAGGCGCCCATAGCCAGTTGTGCTCACCGGTCGGTAAACGATCTGTGGGTTAAGCAACCCTTGGCGCGGTCACTCTATAGATGGGTGACCGCATCGACCGCATTCGGAGGGCACGTAAAAAGTCGGTCCCGGCTGTTGTCTACTAAGATAACAGTCGTTAAGCCATGTCAAAGGCCTTCGGGCGGCCTGAACAACTTTGACACTAGGCTGACCGCTATCCATACGATAAGAAGAAGACCCGAGAAAGGACATACTTTTTACCCCGGACAAATTCCCATAGGAAAATTCAGCTGGCGGACAAAGTGGCGGGTAAAAGCTAGTCTGATATAAATTATGAAAAAAACAATTACAATTAACCGGAAATTGAGCCTGGCACCTCACGATCAGCAGTCGAATACACTACCGACCGCGCCACAGAGGCAGTCAATTTTATCTACCAATTAAATTTTAAACCAACTTAAACGAAACTATATCCAACAGCGTTATTTATTTAATTACTTAGCGAAAAACATAATAATAAAATCGCTCTAATAATTACAAAGGAGGCTTGGATATCGCGTGACTATACAGGGTGCGGACTTGGCAATGTCACGGCTAAAATAACAACACGCTATATAATATATAGGTACGAATTAATGGGATGTTCGTTTAAATTTGTTTGGTTTTGTTTTGTTTAGTCATTTAGTGAATGTAAAGATAGTTGGTTCAGCGGTGGTGTATGTGAATTTAGAACACAAAGTCTTGGGTTTCGATTATATTACTGAAAATTACAAAGAAACATAATTCAGTATAGATTCAGTAATCGTAACAACTATCATAATGTTCATCATTTTTAGACCTAAATGTAGTATTGATTTGATCTGGAAAAGTATGCTCGAAATTCAGCAATAGGATCACCACTCTTTTTCAGGGCCCAAAACAACATGGAATGACTGTACCTATATTTCGGACAGAAGATATATACACACCCTAGAAAGCATAAAAGGTAGACAGACTTCTGCCTCTCTACCTTTTATGCCTTATTTCAAGCCTGGAGTTGACCTAGGCTTGGCTTGTCACATAAGTTTTATTTCGTTTCATCAATGGACAGCGCCAGGCTAGAAATAAATTAAAATCATTCGTTTCAAATAAGAATTTGAAATATAGTTAAAATTTCATATTTTGTTATGAGAACCTACAAAATAAAACCAAAATATTCTCAATATCGATCAGTGATCTCGCATCGTGATATCACTATGAGCAGTAACTGTAAATCTCTCAATGGCAACAAGTTCCCGTTCGATCTAGATCTCTACGAATTGTTTCAAACACGCTAACGTTTATACATCATACGTTTTTCATTTACTTCCTCTTGACACTGTTTTGATATTCAATAATCTAGATTATCGTCGATGTAACACTTTTTAAGAATTTTAACGAAAACAATACTGTAACTCCGGAATGATATTAGGTCGGGGAAATCTTTTTGCATTATAGTATGTATGAACTTGTAATAAAATCTTTTCTCTACACAAAAGTTTGATATTTGGTTACCTCACGAGCTCACTGAAAGAAACCTAATGAACCGTGTACTCATTTGTGATTCTTGAAGCCAAAGAGATTTTATTACAAGTTTAGAAATACTATAATGCGAAAAGACTTTTTGCCCGACCTAATAATAAATAAAAAAGTGAGAGTGAAATTAGAAATACGGCTACGAAATATTTATAACGTTTAACTATTATAATAATATAATTTGAACGCGAGAGTTCGGATGTTTGGAGGGATATTTATTATTGCATTTACGCCAATATAATTCAGGAGCTGGCTACTTTTTTCGAAAATCAGCCCTATCTGTCAACGACTGCCTCCGTGGCACAGTGGTCTAGGTCACCACGCCGCTACCATTGCGCCGGGAGGTCGTGGGTTTGATTCCCACACGGGACAATTATTTGTGCGATCCACAAATAATTGTTTCGGGTCTGGTTGTACTTTGTGTCCATCATAAGTTTTTTTTAAAACGAAATAAAATGATACCCAATTTTTTCGCGAGCGAAAAGGCGCGAGTCTACTAGTATATTATATAACGTCATAGATTATGTAAAGCTACACACATGACATGTCCTAGGTCACCCTTCCCGTAATACAACAGTACTGTCTAGACGTAATAAAGCGATTGCTGAAACTTTCATAATAATATGCCTATTGCCTACATATGTACTTTGTACTAGTTTTGAAACAAACATGAAAAAAGAACCATAGTAATCTTTTAAATCTTAATCTCTCATAAAATAATCTTTTAAATCATAATCTTAATTAAAAATTTTTTTTTAAGATAAATCAAGAAGGAGTATCTATGTATTAGGTTCTTAAAACGAAACTTCTCATATACTCTAAGGCTTGGTATAAACAGACTCGGGTCGCCATTAATCGGCTAATCCGGGTGTTAAAATCAAACAAGTGTAGATTAATGTTCGGGAAAAATTCCTATGTTTAAACTGAATAGTGACGATCGGACCCGAAGGAACTAACCGATCGGCACAAGCCGAATAACTGCAGTCATTGCTTTGAGTCGGTTCTATCAAATAACTGATAAACATCCTTAAATGTTTTGATAAACATACTTATATAAATAAATTAACATCCAGGCTCAGAACAAATACTCATGCTCATCACAAAAATGTTTGTCCCCGGTGGGATTCGTACCCGACACACGCGGCTCTACGGTTATTGCGGCGAGGTGGCCACTTTAACCACTGCGTTCATCAGTTTTGTTGTTCGATAAATACTGCCAAATCAAACCTGCCGACCCGAAACTGTGTATATTAAGCCTAATATAACTTATCTTCGAGACTTTCGTGTTAAAAATAACCTTTTATTTTTCTAATAAAAGTTCAAAAACATTTTCGCGAAACAGAAATGTTATCGCAACAAGAATGTGTATAGGAATGTCTTCTTTCTATGAAAGAACAAACAATAGAGAAACTATTTCTAATAGTTGAAGTTTTGTGTGTTTGAAGGGTAGGGCCAAGTTCTTGAAAGATTTTGGTATAGAATTAATTTTAATAAAATTAAGTAAATTAATAATTGATTTAATAGTGTGTTTTAAAATGATGATTTAAATTATGTCTTTAATCATAACTTTCAAAATCTTATATTTTTAAGGGTCTTATATTTGAACGCCCGTTCAGACCATTAAAATGAACCATTTTAAGAATGAGTTTATTTTTTTCTCTTTGAGGAGTTTGTTTTTCTTAGAGCATTCTCTAACTTGATAGAGTCTAGTAATTTTCGGTGAAAGCAATTAAACAATATAATATATAATTAAAAAGAACTACAATTTATTGGATAAAAAGACATCTTCTCTAGGTATTCCCTCGCAATCAAACGTACACAATATCCGTAAAAACGCATTTGTTTTAAAACAATTTTAAAACACTTCTCGTGAACTTGGCTATCACAACTCCCGCGTCCAGATGTGCCAAAAAACTCCGCAAGCTATTAATCTCTTCACAACAAAACGTACAAGTATTGTGAACGGTTCCGTAAGGTGTTTCGCAATCCAGGACAGACAGGAAAATAAAAGATATATCGAGAAGGTTTACATGACGCAGGGACCTCCTTTTGTTCTGATATTTTTTATTGTTACTTGTTATTCTTTTGTGATTATTTGTTCCAAGCAGTTTGTTCAGTTACTTCTGCTTCTTAAGAGAAAGAAAGAGAGAAAGAGACTAAAGAAACTCCTAACACTATCTCGTCCCGGTAATCTATACTAATCTATACTAATATTATAAAGCTGAAGAGTTTGTTTGTTTGTTTGAACGCGCTAATCTCAGGAACGGCTGGTCCGATTTGAAAAATTATTTCAGTGTTAGATAGTCCATTTATCGAGGAAGGCTATAGACTATATTTCATCACGCTACGACTAATAGGAGCGGAGTAGCGACGAAAAATGTTACAAAAACGGGGAAAATTTTGACCCATTCTCTCTTGTGTGACGCAAGCGAAGTTGCGCGGGTCAGCTGGTACCTTTATATTTGTCGAATTAGTTTCAAGTCGTCCAAAAGATCGTTTAATACTTCATTAGTAGTATCTTCAAAAAATGTATCAAAATTGAAGTATTCAATGCTTTTAATTACTGGTTATTAGATAACATTTATAAAATACTTAATTTTGCGTTATAGTGCGTTAACATGTTTGCGATTTTTATGTCATAAAGTTGTTGCCAAAAACTGGTGCAAGCAAAATTTTCATAGTATATTTTTTATAATAATAAAAATGATTTCTCTTTGCGTCATGTAAACTCTTTTTAAAAAATCATCCGAGACCCATTTAAATTTTTATGGGTGTGTGGATTCTTTGAAAACGTAAAACCCAACTTTCGAAAATATGGGATCAATGTGTATAGTGAAGTAATGAAATAAGGCGTTTAAAATTAAAGACATAGATTCTTTACAGACATATTTCTGTATGGAGATCAGTTTAATATTAATGTTTATTCGAAAAAATCTAAAATTCCTGCCTCTGCGCACTGAGTATGAACGAGCAGACAGTATCGGTACAGATACCGTGGGTTCGAATCCCACACGGAACAAAAATTTGTGCGATCCGTTAATATTTTTTTTCTTATCAGATTTTAATTTGTGTCCGTCGTTTGTATGTTTGGCAACATCCCAGCGCCACAAGAGCAATTCTTAGTGCAAGAGATATCTTTGAGAAAACGGTCTTGAAATTTTGTATTACCTGGAAGCCAAACCCATGAACACCACACAAAATAGTCGAATTACAAAAATCGCGCTTGAAAGTCGCGCAGAGTAGATAACAGTTAAAAATAGTCAACGAGAACTATTTTGTACTACAAAACTTTCAGTATAATAGCTCTGTGTAAAGTTTAAAGACAGTCATTATCTAGTTTTTATCAGTTTCATCTATATTTTTGTATCGTTGCACTAAGTTGCACCAAGTTGTTTAGCTTAGTGTCTACTGAAACCTAGGACTTCGGGGTAAGATAAGATGAATTTACGAAAGGCAATAGATTCGACTTGTATTTTACCTAAGGTTTTAAATCTAAGACGTAGCTTTATATTAGATACTAGCTGACCCGCACAACTTCGCTTGCGTCACATAAGAGAGAATGGGTCATCATTTTCCCCGTTTTTGTAACATTTTTCGTTACTACTCCGCTCCTAAGGGTCGTAGCGTGATGATATATAGCCTATAGCCTTCCTCGATAAATGGGCTATCTAACACTGAAAGAATTTTTCAAATCGGACCAGTAGTTCCTGAGATTAGCGCGTTCAAACAAACAAACAAACAAACGAACAAACAAACTCTTCAGCTTTATAATATTAGTATAGATTTAGATAAAAACCAGAAACGATTAGAAGTAATTTTCTAATTTTTTATGTTTTCTGTGTTAAGATGTTACTGTTATTATTTGACAAAATATTTGAGGTAATGTTTCCAAAGTGCTTAATAATAGTTATATTCTCACGCTTTTTTCTTATGGAAACAGCGCTCCAAATATTTGACGCTATCGGAAACTGTGAAATATTTTTCAAAACATTATTTTAGGAAAAAAAAAACCTCTAATTAACTACTCTTGCCTTGATTTTTGATTCAACATTTTTGTAAATTATTATATTTTGTAGATCATCTCTACATATAAAATTACTTGTACATAATAATTATATTAAAAAATAATGAAAACTAACGAAATAATTTTGCCTAATACCAAACTTTACCCACCCAATCCTGAACAAAACTTCAAAAACGGTTTACAAGTTTTGCAAACTTGACTCGCTACTCAAGAATGCAACGCATAGCTTTACAAACAAACAAACAAACAAACGAAGCTCATTTGAATAGACATGCACAGGTGAAGTTTGTTCACTCGATGTAAAAGGGCATTTTGTACAATGGAAATGAATGTTAAACTATGTAAATGAAGGATAAGGAAAAACCTATTATGTAATCTTAGTTACTCGTTATATAACTATTTTTTATATTGATTAAGTATGTGATTATAAGGCCCGTATACCTATCTATTATCTCAGCCAAATATTTCTTTTATTTAGGTCGAAAAGTGTCAAGAATGCTTATTTGAATTTACTGCCAGTTTCAAACGGTAGAGTTATCTAGAAATCACTGGCAACTATTTGAATCAAAACAGTTTATTAATTAAGAAAAATGGTTTTAAGAACCTATTTAGAATGCTACAACCTTATTTGGAGTCTTAAAATCGGATTGTCATTTATTGGTCACGTAACCAAATTCTGGGCCATTTCTGAAAAATATTCTGACCTAAATAAGAAAGATACATTAATACTGCCTGACCCGGATTCGAACTCAAAACCTCTGCGCGACAGTCCCTCACCCACCCCGCCACAAAGTTAGTAACTACCAATTCCAAAAATTATAAAACCTAAAATAGAAATCGAACCCACGTTTTTAATCACAATCTCAAACCTATTATTATCTAAATCCTTACAAAATAGACCAATTAAAAAGCTAACCGCCTCCTTTAGTCCACATAAGGGAAGTCCCTCGTTACGGCTTCCATCTTTAGACCCTCGTTATCTGTTGGCACGACTGCTGATAGTCCAAGTTAACTATTGTGGAGGTAACGGGATGTAAGGATTATTGTTTAATGTGGGAAAAAGGTATTTGCCTAAAAAAATATTAGACTTGGTGACATTTTCGAAGTAGGTAAGTTTATAAAAATAGATTTCTAAATTGATAAAAAGATTTTCGGTTGTCATGACTTTTTATTTATTTTTAAAAATATTTTTATACGACTACAAAGCAACCATGTTGAAACAGAAGTCCAAAATATTATAGGTTAGATACCTATAGGAAAAAAAACTATTAGGTTAAAGCGATATCGGCAAAAAAGGTTTAATTTTTTTTCTCGACTTAGTAATGCAAGAGGTTGCCTATTCATCAGTTAGAGGGATATGAGAAATAAATATATTTTAATTCCTACATATGCAGTTTCACGCCGACTTTAGCCATTATTATGTTTTTTTTTCAGGATCTTTTTCTGTAAATTTTGTTTGTATACACAGTACGTAACGATTGATTTGTTAATGATATATTTATTTGTGGGAATCAAACCGACTACACACAGCTGATTTGAGTAGAAATAAGGTGACTAGCGACATCTAGTATTATATTTTTGTACTATTAAGTTATGCTTTCTCTTTGAGACCTAAGCGTTGGAATAAATTTAGTTATTTGCAAAAAATTATGCAAAAATATTTTACTTTATTATGATTATTATTTGTGATATATGTTCAAACAATGATTACAACACAACAAAAAATAAAACATATTAAAACACTTTGATGCAAACGCCATCTAGGCTATTTTATGGGAACTAATTTCAATGGTCTTATCTAATAATAGTGCACTTCAGCCAAGTTTTAAAAATTACTTATAGATGTCGCATTTCAAAATATTTAATTTGATAAGTAGAATGTTTGGAAAGGAATAGGTTTAGCTTTTTTTAGTTTGCCGTGTTTTACCTAATACATCAACTGTTATTACGCCTTCGGAAATTGTTCAATGTGATACCAATTTACCAAATCTTTATAAGTTTGAACAAATCACAATATACATTATATGTGAATAGGTTCATAGGACATATTATGTAGATTCTTAGTTATAAACTTGTAATGATAACTTAGATCTAGTTTGGGCCTAGGCTCATCAATTTAATAATCTCTTGGCTTGACCCGGTGACCGTATAAAGATAACCTATATATCTATGACTAGCTGACCCGCGCAACTTCACTTGCGTCATATAAGGAGTAGTCATATTTTTCCCGTGTTTGTAACATTTTTACTGGTACTCTGATCATATTGGTCATAGCGTGATGTTATGTAGCCTTCCTCAATAAATAAGCTATCTAACAGTAAAATATTTTTTCCATTCGCACTAGTAGTTCCTGAGATTAGCGCTTTCAAACAAACAAACAAACTCTTCAGCTCTATAATATCAGTATAGATATATTATTACGCCTTTGGCCAGATCCAAAACTCCACCTTTGCTTCTGGACTCAAAACTGGACCGAAAATAAAATCTCAATCGTAAAACAAACAATTAATTACAAAAACAATAAAAGGAAGTAACTAACACAAAACAATTAAAACAAAAGTGTTAATCTGTGTAATAACTGAAAACTTCACAATATAGCGATTAAAAATGTTCATAAAATACTCGTTAACTTAGTTAATGACCAATTGAACAAGTACATTTAACGACGGAAATAATAATATAACCGAAATACGGGGTTTTATTGCTTCTAATATTTATATGAAGAAAAGTAGGTCTGGATTGATGTCTTTACACTGTGAAAACGAAGAATAAATAAGTCCATTAGATATTGGCATCTAAGCCGTTGTAGTACTTTTTTCCATAACATTCTGAGTAAAAACGTTTATGTATGTATGTATGTATGATATCATATTGATTGACTGATTCACTGACCGATAATTATCACAGAGCTTAAACTATAGAAGTCAGAAACATGGAATTTGGACAAAGGGTGTCTTTTATGATGCAAGCACCCACTAAGAATTGAATTTGGACTGGGCGTCTCCGTGCTTCGGAGGACGCGTAAAAAGTCGGTCTCGTTTTTTGGCAATCGAGATAATTACAGTCGTTAAGCCACATCAAAGGCCTTCAAGCGGCTTGAACAACTTTGACACTAGGTTGACCACTAACCATACGACAAGAAGAAGGTCGTACAAATTATCGCTAACCTCACCTTGGTTCTAAAAAAATTAACACCTCAAGCAAAACCGCGCCTAAAACCATGTAAACCCCATAAAACTTTACACAATCACGCCGAACCCATTTTATCGACATAATAAACAAGTGAATTTGTGCCGAAATGTAATTTAACGGACAGACAGACATTTTATGTATAACACAGTAAAATTGCGTTGTAAAAATTATTTAATAACTTCAAATTGGTTTAATATTAAATGTACTGTTTTTATTCTGATCTAGGGATGAAGGAAATGAGTACTAAAGATTGAAATATAAATCTGTGATTCTTTATTTAGGTATTTTTTTATCAGTAACCCAATTCTCTACAGTTGATATTGTCCAGTATCGAGAATTTGTATTTCATTTAAATTGTATCAGGTCGGGGAAAAAGTCTTTTCGCATTATAGTATGTATGAACTTGCAATAAAATCTCTTTGGCTTCACCAATCACAAATGAGTACCTACACGATTCATTAGGTTTTTTTCAGCGAGCTCGTGAGGTACCCAAATATCGAGCTTTTTTTTTGTGTAGAGAAAAGATTTTATTACTAGTTCATACATACTATAATGCGAAAAGACTTTTTCCACGACCTAATACGAAGCCCGGTAGAGGTGTCAAACAGATTTTAGTGTAAAATTTTTCAACCGCAAGCCGGTTGTCGGTAGTCGATAGTAGTAGAGAATTGAGCTACTGAGCAGTACCTAACTGTAATAGCTGAGTAGTCGACCTTCCGAACTTAAGGTCTGAAAATCACACTAGTGTAAGTCAAAGTTGCAATAATATGTGTTCTAAGTATATAATTTATTCTTTTAGTGAATGGAAATATCACAATGAATTCATTATTACCATTAAAAAAACTGCAAAATTTCCAATAACATCCACATGTTATCGGAAATTTTGCATATTTTTTTCATCAAAGGCCTAACTTATCCTTCAGTGCTAGGGCAAGCGTCTGCGGATAACATTTAACGGGGTCTCAAGTCGATTCCTGGAACGTAAAAAGTGCTATACTTTTTTAATGCGTCATACAATTTTATTTTTACATTTTATAAGCAAAACGTGGATGTATTTTAATTCAGCCTACACCATCGAGCTTGAAAGGCGTGATATTACATATAAATAAATATAATGTAGGTAGTTACTTTATAGCTATTTCTAGTTTTAATCAATAACAGAAACCCAGACATCTCATTACCTCATAAACAGAAAGCGAATCCTCATCAGTTTCTTTACAGCTTCGCCCTTGAACCGTCAATGTAGAATTTATGCGAAATTCCTTATAAAAATACTGTGAGCGTCGTTTAAGACGTTCTTCTCCGGGGAAAAACTGCCAGATCTGAAGTTTTCGCGTAAAACCCCTTTTTATTGGCTTGCCTAGCGAAGGTCAATTGTGCGTCCTAGAAATGTTTGTGGTCTAAGTTATAGGAGAAATATGCTAACTACTAATTATACCTATATCACGATTTTGTTAGGAGTAAGTTAAATATAAAATTAGTTTATTTTTATAGTATTTAAGGAGACCTAGCCTTCTTAGAGGTACCTGAGCCTTCAATTTAACCCATTACTGTCCCACTGCTGGGCAAGGGTCTAATCCCGTAATGAGGGAGGGGTTAGGCCTTGAGTCCACCACGCAGGCCAAGTGCGGGTTGGGGACTAAGCCTTATGTTTTTGAATTTAAAATTAATCAGTTGTTCAATGTCTATTATGTATATAAGAAGCCTTTTCTTCAAAGGCCAAGGAAATCGTAAGAAAACCTTTGCTAATTTATACCACTTGTAGTTTATTTTAGAGTCTACTTCTCTTAGTTCCTATCCAAGCTATGATGAAATTTAGCCAAAATACCATTGTGATATTCTTTTACGTATGGCTTACCTCTATCCTTAGTTTATTCCAGACAAATATGGTGTGTAATATATCTTATAAAAAAATATTAAGTCAGTAAAATATTAAGTATTAATTTGTTATCGCTATTTCTTCGCAAAATGGATGCCTGAAGGTCGTCGACGACGGCGAGGCAGGCCGAGGAAACGTTGGCGTGACGATTTGGACACCTATCTGGAAGGGTGGCAAGAGATGGCTGAGGATAGAGACCGGTGGAGGAGTTTGGGGGAGACCTTTGCCCAACAATGGGACAGTATAGGTTAAAAAAAAAAAAAAAAAAAAAAAAATCGCTATTTCTATGTGCTTGGACAACAAACCACTACAGCTTCGCAATAAAACACAACCGCCTACCGTATAAACCACAGATCTGAGTACACGCCGAGTGCTTTTGTTTTCAGTTTATTTGCTTACAAGTGTCTCTTGTACGGCTACCGGCCATCTTCACGTAGGCTATTAACTTGACCACTGGTTTGGCTATTAATACATTTTTCCATGAAAATATTATTTTTTCAAAATAAATTTTCGCTAAAACTAAGTATCTATTACAAGGGTTTTATTCTAAGCTAGTATGATTAATATTTTTGATCCGTGATTTAATAAACCGACTTCAAAAAAGAGGATATTCTCAATTTGTCGGTATTCTTTTTAACTAGGCGAATTATGGTTCATGATAAAACCAATTATGCAGTTAAAGTAAATATCAATAATCATGCTTGAGTGAATAAAATAAATAAATATACACACGGTTTCTCACAGTTTCTCTCTGAATTTAGGCCGGATACGCTAGTGTGCCTAATTACTGAAAAAGATAAGTTATGTTGCTCATTTCTTACACACATATTTAAAATTTTCTTGAAACAATTATATCTTACGGAATACGCTAGGGGCGCTGATCAGCTTTCATTGAAAGTATTCACCCGATTTTCATGACATTTAATTGTAATTTAAAGTCAAACTAATTCAAAGTTATTCATCAAAAATTACATTTTATGTCTATTAAAGTGATGTTTTCAAATAATATTACAGAAATATAAAATTTAAAACAATCATTTCAAATATGAAAGTGTTTTAAAATAACCGAAAATGTATTAAAATTATCATTTAAAAGCTGTATATTATGAAAAGTTGAAATGACATCGAAAATGAATAATTTAAACAGTTATTAACTTTATTTATTGTGAAATTATATGAAAGGTCAATATGTCTGTAATGATATTTCAAATAGCTTATTATTATATAAAAATTGTTGGTTTATTTGTCTGATCGTTGTGTTAATAAGTCACCTACATTGGTAATATTATACATGATTTCTATC
This sequence comes from Anticarsia gemmatalis, assembly GCF_050436995.1. Classification (NCBI taxonomy): domain Eukaryota; kingdom Metazoa; phylum Arthropoda; class Insecta; order Lepidoptera; family Erebidae; genus Anticarsia; species Anticarsia gemmatalis. Next base: position 1,506,263 of record NC_134767.1, on the reverse strand, counting down.
AAAATTAAAGATTAAATTTTCGAGTCGTGTTAATTTGTGTATACATAATAATATATGTATCTGTAATTAAGAAAATTCTCACCTGAAGATTTCTACTAGTGGGTCAAGTAATCGTGAGTTCGATACCCAAGTGGAACAAATATTTGTGTAATTTGAAACACATGTTTCGGGTCCAGTCCCGCGACACAAGAGCAACTCTTAACGCGCATGTTTAAAAAACAGAAATCTTTCAGTCTATTAACACGGACTGTAAAGACAGACACTGTAAAACTTTCAGCACGTAAACTGTACATATTTCAGGAGGTATGTAAAATACAGTGCACTTGCTTTACTACAGACAATTTTCGGTGTATGAGCACCAGTTAACCGTTCAAAGTAATGGGAAAATGTAACGTTTTACAGTGGATGCATGCATTTTCAGCCGTTGGGCAACTTTGTCTTTCAGTGGTTTAATATCGCTATTTGATACAACGTTTAACTTCAGCGTTGCATGTTTATTAGACAAATCACTTTTAAATTTCGTTTCGCATGTTAATTATATACCTATAGTAGAATTATTGCCTCTGTGGCGCTATTGGTAGTGTATGTGACTGCCGCTCATAGGTCTCGGGTCAGAATCCCGGGTCTTTTCTGTGAGTGAAAATTTCTTTTAGTATTTGTTTGGAGTTGGAAAAATAAGGTAGTTGCCCACCGTGCCTCGGAGAGCAGTTCAATTATGCGCGTTTGTTACATAGGACTCTTCGTACACAAGATTACGCAAGCTTTCGTAAGGTGGTCTGTATCTGGTGGTATTCGTTCAAAGACTAAAATTGTTTAATATCGAAAATTTGCAAAGCCTTGTGCACAAAGATCTTAGAGTACGGTTAATTAGCTCGAATAGAAGTCAGGAAAGCAAATTAGCCAAGTCAGGTCAGTCAAGTAATTGTAAGGAGTAAGCTGTCCCTGATATGTCAATTAGTCTTCAAAACGATAAATAAAATACCGAATGAAAACAAGTGCACCCTGTAACTAACCATGTATAGTAAAAACTAATAAAGTGAACGTTTCGCAGCTGTCTCGCTGGACAGTTATTGAAGTTGCGTTGAATATAATATCGAACAAATATACGTTTGTTGACCCTCTGCGTTCGGGGTCAATGCATTATGTATTTATTACAAACGAGAGCTCATGGGTTGATGGAATTTAACAGTAGTTTTAAAAAGTAACGATATTGATATAAAGGATAGATCTCACCTTAGTAGTTGAGGAACAAACTAAATTAGATTGTCAGTGATTGTCACTTGGTATAAATAATCATAAGGAAATTTGAAATGTTTCACTGTTTCTTGGTGAAATGAAAAGTGGCTCTAATGAGGGTTTGTCTCACTAGGGCCACTTTTCTGTCTTTCAAGAAGAGCTATTGCCTGTATGGTGACATTATCTGAATTCACTATAAACTGTTAGTTAGACGTGTAGACATACGTCAATTCTGCAATCTATCATTTTCGTAATTCAGTAAAACGTATAAATGAAACAGAATTATCTCTCAAGTTTACGGGTTCTCGGAGGTTCTCCACTTCAACTCCAAGGAAAGCCTAACCCCTGTCTCATTTTGCGAAGTGGACCGTCGCTGACAGCGGAACAATGGCTCAATTCTCTATCACCATCGACTATCGACAGCCGGCTAGCTATCGAGAAATATTGTGTGAAAATATGATCAGCGCCTCTAATAGGCGTGGTAGGAACTATTTTCGCAGTACATTTTATACGTCAAACTTTCGATTCTCGACAGTACCGACTGTAGAGATTGGCGCTACAGTCATAGACGTTTTGTTTCTTTTCCAAAAACACGCAAAATATAAAAAAAAACCTGATACCATACGACCTTCCTCCATTTTCGTACACGTAGTATAATTTCCTCCAAGTATGGTAATATAATATTCTACGTCATGTCAGCAGGATGTCTTATTAAATAATTTGATTGATCGACTCGTGGTATCAAGGGTCGATGTCCAATTTGTGTGGGTGCGTCGCTAACTTGTGTTTTTTGAAAGGGTATGTTAGAAAAGTGGCTTTTAGAAAGTAATTTGTTGTTATTTTCTGTCGTTGCTGAAAATATTTCGACGGTCTTTTAAACTGAAACGACAATAATTCTCCGAAAGTGGCGGAAACATTAGAAAGTTAGAAACAACCGTGTGGGATGAGCTTCGGATCCCAACTATGACAAATAATCCCACTAATATTATGAATGCGAAAGTTTTTGTGAATGTATGGATGTTTGTTACTCTTTCACGCAAATATTACTGAACCAATTACGATGAAATTTCGTATATAGGTAGCTGAAGACCCAGAATAACACATAGGCTTTTTATCACCAAGTCGTGGGTGGCCTCTAGTAATAATATATTTGTGTTAACCACAAGTATCTATCTACACATATGTTCTGATTTTAGATGTAAAACTACATAAATAAAAAAGATAAAAAGTTTATTTCCAGAAAAATTACAAAGATACATGACATTAACAATAGATCCCAAACTAGGCCTTTATCTTGGGCACCTGTACACAAGTAGTAAATATGTATTTGGAAGCATATACGCAGATCTATCTTGTCTGCTTACTATAGTACAAACGCAAGCAATTACACGTCGATCCTAATATCAAACCATTAAAATTTAACTAAAAACAGAATACTGTAACAAAATAGTATTAATAAAAATAACAATAAATAACCTCGCTACTAAATATCAAGAACAGTAAACAAATTGACGAATGACAAAGCATATTACTTTGAGTCGGTCGACACAAATATTTACAAACTAAGTTCAGTTTGATGTTTCAAATTAGGTGACGCGTGAAAATAAGTTGCCTTCTTGTTGTAGGGATCCGTAATTAACGTAGGGGAAACCATTAAAAAACATGCTGGTAGTATCAGAAGAAAGATTTTAAAGCTAGCCGTTTGACGGTAGATATTTGAATAGATAAGAAAAGGTTTTGGTAGACGGTCAGGTATAATAATTAAGCTAAATTAAAATAGTTTGAATCTAATCTTTCCAATTGGCTGTAGTTTTAAATTTAGTTAATACATAGTTAATAGCTACTATAATCATTAAAAATATTTTTTTACCTTAGATGAATGCAATTTATAGGTGAAAGAAAACTCGGTATACATTTTACATAAGAACATCTTCCAATTATTCAAAGTCATTGGAATTTATTTAAAAATTAAATCAAACTTATGTATTTTAACTGACTTAAACGTTAGCATACTATGCGTTCCCAAAATAGAAGCTAATAAAACTAGTTTCAAACTTTTCAGAACATTGTACCTTTCTAATATAACACTCAACTATATTCAAAATAAACATAATACTTCAACTCCTCACCAATTCGTTCCTCATGAATGAACATCCAAACTTTTTGAAAAACCACTACACCGTTAAAAACCATGCGGAACCCACTCAAACAAAACAAAGTTCGTTAGCGCGCTTGTTTTTTTATTTAATTTCGCGCGAACGTTGACAAGTTTGTAATCAAATTCGCAAATTTATATTGAATTGCGACGGTTGAATGCAAAATAAGCCGTGTTTTTGGTTACAAATACTCCTGTATTTTTTTGACGGGTAAAGATACTATGTTTTGATGGTTTATTTATTGTTTTTATAAAAAATAACGGTAAAAATCAATTGTTAAGGCTTGTAATCGAGAGGTTGTAAGTTGCATTGTACGACCGTGTGCCTATCTTTATATATATAATTCTTCTGTAAGTGTGTATGTCACTGAACTTCTCTTAAACGACTGGACCGATTTTGATGATTTTTTTTGTGTGTGTTCAAGGGAATCTGAGAATGGTTTAGATTCACAATTTTGTCCGCTGTACAATGTTTTTTTTAATTAATTTTTAATTTATATGTACCGTGTAGACAGGACAACGTCTGTCGGGTCCGCTAGTTTTTTATATAATTCTACGAGCTTAGCTGGATGGGGTTTTTTCAGAGAAAATGGTATTGTGTAACCCAAAATGTAGTGTTATTAGATAACTAGTGTAAGCACTAGCATTATATTTATATTTAGGGATTATTTAGATAATATTTAGTATGGTATTTTGATGCGTTTACATAATAAAAATAATTTTTAATACGACGAAAAGCTTCGAAAAAAATTACGCTTCGTTCTCTATGGCTTGTCTTGGTCGTAGTGTGATGTAATATAGCCTATAGCCTTCCTCAATAAATAGGTTATCCAAAAGTAATTTTTTAAATAATTTTTCAACTCTTTCCCGTAGTTCCCGAAATTAGCGCGTTTAACCAAACTCTACAATTTTATAATATAAGTATAAATTAATCTTATACTTAAGTTATCATACTTATAATATATAAATAGTATAACTCTCTAAATCTGTGCCAGACTTATAAAAAACTATACAACAAACCCCAATACAAAATCTTTGTCTTCTTTGCAATATCCAACCTTTTAGCGAACATACAGAATTAAATTCCTGCACGAGCTTCCACGGGCTATAGCGAACTATTGTAGATGTTTAAACCCGAGTTTATCAAACGATTTAAAAAGGTTTACTGTGTCTTTGCAATTGCAGAAATGTGCAAGGAAATTGCGTTTAAAGAAAAGATATTGTTAATTTATACTTACTAATGCTTACTTATGTAGGTACTTGAAAGGGAAAATCTTTTACCTACTTACGAAGTCAGGCTGTCTTTTTCGCTTTCACGGCCGAACAGTTGAATCAATATTAATGAAATTTAGCATAGAGTTGCTTAAATAAAGTAACAATTAGTTTCATGAATCAGTTCTTAAAAGGAAGTAATAGTGTGTTTTAATTGTGATACCTTTAGCCAGCCACGTAGAAATTTATTCATAAAAAATACAGTAGACCATATTCTGCAACTATTGCGGACTATAACCAAACATATTCTACCCAATGGTCAAACATAGCTAATCAATGCAAATAATTCATCAAAATTTGTTTAGCAGTTTAGCACTGAGAGCATAACAGATAATACTTTAGCATTTTTGATACTTCTATGGTTTAGCGACTCAGGAGGTTTAAGCTCTTTTCAGTGCAGAACTAACTGACTTCATCCATGTAGGACCACCGAAATGTAGGGAATTCATTGTGAAACTGTGGGGAGTGAGATAACAGCTGTAGTTATCAAGTGATGTTGATAATATTAGGGCGTGAACATAGAAGCGTGAAGTTAGGCACATAATAAAATACAAATTATTATTTATTTTACATCAACTATTACTGCTTCTGGAATCTAAATAGTAGTGTATGCGACTGCTGGTCACAAAATTTTGAGTTCACGGGCAAACTGCTATTGGATTTTTAAGTTTATTTAAGAATATTCTTAATAGCAGCGCGGAGATATGTAACATTCCTGGTATATGACAATATTGTCGTCCCCTAATATTTAGGACTGACATTTAAACAGCGAACCGTCAATATACTTCACACTAATTTACTGCTGCCTACACTTTGAGGTGTAACAGGTGTGATGCTATAAATCCATAATTTACAAATGTTCAAACATCCATGTTTGGACGACAAACGACCGTAATGAAAATTATGTTTGTAACAGAATTTACACAAATTATTCCATAATGAAGATATTCATAAAATTTCAATTATTTATCGGTTCCAAAATAGATTCAAAGATTTTTATAATTTATTTTTATCACTCAAATCATAACAAAACACACATCACAATATCTTCTTACTCATTACAATTCAAGCATAGTGTCAGTAACCCAATCTCTCATTTGAACCACGTCAGGCAAATTAATTGTAAATTCTCAGAAAATTTGCGCCTCTTAGTTCTTCCCCGAAATTCCTGTTGTTCGGAACACCGGCTTATATTAAACGAGGTACAATAATAGTCATTATCAAGATCTAGATAGACATTGAATCATTTGCGGTCTGATGCCTGCTCTAAATGTGGAGCTTTGTAATTATATAGCACAAGTTTTGCTACCGAATTTGTTCGTGTGTTGGGTTTTCTGGGATTTTTGCGACAGCGTTTGTATGAATTAGACTTGTTATTAGATTTGATTATGTCATGAAATGAGTATTAGTATAGATTTTGAGGAGCATAACTTGACCTTGAAAGTACTTAATAGGTGACTATTCTGTCTATACATAGATATCAAAACCTCTTAATAGTTTTATTTGACTGGAGAATTGAATCCAAGATCTTTTGATTGACATTTCCATACGCTACTATCCCGACCACAGAATACCGTCATAGCATAGACTTTAAGGTTGAACAATCGATTCAAACTGAATGTATTAAAATTTTAAGCTCTTAATTGCTCTAAGCTTAGTTAAAATAAAGCAGATGTCTCAAAGAGTCTGTTTGAAGTCCGTTACCATAACCAAACATTTACACAATATCAAACCAAGGAACAAGGAAAAATAATGGTTTAAACAGCAAAAAAACTAAACAGCAACATTTTCGCAAAAAAGAAACGAGCGAGTCCGCGTAGGAAACTAGACATTCAAAATGGCAGTTCTTTTGATGAAATCTCGAATAAGCACATTTTAAACATCTATAAATAGTCTCTCAACTCCAAAACATTAAAAAAGCAAGTAGATGTTTATCAAAGAAGATTTGCTTGCATTGTTTAATATAATAATTGTGACTAAGGGTGAATTCTAATACAGAATATCCTATGACTGTTTGTTCCATGTATGAAAATCTATTATCTAAATCTAGATCAGTCCAGTTCGCCGCGTCTGTTGCGGTCTCATCCGGATTCCGGTGTGATTTGCCATTATAGCGCTGATGAATCTCATCTGTTTGTTGATGTTTACTAAGTATCAACACACGTAGCTATTATATTTATGTTTTATAGTTAAAAAAGACAACTTCCGTACTAAGAATTGCTCTTGTGTCGCAGGGACTTTTACAAACATACAAACAACGACAATTTACAACCAGACCCAAAATAATTCTTTGTGGCACAAATAATTGTTCAATGTAACACACGGGACAATTATTTGTGAAATCCACATTTGTGCATTCAAACCCACGTACTCCCGACGCTATGTTAAATTTCAATGAAAAATTGAATTTTTATCCCAAAATTCCAATACAAAAATATTACACCAGCCTGACAAAGTAATTTTTTCCACTAAATAAATCTTAAAACTACGTTAAACAATCTCTAAACATTCCTATTAACCAATGACTACCTTACAGTTAAATATTTGTCGCGATCAAAAGACCTGCCCAGTCTTTGAACCAACAGTACAAGATTAGGCGTAAAGAGAAAACATCTGAAGGAATCCGTAGAATTTGTACAAACAAAGCTTGGCCTCAGGGCTATTGGGCCATGAGAAACGCGAGTAAAGACTGGAATATCGTACATTTATACTGTGAAAATAAACAGAAAGGAGCAATGACCTGTCATTTTTTTATTTGTGTTGGTCTTGGAGTTTACCAAAATCCATGGAGTTTAATAGGCAGGTACATAAACTCACGCCTTCTACCTAAGTCTGCTTATGGAGTAGGCAGTCTCCAGAGACTAGACAATATCGATAAAATTTTGCATGCAGATAGTGGAAGGAAGGAAGGCCTGCAACTAGATGGTCGGACGACATTGTTAAATGTGTAGGGCCGAAATGGATGAGACAAGCGGAGGACCGTATAAAGTGGCGTGCTGAGGGGGAGGCCTATACTCAACAGTGGGTGGATACGGGCTGATTAGATAGATAGATAGTGGAAGATCTGGTCTCAAATATAAGTATTTGTTTCAAAAACGAAACCCCTAAGTTTCTGAAATAGGAGTTGATATTTTGCACGGGAGTACAGCACAACGGATCATACAGTTTTTCTAAAAATAGTGTTACGTCTTTCGATGAGTTGCACTATCAGCTAGCCAAACTGTAGCCCTACCATGAGTTGGCGTAGTTAAAAACTAGAGTAGTTAACGTGAGAACGCAACTACAACAGTGGGCTCAAATAGGGAAAGAATGAACGACAAAGCCAATCTACATTCACTGTTGTTTAATTTAACTACACGTTATTAAATATGGCGACCCATGGTAGCAATTTTGGTACCTTAACTATCCGCTAGAGGCGCTGTTCAAGTTTTACGAGAACTACAGTGTCTCCGGAAGACTATAGTTACCAACTCATGGTAGCGCTACTGGAGGGTCTACAGCAGTGGTACCCAACCAGTGGTCCGCGGAAGTCAAAAAATGGTCTGCGAATGATTAAAAAATTATAAATTTTCAGGATAATTATTACACTTTGTTTTTAATGCACTTACATAGTGGTCCCTGCTAACCAGAATAATATAAAAGTGGTCCCGGACTAAGAAAAGGTTGGGTACCACTGGTCTACAGTATCGAGAGCAGGGTCAATTAAAGTTTCCTAAAAAAGACACTGCAGTGTATAACAAGTCTCATTCTCTTGAAATATTATATTATCAAAGAAAGTAGAGTAGGATGGGCATCGAAAATACGTATATATATATATATATACTTTATTCTAAAAGAAAACCAAGCCGAGTTATACAAGTACTAGTTATCTCATTATCTACTTAGTGGACACACACTCTAACTTATCACATACGGAGACAAGGGGAAAGGAAATGAAAATTAAAACGATCCCCACTTATATACATATATACAGAGCGTTTATTTGTTTGTGCGTTGATGTCTCGGACCTCGAATGTTAGAGCGAGATGGCGATAGTGACTTGGTTACGTCTCGAATATTTTTGTGTGCTATGCTGCTGATGTGCTACCGAAAAAATATATTTATATTAAATACTACTCCCGCACTAAGAGTTGCTCTTGTGGCGGCGGGACTTCTACAAACATACAAACAACAAACAGAAAGTACAAACAGACCCGAATCAACTATTCGTGGATCGCACAAATCATTCTTTTGTGTGGAAATCGAACCCACGACCTTCCGAAGCAACGTAGCGGCGTTAATCTTGCAGATAATATTTTTTTTTCTATTTAATGCAGGAGTTTATGACAAGCTATGTAAAAACAATGTGATATCACAAGAGTTTCTTAATCTTGTTAACAAAATCTTCATTTTGTAGTATCAACTCTTATTTACCGTCTACATAGTGATAGCTATAGTCGTGCAAACCGCCATTTCTCTTTTCTAATTTATATTAGAATATTTCTCAATAGTACCACGAATTTTGGCAATGCGCCCAGTAAATGACCCCTTTTACATGGGACTAAAATTGTTAATGGCGAAACGTTGGTGTATTTCATATTCCTCTGCCTACACCTTCGTGTAAAACATGCGTAATATCCCATAAAATACGATATATGCGTAAGCAATTTCTATATTAACTATAGTACCTAAAACCTTTATCTATACTAATATAATAAAGCTGAAGAGTTTGTTTGTTTGTTCGTTTGTTTGTTTGTTTGTTTGTTTGAACGCGCTAATCTCAGGAACTACTGGTCCGATTTGAAAAATTCTTTCAATGTTAGATAGCCCATTTATCGAGGAAGGCTATAGGCTATATAACATCACGCTACGGTCATTAGGAGCGGAGTAGCAACGAAAAATGTTACAAAAACGGGGAAAATTTTGACCCATTCTCTTAGGTCACGCAAGCGAAGTTGCGCGGGTCAGCTAGTTAAAAATACTAGCTGACCCGCGTAGCTCTCGCTTTTTTTTCTCTCGAAAAAACCTTTCCCGTGTCTTCATAAAATTTTACAAGAACCATCAGTTCAGATGTTTTCTACCACCAGGTAGGTTAAAAATACAAATGCGGTCCAGCAGGGTTAAAGAAGTATCCTATGTCCGTCTCCTGGTTCTATACTGCTTATCCTCCAATTTTCAGCCAAATCGGTTCAGCCGTTCTTGAGTTATAAATAGTGTAACTAACACGACGTTATTTTATACATATATACTACTAGTGGTCGCCCAGTAGTCAAAATTCAACTATAATATAGTATTTAAATTAAAAGTATTTAATATGAAAAGTTATGACATTCAGTAAGATCTCAGTAAAGATATAAAACGGTACTCTATGTCTATGACAGTGCTCTATGTATATAGACAAATGTCAAATGCGTAGTAGTGTGTGTAATTTTTTATATATTGATTTAATGTACTTTATAAGCATTATAATTAAAAAATATTAAGGTTCTGCAATCCTCCAAAACATAAACTGTAAGTGTGCCAAATTTTATACTTCTGCGTCCGCGTATTTTTACCAAAAAGGTGTCCAAAGTTTTTGCTTCACGTATAAATATATAGATAGATATGATACCAAAAGAAAAACCATAAGAGAAACAGGGTAATGTCCACTGGTTCTAAATCACAGTATATAGGGCGAGATAACGCCCAGTTGGCCGGCGATTTATAAGCGTTAATAAAATACTAACGCACACTTTCTTTAGTACATTGTACAGTACTGGAGGCTTTATTTTATAGAGTCAGTTATTTAGGGCTATAAACAAGAGGAATAATAGTGGTAGTTTGAGAGGTTTGATTATCTATACTAATATTATCTATACTAATATTATAAAGCTGAAGAGTTTGTTTGTTTGTTTGTTTGAACGCGCTAATCTCAGGAACTACTGGTCCGATTTGAAAAATTATTTCAGTGTTAGATAGCTCAGTTATCGAGGAAGGCTATAGGCTATATAACATCACGCTACAGTCATTAGGAGCGGAGTAACAACGAAAAATGTTACAAAAACGGGGAAAATTTTGACTCATTCTCTTAAGTGACGCAAGCGAAGTTGCGCGGGTCAGCTAGTTACTAATAAGGTAAAGGTTTACGCAATTAGATTATACGACTATGACGAGTATATACATATATATTTTTTTTGTTTTTACACTGACCCACTGCTGGGCAAGGATCTCCTCCCAAACGAGAGAAGGGTTAGGCCTTGAGTCCACCACGCTGGCCAAGTGCGGGTTGCAGACTTTGTAAGCGTATTTAAACAATTTTTAGGCATGCGAGGTTTCATCACGCTGTTTTCCTTCACCGTTAGAGCAAGTTATTGGAAATTATTTCTAGTACACAAATAACTACGAATACTACTATGTTATGTTGCCTCGGGTTAAAACCCGAGTCGTTATCTGATGATTAGCAGTAAGTAATTACTGGCGTAGATCTCCAATGCGTTTACGATTCCTATGTCTACTGCTTACAACTTTGTGAAATGCCTTCACAAGTAAACAAACTGGTAAGTCATATTTTGAACCTTGATTGAGTACCTTACATTCCTATACCCTCGCCAAGTTCATTGACCTAACAGAATCCTTAAACGTTACTTCAAACAGAAGTCAATATACAACCGTCTTAACCGGTCTATAGGGCACGTTAAAGAATGGAAGTCTATTTAGTGTACAGTGGAATTTATAGAGGCAATGAAAGTACGCGTCTAGGCGATATTGTTGCGCTAGCTAACTCTTTGATGTTTCTGCTCGCCTGGTACTTTGTGGGGATTTCTGTGTGTGTTGGTGAATTGGGTGTAAGATATATTTGCCACAATTATTGGTCTAAAAGCTGATTTTAATTATGATAGAATACAGTAATTATCGCAAGACGTTTCTGTAGCACGATTCTCTATGGTTGGAACCATCTAGTATCGGGAGTTTGACATTTGAAATGTTCTGCCAAAATAGTTCCTACGCCCGTTAGAGGCGGTGAGCTACAGTAGCTCGATTCTCTACCACTATCGACTACCGACAACCGGCTAGCTATCGACATTTGACATTTAGAATGTACTGCCAAAATGTTTCCTACGACACCCGTCAGAGGCGCTGATCAGATTTTCATACAAAATTTCTCGATGACAGTTCGGTTGTCGGTAGTCGATAGTGGTAGAGAATCGAGGTACCGATTGTCATACAAACTTTTTCGATAGCTAAGCCGGTTGTCGATATTCGATAGTAGTAGAGAATCGAGGTACTGCTCACCTGGTAAATTGTGAGTGGTGTGGTGAATTAGAAAAATAAATAAGAAGTGAATAAGTGGCTGGCCGTACATTTAACACGTTATTATATAATATACAGGCCAAGCCACATAAAATTAAATATAATACCTTAAGCCAAGGAAATACATGTCCTTATCAAAACAACTAGCTAGTTAGACATAATAATCCCAACCATAAAAACTAAAGTACTAAAAATCCATGCAATACTAATAAAACTCATACAACAATTAATTAGCAGACACCCAGACGTTTACGAACTCTATTCTTCTCGTAATCTCTTGAAGGTTTAGTGCCAATGAAATCCTTACCTATCCCGTAGTTCAGGGTTTCCCAACCTTTCCTAGTAAGGACCCCTAGCGTTACTATTATGATTAGCGGACCCCTATGAATGTATATTTAAAAAAAACCGCGCACATCGTTTTATTTGGAATAAAGTTCCATCACAAGAAGTGATAGCCGACTGGTTGAAGTTGGCGCCTCCCACACAAGTGGTCGCAGGTTTGAACCCGAGGCATCACACCAACGCAAAGAACCCAACCCGCATTTGGCCAGCGTGGCGGACTCAAGGTCTAACCTGTCTCTCGTTTGAGAGAAGATCCTTGCCCTGCAGTGGGACAGTAATGGGTTAAAAAAAAAGGTTCCATGGATATGTATTTCGTGGAGATACATTTAAAATTTAATGCTTTGGGTGATTACGCCGGGCGGTTTTGTTTTATGTAGTCTGCGGTCCCCTGGGGGTCCGCGGACCCCAGGTTAGGAAACCCTGCCATAGTTTATAGAGCTATGAATCTTTACTATAACTTACGTACATTGTAATAGTTTTTATTGCGAAGGTGTTGCGAGCTAATTGTCTGGCAACTGGGTACTTTAAAACATACATGTTATGTGACTTTTTATTCGCTTTTATTTTATGTCCTTATTGCTGGATAAGTGGGGTCCACAACCCGTTTTCTTCTCAAAAATATGCCGAAACGGTGATGCAGCTGATGTTTTAATAATCGGCTGTCTGCCTGAAGTTAACCCTTCTTAGAAATTTTGGAGAGAAAGATTTTAAAGTCAAGTAACAATTGCAGTCTCTGGTCGCAGTCTCATGTCTCAGTCTTCCGTCTTTCTCTCTCTGTCGCCGCCACCTTTAATTCTTCAAAGAGGTACGGATGAAGTTGCATAATATTACCCAAATTATTTCCACTCTAAAATTCTTCATCAGTGATACCATAGCATCGAAGTGGGGTGTATTTGTTTGAAACCTTTCAAAACACTCGTTTGATGTGAAACATTTGTACATTAACATTTTCCATTCATTTCGGGCCCTTCATGTTTTAATTCGCAGATTGGAAGGATCAATCTCTTGTTATGTTGTTCTCTCTTATTCGTTCGGATTCGATCTTGAGCCGTAGCATTTAAATTGGATGACTTACAGAGACGCACTTGGGAAATGGTTGGATGGGTGCATGTTTTTGCTACTAAGATAAAATTTGACAGTCATCTTCACATTGCCCTTGAAGTTTCATAAAATACGATAACATTTCATTTTTGTAATTCTATATAAATATAATATTGTCACATACACGTCAAGTAGTAAAATTTTAAATTGAATAAGCCCAAAATAATTTTGATCAAACTGGGAATCTCATCCTAGTTTCCGAAATCAGTACGCTATTATTTCAACCGTAGAGTATGGTACAAGATATATACAGATTTCTAAAGGGTACAGTATTTCTAATAACCTCGTATATTTTGCCTTTCACCTATGTTCAAGTGCAAGCATGAAATGTGCAACAAATTTGTCACCCAACAATTTCACATTCACCATTTCGCACCGATCCTAATTCGTCCCTGTTTTTTAATGTATCGAATTCACAACGACGTCTTAAAAAGCAATGCAGTTTTACGTTTTTAAGAGGTTATATAGTTTTCTCTTGGTTTTCCGGTTAGCAACTGAATATTCCTTTATAGTGTGACTATTTTCTTGCAAACTCTTTTCCTTGTTATTTTGTATTTTCTTTAAGCTTGGAAACCTTGTTTAGTGGTTAGTTGGTTTTTTGTGTGATATTATTGTTTGGTTTATTTTTAGAATGTCTGGTAAATCTTTATACATTCAAGTTTTCTTGTTATAATAACGAAATACCAATTGTTCTAAATGGTTATAGGATTTTTTAATATAAGTAATTTTGCTATCATATGAAATGAGATACTCTCTATGCTCACCCATCAATGTCTTGACCCTAACAACAAAGCTTAACCTCATCATTTTAAGTATATTATATGATTAAACATACTCCCTACCAGTGGCTACTTAGTACATAGTATCCATCTATCTTGTTACCTACAGGTCTTTATTTAGAGACATTTTATTTATTTTATAGCAGAATAATGTCATATCGGACAGATTCTAGTGATCAATTGAAATTACATTATAACAAATTCATCAAATTATTGTCCTATTAGCTGACCCGCGCAACTTCGCTTGCGTCCAATAAGAGAGAATGGGTGAAATTTTTCCCCGTTTTGTAACATTAATTACTGGTACTCTGCTCCTTTTGGTCGTAGCGTGATGATAATATATATAGCTTATGTCCTTTCTCGGGTATCAAAATATCTCCATACCAAATTTCATGCAAATTGGTTCAGTAGTTTAGGCGTGATTGAATAGCAGACAGACAGACAGTTACTTTCGCATTTATAATATTAGTATGGATTGGAACTGAAAATGCTTCTCAATAGTCGTACATAAAACTCGACAAAATGGCGGCCATTGTGACGTCACAGATGAATGGTCGAATAAGTTGGACCGTTGGATTGTAGGGCTGCTTGTAGTAAGATAACACGGGTCATTGGAATAGTGGAGTTATGGAACCCGTTTGATATTAAGGGGCTACTTTGTCGCTTTTATTTTTTGCTAGATTATAGTAATATTATGAAGGCATAGTAAGGTTAAAGTTAAATTTGGATGAGAAAAAACTGTTGTTAGATTATTTTATTCATCGTTTGCTTTATGTGTTTTGGTCAAAGTTGTGCCAAAACTGTTTTAGTCACCCAGCGGCTTTTATCATGGCTTATCGACTGTTATTTTAACCAACGCGGACCAAATTCTTTTTTTACGTACCCTACGAAGCACGGAAATGCTTAGTTCCCACTCTTGGCCAGAAGTGGGACAGTGACAGGTTTAAAATTATTTATTAAAGAGCTTATGCCAAATATGTAAGTATACCACATTTTTGGTTTGCAATACATGTTAATGTTTTAAAATATTAAAATTTAGTAGATATTTCTCTTACATATATCCAGTTTAACTCAAATTCATAGAAACTAGACCGCCAGTATGTTTGACTTTAATTTGCTAGAGTATATCATATTTGTACACATTTTTCTCATCTCGTGTATGTTCTACGAATCCATTTCGTTATATTTCTAAGAAACATCAAATATTATAAGATTTCGGTACAAATAGACCCAATTCTTGGCAAATCTGAAGACTTATAATGTAATCGGCACTACGTAACGACTTACAATGAAATACCTACTTATATATTTTTTGGGAATGTTGTTATTTTTTATATAAATAAGAAATTAAACAGATTTAACAGTAATAACTCGTTCTAGTACCTAAATAAAAACTATACTACTATGGAATTACTCAGACAAGAGGAAGGGGCATGTCGGCGTGGCGCGCGTGCCATATGAAGTATGTGTGAGTATACTTACCTTAGTACTAAAGTATTAGTACAAAATACGACTTAAATATGGCTGGTCACTTTATTTGTAATAGTCGTTTATTCCTATTCATAAAACAGTGTGCGATAAATGTCATTGGCTGAGTTTGGCGACAGCCGTTTTCAATGAAATAGTATGACATGCCCTCTTGCGTAAGTTATTCCGTGACTATCCGGATCCGGTTCATACCCAGGTTAAGAAAGTAACTAGGTTTTTCTATTTAAAATTCTATGCGTAAAATATCTTATAACCACCGAAAAAACCTAAAAGATGTATAAAGTAAACCAAATGTTCTTTCTAAAGTTTAAAACCATATTTTTTCAAGTAAATTTAAGAAACCCCGGTATTATTAAATTAGTGGAACAAAGAAGTCAACACAACTAATTTATGCTGAAAGCATCTAATTTGCGCTTCTTGCCTGGACATAAGCCAAATTGATAAAATCTTGGCTTACGTGCACTTGTAAGGAAGAATATAAGTAAAACTTTTTACTAAGAAAGGTATAGTAAATATTATTATATAGTTTACTAGTTTTACGCGGCGGCTTTCACTCCCACCCCCTTTGGGGTTACATTCCCAGAAATCCTCTCTTAGTGTTCCCCTAAACTTCCTAACGGGTCTTCATATCAAATTAAAATTTTCTTTGAATAGTAAGCTTCGGCTGTGCGTTGTCCATCAGTCAGTCTGTCAGTAACGGAAGAGTTTTATACACATTATATTGATTGAATTTAATGTAACAAATAAATAAAAAAATATTATTTTAAAGTCTAAATAATAACAACAACACTGAGTAACATTTAAAAATTAAATTAAATGAGAAAAACTGTCGTCTAACTCATCACTATATCCGAATTTCCTTCACTCGGAAATCAAACCCAAAAAACACCACTGTTGCCCACAATAAACAATCTTATTTCAATTCGAAACCTTCAAAGCAATACGATCGTATTCACTACATAGGGTGAAATCTGTGCTATACATTATGTATTATACATTTAAATTGTAGACACGGTACTCGCACGTGCCGGGCTGCATAACGTGGTGTGTTTTTTGTTATTTACTTTTGTTTACTGTGTAACTTATTTACAGTTATTACAAGTTTATAAAAGTACCCAACGTGCATTAGACCAGCGTGGTGGACTCAAGGCCTAACCCTTCACTTATTACGAAAGAAGACCCTTGCACAGCAGTCGGACATGACCGAGTTAACTGTATATATTTTTTATTTATTTAATAATTTTAGAGAGAGAGAGAGCAGTGATAGCCGAGTGGTATAAGTTGACACCTCCCACGCAAGTGGTCGCAGGTTCGAACCCAAGGCAAT
The DNA here is from genome assembly GCF_050436995.1 of Anticarsia gemmatalis. NCBI lineage: Eukaryota > Metazoa > Arthropoda > Insecta > Lepidoptera > Erebidae > Anticarsia > Anticarsia gemmatalis. Next base: position 1,489,294 of record NC_134767.1, on the reverse strand, counting down.
ACACCAATGACTTTTCGAAGTTATGTGTGTATTAGAAATAATTGTCACATGCTCCAACGGTGAAGGAAAACATCGTGAGGAAACCTTGCATGCCTAAAATTTGTTTAATACGTTTATTGAGGGCATGCAAAGTCCCCAATCCGCACTTGGCCAGCGTGGTGGACTCAAGGCCTAACCCCTCCCTCATTACGGGAGGAGACCCTTGCCCAGCAGTGGGACAGTAATGGGTTAAATTTATTTTTTTATTTTATAATAATTTTAACTGACTGACTCTGTGCAGTCGGTAGGGCAGAGTTCTATTAGTCTTTTTTAATTTATATTAGAATATTGCTCAACAGTATTCCGAAGCTTAGTAACATAATTGTCTGGTATAAGGCGATAAGCTCGTCTATTATGTATAAAAAAAAACAATTAATTAAAATGAGGCATACATATGAACTAAAGCAAAACTCCACAATGAGGTTCAAACCAGCATAAATAGAAGCAGTATGTAATGAATTTGCTATTTACCATCAAAACGTTTGAGGTTTCGACCGCAGAGCAAAGAGTACGATATAACATAGATCGATACCTACTGCTGGATCCAATGGACCGTCTTTGTACAACCATGACGTAGAGACCTGGAAGAGATAATAGTATTGTGCTTGAAACAAGTACGTAAATATGAAATAAGCAATACTTTTTGGCCTTGGATAAGTGTTTTAATAGTTGTAAAAATAGAAAGAAAAATAATTGCATAAAAATTTACTAGGGCCTAGAGAACGCTTATTTCTTTTATCGAAAGAAAAAACTGGCTGATAAATTGTGACAGTAAGATTGTTCTAAAATGGAAAAAATATATACCTATATTTACATTTACTTAGCTAGTAAGCTACCATGTTAGGACATAATCCAAATAACGATTTTTGTAATAACACCTAATTAGTGATTTTGACTTCAAACAATGAATTCTTCAATGTTTTTTCTTTTTACACTTTGATAATGCAATCGCATAATCATTTAAAGAGCTCAGATAAAAAACAGAACATAGAATCAAAGGAACCCCTGTGCACTGTGAACACTTTTTCTGTTCTCTTAAACTTTTAATTTTATAATTCAAAACAACATTAAACTAAATTAAAAATTTCCATCACAGACCTACAAAAAGAATATCAAATCGCGTATCATTTTGCTGCAATCCTTGAGTGAAGTATAAACAGAATACATTTAAAGTTCTTCCAGTGCCCCTAGTGCGGGTTTTTCAGAAGTAACTACGTATGCAGAGATGGTACATTGATGCACTACAGCGCTCTATCTCCTTGCTAAGACGGTAACACAATTGGAGGGACTATTTCTTTATTTTTATGTTTCTATAATATAGCTTGATTTGTGGAGCTTTGTTTGCACTCACTGGTCGGTAAACATTTTTTTTTAAAAGATAACTCCAGCTCTAAAATTGCTCTTGTGTCACGGGGACTTTTAAAACATACAAACAACGGACACAAAGTACAACCAGACCCGAAACAATTGATCTGGATCGTACAAATAATTGTCCCGTGTGGGAAGCGAACCCACGATCTCCCGATGCAATAGTTACGGCGGGGTGACGTAGACCACTGCCCCACTGAGTCAGTCAATCAGTGAGTAAAGTTTTAGCGCGGATTTTCCATAGCTACATAGTGGATCAAGCGAAAAAAGTTGATCCCAGTTGTTGTTAATTTAGCCATGTCAAAAGCCTTCAGATGAACAACTTTGACTTTAGATTGACTATTGACTATAATTTGATGAATGAGTCAAAAGCTTTGAGTGTCCGAAGAGCAACAGTTAGTGCATGGGACTGCCGTGCCCGATGTTTCGGTGCGAATTTCGAGTCAAGACAAAAAAATACGAAATAGCTCTTAAAATTTTACTTTTTTAAATTTTTAGAGATAGACCTTGGAGACCTCGCAGAGTCCTATGGTCATTTTTGATATACTACCATTGTTCTGTAATAGTAATAGGATAGTGAGTGTTTCTGCGTATTTTGTACTCTATAAACAGACATAACATTTCCCTTTCAATGAAACTGGCTGCCGTAGCCGAATATCGGGAACGACAAGGTTATAATATCAAGCACAAAATTAAACGGGAATACAAGTACAGTATTTAGTTACACCGCAACGGCAACTAACCAATAATCTATGGCTAGTACAACAGCGTGTTATAATGTTATCAAAACTAAATACCGTATAGTTCGACAACTTTGTACAGAGCATTGTATACCAGGTGCGCGGTTGGTGTAGGTTTACAACATTAGGAATTAAGAACGTTAGTCGCTCGATTTTTGCAGCAGATAGTTGCCTATTTGCTACAGTTACTTTATTTTGGAACTAAACGCAACGATCACTACATAATATGAAACGAAGATCTCTCGCTGCGTTTGTCTGTGTGTCGGTCTGTCTGTCTGTCTGTCTGTTCGTGTTAAGCTTAAAATCGAATCGACGGATTTTCATGCAGTCTAAATAGAATCAGATAGAGTGATTTTGGACGAAAGTTTTGGTGTCAATAAAGAAGTAAACGGTATCCGGTGTAACCAGGGCAAAGCCAGGTCAGGTCGCTAGTTAATTACAAAAAGTACACTCTCTCGGCAAGGGCACTCAGAAATTATACTAGAGCGATCAGAAACTTTTGAAAGTAATAAAGATAAAACGTTATTTAACGCAAAAACACACATGTATTTTTTTTAGTTTTTCAAAACTGTGTGAGACCCCACGTTTTCTAGATTAATTGTGCATGACAAGGCTCTAAGTCGTCGAACTATAATAGTATCCACGTTATACGTTGTTAATAAATAACACTCAATTGGCAATATTGAGCGCTCAGTGTGACCACAACGCTAATCCCAGAATGAATCGGAATTCAATGCAGGTTTTAAGCTTATCTACTACACATGATATAGTTTGTGAAACTGAGTTTTATCTATGTATGTTAATAGAAAATTATGGTTTGATATTGTTGAAAAATGGTGCATGCGATGTGTGTGAATCTGACAAAGAGTTTCATAGATATAGCCGAGTGGTTTAAGTTGGCACCTCACACGCAAGTGGTCGACGGTTCGAACCTGGCGCAGCACAGTAATGACTTTTCGAAGTTGTTTATTGGAAGTAATTATCACTTGCTTAAACGGTACAGGAAAACATCGTGATGAAACCTTACATGCCTAAACTTTGTTTAATACATTTACTGAGGGCATGCCAAGTCCCCAACTCGTACTTGGCTAGCGCGGTGGACTCAAGACCTTATCTTTTCCTCGTTTGAGAGGGGACCTTTGCGCTGCAGTGGGACTGTAATGGGTTACAAAAAAAAGTGTCAAAAAAAAGTTATTTTTGCTATTGATATTTGTCGCGTGAAATATATTTTAATATACATAATTTTTTTTATAAGATTATTGTAAAATATTTTTTATTGTAATATATAAACATAAAGGCTTTCCGTTCTGAGCACGAAGTTGAGGTGAATTCGCGGCAGAAACTAGCCAAGTCTTTCAAGTAATTACCCTAGACATCTAAACAGAAATGAAACATGACATCAGTATAGCTTTTTAAGTAACTACTATAAGACCACGTTTAGAATGACGATCACGCTTTTGAAAAATTATTCATTTTATTCTAGGCAAGTCTAACTTCAAATGTTTAATGTATAATAGAATACGGGAATTAACGCGAACACGCATTTTACCTTAAAATGCCTAACGTTTCGGCGCAGTTTGCACTCGCCGTGGTCGTAAATGCGTGTTTGCGTTAATTCCCGTATTCTATTATACATTAGACATGCAACGCGAGAGTTTAAAAGTTATGAACGTTGGATGTCGCTACCAAGTCCACCTTGCATAGTTGTAATAAAACTCTATCAGGTCATTTTATTTTATTAATAAGGTATAGTAACAGACTGTCGATCAGGAAATACGTAACAGCTATCTTAATTTAATATACGTATCAATTAAATTTTCAATCCACAACAATCTTATATTTTAAGATAATGATCACTGCACCGTTTAATTTCGAGCCGGGAGAAATGGAGTAGCCATAGACAAAAGCCGGCAATTTAATTCTGGGATTGCACTATATTACAATCCTTGTAAGTAAAAGTCCTCCTGTATAAATCAGTTATTTCTTCATCATTGTTTTCATAAAACTTGCTTTAAGAAAACGCATACCTAGTTCTATAAAGTTACTAAATGCTGGTCACCTCGCCTAATAACGGACGGACAAATTCATATTATTAGACATTATATTCATTCCAGGACAAATATTTGCGTGCAAAAGTATTCAGCAAAAGCTAATTCTAAAGTTTTTTTAACGCTTTTGGTGTTATAAAGGTACATAATGTGAATGCTTCCTAAAATAAAACGTCTACAAGAGTTCTTAATTGTTTTTCTTGTAAAGAGCACAAAGAAATGCCATCCATTACTCACAAAGAGTTTTAAACTGGCCCACAGTCATGGGTCATTAAATTTTGTTGTTTAAGTGACGGTGGAATTAAGCGAGTGTGCTTAGTTACTTACGTTTTAAGAAAATTTCGCCTTCTACAATGTAAAAAAAAAAACTGGAGGAAAAGGAAATTTTTCAAAAAGGTTCTTAGTACAATTTACGATGGCCAAGTGGGATAAATATTGGCGACGAATGAAATACTAGGTATATTTTTTGAAACAACAAAATGTTAGTTTCAGCAATAAAAAAAATGGAGAAAGTGGAATACTTATTTGTTGTGATAAAAGAAAAATGATATACTTTTGAGGCAATTCCGAGAAACAGTGATAGCCGATTGGACTATTCGCTTCTTCGGCAACTGATTAAGAATCCAAATATTAAGTTACACAAAAACATATTTTTAAAGTTTCATGTGCGTTTCAAAAATAATTATCATTGCTATAACGATGATGGAAGACAGTGTAAGGGATTAAGAGTGATCAATGTTTGACAGTCGTTAACAGTAGTCAAAAGCTTGAAAGTCTGACAACGCGTTTTACCGAAGGATATCACGTTATAACCCAGGTAACTCGGTTGTGGAAGTTCAGATAGACAGTCGCTCCATATAAAATACTAGTATTCAACATAGTTGGAAGAAAGGCTAGGCTGATATATAAGGCTATGTTGTTTACTAAAATCTCCACACATCTATTTTTCTTACCTCATCCACATTCATATAATCAAAATATATTTCCAAGATGATATTCCTCGCAGAATTTCATTATTACCTAATGTAATAAACTTTATAGGTGCGTATAAACAGTGCCTGAAGTGTAGACAAAAAACAGGCCGATTTTTATTTATCGTAATGGAAGTTAGTGATGGGAATTAAGGGTATTGTTCGACATGAAATATTATAAATATGTAAAATGACTCTTTCTGTCTCTTTTTATACCTAAACCATTGAACCTATTCGAATTTGATTTTGTACAAAAATAATAATTTAATTGATTGAGATCTAAATAAAAAAAAATAGAAAGGATACAATATTCTTTTTTTATCCCGGTAATCTTACGGGAACGTAGACTAAGCGAATAATAAGCCATATAACTAATTCAAGAGGCAAGAGCATTTTTTACGTGTTCACTGATGACTTTCTCTCTCGTATAGGTGTTTCTCTTTATAGTATAGGATCCTGCTTTGAATCGATCTTCACTGAGCTGGTAAATGAATTCAATTTTTTAAGCAACCCATTCGCCCCATATTTCTTCACATATTTTATTTGATAAAAAAAAAACTTTCATCCATTAACCAGCTCTGTGAAACTCGATGTATAGCGGGATCTTAGACTATTACGACGTCTGATAATTCCCAAGTCCGGTTAAGTGGTCTTCTCCAATTATGTTACAATATACATTATAATAATACTAGCTTCGCTTTCCTAGAATTAACTCAGATAATTATGACGTCACGCTACACCCAATCAGCCATGCTATATGTCTAGCTACGCCTGAATGCTACGAGCCCGCTACGACAATGCTACGGTTTAATACGTGTATGCATTGAAGCTACGTTTGTGGTGATACAAGGAACCACTGTCTACAGGTTTGTGACCATACGCATACTTGGGTCAGGTGAATAGTTTAGGTATAGAGGTCAAGCTTTTAAAAACATATGAATAAGGTGTTTTGTATTAAAAAAAACTTTTTTACCACAAAAGTTCAATTTATAAATGAGAATATAAAATCCATGATAACGTACTATTGCGATGTTTTGCAACAAAATCAGGTGCTTAGTACTCCTACAGCGTCTTGTTTGACAAGGCATTTGGATTTGTAAGCATCGTACCAGGTAGCGTTTTTTGACCTCTGCCGACCCCTTTGGAAAATGTGATATTACGTATGTATATACTATATTATCAAAAACAAATGATTTTAGTTTTAAATATCTTAAAATTATATTAGTTTTGAAACCTAGGCCGCAGTTTTCCAATTATTTGCATTTCGCAAACAATTCTCTACACTTGAAAATCAAAATTTCATCGCATATACTCATGAATATAATAAAAGCTTGTCATCCGAACAATATAGATTGAAGTGGTCTAAGTGCCGGCGGCTGCATGCGTATTGCGCGGCGTATCGCCGGCGTATTGCGGGCCGTATTGCTCGGCGTATCGATCAATATGTGTGGTATACTACTGTAGTACTGCATTGCACAATGCAGTGTTATATGCGTATTGCTGTGTCTAAAATGTATAAACAAAGATGAATTTATAGACTTTAAGATAGACCGCCTCTGTTGGTCGGTAGAGCATACGACTGTAGCGAGATTCTCTACAGTCGGTACTGTCGAGTATCGAAAGTTTGACATTTAATGTGCTGCCAAAATAGTTCCTATGACGCCTGTCAGAGGCGCTGATCAGATTTTCATAAAAAATGCGATGACTTGCCGGTTGTCGGTAGTCGATAGTAGTAGAGAATCGAGCTACTACGTGGGCCACTACTTATATTTTGAGCCTAACTATGAAAAACGGTAAATATGTGAGTGAAAACAACTTTATCGTGTTCTCGGGTATTCTTATGCATGATCTAGATAGATTTTTATCCGATCGAAATATTTTTTAAATATTTTTTTTTCTTTCCCAAAGACCCCTCAAAAACAGGGTGTTTAAAATCATAACCTGTTTCTTGAGGCGATGAAAAATCAATGTTTACGGTATTTATTTTTGACGTTTTGGATCTGAATAAAGTCATTTGATATCAAACTGTAATGGCATTACGAGAAACTCATTAATTAGTTTTTTTCGTGCACATAATAGCCGGCTGTTTAGCGAGATGCGTTACGGCCGGCATTGTTTTTATTTAGTTCGACCTGTAGGATTTTGTGATTTTTTCATATTTTGAACCAGTCTTTAGGTAAATTTTTGGTTGTAAATCAATAAAAATTAACTATTCTGCATTTTTCTAACGGCACTTTTCACCGTAACAAAGTTTTTATAAAAAATTAAGGGACCATTTGTTCCAAAGTGCTTCAAGCGCGAATATTTTTTTCTGGATTTGGTTCATCTTAAAGCTTCCATAAAGTCGACTGGTGTTTATTTATTGGGCTTATGCGCATTATATCCTAGATCCCTGTTTTATCACAATTTGATACACGTATTTTGAAGCCAAACGATGGACTTTTCAAGCATTTGTTTGCACTAATCGGCGCGAGGACCTTATCGAATTGTTGTAAAAAAAAAATTGGTTCATTTAGAAAAAATCTTCTAATCGGAAATGTTGTTACCTAATATCGTATATCTAAGAGTGAAAATAATGTTTAGGATTGTGTCATTCTTTTCTTGTATCAGGAAACTAAAATGCATAATTAATTTTCGCACAGCATCAATTCTTCCGGGGACAACTGGTGACCTTGGACGACCTTCTGGAATTTCATTGGTGAGGGAAAAATAATCATGATAGAACTCTATTTATTGGCGTTCTAAATTTTCAAAGGATCACAATTTATCACCAAAATAATAAATAAGTCGATATACATACGACTGTTTCTATCAGTCACGTCGAAATTCGTAAAAAATATTTGCACGAAAATGTTAACATCCTAATGCCATTTTCCCGAACACTTACAATTTTCGATCGATGATATTGAAAATATTTTCAGCGCAGATTTCAAAACTTTCTTAGGAATGTAGTAGTCAAAAAGGTCAAACTTTACGATAAAAACACCAAATGGGGTCTAAAACAATCAAATTCGTCAAGGCTCAAAATATAAGTAGTGACCTAAGTATATCTACAATACAGTGCTATAGATACTATATTGCACAATGCAGTGTATGGGGTGCGTTTTGCTATGTCTAAAATGTATAAACCAAGATGTATTTAAAGAATTTAAAATTTACTGCTTTTGTAGCGCGTTCGGTAAAGCATCTTACTGTAGCAACATTCTCTACAGTCGGTACCGTCGAGTATCGAAAGTTTGACATTTAAAATGTACTGCTTAAATAGTTCCAACAAAACCAACCAGAGGTGCTGATCAGATTTTCATTCAAAATTGCGATGACTAGCCGGTTGTCGGTAATCGATAGAAGTAGAGAATCGAGGTACTATACTATAGCACTGCATTGCACAATGCAGTGTATGGGATGCGTATTGCTGAGTCTAAATGTATAAACAAAGATGCATTTATAGACTTTAAGATAGACTGCCTCTGTTGGTCGGTAGAGCATGCGATAGTAGCGAGATTCTCTACAGTTGGTACTGTCGAGTATCGAAAGTTTGACATTTAAAATGTACTGCCTAAATAGTTCCTACGACGCCCGTCAGAGGCGCTGATCAGATTTTCATAAAAAAATGCGATGACTAGCAGGTTGTCGGTAGTCGATAGTAGTAGAGAATCGAGCTACTATATCTACAATACAGTGCTATAGATACTATATTGCACAATGCAGTGTATGAGATGCGTTTTGCTGTATCTAAATTGTATAAACAAAGATGTATATAAAACTCTTGAAGATTCACTGCCACTCTGGCGCAGTCGATAGTGTATCCAGCAGCTGATCCTGTCTGATTCCCGAGCTATACTAAGTATTATTGACATTTTCTTATTTATATTAGAACAAGCTACTGCCAGCGAATTCATTCAATTAAAAAGAATCTTATGTGTAAATCTAGGTTTTGAAATCATTTTGTCTTCAATATTATAATGTTAACTTTACCCGAATGCAACAATTGTTATAAAAATCGTGTCAAAGTTACCTGTTTCAGCAGTTTACAATTATATTTGTTTTTATTTTATTGTTCCCGGAGAACGTGTCCCATCCCTAGTCTTTATGAATAGTGCGCAGCGTAAAATTTTATTGTAAGAACTTATTTACAGCTATTTTGTTCTTATCCACGTTGATTTAGTGTTAAATGTAAATCTAAATAAATTACAATTCATAAACCACCTCATGAAATAATGCATTCTGTATTTATTTAAGCTCTATAATTTTGATAAATTAAATATTTTTTGTGGTTAATATAAAAGAATATTGTAGTAAAAACATAATTGAGATAAAATTTAAAATGTATACTAATTTCAACTCAAATTTAATGCAGCACATAAAATGTAATTCTTGTCATGACTCGAAAATCAAACCTGACTAACTTTGGCATATCTATCTGCCTAATAAAATAAAGAAATTAATCATTACTTTTCGCCTTAGAACCGCCATTCACAATTCTATTTAAGACTTAATCTATACACTGATCGTTTTCACATCAAAATTGAAATAACCTTCATATCATTCCATCCCTTACGCATTTTAGACACTTTCTTAAACCCCTACTATCAACCCCTAGTACCAATAATTTAAAAAGACACACGACAACACCCATTATCACAATTAATTGCTCATCACACCCCTCACGATGGCATCAATAGCCTATTATTCTACCCCAAGTCTTGCTATCAAGCAGTTTTTACACCCCTTTACACCCCTTTGCACCCCTTTTGCCAGTTTTTACGAGTTCAGGTAGTGTCGTAAATGTGAGACCAGTGTTGTTTGGTCTCAGTGTGTTTGCAGGACAGGGGTGGAAGTTTTTAAGGGGTAGTAAATGGTCTTTATGTGACTTATTATGGTGTTAGTTAGTAGTACACATTATAGCAATTGCAGGTATGACGTGTTGTGTGGCTGATATCCAGTCAACTTGTGACCACGACTGACGCGATTTTCATTGAATTATCAAGCTATAATCAAGATGAGTATAATCAAACTGTCTTTCTGGCGTGAAAATTCTCAGCTTTGGATGCCTTTGGATGTAGAAAAAAATATTCCGGAGTATTTGTCAAAAAAAAAACAGTGTTTGTCTAAGTAATTTTGCCATCTGGTAATTATAGTGAGTGATAGTATAAAGAGTGTGCATATTTTTGTGTTATGGACCTTAGAAATTATAAACAAACTCCTGAAAAGTAAGCAAGTTTTTAAGAAATTGACTGCTGTAATAAAGTATTTCGTTGAAGGATCAAAATTAAAATGAAACAATCGATACGACATTTAATTTTCAAGAATTATTTTGTTGTTTTATAAAATAAGAACACCACTAACTCTAATTTACAAATAAAACATAAAATCATTCTTATTCAAAGCATTTTTTAATTTTTTTCTCTAAAACACAAGTGTAAAACGTAAAGTTTCCGTTTTCCACAGTCCAAGATACAGTGGTCGTCTCACGTTTCCTAAGCAATACCATCAGAGCGATAAGGTTTTGTTTTACGTAGACACGTCGGTTTTGTATTTATAGCCGTACTAGTAAACAACAATAATGTGAACTCGAATGTATGTTTGTGGGTGAGTTTAATGGTTTTCTTTCTTCTATACATATGTACATACAAGTACATAAAATCACCTGTCCTCAACCTACACGCACAAAAATAGGTGTAAGCGGCATAGGTGTATGAAATAAAATAAAACATGATAATATTTACGATATAATAATAATATAATAATAAATTTAACCCATTAATGTCCCACTGCTGGGCAAGGGTCTCCTCCCGTAATGAGGGAGGGGTTAGGCCTTGAGTCCACCACGCTGTCCAAGTGCGGATTGGGGACTTTGCATGCCCTCAATAAATGTATTAAACAAATCTTAGGCATGCAAGGTTTCCTCACGATGTTTTTTCTTAACCGTTGGAGCATGTGATAATTATTTCCAATACACACATAACTTCGAAAAGTCATAGGTGTGTTGCCTCGGGTTCGAACCTGCGACCACTTCCGTAGGAGGTGTCAACTTATACCACAATTTACAATATGTAAGAATTAAATATCTATTATGTCGGCAACAAACTGTTGTGCGTTTTGACAATTGCGATAAAGTAAACTTCATTGTTAAACCTAAATAAAATATTTATAAATATACGCCAAAGTTTATTATGCTAGTTCTACGTAATAGAGGCAAGCCTATCTTCCTTCTATTTCCTATCCTTGCCTGTTTACCCAGCACTTTACCAGGGTACCAGACTACTATTGAAAATTACAACAGGTAACAGAAAAGGCTAATCCTCATTTATTATAGACTGCTCCATACAAATATTAAAATTAAACTGTCTTTCTACATATTATTTCGTCATAAACTTTTCCTATAAAACATAGCGCCACAAATTCATAATATTCGCATTTGAATAGCGTTCCGTAGTGAATTTGAATTCGTCGGGCGTGCTTCAAATATCTCGTTAGCCTGTATTGTTGGCTAGACCACGTGGCTGTAGAATTGATTCGATGGACCACTATTGACTGCTATTAGAGAATATTATTGCGAAGTTACTGCTTTGGTTTGAGGTTGAAATTGGGGTAGAATGTTTTGGAATTACGTGTGAATTTGGCGTTTTTAACTGTGATGCAAAAAGAAGGGTGTGTTTATCTGTGTGTTTGTGTGTGATATTATGGCTCTTAGATGCTATTTTATATTTATGATATTAAAGATTTTTGTTTGATATTACATACGTTATTTCTTTACATTTTTTTCAGTATTTTATGACCCTTAACCCCTGCATCGTTCAGGATGAGAATCACTTATTTAATTAAATTTAAGATGATAAAAAGAATGAATAAACACAAATTTACCAACCAAACGAGAGTAATTTCGATTTAAACCTGATCTACTTGACAGAGATATTAACCCAATAACAGCTGTAACTTTAACCATTTAATGATCTATAAATAAACTCCTTTCAATATTTTCTTTAGAAACCAATAACTACATCTCCTAAAGGCTCTATTAACCCGAAGAGCACTTTCCAATCAAACTTCCCGTAATATCAGTTTCAGCTGAAAGGTGGTTTCACAAATACAGCTTGTTATCCAATACATTGATGTTTCATTCACGATGCACTCATAAATTCAAATTCAAATTCAAATTATTTTTTGCTTACTTAGTTATATATATGTATACAAAAGGATCTTATATTAGGGTAGTGACAAACTTAGTAGCCTTTTTCAGGCATTGCAATTTTTACAGGGTAGAGTATATAAATATTAAAAATGTATTTTTCATATTTTCTTATTCCTATTTCAAGTTCAAATTATTTACTTGAGTTGAGAATTTGATAGTAATTGAACATTTTGCTTACCGCTATTGAATAAGTATTGAATAGCTTATCAAGAGGAATTTCGACAGTTGTTTTTTATGCATTTGTTGTCATTTTATTTATGGGATAGCTTATCCGAAATATATCTATGACCTGCGAATCTAGCTTCAAGTGTTTTTAGTTTTCTTTTGCTAGTTGAATGCGTGGCTTTGCTTTCGAGTTTCACCCCATTTTCACCCGTTTAGGGGTTGTTTTTTTTAAATATAAGTCTGTGTTTGATCTTAACACTTTTAATTAAGTGTAATCAAAATTGATTTAGTATTTTAGCCGTGAAAGCGTAATACGATATCAAACTTCCCGTAATATCAGTTTCAGCTGAAAGGTGGTTTCACAAATACAGCTTGTTATCCAATACATTGATGTTTCATTCACGATGCACTCATACCAATGAGTTGGGAATTTGATACCAATGGAACATTTTGAAGTTGACTTGTTATAGGATATTTGTGGTTTTATTATCGTAATTGATATAGTCAACGCTTTTTAATAAGTAACAGATAGATTACCAATTTTTTTTTTTTAACATTTTTAAATTCTTGTTTTGAGAAGAATCATATGGTGCTTTTGCTCAAAATAATTTGATTTTAATCGATAACAGACTACTTTTTCTTAACCCATTACTATCCCATTGCTAGGCAAGGCTATTTTGCCGGCTTGAGGTCCACCAAGGTGGTCAACTGCACGTTCAAGTCTTCAAGAACTGTATGAAAAGGCTTCCAGGAATGCAAGATTTCATCATGAAGATTTCCTTCAATTAAAATAAGGGATACCTAACTATATTTCTACTAATTAAAGATTTTATAATATTCCTTGTCACAACTAAGAAACGTTCCCTAATTAATCACCATAACCACTTAGCAACTCTATAAACAAGGTGTAAAATAATTTTATGACTTACAAAATGAAGCGACGAGTAATCGTCTATCAAATTGTAACACGACCGACGCGACCTCTGGTGGTCATTAATTTAACACTTAACCTTCTGAATTGTAATAGAATGAAAATTTGTATTATTTATGTTAATTACTTTGTAGTTTTCGTATTTTTAAACTTGAAAGTATCTGCTACATTTTACTTTTGCATGAATATTACACACAATTTTTTATGCTTTCTAGGGCTCGGCACTCAAAAGGTAACACAAGACCCTATTATCAAGTCATTTATGTTCGTCCGTCTGTCACTAGACTATATTTCGTGAAGCGTGATGTTGCCACTTTTGCAACAATTATAAAAAAATATATAATAAATATTTAAAGGGGGTTTCCATACAAAAGACATGTTTTTATGCGGAATTCATTTTCTAACAAAAGTTTCACATAATTAAGATTTACAATGAACTATTAAACATAAGTTTATTTATGAAATATACAAATATAATGTAGAATAAAAAAACACATCTGATTATAAATCTACATAATAAATAAAATGTATGAAAGTTATGTCTAAAAATAGCACAGAATAGTAAGCACGTAGCCACGTAGCACATCTACGCCGTAGCACTCTACGTAACAAAAACTCGAACATTGTTCATAAACAATTTCGTAGCTAATCTTTGTGAAGGACGAACAAGGTCGTAGCGCTAACGTGATAAAATTGTCTAGACACATACGTCTATACATTTATGTATGGAGACTAATAGAACTATCAAATTCTTGTATGTAGAGATGAAAGCTGTGTCGTGATTTTACTCAAAGGAAATATATGATATTATTTATCTTATTTTATTTTATCACACTCTTGGTGTATCGAAATACACCTACGTTTTTTTAGTTTGTAATGTTGATATCATCTTTAAGACAGTCGTTACCAGCAGTCAGAAGCTTGAAAGTCTGACGACGAGCCTTACCAAATGAGTATTGTGTTATAACCCAGGTAACTGAGTTGTGGAGGTCCGATAGGCAGTCGCTCTATGTAAACTACTGGTATTTACCTGCATCCGGTGAGTCCGAACGCCAACTCTAACATAGCTAGAAAAAGGCTAGGCTGAGGATGAATGTTAAGGTCATGTAGGCTTCGAGTTACTATTGAAATTATTGAAAAAAGAAACATTGTACTACTTGATACGGAATTGAATCTATTGTACCCCAGAATTGGCAGTCTTGTACTACTGCTAGAACCTCACATTTAATATTAAATCCATTCCTGTCCCGGGCATGGGTCTAATTCTGGAACAAGAGAATTTAGGTCTTGGGTCTATACGCAAGCTAATAATTAGGATTTAAACCAACAAACAAACAACTTTAAGAATTTAATTGTTCATAGAAGTGCAATAATCATTCTATAAACTATTAGATAAAAGTCATTCAGATTTAATATATGTAGCACAGAAGCAGTATTCAGGAATATCTAAGCGTGCCACCATTAACTGGGGGAGAGAATATCAGATGATATTTGTAGTAAATTCCATTATCATACACCATTGTGTGGAGTGTGGGACCTTAGGATCTATGCACATAGAATGAGAGATAATTATTATATAGAACGTTATATTTACTTTTGTTGAAACACAGTTTGTTAACAATTTATAAATTTACTAGCTGACCTAGCAAACGTTGTTTTGCCATATAAAGAAAAAAAAATTGTGTCACTTAGGGGTATGAAAAATAGATGTTGGCTAATTCTCAGATCTACTCAATATGCTCACAAAATTTCAGGAGAATCGGTCGAGCCGTTCCGGAGGAGTACGGTAACTAACATTGTGACATGAAAATAAAATATTAGATAGATTTTGGTAAAAAGTCGACTCCGGTTGTTATATTATATGAAAAAAGATGTTAAACCGTGTCAGGCTCAAGAGTTTTAGGCCTTTACGACTAGGGAATCGAACCTGAGAGTTCATGATCACACCTGACTGCTGATCATGAGTTCTTAGAAACCGAACGCGCCACAAAGCTTCTCTGATAAAAATATTTACAAAATTTCAAAACCTTAAATTTTTTAACACGATTTTACTTAAACTTATTTTTTTTAAATTTAAAACTACATGATCTATGAAAATTTCTATTCATTCTCAAAAGCCTAATTCTATAAACCTCAATCTTATTTAAAATTCTAAACTAACCAGTCTAACCCCAGCCTAACTTCGTTAGTGTGCACGTAGCCCTTAATGACGTCACGTCCGCCCGGACATCTAGCGACCGAAACTTATGAACGATGATCCCATCACGATGGGACGGTAAAATTTAGTGACGTCGATTTATTTGAAAAATTCCACCCGACCTTACATGGGTCGGAATGTTAATATGGTAAGAATAATTATATTGTTATGGGGTATACTTACATATAAGGGAAATTTAGAGAATAGTTTTTTTTTTATTTTGATGTGAGTTTGATTCTTCTATATTTTTTTCTTTCTTCTGGTCTAGGGTAGGTAGAATTTACGTCATGTATGGATGTGAATGAGGCACGGGAAGATTGTAAGAATCATACGTAGTGGCGTTTTTTGGTCTTTGCCTACAACTATAGAAAGAATGCGTAATTTTATGTATGTATGTAATTAAATTGTTATGGGGCTTAAAAGGGGAATATAGATAATCTTTAGAGTTTGATTCTTCTATATTTTTTTATTTCTTCTAGTCTAGGATACGTAGTAAAATTTCATACGCAAATATTCTATATGAAATTTGTAAGCTAGGTTGACAAAATAAAATCCAGTTGAGGCTATGATTATTAAAATATTGAAAATTCACTGCATCTGTAGCTCGATCGGTAGTATATCCGACTGCTAACCACAAGGTCCCGAGTTAGATTTCCAGGTCAGTCAAAGTGCTGTTGGTCTTTTTCTAATTTAAATTATATTATTTAGGCCAAAAGCGGGTGTAATTTATAAACTGCCTACACCTTCAAGTATATCAGGTGTGATATTATTATGTCTTAATGTCTTTTTCTAACTTCTTGACGTAATTAATAATTATGATAGCTACCTTAATAATAATGTTAGGCACATATTATATGTAAAATGACTAAACAATAATAATTCGTCTCAAGAAATTTGCTGAAATTGAAAAACAAAGTATTTATACCCATCCGTCCAAACTTGAACATTTAAGATTTATCAAAATACGCCATTTTCAAAAACTTTCCATCTATATCAAGATATTGTGAGACTTAAACAAATTAGTTTGGTCTGAGTTTTGGTAATTAATAATAAAACGGAGGGCTCTAATTAGCCAGGTTTAGTCAGAATGATTTATTTTAATTAGTAACCAGATATCCTGAGGATGAAATATTTTGAATATAATTTTATGCTGTCCATTAGAGAATCTGAAATTATGAAATAATTTGGAGAAAGAAAATATGATATACTTATTATAATTTGTTGCTTTACATGTTTATATTATGTAGGTATACTCCAAGGGCTATGAAAAGCGTAGGCAGAACAACTGAAAAAAAACTATATTATTAGAAAATTTTCGTTTTGTTTGTTGTTTGATTATGTCTTTTATTTAATTTTATTCACTTTTGATTGAATTTTGCGGTACAAGCTCCGTTTAAAAATACTACTGATAAGAGTTTTTGTATTATTTCAAGATTTTTATAAAAAAAGTAATTTCACTATTTTTATCCAACCCTTTTTTAAATAATTACTAAAATTGAAGTGACTCTTTCCTAAGAATTCCATAAATATCTCCATTGTAACCATTACTTAACCTAAACAATTTCAGCCTCCCCAACAAAAATCTAGCCTAACATTACCTAGATTTCTAGTTTAAATTGTTAAAGCAAAACACTTGCATTTCTTTCACGTAAACAATGCAGTGAAACCATTAAGAGCTTTAAGATTTAAATAAACTACAGATTACTGACACTTAGTTTCAAACTGTTAGTTGTTACAGAGAATTGTAATTTGTAAGTGTTTTTCTTTAAACATACAAAAAAGTGTTAGGACTGTTTGTATGGTCCGAGTAGGAGTGAGACGAGAGTGCAGCTGTAGTTCACGAGGTCTCGGGTTCAAGTTTGACTTGAGTAAAGTGCTTTTTACCTTTAGAAACTGTAGTCAGTAATTAATAGGCTTTGAATGCTGTCTAGTCTATTATAGTGTCATAAAAATAACTGGCTGCATATTTTCTGAATTAAGCGATCTGAATATGATCGGTGAAAAGTATGTATAATACCTACGATACCTTTCAACCTACATCAACAGTTATAACAGGCGTGAAGAGAATGCCAAAACCAATTTTACAGTACCATGCAATGAGAACACTTTTTCAAAGTAAACTTCTAATGTAATCCAATCTAATTTTACCAATGCCAATGTGACCAGAAGAAGAGTTTATCCATGTTAGTTCGACAAAACTAAACGTTCTCTACAATCCACACATTAGAATTTAAAACGTCCTCTCTATCTATACTAATCTATACTAATATTGAGAGTGCGGATGTCGAAAGTGTGTTTGTTCTCGGGGACTTTAATGCCCACCTCGATACTCGCTTTTATAAGGAGTTAATGGACTACTGTTCTGAAGAACTATTCGTGTGTATAGACCGTAAGTGTTTAGACGTAAGTGCATATACGTATGTAAGTGATGCGACAGGTTCGCAGCGATGGCTCGATCACTGCCTTGTCTCCGCGGCCGCTGAACCAACAGTAAGTGACGTGCATGTACTATACGATGCGTTCCTGTCGGACCACCTCCCACTAGTCATACAGGTAAGATTTAATACTATTAATTGTAAAAGACTGATAATAGATAGTGAGACTGATTGCAATATTAAATATAAATGGGGTATTAGAAATAATGAACAATGTGATAAATACTGTAAGCTTTGTACTGATAGTTTATATTCACTAATTAGTAGTAATTCCTTTAATTTGACGTGTGATAATAATAACATAATTTGTAGTGACATAGAACATTTGAAAACAATAGATATTCTGTATAGTAAAATAATTAAATCATTACAAGAAGCAGCTGAATGTACATTTATATGTAAAGATAGTAAAAAGCGATATATAATTGGTTGGAATTACCATGTGAAACCGCATCATGTAATGGCTAGGCAAACGTTCTTACAGTGGAACATGTATGGTAGGCCTTGTTCGGGATACTATTACGAACAAATGCGTGCCGCGCGTAAGGACTTTAAAGCAGCTTTAAAGTTTGTGCAAAACAACCAAGAGCAGATTAGGATGACCATACTAGCCGATCATGCGTCGTCAAAAAATTTTTGTAAGTTTTGGTCAGAGGTTAAGAAGCTTAACCCGAGAAGTAGCATTCCAGTGAGCGTTGAAGGGGAGACTGACCGGGTAGCTATCGCAAATGGGTTCCGCAGACATTTTGATATCCGACTGACAACCACCAAGCGGGCGCCTACTCAATCTTCGGGCCAATGTAGGTTAGATGAGTATTTTTTTGAGGTCACATCAAAGGATATTATTGAGGTACTTAGGGGAATGAAACGCGGAAAATCACCGGGGCATGATGGCTTAAGCATAGAACATTTATGGTACGCCGGTGAGCATATTGCCGAAGTTCTAGCTAGTTTTTTCAATCTTTGCGCGCGGCATCAGTATTTACCTGAGGAACTCATCCGCACTCTGGTTGTGCCTATAGTAAAGAATAGAACAGGTGATTTGTCTAGTATGGCCAACTATAGGCCCATTTCGCTGGCTACGATTGTGGCCAAGGTGCTTGAACGTCTATTACATAAAAAGTTAAGTCCTGCTCTTAGGATAGACGATGGACAGTTCGGTTTTCGCCCGGAGGTATCAACTGATATGGCCATCTTTTCTTTGAAACAAGTTGTGTCCCATTACGTTGCGCAGAAAACAAGTGTTTATGCTTGTTTTCTGGATTTAAGCCGCGCTTTTGATACAATCAACCACGATCTGTTATGGGACAAACTTGAGAACAGCAAGGTACAGAGTAGCGTTGTTGGACTGATTAGATATTGGTATTCTAATCAGTCTAACAATGTTAGATGGGACTCAGCTTTGTCGGATAATTATAAGCTTTCATGCGGTGTTCGGCAGGGTGGATTGACCTCTCCTGACCTATTTAATTTATATATGAATGATCTGATCGAGGAGCTGAGTAGGACCCCAGTGGGGCTGAGGCTAGGTGACAGATATGTAAACAACCTAAGTTACGCAGACGATATGGTCTTGCTCAGCCCCTCGATCAAAGGATTGAGAAGACTGCTGGCTATTTGTGAGACGTATGCTAGAGAGCATGATTTGGTATACAATGCGAAAAAGACGGAACTTCTAGTATTTAGGTCAGGCAGAGGTCCACAAAGTGTCCCACCTGTATGGATAGGTGGACAGGTAGTAGCGGTGGTGGAGAGGTTCAAGTACCTTGGTCACATACTGACGTCGGACATGAAGGATGATGCGGACATTGATCGTCAGCGTAGGGCGTTGTCAATTGTTGGCAATATGTTGGCCAGGAAATTCTATAAAGCGACCCCAGAAACCAAAGCACATCTGTTCAGGGCCTACTGTCAGAGCTTCTACACGTGCCAGCTCTGGACTGAGTATACGAAGAGGTCTCTGGATGCCATTCGTGTTCAGTACAACAACATCTATAGACACCTTATGGGTTTGGCTCCTTACTGTAGTGCCTCGGGTATGTTTACCGAGGCGAGACTGAACACGTTTAATGCCATCCAGAGAAACCGAATAGCTGGTTTCATGTCCAGGGTTGATACGTGTGGAAACTCCATTATAAGGGAACTTTCTGACAGACTGTGTGGTAGTTCTATGTTAAAAAAATGGTTATCCTTAGCTGCTTAAGAGAAGTTGTTATGTTATTTTTTATTTTGTTTGTACTTTGAATTTCATTTTATTTTAATTTTAATTTTTGTTTTCTTTTGTAAAAAAACTATGGAACCTGGTTCTGAAATAAAGATTTATTATTATTATTATGTACGTCTCTTTTATATCTCGGGACTACAGAGTCCCGGACATTTGGAAGGCGTGCGTGGGGCCGAAGCCAACACGTAGAGGCCCTTTTTAGACGGCTTTAATCTTTCAATAATGTATGGTGTCACAATCCGGTGATTATCCCTGTTCACACTATAAAATGCACCCAAGGACAATCACCGGACTGTGTGGAACTATGGCAAAACTAATGGGAAAAACTACTTGGGCTATTGGGGTGGGGTGCTAATGGACTGGGAAGCTAGGAAATTACGGGAACTATGACGCCTGCCGAAAACAATGTCAATAACATGTAAAAATGGCAGGCGGAGACTTGCCAACTCACAAACTGGGCCACCCTAATCAAGTCGCACGAATAGCAACTAGGGGGCAACAGGGACGTGAGCGGCTGAAGGACGGAGAGGCCTCGCTGGACGTTAAACTCAGATCACTTGCTCCCTGAGGGTCCGGCATCACTGGCCCACTAGCCACTTACGCTCAGCATCCGTCCTCCGAACAGAGTGGGAGCTCTGCTCTTGCGACTCCACTCTGGACGGCCAATGAAGGCAAGCCAGAGGCGGGGGACCGCTTCCTCGTCAGTTTTCACTCCGACCAGCCACCTAAGGCAAGCCGGAGATGAGGAAGGGTGACTTCCCCCTGGAGCACTCAGGTACCGCGGGGTCGCTACTCCCCGTCACCTCGCCTCAAGGGGCCCTGCGGGCTTATTATTATTATTATTATTATTATTATTATTATTATAAAACTGAAGAGTTTGTTTGTTTGAACGCGCTAATCTCAGGAACTACTGGTCCGATTTGAAAAATTATTTCAGTGCTAGATAGCCCATTTATCGAGGAAGGCTATTGGCTATATATCATCACGCTACGACTAATAAGAGCAGAGTACCAGTAAAAAATGTTACAAAAACGGGGAAAATTTTGACCCATTCTCTCTTATGTGACGCAAGCGAAGTTGCGCGGGTCAGCTAGTTACATAGTTCGTATCTAAATGCCTTCATTTACTCGCTGCAACAATCGTCGACGGTCTCTCACAAACCGCATTGGTTTGCAACGCTTACATACAGTCGTACTAATCTATGTTACATCCCAGAATAATGGTAATCCACGCGGCTCCACCTGTGTTTCAAGTTTTACATCCTGTTTCAGTTTAGTTGAATATTTGTAACTGACTTTTAAATACATGTCAAAATTGTTTTTGTCTGATGGTAACGACGCCTAATAATAACGATGATTAATTAATTAGTTTTTGTTACATAAATATTTACATAGACAGAAAAAGTATAGGTGTAGCCAAACTAAGTACCTAACTGAACACAAGGTGTTTTCAGAGTAGAAAACCCTCTGCTGACTGTCCAATCAATAGAGCGACCAACGCGCCTATATAATATCAGTTTGCTGTCGCAAAAATTTCCAGGTAATTTGGTGGTACTTATAACCTATATTTCAACTTCAACTCTTTAACCATTGCCATTCTTACCATTTGAACAAAATTGATTAAGAAGTTAGCCGTAAAAGCGTAAAACATTTTGACTTTCACTTTCATCATACTGACTAAACCATGCGGGTACAATCGCGTACGCAGTTTTAGCTTCCATTTTAAAAACTACGAACGTTTTTTGTGCTTAATTACGTCTCAATCGGTTCAAATGTTCAGTCATGAACGCGTAACAAACAGTCAGACCCTTTCACTTTGTAATAGACGTATAGTAATACGTAACGGATGAAAACGCTGCCTTGCAGTTACATGCCCGTTTAAATGCAAGCGTGAGTGTGTTTGTTTGAGTAGACAGTAATGTATGTGTGTGTGTGTGTATGTGTTTCGGTTTGTAACTTTTACGACCAACTACTGTTAAGAGGCACAATTTCATGTTTCCTAGGTATGACAACAGAAGACACATAAAATCATGTTAGTGACGCCCGAAGGTATAGGCCGAGGTGTATGGAATACACTCACATTTCGCCATTAACAATAAGACCCTTTTTACGTGCCCTTTGAAGCACGGAGATGTCCAAATACTACGAGGTCACCCTTCTATGGAATGACCGCGCCAACGTTTGCTTAACCTGCAGATCGTTTACCCACCGGTGAGCACAACTGGCAATGGACCTTTTCCTTGCGAACTTTAAACCTATTAACGACAACCACTCTAAACCAATTTTCCGTTACATAGCCTGTAAGCGTGAAGTGTGTCTAAAGAATCACCCACTGAAATACTTCAATAGTTCGCCCGGATCACTGGCCCGGAAGTCTTTGAAGACATTTCACAGCTCAGCTGACCCTCTCTCTTGGTTAAAGATTGAATATAGAATAGTTTCTTGAAACTGCACGTTTGGCGCAGTGGTTTAAGCGGTCACCTCGCCGCAACAACCGTAGTGCCGCGTGTGGTGGGTTCGAATCCTACCCGGGACAAATCATTGTGTGATGAGCACGAGTATTTATTCTGAGCCTGGTTGTCAATTTATCTATATAAGTATGTATTTAGAAATATATAAGTATGTTTATCAGTTATTTGGTTACCATAGTACAAGCTCTGCTTAGTTTGGAACCAAATGACCGTGTGTGAGTTGTCCAACAATATTTATTTATTTATTTATTTTAAAAAATAAGTTATATGCAATGGGAGGTTTTATAAGCCCGGGTTTTGTACCAAATGGAGAATAGTTTTTAGATGGCCTCTGTTGCGCAGTGATTAAGGTAGTCGCCACGCCACTACCAGTCCGTCGCAAAGTTGCGGGTTCGATTCCCACACGGAACAAATGTTTGTGTGATTAACAAATAGTTGTTTTGGGTCTGGTTGTACTTTGTGTCCGTTGTTTGTATGTTTATAGAAGTCCCCGCGACACAAGCACAGTTCTTAGCGCGGGAGTTGTCTTTTTAAATAAATAATGGCGAAACGTGGCTGTATTTCAAACACCTCAACACCTTTGGGTATAACATTCGTGATATTATTTTAATATAGTTCACGTGAACATAGTCGCGGGCAAGACCTAGTAAAGAGGAACTATAGGCATATTAAGGATATTAAGCAGTTACGTAAAAACCAGTACCTAAAACGTTACCTTACAAAACGTTCTTCATGCTCGATGGTTTGGAAATCTTTAAAGTAAATTTCACAGTCACCTGATTCCCGACACAGAGTTACAACAGGTGCACTCGTTCACTCGAACCTTTTCGCTTTGGATATTTGAGAGACGGTCCGATTTTATCTTCCAAATGAGACTGTCGTAGATTTTTCGAAGAATTATTTGTGTTGATAAAAATGACTTGTGGCCTTTTTTTGTATCTCAGTTTAACTTGTACATGTAGTGTGATTCTCTACGTCTACCGACTAACACCGGTTAGCTATTGAGAAATTTCGTATGAAAATCTGAGTAGTAGGCGCCGTAGGAACTATTTTTGCAGCATATTTTAAATGTTAAACTGTTGATACTCGAAAGTTGATGCATCGCGCTATTGATCATCTGGTTTCAAACTAACCAGAGCCTGTACTAAGGTAACCAGACGACTGATAAATTAGAGAGTACAGGCGCAGGATCGACCACTTTACGTGCTCGTCAAGGCACGGAGATCACTTCGGGCAATTATAAGCATTTCTTGACAGAAAAACTCATCAATACATTTTTGATCCAACACAGGAATCGGACACAAGACCTTTATACGGCACTCGCGTACACTACCAACTAGGCCACAAAGACAGTAATCTTGTTTGTAAATAATTTTCAACAAAAATGTTCATAAATTGACTTGTAGTAAGTACTCCAAATATATCTTTGAATAATACAAGTAATATTGATTTCCCTTTACAATAGTAACACATTGTATGTGCGACGAAGGGTCAATGGCTTTATCAAGAAACCCACAAGACTAATATTTGGATAATCCTATCTCGTACCCTATTTAATTTCTTACTAACCGACTCGCATGTGTACATGGTGTTTCAATATCGAATGGACTGTTATTTAATCTGTGTATGGCTTTTAGGACGTCCTGTATGTATGGATGTATACAAGATGTACGGATCTGGAGGAGGCAAGAGAAGTTTGTAAGGATCGTATCAAGTGGCGTTCTTTAGTTTCTGTCTACCTCTTTGAGAAATGAGCGTAACGTTATGAATGTTTTTTTTATATTAAACTAGCTGACCCGCGCAACTTCGCTTGCGTCACATAAGAAAGAATGAAAAAAAAACCCCGTTTTTGTAACATTTTTCGTTGCTACTCCGCTCCTAATGGCCGTAGCGTGATGTTATATAGCCTAAAGCCTTCCTCGATAAATGGACTATCTAACAATGAAAGAATTTTTCAAATCGGACCATTAGTTCCTGAGATTAGCGCGTTCAAATAAACAAACAATCAAACAAACTCTTCAGCTTTATAATATTAGTATAGATAAGCATTTTTTAAAGCACTTTTTTAACTTCAAAATGGTTTAACAATTGACCACTGTGTTCTTATTGTTTGTGGACCAATAGTAATAATTAGATCGATGTAGGCATACAAGAAAGGTACGATTGAAATTGTGTCAGTTTGTTATTATTTTTTATTACTGTCATGTTTTATTATAACTTTTCAGCTTGCATTCGATAACAAAAGCCAAATTTATATTCTATTTTTTAAAAGACAACTCTCGCGCTCACAATTGCTCTTCTATTGCGGAGACTTTTACAAGCATACACGCAATAAAGAAGAAAGCATTTTATACAGTATTTAATTTTCCACACATACTACCACCAAATTACACAACCAAAATAAGTCCTCAAACGTCCCCCTGTACACGACCAGCGTACGACCGGTACATGTCTAGTAACCACGAACATCATTGTACCACACAATGCCTCCAGTCCATTGATCCCTCGCCATTCACTGTAATAGCTCACTTCTACCATATTCATATGGAGCCATATTTGTAGGTGTACTATGAAGTCTACGAGTATATTTTGATGAATCTCAAGATTTTAATAGTCGTACTTTTTTACACACTTACATCCATACAACAACAAATTTAGCTGCCTGTTTGGCGCAGTAGTTAACGTGGTCACCTCACCGCAATAAGCGAAGCGCCGCGTGTGGTGAGTTCGAATCCCACCAGGTACAAATATTTGTGATGAGCTATAGTATTAGTTAGTAATAGTTTATGTAGTAATATTTATATTAGTTAATAGTTCTGAATTTGGTTGTTCATTTATCTCTATAAGTATGTATTTAGATGTATATAAGCTTTGCAAGTTATCTGGTTATCATAAAAAAATCTCTGCTTAGGAATTGGAATCAAATTTAATGACCATGTGTCCAAAATTATATTTTACTTAAATCACGCTTTTTTCCCATAGGAATAGACAGAGATTACACCACGCTACTCTCCTATCTCCTATCCCTACAAAATACACTTGCTTCATACACATCTAAAAAAAAAATTACATACAAGAATTAAAATAATTTTGTTAAACTATTTATTCGTAGTTTCTAATTTATATAACAATAAATAAATATATTTTTAAATCTAAAGCTAAACCACATACTAACCCTAATCAAGCGAAATTTCGCTACACCACTTCAAAATTTTAATGAAACCACTAAACAGTTCTAGTGTAGAGTTACACTAAACCGCTTGTAGTGACCACATAGACGGTAACGAGTGACCACATAGACGGTAACGTCGGTTACCGCGACCACGGCATGGTCGAGTGGAGACCTAATCGACCGGCTATTGTGGTTTACTATCATCGATTTAATTTAGGTTTGTAAGAGAAGAGGGTGAGAAGAATTTTGGCTAATATTTTGGTAGTATTGTAAATTACACAGATCACATCGGTGACAAAGTGGGTGTATTTCATGCATGTAGCCTTTCGGTATAGATAACGTAATATAAGGTACTTTGCCGATTTTTACAAACATACAAATAACGGACACAAAAATGACCAGATCCGATTCAACCATTTGATTCGTGTAAGAATCGAACCCACAACCACCCGACGCTCTTATAGTGGCGTGGCGACTACCTTAATCACTACACCACAGAGAATGTATGTATGCATAGTTTTTTTGTCTATTTCGTTTACTAACCTACCGCCTACCGTTTGTCCACCGCCGACGATATTTAAGCAATGTAAATTTAAAATAATGTGTTTATTATATAGAAGCTATAATCTAGACATAATAATAAAATGTTAATAACTTACCTTACCCTACCTTGTAAAAATTACAATGCCTGAAAAAGGTTACTAAGTTTGCCACTACCCTTAGTAAGCAATAAATGTATTGAATTTGAATTTGAATTTGACGTCACCGAGAACGAGATGACGGCGCCGAAGTAGCGGTACATACATTTTGTTACAAGAAACATAGTCTTGACGTAAATAAGACTAATCAAGGAATAAACGTAAGAAGAATACTCCTCAAGCTATTAAGTAAAGGATGAAGAGATTCGAAACTGGCTGTTACAAGCTTCATTATAGAGCTAGTAATACGAGAGATAGTCGTACAAAGTGCTTACACGAAAATATAGTCGCTAGATGTGCCAGAAAAAAATAGTTTGTTTATAACTCTGCCTGTTTAATTCGTTTGTGTAGACAGAAATGTTTGATTTACACTTTATTGATAAACTAGCTGACCCGCGCGGCTTCGCTCGCGTCACATAAAAGAGAATGAAATAATTTTTCCCTAATGGCCGTAGCGGGATGTTATATAGCATAAAGGCTTCCTCGATAAATGGTATATAAAACAAAAAACAATTCGAACCAGTAGTTCCTGGGACTAGCGCGTTCAAGCAAACAAACAAACTCTTCAGCTTTATAATATTAACTGTATAAAAACAACAACAAACTATACTTTTGCTCTACCCGGGAAATGAACCCGAGAAGTCATGACCATTTTACTTTTGGACGGTTTGAACAACTTTGAAATTAAGTTAACTAGGTTAGAGTTTTTCAAGACTTGGAAATCGAATCTAATATACTACTGTCAACTTCTAACATCAAAATAGCATTCATAAATTAATCACTCATTCTCAATCAGTCGCCATGTTTTACGTGAATAATCTACTTAGATCTCAATCCCTTTTAAGGTATTCATAACAAATCTTATCCGGATATCTATTAGAAGTTGTATAATAATTGTTTGCCCGGCCAATAACCCTGTATTCATTGAGAAATGCGCACCAAATTTTAAGGTAAATAAAATAAGAGGACTTTCTCACTATCCTATTTGGACTCCGGTAGAAGAATTGATTTTATTGGAATCTATTCACATAGTAAAGCGTGTCGAGGCAAAGTTTAAAGAAAACTGGCAAGCAATGCCGCATGTTCACAATTTACATCCACTTTTGACCAAAAAAACTGTATATCATAAACGAGTCAAACTTAGATTATCTATTGAGGTTTGCGAGATAAACATGTGCTCTAAATTTCATAACAAAATCTTAAAAGAAAATTTGGATTATAAACCATGATATTTGAATGTGACAGCAAATTTTATTGAGACTAACCAACTGTGAAGAAGAAGATAATAATCACTCTCTTATTCAATTTTTTCATACGCCATTTGCATGAGGGCCAGTTGTCATCATCATCGACCTCATCCCACATTAAATATGGTCTTTAACCATTATTTTCAATCTGCTGTCTTTTATGTAATGCTTTTATAATGCTTATTTTCGGTCTTCCTCTGGTCACAAGTCTCTAATATTGATCAAAAAATAAAATATAAGAAAAATAAAATATAGGCATTAGTGCTGAGACACATTGGCGCGCTGCTACGGTCAATTTACGTTTTGTTCACGCTTTTTGGGATAGTGAAAATGCTCCCTTATTTCATTGAAGCTAATTTAAAATTGAAAGGTGGCTCCACCCTTCCGCTCCGAACAAAATTATAAATGAAACGATTCACATAATTTTCTGTTGCGAATTCAAGATTATTTTGTAACGGGAGATTGAATTTGTCAACCGTTAGCGTTCAATTGACTTCTTTGATTTATTTGTTGCTACTTGAAGTTTAAAAGGCTTATTGAAATGAATTTTGCTTTGAACTTGAAAATATTTTTGGAACAAATTATTAGGAAATTTTGATAAATTAGTTCTTTATATAGATTGAGGTCATTCGGGTAAGTTTAAATTTAGTTAGATTTTACCGCAGTCAAAGCCCACCCAAACCTTTTTATGTATAAATCACCTCTCAGAAGGCTAGAAATATTGTTTTAACCCAGCATGCTTTGCGGCCGCGTCAAATAACATCTCTTCTAGGATGATTTGAAATACTCACAAGCATGCAATATTTATTTTCGTCTTTAACTTTTAAGTAACCACAATTCAGCCTATTTTACTTTGTGATAGTTTGGGCCCGCGGTTCTTGTCCATATTTCATTAAGATAATCAACATACATAGTATCGCCACTGGCTTCAGTAGAGGTAGAGAGACAAAGGTCAGATAACCTTTTTAAAATTATTTTTTGGGGAAATCTCTTCAGTACCTAGTTATGCTTTTAACCTTCACTATAGACAGAAACAAACTGTCAACAATATCTTCTTTCTATATACATCATACGGTAGTTGTTACTAAAGTATTATAAACTTAATGTGTACTTCTAGACTACGTTCTATATCTCTGTGTACAGGTAAGGAGTTAATGGCTCGAACAGAGACGTTAGGTTTAACTGTATGTGAGGACTCACGTGTATCACACACTTGTTTTACCCATAAATAGAAATAAAATATACATTTATATCGCTATCTTCTGGAAAAATATAGCATTTGGTGGATAGTTAAAATACAAAATTGGTTTACCCAGTAAAAAGTTATGAGGTAACAAACAGAAAAAAAACAGTCGAATAGAGAAGATCCTCCTTTTTTGAAGTCGGTTAAAAAGGATACACACTGTATTTTTCAGTAACACACGAACAAATTCCAAAAAAAATAATCTGGATGTCTCTTTAAAGATTAGAAATCGTTATCTTCATTTTAATGCGACTGTAATATTTTTTTCTGAAACAATAATATTTGATGGTTGTATATAGATAGCATGCAAATAACTGCACAGTCAATAACTAAAAACTTAAAGAACACAACAAAAGAAAAGTAATAAATATTTTTGTATCGGATATTGTCTGGAGCAAGAGCATCTAATTTGAATATTTCTTTATTGACTATTGGCTTGCAATAGCGAGGATAAGTTTGTGTGGAAACAGTTAAAATAATTCAATTTAACTCATTAATGTCCCACTGTTGGACAAAGGTCTTCCTCCCAGTAATTAGGGCAGTGGTTTATCTCGCCAAGCCATTGCGTCGGGAAGTCGTGGATTCGATTCCCATACGGAACAAATATTTGTGCGATCGACTAATAATTGTTTCGGGTCTGGTTGTACTTTGTGTCCGTTGTTTGTATGTTTGTAAAAGTCACCGCAAAAAAGAGCAATTCTTATTGAGGCTACTTTCATAGCCCAAAAGGACGAATAGAGATGACCACCTTAACTACTGCGCCACGGCGGCCGTGAAGTACCATGAAAGTGGTAGAATAGAGACCCAATGTGCGTCATAACATGATTAAAACAGTAATATTTAACACAAAAGATCTTATTCCATTCTATAAAGCACACACTACATAGCAGTCCACCGAAGCAGTGACTAGTTGAACGAATAATCACATATTGGTTTTATATTATAAAGCTTTTTCTCTGATTTCATTCTGGAAAATACATTTTAATATGAAAATGCACATTAAAAGTATTCTTCGTGATAAATTGATTGCGTGAAAATTAACTCTTTTCTGTGCTTGGTTTGAATCAATTAAAATGTACATAAATAAAAATGAATCACTAAAATGTAGGTGAATGCGTAACTTTTAAACAACTGAACTAAATTCGATAAATCTTTTTTTTTCTATGCACTATTATTCGAACCTAAAACCTTACCTCACTTTCAACCCCCAAAACAGTACCATCCCCGTTCATCCCCTTATAAAGTGGCAGACATAAAACTCCCCCATAACGACTGTTCTGTCAAGAGCAAGGAGGCAATTTATATATTTTTTTCCACCCTCCTGTTGTCCTGAGAAAAATTACGATCTACTTTATTAAGAATGAGTAATTTTTGACGAAGATGTGTTGGGACCGTGCGAATTAATATGTGGCGTGTGTTATACTTATGTGACAGTTGAAAATATAGGATTGTATAATCTATTTGTGTATTTTAAACTTCTTATACAAAAGTGAATAAAGGTGGACTTAATGCCAGAAGCATTTTTTACCAGTCTACCTTGGGGTGATGCTGAGAATTAACGAAGTAGGTGTTTAAAAAATAAAGAAAGGAAATTACGTTAAGAACAAGGTTTACATGTAAATAAAAAATTAAGGCGGTTTTAAATTGCGTATTAATTATAATCGGGTTTGTTTTCAAATTAATTGTTTTTGAAATAATTGTAAATAATAAAAGCTTGCTTGCTTGCTGTCAGCTTGTGACCACAGCCAGTAAATTCTGGCTTCTGAACAAAACGTCAAGCTAAAAATATAAAACATTTTTTAGTTTATCTGAGTGAGTCTGTAAAGCTATAAGTAAGATTTAAAACGTAATTGAGTACGAACTAATTAGTATCACGAGGAGCGAAATATAGCTGAAAATCAGTCTTACCGAAGGGTATCGTGTTATAACCCAGGTAACTGGGTTGTGGAGATCCATATACATAGTTACTACAAAAATATACTGCATTTCTTAAAAATGTTGCGTATAACCCGTAATAATTATTTTTAAATAAACATCTGACACATTTCGAACCATAAATCATTAAGTTGAGATGTAGCGGTTGTCCAAATAATTAGATTACAAGCTTACCCTTGAAACTTAATTAAATATTAAGGATAATTGTATTATATTTGAATGTCAAGGAAACATCGGTGTTGTATGCGAAAAGTTCCACTAAAAAGTGAAAACATGCATTCATGAGTATAGGTAATATATCTACAAAATATGTAGAAAGAAAAATAAGGAGGTAGTAGGTAGGTTCCCATTAATTTAAAACGTCGCGAGTCTAGATACTTAAGAAGTAACGTACCTAAAAGAAAATTGAAGAATTCAGTTCCGAAAATATAATTCAAGAATTTGTGTTAAAT
Source organism: Anticarsia gemmatalis (assembly GCF_050436995.1). NCBI lineage: Eukaryota > Metazoa > Arthropoda > Insecta > Lepidoptera > Erebidae > Anticarsia > Anticarsia gemmatalis. The sequence continues at coordinate 1,457,767 of NC_134767.1, read as the reverse complement.
TAGGTAATAATTAAACTAGGTAGGCATAGTTTCAGATGTTCGATTATTTGTAGGTAACGTCTTTACGTTGGAAATATACCAATATGAGATAATACATAAGCATAGAAGAAATATTATTCCAGATAATATTCTGTTTATTTACCATCATTATAATTTCAAATAATAAACGCCTGCTGAAATTGTAATAGCAAATTGTACGATCGCGAGAGTCATTATGGTCTAATCAAAAGGGTACAGCTTGTGTTTATTAATTTTAATGTAATTGTTATGCATCCAAATATTTACGTTAATGTTTATAACTGTATAATAAGACCTATATTTGATATTAGTTTCAGAGGTCAAAGTTAATAATCTTATGCAACATTTTAGGTTATGACACCTTAAACTACGATTTGAAGTGGCATACCTGTATAATAATTATAATTATAATATATTAATATACTAAGGATTTCAAATAGTTTAATCAATGTAATTCACAGAGCTAATTAGGCACCTGACACAAAATAATAGCAATATCCTTCTAGTGCATATTGCTATTTACATTTTATCAGGCGTTTTCTTCTACAAGTTAATGTTTTTGTGGTTTTCTTGTTCATTTTCGACTCTTTTACATTATTTATGAGTTACGAATGGCAAAAAAGTAATTTTCACGTTTAATAAAACATAAAACGTCGTAATACAAACTTGTAACATTTTTCAAAAAGCCCTCAGATTGTTAAGTAAACGACTCTGCCCGTCCCCATTTAGACGATTCTTGAAGAATAATGGTGTTACATTAAAACTTGAACAAGAATATATTGGCGCGCCCTTTTTTCTTTTTAAAAGCTTGTTAAGAAGCGACATCTGTTGTTTGAAATGATAAACTGTAAACAAAGTAGGTTTGTTTACAGTTGCTCTGATAATTTAATAAGGGGCTGTTTTATATTTGTTGTGGTTATTATTTTAACGAGAATATGATGGATTGGTGAGCTTTCAAGATAAATCTAGGGAACATTGTTTGTGTTGAAACTGTGGTTGCAGCGTAATGTATTTTGTAAGTTTTCTTTTATTTATGCCAGAATACTATGTATGATTGTGTTAGATAATGCTACTCATGATGTCTGGCGTTTGATTACCAAGTCAAGAAAACTACTATTTGGATCATTCAATTCATGTTGGTATTTCATATCCTCAGTAGTAGCATGGACTTTTCTTAATTTACTACTAGTCTGATAAATAATGTCACCTAGGACTTATAACGAACAAAATGTAGGTATAATGCATACGACTCCTCTTATATCTTAAATTCGAAATACTAGGCGTAAAACAAAAAAAAAACAAAGTCATTTTGAAAAATATGTATTAAAATGCATTTAATTGGGTTAGAAATCTATTCTTTCAAATACCCCATAACCCAGTCCCTATATTTCGCAACGTCTGTAAACAATGCATACTGGTTGGGGTCACAGATGGGCGCGTCATTCCTTCTTAAGGTCATTGACACGATACCATGGACGTGCCAGGTGCCTGATTTGTGAGTACTGTCTCCAGCTACATCAGGCACGAAGATTAGGAAGCCACCGCCGCTGTCACCATTGCAGACTGATGTTCCTGAAATGTGATAGAAAGGATAAAGTACTGCTGTAATACTTATACAAAATAACATTTAGTTAACAAATCTACACATTTAAATGCCTCTTTTACTATCATTCAGTTTCAGGCAAGAGATAAAATTCTAGTGTATTTTATTTTTCAGAAAGTTAAGGTCTGCGTGTCTTTAGCTCCAATGCTTTACGTAAACGCAAGCATTAAGGTAGACATATCAAATATGTTTGCTTGACAAGATATTTATACACTGTTCGCATAGTATTTTTGTAAGTCATGGTAGAATAATATACAGTATATAAGATAAGAAGTATAGAAACTCTCTTTAAATGCTTAACATTTTTGCCTCAAGAAACAATTTCTTCACTCACCATTAGTATATCCAGCACAAAATTTATATGAATTCAACGTCTTCTGGAAGAACACTGGGTTGCTCTTAAGACACGTTGCTTCTGAGATCTTGGGTAGAGTGACTTGTTGCAGTGTGGTTGACAGCTCGTCCTTATTGTCTAAACCCCAGCCCGCTACCTGAACACGAAGAAAAACATTGAAAAGTTAAAGTGTGTCTCCTTGTAGAAAGAGAGAGTCTCTAAGTCTGCTAATTATTTCTATACTTACATGTATACGAAGCAATGGTAGCGGCGTGGCGACCTAAACCACTACTTACGCCATCACCAAGGTGTGCGTGGAGCCGAAGCCAACTCGTAGAAGCCCTACGACTGTATTAAGTCAGGTTTTTTGGATCTTTTTTTTTTCGGCCGGAGAAATCCCTTCGAATGCCTAACTTTCTTAGGGGAGAAATGTTGGGGTATGTGGTGTATTTTCCACTATAAACCACCCTAGTAGCCAACCATTTGGCGCGTAAATAGAAAGGCTCTGGGACCTAAAAAACTCTCCAATGCCCTCCACCTGCACCTCATTGAGGCTCCATACTAGAATCCCATGGGCCTCTCTTCTAATTCTACAAGCTAATTGATAGTTGGTGACAATTTTGGCTACTAAAATTGCCACTAATTCGGGTTTTTTCGACCTATGGCAAAACTCATTGGTTCTTCAGACTAATATACATAGATTAATAACTTACAGTCCCAAAAACCTCTCCTCCAGGAAGTTTTTTGTAAGAGTTGGTGTCCCACAGACAGGCAGGTTGAACATAATCATCAAAGACTACTTCAGATTTCAGCTTCAGTAGTGCGATATCATTGTTTAAGTTCTTCGCGTTGTATCTTGGGTGGATTATTACTTGGAACACCTGAAAATATTCAGAAAATTTGAAAAAATCATTGCCTTCTGGGTACTATAAAGTTATTTTGGGTTTTTCATAACTCTATTGATTGATATGGATAACTGTATTGATTGATGTATTTAGGTTAATGGTTTAGGTCGCCACGCTGCTATCACTGGATCGGGAGGTAGTAGGTTCCATTCCCACACCGAACAATATATTTGTGCCATTTACCAATAGTTGTTTCGGGTCAGGTTGTACTTTGTGTCCGTTATTTGTATGTTTGTACAAGTCCCCGCAACACAACAGCATTTTTTAGTGCGGAAGAAGTCTTTTTAAAATAAATTATTAATTGAAACTTTACCTCTCTTTCTTGTGGTGCAATATCTCCTCCGATAAGATTGTGTTTACCAAGAACTACGTTTAAACTTTCAGGTAGGACTGGGGCGCCTTGAATTGAAGCACAGTGGGCAGCTATAAGAAAGAAGAACAAATTATAAAATAAATGTTCTCTGAAAATTAATTTGTATCAAAGTATTTCGTCGACATTATCACGCTGCTGATACAGCGTGCGGAGGTCGTGGGTTCGATTCCAACATAAAACAAAATAATATGTTAAGTAATTTTTGTGTTCGTCATTCTTTGATTTAGATCTGTATTTAAGTCAGTTAATTAAATTATTTCTTAGTTAAGTTTTGATCTCGTGTTACGAAATCTCTCTCTCTTCGCTATTCGTCTTATATAGTAGTGGGTTGGTCCTTCTTACATCCCCACTCCGTCCTATCATTAAAATATTATTACAAAATGTCTCCGTTTTTTTTATAAATTGATTTACCTGTAAGAATCAAAGTCTTGGAAAGCAAAGTTCCTCCGCAGATATACTTAAAGTATTTCCCTTCAACCTTGAACAGAGCCACGTGGAACGGCCAGTCTCCTGGCGCAGTAGGCTGTCCATTCACTATCAGTTCTGTATGAACTACTTTACGTCTTCCACAAGAATCGCTAGGCAGAGGACTGCTGATCTCTGCTGTATCTTTATAACCTTGGATAAACGCATCAAAGAAACCCTGGAATCAAGATTCAGCTTTTTTAAAATTATCTGCTTTAATATGTTCATTAGAACGGCGAAGAAAAATATCGATAAGGAATCTTTTTTGGAGTAGTAATTTTAACCGTTCTCAATGAAATTACTTAGGTTTCTCAGTACATTTAGCGGTAGTTTATCTATTCAATAGCTTTTTGTATGAGTTAAAACGCTATTGAATAGATAAACTACCGAGAAATGTTCTCCGAAAGCAGGGGTTAGACAGTCAGCTAGTTGGAGTCCCAAACTCTCATTTAAAAAATAAAGCCCTTTTCTGTTTTTTTTTTGCAGGGTTTGAGTAGTACTCCCCCTCATTACAGGAGGAGACCCTTGCTCAGCAGTAGGACAATAATTACATTTTGCTTAAGAATAACGTGAGTTAAATATAAGTAAGAAGGTACTTACAATTTTAGGTTCCTTACAAATTTCTTCATTGTTCAGTTTAATGCTTGTCACATAAGGTATTGTGCCCGATTCTGGGCCTTTGATGGTAACGCCAAGAGTTGGAGCTGGTTTAAAGAACCTTATTCTGAAGTAACCATCGCTGTCGGGCCATATCCGTGCAACTGATGAGTCAGCCTGAAAAGTTTAACAAACAATTTATCATTTTTAGTAATATTCGTTGCGTAAAAGATGTATTAGTAACAAAATACAAGTCAAGCACTATTTAGACGGTTACTATTACAACCGATGAGAGCAGTAGCAGACATAAATAAATGTGTGGTGTTCGAGGGACTTGATGTCTGCGATTTTATTATCATACTCCGTGTAATCACTCCTATCCAATCTGGGTAAGACTTTTTTAACGGGAAAAATCTTCAGGAACTTTTTACCCAGACTCCAATTTCGTTCCAGAAGTTTCTGACTGGCAGTCGCATTAACTACCAATAGCCCTAAGCACAGCATTATGCCGACTCCACACGTTGGCCCCAATATAGGCCCCAATGCTATCGTCCAATGTGTGGATTTAGAAAATGGCATTGGTCCCAACGTTGGGGCGAGCGTTGGTAGTTGGCCGGCTCGTGCCGGTTTTATCAAAGGAATCTGCGTCAACGCTCGCGATTTGACAGAACAGAACTAGTTTGAAAGCCAACGTATGTACGCTTCACCGGATTTGCAGCCCAACGTTGGTAAAAGCGTTGGGGCCAACGTATGGAGCCAGTGTTAATTAAAGTGGTGAGTATTACCAAAGTAACGGTAGCATCCGAATCAAATGTCATTATAACGTTATAGTGGACACCCATTTCTTCTCCCAAGTTCAATTGATACTGATTTTCTTCTCCTGGTGGTCTATTAGGTTCATAAGAAATTAAAATATTTGAGTTGTCTTCACATGGTCTTGCATGGACTAGACTGTTGCCAACTATGCTTGTTGCTCTCTGTCCATTTACTCTAGCTATGGATAATATAAGGAGAAGCCACATAGCCGCCGGTAAAGCGACTTTAAAAGGGTTGGTACTTTTCATTTTGTAAAATCTTAAATTTAAGCTCCGGTTACAATCTTTTCTTCAGTTCATGTGGAAAGGTACGTTACAAAAATTAACTTTTTTCTTGATGATGACCAGATTTGTAAAGGTCATATGTCATATGTCTTCTTATAAAACTAAAATTGTTTCTGCAAAACAAAGAATTACATTAAACATGACTTTATAAGTCAAATCACATCAAAATACTTCAATACCGTGTCTTTCTAAATGGGCTGGTACAAATCAGTGATGAAAATACTAAATATATTTTTTTGTTATGGGATTGTCATAAATGTATTTAAATTACCTTGTAAAACAGGTGATAAAAAGAAAAACGCAATAATAAATAAGTAAATAAAACTTCACATTTTTCCTCTTAACTTCATACATATAACCAACTAGCTGACCCGCGCAACTTCGCTTGCGTCATTTAAGATAATCATAATTTTCCCCGTTTTTGTAACATTTTTCACTGCTACTCTGCTCCTATTGGTCGTAGCGTGATGATATATAGCCTATAGCCTTCCTCAATAAATGGGCTATTTAACACTGAAAGAATTTTTCAAATCGGACCAGTAATTCCCGAGATTAGCGCGTTCAAACAAACAAACTTTTCAGCTTTATAATATTAAGTATAGATAGTATAGATTTGTATGCATACGACACACATGATAAATTGTTATGATCATTAGATACAAGAGCAAAAAATGTCATGTAGAAATAAAAAATAGTAATAAAATTGTTACTTACCTAACAATATTGTTTAAATATTATAATCTTTATTTCCATTACACATCAATTTCTGATGATAATCAAGACTCGTTTTCTATTTGTTTCCGAGGACTTCTTTTATACAAAAATCCACCCAAAAACTCTTGATTCTTTCACTATCAAAAACTTTAATGCAAACTTAAATTTCTCAAAATTGATTTAAAAGATGTACCAGGACGTCATAACTGCGCGCTGGTATTTCAATACTGGTCAAGTGAGCAATCAGGAGCTGCACTCTGACTATGACAGTCCTACTAATAGAAAAGGATGGCACTATACAGATTGTATAGCGCTGTCTCTTTCTTATGGAAAGATTTAAACGATTTTAGCTCATCAGAGTCCGGTCTTAGGTATTACCTAAGTTATTTCTTTTTCGCTTTGTTGGTGTATGTATGTATCTTGGTATGCTGTTATATAAGTGAATGCTAAGTAGTGACTAAATAAGGTATAACTTTGAATATATAAGGTCAAGGAAAACGTCTTTTCGCATTATAGTATGTATGTAAGTTCATACATACTTGTAATAAAATCCTCTCTCTCAAAGAGAATTTATTACAAGTTCATACATACTATAATGCAAAAAGACTTTCCCTGACCTAATACAATCGGGTCTATCCCACTAGTCCCGTTGAGTTGTCCCGTGACGGGACAACTGGCACCATTTTGTCCCAGTTGTCCCGTGGCGGGACAAGTGACACTGTTTTGGTGCCAGTTGTCCCGTTGCAGAAAAATCACGGGACTAATGGGACTGACGGAAGGGTCAAAACAACTGGTTCCATTGAGTTGTTATGTGACAACAGATACTTGGTACTTTGGTAAGATAGCAGACGTTATACAAACTAGTACGTTTTAACAAAGGTAGATATCTCAAATGGAATATGCACTATACTTGTGTAGATAAATTGTAAAACCAAAGGTATTTAAACCTATATCTTAGTAATAATACTCAAAGTGTACACAGGGATAGTTACCGGATTGTGTCCCATTACATCTTTGTTATACTAAAACTGTCTAAAAGGGTCTATGCGAGTTTGCTTACTATACAAGCCTAAATGGTAAAAAAAAACTTCTTGTGAATTTAAAGTTTACATAGATAAGCGTACAAATCATCATCTGCTAGTACCAAAGTACCAAGTACCTGTTGTCACACAACAATTCAATGGAACCAGTTGTTTTGACCCTTCCGTCTGTCCCATTAGTCCCGTGATTTTTCTGCAACGGGACAACTGGCACCAAAACAGTGTCACTTGTCCCGCCACGGGACAAGTGGGACAAAATAGTGCCAGTTGTCCCGTCACGGGACAACTCAACGGGACTAGTGGGATAGACCCATACAATCGTTTTTATCGCGTTGCATTTATGTGTACAAGCCGCGAGAGTTTCAAATTGTTAGAGGATTTAAGCTGTTTACTTATTTTCAAATCCTAAAAGGCCGTATAACAAAAGTTTTGTTAGCAGTGGTTTCTTCAAACAAAACAAGCAAGCCTTAGCGTGTATTTAAAGCCCAAATTCCATGGTACATGTACACATGCATCTCAATGTCGAGTACGTACAGAATAGGTACGGTTCATGTCGATTGATTGGTCACAAGTGCGATATATCTTCGTGCAGTTGTGTCACTATGGGCTTATACTGGTTTGCTGTCACACCGACGGTAGAACTAACTTTGGTTCAACATAGTAGTAGAAAAGTTTATGTTGTTTTTATATTTACAATGGTTAAGACGGAATTTAAGTTTAAATATTTATATATCTTGTGCCATAAATAGGTAAAAACCGGCCAAGTGCAAGTCGCACTCGCGCACGAAGGGTTCCGTACTATCCGCTGAATTTGAAGTCTACCTGTTACCGTTTTTACTGTAGAGCAAAACAATACGAAAAAATACACGTTTTTTTTTTGGGGACCCCCTTATCATTTTTTTTTAGAATTGTTAGTATTTGTTGTTATAGCGGTAACGGAATTAAACTATTTGTGAAATTTCAGCATTCTAGCTATCACGGTTTATGAGATACAACCTGGAGACAGACAGACAGACAGTAGAGGCTTAGTAATAGACTCCCGTTTTACCCTTTGGGTACGGAACCCTAAAAATTAAGGAACGCCAGTGGCATTATCTGCCCAGGATATCTGTAAAATAAACTTTTGTATCTACTTATATTAAACTAGCTGACGCTCCAAATTTTTTTATGTTTTATTTCTCTCCAGAACAACCTCTCCCGTGTCATAAAGACAATTTTTCAAAAATAAAATTTGTCAAATTGGTTGAGCAGTTCATGAACTTTGCACTTTTTAAAAAAATTATAGTTCAACATGGATCAGGTTTCTTTGTATTGGCTCTTGCATTAAATCACAATATCCAGTTTTACATAAAGTATTTGAGTGACATATTTTAATATTAGTAAATTACTTGTAGAATGCATTTAGAAGGTCAAGCATGTATTTATAATATAAACTAAGATTAAGCCAGACATTTTACGCAGCAACTATTTTATTGGCAGGTATTCTGTGATAATAGTCCCTTTACACATATACTCTTTCGCAGGTTCTTAGGAGCGGATTACGCGCGGGAAAGCAGGCAGGTCTTCGCTCGCGGTTTTCTTCGCGGGCTTGACAGATGAGCGCGGCGCGTGGTCTTTCCTTTCCCCTTACACGCGCGTTCTTTCATGCGCGATAGAGTGTGTAAAGGGGGCTAATGCTATCTCGTTAACCGTTTTACAAAATTTCGTGATCCAGATTTTATCCTCTTATTTTATCACTAGCTGACCCGCGCAACTTCGCTTGCGTCACATTAGAGAGAATGGGTTATAATTTTCCCCGTTTTTGTAACATTTTTTACTGGTACTCTGCTCCTATTGGTCGGTGCGTGATGATATATAGCCTAAAGCCTTTCTCGATAAATGAGCTATCTAAAACCTTAAAGAATTTTTCAAATCGGACCAGTAGTTCCTGAGATTAGCGCGTTCAAACAAACAAACATACAAACTCTTCAGCTTTATAATATTAGTATAGATTTATAATAATATATTAATATATTTTATCATTTGTTACGGTACGGTGTAACAGCCACCCCTATCACACCCTCCGTGACAGCCCTGACGTGACGACACATGCACTATGAATTAGCCAAATCCCATGCAAGTGACATCCTTGATCGCTATGTCGATAATCGATATGTAGTGCAGAGCTTAGCAAGATTGGCGTCTTCGTTCAATATTGAACTTTATACAAACAATTTAAGGTATGTTTTGGTTTAACAAGATGTTACTGTGATAATACTGTGACAAATGTAAACAGGGATGCTTCTATCAAATTGATGGTAAATTTTCGACGAGGATTTGGGAACATACTCGGAAAGAGGTTGCATATTTAGGGCATATTCTACCCCATATATAATAATAAATTTAACCCATTAATGTCCCACTGCTGGGCAAGGGTCTCCTTCCGTAATGGGGGAAGGGTTAGGCCTTGAGTCCACCACGCTGGCCAAGTGCGGGTTGGGGACTTTGCATGCCCTCAATAAATGTGTTAAACAAATTTTAGGCATGCAAGGTTTCCTCACGATGTTTTCCCTCACCGTTGGAGCATGTGATAATTATTTCTAATACACACATAACTTCTAAAAGTCATTGGTGTGTTGCCTCGGGTTCGAACCTGCGACCACTTGCGTGGGAGGTGTTAACTTATACCACTCGGCTATCACTGCTTCACCCCATATAATATGCATACAATAAAAAAGTGGTGGCACTTAAGATACTTCTCTTACAGTATATTAGAAAAATATATGCTGTTGGTTAGCTGTACCTTTAAAAAGTTTTTTAAAACTGTAAAGTAAGGTAAGGTATGTAAAGTTTTCCTTCAGTGTAAAAGTAAGTGATAGGGTAAAAAATAATAATTGTGTCACTATTATAAAAATGTGGACCTAAATGGTTTTTTGTTATATACTCTTAATTGTCAAATTAGATTAAGCTGCTATAAATATTTGTTTTTCCTTTATGGCTTTTGCCATTTATTTATGTACATAGCACTTCTCAAATCATTGCATGGGTTTCGAACTCTTGACTACTTGTGTTTACGGCACCGACGCTGAAATTCCGCTGACTCTACATCATTGGCCTGTGTCCATCTATTGTAGATGATTCAGGTACTCTACATAAATAAACAAATATTATTGGACAACTCACACACTGTCATTTGATTCAAAACTAAGCAGAGCTTGTACTTTGGTAACCAAATAGCTGATAAACATACTTATATACTTCTTAATACATACTTATATACATAAATTGACAACCATCACATCACACATCACACTATTACTATGTATAGTTCGGTTAAATGAGTCATTGTTAAACAAATACACTATAACCACTATCTTCCAAACTGCATAACAATCTATCCAACCACCTGACGGTAGTCAAGGCATGAATTGACGGAGTATTAATACACGAACGAACACCTGTTAATACACGAACTTGCTGCAAGCGCTTGTATTAATACATGAACTAGTAGCAAATTTAGCTTCAATAATCGTGCGTGTTGAAACGCTACTTGAGCAATTTTTAGCTGGTTTTGAGCTGATTATATTTAGTTGGTGTTATATTTTTTAATTCTATACGAAATATACACTGAAATAAAGTAGTCTATATTTATATTGTTTATATATTATTTATTTATATACAAGAACCTAGCTTTATTATCAACATTGGGCCCAATTGACGCCCAAGGTTGCTACTGACACTATAAAGCATTTATTGCAGACAAACATACAAGCTAAATCAAGAACCTACTTTTTATGAAGTCGGTTAATTTTGGACAAACTTAATGACGTTGTGTGAAGCTATTGGCGAATGTCGTAGAAATACGTGACAGACGGGAATCGAATCCGAGAGCTATTGATGTGCAGTCACATAATCTATTGACTTAAGTGGCAAAAAGGTCTGTTTATATTTCAGATATGAATCTGAAACCCCATTTTACCACGAATGAGATTAACCCCAAAATTAGACAAAAATCTCTTTTAGACTTGTTTTAATTAGAATTTTTAATTAATTTGTCATAATAAAGAGCAACATGACGTCTGATTACAGACTTCATTCCATTTAGAGGTAAAAGGTCAATCAAAAATAGATTTCTTTTAAATTTAAATGTCAAAAGTCATTTAGAATTTGATACAGATATTATTATGTCTATTTTATTTCTTAACTATTTATATTTACTAAGTAAATGACTATAATATATAATTCTATGGTCCGCGGTATGGCCTGGGGTTGTTTGGGTGCACCTGCGGATCATAAGTTCTTGGGTTTGGTTTCTAGGTCGGACAAAATATTACTGGTATTTTTTTTAATTACAATAGTTCTCAATAACAGCCCGGAGTTCGGTAATGTGTCCAGTAAAGCAAACGGCCAAATGCATATTACACAGGATTAAGAATAAGTGTAAAGTATTTCATTCACGTTGATATTCATCTTCGGGAAAATATGAAGTTAAGAAAACGAACAGTATGTATAAAGAATTTTATTATAAAAAAATACAAACCACATCTTTAAAAACTATGTACAAAGTCTTTATCCTCTAATACAGTTTGAAATTTCTTAATCTAAGATCTTAACCGGTTTCACAACGGCCATTTGCAATATTCTGTCTAAGATTATAGATAGATTGCTATCTGATATGAATACATAATACTTTAATTTCATTTATTGATCTATTCATAACCAATTCCGGTATGAGTTGTCATTCATAAATGGGAAAAAAGTTGTAGGTATTATACACCGATAGATAATGCCCCCAACCCGAACTTGGCCAGCGTGGTGGACTCAAGGCCTAACCCCTCCCCCTCGTTTGGGAGGAGACCCTTGCCCTGCAGAGGGACAGTAATGGGTTAAGAAAAAAAATGATGATGCTTGATTCTAGTGAGTAAACAGTGGATAGATAAGAAATCTGTTTTATCCGATAGATAATATAGTCTGTCAAAACAGCTTCTTTTAAGCTAAAGGGTACTTATCTACGGGTGATAAAACTCAAAGCGCTATATTATATTTACACACGAAGCACTGTAACTAAACTACCGAGCGCTGAAACGTCATCGCGTTATGTTAAGCAAATCTGAGACAAAGTTAAACTATCAGGTATATAGGTGTACCTATCTAGATAAAGGGTAACTAATTTTCGTATCGTTCCGACATCCGTGGGATTGCCGGTAGACACTAAAGGAATATTGACCGAGCAGCGTGGCACGCTCTAGGGGAGGCCTATGTTTAACAGTTGGACAGTTATAGGCTGATGATGATGATGAATTTTCGTAGTGTTAATATTGTTACCTGGATTTAAACCAATCGATCTATCTTTGATCGGCGATCCGATGATCAGCGATCGAGGATCGTGGATAGCTTCAATATTGTATTTGGATTGCGCATCCGTCAATCGCTGTAGAGGATCGTTCGATGTGGATCCGGCTATTGAAAGTGCATTCACTAGTAAAACTATGTTTATTTTTAGTCTTATTGTAATCAATACTACTACACATTGTATATTCAATGTAATATCAATGAATACATAAATGTAATTGAGGTCTCTTAAAATGTTTATATGAGATGTTATCACGATATACATTTTCGTGGAGACGTGGACTATTTATTATCTACTGATACATCTATTAAATTTTAATGTTTACTACAATATTTGTTGAAGTAATATTCAAACAGTCTAAGTTATTGAAACCTAAAAAAGAAACTTACTCGAAAACATAAAATATTTTTTTTAAATCTACCTTCCTACTTAAATATGAGTGGAAACTGTAGACACAGATACATTAGAGATACCAGGTTTTACTTGGTTTCTGTTATTATCTTCCCTCTCTTTCGCTCTTCTTTTGGGTCCAAGAAGGAGTTTCTGCAGCTGGCAGGCAGGTGCTTCTACGAATAGGTAGAGAGGGAGAGCGAATAGGTAGGTGGTTGTTACGATGCCGGCGTAGAGCATTATCTGGAAATTGACAATCATTTAATGCTTAATCAGGTTCAAGAGAAATCGAGTTAAAATTATGATTTTGTGATTTGAGAATTACGGAAGTCTGTAATATTATAAAGTATAAATCATTCTTGGGATGAAGAATGCTGGCAAAGTGCGGTTCGAGAACTTGATACATTGAAATCAAAAGTTTTTAGGCAGGCTAAGTTTCATTACGAGGTTTTCCTTTAGCGTTAACAGAGTGTCAATTACTTTTTACCTCTTTACCTATGAAAAATCACTGTATATTTTGAATTTATTTTTGTAGTTGAATCCGGTTTCCAAGCCCAGATACTTGGGATTTAATAGTTTAAGTTATCTTTACTCACAGCAGTATAATCCGTAGCAAAGAAAGATCTCCTCATTTGACCTCCGTAAGTCCTCAGAATAGTCGCATGCAGCAACATAGCACAGTAAGACATTCTGCCCAGTGGCTGCAGTGGTCCCCATTCTACTGAACTTACGTAGATTCCTGAAAAAATAAAAAGATATGTATGGGTATACTGTATTGACTTGGTATTGAAGAAGTTTGTGTTCAGCTGGTAAACCATTTTGCAGTATGGAAAAGTCTTTTCCGTGCTTCAAATATCATAATAAAAGGCGGTCCAGTTGTTGAAAATAAATGTTTTTTAAAGCTGTCGTTACGCCATGTCTAAGGATTTGTTTGAACACCTATACACTAGAATAACCATAAATATGAAAGCGAGAATTCGGTATCAAGTAGGCAATAATATTTTTTTATGTGTAAACATTTTTTTTTAATTTGTTGACACCGTGTTTTGCCAAAGATTTGTGGAAAGACTTGGACATTGCCAAAGAGCAGAGATAATTTGCGGAAACGATAGGACATAATGCCATGCAGTTATAAGTTAAGAAAGCCAACTTTCAGAACAGCGCAACAGTAACCCTAGGCAGATGTTGATGATGATGTTGAAATTATTAAATTGACATCCATAGAAAACTAATGAGCTATGAATACTCACGGTTACATTTATAGAAGTAGCCAACAATGAACACACAGATGGCAAGTGCGAAGAAGTTCTGATTCAGAGCGTTGAAGACTGCAGACTCGAAGGCTGAAGCTTCACGGTGATGGAGGTCCCAGCCCATGAGGACGGTGCCGAAGGCAATGGGAATTGATGCTATGAAGAGGAGTTTTAGTAGCTGGAAGGAAAAATTTTGATTATAGGAGTTGTATTATATTCCGTTTCAATAATAATAATTTAGTTAAGGAAAAAAGAGAGTATGTTACCTTAGGGGCGATTCAACACGTTCACTATGTTAAAGTCACTTATGAGACAGCTAATTTATCTAGAGTTTTGTCTCTCAACATCTAGAGTCTTTCAACGTTCGTCACAGAAAGTTCGGCAGATGTGTCACAAAATGGTTTGGTTAAGAAATTACTTCTGATTCAATTGTTACTACCTTAATGACTATTTGACTATCTATATCGGCAGATAAACTATTGAGACATGCTGTCGGCTTAAGTGACTATCGATTGACAAACAGCTATTTCAAATATTTCATATTTCAAAATTTTGAAGAATGATCTAGTAATATCAATATCGTTTATCACACTTAATATAGTAAAGTATTATGCTTTTGACACATACAAAGGATATGTAAGTTTTTGTACCTTTAACGATAAACACGTAAAGAAATTTTCGCTCGGGAATAGTAAGTACACTTTAGTACACTTACTAAAACTAAGGTAAACCACTCACTATAGAATCTCTGAGGTCCCATTTTTCCGCTTGAGCCTTGTGATAGAAGTAAGCAGTCAGCACTCCCAAATGATATCCAGCCCAGTTACCTTGCGCCGATACATAAGCATGGTAAAACGTATCGTTGTATCCGAAAATCTCTCTTATTGACCTGAGAATAGAGTTGAAATTTGATTGAAAATTTTGGTGTCGGTTATGACCTTTTTGATTTAAAAAAGACAAGTTATGAGGATATTTCGAAAATCGTTGGAAGTCACGTGCTAAAGTAATGTGTGTCATGATTTTAAGTTATAGTGTTAAACAGGTTGTCAGTTTTAGAATTTAGCCGCAGACGTTTGTAGGTTAAGATAGAATTCTAATATAACTTATGTTTCTTCGATTCGGAAGTAGCTTTTGAGATATGAATAAATTTACACTCATTGGTATATTAAAATGATACAGTTCAACTTTAAGTTTGTGGGGTTGCAGTGCTTGTCCCTCGGCTGCAATTTTAACAAAAAGGGGTCGGGGCCGGGAGGTCAAGCGTGGTGTCCCCAAACACTAGAAGTCAAGCTTCTTTAGATCCCCCTACACATTACAAAAATAAAATTGCGTCCTTTGAAAAATGCAAAGTAAAGTCTATAAAATAAATTGTTCAGTGGACTATATATTATTACCTCTTAAATATCTAATGACTTAATAGAAAAGGATTGTGATGAAACTTTGCATGGAGAGTTTCTCAAACTAGCCTGCACATTGGTCTCAAGGTTACAATCCTCTCTCGTTACGGCAAGAAGCTTTGATCAGGAGAGAAAAATTAATTTATTATAATTTTATAGGCGTGTACTAAAATATAAGAAATTTTGTATTCTCATAGGAAAAATCTATGAAAATAAAATTATCATTTTCAAAATAACTTACTCAGGAGAGATGCTGACTCTAATCGGCAACAGTTCCATCAAGTAACTTTGAAGGAACGGTATTAGAAGACTGATGGCCATGACTGCTGATAGCACTGGGATCCCGCTCTTGGGCCAGCGCCAGATGATGAGGAGCACCACCAGGGTCATGAGGAACAGCTGGGTGTCTGTGCCGAGGTACCTGAAAGATAGGGATGTTGATAAGACGGACCTAAATATTTTATTTAGCTATCTCTTAAAAACACACACTTTACCAAAACACCGGGCTATTAATTATATTATTTAACATAAATAGCTGCCTTCGTGACGCAGTGGTTTAGGTCACCACTTCGCTACCATTGTGTCGGGAGGTCGAGGGTTCGATTCCCACAGGGAACAATTATTTGTGCGATCCACAAACAATTATTTCGGGTCTGGTTGTGCTTTGTGTTCGTAGTTTGCGTGTTTGTAAAAGTCCCCGCGATATAAGAGCAATTCTTAGTGCGGGAGTTGTCTATTAAAAATGTAAAAAAAATGGAATGGATAGTTGCAATGTAAGTTATGTAACAATGTAAGTTCTAGGTAATATTATGAGACACACCTATTTCCATATACCGGACACTTTACCAAAACACCGGGCTATTAGTTAGCATAATCTAACATACTATATAAAGGCTACACTTTTGTCCGAACCGGGAATCAAGCCCGAGACTTTCTGATCAGCAATCGTATACACTACCACTCTGACCACAGACAGAGGCAGGATAAATAAACAAAGTTTCCAATTATCTAAAAGAAACTTACTTATTATACAGTCTTTCAAAACTCCTTCAGGCGGCGAAGAAAAATAACAAGCATAAGAATTTTTCACTCAGACCTTATTTACTTTCAATTGCATAATTACACATACATACATCTGAAAGCAAATAATGTTTGTAAAATCTCTCTTTATGCTACATACTGCTATTTTTCTTCTTATTAAAATAATACGGAAAATCAGACGAATAGAAAAATCAGACTCGTCCAGTTCTTTTTGACTTAAAAAAGCTAGATTTCTAAAGTAACACCCCAGTCTGTAAGTGAAACTGGATTTCCGATTTTTAGTTTAGGAAGTGTTGTAAAAAAGTAACTGTTTGATGAGTAAACCAATTTTTTGTGTCGGTAGGTATCTGTAAATTACGTCAATTTAAACATGAAAGAATCAATCAAATAGATCCAAAAGTTTTATAATATTATTGAACAAATTAAGTATATTATTAAAATACATAATTATTACCAGAGGCTCATAAACACATTACCCTCGTTTACAACACACAGTCGGTTAAAAATAGACTCTAAGGAGTAATCTCAAAATTAAGGTCATCTATATTTAAAACAAACATCACTACATAGTATAAAACAAAGTCGCCCATTTTGTCTGTAGTCCCTTCGTATGCATAAAACTTTAAAACTACGCAACGGATTTTGATGCGGTTTTCACTAATAGAAAGAGTATTTTCTCCGACAGGTTTTTATATATAATTATTAAATACATTGAAATTATATTAGCTGAGTTATAGCGATTTATGTCCAAGAAGTCAGAAAAAAAATCTAATTGAAGATTGCATTTGTGCGTGCGCCGCTTATACCGTTGGATACAAGTAAGAACAATGTATAGCAAAAACATTGGTCTTTATTAGTTCTACAAAAAAGTCCGCGATGACATATATCCAGCTTTTTTATTTAAATCACAAAAACTACTTTTCTGTATTAAAAAAACATTTAATTCGTTGGGTGATGTTTAACTGGTGATATAACCAATAATACATATATCCTTATCAAAATAAGTAAGTTCATCATCACGAGCATTTAATTTAGATTATTTTTGCAGTTTACAGTGTGTTATTTAGATATATAGTTTAGGAGATATCACGATATTAGTATTGCGGCACGGTACGGGCCGGCCGCGGCGGCGGGGGCAGCGTCCCTATAACGGCCAAATATGTGAAACTGTATTATAAATAAGAACTCTGAACCATGTTTGTTGCAATAATTTTGAATTTGAATTTGAATTTGAATTTTGATAATATTACTAGGTACAAACATTGTGTTTTATCACTTTCAAAAAAAAGCAAAACAACAAAAAACCCGCTAAATAAATTGATTAAAAAACATTTCTAAAAAACCCCGTATAAATTTCACCCATTCTCCCTTATAGGACGCAAGCGAAGTTGCGCGGGTCAGCTAGTATCAAATAAAACACGCATAAAAGTCCTCCCATTGTCGACTTCCATCTAGCATGTCAAGGTGAAAACACATTTAGATCAAGATACCCCTCTTTCTATACTCCGACAACTTAGTAAAGAGCCTTGTATGCAAAGTTTGAGACTGCCTGAGACATACAAATTACAGATTTTTAAACATACATGACCCGCAGACTTATTCAGATTCTTTTTTTTTCTTTAGATAGACAACTCACATATTAATTGCTCTGTGTCGCGGAGACTTTTACAAACAATGGACACAAAGTACAACCAGACCTGAAACAATAATTTGTGGATCGCTTTAATAACTTTATTGTCTCGTGTAAGAATCAAACCCACGACCTCCCGACGCTATGGTAGCGGCGTGGCGACCTAAACCACTGCGCCACGGAGATAGTATCTAACTGTGACTGGTCTGATTAAGTTACTTTGTTCTAGAAATACCCAGAATTAATCATTACTAGTAGCCCGACCAGACTTTGTAAGGGTTTTATATAGCACATTTTTATTCTGTTGACCACACTCCAGAGGGAATTTTTATACCGGCGATCCAATAGAAACCTTTTCTTAACAATTACAAACATATAAAAAAGAATACAATTTGGTCTAGTTGTTTCAAAATTTTACGCGTACTCGACGACTCAATTTTAATTTGGATAATCTAGATAAATCTTGCACGCCAAGGCTCTTCACTAAGTTGTTGGATTACATTTCTCAACAGCAATTACTTTGACAACTAAACCGAGGCACGACAATATTTTTTTAAATTACATCATTCAACCTTAAGATTTACGCAATAAGGCTCATTTTAAATTAAACAAAACGTGATGTGTGATTTTAAATATTTGAACGAACGAAAATTCGTTTAAGAAATGAGGGTCACGGCTTTTAATGGAAACTCCTGGTAGCCTTCGGTTTATTTGCTATATTGGCTAGGGCTCGGCCAGTAATCATGTTAGGCTTCGAATAGGGCCTGAACAATATCACCAAATATCATAAGCGGTTCAAGTGAGGTATAGAAACCTAAAAAACGACGTGTGAATTTAACTTGTCAATGAAAATTCTTGGAAAAAGGAATTTTGGAAATCCTATTTCTGAACATATTAAAACGAGAGCTTGAATTTGAATAGGATACTAGTTAGTCTAATACCTCACGACGCATTAATAGTGAAAAAGGGGGGTGTAAAAGCCACGAAAATACATCACATGATTAATGGCCAGTCCCCAAGCAAAATGGTATCGTAACCACTAAAAAAATAGGAGCCTTGAGTAATATAGAATCTTTTATTTTTACTAGATAAGGTTTCTTCACTATTGGAACAAGAAATGCGTATCCATTGATGCGAAACTGGTAAAGTAATTTTTTATCAGTATTTAAAATCTTGGTAAGCAGATTTTCCGCCAATTTTATTTAATTACAGCCTTGCGTTTACGAGTATTAATTATACATTATCTGATACAACTAGATGATTAATAGAATAATTGGATCTATATACATACATACATAATATTGCGTCTGTAAAAAACAAAATGTTAAGGTAGAGGTGTCATTCCCCCATGTTTCGCAATCACCAATGTTAGTCCACGTTACCCTGTTCCATTAAGAAATATTCTAGCACAAATAAAAAAAGACTAATAGTACTTTTTCCCGACTTGGGAATCGAATCGGAAGAAGTAACCGAAGTAAAACATAAAATAAATTTGTTTTGACACGTCTTATGCTCGGTTTCTGAGTACAATTTTAGCGTTGGTTTATTCATTCAATAGCGTTTTTTTATATGAGTTTAAACGCTATTGAATAAATAAACTACCGTTAAATGGACCTTCGAAACCAGGGGTTAGAGTTTCAAGCGACTTGGGACTGAGTAAATTGCAAAATACGCATTATAGATGAATGTCGGGTACTGTCGGAGTTGCAACCAAAAATTAATGGGTCTAGTGCTTTAATATCTTGTTAACAAACATAATTTGACTGGTCAGTGGCGCAGTGGTTTAGGCCGCCACGCCGCTACCATTGCGTTGAGAGGTCGTGGGATCGATTCTCACACGGGACAATTTTTTGTGCGATCCACAAATAATTGTTTCGGGCCTGGTTGCACTTTGTGCCCGTTGTTTGTATGTTTGTAAAAGTCCCCGCGACACAAGTGCAATTCATAGTGCGGGAGATGTTGTTAAAAAAATCGTAAAAAAATAAATATATATAAAATTTATTTATTTCAATTTCAATTTCTAAACTAAAGATAATCCCAGGTTTCACTTGATTGCAGCTCGCAACTGACAATTTCACGGGCAGTGCGAATGTTACGACAACAGTTTACGCGTCTCTGATCATCGTAATAGTTCCTTTTGAAATAAATGTGTTTGTTAGTAAAACGATTAAAATCTACGTTATTTAAAGTAGTTATAGTAATTACTTTATTATAGAAACAATGTAACGGTATCGCTCTATTTAATTGGAAAATCAGATATGCATAAAATAAGTTAAATCCTCTCTTAGTTCTCCCCTCCAGCTTTTTAAATTTCAGCTTCTTGAATTTAGTAGTTTGTTTAGTGTATAACGCACGGACTGTCAGTAATAGAAAAGATAATTGGAAAAAGTGAAAACTTAAAATACTCAATCGGATATTAAGTCACATTTTGTTTGAGCCGCACCGCAGACCTTGAATTATTAAAAATCCAAATCATTTAAAAACCATTTAAGTCAAATACAAATACTTTTGAATGGCAAAAATTCAGTAGGTACGTTTACCGCCAGTTTGGAACAAGCCAATACGAAAATCTGGCCAATCTTGGCTACTCTTTTTGACCAAACTAATATAAGAAGAACTGGCAAGAAACACCCCGGTTTCTGAGGTACATATAGCGGTAGTTTATCTTTTCAATAGCGTATAAACTCATATAAAAAACGCAATTGAATAGATAAACTCCCAACAAATGTACTCAGAAACCGGGCATTAGACAATCTTTTAAACCAAAACACTTTTTAAAAAAATCTACTCACCAAGCTTGCGGCAAACACAGATGCTCAAACGGGAACAGATTCGGCATCAAGATCACAAGCTGCCACCAGTTACTCCGGCACATGTCTCGCTCTCTCTTCACGACTGCATCCCACATAGGTCCTGAACCCATGTGCGGTACCCAGGTCATGGCTAGACCCATGACTACTAGTACTGCTGGCATTAATCTGTGGAAAGAGAAGGTTTTTGTAGCATAAAAATGAGAATATTAATGGCTCTTCTAAAAAGTGGATAGTCAATACGAAAGTTGATGGGTACTTTTGGAGGAGGGAAACAAAAGATGATCAGTGTAATCAAACAGTTTAGCTTTAAATAAATAATTTATCGATAAGTTTTATTACATTACATAATTTGTTAGACTTAAAGAGGAGATCAATAATCCTATCCTATGACCTAAATCTGTACTTAGAACTTTTGTAGACTAAGAATCTCCCTCATTTTGCAGGACTAATTTCTAATCATTCTGCTAAGCACGGGTATTGCTTAGCAGAATGATTAGAAATTAGTCCTAGTAGTAGTTAATTTTCTTACTCTCAGTTTTATTGCAAGAAAAATATGGACCTATTATTTCCTTCCCCGCGTATATCTATCTCCCATCGAATTTAAAAGAATAGCTGGAGTTCTCACCTGAACCATCTATTAACAATAGCCATAGGAACAGTCTTCAAGGTGAAGGGATGTGTTTCAGCATACACCAGCATCTTGTACGCCATGAGGAAACCTCCCATCACGAAGAATATCTGCACTATGATGCGAGAGTTGAAGAGGAGGGCTTTGAAGAAATCATCGTAGGACTGGAACAAAGAAATATTTTTATTAGGTACTCCATGTTATACCTGAAGGTGTATGTGTATTGAAATACATATATACACTTATAGCGTTTATATTGTTTGTGCCATTTATTTCTTGCTAAATTAATAATGATGTACTCTAGGCGACATTTTATTAACTCTCCAAAATGGAATGAAATATTTTTTTTTCAAAATTGGAAATACCTAACTGTGGGTAAGTTTTTCTGTGAGGACGCTATTTATGCAATGACAATGAACGATCATCAGTTACATCATTTTACCCGACTTGGGAATCGAACCTTTAACCACAACTTTAGCAGTTGTCCTCACTACCACTGCATTATGTTCTCGCAAGTTCTGTCGGAAAAGAAAATTGACGCTTGCGCAAATGTTGCAAATTGAAATGATTAACGTTACAATAAATTTTAATTATGATTATTAACCTTTAGACCCTTAATTATAAAAAAACCGATGACAGCTGAAATTAAATCATCAAATTAAATCACAATACATCACATGCAAGGCCAATCAATCAATATACTTTAATTACAATTATTAAGATTATCATTTAAATCTATCATTAAATCATTAAGAAATATTAAAACTAAGTGAAGTTATTACAGTAAATGCATTTGCTGACCGCAATTGACCGCAATCGTAAGGAATGGTTAGTTTCCGGTAACGCAACTATGAGTAATATACGCACGATGGATACTTGAGTACTTTCATTGCGATTCAGATTTATTGGTTTTATTTATTTATGGGCAAAATTGGTGCAAAAATATGATTTGTTATTATTATTGTCGATTTCGAAATTTTGTTTTTTTGTGTGTTTGTTATCGGTCGTATGAAAAATGCCACATTACGAGTAGTTCGTTTTATTTATGGGTATATCAATTTTTCTACATACAAGATAATATTGAGGTAACTTTATTATTTTTTGTCTGCACATAGTGAATCATCAATCGTAAGAAATATATTGGCGATCAAAAACGGTGAGGTGTTGATGTGGTTAGTTATATTACCAATTTCTCAACACACCTTAAGGCGGGTACAGACTGCTGCAACACAACATGCAATGCAACACGAAACGAGCATTGCATCAGTGTAGACGCGGGGCGCGCACAATGTGCGCACGAACCGCGCATGTACCTACTCACATCTGTTTCCGAGATGCGCGCGAACGGATCGCTCAGTCTGCAAAAGAACACTCATTGTCTTGTTCCATGTTCGCGCGCGTCTAGCCGTACACACCACACAACCTGTCCACACTGACGCTCCGCGCATACTGCGCGCCTCTTTGTGTTCGGGGAAAAAACCGACAAATTTCGGGTCGCTACGCGCAAGAGTTGCAACAATCTGTTCGTGCGCGTAGTAAACGCGGTTCGTGCGCGCAAGGCGTCTACACTATGGGAATTCTGTTACTTTACATGATACATTGCAGCAATGTGGACGTCAAATTCTTGCATTGCATGTTGCATTACATGTTACATTGCACCAATGTGTACCCGGCTTTATGCAGTTAATTAACTGCATAGCGTAATTAACCCTGCAAAATATCACCTGACTATCTCTAAGAGGCTAAAATTGCATTAAAGTATCTAATTAAGTAAAATGAATCACGTCAACTTGCAAAATAAATATTACATGCAGAATTTGCAACAGTAATTTTTCTTTAAAATAAGGTTATTTAACGCTGAGGTACTTAGGTCCCTATTGCATCTGTCTGTCTGTTTGGGATAAGCTTTGAAACGACTGCACGTTTAATATTATAATACAACGGGTCTTATACGCGATTGAAAATTTAAAGGTTAGGATACCTTATTTGCTGCCCGACGTTTCGATCGCATTACAACGACCGTGGTCACGAGCTGACTCCACGAGAGTTTAAAAACGTTGACTGCACGTTTGGCACTGCGGTTGACGTGGTCACCTCGCAATTACTGTTGAGCCACGTGTGGTGGGTTCAAATCCAACCCGCGACAAATACTTGTGTGATGGGCACGAGACTTCATGATACCGACCGCGCCACGGAGGCAGACTTACTAACACTAACTATAAAAATACTAAACAAATTAATTAAAAACGAGGTACTTATTTCATAAGGTAATAGTATAACAAGTAATGTAGAACCAATCACTGGAAAAAAGTTTGCTCCAAAACGTTTTTATAAGGAAGTGTTACTTTGTTTGTTAATTTACGCAGAAACTACTGGACCTATTTTAATGAAACTTTCATTGTTGTATAGCTTGAATATTGAACTATCAAGTATAAGTATTTTATCTATATGGGTTCAGAATTGTATATGTTACTGTAAAAGCCCGACCTGCGGTAAATCCTAAGATTTTCCGGTAAAACCTAAGATTTACCAACTCTCAATGGTAAAAGTCCGAACAAGCCAGAGTTTAAAAACTATGTTACGATATATAAAAAAATCCTCCTTCATAATTATGTTAATAACTATTTCACGGTATAATTATATACTGTGACATAGTTATAAAGAAGGAGTTTTGGGCAAAGCGACATGGGTAGGTTAGGTTAGAAGGCCTAGCCTTCGTGGTTATTTTTTTTTTAACCACCCAGAAGGAGGAGCCCCGCAAAGCGGGGCTCCGGCGACATCTCGACATCATCAAGTGAGTATAGGTAAAAGTTCGAATTAAAAGAATTGTTCGGACTTTTACCATTGCGAGTTGGTAAATCTTAGGTCATACCGGAAAATCTTAGGATTTACCATCGTTCGGGCTTTCACAGTAACATACATATTATTGCAGTTCTTACGACCATTAAGTTTTTTTTAGTTGTATTTAGATTTCATAATACCATATGCATTAAACTACACAGTCTATCTTATTTTAATCTACAGTATGGTGAGCAATAAGTTTAATGGATTAAAGTGTTTTTGTAACACATAACTACTCCCATGGCTTTTACGATTTTGTAACTGTTAGAGTGAATTGAAATTGTGAATTAGTGCAATAAGAAATAAAACTTTTTAATTTAAAATTAAATTACGTTATATATTACGACTCGTTTACCATCTGGAAAGAGATTTTTATTTCATAGGAGCAAAGTGACCAGCAGAAGCTAATCGTAGGCATTTGTTATCCAGAATTATGGTGCTGTATAAATATTATTTAATAGATTACAAAGTTAAGGATACAATTTAACACTGGTCTAAAAAAAATACAACTTGAGTGCTTAAACTATGTAACTTTTTTCTTTATAATATTTAGTTATTAAAGATAGAAACATAATAATCCCTTATTTCATTATTTGATCCCAACGAAAACCACTAAACATGTGACGTCATTACGACAGCACTTCTTTAAAAAATAAAATTTTTGACGTTTCATAAAGAAGAGCTGGAATGACTGAAAAATCGTTTTACTATATACACAGACGATCATCAAACCCGCTACTATCCTACACTGTACCCAATAATCACACAACCAAAATAAACAAGAAGCAGTAATGCACGAACCGGTTGGACAATAGTTCATTGACTCGCCTAGGTCAAGATTGCGGTTAGTTGCGCAATGCTGCGTTACATTGTCAACTTGCTCGTATTGTGTTGATTTAATTTAAGATGTTGACTTTTTTAGTACTGATATACATTTATTATGGTATTTTTTATAGGTACATGCTCAATATCACGGCCGATAAGCCGATGGATTAGATGGTGTTTGAAATAATTACGCTCACGTTTCGCCATTAACAATATTAGACCCATGTTAATAGAGGAGAGCCACTTATCGATGGTGCCAATTGTAGAGAATCGCACTACTGTAGTGCGATTCTCTGCATCGGAACCATTGAACTTGACATTTAAAATGTACTGCAGAAATAGTTCTTACGGCGCCAGCTAGAGGCGCTGATCGGATTTTCATACAAATGTCTCGATAGCTTGAAGATAGTTAATGGTGGTTGAGAACCGCGGTAATCTAGCCTGATACTCTACTACTATCGAGTATTGACCATCGGCTAGCTATCCAAAAAAATATATGAAAATCTGATCTCTACCGGACGTTGTACAAACCATTTTTACAGTACATTTCAAATGTCAAACTCTTGATACTCAATTCTTCCAAATGTAGAGAATCGCACTACTGATCTCATTACTAACAAAACAATTACGTCAAAATACAACAACAGGTATAAAACAAGTTAGTACTATACGTAATATGTCTACTAAACACGGTTAGTTCAAGATAACGCTTAGGTAAACTGGCTGGCATTTAAGCTGGCTTGATTGCAACATTCCCTTCTATACAGGTACTTTAGTTAATGCTCTTTGCATACTATTGCTTGTTTATATGTTTAAAGTGGCGTTGGATTTTGAAAGGATTTGATGGATTACTTTAAGATTATGATTCTTGGGTGTCGGGTTGTGGATATAAAATACATTTTTGTTTATTTATTATTTAACTTCAAACGGAAAATTTGTTTATTTCGGAATATTTTGTTTTTATAAC
The DNA here is from genome assembly GCF_050436995.1 of Anticarsia gemmatalis. Classification (NCBI taxonomy): domain Eukaryota; kingdom Metazoa; phylum Arthropoda; class Insecta; order Lepidoptera; family Erebidae; genus Anticarsia; species Anticarsia gemmatalis. Next base: position 1,431,501 of record NC_134767.1, on the reverse strand, counting down.
ATCATGGCTACAATGCCCGGAGGTATGTGGAAGTGGGGTGGTATGTAATAAATAAAAAAATAAATAAAATAAATATTTTGGGACAACTCACACATGGTCATTTGATTCCAAACTAAGCAGAGCTTGTACTATGGTAACCAAATAACTGATAAACATACTTATATACTTCTAAATACATACTTATATAGATAAATTGACAACCAGGCTCAGAACAAATACTCGTGCTCATCACACAAAGATTTGTCCCGGGTAGGATTCGAACCCACCACACGCGGCGAAACGGTTGTTGCGGCGAGGTGACCACTTAAACCACTGCGCCAAACGTGCAATTGTATACCATAAAGTCTGTGCTAAAAAGGATTTTTGCGTTTCTAACTAGCTGTTTGACTTGTTATTATCAATAAAATTATTATAAATATTATATAAAGTAGGCATTATAATGCAATAAGAATTTAAGTTCTGAGACAAGTTCAACTCCCATTTGGTCCAATCTTTTTTCTAGCGTTTCCTAAACATTTTGGCTAGCTTGCGTTAGTCATTAAATGACTAATTACTAAAGTCACTTTGCTTCCTGTTTCATACATTTTGTTAAACGAATCCATTCAAATTGTAATTATGCACTCATTAATCATATTATTGGATATCATTGGCTTTGGTTAAATTTAATTTATTGCTTGTCGGCAAATAGGGGGACCTGTGGTTTAGAAACAAAAGGGTTTATATGTTTGCATGGTTTTAAAATTTGTTTATTGGTATTATATTTTAAATGTAGGTATATTTTTTCTGAAAGTCTTTGTTAATAAAGTTAATGTAATATATTTATAAAATTCATATTATATACTTCTAAATACATGTTTATACATATACAAATTAACAACCAGTGCTCATCACACAAATATTTGTCCCGGTTGGGATTCGAACCCTCAACACCCGGCACTTCGCTCATAACGCGTGACCACTTTAACCACTGCGCCAAACAATGGCAGGCGGATAAGCTAATTTGAAATTTACGTGTGTGCTCTTACCTTTTCAATGAACTCAGGATTGGCTGTGTATCCATAACCGATGAAAATCATTGAATGAAGACCAAGAATCATCACCATGGTGTAGAATCTGAAACAAAAATTATTTTGAAGCATTTGAATAGGCACCATGACAAGACTTTGCTGCTAAAATTATCCAAATTTTTTTTCTTCTTAGACACTAGAAATTTAAAACCTATGGGTTTGAAAGTTATGTCAAAAAAGTTGTCTCCAAAATTCAAATAAGACCAAAATATAAACGATTTTCTTCGCACATTATTGCAACATGTCTCATTTTTTTAAATTTATTAACATAGTCTTACCTTAAAGCTTGGAAACATTTGAAGATACCTCCTTCCGCGCTGCCTCCATGCTTTAAAGCCTTCCAGTTCTTTTGAACGCAGAAGGCTAACATGTATTTATTATCTGAAACCAATAAGAGCAGTTGAGAAAATGCAAAAACTGGTTACTTATATATGAACGGACACTGAGAGCAACGAGACCCGATTTATTTATTATTTGTGAATATGTCGCAATAATATTTATTACGTCCTGGTATCAAACAACACCCACGCGTAGTGATAGTCATAAACCTAAACACTACGCCACGATCGTCACGCCATATTTTACAAAATCGTTACTTATAAAATCTTATTTCCTGAAGCTACCCCTGGTATAAAAATACGAAGCACAGTAAGGAATCCAGCAAGAACTTAATAAAATCCATTAATTCAAGGTCCTCAATCCAGAGTCGAATCCCCAAAAATAAAATCTTACCTCCTCCATTTTCCGCTGGTAAAAAGAAGTAATAAGCAGAACATCCAAGATTCACCAGCAGTAGCAGAAGAAGTAGCGCTCCTATGATATAGTCCAGGATATCTGGTGGAATATAGCCGTCCTGTGTCTTACAGTAGCGGACTGATAGAGTGTCTACCTGGTGAGAGAAAGTATTGTGGTTGAAATACTATCAAGTGATAGACTTCTGCAGAAGTATTTTAATCTTGACTAGCAGACGTTTTCAATTTTTTTTTTAACTAAATTTTATGCATTTAGATCGGTTTTGTAAATTTTGTATTTTTGTAGCTGATTGGATTTCTTTTTAAAGCTTAACATTTTACATTAGCGTCGATAAGGTTTAATCCATATTATAAATGCGATAGTTTGTGAGAATGTATGTTGTTACTCTTTCACGCAAATACTACTGAACCGATTACGATGAAATTTAATATATAAATAGCTGAAAACTCAAAATAACACATAGGCTACTTTTTATCCCAGAGTTCCCGAGGGATCGGGATTAACACGGGAAGAGTTTCCACGCGGGCGAACTCGCGGGCGGTCTCTAGTATTTAAAATAGTCCAGAACTTAGTGGAAAGCCTTGTGAAGTAATCACAATTCAGATTTTAGATTATCACTGACCCGACTGACTTATGCGGCTGGCAAATTCTTAATGACAATCTAGATAATTCGTGCATGTCAAGGCTCTCTACGAAGCTTTTATAATTTTAGCATTATAAAACAAAAGTGTATCGTCTAAATACTGTATGTTGGCGGCACGTATACTTTTATTTCTTTGTAGGATTTTGGCTCAAATTATCTTGTGCGTTTTTATTTTTTATTATTTTATCTTGTGCGTTTGTTTCCCACTAAGATTTGCTCTTGTGTCGCGGAAACTTTTACAAACATACAAACAACGGACACAAAGTACAACCAGACCCGAAACAATTTATTTGTAGATCGCACAAATAATTCTGCCGTGTGGGAATCGAACCCACGACCTCCCGACGCACTGGTAGTGGCGTGGCGACCACCTTAACCATTGCGCCACGACCCTACCTACCTGCAACCCATATCCTTCATGTATAGAAGCATTAAGACAGTCCTTCAGCCTCTCAGCCGTAGTCTCTCCAGCATCAGCGTGGCTGGTGTTCAGGCCGCAATGTTGAGAGCCACACACTCCTCTGTGCAACTTTGAATGCTGGTAGTTCTTGTATGATAGGGAGGAGAAGTTCTAGAAGAAAAGATAAAGGTGTTATGACATTTAATTGTTGATGAGTTTTATAGCTACTTCAATCTTAAGTAGTAAATATGAATGCCATTGATTTTGCAGTAATCTGATCTTGGATGAAATTTTTCAGTGGTCAGTTGCCACGACTACACATACGATTTTTTTTAAGTCTTATTTCTATTTTATTTCATGAATTTTAAGGACTCTTCCATTTGATGAAACTTAGTTCACAGTTTTGTAAAGTGAGTTCTAGGGAAAAGATATAAATACTATCTTCTCAAAAAGACGTAAATACGTGTGGGATTATCTATAAAACTACTTATTTAATAAAAAAAATAGGATTATGAAATTTTCATCTACATTTATTACCAACTATTCAACAGTGCTATCAAAAATAACCCTTGCATTTACCCCAAACATAAAACAATACATAATTTTCAAAGCTTCGTACAAAGCGTACACAAAAGTCTCATGTCAAGGATACATGTGGAATGTTTGCACACAATTGAAGCGAGTGGAACAAATATATGAACCTTCTGTATATTTGAGACAAACACTGTGTAATTACGAGGCTTCTTTATGTGACGAAACAAAGTGGTTGAGATACTCTTCGTTTTGAGTGATATAAATAGAAAAAGATATGATGAAAATGTACAAAAAATGTTCTCTTGATCTCTTTCTCGTATGTTTTCTGAATTAACTTGGACACAGATAATTGATTGATTTAATGCGACTCCAGAACGCAAATTATTCCATTGGAAAATTCGTTTGTAAGTTATCCAACAACATTTCATTTTCACACTTTAATAACCACAACTTCAACAAGCTGCTATGCTGGTGTAAACCTATGTTCCCATGAACGTCAAAAAATTGTTCAAATTCCACAGTAGAGACATTATGACATACAAGATTTTATTCATTTTCTATGAGGGTGAGTAGAGAACAAGAAATACTACTTGATGTTTTTGTGCAAACTACTTTGAATTCTGAAAAACAGTTCGTATTGTTGATTTCCTTCAAAAGGATCAGATACTGGCAGTCCCATAAGGAGTTATTTACTTACCTTAATAAACTGATACAGTGGAGTATCGTCTTCTAACAGCACGAGGTCTACTATGCAGTAGACGGCGTCAGGTTTCCTCAGACAAAGGTCGAAGTCGTCCAGCTCGGACAGAGCCGGCATGGAGTGGTAGTCAAATATCGATGTAGGTGGTCCATCTGTCGGGAAAATAAAGATTAGGTACATGCTCAAAAACATAAACAAGTGTGGTCCTTAACTACTACTTACTAAGTTTTCAAAAATATACTCTCCTCTAAGCTCACTTGAACTCATTGAACCAGAGTATGGCATACGATAGACAGGTTTGGGAGGAAAAAGTGGAGGCTTTTGCCCAGCAGTAGGACAGATAAAGGGCTTATAAAATAAGAATTTAAATCAGGACCTTCAATTTACTCATGCCATATTTTATCGAAACTGGTTCAGCGATTAAGCCTCGAATTTATTTTTTCTTTTTTCTAAAAAGGCGACTTCTGCGCTATGAATTGCTCTTGTGTTGCGGCGACTTTTACAAACACACAAACCACAATCAGCCCCCAAACAATTATTTGTGGACCGCCACGGAGGCAGCCAAATGAATGCGTAGGAGACACATAGACTGACAATCACGTTTCCATATCGGAACAGTATATCAGCCTTTTAACTGAAACTTATTTACACAAGAAAATAAAACAACTACAAGATTATTTTCCAAGTATTTTCCACCACCAAAATGAAATCCTCCTCAAAATTTCCTCCACTAAGACGCTTAAACGAAAATATTCTCAAACCGTTTAAGAAATAAAGCCTTCCCCAAGTATATTTATACCGAGACAAGTAAAGCACGATGGCTGACTACGATAAGTTTCCAAGAACTGAAAAGGAGCGATCAAATCGTTTAAGTCTTACAACTTTCAGCCTGTAATGGAAAAACAGCGTAACCGACAGAAAATTGGTATTTCACTTTTATATCGAAATGATTTAAAACCGAATGCGATGACAACTAGATCTATATTTTAAACTCGCTGACCTGCTCAACTTCGCTTGCGTCACATAAGAGAGAATGGGTCAAAATTTTCCCCGTTTTTGTACCATTTTTTATTGCTACTCTGCTTCTATTGGTTGTAGCGTGATGATATAGAGCCTATAGCCTTTCTCGATAAATGGACTATCGAACACTGAAATAATTTTTCAAATTGGACCAGTAAGTAGTTCCTGAGATTAGCGCGTTCAAACAAACAAACAAACAAACAAACTCTTCAGCCTTATAATATTAAGTATAAATAAATAGGTATAAAAGATTAATAGATCGATATCAGTCTCACCTGTTTGGACTGTCAGGACTGCCTACCTGACCTCCACAACCCAGTTACTTGGGTTGTAACCTTCGGTAAGACTGCTTGTCAGACTTTCAACTGTTCATGACTGTCAAAGATCTTTGAAAATGACAGCAGAGACCCACAATTTAGCGTGCCTTACGAAACACGATACGATAAAATGGTCACCCATCCACTGAACAACCTCGGCAAGCGTGGCTTAACCACAGAAATCGATCCGCGCGGCTGATGCTAACTAAGAAACGAGCTCAATAAAACAGAAATCTATAATACGTCTCTCTAAAATTCTGTAAAATTTCTTGTATGTCGCTTACGACGTTCTTCCGTACAGGCTCGACTTGATGGTGCAATTTAACCGGAATAAATTAAATAGAAAATTGGTATCAATTTCTCAGTAGGTTCGTTTAACGGGAATTTGATTTATGGGGTGGCCGTTTAAGGCATTGTCGTAGTTGATGGGTCAAATAATTGTGGTTTTATTTTTGGGAAACAGATATAAATATTTACTACATTGTTTTCTAAGAAAAAGGATTACATTATATGTACATACATTATATCTTACGTCTTCTTCCCATAGGGGAAATCAGAGCCTAATCAACGCCATTGCAACGTTTTTACAAACTTCATTCACATCCATACATTTTGTCAATCAGGGCATCGCCGGCGGTCCTATATGACAAGTTTGTAAATATCGTACTAAGTAGAGTTATTTGATCTCAGCCTACCCCTACGGTAAAAAGGTTTGATTTTATGTTTGTACAAGCTGACCCGCGCAACTTCGCTTGCGTCACCGAAGAGAGAATGCGTCATAATTTTCCCTGTTTTTGTAACATTTTTCGTTGCTACTCCGCTCCTAATGGCCGTAGCGTGATGTTATATAGCCTATAGCCTTCCTCGATAAATGGCCTATCTAACACCGAAAGAATTTTTCAAATCGGACCAGTAGTTCCTGAGATTAGCGCGTTCAAACAAACAAACAAACAAACAAACTCTTCAGCTTTATAATATTAGTATAGATGTACAACAACGTAATACTCATAAGTAATACTTTTCCTCGAATTTTAGACATCTCGAAAAATCCACAAAATTTGGTTTTCGCAAGTTCATCAACCTTCAACCAAGTACATAAGACCTTATTAACTTAAACGCATCATTACGCAATTTCTCTTTGTGTGTCCGACTATGTTAAAAACGGGTTAGTTTTGTCATATGACATACATATTCTAGCATAAGCCGATTATTTTATGTACTCGTATGACTAAACATAGCAAATATATTAAAATACGCAATAATTTTATGTAAATTTGCATTGATGTTGAAAGTTTTGGTGTACCTACATTACAAGGTATGTAGTTTGTAGGTTTAGGAAATGAATGTATAATGAATGTTAAAATTATTTACTTTACTTGAAATAGGATAAATTGTAAACCAACAGACGGGTATATTATTATGATTTCTTGATTTTTCTCTTAATTTTATATACGTATGTCATGTGTGTGATAGCCGAGTGGCCTAACGCTTCCCTCATTACAGGAGAAGATTTGCCCAGCAGTGAAACATTAATCAAATGAGTCAAATTTATTTATATGTCATTAGGTGCGTACTTTAACTTTCTAATTAAAATTGTATAGCCAATCAGAGAAAATACACGAAGTTTAATAGTAAAACAGTAATTATGAAATACCTACATACACATATAATATCCCTCCTGCTACACCAGAAGGTGTAAACAAAAGTATTCGGAATACACCAACATTTTGGCATTAACAATGTTAATCTCATGTAATAGGGGGCGAGTCTGTAACCATTAACTATAAAATATTATTACTTTAACAATTTATTGCATTATTGTACCATTAATCAAATCCAAAGCTATATATTTACCCATTTACTAAACAAAGTAGTGAGTGCAACGCAATACCTGCGGCAACCAGTTCTCAATGAGAGATAGTTGAAGTGTTGTGGAAATTTGTGGAAACCTCTCGACCGAGTGTGTGACTGAATTTCAATCTATATGATGTATAAAAGAGAATGGGTCATAATTTTCCCCATTTTAGTAACATTTTTTACTGGTAATTTGCTTCTATTGATCGTAGCGTGATGATATATAGCCTATAGCCTTCCTCGATAAATGGGCTATCTAACACTGAAAGATTTTTTTAGATCGGACCAGTAGTTCCTGAGATTAGCGCGTTCAAACAAACAAACAAACTCTTCAGCTTTATAATATTAGTATAGATTTACTAAACGAGATAGTGAGTGCAACGCAATACCTGCGCCAACCAGTTCGTAATGAGAGATAGTTGAAGTGTTCTGGAAATTTGTGGAAACCTCTCGAGTAGTGTGTGATTGAATTTCAATCTATATGATGTATAAAGAGAATGGGTCATAATTTTCCCCGTTTTTGTAACATTTTTTACTGGTAATTTGCTTCTATTGACCGTAGCGTGATGATATATAGCCTATAGCCTTCCTCGATAAATGGGCTATTTAACACTGAACGATTTTTTTAAATCGGACCAGTAGTTCCTGAGATTAGCGCGTTCAAACAAACAAACTCTTCAGCTTTATAATATTAGTATAGATTTACTAACGAGATAGTGAGTGCAACGCAATACCTGCGGCAACCAGTTCTTAATGAGAGATAGTTGAAGTGTTGTGGAAATTTGTGGAAACCTCTCGAGTAGTGTGTGATTGAATTTCAATCTATATGATGTATTGTACGAGGTAATTGAATTTCGTCTTATGAAATTGATACTAAGGATATTAACCCTATGTTTTTGAATCGAAATTGTGGCTTTTTAGGTCAACAGTTGATTCGATATAGATTAAATTTTGGCAGAATAATGGGTTATGTTTCGAGAACGAAAGTTTACAAACGAACGTATATCGTAACGTAAGAGTGATTTTGTCGTGGGTGTAGTAAAATTAACTATCACCTTACCATAATAACCACAGTACCGCGTGTGGTGGGTTCGATTCCCCATGGCACAAATATTTGATTGTGGGCACAAATATCTGTTCTGAGCCTGGTTGCAATATAAGTATTCAAGTATCTTATTAGTTATCTGGTTACTGTAGTACAAGCTCTGCTTAGTTTAGATTCACATAACAGTGCGAAAGATGTCCAAGTTAATACTTATTCATTTACTAAATCATTTTTGCCTAGACTTTAAATGAACCGACTGCTAATCGTGAGGTCTCTTGATCGATTCCCCGGTCAGGAAAAGTACTTAACTACATACCAATATCTGGGACCTATATTCTTAACTACTATTCCATATATTGTGCAAAATACATTTGCTTTAAAGACACATCACTCTAGACGTTTAGTGGTTAACTGTTTGCAGTGGTAAATGGTGGCTAAACCACAGAAACTCATAAAACCTGTCATAAACAGCGCATTGACGTTTGTTTGTTTTGTTCTTTATAGAGATGTTAATTATTGTTTAGTACTAATTGCAGTGGGTGGGTACTTTGATGCCTAGGATGTTAGTTTAGTGTTTTGCTTATCATGCCTACATTATTCGGAGGTGCAGCAGCGGTATTTTAAATACAATCTCGTTTGGCTGCTCAAAATGTTACATACATAATATCACACCTATCATACCAGAAGGTGCAGGTAGAGGTGTTTGTGCCATTAATAGTGTTAGTCTGATTAATAGGGGTGAGTCTATTGTCACAAACCGGATGCATAACTAAACTCTAGGCTAGATGATTTTAACAAAAAATAGGAAACCCCAATAAACCCCTGTCTGAACCATAATTGAAAAAGAGGCTTTACGTTTGTTCTCCATAGATTATCCATTGCTGCAGCCAAAGGTTTATTAAATTATTTCGTATTTTGGCCGCTATAATTAACTCCTAAGTAAATTGGACTATTATTATTTTGCTTACCAAATACACCTTACCGAGTCAAGAACTGAACCCGGGAATAATTGATCAACATCTCACGTGCAGCTAAGACCGGCAATTTACATAGTATGTATTATTAAGTTTAATAATCCTTTACAAACATACAAAAATGATACAAAATAGCACGACAGGATGCAGTACGCACGAAGCATGCACTATGTACATTTGCAATATCCTTAATTATAATGCACCTTGTAGCATTTCCGTTTGTTAGTCACGATAACTTACAACACTTTCTATAATTACAATATTTTTAGTTATTTTAATTTTTTTCATAAGTTTTTCTTTGGTTAGTTATTTTTGAGCTTAATTGCTTAGATCTCGAAGGGAAATAGACAACATTTCCGAGCTATTACTTGAAATACTAAATTATGTCCGCGACTTCGTCCGCGTGAAAAGATTTTCCGTGGATAAAAGAATCCTACATGTGTTAATCCAGGTTACAAGCTAACAGAGCTACCAAGTTTCATCAAAATCCGTCAAGTAATTTTGCGTGAAAGAATTTATACTGACAAACTTTCGCATTTATAATATTTTTAGAATTGCAATGGAATGCAATAATTCTCTGAATACAAAGTACAAATAGCAGTTGAAGAAAATCGAACCCGCAACTCGCTCGCTCAGCGGTAGCGAAGTCGTGATCACTTTTACCATTACACCACGGATATCGTAATTTTCAAATATTTCCGACGGTTTAAACCTATTGATCATGAACTAACTGCACAGTTTGTGTCATTTTATCACATGTTTTACAATTATTTTATTTATTTCAAACTACAGTATATTGTTATGGATTTTTTATGCACCTGAAAATATTTTGCCCGACTGAAAAAAGTACACGTACTGAATTTCAATAAGTAATAACAAAATGCTTATAGGAATTTTAGGGGATGTTTTATAAAAGTAACATTATTAATTTAAGTACTTCTGAGTTCTTTAAAAAAGCTATTTATACTATCTTTACGACTAACTAACTTTTCAGGACTCAAGGTCACTAAATAAAAAATTGAGAATAATCTTGGAAAATATTCAAAAATTCACCTTTCATAATATACCTTTACGATTTAATTTATATAAATTTTGTCCTAAAATTAGTTATCCCGTATTATTATGTTAAGACTTGCCTGTAACATTATCTTGTAGCGCGTGCGTGCCGGCACAAACACAGAACACTATGAACCACCACGACATTGTCAGCTGTGCACTCAACTGATCCGCGACCACCGACCACGACTTCGAATACCGACGAGTACTCTTGTAATACATAGGAGGGGTGCTTGTCAATGAATGAAGTCCATTCTGTGCCAATATTTATTTATGTTATTATTTCGATATTTTAAGTTTTAATATGCTTTGGGTATAATAATACAGCTTTATTATACCCAAAGCATATTAAAACTAAAAGGTGAACCGATTTTGCTTAAATATGGTAGAAAATGGGATAAAATTTGTGGAAATAGGTCTAACCTCTTTCTCGTTATGGAGAAGACCCTTGCACTGCAGTGAGACAGTAAGAGGTTAGAAAAATCCGAATTCCTTGATTAGGGGCCAGTTTCACTGGTTTTGCATTGGTGTCAAATATCTTTTGAATGTTTTATAAAGGACGATACTTGCATGAAAAGTACTGTGAAAATTTTTCCTACTAATCTAATCAATACTTATTTAGAAGTCTTAAAAAGTGTATACGCAACATTTCACGCAAAAGAATCACTTCGAAAATAGTATGTTTGTTTTTAAACTACTACAGACACACTTATGTACATGGTTAACTGACGATATACACTTAGGAACTCAATAGGGCAACTATCTAGAACTAAAACTATTAAGTTGAACTTGCCTTAAAAAATAAGTTTAAAAACGTAAAATATTGAGTTTTCTCTAAGTTACAAGCGCAATTTTTGTAAAAGAAACTAAACTGAACAATTTGACTTAAAAATGTTTTCTCCATGTAATAAGTGTGTAATTTTCTAATAGTATGTTTGCGATGTCGCAACGTTATCATTTCCTGCAACAACTGGTCAAGCGTGATACCTGTGTGCTAATGTTCTGACGTGAACTTGGATTTGATGAATTTTCTTTTCTAACTGACTCTGTGGTCTTTTAGACTATTTGACTACCATTTCGATACCACCTAAGTATAATGAGTCAACTGACATTATAGTAATTTTAAAGGAGAGCGAGTTGAAGGCAAATTGTTCCTCCTCCTTTGGTATCAAACGATTTGATTTTTGTTATTATTACTCGGTAATTGTTAATCTCTTATAAAAAAAATACACTAACATAAAGATCACGGTTTATTATGTACGTTTATGTGAAAAAAATACCTTAAATTGTTAGATGACTCAGTATACCTAGGAGGTATCGATTTATGAGGTCTCGGGCCAGATTTTTTCTGCCATGATTTTTGTGTTTTAGTAAATTTTCGTTTAAGTTTGCTTCTCAAGATTGAGCGCTAATAAGCGACCACGTTCTGACGTTAAATTTGGTGTGATGATTTTTTGTTTCTAACAACTTCTATGGGCAAGGAGTGTACAGGACGCTAACAGAGAAGTCTCAGGTTTAATACCGTTCTTACGGGAAATTTGATTTGATATTTTTATTCCGACTAATCAAATTTCTGTCGTATTGATGAGTCTGAGTAATAGATACTTACCCTATTTTACATGAAACAAATATAAAAAGAAAAACGTAAGTATACGGCGTAAATTTCTGCCTATAAATTAACGCATAACAGGCGGGAAGGAATAAAAAAATAACAATGCTCTTGGTATGCTAGATTTAATTACTAAAAGCAACATATTACTCGACTCGTAAATCGAACCCAAATCCACAAATATACTGTTTCTCGAGCTTCTAGAATGTAGTATTACATAACTGTGCCCGTATAAAGTTAGGTTAGCTAGTAAGCCTAGGATTACTAAAACGTATTGCCTAACCTGTTTTGCCAGCCTACGTTCCGGCTCGTGAATAGTTCGTGGAGATAGTAGTATTTTGTAAGAACTATAGGACTATAGGTATTCAGTAGGTTTTACTTGAAGTACAATTAAAAGTAATACGCGTATCATCTCAGTTGACAACTAGCGTACGTCATCTATTAATCACTATTTAGTACATTGCTGCGTTGACGTCACGTGTTAATCGCTATTATTTAAGGGAGAAAGCAATGTACAGCATCATGGCTTTGAATAGTTGCCATTGTCATTATTTTAAAATCAATAGCTTTAAAACGAATAATGAATTATTTCTAATATGCTCATAGCATCGAAAACTCATAGACGTGTTACCTTAGGTTCCAAACTTCCAAATATCGATTGAAGTGTGGTCATCTACCACAAGTATACCTATACCACTTAATTATTACAGCTCTTACAATTTAAAAAGGTTATTAGCAATCCATTACTTGCAAAACTGCGTGTACATTGTATTACTTCCTCACTTAACTGGGGATGTATAACGAAATCTATTTACCAATGTTCCACTCAACGGTTACCAAGTAATCATTGTTATATCTTACTTAAGTTTTTTATACAAAAGATATCAAAGGTATTGAAGTCTTTTATAGTCAACTAACTAAACTAAACAAGTTTTTTAGTATTTTTTGTAATATTTATAAAAAGTGTAATGTGACCTACTTATCGTTAATTGAAATGGAGGCGTTCCTGGTCGCTTGTGTTAACCGGTTGGTAGACGGTCAAGTTAAGCTACCTTTGTCGCGGGAATTTTATGGATGGGTGTCCGCTCGATGGTATTTAAGATGAGTGTCTCTATATTTTAGAAAATAAGTTAAAATTCGGGTCTGTTTGTAGTAAAAGTATGCAATTATAAATTTACTTGATAAGTTTTCAGACATTTGCATGAACGCAATTTCTAGTGTGCAATGCATTTGATGATTAAATTAACTATTCAATCAATGCGTAAATCATTGTATTTTCAACTAGCTGACCCGCGCAACTTCGCTTGCGTGCTTAAGAGAGAATGGGTCAAAATGTTCCCTGTTTTTGTAACACTTTTTACTGGTAGTCTGCTCCCATTGGTCGTGGTGTGTCTATATAGCCTATAGCCTTCCTCGATCTCTATATCCTATAGCCTCTCTCTATCTAACACTGAAAGATTTTTTTCGAATCGGACCAGTAGTTCCTGAGATTAGCGTTCAAACAAACAAACAAACTTTTCAGCTTTATAATATTAGTATAGATATAATTTGTTGCTTCTTTTAAAACTGCTATATCGAATGGATATAATTACGTTTGTTTTCTATTTCACATTATCCGGTTTCATTTATTTCTTAATACAAAATTTCTACTCATTTGATTCGAATGTTGGTTTTTCCTACAAATATTATAATATGGGATTGGAACACTGATTGTGGATCCTAATGAAGTTATTCAAATGCATAAGGATATTGGTCCCGTATGATTCGAATATGTTTTTGTAATTATATCGATAATCAGAAGCGCTCGTGGCTTAGTTAACAAGAGCGGCGCGGATCGATCTCTGAGGTTAAGCTACGCTTGCCGAGGTTGTTCTGTGGTTGGGTGACCATCTTATACATATCGAGTTCTTCCGTGTTTCGGAAGACACGTTAATCTGTGGGTCCCGTCTGTGATTTTCAAAGGTCTTTGACAGTCGTTAACAGTAGTTAGAAGTTTGAAAGTCTGACAACCAGTCTTACCGAGGGGTATCGTGCTATAACCCACGTAACTGGGTTGTGGAGGTCAGATAGGCTGTCGCTCTATGCAAAATACTGGTATTCAGCTGTATCAGGTGAAACTGGAAGCCGACTCCAACATGGTTAGAAGATGGCTTATGATGTAAATATGTATATAATATTTTACATTATATTTCTTATGTATTCATACAATCTTTTTCAGAGTCTTTTACAGCTTCAATAATATACTTTATTATACAGTTATAAAAAGTAAAATCCACCATTTTTGTTATAAAATAAGCTTTTCAACCGTTTTACCGCTGCGTTAAACTTGACCGAAAATCTTTACAGTGAGTACGCAATCACGTAGCGATCGCGCTTCACCGTCTTTGTCTATGGTATAAGTTAGAAGATGTAGCCATATACACGAATATTATTATTTTTTTGTAGTACTTATAAAAAAAATGTCGCTGTAATATTTTGATCGATTTTTTATTGCTCATATAAAGACTGGCTTAGGTGTTGTATTATAAAGAGAGAAACTAAACTGCTAATCGTAGTAATGATAATTATAATAGGTGACTTTGCTGATTTATGTATGTACATATTTTGTTACTTTTAAACTCTCCATTATTTATTAATAAACAGTAATAAAGGTTTATCACAAAATAAATAAGAAAAAATGGAATTCTAAATGCCTCAAAAACTTATTCGTTAATATAACAATGTCAAATCGCTGGTGACACATATTTTGGATATTTATGATGAAGCCTTATCATAAAATACCTTTTTAGTCAGTGATAATTTGACATTAAATCCTGCTTTAATGTCAAATAATTATAATCAAAGCGTTACTACTCACCACTTTTCTCTATAATATCTTGAAGATACTGATTAAAACAGCCACCTTTCACTTGCACCAACGGCTTAACGACTCACGTTTCCGCGAAGGTCGTGTGCAAGCGAGACAGAGGATTAGAAAGTGTTATTAGAGCGAGACGACGATATCATTCGCAGTTTAGTAATTGAATTATTGTATGTATATTAATTAAGCTGTTGTTTGAACTTATTTTGGAAAATTTTGCAGTCAGCTTTTTCTTGACTCAGGGAATGTTTTTGATCGTGATTTAAAAAGTAGAGGAATGTTTTTAGTTTATATAAAGCTAGAATTTAAAAAATAATATGTCCTTTCTATCATATCATTTTGTTCTTTTGTTTTTTTTTTCTTAATTGTTATTTTTTTAAGACTTGATGGAGATTATGTTGCTTATTAAAATTTCACTTATGAATTGACTTTATAAAAATTGGTGATTCACGAAGACGTCTGTATCGATTTCAAGAAATATTTTTCTATTTGGAAAGATATAATGTACTTCTCTTGTATTTGATGAACTAGTCATGAGACATTGAGAAAATAGACAGGCTTTTTAAGATATTGTATGTGTATTATTAAAAAAAAAATGTAAAAAAATATTTTCTTAATTTATTTTTCATTATCATGAAAAGCTTAACCAATTAATAACAAAGGCGTAAATTACATTTAAATCTTGAAACACAAATGTTTTGTACATTTTCTTAGGAATTTTTCCTCGTTATATTAAGGAACACATTGACCTCAACCGCTAACGATAATAATATATGTATGTGAAACTGCTTAACAACTGCATGTCAAATGTAACACGTAAATAATGCGTTTTGATGTTCATTGTAATATCTCACAAAGTTACGTGTAAATATTGAATTATGACTCAAAATATGCAATTTGGTTGTTACCGTTTTTTGTAAATGAGATAAGCTGTGACATAATGAAATCGGTTTTTTATTTAATATATTAGTGCTCCGGCACTAAGCGAGGATTCCAGTCTTTTACACTCACTACGGAATCATACCAAATTCAACTTTCTACGCTCAGTAGTTACGGCTGTGCGTTGTCCATCAGTCAGTCAGTCAATCATTCAGTAACGGAACAGTTTATATTATTATACATTATACATATATTGATTAGGGTTAGAAAAGTAACTGACCCTGCCATCGAAGTATTGCTACATAAATTATCATCTAGGGGTACTAAAAATTACCTAAATCTATTTACACAAAAAAAATCATGAAAATATTTTAGCCGTTTCGAAAAAGTTAATCTCAAATATCTTTAGTAGACTCTTTTGATTTATGGATATTAAACAAGATTACCATTTTGGGCCATTAACAGCCGATTGAAACTTAACCACCAGTTGACGACAACTGAACAAGGCATCAAAAGACACCAGTCAATAATTTCCCAAATTCCCCAAACTCCAAGACGTTCCAAGAAGCCAGAGATCGCCAACCTGTTACGTATTTCCCAGTAATCACACCGGTTAACCAATAGAACAATCAATTGATTTCAATAACAGACCTTATGTTTGTGTTTCATGCTCAATAAACGATTTTCAAAGAAAGAATCTCTTCCTGTTTGTATTGACTTGTGTGTCGTTCGAAGAAAAGGAGATGACTGACTTTTTATTTGTCAGTCAACTTTTGATACTTGAGACTTTCTATAGTCGATGTTCAGAGAATTCGTAAAAAAATAACTTACCTGTCACGTTTTCACGGATAAACTCGTGAACGAAATTTGATAAAATTAGAGCATGGATATAATATATGAAAAAATACAGAAACTAACGCAAACACGTATTTTACCTTAAAATGCCTAACTCTTCGGTGCAGGTTGCACTCGCCGTGGTCGCCAGCTGTGATTGTGGAGTGTGTATTAAAGAAGCACCGCGAGAATTTAAAAGTTATGAGTGCATGGATATCTTTGAAGACCCAGACTCATATTATAATAAGCTATAATAAACATAGGCTATGTATTTTCAAAAAATTCAGCGTTTTAATAACATATAATATTTTTCGAAACCGTATATTCTGAAGCGTGCAGATGTCTTAAGATTCTTTATATTCGAATATTATCAAAAATATTGAAATTTAATTTCAACTGATTCTACCTGATTATGATCAGGACGAGTGCGATTGAAAATGTATCAATTACATATATATGATGCTAACTATACAATTTATAGTATCGTAAAATAGCTTTTCAATGGTAATTCTTGTTCTAAATCTTATTTCTTAAACCATAATTCTAACTAGGTTATGGTGTCCCAACTTTCCTATCTTTAGTTCAAAAAAGATCTTATCTCCAAAACTTTAGAGTTTAAGCCAGTTTTTCTTACGTTTTTATGATAGTCAGTCCGGCAAGTTGCAGATCCTCACAAAGTTTTAATTCCAAGTTTTTCTAGGGAACATTCTTATCGTGTGACTGCGTAACGTTGAGTTTTGGTCCCGCCTTAATCCTCCAGTTTTGGTGTGGTGTTACTTCTGAAGATAGTTTGAGTTAAAAAATTTTGAGAACATTAAAGCATGGTAAACCACTTCAAAAAATCCGTTTTAATTTGATTTCAGTAGTTATTTTTCTATGTTTGGGATTAGATCCGGTACCGTGTGACTATTATGAATGCTAAATCTTTAATGCTACCGAGACATCTTTCTAAAGTCAAATGTTTGAATCAGTCTTTAATCTCGGTACTGTAAACGTGACAAGGACGTGAGTTAGTAATCTCTGGGCCGATGTCGAAAGTCAAGCTTAAGTTGAAAGCTAAATATTAGGCATAAACGTAGGTATTAGGCTTGTACTACGTCTAGTATGAGGTTTGGGTGCTACAGCGCGATTTCCTCCCCCTGTAACATGACTTCAAACTACAAAATTGTTTAAAACAATCCGGTAAATGTTATGACCACTGAGATTCACTTCTTTCTATATTTTTTTATAAGTTCCTTTTTGTTACTGGCGGAAGAAAATCGCCCCGAAATATTTTTACTATTTTTTGTGCATATATTGTCCATACCATACTCCATACCATTATATTGTCGGTGGTTTAAAATTACCTCAAACAAAATAAACCCTACATTTTCTTCACGCCGCTCGTACTGAGACCATATTTCTAAGACCAAAAGTCCACGAACGTAAGCCGTTAGTTGAGCTTTATCTCACAACTTGCGGAGAGGTATTAAGTGTGGATGTAAATTAGACAAGGGTTATGTTCAACTTTTTATATGTACCTGAATTTAGCTGCTAGAATATGTGAAATTTTGGTTAAATTCAAATGAAGAAAAGAATACAAGGAGTAGATATGAGAATACCATTTTAATGAAAAGTCTAATTTAATGGGCCGGTATTCCAGCTTTAAAAATATTCTCCCTTTCCTTTGGTTGCGACGGCCAGTTTCATTGAAACCAGTCAACTGTCTACGAGTTTATTGATGGTGTCAGAAATGTGTGTGCACAATACACAGGTGCATTTTCTATTTCATAAATCGTAACACTGGGTACAACTACGAATTAGCAGACAGAAAAGTATTAAACCAAACACACTTTTCATATTTACCTCTTAGTTTTCTTGCAACCAAGGTTTTATACCATTTAAATTATTTTATTTCCGACTAGCTAGTACCTGTATATTTATCCTTGTGAAAAGATTGTCTTAAGTAGAAATTGTGTACCTATTAACCTAGGTTAAAAAACACAATAAACAGATATACTAATCTATGAGAAAATCTGTTTATTAGTTTTGGCTAGATTGAGAGAAACAAAAGTCCTAATTTTCGAGGTTTTATTATTAGTAGGTATACAATAGTATACATTATTATATACATAAAGAACTAAAATCTTAACATGAATATATACAAACACCTAAAATATATTATAATCCACAGAACAATACTCCACTCAATATCCAAGTACACTTAGAACAACAAACAATGTCACCAAATCAATGTGATTGGATCACACAGTCTGTTTGTCGCCGTGTAAACAGATGCGTATCTAGCTAATTCAACTAATTCGACAGCTGATAATCGCTATCTACGTAATGGGGAGGTAAATTGAGATTATGTTGGCTTGATATGTATTGTGGGCTGGATTATGTAATGACGGACCGGGTTTGATTGCCGGTGTTGAGATCATTTCTAAGGTAAATAGTACTGTTTATATACATTATAATAATATATTACTCACGTAGGAATAAATAAATGGTATAGTATATACATAGAAAGTTTGTAGGGATCGCACTAAGTGATGTTTTCTAGTCTCTGCTTACCAGTATGTATGTATGGAAATAGTACTATTTACATGACATTATTCATAGTAAGGCGACGCACGACTTATACTATTACAAATGAATAATCAACGTGCAACTAATCCATAGAAATTATATTCATACAATACAATTTACTACAAGCACAATTAATCGAAGAATCCAAATTTTTTATTTAGCTAGAAGTCTTGACGTCATTATCGTCATAGAGTATAATAAATCAGTTGAAAATATTACTTATTGCCATCGGAGACAGATGTAATTCTATGTCAATAAGAAAGAAAAAAAAATATTTCATTAGTAGCGAGACAAACTCTAAAAATTGATTCAAACTTTATATATACCCCATAACGAAGTCAAAAAACGAACTCATACAATACAAACTAAACAAAACTCTTGTAAAACCACTTCAAACATATGAAACAGAAACCCGACGATTGATTGCCCAATGATTTGTGATCGATGAATACATTCGACCGTACAGTCAGCGCCAGAAATATGTGTAAACTATCACAAAACATTTTTGAAAGTATTGTTGTCAATAATAATAATATGGCCACTGTACTAATACATTAATTACTAATAAGTAATTTAAAAACAAAAACGCTTTGTTTGTTGGCTAATAAAAATAATTAGATAAGATTTTGGTCAAAAAATACGATTGAAACTAAACTAATATATGTATTTCTGACACTTTTTTTTATAGTACGGTTTGTGACTAGTCAAGTGTCAAAAGAGTTAGAGCCGCAAAAAAGGCTTTTGACCCGGCTTTACGACTGTTATCATACTTGATAACCACTGGGATCAACTTTCAGCATACCTTCAGAAGTATAGAGATGCTCAGTTCAAATACCACTAAGCTGCCTTTTGGAATGACTAAGGTTTGCTTAACTAACAGACCGATTACCGAACGATGAGCACAACTTGCTACGAGCGTCCACATTTCTGTCGCCGACTGTACTACAGAGGCATTCAAATAAAACCTCAATGTTCCGTCAACGTCGTACCAAGTTGAGTGGAAACCAATAAAGTGGGACTGATTTCCCGGGGGCTCGATTATATCTACCAAACTTCCGAGGTCAAACGTTTTGTGTTAAAAATCTAATTGCACCTCCAGGATTCGATATTTGATGGACAAGATTTTTTGCAGTCCTTTCGTGGTTCAGATTCTAACTGGTCTATTGGTTTAGCATCTAATGTATCTCACTGGATCCAGAACCTTTGGAGATCCTCTCTAGTAAGACTTTTAGAATATATTGCATCGGAATCTTCTTAGAACCGATTCATATTATTTTATTCTTTGTATATTAGCTCGTCATACTAATGTCAAAATATCAAGTTGTTGGCTTTGACATAGAACCACAACTGCAACCTTGAATGACCCTCTCCGAAGCAAGACAATGTTAGGTTCAAATAAAAATAAGCGACCACCCATCTTCCGTCACAATTTGCTTAACCCACTGACTGCATTACCAACCGGTCAGCATAATTGCCTATGAGTGCAAATAATAATAAAGTAAAAAGTAAACTAGAATATTACACGAACTGTCTAAATATTGGTGATGACAACACGAATAATGAAGCAATCCATTAAACTCTCAAACTAAACATATCTGAAACAGACGCTCGGAAAAATTACGAAAAAAACTACTCACACATTTACATGAAAAATATAGTCACTACGATCACTTCACAAGTAGCATGAAAGAATAAATTTGCATATAAATCGAAAGGCCTTGTGATGAAACTTTTATTATGGAGTCGATAAAAAAACTTATTCAAACTTGAAGTAAAATGAGTTCAAAATCCTTTGAACGTCGTGCCTTCCAAGTTAGCTACTTCGATAGTCTGATTAGGATCTAGATGATTTGAATTTGAAAAGTTTGAAGGTACTCTCTAAAGTTATGAAAGTGAGTGGGTTGCATTTCTTGGATGGAGAAGAGATTTTTACTGGAAGGTCTTTGGTGATTTTCTAAATCAGAATATTCGGTTAGCAATATGTGAAAAACCTCCAAAAATCATTATCAATGATAAGTCGAGGATCTACGAGGATTCTATTTTGTTATACAAAGTTAATCAGCGCCGCTAGCTAGCATTATAGAAACTATTTTTTCACTACATTCGTAATTGTCAAACTCTCGTTACTCGATAGTATAGTCCGTAGAGAATCGCGTTATAGTATAAAATCAACAACCAATCCTTTCGTACAAAATTAAAATTCTTCATCATTCCAACAATTACAAGTTGCTAAAACCATTTAAAAACTCTTTACTTCTCCAAGACAATTTGGGGCGGATGATAACCAAAAGAAATTATTTTTATTGGCGAATCAGCTGAAAAAAGGCGAAATTCGACAAAAATCGAAAAGAAAAT
Source organism: Anticarsia gemmatalis (assembly GCF_050436995.1). NCBI lineage: Eukaryota > Metazoa > Arthropoda > Insecta > Lepidoptera > Erebidae > Anticarsia > Anticarsia gemmatalis. The sequence goes on along the minus strand of NC_134767.1, from coordinate 1,410,030 downwards.
ATCAAAGGGATCCCAATTATTGACGTTTTCCCTTCCGAAACCATTATACGGTTGAGCGACCAAATTAACCAATCACCATTTATTGACAAACGAAAAACTTTGTATACAATAAAGACGTTTCTTTAACTTTGGACCGAGGTACCGGGAATACAATTCTCGCCCTTACTGTCCAAACCTTAGGGGATTGTTTCCCCTAAATAATTAATTTCGAAAGGGAATCTTGATGTATTTCCCTGGAGTTTACGCGAATTTGTTTTGTGAAGATCCGTGTTTTCTAAAACAAATTAGGTTTTGAAAATTAGAGCGGTTTTATGGGTTTTGTTTTTGTTGTAATGGCTATTTAATAGGTTTGCTTTTGAAATTGTTAATGAATTCATTTGATGTATATAATTTTGCTAAATTGGATTATTCTTTGCTGGCGTACAATAGGCTTTTACTGTTAGAAACAAGTTAAACGTGATGATAAAGGTTGTATTAGTAGAGAATCGAGCTCCTGCAGAAGTTATATACAAACCACCAGATTACCGACGACAAGGTTAACGACTAAGTATCGGATAACCTAAAATATTGATAAACAATACAAACATCCAGAAGTGGTGACTGGGCATGAGATTTATTAATTGTAGGAAATTTCTAGCGTTTCTATAAGAAATTATATCAAAATGAATTCTCTGAAAACTAAAACTAGTAGTGTTCTTAGTTAAAACTCTTAAACCTTCATCAATTTCTGAATCCAGTTTAATTTCAACTCCATAACCAACAATAAGAAGCTTAACTCCCAGTTATACGTTTCAGTTGATAGATAATTCGTTCCATGAAATCATGGCATTATAAGACAACTTTTTATTAGCAGTTCAGACTTTTAACCGTCTCCACAAGTAACTGAGAAGTTAATAATTATGTCATAAAATCGTTAGTACAGTTGAAATGAACATGTCTCGGGATGCAAATGTGGTACAAGTTATAAGCTTTTTACTTCAGGCTACTGATTAAGATGACGTCAGAGGAATCACGTTTGAGTACGATGGAATAGGCGATGGATTTATTGTAAATATTGAACGAACTGCGATTAGATGGATTTAAAAAAGAAAAAAAAACTGAAGGTACATTACATGAAACTACGTAGAGATAATGCCTTGGGTGCATGCCTTGGGTGCATAAATAAAAAAATAAAAAGCTCTAGGCATTGATTATATCTTAGCTGTTTAAAATTTAAACCAATAACGCGATTTTATCCACTCAGTACTATCAAGTATTTCTAGAGTCTGATTTTCAAAATGTACTTCAAAATTAGTTGTTACGGCATCTGTTAAAAGCACTTTAAACAAATTTGTTGATAGCTAGCCGGTTGTAAGAAGGAAATCTTTGCAAAATATCAGAGACACATTCAAAAATACCTTTATATTAAATTTTTCTTTCGCTCTATCCCACATTTTAGACCACAACCAGAGCAAGACGAGAGATAAGCCGGCTTCCGTTTCCCGTTGCCGTCGTGCAGAAACCTTGACGCGTTGATATGTGGCGTTGTCGGAAATGACACCAGTTTTCAGTTTGTTTATCTGACTCGACAATAATGAACGGTGTAGATTTTTCTACTCGCTTTTTTGTAAAAAATGTGGGTACTTTTGAGGTAAGAACTCGTACATGTGGGTTCTAAACAAATACGATCTAGCCTTAAAAGTAAGTTCAACTATATATGATAGTTCAACTAGCTGACCCGTGCAACTTCGCTTGCGTCACATAAGAGAGAATGGGTCAAAAATTTCCCCGTTTTTGTAACATTATTTATTGGTACTCTGCTCCTATTGGTCGTAGCGTGATGATATATAGCCTATAGCCTTTCTCGATAAATGGGCTATCTAACACTGAAAGATTTTTTCTAATCGGACCAGTAGTTCCTGAGATTAGCGCGTTCAAACAAACAAACAAACAATCAAACAAACAAACAAACTCTTCAGTTTTATAATATTAGTATAGAAGTATAGATTAGTATAGATTTTATGCTGCCTGCAGCCGAGGCGTTACCGTGCTTAGCATAAATGTAATAGATCAATAATGAAAGTGGTGTCGTTTGTAGTTAGTAGTTTAAACCTTATATCAGACTTGTGCATTTTGGCCTGGCACGGCACGCATTGTCAGCATCATCAAGGTAAATAGCTCTTCGGTCTTAAGCATACTGAAAGGATAGATTCGCTGGTTTGACCGTATATCATTGATGAACCGGTGTAGAGAAGAGGAACTGTCACTTTATTCGACACTAGTAACCTCTAAAAACCTAAACTAGGTATAATTAATAAGTTGCTATCTGATAAGCTTTTTCATATACTTTACTGCACATAATGCAATGAGAATATAAAATCGTATAAAAAATTGTATGTTTGTATCTATAAAAAATGTGGACAAAAAAGTAAATAAACTGCAATCTGCAACATTCGCATCAGTTTTCTCTGTCAAAGAATCTTTGAAAACAAAATCCCGGTTTGTAACTGAAAACCGAATAAATATCCTTGTAACGTAGACGCATTCATTGTCGGCACTTGTCAGTCTTTCAATAAAGGCTTTTAAAGGTATTCTCTGCTCGTTATTCTTTGTAGTTAAATATTTTGCATTGAGAGTGTTTTGTTCCGAGTTGGGAGTACAAATAAAATCATATATTGTATATCTGTCTAGCCTTTCTTCCAACTATATTGGAGACGGCTTTCAGTTTCACCGGATGCAGCTGAATACCAGTGTTTAAAAAATAAACAATTATAAGTTTAATTAATCTACTTTCTTCATAACAACTACATCACAAATGCTTACTGATGAAACCAGTAGGCATTATTGCACCCGAAACAGAAACTTCATTACGTTATTATTGTAGAATTTCTAGTATATCATTAGCTTTTCTAATGATAATAATATCTACATTATATTGTTATTATCAAATAGTAGTATTTATTCAAACTTGCCTTTATTCCGTTAAAGATAAATTTAACAGATTCTGACTCGAGGATCCCAGCTTCCCGCAAAGTCAAAATCTCAACAAAATACAATAATTAGCTATAAAAAGAAAAAAAAAACTTAACAAATCAAATAACAAAAAAAGTTAATTAATCAAATATTTCCCTTCCAAAGATAATCCAGGGGAAACCTTTAATTAGTCCGTTAAAGCGAGTCGTTTAAAAATAATAACGAAATGGAATATTAATTCCAGTTGCGAAACAACTTTGATGAAGTGTTTTCATTCAATTATTGATGTGTTTATTTATTCAGTTGTTGTACGTGATGATATTTTGTTGGGTACATATTTTATGAATGTAAATTATTAATTTTATTGCTTTTGTAGTGAAAAAGTCAAAATTACAATAGTGTAAACCACTATTTTAATCTTTTTGCCCGTCTGATAGATTGTAAAAAAATATCATATTTATACGTTTTTCATCAAAAAACAATATTAATAAAAAAATTGTGTTATGTTTTTCTGACAGACTCAGAAGCAAATCCGTTCTTTGGAGGGCACGTAAAAAGTCGGTCCCGGTTGTTGTCAACTAAGATAACAGTCGGTAAAGCCACGTCAAAAGCCTTCGGGCGGCTTGAACAACTTTTACACAAGGTTGACCACTAACCATACGATAAAATAAAATTACAAAATATATCTAAGTAATCAATCCAGTATTTGCTTGAAATTGTAAAAACCACCCTAATAGAGAGTAGTGAATTAAAACACAATAACAGTATACATGACATACAACTGCACTAACAAGACTACAAAACCCAATCACGCAAGAACCAAACCCACTACACTTATTAACACAGAAATTAAATTCCGCCTACAACGTCGGAACATCGGGGTCGTTGATTCAGCTATCGCAAAAAGCAATTAAGCAGTGCTGTCAGTCAGATTTAATTAATGTACCTCCCATTGTGTTTATTTCACGATTGGTTTATAAAACCAATGGGTTTGGTTGCCGCAAATATTTTTGTGTAAAGAAATTAAAAATGACCCCTCTTATTCATAAACACACCATAAACCTATTTTAGTTAAAACACTACTAAAATATATTTTCTGTTTTTCATTTCGCTAAAGAGTGAAAGAAACAAAACACTTATTTTTACAAAATATTTTTATGAATAAGCGGGGACGACTTTAAAAGATTTTAGAAGAAAAAATTCTATGTCTGTTGGATTGTCAGGCACTACACGGTCACGTTATCCTTTCAGAATGCCAGAAGCCGATTATTGCCTTTCCATATGATTCGTATCACTTGTAAATTTTTAGAGGATCAAGTGCTTCTCTAGCATCCAACAATTTAGAAGAGAGCATTGGTGCTAACGATGTTTCCACAGTATATTAGGTCGGGGAAAAAGTCTTTTCGCATTTTAGTATGTATGAACATGTAATTTTTTTTTCTACACAAAAAAGCTCGATATTGTGTACCTCACGAGCTCACTAAAAGAAACCTAATGAACCGTGTACCCATTTGTGATTCTTGAAGCCAAAGAGATTTTATTACAAGTTCATACATACTATAATGCGAAAAGACTTTTTCCCCAACCTAATAATTAATATTATGAATTGTTAATTTGTAAGCAATGCAATTTGAATAACAATTAATGCAACACCGTTTTCAGAGAAATGCACACTTGCATAATAATTGACTAATTCTGGTAAATCCAATTTTATCACACCTTGTAATACGCCCGCAAACAATATTCTAATCTACCAATTAAGTAATATTCAGTAACAACATTCTCTATAACATCGTCATACAAAGTACTTGTACCTTGTCTTGAGCAATCAACACGGAAACCTCCTTTGGTAGATTTGTAGACACAAAGTGGGGTGTGTCTTGTACTTGGTTCGAATCAGTCTGATGGTATATTGATGTACCTGGCATGATAATGCCCAGGTGTATTGTTACTTATGAACAGTGAAACCGCGCGGCTCTACTTGTAAACATAGCTTTGTATCCTTTTTCAGGCTACTAGGGACACGTTTTTCATAATTAGGTAGCTTATGTCATAACTTGTGTCTTTAACAATTTGTATATTAAAAGTTGTGACAATCAGTTCAGCAATTAAATTATGAAAAAGTAACAAACGGACACACGAAAGGGATTTTTTTTAAATTCATTACTGTCCCACTGTTGGGAAAGGGTCTCCTCCCGAAAGAAGGAGTGCCTCGAATCCACTCTCCACACTCCAAGTGTGGGTTGGATACTCTGTATCACCGGTATTTATTTTATTAGTACCCATAAATAAATCCATACTCCATACTATAATTATAAATGCATAAGTCTACCAGCATTTAAAACACAATAAAACACTGACTACTTTTTTCTTAAAATTCTGAAAAAGGGCAAGAACCCAAAAACTGTCGCACGGGTCAGCTAGTTCTAAATAAATCACAATACCCAACAAAATATATCCAAACGCGTATATTTTAGTGAAATTCGTGTATACTACAAATATGTACGCCGTCTCAGATTCCAACGTTGGCACAAAACAGTATATTATTGCTACGAATTCCTGAGATTCAGCATCTTATATCGAGTGCTAGTGAATTTAATATGTGCCTTTATGTACTGTGTATGTGTTTCTGTTTGTTGAATGTGGTGTAATTTTAGCTTGGATGGTTTAGCAATATACTATATTGGTAATTGTTTCGGACAAAAACGGTAAAGGAGATTTTTAGAGGAATAATTAATTTCTAGCTCTTATCCGTGGGTCCGTTTACGTGGACCTTATTTTTATAAGTTATGTGCTTTTCTTTTAAATAAGCTACAACACTGTCAAGTTTCATTAAAATTCGTTTTGTAGTTTAGCAAGATAGACAGTGTTTTTTACGTTTCAGACAAACAAACTTTCACATTTCTAATATTATAAAGATGAATAAATATGATAAAGTAATTTAACATAGATTAATTAACTATTTTGAAAATGTAAGTGCTTAGCGTGTATTGACAAGTATTAGCAATGTCCGTCTATAAGGGTTAGCATTTTACGCATATGAACAGTTGAGAAAATTGATCACTTTTCGTTTGACGGTAAAAAAGAAGATCGCGATGAAAATTTACACACCTGAAAGTTCTCTAAACAGATTTTAAGGGAATACAAAATGCTTTTTTAAACTGCACCTACACAGGGGAACGTAAAAGGCAGTAACTAATAAACATAATAGTGTACGTTTCAATACATACAAAATCTGCATAAAATATCTGTTAGTAATGTTAAATCTTTTGAAAACAACTTCACAGTTTTCGGTAAATTTGGATTAATATTTTTTTTAAGTGGCAGGTTAATAGTAAAAAATAAATATTTCCTGCTCTTTACTCTTTTCAAACGACAAAAATATTTCAATACCTTTTAAGAATTGAAGCTTAACTTTCAAAGCTTATCTTTTGAAGTTTTTCTATGGGTTCAACTAACTGACAAATAATCAATTCTAAAATTAAATCCAGTTGTCATTCAATTTCAAAACGTACGAACATCGAACGCCATCCAATTTTGGTCCCAAAACGTCCGAAAAACTCATAAGAAGCGAGTGAAGCCACGTGCTACGACTGTACTTCCAATAAAGTCGACAAACGCTCGAAATCTGAACCGGGACTCAATTCCTTTCTGGAATTTTCCAATATCATTATATTGCATTCGGAAAGATCACTACATTGAGTTTTATTGTAATTTCAAGATGTACATGATACGGTATTTTGTATGGATACATTGTATTGACAAAATAAAAACATACCAGCTTCTGCCCATAATTTCTTCTTCTTCTTCAAAAGTCTTAAGTGGTAAACTAGGCTATAAAGTCTATAAACTGTCTGTGTAAAATTTTCATGTAAATATGTGACGTAGATGTCAGAGTAGAGTCACATTTGCTTTGCACTCGAATCTACTGTCATATTAGAAGCTATTTAAAAAAAGAGCTTTTTGTAAAAATTACATTTTTATCTAGCTTGCAGACAGTCAACTCCTTAATCCATAGTTGGCTAGTGTAGTATACCCATACTAACGAACTACAGGTTTGGAACTAAAAGCACTCAGGCCTTCTTCAGAAGGGAGACCTGTAGTGCGATTCTCTACAATGGAACCATCGAGTATCGAGAGTTTGACATTTAAAATGTACGGCAAACATAGTTTCTTCGACGTCCGCGAGAGGCGCTGATTAGATTTTTATATTTTTTTTATGGCTAGCCGATTGTTGATACTCGATAGTAAAAGAGAATCGGGCTTCTGAGCCCTGCAGAGAGGCAATCTTTATTATTTATTTATTTATACGAATCAGGAGAAGCACAGTTAATTGTTTAGACAACAGACAATACTGCGTATTTTCAAAGTGTTTCAGTTATAAGTTAATATTTATTTAGGCGCCAATAATTTATTAACAAAGCCTGAGTAAATATTATTCGTATAATTGGGACAACGGACCAAGGATTTCATGGTAGACGTAAATATATTGACTGCTCTTGTGGTCTGAGCAATAATGTATAAGACTGCTGATCCCGAGTTCTCAGGTTCGATTCCCAGGTTAGACAAAATATTATTATTGGGCTTAGAATATTTTTTCAATAGTAGCTACGGGATTGGTATCATGCCTGGCATAAAATATGGCAAAAAGCTCAACCTCTATTATATGAGACTAATATTGTTGATGGCAAAAGGTGGGTACTACACCTCTGTCAACCTCTTCGGGTATTACAGGCGTGATATTACTGATTGATTTAGGTAACTTGATATACCTACTTAATAAGTTAATTGAGTACCGACATCAATTAATTATGCTATTACAGAATATGTATAACAGTAATTAAGTAATTAATTATGCAATTTCATTGATAAGATGAATCATTAAACGCTGGGCAGTCCACGCTGAACAGTAGTGTGTGTAAGGTCGCCAACACCATTGCGTCGGGAGATCGTGGGTTCGACTCCCACGAGGAAACATTATTATTTGTGCGATCCACAAATAGTTTTTTCGGGTCTGGTTGTACTTTGTGTCCGTTGTTTGAATATTTGTAAAAGTCTCCGCGACACAAGAGCAATTCTTAGTGCGGATTTTGGTAACGTGTCCGGTATATGACAAAATAGAATCGCTATTACATTGGACTAACACTGTTAATGGCGAAATTTGAATGTAGTCCACCTCTGCCTACAGTCATCTTCAAGTACAACAGGCGTAATGTAATGTTTGTATCTCATAATTAAACTTCAGAGTAAATGAACTCTAATTGGGTGAAAAGGTCGAAGGATCAGAATTTTAACGACCTTTAAGAATTTTAAACGGTATGCAAGCTATTGATTGTTAGTTAATTACTTTTAGTTGATTAACTTTGTTTTATAATAATTTTTATGTACATTGTTTATTTTTTTTTTTGTTTTTAGTATTACTTTGTAATTAGTGTAATTGGCCTGGCCGTTCTAATTATATAAATAAATAAATAAATAAAATAAACTTGTCTTTCTTTGCAGTGGCTAAGGTAAACCAGCAACCACTGTGGTAGGTCGTGGGTTTGATTTCTAAATAATCAAATTTATATGCGGTCCACAAAGAGTTCTTTAGGACTTGATATTTTTTGTTTGTACTTTATATTATAGGGGTAGGCAGAGACCAAAGAACGCGACTTGCTACGGTTCTACCAAATTTCCTTTGCCTCAATCACATCCATACGTCTTGTCTTCTTTGGTCTCTGCCTACCCCTATCCTAAAAAGGCGTGATATGATTGATGATTTGTTACGTACAAATCATTAATCATCTTTCTATTATATCAGACACTCTTTAAATTTCATGTTGACTTGTTTTCGCAGATCCAGCCACAATCATTCTCCTACCATGTAATCTATCACTCAACCAAAGTTTATCAAAATCGCTTCAGCAATTTTGACGTAAAAACGGAACGCACATTTCACACCTAATAATACTAGAATGAATTATAATAATAGCGAATTATCCGCTTATAAGCAGCCGTACAAATTACATTATCATGATACTTCTGCCTTACCTTCGTAAAACAGTCGTGATGAAACAAACAACTATTACTATTACTAAGATGGATCAGCAAATACAACACAAAATAAAAATTGAACGTTCAGCCGTCGTCAAACAAAAAATGATTGATCATATATTTCATAGTCTTGATCAAATATCAATATCGATAATACTTTAGTTGGTTCGTGTATTGAATGAAAACGCGGATTAATATAGTGTCTGTTTTTTGCAATGTTTATTAAAATATTGGGTTTTATGTAACTAGTTGCTAGTATGACTATTTACTCGGTTTGACTACATTCACGTTGAAATAAACACCGAGTTAAAAAGCTATCGCTGCGTCAAATTTAATCAAAATTTGTTGTTTCCGTAAAATATTTTTTTACTTCCATACATCCATGCTTACAATAGCATGTATACGTATAATATAAGTACACTCAATAATGCCTAATATGACGTTTATGCCTGAATATAAGCGCATAGCAACCAGTTAATAGACGTCAAAAACCGAAAATAATGCTACAGTGACTTTAATTCATTAATTAACCATTTGTGGCAACTAAGGCCATCCTATGGCCTTTGACATTGCTAAAAGACTGTTATATTGATTGACAACAATCGGGTCCAATTTTAGGTTCCCTATAGAAGTACGAAAATTCGAAATAATAAAATCACAAAAAACTGATAAGGAAATCTGGAAGCACAAGCTTCGTAATGTTAGTTAATTCAGTGACTGTATAAATAAACTTGCTATGAACCTAATAGACGTAGCATTCTTATCACAAAATGACTATAAAGAACAATGTTTGCAAACACGTAAACTATTCCCAAGTGAAAGTTATAATGAGATTAAATTGATTACTTTCAAAGTTTAGTAACTTTGTTACGTTATTACGCTTACATATAAAGAAAAGACTGGAGTCTTCTTACCACTATTCAATTTATTAAGGGGAGTTTTCATTGCCCTGTCAATACACTGCTAACTAAATAAAACTGGCATTAGGGATCTATAGTTTTTTTTTTCTAATAGTCATTCATGGATAGCATGCAAAAAACAACAACTTAACGTCTTTTGGGATCAGGGAGGGTTAAGCTAAGCCCTTCTTCAATAATAGAGCAAGCAAGATTCCCAAACAGATCTACAAACATGCATTCACGTCTTTCGAATAACAAAAAATGGAAAAAATATCAATATACTTAGTACTAAATTCCAAGTAAGTCGAATGCCGAATATTCGATACGAAGAGGATATGATAGAGTAGTTTTTTCTTTTAATCATGTATCATAATATTAATACTATAAACATTTCAAAATAGTCTCAGTCTGAAATCACACAACACAAATCACTCTATAACCAATAACTCAAGTCCAACTACAAAACGTTGCAGGCGAAATTTATTTGAGGGCATTTTTCAGACCTACGAAATCCTTTCTCTTTCTGTAAGTATTTTAACTGTGGGAGTAATCTCATTTAATGGTTGAACTTCGCTCGTTAATGTCGAATAGCTGCGATTGTTATGTGGGGACCGGCCCGACCCGACCACCCACCTTGTACGGTGGTCTAAAGGGATAATGGAGCGGGTAATGGATATATTTTTTGGTGTGATTAGTTGATAGTTCAAGACAGTGGATAAAGTTGTCACCTCGCTACTGTGCTATAATTGCATACGGAGTCATTTTGCAAAAAAAAATCATGCATGACCTGTGACCAAGAGCTCGTCTATTGCGCGTCCTACTACTTTGAGTTTTATAGAATCTAATTCATGTTCTTCTTTATTTTAAACGTTTATTGTATTCTTATCAAATCATATAACACTTTTTGGAAGATTATATTATTAAAGTATCCACCTCATCAAAAATATATAAATTAATTAAAAACACGTGAACAAGTTTCATTAACGGTGATACCGAAGTTAGTCCTAAGCAATTAAAAATATTCGGGACCAAAATCACATGTATAATTAACAAAGACCATCAACATATTTTAACTCTAAAGTCCAACCAAAATTGCCCTTCTTCATTCATTGCTTTGTCAGGTAAAGGCTATAAGAAAAGCAATATTGCTAAATCGTCGCCTTTGCTTCTACCTTGGGGTATACCACAAACCTAAACTGTAAGCGACGAATTTGCGAGATTAAAACTCCTAGTTCCAGTAATAGTTATCTATATGGGTTCGGCAATGCGTTATTAATGTTTTTATTATAAATATAAGGTACTTATAGAGGTTTCTCTACGGTTTTATATGAAACTTGTGACCTTTTACAGAGGTCAGAAGTAGTGTAGTGTTTGAAGTTCGAGTTTAAGGAGTAGTGTTCTTTTTTATGAAGAAGTATGTTTAGAGTGGAATAAAGTCAATTGTACTATAGAAATTCAAGTTTTCAAACTTCTATATTACAGAAGTAATCACTTAGTTTGAATTATTAACATATTTATATATTGCTTGCTGTAATAAAAATTACCTAAAATACCTTTTATGATTTCGTTGCATGATTTTTGCCTAATATTATGCAAGAATCAACGCAATCATGCATGTATCTTTGCTTTGCTTGTCGTTTCGGCACAGGTTACATTTGTCGAAGTCGTAAGCTTGGATTGCATTCAGTGTAACCTGTGCCAAAATATCAAGTAAATCAAGGTAAACGGTATGATTGAGTTAACTACCTATTATAGTTTAAAAAAATCAAAACCTATCTGGCTTAAATACATTGCTGGAATATGTTCTAATCTTAAGTCATTCTGAGACATCATTGTCTTTATCATGTCTATTTGAAATAAAAAAGACTCTAATCATAATCATTGGTATTCAGCAGACCTAAATGCAATAAACTATTTCTTTCAAACACTGATTGTTCACATACAACCAATATAAATTTTACTTTATATAATCAACTTTAAATTGTACAAAGAATAAAAAGGATATAAGACTATTTTATCAAAATAAACTGCGATATAAAACGTGTGTTTGTGAAAATATTTTTCTGAAAAATGTTTATTGAAAATATATAAAGTGACTGTTATTTTTTTATTAAAATATCCTTTGGTTTTATTAATCGTAAAGTAAATAGTGATACTCAGATATTTTTTTTTATGTTTCATAATATTGATATGTGAAATCGTAAATAAATAATATATTCTCTCCTACATTTTTTAATAAATAAAATATTGTGACGTATTTAATAAAGCATTTACAAATAATACCGCAATTTTAATTTTTACTTTTAAAAAGGGCTTAACTTGAATGCTGTATATCTATAACTAGGTGACTCGCGCAACTTTGCTTGCATCACACAAGAGAAAATAGGTCAAAATTTTCCTCGCTTTTGTAACATTTTTTCTGGTACTTTGCTCCTATTGGTCGTAGCTTGATGATATATAGCCTATAGCCTTTCTCGATAAATGGGCTATCTAACACTGAAAGATTTTTTCAAATCAAGCCTTTAGTTCCTGAGATTAGCACGTTCAAACAAACAAACAAATTCTTCAGCTTTATTATATTAGTATAGATTATATTTATATGCTATGGATGTTGCAGCATACCTAGGCATGGAGAGTATGTGCTTGCATATGGAATACAAAGGGTCATTCTCTTTGCCAATGCCTATAAATGTATACTGGGCCTACGAATAGATCTTACCATCACTATCAGCCTAGATTTCCTCGGTTTCCAGTCTCATTGAATGTAGCTGAATACCAGTATTTTACACGGAGCGACTGTCTATTGGACTTCCACTCAATCGCTTAAGAATGAAGCTAATATCAATTTTGTCAAACTATTAATATTAGGAAAAGATGTCAAATAATTATCGCAGATGAATAATCCTCAACATTTTCCCAACTCATCACAAAACGACATCAATAAAGAAAAACTCGAAACAGGAAAAATATGATAAAGTTTGACACTCACAGTTAAAATACTCATAATTCTCCCTTCTTCCGTTAAAACGGTCCATAATTCTTGGGTGTTGGGGTGACTCGCGCAGATTTTATTTCACCCTCAATTTTTGTATAAGAAACCTTTTACACAGGCGCATGAAGAATTTCAATGGTTTTGATTTATATGTTTTTAGGTATGTATTTAAAAATGTTACTACTAGTTATAAAAAATAACGTTACTTCAAATGTTATTACAAAAACGTCAAAATAAAATAGTAGCATTTCTCTGGGATTAAAAAAAAGTCCATCAAAACATACTTCTTCAAAGCTTAAAGGCTTATGGTTATGCTAGGTATGCCAGGTCATGCAACTTAAGTATTAAATGCTGTAGTAGGAAACAAACAGCAGAGTAGTGTGCGTATCACAGATCTCATTTGACAACTACGTCAACCGGTACGTCAAATTGATAATCGGATGGTCATTATTTAGTACATTTCTGCTTTGACGTAACGTGTTAGAAACTAATCCAAAGGAGAAAACAATGTACACATTTGTGATAATCTCCCAGATTCCTTTGATGTTTTACTTTTTAATCCTACACACATTTTTATGAAATTAATATCACTGTCATAGTTACTGTTTGAATCCCATAGTTTAGTTCTACGTGTGAAAGATTGCACGAATTAGGTTATTTCTTATATTTTTCAATTCGATTCCATTTCTCATAGAATGTGAGAGATGTTTTTTCTTTACCATTGTAAAAGCACCTTAGTTTTTTTTTGCCCAGTGTAGTAAGCGCTTCCTGTAACTACACTTAGGTTAGCAATAAAATTTATATATTTTATTTTAACTGCTTTAGTGGTTCACGCGGTATTATTGTGAATAAATTATTTGTGAATTGTAAGATTTTGGGCTTGATTCCCATATCCAATAAAAAACCAGCGCAATTACTTTATACACTTATTTCATCACTAGTTAACTATGATAGAAAAAGTGGTATAGAAGATGTAGCAATATGATTTTTATACTGTATGTAAACTGTGAAAAAAATAAGTTAAAAATAACCACAACATCACTATTAGTTAGCCCCATTGATAGTAACCAAGTTTGCTAAACCAATAAAGTTTTCTCAATCCAGGAATCTAATGCTAGACCATTTGACCTGCTGTGAAAACACACACTAGCTCGCTAACGACCGTTTTCAGTACCCTATCTATCTATAGTTGACTTACTCAATACAAGCTTTATCTTTAACTATATCGTTACTTCTTTTAGTAGTTAGCGATTACTGGTTACTGCTGCTAAAGTCAGTTAAAGATTGATCATTTTAACGTCATAATCGAAGATAGCAATCTATCTGTAATCTTTGACAGAATATTGAAAATGAACGTAGAACGACGGACTATCCAGTTTACATTTTATAAGTAGAGATACCAAAAAACATAAACCTCTGTGTAAAGAAGCCGCCGTCCACAATACATCTCGTCTTAACCGAAGGCTTTTCGGCCGAAATTGGCAAAGTTTCAGCGAAAGCCAAAAGAAGTGCTCCGGGGTACAATTGCTCGCTTTTACCACGAACAAACAGATTTCAAAGTTTTATTGGTTAATAGTAAGCGGTATTACTTTCTTTTGTTTATTATTTTTTTATTGGATCATCTCTGATTGGATGATATTTTGTTTTGGAGTTGTCTGTTGTTTGATGTTGAAAACTTTTATGATTAAAGTCATATAGTGTTTCTGTGACTTCAAAGGACTGGTACTATCGATTTGACCTTATGTATATCTATCTATATATAACTTAAAGGTGACTGACTGACTGACATAGAGATCTATCAACGCATAACCCAAACCACTGGACAGATCGAGCTACAATTTAGCATGCACGTAGATGTTATGAGGTCTTAAGGACATCTGCTACGAAAAGATTTTGTTTAATTCTACCCCCAAGGGGAAAAAAATAGGGGATGAAAGTTTGTGTGTTTGCTTTCCTTGATTTCTCCGCATACAAGTTCTTCTCGCAGATTTATCAAAATTATATTTTTTTACACATTTGGAGCTATTTTGCTAACTATGTATATTATTAAATGCCAGTATTAATAATTAGTTACATGACTTTTCTGTCTTTTTTTAATAATATTAAAAAAGCCCGTTAAAAATGCTTCAAAACCAATTCGACGTTTTTACAAAGCCTTTTGTCCATATTATTTTCTAGACGAAAACAAAAACTTTAATCAGAATTCCAGAAATAAATAGTCTAACAATTGGATTCAGACAAAAACAGTCCTTGAATTCTTCAGAACACTATTATTTTCGTTCTATTCCATCTTATAATTAAAGATTTGAGATCAGACCAAACACTTAGAAATTGGTTCAAGGCCGTGACCTTAAGGGCCAACGCACACTGGCTGCTTCAATTTAACTCTTTTTATGAGCTTGATGAAAAGTCCAAACATACCACAGAAAAAAAAACAACTTAAATTTTCCAAAACGTGGTGATAGATGCTGACCCGTGTCTACGATAGAGGCCTACTGTATGAACCTGCTTGTGCATTTAAGCCTGAGTTAGTAAAATAGAGCGTGTGAATAAAATTACCTATCACGCGATTCTTTACAGTCAGTACTGTTGAGTATCCAAAGTTTGACATTTAAGAAGTAGTGCCAAAATAGTATCTAAGATGTCGTCAGATGCGCTGATCAGATTTTCATACAAAATTTCTCGATGACAAGCCGGTTGTCGTCGATAGTGGTGCAGCATCGAGCTACTGAGCACTTTTATAAAGTAGGGATCTGCAGATATACCTTCGGTTGTAGCAGGTAAATTGAAATGTAGCTGGCATTAATGCATTATTTCAGCAGGTCGTTACACTCTACTCATATTCCATTCGTATCAGGTAAAAGCCAAAACGCGATTCAGCACCGATATAGTCGCTACAACGCGTGATTTTGCAACCGCGTCCGAACGCAGTAAACGGCCGCCTTTTCACACACACTCTATCGCACGTTCTTAGGAGCGTACAGGATTACGCGCGGGAAAGCAGCGCGGTCTTCGGTTGGGGGCTTGACAGATGAGCGCGGCGCATGATTTTCCTTTCCTCTTACACGCGCGTTCTTTCACCCGCGATTGTTATTTCTTGCAAGATAGAGTGTGTGTGTGTAAAGGGGGCTAATCAGTTGCCGAATCAGCGTTGCTGAAAGTATCGTGTCTGCATTGGCCTTAATAGAAAACCTCAACTTTCGAAGTTTTAATCCTAATTGGAACGGGGATCGGATCCGGTAAATCTAAAGATTTGTTGCCGGATTTGTGTTTAGACTCATCCTTGATGTTTACTCTTTCTGAGAATTAATTAAAGAAAGTACCTTGTGAAGAACAAATGGTTCAGTGGTCTCTGATACCAATTTCCTTGACATGAGAGTCGAAGGATGGATGGAAAAACATTAAAGGCCTTGGAGTAAAAGTACTTGAAATTTTGAAGCTCTAAATTTAGTAAAGGAAAATATATCCATACAAATATTATAAATGCGAAGGTAACTCTGTCTGTCTGTCAAAATATCTCAGTAGTTTAAGTGTAATTGAGTAACAAATTACACTTAAACTACTGAGATATTTTGATACCCGAGAAAGGACATAGGCTACTTTTTACCCCGGGAAAATGGCGCATTCCCATGGGAAAATTCAGGTGGCGGATGAAGTCGCGAGTAAAGGCTAGTATCTGATATCTGATTACTACTGACATGAACCGAGGGTCGAATTTTACGCTTGGTTGCCAACTCGCACTTGACTTCCAATCATTCTGTTATAAAAGTGGTCACCACCAGAACGGACACCTTTTTCTGATAAAGTACCCTTTCACAAATACAAATTTAAATATTTTCAGTGGGATATAGACCGATACAAAAATCCTTTTATTACGTTTCAGGAATTGTTTAAACAAAGAGAACAACACATATTCAGCAGAGCGAATATTGGTGAACCACAGGTGTAAGTTAATATCCTGAATCGAAAATGATATGTACTGAAATGTTTTACAGCTGCCTGTGAAAATCGTGTTACATCAAAAAATATTTTCAAAAATCTTTTTCCCATTTTTTATTTTTTCTATAAATGTAATTTGATAGTTCAAGTAGTTATATTGATATTTAAAGTACGTTGCAACAATTTAACCATATTTTACCTTGTACGATATAGATTTTCAGCGATTGTGATAATTTTTTTTCGAAGATGATTCCTGCACAAATTTCCTATCTTGTTCCCTTACAACTATGACAATATTGACATAAAGTCACATAAGATTAAAAAAATGGATTACACAAATATTTACGCCAGGTGATAATCGAACCGAAGACCTCACATGTAGTAGTGGCGTTACCTTAACCACTTCGCCATTCAAGTCGTAACAATACAGCAGTCAACTATGAAAACGGTTCGTTAAACTATAATTTTAACTTGCTACTCTAACTTGAATGAATGAACTAATTATCCAGTATATCGAAACTCCCCAATAAATTCTATTACACGTCTATTTTACTAGATAATTAATAGTTTGTTAAAGTGACCGTTAAACTAAACAATGAGTGTAACCACCGAATAGATTTACAATTTAACCGCACCACGGATTATCCGACGGCCCGTAATTTATCGCTTAATTGAACGAAAATTGAACATTGAATTATGAAGTAACTAGCAATTTACGATAGATATTAGTAGTATTATGAAAGAGTATGATGGGTTGGTCATGTCGAGAGAATTAATCAATGTAAATGGAAAGGGGGCACCCTAGAAAGACATAGACAGATCGGGTCTATCCCACTAGTCCCGTTGAGTTGTCCCGTGACGGGACAACTGGCACTATTTTGTCCCAGTTGTCCCGTGGCGGGACAAGTGACACTGTTTTAGTGCCAGTTGTCCCGTTGCAGAAAAATCACGGGACTAATGGGACAGACGGAAGGGTCAAAACAACTGGTTCCATTGGGTTGAGCCCAAAAAAATGCCACTTGATATGATCTTTACAAACTTTCCTTGCCTCATTCACATCCATACATCTTGTCATACTAGACCACCGGTCACGAATACCACGCACTTGACATTTTATCTCCATTCTAAGCACTATAATCAAATCAGCGGTGAGAGCGTAATGGACAGACAGATTCTGGCATCTACAATATTTGTATAGTTTGAATTGTAACAAATTTTTCAGAAAAAGGAAATTACACAAGAATATATAGGGACAGGTTCTATTAGATTTCCGTTTTTTTCCAATTTTAGGGACGACCGGTAAACAGACCTATTGGCAGGTGTCTGTCACAAAAGTAGATCGGCTACCTTTATTTTATTTTCTGATTTTCGTGTTTCGGCATTTTTTTTGTCCAAGTAATATTGTGCCTTTCTGACCTGCGATGAAAGAGTGACGGATTTTTCTTTTCAAGATGAGAGTCTAGATGGATTTATTGTTATTGATAAGTTGTATAACCTCCAATTTAGATTTCACTTTACTATTCGAGGCAACACACCAATAATTTTTCGAAAGTATGCGTGTATTAGAAATAATTATCACTTGTTCCAACGGTGAAGGAAAACATTGTGATGCAACCTTGTATGCCTGAGAGTTCTTTAGAACAGTTCTTGAAGGCAAAATTCACTCGCTCATTACCGGAGGAGGCCCTTGCCCAGCAGATGGACATTGACACATTATACACATTGACACTTTGAGTGTAAGTTGCCCTATTAGTATCTTGTAAGTTATCCTAATTATAATCGAATGAATCGAGATCTTAATAATATAACTTCTTATAATTGTAGAACTCTAAAACAGGTCAAGGAAAAAACTTCTCAAGGACAAATAATTATTACCTTTTAAACGCTATAAAAATAGCAAAATAACTCAACGAATCAAACGACTTTACAAGAATATTCCGCGACCTATATTCCACAAATAATTCATCTTACTATGCAATAAGACGCTAGCGACAACCCTAGGGACCCCGTCTACGAGTCAGCCATAATAAACCTTTAATGAATATCAATGAAAAATGCACAGGGTTGTCCCAACAACAAATATATTAAATCAGAGGCTGTTTTTATTTGTCATGAGAATTACAAAGCGCGTATTACCAAATTATACAATTTAAAATTCAGCAACAAAATTGAGCTGTAAATCGCACCGTCATTTGGCATTTCGCGTCATATTTTGACATTAGGACCTCACAATAAGGCTTTGTACAGGTAAGCGGGAATGTTCAATTTTGAAGAAAAATATAGTCCGACTTAGTATCAATGACTACTCTTTTGTTAAATAAAAGCGCAAGACTAAGAGTGTGTAATACACTAAGGTACCAGTCGTCTTATCACGTATCTCAGTTGACAACTAGTATACGTCAAATTGATGATCACTATTCACTACATTGCTGCTTTGACGTAACGTGTTAATCACTATAATCCAAGGAACAAAACAATGTAGAGCAAACTGACTTGCAAGTAGTTGTCAACTGAAATACGTGATAGCCCCCTAGGTATTTATTGAGGTGATTTCTTGTCACTATTGAGCTTGCTATCGACTAACTATACTACAAGGACGGCAATAAAAATAAAATTAATCACCGCCTCTAGCGGATTTTGGAGGAATTAACTTACTTAAGTAATTACAAAATCAAACTCAATATAATGATATATTGAAAATTTCAGTTCCTTGAAAGATTAATATCACCAGTAGTCATTTTACACTTTCCGGAGCATCCCTACTTAATGAAACTAATTCTAAAAGTAGCAAAGATCATCAGAAAAAAAAATGTATATATAACTCAAAAAAGAACTCAAACATTCGATTTATAAATAAAAATGATAACAAATGTAAAGCTACGTGGGCTGTGATTAAAGACGAAATAAATAACTGCAATATTAAGGATAATATAGATAATATTAAAATAAATAACACAGTTGTATCAAATCCAACAGATATGGCCACAGCTTTTAATAATTACTATATTAACTCCATACATAAATCATCAGAAAAACAAAGTACACATAATACAAATCAAAAATACAATGCAAACTCAATGTTTCTAATACCTATGTCAGAAAATGAAGTCCTAATGGAAATTAAAGCACTAAATAATACATCATCTGAGGGCTATGATGAAATAAATACAAAAATAATAAAGGCATCTTCTGTGGAATTATCTAAGATATTAACGCATCTAATTAATCTGTCATTCTCATGTGGAACTTTTCCTGACGCTTTGAAATTTTCTATTATTAAGCCACTTTTTAAAAAAGGAGATAGATCTGATCTTAATAACTACCGTCCTATTACACTTATACCTATTATATCTAAAATATATGAAAAGTGCATGTATAAGAGAATAATAGATTTCTGCAGTAAATTCAATATTATTAAAGATGAGCAATGTGGTTTTCAGAAACAAAAATCAACAACATTAGCTACTTTCTCATTAATCAAGGATATTATAGTTAATATCAATAATAACAATATGACAACAGGCTTATTTTTTGATCTTTCCAAAGCTTTCGATCTTGTTTCTCATGATCTGCTGCTACAAAAACTTCAATCGATTGGCATTCGAGGACCGACACTTCAGTGGATTTCTTCATATCTCAGCAATAGACAACAATGTGTTACAATCAATAAAATGAACGAAAATCGAGATATGGTACCATATTCATCTGAATTTCAATGCAATAAATATGGCGTTCCGCAAGGAAGTGTCCTTGGACCTATACTTTTTATTCTATATATTAATGATATTGTTAATATTACTGGCCATAAATGTGTCTTGTTTGCCGATGACATCTCAATAGTTGTTTCCTCAGATAAAAAATGTAACACAATTCATGATCACGAAGATGAAATTAACAACACTATTGACAAATTGATACACTGGCTAGACTCAAATCACTTAAAAATTAATCTTGATAAATCCGTATATATACAATTCAATAAATCAAATAATACTAAACATAACTTAAAGCTAAACATACCAAAAATTAAAGAAGTAGCACATGTAAAATTTCTTGGAATACATATTGATGAAAACCTAAATTGGAAAGCACAAATAGACAGTGTGTGTAGCAGGATAAATAAATTTGTTTATGCGTTAAAAAAGGTAAAAAATGTAACAAACATAAAAACAGCAGTAACATCTTACCATGCCTATGTTGAGTCCTTACTGCGGTATGGACTTATGATGTGGGGTAATAGCGTGGATATTAAAAGAGCATTCATCGCGCAAAAAAAGTGTATTCGGGCATTATATGGCTTGCAACCGGATGAGTCCTGCGAGCCGGTATTTCGTAAGCTTGGTTTGTTACCACTACCATCGCTCTACATCTATGAATGTGCTATGTTTGTACATAAAAATAAAGCATTGTTCAAAACCGCCTCTTCGGTTAATTCTAGGAATAGGAGATATCCAAATATGTTAATTTTAAATGAAATACCCAGATTAACAAAATATAATAAAAGTTGCATAGCCATGTCAGTAAAAGTGTACAATAAATTACCTACTTGTTTAAAATCTTTAAATTCAATGGCATTTAAGAAAAAATTGTATAATTGGTTACTTAGCAACAACTTTTATGATGTTAAAAGTTTCCTAGAGTTTAAGACATCGAACTAAAATGTTAGTCTTTAAGTTTTTGCATGCCAATAATGGCAAAATGTGATTGTTCTTTGAGATAATTAACACCTGTATACCTGTATACCACCACATTTTTTGCAAATAAAATATATTATTATTATTTGTATGTCTGTTCATTATCTCGGGACTATGGAGTCCCGGACTTTTAGAAGGCGTGCGTGGGGCCGAAGCCAACACGTAGAGGCCCATTTAGACAGCTTTAATATTCAAACAATGTGTAAGGTGTCACAATCCGGTGACTATCCCTGTCTACACTATAAAATGCACCCAAGGACAGTCACCGGACTGTGTGGGACTATGGCAAAACTAAAGGGAAAAACTACTTGGACTATTGGATGAGGTGCTTATGGACTGGGAAACTGGGAAATTACGGGAACTATGGCGCCTGCCGACGACAATGTTGAAAACACGTGAAAATGGCAGGCGGAGACTTGCCAACTCACAAACTGGGCCACCCTAAACAAGTCGCATCAATAGCAACAAGGGGGCAACAGGGACGTGAGCGGCTGAAGGACGGAGAGGCCTCGCTGGACGTTAAACTCAGCTCACGCGCCTTTGCTAGGCTCAGGCATCACTGGCCCACTAGCCATCTTACGCTCAGCATCCGTCCTCCGAACAGAGTGGGAGCTCTGCTCTTGCGACTCCACTCTGGACGGCCAATGAAGGCAAGCCAGAGGCGGGGGACCGCTTCCTCGTCAGTTTTCACTCCGACCAGCCAACTAAGGCAAGCCGGAGATGAGGAAGGGTGACTTCCCCCTGGAGCACTCAGGTACCGCGGGGTCGCTACTCCCCGTCACCTCGCCTCAAGGTGCCCTGCGGGCTTATTATTATTATTATTATTATAAAGAGCCTTATTACACCTCTGCATTGGTAGCCTTCTAAAGATAGCTCAAAAAGATATAAAATCAATTACGAATAAATTTTTATTTAGTTTTTGACACAGTTGTATGAGAATCCGATCAGCGCCTCTAGCGTATTTTGCAAGAACTATTTCTTAAGGTAATTGTTCATGTCAAATGCTTGACGATAGTAAAAAATGTATAGAAACATGCTATGAACAAACTTTCTTCTTATTTTTCTTTTCTATAGGTAATTGGTATACTATTAATTTGATTAATGTTGATTGTTCAAGGATTGTAGATAATTTTCTATAATCCATTCATATATAGTAATTCCTATAAAAATCAGCTAATGATTTCACTTTACAATAATAATATAAGACAGCAATCTATCTATATTCTAAGACAGAATAATAGAAAAATGGCCTTTAGTCAAAGGCGACATTTTATGAAAAGTGTACGTGTGAACTATACCTAAGTCCTGAAAAGTTATTTGTTGAGAACACCGTTAATATGTTGGTATTATGCAAATACGTCGCCCGTGATTTGAATAAGGTATTGTTTTTTTTTTCAGCTTTTTTATTCCCGTCATATCTGTAGCGTACAAATTGCTTTCATTTGAATTTAAACAAACATAAACCCTCTCTACCTCTTATTTTTTTCAAAAATTAAGATTGCAGACAAAGATGACTAGCTGACGTCTCTTTTGGTGATATTTTATTTTTAATTAGGGTAGTTTTCACCCCTTAAGGAAGTTGTTAACTGGGTCGAGTGTAAAACTTATTTTTTTCGTGTTTTCATTGTACAAGGAGCCATGAATTTAAAGGAAAATGGTTGCTTGAGTTTTTAAACTAAGTTAAACTTTGAAATTAGTTCATAAATCGAAAGAAACTACTCAGAAAATTAATGACTTTGTATAAGTTAATGAGTAAAGTAGAGTTTTAGTACTTTTTAACGTTTATTAATAAATGGGAGAGTAGGTTGTACTTGATGACATAAATATTTTTAATTGATTTTGAAATAGCCATTATTAAATTCCGAGACTGCAAGCCGGCGCCACAGCAGTCCTTGGCGGGATAAGAAAGACGAGGACAGAATCGAATCAAGGTGACTAAGAATAGGGACACGGTTAGTGTAGTAGGTGATGGCGATTGGTGAAACCAAACTATGAGGGTGGATGAACATTCGTCCGCCTCATATACACGAAGTCCTGTCATCGCTGCTCCAGTCATCCTGCGAGCACGGCGAGTGCAACCTGCGCTGAAACGTTAGGCATTTTAAGGTAAAATGCGTGTTCGCGTTAATTCCCGTATTCTATTATATTATACATGAAACATGAAACATGTAACGCGAGAGTTTAAAAGTTAGGAAGGTGACTAAAGTCTAGAAAAATGGAGATTGTGTCAGAAAGATCTATAGTCAGCAGTTACAGTTCAATCAGACACAAGACTCTATGGGTTAAAAAAGTTATAATAGTATTAGGCTGAAAAGTATGTTTGTTTGAACACGCCAATCTCAGCAACTAATCCTTTTTGAAGAATAATTGTATGTGATATGATATTCCGCTTTAACAAATAGGAGCGGAGCGGCAATAGAAATGAAGTTACCTGAAGAACAAATCTACTACTTCAAAATACAAACCTATCAACAGTATAATTATCTTAATCCTATAACAAAAATAGGAATAAATATCTGAAATGAAAACAGCCTCTTTACAGCTGAACAAATAAGACAGGCTCTTTCAAGATTTCAATAGAAATAGTTTTGAAAACAAATTGTCTGCTTCAGACGTTCAAATTCTCATTCAAATTCAGGATCATTAATTTTACTAAATCCTAGACCGAAACAAAATCTTAGACTGAAATTAAGACTTAATTACCATCAACTCAGCCTTTCAAGAAACAAAGATTTAAAGACCTTCGGACTAACAAAAGGAAGTTTAAATTAGTCTACGTTTTTGTGGAAAAATGTTGGTCAAAATCGAGCTGGGAAAGGGTTTATTTTGATTCCACTTATTTATTTCTTTACTGTCAGTTCAAACCGATTCCTAATTATGCCGTTAAAAGATTAATATCAGAAATAAAGTAGATTATGTTTGTGGTCTCAACTCTCTTCATGCATAACTTTTAAACTTTGGCGTTGCATGTTTATTTACTTAATAAGGTATACTATATTCAGTCAGCTTGCGACCACGGCCTGTGTAACCTGCGCCGAAACGCTGGCGTTTCTGAATTAGTGAATGGTCATTCCAAGGCAGAATATGTTACCGCGGTAATTATTTTATACTATAATATCTCCATGCTTCTTTTCATAAAAAACGGTACGATGGTTTAGCTGTCAAAGTGCTACAAACACACAGTCAGAATTTTACATTTTTATAGTATAAATCTGTACAAAATCAAAATACAAGTCAAAGCACATTCCAATCAATTTTGACTTAAATGTCAAAAGAAAAATTTCATATAAATCACGCGAAACTTCAATCAGTACAAAGTTGGAATATTATTTATGGAAAGGCTTTTATTTCAAAAGTCATTGACGAGCAATATCATACAGAATATGTCGAGTTACGCTTACTCGTGAAAGAAATCAATGACTAAGCAATGACAAACATTTGGTATTTTGGAGTACTGTAGAAGAATACAAAAACGATCTTGTACTTACATTTTTATTTGTTTTTTCTATACATCTATACTAATATTATAAAGCTGAAGAGTTTGTTTGTGTGCTTGTTTGTTTGAACGTGCAAGTCATCTATAGGATGAAATCTAAATAAGTAAATGTCCCACTGCTGGGCAAGGGTCTCCTCCCGTAATGAGGGAGGGGTTAGGCCTTGAGTCCACCACGCTGGCTAATTGCGGGTTGGGGACTTCGCATGCCCTCAAGAACTGTTCTGAATACCTCACAGGAATGCAAGATTGCATCACGATGTTTTCCTTCACCGTTGGAACAAGTGATAAGTATTTCTAATACACACATAACTTCGAAAAGTCATTGGTGTGTTGCCTCGGATTTGAACCTGCAACCACTTGCCTGGGAGGTACCAACATATTCCACTTGGCCATCACTGCTATTTAGTTATAAAAATAATATAACCGAAACGCCATCACCGTATTCTATTTTTTGGGTTAAAAGATATCAACAAAATATATTTCTACAATAATAATGACATGCAAAATAAATCATAGTTTCCATTTCTAAGTTTTATACTTAGTTTAGAAAGCTAGGTCAAAATCTGAATATCTAGCAAAATATTCTAATATCCACGCTCACATAACTCAGACTCACGCTTGACCGTTATGAGAGTTTTCAACGAAGTAATTTAAAAAGTTTTTCGTTACACATCGCTCGGAGGGCATTTAATTAGTTCGCGAAAGATTAAGTTTGAGTGATAAGTGAGATTATTTACAGCTTGCAGAGTTATGGTGAAGGGAAAGTTATTTAATATCGTTATTAGTCTCATGCAATTATGCGACAGTTTTAAGTCATTCTTACGATATTGGAAAAGTGTTGGTTATAAACAGGTATTTTTAAATTGGTGTAGAAACTTAGAAAGTAAGTTTCCTTCAAATTAAATTCAAACGAGTTAAATTTGGATTAAACATGTTCCTTTTTTCGGTCGTGGCGATATTTGTACAGTTGTACTAGAATATAAAAGAAGATATTTAATTCCCTGAACGTTCTTAATTTATTTACTTGCCTCAAATAGTAAGAGTTAATCGACAATGATTAGATAAAAAAATTGTTTCAGTTTCAATCTAAGTAAACCTGACTGTCTAATGTGTGCTGTACTACAGCAACCAGATAACTAACAAAATTTAATAAACTTATAACTTCCCCAACGCATTTATATGTAAGTAGTTCTAAGTATTTAAATATTATTCCATAGATAAATTGATAAATTAGCATCAAATCAAGAACGAGCTGCACCTTCAAAAAAACCCAATGAAAAAATACCCCAACACTACTCAACACACAAATCTACAACCAAAACTTAGTCAAACAGACAAACATATTTTATCACAAAATAACATGGCGTAGGCAAAGAAAATGATATGCGAACTCGACGCGAAGTGGAAAATACATAAAAAGTTACCGTCATATAAAACGGTTCGACGACTGACGTATGTTGTATGTATATAGAGAGGTTTATTTGTTTGTTTAGTACATGTCTAGTCGAGTTTGGAAATCTGTGGCTTCATTTTTGTATGTTTGAGAGCTGGATTGGTTGAATTTAATAGTAGTTTTCTTCTTGGCGATAAAGGAGTATATTTAGTAGGCGATAATTGTAAACTTGTAGTAAAATTAAAATAGATAGTTATAATTTCTGTACGATAAAGTTAAGTGAATTCTCTTTATCTCATTTATTTCCTTTCTATAAATCTAAGCATAATATTACGCCTGTTATACCTGAAGGTGTTGCAGAGGTGTATAAAATACTCCCACGTTGCGGCCTAACAATTTTAGTGCCATGTAATAGGGAGCGAGGCTTCCCGGCACGTTACCAAACTCCGGGCTACTAAAGAGAAATTTCCTCATATAAATAAGAAAAGACCAATAATAATCAGCTCGACCCAAACATCAAACCGGATCAGCGTCAGAGAATATATTTAAATTCACGCATATCGATTACATGTACCTATAATGTGTGTGGTCATCCGAAAAAAATATTACCATATCTAGATTGCATTGCTGACCGAATAGGCATTTGATCTAGGTTTCGACTACTGCCAAACTATATCTAGTAGTCTAATATTCCTAGGACAGAATATCTAAAAATAACTCAATCGCAAGACACATCGTCCAAGTGAGAATACCTAAAGTTTTACCTCTTTCCGTATCGTAAAACATATCTACTATCTCTTAAGCAATATTATTACTTGTGAGGTCATAAATCCAGTTCCTTGTACGTATATTTTGCTCTCGGCCGTGACATACGGTTCTTCTAGCTCCTTGCCCCCTGATATATGGCCACGGAATTACCTGCTTACGTAAAAAGTATGTTATTTGCTATGCCCTTTTATACTAACAGATTTCTTTTGCCTTTTGGAGTTTTATTGGGCACTTTCGTTTGCTGGATAATGAATTTAGCGTGCGTATCCAATAGACTTTTGGGAAATTCCTAGATATTTTGTTTCAAGAAAAAGTTGAGAAAGAACTTACTTTAGAGGTATTGAAAAAGAATGCCTAGAGGAATCGTGAAGGTAATATACTATTTTCAACTTATAATAAAACTAGAAGAAAATTAGATTCGTAAACAAATGACTGTCTGATTTATCATGACCAGAAAAGAATATTAAATTTTATTGAAAATAAAAAAAAACATTAATGACCAAAGGAAGTATGTACACTAAGTAAATGATTCATTAAAAATTGGATTCGCAAAAGGGCGGAAGAATTTTGAAAAAACAGACTCATCAACAACTTAATCATTTTTACCCTGAAACAAAACGGTAGCTTGTTTCAATAAATCTATACACCGACGCTTGAATACGTTCAATAAACTAGTCGAAGCAACTTCAATCATATCCATCAAAGCACCAGATGTTTTACTTTCATATTTCACATAATCTTACTACGTTAAAAATCTTCTACGGAAAATCAGAAATATTGAAATGCCAAATCCAGGTGCAAAATACTCTCAACTGTGAAATTTTCTCAGCGAGGTATGTTCAAAACTCAATATATCTTTTAGCTGAAGTAAAATTTTGAATCACATGGTGTGGATGAAATGCAATATCTGAGTGCTTGTCAAGTTGTAGCGAAAGCGAAGCGAAGGCGAACGTTTGATTCCTTGAAAATTGTTGAGTATATTAAAAGCACTGCTAATAATAATTGTAATGCATACTTAAACTCATATTTTTCACTAACTGCTTGGCAAGGGTCTCCTCCTAATTTATGGAGGGGTTAGGCCTTAAGTCCTCCACGCTGGCTGAGTGGATTGGTGACTTGAACATTAATAATAGCAAAGAAAGGTATCAACTTAATTTTTTTTTATGACACACACAATTAATTTTCTAAAGAGCTATGTAAAGAGCTCTGAGTACATGTAAGTTTTCCTTACGATTTTTTCCTTTGCTGTTATTAATTTATCATTATTTCATAAACTAGCGGACCCGGCAGACGTTGTCCTGTCTACACGTTACTAATATTTAAAAAAAAACATTGTCCAGCGGACAAAATTGTGAATCTAAACCATTCTCAGATCCCCTTGAACACACACAAAAAATTTCATCGAAATCGGTCCAGTCGTTTAAGAGAAGTTCAGTGACATACACACTTACAGAAGAATTATATATATAAAGATACACAATAGTTTGAAGGTTTCAAGACATTGATACGACATCACGTCAAGTTTAAATCTTCAACCACTTGCCTTAAAGTTATTTTTTTATACAATTCGACTTTTAACTGAAACCTAAAAAAAGCTCTTCTAGTTAAATATTCTATACAATTTGATTTCGAACCTAACCAAAACAAAAATCACGCCTTCGCTCCTCACCCGCTTCGCGACATAAACTTCAAACGTTTAAAATCACTTCGTAAAAGCAAGCAATATCTGTGAGCGATCGTAACTTTTGTATCTTGGTGTTTTATAATTCTTAGATGTGGTTTCCCGATAGGTTTAGTTTTATAGTTCCAGTTGATGTTTGTTTAACACCGCTCTTTGCTTCAGGATTTGCTGTGTAGTACTACGATTTAGGTGTTAAATTCCTTGCGTATAAACTCTATGAAATACGAACGTAGAAAGCGACTAGTGGAATTTATCGTAGTTTTAAGTAAGATTAGAATAGTTTAAGGGTTGTGAGGAATCCGTATGGTAAACAGCTCTTACCGCAACTGGTCTGGTCTTGTTTTGGTGGATATTTTGGTTGTACAAAACGCTCCTCAGTCCCCATGCCAAATTACTACCGATTAGTAACTTCGCGTGTAAGGCAATCTATTTGCAATTCTGATAAAACCGTTATACGTTTTTATTGTAATTGCATCTTTGTTTCCAAAGATAGATAGCTCAGTGACATTTCAGCAGACAATTTGCGTACTGCTAAGGGCATTTTTAAAATCTCCAGTTATTATTTTAGATAACAATATTTAAGTCATGTCAAAACCCTTTGAGCGCTTGATCGACAATGGCTCTAGTATAGGTTGATCACTAACCGTACAAAAGAAAATTTGTTTTCCGGGATAGAATCAAACAAAGCTTTCTCAAAATCTGTTCAGCCATTTTTAAGTACAAGGAGAACAAACAAACACTGTCGCGTGCTTTACACTGCACAAGCATTGCTCTAAAGTCAAAAATACTGTTCGCATCAATCAGAATCCTAGATATTTCGTTTGTAAAGTGAATTTCGTCGTCTGAACTTATACGTTTCACCTGTTCCGCTGAAAGCTTCGATTTATCACGATTTGATGTTCCATGCGCCTGACGGTGCAGTGGAGATTTCTAGGTGTAATGTAGATGGAAACAAGCTTTTGGTGTTTTCTGATTTTTGTTGATTTTAGGTGAAAGGAATTGATTTTGTAAGGAGTCGAACTTATTGCAGTAACTTTATTAATTTGCAAATAATAGGAAAGAAACAAGACCCAATGTAAAAATTTTGAAGCACAATATATCTATTTTGTTTGCAAATTCAATCTTATTAAAGGGAGCCATGAAAAACATTACATTTTAGTAAAAAAATGATTTTACTCAAAAGAAATCAAAATAGAAATACCTGATTAGACAGCTCTCTCAAACTGCTACAACAGCTCCATGATTTTTTCTTAATTACGATCGACTATTTAAATAAATTGTCCAAACAAATCGTGTAGATTTTATTATGAAGATATTTAATCTACAATCTCATGGCGATTTTTACACAATTCTTATAAAAAACCACTCAATTGGCCAAAATTAAGACAACATAGATTTTTCCACTTATTTGTAATGTTATATCTTCAAGCATATTAAGGAAAACGTGGGAGGTACACGTGCATTGCCGCTCTCGTTTACCGGCAACAATTTGTCACGGCACAAAATACGTAAGGGAATAATACATTTCCTGGAATAATTTAAATGGTTTTCCAGGAAATATTTTAAGTGACTCTCTGTTGAGATATGAATGAATATTATTCTTTTTATGAATGTATGTGTTTTTACATACGTTTTCATTGGTAGTATCAAAATGTAATCAATATGCAGTGTTAACGCAATTTTTTGACATAATTATTCGTAAAATTGTACGTTTTTTGTATTGCATATTGATGACATTTATTCTGTTCAAGTAACCGTGGGATTCCGAAATAACGCTTAGCTTTCTTATTTAAAGAAAAAAGTATCTAGAAAAGAAAGATCAAAGTGGATTTTTTATTTCTTTCAGAATCTGTAATCACACTTTAATACAGGTATAATAGGGTATGAGAATTAATGCGAACACTAATGAATAAATCTGCGACCATGGCAAGTTCAGCCTGCGCCGAAACGATAGGCATTTCAGGGTTAAATACGTGTACGCGTTAATTCCCGTATCCTATTAAATACAAAAAAAGCAACGCAAAAGTTTAAAAGTTATCAAATCACACTTGCCCGGCAGTGAGACACGTATACTAAAAAAAAACTCTGCAATAAGTTCAATGACCTCCCAAAAATATACATTCCTTGAACACTCCAGTCTAATGAACAGACTCCTATAACTAAGGGTAGGGGGTTCGATGTCAGATCACGTCATTTGTCTCCGACGCCGTCAATGTGCCTGTCTTGAACATCCAACCAATCACAATTTTGTCCTCTCACAAGATTTATTGAAAACCATTTTTAAATAGATCGCTCTTAGTCTAGTAGAGGTTTTGTGCTGTAAAATGTTGTAATGTCTGAAGTATTGGAATCAATTTTAGAAAGGTGCTAATAATGTTAATTTGAACTAGGTATATTTGTCACATGTCTGTTAATCAGTCTGTTTGTCCGTAATCTTAGGAACGGGTCGGTTATTCTAATAGGTCAATCAGTTATTACGAGGTAAGTTTGCCCCTAGACCCTTGCTTAGGGCTCCTCCTAGAATGAGAACTTAGGCCTTGCTTTTACCACGACGGCC
The DNA here is from genome assembly GCF_050436995.1 of Anticarsia gemmatalis. Classification (NCBI taxonomy): domain Eukaryota; kingdom Metazoa; phylum Arthropoda; class Insecta; order Lepidoptera; family Erebidae; genus Anticarsia; species Anticarsia gemmatalis. Next base: position 1,378,623 of record NC_134767.1, on the reverse strand, counting down.
TAATGTTGGTTGGGAAAGAACTCTTAGGTTTGCAAGATTTCATCTCGATGTTTTTTATTTACCGTAAAAACAGTAGAGAGAGTATTATTAATAATGCACTTCGGCAAGTCATTGATATGTTGCTTCGGGTTCAAACTATTGGCCACTTGGGCAAGAGGTACATGCTCAATTTTGTAAACATTAGACAGCCACCTCCGAAATGACCGTGATCACAAAACTCAGCTTCGATTCTTAGTTACAAAATGGACTATGGTACATTTATCAGTAATAACCCGGAGATTGCCCAATTTGTTTGCCTATGCAAGAAACTTGCTTGGTATTAAGAATATTATAACTACGGAAGCATCTTCGCGACCTTAATAATAATGGCTAATATATTTTTATTATTACCCACTGCGGCTTCCTCATATGGTCTTTTATTTATACAATTCCCGGACACTTATAATGCACTATCAGCCATAAAATAACTCAGACAACGAACAGTTAACTGGTCAACATTTGTTCTTGATTCTGAGCCAAATGTGCTGGAAATAGGAGAGTAAATTGTTCGTTAACTACCGCACATATTGATATACGTTTTGCCTTTCATAGATAAGGTTTAATTTAATTATAGGAGTAGTAAAGTGGCAGTAATGCAATGTCTAAGGCTGAATAGTCATCGAAAAACGGCAATTTGCATTGGTGCTATTTAATTTATACCTATTATGCAAATAATAATGTAATATTTTTCTAAGAAAACTCGGGCACTAAGAATTGTTTTTATGTCGTGGGAACTTTTACAAACATACAAACACCGGACAACCTGACCCGAAACAACTACTTGTTACACCAATATTAATTGATTATCCACCAGTAAAACAATAATAGGCTTAATTTATTCTTTTTATTTTATCAGAAAAGTAAACTTATATTATTTTTACATAAAAATCTTTATTTATATGTTGGTGTATTAACGGAAACTCTCTATACATAATCCTATATGTATTTTATGTAACGTCTGTACGCAACTTTTATTCATCTACACATTTAAATGAGGCGTGACTCACAAGTTACCGCAAAAGCTATTAAAGTCGCCGACACGATGTATGGTCTCAGTTACAGCGATAATTGAGAATAAAATATAATTTAACTGCCTCTGTGACGCGGTCGGTTTTGTTTTCGACTGCTGTGCATTGTGACTCAAGGACTTTTCCTGAGTACTATTCGTGTTTTCTAATTTATATTAATTTGATTCTCAATAGAAACCCGAAGATTGGTAACGTGCCTGGTAAATGGCAATAGGTTTGGCCTCAATAACATGGGACTAACATAGTTAATGGTCAAACGTGGGTATTTCATACACCTCTGCCCATACTTGATGTTATGAATGTACACAAAATTTGTCTGTATTGTCAAAAACTTGTCGTTTTTATTTTACCCAAATATAATACAAGCCAAGGGTTCGCAATACGCATGATATATTTTTCTTACTAACATTAATGTTTACAATTGTGGCCAAGAATCTTAACCGCCATCACTGTTTCCAAACCTCACTCTCCGTTGAAATTAAAGCGATGACAATGACAAATTAACAGTTGAAGTTGTACCTACAACAGTTTGCTAAAATGTGAGCTGTTTGCGTCTCCAACGAAGAGGGGACCTTGGAATAAGCTTGTACTTAGAAAAACATTAAGTTATGTGACCTGATTTCCATAAGGTCAAAATCAGTAATTATTCCTTTTCGAATGCATAACGTTTGATAAAAAGAACACCCATTTTGGAGTATTCAAACTAATTTTGTGAAGTCTTATTTCGGTAAGAATGATTAACCTTGTGTAAATTTATGATTAGCACTTATGGCAAAATGTTTTTGGAATTGGTTATCAATCTAAGTCATTATTAGAAGATGTAGCTGGCAATTTTCCCCTTAAATAGTAAAATCTAAAGTACGAAAAGAAACAAATTCTGCTATAAGTATCTTTTAAACTTACAGCAGGTTTTCTGAGGTGACTGTTAAGTTGGATAATAAGATACTCATCATCTTTATATTTTAAACGCGTATAAGACCCATTTGCATTATGTTATTATCTAAGACAAAATCTTTTAACTAAAGTCTAGACCGTCCTAGACTTACTTAATACAATTTCTAATAAGCACATTTTCAAAATCATTTTCAAAGTACATTACGCAGATTTCAATATTTCTCACAAAGTATTTTATTGCATTTAGCTCATTCATCATAAGTTAAGGCGCTTTCAAAACTCGAGTTTTTAACTGTCATCAAAGTTTTTTGAGAAAAATAGCCGAGTCTAATTTCATTTTGTGTTTTGGGTTCTCGAGTGAATAATTGTGTATGCAATATTGAAGTTTTAAACAAAATATGTATTGTAAGCTTTACTTCTTTTTGTTAATGAACTTAAACTTTTACTTAGCTATTTAGACCTTAAGAAAACTAGCTGAGCTGTGAGAAATATTTTCTTCCATTGTATCCTATTGTCCCTTATTGACAAATAAATAAAAACGATACGCAATTTTGGTTTAAAATTTTCGACGTTTTGGAACGTTTCCTCGAAATTAGTTCTGCGTAGTGAAAACGTAACTGACATACCGACAGACAGATAGACTTTTACATTTAAGTATAATAGGTAAAATAAAACACAAAAACAAAAAAAAAACACTTGAAATAATTCCACGTAACTTTCAAAATAAAAAACTAAAAACAACGAAAAACCACACATTAACTGAATATAAACTTAAAAACTCACAAAGAGCGGAACCCAAAAGGAACTATCCGTCAAAAGAGACGGGAGGGTTCATAATGAATACTAGAAAGTTGCCGACGTCTGCCCGCGGCGTTGCCACTTCCGTAACCGCTGTGTGTTCTGCATATGTATTTAATAAGGTTTCTATTATATGAGGAAAATAATGAAAATAATTTAGTATTTTTTATATACACTGCAACTCAAGATGCGGTAAGAGCTAACAGCTTTGCCACGGGATGACGACTCTGCCATGGGATTGTCACCTTTGCTATTCAATGCAATCACTGGATATCGAGTCTCATATCCAAAAACTACTTTCCACCACAAGAGACGAGATCAAAGTCTGCCGGCGCGTTGCCACTTCCGTAACCGCTGTTTGCTCTGCATAAGTATTTAATAAGGTTTATATTATTATGAGAAAAACAACGCAACGAAAATTGCAATAGTTAACAATTTTGCCATAACAAACGTTTGTTTTGCTCAGAACTATGTGGTAACACGGTCAATTTATGTCATCATCATCATCATCTCAGCCGGGAATCGTCCACTGCTGGACAAAGGCCTCCCCCATCGAGCGCCAATAGGACCGGTCCTGGGCCGCCCTCATCCATCGGACTCCGGCAACCCTTACCAGGTCGTCGGTCCATCTTGTGGGGGGCCTGCCAACACTACGTTTCCCGGTTAATTTAATTTATGTCAATAAAATAAAAATGGTTTGCAATGCTAAAATTACCATTTTATTACCATATGGCAAAAATATCAATGTTTGTAGCCGGCGCTGCCGGTCTTTAACTGTGAGCTTGGAAGCTTAATTTAATATGATTTTCATAAAATCATTACTAAAAAAAAGTCTTGAACATACAATTTACTCAAATTTAGTGGCTGATAATAGTAGATCTATTACGCTATATCCCACTCAGAGCCTTAACCACTGTGTTAACAAGCAATATATTACCAAATCAAAAACAAAAATCCTTAGAGAAATCCTTCAAGTAATTATTAACTTCGCAAACAAAACATAACCTCCAAGTTTGTCCCTTTCTATAGCCGTAATTACGTCAATTCAAATAATGAAATGTCTGAACTTAAACAAATTGATTTATTAGTTGAGAGCCTGGGGGATGCAAAGTCGTGGTGTTATTTAGCACGGCATTAAAATGCAGCCGACGGAACTGTGGCGACTGAGCGGAGATGAACAAGAGATGATGGAGGCTGGATGAGACAATACTGTTGAGTATGCATATAAGAGAAATTTGAGGACCTTCTTCATTATTTGAAGTCGGTTAAATTGGTTTTCATTTGTATGTGAAGTCTGAATGTTTAAATACTTGTTATAATAAAGATTTATTGGAATATTTATCCGAAATTACTATACGATACTTATATACGACCTATATTCAATGCATCTGGTTATGCAAAATTACATAAAGGAAAAAATCGTGGTAGTTTTATTTTCTACAAAACATTGAAAGTAAAAAATTGGTCCTTCGTTTTTACATTGGTACATTACAAGTTATTCTGTTCAGCCGGCTCCTGATTTAAAAAGACATTTTTACTTCCAGACAACAAGAAAGATACATTTCAAATGATCACCCCAACGTTGAAACAATAGACACATTCACGCGTAGGCAGTCTACAAGCTAGTGATGTGATGACTAAAGTCGGAGTCGGAAGTGTAAAATCAACAATAAAATCCGACTTTCGCAGTCAAGGATGGTTCATTAGACGGGCGTGTGCATAACAATGCGCTATATATGTATTGTTGTGATTCGATCTTTGCCATAACCATCAACTTAAAAATATTGTAGTTATAAGTTGAAGTTGAGAAAATATGAGAGAGCCTTATGAGAAGAGCTAACAAGAAACGTACGCTCTTTAGGCCTTTTAAAGTCGGAGTCGGAACTGAAGCATCCCTACAGACTAAGCTAGGTAGTAAATAATAGTATCATTAATCAACCTGGGACCGTGGTAAAATCTGAAATAAGACCTTTCATTGTAGCCTTGTGGACCTAGCTTTCGACGGCTTGAACTGTTTTGCTTAGTTTTATGTTCAAGGGACGGCTTAATGGGCTTTCGGAATGTGAGGAATAATGGTTTGTTTGTTTCTGAAGAATAATTCACGAGGTTCACGGATGTCTTGCTGTTTTTTTGTATTGGCTAGCAAGAAATAAGAAAGTGTCAAATAAGAGTCAGTTGTTACATTACTAATGCATTTGGCAATGACCTAATGTTTTCGTCATATTATGGGTGCCGAAAATAAACAGCGTTGTCACTTCTCGTCCTGTGATTGGACATAAAAAAAGAATACCAAAATTACATAAAAAGAGACCTGAATTTTTTTTTATTATTAAGTTCATGCGGGCCTCCCCCACTCTACCCGGGTTATATGAGCTTAACTTCACTCTCAATCTCTTTCTCAAAAGCTACTGTACTTTTAGGTAAATACTGCATTAAAATCCGTCCCGTACAATTTTAACATATCCACGAAAAGACGACAGACACCGCGAGAGATCTTCATTTAATAATTCAGAGTGATCACATAGAAATTATTTTCAAGACGCCATTTACAGCAGTACCACAACTTTACACTACTAAGCATGAACACTAACGTTCGTCTTTAAACCATTTCCAGCCGAACTTTACATCAAAGGTTCAACAGAACCAAGATCTAGGTTGAAGTTCGTGAATTCAAAACTACAGAACTGTGGTTTGCACTTCGGCATGCAACCGCGATACATCGCCGAGAGTATCCGAGCCATATTTATATAATTCAACGCGGAAAAACTTAATGGAGCATCCTGTGTGGAAGTTAGGAAAGTTCTAGAATAAGTGGGGAAAAAAAGCGAGTTGGATGAAGTAGTGGTTGTGTTAAATTATTTGGTTTATTTGGTGTTTTTTCCGCTGTACAGTCAGAAGTCTGCAGCGCAAAAATACATGAACGGGACTAAGGTTTCCGAAGACCTTGTTTAGGATAAGGTGAAGAGGAAAAAGATTAGGAAGGCGACCCCACTTCCATATGGGATTCATAGCATGGTAGAGAGAGAGAGAGAGAGAGGGGGAGAGAGAGAGAGAGAGAGAGCGAGAGAGAGAAAGCGAGAGAGAGAAAGCAAGAGAGAGAGAGAGACATTATACAGGACGTGTTTTGTAGGATCCTTTGTATGTATATGGTAAATAAAAAGGCTATGGATAAAATGAAAAAATAGACAGTACCTGTTCATAGAAAGTCGTTTTATATTCAAGTATACATTTAAAATGTTTGAGGTATTAGAATAATCGTTTAAGCGTTATACATTTTTTATAATAACGTTTAAAAATCGTGTCTTTCAGCCAGGTAATAGCAATGCAACGCTGTTAGATAAATAAAAACCCATTTCAATTTATATTTTATCATTAAGTTGCTTCGGTTTACGGAAATAAGCGTTTTGATTAAAAAAAACACCTACATGTTTTCTAAATACGTAACATGTAACGAAAAAAAAAGGTAAACGAGATTAAAAAATCCAAAGTTCAAGGTGAAAATTTAAAAATACAATCTTAAAGCAATTTGTTTAAAATTTTCCACAACACATAACAGGCTATTCGCAAAATTGAACCACATTACTCTAAATGAGAAGCAGTCACTGTTTTTCTTACCCGAAAAGCCTACTCGAATATTTTTTACGAACGAAATGAAATATCCGTGGAAATGTTTAGCAGACCTTAATAAGATGTAGGTCAAACTCAATTTCGCGATGCCTATGAATCAATCTACTAAAAACATTATTCAATCTACCCTAAGAAAAGGTCAGCAAACATTTTTGTATGTTCATTGAAAATATTTCGTCTGCATTGATATAAATGAAATTATTTTACTCTTGACTGCTTCGATATGTTGATACCAAATGTTTTTGCTTTTCAACTAGTTGAGTTTATTTTCATTATTTTACTAAAAGTGACATACTGAGCTTAAGTTTTCGAGCTGTAGCTCAATTCTCTTCTACTATTGAATACCGACAACCGGCCTGTCATCGAGAAATTTTGTATGAAAATCTGATCAGCGCCTCTGGCGGGCGTCGTGGAAATTATTTTGGCAGTACATCCTAAATGTCAAAATGTCGATAGTAGTAGAGAATCAAGGTAATGTGGTGGGGTATTTATAAATCGTCTCCTGTTTTCTAGCGTTGTCCTGTTTTGCTACATACGTTTTCCAGCCATTCTTCGTTTACTTTACTCTATCTACGAGCTAAGTTTATTAATCAAATTAGATAATTTTAGTAGCTAGCTAGTTTCTCTGTTTAGTAGCTGCAACTCGTAGTATACACATTTTCTCTCATTTTACCTGCGCTCTTTAGTAAAGTTAGAAATTTTAAAATATAATATATCAGCTCAAAATATTATCGTTATCTATTTTACACCTACCTCGATTAACTACATTCATTTTTACATCATTAGCCATGTCTCAAGTCGATAATGAGCAAGACTGATCAGCGTAGCTTGAGGGATAATCTTTGCTACTCAAACACATTATAGATAGTGGCTAATGTAAAAAGTTTTGATCTAAGTATTTTTTACCCAAAGTTTTTAATACTGTTTTTAACAATTTAATGTGAAAGAGAGCATACTTTTTAAGAATTAACTAATCGTCGTCTCAAACTTAGCAGACACGCAAAGTTGGTGGCAAAATATTTATCTTAATATTTTTTTACCGAGCGTTTATAGAATGCGTACGTCGCGTCGTATGATTGAATTATGGGGATTATGAGGATATATATGAGGATAATTATGAGGATATTGATTGATGAGGATTGAAGAATAATAGTGTGCAATATTTGTGTCTTATTTTTCATAATATGGAAATTATTCAAAGTATTCAGTTTCATAAAGGAGCTTTTAGTCAATAAATATGAACTTTACGAGTACTTTTCATGGATTAAAATAAGAGGCATCTCAAATAATTTATTACATTTTGTACTTATAATTTAAAACCGGCGTAGTAATATATTTGACATGCTATAGTAAATACCAATTTGGCAGCTATCGAAACAAATATTTCAAAAGAACAAAAAAGCGAACAGATCCGCAGGCCTCATAATATATAACACTGATGTTTTTTCTCAATCAAAATTTCATCCGGTAATAGTGTACGTAGTCGAAGCCACTCTCCAAATTGGATTCTGGGAAACTCAGTTGAGATCAATTACCGAATTTCGATTCTATATTACCTGACTCAGTGTTGAAGTATAAATATTCGCTGAAAATACTCTGATGGAATAGGAAGCGAAAATATTTTTCATTCATTTTGTAAACTGCCAATTTATTTTTACTTCGTTGTTATTGGAATAAATACAATGTTTATTTTTCATGAATTTTTATTTGTAAGCCGATAGTCTAAAGTTTTATTATAATATGTTTTTGTTTGCTTTTATATTGTGATAGATATTTATTTTATGCTAACTAATTAAAATAAGTCACATGTGACCATTATGCATTCAAATGCTAGAATCAGTGTTCAGGTGTCGTCACAAGATATAAGACTCGGCCATAACTTAAAATGATTTTTCAACAGTCTTTTAAATAGTACTTTTACAAACATACAAATAACGGACAAAAAGTAAAACCAGAGCTGACACAACTATTTGTGGATTGAACAAATATTTGTTCTGTGTGGGAATTGAACTCACGATACACTGGTAGTAGCCTTACGACCACGATAACCACTGAACCACTCACGGAGACCACTCAAAACATCACGATAAACCATATCTTTCATCCAAAATCAACATCAAACAGAATTCAACCATCTTCTACCATCACAAATCGAATTAGGCTAAAGCAATCAATAGTTGCTCTAGCCTTCAACTTTCAACAGATACCAAGAGACACATGTACCAAGTTTGCAGGATCTCTAACGCTTTAAAAGCAATTGAAACTTAAATTACAGCATCAGTGGTAGAAGTTTACCTGTACGCATTGAACGTCGGCAAACACATTAATCATTTGAGTAGAAACTTTGATGTGAAAGTTTAAGTATATCTGGATGATGTTATTGTTTTTACGTGTGGTTATTAGTCACATTTTGGTAGATGAGATTTGAAGAGACGCCCAAAGGGAGATCGTTAATATGATTCGTATATGTGTGTGGTCTTCTGATAGTCTTTTAAAACACAAAGTATATAAATAATCTAAACAAACATGACAAACTATTATTTACAACACTCAGTTTTAATTGGACCGAAAATATAATCTATTAATTTCTATGCAACTGAAAATTACGTAATCAACGGTCTTTAAAAGCAGTAGCATCGCCGAGGCTAGTAATTTAACCACTGAGTCAAGGACTTCAATTATCTCTAACAATGTGTGTATTAATCATTAAGTCTTACGATTTCTAACTATTGCAGTTTCTTTTTTACATAATTATATTATACTAGCGACCGCCCGCGACTTTGTCCGCCCGAAGTTAAAAGTTCCCGTTTCCACAACATTTTTGGTAACTGCTGCACTAATAAATTATAGCTCATGTTATATAGCTTATAGCCTTCTTTAGTAATTGGATTTGAACACTAGCAGTATGCAAGTTAAGCGTCTTCGGGCCCTTAAATTTTCGTAAATCACTCGCTCATAACTTGTTTGCACTACTGGTTAGTGAACGATCAGTGAGTTAAGCAACAGTTAGTGCGGACATTCAAAAGATGGGCATCTGCTTGGTAATAGTAAGCTCAGTATCCCTGTTCCGAAGGGTACGTAATTAGTCGGTTAAACAGTCATTAGGCCAAGCCGGCCGAGGCTTCCTGTACATCTTTGACACTAGGTTGACCACAAACCGTACAATAAATAAATATAGTTCCTAGTAACCTATAAGGACAAAAACAAGTTTAAACTAATTAGAACTAATTGTAAGGTCAAACGTTTAATATTATAATACTGTTGTAATTTTAATTACCTGCATTCTTGCTTTATTTATAACACTTCCAGCGCAATAAAAGCGTATATACGTATAGGTACGTATTTTTATTGCAGTTTTAAATTGCACTAATAAGATAAATATGATATATTGTAACTATAAATTACGAACGTCACAAAAGTTCAAAAATTGACAGTTTAAGAAGTCCATTACGCAATTATTTTTTTGCAAAATGCGCTATATATGTATTGTTGTGATTCGATCTTTGCCATAACCATCAACTTAAAAATATTGTAGTTATAAGTTGAAGTTGAGAAAATATGAGAGAGCCTTATGAGAAGAGCTAACAAGAAACGTACGCTCTTTAGGCCTTTTAAAGTCGGAGTCGGAACTGAAGCATCCCTACAGACTAAGCTAGGTAGTAAATAATAGTATCATTAATCAACCTGGGACCGTGGTAAAATCTGAAATAAGACCTTTCATTGTAGCCTTGTGGACCTAGCTTTCGACGGCTTGAACTGTTTTGCTTAGTTTTATGTTCAAGGGACGGCTTAATGGGCTTTCGGAATGTGAGGAATAATGGTTTGTTTGTTTCTGAAGAATAATTCACGAGGTTCACGGATGTCTTGCTGTTTTTTTGTATTGGCTAGCAAGAAATAAGAAAGTGTCAAATAAGAGTCAGTTGTTACATTACTAATGCATTTGGCAATGACCTAATGTTTTCGTCATATTATGGGTGCCGAAAATAAACAGCGTTGTCACTTCTCGTCCTGTGATTGGACATAAAAAAAGAATACCAAAATTACATAAAAAGAGACCTGAATTTTTTTTTATTATTAAGTTCATGCGGGCCTCCCCCACTCTACCCGGGTTATATGAGCTTAACTTCACTCTCAATCTCTTTCTCAAAAGCTACTGTACTTTTAGGTAAATACTGCATTAAAATCCGTCCCGTACAATTTTAACATATCCACGAAAAGACGACAGACACCGCGAGAGATCTTCATTTAATAATTCAGAGTGATCACATAGAAATTATTTTCAAGACGCCATTTACAGCAGTACCACAACTTTACACTACTAAGCATGAACACTAACGTTCGTCTTTAAACCATTTCCAGCCGAACTTTACATCAAAGGTTCAACAGAACCAAGATCTAGGTTGAAGTTCGTGAATTCAAAACTACAGAACTGTGGTTTGCACTTCGGCATGCAACCGCGATACATCGCCGAGAGTATCCGAGCCATATTTATATAATTCAACGCGGAAAAACTTAATGGAGCATCCTGTGTGGAAGTTAGGAAAGTTCTAGAATAAGTGGGGAAAAAAAGCGAGTTGGATGAAGTAGTGGTTGTGTTAAATTATTTGGTTTATTTGGTGTTTTTTCCGCTGTACAGTCAGAAGTCTGCAGCGCAAAAATACATGAACGGGACTAAGGTTTCCGAAGACCTTGTTTAGGATAAGGTGAAGAGGAAAAAGATTAGGAAGGCGACCCCACTTCCATATGGGATTCATAGCATGGTAGAGAGAGAGAGAGAGAGAGGGGGAGAGAGAGAGAGAGAGAGAGCGAGAGAGAGAAAGCGAGAGAGAGAAAGCAAGAGAGAGAGAGAGACATTATACAGGACGTGTTTTGTAGGATCCTTTGTATGTATATGGTAAATAAAAAGGCTATGGATAAAATGAAAAAATAGACAGTACCTGTTCATAGAAAGTCGTTTTATATTCAAGTATACATTTAAAATGTTTGAGGTATTAGAATAATCGTTTAAGCGTTATACATTTTTTATAATAACGTTTAAAAATCGTGTCTTTCAGCCAGGTAATAGCAATGCAACGCTGTTAGATAAATAAAAACCCATTTCAATTTATATTTTATCATTAAGTTGCTTCGGTTTACGGAAATAAGCGTTTTGATTAAAAAAAACACCTACATGTTTTCTAAATACGTAACATGTAACGAAAAAAAAAGGTAAACGAGATTAAAAAATCCAAAGTTCAAGGTGAAAATTTAAAAATACAATCTTAAAGCAATTTGTTTAAAATTTTCCACAACACATAACAGGCTATTCGCAAAATTGAACCACATTACTCTAAATGAGAAGCAGTCACTGTTTTTCTTACCCGAAAAGCCTACTCGAATATTTTTTACGAACGAAATGAAATATCCGTGGAAATGTTTAGCAGACCTTAATAAGATGTAGGTCAAACTCAATTTCGCGATGCCTATGAATCAATCTACTAAAAACATTATTCAATCTACCCTAAGAAAAGGTCAGCAAACATTTTTGTATGTTCATTGAAAATATTTCGTCTGCATTGATATAAATGAAATTATTTTACTCTTGACTGCTTCGATATGTTGATACCAAATGTTTTTGCTTTTCAACTAGTTGAGTTTATTTTCATTATTTTACTAAAAGTGACATACTGAGCTTAAGTTTTCGAGCTGTAGCTCAATTCTCTTCTACTATTGAATACCGACAACCGGCCTGTCATCGAGAAATTTTGTATGAAAATCTGATCAGCGCCTCTGGCGGGCGTCGTGGAAATTATTTTGGCAGTACATCCTAAATGTCAAAATGTCGATAGTAGTAGAGAATCAAGGTAATGTGGTGGGGTATTTATAAATCGTCTCCTGTTTTCTAGCGTTGTCCTGTTTTGCTACATACGTTTTCCAGCCATTCTTCGTTTACTTTACTCTATCTACGAGCTAAGTTTATTAATCAAATTAGATAATTTTAGTAGCTAGCTAGTTTCTCTGTTTAGTAGCTGCAACTCGTAGTATACACATTTTCTCTCATTTTACCTGCGCTCTTTAGTAAAGTTAGAAATTTTAAAATATAATATATCAGCTCAAAATATTATCGTTATCTATTTTACACCTACCTCGATTAACTACATTCATTTTTACATCATTAGCCATGTCTCAAGTCGATAATGAGCAAGACTGATCAGCGTAGCTTGAGGGATAATCTTTGCTACTCAAACACATTATAGATAGTGGCTAATGTAAAAAGTTTTGATCTAAGTATTTTTTACCCAAAGTTTTTAATACTGTTTTTAACAATTTAATGTGAAAGAGAGCATACTTTTTAAGAATTAACTAATCGTCGTCTCAAACTTAGCAGACACGCAAAGTTGGTGGCAAAATATTTATCTTAATATTTTTTTACCGAGCGTTTATAGAATGCGTACGTCGCGTCGTATGATTGAATTATGGGGATTATGAGGATATATATGAGGATAATTATGAGGATATTGATTGATGAGGATTGAAGAATAATAGTGTGCAATATTTGTGTCTTATTTTTCATAATATGGAAATTATTCAAAGTATTCAGTTTCATAAAGGAGCTTTTAGTCAATAAATATGAACTTTACGAGTACTTTTCATGGATTAAAATAAGAGGCATCTCAAATAATTTATTACATTTTGTACTTATAATTTAAAACCGGCGTAGTAATATATTTGACATGCTATAGTAAATACCAATTTGGCAGCTATCGAAACAAATATTTCAAAAGAACAAAAAAGCGAACAGATCCGCAGGCCTCATAATATATAACACTGATGTTTTTTCTCAATCAAAATTTCATCCGGTAATAGTGTACGTAGTCGAAGCCACTCTCCAAATTGGATTCTGGGAAACTCAGTTGAGATCAATTACCGAATTTCGATTCTATATTACCTGACTCAGTGTTGAAGTATAAATATTCGCTGAAAATACTCTGATGGAATAGGAAGCGAAAATATTTTTCATTCATTTTGTAAACTGCCAATTTATTTTTACTTCGTTGTTATTGGAATAAATACAATGTTTATTTTTCATGAATTTTTATTTGTAAGCCGATAGTCTAAAGTTTTATTATAATATGTTTTTGTTTGCTTTTATATTGTGATAGATATTTATTTTATGCTAACTAATTAAAATAAGTCACATGTGACCATTATGCATTCAAATGCTAGAATCAGTGTTCAGGTGTCGTCACAAGATATAAGACTCGGCCATAACTTAAAATGATTTTTCAACAGTCTTTTAAATAGTACTTTTACAAACATACAAATAACGGACAAAAAGTAAAACCAGAGCTGACACAACTATTTGTGGATTGAACAAATATTTGTTCTGTGTGGGAATTGAACTCACGATACACTGGTAGTAGCCTTACGACCACGATAACCACTGAACCACTCACGGAGACCACTCAAAACATCACGATAAACCATATCTTTCATCCAAAATCAACATCAAACAGAATTCAACCATCTTCTACCATCACAAATCGAATTAGGCTAAAGCAATCAATAGTTGCTCTAGCCTTCAACTTTCAACAGATACCAAGAGACACATGTACCAAGTTTGCAGGATCTCTAACGCTTTAAAAGCAATTGAAACTTAAATTACAGCATCAGTGGTAGAAGTTTACCTGTACGCATTGAACGTCGGCAAACACATTAATCATTTGAGTAGAAACTTTGATGTGAAAGTTTAAGTATATCTGGATGATGTTATTGTTTTTACGTGTGGTTATTAGTCACATTTTGGTAGATGAGATTTGAAGAGACGCCCAAAGGGAGATCGTTAATATGATTCGTATATGTGTGTGGTCTTCTGATAGTCTTTTAAAACACAAAGTATATAAATAATCTAAACAAACATGACAAACTATTATTTACAACACTCAGTTTTAATTGGACCGAAAATATAATCTATTAATTTCTATGCAACTGAAAATTACGTAATCAACGGTCTTTAAAAGCAGTAGCATCGCCGAGGCTAGTAATTTAACCACTGAGTCAAGGACTTCAATTATCTCTAACAATGTGTGTATTAATCATTAAGTCTTACGATTTCTAACTATTGCAGTTTCTTTTTTACATAATTATATTATACTAGCGACCGCCCGCGACTTTGTCCGCCCGAAGTTAAAAGTTCCCGTTTCCACAACATTTTTGGTAACTGCTGCACTAATAAATTATAGCTCATGTTATATAGCTTATAGCCTTCTTTAGTAATTGGATTTGAACACTAGCAGTATGCAAGTTAAGCGTCTTCGGGCCCTTAAATTTTCGTAAATCACTCGCTCATAACTTGTTTGCACTACTGGTTAGTGAACGATCAGTGAGTTAAGCAACAGTTAGTGCGGACATTCAAAAGATGGGCATCTGCTTGGTAATAGTAAGCTCAGTATCCCTGTTCCGAAGGGTACGTAATTAGTCGGTTAAACAGTCATTAGGCCAAGCCGGCCGAGGCTTCCTGTACATCTTTGACACTAGGTTGACCACAAACCGTACAATAAATAAATATAGTTCCTAGTAACCTATAAGGACAAAAACAAGTTTAAACTAATTAGAACTAATTGTAAGGTCAAACGTTTAATATTATAATACTGTTGTAATTTTAATTACCTGCATTCTTGCTTTATTTATAACACTTCCAGCGCAATAAAAGCGTATATACGTATAGGTACGTATTTTTATTGCAGTTTTAAATTGCACTAATAAGATAAATATGATATATTGTAACTATAAATTACGAACGTCACAAAAGTTCAAAAATTGACAGTTTAAGAAGTCCATTACGCAATTATTTTTTTGCAAAATGCGCTATATATGTATTGTTGTGATTCGATCTTTGCCATAACCATCAACTTAAAAATATTGTAGTTATAAGTTGAAGTTGAGAAAATATGAGAGAGCCTTATGAGAAGAGCTAACAAGAAACGTACGCTCTTTAGGCCTTTTAAAGTCGGAGTCGGAACTGAAGCATCCCTACAGACTAAGCTAGGTAGTAAATAATAGTATCATTAATCAACCTGGGACCGTGGTAAAATCTGAAATAAGACCTTTCATTGTAGCCTTGTGGACCTAGCTTTCGACGGCTTGAACTGTTTTGCTTAGTTTTATGTTCAAGGGACGGCTTAATGGGCTTTCGGAATGTGAGGAATAATGGTTTGTTTGTTTCTGAAGAATAATTCACGAGGTTCACGGATGTCTTGCTGTTTTTTTGTATTGGCTAGCAAGAAATAAGAAAGTGTCAAATAAGAGTCAGTTGTTACATTACTAATGCATTTGGCAATGACCTAATGTTTTCGTCATATTATGGGTGCCGAAAATAAACAGCGTTGTCACTTCTCGTCCTGTGATTGGACATAAAAAAAGAATACCAAAATTACATAAAAAGAGACCTGAATTTTTTTTTATTATTAAGTTCATGCGGGCCTCCCCCACTCTACCCGGGTTATATGAGCTTAACTTCACTCTCAATCTCTTTCTCAAAAGCTACTGTACTTTTAGGTAAATACTGCATTAAAATCCGTCCCGTACAATTTTAACATATCCACGAAAAGACGACAGACACCGCGAGAGATCTTCATTTAATAATTCAGAGTGATCACATAGAAATTATTTTCAAGACGCCATTTACAGCAGTACCACAACTTTACACTACTAAGCATGAACACTAACGTTCGTCTTTAAACCATTTCCAGCCGAACTTTACATCAAAGGTTCAACAGAACCAAGATCTAGGTTGAAGTTCGTGAATTCAAAACTACAGAACTGTGGTTTGCACTTCGGCATGCAACCGCGATACATCGCCGAGAGTATCCGAGCCATATTTATATAATTCAACGCGGAAAAACTTAATGGAGCATCCTGTGTGGAAGTTAGGAAAGTTCTAGAATAAGTGGGGAAAAAAAGCGAGTTGGATGAAGTAGTGGTTGTGTTAAATTATTTGGTTTATTTGGTGTTTTTTCCGCTGTACAGTCAGAAGTCTGCAGCGCAAAAATACATGAACGGGACTAAGGTTTCCGAAGACCTTGTTTAGGATAAGGTGAAGAGGAAAAAGATTAGGAAGGCGACCCCACTTCCATATGGGATTCATAGCATGGTAGAGAGAGAGAGAGAGAGAGGGGGAGAGAGAGAGAGAGAGAGAGCGAGAGAGAGAAAGCGAGAGAGAGAAAGCAAGAGAGAGAGAGAGACATTATACAGGACGTGTTTTGTAGGATCCTTTGTATGTATATGGTAAATAAAAAGGCTATGGATAAAATGAAAAAATAGACAGTACCTGTTCATAGAAAGTCGTTTTATATTCAAGTATACATTTAAAATGTTTGAGGTATTAGAATAATCGTTTAAGCGTTATACATTTTTTATAATAACGTTTAAAAATCGTGTCTTTCAGCCAGGTAATAGCAATGCAACGCTGTTAGATAAATAAAAACCCATTTCAATTTATATTTTATCATTAAGTTGCTTCGGTTTACGGAAATAAGCGTTTTGATTAAAAAAAACACCTACATGTTTTCTAAATACGTAACATGTAACGAAAAAAAAAGGTAAACGAGATTAAAAAATCCAAAGTTCAAGGTGAAAATTTAAAAATACAATCTTAAAGCAATTTGTTTAAAATTTTCCACAACACATAACAGGCTATTCGCAAAATTGAACCACATTACTCTAAATGAGAAGCAGTCACTGTTTTTCTTACCCGAAAAGCCTACTCGAATATTTTTTACGAACGAAATGAAATATCCGTGGAAATGTTTAGCAGACCTTAATAAGATGTAGGTCAAACTCAATTTCGCGATGCCTATGAATCAATCTACTAAAAACATTATTCAATCTACCCTAAGAAAAGGTCAGCAAACATTTTTGTATGTTCATTGAAAATATTTCGTCTGCATTGATATAAATGAAATTATTTTACTCTTGACTGCTTCGATATGTTGATACCAAATGTTTTTGCTTTTCAACTAGTTGAGTTTATTTTCATTATTTTACTAAAAGTGACATACTGAGCTTAAGTTTTCGAGCTGTAGCTCAATTCTCTTCTACTATTGAATACCGACAACCGGCCTGTCATCGAGAAATTTTGTATGAAAATCTGATCAGCGCCTCTGGCGGGCGTCGTGGAAATTATTTTGGCAGTACATCCTAAATGTCAAAATGTCGATAGTAGTAGAGAATCAAGGTAATGTGGTGGGGTATTTATAAATCGTCTCCTGTTTTCTAGCGTTGTCCTGTTTTGCTACATACGTTTTCCAGCCATTCTTCGTTTACTTTACTCTATCTACGAGCTAAGTTTATTAATCAAATTAGATAATTTTAGTAGCTAGCTAGTTTCTCTGTTTAGTAGCTGCAACTCGTAGTATACACATTTTCTCTCATTTTACCTGCGCTCTTTAGTAAAGTTAGAAATTTTAAAATATAATATATCAGCTCAAAATATTATCGTTATCTATTTTACACCTACCTCGATTAACTACATTCATTTTTACATCATTAGCCATGTCTCAAGTCGATAATGAGCAAGACTGATCAGCGTAGCTTGAGGGATAATCTTTGCTACTCAAACACATTATAGATAGTGGCTAATGTAAAAAGTTTTGATCTAAGTATTTTTTACCCAAAGTTTTTAATACTGTTTTTAACAATTTAATGTGAAAGAGAGCATACTTTTTAAGAATTAACTAATCGTCGTCTCAAACTTAGCAGACACGCAAAGTTGGTGGCAAAATATTTATCTTAATATTTTTTTACCGAGCGTTTATAGAATGCGTACGTCGCGTCGTATGATTGAATTATGGGGATTATGAGGATATATATGAGGATAATTATGAGGATATTGATTGATGAGGATTGAAGAATAATAGTGTGCAATATTTGTGTCTTATTTTTCATAATATGGAAATTATTCAAAGTATTCAGTTTCATAAAGGAGCTTTTAGTCAATAAATATGAACTTTACGAGTACTTTTCATGGATTAAAATAAGAGGCATCTCAAATAATTTATTACATTTTGTACTTATAATTTAAAACCGGCGTAGTAATATATTTGACATGCTATAGTAAATACCAATTTGGCAGCTATCGAAACAAATATTTCAAAAGAACAAAAAAGCGAACAGATCCGCAGGCCTCATAATATATAACACTGATGTTTTTTCTCAATCAAAATTTCATCCGGTAATAGTGTACGTAGTCGAAGCCACTCTCCAAATTGGATTCTGGGAAACTCAGTTGAGATCAATTACCGAATTTCGATTCTATATTACCTGACTCAGTGTTGAAGTATAAATATTCGCTGAAAATACTCTGATGGAATAGGAAGCGAAAATATTTTTCATTCATTTTGTAAACTGCCAATTTATTTTTACTTCGTTGTTATTGGAATAAATACAATGTTTATTTTTCATGAATTTTTATTTGTAAGCCGATAGTCTAAAGTTTTATTATAATATGTTTTTGTTTGCTTTTATATTGTGATAGATATTTATTTTATGCTAACTAATTAAAATAAGTCACATGTGACCATTATGCATTCAAATGCTAGAATCAGTGTTCAGGTGTCGTCACAAGATATAAGACTCGGCCATAACTTAAAATGATTTTTCAACAGTCTTTTAAATAGTACTTTTACAAACATACAAATAACGGACAAAAAGTAAAACCAGAGCTGACACAACTATTTGTGGATTGAACAAATATTTGTTCTGTGTGGGAATTGAACTCACGATACACTGGTAGTAGCCTTACGACCACGATAACCACTGAACCACTCACGGAGACCACTCAAAACATCACGATAAACCATATCTTTCATCCAAAATCAACATCAAACAGAATTCAACCATCTTCTACCATCACAAATCGAATTAGGCTAAAGCAATCAATAGTTGCTCTAGCCTTCAACTTTCAACAGATACCAAGAGACACATGTACCAAGTTTGCAGGATCTCTAACGCTTTAAAAGCAATTGAAACTTAAATTACAGCATCAGTGGTAGAAGTTTACCTGTACGCATTGAACGTCGGCAAACACATTAATCATTTGAGTAGAAACTTTGATGTGAAAGTTTAAGTATATCTGGATGATGTTATTGTTTTTACGTGTGGTTATTAGTCACATTTTGGTAGATGAGATTTGAAGAGACGCCCAAAGGGAGATCGTTAATATGATTCGTATATGTGTGTGGTCTTCTGATAGTCTTTTAAAACACAAAGTATATAAATAATCTAAACAAACATGACAAACTATTATTTACAACACTCAGTTTTAATTGGACCGAAAATATAATCTATTAATTTCTATGCAACTGAAAATTACGTAATCAACGGTCTTTAAAAGCAGTAGCATCGCCGAGGCTAGTAATTTAACCACTGAGTCAAGGACTTCAATTATCTCTAACAATGTGTGTATTAATCATTAAGTCTTACGATTTCTAACTATTGCAGTTTCTTTTTTACATAATTATATTATACTAGCGACCGCCCGCGACTTTGTCCGCCCGAAGTTAAAAGTTCCCGTTTCCACAACATTTTTGGTAACTGCTGCACTAATAAATTATAGCTCATGTTATATAGCTTATAGCCTTCTTTAGTAATTGGATTTGAACACTAGCAGTATGCAAGTTAAGCGTCTTCGGGCCCTTAAATTTTCGTAAATCACTCGCTCATAACTTGTTTGCACTACTGGTTAGTGAACGATCAGTGAGTTAAGCAACAGTTAGTGCGGACATTCAAAAGATGGGCATCTGCTTGGTAATAGTAAGCTCAGTATCCCTGTTCCGAAGGGTACGTAATTAGTCGGTTAAACAGTCATTAGGCCAAGCCGGCCGAGGCTTCCTGTACATCTTTGACACTAGGTTGACCACAAACCGTACAATAAATAAATATAGTTCCTAGTAACCTATAAGGACAAAAACAAGTTTAAACTAATTAGAACTAATTGTAAGGTCAAACGTTTAATATTATAATACTGTTGTAATTTTAATTACCTGCATTCTTGCTTTATTTATAACACTTCCAGCGCAATAAAAGCGTATATACGTATAGGTACGTATTTTTATTGCAGTTTTAAATTGCACTAATAAGATAAATATGATATATTGTAACTATAAATTACGAACGTCACAAAAGTTCAAAAATTGACAGTTTAAGAAGTCCATTACGCAATTATTTTTTTGCACCATCACCGATATCATCTGTGTATGTCTTTCTAGGGCGTCTCCTAGGGGTATTTCCATTTACGTCCGCTTAGTAAATTTTATTCGTCATCCTACATTCATTGTCCCTATATGACCACACTATCTAAGCATACCTTTCTCAATCACGCCATCTTCTTTCAAACCACAACGGGTTTTATTGAAACAAGGCAACTCTGTGGGACTTTTTTTAAAGTGTCCAAATGTGTGCACAATACGCAGGTACACTCTTTGTTCCATCACTCTAATCGCCTAGTGGAATAAACAACCGATACGACCAGTGAGAGGTCAGGCGTAGGACCGACGATTTTAGACCGACGTGCTCTCCAAAGCACGGAGGTATACAACCTCAACTACCTAACTTCGGGTAATCTCCGAGAATTTTATAACAGATTTCTCAAAAATTCTTAACAGAATTATTTTTATCGCGACCCAGGATTCGAACCCAAGACTTCTGCGCGGCAGACGCACATACTACCGACCATACCACAAAGGCAGACAATCCCTATTAATCACCAATAAATACTGGTAAACACACAGATCATAAACAAACAAAGGTACAAGGAAAATGCGTATAAACTGAGTAATTAACATAACAAAACAACAGGAAATCGAATGATAACGCTAAAATGTACTCTCATTAAAACTGTCTTGTTAAAAATGCAAATTCTAAACTGTACCTCGATTCTGTACCACTATCGACTACCGACAACCGGCTAGCTATCGAAATTTTGACATTTAGAATGTACTGCCAAAATGTTTCCTACGACACCCGTCAGAAGCGCTGATCAGATTTTCATACAAAATTTCTCGATGACAGTTCGGTTGTCGGTAGTCGATAGTAATAGAGAATCGAGGCTCTGGCTATTGAAGTAAATAGACTTGCTATCAGTTAAACGTTAGATATAACTTTTAACGTTAAATTCCTGCGAAAAATATTAAAAATCTTCCGTTTTATTGCTATTATCAGTTTTATACGTAGGTTTTATATAATGCTTAGCTTTTTGGGAGTAAAAAAGTTTATTTCTCCAAAAAATCATTTTCAGTTTTGTGAATTCTCCAGTATAATTATATATTATATTTTTATTTCAGTGTATTTTCTGGTACATATTATATTTTCTTTATTTTTTTGAGTGCAATATTCACAAGCAAAACAAAACCTAATAACAGGGACCCAAAAGTTGAGTCACAAAAGTAAAAGTTAAAATTTACCACACATAAAAACAACCTAAATAATAAAATAAAAGTTACTATACATTTCAAAATTCGGCAAAAAAAATCAAACTTGAGACAATTAGAGCAACGTCAATAACACTATAAATATTCACGTCATTATCAATTGCAGATAAACAGAAAACCCGCAATGATAAACTTCATATTTTCCTCAATTGAAATTACAATATAAATGAAATCATTCATAACGTCTATTCAGTTATGTCCAGTGCATAGTGAAGTGTAGACATAAGGAAAATGTTGCTAAGAACTTTATTAGTCATAGCTGTTGTGTGCGCGGGAGTTGAGTGCCGTAAAGATAGAAAGAAACATCATGGGGACCATAATCGTAAGAATTTGATTTGTTTTTAAGTAATTCTAACGTATTTTTTGATAATTTACGTAAAGACAAATTTACTTATTGGTTGAACCGTTCGTGAGTTTATCTATTCAATAGCGTTTAAACTCATATAAAAAATAAACGTACTTAGAAACGTTATTTGATGAACCAGTTTCTTCCCGCAAGTCTGTTTTTTAGGACAGTCTTAGAAATTGGATGGTTCAATATAATAATTAAGTAGAATTGCACTATCAAATTAAACGTTACCTTGTTTTGAAAATTTTGCACAAAAAACATTTGCAATATTTTTGACCATTTAGGGGCGGCCTTAGAAAAAGTATTTAAATATTTTATTAATATTTTTGTTGATTAAGAATAGATTAAAATGTCTGTGATCTCTTTAAAATTGGTGCAATAAATACGTGTACCTATACATTTTTTATATTCAGGCGATAATATTATTTTATCGATATTCTATGCTATCTGATGACGTGATGCAAATTGTTTACAAACAAAGATAAATTGACATTTTATTCGCGGAAATATCATGACCTAGGCACTTGAGTTCATTGATAATAGAGACATACACACACATATGTAGGTATTACGTCTAATTACGTAATGTGTATTTAAGTCCGAGTGTCCTCAGCAAGTTTCCTTATAAAGTAGTTCTTGATGACAACCAAGAGCTTGTAATGAGTCAAAGATATTACACAGAAGTTTTACTTGTAGTTTAAAGTTGTATCTCCTATTTTAGGTGAATAAACAACTATAGTCCTCAAAAAATACTTTTGAATAACTCTTACTAAACTTCATCAAAATTGGTTCAGCTGTTTAGCCGTAGAAAAGGTTTATATACAGACTTTTGCAATTCACAATATTAGTACGATCAATAATCTTTTTAACGAAACTGTCTAATCTTGCTACTCCTGCAATTTTTGACTAATTATTTTTCTTTCCTATCACAGCGCAAACCACTAGTCCACTGGTTCGAGCAGAATCAGGCACTTTCCGTGGATCTTGGATGGAATCAAGGCGTGGACACAAAATACAAGCGTATCGCGGTATACGGTACGCTCGGGCGCCTGTTGGAGAACTCAGGTTTCAGGTAACATAAATAATAAATACATAAATAAACTCACGCTTGTTATACATTAAAGTTAAGGCAGAGGTGTATGAAATACAGACATTTCTACATTTCGCTATTAACAATGTAAGTAACAGCAGTAATACTTATACCTAAGGGGCAAACATATTGCTATTTACCGGGGCATGTTCACAAACCTTGGGCTTCTATTAATAAGTATTTCTTTTATAAATAAGAAAAGTCGAATTGCATTGTTCGATCAGGGAATCGAGCCTGGGTTCTCGTAGTCGGCAGTAGAATACACAACCGAACATGGCACAGATTTAGTCAAGAGGAAGAAATGAAGTAAAATGTAATATTTATTTATCTTGCAGGCCCCGGTGCTGATGACATCATATGGTGCCGAAGTAGATGCAACTAAAGATGGACCAGCGTGTCCCCAACCCTCTATCGATGGCTACCCGGTGGATGAAGATTGCCTTCGTCTTAATGTCTACACACGTGATAAGTAAGAACTGTATATGATATTAACTTAATTCCCTAGTAGGATTGACGAGCAAGCGAACGGTTGCATAGACATCAGCCCTTTACAGCATGGTTTTCTTAACGTGGGTATAGTAACGGTTACGCAAGTGATCGATGGTTTGATCTCAGGACAACACTCCATTCGTGACTCCAATAAATTTTTGAAGCTATGTGTACGAACGAACGGTGAAAGAAAACATCATGATGATATCGTACATGCCTAAAATTTCTTTTCATTTCTTGATGATTAAGTACCCAAATTTTACTTTGCCAGTGTGAAAGACTCAAAGCCTAACCTCACCCTCGTTCCGAGATCCTTGCTCAGGAGTGGAATAGTCATGAATAACAAAAATCTTATTGTATGTTATCTTTGCACAGCAAGAAACGCCTGCCAGTGGTAGTGTTCATACACCCGGGTGGATTCTACTCCGTGTCGGGTCGCAGTGACATCTTCGGACCACAGCATCTACTTGACAAGGAAGTAGTGCTCGTCACTATCAATTACAGACTTGGTACACTTGGTAAGTAAAGCCTGGATTTTATAAAACGTACTTAGGTTCGGTATCTCTTCAAATGGAATTTTGATGAATTATATATAGTAGTGTTCTATCGTTATTGTTATCTAGCAAATAGGTTTTGTGAAATTTATTCTTATAAAGTTACCCATTTATTCTATTCACCAATTTAAATTGGCAAAAGTCATCTGTGAAGTGAACCTAGTTATGCAAGTGTTCTTTTAGATGCTATTATTCCGAATCAAAGTTGAGGTAAAATTGAGCAAGTCATGTACCGGAATAAGAACCAACATAATTTAAAAGTTTCCGGTATAGTAAAATGCTTTATTCTAATTCACCAATTACTATTTTTCCCCAGGATTCATGAGTACAGGTGACAAGTACGCTCCCGGCAACAACGGGCTCAAAGATCAAGTGGCGGCTCTTAAATGGGTTCAGCGGAATATTGCTGCGTTCGGTGGCGATCCGAACCTGGTGACTCTTGCAGGGTACAGCGCTGGGTCCTTCAGTGTTATGCTGCATATGATCTCACCTATGTCTAAAGGTAAAGTCATTCAAAGTCTACCTTAATTGTTAATATTGATTCTCTACATTCTTGATGGTTTTTTATATGAAGGTGTTATGCGCATTTGTAATAATAGCACTGTTTTGGTCATGTGTGTTTCTTTAGGTTTGTGATCGCTTAATGTTTGTTTAATTTTTAAAATGATGAAAGTTTTTCAGTTTCATCATCAGCTATGCATTTAAATGATTGTGAATACATTTTCTCTCTTGCATCAAACTTGACAAATAAATTACAAATTTTCTCAGGTCTTTTCCACCGTGCCATTTCAAGCAGCGGCTCACCAATCTCTCAAATCCCGATCCCAAAACATCAACGCCACCTAGCAGTCAGACAGGCGAAACTGCTGAACTGTCCCACAGATAGCTCTAAGGCGATCATTGATTGCCTCAAGACTAAAAGTGCTAAGGAAATCGGAGACTCTTTGGATAATATGTTTGTGAGTATGTCTGCAGACATTAAAGCTATTCAAGTACATATATTATGTATTTGCGAATAAAATTTCTTGACTGATTTTTTTAAATTTTACTGCTTTATTAAAATAGACTTTGTTACGTCTGGTCTTGGTCCTTGAGGATGCCTTAAGAGGTTCTGAAGCATGATACAGTGGTAACTCTAGCGATTCTCAACTGCTATCGACAATCGCTAAGCTATCGACAAAAGCTAAAGTCGCGAGTTCGCGACTCTAGCGGGCGCCTTAGGAACTATTTATGCAATACATTTTAAATGTCAAACTTTCGATACTCTCATAGCACCGTCTGAAGATAATTGCAGTACAGATATTAAATGACACTTAAAATATATGATTCTTCCATTTTTAACCAGGAATTTGGCTACGATCCTGTTCTTATGTGGATGCCGATTGAAGAAGAAGACTTTGGTCAGGAGAGGTTTTTGATCCGCCAGCCGTCTGAATCTGTTTGTAATGGAGAACTACATTCAGTACCGTATATCATCAGCCAGACCAAGGACGAGTTCTTTTGGAAAGCTTATAGTAAGTGTTTTCTACACTAGGTATTGGATATTGGTCTGGTGATAGTAGATCAATTTGCCATATTCTTGCATCAGTTGTGATATGGCTATGGATTTATTTCCATGAGTTTCAACCACCACGCGCGCGGTCAATAGTGTCTGCGATTGCTGCATAAAGGTCTCAGGTGCTATTCCCTGGTTTGACCACCATTTATTAATTTAGTTAGAGATTTCTCTCAACATAGTCACAATAACAATTACTGCCTCTTCAGTTTTAATCGAAGTTGATTTATCAGCGTCATAATATCTTTATGCGAAGAACTGAAATGAAACCTTAAGCTAACTTTTCCACCCATTTCATACATTTCAACACGCAATTTTCCCTTCCAGATGTTCTTCAAAACGAGACCCTCTTCACCCAAATGCATGATGACTGGGATCGAGTCGCACCTATAGCGTTCAGTCTCACTGGCGATACAAAGACCAAGTCGAACAGATTGAAGCAGGCGTACCTGGGTGGCAAGAACATAGCTAATGATAGTGCCACGATTGATGGACTAGGAAAAGTCTATTCTGATGCTATTATTGGATTTGGTGTTCACAGGTAAAATTCTAAAGTTCATTGTTTTTATTACGCCTGTTATACCCGAAGGTGTAGCCAGCGTTCTATAAAATTTAACCATGTTTTTCGATTAACAATTTTAGTCCCATGTAATAGGATATCTTCGCTTATTTTAGACTAGCTCTGACCCGCGTAAAGTTCACTTACGTATTTCTATTAGAAGCTTGTATCAGCGTCACCAACCGCGCCGCCTTTTTATGTTGTGGCTTACGTCAAGATATTCTGTATCTTTGCCATGGGCCTTGGATATAGACTATCACCTTGCAATATCCAAACCTCTTCGGTCGATTTGACGTGAAAGAAATAAAAAGAAATTACATATTTAAGTGCAGGTTATAAAAATAAACAATGGATTATACGTTTGCTTATTATTATCTTTCTTATCATCTACAATCCACATCTTGATATCATATCAGTATATTTGCACATCGCTTTCATATAATATGTTTTGCTTACAGATTAGCTAATCTCATGGTTGCCCACTCGACGCAGCCGGTGTGGAGCTACGAGTTTACATATATCGGGAATAGTAGCCATTTTGTAGACCCTGTGACGGAGAAACCTGTTGGTAAATATGATTGTAAATCGCTAGCTATTGTCTCCTTACGAAAAAATGCAAATTCCATGCATATTATCTACTCTGTTTAATTTTTCAAGTAATATGCTTAAATGCCAAAATTTTTGAATTTGACCATTCACATAGTAAAAAAGAAATAAAGTTTATATAGCGAGAAAGACCCGAGTATAGAAATATAAAACAATTTTTTTCTTAAAAAATATTGAGTTGATATTATCTGACGCCTCCAAAAGATCTTTACTTTCTAATACCAGATGGCTAACTAACTTAAACCTTAACTGGTAATTATTATAAAACCTATTTTTGTGTCCTATCACTAACAACCTCTAATTGTATTGCTACAGGAGCTGCCCACCACGATGACCTTATCTACTTGTTCAACGTGAGCCTCAGCTTCCCTTCTATACCCGTGTCCAATTATAGCGGGGACTCAAATATGGTGGATTTGATGACCGGCTTTTGGCACAACTTCATGGTTCATGGGTAAGACCGCTTCAGTATATTAATTTACATTTGCACACTTTTTTTTCTCACCCTGTATAAAAAAGAGCAGTGATAGCTGAGATTTCTAAGCATGCTCCTCCCACGCAAGTAGTTGATGGTTCAAACCGATGACAACACACAAGCAACCAAAGTTCTTTGAAATGATTGAACGAGTGCTATTATAATTGACTTTAACCGGAACCAACTTTTAACTTGCCCTCCAAAGTACGGCTCAGACGCTCGGCTTAAATACCACTTTACCATCCATCTTTGGTATGACTGTACCACGGGTTCTTTAACGCACTGATCGTTCATTCACCGTTGAGAGGAACTGGCAATAAGCACATCGCTGGCTCCTTTGAAGACTTGACCTAAAAAATACTTATACGTTTTTTTGTTGTCTCCAGAAATCCAAATCCTCTCAATCCAGCCCTTCCGGGAGAATTCTTCAAAGTATGGCCGCCGATGACAAAGGAACACAGCTATTACCTGCCTATTGGCAACAAAAGCCGTCAAGTGCAAGAGAACCTGTTTGCTGAGCGGTACCGCGTGTGGGAGGAATTGTATCCTATGGATTATGCTAAGTGTAGATAGAAATGTAGGAGATTTTCAGTTTAGTTTTTAGTAATAAAATGTTTTTTGCGGATTGTGAATTATTTTGTCTTATTTTGTTCTTTTTCTTGATAAAGCCTGAGGTAATTTAAGTCTTTCTTCTCAAACAAGGAAGAAGGGATAGTTTCTTTGTATTTTCTGAAATGTTAAATTATACGAAGTTAAATTACTCTTCTTCTACCACTATCTGAAAACTGCTTCTAATGCCTTGAAAGGATATGTGTTATTCCGCCGCTGCAAATAATTTGTAACAATACTTTGGAAAGCTATTACGCGTGGGAAGCGACTGTTACTGTTTTACCATGAGACTGTTACTGTTTTACCATGAGAAACTGTAGCTTAAACCGACGGTTTTCATGACAAATCTAATCAAAAAATTAGACAGTAAAATGCAACACTTCACTTTTTTTTTCAACAATATTTTTTCTAAGCTGATCTAGCAAAAAAATAAACAACTGAAAATTTTTCTAAGCTGATCTAGCAAAACAAATGAAAAACTTATAGCGACCAAAGAACTTAAAATACGAGGGTGAAAAGTTATAACAGTTGGGGCGAGAGTTCTCTTTATCGACTACCCTTTAGCTATCGAAAATGTTGTATGAAAATCTGATTAGCGCCTCTAGCGGACGTCGTAGGAACTATTTTCACAGTACATTTTTAATGTCAAACTTTCATGCTCGACAATATTAAATGTAGAGAATCGCGATACAGTTTTACTAAACAGTTGAATAACCAAAACAAATGAAAAACTTATAGCGTCCAAAGAACTTAAAATACGAGGGTGTAAAGTTATGACAGTTGGGGCGAGAGTTCGCGGTGAGGCTGTCGAGATAGACGCAGTATGCTCGTTACACCTTACAAATGTATTTGTAGAGAAGTTATTGAGTAGTTTACGTTTGAATTTTAGTTTTGGATGAATAAACTTGAAATCAATGCTTATTATTTGATACTATAGTAGACATTTTGGTATATATAATTTCGTTCTGAGGATTTCGCAAATTGATGGTTTATTTTTAGGGGGAATATAGCTTGTTACTTATAGAATGATGAAGCATTTTTTTTCAATTGAGACTATTTTGATAAGTCTCTTGAAAAGTATTCCAAATTATGAAATCAACGCAGTAAACGGGATAAATACAACATACTTGATGACTTACTGATTGAAACGTCAAACTAAAATCAAATAAAAATAATAACCATACAACACAAAAGTTCAATGTTCATCAAACGTATTAAACGATCCAAAATTTGATACATTTTAAAGCAAAATAACGAATATAGGTATAACCGAATGTTGCATCAAAAATCATACAAACATACACAACTAATTGTCCACAACCACTTGAAGCCAATACAAGCTGTCTATCAGATCAAATCCCACAGAAGCACGTCTTAGACCCCAAGTCAAGCAACTAATTGTCTCGTAGACAGCAAGACAAATGGTGATTGTCTACAACCGCTGTGTACATTTGCTAATAGCTAAGGATAGTGAAGGGATGCATGAGTAAATAATGAAGGGATCTTAAGGTTTATGATTGTGGAGGTAAGGGTGGAAATGGAATGCTTTTATGGTCCACTTTTGGATAAGAAAATAAATAGTTGTTTATATAAATCGTTAAATGTATTGACTAATGAAGCCTTTACTATTCGAATGATAAAAAAGGCTTAAAATTTAAAGCCTATGTTCACATACGGTTTATATTGTTTTGTCGTGTAATTAATTTACGTGGCAATTTTTGAGAGTTTTAAACTGAAATATCGATTCGAACTGATTGATTATACAGTGCTGAATATTTTTTAATTAAGATTGAATTTTTCACCATTTATCACGATATGTTTGAAATAGTTCGAATGCTTTTCTCAAAACTTATTTAAACACACTTTTTCTTGAAAAAAAAATTCTATACCTAAATATTTTAAACATAAAAACATTTCTTTCTATTTCACTTTTTTCCTTAAGCCTCTAATATACTGTCATCAACAAGAAAACAAGAAGGTCTCATCTGTTTTTATTTTAACGTATCGCTGATTAGTATCAGCGATACGTTAAAATAAAAACATTCATGTGCCAGATAACTTAGTAGTTATCTGGCACATGACACATGCTCCAACGTTTATTGTGTTATGTGTATTGTTTACATACATACTTGTATAGTTATTTTTGTTACAAGAAGATGCAACGATTTTTTGGTCAAATCTAATGGTTTTTTGTTTTGATTTTGCATTGAGAGCGTTTTATATTTTATATTTATAAAAAAAAAACAAACATTATATTTTGTAATTTCTCGATATTTATGAAGAATGAATAAGATAAAAATACAAGATTTTACGTATTTATCGAGAAATATTAAGGAATTTAACAATTATGTCTTTCTATAATCAATAATGGTATACAATCCCATTATTGATTATAGAAATATTATAAGAAAAAATGGCGGTTCTAGCGTACTGAATCCTACATTACAATCGTTTAGGGGTGTTTTGAAAAAAGGAAGCTTGTGTTTGTCACCAAGTCTTGTACTATCTAAATGGCAATTTCGTCAATATTGGCTTTGCACTTTATCCGAGTAAAATTTAACAGACAGCTATAACAACAATTTATCATTTATAAATTTTAATATAATATTGAAAAACAGTCCGTTTTGTGTTTTGTAAAGATAATGAATAAATGTGGGTCATCATTTTTATCGTGAATCAAGAACCCTATATGAATCCTTGCTTATGATGTAAACAGTAGCCCTTTTGTTTTTGCGTCCTACCCTCAGATTATGAGCATGTTTGCTTTGGAAGCAACCGTTTCATTTAGGGTCTGGATTCCGGACCACTTATAAATATACATGGAGGGGTAATAAAAGAAAAACAAGAAGTAATTTCGTGAAGAATTTTTGGGGTAAACAAACTGAATGCAATGTAAAGCTGATTAAAATGGATAGGGTTTTAGGAAGAAAAATAAAGTAGCAACATCAAAGTGTTATCCTAAATTCAGAAGAAAATATATTTTAATGTTTATGAAAATATTTAGCTTTGGCAACCACTTGTGACTTAGTATCGGTTAACTTAAAAGGTGGAAGTTTAACAGCTGTTTTTATTATGGGGACTTAATCATCATATCAGCCTGCAGACGTCCACTACTGGACATAGGCCGCTCCCAACGATGACCACCATGCCCGGTTTAGGCCACCGGCTTCCATCGGCTTCTCGCGACTTTATGGCGATATTATCAATTAATATCAGCTTGTGTCCATTTTTATTATTTATTACTTTATTACTTTATTCCATGAATATAATTGGGACATTGATACAGGCAAAAAAAAATACATTACATAATGCAATTCAAATCGTGTTATTTGCAATATTACTTAATATTACCAACCATATATGTACATGTGCGCTGTTTCGTGCTGAAAATAAATACAAATTTATGTCTTTTTCTATTTCTATTTAGTGCCGAAACAGCTATTCTAACTTTGAGCAAACAAGTTTGTATGTGTAAAGTTCGAAAAGGTTTACGGAATAAAAATAACAACAATAAAATAATTTTAACTGTAGCCATTTAAATATTGAAATTTTCAAGCAAGAAACTTTACGAACTCCGGAAATACTTCTTTCGTAGCACCGGATGTGCTCTGAAGATATTTTTCAAAAAGTTCGTTTGCTTGTTTGTGATAACACACAAAAGCTTTTGGATTCAGTTCTATGTTTATTCGGTTAAGAAATTAATTTAAAAATAAAATCTTGCTATTTTTTAAATAAAATTTTACTCGTAAATTATTAAAACAAATATTGCGTTATTAAAGAATTAATATTGTTAAAACAGCAAATTATACGTTAAAAATATCTGATTTATTCTGTTGTTTAAATTATAGGATATGAGAATTCCGAATGAGCTAAAGGATATTGGCAGATTTCTCAATATTGAAAATATATTCTACTATTTTATCAATTTCGGTGATTTTTGAAAACCAGCTTAAATTACATTATATACTACAAGAGCGTTTGGCAGTGTGCAGAACCAAAACTCTAACCCCCGGTTTCTGAGGTACAGATAGCGGTAGTTTATCTATTCATTAGTGTCCAAACTCATATAAAAACACGATATTGAATGGATAAACTACCGCTAAATGTATTTAGAAACTGAGGGTAAGTCATACAATTTGTAAACCACGAATCCCAGTACAAACGAAACGAGCTTTGTAACAATAAATTTTGATAAATATCTATACTAATATTATAAAACTGAAGAGTTTGTTTGTTTGATTGTTTCTTTGTTTGTTTGTTTAAACGCGTTAATCTCAGAAACTACGGGTCCGATTTGAAAAATTCTTTCAGTTTTATGGAGCTCATTTATCGAGGAAGGCTTTAGGCTATATAACTTCACGCTACGGCCATTAGGAGAAGAGTAGCAACGAAAAATGTTACAAAAGCGGGGAAAATTCTCTCTTATGTGACGCAAGCGAAGTTGCGCGGGTCAGCTAGTGTTAAATATAAATACAAGAGAATTTACTCGCAAAACTAAAGTTCTTGCACAATAACAATAAACTAATTAGCCTTCAGGAGTCCCGTTACTTCTTTCAAGACGGACAATTCAAACTATCGTACCGCGGTTGAACTTACACCGGCTTACTTTTAATTAGTTCGTAAATAAGCCGGGAAATCTTTATAGTTCTTATTAGAATAATGCTTCCATCTTTGTTGTGGAGTTTGTTGTTTACAGGCAATGTTGGTTGGGAAGCAAGTTATTTCCCAGAAGAGTTATGTATCGCAAATAAATAAATATCATTGGACAGCTCTTATATCCTTTTGATTCCAAACAAAGCTACGTACTATGGTTATGAAATAACTGATAGACATTGCGCTTAACTTGCAGTTTATGGCAAATACTAACCAATGATCCATTGATGGTTTAACCATTGATCGGTGAAAACATTGTGAATGTGCTGTTTAGTATCTTTTTCAACGTTTATTACAATGTCTTTCTCTATTCCATCGAACATATTTTAAAAAACGACAGGGCGCCAACCATTAATTACAATTACTAGTAAAAAATTTAAAATCAATAATACAATCGATTGTCAACTGTTTTGACTGTTAACATTTATTATTGACCTGTGTATCATAATTTCAAGTACAAAAAAAATCTGCCTATAATCAAATCCAAGAAAACTTTCACAAGCACCTTGTTATCTTTATTCCTGTTACAAAAAAATCAAATCAATGTCGAGCAAAATCTACCGATCGTCGACCATTAAACAACAGTTCGAATTCTGTCGATTAAACTTGGTAACATTACCTTGCAACCTGCACTGTGAATACGAAGAAACTTTTATATGGGTTCTCTTTCCTGCATTATTCATAATATTCGCAAGTTGGACGTACGGATATCGTGTTTTCTTGCTCAAAGTGGATTCTTTCTTGACCTAAGTATGTAAATAAAATTTGTTTAGTACATCGCTATGCTGTTTTTCTGAAAGATTTCGAGTTGTTCGTGGATAAATATTTTTGTAGTTTGGTTGTGATTTTATCTTTATAGTGAAAATATTTTTACTATCAAGATTTATACATATATTATACGTAGATAATTAATATGAAATTTGTCCAGTTTACTTCCTTACATACGTGATTCAACGGGCATCAGTCTCGTTTATGTCGTAAATACAGCTTAAAGTCGCGATATTTGTTACACCAGATACTTTATAAAAATTCATCTTGTTAGATTTTTTTTCTAAAAAAAGTAAATGAAGTTTATTTTCTGGGACATTTCACAGTTTTAATTTTACATTAAATCGATCCCAAATATATGTCTTCGAAGCAAGCTATCCCCTATAACGATGAACACACTACAATTCCAAATAAAATCTGGAGGGTTCCAGCAATGGCTTGCAAGAGTAATAAAAAAAATAATGACGTCACAAAGGTCTTTC
Source organism: Anticarsia gemmatalis (assembly GCF_050436995.1). NCBI lineage: Eukaryota > Metazoa > Arthropoda > Insecta > Lepidoptera > Erebidae > Anticarsia > Anticarsia gemmatalis. The sequence goes on along the minus strand of NC_134767.1, from coordinate 1,344,581 downwards.
CTGAATTAACGGAATACGGATGAACGCTCCTTTTTTTGTTAAAAAGAAGTTATAGGGTCCAAAGTTGGTGCTTGTATAAATTCGTGAGGAGAAATGGCGTTGTCCGGGATAGGGTGACTATGTACTATGCAGTTAAGGTTTTATTTGAGGCGTAAGGTAATATTATAAAAAAATATTTTAGTTAGGTCGATTATTCGAATCTGCGACAACATATCAATAACTTTACAACAATAACCGACAACCGGACAGCTATCTAAATATTTTGTATGAAAATCTGATCAGCGCCTCAAGCGGGTGTCATAGGAACAATTTCTGAAGTACATTTTAAATGTCAAACTTTCGAGACTCGATTGTACCGACTGTTCAGAATCGGACTACAGTTGGCTAGTTTCAACAAAACTTCCTAATCCGGATTTTGGTTAGAAGTCGTAATTTCAAGATGCACAATCAATTGCCTGAATATTCCCTATCAAATGCAAAAATCAGAAATAATACACTCTTTTTGATTTTACTGCTTTATTACTACCACAACCCAATAGCTTGGAGATACTTTTATAACCGTTGTAAAATTTTTAAGCGAGACTTTGATATTTTATCGTCAAAAACTTTTGACTTTTATGTTTTTTAAGTGATTTTCGTCTGACAAGACAGTTACACGAATTTTCAAGTTTCATTTATTTATAAAGAAAGTCTTTTAGTACACTAAAAGTTGTCGATTTAACAAGAATCAAGAAGAACTAAAACAAAAAAGAAGAAGACTAATTTATTGTCTAAACTATAATATTGCGAAGTTAGAGACTGACTAGATATTGTGTCTTATTTTGCGAAACCTTTGGAATATCTTTTCTAAGCAGGATTAATATACATCAACATACATTATTTAAATAATATAAATAAAATGTTTATAGTAAAACGAAATAAACATAAAAACATAAGTTACTTTAACACCTGTAAAAAAATTGCTGGATAAGTAAATTATTTCTTATTCAGAAGTCTTTTAATAGCTTAATACAGCATAAAAAAGATCTCAAATCATGGTCACCCCATCCATTCACAGTATGTTCACTTGAAACTTTTCAGCGGGGACGATCTTGCGAGAATTTAGCTGACGTAAAGTGGCCTACATTGTAATTATGAAAGAGCCATACACGCGATAGAGAGAGATTACAAAAGATTTATTTTCATACTTTTACTGCGTGTTTTAGTTCGGGATAAGCACCGGTTAGCTTAACACATGGAATATTGACAGGTATGAAACTGTGTTTACGTACATTAAAAAATTTTGACACTTTTTCTATCAGATACGCTATCAGACACTTATCCATATGTTGTAAAGATGTACAAGTTTGTCAGATTGCAAGGTAATTTTGTTTACCAGAAAAGTGTTTACATATTTTTGACGTAGTTTGTTAAGGAGTTCCCTCGTCTAGAGCCGATCTTCAACGGAATGCCAGGTAATGCTTATTGTAAGAATACATTGTTATGGTATCTAAGCTATTAAGATATATTTCAAGTCTGTAGGAAGAAAAATATACATTTCTTTACGAATTTTGCTTTGTTGATTTTACCAAAACCAAACTATTAAACACTGGAAGAAGAATTTCCATAAAAGCATGTACTATACTAAACAGCATGTACAACCTTTCTTATGGATTTATATATTTTTGGAGACGAAATACGGCTGATATTTAAACCATGCTGCAGTGTTTAACTATTTTAAGTAAAATTTATTGAACCAATTCACACCGATTGTGTTGGAAACCGTCTAACTGGGCTATTAAATTCATAGAATATAGATCGATACGATAGAGAGTATACTGTATTGTGCACACACTTGGACACTATAAACAATCTTCTGCTGAGTTTGCTGGTTATAGTGAAACTGCCGCCTGTGTAGCTGAATACCGGCTTGAAATACATTAAAGCCTAGTTTGTAAATACTACTACTATCTGATAGATAAATGGAGAAGGTTCCGCTTTCGATTAATTTATCAGGTTTTTTCATTTATTGTTTCTATTTTTTTATTGTTTATATTAGGACTCCCCAACCCGCACTTGGCCAGCGTGGTGGACTCAAGGCCTAAACCCTCTCACTCGTTTGGGAGGAGACTCTTGCCATGCAGTGGGGTAGTAATGGGTTATTAAAAAAAATTAGGACTCAAGGCCTCTTCCTTGTATGGCAGGACATCCTTGCCCATCAGTCGGTTTTAACTTTGTTATGACGACGTGGGTCCTCTGCCTATACCTTCGGTGATATTATGTATGTTCTACTGTCAATATTCTACATGTTAAGCTAACCAACACTTAACCAGGAGTGAAAAGTGTGTACCTATAACTATAGTTGTAGTGAATGTGTCCAAAACAAAAGTTACTCTACTTCAAGTTTCCACATATTTCTTAAGTAACTAATCTGAAAAATGTTCTCGAGGTCCACTTTACGTTATTCAGTAAACATTGTTCGCATTCTTGCCTAAAACCACACAAACCCAACTGTTTACCTTCCTCAAATCTAATGTCTTCAGTTGCCTGGCATGCGAAATGTACCTTAGTGTGTGGTTTGAGTGCTTGCTTATATATAGCGGAGTTTAGAGCGTTTCGATGGTGTGGAAATACTGCGCGGAGTGGAAAGTTGTACTGTAAGTTAGTATGCAACAATGCAATGTAGGGAAAACTTTTTACGATGCATTGTATTTTTTATATTTTTTTATGTTGATTTGTTGGATTATTTTGATAAACATTAGTGTGTATGAAAGCTAAATGTTAATCAGGTAAATTTTCTAATTCAGGAAAACAACAGTAATTTATTATAAAATGTACAATAATATATGTGACTTTTTATATACGTATCAAAACCAAGTGCCAATAACTCAGTCTCTATATTAAAAAATCCATGATTTGTAATCTTGTCAGTCTTTTCATATGAATTTAATGCTAAATAAAATATTGAATGACCGATATCATTGTAATAGAATAAAATTTGCGTTAAAATCGCTCCTCGCTCCGCTAATCACTCTCACTGACACCACACAACGCACGTTAATCGTTATGTTACAGCAATGTTATAGTGATGGGTATAAGAGCTTCCTTATGTGCTGCAATGGGTTCAGCAGTATTGGGTGTGTCTTTATCATTACCTTTTATAGAGGGTGAGATTGTTGAGTATAGAGGGTGAGTACGTACAGAATTGCAGCAATTTGTGGTTGGGTATAATGTTGAATATGAATACTTGTAAAATTTGTTCACGTGAAATTTACTTTATGCATAATCTTGAAAGCTGAGGTCATTATATAAAAACCTTTAAATACACTTGCGCTTAACTTTGCCATTTGCAATGTTAGTATCATAAAATTTACGTTAAACCTATTGCTATATAACAGGAACAGGTAAAAAGATAAATATAATTTATTACCAGTCTAGTTAAGTACATATTTTACTTATAACCATGACAACCAAACTCTATGCTGGTAGTTATTACGAATATTCTTTAATAATGAAACATATTTATACCGTGCTATTTTTTATGTATGTTAATGATCGATAGTATGTTTGTAAGGATCGTACCAAATGGCGTTCTTTTGCTTTCACACTTTCAACCTACTCCTATACATTTTGTTATAAAATACATAAAGCATCAAAAGCTATTTACAAAGTAATATAACAACAGATAAGGCTTTCAAACAGTTACATCGTAGAAATATATAAGATAATGCAACTGTGTGTTTGCCAGTCGTTCGCTAAAGGCTTGCGGTGGAACGTTTAAATAGTGGCGCCATCTGGTGCATTTCCTCCGCAACTTGCCTGTGTAATGTGTTTGAGTGTGATTTGCATTTGTACGTTTAAAGAGTTGAATACTGTTTTAGTGGCTGGATAAAAGGTATTTGTTTGTGGCGGAATAAAAATCTTTTTGTAACTCTAACTAACAATGATTAAAAAATGATTAATCTATACTAATATTATAAAGCTGAAGACTTTGTATGTTTGTTTGAACGGATCTCAGGAGCTACTGGTGCGAATTGAAAAAAATCTTTTACTGTTGGATAGCCTATTTATTGAGGAAGGCTATCGGCTATATAACATCACGCGACCAAAAGTAAAATGTTACAAAAACGGGGAAAAATATGACCCATTCTCCCTGTTGAGATGCAAGCGAAGTTGCGCGGGTTAGCTGGTGCTTAATAATAGTTACTCAACAAATTAGTGAGATGTGAAAACAGAAATGTTAAATCAATCTCGTAAATAATCTTGTTTAATACTAAATAGTTAGTAATCCGAACATACTTACATTGATTTATTATTTAGAGATCATATTATTATTTAATTACAAACTAGCTGGCAGCCCGCGCGGAGTGACTTAAGTGTGTTTTTGCAAATATAATCAGTAATAATGGGTCCATTTAGACTTTTTGAGCCAAAGCGTTACAAACATACTTACACAGATATTATTATCTTCCCTCCTTAGGTATAATATTATAGTTTGTTTAGTATAGATAATTATAATTGGAAGTACATATTGATAAGTATAGATACTTAATACTACCTGCTCTACATTTAGGAACACACGTAAATAAATAAAATATAAATAAACATCAATATCATTGGACAACTCACACACGGTCATTTGATTCCAAACTAAGCAGAGCTTGTACTATGGTAACTAACTAACTGATAAACATACTTATATACTTCTAAATACTTATCTAGATAAATTAACATCCAGGCTTAGGACAAATAGTCGTGGTCATCACACATAGATTTGTCCCGGGTGGGATTCGAACCCGCCACACGCGGCGCTACGGCTATTGCGGTGAGGTGGCCATTTTAACCTCTGCACCAAACGTGCAGGTATAATAAGGTATAGTTATGTAAGGTATAGTACCTATTCATAAATTACCAACTACCAATACGTCCAGTCTAAGCCAAGATCAAACATCAAATTATCAGATATTGATCAGTATATCCCAACTTCCTGGCTTGCAGGCAGCTTATTGGATTGTAATCGGATTTACATAAATGTATGCAACGATCCAACTCGGTCGAGCATCGGTAAGTCGAAATGCACGTCGTATTTGAATAAGTTTTGATACTTTGTAACAACCGCAATTTATATAACTTTAGTTTATAACAGTAGCTCACCCGTGCAGCGATCACTTACATGTATGTAGCAGAAAATAAAAATAGATTTTTGAAAAATTATATTTTATTTCACCGTTCAGAGGAGCTCGTGGCTTAGTTAGAACTCTGAGGTTAAGCAACGCTTGCCGAGGTTGATCTGTGGATGGGTGACCATCTTATACATATCGAGTTCCTCCGTGTTTCGGAAGGCACGTTAAATTTTAGGTCCCGGATGTCGTTTTCGAAGATCTTTGACAGTCGTTAACAGTAGTCAGAAGCTTGAAAGTCTGACAACCAGTCTTACCGAAAGGTATTGTGTTATATCCCAGGTAACTGGGTTGTGGAGGTCAGATAGGCAGTCGCTCCATGTAAAAAAACTGGTATCCAGCTGCATCCGGTGAGACTGGAAGCCGACTCCAACATTGTTTGGAACAAAGGCAAATCTAATATATACAGGGTGTAAATGACAGCCTACCGAAAACGAAAAAAAAATGACTTTAGACACGATTCTGGTGCTTATGGCGTTGAAAATTTTCATCGGTTTTTTCTTGATTTTTCCGATTTTTTATGCGTTTTTTTTAAATTGTTTTGGTATTATTTCGTTAATACTACACAATGCAACATGAATATGAAAAAAAAACCGTCATATTACTGTGTACGCGCCGGCGGCGGCCGCGACGGTCGACGTCACGCCGCGTACCTACGCGCGCCACACAGACACACGATTACGCACACAGCTGTCGGCCTCACACTCACTAGTATGCAGCGTTACTTAGTATTTGTTCTATGTTAAAAATGAAAATTACATAATTATCCCGCTCTCCGATAAAAGGTAAATTCATAAGATTTAAAATGTGTGATATCTTATTATTACACGTACAAATACATACAGAACGACAAAAAATCCTATTGATATTCTTTAGCGCTATAAAAATCTCTAATAAACAATTTAACATGTATTGTCGCTTTGTTCCATTTGTTCTTGCAAATTTCTATTCGATATTTACACGCTCATTCATACTTCATACAAGCGCGGTGCGACTCGAAAAGAAGATGGCCGTAGTGACGCGTGACGCCGCGACCGCGCGTGGATGTTACATAGATGGGATGCGACAAAATGGATGCTAAGTAATTCTCCGGGGATTATGAATTATGATAAGTTAGTTTCTCTGATAAGAATATTAATGGATATTGATTGTTATCATTGTTATGTACTTACATTTTTTATGGTTTAATTAAATAAACGTTTCGTGGTTATTTTATTTACTTTAAGCTGATTTTAAGTTATAAATATCAAAGTATTTTAAACTTACATCAATAATGTTTGTAATGTTATTTGGTATTTGAATAAAACTACAATGCAACCAGTAACAACTGTGACAAGTAAAAATAGTAATGCCATACAATATTTTATTGAATCTAATCTCTCGCTGGGATCCTAACTCGTCGCTCGTCACCAAATCGGCGGCGCGCGCGCGGACGGCGCGGAGGGAGCGGGTGGCGCGGGCGAGGGGCGGCGCGATTGAGCGGAGAGGTGCCCGCGCCGGCGGCTCTCTTTGATTTAGTTCGAGCAATTCGCTCGCGGAAGACGGAAGCTCTTCACCGGTGTCGTTCGTTATGTCCTATTCGTCGTGTCGTGTGTGAACTGTTGTTTATTATTACTTGTTATTGTTTCGGTTTTGAGTTGTTAGTGTTTTTATTGTTATTATTTTTGTTGTTATTGTTTTCGAAGTGCAGTTGTGTTCCTAAATAGGAAGAAATGTTGATGTGTTATGTATGGTGAAGCACGTGGAAGTGCACGGCGTGCTCTGCACCTGTACGTCCGGATCCAAAGGTACTCAAACTCTCGCCATACACCAGGTATTTGCGTGTTGATAGACATTGATAACAATTTGTTTTAGCAGTTTCTTATTATTGGTTACATTTTGCTATTATTGTTTGATTTCACGTAAGCCAAGTAGGTACCTACCTACTTACAATTTTACTATGAGCTATTGTAACATACGGGCCTACTTACGATACGATAAACGATACATAAGATTGTTATCTAATGATAGGGTTGCATACTAGTGAGCGCATAGACGTGGTGGTACGCGTACGTACCTACGACGCGTCGCGACATGTCGTCGCTCAGCGCGCCGCCGCCGCCAGAAGTCTCGTAGGCATGCGCGGAGATACATCGCGTTGTTCACTATACATTGAACGCTCAAAAATGACTAACTCGGGAACCAATCATTTCCGAGAAATATCGTTGGAGTAAATTTCGCGCATACAGTGTCACAAACTTACCAGTAAAGTTTTCGGTTAGCTGTCATTTACACCCTGTATATTTTATTTCACCGTCTCTGCTTATCTTCTTATCCATCTATCCACACAGTTTCATATCACATCTGCAGGCTTATTCGCAACAGTATCGAGACGAGTAAAAATCTAATTCAATTGGTTCAAACAATTAATGTCTAATCGCAGTATTACATTTCAAACTAGCGCATGATTGAACGCTGGTTTAAAGTAAAAATAGCATGTAGATTATTTTCATTTTAACCAGTGTTTAACAAACATCAAGTATTTATAAATAATACGACATAAAAAGTGAAAAAAAATGTTTTACAGATCATAGTATGAATACTGTTCAGTAGTGCAATTTTCGTTAGTCGGTACTATCGACCGATTGATGTTTTAAAATGCACTACTAATTAGTTCCTACAGCAACCGTTAGAGGCGCTGATGAGGTTTCAGATCAATGCAATAGTAGAAAATTGCGGTACAGTTGATCATAAAACTTATCGATACTACATTGTTGATCGTCGATAAGAATTGTTCATCTGTTTGATCAACAAGATCTTAAATATCAAACTTATTTAATCCAACCCGTTAGTAACCACCTTTGTTCCACCTTTTTAATTAACAGAACTTTGTAAACTTCCTTATAAATCTTTTGAACAAATTTAATTACTGCAATATTATTGTGCGTACCTTTTGCATTGAGTTTGAACTCAAAGAGATCACTGCCTTTGTGGAGTTCGGTTGAGTTCTCGATCAAGTTTTCAGTTTTTAGTCGTATATTCGACGTTATTTGAATAGACGGTCCAAGTTAGAGGCTTTTGGAGTTTGAGTTTTATTTAATTTTTATGATCCGTTTCTTAGGTTTGTTCTAAGTTTTTTCAATAATTATTATGAATAATTAAGGTTAAAATATACCTGCGTAAATTTTGTTTTGGCTTTAATTTGAACTTTTGGATATACAAACAAATCTTAAGTTTGTTAGCGCAAAAAAGACAAGGCTATCTGTCTCTCTGTCGCTGTTACGTCTAATATGTCAAACAAACAAAATGAATCAATTGAAATATTTTACTTGTATTAACTAAACAGACAGTTGTCACTTAAATGCATTAACTTATTTCAAAATGAATTAATCTACTAGAACTTTCAACGACTATGATCATTAACAAATAACTGAAACTATAAAATGACAATTAAATCAAGCCACGCGGTGGCAAGTTCGCCAAGGTTGAATATGATTTAATTTAAATTTGTACGCACTTTTAACCAACACCATTATTAAATAGCCCAAAAATAGTAGCAAATAGAATTCCGAAAAAAGAGGGAAAAAAACGGCTTTACGGGTTACTTAAAATCATAAAAACTTTAGCTAGAGTAAAAACAATACATTATTGAATGTAAATTAAAACTACCCTACATCTTTATTTGGACCACAATCTAAAATAAGAGTAAAGCGTACTCAGGCTTGGGTCTGCTCCAGATCACGTCTCCTCGCCGTATTATAAACTATTTACAATATTTATCTCTGCCTGTTTAACAATGTTTTACATCTACAAACTAGGGAGCTCAAAGTTTGGGTTATTCACCTTTTATGGGGTCACAAATGTAGGTCTTATTATACGTATTGTATGTAATTTAGGCTATTCTTATTTAGGGTGCATATAAGGCGCGGCGCACTCTGATAGCAGCTAGGTTGGGTAGCGCAGAACCTATGCGGACTAATCCTATCATCAGTATGAAATTCTCAAACACAAGGCTAAATATCCAGCCTCTATCTCAAGATACCAATGACTCGTCTCTCATTTATTACTGTGTTAGACAATTTATACTTGTGCACATACATATAAATAACGAATGGATAAGAAAAAAACTATCTGTTGAACTGCAAAATAATAAACAAGAATTTTGTATTAAATTGGAAAATATACAGAAATAGAAAGGTTTCATTTGTATGGAAATCAAACCTAACTCACTGCTTCTGTTAGTATTGGATCAGCAAGGACATTTTTAACTAGATTCTTCTATTGCCAAATCTATTTTATATAAGAGTCGGTATTTTTATTATAAAAAACACTTTGAGAACCGTTTCAAAAACATCCTAGCCTCAGGTTTAACTCTCAACTAGGCACGAATTATGGCTTACATTATTTTTACTTTTATAGCCTGGAGAAATTTGTTGACTAGATATTTTTGTTTTCACCTGTTTTTTAGTTCAGGCTTAGTTTGCTAAAATGGGCATTTGAGGTGACTTTTTATTTTAAAGTTAAAAACGCTAGGTGTGGTGTAATGTTATCTACGGCACACATAAAATATGTATTAGTTGAAGACAGTAGTAAAATGTTGTAAAAATGAAGTAGTATTAGTACCAGTTAATAAGCAATATCTATTTGGTTCGATTTTGTCTGTCAAATACTACAACATGCTCAATTTTACCACTCATTTTTAGGCATCTTAGCCTGAATTAAAATTTTCATATTTTTACAATAATTTCCTGTCTGTTCCTAAGAATAATCTAACTTCGTTTTAATCTATTCAGTCATATTGCAGCTAAAGTATTCCAGACGGCACTTAAAGTCATTTTTACATTCTCAATATTGTATATCACATGTGGATAGATCGATTAAAGATTATGTTGGCATTCAAATAAGCTCTTGACGGTAAAAGGCTTGGACATTTTTACATTTAAAAATGTTTAGCAAAATTATTACTATTATAAAAGTCAAGATTGACTTCAAGTGACCATAACTAAAGAAACGAAATAACCAATATTTCTAGTACTCTCATAGCAATATACAGGGGTCATTTAATAAGCTCTAAATGCCCGCAGTACATAAAGGCTTAGCCGTTTGACCTTTGACCTTTGAGGTCAAACCTACATTCTTAATGGCCCTGTAAAACGGTCTCGGCGTTTGCATTTTTCAGTCTAATGATATTTGTCTCTGTGCAATGAGACGGGTATGTGTCTCCGTGTGGAAAGATTTTAGTAATGAAAAATTTCGTATGTGTTCTTATCAAAGGTCCTTTTTTATTTGTGCTTTGTTTTAGAGAAAAATAGTTTTCTTCGTCCCCTTTTGTTATTTGTCTCTTGAGACAAAAAATGTAATGCCTAATTTATCATATTACATCTCGCATTTATAAAACAATATTGTAGAATGAAAAAACAAAAGTCACCTTTGTCAAAAATAACTGGGCATCACAATAAATTCAATTAAAGCTCATAATCTTTATTTTTTTGCAAATACTAATAGCAGTTTAAAGTGACTATGTAGATACAGTTAAGTTTTAACACAAAGTCTAAAACTTACGACCCTTTAACTTAATTCCAAATGTGTGTTAGAACGTATTAATAGAATCCCATTTGCTCCAAATACTAAGTTCTTAAACAAACCAATCAAAACTACAAATTGTTATTATCTCATACACAAATTTACAACCATATACCGGATAATACAAGCTAAGATACCAGATAAGGCTCGTAACACACTTATCAACTCGTATACAGGTCAACACCGCATCACTTTTAGCATTTTTATGAGTTTTGAACCTAAGAATTTTATAAAAAAAACTTTTAATCAACTATGTTGTATTATCTCTTATCGCCTTGAAATACAATTTAGAATGCCTAAGCACTAACAGAGGCAAATGAGCCTTTGACAAACGTAGTACTCAAGCTGAGATGTCAGCACAAATGACGTCTATTATACAATATAGTATGTCAAGTTGACATCTATTTTACATATGGGTTAATTATAAATAAATAAACTATTATGTTGAGAGTACACAATTATTCATTATAATTTTCATATTATTATGTACGCTGTTCGACACAGCAACAAGAGTATAAGAGGAAGCTAAAACTTTACACGGATATGTGTGCTACAACCTCAGTTTGAAGACTAAACAGTCCGTAGTCTGGAAACTAAGTTGGGAACACAAGATAACTAGTTGCTAGCACATAGATGTTGAAATGCATGCAATTATTTGAATGAACGGACACGTAGTTTGCTAAGAGGCGTTAGATAGTTTGATGAAAGATTAGTAGCGTATTAGTAACCTTATCTTAGAAGTGTAGAGAGTAAAATATTAGAATATCTTGAGCTGTAGATAATTGTGGTTTTTATCAGCTTAGCCTACTTCCAAATTATGTTGGAGTTGGCTTCCAGTCTCACCGGATGCAGCTGAATACCAGTGTTGTACATGAAGCGACTGCCTATCTGACCTCCACAACCCAGTTACCTGGAATATGGTGTTTTTTATTTTCAGATATTAATATGGTACATTTTTGCAAGACATAAGTGATTTGTAAGTTGGCTAGAAAATAACACAAATAATATTTTTGTTGTTGCTAATGGAATGGAAAATGCATTTATATGACTTCTTTTTAAGTTTTATGAAATCTTAATTCGCATATTATGTCAATTATACTCTATAAAAGTAAAGTAAGAAAGTACACTTTACCATATCTGTCTAATTGCTGGGCAAGAGTCTTTTCCGGAAATGACTAAGAGTCGCTTTTTAGTCCACCACGCTGGCTAATTTATAGTGTGGATTGACAAATTGTGTTTCATTTTCATACCAAAAAAATAAAAAAGTAAAGGCAGTATTTTACAATTTTAAATTTCTGTTTCAACGAAAAGAAGCAAAACATTAATCTTTAAACAGCGCAAGACATTCATTAATGCTAAAAAGCGTCTAAAAATTCAAAAATATTTACACTAAAAGCTACTTTTTTTAATAACTTGGCCGTAGCACTACCGTGCGCTAAAATTGCTTATGCATAAACAGGCGCCACGTACGTGATGCCTTTTAATTATTAGTTGGGGGTGGAAACCGCCCCTTTGCATAATAATTTTAAGCGGGAAAAGCAGATAGATATTATTTAAATGTGCGGGTAGTGTGACTCGGTTTGGTGTACGTTTTTGTTATGCAGTTTGCAACCGACGACTAAATATGAATGGGTATGGAAGAAAATTGTCTGATATCAAATATTTATAGGGAGTTAATATAAATAAAATTAAATATTTTAGTATAGAGCGAGGTCGGCAGAAAGGTTAGGAAGGCTGACCTCACTAGCATATGGGATCCATTGTATGGAAGGTAGAGAGAGAGTAAAATAAAAGATATGTGGATAAATCATTTTTATTGAGAATACTATTTTTACTCTCTTACGCCGTGTAAGCTGTAATTAGTTTTGCAGTGTTTTGTCTTTTTACTCATAATATTATATCAATATTGATGGAAAGTGACAAAACACTGTATAACTACAGGACACTTATCTGTTGTTAAGAAAGTTAGTCTATTTCGTGAAACGTAGATACTAACTATTGCAACACTTTATTTTTCTCAATAAATTACAGCTCTAGATTTATTAATTACCGGATACAAAAACTATATATTAAGGTTGCGATTTCAATTTCAGTCAAGTGTCCATTCCGGGAACCAAACTATTACTTTAGAAGCATGGCAATACGCCAGTACTAACAAAAAATAACCCAATGCATTTAAACTGGACACCATTATTTTAGTTTTTTTTGAACCCATAAATTTCACAACAGAAAATTGGCCAGTATATTTTATTGTGGACTTGGCTCAATGTTTTGACTTTTTGGCTAGATGTCTTAATGAAAATAAATTGTATTTTCTGTGACGCACTCTTGCGCAAGATATTCGTAGAATTTGAAATTTTATTTGAGGGATGTTTTAATTTTGAGACAAGAAATATAGCAACCTTGAATGGTTTTGAACGTACAGAATTTTATTTGCTATACTTTTCGTCCTTTTTGTTTCAAATACTGGCGTAGTTAGCTTAAGTATTACTTATTAATGCTACGAAAGCAAAATGTCCAATCATTTTATTGACGAATGAGGTGAAAAGAGAGTCTAGATTGAACATGCATTTTTTTTATAGACAACAGTGGGTTTATCATGTAACTTAGTTATCAACTAGTGTACGTCAAATTGATAGCCACTATGCAATACATTGCTGCTTTGGCGTATCGTGGTAATCAGTATAAACTAAGGTAGAAAACAATTATACAGCACAGTTGCTTTCAAATAGCTATCAACTGAGATACGTGGTAACCCCACGGATCCTTTCCACTATCATAACATTATTTTTCTTTTAACATATTTTAACGTTGGTTTTTGTGCTATTGGTCATCACAGTATATGGATTACTAAATCATCTCATCACGTAACAAACAAACATCTCACTATAATTTTTATTCAAATACAGCGGTCATCTGAAGTGCAAAGCCAACTTGATTAATACGGCAATGCTGTTTTGTATTCAGGAGTGGGTCTTGGAATATTAATGCTGCGTCATCCGTGGTAGGGAAATATATGGTTGATTGTGACGAGAATACGAGTATTCGATCAATATGAGGTTGAGACATATTTTGTGGTGATGTAGATATGGTGGGTATATTCGTAATACATGTAATATGGGAGAGACTAGGTTTTTTGGTGCGGTAAAAAATCTTTGAATGTTTTGGAATAATAGATACTTCACGAAACATATAGCTATTTCAGATATATAAAAATTTATGACGGGAGGTCATATCCATCACAAAAATATTTTGTCTCAAATTCTTTTCACAACTAAACGATCAATCCGTTCCATTTTGTTCTATCGTCATATAAAACTCAAGACCCTTCAAAGATCGTTACCAAGCTAAAAATACATTAGCTTTATACACGTATATACGCGTATAGAGTATATATGTATAGAGACACCCTTCTGACGTAACATTACCCTTCTAATCGGTGTGAATATGTGTATAGTAGGCATCGCACGCGGTTTCGTGCGTGTTGAATTGGAAAACGATGAGTTGAGAAGTTAATGTGTGCTGAAATTGAGAGCTTTGTTGATTTTTTCTGTATATTCTGTTGTAATAAAAAGGTATTTGTAATCGGTTGGCAAGTATGACAAGATGTTTTAATGATGGTGCCAATTGATTTATTTTATAAGTTCATGGGTTAGAACTATAGTAGCCATTATATGTATATGTCGTCTAAGTATATCAATCTTATACTATGTTGTATACTTAAATTGGCCGTTTTCAATGCAATCACTAATAATCCTTAGAAATTCACACTTACTTCAGTTCAGATTTTTAGATATTATAGTTGATTTTATGAACAGTTGCTGTTAAATCATTTACATGAGACCAACACTGTAAATGGTATAACGCCGGTGTTTTTCACTGCCTACACCTTCAGTTATATCAGGCGTGATATTACGTATGTATATCTATTAAACACTAATTTACGGACGAATTTTCGGATACCAAGAAGTATTATTTTTATAATCAATCGTAAATATCACTGTAGTCTTTTACTCATAGTTTCTTGTATAATAAAAACGCCTATATTTCAGTTCACACAAACAATCTAATATCACAAAGCTGATTACATGCATATCTAAATCAGCCAACAACAAATGCAATCTGAAACTTTGTTATCACCTATCTGAAGATAAAAGCCGTCCTTATGTGAACTCGGTAAGTCGTATTAAGATAAAATTGTTCATCTCAGTTGAGAATTAAGATTTGTTTCTGTTTATCGGTGATACGCTTTGATGTTATATAATGGGTGTTTATTTTGTAGCTTTTGATAATTTTGGCGTGAAATTGGATGATTGTGTCGTGTGAAAAAGTGGTGAAGGTAATTTTTATACTTTGTAGATATGTTAATGCTTAAGTTTGTATTTTTTATTAGTGTTATCAGTAGATTTATTTGTTTTAGGTTTTTACATTTTATTTAAAAAAAAATAGGTGGTAGTAGTTTAAAGATGGCTTCAGCACTAAAAATTGCCCTTGTGTAGCGGGGATTTTGACAAACACACTATCCTCAATAAATATTTTAAGCAGACTCGAAACAACGATTTGTGGATCGCAAAAATAAATTGTTCCGTGTAGAAATCGAACTACGACCGCCTGACGCTACAATAGTGGTGTGGCAACCGTAATATGCAGGCAGTAAAAAATATTAGAAATACAAAGTTAATATTCTGTCATCTTAATTAGTTGAAGAATAAGAATTCGTTTATGAATAAACTAGATATCTCTCTATAGACAGAACATCCAGTTGTTTCCTTTTTACACTGATTAAAAGGCTTAGGATAAAGCAGAAATATTTCCACAATCCAGACTAACAAAAAAACATTCATGTTTAATTTCATCCCTCCACGCACCGCTCTAAAAACTACAAGCATTTTATTCGACACTGTTGAAGCTTGTCACCGGCGGTATGACACGTACAGTTGGTACAGGCGTACAAGTGTGTATTTATATTGCAGGTATGTGTTATATGTTTAATTTTTGTACGTTTATAGTATTTTAAACAAGTGTTTTGTTGAAATAGTGTACTTTTTTGTGCAAGAGTAAAGTTGCATATAGTTTACATGCATATATATGTAGGTATATAATATCACGCCTTTTATACCTTAGTATCCTAAAGTTTGTATGGAAAATCTTATTTATTGTGCGTGTTACGAATTATATAGTATATCTATACTAATATTATAAAGCTGAAAAGTTTGTTTGCTTGATTGTTTGTTTGTTCGTTTGTTTGTTTGTTTGAACGCGCTAATCTCAGGAACTACTGGTCCGATTTGAAAAATTCTTGCAGTGTTAGATAGCCCATTTATCGAGGAAGGCTATAGGCTATATAACATCACGCTACGGTCATTAGGAGAGGAGTAGCAACGAAAATTTTGGACCATTCTCTTAGGTGACGCAAGCGAAGTTGCGCGGGTCAGCTAGTAATACATAATAATGAAAGTCTCCAATATAATAACGACGGTAATTAAAATAATAGTCTACCACAAAATATTTATTACTGACTGTAATATTGTGGTATGCTCAGTAGCGAAGCGCCCATAGCCAGTTGCGCTCACCGGTCGGTAGACGATCTGTTGGTTAAGCTACCGTTGGCACGGTCATTCCTTAGATGGGTGACCGCATAGTGTTATTGGAGCTGGGCGTCTTCGTGCTTCGGAGGGCACTTAAAAAGTTGGTCCCGGCTGTTGTCTACTAAGAAAACAGTCGTTAAGCTACGTTAAAGGCCTTCCGGCGGCTTGAACAACTTTGACACAGGTTGACCACTAACCATACGATAGAAGTAGAAGAAGTAATTGCCTAGAACTATAGACTACAACTCATACAAGTTACTCTGTAACATGATACTAAAAATAACTACACAAGCACCCGCTCGATAAAAACTCATGTAACAAATAAATACGAAATCCAACACATCTATACACGTAAAGAACTCAAGATTTTCCTGCAACTTAGTATTCAATGTGCGTTCTCGTCAAATTTCACAAGTTTCAGACATGCTCCGACTTACAAACTGATACATAGAGTTTGTACACGTGTTGTCCGTTGTAGATGCATGCTTATTTATTAAATAATGTGCACAACAAAAATACAATCATGTCCAAAATTTATATTTTTCTTGCATGATTCATACTAGCTGTTGATGATGCCTTTGTGATTAAAAAATTACGCTTTCACACATTTCGATAAATTTGCTGCTATTTGCTTAAATTCCATAGCTAAGCACATGACTTAGTCTCCTGTAGATAGTTGATTCTCAGTAGTTCAAGATGAATTCCTTTCATGACGCAACAAAAGAGTTTTTGTGGGCAGGGCTCAGCAATCGCGGCTGGGACGCTACTGGAACAGTCGCAGTATAAAACCAAGAGGGACTTGCAAGAGGACTTCTTGAGGATTGTGACTTCCAGCATAAGATGACCATCTTTATATGAGGGAGTATATGGAGACGGCAAGTTGACTGGTAAATGGTGTAGCTTCCCAATAAAATTATTACGTATTTCAGATCGTTCAATGAAACTGCCAATAAAACATTTTGCTGTATAAAATGTATAATGGACATGATGAATATCGCAATTAACTATAATTTACCTTGGTTTATTTGGCAATACAGTCATGAGTGCAACAAGCCTCGTATAATAACAGTATAAATTGATATTTATTGCACGGATTGCAATAAAAATATTCCTTCCCAGACTTCCAAATGCCGTGTCAGGCCAGATAGATAGTGGTTTAAGCGTCTTACATGAGTGATCGACGGTTTGAACCTGAAAACCAATAACTTTTCAAAGTTACATATGTATTTAAATAGAATTAATCATCACTTGGCCAAAGGTAAAAAGTACTTACGGTAAAGGAAAACGTCGTGATGAAATCAAATCTTTATTCGTTTCTTAGGGGCTTGCAAAGACCCCAACCTACATTTACCGTGGTCGACTCAAGTCCTTACTCTTCCCTCAATTTGGTTTCCCCTTGCCTAGCAGTGGGATAATAATGGTAAAAATAAATACTGGCGCAAAATTATCTGATACGTTAATACGCCAAAAGCCGTTAACTTGGCTTAAAGACGTTTGTATCTCGTGTGTGTAAAGGGGTTGATTCCCAAAACACCCCATTATATTAATTCTTCAAAGGATTTCGTATGAAAATATGTATTTTACAGTAAAATTGAACAATTTCAGCTGACTTTGTAACCTTTTCAGCGGTAACAATTAATTATGTTTTCTCTAAAGCTTCCTACTTATCGTTATGAAAAAGCTTGGTTTAAGGCAGACTACAAAAGTTACGAATTTAAAACGCTAGTTTGACTAGTCCTTTTGTATACAGTTGATAGGACTTTCTCCGTTACAAAACATTAGGTATTTTGCTTCATGAATGATTCGAATCATTTCAAATTACTCATTAATTTAAATGTAAATGTATATTTTGTCGTTTACAGACGACAAACAACTGAACCGATGTTAATAAAATAAAAAAAAGGTTGACTATTTTGGGGACGATATCATAAAAATCGTAACTAAAACGCACATTTGCGTTTATAATACAAGTCCAATCATAAGAAATCCCATAAGAATTTTAAACATTAACAAAATAATCGCAGAATCGCAACCTTCAAAGTTTCCTATCAGATTTCCCCGAGATCCGTTGTTAAGCCGTGTTTGTTACGAGGCTTTCAAGGTATTAGCCGGAGGGAGTGGCGACTGAGAATAGAGATAAAACTGGCCCATCAAAGCTTACTTGTTTTGTTATACGCGAGATATTTGACTTATCAGATTATGTTAGTCGTGAGCGTGTAAACCGCCTAACGGATTTTTTGTGCGCAGATTTGTTAAGAAATCTGTTTGTAATTGATGCAACAAGACTTTGTATTGACGTAGTTTTTTAAAGACAACTTCCATCCTGAGAATTGCCCTTGCGTCACGGGGACATTAACAAACATACAAACAACGGAAACAAAATACAACCAGACCCGAAACAGAAAAATTATTTGTGGATCGCACAAATAATTTATTTTTACGTGTGGAAATCGAACCTTCAACCTCCCGACGCAATCGTAGCGGTGTGGCGACCGAAACCATTGCACCACGGAGACACTCAAGTCGTTAATATATATTTATTTAAAGTTTATGTAATAGTATGAATTTTTATGCTATATGACAAGATGTACAGATGTGATTGAGGCAAAGCAAGTTTGTTAGGATCGTACTAAGTGGCGTTCTTTGGTCTCTGCCTATCTCTTTGGAAAAACTACGCGAATTTAAGCAGGTAAAATATTAAAAATATTAGAAAATTAGATAAAGACCCTCACGGAATTGGTAACCTTTCTTTTCAAAATCTTTCTCCAAATGTCTTTAATAAGGGTTGTATGAGGTCATCGAAAAGCTTTTAAAATGAAACTTTAAAAAAGCTCTGTCCATGCTTAAAATGCAAAATTATGATGAATAAAATAATTCCATGCATGTATGCATTGTGTTTGCATAAAATAAAATGTGTTAAAAATGCACAAAGATAAGCTCAAAATGTGACGTTCCGTTTATTAAATATTTATGTTTACTTTGTATTTGCTTTTAATCTGCTTTGCTCCGAGAGTTAGAAAAATAAATATGTAAATAATTTTTAATGCATTTGTTTTAGATATTCCTTTAATCTATTCAATAATTAAGAAAAACTTATAAGTTTGTTTTAAATTAAGTTAACAGAGTTAATTAATGATAAAAGATAAGAAATAGAATTATTGAAACTACTCAATACTTGGGATCTTGTATAACAAGATATATGGATGTAAATGAAGGAAATTAAGTTTATAGCAAGTCTTAGCAAGTGGCGTTCATTCCTGATCTTACGTATTTTAATGGCTTAGTCAATTTCACTGTAACTTTGTGCAAAAAAAGTTGAAAAATCTAATTCATAAGTATACAGGAAAAATATAATATTGCTAGCCGATAAAATTTATGTAAAGAAGATAGACCATAAAAATAACATATTTACTACGAGTAAGAGCCATAAATATATGTAACTATTATTCTAAAGTTAAACTAATTTAATAATAACAATAATATATGCCGTTTTTATTAGTGCACAGAAGCCTCAAAATGCATTACTATCAAATCTAATTAGCTCCTTCAGTTACAGAATACATTATAATTAAGAATTTATACATAGTCTGTTGCATTCGAAGTTCAACGAGTGAGCATTATTTATTACATACATATTATCACGCCTGTTATATCTAAAGGTATGTAGATAGAGGTTTAAGAAATCCACGTTTTGCCATTAAAAATCTTAGTCCCATATAATATGGGGCGAACCTATTGCAATTTACCAGGCACGTTACCATACTCCGGGCAACTATAAAGATTTATTCTTACTAGCCCGTTTGCGACTTCATCCGCGTAGATATGAAGAGAAATTGTGCAGTCTTTACAACATTTTTAATCGCAATTCTGATATTATTACCCGTAGCGTTATGTTATATAGTCAACAAAATTTCTCAATAAATTAACTATTCAGCACAAAAATAATTTTTAAATTCAATCCCGTAGTTCCTAAATTGAGCGCATTCAAACAATAAAACTCTTCAGCTTTATATTATTAGACTAGATTAATAAAAAAATCAGTAAATAAATACACTAATCATTACAAAATAACATTACACCTACCTATTTTCAACCCCACAAAGAAAATTCAACAATAAAATATCAAAAGCAATTTAAGAATGCTCAAGGAAAACTCAGGAATCCGACACTTAGACCATTTGTCCCCTCTATGATGGATTATGACGTATTGATGACGTAAATGGGGGGGAGGGGTTGAACCGCAATAGACCCCTTTGTAACGCCGACCAAATAAAAGGTGGACCGTTCTAGATTTATATTTTAGGGCTGAATTGTAGATAGTGTTATATTTTTGTTAGGTTTGGTTTATTCAAAAAGAAAATATTAATATTAACAAACGAAGTAACAGCAAGAGAATTAAAATGTAATTCACATTGGATGTAGGGTTGGTTTGATTTCTTGAATACGATTTTTATTCGTTTATTTGTTATTATCGTTTAAAACTTGGTATTAAAATTAAGTTACCTAAAGCGTCAGAGAAAATATTTGTAGAGACCCCCATACTTTAATAGTACTTTAACAGTTTTATAAGGGACGGGTGTAAACTCACTGATCAACACTTGACAAGTATGGTGAAGTTAAACACAAACCCAAGCCTAGTTAGACAGACTTTGGTTGAAATGGATCTTATTTGTTTGAGTGTTATTTATAATATATGTCAATCAACAAATAAAATATAGATTAAAGAACCCTGGTTACTTTACACCAAAATTGATTGATATCTGGATCATTACTTCAAATCTTTGATATAGAATAAAACAAAGATTACCATTGACAACAACAGAATACACCTAGAACAGACAAGTTTCCTTTTGATGGCACCAAATTATACCCCGAAATTACTAACTAACATTACAAAACATTATTGAAACTACCCCTAAACATTTGACAGGTCAAAGTGAAACAATTTCGCCATTACCTTTAGCCAAGTGACCCGAAACCCATGAACTATGTTTATTACATTGTCAACTATCACAGTGACTATACAACCCCTATACCCCCCCTACCGACCCCACTCAAAATTCACAAGAGTTTCCACATCATAAACTTTATGACCGGAATTATTTTGGGCTAGAATAATTTAGATTAAAATGTAGCCCAGTCACAGATTTTAGTCGTTGGCAGGTTTCCAAAACACTTTCAATAACAAGACATCATAACTCCAAAATCTTTCAAATGAATTTCGACTTTGTGCGGTTGATATAAAGTTGAGTTTTCTTCGGGTTGAAAATAGGGTGTAGTATGTTTCATCCCAATTAGAAAGTCCAGAGGCTCGACCCATTCATATTTCAAGGTGCGTATATTATAAATGCTGGAATTTTGAAACGTAGTTCACAAAATGACTGGTTTAAATGCTCTCGGAATGATTTTCACGTGTTGCTTGACGTTTTTATACGCTTTAAGCCTTTTAAATATTAAAGAGCTTTTACAGTGGAAAACTGTTTGCGGGTACTTTGAAATTCCTGGATTCACAATGTTGGTTTTTGGTATCATTGAGTTGGGTTATATGACTTTTTGTTTTTGAATGAAATTTGTTTGTTTGCGAAGGTGGAGGATTTTAATTTTTGTTAATTTTATTACGTAGTTAGTTTCAATGCCAGGATATTTTTTTATTAGAGTGGTTTATGTGCGTATTTGTTTTGTGGATGATTGTTTGGTTTCAGATGTAATTCTAGATCATAAAAAGATGGGAATGAGGCACAAGATGTCAGCTGTAACGTATTTCAGGTTCCGTGGCCAGCAAAGTTGATTCCCTCGAGGCATAATTATGATTGATTGCATTCAAAAATAGCGAGTAATTGAATGTAGTTTATACGGTAAATGAAATATATCAAGCATAAGACAATCAACTGACTGAAAACATACCATTATTATGGATAATGATAAACAAACAAACAAAATTACTTTTCCTGGAAGCAGAATCGTAATACTACCACGAAATATTCCCGAATCAAGCATTAAACAAACTGTTTTTGAAACAGTTTGATACGAAAGAGTTTGAATAGAATTCCCGGAACATTTTTGAAATACATTCGGCGGCTAACATTTTTTAGGTTTTTTTATTTGATTTTTTACAGCAAATAGTAGAGAAAAAATATAATCCCGTATAGTTTTCACACGTTTGTGAATTTTATAGATGCAGTCATCCTTTGTATCTAACACGTTGCAGTTAAATCATAACGTAGAGCGTCGTAGCCATTGCTACGGCGTAGCTGGTTTCGTAGAATTTCGTAGCAAATCGTAGCACGTATTGGTTATTGAAGGAAAGTTATGCCGATGATATAATACATATTTAAGAACATTATTAAATTCTCTAGCAAAGTTAAATACACAGTTTACAAAACATATAATAGCAGAATTTTAGAAGTATGTATAAAGGTTATTTGGTTACCATAGTACTCGCTCTACTTAGTTTGGAATCAAATGACCGTGTGTGAAAAGTCCAATAATATTTATTATTTATTTAGTTATCGTACAGTTAACTAATTTAAATAAAACTAGCCGCCGTGTACGAATATCGTTTTGGATGAAATCATACTCAAAACCGAATTGAAGCCGAATTATATAATTTAATCCAAAAACCTCGTACATTTTGATTGTTCACAAATAAATGTACTGCATATTAGTTGAAATAACAAACCTGGCTTTATTGTGATAAGCTGCTATAAGCTTTGTGAATTTATCAGTGATTTGATAGTATTGCAGGTAGATAAGCATAATTTCATTACCTTTTTAATAATATATTATTTACGTAACCAATGCTTGTTTTTGGATATTATGATGTATCACATGTAGTGTAAGCGAATGCCGCGCAGAGTTTCAAATCCTGGGTCACGAACAGGGACTTCTTTGAGTTTTTTGTGAAGATTTCTCAGACATTACCCGGAGTTAGGAAGTTAAGTTGGTAGACCTATATACCTCGGTAAGCACGAAAAGCCGTCGGTTTTGTACCTGATCTTTCACTGGTCGTGTCGTTATCTGTCCTACTGAGCTATTGTGCTTACACTTGAAAACTATAAACAAAGTCCTGCACCGCTGGCCAGTTTTAATGATATACGACCATAGTCAAATATTGGCGAAGAAGACAATTATTTTTCTTAATTTCCCATAGAGCAGGTAGTATATAGTTCGTAGATATTTTGTTATATAGAATAAACAACTGTAACTAACTAAAATTATTAATCACTATTATCTTACTAGCCAACATTACCAGACAGTATTGGTTTAAATTCTAGGTAATTTAATTTTCACAAATGCTTTGAAATTTACTAGTTAGTACTAAGATCCTATCTCTAGGTATTACTATGAAAATTTAACTTTGGCTCAGACATGATAACTACTACGATAGCGCGAGGTAGTCTGAACCTAAGGCATTATATTTGGCTATTCTTTCCCTGTACTTCAACTGTTACCAACCAAAATTTAAACAGCTCTGTAGACCAAAAGCTTAACCCGCTATCTTTATGAGTGAAGTCCAATGTACAGCAGTGAGTCAGTATTGACTAATACTAAACTAGATATTTCTACCACTAAGGAATTGATTTAAAAAAAGTTGAGTAATATACGGGCTTCTACATTGAATTAAATAAAAAAGGTTGAGTGCTATATAATCCCAGGTCTTTAACAATCCGGCTGAGACGCGGAGTATTCGATTGGAGGTACCGCGTCCTGGCCACGTTCTGGTGACCGTTGAAGGAACACCGTCAGGTTTTTAGTCGGTATGCCCACGTTAGCCGGAATGCCTTGCCGGAGGTAGAGCCCGACAGACCCCCGCTTTCCTCCCTGGGGCGGGACAGGCAGTAATGCATTTTCCTGAGGCAAAAAAAGAAAAAAGGTCTTTAACAATCTTCATTCTTAATTTCATCGAAATGGGTGTAGCGATTTAGTCGTGAATGCGTGACAAATGTACAGAGTTTCACTTCTTCATTTGTTTTTTGTTTTATTTCATTAACCCATCTTTGACTTAACAAGTGATAAGATTACTATAAAAGTTAATTAAAAAGCTTTTAAAATATTTTCATTAATTTTCATAGTATACGAATGTTACCAATTTTGTATAATTATTTTAACGGGATATAAAGAAAGGCCATAATTCCATTATATTAAATGAGTACTGTAATTAAAATGAACTATGGCACTTGATAAAAGCAATAATAAAATACTGTTAAATTTATGTATTTCGATACATTTTAATTACTTTTAGTATCGTAATGGTCTTTTATCAGTTTGTAGTTCAGTAATTCCATTTCGACGACTTCCGTATCTTTCTGCGGCATAACCACCAAGAAGACAGAATTATAATGATCATGTTTCGATTCCCACAAGCAACAACTCGGTATTTGTATGATTCATTGAAGTCTAGTTGTATTGTCCATCAATTTTTTCTTTCAGATTGGAATTGGAATCAAACCGCTGACCTCAAAGCAGTATTAAGGTACCCATTCTGACCATTGATTTACGTTTTTACAAAATATGAACTGAATAAATGCTAATATAATCAAATTACGTGAAATAAGGAGAACTCTTCCATGTCTTCCAGTCTATTCTTCTTATATAATGCTGAGGTCTTTAAGCTTTCACTCCAATCATATTTTATTCGACGACTTTTTTTTAATACACTGCAGTACAATAAAACGATCAACATGCGTAGCTGTATTATGTATCTCAGTTGACAACAAGTGTACGTCAATTTAGTGCCTCTACGCGGTACATTGCAGCTTTAACATTGCAACGCCTCCTAACGTCATATGACTTGCTATCTTGTAAGAAAATAATCAATGTACAGTGGTACTACTACAACTGAAATACAGAATAGCCTACCAGCGGACTTATTAAACATAATAAAATAAATATTAAGTAAACAATGTACACCATAGTGGCTTTCAAATAATAGTCAACTGAGATACATAACTCCTTTGACCAATAATTGAATGTAAGATAACTAAGAGACGTAATTTCGACAACTTTGTAATGATACATAGTTTTAAAAAAAAATCGTTATAAGAACTTTGCAACAACACACTGTTTTTCACAATAACAGTGCAACAGCTAGTATTATTTAAATGGGAACACTTAAATAAGTCACGCGGCACAAACATCGACGCGAATAAGAACACACAATGTCATCTCGCACCTGTTTGTTTGTACCTAACTCCGTTAAATGGCTGTAAACGGAGGCCCGGGGTTATGTAGAGGAACGATATTGGAACGATATAGATTTATTTGTTTTTAATTTTACCAATTAGAGTTTTATGGAAGGTGTTTTGACATGCTTAAATTAATCTAGCTTCTTGAAAAGGAGGATACAGCTATGTCGGATTCCTGCGATTTATTTTTATTTCGCTAGTATTACAATGAAAAAAAATAGCAAGTGAAACTTTTACAAGACCCAATGGAATTTTTTCTATTTTATTTACTTCCCTTATATCCTCGTTTTTTTTCGCTTTTAGGCTGCAACTTTATTTTGTAATCCTTTCTTAATTTGGTTTAACCGAACCTATCATCTAACAAGCAAAATACGATAAACGATCAATTAAACTAAATTTGAAGAGAAAAATATACAGAAAAGCCTTGCAATATTAGATTTAAAGCGTAAACACAGCACTGTTTAAAATCACCAAAACAAAATCTACTTAAGCGACAGATTATCAACACAACAAAAATGTAAAACTGGTATATTAACTTCGTCGCTTCAATGGCGGCCCGAAAGCGCGAAATCCTTTCTCATTTCTGTGTATGCCACTTAGGCTTGGTACACACATATTTGCGGCGGCATGGTCGGTTCAGCAGTATTAATCAAACAACAAAACTGACTCGAAGCTACACTTGTTCCGCTTATGCCGATTGGGTAGTTCCTTCGGGTTCGATCGACACGGATTTTATCCAGGCGCGGCGAAGTCGAGCGGAATTAGCCACTTCTACACACACTCTATCGCGCTTAAAATAATAAGTGCGCGTGCAAGGGGAAAGGAAATACAACGCGTCGCGCTCAAATATCAAGCCCGCGAAGAATATCGCGAGCGAAGACCGCGCTGCGTTCCCGCGTAATCCTGCCCGCTCCTAAGAACGTGCGATAGAGTAAAAGCAAAGGTGGCTATACTTTCGGAACATTCATCTACATATAATACTAGCTGACTCGCGCTGCTTCGCTGGCGTCACAAAAGAGAGAAAAGGTAATAATTTTCTCCGTTTTTGAAACTTTTTTTACTGGAGCACTGCTCCTATTGGTCGTAGCGTGATGTTATTTAACCTATAGCCTTCCTTAATAAATAGACTATCTGACAGTAAAATATTTTTTCAATTCGCATCAGTAGTTCCTGAGATTAGCGCCTTCAAACCAACAAACTCTACAATTTTATAATATTAGTATAGATTTGATTTTACCGCCCGGCTGGGCCGGTTAATGCCGACTCGAATGTGTGCAGCAAGCCTTAGTTTCATGTTGGGCCTTAACAGCTTAATGGATCTTAATGTTTGTAAAGTCTTTGCATTTGTCTTTATTCTGAAACTGACAAGGGGTGTATTAAGAAAGGAGAAATGTATTACTGTGCATTAGGAGGCGTTGCAATGTTCAATTTTATAATTTTGGGTTGATTTTTGGTCAGTCATTTGAACTACTTATTATAAGCCAGTGAGTAAACTTTATGTTTGAATCTGCATACACGATTATTGATCTTAACCGCTATTAACATTTTTCACAAATTGGAATAACTAATAAACATCTTAAATAAATCGTGGAAAAAACCCTATTGTTTGTATAAAAAATTAAACTATATTTTTAATAAAAAAGTAGATTAGAAAACTTACTTCCTAAAATTTTAATATTAAAATAGTAAGAGGATAAACGTTTAATACGTTTATCCTCGTACCTACTTATTTTCATCGATTTTTCTGTAGTCAATCTCAATAACTCTTGCATAGAATTTTCGCGTAGTTTTTCGTGAAAGCATTTGTATAAATCACAAACTTTAAAATAGAAAAGTTCAAACGATATAAGTTCACATGCATGAAGTAGTAATAAAATTAACATAACTTTACAATTGATTCTGTATGTGTAAAAATAATCTCATATCGTTTTCATATCGTTATAATATCGTGATAATATCGTTACAGAATTACTTGTACCAATGTTTTCTTCTTTTTACTGCCTACAACGGGACATGAATTTTTACGATATCTGACAGGGCACCGTAAAATACGGCAGGATTGTACATCGGCACGATATAGATGGCGTGACAAGCAGATGTTGTGTTTATTTTTTAAATTTATGTATCGGAAATTTGAATAGGACCTTTAGAAAAGAAATGGTTGCTAAGCAAAAATGTTTTACGTTATTATTGAAGGTTTGAAGCGTTGAGGAAATCGATACATTTATCATGATTTGCTCCGTTGAATATCTGCATGTGTCGGCAAATTACCATAGGGTTTTTTTGTTTACGTTTTCGTGCTTTCTTTTTGTTTGTACTGCTCATGTGTGTCGCTTTACTTGTGTTTTCTTATTTCTATATTAGATGTTTGTACAGCGGATTCACATATGATTTTTGTTACTTAAATTTTAGGAAAAAGCCGCTCAGTGTTGAAATTTTCACAACCTAACTATATTTTATGATGAAATAAGTGGCTACGTCATGATTTAGTACTTATTAAATCTGAGGAGCTAAGCCACGTTGCCAGCGAAGACTATTCGGGATTTTTGGCCACCAATGAAAATGTTATCGTCCGGGAAAGTGGGCTAACAATGCATACAAAGTTATTGGGAAATCATCTAGAATAATTAAACTTTCAATAATCTGAAACTTACAAAAAAAACTTCTACAAAATAATTTTATTATTTATTTATTTCGTAATCAGTACTAAAAAACATGCGTATCCGTTCACCTGCAATAATGACTCAACGTTCGCTACACCCAGTTCAAACACTAAACCACCTGTTTAGAGACTGGCCGCGTTAAAAGTTGCTCGACCTAGTTGATCGTTTACTGGCCGATAAAACAGACACTAAACCTAGATCTAACCCTTTACTGAACAATGTAGTTGGTACGTTTTAGGAAATTACATTACTATCATTTTATTGCACTGTTAGAGTCAAATATAAGGTATATTGGAACAAACTAGACATATTTTTTTTAATTATAACAAAAACGAACATGACCATATCATAAATAGTCACGCATTTCTTAGATTAACTTACTGATTCACATCTAAACTTAAAATCCACTTTTCAAACAAAAAAAAATAATTCAAATAGTGAAACAAGGTATGATAACAAAAAAAAAACTTATATTAAAATTGATGAAAAAGGCTGCTTGTTTTCATCATCTGTTGTGTTTTGATGTTAAAAATCTACAAAATACATAACAGTAAGTACTCCCAATCTTATATAAAAATTCAAGCAAGTCACCAAATTCCAGCAAAAGTAACAACATTCTACCAGGAATTAGACTGACCGGACCCACATCGTGACCTGCAATAGCATATACTACTACTAATAATACCACATAGTTTGGTTTGATGTATGGTTAGTGGTCAACCTAGTGTCAACGTTGTTCAAGCCACCCGAGAGGCCTTTGACGTGGCTTAACGACTGTTATCTTAGTAGACAACAACCGGGACCGACTTTTAACGTGCCCTCCAAAGCACGGAGACGCCAATTCAAATACCACTATACGGTCACCCATCTAAGGAATGACCGCGCCAATGGTTGCTTAACCCACAGATCGTTTACCGACCGGTGAGCGCACCTGGCAATGCACATAGTGCATTTTACCTGTATTGTATAAAAACACGCTAACACATAGCATAAAAAGAAATCTTAACACTTCGAAATTTTCCACTTGACTCGAGAAAATCCGTCGTTTAAATTAAACGCAAGCCCAATTACGAATAATATTTTTCTAAGCCGATAATTCGCGAAAACTCCGTACACTTGAAAATGTTCGTCAAAAATAATTTCGAAGATTTATAAGATAAGTCTTTTCTTTACACCTTTTTTTCTTGTCGTGACAAATCCTACCTTTTTTTGGGGATGCTTAGGGATTAACTGTGACTTTCATCTGAGGCCCTTCAACGATTCTTGTTTGGTGCAAAGATATTTAGATATTTTTCGATTTATATTTGAAACGGTTTTGGTGAAGTATTGCGTCTATACGTTTGATTGAGTTTTTTACTTACTACTGGGTTAATTATTCGGCTTATTTTAAACGTCTTACTACTAGCAAATGCTTTTTTCATCATTTTCACATCTTATAAAATCCGCATAAAATCTTTTTATTACATGACAGTTTACATGAGAGTTCAAAATTTTAACTCTGCTTATAAGAAGAAGTTATTTAATAACTTCTAGAACTCACAGTCCATAACGAAAATTTCCGTATTGTCCTGTGATTAAAATATTTGTTTTTAAACAAATAAAATGATGTATATCGATATTATATTTTAAACAATGTTGTTTCGCCTTTATTATGACTGTATTCTACAAATAACAATAATTTCAATAATGAAATGTTCAATTAACGACAATACAATAATGATGATAATTTTGCCAAAAAACTAATTATACAGCCACAAGTTTAATTTATAATTAACACAAATATGAACAAATTTAATTAATTAATAACAGAATAATTGTGTTCTATTGAAAAAGGAAAATTATGAATGAACAAAGGCTTATATAAAACGAAGAATATTTATATATTTGCTACTCTTTCACGCAAAAACTACTGAAGAGAATTTTACAAACATGGCGCGGAGATAACTAACAACCTGTACTAATACATAGGATATTAATTTCATTCTGGATAATCCTACTTAAATCGACCTTTATAAAGCGTCAGAAAGCAAAAAAGCATAAGTAGTTTAAGCATAATATTAGGCTTGTCCTGAGAAAGGTCTTAGGGCTTAGTAAGGGGAAAAAATAAAGTAAAATCAATAGTAAAATAAAATAATCTAGAATGAAGTAGGTCTATATATTATATTTATATTTTAATATTGTCTAACAAACAACAAAAGTTTTAAGTATCATTGTATAAACTTCAAATCGCTCCCCGTCTACAATTTACACCGCTCTAAATAATTAAATACTAAGTCTCGTCAAATTTCGAGGTCCGAGACAATTTCTCTGAAGTTTTGACTTAGCGCCGATTGCTCAATGACTTCTGTTCTTAAGACTATTACTAGTTCTGTCCTATGAGTTCATTCAAAGAGGTTTGAGGCAATATTGTGAGCTTGACGATAATGGAGGAGCTTGAAGCATAGTAACCACATCGATGTCTGATGTTAAGTTACGCTTGCCGAGGTTTTTCTGTGGATGACTGAACATATCATACATATTTAGTTTCGAAAGGTACGTTAAATTGTGAGTCTTGACTGTTATTTCCAAAGATCTTTGACTGCCGTTATCAGAAATGAGAAGCTTGAAAGTCTGACGACCAGTCTTACCACGTGTTAAGTTAAGTTCATATGATCGCGCGGAGCCGCGCGGAAGTTTCTACCGAGCGGTACAATACCACGTGGTGATGCACACAATACTAGCTGTTTACTCCGATATTATACCGCGCCATAGTAATAGTTTTTTGACTAATTTCTTGGTTAAATAATAAAACTCTGAGAAAATACTGACAAACAAACAGGCGACAATTATTTTTCTATAGTATTATTATTATAGAAATAAAAGGCTCGTCAGCAGTCATTTAGTATTTCTGTGAACGCCAGAAAATGGTCGGAATTGAAAATTTAAGACTTTTGTTATACAATTTCACTGTCTTCCATTTGTTATAGCTTTTGACACACTTAAATTATTCAGGTTTCTTTATTGAAGCTATTTTGCTGATGTTTATTTTATTTTTGTCAAAGAAAAATTTAATACCAACATTTTTATCTGTCACTGTAGTAATCACTAAAGTAGATCAAAGGTATATACTACATAGAATTCTTACTTATTCTTTACTTATGTCACAGCAATGGCTATCGCTGTATAACATTACGTAACTTATATTATCAACAAGTATCTAGAACACAGAAATTTAAAAAAAAAAACGAGTATTTGAGGACATTACATTTTGAAAATGATACAAAGTCCCCTTACGTCACCTGGCTAGCATAGCGTACTTAACCATCTCATTCCGCCTAACAGTGGGACAGAATCGGAGTATTTTTCAAAAGCCCTTTACGTACGGGATATTTTTCATAATTCTAGGAGGCTTCCTTTCTTTCTTTCTTCTTTCTAAATGTGTGTTTAATGTATTATCAACTAAATCAAAGTAAATTCACACTATAGCAATACATTTGCTAAAAGTTTTTAGGCACCATGAATTGCTCCAAAGAAATATATTTTTCCTCTAACTAACGGCCTTCGACCAGATGTTTCCTGATTTATTACTAAATCTTGTATTCATAATTTCACCCCTACAATAATTCACGCATTAGCAACACATCTGTAACGTACAGTCATAAGCATTCAAATGTACACAGTTGTATTTTTAATACTTTTATGTATTTAGTAATTGCAAATCTAAAATTTTACCAATTATCTTTGAATACCGTGAAAGATGAACTAAAATTAGCTTTTCTTAGTATTTATAATTTGTTAGAGTAATGACTGAAGTTGCTATTGTATATTTACCGAACACTCCAAAATTCTGTGTTTTTAACGCTGCACAGGAAATGTAAAAATAAAATGTGTTTCAGTTTTTTTTTATCGCACGTTGGACAAAGTTAGTGCGTAAAATCATAGGTTTAAAGCAATTAAATTGCCATCTATTTCCAGCGATTGAAATCACATTTTATTGCTCACGACTGTACGCAACAAAAAACTTTATCGCCAACAAAAATCCCATACATCACAACCAAAAAGCAAGTACAAAAGGAAAAAAACACTGGCCGGATAAAAACACCACGTTCCAATACACACCCGGGCGAAAGGTATCTTAACCGGTTCAACGCTTGTCGATATCCGGATTATCCGAATTTAAGGGCTGACACTAACAAGGGTTGGATTTTCTACGCGAGGCCAGTCGGGGGTAATTGGACACATTCACTCAATATTCTAGTGGTGTGGTGGGTAATGGCGTTTTTGGTTACGATAACCGGGCATATCCGGGTGGCGGGTATTCGCGAAGTGTCTTGGGTATTGTTTGGGGAAGTGAAAAAGGAAATTAAATATCGGGTTATTTTTTTATGAGGTTAAAATGTTGAGGCGATACTTTGAAGTTTACGTTGAATATAAATTGTTATTGACGGTTGATATTTTTAAATGGGGTATTTTTAAAATAATTTTCGTCAACTATGCAAATTGTGCCTCTATTCTAAAACTCATTATATCCTATCAAGCGTTTGCCTTTCTTTTATTAAGTTACAGGTACCTAGTATACCGTAGTTCTTAATGATAAGTATTTAGTTTCTTAGTTGTATAGGAAAGTTATTCGTACGTACGTATTAGTTAGGGGCCAGTTTAAATATTGATTAAGCAATAGTCTTAATAGCATAGAAATAGTGCCAAAAAAATCTATGCAGTCTGATTATATCTAAAGTAATTCATATGAATTATTGTTTTATGGTCTAGTAGCTAGGTTTATTTCGCATATAGGTCAATTTCCACCAAAAAATCAAAGTATTTAAAATTTGTCATCTAAAAATATTTCATCCTAAAATGAATTTTCCCAAAGTCGAATAGTTCGTAACTGGTTCCCTGAATTGTGACAATTATTAGTTTATAGATGTCCGATTGTGGTTTGAATCAATTAAATATTGATTGTACCCGGTACTAAAGACCGGTAATTGACGATTAGCGGTTGATTTAACCGGCTATTGCGTAACCATACCAGCTCGGGATATTTGTCCAATTTAATTATTGTTAAACACAAAATTTGCCCTAAAATATGAAGTGTAAATTTTAAAAAAATGCCACTCAACGCAATTTGCATTTCTTACTTTACCTTATTTTTATTATAATGTCATATTCAGGGCTGGCAGTACGAGAAAACCTAAGGAGGTTGTATTATAGAAAGTTCAATTAAAAAAAAATAGCTAAATCAAACCATTTGGTTAAAACGTGAGGTAAACTGAAATGCGCATACATTCAATTATAATTACCCAAATATGCTAAATTTAAGCAAAATTTACTGTCACGAAACATAAACACAATTCAAAATAATTCGAAACAAATAAAACTTATAACAATATTACTATTCACGATATAACCGCATTTATCTGGTCGAAACTAGTTTAAAGCGGTCCCGAGCAGTTTAGGAATATAACAGGGTTTGTCAAAAAGTTTCCCGGTTATCCGGTTGTAAACGGACCCGGTTATGCGTTTTGCATAAAGGTCCGATATCCGGGTTGAGGTCAAAAGCGCAATTGTGTAGAATTTTAAAGGTATAATGCGATGATAGTTAAAGTGGCCTATTTGAAATAGTGTCACAAGTTTTTATTTTTATTTAGTACTTTTGAATGTAATTTTTTCTTTCGTGATTTTTTTATGAAATGTAAAACTACATACAACTTTTTTAAGGCTTGCTTTTTGCCCCATTACAAACAAGACATAAATATTAACGGAGGCATTATCTCTAAGGCTCTAGAAGCGCTGATTAGATTTTCATACAAAATATGTATGTAGTTTATAATCAATAGTCGATAGTAGTGGTTAGACATACGTAAGTACATAATTATGTCTGAGAACTAGCAAAATCTTTTTTTTTTTTTTTTAAAAAGACAACTCCCGCACTAAGAATTGCTCTTGTGTCGCGGGGACTTTTACAAACATACAAACAACGGACACAAAGCACAACCAGACCCGAAGCAATTATTTGTGGATCGCACAAATAATTGCTCCGTGTGGGAATCGAACCCACGACCTCCCGTTGCAGTGGTATCGGCGTGGCGACCTAAACCACTGCGCCACGGAGGCAGTCATAATCGACATAATAGACTGGCTAAATTTGAGTTCATTGATATAAATTTTTTTGTAGACACAATTTCTTTCAAGTAAGAGTGTATCATATTAGTAAGTAAATAGCTACCCACGTACTTGTGTGAATTGCGATATACGAGTATAATAATCATTGCGAGTGTAAATAACGTCACTGCTTACGGTCCCCAAGAGAATAAGTTCTATCTATTAGTACTACATACTCTGTTTTACTCTAACATATTTCAAATACGCTAAGAGAGAAAGAGATGCAAGATACTTTAGCCTAAAACGTTATTAACGAATTTCGGAGTAAGCGTTTGCTAAAGCATTATTAAATTATTTATTTAAGTTATTAATAACGAAACGGGTTAATTAATTGAAAGAACTTAAATAGTTTAGTAAACAGGGTTGATAGACGAATAAGTGGTTGTGGTTTTGGTACAAGTTATAAGCGGTAGCGATTTTAATTTCATTACGCCTATAACATCATCTTCATAAATTATGGTAATAAATAGATGTGCTGACTTATTTTCTACTAACTTTTGAAATATAGTCTTTAAGTAATATAGCCGACATAATAAAGTAAATACTGCCATAGCATTAACTTTACGGAACACAGAAATTTTCTTGATTGTGCAATATTTTGATAATGTTCGATGTCCGAAACGTCTAGAAAAACAAAATTGCGTTCATCTTGGTTTATTGCTCACAAGCTTTCGATCTCAAAGTAAAAATGTATGATTTAATCTTTCTAGACATAAATAAAGCTATTTTTCAGTTTTTAAACGTAGTAAAATGCATGATCGCGATAATTCCTCTATATATTAAATTAGTTGTCTCAGAAAAGACGCACCAATTTACGCTATTCAACCAAAAATCATTATCTCTTTCCCTTGCTCCATACAGCAAAAACTTTTAATTGCGTTTACAGAATCAGTGTTGACAATACGGATTATAACAGTGGCCGTTCAGGCCCCACTAATTATGAATTTTCGCTCAACATTTAACCGTGAATTATATCGCTACAATTCTGGTTCGTCTATTCAGATAAATTGGTGTTTGATGTAGCGGTTTATTTCATTTCGAGCATTTTACTATCATTTATTTGCACATTTACACCGGCTATTAATCCTGGTACTCATAGTGATAGCCGGGTTATTAAAAGGCTTGCCTTCCACAGAAATGACGGATGTATATGAAAATATTACTACATATAGTCAGGAAACTTTAGATTCTCTAAAATACTTGATACTGTTTTGAAGGATTCTTCAATTTTCGCCTCCCACGCCAGTGGTCGTGGGTTCGTGCCTGGGGCAACACACCAATGGCTTTTCGAAGCTGTGTTGTTGTTTCAACTGTAAAAGAAAGCATCGTGATGCAACTTTGCTTATCTGAAAGTTCTTTAGAACAGTTCTTGAAGGTATGCACAGTCCCCAATCCGCAATTGACCAATGTGTCACTCAAGGCCTAACCCCCCCTCATTCCGGGAGGAGACCTTTGCCCAGTAGAGGGACATTAATGGGTTTAATTTATTTTTATTGTAGACTCAAAGTGTAACCCAATTCGAGCAATAAGTCTTGCCTATAACATACATACACATAGTAAATTAAGTTGCTTATCTTATTCTAAAATCTATACCTTCTACCGTAACTAAGTTACTCTGCCTACCCCAATTCAATTTGCAAGCGCCACACACGCTACTCCGCTTCAACATCAAACAAACTTCAAATTGCTTTTCAGATAAGAAATTATTAAACTTTAAGGTTTAAATGTTTTCAGTTTAAATTATGAATTGATCGCTTTCAAAGATCCGCCATTTTGAAATTTGTGACGTCACTGTTTGGGATGAGATACGAGTATGTCTCCAGGCAGGTTAATTTTTGATGATAATTTTACCTTAACTTGTCTGTATTTAGCAACTAACTTTATTTGGAAAGCACGTTAAATCGTGAGTCCCGGCTGTCATTTTCAAAGATCTTTAACAGTTACCAGTAGTGAGAAGTTATTTAATACTTAGATAACTGGGTAGTGGAGGTCTGATACGCAGTCGCTCCACGTAAAATACTGATATTAAGTCTACTTTCCACTAGAAGCCGACTTTAACATATTTGGAATAAAGGCTCGGCTGATTATTTTTTATACAAACTAAAAAACATGATATATAATAGTTAGCTTCTGCCTGCAATGTCCTCCATGTTAAGGTTTTCTGGAACCAAACGTTTTGTCTTGTTCAAGGTATAAACTAGGTGTACCTTCGACAAAAACCATTCAGTAATTTTCACATGAAAAGTTACAAACATTACATCATCTCTCACAAACTTTCGCATTTATAAATATAATTCTTTTTATAGAAGTAATTGAATAATATCAAAATTAATATTTATATTCCCACGCTTGATCTCCTCCCACTTACATCTATACTAATAATATAAAGCTGAAGAGTTTGTTTGTTTGTTTGATCACGGTAATCCTCGCAACTGCTGATTCGAATTGAAAAAATATATTTGTGTTAAATACTCCATTTATTGATAACTTTAAGCTATGCCTGAAAAGAGTGGAACAGTGCAGAGTAAGGGTGGTCGCCCTGCCACTACTATCATGTCAGGGGGTCGTGGGTTCGATTCCCAGACGGAAACAAAACATTTGTGCGATCCACAAATTGAATGGTTGTTTGTAGTCTGGTTGTGCTTTGTGCCCGTTGTAGGTATGTTTGTAAAAGTCCTCGCAACACAAGATAAATTCTTTGTGCGGAAGTTGTCTTAAAAAAAAATTGTGAAAATCACTAAATTAAAGTCCATGCAGCCAAAGTCAGGCGGCCGCTAGCTTCACATAAAATTAACTCATATTTCTTTCATTGTAGAACAAATCTTTTGTACTAAAAGTTTTTGTTTGGAGCTTACCTATCGTTCATATAGCATCGGGATTTCCAATAGCAAGGGATTATCTCAAACTTAGTTCAGTATACGAAATAACTCGGCTTAAAGAAAGTAAGGGAGTTTCATATGAAATGTATCGTGCGGTTAAAAATTAAATTCTAAGAGTGTAATGTTACAAGTGTAACATGAATACATAATATACATACATTACTGACATTTTGAGTATGGGTGCATCATGAAAATATGGATTTCTTTTAATGTGTAATGACATGTTATATTCGGTATACCACTTTTTTTACTTATTAGTGCTTTTATCTAGCCAAGGAACGAGTTCGTGACTTCATGTTTAACAGGTGCAGTTAATGAAATTACCAAGTTAAATTAGATATTTCTTTTTAAAAACATTCCAATCGTCATACTTTTATATTTTATGACTTTCTTTTAAAATAGGCACCATAGTAATTTAGTGTCACTTATTTTTTTATTTTTCTGTTTTGCTATCATCAACGCTCAATAAGTCTTTGAAAAATACTTTAAACCCACTAAATTACTATAAACCAATACAAAAAATCTTCTACAAAATATATAAATCCAGTGCGTAAAAATAAAGTCAGTCTTTGCTACCTCTACGTAGTTCAAAGAGTCTTAAAGTCAGGATATTTGTTTAGGACACAGCAAGTACGGCGCAATAATGAGGTGCTCTGCCTGTTCGCGTTTAATATGTTTTCTTTGTACATCTATCTGCTTTGATTCTTGAAACTTTATTTTGTTGATGGATGGGAATTTTTAGTTTGATATTGTGAAGCCATTTAAGATAAAAAAAAGAATGGGTGTAACTTTTAAATTAAATGTTATTGTTAATATATATAATTAAAGCAGAATATTGCTTGATGTAATGTGTTTGTTAACAACTTGGTAAAATTTGTTTCACAAATAAATAATTTGATTGATGTTGTCTTCTGAATAATATGAATGTAGAGTTTAGTTTAACTTTAGAAGTAAAGAAACAATAAGTACATACATCTACGAGTATAGTATTAAAAAAGATCAGTCTAAATTTAATTATAACAATATTCCATTCGTTCGTAAATGACACTAGTTGAAGCCGCGAGAAAACTGATCATTCTGCTACTTAAACTGTCCAATAAAATACATAGAAAAATCGTGATTAATTTAATCCATAATGAGCATTCTACTTTTTTAACTTATCAACCAACAACCTACACAAAATTGCTAACAATATTTTCGCTACTCCAAATTGAAAACAATACGATAGTCATAAATACGCAACAGTCTTTAGGATTTACAAGACTTAGCGTGGATTAGTCGGCGGTGCCTCGGCTTGATAATTGAAATTGTACTGAAACATACGTTTTACAGAGAAAATGAGAATATTGTCTGCTACTTCATGCTTCTGATTTCCTGAGGGATGAGGGAAATTATTGTAGCTATCTTAAGTTGTAAGTTGTGAATAGATTTTTATATTTTAAAATATACAAGAGTAGGTCTTATTTATTTAAGCTTTTGCTACATA
The DNA here is from genome assembly GCF_050436995.1 of Anticarsia gemmatalis. Classification (NCBI taxonomy): domain Eukaryota; kingdom Metazoa; phylum Arthropoda; class Insecta; order Lepidoptera; family Erebidae; genus Anticarsia; species Anticarsia gemmatalis. The sequence goes on along the minus strand of NC_134767.1, from coordinate 1,305,918 downwards.
ATTCAACAAAAGATTTAGGTGTAATCTGGCTGAAACTTCAAGGTCTTTTGCACGGTCGGTCCATAGATGGGTGACACTAACCATATTATTATGATATGAACGATAAATGAAAAAACATTGCTTAGACTAGGATCAAATCACCGAATGTGAATAGTTCAAAGTTTAATGATATGTAAGTTTTAATTGTTCCTAAATAAACCACAATTTTTCAAATACTTCGTGTTGTGAGTTAATAAGTAACGATAATTATTTCTTTTCACATTCATTTATCTACGAAATATAAACTTAAAATATCAACGCATATTATTATCTTCATGGAAAAGATGATCTCTTCAAGCTATTATCAATTCTGTAGTTGTACTTATATTAGTGCATACAAACCTAAGGTCAGACTTGATCACGTAAAATAAAGGCTTCTAAACTTACTGTGACTTTGATTAGAACTACCCGTAACAAGGGATCAAGTACACACAAATAGACTTAGGAATTATTTTCGTTAAGACTTATTGTACCAACGGAAGTTTATGTACAGAGGTCACTGACTTTGTATTGAGTTCTAGTTTATTGTGAGTGAAGGGTCGAAAGTTAGAATATTGTGGGCATAGAGCAGTTATGTAAAGAAGAATTATGAAGACAAGGTACACATTTGAAATGGCCGACTTTTTTATTACTATTTTGCATGTTCGCAAAATAAAAATCAAATTTACTAACTTTCCTATAACTTCAAACAAGCTGTGCTTAATCTTAATTTTAAAAACCCCGTTTGTTAAACTGTTCGGTACCTCAAGCGTTCTTTGAAGAGACTGATTAAAGTAAAAAAAAATAATGTCAAATTATTTACTAGAAAGTCGCGGCGGAACTTAAAGCATATAATCTGTGTACTTAAGACAAACTTAGGATAAGTGAAATATCATTTAATTCCCTTTTAAACTTTTATGTTAACTAGTGTCTAGTTAACATAAAAGTTTCTATGCATCTTCAACGATACGTCTTTTCTAGATTGCTATCTAATCTTTGCTCCAATGACGTAGTTAACACTTTTATTTAGTCTTGTGGGTGTCTATGACTGACAGTCAGACTAAGTTTTCAGACAATATTCTGCCTGAATTATTTCAGGCTTGACCTATTAAATTATAATTATTATTAACTACCTAACATGTCAAGTTTAGGAGAAGTAACTTATAGGAAGCCACTGGTTAATTAGTTTGGTTATTATACCTACATATACGGGATAGATTGCCTCTGTGGTACGGTTGAAAGTGTATCAGACAGCTGATCATAAAGCTTCGTGTTCGACTCTCGGTTCAAGCACATTACTATTTTCAGTATTTTCTTATTTATTTTAGAGTATTTGATTTGTTAGTCTGGCTAAATACCTACTACTAGCTGACCCGTGCAGCTTCGCTTGCGTCACAAGAGAGAATGGGTCATAATTTTCCTATCCTATTAGTCGTAGCGTGATGATATATAGCCTATAGCCTGCCTCGATAAATGGGTTATCTAACACTGAAAGAATGTTTCAAATCGGACCAGTAGATCCCGAGATTAGCGCGTTCAAACAAACAAACTCTTCAGCTTTATAATATTAGTATAGATGAGTCCCATCTAATTCATTATAAAATATTTCTTAACAGTTTCGCAACGTACCCGGTATAATATGGCGATAATCTTGCATGGGCCTAAAATTGTTAATATCGAAACGAGAGTGAATTTCATATACCTCTGCATTTTGAGATAGAAAAACGCAGAAGAAAAAACTTTATTTACTAAGTATCATTTAGATTATTCAATATAATGATTAATGTCGATGTGAGCTAGCAAAAGAACCCAATCGGCATACAAAAAAACGTTTCACAAAAGAAAATACATTACCATCATTAAAATCAAACAAGAATAAATTATTAAAAGTTTCCTTACTGAGGAAGAATGGTTCAAAAATCATATCTTTCAATTAAATATAATTGCACGCTCTGAACTGAAAGCTGAAAGTCTGTTGGTGGAAAAATTACCTTTATTTCAAAGAGAAACTCAAACGAATTCAAAATGCTAATTATTAATTAAAACTATACAATTTTAAAAAGATTTCTGTTGAGGCGTTTCAGATTGAGTTTTGGACAAGAATAATGACGTGATTCTATTGTATTTATAATACAAAACGGAATAAGCTGACATCACATAAATACTTATGTATATTGTTTGTTTATGTAACTAAGTAATGTTTTTAAGCAGTAAATTATATCAAAGTTGTATTTATACCTACAAAAGGCTATTCTTTCACCTGTCAATTATTATTTTTATTCTTGTAGTGAGAAGAAGAACTCAGGTAACGTCATCTGATATCGTTGAATGAAATGAAAACGTCATAACCAGTTGATGACGTCTTTTGTATTTTAAAGTATGCGTTTTAATACGACAACAACGCCATCTATCTTTAAAACCAGAACTAAAACAATTCCTTCCCAAAAATCTTAACATTATACAACATTTCACGAACATTATATTAGTTGCAGCAATAAATTTCCTAATCTCCACAACTTGAGCTAAAAAAGCGATAAAATTTGAGCAGAACCGCTTATTTTTACAACCGCTCAAAACTTTCCGTGTGGTAAGCTCTTAATGAGCTATATTTCAATTAAAGCAACAAGCCTGGCTGTATTTCATGTGAAAGTACAAGACGCTGTAAAATAACCACAATAATTAATTTAAACGATATATACTTGAAATGTTAAGCTTTGAGTTTCGGAGGCTTTTTTTAGTCGAGAAAAAATGTGAGAGGTTTTTTATTCGTATGTTAAACAATTTTTTACAGCAGTTATTCATAAATACAGCAGACTGAATTGAAATTATAGTATAAATAATGGAAAAGTTAAAAAAATAATCTGCGTTTGTTACGTGAACGTAGTCTTGTTACCAAATATTATTATTTATTTTGCTATTGAAAATGAGTGAAAGAGTATGTAGTTATTTCTTTGCAGTTCAAGATTTGACTCATATAAAAAAGTCATTCTTAATTAACAATTGGATATTCGGGATTTTTTTTTAATTAAGACCATACAAAAACCTATTTTATAGGTGTGTTAAAGTTATAAACATAAGCAAGACTGAAGTAATACGAAAAGACATTATTTCAAAAACTAATTTTTTGGTATTAAGTAAACTTAAGTAAATATTTATTTAATATAGTTTTCAGTTGCTTTAGTCAATCAATCAATGGAGCTTCAAATTCACTTAATGACTTATTTATTTCTACGAAAATCTGTAATCACTGATCAAAGCCATTTGAGAGCTTAAAACATTCAATTTATAATATTTTTTCTAATGTTTCGATGAGTAACAATGAAATATAAAACTAGATGCGCCTTAATTTCATTTAATACTCATTTAAATATTATTATCATTTTATTATCATGGTCTATGTTAATAACCAAGGAACCAGGACAATGAAGGAAAGAATTACCCTTTTTAAAGCATTAAGCGATTAACTATGCAGGTTTATTCATACTCAGCAACACTTAGCTAATTAAATACTTAGGAATATAAGTATTTTTGACATTACCCCATAATGCTTAATTCTGACCTTCGATCTACCGAGAAATTCAAAATTTGAATACCTTTATGGCTCCTTGACTTAAACACACGACAAATAACAATTATATAGCAAATAAAATTTAATATTGACGGTTTCCGTGGCGCAGTCGTTAAGGTGGACACCTCGCCACTACCATTGCGTGGAGAGTCCTGATTTCGATTCCTACATGGAACAAATATTTGTGCGATCCACTAATAATGCAAGTCTGGTTGTATTTTGTGCCCATTGCTTGTATGTTTGTAAAAGTCCCCATAACCCAAGCGCAATTTTTAGCGTCTTTTAAGAGAAAAAAATAAAAAATAATTTTGCAGTAACTATTTAGTCCGATCCAGTCTTCATACCTCTTTGTAATAACATAATCATTCAGCATTCACTCAAGTTATTCGTGGAAATAAATTGTATCTGATTTGATCAAGTAGGTATCTCATTTGGTGCTTGACTTAATAAATACGATTAACGTGAGTCTTTGTTCATAATTCTTAAGTTCGGAGGATTAAGTAACCGATTCGTGAGAGTACTTGATGAGTGCATTTTTCTACTCTTGTTGAACCATGCGTGTCCTTTTTATGTAACTGAGAATTAGAAGGATTTACGCTAGTTATTTAGTTTATGTTACCACAATAGATTAAATAATTGTAATTGCAAACCCATAGAAAAAGTTAAATGTATCACGTACCTAGGTGTAAAGATAGACGAAAGCTTCTCTTGGTCTAGTCATGTTAATTATATTTGTGATAAAATGAGGATACTACTGGGCAGATTTTATCATTTAAGTTTCAGAGTACCAATTTCTTTATTAAAATACCTGTACAAATCACTGGTCGAATCCATTGTGTCTTATGCTCTTGATTGTTATGGACTTACTTTTAAAACTTACATAGATAAAATAGAAACACTACAAATTAGATTCTTAATTATTAGTAAATAATAAAACCAAAACCAGTTGTAAAAATGACTATAAAAAATTATTTAAAATATGTAATATTCTGCCGGCCAGTTTAAAACATAAGTACCTATTATTAACCAACCAACATGGCAATCAAGAGCATAACCTGTCGCTCGTGTCGCATACACACGGCACAAGAACCAAAACCAGTGGTAGATACAATGTGCCTAGAGTTAATAATTATTATGGTGATAGAACTTTATCGAAACGCATACCATATGTAATGAACAGTTTACCTGTGGACATCGCAACAGAAAGAAATAAAAATAAGTTTTCTAAAAAATTAAAAAAGTATCTACTTAGTAGTTTATAAATATCTATAAACATACATACAAATATACATGTATAAAACACAAGCTACTGAACCATATAATATTACTCTTATACATACAATATAAATACATTATAATACATAAACTTATAATATATAATCAAAGCTCTTATACAATATATACATATATGTACATCTTAAGTACTGCTATAATTAAATGAGACTCGACCGTGTCCACAGACAAACTGTTCAAACAGTTTTGTGGACCATAAGTATAAGTTTCATGTAAGAAACACTGTTTTAATAATAATAAATAAATAATAAAATAATAAATAGTAATATAAGTAACGATTTTTGTTTAACTTTTGTCGAACCGTATTCGTATTTTCTGATTAGTTAGTTTTACTTTCAATTATTAAGATATGTTTGTATTAGGTTTCTTAATTCTATGTTGTGGCTTTTATTTTATTTCTGTATAAACTTTGATGAGACTTTGACAAATATAAGAAAACAACGTAATCCAAATCTGGTCAGCCGTTTTCGAGTTTTAACGCGATAATATTTAACAGCGCTTCTGTAGTTTTAATGTTCATAAGCTGGGTGGTTATCACGTATCTCAGTTAACAACTATTTGGAAGCCACTACGCTGTACATTGATTTCTTCCTTACATTATTGCAATTAACACGTTATGTCAAATCGGTAATGTACTGAATAATGACCATCTATTTGAGGCACACTAGTTGGTAACTAAGATAGGTGTTCGTGTTAAGGAATGTTTTATTGATTCTCCTAATCTATACTGAAAATGCATTATTCTTTCTTACTTCCAGGTAAACTTGTACAAAGTACTTTAAAAGTCAATCCCAAAAGTAGAGGTGTAAAGAGTTGAAAAAGTTTGTTTGAACAACATTTTTCTTTCAAACTTAAAAGTTGGTCGTGAGGTGCAACTGAAAAACTGGCAAAGTTTCACCTGACACAGTTAATTTTAAACTTACTCTAAGAGAAAACATATTTTTAAAAAACCGTTAGTGAAATTTACAAACCATACGATATGAAGAAGACTCATTTAAGTGGAAACGGCTCGACCGATTGTATTTCACTCGAAAAATAATGAAACGTTGTGTTGAATCTTGTGATTCTAAAAAGTCACATTTTCTAAAAGGAGTAGTCATCATCCTAATTAGTCGTTCCTACATTAGTAACAATTTTCAGTTCTATACAAATTAATGCAAGCGTGCCCTATTTTTGAACTACGACTAGTATATTGTAGCCAAACGACTACTACCCGAATTTCTTTAAACATCTTAAATATTCCCGCTTCCTTGCTCCAGTGGTTCCGTAGTCATAAGAACGTGCAATTCAGTTCGCACAAAAATACGACGTTGTAAAACTGAATGCAGTTTCCTCTGAAAAATATTCCTTTATAAAATTTTACGATATCCATACAAAACGATTAGATGTTCCTGCTATGAAACAAATCGCTATTTTCGTATCTTTTAGAGTTCGGGAGATGATTATTGTTATGATGTTCTTTAGGTAGTTTGTGAATATTACCTACTTATATGTATTGAGATTTGGACTTTCGTAAAATTGGTTACTTCAGTATATTGCTTCTTTCAAGCATTTTCTTTATGTTTCGTATTTATATTGACCAATATATCCCCGTATCAGATTTAAATATTTTGAAAAGTAAAATAGTCTATCTTTATTTCTTATCTTTGGTCGTTATCTACGTCCATACAAAATTTTCGATTGACAGTTATACGTGATATTTGGTCAATTACATTATAAAACAGAAGTGTTTACGGTGGTAGCCTAGGTAGAAAATACAAAATAAGAATGTGCAATTTTTTGTCGAAATAGAAAATACTTGAACTGCTTTATATTACTATAAATGAATAACCCCCGGTTTCTGAGATACATTTAGCATTAGTTTATCTATTTGATAGCATTTAAACTCAAATAAAAACAGCTATTAAGTAGATAAACTATCGCTAAATGTATTCAGAAACCGGCTGTAAATCATTATGTATAGTCAGCCTGCTGCAACATCATCAGCATTGATATGTAAAATGCATGTTAGAGTTAATTTCCAGATTATACTATATAGCAAATATTTAACGCAAAGTAAGGTCAAATTCAACTGAAAGCAATACCATTGGCGACAGTAGCCTTTGATAAACCGTACTCCTTATTTCTGGACTAACATTATTCCTTGGCTTCTCCCCAAAGCTACAACAAACATACCCTGTTCCCAACTAGTACCGTTAATTTTATCTCTTAACTAGATAAGAATAGATTACGATGACTATTATACAGAGGCTTCCTGGCGAGGAGCCAAGGTCATAGTGAAGGTCAAACAACTCCTCACGTGTGCTCGGTCCGTTGGGTTTTGGATGTAGCTAATTTTCTGTTAGATGGAGAAAAGTTACGGAAATGGAGTATTTATGAAGTATAATAGAAGCGTTGAGATAGTGAAAACTATGTGTGGGCCAAGTAAATGAGCAACGGATTTATGAAATTTTTTTTTACCTAGTCCAGTGTTAATGAGAAAATTAATTTTCGGTGTCGGTTTTGCATTTTGACACAACTTTTCATGCTAATTGTTACCTTATGTTTGATGATGATTGTTTACTTTAAGATGAAAAAAAAAGCCTATGTTTGAACTCACGTCTTCCATTACCTTTCCTTAAAATATCAGTGATTTAGCTGTGAAAACATATCGGACCGACTTTAGCATTTATAATACTAAATAATACTTTCTTTAGTCGCTGCCTACCCCTATGGGAAGAAGATGTGATTGTATGTATGTATGTAATACACTTTGGATGGTATGGATAGATTGGATAGCACTTTATTCATGTCTTACCTTTACATCAAAATCAATCAAACCAAATCTCATCTCCAGGACCAAAGCAAAGAGCCTAGCTACAAACGAAAGACTCAACCCATTTTCCTAACACAGTGCTGTATCATCGTCATATACATACGGTTATATGTTATCCGGGTACACCCGGGTAAGTTATACCCGGGCAAGTTATGCCCGGGTCGGGTTAGTGTACGGTCATCTTACATATTTCGTTACGTTGATTAAAATTTTTTCGAGTATATTTTTTTATTCTTAGATGTTTGTTGAATAACTTTGATATGTAAAGTTTTGATCTTGTTTAGACATAATTTTAGTTCTCGACTGCAACTTGAAAAGGCCTGTATTGAGCTACTGATATCAATTTTGCAGCACATTTCTTTAGGAACAGATAAATTTAAAACAGATTTCTTAAGAAAACATATCTTGAGAAGTTATTTGTGATAGGTACTGATCTCATTTCTTAAAATCATGTCGTTATCTAAATAATATGTGTAAGTTGTTCTTTGTTAGAGTCACAATTGATATAATATAATAGTTATGTTCTGAGAATATATCGATCCCGTTTAAATTACAATATATTATAATAGCCTCCTAAAATGCATCCCATATAATAGCTAACTAATTATGTTTATTTATTAAACTGATCTACAAAACTTCTTAAGTGGTCGATTACTTACCAACATGTCCGAAAGAGGGTTATTCTAAAGCAATCACTGCAACTGATACAATAGTTCTTTAAAAAAGTGAAATTCAAAAGGTGGATTGCATATAAAAGAGATACAGACTTTATTTTCAAAACCGCAAACAGAAAATACAATTGAAACCGCCTAGCGTTGTATGCTCTGATTTTGACATTTTGACGAATGAGTTTGAACGTGTATTTATCTGCGAATACCAACGTTAGTCTTTAGTGTGAGTTATTGGAACAGGAGATAGAATTTTGAAGTAAAAATAGGGGATTTTACAATTCATAAAGTTAAATTCTATTCTATTCTATAAATATTCTATTCTATTAATTATCATTGGACAACGCATACATCAGTCATTTGATTCCAAACTAAGCAGAGCTTGTACTTTATCCAGACAACAAACCAAGCAAAGTTTGTACTACGGTAGCCCAATAACTGATAAACAATTACTTCTAAATACATACTTTTATAGATAAATTTAGCAAGGCTCATAACAGATACTCATATTATCACGCACAAGTGTGTGATGAGCATGAGATAGTTATGCTGGGTGGGATTTGAACTCTTAAATAATTAAGTAAAGTTAAAAATACTAATAAATAAAAGTTCGACACAAGATTTATTCATACTGCAGAAATAAAATATAAAGTATATAACGATAACACTTCTATCCAATATCAAATATTTACGAGCTAATACATTGAATTGAACATAAGAATCGTTTCCCCTTAATTTGTTACAATATCTGCACGTATATCAGATGCAATTTCCCTCGAGATTGAAGCGACACTTATAATTATACTGCACCTGGTATTATTGTGTCGTGATAATATACATACCTATGTGTCTAAGTGTAGATTGTTACAACATTATGTAAATCCGTTAGATAACTTTTGTAGTTTTGTTCATAAGCTACTTTTATAGTAAACATACAGGTTTTTTGACAACTGTGACCGTCTATTGACATGTCCTAAACACAGAGACACTTAGCTGAGCTGAGAAACTACCACCCATCTATAAGATGTCCGCGCTAAGTTTGCTTAACCTGCAGATCATTCGGTCGGTGAGCACAGCTAGCTATTGGTGCCTTCCTTGACTTGCGAACATCTATATGATTGTATTTTTTATAACTCTTTTTCTTTTTTTGCTTATACATATAAAATTAGTATTTAATGTAAAGTTATGTCAAAAATTTACATGCTTATCGATAATATAATTTTATACGTAGTTAAGCTATGTTAAAATAAACCTGGCTTCTAAAATAATTCTTTGAAAGCAAGTGTTCACTACCAACATTTTAAAGTTAACTTTTACTCAAACTCTAAATAGCTCAATAAAGTTTATATCTTCTATATATTTCTCTCAAGGAACACAATAGCTTGTAGAAGCAATGAAGCCATTCAGTATAATAGACGAACGATCGTAGTCGAGAGCTAACCGTTATATGTAAGGTGTAATTGTGGCGGGTATTCAGCTTTTATGATACTGTTCTAGCTATTTAACCAGTTTTGATGTAGTTGAGGAACGTTATTTTTATGAAGTATTAAAAATTAGATGTTTAAAATTTATTTCACAATTAGTTCTTACGGCGCCCACTAGAGGCGCTGTTCAGATATTTCAACAATATATATCAATAGCTAGCCAGTTTATGATAGTAGTAGAAAATCGCGCTACAGCTCAAATACCACAAAACAGTCACTATTCTATGTAATGTCCGAGGTGAGGTTGCTTAACTTACAGATCGTTCGGTTGGTGAGCGCAACAAGCTATAAGCGCTTATAAAGTATATATATTACACTCAAGGAACACAATAGCTTGTAGAAGCAATGAAGCCATTCAGTATAATAGACGAACGATCGCAGTCGAGAGCTAACCGTTATATGTAAGGTGTAATTGTGGCGGGTATTCAGCTTTTATGATACTGTTCTAGCTATTTAACTTGTTTGGAAGTAGTTCAGTAGCGCAATTTTTTACATACGCTAATATTAAGTACTAAAAATTTGACGTATAAAATATATTTCAAAATTAGTTCTCACAGCGCCCGATAGAGGCGTTGGTCACATTTTTATCCAATATTTACCGATATTTGTTTAGAAGTGCGTCTAGTTTAACTATGATAAAGTTTATTAATGAAATGACTTTTAAAACATTAAAGTAATAAAGAATACTTAAATGATTTTTCAAACGAACATCAGTCCAGTTTTAGAAGAATCAAACGTTATAATAAATTTCCTACACTCGGTACTATCTTAAAACGTATGTCTGATACATCCACTTAGGAGCGTCGAACATCCAGTCGGTTATCAATAGTCGATAGAGATAGGAAATGGTTTAAGAAAGTCACTTTCTTTGCTGCGAAATATAAAAAAAAACAACCAAAAATTTATAACCTTTTATAAATCTTCAAAAACATGAATAAAAAAGTATCTCTCTTAACGAATAAGTATAAGAATTTGTAATTCTAAATCAGCACCTTGAAACGTCTTAACTAAGCACATCCCACCTTATTTCGTGGAGAACAAAAGCACTTGAGGATCTTCAAACGTTTGTCCAATCAAATTGGGACAATTAGGCTGCTAAAAGATTTTTTCGTTGGAAGCCTACATAACTTAAAAATTCAGGAGCCCTAATAACATAAATAAAAAGTCATGAAAAAGCTATAAATGTCGTTTCTTGTATCTCGAGTCCAATCACACTGTAAAGAGAAACGCAGAAAGCTAAGTTGGAGGTTTATACATACATTTATTTGACTATACATTTATTATTACGATTTTATTTACATTTATTTAATTGTTAATATGAAAAAGCATAGTTTTAAGTTAAAATAAAATAATAATGAGTTCATTGCCTTTTAACTCAAATATAGTTTATTTAGTAGAATGTTTTTGTTTATAAAATATTTTAGCATATTTTATGCCACACTGTCAATAAAACGCCCGTTAGTATGCAAAATATATAAATATGAGATTTATTAAAAACTAAAAATTCCGTTATCAAAAAAATATATACAAATATTTTTTGCTTGGTTGTGTGCATATTATTATACGCACCTGAAATCCACTGCTGCATAATTTTGGAACATCGTATATTTTCAATAAGTATAATGTTTTTTCTTTCATATGGTTAGTGGTCAACTTAGTGTCAAACCTGTTCAGACCACCCAAAGACCTTGGACATAGCCTAACGACTGTTATCTTAATTGATGATAACCGTAGCACGATTCCCTACAGTCGGTACTGCCGGGTATCGAATTTTTGATACTTAAAATGTACTGCCAAAATAGTTTCGACGCCCGCTAGAGGCGCTGATCAGATTTTCATACAAAATTTCTCGATAGCTAGCCGGTTGTCGATAGTGATAGGCTTATGCTTCTATATTTATTCTTCTTGGCCTTCGCTTCAAAACTACTTTAAACTATCCAAGTAAAAATCCGTCTTAATTTCAATTCAGATGTAATCCTACCCTTCAAACTAGATCTCAGACAAACTTTCACTGAAATCAAAACCTAGTACTATAAGAAGTCTTAACAAGCATTTCTTTTCTAGACTACCATTATTTTTGAAACTACCCTCATATTAAAGTTAGTTGCTATGATATTATGACTGGTAGAATTATTTTTTACTACATATGGAGTATTTTCTCCATCGTTGATTTTTATGAGTTCCTCTATATCGGTAGAAAGTCATATTAGTTTTTACTCCTCTCTTAAACCATCTAGCTTTTAGATACCTATACTTTTTTTTTTAAAGTCTTCAGTTGCTCGATACTCTACTACTATCGACCGGCTAGCTATCGAGAAATTTTACACGAAAATTTGTTAAGCGCCTCTACCGGGCTTCGTAAGAACTATTTTGGCAGTACATTTTAAACGTCAAACTTTCGATACTCGATAGTACCGTCGGAAGAGAATTGCGGTATACATACATCATGTAAATCAGACTTAGTTTCGAATAGATATAAAATAGCGATTATATAGAAATTAAAAATAACCATAATGTTCAACTTACATACGATTACCATAATTATTGTTTGTAATAAAAGTAATTTACACATGTGCCCTAGAAGTGGCCCTAGAGTTGACCCTTGACGCCTTGGGTAACCTTCAATTGAAGGATGGAAAGATTTTAAGTGAATGCTATAAAATAGTGATGGCATTTTTTGATCGTAAAACATTTTATTACCTTGAAAAAATATGTGAAAACGTGTTGTTTATGTGAAAAACTGTTTACGATTTTCTCTTAGATCAAAACTGTAGACAACTCAAAAATTCTTGTGTATTTGAAAGTTACAATCAAATTATTGACATTATGTAACAAGTTTAACAACTTCTGATCATAAGCGTTAGATTTAAAAAGAATTAAGTTGCATCGCTTAGAGGTAGATTCATTTCAAATCAAATCAAATCATTCATTCATTTAGGTCAAATATTGACACTTATGATAGTCGTTACAATTACTGAATCTACCACTAGCTCGGAAAGGGGGTAGAGCATTATGAGAAGAGCTAACAAGAAATTCACGGCCACTCTTTTCAATGGTCAAAAGTTTTACAATGTGGTTGATACAATAATTGATATTTCTAAAGAAGCCTAACAAAATTCTACTTAAATAAAACAGTTCAAGTAAATCTCAAACACATAGTAGAATTAATAACATTATCAAAGCAAACGTGTGTGAAATAAATTAATTCACTCCAGAGACGCGCTGTTTGCTTTCTCTTCGTAACTTTATGTTCAACTTACAGAACTAACAGCTCGTGGTATGTCACTTTATTATAATGAGTAGATGATGCAAGGGTTTCATTTTGCTTGAGGATGTTGATATTAGCTCCTTATTATCTCTTTCTCTCTTTCCCTCCTTCTCCGTCTCTCTCTCTCTCTCTCTTTCTGTTCCATAAAATTTCTTTTCCTCTTTATTTAGCTCTTATTATATGATAGTTTGTTTGGTTGGAGTTCTTAAAGAGTGATGATGTTTGAGTCTTTATTACGATGATTTCTAAAAACCACTAAACTGATTCTATATGAAAATTAGCATCTAGGTAACTGGTAATCGGGAATTGGAAGTAAATATTTAAATTATAATATAATATACAAAAAACACTTAAAAAGATTTATCCGAATGTTTGATTGTGTTATTTACTATCCTTAACAGTCTTATTTAATATTATTCCAACCAATTCCAATATTATTTTTTATAAATACTGGTTAGTTCAACAAAGTTCGTATCGCCTTAGAATCAATAAACAAACTAGCTGAACAATAATTGCAGAATATTTACATGATAAAACGAATTCTACACGATACTCATCTTATTTATTATTTTATTATTTACTTGACCCACTGCCAATTTCCCTGTCTTCCACCAATCTGGGTCTATAGGAAACGGGTCACGCGCCAGCCTAACGACTTTCTCATTAAATGTTCTTAAGAGCGCAATCATTTTTACCTGACGCTAATCTACACTAATTGTTGGCTTGCCTTTTTGAGCCACTCCTATTTGATTGAACATTTTTAGTAGATTTTTGTCGTAATTAACGAGAATCGGATCATCATTAAGAGTTTTTGTTTGATCATCTTTGAAAGTCGTTTGATTTTTTTTTTGGGATTTTGTCGCAGTGTCGAACTTAGTATGTTCTTTTGAGCCAATTAGGATTAGGAGCGTTAGTGCTATCTTTTTAGAGCACTGAATATTTTTGTTCGAGATTTAGAACCTTGAGAAGTAGTCCAAAATGATTAGGTGAAGTTTTTACTATTTACTACATAATATTGTGTCAATGACGCAAAGCCGTATATCTGATCTGATGACGACAGACGATGATCAGGTTTCTGAAAGGTTTAGAAATAATTCATTTTTCGATTTACTGTACTCCAATACAATCGATTATTACAAAATACTTTTTTAAATAATTGTAAATATAGTTTCGTCCCCACTTAAGTAGGAACATTTAACAAAGTTTGATATACTTACTTGAGTTTATTTATGTATTCTTTTAAAATTTTAGCAAACCAAAATAACAAATTACTCCTTCCTTCAAAAACTTACAAGCCAAACAATCTAAATATAAAATCCAGTGTTTCTTACTCAAAATCAATGGAGGCGACATTCAATAAAAACAATTTGATGTCATAATAATTACATCAAACATAACTCACAAACAGAAAAACCCACAAAAAATATTCAGACACTAAATCAAAGTATACATTAACATAATAATCCCAAGGAAATTAAGTTATTACGAAGAAAATCCCATAATATATATTCAAGTATAATTACTGCTGTATCATTAGTGGTAAAAATCTATGCGTCGTGTTAAAATTGCCACCTTTGTATGAAATAATTAGGTGACATTATTTCACCGTAATTAGTAGAGGTGGGATTGAGTTTTGTCGATATGTTCGAATTAATTGACTCTTTTAAGGTCTGAAAGAATTTTTTGGCACATTTTTATTTTTGGTCAATCTAGATAAAACGTTCTTGGGTTGCTATACTTTGATAACCGTTTATTTAAATTGCCTTTTCTCAAACTAAATTTAGGAGTCGGAAAAAATACCGAACCTCTAAATGGCCAAAAAATGGTGGCATTGCTACCTAGTAACTTAGAGAAGAATAAGAAGTGGGAAACAGACGAAAGGGACAGTTGTAAAAAAATGGGAGGTCTTTACCCAGCAGTGGAACCAAATATGCTATTAAATTACTATCATTTACCTTTCGAAACTCAGTTAATTTTATAAACTCAATTTCTAGACATCAAAAACACGTTGAAATTTAATTTTATAATACCTATTAGGCCTATATATTTTCCGTCTCTAGAAGTATAGGCCACAGGAAAAGCCTCAAGGAAAAGGAATATACTAGTACTAGTAAAAACTTTATGTAAACAATATTTTCAATTATACATGCACATATTATGTAGAGTATATAAACACATAGGTGTTCTGTGTATTGCGGTTACAATAATACAATAATAGTCCAAGTAATAACAGTTACATACAGTTTTACACTTCCCCAAGGTGTCATACTGAACGATATGCGTGAGGCAATATCCTGAAATATCTGCTGAATGTTTGTTATTATTATGCTGAATATTAATTTTGTTGGTACAGGTGTCAAATATGATATTAAAAGTAAAATAATAATTTTAATTGACTTCAAAAATTATGTCATCATCAGCTTAGCCTTTCTTCCAACTATGTTGTAGTCGGCGTCTATTCTCACCGCATGCATCCGAATACCAGTATTTTACATGGAGCGACTGCCTACCGGACCTCCACAACTCAGTTACTTAAATAAGATTATACCACGGCAATACTGGTTATCAGACCTGGTTACGACTGTCAAAGCTCTTTGAAAATGACAACCGAGACCGCACATCTTCCGAAATACGGAAGCACTCGATATGTATAATATGGTCACCCATCCACAAACCAATTGGGCAAGCGTAGCTTGACCTGAAAGACCGTGCGGCTGTAGTTAGAGCTCCTCAAAAAGTGATATAATACAAATTTATATACCTGAGAATTTATTCAAAACTTGCTGACGGTATAAAAAGTCCTTAGACGGGACTTGGCCAACGTGATAGACTCAATGGTTTAACCATCTTTGCCCAGGCCCTTGGACCTTGCTGTATGAATAAGGTGTGTTCCCTTTTCGTACTGACAAAGGTACGTATTTACCCGAATACTTTTTGTCCCTGAAAATCTCTCCACGTGGAGGAAGTAAAAAAAGAAAACCCATTTAAAATTGTAAAGACATTTATAATTTCAAATGGTTTTGACTGTTATTTATGATTATTAAAGAGTATTATTTTATTTCAGAATAATAATTACAATAATTTGTACATATTTTATCATAATATTTAAATACTATCATAACGACTTCAATTACAACTTTTTGATTTATTATTTCAGAACAGAACCTTCAGTTGTCGTCTCAGTTTCATTAAGCCAGCAATACACTAGCGGAAAATCTTATGACTTGTGTCGCCCAACATTGGGTTAAGTTGTGCCACATTGCTAGAATCACTCGTCTTTGCAAATATTAGTCACTCAATGTTCCTACATATTGTCTTTGTCTTGTCCTTATCCCACGTTAATAGGGATCAGCACATCATGTTTTCATTCTAAAAACCATGCTATAAAGAGATTTGGCTATTCGTTGTTTATCTAAGGGGTTTTTACAACCGGTCGCTTGCCAGACGTTCGCCCTTCTTGGGAATCCAAAGTACCTATATTTGAAAATTTTAAGTTACATTTTCGCAATGGTGGGAATGTGTGTACCCAGTTACGTTGGCAACCGGGTACTGGAGCTGTGCGTCCCCGGAAAAAGACCAAGAGGGAGACCCAAGACCACGTGGACAGAAGTGTTGCGGCGAGACATGAAGGCATGTGAGGTTGAGAAAGACGACGTCAAGGATAGAACGATGTAGAGGAAAGGTAGGTGTAAGGAAGCCTGACCCCACAACCATATGGGACGAATAGCCAGGAAGAGAATGAGGTAGGGATGTGGGTTAATGATATAGAAATCTATACTACTAATATTATAAAGCTTAAGAGTTTGTTTGTTTGTTTGTTTGAACGCGCTAATCTCAGAAACTTCTGGTCCGATTTGAAAAATCCTTTCAATATTAGATAGCCTATTTATTGAGGAAGGCTATAGGCTATATGTCATCACGCCACGACTAATAGGAGCGGAGTAGCAACGAGAAATGTTACAAAAACGGGGAAAATTATGACGCATTCTCTCTTATGAGATGCAAGCGAAGTTGCACGGGTCAGCTAGTCAGAGATATAATTGGGACGAGACTGTGGGATGGTGCAGCTCTGCAGTGAAGGCTGCAGTACCTCGGGTAAGCATGATCGCATGCCCTAGTGTCTCTATTCTATGATTAGACAGATCCATAGAGAGAGCTAAAGATATCCCGGATTAAATTATACCTAGCGAAATTATTACAGTTCGCTCAAAATGTTGCCCACATCATGTTGTAGAAGTATATTCCTAGCTTTATTTCTACAAGATCCCCGAAATATTTTAATTAGGGCCAAAAAAGTAAAGATTTATTACTCAAAGTAATAAATTATACTTGAAACTTGAGTACGGAGCTGTGATACAGGAAACTTTGGATTAAGTGATTTTTCTTTTAAATAAAATAAGTTAATTTGCTAAGGCTTTATTGTAGTTAAGAAATTTTTAGGTGATCTAATTAACTGTATCTTTTAAAACAAATTGTTGGTTCAGAGATAATGATAAGATTTCTTTTAACAAACCTTAGATCGTTATTTCTAGTCGTTTTTTGGACTAGAATTCTAAGGTAGAGAAGCGGCCATTTTTGCTCTACGAGATGTAAATGTCTTATATGGTGACTTAAGTGAAATTTGCATAAAAAATCTAGATTTGGCTTCCTTCATCCTCTAGCTAACCTACTTGCATCTGATGATACCAAAGTTACAAAAAATCCATAAAAACCATTTTCAATCAGAGAAATTCCACCAGATTAAATGGTGGACCTACATGACAGTATCAATACAAGTACAATCGAGAATGAAAACAAAGACGATACCCAAAATCTGTTATTAAAAACTAAAGCTTCTCATCACTAATAAACTAAATCTAGACTGACTATCACATATTATTATGATCAAACTAAACAATATCCATCCATTTTTTACTTACTAAAGGTAGACAGACTACAATATCTAAGTTTACCAACTTACCCGTGTAACCAGCCAATCAAGTTCGTTGTAAAGGAAAAAAGAATCGTAAAATTTTCTGCTATACCACGTTTTTATGAAACAAGGCACAGAAATATGGTGCAAATGGATGGATAGTAAAAAGTTGTGAGTTTGAAAGATAATTTTGGTGTAAATTTATTCTTGGATTGCTAAATCTATACTAATATTATAAAGCTGTAATATTATAAAGCTGAAGAGTTTGTTTGTTTGATTGATTGTTTGTTTGTTTGTTTGTTTGAACGCGCTAATCTCAGGAACTACTGGTCCGATTTGAAAAATTCTTTCAGTGTTAGATAGACCATTTATCGAGGAAGGTTATAGGTTATATATCCTCACGGAACGACCAAGAGGAGCAGAGCAGCAATAAAAAATGTTACAAAAACCGGGAAAAATTTGACCCATTCTCTTATGTGACGCAAGCGAAGTTGCGCGGGTCAGCTAGTCTGCAATATAGCAAAGAAATAGAAAAACTGAACTATAAGAATAAAAGCATGGATAGATTAATAGAATGTATTTTGTATATAAATAGTTAGGTATACTGTCATTAGGATTTGGGTCTAAAAATATAAAAAGATAAGGTCTACGTTAAAAAATTGAATTCTAATATCAAAATGACCTTACTAAATCAATAAGTTAATTTAGATCAACAAGAAAACTGAATTACGATAAGATGTAAAAAATGGCTTAGTATAAAAGCAGAAAAAACTTTAAAATAATCTTAGATAAATTTTCATTTCGGTAAAAGCAGCCGAACTTTTCTCTTACCTAACTCGTTAGCACTAACGCTGGCAAACCACTATCAGTATCATTACGATCTCAAAGCTTAAAACTTTGCCAACATATGAAACTCTCTCTAAAAAACTAGTCCAGAAAAATCGATATTCATAACAGCACCTTTCCCACCTCTATTCTTACGAATCGCGTAATTATCCTCGAGTTTCAAATCTTCGAAATCATTATTCCAATCTGTTCCATCCAGTTGATCAGATAAGATGTTGAAAAAAATTCTACAGAAATTGGAAAACCCGAAAAGGCCATTACTAGGGCCTAATGTGAAAGCCTTGCAATTCTGGGGCCTTTTGCTCCCAAATAATTTCTTCAAAAAATATTTTTACATACTCATGCATATATTGGTGACCGTTTTCACAGCCACTGAATACATCGACGTGTGGTTCGTAAAATCGGATATGAATTTGCTGTTAAATAATCTGAAAATCACAATGTTGGCGACGGTTAGCGTCTGCAAAGTGACAACGTTTTTGTACTGGCAAAAATATTGGAAGAGCATTATTGAGTATGTGACAAAAGCCGACCTTTATCAACGGACGACAAGCGACGAGAAAAAAATCCAAATCATAAACGATTTTACGAAATATTGTAGACGGATAACGTATCTATACTGGTCGTTAATGTACACGACTGTTATCATCGTGATGGCTCAGCCGATCTTCAAGTATTTTGCCTCGGAGACTTATAGGAGGAGCGTAAAAAACGGTACCGACTCGTACTTGCAGGTTGTAAGCTCATGGGTGCCATTTGATAAGAATAATATGGTTGGGTATTTAACGGCGTCGGCTTACCAAAGTTACGCGGCTATATATGGCGGAGGGTGGATTACATCTTTCGATACGAATGCTATTGTTGTGATGGTATTCTTCAGAGCTGAATTGGAGTTGCTGAGACGGGATTGTAGAGAGATATTTGGGAAAGAAAATTCACCGGCTGAGCATAGTATTTCTTTGAATAGGTTGAAAGATTGTCATAGGAGGCATGTGGAGCTGGTCAAGTAAGTGGTTTCATGTAAATTGGCTATGATTATACGAAGCTGCGTGACTTTATAGTATGAATTGTAAAATATTTGTATTTTACGGTCATTTTACTGTTTTAACGGTTACTAATAATTGATCTTGAGTTTTTAATATAGGTGACAAAAGAGTGCGTAGGTTAATTACAATAGCTTTATTACACTCGATAGCAATACATCAAGAAATGTTGTACAAAGAATTAATAAGCGTCTCTAATTGTTTTGAAATCAACCATTAATAAATTAATTTTAATGGTTCTTAGAACAAAAAGTTTTAGCGCCTCTAGTGGATTCATAAAGAACCAATTTTTGACAAGTCTCTTTTATATGTCAAACACTAACCACGAACGATCAACCACACAAAACTGCGCTACAGATAAATAATATTAAGTCAATCCCAATAGACTGTTTTATATCATCACGTCCGCATCTAATTCTCTATAGAATATTCGATTATTGGAAATGTTAGATCAAAATTACCTATCACAAGCTTGTACGTTGAATGCATACAGTTTTGTATGAAATATTCACCGCATTACCGTTCCGGTTAGCGGCGAGCATCGCTTCAATAGTGATCGTACTAATGTTAAATTAGATGCTCTAATTATGGTTTGAAATTGTCGTTTCGGTATCCGTATCGATTTATAAAGTAATGATAAAAAGTACTAGTAAAATAAAAATAAATATTTAAACTTTTCTGAGCCCCTTTTCTGTAGTAGTACGAAGCGCGAGTTGTCTTCAATTTCGTATCAATTTTTTTTACAGACAGAACTATAGAGTATCGAAGGTTTGAAATTTAAATTTTTCTGACAAATTCGTTTTAACGGCACCCGCCAGAAGTGCTAGTCATTTTTCGATACAAAAAATTTCGACAGCTAGGCGGTTATCGATAGTTGATAGTTGTAGAAAATCACCCCATTTTAATGAAACTGCGATTGATTCGTAAGATCGTATCCGGCGGCAACTGCAAATATGTATTACACAAGAAAATGTTCTTCAGTTATTTAAATTTTGACGCGAAACAGCAAATGTGCAATCATCAGAATGATCAAACTTTTACGTCTCAAAATATTTAGCATCTTGTAAAACCAGAAAGTAATTTCAATACGTAACCACACAGGAAACCTTAACTCGTAACAGATAAAATCTAAGTAGTTAAATGTGTTCAAAATCCAAATGAACCTACCAAAGTCAATCTAAGTTGAACACTAAACGAACAATAAATTCTCGTAACTTTGTTTACTGTAAGCATCGAGTAAGATCGTGTGTGTTCGTGTATTAATAGCGGGAATATTGTTGTTTGAGAAACTGAAATGGGGTTATGTCTGTATCTACTGTACTGAGGAGCAATTATGCGAATGTACTACTATTATGCCAGTTATAGAGTTACAATGACAATAAATTTTGCATATAAAATTGATCAAGATAAATATTTATTTCACTTGTTTCGTATTTAGATATCATTTTATTAGATTAAACTAGACATATCTGTTAGTTACTGGTTCCTCCATAGTTTATTGGTATGATCGCCTCTCCATTTTGAAGTACGATGTCCTACATTCGATAGATCTTGACGTCTAAAATTATAGAAGAAAATAGTTACTAGCTAACACAGTTGGGCCGCTGATAATTTGTTCATGAGCAATATATCAATAGCTAGCCGGTTATCTGTAGCACCAACTAAGGAAATCACGCTACTGATCGCAAAATTCTCAGTAGTAGATTTTCGCTCTTGTATTTCATTTAGCTGCATTCGCTGTCAATCGAAAATGTACCCAAAAGGCTGGTCTGCCACAGGCCACAGTGCATGGCAATATTGATGCTACAATGCACAATTTGGGCTTTTATCAACTGTAGAATTGTAAATATGATTTTGTTTAATTGTTAGTCATAGTATAAAATAGAATTTTATCTACATACTCGTATACTAAACTGAAGAGTATGTTTGTTTGAACGCGCAAATCTCAGGAACTACTAACTACTAATTATGCTACAACCAATGGGAGCAGAGTACCAGCAAAAAATGTTACATGCCCTCGTATATGTGCCTCTTATGTGACGCAAGCGAAGTTGCGCGGGTCAGATAGTGTTATAATATATCAAGCAAGTTAAGCAATAAACGACTAAAACTAAAAAAAACCATTAAATCCATTGATCTATATTGGGTAAAACCGAAAACAACCCCTTTTTGTATATTCATGTAAAATTACCAAACATTTATGATGATACATTTTTATGCAAGCTATTATTTGGTTACAGGTACGCTCGTCTCTTTGACGCGTGTTTGTCGCCAATTATGATGCTCTACATGTTTGTGTGTTCCGTCATGCTTTGTGTCACTGCATATCAAATTACTGTGAGTACTTTTGAATATAATTGTGTTGAATAACATGCTTAATAAAATAATTGCGTAAAATAACAGACTAGATATTATAAAGCAGGAATACAACTAAGTAAGTAAGTAGTAGTAAGGTGGTCGAATTACAAGTCTTAGAAAGAGATCTTGAACGGTTTCAAAACGATCACTGAAATAAGTAATATAAAAACTATTTCCGAGTAGTAACTTCATAAAGATATTTGAGCTAAGCCTTGTCAATAATTCCGTTATAAAGGTAGTCATCAGTTCAAACATTTTCGATTAGTTTAACAAAGTTATAGTTTAACAACTTTCGGAAAAATTAAGAAAAACATTGTTAAAAATTTTGGTTATTCTTCCCGACACCTTCCCGATATTAATAACAAATTTACTCAAATCTATTAAGTTACTGCTATTCTATCCGACCAAACCTTTGAAAATGAAGCACATTTTGCAAAACATTATATTTTTTTTGGAAAGCAGGCTTGATTTTATATTTGCATGTACATATTTTATGTATGTACGTACATAATGTACATTTGTATAATAATATATTATGTACACGTACGTATCTATGTGAGAACGAATATATGTATGTAATGTTGTGTGTTTACGCCTTCATTTCAAATTTCTGTACCTGCTCCACTATTTCAGATTGAAACCAGCATGATGCAAAGGTTCCTGACTACAGAATACCTAGTGTTTGGAGTGGCACAGCTGTTTATTTACTGCTGGCATAGTAATGATGTTCTGTTTGCAGTGAGTACGATACACTGTTTTGATTCATAACACGAATTGTAGGACTAGCTTTAAGTGTTACTGTTTTCGAAAAGGATTTGGTTTCCAAACTAAATTTTGTTTATTTTCGAAAATCTCAAGACTTTAACTTTAAATGAAAAAGAAATATTAACAACCCGCAATTTTAATGAGAGGTTTAATTTACCGAAAATAGCAGCTAGTGTTTGATCTCAGTAGCCCGATTCTCTACTTCTATCGAGTATCGACAATCGACTAGTTTTCGAACAATTTTGTATGAGAATCTGATCAGCGCCTCTAGCGGACGTCGTAGAAACTATTTTCGTAGTACATTTTAAATGTCAAACTCTTGATACTCTATGGTTCTAATTGTAGAGAATCGCGCTACAAGTATTTTACTATCCGATATTTTATAAAAATAAAAAGAAATAGTTGTAGAGTGGAGACAGTGGAATACCTAGTGTTTGGAGTAGCTTCTTCTTCTTCTTATCGTATGGTTGGTGGTCAACCTAGTGTCAAAGTTGTTCAAGCCGCCAAAAGGCCTTTGACATGGCTTAACGACTGGTATCTTAGTAGACAACAACCGGGACCGACTTTTAACGTGCCCTCCGAAACACGGAGACGCCCAGTTCAAATACCACTATGCGGTCACCCATCTATAGCCTCACTGGCTTTGGAGTAGCACAGCTGTTTATTTACTGCTGGCATAGTATATATATATAATGATGTTCTGTTTGCAGTGAGTACGATACACTGTTTTGATTCATAGCACAAATTGTAGGACTATGAGATTTTAGCTGGTACTGTTTTCAAAAAGGATTTTATATTGTTAAAATTGAAATAGGGAAATTTTATCGCCCTGAAATGTTCTCAAATCAGTGTAATTTCTCAGTGAGACACGGTAATTTATTTTTGCTAGTAATACAAATTGGATAAAAATTTAGTTTGGAACTTATGTATTTATGGGGTATAAATACATAATGTTATTTTTAAAACAAATCATAGCCTGACACTGTCGCATACAAAAAAAAAACTGTTATTCGCAAAATTTTCTGAGTGCCCTTTATTTTAATTTTTACATTTCCCAGAGTTTATCCACTTCATATTACACAAATATTTAAAAAAAAACTTTATCACGCAATTATAAACTTGACCAATCACACCGCCATAAATCTTTAAAAGATAATCCCATCAAGAACAAACTTAAAACAGTAAAAAAGATTAACTACTCAATATTCAGGCTTTTATGTTCAATTTTCAGTGAAATATTATTCCGTAGTCATCGAATGGGTTTCGTTATGACGTGTGACTTTTGTTTCGTTTGTGTAGTCACCGAATCGACAACCGAGGCTGACAGTTTGCAGAAAATGAAATTAAAATAGTCTTTCTACATCAGTAATCTACAAAAAGATACATCTTATATCTTCTCGTAACCAGTAGCGTCATTCTCTCCCACTATGGACTATCGACAACCGGCTAACTATCAACAAATTTTGTATGACGATCTGATCAGCGCCTCTAGCGGTCGTCGTAAGAACTATTTTTGGAGGACATTTTAAATCGAAATTACGCTACACATTGCTGGCAATTACTTAGCCCAAAAATTATTCTTTAAGTACGTGCTAATGCTGCCGACATTATGGAAATGTTCCAATAGACCGTAAAGTGGAAGAGTAATTCAATTCTTCGACGATAATGAATCATGGACGGTTATAACATAACAATTTATTGCATTTTCCAGAGCCGTGACGTCATGCAAGGTCCTTACGAGAGTATTTGGTGGAAGATGAGCCCGAAGTACCGCAAAGACCTGTACTTATTGATCGCTCAGTTCAAGAACGATGTGGTATTCTCTGCCGGGCCTTTTACTAAGTTGACTGTCGCTACTTTTATCAGTGTAAGTACTTTTTGTTTTCAGAAAATAGTTTTTTCAGTTTCAGGGGGGCTATCACGTATCTCAGTTGACATTTATTTGAAAACCACTATGCTGTACATTGTTTTCTCTCTTAGAATATAGTGATTAACGCATTACTCCAAAGCAGCAATGTACTGAATAGTGACTATAAATTTGACGTCCGCTAGCTGTCAACTGAGATACGTGATAAGCACGCTGGTTTTGATTATGTTAAACTTGGCGTACTTACTAGCTGTTAAAATAATAAAAATAGGTAAAAATATGTAATATTCATTACTGTAAATGGATGTGATAGAAAATTTACAAAGCGAAACAATTTGGTATAATTATTATTGTTTTGACATTTAGTACATCATAACTTTCCGGGTAATGACAAAATCACTTAATAAAAAATTATACGTATTGTTAAATCTACGTCCCTATTTTCCACGTAGCATAATATTGTTTTTCTCACACTTAGTTGTACAAAAAAGTAGAAATCGAATCCGAAACAACATTTTTCAGCAAACAAATAACTCGATTTTTCAGTACTTGCATTAAAAAAACATAAGCTATAACATGTTGCCGACTTAAAATACACAAATATCTATATTTACCTTTCTTGTGTAAAGTCTGATCACATAAAGCGTAAAGTAAAAATCTCCAATTACTACTCTTTAATCAATAAAACCTGTAACAAATTACTTATACCTGGAAGATTGAATGAGAAACTCTGCAATAATTTCAGTTTCCAATTAATATTGACATAAAATACTTAATTGTTTTTCAGATTCTGAAAGGCGCTTACAGTTATTACACTCTGTTAAGTCAGTCGCAGATTAAATGAAAATATACCTGAAATTCTTCGAATATGTTTTTTGAAGCACATTTTAGTTAACATGTGAAATTTTCTTTTCAATAAATCGTAGCCAATATTGGGTTTTCATTAATCGTGGATTTTTATGTATGGTATTTGTTATTTTGAACTTGTTGGACGTTTTTGTATCAATAAAATAACTTACAATTAACTGTGTTGCAGGGACTTTTGCTAACATAGACGATGAAAGAAATGTACTACTTGACACAAAAAACTATTTGTAGATCATACAAATATTTGTTAAGTATCGTACTCGACTTCCGCGCCCTATCGTTATAACGTAATGACCAATCTCATTGATGGGCCACAAACATCAAAGAATCACAAATATATTTTACATATTTTTATAGTCCAGAATTCCGCTCTAAGATAAATAAAACTTTGCAAGCATACAAATGTCATTTAACAATTGTATAAAAAAATACTACCTTTATTTTTGTATAAAATCTTTACGAAGACTGTCTAGTCAGTAAGGGTAGTTTTGTAATTGTAAATCCTCAATGTTCACTCTTAGCAAAGGAGCCAACATTTGTCTTCAACCAAGGAAAAAGCTATACAAAACCTCAAGAATCACTAAGCCATACACCAATCTCAAATATATTTGAACACGAATACATTTAACCTTTCCGCAGGGTGGTGGGTTCAATTCCGCGTCACATTATGTAAATAAAGGGTTCGACTCGTAAACTTGTTAGATATTGTTTTCTGTACTGTCATTTTTCAGGTGTGAACATATTTTTCAGGATTTTCAGGGAGCAAAAGGTTACAGCTATTTTTGGATTTAGATCCAGGTGAAAACGTTTTCGAATTGTTGTTAGGATTATTTTTTGTATTTTGTTGTAAAAGGTGTATCAGCTTCTGTTTTTCAGCACTTTACCCTTTGGCTTGCCACTAAACAAGGATTACCTTACAGCATACTTTTGACTGGCTATA
The DNA here is from genome assembly GCF_050436995.1 of Anticarsia gemmatalis. Classification (NCBI taxonomy): domain Eukaryota; kingdom Metazoa; phylum Arthropoda; class Insecta; order Lepidoptera; family Erebidae; genus Anticarsia; species Anticarsia gemmatalis. The sequence goes on along the minus strand of NC_134767.1, from coordinate 1,279,206 downwards.
CGGTACGGTTAGCAGCGTATTAGACTGCTGATCATGACAGTTCTCGGGGTCATTCTCGGGTTGGGCAAAGTGTTGTTGATCTTTTCTCGTTTACATAAGAATAATTTTCAATAGTAGCGAGGAGTTTAGTAACAGTTACAATGTGATTGTTAAATAGCAATAAGCTCGCCATCTATGGCATGGGACTATCACTATAAATAGCGAAACGCGGGTGTATTTCATACACCATTGCATCTGCTGTACATATCTGCATATCCCAGTAACATACTGTTACATAATACATAGTCGATATTGAACAATTAGTTTCAGACCTGGAGGCTACTGCCTATCTCAATTGATAACTATTTGATAAAATGACAGTGATTGATACGCTTCATCAAAGGAGTAATTTACTGCATATTGGCTATCAAATCGACGTACAACAACTAAATAACTAAACGTAGTGCAACCTGTTATTAGTAGCTTGATTCTCTACTACTATCGACTACCATAGCTATTGAGAAATGTTTGTGATTCTCTGCAGTCGAAACTATCGAGTATCAAAAGTTTGACATCTAAAATGTTCTGACAAAATAGTTCCTACGACGCCCGTTAGAGGCGCTGATCAGATTCTAATTCAAGCTTTATCTTATAGCTAGCCGGTTGTCGGTAGTCGATAGTGGTAGAGAATTGAGCTAACGATCACCGCCTCTAAAGAGCATCATAGGAACTATTTTTTATAAATATCAAACTCTCGATAGTCAATAGAACCGACTGTAGAAAATTGCGCTACTGCATTTGCCAAAAAAAGTCCTTCACAAAATTCATCTCCCATAACATAAATATGGGTGAATCGCCATCTAAAATGACCAGATTATTCAGAATAAAGCCATAATAACATAAAACCATATTAATGGTACGTCAATCATTCATTTTTATTGTAATTACTGTTTGTTGGTCATAAAAATTCATATCAGGGAGTGTTGGATGAAATTAATAAGGTTTGTACACATCTGAACACATACATGTATCAACCCTTTGACGTTGCACTTATTCAGTATGATATACCATGCGAGTAAATGTTTTTGTATTTATTTAAAAAGTCATTACTCTTAGCCACTTTATTGATCTAGCATTAGTCTATTTGTAACGAAATTAACCACTGCACATTCTTGTCATAGTTTTTTCATTGTGAAAAATGACTAAACAATCTATGTCTAAAATACTGCCTCCGTGGCGCAGTAGTTTACCATTGCGTCGAAAGATTGTGTGTTCGATTCCCACACGGAGCAATTATTTGTGCGATCCACAAATAATTGTTTCGGGTCTGGTCGTGCTTTGTGTCCGTTGTTTGTATGTTTATAACTCTCCGTGACACAAGAGCAAATCTTAATGCGGGTATTGTCTTTTTTAAACAAAAATAACTTACGATATGGTTAGTAGTCTAACTGAAAGACATTAATATTTTGAAGATTTCATAATATAATTAAGACACACTAGCAGTGCCTCATAATCAAGTCAAGCAAGCGTATAGGCGAACATTCATCCGAATGTTACATTACAGCCAACTGTTTGTATCTGTACATTTCTTTATCAATGTATTTTTGTCATTCACATCATACGCCACAATATGGCGTCCATTATACACAAATGACCAAGGCTCAGCATTTGAGTATGTTTATTTTATCTTTTAAGCCGTAAATAGAACATTTCAGTCTAGTGTTAGCCCGTATTACTGTTATAATGCATAATAAAAGGATAGGTATTGAAGTTTAGTGGCTATTTAGTCTATCTCTCGTCGATTTAAGTTTAAACTTGCATTTTTTTTATTATTATTATTAAACTGTATGGAAATGGTTCGATTTTTTTGAAACAGGGTCGAACCTAGAATATATCATAGTAATTGTTACAAAATAATGAAATTAAGAACATCACAGGAACTCTAGCGAGATAATTCGGGAAAATAATTATATTAGTTCTTGCTGCTGACGCCAGGGGTCCTTATTATTTTTTCTAAAAAATGTCTATGTGGGTGACCTGAGTCCGTTGTCGACGATAGTAAAAAATCTATTTAATAGAATGATAAGTGAATGACATTTAGGGCTATTTACATAAAATACATTTTTCAATATATTTATTTTATTTTATAATTTTATACGCACGCAAGGCACGGGCAAAAAAAATTAGACATGGTCAAAATTCATTTTTGTCAAGTACCCTGAAAAAGTAGTTATTCCATGAATTCTAACATTCGGACACTAAAGCATGTAAGTTTGCTTCATTAGTCCTGTTTATGCGAGATTAGAGCTCTGAAACCGAATTAGTTCACTCGAGAATATAACCGAGTTAGAATGTAAACAAATCAGATTCTGTTGTAAGTTTGACATCGTTGTAAATTGCTACTACGGTTTCAAATGTATTTTTTTGTTTGATATTTCTTTGCACTTTTTGTGCCTTTTCGCCACGCCAATACCATTGCGTCGCGAGGTCGTGGGTTTGATTCCCATATGGAACAATTCTTTGTGCGATCCACAAAAAAATATAATTGTATATAATTGCGGCATAAAGAGCAATTCTTAATGCCGCAGTTGTAAAAAAATAAGACAATAAAATATTCTTTTTAAGATGGTTTTGGAACGTATTTAAATAAATCATCTAAAAACTTCCCATGGCTATGGATTTACGATGATGAGACTTCGCAGATAAGTTTTGCAAAGCAAACAGTTTTTGCAGAGATGCACAATCAGTCTGCCTTCTTTAGGCGAAGATTTTTTTCTAAAATTTATTCAAAAGCTGTGATCGTACAAAAGCTTTTTGGTTCTTAATTATTTTTTGTGATGCCCTAACGACAGTCGAGCAGCAATCCTTGGATCCTTTACTGTGTATAATTAAATTCATAGTTTTATTAAACGGTTTGATTATTGAGAACGGTCGGTAAACGATCTGTTGGTTAAGCAATCCTTAGCTCGGTTATTTTATAGATGGGTGACCGCGTAGTGGAATTTAACTGGGAGTCTCCGTGCTTCATATGGCACATTAAAAGTCGGTCCCGGTTGTCATCAATTAAGATAGCAGTTAAGCCACGTCAAAGACCTTCGGGTGGCTTGAACAACTTTGACACTAGGTTGACCACTAACCATACGATTAAAATTATAAGAAGAAGACTGTAAAGTCACTGTTTTATGTGTTAAAACTAATATTTATTTCAAAAGTTTATATTTACTTATCGTAAGATAAACGTTTCGTCTTGCGTGTTAAGAAGTTCGTAAACTGATTATTTATTCACAAACTCTCAAGACCATGAAAGCCTCTTATAAAATTCAAAACAAGCTAATTACAATTCGTCTTAGAATTTCACACAAAGTGTGATGAATATGTGGTTTATATAAAAGTAATTTGCTATTAAAAACACTTTTTTTAATTAAAGCCAACTTTCTTGCTTTTTGTTTCTCTTGTGGCTTCAAACATTTATAATGTACCTACACAATATACAACTAGACCAGAAACTAGATTTTACAAATATTTTTACCACGTGGGGAGAGAACCCACAAATTAAAAATGCAACGATTGCCAAACCCAGTGCTACGAAACGTCAAAACATTGCAAAATTATTTGTTTATTTTTTTTATTCAACAGTTTTTCAATTAGGCCTTTTGCAATATTTTGATCTTTGTACAACAACTTAACGACTTATATTATATGTATGACTGCCTCCGTGGCGCAATGGTTAGGGTTACCACGCCGCTACCATTGCATCGGGAGGTCGTGGGTTCGATTCCCCGTGGGTCTGGTTGTGTTTTGTATGTTTGTAAAAGTCCCCGCGACACAAGAGCAATTCTTAGTGCGGGAGTTGTCTTTTAAAGAATATTTGCCTGAAATCTCACACGACTCTTTTTTACGCAACGCAATAATTACTCGTCTCAAAGACATTACCATAACACGAGGTACATAATTTATGTTAAAGTTAAGCCATAAACTCATCATTACGTTACCTTTTGATAACTAAGTTGGGTAAGTGGCGGGCGAAGTATGTATCAAAGTCAACCCGTTGTTCCTTTGTTACCATGATGTTGGGAGGAACTAGAAGTGCCGGTTGTGTTGAAGTTTTGATGACAAACGATTATGAAGCATTCTAGCATATTGGATTATAAGCTGAAGCTGTTATAATGTTAGGCTCTTTAAAACTTTTAGAATACTATTAAAATTTTAAAAAAGAGTTGTCATTAGAAATAATACGTACAGAACCTCGATTCTCTATCACTATTGACTACCGACAACCGGCTAGCTATCGACATTTGACATTTAGAATGTACTGCCAAAATGTTTCCTACGACACCCGTCACAGGCGCTGATGAGATTTTCATATAAAATTTCTCGATGACAGTTCGGTTGTCGGTAGTCGATAGTTGTAAAGAATCGAGCTACAGTTGATTCAATATTATATTTCTAACGTAAACAAATATCAATGCACTTTGAGGGTTCCGTACCTAAAAGGTTAAAACGGAAACCTATTACTAAGCATCCGTTGTCTGCCCGTCTGCCTCCAGGCTGTATTTCATAAATCGTGATGAAAGCTGAAATTTTCACAAATTATGTATTTCCGGTGCCGCTAAAACAACAAATACTAAAAATTTAAAATATATATATTAAGGGGGTTCCCCAATTCCCGTGTTGTTTTTGTATTTTTTGGAACGGAACCCTTCGTGCGTGAGACCGACTCACAGTTGGCCGGTTTTTGTATTTTACTATTTTGTCAATTTATTACTTGTACTTATTATCTTTTCCATTCCAACTTGATCAAAGTAAGACCCAAATATCCACCCCACAAGTTTTCCGTTGTAAAAGTTGCATAATGTCCAAATCTAGAATGTCATTTAAGACGGAATGGAGTTTCTTATAACATAAGAAATTTATAAGGTAATGTAGATTAACATAGTTTGCTATGGCGCAGTCGGTAATGACTGCTGATCACTTTGCTCAGCTTGGTTTGATTCACAAGTCGAGCAAAGTGCTTTTGATTCTTTTAAATTTATATTAAAACAAGCTAACACGGAAAACGTTGTTTTGCCAAATAAATAAAAAAAATAGTGGCTATGAAAAATAAATGTTGGCTGATTTTCAGACTCAATCTCTCTCAAATCAACTCAAATCAATATGCTCACAAAATTCAATGAGAATCGGTCAAACCGTTTCGGAGGAGTGCGGTAACTAACATTGTAACATTGAAATCTACATATACTACTATTATAATTTTATATATAAGATAAGATATTTTTCAATTATAGCTCGGAGTCTGGTAAATGGCAATTGGTTCGCTTCTCATTACAGGGATAAGAATTCTATTTTAAGTCAGTCTGGACTTAGGTCTGTGCCCATCTGTACTAATATTATAAAGTAGAAGAGTTTGTTTGTTTGTTTGAACGCCCTAATCTTAGGAACTACTGAGGCGAATCCAAACATTATGTTTCTGTTGTATAGCCTATTTATTGAGGAAGGTTTATATAGCATCATGCTACGACCAACAGGATCAGAGTACCAGTAAAAACTGTTAAAAAAACGGGGAAAAATGTGACCCATTCTCTCTTATGTGACGTAAGCGAAGTTGCGCGGGTCAGCTAGTACTAAATAATCTTCATTGGTTATGCAGATGGACTTTACATACTATGTAATACATAAACTATACGAACAAACCCACATACTCTATGTAGTAATAAATAATTATTCATGTAGCAAATTGAGTAAGTACTCAAACACAGGAGTCTAGACTAATAAATTAGTTGAAGCGATCTACCGCCTTCATTAATATTATGAGACGTAGGTAAGTTTAGTTTCTAATTAAATTATATTATACAAAATTATAAAATTATAAATACTGTATGACTTTTTGATCCACTTATGTGTACATGTATACACAAGTGACGCACAAGCGCCCCATAGGGATAAGCCTCTGCCTACCCCTATGGTGGTGCGTGATTTTATGACGACAGGATAGTGGCATAAGGAGGGTAGTACTCGTAACCGGTGGTCCTGTATGACAAAATGTATGGGTGCGAATGAAGCAAAAGAAATTTGTGAGGATCGTACCAAGTGGCGTTCTTTGGTCTCTGCCTACAACTACGAGAAAGACGCATGATCTTATACAGCCTTGGCCAGAAGTATTAGGCACCCCCAATAAAGTTACTACACACTTGTGCTATTTGAATAATGAATTAATATTCTATTGAAAATTGATCTTGGTGTCTTAAATCACTATTATAAATAATGAGTGGCAAATTTTAGTGGTCGATTAACAACTGGTGCAAAAATGACCAAATATCATAATTTCTTACAACTTTGTTTTTGATGTTTTGTCAGTCTGCATTTGAAAGTCTAAGCTTAAAGCTAGAACATTTGTGGTTTTGTGATTAAAGCGAGAAGAAATCTATTTGAAAATGCCAAAAACAAACGAAATTAGTTTTAAAAATCGTGTTAATTTCGAACTTTTCCATGAGTAAGGTAAGAATCAGAAAGATATCGCGCAGTTGGTGAAATGTTCGTGGTGTTCAGTGCAATCAGCTATTAAACGATTCGCTGAGGCTAGCATTCACACAAATAAACCAAGAACAGGCAAAAAACGAGTGCCTGCTAGCCGTCAGAATAGGAAACTTCTCTATGGGTCTGTAAAATACAGAAAAAAAACTTCTTTGAAGCTCGCTGCCGCTTTAACTGAAGAGATTGGAAACCCGATAAGCACTCGAACTGCAAGACAGAGGCTGGTAGAAGAAGGCTTAAAAGGTTGCAAAGCCAGGAAGCAGCCGTGGCTTTCAGGAGGCGACAAAAGAAAACGACTTGAGTGGGCACTGAGACACCATGATTTCACGGAGGAGGATTGGTCTAATGTGCTGTGGTGTGATGAATTCCAACTTGAGGTTAGTTTTACTAATTCAGTGTATAACACAATAACAACGATCAATGTAATGCTAGTCTGCAATTCTAAATGTTATAAGGGTTTGTAATGTGTGTTTTTTTTTTCTAATTTACAGGTATTTAAAACACCAGGTGTGGCGTTCGTGAGGCGACGCAGAGGTGAAGAATATCACCCAGATTGCGTAGTCCCACGCATAAAACACGACGCAGACAGTGTAATGATTTGGGGTTGAATGGCTGCTGATGGAGTCGGCCAAATGTTCAATTGCAAAACTCGCATAAAAAGTGAAAAGTACATGAATGTGCTGGAAACTGCTCTCGTACCTTCGTTTTCGTGTTTTTTATGTGACACTAACCTAAATGGTGAAATTCCATCAAGGCAATGCTTTGTGTCACAAGTCAGCCACCACGTTGCGCTGGTTTACTGATAATTGTATTGATCCGTTGGATTGGCTGGCCCAGTCCCTGGACCTAAGCCCTATTAAGCATTTGTGATGTATTTTAAGAAGAAAAAATAACAGAACACTCGAAAACATCAAAAACTGCATCAAAAAACGAGATAGTGCAAAAATGGGATGCATTTTCAACAGAAGATTGTACGAAACTTGTACGTAGTATAACCACAGAGATGCTGCTGTCATAAAATCAAAGGGTGACTCAACAAAGTATTGGTGTTTTTATAATGTTCTGATGGAAATAAAGTACTTTAATCATTACAATTAGTTTTATTTCTCTGTAATCTTGAAATATGCAGTAATTTATAGGGTGCCTAATACTTTTGGCCAAGGCTGTATATTTATGGATATAAAATACTATAAATAAAAAGCTAAATTAAATGTTGTTTAAAAAATTGTTAATATAATATTTGCAATCACATTACGTATTGTTTTCTTTCCAATCTATAAAACAAATTAAATAATTAAGCACACTATATTTGTAAACCAAAAGGCATTTGAGCAAACACCTTTCAAACTAGACACTGAAACAATAACATTAGTATAGTCCAACAACTTTATATAGAGCACAAATGTCGGAGGTATACAAAATTCAGAATTAAAAACATCAGCGACAACAGGCTTTTGTAACTAGTAGTGGCCCGTCTGATTCTTATACTTTATTTAGCAAACACACAGCTCAGTACTAATTACAATTTGGATAAATAGTCCATGGTTTAGTCCAATAGGTTTTCTACTAAGTCAGCCTGTGGCCACGGAAAGCACAACCTGCGTCGGAACTTCCGGTGTTCTAAGGTATAACGCTTTTTTGCGTACTCCCGTATTCTTTCGTCATCAAAATTCTTCCGTTACTGAGTGACTGATGGGGAACGCACAGCGCAAACTACTGAGCGTATTAAGTTGAAATTTAGTTGTAATGTGAGTTCTAAAAGCAATGTGAGTTCAAGTAAGAAATTCCACGCGAAAAAACCTGCGGGCAGAAAGCCAGTATATAATAAACATACAACGTGAAAGTTTAAAAGTTCTACTCTCTACTAAGTTGTCTTACTAAAGAGACTGAAACAATCACATTACTATCACCAAAAACAATTATACTAAGAGTATCTTCAAACAAAGAAAATTAAAAACAAACGGCAAAATAAAATAGGTATATATCTAAAGGTATTTTGGTAGAAAAACAGACATTTCCAATTTCGTCGGGTGTTTACTCGAGCTTGGCTTATTGGCTCTGCTAGTAATAAGTTGAATGTAATGTACAATAGGTAACAGGTTTTGTTCTCGGATTGGGACAGCTGCTTTATTTAATGAAGTAAGTGCATCTTTGGCATGTCGGTAGTGTATGCGACTGGCTTGTAGAAGCCTCGGGTTTGATTCCCTTTTGGGCACAAATAAACAAGAATAGCCCGGATTTATGAAGATGAAGTCCTAGACCTCTGTTAACAGGCACTTAACCTCTCGTTATCTTAAACATTTTATTGAGCACCTGGTTTGACATAAGTTTATTCTAAAGAAAAACTATCAGTAGATAACCACATCTTCGATAAACTGAATTCACAAACAAAAAGTCACTTCATCAACAATATAATATTTCAGAATAAACATCCCTTTTCCCTTTTTAGTTCACCCCTTTTAATAAAGCTAAAAATAATCCGCCGTAAAAAAATAAAAGTCAAATAAAACCAAAATATCGTAATAAATAACTCTCCATTCACCCTTTTGCCGCAATCCGATAACCGAGATCAATTCCCAACCAACAAATACCAATTAGAAAGGAAAAAAGCAATGAAAATGTGGGAAAATGGGAGAAAATTGCGAGAATATTTTAATTAAATGAAGGAAGAACAACGGCTGCTTATTAAATATTTTTTTCTATGGCACAATATGGTACGCGACGTCGCAAGTCCAATTAGAACGATTGCTTTTAGTATCGCTCAATTACTCTGTGCTTTTCGATACATAGGGATTGTGAGGTGGGGCAATGACGTAAATTTTATGAAATTTCAAACTTATGGTAATTTTTGGTCTAATAAAATCATAGGTTTAGGGTGCGTTCTCACTATGTGGTGACGACAGATAATTGTCTAGGTTTAAGTATCGTGGCTTATATGTTTTAATGGAGGTGTTCACATATAGAACGATACGACTTACTTACGACATTTTTTGCAGTGACGACAGATTATCATGACAGTGGGGACGGCTAGATACGCCAGTCACTAAACGATAAAATTTTTTGACGACAAACAATCGTTATAATGGGAACAGCTAGAGACGACAGTCGTCCAACGATAAATTAATCGTTACGACATGGTGGGAACGCGCCCTTTGGCTAAACTTAGTCCACACTGTTTGTGGCAACATCAAATATGATAGGTATCTTTATTTTTTTTGGTCAGTTTTGAGATTTTTATTTTTGGTTTTACAGCTATGTTTTATCTACATAGCTGTAAAATCAAAAATAAAAATCTGAAAACCAAAAACATTACTATCTTTTTTTTTAAAACAAAGCTTTAACCTCAATTCAAATATTATTAGCAAAAATATTGTAGAAAAATACATTTTATCAGAACCGGTTTGGTGGGTTAGTTGTAAGAAAGTTTCGGATATCAATAACAATTTAACTTAAATATGATTAATCATTCCTTGTTTTAAATTTTAATATCTGGTATAAAGCCTTCATTGTCATCACTGTTCAATGTCAAAATCCTTGCAAAAGAACTTACACCCCCAGTTTTTGGGGTAAATATAGCGGTAGTTTATCTATTCAACAGCATTTAAACTCAAAAAAATAAAGTTATTGAATCTATTCTAGCCTAGCTAACCTTCTAAAATTTTGCGGTAGTTTAACTGAACTGCCGCTAAATTTTCCCCAGAAACCGAGCACTAATCACTTCTTCATCACAATAAGTCTATTAAACCAAGAAAACTACGACATTTACCAACCTACACACCCGTATGTATCCCACACCGATAGCCGCTAACGAGTTGCGAACAACAAACAAACTAGCACAGCCTGGGCTTTGTTGCTACACACATATAATAATGACCATCCTGTATAACGCCTTACACCCACAGACCTTGTTTTAAACTCAAATTCAATGAAAGAAGCCTCATCGTTACCAAGTTGGGGTTTTGACCTTTATCTTGCTACTAAGTATGACTAGCAACCGTTATTATACTATCTATAGGTCGATTTGGTTATTTTCGGTTGAACATTTGATGTATAAGATCGGTAAACATTAAACTAAGGATTTAGGAGCTTATATATCTATGAATAGCACGCAAATATCATTTAAAATTTGTTTAATTCATTTCTTAAGGGCAAATCACAAATGGAAAGTGGAGTGGACATAAGGCCAAACCCCCATTTCGTTCTGTGGGAGAACCATGCCCAGCAGTGGGACAATCATGGATTAAATTTATTTATTTATTATTACTAACAATCAAGTTAATATAATATATAAGAATATCCGAACAGAATTTAGAAAAATCCAATATAATTTTGCCTGACCCTAATTCTTAGAATTCATGACTCGCAGTGACATTAATTTGTGCTCAAAAGTTGGTCACTTTCCTAGAAAATATGAAAATTTTCATCTTATTACTGAAACATGGTCACGCTGACCTAAATGCTCATATCAAGTCGTAAGAAAAATATGTAGGTATCTCTCTTTTTTTAATTATTATTAATGTTTTTACACTGCTTAGAAACGTGACTCATTTTAATTGCTCGACAATCACTGTAAAAACATTTAAAGACTATAAAAATATAAGTTACATATCAAATTTTATATTTACTGAAAATAAGCCATTTAATTTTTATTGTTGCCTTCGGAATCAACTAGGGCAATGTATTTATGTGTATTTACAGTTTAATAAACGTAACTTAGTGGTTGGTGAAAGTGAACAGTGAAAGAATTTGGAGGATACCTTTGTAGATGACTGGGACGCTATAACTTAAAAAAAACGAATTAAAAATGTAGTATGAAATCAATTGACTGCGCTTGATAATGTGAATGTTTTTTGCTCATGACTGTATCAAAATGAATGCAACACCAAACTTTACATATGGACAAAATCTAGAATTGGATACGTTCCAGGTTTAATTAATTTCACGCGAGGTCCCTCACTAAAACTTTAATTGGAGTGCCTTTATTTGGCGCAAATGGTTCGAGAAAAAACTATAGCATTTTTGTTGAGCTTTATTATTATGTAAAATTCTCTGAAATCGGGTTAACTACTTTTTATACAGTGCAAAGGCTGCCATTTTAATTTTACACATCATGGATTAAATTTCAGTCTAGGGTCCGACTGAGAAATTCGGTCTCGTGAAATTTCACTTTTTCTAGTCTGGTTTTAAAATCCATGGTACATATTTGATGACCATCTCTATTTTTTACAATTTTGAGACAATCTATTCAGCAACTTAATCTTTAGGAAAAATGGAATGGATCATTAAGATGCCGAAAAAAAAGCTGAAATTACTAGCTGTAATGGTAGATAAAAAACGATTTTAAAATAATTGTTTTAGTTTACAAAAAAGCATATTTGACTTTGACTTTAAATCACATGAACGACAACTGTATAAAAAAATCACTGTCGAATATTTACTCAAAACTACTTTCAATTATCTGTCAAAAACACGAGTCCCTACAGACTAGCGATTAGTCAATCCAGCGAACAAACTACATAAAGGTCCACCGAATTCGTTACTCGAAAATCAACAGGAGTGAAAAACTATTTGTATTTTATATTTACACGGCAATACAGCCAAATCCGCAATACGCAGGCAATGAACGGATCCTGCGCAAAAGAGATAAAAACTGGATGCTACTATGAAAACACGAAACGAGTGAATATTCGTGTGATTGGTTTTTCAAAGATTAATATCGGTAACGGTTTGGAACTGCTGTCGATCGGTGGCTAAAATAAAAGTAGTATTAAAGGAAGCATAGTTTACCAGGTTTGTCAGAACGGGTAACAAATTATTAAAATAGGTAACAAATAAAAGAACATTAGGCCTGTTATTAATAGTCTGGTATTTTTAAAGTGCGGTTTGAAGAAGCTATTTTGGTATGTCAAACGGGTTCTTAAAACTATGCTTTCAGGTACTACTCTATCAATACGAGACTAGAATGTAAAAGTTCCAGTAGCCGTAAGTTACTTGACAACTCTTTTCACAAGGTTGTACAGGTTTTTGAAACAGGTAGCAGATTCAATCATTGAATGACATAATTTAGTTTATACTTGGTTTTGATTTACAAATACATTTAATAAACAATGCATTGACTATCACCAGATCGGACGGCAAGCCAAGTAGCAATTTTTTTGTTGTATTGAGCTCTACAAATCTTAAGTGAGATATATCCTGCCGTATATACATAAGGCAGGATAAATTGTTCACCGACTCCAAGTATTTCGTAGGGACCAGTAGTAGGCCTCACAGTCAGTTGATGTAAAAACTATAGGCTTTTGTTCCATCATCAGTACAGTTTTAGATTTTTCAAACACGCTCTATTTGTAAAAGTTTCAAATTTGAATGCAAAAGCTTCACCGTTACTGAAAGCCTTTTCATTTACTATTTTGTTTTGATTGGAAAATTTAGAGCTTCGCACTTTATTTAAAAGTCTCTAATTTGCTTGTAAATTGCTTTTTACTATCCTGTATTTTTTTTAATAGTAACCTTTGTTTAATTTAATATTATTATCGGTACTGGGTAACATAGTTGCAGTTCAACTAGTGAAAAAAAAATCCTCACCAAGACACCAAAAAGTTGGCGCCCTTAGCCAGTTGCGCTCACTGGTCGGTAAACGATATGCGAGTCCTTCAATAGATGGGTGACCGCCTAGTGATATTTGAACTGGGCGTCTCTGTGCTTTGGAGTGCACGTAAAACGTCGGTTCCGATTGTTGTCAATTAAGAAAACAATCGTTAAGCCTGGTCAAAGACCTTCTTGCAGCATTGACAGTAGGTTGATCATGATTAACCATACGTTAAGAAGAAGAAGACCAAAAAGTTACCGATGTCCCTTAGTTTTGAATCCTAGACCACTTGCGTAAAACGATTGTTTACACCACTCGGCCGGACCCCAGATACGACTGAGATTCACGACTATAACAGTAGAATTTATTCTACAATCGTGACTACCAATTATAAGTTTCGGTCCGATTTCAACTTGCCGACCGTAAAACTGATTTGTCGGCCTAACTAGTTTTCCAGTTAAATGTTAGTACTTTTGTTCTGTAACGAGCGAGCCTTGTGTTGATAAATAGTTGGATTTGCGATGTGGGACGTGCATTCTTATAGTGCTTGAAAAGTTGGTTGGATTTTGGTATTTGGCCAAACGATATTCAGGGCCTCTCTCTGGTTGTGTCGGTTGACGGTGCCGTCCCACCAGACTAAGAGAGTAAGGAACAGAGAGTGTACTTGTTATGTGTATTGTGCACACACTCGGTCTCTTTAAACAAAGTCGAGCACAGTTGTCTTGTTTCAATTAAACTGGCCGCCGTAGCTGAAATCGGCCAGGACGACATAATATTATTATTATTTATAATACTTATCAAGCACTTCAAGGTAACTTTATACCTACTTTTACAAATAGTTCAAGTTTAAAACTGCATTTGATATGATATGAATACTGAAAAATACAAATTACTTTATAACTGAACGTAGCGTACTCGAAATTTATTAGTATGACCTTCGACGGCCTCCGTTGCGTGGGTGGTCGTCACGTCGGTCGTAGGTTCGATTTCCACATGGAACCAATTTTTGTGCAATTCACAAATGTAGTTGTATCGGGTCTGGTTATACTTTGTGTTAATTGTATGTTTGTATTATACACAAGAGCAATTATTAGTGAGGGAGTTGTCTTCTTTTACGAAAACAAAAACCATTTAGGTTTGTTTGGAAAATCAGTCTTAAGCGTTACAATTATTCCACAAAGAGACTCATAACGATAGAAAAAAATTGGTTTCCGAACAAAGTAGTTATACCAAACCTCAGAATAATAAGCAATATCTTCAACAAAAAAATCTTTGTCAAAGGAATATTTAGGAGAATCCTCTTAGTAGCTATAACTAGTATAATAAGTAATAACATAATATCCAATACTATAACAAGACATACAGAAAGTAATTTTCTCTCCCTAAACTGTATCTCTTAATACTGACTCGAGTTAATTCTATGTAGCCGGACGGTTTTATGTAGGAGTGAACCAGTTATGGAAGGTATTCTTTTTATTCATATTATTGATGTTGATAATATAATTGATATGAGTGTAAATGTGTAGTTTATTCCTTCGTTAACGTGAAAATTATGAAACCAATTTACAACAGGAAAGGAAGGAGAAAAAGGAAGAAGGTAGATTTAGGCAGATATTTTCAATAAGAAAGAATTGCACGTAGAGCTGAGTCAAGCTCGTCTGACATCCATTAGTTAGTATGGAAATATGTACTGGACAAACTACCAATTAATGGCTTTTTTATTATTATTTATGTGAATTTTAACTGTACCAAAGAAAAATTTTCAGACACAGATACTTCCAGATACTTTTTAAAACTGTATGCCCTCTTTTGGTCAGTATTTTTTTTGTTTGTAATAATAAAGCTAGTTATCTTGTAGTTAGCTAGTTATCACCTCGTTCCTCCACAATCTCAACAACAAAAGAAGTACAAGAGTCTTTAAAACAAAACAGTGCTAAATCAATAGAAGCAGAAACTATTAAATGAAATTCCCTTCATACCTCTCTCCTGCATAATCCCTACCTCAGATATAACTTTTGCTACAGTTAATGAAGGCTAAGGGTCTCTCGCAACTTATTCACCTGATCCGAAGGTACAAAATAGACCTTATACAGTTGCACGAGAGACGAAGAAAGACACCATTTTGTGAAAGTGAAGTGGTTTTCCAAGAATCTTGGTCAATCAAAGTGAATTGCTTGTAATTGGATGATATGAATTATATTGTTATTAATTAAGTAGCTTAGTAGGCATGTTATTTCTTTCATTACATCGTAGTGAAATTATGTTTAATTTTTTTTAACACTATTTAGTAAGTATCTATTAGTAATTCTTCTGTAAAACTGTGTAAACGATTGATAAAAAGAGATAAATTAGGTCGGGGAAAAAGTCTCTTCGCATTATAGTATGTATGAACTTGAAATAAAATCTTTTCTCTACACAAATAAGCTCGATATTTGGGTACGTCGCGAGCTGACTGAAAAAACCGTAATAAACCGTGTACTCATTTGTGATTCTTGAAGCCAAAGAGATTTGATTACAAGTTCATACATGCTATAATGCGAAAAGACTTTTTCCCCGACCTAATATTTAAAGTTTCCTTAGTTTTTCCCGACACTTCGACCGAGATATAACGATCGTGGTCATAGGCGGTCTGACAAGGACCGGTGTAATTTGATATGTGTAGAAGTTAAGTTAGTAGTAATAGTTAAATATGAGGATAATTAGACCGAAATTTGCATTTGGTTTAGGCTTTGGGTTCACCATACTGCTCTTCTATTTTGGGAGGAAATCTTACGTAAATCAGCTGTGGGATAGTAATTAGTCAGGTTTTGAACCTCTTTTTGGTAGCTTATGCTAGTACTAATTACGAACTAGGCACCCAAATCGGGAAAAGAGCTATTGAATTTTTCAATTACGCTCACTTCTTATGGACCCAACCCATATGGACCCAAAATTTTATTCTGCGTATTAGTGCTGACTTCCTTTACCTGCACGATTTAAATTACATATAACAAAGATAACTGATTGACATAGTGATCTATCAACGCACAGCACAAACCACTCTGGACGGATCGGGCTGAAATTTGGCATGCAGGTAGATGTTATGACGTAGGCATCCGCTAAGAAAGGATTTTAATCAATTCTTCCCACAAAGGGATAAAATAGGAGATGAAAGTTTGCATCCAAATTCTATGCTAAGTCCAAAGCACGAAGTAGCGGGTAAAAGCTAATTTGGTATTAAATGCGTAAAAGCATTTTGTACAAAGAACTTAAAGTTACACAGTGCTGAAACTGACATATACAACCACAAAAACCATAAAGAAAAAAGAGAAAAAAACTAAATATTTTTTCTTTTTATTTGTCAAACTCAATACAAACAGGCCATTCTCTTCCAAATCTATTAAACTGTTGGGTTCCAATAAATTTATCGAAACTTCCAATATATGATATGAAACGACTTCAATGGTTTACCTTGAAACTGCGTGATAAGGGTAGCGTATAGGAAACTAATTTAACTTTATCTCCTAGACTTTGATTTAGGACCTGAATGCCTAAGATTTTTGTGGGACATGTACAAGGAAAATGTTTGTAAATTGTTTTGTTTTATTTCTGTTTCTTTTGTTTGGACCTTTTTGTTTCTTGTAATAGAGTAGTTTCCATAGTAATAGAGAATTGAGCTACATATTGTTTGTTTTTTATTGAATAAGTATTTGTATTTCGACTATCCAATTTTGAATTATCTTTCACTGCTAATAAACTTTTTTTTTCAGATTGGCATACTGATAGTTCATATAATACACATATATTTTTTTGTATATAGCAATAGGCTCGTCTTCTCATTACTAGTATTATGTTACATACTGCCTCTATTGCGCAGTCGGCAGTGTATCCGACTGTTGATGTTAAGGTCTCGGGTTCGATTCCCAGGTCGGGCGAAGTGCTCTTTTGTAATATTTATTAGCTAGTTTGGTTACGTGCCCGGTATTATGGCATTGGACGCCCTTATTAGGAACAGGCACTAACATTGTAAATATCAAATTGCATTTTACACACTTTTCTGCCAACGCCTTTGTGTATAGCAGACGTACTAATTAATATTCTATAATAATTGATGGTGAAAAATTGGCAAGTTTCATCTAGATCGGTGTATCATAAAATTGATTTTATTACAAAATATGACTACTAAAGCTTCAAATTTAACAATTCCAGTATCCCAAATTAAAAATCGCAAGCTCTTTTCACGTGACCTTGGCACAGTTCGAGTCAAATAGTAGTCGAAAGTCGTTTGTTGGCATCCAGCCAAATTGTTGTTCGTTTGACGAAACACCAGAGCCTTTGCGTTTCAAGATTGATGCTGGATATCGCCAAGATAGATTTTAAAACGGGAACGATTCAATTACTTTTGAAGTAATCGATTTGTTAACTTTTGGGTGTATATTTGTTTACTGTAAATAAAACGATTTGTAATGTGACTGGTATGTAAAAGGTTAAGGTATAATCGTTTAAACGGTAAGTTACTATCAGGAGCAAAATGATCCATCGACTAAGTAGAGATCCCTTCGCGGCGGTTGAACTTATACAAAATTTAAATTTAAATCATCAGTGACCCGCAGACTTGAAAAGCTGACGATCGTTTATTTGAAAAGCTACTTTATTTATTAATTATAATCTATTTAAATTTCTATTATTTGACGTTCTATAGCAATTATTATTGCAAGCAAGTTTGGCATAGCATCCGATTTAACTACCATAACATTCTTCACATCCAGCCGATATTCAATATCCTAGTCAAAAAACTGTAGTCAACCAAAGAACCTTATTTAATAAAGAAAATGAAAACCAGTTTCAAGAGGCATATAATAATATTTAACTACTCTATAATATCAAAGCTAGTCTACTCAAAGTTTTGTCATAGCTTTATCTTTACTATAACTAGGACTGAAACAAGTACCTAAGTTTCTACATTTTCTTACTTTAACTAGCATATTATGTTATTTAAATATATACTAAGAGAATTATTTACAAGTTTACAAACTATATAAGTTATTCGGCTTAGTTATTTAGTGAAATTCTGATTGTAAACTGAATTTGAAGACAAGTATTATGTTTACACGTGTATACTATTAAGAAATAATTCTCTAGAACGTTGCTTAACCCGAGAATCTTACCCAAGACCTCATGATCAGCAGTCTTATACACCACCCTGGGGACATTAGACGCATTCAAGTTGCTGCTATAGTCCAACAACTTAGTATAGAGCCTTGTATGTAGGGTTTTCGGCTGTCGGAGCCCTGCATAAAAGGCTCTATACTAAGTTGTTCACCAGACTTATGCAGCTGGGACGCGGAGTATCGAATTGGACCGCGTCCTGACCATGACCGTTGAAGGGAAACCGTCAGGTTTTTAGTCGGTATGCCAAAATTTAAAGCCGGAACGCCTAGCCGGCGGGAGAGCCCGACAGACCCCCGCTTCTTCCCTGGAGCGGGACATGCAGTAATGCATTTTCTTGGCGAAAAAAAGCTAATGCAGCTGATGGTATCATTTATTATTATCTAGATAAATTATGCATGAAAAAGCTCTCGCTCGTTTATCGAACTACAGTTTTACTTTTTCTGTTAGCAAACGATAGGCGATACACACAATTTAAAATCAATATATCTGTGTATCCACGACCTTACCAATTCGCGATAAGCAATCATTCTTTTTCCAGAAAATGCTTTGCATTGCTTTGTTTACTCAGAGTTCTAGACAGCCAATTTTATCTATACTAATATTATAAAGCTGAAGTTTGTTTGTTTGAACGCGCTTAACTCCGGAACTACTGGTGCGAATTGAAAAAATCTTTTAGTGTTGGATAGCCCATTTATCGAAGAAGGATATAGGCTATATATTATCACGCTACAACCAATAGGAGCAGAGTACTAGTAAAAAATGTTACAAAAACGGGGGAAATGACTACCCATTCTCTCTTATGTGACGCAAGCGACGTTGCGCGGGCCAGCTAGTTATATTATACTGGCTCGGTTTCACTCACTCACCATATTTAGCTACTGAGTGGCAAATTTTGGTAAAAAATGTCTATAATTGACCTCAGGTTTTAACTATCCAAATGATTAATTTCATGAAAATTCGTTAAATTGCTGAGCCGACTACCGACGGATGGGTAGGATTTCGTATATAAAATGTTTTCAGAGATGAAATCGTCCTAATATGTTTACCTTCAAAAGTATTCTATCTTTTGGTAAAAACGGCACAAACAGACAGACAGATGCGGTAAGGGGACTTTATTTTTTATGTACTGATAAGCAATCATTATATTTTTCCACTGAACACTGAAAATGGTTTTGTTTATCCACCCAGACAATTCTATTGTACCTTTTCAATTTTGACAGATTATTATAATAAATAAAAATTCTTCAAAATTGATAAATTCCATCTGTCAGACGAAATGCAGATAATAAAGTGTATTTTTTTCAAGAATGATAAATTACTTAAGTATTTTATCCTATAGTGATCCGACAGAAATGACGTGATGAGAAATATACTTGAAAATGATATTTTTATAATTTATTTTACTAAACAATGCAGAAAGACGCCTGGGGTTTTGAGAAATATTGAAATTAGTTTCATAAGAATTATTTGCATATTTTTTGGCATTTGATTGAAGGCTAAAGCAGCCTTCTTACCCGCTTAGCTGACCCGCGCATCTTTGCTTGCGTCACATAAGAGAGTATGGTTCAAAATTTTCCCCGTTTTTGTAACATTTTTTATTGCTACTCTGCTCCTATTGGTTGTAGCGCGATGATATATAGCTTATAGCCTTCCTCGATAAATGGACTAAATAACACTAAAATATTTTTTCAAATCGGACCAGTAGTTCTTGAGATTAGCGCGTTCAAACAAACAAACTCTTCATCTTTATAATATTAGTATAGATTATAATATTAGTATAGATATATAGGTAGTATAATATTATCGACACCTACTTACTTAGCTCATAGAGCACGTAAACCCGTCGGTCCTGAGCTCTCACTGGTCGTGTCGGTTTAGCCGTCCCACCGGGCTACGAGAGTGAAGGAATAGAGAGTGTACCTGTGTATTGTGTACACACTCATGAACAAAGCGATGCTCATAATACTAAATCGCTAAACGGGTCTTATACACGATGATACATTTAAGGTTACGATACTTTGTTTGTTGCCCGACGTTTCGATCAAATTACATCGACCGTGGAATTTAGCAGTATGTGTACAAACCGTGATAGTTTAAGAACTTTAAAGCATGCACAGTTATCTGGTTTGATTGAAACTGGCCGCCGTAGCCTTATACCGGCTATAATATTGTCATTATAATTCATAACTTTCTAAAGTACATTGACCGAAAATGTTTCCCAAACATGTTTTCTAACCACCTTCAGTCTTTTACGTCCTTATTCATTCTATATAAGTTAGTACTAAAATATATAAAGTATAAAACGAACCAATCTGCGTAAAACAAACATTTATCCAGATCTCGTTCAGTGATAAAATCGTTTATGTCCATTCATTTGAGCTCTATATAGAGATTTTAAAGCAACAAATTCATTTTGTTTGTATTGGCTGGAGAAATGAATTGAGAGTTTATGGGTATAGATTTTGAATAAAGGCTTTTAAATTAAATAAATTAATCTTAAATACTGGAAAACTGACCATTATGTAAGTGTATGTTAGTAATCATTGAAAAACCGTTTAATGTTTTATTGCCAAGTCCTGTCTTGTCCTGTCAAATGGGACAGGGTCAGGCTTCGAAGCCAAATAAGACCTGATATCCTTTCATGAATCGCTTATAAAATTTCGCATGAAACACTAATGGTAGTGATATTTTATAGGGGCGATTCTTTTTTCCACAAAATGGGCACATAACCTGACTGCGGACTGTTGTTGAATAATATTATTAAATAAATAGAAAAGACCAATAGCATTTTACCCGGCGCGGAAATCAAACCCGAGACTACGTGACCACAATCAACACTACCACCTAGACCACAGAAGCATAACATACCATAGTATTACACAAATAATAATATATTATAGCATCCGAATTAATGATGAACATATAAAATTACAGTGGCCTACTAACACGGAACCCTTCCAATGATTTCCTAGAAGGAGCCACCACGCTGCCGACTCCCATTATTACGGCTTGTTACGCGATCGATTTGTTCTGCGAAACGAAATAAATATAACTCTTTGGTTTGCTGACCTGACATGATGAGCAGGCTTATATTGTTATGGAATAGATACAAGAATCAAATAAAATAAATAATAAATATTTTGGGACAACTCACACACTGCCATCTGATTCCAAACTAAGCAGAGCTTGTACTATGGTAACCAGATAACTGACAAACATACGTATAATAAATAAATCTTAATACGTTAACAACTAGGCTCAGAACAAATACTCATGTTCACCACACAAATATTTGTGTCGTTGGGATTCGAACTCACCACACGCGGCACTACGGTTATTGCAGCGAGGTGACAACGTTAACCACAGCACTAAACGTGCAGTTATCTTAAAAATAACATTCAGAAGTCGCTAACATTTGATATATGACGCGGTGCATTTTGTTGCAGATTTGTTTTGAGGCTAATGAATTATGATTGTGATACATGTAAAAAAAGACAGTACTTTTTAATGTTTCTTTACCATACGATATTGCACAAAATTGTTAGGACCAATGTTAATTGGTGCAGTCCAAGTCATGAAAATGTTCTTTGACTTAACGAATAGAATATAAAAAGGTATAAATATACCTACAATTACCTACGTATAATAAGTACGTTGGTACAGAAATTGCGATTATGTCATTATCTTGCAAAATACGGTAATCACATACAACCTATAAATAAATTAATCGTAATGAGTAAGCCCGACTACAAGTCTACGTAGAAATCACATTTTGACACGTTTTTCTAGAAATCCTAAGCTCATATATTCAGAAAATTGCTATGACCTTTAACATTGCTTGGTAGTTTCTAATGAACACATTACTTCGAAGTAAGCAATTTAACATTTCTTGGTACTGAAAATATGTTGTTGTCGATACCGAAATACCCCTGAAAATCAGCTTATTTCAGAAAATAATACTTTGCTCAAAATTACATGTAGTCTGATTTGAGTAAATCCATTTTTGACTGCCAAACACTAATTTATTGATAAGCACTTCTATAATCAGCTGAATGAGGTAAATGCCAACAATCAAATGACAATAAAGTTGTGTTTTTAAATGGATTAACTTGTGTAAAATATGTAATTTTGACATGTTATTTATCTCTGCAATAACCTACTTAGTTAACGAGTAACACGTAAAAAATCTTAAATAATTATATGTAAGCATTTAATGTAAACACTTTCACAATATCATATTTAATTTTATTCTTCCCCTTCCGACATCTTTGATCGGAAAATTCCTTGTACAAAAATATGTACAATAACCTCACAACCAACTTAACAAAATAAGAACATCTATCGTCGATTTTTGACAAAAATATCTCTTATATTAAGATACAAAACGAACTACCCGCTTATCGATTTGAGATTATATCTTCGAAGAATCCAAGCTCTTCAAACAGACAACCGAAAAACATATAGTTCTTAATCCAGTCTGCATAAGGTTCATTTTTCAGAGTCTCTCCCTTTTTTGATGATTGAAAGTTGCTTGTAAGGGAGTTTTCCCTATCCTAAAGGGATTTTTTGAGACAGTTTATGACCGTTTAAGATATCTTTCGAAGGCTGGCTCTGGACGACGTCGTCTATTCGATACAGATATTCGATAATATTTTTCTAATATAAAAAACATTGTTTGAACAAGATTTTTGGGTAATCTGTGCACGTTTATACACAGCTCAATTTTTTGGGTTCTCCAGCCTCCTTTATCTACAGAGGGATGAGGTCCGAGTGTTCTAATATTATTAGGAGGAAAACTTTTTCTTTTTGTTGAGGATTCACTCGGTAAATAGATTGGGAGCTGCCTATTGGATAGCTTTCATTAACAGGCCTTTGAATCCATATTCTTACATAATGAGCTCTCGGAAACCCTTAGCACTCCATGTTCCTAAATGTAGCTATTTTTACATGTAAATAAAGTTTTTGTGATTATAATGTTTTTTCTAATATTCGTACTATATTGGTTTCAAAACTAACTATGAACTTTTGCTTCCCTCGTTGTTACATTCAACCATAATAAAGTTAGGTCAATTAAACTTCATAATTTTCTTATTCCGTTACTTAATTGAACAGAAAATATTATTACTATGGACCAAACTCTATTAAATTTTTACTAATGCATACTCAATTTTTACATACTCACTTGTCAAGTTACAAGTGATGTGCCTACAACTTGATTCCACACTTTTTTTGTGTCAAACCAAAAATCCCGGGATTTTTTATCAGATACAAGCTGAAACTCTTCAAATATCCTACACGTTCACTATACATATATCATAGTGAGGGGACATGAACTAGTGTTGCGACGTAAAGTAGACACTTTATCCCGAACGCGTGATGGTATCAATGTGAAGCTTGTGGGCTCACTTCAAGCAAGAATATTAGAAAAATATTGTGTATTTTTATGAGGAAATATTCTTGTTCGAGATGTTATTAAAGCTTTTTATGTTGTACGTCTTGCTCTACCTTTGCCATTTTTACTGTACTAAGCGGTCGTAGGTTTGATTGCTTCACGAAATTGTTGATAATTTTTTGTGCTAAGTTGAGCTTTGTGTCCATGCTTATTAAAGAACCTCACAAAATTTACGCCAGTATTTATGGTGTTAGGTAACAATTTGTGCTTATCTAGTACTGTATGTGAACACAAAAATAGTATATCCTTCTTTTAACCCACGATTATTGTCCCACTGCTGGGCAAAAAATTACTCATAGAATGACAAAGAAGACGAAAGAAGAATAGTAGAAGGCTAAGCCGGAATAAAATAAAAATATACATATTA
This sequence comes from Anticarsia gemmatalis, assembly GCF_050436995.1. NCBI lineage: Eukaryota > Metazoa > Arthropoda > Insecta > Lepidoptera > Erebidae > Anticarsia > Anticarsia gemmatalis. The sequence goes on along the minus strand of NC_134767.1, from coordinate 1,255,137 downwards.
TAGCTACAAACGAAACAAATATTCAATCAAGAGTACAACATGTAAATCGCACCTGAAATAATTTCCTGCAATTTGAGAGGATTTATAAAACAGTATTGTTTTAACATTATTCAAAGCTCGCCTAAAAAGGGGCCGCACGTCAATGCAAATGTCCATAGTTTGAAACTCGTTGTTATCTCTCAGTACCAGAGAAGATTTACGCCCCAACTTTGTTCCGGCCTTTTGTTAAATATCTTACTTATTAAAAGTATGACAAAACAAACATCTGTTAGTTTTGTGTTTATGTTTTTTCTTATGCTGCTTTTGAGCCGGCTTTTGTTTTCAGGGAATTAGCTAAAGTTCTCGGTAACGTTTAACTGACAATGTAGTGCACTACTACAGTGTTTGATTCGTGTAAAGGGTTTAGTTGAAAACGAAGCTTGATAAAATTATTGTATTAATGATATGTACATACAATCACGCATTATTCCCATGGGTTGACTTGTTTTCAAAACTTTGACACACGCTTACGCTACCACTCATATTCTTTGTTTCATTCAGATTAGTTCATCTTGTCATGTAGGACTATTGGCTACGAAAACGGCTACGGAAAGGCCGTAGCCTTTCTGTAGCCGTTTTCGTAGCACCATATCAATTTTGTAGTACATACTCGTAGCTGGTCCGTAGAGCAGCTACGAGTATGTACTACGAAATTGACGTTTTTGAGAGACATTACTGATATGATATTATTATGTGTATATTTTTCTAGAATGCTTTGTTTATAATTATATATGAATTTATTTACATTCAAGGTACAAAAAATGCACTTCATGAATTGCATTTTCTTTCATTTGTCTGAAATTCAAACTTCCAAATTTTTAGTTTTTCTTTAATATAATCTATCATTCTAAGTTTTTATAAACGACAATTACTTCAAAATAATAAACATTTATACTCAACAAATAGCAAAATAGTGACTATTACTAAGTTCTGTATTGATATTTCTTTACGTGTAACAAAAATAAATGGTTTAAAACACTGAGAAACATACCAAACACCTCAAGATGCTAACTGTCTTATAAACAACAGCTATGAATGGTATTATCTCGTCACATTGTCCGGACCCCGGATCCTGAAGCGGTACAGTAATTACACGAAACACGACCGAAGCTGCGGAATGAATAATAGTGTGCAAGACAAAGTGCATGTCAGATAACACTTTGTCAGTGTTAGCACTAAACGAGGTGACGTGTTTTGTTAGAGCAGTGAACAAGGTTATTTTATTATCTATTTAATTTTATTAATTCTATATTTTGATTATAATTGCTAAATATAGATTAGATGTTTGTGACTCCATTACGCTTTTACTACTGAAAAGATTTTGAATTAAATTTTGTATACAAATAGTTTATAATAGTATGCAAGACAAAGTGCATGTCAGATAACACTTTGTCAGTGTTAGCACTAAACGAGGTGACGTGTTTTGTTCTTTAGAATTAAATAGACAGTATGTTTCTGTATTTCTTAAGTATCGGTCCAGCCCTATGGGTAAAAGGTGTGATTTACAGTATGATAAATTTGAAAAATAAATTTATGTAGCAAGATTTCAAGAGTTTAGATGTTAATTGAGGCAAGTCTTCTCTGGTTCAATTTTATAAGCTTAGTTCTTTATTCTTTAGAGTAGCTAATAATGACGTTATAATAAAATGAGAGGTGACTCTGTCTTTATTTTTCATGTTCTGACCCCTGCAAGACATTTTTTGCGTAGAGCAGACATTGGCGTAATAAAGATAATGTTTACGTGCGAGTCGTCCAATAACCCTTAATTATAATAACAATAATTAACAAAAAAGTATAGTCATAATATGTAAATGAAGATATATGAGTTCTGTGTAGAGGTGTTGGGTTTGAATCCGCTGCCGGACAAAAGTTTATTCTAGTGGCTACGAATTATTTTGAAGTTGAGGAAAAATCGGTGCTGTGTTATATAAATTTTCTTCTTTAAAATCCTAACCTAGGTAAAATAAATCGTAACATTGTGACTTAAAACCTATGTCACGCGACAATCTGGAAGCACTTACACATTTCCTTTAAGCACCACTCAACCCCAATTTTCTCAAGTAAAAAGGTTTCCTTAAACGAAACGCAAAAACTCTGATATTACACTATGAGTACCGTGTTAACTTAATCACATTTCTACAGACATTCCAGTCACGTACTCTCTGTCGACGGTCCCGGAATGGATCCCGGGATTTATATCCCGGGCGAATCCCGCGCTGCATCACATTACTATTCGTCGGCCAGCTTGCATCTTTACTGCCAAATACAATTTTGGACAACACTGCAAGAATTTTACAAAATTGCGGCGAAAATTTCCATTTTTAGGGAGAATTTCCCTTTAAAAAGATAACTCGGCGCTTTTGCGGGAAAATTGGTTGAGACACTCGTTGCTATTATAATTCTGGATTAAAGGCTTTTTTTCGGTATTAGAAATTGAAGCGTTTTTGAAGGTATGAAGGTCGTTATTATAATTTAATTAGGGTGAGGTCATGGCCTTGGTTATAAATAGTATGTCTTGTATCCCTCGGGCGTGGGGAGGACACCGTGTTCAATATTAAAATTTCTTCCTTGCACTGAATTTATTTGCCTCCTTCTAGAGGAAACACTTTAATCATCTTTTATTGCCTGATTCTATGAGGTGTTAAATGTTTTATTTTTATTCTTTAGATTTATTTGAGTTTATTTTTCTCTAATACCAGTGCGTACGTAATATTATGTGAATTAACTTTGTAGACAAAACTACAGCTTTATTTCTATTGCATCGGGTGTCGTGAACAATTAGCACGAAGAACAAAAACCTCTTTTTCAGTAAAGTTATACAAATTAGTTTTATTGCCTTTCGTGATCATTATTCATGTTATTATGTTTATTAAGTCTCTCAATAATGATCACTTGCCGTAACAGTGAAGAAAAACATCTTGATGAAACCTTGCATGCCTAAAAAGTTGATTAATACATTTATTAGGGGCATGCAAAAGTCCTTAACCCGCACTTGGTTAACGTGGTAGACTGAAGGCCTAACACCTCCCTTGTTTGGGTGGAGACCTTTGTCCGGCAATGGGACAGTAATGGGTTAAAAATGCTGCTGTATAATAGTGAATCAGATCACCTAAAGTTTAAGCTACATAATTCATATATAACAATCCGAAATTCGTATTCCGATATCCGTAATGATGATCCGAAATTCCATAGCACACACGAACCGCACGAATCTAATTAATCCAGTTTCAAACACTAATTACCCAACAAGTAACGAGACTAATCGATTGGAACCTGTGCGACTAGTCGCACGACTATTTGTCGCGTCGTACAAAATTGTCGTAGTCCTGTGATTTATAAGTGACGACTACGATTTGTAACTGTAGAGAACTTGGGAGGCCTACTTTGTATTAACGAAAAAGGATCGAAAAATTCGATGACACTTTGTGCGTCTTTTTTCTTTACCGTTCAAAACGTAGTGGTTAGAGAGGCCACTTCGCTGCTTCCATTGCACAAAAGTCGCTGGTTCGAGTCCTATACGAGATTGTTGGATCCTTACATAATAATCTATATTATTAGGAGAATCAAACAATCAGTAGTAGCTAAATTCAAACAGTTTTGTTTCAAAAGGCTGTTTACTTGTAAGTTTGTGTGTGTATAATCCTCACGACATAGCAATTCTTGTAAGAGCGAGAGTTGTCTTTTAAAATATAACTGTTATATTTAAATTAGGTATCCAAAGTCACGATATTCTGCAATACTTAATGTCCGAGGATGCGTATGTGTAGAAAATGAGACATAAACAAGAGCGAGAAATACAAGCGTTTACAAAATTTCGTTTCGAAAACCAGAAGTAGACCTTCCCGTTTGAATGAAAGACCGTGTAAAGTGTTACGTTAGTGTTAGATCATTTCTCCTTCGGTAAGAAATTGGCAGGAGGTAGATAGTGTAATAGTAACCATTTGTTCTACATTGTTGAGACTCGATTTATTTGTAGTAGAGATACTTTTTTATACTGAATCTTTTTTTAGGTTATTGATCAGTTGAATGTAGTTTTAGTCCTACTTGCCGATATTTGTCTGGGGCGGTTTTATTAGAACCAGACGTTTGTGGATGACTTTGTTTTTAATAATATACATAATATGTATAAAAATATCAGTTTAGCTTTTCTCCGAAGCTATGTTGGAGTCAGTCGGCTTCAAGTCTCATCGGATGCGGTTCAATTCCAGTGTTTTACATAGAGCGTCTGTCTATCTGACCTCCTCAACTCAGGTACCTGGGATATTATAACACGATATTTAATACCCAAGTGTGTAAATAATACAAAGGTGTACCGTCATCGCAACATGTTTTTAAAATGTAGTTCAAAAATGTAGAGATTAAATCACGTTACACAATTGCGCATAGAAAGATATGTTGAAACAACGAACTACTTTCCATCATTTTAACAAACCACGAACTACTCATAATCTCAATATTAATTTGCCTAAAAGCCTGTTCAGATAAAACATGAGGTTCGGTTCCTTACCGTTGTTTCTAAGTTGTTCGGAAACTTACTGCAAGTATGCCGACGGGTATACGGATATGTTGTACTTTTCTGATCCTTAGCGATGTAAATCCCAACAGTATGTCTATTTAAATGGACACTATCGGTTTGTATAATAACCTCCAATACTGCGTCTAAACGCAAAGTGCCAATATTCACACGAGGTGTATTTACTCGTAGTTACATACATTTGCAAAAATGTGACGCACATACGCACATGAATTCACACCTTCCACGTGAGAAAGCAAAGACAAAAGAACGCCTAAAAAAGTGTTCGCAATCATAAAACAATGTATCGTAAGGAATTTTTGAGCATATTAGTATTAGAAAAAGGCTCCAACTGCTCCAATTAATTATATTGAACATCCTTTTGACACGTCTTTTTTGTTAGATATAGAAAGACAGCAGGAGATTATTTTTATTTATTACTGGCTGACTCGCGCAACTTTGCTTGCGTCACATAAAAGAGAATGGGTCAAAATTTTCCACGTTTTTGTAACATTTTTACTGGTGCTATGCTCTTATTGGTCGTAGTGTGATGATATAATAATATAGCCTATAGCCTTTTTCGATAAATGAAATAATTTTTCAAATCGAACCAGTAGTTCCTGAGATTAGCGGGTTCAAACAAACAAACTCTTCAGCTTTATAATATTAGTATAGATATCACTAGCCCCTGCCCCAACTTGGATATAGAACCGTGCCCTGCACTGAGACATTATTGGGTTAAAAAAATCGCAGCTCTAAAAATATCCATTACTTTGAAACAAAATTCTGAATAAAGAAGAGTGCTAAGTGCAAACGTATCTGCATCGGTTTCAAGCAGAACTTTAAAAACACTAAAGTAAAGTGCTATCTTTTATCTTACAAATCTGCAGCTTCATTACGAGATGAGCTCCAAAGAGAAGTGATGAAAAGAAATACGTATTCATGTATTATTATGTTTTTGAGAGCAGTCGGGGAATTTTGGACTGGATCTTAAAGGTAGAAATTTTGTTACCTTCTTCTGGGTGTGACAAGACTAATGACAAGGTCTCGAGTTGTATTCTTGGGCCGGTCAGGATGTTGTTAGGTGTTTCGATTTAATAATAATATTTTTTTAAGTAACCTAGAGTTTCGTATTGTTCTCGGTGGCAAATATTCGTCCGGTATTATAGAATACTTATATTGTTATTGGTTGCATAGACCTCAGCCTTTTGGTAGGTACATATAATAACCGTCACATAAGAAATAAAAATATATAATTTTTGGTTCCTTCCTCTTGCTGCTCATATTTTATAAACTTGCCCAAATTGCAAAACAAAGACGGGTTTAAAGTACAAGTAAACGTGTGACTAGACAGAACTTCTATTGATAGTTTTCAATCAGAAAATGCAGTAAAACTTTGCTTTGTCTCCTCCTAAAGCTGTGATCAATAGATGCATTGGTTAGAACACTAGCGAGATATAAAACGATCATCAAACGTGAGATTTTATGCCACTATCGAGACAGCTATCGAGTGGCTATCAAGAAATAATGTTCATTTTATTCCAGTGTCAGGGTGAAAGATAGGATTTGTCTTTTATTAGGTTTTGGTGTTTTTGAAATACATATTTATAATGAATCATAATTTTGACATCTGCGGTTCCACTATAAGCGTATTTGCGTATAAAATTCTACTAGCTATTTCAGTTAGCTGTTAAATTGTTATTAGAAAGAATCAGTACAGCGATTGCCTAGTACAAAATGGCAGCTGGAGTGATCCCACTGACAATGGTTTTCTCCAATGCTTTAAGCAAGAAGTAGTATTATATAATGATAACCATATGATAACAGAATAGAATTTTATGTAACTTTTTTCATAATAACGTGTTTAAGATTAATGACAATTGTTCGTGTGGGTAAAAATTGTAATTATGAATAGGGAAAATCCTTAATTTTATACTTCAAAGTATAAATCTATTTTAAGATTATCTTCAAAAAATATAATAATATCTTCTTTTCAAACGGCTGAGATAAAATCTGAATAAATATTCCCTGTTTATTTTCCTTTTTCCGAATAATACGAAATCTATATCTGTCTACTAAAATCTTATATTTATTTAAGAATATTACTGTAAAACCCTTTTTGGCCCTTATTTCCCAATAAAAGGGTAAGCCATAGGAATAAAATTTTATGAGTTTTCGAATATAGGAAATGTATAAGTGACTATTAAATTATATATCGCTGTTTCGAGTTATGTTCCAATACGAATGTATTTTATAGAATTATATTATTTGTGGCCTTGAATGTGAAAAATATTTTTGTATAAAATTGTTATAACTGACTGCAATCATTCGTGGTCGGCAGTGTGTCAGACTCCTAATTATACGGCCTCGGGTTCGACTCCCGGCACGGGCAAAGTTATATTGGTCTTTTCTAATTTCTATGAGGATAATTCTCAATAGTAGCACCAGGCTATTAGTAGCAATAAGCTCGCCCGAGTATTTCATACTTTTCTACCTACACCTTTGATTACGATAGGCCTAAGCTGATTTTATGTATTTGTATTATTTATAGTTTTAAATATAAAATGTATTTTTTATTAAAATTCTTGAGAATGTTTTTTTAATCAGACTACTTGCTTCTGTACACGAGGTTCTCTGAAATATGAATCATAATGAGGTTTATATAGAGTGTAATTTTAATTGTTAATTAGATCTTGGAAATACGTCTCATCTTCTTCGGAAGATTGGTTTAATTTATACGAAAGATACAGGATATGAATGTTAAACAATTTTGCTCTACAAATTGCGTAAACTAGCTGTTTAAACTACATGTTACTTGCTCCATGCACACGTTTTTTTGCTTCATCTACATTTCTAATAACGAGTACTGAACTTCTAAGATTTTTGAATAATAATAATTGAATAATATACTAAGTATTTGATTATTTTACCAACTGTTTTGTGTTGTTCAAGAATAAGCTCGATTGTGTATCGCTCGTATTTTACATGGTCTGCGTGACGTATTAAGTCAAGTTACAATAAGTGCATCCAATAAAACTAATTTCACATTAATTATTATATAAGTTAGGTAAGACACTAATTACTACAGTCCACCAACTACTCGTATATTATAAGTAAAGAGTATACAAGGTTCGGGGCTGGTGGAGGTATACAAAGTTCGGGTTACAGAAATTTGTGACCCGCAGGCGTATGCAAAATTTGTTTAACATAACTTCATTATAATTAAATTATAAAAAAAAAGAAAAAAAAAAAAAAAAATGAGTCATTGTTACTTGTAATAAATAATATTCTATTCTATTCTATTATTTTGAAAATACACAACACTATTAATTATAACCTAATCAAATGATGCATAGAAAAGCTCACTACAAAATTGACAGACTATACAACTCCAAACTCCCTAATAACTCAATACACACAAATCAAACGCTTAATTTCCCAAACTCAACAATGTTATCAACAATAAATTCCCACTCCCTTGAACCCGAGCGACAATATTCACAAATTGATATGTTGCAACGTTTTGTCAGGCCTACCTGTTTTTATTTTCCCCCGGGAATGATTTAGGGACCCGATTTACTGACCTCCACGTTGACTCGACTGGATGTGACTTGGGAAGATTATTTTATTGCTTTTGGGAATTGGTGAATGATTTCGATTTGTTTTAGGGATTTTTACTGCCTAAAAGATTTGTGAAGTACGATTGGGGTTTGAAAGGTCAATGGTCAGTTTTATGATTGTGGATAACTTTTGAATTATTTAAGAGTTTAACTGTTAGTATTTATGAAAATTTCTATCAGATTTGACTTATTAGTAGTAAGTTTAATACTTATTATCAGTAGCAAAATTGGTTCTTAAAAAAATTGAGAGAAACATTATTTTTAAGATAAAGATGAAGACAGAGAATGACAGAAAAATGCGTTGGTTTAAGAATATCTATGGGTGAGGTAAAATCTAGTAGATAAACTAAAAATTTAGTTAAATAAATTGTATTTGGCTACTGATCAGTGCCGAAACGTCGCAAAATGCGACGAAAAATGCACGTTTGAACTTCCAGTAAATTATTGGATAATAAAGGTTCAGACACAAATGAGTATTTTAATGTTGTTACTGGAAATGCTATCACACCAACAAAACAATTACCATCTAAAGAGCCAACAACCATAGATTTTGATGTATTTTGCTATCGAAATGAAAATTTTCTTCCCAATATCTATATGATGATCACCCTTACTTATCCTTTTTACTCAAGACCAGCACATAAATGTTGTTCGTAAAAATATATTTTATTGCATCCTGATATAAGGGGATTTTCTGAAGCTATTTATATACATTTTACGACATATTTCGTGTTTTTATTACAATAGATTTTTTTGCGGTGCCCATCCTTCCTTATTGACGAACTTTGATGGCTGATTTATTTATTGGATTTTTATTTGTTTTTTTTTTCTTCCGTTTATTGAGTTGTGAATGTGTGGTATTGAATTTCATGAAGCTGTCTTTGTCAATTTCATCATACAATTGTTTGACAGGAGTGTTAAAAGATTTTTTAATGTATAAGTTTAGTCCCGGCTTCGGACTATTTAAGTGGAATTTCGGCATTGTTTTTTTTTAATTAGCTGTTATTTTATCGATCGAATCGAAAAGTCACATCTGCAAGGCGCAAAAAAGGCCTTATTTTTGGATTATTCTAAACGAAAAAATTTTGAGCAGCAGTTATTGTATCCATAAAAAGTATGAAATTAGGTTTCTGAATTTACTTACCAAAACATTTCACAATTCTGGATAACTGCAACAAAATTCCCAACGTTAATAATAGTCCAACAAAATTCATCTTAAGCAATAACTATATCAAACGTCCGAAAACATTATAAACAAAAATATCTCGAGCACTATAACATAATAATAGACTTCAATATAATATAAAATAAAGAATCGTCCCACATAACTGAAATCTCTATTTTCGACCGTAAAGCTCTCATCCCAAAAGAAACAATATTATCCCTATCTTATAGTTTATTTCTATTTATGTACTATCTTGGACAACACAATTAAATAAGGCTTTGCTCACTGACATATCAATATGAACAGAAATAGCAGCAAAAAAACCTCTGATAGGATTAATCATCTGTCCGTCTGTCTATCCCCAGATTGACGTGTACAAATGAAAAATTTTGCCGTCGTACCCACAAAAATAATATATAGGAAATTCTTCGCAAAAACTTGGGAACTTGAGTGAAAAACATCGGTGTCCCTTCTGAATTAAATGGTTTCTTGATTACGTCATCTCGGCTTTTTGAAATTAAAATGCAACGTTTTTTTGTGTAATTCAAGGTAGTTTTGGTGGTGAGAATTTCCAAAATGATTGTGAAAAAACATTTTGATGATTCACTGAAAACAATCTAGGATTTTTTTTACCTTACTGAAAAAAAACTGACAAACCAAAACGAACGATAATTGCATTCGATTGACCAAAAATTATGGACCATTTTTACAATAATAATATCTAATAATATGTGTAACTATCTGTATAAGTTTTCTTTTACTCGAGCCATTACAAAAATGCAAACTCCAGCATAAAGAAATCATAGAAAAGTGACAAAAAGCGAAGAAGAGAGTCCGATAAAATGGCATGACATAGTATCCACGACACACAGTTTTAAAAGAAAATGAACAACAATAAATAAAAAATATGTTCCGTACTGCATCGAAAACAATTCATGCCATTTTCATCCCGACGGTGAGACAAACCCATACAATTTTCCGCAAAGGGATTCTATTACTTAATTTTCCCTTTAATCAGCTGAAAACATTTTATCAACCCGCAAATTAATTGGTAAGTCTCTCCAATTTTCAAAGGGGAAGAGATTTTCCTTAACACTTTTCTTGACCGCTTGAAGCCAGTGATAAATTATTATAATTAATTTGTAAACAATATTTAACGACGCCTTAAGTCACTTATTTATTCAAGCTCAACAATGAATCATTAATTTTGATGTTAATTTTAAACTTTTATGTTTACGATTCGTCAAAATTATTATGGTGCACTGATGCTAAAGAACTTCTGTCTATTTTTGAATGATATGTATAACTAGCTGACCCGCGCAACTTAGCATGCGTCACATAAGAGAGAATGGGTCATAATTTTCCCCGTTTTTGTAACATTTTTCGTTGCTACTCCGCTCCTATTAGTCGTAGCGTAATGATATTTAGCCTATAGCCTTCCTCGATGAATGGGTTATCAAACACTGAAAGAAATTTCCAAATCGGACCAGTAGTTCCCGAGATTAGCGCGTTCAAACAAACAAACAAACTCCTCAGCTTTATAATATTAGTATAGATTTATGTCGTCGTTTGTTCATTATATTGAACTATAGATCGTTGAATAAAAGCATTTTCTCTGTATTAAAACTATGGTTCTTGGTTTCAAAACTTTATATTTTAAAGTTCAACAAACGTGATACTATAAAATATTGTGTACAAAGCATGTAATTATTAAATATTATGAAAAAAACGTCTACGTTGATATTAATTCTAATTACCCCACGTTAGAATCCTAGTATCGCCGTGACAAGACTTCAAAGCTAGGTTTGTACGAAAATTCCAAAGTAATTTCGAAACGAAAATTGGAGTTCGTTTGATCAGTGACGATGTCATATCCGAAATGATGACAAGCAGATGTACTAGATTTGTTTTAGGCTTTTTAGTATGTCCTAGTTTTGGCAATTGGAAAATGTGTGGAGATTATTCAGTTCTGTCTGGAATCTCCAAATCCGATAAAGGAAAAACACTGTCTTTTTCATGTATTGGAATGGATCTGAACAACAATTTGAATACACATTACACCTACAAATACTGGGTAAACCAGCTTCTACATGCACATATAAAAATATTTCTGTAAATATGTGATTTCAGACATTATTAACCAATTTCTTAAACAACACGACTTTTTTTTTAAATACGTAGTGTTCGAACTAGACTCTTCGTGAAATTAATTAGTATCATAGTAAAGTTAGAAAAATCTGAGAGACAAATAACAGGAGTAAAGATTATAAACTATTTGGAAGATAAACCCCAAATCGAAATGATGAAATACCTGGATGGCCAGTAAACTTTAGTTGGAGTAGTCACAGACTAATTTACTAAACATAATTTAAAACTGATTTTGTCTTCAACAAAAAGAATTATATAAAAAACCATTGAGCCATGTCACACCTAGCATCCAAAACCCAAGCCACTTCCACACCCCCAAAGCCATGGCGTCCCATAATAACATAAACAAATAAATGTACCTTTTCACGCGCCCTCGGCCGCCTCATTAATCACATACAGTGATTGCTGAAACAAATGTATCACTTTTATAACTTTATGAGGTAGCAGAATGAGTTACGTTACTGCGCTACTTTTGGGACTAAATGGATTACACCTGCAGTTTTGCTGGGATATTTTTGGTAAGTTTCGTATTTGTAAATGCAGCTTATTTCCAGTCCAGACTTATTAGCTGTTGCATAATTTAGATTGGTTTATTAAGTAAGACATTTAAAGCGTAATTTAATGGTCAGAGATGGATCTACCTATGGATCTGTCTGATCACAGATCAGACATATTTAAGGCATTCCAAACTACCCGAGCCATTGCAAACTTCACCAATTTTACTTGTCTTCTTTCCTACATTTGGAGTGTCCCATAGTCTTACCTAACCTAGATATATCCCAGATTCCTTTACCGTATGGATAAAGAAGAACATTTTAAAGGTTAATACGCATAGAAACAGAGTAACGTAAGATTTAAGTTTAAAGTGTGCCTGTAAGTATAGGTCTTTACTGATTTTGAAATACATGGAAGTAAAAAAGAAGGACATACCTTGCTTGAGTCCACAATGTCAAATAATTCAATGGGTGACAAGTGTTATGGTCAATAGAATTAATCTCCCAAGAAAGTGTTACGTTAGTGTGTAAGTTGGCAAAATTAAAAGAAATGTTATATCTGCTAATATTATGACATGCAACAAACAATGCTCGGCAATAAAATATACTATCATAATATGTCTGAAACGTAATATCCATTCTGAATGCTTAATTCAACCATTCACTCGCATAAAAGGATTTGGGGATACTATAAAACAATTTTCCAGTGAATTATGTCAAAATAACAGTTAAGTAACAAATGAATAATTACACTGTCGGCGAAATTAACTGCATCGGTGCGTTGTTCCGCTTTATTCCTTTGTTGGCACTGCAGTGTACGGTCCAGTGTGTCTGAAAGTCATCATTGTAATTGCTATTGTTTCGTTATTTTCATGATACTTCAGTTTCCATGACGCTTGGCATAACAACTCTATAGAAAAGATTTTATATTAGAATTAGTAACTTTATTTATCACTAGTTGACCTGCCCGGTTCTGCCTCTCGAATAAACTTCCCATATCTCTCAATGGCCATTGGCCAAGTTAATTATTTTTAATGGAGGTTTACGTTTGAATCTAGATCTTAACCTTTTTTAATTATTTGAATCAAAGTCATTCCGGAATTTTAGTAATAGAAGTGTAACACTGACAAACTGACTATATTTCGCATTGATGGCAAATAAAGAAATATTTCACATAATAATATAGTTATTTTTTTATATTATTGAATATTTCGACGGCTTGTTCACACTTTATATGTCAGTCACTAGTAATTCAGAATTAAAAAAGTAATGGAAATATCTTTACTGTACTTATAAATCGACAAATTCTTTTACTAGTTTGTTACCTCCTAAAAATAGGCAAGAATAATTTCAAAAGCAATAACGGTTGATTATAAAAATATTTCCACAACTCAGAAACTTAATATCAATTTCATCAAAAACTAATATTGAGGACAAAGACCTTATCTTTTACATTAACATTTCCTAGAATATCGAATAACATTAGATAGATTAATTCTTATAAAGGGTGAATGACCTCTACAATCGGGGGAATAAAACTATACAACGTGTTTTTGGGCATTTTTTCGCAAATAAAAGGAAAGAACCTTTTGTACAGAGAGTTGTTCTTTGATGTGTAAGCTTGTGAGTAGAAGCGGAGTATAGTATAAAAAGCGTTAGTTGCAAATCTATTAGTACTTTTTCTATGGTCTTCTTCTTGTTGTCGTATGGTTAGTGGTCAACCTAGTGTCAAAGTTGTTCAAGCCATTTGGTTCTATGGTCATTTGATAAATAGTAATATGATTGAACGCTGGTTTAAAATGAAACTTAGCTTTCAATCGTGCGCTTGTTTGAAATTTCAAACTACGATTTGACATTTGTTTGAGCCAATCTAATTAGATTTTTGACTCAATACTGTCGGGAGTAAGCTGCTGTATGTACATTAGTTTTTCCCTCCGAATACGTAAACATAATAAGACTTCGCGAAAAGTATTTTGTGTTAACTCAGGTACCAAATTCATTTCATTTTCTTTAGGTGTTTATTTCGTGAAAGAGAAACAAACATACAGACATTCATCATTGCATTCTCACAAACTTTCGCATTTATAATATTAGTAGGATTGATAACATAGTTAAGGGAGTCGAAAAAACCTGAAAAATAGTTGCAAAGAACACGTTTCGTGTGACCTTGAATCGAGCGTAGTGTAGCTACCTTTAGAAAAGTGCCTTGGTTTATGTTCTGCAATGGGTATAAATAGAGCTCTATTTGATAATGACGATGAAAATAACATATTAATATGGACTATAACCGTTACAATGATATCTAATAAAAAAATACATGGAACAGCACATAATATTATATCAAAATCAAAACAGAAAAAAGGGATGTAAATAAAGCAATATTGTTATTCGTATTTACTTGTTGATATAAGATTTCATTAAAATTTTATGAAACCAATACATGAAGCTGAAAATATTTTCATAAAGAGAATTTAAATAAGGAAAAGTATAAAAATATAAATATGTACACTTTTTTACGGATTTGTAATGCCAATATGAATTTGTTTTGAGTGTGACCTTTTAGGGTTAAAAATATATTATTTTATAAGCTTTTCCTTACATATGTGTTCATTAAAACATCTACATTGAGGCATAATAAAGATATTTTATATTACATACTTGCCTCTTGTGTTAAAAATCAAATTAAAATTATTGTCACAATCAGCTTGAAAATGTCGTGAAAAAAAAAACCCCAAAGATTAACTATTAATGAGTTAAGTTTTATATCAATATTTTTGAGATCACAATGTATTATCTTCAGTAAATAAAATTGAGGCGCTAATAGCCAGTTGCGCTCACCGGTCGGTAAACGATCTGTGGGTTAAGCAATCCTTGGCGCGGTTACTCCATAGATGGGTGACCGCATAGTGGTATTTGAACTGGGCGTCTCCGTGTTTCGGAGGGCACGTTAAAAGTTGGTCCCGGTTGTTGTCTACTAAGATAATATAGTTGTTAAGCCATGTCAAAGGCCCTCGGGCGGCTTGAACAACTTTGACACTAGGTTGACCACTAACCATACGATAAGAAGAAGAAGTAAATAAAATTAAAATTGTGAGAAATCTAACATAACATAATAACGGAAAACATTTAGAAAAATAATGGGTCATGACATTTCACAATTAATCATTAAAATGTTGTTCAATATGAAAAGATAAATGAAGAACAAAAAGAAATAACGTTACACAATTAACCATTAAAATATTATTCAATATTATTAAATAAAGAAGAAACAAACCTTCAAAAACACATATTTAAGTATAAGCCTTAAATTCACTATCCAAAATCCTCAAGACACTAAAATAATAATTAGATCATAATCAAACATAGAAACTCAAATTATTCGCGATTGCCCTTGTTTATATTTTGAAGACAATTCTAGGAAAAGCAATCCTTCGTTTTAAAGTACCTGGACTTTTGAAGAAGCCCTTAAAAGCACTTCAAGTCTATTGAAAGAGGTTGTAGAATAAAACGAAGTAAATTCATAACAGTACTCTTGGAACGCCTCTGGAAAACTTTTATATTATGTAACTCAATATTTGAGTTTATCTGGCAATTCTCTGAATTAATCTGCTTTGGGGGTGTACTATTTGTTTTCATTATTATTAAAGTACTTATTTTTTTTTTTAAAAAGACAACTCTCGCGCTAAGAATTGCCCTTGTGGAGGACTTTTACAAACTTGAAAAACACGGATACAAAGTACAACCAGACACGGAACAATTATTTGTGGGACTCACAAATAATTGTCCCGTATGGGAATCGAACCCACGACCTCCCAACCAATAGTAACAGACTCTACTACTATCGACTACGGACTACGCTTCTAGACAGATTCTACAAAAATCTATTAAGCGTCTCTAACGGGCGTTGTAGGAACTATTTTCGCATTACATTTTAAATGTCAAACTCTCGATACTTGATGGTTCTAATTGTAGAGAATCGTGCTACACACCTCCCTTTTTTACGGGAGGATACACTGTTTCAACAGTAATAGGTTATGAATTAACCACATTCATCGATCTTTTGACATTCTTTTACAGGAAAGTCTTAACATCCTAATATGTTACAAACTACAAATCTAAAACAGGAAATCTCTAACAATATAAAACATACATTGAAAGAATATTGTAAAGTCATCAAAGTAAAAAACTGTATAAAAAGTATGAGTACACTGTAAAAAAATATTACGGTTCGAGTATGAAACGAACTTAGTTTCTAATCTTCGAGTTTTCGTACACTAGTAGGCCTTCAGTATCCAAGCAAGTTAGTTATTTGTGTTGGGGCTTTGAAAATTTTAAGCCAATTATCTCATTTCGTCGTTCGATAAAGCGTTCTCATGGTGATCGCATCTGAATAGAGTTTGAGTAGGACTTGAGTAGAGTTTTTGATAATATCCCACTGTTGATGTAAACTTTTGATGTATTTCGCAATCAATGTGATTGGTGAGACGTAATGGAAGAGGTATTTTAAGAAAAGTTTCAAAGGAATTAAACTTTTTTTTACTTCAACAACGTTTTCAAGTTTTTACAGTACGACAGAATAAATTTAAAAATCCGTACATGGACGAAGGAGTTATCGATGAACATACATAAAAATAATCATTTAACCAAAGTACCTCCGTTTTTTTTAAAGTCAGAAATAAAATCTTTTAAGTCGATACAGGCGATAGGCGAACATAATGCTAGTAAAATCTAAATTTAGCCAATTTAGATTTTACTAGCATTATGTTCGCCTATCGCCTGTATTTTTTATTTTGAAAAACAGTATTTGAGCGAATGCAAATCTATTGAAGTTCGTACAGACGTCTTGTCGCCGAAATTCGTCCCGCGGCTGGATTTGTATGGCGTTAGTCGCTTGAAAGCTCAAATCGTTGAGTATCGGAGATTTACCTAATATATCTATCCTCGTTTACGAAAAGGTTTATTGGTAATACTAGTTATGTATGATCAAGCGTATATAAAAAAGAGCAATTACAAAAGCGAACCAAAGCAATCGCCATATCCAAAATGGTCGTTAAATTTACATTTATATCCAAAAAATACTCAAACAAAAATTCACTAAAATATAGTGACATATTTTTGCTACTTGTTCATCATATTTTTATCGTCACAAAAACAACAGCGCAATTTCATGACAGTACAAGAGTGATATTGTAGTACGCAATTTTTGTATTAACTCGAACGGGTTAATTGAAAGCAAACAAGCATGTTTACGACAACGCGGGTATTTTATTAGTAAAAACAACCCAATTAATGGAACATGATGCGGTAGATTCTTCATTATTCACGAGAGGAAATATACCATCAAGTATCGAGCATAAAATAACTGATTGAGATTGTTGTTTTTTTATGTTATGGGAAAGTGGATCAGCGCCCCCTGGCGTGTTTCCTATGAACTTTTTATGCAAGTGATTATAAATGTCAATTGCTCGCTTTTTGAAAGTACCTAATATGTTGAAGACCCATACTGTCTTAAATTTTGCGTCTAGAAATAATAGTTCCCTGGAACACGTCAAAGGCGCTGACCAGATTTTCATAGGAATTCCGGCAAAAATATGCAATAGTAATGAAGATACTTTACTAAATCGTCTTGATGTTGTTAATTTTATTTTTTTTTTCGCTAAACCAGCGTCAAAGTGTAAATCGCGTTTCCGACCACCTTAGCCATGAACGACATAGTAGATTTAAAGTAATTATCATCTCATACAGACACACATTAGCTCCAAAATCATACCTACCAAAAGAACTCGATATTAGCAACCTAACATTTTCAAATTACCCGACTCGACAGAACTCACAAGCCACAGTAAGCATCGATTCAGAAACTCCACACTCATCAATAACTAACATTTATTAACTAGAAGTTTGCTTCAAGCGGTCCCAATTATCTCTGAGTTGTGTTGCGCCCTGACTTCGTTCATGTTATTAATAAAGACTTTGATGAATTTGATGTTTGTATTAAAAATAGTGATATTAAAATGTCAAGTTCATTTTAAGAACTGATTGATTTGATGCAACGCAAGTCTTTGCAGGTTTGAACCCAAGGCACCACACAAATTATTTGCTGGACTTTTATGTGTATGGACTAAAGATCAGTTATTATAACGGTAGAAGGCAACAATGCAACTTTGATTATCTAGAAGTTTTTTAAAGCAAATTTTGAAAAGACACAATATGCATTATGTCATCTTGTTGAGCCGAAGACTTTACTTCTAGTTGGTTCAATGTGTCTCTGACCTCAACCCAAGGAGCACCTGTCTAGCAGTGTCACATTAATAGGTTATATTTATTTATTCGTTACTAATATATTCAAGAGCGTTAAATCTTAATGAATACATACATACAGACAGACGTACGTCTAATGAATACGAATCTACAATAATCCTTGCAGATACTGCATCTGCTGATTACTGAAAGGCAGTTTCCCAACTCGTATGAGCGCCGTGATTTTATTAGCTAACTAGCTAAGCTAGCTGTTTAGATAGAACTACGTTAACGAAGGATTAGCAGTACTGTCTAATTAGCGTCGAAAAATTGATGAAACCTGTATTATATACTGACATATTATCTGAATAATAGTGACTAATAGACTTAATAAGTATTTTGGTACTATCTGTTGTTATATTTTGATTTTCAGTAAAATTTTGGCACATATTATTATATAGATTATGAAGCAACAGGCACGTCCCCAAAGAAATAAAAAATCATGTACCCGGGTCAAATATGGCCAGCCAAAAAATATGGCCACATACCATTATTTCAAACCTCATGCATGTTTCACTTTTACCTACACTATGCGACTGGTCATATTTGACTCTTAAGGTATCAGGTTAATTGTCAAAATAGTCAAAGGAGTATTTTACGTGTATTTTTCACGAGGTCTCTGACTGAGTCTGACTGGATATATGAGTGGTAAAGTACTATTGAACTTATATAATTTTCTAAGAATGTTTTTAATACTACCTTTACTTACACCCTAATTGTTATATTGGGTATGTTTTTTTAGGCAGCTTCGCCTAAAATGTTAGTTACATGAGTAAATTATAACAATAATTCACAAGTCAATATACAATAGGTAGTAAAGTTGATACAGTTCAAGATTGCTCGGTTTCTATCCAAATGATCTTTAGTTTGATTCACACTATTGGTCAAGTTTACAACTAAGTTCCCGAAGTAAATCTTGGTCTGCGTGTTATTGAGTATATACTAACTTTATTTGCTTGACTTTAGTAGAATTTACATGGGGTTGACTGCTCGACTTTATAGTGGTTATAATGGTATGCGAGAGTTTATTAAAAACTACTTTACTCTTCAAAGATTGGATTCAAATCTTAAATGAGTCATGAAAAATGTGCCTATTACTAATTTATTTTTCTTATCCTTTTGCCATTTAAAACTAACAATCCTTTTTTTTAAACTGGATTACAGTTCTTACTAATTATTATTTAGAAAACGCTAACAATTCCTTGTATTCTTCTTCGATATAGTTATTTGAAAAACAATCTAAAATTCACGTTATAAGAAGGAATGTCTGATTCTGTTTATGCAATTCAAAATTAAGCTTTTGTTTCAATGCTTTATTCTACGTGAAACCGAACAAAACATTCACAAATAAAATCTGCACCATATCTAAAACAACATTCCAAAAGCACAAAATTACAGAAAATATTAAACGCAGATGCTCGAACAAAACCGCTTAAAAATTCCCCAAACGGCTCCACTCTCACCGCAAAAGGACAAGGGATCTGTGTCAAACTGACCGCATCTATTAACTTTGATATGGAATTTACAACACTATTCATTCAGCTTTTGATAATACGATAGTAGCTGCAATTTGGCGATGATTTTTTGGATTGGATAGAATTTTGTTAGAGAGGTACATCTAATATATAAAATTCTCGCGTCACAGTTTTCGTTGCCATACTCCTCCAAAACGGCTCGACCGATTCTCATGAAATTTTGTGAGCATATTGACTAGGTCTGAGAATCGGCCAACATCTATTTTTCATACACCTACGTGACACATTTTTTTTTATATGGCAAAGCAACGTTTGCCGGGTCAGCATGTATATATTTAAAGAACGTGTAAGGAAAAATATATTTAAAATTTTGCTTTCAACTTATTTGTGTCATATTATGCCAGGGTGATTGCCTTTGTTTATGAGAAAAATAAACAATCTTTCGAACATAATGCTTCTTTTCTATCTATAGTCGATATTTAGCCAATGTTTTTCATTTCTATGCAAAATTTTATTAAAATAGGTAATCTGAGTTTCATACCCTCTCAAGCGCCCGGCCACCGTGTCACGGTTGAATGTTCTACCCCCGTCAAGCGCCCCGCCACCGTGGTACGGCAAAACGATCTTACATTTAAAAAACGTAGAAACGAAATGCTAAAACTATGTTTATCCCTTTCAAACATATTTGACATTGAAGCTGATGAAACGAGACGACGATCTAATGCACACACTTGAATAAGTGGTTCATATAGGCCAGAGAGCACCATAAACAACATCTGACCCAACGACATGTTCCTTTATGACCAATATTGTAAATCCTTTTTTTAACTAATTTTAAACATTTGAGTATATTTTACAGTTGGATTTTAATGTCATTATTCATTAACTACACGATAAGACCTTTCGTCATATTATTTTTTTTGCCTAAAAATATTTATTAGACTTTCTCCAAACACATGCCTAAAGCACACAATATTCAGATTAAACCGACTATTGTGCTAGCACTATCAAATATTATTTGTGGTTTATTGCTTTAATCTATAGCAAATTTTATGTAGATTTCAAATATATAAGGTATGTCAGGGTGTTAGTATTAAAATATGACGGGATCGACGCTTAAACGCCAACCGCCAATTCAATTTCGCGCGCCATTTTTGGCCCGGACGCTTAACGGTATATTTGAATTTTGACGTTGGGGCGCTCGAGAGGATACTTGACACTGTAGTGACTAAATAGACGTACAGAATCTTTCTTTCTCAGCTGACTTTACAATATACATTAATAAATTAATAACAATATCATGCCAAAAAAGCTTAAAAAACACTGATCGTTTGATTTTTTTGTTTTGTTCACATTTTTATAATTCGGGTCAACAATGCTTAGAAGGTCTTTGCTTCCTCGCTCCAAAAGATCCATTCTTATCACAAAATTCGCTATTTACCAAAGAAAAAAGATATAATCTCCCAAAATTCTTCTCTATAATCTAAAACAAAATGATTTCCAATACCCTCAATACTTGAAGTTTGTTTATCCGAAGAATTAGCGACATAGAACGTGGCTAAGGCTGGTTTTACACGTACCACAACTACACCACGACGAAGCGACAAAATGCGATTGTGATTTTGAATGAAACAATTCCTCTTGTGTCTCGGTGGCTTTTACAAACATACATACAACGGACACAAAATACAACCAGACCCAAAATAACTATCTTTGGATCGCACATAATATTTGTTGCGTGTGGGAATCGACTTTTTACGATAGTGGCGTAACGACCACCATAACCACTGCGCCGCGGAGGCCGTCATACGAGGTCAAATATTGACACTTAGGATAGTCGTTACAATTACTGAATCTACCACTAGCTCGGAAAGGGGGTTAGAGCCTTATGAGAAGAGCTAGCGAGAAACTCACGGCTCTTTTCAATCGCCGAAAGATTTACAATGTGGTGATACAATAATCGATCTTCCAATGCACTGGTAGAGGCGTGGCGACCACCTTAACGTCTAAATTGTATTTCATTTTAATAGGATAATATGCACCTGATCACGTGTTGTCGTTGTGGTGTGGTTGTGGTTTGTCTGAAGTAGCCCTTAATCTCTCGATCATTTTCGTCGCAACGTCGACTGTCGAACGTATATCACGTCATTTTCCAACCGAAGACCTCCTCGGCGTGACGAAGTGAAAAATAAGTGTGTCAACCTTATCTATTTGATAAGTATTCTCTTTCGTTCGAGTTGTTTTTCGAAAATGATTAATAACGGCCACCCTGGTTTTTGTTGTAAATGGTAATGTAGATTTTGTTGCTGATATTTTGAACTTACAGTATGAAAACTGTGGAAATGTGGAAAGTAATAAATAGCTGTATTAGTTGTTGTAAAAGTGATTAAATGTAAAGCTTAACCATTATTTTGAGTATTGGCCTTTGTGGCGTGATATGTTGTGTAGTGCAGCTGATTTTGAGGTCTCGGGTTCGATTTCCGTGTAATGTAAATGATAAAGATTCAATAATATTTAACTTTTAAAATATAACCATCAGAGTTATACTATAAATGGTGTCATGTTGGTGTATTTCATACACCTCTGAATGTACCTTCGGGTATAGCAGGCGTGATGTTATGTACGGTTAAAGATGGGTGATCATTTTGAAATAATAATAAAATATTATCTTCTTTCACTGGGCGTAAAAGAGAGTTAATAATATTGTTAGTAATATTATTATGTCAATATTGCTTTTGTAACCAAATCTGCCTTGACCAATTTCCGATTGTAATAAAGGAAAATTTTATACTATAGTTATTTTAAAGGTTTCATATTACGCAAATAATACCTCAGTCTCATATAAACTTTATATTACGTCGTCGTGAAAATATTATCAGATTCCACGAATAATAGTCCATGTATACAATACGAGTTCATTCAACTTTCCCCGGAAGACATATGACAAAAAATATATGTGGCGTCGGGGAGAAACGTGATAAGTACAAAAACACATTTTTTCAATATGGCACTTTACATATTTACTAGCCTTTGTCGGCGACTTCGTCCGCGTGGTTTGAGACTTAGGACAGAATTTTTATGCAAACTTTCATCCCCTTTTTTATACCTTTTGGTTAGTCAGTCACATTTGAATTATATATAATTACTAGCTGACCCGCGCAACTTCGCTCGCGTCACATAAGAGAGAATGGGTCAAAATTTTCCCCGTTTTTGTAACATTTTTTATTTCTACTCCGCTCCCATTGGTCGTAGCGTGATGATATATAACCTATAGCCTTCCTCGATAAATGGGCTATCTAACACTGAAATATTTTTTCCAATCGGACCAGTAGTTCCTGAAATTAGCGCGTTCAAACAAATAAACAAACTCTTCAGCTTTATAATATTAGTATAGATAATATTTATTTTTATTTTTAAACTTCATATACATAGGTGTATACAGGCAGACTCAATGCCAAAGGCATTTTCTACCAGTCTACCTTGGAGTGATGCAGAGATTTTTGTGAAGGTGTTTAACAGAGGAACAAGAGCGAGTTGAGAAAGGGTGTACAAATAAATAATAATAAATGTAGACAACATGAGTGTAAATAAATAATTGTATTAAGTATATCAAAATAATAAATATACATACATATTAACTACATAAATATAAATAACATTCAATATATATATAAATATACAATAACAGGTAAATATATATAAACTAAGCTAATTGTGACGAATCTGCAACTTTGTTAAAAAAAAGATAGAATTGTAGTTATCATGTTTTTCCCCGACACCACAGATATAATATGTATGTCGGAGCAAAATATATTCGAGGGCCCATTTTTATGAGACGAGAGGACGTGTTATTGCGTAAAAAGTCAAATAATTACAAGGGCATACCATATGACGTTTCTACGTGATCCTGATCGCTAGAATGTTAATTTCAAAATGCGTGTAAAATATTAATGAGGGCGAAATTTCATCCCGTGTATTTGGTATGGTGTATACGTGTTCATTTCACCGGTGTTGTACCTGATGGTGTTGGTAGAAAAATACAACAAGTTTCGCGATTGACAATGCCCATGGCTAGGATACCTTATTTGCTGCCCGACGCCGCGACGTTTCGATCGCATTACAAGGACCGTGGTCACGAGCTGAGTCACCTACCTATCCTAACCTTTACATTTTCAATCGCGTATAAGACCGGTTGCATTATAATATGATGTGTACTAGTCGCGAGAGTTTAAAAACGTTAATACCCATGGCATTAACAAGGCCTTTGACTAACAATTGAAATAAGGGCCGAGTCTATGGCCGTTTACCAGGAATGTTACCTAAGTCCGGATTACTTTTTTGAACCTGTTCTGAGTTCAGAGTCTCCTCGTGGACGAGAGACATGCTAGATTTCATCATGATGTCTTCTTTGTATTCCGGACTATTATTGAAAAATATTCTAAAACAAATAAAAATAAAGCAAAAATACTTGTTGTCTAAGCCGGGAATCGAACCCTGGACCTCGTGATCAACAGTCAGACTCTACCAACCACGCTTCAGAGGCAGTCGTAAAATATTAATGGGGTCGAAATATTGTCCCGTGAATCCAATATAGAGGACGATAAAAAATTATGCCCTTGACCGGATTTAAGAAACGTTGTGCGTCCGGTAAATGTGTTAATTTTATATAGTGATCAAATTTTATTTTGGGATTGTGCGGTACTTACCTGTATGAAGGAATAAATATAGACTATTTTTTGTTAGGGTTTTGATTAGAGATATAAAATAATTGTCAACCTTTATCATTCTCACTCAATTTTGTAGCATTATAAACATTTCTACAGAATTACTACCAACTGTGTATCTACATACGTGCGATTTTCTACTACTATCCACTATCCAAAACCGGATAGTTATCTACAAATTACACACATAGGTACATACATGAAATCATTCCAAGCGGATACCGTAAGGAAGGATTTTTAAGTGAATTCCAAATATAAACTGTAGAAAAACGGACTGTAGATATTCGCACTTTGCCGAGTATCGAAAGTTTGATATTATAAATGTACTGAAAGAATAGTTCTCGCGATGCCCGCTGGAGGCGCCGATCAATACACAAAATCAATGACACAAAATTTCTTTATAGCTAGACGGTTGTCGATAGTCGATAGTAGTAGAAAATTGCACTACAGTATATTCAACGGAAGCTAGCAGCAAATAACAAAAAACCAAAGTCAATAGTTTATTTCAAGCGAATTTGAAATGGACTTTTACTCCCGAAATTTGTAAAGTAGCGTAACGCTTGCACCGGGCACGTTTTGTGCGATATTTTCTCGTTCTGCGTGGTAACCGCTTGTATGATAAATAGACCACGGATCGCTAGACCCAACTGATATTGAAGCTACTATTTGTTTACGAATTAAAAATTATTGTTTATTTTCAGTAGTTGAGAGCAGTGACAGCTGAGTGGTTCGAGTTGACACCTCCCACTCAAGTGGTCGCAGGCTCAGACCCGAGGCAACACACCAATGACTTTTCGAAGTTATGTGTGTATTATAAATAATTATCAGCCTTAATCGAGAAATTTTATACGAAAATCTGATCAGCGCCTCTGACGGGCGTCGTAGGAACTATTTTGGCAGTACATTCTAAATGTCAAAATTTCGATAGCTAGCCGGTTGTCGGTAGTCGATAGTAGTAGAGAAGCGAGGTACAGTACCGCGTACCGTCGGTACTGTCGAGTATCGAAAGTTTGACATTTAGAATGTAATGCCAAAATAGTTCCTACGACGCCCGTCAGAGGCGCTGATCAGATTTTTATATAAAATTTCTCGATGACAGGCTGGTTGTCGGTAGTCGATAGTGGTAGAGAATCGAAGTACAGATATTATAATTTAAAAATTCGTCCAATAGTAGTAGCTTTTGTGTGGAGTGCATTTGGCACTGGCACTGATATTTACACGTGATCCTACTACCAAATATCCGTGAGGGTGTATATTCATTTCAATTTTTGCGGAATGAAAAATCTTTATAGTATTTAATGAAATAATGTACAGTGGGAGGATTTCTTTGTTCACTATTATTTATTTATCGTATGGTTAATGGACAACCTAGTCTCAAAGTTGTTCATGTCAAAAGCTTCTGACATGACTTGACGAATTATTAACTGATAACCTCCGGGACCACCTTAAAAGTGCCCTTCAAAACGTAGAGATGCTCAATTCAAATACCACTATGTGATCACCCATCCATTTAATGTCCGCACTATGGTTGCTTAACTTTATGATTATTTGCCGATCGGTGAGCGCAATTATTTGAGAGCGCCTTTTTATCTATTTTTGTTCAGACGTATATCGGTAATTGGTTGTAAGATATAATATCTAATGATGATAAGATATAATCTTTACTAGATCAAGCCTTGTCAATTCTTCTTACTAGATATTATAGTTTAGCCCGAGACAGATTAATTGTAAGACCTTTTGTGTTTCCAGACTTCGAAGGAAAAAGTTTCTAGGTAATAATACCATTTGTTTATCCAAACTAATATTATAAATTTGTAGAATTTGTTTATTTGTTTCAACGCGCTAATCTCAGAAACTACTGGTCCGATTTAAGAAAAATCTTTCAGCGTTGGATAGTCCATTTGTGGAGAAAGGTTATCTGAGATAAGGTTATAGGCTATCTATCATTACCTATAGGTTTTACAAAAATGGAACTTGTGAAAGCCCATGTTTGGTAATGTGCTAAGTGTATGGAAATAGTTTAATCCCCTACTACATGGAAATAACATTATTTTCTTTTCTTTTTTTTTAAAGACATCTCCTGCACTAAGAATTGCTCTTGTGTCGCGGGGACTTTTACAAACATACAAACCACGGACACAAAGAACAACCAGACCCGAAACAATTATTTGTGGACCGCACAAATAATTGTACCGTGTGGGAATCGAACCCACGATCTCCGAACGCAATGGAAGCGGCGTGGTGACCTAAACCACTGCGCCACGGAAGCACTGAAAAAAATAATTTGCTTTGAAGTCCGTAAAAATAATATGGAAGTACTTATTTTAGTTGCAAAATATCAGAGAGCACCTACACCGTATTTTGAATATGAATGAGATGAATTTTATTCAACTCACTACGTGTTCCTACAAATTGTCATTTAATATTACATTAAATTACATTGCGCTCTCAGTTGAGCTGTAAATTAAATTAATGCAGACAAAAACAGCATTACAAACTACTTTTGAAGTTTTTGCGCGTGATAATGAATTAAAGTAAATTATTGCTTTCATTATGCTATCTTGTTGTAAGTGGTAAGAAATTTGAAAAGGCAGATTTTGGTTACTGTTATTATACTTATTAATATTTATTTTTATTTATTTATTCCTTTATTTCAGGCAACTGAGGCCCATAGTAATACAATAAACAAAATACAACTTATAAATAGACTAATACATACAAAATATAACTTATTCTAAGTGACACGTTATCCAGGTGTCGCCTGACGCGTGGTGTCGGGTAGCCGTCCTCTGTACCGCCGGAACACAACACCTCTCGGCCAAAATTCCTCCTTCATGAAGGTTGACAGATGCTCAGTCGGCACTCTCACCACAAATGAGTTGAAATTCACTTTGTGACAAGACTGCAACTGCTCGACCCTCAGTTTGAAATTGGTTTTCACTTGGACGTACTCTACAATGTTTTCGGCCTTTGTAGAGTAGTGCAGGCGGGACACGTACAACAGCGTCGCAGGCACGGCTGGACGCAGCAGATGGTTCGGTCCGGTCGGTGCAGTACCGCACTGATTGCGACGAGATGACTTCCTCTTTTTCTTCTCCACCTTGATGAAGCCATCCTTTTCGCACGTAGCCTCGTTCTTCTTACCCTGATGCGGATGGACGTCTGATCTCAAAGTGATCTTCTTATCCCCTTTCTGTCGCCACTGTGGTGGTTGTCCAGCTGGTTGG
This sequence comes from Anticarsia gemmatalis, assembly GCF_050436995.1. Classification (NCBI taxonomy): domain Eukaryota; kingdom Metazoa; phylum Arthropoda; class Insecta; order Lepidoptera; family Erebidae; genus Anticarsia; species Anticarsia gemmatalis. Next base: position 1,227,432 of record NC_134767.1, on the reverse strand, counting down.
TTGGCGGCAACTGCCGCGTAGGCACGTGTCGGTGTTGACGTAGCGGCACGTGTCACTACCTCGACCGATGTTGTTGGGGGGACGGGGCGGGCGGCGGGGCGCGGTGCGACGCAAGCAGTTTCGGCAGCTAGCGACGACTTAGGACTCGCCGCTTCCAAATTGCCGACGGATGCGTTTTGCGCCCCGCGACGTGTGTTGACGTTGGAGGTGTCGGGTGACTTACATGACGAAACAGCGCCACGTAACTGCGCCAACTCCTCACGCAATTCACCGATGGTGTTATTAGACACCTCCAGCATCGACTGCATCTCAGCCAGACTCGACTTTAAGAACGTGATGTCCTTTAACAGCCTGGTAACGTCGACGTGGTCGAATGTGACAGGTGGGAGTTTATGCAGCTCCTTCGCCACAAAGGTCGGCACGTCATCCGGATCCATTACCTTCAGCAAAGCGATGATATCTTGCACGCTCTTCTCTGTCCCATCTCTTCTGCGAGACGGCATCTGGTCCAGCTTGCCAAGGGACTGGTATAACAATCTCTTGCCGCTGCTGATGTCCTCTTCTTTGAAATTGGACTTGCAGATCTGCATCACGCTGACCTCGTCCATAGTGTCAATGGCATTTTGAATAAATGCCAATAACTCGTTAGCTATAAGTTGGGTACTCATAGCCATGATCACGTGCAACGGCTACGGCCGCGCAACACCGAAAGTAAATAATATTCAGAGCCTACTAATGCACGTCCGTATTTGAGCGCGCATCGAACAAAACGATATTGTGTTGTGCTGTTAGATTTGTTGTTGCTGTTGTGATAGTGACAGTGTTCATATATTATACCGTTCCTATATGGATACAATTTAGTAGGGATATAAACCATATTGTAAATCTGCGGTGTCTTTTTTTCTTACGCTGACATACGTCGAGCGCATTGTCGCATGTTACACTGAAATATCTGATGTACAACACATCAGAATCGATATGTAGCATCCCACTAAGCATTATGTTTAATCTCACGCTCAGGAAAAAGTCAACCCTTAGGGTCAGCTCACACTGCCTCACACCGAGACGCAAGGCGACGCGACGAGACGCGCATACTTTTAACTAGCGATTCAAAATTAGACTATATTCTATATATGATAAGATTCAGTTTTCGATGCGAGAATTTAGAATACGCCGCACGCAGCGCCGTGTGACGGCTCGCGTCGTAGACCGACACACTATAGGTATATATTTTCATGTAGAAAATATACCCAGTAAGATTTTGAATCGTTCTAAAGAGTTCGCGATGTATCGTTTCGCGTCTCATCTCGGTGTAAACTGACCCTAAGGCTAGTAAAACAATATGAATATACAACTAGACACAAAGTAGAAGGCTTCAACCGTAAAATTATGAACATAAAATCTGTTATATTTGTAATACTGCAAATGCATACAATGTTGAAACATCTTCGGTTTTATCTTAAGATGGAAAACAATAGCAACATCTTTGCATATCTACGTTCAACGTTTTCTTTAAGAACGTATTGTAGTTCATCTTTGAAGAAATGTTTAGTTTCATTATCATGATCGTCACTTTCGTATTTTATATAGACTATGTTGTTTGCTTTTCACGAGTACGTCTGTTTTCTATCTGATGAAAATTGCTAAATTAGTTTTGACGGTGGTTATTTATTCTATTTTATCTTGTCATTGTCTCATTTGTTATTTTAAAGCTAGCATTTTTCCATATTATACTATATCGACTTAAATTAAGGATACTTCTGAGATCAGCGAGCATTGTGTACGTCTTATGATATTCGTATTAACCTTACCCAATTAAAGTACTATTTACTTAATATGATTAACATTCACACACAACGGCTTGAACCACCCAAAGACATCCGTTTAGCAATTAAATTACTAAAGAACGCAAACATTCCAGTTCAAAGTTAAAAACCGAGTAACCTTCAAATACAATTCTAAAAACATAGTACATATTCCTACCATTAAAATAAAATGAAAACAATGTCAACAAAATATTCAAACACCGGGTGAAATGTCTCGAAATAATCCCAAGATTCATCTTACGATTTTTACCTGAGACGCAGTGAGGCTGCAACGATAAAATATAACGACGCCATTACAAAGGGTAACAGACAGAATTGTCTCCTAAACAGTTTTAAAATGCAGTTCGCACAAACAAATTTAATTTAAAGAACAAAATGGTGGAAGGAAATATGCAAGGGAAATCGCCGGGGAGGTTTCGTGGAAATTATTTTTGTTATTTTTTCGCTCTGTGGTTTGGTTTTTTGATGTTTCATTGTAAAAATGTTGGAAACGTAATACGGGGAATTCGGTGGTGATATAAACATGCTTTGTTTGAAACGTGGAGTGTGTGTTAGATTTATATAACAAAAAATATGTACGTTTGTACATTATTTCATAAAAGACGTGAATGCTTGTGGTTGACACATTTTTGGTCTTTAAGAATGTTAGTCGGAAATATTATATTATTAACTAGCTGACCCGCGCAACTTCGCTTGCATCACATTAGAGAGAATTGCTGATTTTTTTCCCCGTTTTCGAAATATTTTTTACTGGTACTCTGGTGGTCGTAGCGTGATGATATATAGCCCAAAGCCTTCCTCGATAAATGGACTATCTAACACTGAAAGATTTTATTACCTAAATCGTTCCTGCAACGCCCGCTAGAGGCGCTGATCAGATTTTCATACAACATTTCTCGTTATCTAGCTGGTTGTCGCTGGTCGATAGTTTTAGAGGATTGAGCTACTGGTGACAGCTGTATTGTTCTGCTATAATTCAAACCAAAAGGATCAGTAAAACAGCTGATTAATCAGAAGATAAAATTATAAACAATTTTCTGATAGCTGTCGGTAGTCGATAGTGTAAGAGATTCGAGATTCATCATGTCATGTGGTCATCATACCTAATTTACATAAATCCCTTTTCATTCCTTTTATTCTGGTTAAATTCCATTCCTGGTTAAGTATACCCTCAAATTGACTGTAACTTTTAACAAAGTCCAGCTCCACCCATTACTGATTTTTAGGTCTTAAAGGTCTTTTCTAAACTGTTTTGCTTTCAATTATCATTAAATTCAATTCCCAGACCAAAATTAAAAGGCTTTACAACAAAACAGAGCAAGAACAATAAAAAAATCCCCACAAACATACGTCTGTAACTATCCATGAAGTATCCATAAAGTTCCTTTTCTTCAAAGAGCCGTAACAGTTGAAATAAAAAGAGGCACTAATAGATTTTACTGCCTCTAATTGTCTATTAAGCTTTCGAAGTGTACTTTAGTTTTTTTGCTCCCCTAATTAACTGTATTGATTTGCGCTAAAACTGGAACGAGTTCTTTGTACTTACGGACTTACTCTCTGAAGAATTGCGTGTTTTAAAAGAATTTTCGTTACATTCTTATATAATAAATTTACTAGTAGTGTACTGTGATCGCAACTGTATATGAGTATGTAAACTGTGAATATTATCAAAACTAATACAAATGAAACTAAAAATATTTAAAAATATATAGTTATGTAAAAATTTATAAATATGTGTATAAAAAATGTTTCAAAACATTCGTGTTTATTTCCCTAGCTCCGGATATTTACGTTAACGAATTTGAGTTTCTGAAAGCGAAATATTTGGTATTCAATTTCAACAAGTAGCCAGGAGGAAATCTAAAATTTAAAAACAAAATTCAAAGTAAGTACATAATAAGTAATAATTATTTTAGAAACTTTTCTTAAACTTCTCAATGCTTGTTACAACATATTTTGATGCTAATTGGTAACATTTTTTACTTAACAAAAGTGACTGACTAATCAAAAGAACAAGCAAAACTGTCTCAAACTACCCAAAGATCAGCGACTGGAATCAATCCCTTCCCCCATGGGATCAGTAAGACATACCTGATACTTAGCCTCCTTAGGGAATCACCCAGATCACATTAAATGCTTCAGAGATGTCAATGAGACCAATCCCTGGAGAATGTGCTTCATACTGTCGAGGTAAAATACTCTGTTTTATTTTTATGCGTTGCGTAATTTTAATAAATAGATAGCCCATTAATTATCGAGGAAGACTATAGGCTATATATTATCACGCTACGACCAATAGGAGCAGAGTACCAGTAAAACATGTTAAAAAAACGGGGGAAAATATGACCGTATGATCTCTTATGTGACGCAAGCGAAGTTGCGCGGGTCAGCTAGTATTATTAAATAACGATATTTAAGCTAGGACTTAAAGTCCCCAACCCGCACTTGGCCAGCGTGGTGGACTCAAGGCCTAACCCCTCCCCCTCGTTTGGGAGGAGACCCTTGCCCTGCAGTGGGACAGTAATAGGTTAAAAAAAAAGATCTTATATACATATTATTTTCGAAACACGAATATAATTTTAAGACCGCGTGGTCAGCAGTCTGATACGTTGATTACGTTTAACTTTTTTAAGCAAATAAATGACTACTTGTAAAAAAAACATTTATCTAACAACATGATATTTTGTTGAGTTCAGAATTGTTTAAATATTATAAAATCATATCAATTCATATAAAATGTATGAATAGAAATTCTCTCATAAGAAAGAAACAAAAAACGCTCTCCCTTAATGGCTTCATGAAAACCTGAAGTCGCCATCTAGAAGTGTAATTAACAAGATAGTATCCTAATTAACTTTAGTGGCTCATTTCTTGTATAATCGTGCAATAATAGTGTGATAATGTGTCCTTGTAGGAAGAAATGTACATGAGAAACACATTCACGATTAAACGCAAGAAAAGTCGCCGACGACCACGTTTCTGTAGTCCTACTATAATCGTGAATCCGAAGTTTCGTTACGATTTTGAAGTTTGATAACTATTACGTCTTGATACGTTTGGGAGGAGACCCTTGCCTTGAAGTGGGACAGTAATGGGTTTCAAAAAAAAAATATAACGTCTCTAAATAAATGTTTGGTATCGTATTTTCGCAATTATTAATAAGTTTGTAAATAATAAAATATTCAAATTTCATTCAAACTATGCTTGGAAATTAGTAAAAGTAAGAAGAAGCCGTGTGTCAAGTTTATTTTTCGTCGAATTAAAATACATACAAATAGCAGTTACATAATTATATTACACTAGCTGACCCGCGCAACTTCGCTTGCGTCACATAAGAGAGAATGGTTCAAAATTTTCCCTGCTTTTGTTACATTTTTTATTGCTACCCTGCTCTTATTGGTCGTAGCGCGATGATATATAGCCTATAGCCTTCCTCGATAAATGGACTATCTAACACCGAAAGAATTTTTCAAATCGGACCAGTAGTTTTTGAGATTAGCGCGTTCAAACAAACAAACAAACAAACTCTTCAGCTTTATAATATTAGTATAGATAAGTAAGATAAGTAAGAAAATTACTTAAAATATAGGAAAAGTTCGTCAAAAAATTGAAGAGTTAGGGTCACACCATAGCCACGTTGCTAACGAGTAGCTAGTAATTTTTTGTGGTCAAAATGTATGTTACAAAAATGTTAACAGCCCCAGTAACCCAATAGAGTGACAATTATTTGAAGGTTATTGCATCAAAAAGTTGATATTCAATATTTGAGCAAAACCATTTGTAACTAAAATGATTACAATTTTTCAAACAGAAAAGAACAAAATCCAGATTATTTTTCTATCATAAGTAAGCTTCATTTCTAAGGAGTGTCTCGTCTATAAGACTCTAATAATATGGTTCTTTCTTATAAATAGAAATCTCTATCCCTTTCCCAGAAATATATTACGGGAAAATCGAAGAGTAAACTCTAATCAGATACGTTTTCAGTCTCTCAAAATATCTATATGACTTGGTAAAAGTGGGCTAAACTTGAGACAAAAATGTAAGAAATAAATACTAGTAAGTTTCACTTAAAACCCTTTTTTGTAAGTATGTTTTGTTTTTCAGTTGTTTTATATGTCATAATTGCTAGAACTCGAAGAATTACGCTGTGAAGCATATTTACCTTAACTTTTGCTTGATATTTCCTTCTGTATTTTTATTCTCAAACCTGTTTGGACGACCAAAGCCAAGGCAAAGCTTCCCATTATCCTATCCAAATCACCCTATCGGCGGCAAGCTCCGGCTACTTTTCAAATACGAACATGTCATACCACAACCTTCGTTATTAGGTCTCCTGCGTTTGCGATAACCAATTTCTGCAGTAACTTTTTTTTTATATGAACTGAGCCAAATAAAATTAAGTTTATTTGAACGAATGTCCATGCAATTGAACTAAAACCGCAAAATCTATATACATATAATTATCTGGTTGTCCTTTGACATTTACGAACGACAATTTTTTTAAAATCGCAAGTGCGAATTCCACCTTAAGTTACGTATTCCACACGTGTCTGCAACACGATACTTTTTGGGACAGTCTTGTGGCTAATGAACAGTAATGTATTGTGTCCATAATGTTTATAAAACACAGGATATTCAGGACATAATGTAAACGGAAACGGATACTCGCTCTATGGGTAGCTTTTGAATATTTATGATGTTTTGCTCATATCTATACTAATATTATAAAGCTGAAGAGTTTGTTTGTTTGATTGTTCGTTTGTTTGTTTGTTTGAACGCGCTAATCTCAGAAACTACGGGTCCGATTTGAAAAATTCTTTCAGTGTTAGATAGCCCATTTATCGAGGAAGGCTATAGGAGCAGAGTACCAGTAAAAAATGTTACAAAAATGGGGAAAAATTTCACCATTCTCTCTTATGTGACGCAAGCGAGGTTGCGCGGGTCAGCTAGTTTAGTTTAATTTGAGAATAGTGATGAAATTTTGTCAGCTTGTTGACAAAATATTGTGATTTATTTCATGTATTATTTCGGTGTGTGTTTATGTAGTGAAGTTGTAAACATAGGTTTTGGTGTGGAATTTATATTGCGTACACATGTTAGTATGTAAAATTTGTACTCACCGTTTCGTAGATAGTTATTGTTTTTATCCGGACGTACTAAATTAGCTATTTTTACATACGTATTTATTCACAAGGTTTTGTAATGGTATTATATTGGTACATCATAATGCAAAAATGAGTGTCTCTGTTTCTATTCACATAATAATATATTTTAGTTTTTAAGTTCAGAGTACTACGGGGCTTGCATGTCCGAAAGGTTTAAATCCTCAAAATAAACTTAAAAAAAATATTGTTTTTGTTTTTCTTCCTCATTTGGGAGAAGACCCGTGCCCTACAGTGGGACAGTAATGGGTCACATAAAAAAAAAATAATAAATAAAAAATGTCTGTCTACTAAGTTATTGGATTACAGCTACTGTTGTCAACTAAGATACACAATACGCCTGCCGTATGTGATGAGCTCAGCCATTCAACAAATAAAAAAATTAAGAATAAAAAAGGCTCTCCATTAAGTTATTGGACTAGTTACTGTTGTCAACTAAGATACACAATACGCCGTACACATACAACACTTGTACATCTTGTCCTTCTAACAACTCCCACGTGACATCCCACGTGCTATGGTCACCCTACCCCTATTAGCGGACACTTAACACGTCGAATAGTGTTACAGAAAAAATCTCTTCCTTTATGAGCATCGTGTGGACATCGTTACACAATTAATTAATATAATAATATACTTAGAAGTGAGAGAAGTTTGTTGGGATCGTAGCAAGCGGTTTTTTGGTGGCTGTCGTCCACGGCCATAATGGCCTGATTTTGTGCATGTTGTAGCTGCTTAGATGATTTAAGATAAAGCTGATCTTATGGTGGATATAGCCAATAGGTATTTTTTATTGGTTAGTGGTCAAAGTAGTGTCCTTATTAAAACCACGCATACAAGCTTCACCAACTATTTGAGATTTGATTGAAAAAACCATGATGTTTATATTTGACCTTTTAGTATTTAACTTTCTTTGTGATTATTTTTATGAAAATTGGTGAACAGCTTAACTGAAAAAGTGTAATCAACTAAGTTTTAACAAACTAATAATTCCGAGTCCGCTCAGTTACGTTTATCGTTTTAAATTGACTTTTGACAAACATCTTAATTTTGATTCCTAACCCTCCAGCGTCCAATTTTACTCCTTTCTCAAACAACAAATCTAAGCCTAGATCTACACGACTCACAAACAAGCTGAAACCTTTGTATGCCTTCCTAATATGTACTCTCGCCTTTATGACTTGCCCGGTATTACACATCCTGCTAATATTACGAATGTCAATCCGGAAATCTGTCTGTCTGTTTTACTTATCACGGTTAAACCACTCTCAGTATTTTCCTTACTATTAAAGAAAGGAAACAATTGTTGTTCTTTAAAAATGAAAGATTATTCTGCACTAGGAATTGATATTCTGTAGGTAAAACAACCGACTCAAAGCACTAGCAGACCCAAAACAACATTTTTTGGACTACTCCAATAAATCGTTGCCTCTGTCTGCCCGTGTCCACTGTCGATGCAATTTGTTAATTAAACCTTTAATTTTCAATTGCATTTATATACTAGCTGACCCGCGCAACTTCGCTTGCGTCACCTAAGAGAATGGGTCAAAAGTTTCCCCGTTTTTGTAACATTTTTCGTTGCTACTCCGCTCCTAATGACCGTAGCGTGATGTTATATAGCCTAAAGCCTTCCTCAATAAATGAGCTATCTAACACTGAAAGAATTTTTCAAATCGGACCAGTAGTTCCTGAGATTAGCGCGTTCAAACAAACAAACAAACAAACAATCAAACAAACAAACTCTTCAGCTTTATTATATTAGTATAGATTTTATATTGGGGTATTCATATATTGGGGTGCATGATAGGAGCCTCCCCGCGGCGCACCCTGGAAGCAGCTAGGTTCGGTAACGCAGAATCTAGGCTGACTAATCCTCTCACCACAATGGTAGTCTCAAACACTAGGCAAAACACCTCGCCTCTACCTCCAGATAATTGCATTTAAGACCCGTTTCATTATTATATTATATTGTCGCCTGTGTGAGTCTACGATCACCTAACGACTTCAATCACAGCGCCGCGCCGTAAAGACTATCAAATCTCTGGCTAGTAAAGTAAAAGAAGCAAAGGTATTTTATTTTTAAAATTGAGGCGCCCATATCCAGTTTCTCTCACAGGTCGTTAAACGATCTGTGGGTTAAGTAACCATTGGCGCGGTTATTCCATAGATGGGTGACCGCATAGTGGTATTTGAACTGGACGTCTCCGTGCTTCGGAGGGCACGTTAAAAGTCGGTCCCGGTTGTTGTCTACTAAGATAATAGTCGTTAAGCCATGTCAAAGGCATCTCGGGCGGCTTGAATAACTTTGACACTAAGTTGACCACTAACCATACGACATATACATACAAACATACATTTTCAAAATGCAAGTCCCTACGTGGTTAAAATGAGTTATGAACGTTTGTAAACGAGTGGAGCCGTCCGTGTCAGCTAGCGTGTATGTGCTGATGGGGACATGAAACATAGCTGAGTTCTCTCCATGGACATCTCTCGGTTGCAGAATTGGACCGAATAGTTATGTAAACATGTACTGTTTTCTTTGAAGATGTGCCGTATTTGTGGGGTTTTGGTAGTAGAGGTGTTTGGTTATTATGTTTATGCTTAAAATATTATAGGAAGCGTCTAAGGTGGTTATACGTAATGGGTGTCTAACCGACTGAAAATAAGATTTTTAATCTGTTTGTAATTTCTTTTTTTGTTATGTATGTTCCTTTTCTTTAAGTGAACCGATTTGGTTAAAGTAATATTAGTTAAAAATAAGTTTGTTTCCTGTTGCTATTTTATGTTATTCCATATTGTAGACTTTTTTTGCTTGAAGTTGTCTTTCTTTTGGATGAATTATTTAATTTAGTGTTCTTTTATATTTATTCTTAGGTAATTTAGATCCTAGTTCTTATAACAGCTGTTTTCGCAAAAATATTTCTGAACACCAGTAATTTAAATGCATGATGTTTTCAAGCATATACCTCTACATATATACCTAGTAATATTCTCATCACTTTTATTTCCACATACGCAAGTATTAACCCGACCACGTATAAAATGTACCATATTATAGAATTCTTTAGTATCTTTACTTAGGGTGTGTTTATAATTAACGCAGCTACATTATTTTGCTGCATAGCAATTAAATGAACCATTATTACTTTGTTGCAGTTTTAGTAAGAATGCCTCAGTGGTTTGAACAAAAATGTATACGCCTGCTTATCATACGGTCTCAAGTTCGATTCCAAGTTGAGACTAAGTTGCTAATAGGTTAATATTACTTAGTTTTGAGTCGTGAGTCGTTTAGCTATTAAAAGTGACCAGTTTAAGTAGCTAAACGTGGGTGTAATTCATGCAGACATAGGCTTAAATAACTAACCTTTGAAAAAATATAAGAAGAATTTAATTAAATAACACTTTTGCCTCTATCTTCAAATATAACTAGCGAAAGTTTTCATAAAAAAAATATCAACCGTGCACTTTAGGCCAAAAGAACCACCCCATAAACGTACCCCTAGTATCTTTAACACGGGCATGCACATGAAATATTTATAACATGGTTGACCGAATTTCACCAACGCATAACGCTGACGTTGCGTTCTCTTGAAAGGAACTCATTAGTTAGAAAGAGATGGGTATATTTTATTTCACTTTTTGAGATAAAATTTCTTGGTGTGGAACTCTAGGTGTGTGATGCTTATTGCGAGGTGTTTTTTTTAGTTAAGATTGTCATTTGCTTGGTTGTCTTACCTAGCTTAAGTAGTGTTGGTATATAGGATGGTGAAACCTAGGTTTTGATTAACCAGTACCGGGGTCTACTACAGACAGAAAACAACAACAAATTACTATATCGTAAATGCTCATTATGAAATCGAAAAAAATATCTATACAAAATTTTATTATATAAAATACGTAGATTTTAAATTGATTTTCACACCTTTGGACGTTCTTGATTTATAAACTGCGTGAAAATGTTGCGTTGACTTGTGACTTAGATAATATAGGTAGACGTGTGTGTCAGTGAAGACAAAGGTTTCTCATCCGCTTTAACTCATCTCTGTTTAAAGCTATTGAAGTCCAATCTTTAATTATAATAGGAGAGTCCAATAAAAATCGTCATCTTGGATCTTCTGCGTCAATATTTTGATTTTAATGTAAAAAAGATTTTGAAAAACTTATTACTATGACTAACGTCGCTTTTCTTACAACAGCAGCTCCTTGTACACACATATATATACAAAACATCACACCTTTTTTCCATAGAATCTAGGCAGAGATAAGATCCTTACAAACTTCGTTTGCTTCATTCCTATCCATACATCTCGTGAGCTCCTTGTAATAAAATTAAAAGTAATTAAGCGACAAACATACGAAATTCCACTTTAACTGCATTACATCACACTCAGCGAAGCGTTAACGTAATAATGTTGTAAAATGAATAAAAAACAGTACAATCCAACTGTCACCAGTAAGCAAGTGAGAGCTGAAATCAACTCGGTGGAATGTAATTGGTTAAATTGTAGGCAACCCGCCAGATTCTGTCAGATCTCTTATTTTGTACTTGCTAAAGGATTTGCAGTTTGTTAAAGGGATTTTTGCTCTGTTAGCAATGTGACTGTCTTTTGTTTATAATTTTATCTGCTGCTTGATTTAAGTAAAGCTAAACTTTGAATTTTCGGCAAAGAGACCTGTTTCAAACCAATAACTTTACTACTAGCCTTTTGGAGTGGAATGATTATCATAAACGCGAGTGAAACCTCGTTACAAAAAAGGTTCTGTTTTTAACATATACTTTAGAATAATATATTATATTAATTAATAATATATTAAAGATCCGCTAATCTCAGGAACTACTGGATCGAATAAAAAAATCATTTGTGTTGAATAGTATATTTATTATGTATATAATTTAATTAGTAAAGATATCATCGTTTAAATCAACCAAATAACTGCAAGTAAATAATTAAGGAAAAGCATCGACATCAAAACTCGTAACGTTTAGATTTATATATAAAAGTTTATGCTAATTGGAAACGTATTTCAGATTAATTATCAACTTAATGGTACAACTTTGAATGTTTAATCTTGCTATGTTTCGGAGTTCGGAGTTCGGAGTTAGGAGGTTCTTAGCCGATGTGAAAAAAGAAGCTTCTAGGTTAAGACCCCTTTGGTGTATGATTGTATACTGTATTTTACTACTGATATGAGTTAAAAAAGAAAGGATTTTTGTAAATGCATTTATTATAGGAGGAGTTTAGTATATTTGATGTTAGATTAGTTCTTTAATCTATCGTTACTAAAACTTTACAAAGGTGATTAAATCAGTAGCTCGATTCTCTACTACTATCGACTACCGACAACCGGCTAGTATCGAGTAATTTTACACGAAAATAAGTTTAGCGCCTCTACCAGACTTCGCAACAATTATTTTGGCAAATAATTGTATTTTGAAAAGCCCCCAACTTCTAGCAAGCTTTTTGTAAAGACTGGTCATTTGAATGGCAAGCGCAATGAAATCAAGAACTCCATATTTCGTTAGGACCTGTTCAAAACTGGACTTATAGTTTCAATGAATATTCAATCCCATTTCAATTTCTTTGAATAGCATCTTGTCCACAACAAACAATCATGTCTCATAACACGTCATTATCAAAAATCTGTTTTACGAAAACTGTGAGGTGTTGTTTAGGAATGTAAGTGATCAAGACGAGAGTTGCGGTTATACTGACATTTATTCATACAATAACACGGTTATATACGTAACATGTTTATATAAGCTATAGGTACGTCACACGCCCATCATAAACAGAAAAAAAAAAGTGATAAGTACAATTTCACTTTTTTTTTGCAATACACAAAATAAAATGACAATAAAAAGATATAAAAAAAAATGGATAAAATGACAATAAAATAAAAAGTTTAGCAAAGATAAATTTAAGTTTAAGAGTACTAGCGTAACAATAAAATAAAAAATCTTGTACAAAGTCATGGGCTAAAATCATCAGGAATATACAATTTAGTTCGATTTTTATGCACGATATCTAATTTGCCATTTTTTAATATCTGTACATTTGGAGACATATCCTTAACAACAACATAAGGTCCAGAATAAAGACTGTCTAACTTGTTTACATTCTCATTCTTTATTAGAATTAAATCATTATGTTTATACACAATAGGGTTGACATATTTGTCATAAATGTTTTTCCTAGCGAATTTACCATTAAGTAGATTTTGTCGAGCCTCTTTTTGTGACAATTGTAAGCGATATTTTAATTCAGATGGATAGTTATCGTGATTGTATATGGGGTCTACTATATTACTTTTAAAGTTACTCGGAAGGTTACAAATTTTGCCAAAAACTAATTCATACGGGGTGAATTTTGTTTCGGAATGCACTGTTGTGTTAAATGCAAAACTCCAATAAGGCAACCATACGCTCCAAGCTTCAGGATGGTTATCTGTTTGGATGCGTAAATACGAACCTAAGTTTTTATGCGAGTTTTCCAATGCGCCAATGCTTTGGTGGTGATAAGCTGTGGAACTTAAGTGAGTAATTTTTAAGAGTTTACATACCTCGCTGAAAACTGACGACATGAACTCCGTGCCCCTGTCTGTAGCAATTACCTGTGGTATACCGTAGCGAAGGATGAAGCTATTCACCAATGCATTTGCTACTTCTGCTGCTGATTTAGACTGTAAAGGATGAGTTACCACATACTTACTCAATTCACACTGCAATGTTAAGATGTAACAGTGATTATAGCAGTCTTTGTCTAGAGGTCCAACTAAATCTAAATAAACTTTTTCAAATGCAGATGTTGCTGTGGACGTAATATGCATAGGTTCTTTTATATTAAGAGCATGTTTTTGCTTTTGACATTTATGACATTTCCTAACAAATTCTCTAACTTCGCGATCTAATCCAGGCCAATAAAAATATTTTTTGATATTATTTAACATCCTTCTCATGCCCGCGTGGCCACTTGTGGGCAAGAAATGGAAGTCATTAAGAATCACCTTCCTATCATCTTTATCGTCGATTCTTTGTACGTCATTTAAAATAAACAATCGAACGCCATTCAAAAGCTTTATTTCACTTAGTAATTTTTCAACAAATATATTATTATCTTTATTCTTTATAAAACAAACTTCACTAACGTTTATTTCCTTACAAAACTCATTCAGCTCCCTCACGAATGCGGCTCGCGTCATTTGTGATTGGAAGTCTGGATTTATATAAATAGTCGATCTATCTTCTACAAAACAAAACGCGTTTCTTTCTTTATTTATCTTATTGTTTTTTCTCAAATATTCTAAGTCAATTTTGTCAATAAATCTTAATTCGACAGCTTCTTTCGGTTTAATATGTGTCCCCAAAACGTCTGGTTGATCAGGCCGTCGGTCTAAAGGAATCATATCATCCGAAAGATTCTGTAATTTCCTCGTTTGAGCTCTCGTCATGACACTAACTAAAGGTTCACTCATCTCTTTTAATTCGTCAGATGTAAAAGATATGCGAGACAATGCATCTGCAGCTGCGTTGTCTGCGCCTTTTACATATTCTACCGTATAATCATATTCTTCTAATGTGAGTCGAAATTTCATAAGCCGACTGGATGGGTCACGCATGTTAAAAAGATAAACTAATGGTCTATGATCGGTTAAAATTTTGAACTTACGTCCGTATAAATAAGGACGAAAGTATTTGACAGCCCATACTACTGCTAATAATTCTTTTTCTATTGTCGGATATCGTTTTTCAGCGTTGTTTAAAGTTCTGCTGGCGTATGCTATGGGTTTTTTATTACTATTAGATAAAACAGCACCTATTGCATTGCCAGACGCGTCCGTCTGTACAATGAACTCGTTAGTTTCCGAAAAGTCTGGATATTGTAGTACTGGTGGAGAAATAATACACTGTTTTAGAGTTTCAAAAGAATTTTGACAACGCACATCCCAAACAAAGGGTACGTTCTTTTTACATAGTTCGTACAAAGGAAATGCTTTCTCCGCAAAGCCTGGTATGAATTTACGATAATAGTTAACAAACGCTGTAAATCGTCTTACTTCATCAAGTGACCTTGGGCATGGGTAATTTTTTACTACTAATATCTTATCCGGATCGGGTAAAACACCGTCACCTGACACAATATGGCCGAGATATAATAACTGTTTTTTTAGGAACTCACATTTTACGGGATTAAGCTTTAAATTTACTTGTCGAATTCTTTCAAACACAAGTTGCAAATTTTTCATAGTTTCATTTAAATTTCGTCCAAATGCTACAAGGTCATCCTGGTAAACTAAACATTTTTCGTAATTTAAGCCAGCCATAGCCATCGTCATCATACGCGAAAAGGCTGCTGGACTAGTTTTTAACCCCATGGGCATCCTAGTCATTTGATATTGTCCCGCATGAAACGCAGTATATTTTCTGCTATTTTCCGATAAATTTACGTTGTAAAATCCTTGATAGAGATCTAAGTGGCTAAAATAAATACAACCCGAAAGGGAGTCTAGAATTTCAGTGATATTAGGGAGTGGGAACTTATCATCTTCTACGCAGTTATTCAATTTCCGATAATCTATCACTAGTCTCCATTTTTTTAATCCATTTGCATTAACCTTTTTTGGAACTAGTAATACTGGGCTACTCCATTCGCTTCTACACTTTTCAATAACACCGTCCTTTAACATCTTATTAAGTTGACTTTGAATTTCGTTTTTCTGAGAATGAGGCATTCTATAGGGCTTACTAAACACAGGACACGAGTTTTGTTTCAATATTATATCGTGTTCATAAATATTAGTCGTTGTTAATTTATCACCGTCCAAATAAAATATATCAGAATATTTCGCGCATAAGTTTTCTATACAAGTTTGTTCTTCCAAATTTAAATTATTTAACTGCAATTGGGAAAATAGTCTTTTTACACGGTCTGCATTTATATTAGTTTCCTGAAAAATACATATGTTATAATCACTAGCGTTATGAATAACGGGATTTAATTTATATTCATTTAAGCTAAACGTATTCTCGGTTGTATTTAATATTTTTATTGGTATTCTACCGCATACAGGTTTGACTATGGTGCTAGCTAAATAAATTCCGTCATCAATTTGAGATGCACAAACTACTCCTTCACCTTGTAAGTTAGTCTCAATGTAGTGTATTGATTCACATCTAGGTGGTATATCTAACCAACTTTTAGAACGTAATAATATGGGAATGTTGATGTGCACATTTTCTACCGAAAGTGTTAAAATGTTGTTATTAAAATCTAAAACTGATTTATATTTCGTCAAAAAGTCGCTTCCAATTATTCCATTCGCCATAATCGGTAAGAAGTCAAACAAATAAAATTTATGACGCAGGCGATGACCACCCACAAATAAAAACAAGTAACAGTATCCTACACTTTTTACTTTGCCGCCAATGCCATTTATGTATGAGCTTTGTTTAACAAATGGAATATGGTGTTCTATGACATGTTTATGTTTAAGCGCTGATATTGAAGCGCCGGTGTCAAGCAACCAAGTGTAATCGGAATTGTTTGAAGTGAGCTGAATAAAATAAGAACTACTACATGATAAAATTTGTTCGTTAGTCTCGAAAAAACATATTATTATGTTTTAAATCAGTTTCAGGCGATTTTGATGCCAGTGTCGGTTCTGGTTCAGTAGTCATATTGATGTGCTGCTTTCTTTGATAATTAGAATTATAATAAGACCTACCTCTATTATTTCGTCTGGGTGTAAACGCTTGCTGCTGACCCCGTCGTACGTAGCTCCCGCGGTATTGGTTGCCACCACCTCGGTGCGTGCTGGTATCTCTATGCCATGTCGATGCTCGCTGGTTAAATCTTCCGCGACCATGAGCGAAGTTCTGACCCCTACTTCTGAAAAATCTATGATTAAGCTCTCTGGACGTTGACATACCCAAAATATCTCCTGACACTCCAGCTGTCTCCAACTCCTCGTCTTGGGCCGCTTGAATCGCGTCTTTAAGACTACTGAAATTACGAGAAGCGATTATTGTGCTCAAACGTCGATTCCTCAGGCCGTCGGCAAATTTCTTTATAGCAAATTGTTCATTTATCGGCTTTAACAAGTTATAATTACTTGATTTACCATCGGCCTGCGAAATCGTTAAGTTCACAAATAACTCAGAGATTTGTTTACCGAAATCTTTTACTGTTAATTCATTTTGCCTCATACGAATTAGTTTTGTTTGCAAAGCACTTGAAGATTTTTTTGGCAATAAAATGTTTTTCATGTCAGAAACTAACTCAGATGCTTTAGAATAATTAGAACTCAACTGTAATTTTGCTGATCGCGATAATCTGCTTTTCAATATAAATTCAATGAGCTTACTATGTTCAGCGGTCTCAAGGGTAGAGGCATAATATTCTATATTCTCAATTAATTTTTGTATATTTTCCTCCTCATCTGTCATCTGTGGTAATAAACTCAAGGCTACTTTAATGTTGAAGGTCGACATGGTTATTTCTGCCGGTACACCAGTTTTACACAAGGACAAAACTTCACTATATAAAGTTTGAAATGAATCTATATACTTGTCAATTAAAGGCGTATCACTAGTCTTTATAATACCTTGCTTAATATCACTGCTAATCTGATTTACACAGGATTGATACCTAGAAAAAATATCATTCGCCTCGCTTAACTTTTTTATCAAAATATTCCTTTTTCTACGAGCTTCACCAATTTTAATCAAGTATACTCTAACTTCTTTTATTTCTTTACATAAGGTTTCTAAAATTTCAGTCATAACTTACCACTATAGAAGTCAATATTGTAAATAGTTGGTCACATTATATACTTTATAAGCCTTAAAGTCCACTATATAGTTCGATTCACACAGTACGCCGCAAACGATAGTAATCCAGAGTAACCGAAAACAGAATACATTAACTTACATTTTTTAAACGAATCGCGCCTAATTATATTTTTTTTTTCACTGCACAGTCACTGTTAAACTTTCATTTTACCGCCACTTTAACACTTTACTTGCTATAATAATAATACGAACGCCGACTCCGTGATGCCGAAAAGTTACTTGTAGCGCTATATTTCGATATCGTCGTCCTTCTGGTCTCGCGAACGCTCACGCCGAAAAATTGATCTACGTAGATTGTGCCGAGATATTTCTTGTCTTATCCATCGACCGTGACACTTCTTATACATTCTTAATACGACAAAAATCAGCCCGATGCCTATCGCCAAGGCTATAAGCGACAGTATTATTGTCGTCGTACTGAGGTAATACCGAAATTCATCCACTGTGGCCGTATTCGATCCTGCTGCGTTTTGTGCAATTATTACCTCCTCTCGAGATTGGGATTTGCCCATCTTGACTGTGCCAAAATACGTGCTAATAAGTCCAACAACGTTATAATAATATGCATCTTGGTTTGGTACGCGAATACTCTAAAAAATTTGCTCCATATATGGTACGTATGGCGCCAGACGAACGCAAGCCGGTGTCAAATGCGCGACGGGGATCGGATGGCCGACTCTTTCGGCAGGGTCGCCATGTGAGGTGTTGTTTAGGAATGTAAGTGATCAAGACGAGAGTTGCGGTTATACTGACATTTATTCATACAATAACACGGTTATATACGTAACATGTTTATATAAGCTATAGGTACGTCACAAAACGATACAACACGAAACGAATCAACAAAATAGAATTAAAATAATCTACACAAACACCTTCGAAAATCTGTGTACAGAGATTCCCTAAATCAAATTACCGACTATTTTCTACATCAATGTACTTGTACAATCTCCCTTTCCACTTAATGTCCTTTTAAAAGGTATCTCGTTAGACATCCGTCATGTCCGTCGCTTCGGTACAATGGATTACAAAAGTGCTTTGATGTATTTTGTGGACCGTAATTCTGTTTGTATACATGTTTAAATTGTAGTTAATAATTTGTTGGTTAAGGTTGTTTAGAGTAGATATTTAACAAATATACAAATAGCTTTTTACTCATGGAAATAGGCAGAGACCAAAGCAAAACGATTTAATTTTGTACTCTTTAAGATGATTTTAATGACTTGGGTAATTTTAATTAAAAGATGTTTACAAATTAATAATATTGACTGCTAGCTGTAAATTACCGTTCAAACAAACATAAATACATAAAATCATGCCTTTTCCCATAAGGGCAAGCAGAGACCAAATAATCATCATAATTATTTTATCAAAAAAGTAAACAATTAATATATTATTATTATGTACTAGCTGACCCGCGCAACTTCGCTTGCGTCACATAAGAGAGAATGAGTCAAATTTTTTCCCGTTTTTGTAACATTTTTTATTGCTACTCTGCTCCTATTAGTCGTAGCGTGATGATATATAGCCTATAGCCTACCTCGATAAATGGACTATCTAATACTGAAAGAATTTTTCAAATCGGACCAGTAGTTCCTGAGATTAGCGCGTTCAAACAAACAAACAAACAAACAAACAAACAAACAATCAAACAAACAAACTCTTCAGCTTTATAATATTATATATAAATATATAATATATAATATATATAGTATAGATGTATTTTTTATCAATTCTTCAATGTGCTAAAGAAGTACTCGTACAATGCTACCCAATATTTTTTACAAGCGAAAAATAGTGATTACATAAAAGAAAAAAAAAAAAGTGTTCGACTAGTATTAATTTCAATTTCAAAATCTATCGTTTTAAAATAATTAAATGACTAGCTTTTGTTATTAATAGTACCTCAAGGATGTACCTCATTATATTCAGATAATCACTAAGACGATGTTTAGAGATTAATCAAGTTTAATATGTGTCTATTTAATAAATTAATTAACATCAAACTGCGGTTGCTAGGCCCGTTGTTTGATAACCTATCAATAGAGCTCTATTGAATAATTGTAGGAAAGGCTTAAGTGACAATACTGTAGTGTCACTTAGGACCTTTTTGATATATTTAGCATGGATTTGCGTTTGTGTATGCTGTTGTCAGTTTAATTATATTATCTATCAATAGAACTCTATATCTATACTAATCTATACTAATATTATAAAGCTGAAGAGTTTGTTTGTTTGTTTGTTTTAACGCGCTAATCTCAGGAACTACTGGTCCGATTTGAAAAATTCTTTCACTGTTAGATAGCCCATTTATCGAGAAAGGCTGTAGGCTATATATCATTACGCTAAGACCAAAAGGAACAGAGTAGCAATAAAAAATGTAACAAAAACGGTAAAAAATTTGACCCATTCTATCTTATGTGTCGCAAGCGAAGTTGCGCGGGTCAGCTATACTTAATATTTGTTGTAAGGTCGTAAGTGTCAATACTTTAGTGTCGCCTAAGTCTTAATTAATCTACGTGTCATACGGACTATAGCAGTTTAACCGGTTATATTAATTTCTTCAAACATTCTTTAAACAGTTATATCAATTTACTGTCGTGACAATAAGAAGTAGTGCTGTAAATATTATATACTGAAACATTTCATTAATCTTTATACAAATTCAATGGCCATCGCAAATCCTGCAGTGATTTTTATGAATAAATACTAGCGATGTGGCCCGACTTTGTCCGGTTATAGTACAATTTTAACCCCTTGATTCCATACAAGCCACATCCCGACAATAACAAACGTTATTATTTAAAAAAATACCAATCTAGTTAATTAGTTGTTCAAAATGTATAATAGAATACGGGAATTAACGCAAACACGCATTTTGCCTTAAAATGCGGACAGTTCGGGCCGCGACGCGAGACGGAGCTCTCTGCGTAGATCGAGCTCCGCAAATTCCGTCACCGTCTACGTCGTAGAGCGCTACGCACGCGCTACGCGCTACAGCGCGCCGCGAAGCGCTACGAAAACCGCCTGGACCTCTTTCTTTGTAACCAAAACCACACGTTGTTTTGAGGTCGCGGTTCGGCTCCGTCACATTCGCTTCCCCGCCCCCCTCCGGACCACGCGCGGCACTCCGCCGCCTCGGCCCCCGGTCTGCCACCAGCGGCAAGCCCCGGGGGTTCGGTGCGGTGGGCGCCTAGCGCCGGAGGGATCGGCGAGTGGTTAGCACTCGCCGACCGCCACCAAAATGCCGCGAACACCTCCGCCGGCACCTCCCTCGGCCCGGAAGCCGACGCGCCCGCAGCCTGCGCAGTCGCCCGGTGTCGGGAAGCGCGCGCCCACTCGGTCCAGCGGTAACGCGCGCGCAATACTGGACCGTGTGCTGGCATCGGGTCAGGCTGAAAAAGCCAAGCCACAGGACTCGCCGCGCAGCCCACCACGCAGCCCGACGCCGACGCCGCGAGCTTCAGCTCCAGCACCAGGAGCGGGTGAGGCGTACTTCGCCCCCTCGCCGCGCTCCACCCCGGCAACACCAACGCCGGGAAACATCTCCGCGCAGGACCACCGCGCGGACACCGCCTGGCCTCCGCCATCGCCCGCCCATGCCGTCTCTCCGCTCCCCAGGAGGGACCCGCGCATCAGGGAGGCGCCGCCGCGAGCGGCCCCCCGCTCACCCGCACCGCCTCCCGCGTCGCCCCCAGACGACTTCACTTCGCCGCCTGCACCGGAGAAGCGCACGGCGCATTTCATTACGCCGCCCTCTGTACCATCTGCACAGGCGGCGACGCAGAATGCCCGCAGGAGTTCGCCGATGGATGTGGCGGGCCCCTCCTATGCCGCCATGGCCTCTGCCGCCGCACCCACCGTCACCGCTGCGCTGAAGACCACAGCCGGGACGTCCAACGCCGCCGCCGCCGCCACCGCCGCCACCGCCGCCGCCTCGAAGCCGACCACCCCCCGCTACCCGCCTCTGGTGGTAGAGGCGCTCCCTGACTGGCCTACCCACTTTAGGGCCCTAAAGGAGCGACTGGGCCACGCGCCCAATGGGAGACCCTTCGGGAAGGGGGTCCGATTCCTGCCAAAGTCGGCCGAGGAGTACCGTATCATACAGCGGTACCTAACGACTTTGGCAACCAAGGAGAACCTGTCATGGTTCTCCTACTCCCTCCCGGAGGAGCGAAGCCTGAAGGTGGCCATCAGGGGGCTGCCGGTGGGCACGCCGCCGGAGCTCATCGCTGAGGAGCTGACGGCGCGAGGCTTCGCCCCGCAGCATGTGCGGCCGATCCAGGCCCGCCAAGGACGACCCGGCTGCCTATACTTCGCGCAGCTGGCGCGAAACAAGGACACAGTGCCGGGCATATTTGAGGTCACGGAGCTCCTCTATATGCCCGGCGTGAAGATCGAGGCCTGGCGGGGCAAGAAGGGTCCCGCCCAGTGCCACCGCTGCCAGGGCTTTCGCCACTCCTCACACAACTGCCACAGGCGCCTCGCCTGTGTGCGTTGTGGAGAGGAGCACGCCGCGCGAGACTGCGCGCGCCCGCGGGAGGAGCCGCCGACCTGCGCCAACTGCGGGGGTGCCCACACGGCGAACAACATCGCCTGTCCCGCCTTCAAGCGCGAGGCCCGCAACAAGAAGGCGGGCACAGTCGCGCGCACCTCCGCACCCTCCGCGAGGAAGATACCTGCCGCCGACCTGAGGGAAGACAACGCCCCTGGCTCCCTCATGGCCGCGGCGAACGCAGCCTCAGCACCCTCCGGACCATCCCGCCGCCGCCGCAGAAAGCGCGGCGCAAAGAAGCCGCACGCCGCACCGCAGCAAGCGCCGAGCTCCGCACAGCCGGCACCGACGTCGCAGCGCCCGCCAGCCCAGCAGCAACAGCAGCAACAACGGCAGCAGGAGCATCAGCATCAGCAGCAGGAGCAACAGCATCAGCAGCAACGGATGAGGAAGGGACCTGAGCCCGAACACAGCCACCAACCCCAGCCGCAGCGGAGGGCCGCCACGGTGCCCAGAACTGGCGCGCTGGACCCGAATATGGTCGCCATCATCGGCATGCTCCAGCAGGTGCTGGCCGCACTGCTGGAGCACCGAGACCCTATTCCGCTGATCGTCGGGACGATCCAAAAGTTGTGCACGCATGGAGCGGCGTAACCTGCGTGTCCTCTTTTGGAACGCCGACGGAGTGTCCCCAGAGAAGACCAGGCTACTGAGGCTGCTGCTATCGCAGCGAACAGTCGACGTAGCCCTGCTCAACGAGACCCACCTTCGCCCGGTAGACAAATGGAAGATCGGCGGTTACTACGTCTACCGGGAGGATCACATCTCGCCAGCAGGGATTGCCCGCAGGGGATTGGCAATCCTGGTCAAGAGGAACGTCGTCCACCAATTGCTACCGGTACCACAACTGCAGTCGTCGTACGCCCTCGGCGTGGAGATCTGCATCAACGGCCGACCCACTCGTGTGTTCGCCTTCTACAAGCCACCGCAAACCCGCCTGGCAGTGGCCGATATCCACACCATTCTGGACTCGCCACTGCCCACGATCATCGCGGGCGACTTCAACGCGAAGCACACGGCGTGGAACTCCAACCGTATTTGCCCCGAAGGCCGCCGCCTTTTCGACGATGCAGATCGCCAAGGCTACGAGGTGCTAGGACCAGAGGTCCCGACGCACTACCCGTACGCAAGCGTGTATGTACCCGACGTCCTGGACATCGCCGTCACCCGTGGCATCGACGGCGCTGTCAACCTGGACGTCCTGGACGACCACCTCATATCAGACCACCAACCGGTGTGTCTGACTCTGGAGGACACTCCACTAAAAGCTGGAAACCCACCTTCTCGATCTCGTCAAGACTGGGAGGCCTTCCACCGGCTGCTATCGGAGCAATCACCGACGCGCCGCGTGGACACCGCCGAGGACGTCGACTCGATGGCCGTGGATATTTCCACTCAAATTCAGGCCGCGCTCACCGCGTCCCGTTTAAACGCCCCGTCCACCAAGAGGGCCCCCCAGCTTCCGGCCAGCATCATGGCGATGATCGAGAAGAAGAGGAGGCTGCGAAGGCTATGGCAGAACACCAGATGCCCGACACTGAAGACCGAGCTCAACGCTCTGGTAGCGAAGATCTCTGCGGCGCTGGAGACCCAAGCCGCAGAGTCGTGGCAACGCACCATCGAGCGAGCCGGCGAAGAATGGTCGGGCATCCACCGCCTGTGCCGCCGTCTCTCCGGGAAGCCATCCCCGATCCGCCCCCTGCTGGCAGGTGACGGCACCCCACGTTACCGAGCCGAGGACCGGGCGGAGATATTCGCCGAATTCCTGGAGGGACAATTCCAGCCGAACCCGGCCGTCAACGCGCAGCACGCAGCCGACATCGAGCAGCTTGTGAAGACGTACATGGAGCAGCCCGTGGCCCCGACAGAGGACGCCATCGTCTTTTCCCCAGGCCAAGTCCGGCGCATGATACGCCGACTTCCACTGCAAAAGGCCCCTGGACCCGACCGGATCCCCAACGAGGCGCTGCGTCACCTCCCAATGCGAGCGATCGCGGGGGTGACGCGCCTATTCAACGGCATACTGCGGACCGGTCACTTTCCCGCCGCATGGAAGCTCGGCAGAGTCATTATGCTGCCGAAGCCGGGGAAAAACATCCTGCTACCGGGTAGCTACAGACCCATCACGCTGCTCCCGAACATCTCCAAGCTGTTCGAAAAACTGCTGCTGCCACACCTCGTCCCACACATCAAGCCACGCGAGGAGCAGTTCGGCTTTAGGGCCGAACACTCGACGACGCACCAGCTCATGAGGGTACTGCACGACCTCGCGGCTGCTCGCAACAAGCGCGAGCGAGCCGCTGCAGTATTCCTCGATATGGAGAAGGCCTTCGACCGCGTCTGGCACGCCGGTCTCATCCACAAGCTGTCCACATCCACTACTCCCCGCCGAGTAGTCAGGATCGTGGGCACCTTCCTCCAGGACCGGCGATTTCAAGTCGCGGTCGAAGATGCGTTGTCGGAGGAGCGTCCGATACGCGCCGGAGTACCGCAAGGAAGCTGCATCTCACCAGTGTGCTACAGCTGGTACACCAACGACATCCCAGTGCCGGCCGGTGTCCAGCTGGCACTGTACGCCGACGATGCAGCGTACTACACCTCGTCGCTCTCCGGCGCGCACGCTGCAATCAAGCTGCAGCGTGCCCTGGACGCCCTCCCCGCGTGGCTGGACGACTGGCGGCTATCAGTCAACGTGGCGAAGACTCAGGCGATCTCCGTGGGAGCCAAACCACCGCCCAACATGAAGCTCCGGGACGAAGAGGTCGGCTGGTCCGCCAAGGTCAAATACCTGGGCGTGACCATCGACCGGCAGCTCTCAATGGCTCCCCACGTCAAGAACGTGGTCTCCCAGGTCCGTACAGCGTGCGCTCTCCTGCGCCCGATGCTGCGCTCGCACCTGCCTCTCCGCGCGAAGCTCGGAATCTACAAGGCGTACATCAGGACGCGCCTCACCTACGCTGCCCCCGCGTGGTTCGCACTTCTGTCGGCAACAAACCGCCAGAGGTTGCGAGCCCAGCAATCGCGCGCCCTGCGCCTTGTAGTGGGCGCCCCGCGCTTCGTGCGGAACGACACCATCGCGCGCGACCTGCGCATGGAGAGCCTGGACGACCACGTGAGACGCCTGAGCACCAACCTGTTCGAGCGCACCGAACGCTCGGAACACCGCCTGATACACGGGATCGCCCCGTACCACAGGCGGCCGCCGGACAGGTTGGCACTGCCGCGAGACTTGATAGCCGCAAACACCGGACCGACGCCACCAGCACCCTCCTGAGCCGGGCTGACGGGCGCTCGCCGCGGACGCCGCCGCGGTGAGCTCGACCTCGCCAAGGACAGGAGGGACCCCTGCCACCAACACCCGGACGTGACACAGAAGCGGACGGCTTGAGGTCCGCCCGCGGGGATAAACCCGCACGGGCCTGACCTCGCCCACCGCTTCGCCCGCCGGACACGACACTCCGGCATAACTCCAAGGGGTAAAAGCCCCGCCCCAGCGACCCGCCTGTATCTGCAGGCGGCGATGGATACCGCTGGAACAGCCCGACGGGCTGGTAGTAGCTACTGTTACGCATACCTTTGCTGTAACAAAGACAACCCGACGGCCTTAAAATGCCTAACGTTTCGGCGCAGGTTGCACTCGCCGTGGTCGCAGGCTGACGTAGTCAGCAGGGACCACGGCGAGTGCATTATTATACATTATTATATTGCATATTCTATTATACATTAAACATGCAACGCGAGAGTTTAAAAGTTATAGTTGTTCAAAAGTTATGCGCGTACATACATTCTGGTGATTTATTTTGTTAATTATAAAGATATAACAAAAAAGTTCACAATTAATTATAATCTAGTCAAAAAATAACTCTTAATGAAATTCCTGTAAAGAATATTAAAATAATTACATTGTTTTGTTCCGCAAACAATATTATTTACAGCGAAACGGCAAACAAAATGTAACTTCATAGAATTTTCATTTTCATAAAAATAATAAACTTTACACGTTATAAATATTTAAATAAAACAGGAGGTATAGGATAAAACAGGGAAGCGAGAGCAAATTTTACATTTTTATTGCACTGCAATGGTAAAGGTGAAAAACTATTTAAATTTGTATATGTTTTTACAAAATGAAAAAAATATGTGATGCATTGTTGATTTGTATTTTTATGTAATAAGTGCTTAGATTTTTTTTTAATCTAGCCTGTTTCTGTGTCCCACCGCTGAGCAAAGACCTCTCCCCTAGACTTCCAGTCCCCTCGGTCGCTTGCTGCCTCTGGCCAACTGTCTGGCCAGTCGTGCCGCCGTCTCCGTCGTTTGGGTCTTCCCCGTTGCCGCCGACCATCTAGTTGCACCCACTTCGTAGCTATGTTAGCCCATCTCTCAGGGTGCAACTGGTGAACAGACATAAGATACAAATCATATTATTTTTTTGTACCAACATTTAAACTGCCACTTAGTTCCATCTCTCAGGTTAAACTGGGCTTGCCAAGATTGATCTAAGCATGGGACAATGTTATTCATTCCGACTTCCTTTGGGTTTCCTTCTGTCACGTTCAAAGATTTTTGTCACTTAGTTAACATGGTCTGACAACCAGTCTTACAATTAAAAGTATTAAAATCACTGCATCAACGTGAATCTACATAATATAATACAAGTACGAGGTTACCTAATACAGAACTGTTATTTCATTGTACATCCGACATTACTAGTAATCTTCAAGGCACTTGTCTTTTACTAAACTCCTTGTTACTACTGAGAATTGTCTAATCTGTTGATTACCCGGAACTTGTTGTGATGAGCTCTTTGTAACGTTTTCTTATAAGATATTTTGTTTTGTACCTCATTAATAATAACATAATATGGGTCTCTGTTATGGTAGTTAGCCAACCCCACCTCGATAGATATAGAAAGGACATAATGTAGGAGATTTTCATAAGGTTCTTATCAATTCATGAATAAATTATTTATAAAAAAAAATGTATTTGTATAAGCTAGGTTTAATGTGATATGCATCAGAAATATAGATAACCTCGCTGCAATAACCGTGAGCCTCGTGTGGTGGGTTCGAATACCACCCGGGACAAATCTTTGTGTGATGAGCACGAGTATTAATTTGTTCTGAACCTGGTTGAATCCATTATCTTAAACCAAGACCTCTGTGTCTAGTAGTACTATAGTAACCAGATAACTGTTAAAACTATTTTTAAGTAAGTTTTTCTTCCACAACCATTAAAAATAAATGCATAAGCTTACAGAATAGATAACAATTTCTGCATTTGATTGTACTACAACTTTTCTTCAGAAATAATGCGGCACTGAACGCAACTATAAAATGCATTCCGTATCATAAATGAGGCTCCGGCTTACTCGTGACAGTTTGTTTGATACAAACAAATTGGTTTGTGATTAATGTTATGTAGGAGATTCTATGGCAATTTTTTATTTTTCATTGAAGTAATTTCTGCAGTTGCCTTAAGATTTTTAAGCCGGTTTTGTTTAGTATTTTCTAATGTGTCTAAAGAGATTTTTGACTATATTATAATCTTTATGATATGAGCTAAATTTAACCTACTGTCACATAAAATTGATAAATAGTAATCATATTTATTTACTGTTTAAATGCCAGGCATGATACTCTTTAAGAATAAGTTAGCCCTTGAGTCTGCTATGCTGGCCAAGTACGGGTTGGGGTCTGTCCATCTCCGACTAAATAATATTTAATCCTCATAGTAAATGGAATCTCTAGTTCAATTTAAATTCAATCTATTACTGTCTGACTAGTTGACCTAGGTATTCTCGAAATGAGAGAATGATTAGGTCCTTAGTTCTAGCTCTTTGAGGTACAACTAAAAACCACATATTTTGAGACAAAATCTAAGAAAAATCTTGAAGAAAATTGTGTTCAAAATAAATTGGAAACTCCTAAAAACTATGTCAATTTTAAACTAACATTAAATTGTGTGCAAAACAATTTCTATTTCATACTTTCAGAACTCTATTCTTGAATAGCTTCACAAAATCAGGTCATCTAATAATTCTAGAAAGACAAGCAACAATTTCTCAAAATAATATATAAACCAAGACCGGATAAACTGACAGACAAATAAAAAATAATACAAAGAGAACGGTAAACTTTTAAAAATATGATTTCCTTGTTTCAATTCAAAGTTATAGTCTAACAACTTAGTATAGAACCTTTTATGCAAGTTACTCTACTGGCAAAAGTATACAAATTTCTGAATTTCGAACACCAATGGCTTGCAGGCTTATACAACTGACGGTGGTCTGTTTAATACAGCTAACGATTTTTGGGAATACGTAAAACTGTTAACTATAATTAAGATAAGTCTTAAATGTGAATTTCTCTCTACTAAGTTGTCAGACTATAGGTCAATGAACTTCTACAATACTACACCTATATTATTTCATATCTGACGTATATTATTATAGTACACACAAGAGCAAAAATATGAATACACTGTTTTCAATCGCACGTTTTATATGATAATAAAAATTTTAATATTGCTGTTAGGCAACAATAAAAATACAGTGTCTGTAAAATAACTTTTAAGTTAATACAGTAGTTTTTTACTATTTTTATTGATACAGTTTCGGCTATCGGCCGGTAAACTACATGTGGGTTAAGTAACGCTCAGCGCGGTCGCTCCATAGATGGGTGACCACTTATTTGTATGTGGTGGCTTATTGGTAACTGAGCGTCTCCGTTCTTTGGTAAACACGTAAAGAGCCGGTCCCGGTGGTTTTTAATTAAGATAACAGTCAGAAAACCATGTCAATAGCCTTTCAGGTGTTTTGACGACATTTATACTATGTAGGATTTGGACTTATGGACTAACCAAATAATAAAAAAAGGTGGAAATGTTATTGTAAAATTTAATGTGACAGTGTATACATATTTTTGCTTTTGACTGTAGATATAAATATTTATTCCATGCATTTCCTGGGTCGAGCGAGTACGGACGTTGCGAACTATTTACATGTTCAATGTATAAAAATATATTCTAGGAACGGATTAGGGTGACTGCAGACTTTTCTATTATGCTGCTACGTACATAATATTACGCCTCTTATATCCGATGTTCTGGGAAGAGATTTCTAAAATACAACGTGATATTTTGTAAACTACAACTTTACAATAGAGCCATTTAAAAAAATTAATGTTGATAAATTCCCTAATATTGAAAATATATTTGTATGTAGAAAAACAATAAAATTATTGCGGTAACCGACGTGCTTTCTGAAAATAAGCAAAAATAACCCAGTTTTGAATATCGAGCAAAAATAGTTTTTTTTTTAGATGTCACGTTGTTCATGTAAAGAGGCACTATGTTCTGCTATAAACAATGTTTGTCTCATGTAAGGGCCAAGCTTATTGCTTTTTACCGGGCACGTTACCAGTAACTTTGAACCCGAAAGACAGTACCAACCGCACTATAGAGAGAGTCTATACTACTTAAAATAATTTTTATCAAGTTGCACTATTAATTGACAAAGCTAGTCAATTTTCGGTTGCTTTTGGATATTTGCTTTCTTCCGCAACGTAGTTCGCTTAAAAAGA
Source organism: Anticarsia gemmatalis (assembly GCF_050436995.1). NCBI lineage: Eukaryota > Metazoa > Arthropoda > Insecta > Lepidoptera > Erebidae > Anticarsia > Anticarsia gemmatalis. Next base: position 1,197,457 of record NC_134767.1, on the reverse strand, counting down.
GTTTTTTGTAAATCCTATAATGTGTTCATTCAGACTAACAATCTAAAATCTATTTTTTCTCTTACGCCTTAGCTTAGAAATATGTAGATTAAGACTCGGTTTCAAACATATTATTATGCATAGATTTTTTCAGTAATTAATAAACGCCTTAAGTTTACAGTTTAATGGTGTAAAGGGAGTAAACAGATATCAAATACAAGTCATTTTCAAAGCTAGAAAATGAATTATTTTCAAAGCAGAAGACAAAATTCGTTTCAGAACTAGCTTAACCCCTGAGAATTGAAGCAATAAAACAACAAATCTTTGTACCAAGTTAAACTCATACTGAAACCGCACTTAACCCGGAAAAAATTGCTTATGCATGGCTATAACCATGATTTAAATCCTCATAGCGTTTCCTTGCAACACGGGTTATATGATAAAATACGCTATATATCATTGGTTGGCCTCACGTCTTGGCGTGTGGTAAAAATTGTTATGGAGTGAATGGTGTATTTTGAAAAGGTGGGAATAACAATTTTGTAATATAATTTTTTTACGCGATCGATATAACCGGTCACTATTTTAAGTATATTTATATTTTATTCTAATAAAAGATAATTCTCGCACTAAGAATTGCTCTTGTGTCGCGGGGACTTTTACAATCATACAAACAACGGACACAAAGCACAACCAGACCCGAAACAATTATTTGTGGAACGCACAAATAATTGTCCCGTGTGGGAATCGAACCCACGACCTGCCGACACAGTGGTATCGGCGTGGCGACCTAAACCACTGCGCCACGGAGGCAGTCACTCCAAAAAACCATTCCACTCGGCCGTTACTACACGAACTAAACCCAATTTCCCAGATCCAAAAGCATGAACAACTCTCAAAAAGTCCCAATAAACAAGATTTTCTGGCACCAACGTATTCATCTCAGCCTTTCTCTAATAAATTAACAATGGGCCAGAGACTTCTCTAAATAAAGAGAAGACTAATCCCTGGTTTCTGAGGTACATTTAGCGGTACTTTATCTATTCAAAAGCGTTTAAGCTCATACAAAAAATGCTATTTAAATGTGCTCAGAAACCGAGGGTGAGAGCCTTTTTCACAGTTTGTGAATTAGTGACAGATAACCAATCTGCTAGGTAAAGTAACCGCAATTTAAACATAACTGTAAAAATCCCAACTGATGACCTATCTAATAGATAACCAGAAGTAGTTAAACTATTCTTTATATTTTGTTCCTACAGTAAAGTACTCGAATCGTTGACTCATTGCAGGCACTCCAATAATTATTCCACTAGGCCGTTACTACACGAACTAAACCCAATTTCCCAGATCCAAAAGCATGAACAACTCAAAAAGTCCCAATAAACAAGATTTTCTGGCTCCAACGTAATCATCTTAGCCTTTTTCTTACTAAAGCCTAATATAGCAGGCTAACCCGATGTGGCTTATTACCAATATTTACTTGAAACGTCTGCTCGCTGACCTCCACAAACTTTCAGCTGAAATATTACGCTGTTACTAGATATTTTTGCTACGTTTTATGTGAAGCAGTGCTGTAATTTTGTGTTGAAGTTGAGTTTAGTTTTTAGTAATCTATTATATGATAGATATCAGATTTTTTAATTATACAGTCAACCTGGGTAACTTTTAATCATTTGGGTAACATTGAACTAGTTTCGATTATTTTTTCATATGAAACCAACACAATTGATAAAGATCCATTTTAGTTTTTAAACTTTTATCAGTTGTGTTGGTACATATGAAAAAAAATCGAAACTAGTCCGAATTCCCACGTTCAATGCTACCCAAATGATTCAAAGTTAACCAAGTTTACTGTACTTGTACTAATATTATAAAAAGGTAAAAAAATATATTATGTTTGTTACTTGTACACGCAAAAACTGTTCATAAAATTAAGTACACATAATAATATAGTTTATAACCTACAGAAAAAGTTCGTGGTTTAGTTAACAAAAGCCGCGCGGATCAATCTCTCAAGTTAAGCTACTCTTGCCAAGGTTGTTCTGTGGATAGGTGACCACTGACCATCTTATACCTTCGGTAAGACTGGTTATCAGACTTTCAAGCTTCTGACTACGGTTAACGACTGTCAAAGATCTTTTAAAATTACAGCTAAATTGTACGACATATTATACAATATAAGTAAATAAATATAAATAACAGTTTTAATAAAAAATCATTAGCAATAAACAAAAACTGTGGTTTATTTGATATATATAGTAAAAGGTTTAACAGAATACACGGCTTAATTCACACTAACTATACAATTTTAAATCTGATATATACTGGCAATTTGCATTTGATATCACCACAATATATTGTAACAATGTTCGTAACAATATTTTTCAGCGTATTTTTCTGAGCATTTTTCTATTAATTAATGTATCAAGTAACGACATACCAGTAATTTCGATAAACAATTGCGTTAACCTATTTTCTGTACAATATAAAAACTTAGTACGAAATACTATGAAAACTATTGCGGAAACAATATCGAATCTGACACCCTGTATCGCTTACTTTCATATACATTTAATACCAGCATTTTTTAAGCAAACGATTGATACCAGTCTAATAGAATATTGAAAAACGATGTAATGTACAGACCGAATCGCGCTATAGTAGCAGTTATTTAACCTGCGAACATCGTCAGGAAAAGTATTGTACACGCTTCGCTCTCGCAACGAACGTTCAGCAAACTATCAGTGGGTTAAGCAACCTTAACGCGAACATTCTTTCTTTGGATGACCGCATGTGGCCAAGAGTTTCTTGCCAGCTCTTCTCATAGGCCCTACCTTCCGAACTGGTGGTAAATTCACTCTTTGTATCATTGACTATCATAAGTGTCAGCATTTGAATGCCTATATGAATAAATTATTTGATTTTGATTTTGATTTTTGTGTATTTTGAACTGAGCGTCTTCGGCTTTGTAGGGCACGTAAAAATTCCATCCCAATATTTGTCAATTAGGATATCAGTCATCAAGCTACGCCCAAAGATTTCGGGCGGTTTGAACGACTTTGTCACTAGATTGACCACTAACCATATGATGAATGAAATCGTAATTATACTTCTCAAAAATGAAACAGACACAAAATACAGCAGTTAGCTTCAACGACCGCTGCCAGCGTGATTGTAAAAAGTACCACGCGATTCAGTAGACTTTTCACAGGTAACACGTAGCATGCGTTTTATATGAGAAAATGTTACGTATTTCTGTCTGAAATGGTACCGTTTTAACTTTCTAGTGTCTGTAGTTTTAAATGAACGTGTTAAAAATTGATGAATTCATTTTAAGTAATATTTCAATGCAAATACTAGCACATAACATTACGTTAATAAAAATATTATATATTATCACATTACTAATTAATTACATTATTTGCAGTAGTGTATTAAATACGCCCACGTTTTTGTTTTAATATATTATGGTGTTAGTCTATTATACCGTATAGTAGCAGCTTTCAGCAGTCATAACAACCACACACGTAACTAACACAACGGAAATCAAACCCGCGACTTTGCATTCAGGAGTCATAACAACCACACACATAGTCATAATAATAATTCTACATTACTCAAATATAAGTCTTACAATAACTGCATACTACAAGGAAAACACGGAACCAAAGATTTTCCCACATTAATACACGAACGACGAGTTCCGGTCCCCTATAATTAACGAAAAATATCATAATGTAAATTAAAAAGCACTTTGCCCGACCCGCAGATCAAACCTCAGACTTTGTTTTCAGCAGCTGTATACAACCACTTGGAACACGTAGACAGTCATAATAATATATCTAAATTACTCAAATATAACTGCATACTACAAGGAAAACACGGAACCAAAGATTTTCCCACATTAATACACGAACGATCGAGTTCCGGCCCCCTATAATTAACGACTGGCACGTCCAATCAACCAAATCAACGGTTGTCTTCCTCAACAATCACTCGTTACAATCACAGGAAAAAAACGGACGTTATTCCCATTCTTTCTTTCTTTCCGTTAATCTATAGATAGTGTGTTTTGTGAAGGAAACGCTGTTTTTTTCATTCAATCGGCATTTTTTTGTCAGATTTGACAGAATCGATTGTCAAATATATTGTTTCTTGATTAAAATTTGCTGACAGAGACGTGCAAGGGGAGTTTCACGTATTGTTAATATATTAAAACCATGATAATAATCTATACTAATTATAAAGCTGAAGAGTTTGTTTGTTTGATTGTTTGTTTGTTTGAACGCGCTAATCTCAGGAACTACTGGTCTAATTTGAAAAATTCTTTCAGTGTTAGATAGTTCATTTATCGAGAAAGGCTATAGGCTATATATCATCACGCTACAACCATTAGGAAAAGAGTAGTAACGAAAAATGTTACAAAAACGGGGAAAATTATGACCCATTCTCTCTTATGTGACGCAAGCGAAGTTGCGCGGGTCAGCTAGTCTCAAATATCGTTATGCAACAAAATGTATTGTAGGTATACGGTACACAAAATAAATGTATGTCAAACGTTTCAAATAGCTCCAATGGTAGTAATACCCAGGAAACTACTGCTCCCAAAAGCATGAAGATCGTCACATTAACACCACAATACATGCACATCGACTTAGTACATAACGCCTTTTGCTACGTACAAAGAGAGTATGTTCTTGGCAAGTCGCATAGATATAATAAATACTTACCAATTGTACTTTCGCACATAAATAATAAGAAAATCTAACAAAATTTTAAGTGCAGCCGAAAGAGCATCACTTAAAAAACCTTTCGTGAAGAAAAGTTTTCATAAAATTTACTTAATCCGATATCTCAAATAATATGACAGAAATATACTTAAATAGAACTAATGCAATTTTGTCTTTTCATTTTATTTATCAACAATACTGAAGACAGTCTTGCTGTCTCGGTGAAAACACAACGCATGCGCAATGAGCACTTAAAACCTTTGGCGGGGGGTAGACGGGTCCGCGTAGTACAAGGGGTCGCACGTTCCCTCCCCTATTTTCCCGATACGCAGTGTCAAAAATGCAGTGTGGTGGACAATAAAAAAGAAGTTGTAAAAATAATGTGTTTTGAAAAAAAGTGTTGTGACAAAAAATATTGATTTTTTTTTCAGTGAACAGTGATGTGTTAAGTGATTTTAGGTGAGTTTTAAAAAAATTCTAAATATTGTTATAGTTTTTTTATAGTAAATATAATATTTTATGAATGGATAGCGTGAATATTTTTCGCGGAATCCGTCAAGAATTTTATTGGCTTTCATACAATATTTGTAAAAGTATTTATCACATTTTTTTTTCCGTTATATTTTGTATACAGCGTTTTAATATGGGAATGAATTTTTAATTCCTTTCGTAATAATAATAATGAGGGTAGGTTTGTATTATTGAGTTTCAGAGATTATATTCTGATTGACCTAATATGAATAAATTATTGTTTTTCTACCATGTGGTGATTGCGTAATTTCTATGAATGATATTCTATTTGAATAATTACAATTGAAATAATTGAATAAAGCTTACGATGATTTTCGGAAATATTGTTGTAGCTAATTAATAAATAGGTACAATATAGAATACAACATTTATTGAATAATGTTGGTTAATCTTCTGCTGATAAAATGAGATAACGGTTAAATAAATTATTTTATGGGGTAAATACTTTTTGTTTATTGTTTTAAACAAATAAACTCATGCTCTTTAATGTTATAAACACATTTAATTTTAAATTGAAATATAATAAATAATAGAATTCAGCTGATATTTATATAATTCCGTACTGTTTAGAAAGAGTCTAAAAATTTGATAAAATATAAATAAAACTACAGTTACTAGTAGCTTGAAAAAAATTAAGCCGATTTCAAAAATATTTGAAAGCGATGGAAGCCGTTTCTCTAAAGTGCAAGCTGATATAAGCCGCCTATAATTTTTGTCGTACATACTTATTTCAAACTTAACTGAAATACCTACTTGAATAATATTATTTATTTGTATTGAAGCGGTATTGTACAATATTTTTTATTGGTTGGTTTATTAATTAATTGAAATGCAAACCACTTAATTTTATTAACGTAGAATTATTAATTGTATAACTACAAGTTATTGGATATATTTAATTTTAAATTGATTGCAAAACGCTCGAGGCTTTTATAATTATGAATTTGCATTTTAAGCGTTTGCATTCAGTAGGAGTATTGGGATAGAAATTCCAATAAACGTTTTGTATAAGGTCTTGTTATACTCGAACTGTCTAACTAATAAACGTAAAGCTCTGATTATTTATGCAGTGTCTTTTTCACTCATATACAGTTTTCAAATTGATTGTAAGTGACAAAGCATTGTATCACTAATCAGAGCTTACTCGACGTTTATTATTAAAACAATATGACAGTGAAAAGTGTTAGTTTTGCCGTTTATATTATTAGTTCCATGTTATAAAGAGGAAGCCTATATTTACACAATTTGCCTGGTATTTTAAAAAAATCCAAGCTGAATAGAAAATCCTTAGAAACACTTTATTTTGGCATGGTATCTGATTATGAAGGAGCGGCTCATCCGTGTTTCTACGGTTTAGTCGTTTTGACTATACAGATGACTTGAAAAAAAGCCTTTGTCCAGCAGTGGGACAGTATAGGCTTTTAAATATATACACTACTAGCTTTTACCCACGACTTCGTCCGCCACCTGAATTTTCACATGGGAATGCATCATTTTCCCGGGGTAAAAAGTAGCCTATGTCCTTTCTCGGGTATCAATATATCTCCATACCAAATTTCATGCAAATTGGTTCAGTAGTTTGGGCGTGATTGAGTTACAGACAGACAGAGTTACTTTCGCATTTATAATATAAGCATGGATAAGCATGGATTAAAGAGTGAATAAAAATTGAACAGGAATAAAAAAAATGTTGAGCCATCAACAATATGTCGTCACGACTTACAGATGTAACTAAAATGGTTGCCAGTCTTTAATTCACCCCAGTCATATTGTCCCACCCCACTTTTGTTAATGATGTATAAATATTGAGCTATTTAACAAAACTGTTAAACAAAGGTTAAATCAACTTACGTCACAGGAGTCAATTACTGGAGCACATTAACTCAGTTTACACGGTGCTTGAATAAATAATACGAGTCTAATTATGTTCCTGAAATGTTCTGCTACATTTATGTTGTATTGTAAAGAGTTTGGGGTTTTTTGGGGTGTTATTTTCAATTCGGGTTGATTTATGTTAAACTTTAATGATTTCAATAACGAATTGGCAATTAGTAATAAGGATATGAAGAGTATCAACGATTTTTTATAACTAAACTGGGGTAATTTTTCTTTAAGTGATTCAGTTTGATTGTTGTATTTTTATTGTTGGTTAATTCTACGTATCAAAAATATAGTCGTAGTCCAACAAAATATATTTCAAAAACGCGAAAATCAACTAATTGGTCTCAAGTTTTAAAAAAGCGGAATGATACTATTATAAGACTCAAACTTGTACTTGAATTCTAAGCGAGACATAATTGGCGAAATGAATTTATTTTTGTGTTGGGTTAATTAATGAGCATTATTCCTGCGTCAGATAATTCTTTAGAAAGCCTTTTGATATTTTTTTCAAATTCAAGCAGCATCATCAGCACATCCCTAAATCACTCACGTTACTAAAAACCGCCCCTAAATTTTATAATTATAATCAACTTAATTAAATTTCTCGATAGAACGTCAGACCCGAAAGAAAATTCAGGAATTTTCGCAGAAATTTCGTAAAAACTTTTACGCAGTTCTGCAAAATGCAAATATAGGTATTTTTCAAACGATGTTACCCTTTTGGAAATGAGGGGTTAATTAAAAATTTTGATCATTACGACTGTCTGAAGCGATTCAGTTTTAAAACGAAATTTAAATGTAGTTCGTAATCGGCGGTCCTGTATGACAAGATGTATAGATGTGAATGAAGCAAGGGAAGTTTGGAAGGATCGTAACAAGTGACGTTCTTTGAACTCTGCTTACGCCTATAAGAAAAGGCGTGGTTTTAAGTATGAATGTATTAAAGTATATTATACCGAAAAGCTTATTTTGTAAAATATATTTTAAGCGGATTACTTTAAACTTTTATTTTAGAAGTAATTTTCTTTTGATAATTAATTTAGTTTTAGTATTGTGATAATAAATTGAAAATCTATTCAGACTAGTGATTGATAAATGAGATGCTTTTTAATTGAATTCACAGTTTAATACTACGATAGTAGTAAGCGCTATTATGGCGTGTGGTTAGTGTCTGCGACTGTTACACTGAAGTCTCGGGTTTAAGTCTCGGGCCGGGCCGTAAAAGTTGTACCCGAAAATGTTTATCAAGATATTTTCAATGATTGCTTTGAGTTGGAAAATTGAAGTTGTATACTTCCGTGTCACGGAAAGCACATGAACATGAAAAGTGCTTAATCATACACCGGTTGTGAACTGTCAAATATTTTATATACTATCACTACAATTTACAGAAAATGTAATCCCTTCAATAAGCCTGAAAAATAAATTACCATATCTTTAAAACTAAGAGTTGTAAAAAATCAACAATAATCTCTGAAGTTTCGCTGAAATTAATTTTGCCTAAGAACAAACACTGAAACTAAAACAATAACACTGAGATAGGGGTTGAAAATCAACCCTCAGAAATTGAAAATTAAGTTTGAAAATGAAGTCTTAGTTAATGAATCGATCTATCATTGTTGAGATCTAAGATTGAATTTTAGATGAAGACTGTCACTATGGTTTAGTAGTGATTATGTTGCTACTTCAATCTTAGTGGTTAGAGGTTTGGTTCCTATTGAGAATAGAATGTTTGTGTGATAAATGGTTTTCTTTTGAATTGTTGTGTTATAGTAATTTCTGGAAACACGTGTTAATATATGTGTAGATTGTGTAGTATAATAGGTATTACAGAATATGTAACATTCAAGTAAGGAGGCAATATCCTAAAATCAAGAAGTACCTGCTCTATTTTTTTAAATAAGCTTGATTTTTATATTTTTTTGACATGGGTAGTAAATAACTTGGTTTGATATTTAATTATTGAGCCTCTTAACAGAGGAGTTTCTCTATCTAATGTTTTGTAAAGAAGAAGGAACGTCAAAAAATATATAGTTATTTGCATTCACTGAAATAGCATTATTCAAAGCGGTTTGCTATTTGAACAACTGTATAAAAAGTATCGGAATCACATCCATTATTTGTTTTGCAGAATAACCAATAAACAACCATTCAAAACTTTACTACACGGTTTCACAAGATGCACAAACATTTGTATTACTTGTCCAAACCAATACCAACCCATGTTTTCGGTACAAGTTGGTTTTGTTGGAACAAATATTTGGTCCAAGTTTCGCCAATATTTGTTACCAGTGTTGGTTTCATAACGGCACGTAGTATATTAAGGTTGGATATCCATTGTTAGGGTGATGTTTCATAGAACTTGAAGCGAGAGATGTGTTTACAGATGTTTTGGTTTTTATAGCTCTGTTTTTAGTTAAGACACTTAGATTTCTGCTCTAGATCTAATGTCGGTATTTTTATTGGCTTTAATTTCTACGGTTAATTTATTTCGTCTACATAAATTGTATCTTTGATGATTTTAAAGGACAGAAAAAATGTTTTTTTGAAATCACATTTACTGTCGAAGCTTTTAGCCAAAGACAGGCTACGTTTGTTCATGGGAAATAAATCTATACTAATATTATAAAGCTGAAGAGTTTGTTTGTTTGTTTGTTTGATTGTTTGTTTGTTTGTTTGTTTGTTTGTTTGTTTGAACGCGCTAATCTCAGGAACTACTGGTCCGATTTAAAAAATTCTTTCAGTGTTAGATAGTCCATTTATCGAGGAAGGTTATAGGCTATATATCATCACGCTACTACCAATAGGAACAGAGTACCAGTGAAAAATGTTACGGATACGGGGAATATTTTGACCCATTCTCTCTTATGTGACGCAAGCGAAGTTGCGCGGGTCATGAACGATAAAAGGATGACATAACGGATTTGATAACTCATTACGTAACATAGCTCTTAAAATATATTTTTCTACAAATAATCAAACCCGCTGCTCTCATAACACCGTAGCATCTCAAGACTCTTCTAACATAAGATCGCATGCTTTGATTATTAGTATGTATCACACTACACAGCACGACGAGAAGTTAATGCTCCTGAAATGTTAATGGCAATTTGTGTTTTCTTGCGATGACCAAGTCGATCTATTTGTTTTAAAGGTATTTTTTTTTTAAATTGGCATGATAATAACATACGTAATAACTTAAGACAGAAGGTCCTTTAAGTAGAGACTAAATAGATTAATCGACTTGGTATTATATAGATCTCACAACTTTTTACGGCGAGACTTGAGGTTTTTACAGAATGTTTTGATGGCATCTCACTTCTTTTTGTAGAGCGAACATAAGTCCAATTCGTATGGAAAGTCGTTTTTTTTTCATAATTCAACATATTTTCATATGGGAATGTTGTTCAGTTTCATGGGCTAAACACCCTTACCCACCCTATACCCCCTCCCGTTATGCCTCATATAGTAGGTACCTATTTACACCTATTTATTTTATTTTCTACAGTAATAATAATTCATTAACTGCAAATGTAACCTTGTAATCTTATACATTTATATGGGATTACAAAGTTATTGTTGCAGTTGGTGTATTTAGAAAACTGGACCGAAATTAGAAAATATTGAATTTTTCCCATGATTAAGACACTAAACCCTATTTTTATTCTAAATTTGAAGCTTCTAAGTCTGCTAGAAGTACCTTAGACTTTTGATGATCGGTGAGTCAGTGAGTCAGTGAGTCAGTGAATCAGTGAGTGACAAAATTCAAAATTTTAACAAGTTGTCATTCTTAAACTACTGGTTCAAATTGACTGAAATTTTAAATATACCGTGTTTATACAATGACTGATTAGTTGCTGAAAATCCAGGCTTCTTGTTTTATCCACAACGAAATTATAGGGGTGTCAAAAATAGCCCGAATTGCTTCGAGAAAAGGATGTTACGGCCGTGCCGCTTTTTTTTGCTCGACTTGCGGGGGCACTTCCGTGCCCCCAGATAGTATTTTTAACAAAACCAATACTTATACAACTTACGTACCATACATTCTAGACATCTTTGCACATCTAGCTGAAAATCCAGGCTCAGAAAACTGTAACATTGGCTATATATTTGAATCTAGACTAAAGATCGTAAACTCTAAATTCGCTGAGTACAGATTTTAGGCTTGTAGCAAATATATTGGCACTATTTTGTCTACTATTTTGCTTTTATACATGTGATAAAGTTAGTTATTTTGATGTGGCAAGCATTATCAAATCATGTTATATTAAACATTTTTATATTTTACTCTATATAAGAATATTTACTGACTTTAAATTAAATCTAGTTTTAATGTTGGTACACAAATTTTGGATTAGGAACAGATTTTTAAAAACGTTTTCAACGGTTTGTACTAGCATGAAAGCGTTACTTACAGATAATAAATTTGTATTAATGATATAAGAAAGCGTTATATACATAATTTCCAAAAACTTTAATGCACTTAATCAGTACACCTACAGCTCTCCACCACTATCGACTACCAAAAACCGGCAAAATGTCAAAAAAAATTAAACTATTTTGGCAGTAGGTACATTCTGCATGTACATTTTAGACATTAAACTCTCGATAAACCAAAGTACTGACTGAACACAATCGTGCTTATGCTTACATTTCTTTCCCAATAACTTTTGTTTCAAAAATTTTGAAGCATACTAAGACCCCTTAACCCCTTTTTTTAAAAGTAACCAAAATACGTCCTATATCTAATATATAAAATTCTCGCGTCACAGTTTTCGTTACCTTACTCCTCCGAAACGACTTGACCGATTCTCATGAAATTTTGTGAGCATGTTGAGTAGGTCTGAGAATCGGCCAAAATTTATTTTTCATACCCCTAATTGCCGCTTTTTTTATATGGCAGAACAACGTCTGCCGGATCAGCTAGTATATTATAAAAGCCTATGTACATGCCTACTTAACATACCACATAAACTCACATAACAAAGGCCACTCACCAACTATCACCTAGTTTTCCTCTAGACGTCACTTGAGATAAATCATTGTACGGACAGCCCCGACTGATAAGATTTATTGTATGAATAGATCAAGCGTGGATATCTTTGATATCCGATCAATGTAAAGATGTGTTATGAAAAATGTATGAGTTCGTGTTATTTGTGTTCTTTGGGACATAGTTATGACAAATTATTTGAGTAGTAAAAAAAATATAAGGGGAAAATTTAAGAATGTTATCCATAATATTATGATGTCGGGTCTTAAGCGCAAATGAAAATTAAAGATACTTAAGACCCGTTACATTATAGTATTAGGAACGTGTACAAGTCGTGAGAGTTTAAAATCGTTAATGTTAGCCATTTTAATAAAATATACATTTAGTCTCTAACTACCCCTATGGAAAAAAGGCGTGATTTGTTATGAATATCTATTAATTAGATACTTTTCCTCTTCCACAATATAAAGCCAAAGATTTTTTTATTTGCAGTCGCTAATCTCAGATACTACTATTTCGAATTGATTTTATTTGTGTTGAATAGTCTATAAATTGTGGGTAGCTATGGTTTTTGTTATATAGCCTACAGATATGCTAAACGTGAATGAAAAGTGAAGCAATAACATAATATAAAAAGTTGTTAAAACAGAAAACCTAAAGTCCACACAGACGACTTTGCGACCGATTATCAAGAATAAACATAAAATCGTAAAACGCAGTCACCAATCAAAATCCAAACCGCAACAAACTCACTTAACCTTTGACCTCCGAACTTATCAATAGTACTCCCAAACGTTAACATTCGCGTTAACGTTACAAAACCCAATTTCAAAGAGTATCGCCTCCAACAGCGGATATAAGACTCGGGGGAATGTTATCAACACTTTTGCCGAAGGTTTTTGGTATAGTGCTTGTAATTTACGAATTATTCTTGTTTTACGGTAAAGTGAAATTGTGTTAAACATTTTGGTTCGCTTAGCAGTACGAGTGAAATTGGCTGCTTATTTGATTACAAAAGCTGATGACACTACAAAAACTGGTATAGTACAAATCTTTAACATGATGCACTCAAGACCCTTAAGTTACAATCTCTTTGTTTTTAAAGGAGAACGTGACACAAAAGTTCAGCTATGTAGTATTGAAATACATACAACTTAAGTAAGTTCGCAATCAATTCTTTTAATTGTCTATTATATGATCATGTACCTCGATTCTCTACCACTATCGACTACCGACAACCGGCTAGCTATAGACATTTTGACATTTAGAATGTACTGCCAAAATGTTTCCTACGACACCCGACAGAGGCGCTGATCAGATTTTCCTACAAAATTTATCGATGACAGTTCGGTTGTCGGTAGTCGATAGTAGTAGAGAATCGAGACAATGTACTACTAGGTGTAACTGGTGATCGTAGAATTGTATCAAGGAAGAACAAAATAATACGAGTATTGATATTTCTCATAACGTATCAAGTATATAACAGTTTGCTCTTTTGTATATGAAACCACATTATAAAATTGCTATTTATGTGCATAATTACGCTTGGTTTTCTAGTCTGCGATATTACATTCTACGAGATATTTTTCTGCATTTTTACCGGTTATGTGCGATGGTTAGTTATAATTTATAAAGTTATAGTTATTTACGAAAAAATTACGTGTCATATTATATACCCCAAAATACAAATTGAAAGCTTCAAGTCTAAAGTATTATAGTTATTATTCCAGTAGAAACCTTTAAACGTATTCCTCTAACTTATGAGAGGTTCTCGTAAGTTTTGAATACGAAACTTCCGTATTACTTGGAGTTTTATTATATTTTTGTATGGCATGTTTTAGTACGAATATTGTTTTGAACATTTTATTTTGAGTAGAGATAAATTGCTTTTCAGGTTTAGTTGTTAAGCTTCTGGTCTTTGTTTACGTGGAAAGACTTTATTGCCTAAAAACTATTATAATGTGATTGTAAATTCAAATTCTATTTATTCAAAATGAATATGAGTACAATACTTAACTTACGTCTTATATTTTAATTACGAAAACAACATTATTAACATACAAAGTGAGAGTGTTAAATAACCTATAAAACACCATAAGGTGTTTTGGCGTGATTGGGTAACAAAAATCCATCTAAATATGGAAATATCCAAAGTTTAGCATTTTTAATATGAGATCGATAGTACAGATTAAAATAAAATATAATTAATGGCTATGGCTCAATCTTCTTTTAACATATGATTAGTTATATTTAAATCGTCTCAGCATTTACAATATAGCACATTTTGTAAAGTATTTTGCTCGTGAGAAAAAACGCAACCAACTCTTTTTCAGTGCCAAAATGTCCCCTTTTCTAAAAAATTGCCTATTTTTTTCCCAATAGATAATTTTACACTCTGCAGAATATTATTGTAGTTGGTTCTACAGTTTTCATATGCTAGGATGGCAAAGAAACGATTGAAAAATATATTTATATTTGAGCATTAATCCTTGATTATTTGCGAAGGCCAAAACAAAGTAGGAATATTATCTAAAACATAAAATTCTTAGAACGATAAGTGTGAAATGATGTTACGATGACAAGGATACAAAACTTTATAAATAATTATCTTATAACTTAGTTTGTGAAAACAAAGTCAAGAGTGTGTGGGAGTCATAATACAGGATAAAAACAAAACAATATACTTATATACAAGGACAAGCAAAAATATTGATAAAAAAATACGCTTGTTATTCAATGTAAGCAGAGTTTTATGAAAAGCAATCTATTTTTAAGAAACCTCGCATGCCTAATATTCGTTTCATACATTTATTGAGGCAGTGATAGCCGAGTGGTATAAGTTGACACCTCCCACGCCAGTGGTCGCAGGTTCGAACCCGAGGCAACACACCAATGACTTTTCGAAGTTATGTGTGTATTAGAAATAATTATCACATGCTCCAACGGTGAAGAAAAACATCGTGAGGAAACCTTGCATGCCTAAAATATGTTTAAAACATTTATTGAGGGCATGCAAAGTCCCCAACCCGCACTTGGCCAGCGTGGTGGACTCAAGGCCTAACCCCTCACTCATTACGGGAGGAGACCCTTGCCCAGCAGTGGGACATTAACGGGTTATTTTTTTTATACCTTTATTTAGGGCATGCAAAGTCCCCAACCCGCACTTGACTAGCGTGGTGGACTCAAGGCATAGTTCCTCCCTCGCTTTAGCGGAGACCCTTACCCAGCAGTGGGACAGTTATGGTTTAAAGAATAAATTACCAATCTTCAGGATATGAACTTACTACAAAACATATTTGAATGCGAAAAGAATGTTAGATTTTGCCCTGTATATAATTAAATGAAAACACCGTAAACATTCCTGAGAGTTACAAATAGTTTAACGAGGGATGCAAAATCTACAACCAGCACTTGGCAAGCGCAATAGACTTCAGGTTTGGATCCTCTTTCATTCTAGGAAGAGATTCTCCCTAACATAGACATAGATTGAGAAACAGAAGTCTATTTAACACTTATCACTGTATAAAATAATTTAAATTATTACTATTTTATTTAGTTCATATATATAATATTTTGTGTCATTATTTTAAATACTATTAAATATCTAATTTTGAGCATGCTGTAACCTCTTAAATTGAAGGAGTATCGGGTTTTAAATGTTGTTAAAGCCTATTCAGATGCGTAGTGTACCCTTTGTGGAAGATTCATAACAATAAATACATATGTGCACTATGTGCAGGATCTCAAGCTCAAAAGTAATAAACAGTTTTATAAAGATATATAAATTTTCTTACTATATGTCCATGACCTAATACTCTTAGCAAACAACTCCATATTTCAGTAACTAATCCAATTAACTACACCATCTGTTACAAGTAAGCCAGTAAAATCCAAAAAAAGCCTAGAAAAACATACCCATACAATTCTAGATTATTTTTATGTTCAGAAGGCTGTAGAGGTCTTATCGTGTGTCTCATAAAGTAGTATCTTTATAACAAATCGATAGGCCTTATCTTTATAATACAAGTCTACACGTTGGGTAGATTCAAACCCATGTAACTGTAAACGGTGGCCGATTTTTTGGGCCTAAATTGTAAATTAAAGATTTTGACGAGTAGGAGAAAGTTTGACGTTTATTTTGTTTTTGTAATAAACTAAACTTATTAGGTCGGGGAAAAAGTCTTTTCGCATTATAGTATGTACGAACTTGTAATATTTTTTTTCTCTACACAAAAAAGCTCGATAATTGGGGTACCTCACGAGCTCACTGAAAGAAACCTAATGAGCTATGTACTCGTTTGTGATTCTTGAAGCCAAAGATATATTATACAAGTTCATACATACTATAATGCGAAAAAACGTTTTCCCCGACCTAATATATGGAAGAAAAATATAAGTAATATTGTACAAAAAAAGCACAGGTTATTCCATTTTGTCAAATTCAATGTGTAGTTTTATGACGTCACAATCCGTGACTTGTGTTATTGCCAGATTAACAAACAAACACAAGTTAAATTAAAATGTAAAAAATTAAAAACAAACAACAAACTATTTTTTATTCTGAATTCCAGTAAAAATACTTTGAAAAATATTCAATTTTAATAAACTAACCACTAGCAATTATTTTTTTTTATTTATTTGTGTACAGACTAAAATATTTAATTCTATTTCGTTGTTATATTTCACTGAATCTGACAAACTGATTGCTTTTATCTTTATGCATTTGACATGAAAAATAACAAAGCAAAAAACAATTCTACCAAATATCATTATCATTTTTAAATACTGACATAATATCACGACTTTTTCCCAAAGGGTTAGGCAAAGACCAAAGAACACCACTAGGTACGATCCTCACAAACTTCCCTTGCCTCATTCACATCCATACATCTTGTCATACAGGACCGCCGGTCACAAGTACTACACTTAACCATTTCGAAAAACATCGGCGATATGATCCGTGTTTGTCTTTCTAGAACATCCTCTCTTTGCGTAATTTACGTATTATTTTATGTACTTTCTGACATACACTTGTATGTATGTACGTATAAGGTCAAGATTTCTTCCCTTAGTGGTAGGTATAAAGACCATAAAACTCCACTTTGTACGATAAAACTAAATGCTACAACAGTCAAAAGTTCTTTAAATATTTAAGCCCTTTTAGTCTTAAAGTCTGCAACAAATTACTTAAAGACTTACAAGAGTTACATTAAGAGACAGTCTCCTGCATCATTAAGTAAATTAACTCAACAAATTCATTAAAAAGTCAACGACCTTTGAAACGTTTGTCCGTTGAAGCCCGCGGCGGGCTAAACGTCTGCGTAGTTCTAAGTAGTAGACGTGACTTGGGATGCGGTCTCATTAGTAATGTGGGAGGCTAAGCTGTAATATGATGTCTTAGACAGTTCCACTAGAATTCCGCTGTATTTCCACTTTAGCTATATCACCATAGAAGACGTATCGTGTACTATGCAAAATGAAAATAAAGATATGGCAAAATAATAGTATCTATTAATGTGGAAGTCTCTGTTAAAAAATACATATAATATGACCAGTTTGGGAGGTAGAGATTCTGATAATAGGGAGAAAATATTAGCATATAGGTAGTTTTCTACGTTAGTCTCATGTAAATGGTGGCAAGTCTATCGCTGTAAATGAAGCAAATTACCTGACATGTTGCTAATAATATATAGATTTTTGTTTGATCATCGTATTAGAAACCTCATAATCAGTAGCTGCGTTCTACTGCTCAAAATACAAACACTAAAAAACCCTAAGAAATTCTACACGCCTACATACATACATACATAATATCATGCCTTTTCCTCTAAGCAAATATGTAAACGTAAAATAAACACATTATTAGTAACGCAGCTTAGCCCAGCTCAACTAAAACCACAGCCTAACTACATAAGTACTACCACGCAAATAGTCTGGTTGTGTACTAATTCCTTTTGTCAATAGCAAGTAGCTAATAGACTAATAGACTAAAGACTAGTCTTACAAAGAGATTATACGATTTATGTTCGATAGCCGTAAAATAGGATCCGTTTTTCGGAGCTGTGAATTAGGGTTGTGGAAAAATGAAGGTTTTAGTAGGATTGCTAATACAAAATTGATGATATTCCTAGATAATTATACGTCTTTTGTAGGACTAATAGTATCTTTTTGTAGCTCGATTCTGTACAGTCGGTACTGTCGACTATCAAAAATTACCTATATATGTATTTAGAAGTATATAAGAATGTTTATCAGTTAATTGGTTAACATAGTACAAGCTCTGCTTAGTTTGGAATCAATGACCGTATGTGAGTTGTCTAATGATTATTTATTTATTTACTAGCTGACCCGCGCAACTTCGTTTGCGACACATAAGAGAATGGGTCATATTTATCCCTGCTTTTGTAACATTTTTTTCTGGTACTCTGCTCCTATTAGTCGTAGCGTGTTGTTACATAGCCTTAAGCATTCCTCAATAAATGGTCTATTCAACACAAAAAGAACTCTTTACTTCGCACCAGTAGTTCCTGAGATTAGCGTGTTCAAACAAACTCTTCAGCTTTATAATATTAGTATAGATATTAGATCGTGTGAAACTGACACTTTTGGGTTAGTGCTTACCTGAGACTGTAGGTGAAGGTTATTCAAAGGACAGTCAATAAATATCTTTGAACATGTAATCACGGCCTCTTTCAGACGCCTTCGAGGAGATAACTGATAAACATAATAACTTTTATAGGTAATAAGATAAATTATTATAGTATATTATATAGTAATTATTATAGTAAATACATAACATTTTCAGATATTATTTACTACCAAGGGAAGTTAGTAAGCATCGTACCATCGTTCTTTACCCTTTGTCTGCATGTATGTTTGTATTATTTATTTTGTGAAAATATATGTCTTGTATAGAACCCAAACTCACGACAATCAGTAATAGCAGCAAAGTAAGCAATTTAATATTTGTAAAGAACATGCAAACAAACACGGAAGCTTTAGTTCAACATTTAATATTAACTATCCCAAAGGAAACGTTTTTTACAAAAAATAATAATTGGTTTTTAAATTTCCGTTTTAAACAGAAACAAAAAGGCGTAAGTCATTATACAAGAACATCATCTTGAGCTCTTTTCTTTCTGTCATAAGGTAAACCACAAGTAGGTACTTTAAAGGCTTTACATACCTTGACGGAAATACAGGCACAATATTGATTTTCATTAAGATACTTGATCTTTCAAGCACCCTCGATATCCGCCCCTATTTCATCAAGCACTTGAAGCTAATATTAGATCGCTTGAAACTGGTTGACACATTCAAGTTGTTATGAAATTCTTACGTGTATTTCTTCCTGTATTTTTAATTTCATACATCTCACACAAATCAAAATCAAAATCAAATCATTTATTCATTTAGGTCAAATATTGACACTTATGATAGTCGTTACAATTACTGAATCTACCACTAGCTCGGAAAGAAAGAGAAACTCACGGCCACTCTTTTCAATCGCCAAAAGTTTTACAATGTGGTTGATACATTAATCGAATGAGAGGCGACACTTAATGCTACTAAATTTGGTTTCAGAGGTGTAATTTCCTATTGCTACTATCGAGTACCAAGTAGATACTAAGACATGATCAGCGCCACTAGTGGATGCCGTAGAAACTAACCCTCTTATTCATAAACACACTATAAACCTATTTTAGTTAAAAAGCTACTATAATATGTTTTCTCTTTTTCATTTCGCTAAGGAGTGAAAGACACAAAACACTTTATAAGCCTTTAATAACTTCATAATATATATTTTTATGAATAAGAGGGTAATTTTTTCAGTTCATCTTAAATGTCAAATTTTAGACTGTGCAAAACCGTGCTATTGATAACTGTATCCGAAGGTAGTGTCTTTTACAGTAACTAAATAATTGTGGGCTAGAATACTGACAGTGAAGAGATAAAATTGCGACAAGAATTACCAACTTTCAAAAAAAGAAACTCACTTTAGGTGTTCAGTTAGAAATCATTGTCAAAATTGCATAAAAAAAATTTGAACCATTTTACAGATGAATTCAAACGTACTAGAAATTTCCAGTGTATCTTGTGCTAAAATATCAGGGTAAAATATAACTTTAAAAATACTTACTCGAGATACTCCCGGTTTCAATTAACACCTAAATCATGTCGGAAATAAACGAACACAAAAGCAAAGTGTTTAATTTATCCTCCATCAGTCAAACGTCAAGCCTCTTCACATTTTTGTTCAACCAATAAAACTCGGCGAGACAGATTGGAACCTTTCAACTTCAAACACGTCAAAATGGAAGAAAACTAAATCACTTCAAAGTAATAAGGAAATATGGGAAATAACTTTTTTTTGTTATTTTTATCTTACTACATTATTTCCTTATTATGCAGAAGTACTAAACATGATGTGTAAGCCTATCTATGTGTTATATATTGATGATTAAATTGCTGAATTAATTTAGGAAATTTGAAGATCATTATCTTTATTGGAATCAAACACAAATTATTTGTTTTTCCAAAAGTTAACTGTTGAGATAAGCCACGCGGTTTAGTTAATGCAATAAAGTCTCTTCCGATATTTATTTTTAGCATGACTTATTCCCTCGACTAAAAAAATGGCATTTGTGGGCTAAGAAAAGGATAAAAATATTAATAAATAAATAATCCAAAAAATGGCTTGATTGAAGTTTCAGAAAAACGTGACAATTTATTGACTAATTAACACAAGAGCTTTAGATTTTTAACACAAATTATTTAACACAGTTATTTATAAAAATATGTAATGTCAATTCTTGAGTCAATTTAGCACTTTAGAAAGTCATATTTTCACAATATTAAACCAGAATTAACTACAGCAGATACAAAATGTTTACATTTCCAAAAAAAGAGTTATTCAAATCATTTCGACCCCAAAAATACCATACGAAGGTCCCTCAAAAACCCAAAGGAGCGCCCTAGGGACCCAGTACATTAAATTGCAACGTTTAAGTCTAACAAAAACATTTTGTTGTGATGTTTCACTCCCTTTGATGTAGGGATGAGTATGACAAAGGAAATGTAACACAAATACTAAAATGTTTTTCTGTTTTGTCTTCCATTTTTAGAAACAATTTGTTTAGCGTGTCTTTCCCATGGGAAGTTTTGTGGTTTTGCTTTTGAATGTGTGTTTCTTTTTTATTTATTTGAGCCTGTTGTATCTGAAGTTGTAAGCAGAGGTGTACGAAATATACCCACGTTTCGTTCAAACCTGCTTAATTTGTAATGAAATGACCTTGTTTGAGTTGTCCAATAATATTAACAATGTAAGTGCTTTAATTGAGAATGAGCCTATACGACCATTTTACAAATCTTAGAGCTATTATTGATATACATTAAGCCCCGCAAGCACTTTGCACGTCTCAAAACCTGGCGGATTAGCAGATAACTTTTACAACTGAAGTTAAGGCAGACGGTAACACCTGGTGATCGCTTGACATTTAATATGACTTAAAAATAGTTCTTGCAAAATACGCTAGGGGCGCTTATCATTTTTTCATTGATTTGACATTTCAAAATTTGTCGTGAGCTTTTCAATAGCCGATACATCAAAAGTTTGACATTTAAAATGTATTTCAAAATTATTTTTTACGGCATCCGCTAGAGGCGCTGATCAGTTTTTCAAACGTTATTTTTCTTTATCTAGCTGGTAGTTAAACGATTTGAGAGCACTATTTATTACAGCTATTACTATCAAGTATCCAGACATTTTCATTTAGTTTCACGATAGAAATTAGTTCTCACGGTACCCGCTAGAGGCGCTAATCAGTTTATATTTCAAACCTGATCGATAGCTAGACAGCTGTCTATAGTCGATAGTAGGAAATTGCTGCTCTGAAACAACCAGTGGGTAAAGCTAACACGCACTGCAGTTTAAAACGTCAGTGATTTAATTAACTTGCCTCTGGCTTTGTTAACTGTCGGTAGGAATTCATTCAATTAAAGCGAAACGACTTGAGTTTAGGCAATGGTGAAGTATGTGGGGATAATAAATCTTATATCTGGGTGTGTTTTGTTTGTTACTAAGTTTTGATTATAGAGTTTAGGATAAGACTGCTTCTGTATTCTATGTGATACTGTATTCAACTGTTGATCACAAGGACTAGGGTCATGCAAGCGAAATTATCAAAATCAAATCATTTATTCATTTAGGTCAAATATTGACATTTATGATAGTCGTTATAATTATTGAATCTACCACTAGCTCGGAAAGGGGGTAGAGCCTTATGAGAAGAGCTTGCAACAAACTCACGACCACTCTTTTCAATCGCCAAAAGTTTTACAATGTGGTTGATACAATAATTGATCATGCGAGGAGCTTTCAACAATCAGCGATAATATATTAGTCCTTTGACATTTTTATCAGAATATTTTTTCAATGGTTGTAGTTTGATATCGTGCCCGGAATATGGCAATAGGCTTGTCCCCTTTTACATGGGACCATAAAAAAATATATTATTTTTCCTATTATATTATGAACTTGGCATGTCAAAACGTGGGTACATCTTATCATACCAAAACCTTCGAGTATAGCAGGCGTGATATTATGTACGTAGTTAAAAATATATTTAAATTAAAAAAATTACTGTTTCACCATTAAGCAAGGATCTTCTCCCGTAATAAGGAAAGGGTTAGGCCTTGGGTCTACCACTCGGCACACAGGCTTATAGTGGTTTGGTATAGCAAATTTCTTTAAGAACTCTGATGTATCCAAGACTTGTCTTCATCACTATGGTTTTCCTCACTATTAAAACATAGTAATAAATAATAATAAAATATTTATTTCTCTCACCGAAATGTCTACATTTTAACATGAAGTTGGCACATAATACAATTATTAACATTAACTATTATTGTATATTGTGGGAGACTGTTTCCTAAATAAGGCTTGAGGCCTATATTTCAAGACGCCAATACCTCGATTCTCTACCACTATCGACTACTGACAACCGGCTAGCTATCGAAATTTTGACATTTAGAATGTACTGCCAAAAAAGTTTCTGCTCCGCCCGTCAGAGGCCTGATCAGATATTTTTGACAAAATTTCTCGATGACAGGTCGGTTGTCGGTAGTCGATAGTAATAGAGAATCGAGCTACAGGACCCCATACCTACTTTTTGTACTAATGCATTACATAATATAATAAATGTAAATGTATAGAGATTACTATTTCCTCATTTGCTATAGCAGAAAATCTTTGCAATTAAAGTCAAAAGTCACCTATTCATTTGCTCATCAAAATTCATTTCCGATCGACTCAAAGAGATTCATCGCAATTACAACCATTATTAACTCCGGTCTATTAATTAAAACATTCTCTATCGATTTGTGGTTCAGCAGTTTTTGCTATGCAAATACAATCGTGAATTCTCATCATTTTAAATGATAATTTTGTTTGATTAAACATTAAATTCCAAGGAAAATCCCTTCATTTCTTTGTAAGGTTTTTTTATTTGCCCAATTTCTTTAATATTTTAGCGGTTTCGGGCTTTTAACAGTATTGTATGCAGTGAATGAGAAATTTCTGTTTCCCTGTTTGATTTTAATCTGATTTAATATTCGCGTTGAATTTCCTTTTATGCTGATGATTTATTCCTTTAAATGTAACTAAATATATATATTTTGAAATGTATGGAAGAATTATCTCCCTCTGGTGGTTAAATTATCAAAAATATAATATAGTATAGTATAGAGAAATATACATAGTATAAAGGATTTTTGAACAGAAGTCATGGGTTCCATTCTCGGGTGTATATGAAAATGTTGGCGTAAGTTTTGCCATTAACCATGCAACCAAAGCTAGGTTCTATGTGTTTATTCTGATGATACATACATAATATCACGTCCTTTATACCCGAAGTAATTGTTTCATGAACCTAAAATAAATCTAAAAACCTAGCTCTTTGTTCGATCTGCGAATGAAACCCTAGACCAATAATAATAATTATACAATTTTATATTATTGTAGCATATATTAGCAGTAAAATAAATACATACAATCACATACCCAAATATTCCCTCCAAAAACAAGCTCTACTTTAATTTCACTAAAACTCTACCCTCTATTAAACGTACATTAATATACCAATACTAGGTACATCGAAGTTGTCTGAACAAACTACTGCATAAACATGAGTGGCTCTATGTTTGTCTCTACGTAGAGAAACTTTGTAATGTAGAGTCGTTATCGTTTTGTATTTAGTGTTGTCGCACATGTTTTAATGGCTTCACGTATAGAGATTTCCATTCCATTCCAAACACCCTAACCATGATTAAACATTAATAAACATGTATTCTATGACATACAGAATGTTTAAGATTTGGAAAAAAAAAAAATCTTTTAGCTAAAGTAAGCGAATAACATTTACTAACGCTGGTAACAAGCTTTTACTTACTTTTACAATATCATTATAAAGTACATATATTATATTATTAAATTTTAAACTCTAAATTCTTGTTATACTGTATACGTATTTTTCGAAATATTACCAATATTTAAACGTTGTTGTTTTCCATTACCCAAATTAATTTTCACTGTATATTGTTAGCTCCATAAGCAATTAAAACAACAATGTACTTTAGTCTCAATTAAATCTAGTTCTACCACCAATCACTTTGTATCAATCACTAATTCAAAACTATCATCCAACACAGCATCTACCACAAAACATGACAATTAGACTGACTTTATAAAAGAGGATAATAGCAATAAAACCGTAGTTCTCTTCAATCGTATTGTCATACCTTTTCACATGAAGTGTCGTTCGGATCGAGCACTCTCGCTAAGCTATTCGATTAGAACTAGTGATAAAAGCTTTGAAGTACCGATTGAAATGGATTTTTATTTGAAGATCAATTTCTTAGTAGTATATTTTGTTATAGATTACAAATTGAGACAAAATAATGGTGTCTGAGTATATATAGCAGCCGTCTTTATGACAAGATGTAAGGATGTGAATGAGGCAAGGGAAGTTTGTTAGGACAGACCAAGACCAGACCAAGTGGCATTCTTTGGTTTCTGCCTAACTTGCTTCGCAGGCGCGTCAATAGCTAAATTAAATGTTTTACAATATTTTTCATCGCTTTTCGCTGTTTTTACCACTTTTTTCTCGCATGGAGTGGTAGGGTGTTGATATAATATAAGCAATCCTATTGTTGCTTTAAACTTCGATTGACTTGAATTGCTATCTTTTTTGTGTTCATTTTCAGCTAAAAAGACAAAAAATCGAACAGCTTGTACCCTTCAAATTTTAATGTACCATCGGATTTATTTTCTGGTTCACCCATCAACAACCTTACCTCTTTCAAGTCTATCCTTACTTTTAACTTACGGAGTATTTTCCATAAAACTCGCTTATACATCTAAAATACTTATAACCTCTACCTACAAATATACTGATCAATTTAACCCGTAATGCATTGGATAAAAGCATACATACCTCCGGGACCAATAGCACTAAAGCAACGAAAATTTTCACATAACACAATACATTGAGAGATTTTATCGCAATTGCAATACGTTGAATTGAGTTCATGCCCGCAATGGAAGTTATGTTTACTGTTAAAATACAATGCTACTTTAATATTACTTTATTTTTTGTATATTTGCCAAACCTGCCTCTGTGGCGCGGTTGGTAGTGTATTCGACTGCCGCACAAGATGTCTCGGCTTCGAATCCCGGGTCGGGTCAAAGACTTTTTTGAGTTTTCTGTTGAAAATTATAATAATGAAAATATAGCAAACTAACACTTAAGAATGTTACCACATAGGATATTTTTATCATGGAAAAAAATTGCTTACGAGCAAAACCACGTGCTCAACTATCATATTTCAGTCTTAACATCTCATAATTTTATTTCTTCCACACATACGTGCTCCGGCCATACCCAATTTCTTTATTTTAAATTTTTCTTTATTCAAAGTTCAAAAAAAAGTTGTTTGAAAAAATAATTTCTTCCGTTTATTTTAGCAGCTTATAATTTACTCAATGTGTTTTTCACAAAAGATTTTCATTAATTAAAAGTTTGAGGCACAAAGTAATTATGTTATATTATTACCGTTTATTGTATTATGCTAACCTTTTGGTTTCTTTTGATTAATGGTGGTTGAGTAAATAATATCCTTTGTGATGATCATGATCATGAGGTCACGGGTTCGATTCCTGGGTCGAGCAAAGTGACTAAGTCTTTTTTAAATTTTATTAGAATATTTCTCAATAGTAGCCCATAG
This sequence comes from Anticarsia gemmatalis, assembly GCF_050436995.1. Lineage (NCBI taxonomy): Eukaryota > Metazoa > Arthropoda > Insecta > Lepidoptera > Erebidae > Anticarsia > Anticarsia gemmatalis. The sequence goes on along the minus strand of NC_134767.1, from coordinate 1,171,057 downwards.
TTTAGTAACGCGCCCAGTAAATTACAATAGCTTGTTAAATTTTATTAAAGACATTTATATTAGGCAGGTACATTTATACGAAAGCACTTCCAAATCGACAAATCTAATTTTCTTAATATAAGGTAAACCTATTGCTAAATACATTGCTAAACCGCAAGTCAAAACTTCGTATTATACTTTTGAATCTATACTTATCTATACTAATATTATAAAGCTGGAGAGTTTGTTTGTTTGTTTGTTTGAACGCGCTAATCTCAGGAACTACTGGTCTGATTTGAAAAATTCTTTCAGTGTTAGATTGCCCATTTATCGAGGAAGGCTATAAGCTATATATCATCACGCTATGACCAATAGGAGCAGAGTACCAGTAAAAAAAATACAAAAACGTGGAAAATTATGACCTGTTCTCTCTTATGTGACGCAAGCGAAGTTGCGCAGGTCAGTTAGTAATGTATATGCATCGACCTCATGTTCCTTTCGTCTTCGTAGGAGATAAATCATAACAAAATATTTTTTGTATAAACATTTTTGAACAAAACTATCAAATCAGATACTAATCTCGAAAGTCGTACCCGTATATGAAACCCTACGATATATATTTATATGAAACTAGCTGACCCGCGCAACTTCGCTTGCGTCACATAAGGAGAATGGGTCATAATTTTCCCCGTTTTTGTAACATTTCTCATTGCTACTCCGCTCTCATTGGTCGTAGCGTGATGATATATAGCCTATAACCTTCCTCAATAAAAAGGCTATCTAACAATTAAAGAATGTTTCAAATCGGATCAGTAGTTCCTGAGATTAGCGCGTTCAAACAAACAAACAAACAAACAAACAAACTCTTCAGCTTTATAATATTAGTATAGATAAATAAAAATGTATCTCTATACGAGTGTTATTTTCCTTTTAATAAATCGGTTATTCGTAAAAGCATAAAAGTTGAGTTTCCCCATCCATCAATCCGAGCGCCTTGAAGGCACCCATGGGATAATATCCCATTCTTATACAAAACAACATAACTGTGAACATTATTCAGTATGTGCATGTTTCATGTAAAGCAGTAATAATCTAGAGTGGTTTGTAGAAGATACTGCAGTTACTTTTGCGCTGTTGAAAGTTTAAAAATGATCTATCTCGTCGTTTCATGTATTACTTTAATTGATATGTTTTTTTAATCTCTGAGCAATTTTTTACGGCTTTAAAAACATGTTTCCTTGTTGAGTTTTTTTTTTAGATCGCTGCATGAACATCGTTATGAAACCTTGCATGCCTAAACAATGTTTAACACATTTCTTGAGGGCATGCAAAGTTCCCACCCAACCCACACTAAGATTTGTCCAGAGTGGTGGACTTAAAGCCTAGATCAGATCATGTCACTTGCCCTGGTATTGTTGATTTGATTCCCGCTTAAAACGAATCTCACTTTGATTTTACATCATTTCCATATGTTAAGTTGTAGTACAAAATATATTCTTTCAAATTTCCTCAAACAGAATAGTAATATTTTCAATAAGGTCTAGATAGTTCTATTTTGAAATTCTCAAGAGATTCCCAAATCCTGAAAAACCTCCAAAAAACCAAAGTAGGTGTAAAATATATTCTAAAAGGGTACGTGAACAGATGTTACCATGTTCCCTAAGAAGGTTCCAAACAAAATATTTGCTGATTCTATCTAAGATTCCGTTGTATGCCCCTTTTTTCACTTTGCGTTAAAGTGCGTTTCCAACGTTGTACCGACAAATTGTGCTGCTATAAACGTTCACTAAGAGGTATTTATATGAATGACGCCACGTTATCTGATGTTCTAGCATTTATTTGCTGTGACAACATCTTTTCAAGGCAATAGAAATGGCTAGTATTGCAGTTTTAAAACGGTTCAAAAGCGTCAAGTGCGTTTTGAACTATTGGCAGTTATTGCTTCTTCGCTTCTGAAGCGATGTAATTTTCTCAGAACATAGATGTGTATAAAAAAATTGAATAATGAGGTATATTCTTAAGTTATTATTCTTCTACCGTCTTTCTATTGATGTATTAATTGTAGTCACGTTAAAAATATCTAGACTACACGTCGAAAATGGGAACAGACAAAGATAATATCCGTCATACGATAATTTAACTGTTACGATATAATGGAAACGCACTCTTGGTTGTTTACTACATACGTAGGTGAAAATGCGATGAGATGGGGTGCAGTGTATATCACAGCTTTTCTTTAGTCATTCAAAAATGTACTTTAAGATGAAGGTTTGAGAGTGAATTTTAAATTGAAGTTTTAAGCTAATATTGAACTGTTTTTGTTTATTGAAGTGAAAATGTTTTTGTGGTTCAAGTAGTGTATGTGATTGTAAATCACTAGGTTTGGTGTTTGATTTCCGGTTGAGAAAAATTGCTGTGGATTTGTGTAGGATAGACATCATTTGATAATGTGTATTTATGAAAGTTTATTTTTTATGTAGGTATGTTGTACATAACTATTTAAAAGTAAAGCCGTCGGTCCTGTGCCTAGCCTCTCACTAGCTGTGTATAGCCGTCCCAACGGGCTACGAGAGTAAAGGAATAGAGAGTGTACCTGTATATTGTGCACACACTTGGACACTATAAGGTCCTGCACAGTTGGCTGGTTTCAATGAAACTGACTGCTGTAGCCGAATATTGAGCTAGGAGGACATTATTATTATGTATCTCAAACACTTTTAGTAATAGAAATTAAAGTTGTGAAATCTTGTATTCAAAGCCAGGACCACGCAGTCCTCCGGGACAGTTCTCATTCGAACGTCTACATCTACATAGAAAATATATCTCAAGATGGGACAGTATTTCTCTTCTTCTTGGTAAAAAAGATACATTATACGATACGGAACGTTTGACGTATACAGAGACTTCTCATTTTAGCGTGATATGTTAAGATGAGAACCTGCTCATGCATCACAATTACTATTTTATTGCTCTTATGTACTAAAGCCTGCCATCGTTTATACTACCGAAAGAACAAAAATAAAGAAACCTAATTCTTTTTCAAATATCATGATCAGATGCATGGGCAGAGTCGCCTCCCAAAATATCATTGTGAGAAGACCTTTTATGCTGTTAACGTATAATTTCAAAAGCTATATCGTTCTATTTTAAACCCAAATTCATGTTGTTCACCTTCAAATATTATCAAGTTTTAAACTATAATTACGATTAATAATCCAATCAAACTGTTTAATTAGGCTCGTATTTCCGAGACCTTGACCCTTAAAATTTGATGCGGGGAACACAGAGTTAATTAAAATATTAATTAATTAATCAAAATGTTAGACAGCTTGTTTTGGATTCAATATGTTAGTGTATTTTTATTGTCATAAGTCAATATTAAATGTGCAGGGATTTCGGGTTCAATTCCAAGTTTGGGTTAAAAGTTACCCATGCATTCTTGTGTCAAAAAAAAATCTGTGGTTGTTTAATGGATGACTAGGATGTGGTTAAGGTATAAAAGTTGAGATCGTTCACCTCCATGGATCGGAAAGCTTGTAGATAAAAACAAGATACGATGATTATTACTTAAATATGATTACTAAATATGTGGTCATATTTAGATATTAAATAAGTTTTATTATTCTGCCTATTTTTCCTGTAAAATCGTATAAAGGAGATAATCCATTTTGGGCCTTTTTTTAAGGTGCCGGTCAGTCACTTAAAAAAAAGGCCCAAAAATGTATGGAGCCTGGATGATCTCCTTTAATAAATGTAAGTTTCATACATTTCGGGACATACTTCCTTTAACCGGTATGTAAAATTACAACAACTCGTAAATAAAATTACAGCCTTCCTACATATAACATAGAACTACAGCCATAAAACAGTATTTTCATATCCTAAACTCTATGTCAAAGTTTCATGTAAAAAGTCATATTCTTACTCATTGTGAAAAGGTAGTAAAGTTGTAGTTAATCTGCTGTACTTACGCCCTTTTATTATTAAACTTTACGATATACTCTTGTTATATCTTAATAAAGAAAGGGTCTGTAATATACGGGTTTTTAATGTTATTGTTCCGGTGGGGTTTGGACCTAGGGCTTTTGATGATCAGACAATCACATTAGGCTGTAGTGTAAATATTATTATATGTATCATAAGCATAATAATATAATTACACCTTTCATATCCGAAGGTATAGACAGAAGCGTTTCTCCATTTAAAATGTTTAACCTATGTTATAGGTGCCTATTGGCACATACCGGGCACGATTTTTTCTTATTTATTTTCTCCGATTACACGGAAACGCGTAAACCAGTATCAAAAATGCTTTAATTTGTTTTAACAGTTTTTCAAAAGATACAACTTAAAGTTAGTTATGACATAAATAATTGACAAGACACCAAATGTTACAGGGATTATGTAATAATTTGTTTATTTTTTGAAAGTCATTTATTTTTATCTAAAAATAATTCTTACAATCAAAAATACCTCGTCTATTCTTGATCTAATCAAGGAATTTTCCACGAAATTAACCTAAATGAACTTCAATACAAAATCATTGATTCCCAAGCTAACAAGTAAACAGGTTAAATTGCAAACATATTCGTAAGTGCGTCGATTAATATTTGAGTTTCTGTCGAACTTCTTCGAAGCTAAGTTCAATGTTGATAGCTGTGGTTTATTTTGGACTGAAGTGTACACCACTGAAATACCAGTTAATATGTGACAAGGCTCATAGGTGGAAGTAGCTTTATAACTTTTATAACTTTATCTCCTTTTTTAATCCTACCCGGATTGGTCAAAATCCTTTATTAGCCTTAGGGTGCCTACGTCATTACATATATAACTGCATCAGTAGTTTTGGGCTGTGGGTTGATAGATCACTATATCAGTCAGTCACATTTCTTTTGCTTCAAGTTCAATTCATAGCTGTAATTAAATACCTAGTTTTTAATGATCCTAAGAGTTTGAATGAAATGAAATGAAATGAATGAAATACTCTTTATTGTACTTGTATAAATAAAAAATAAAATAAAAAAATAAGATACAAGAAAAAGAATAGACATGGATAAAAATAAAAACAAAATAAAATTAAGATGGTAGTACAATTGGCGGCCTTATCGCACAGTGGCAATCTCTTCCAGGCAACCATTGGATGGAGAGATTAATGAGAATGAAATGAGAGAGGGCAGTTCATAAGAGTGTTAGGAAAATATATTAATTAAACGTAAATAATTACATGTATATAAAAGTGGAATATATATATAAATATATAAAAGATACATAAATAATATTAAAAATACATACCAAATACATATATACATTAAATAAATAGTTAGTTGTGTAGCGATAGGTAGTGTTCCTTGACAAGTTTTTTAAAGATGGGCAGGGATTGAGCGCGTCGTATAGATACTGGTAGTGCATTCCACAATCGCACAGCTTCTACAGAAAATGATTTATCGAGAAATCTTGTGGAATGCACCGGCATCTTCAATCTTAAGTTTTCTGATGATCGCAGGAGTCTAGAATGTGTGTCATGCAAGAAATCGAAACGTTCTTTAAGATATGGGGGTGCTAAGGGATTAAACAATACATTGTACAGAAGAGAGAGAATGTGAGCATTCCGGCGTGAACGTAGGGGTAACCACTTGAGCTTGTGTCTGTATTCAGAAATATGATCATACTTGCGTAAACCAAATATGAATCTAATAAAGAAGTTTTGAAGCCGCTCAAGTTTATTCAATTGGTCCTCGGTAAGATCAGGATAGCTGACATCGGCATAATCAAGAACGGGAAAAAGAAGGGATTGTACTAACGCAACTTTTGTCGTGATCGGAAGAAGATTACGTAGTCTGCGCAAAGACCCCGCCGAAGCAAAGATTTTGCGACGTACTTGTTGGATCTGGGGAACCCATGACATATTTTTGTCAATAAAAATACCCAAATTCTTGACTACGTCACTAAATGGTATAACAATACCGTCACAAGACACCGGGGGTATCAGTGACCATTCAATTTTTGAGACCATTCTCGAACTGCCAACAACAATCACCTGGGTCTTATCCGGGTTGACCTTTAGCCCATACGACCTACTCCAGTCGCAAATTCGCACCATGTCAGTGTTTACTGTTTGGACAGCCTCCGTCAACCTATCTAAGGGAGCGTGGGAGTAAATTTGAAGATCATCTGCGTAGAGGTGGTAGGAAGAAGTTAAGACGTTAGAAATTGAGTTAATAAAAACTGCGAAGAGTAGGGGAGATAAGACGCCGCCCTGCGGAACGCCAGCAAATGACGGGCACCATGCGGAGATCGTATTTTCGATCCTGATACGTTGCCGGCGCCCAAACAGGTAACTACGAAACCAGTCAACCGCTGTTGGAGATACGTTAAGAGAGCATAGTATCCCGAGAAGTATATCAAAGTCGACAGTGTTAAAGGCGTTGCTAAAGTCTAGCAATGCAAGCACTGTTAGGTGACCATCTTCCATTGCAGACCTAATATCTTCCGTAATATGAACCAGGCTTGTGGTGGTACTGTGACCGGGACGGAAACCAGACTGGAGTGGGTTAAGGAGTTGATTTTCGGAAAGAAAGGAACTAAGCTGATCATGAACGAGGCGTTCAAGAACTTTGGAGAGGAAAGGTAGGATAGAAATGGGTCGGTATTCAGAGAAAGATGAAGGGTTGCATTTTTTAGGTAGAGGTGTGATTTGGGCGTCTTTCCAAGCTGATGGAAAGATGCCACTGGAGATAGAGGAATTGAGGATATGACAGATGACAGGGAGTATTTCATCAAGGATAGGAAGGATCATATTACGGCTGACGCAATCGGTACCTATCGCATTCGAGGAAGTAGATAGGATGCTCTTCTTAACGTCACAAGCAGCAAATTGATGAAATTCAAATGGGAAGCAGTCGGGAGTTGAACTTAGTGAAAGTGATTTTAGTGTGTTATCTTTTAGAATGGGGTCAAAGTGAGGTAATGCAGTAAAGTATTGGTTTAAAGCGTTTAGATCAAGAGGTTTAGGAATCGCGTCATGGCGCGATTTGCCGACTCCCAATGACTTCAGAAATTTCCAAACTTTGCCTGGATCTCCATTTTCGACAGATGCATGAATATGTCGGCGTTGTGCATTCCTACACACCTTACTGCAGTGATTTCGTATAGCTACATATTTTTTCCAATTAGCATCAGTTGGACGACATTTAAATTTTGTTTTTGCAGCAGCTTTCTGGGAGAGTAGAGTCTTAATGTCGTCCGTAAGCCAAGGTGACGGAAGATGTTTCACCCTAATTGTACGCAATGGTGCATGAGTGTCGTAGAGCTTTATCAGGTTTGAGGTCAGTAACTGAACTTTCTCATCCACACATTCCGAAGCAAAGAGAGAATCCCAGGCAATGTTGTTGACATCCGCACGAAGATTTGCCACATTCATTTCACGAAAGTTGCGCTGTACAAGGATTTTAGGTTTAGGTTTCGGAGGCCGGACACGATAAGACAAGAAGAGGAGGTCATGGTAGGAAAAGGCATCAGCAGGACACTGACCGTGCTTAGAAACACGATCAGGGGAAGAAATAAGGATAAGGTCAAGCAAAGATGGAGTACAGTTTGGAAAATGATGTGTAGCATTAAGAGGAAGTATAGAGAGGTTATTGGAGTCAACGATGGATTGGAGTGAACTGGAACGGTGATCATTTTTAAGGAGGCAGGTGTTGAAATCGCCCATGATTATGGTTTGACTGTACACGGGGATAAAATTTTCTAACAGAATTTCAAGAGAAGTGAAGTAATCTACACGTAAAGAAGGACTATAAAAAACACCGAGCAAGATTTTAGAGTGAAGAAGTTCAACTTCGAGAAAAAGATGCTCGCCAGCATTTGGTGGTGGGGGCTGTGGTGACTTGCTAACTATAGTGAAGGGAATATTTTGTTTAAGATAGATAGCCACTCCACCCCCACCTCCCACTGCGCGATCATTTCTAATAAGTTCATAGCCTGGGAGCGGTTGTTCTTAGTGTGAATCAATTTTATGTTTTTGATTCACACAAGTTTACTTAGATAGGACAAAATAACATGCCAGCTACTCTAAAAAATTGGTTTTACTATATTCTATAACAACATTATTTTTATACTGAATGTGCAGACCAGGACGTTGCGAATACACCATAGTGTCATTTTCATTAGAGGCTGGGCCTATTACCATTCAAACACGTGTCTCAACCCGAAGCTACAATTAAAATAAAAGAAATCTCAAAAGGAATACGAAAAACTCAATAACACTTTACCCAACTCGATAACCAAACATTGAACCTCGAGATCTCCAGCAGTAACTACCATTCAACACTCACAACGTAAAAGTTTAAACTGCAAATGCGCTATAACAAGCTCATTCAAACTTTTCGACTACATCCTTCTCTATCACTCAATAAACAGATGCGAGAGAAGAAGACAGCAATAGTTTTCAAAGCTCCGTCCATGTGATCTACTTACAACTTCACACATTGTACTTTTGTATTGAATTCGCATCAACTTTCAAACGCTCGTTCGTTTTCTGTTTTGGTTCTGAATCGCTTTTGAGTCGCGTTTACATCGACACTGACTTTTATATACTGAATTTGACATTAGTTTATCACATACATATGATAAATTTACAACATCATACCTGTTATACCTGAAGATGTAGACAGGCAGATGCATATAAAATACAACCATTTCTCGTCTTTTACCTGAAAACAGTAAACGGGATATCTTACTACTGTCCACATAAATACTACTGTCCAGCCCACAGAGGCAGTCATTTAGTAAGTTAGTATATTATTTCCTTAATTTTTCTTCGCATCGTCGGCGTCGTACACGTATTTATGAAATTCGGCCATTTTCTAGTTGATATCCTTTCCACAGAAATTCCAAGTTGGTTCCATAAATGTACAGTAATAGACGTAATGTCGTCTATTACTATGTACATTTGTACACTTAATATATTGTATTTGTTTTTTAAATCGGGAAAATGTGTTCCTCATGCAATTGCATGTTGTCCGAAAAAATGGTATATGCCGTGTTAATGAGGTAATCTGGCAACCCTGGCAGTTACCTAGTTTACAGATAGTTAAAAGTCTGAGGCTTCGTCCGCTACACCTAGTATACCCTTATATGTATGTTATAGGTCCTATGTAATAGGGGAAGCCTGCAGGGGAACTAAATTGACCTAGATTTAGGTGAATGGAGAGCAAGGTACAAACTCTACGTTGCTTTCAAATAAATAAACATATTTTGTTAGAATCCTGGAATTGAAATTGGTCTCAGGATCTTTTGAGATTGTTACTACTACTACTACTTACTAGTAACTAAATCATTCATGCATCAGTTTTAGTAATTTCTGGATGGTTTTTTACTTTTTCACGCATAAAAATCGGATAGATTTGACAACTAAGGCACACATATACAGAGTAAAAAAAATGCAACTTTATTAAAATCTTTAAATACTGCATTTAAAGATTTTTAATAAAGTTGCATTTTTTTAGGCTTATTTTTAAAGCTTTTTCTTCAATATTTCTTGTACTCTGCCTCCATGACTTATAATTTCCAGCCTTTATAGTTTACTAGATGACCCGCGCAACTTCGCTTGCGTCACGTTAGAGAGAATGGGTCATCAGTATCCCCGTTTTTGTAACATTTTTTACTGGTACTCTGCTCCTATTGATCGTAGCGTGATGATATATAGCCTATAGCCTTCCTCGATAAATGGATTATCTAACACTGAAATAATTTTTCAAATCGGACCAGAAGTTCCTGAGATTAGCGCGTTCAAACAAACAAACTGTTCAGCTTTCTTTCTTTCTTTCTTTTCTTAACACGATAAATGCTTTAATTGGAAAATTACTCAAACTTACTGGCATTCAACTTCCTGCTTTCATAATAACCTCTCGAGCGCCCCACGTCAAAATTCAAATATACCGTTAAGCGTCCAGGCCAAAAATGGCGCGCGAAATTGAATTGGCGGTTGGCGTTTAAGCGCCGATTCCGTCATATTTTGATACTAACACCCTAGTCATACCTTATATATTTGAAATCTACATAAAATTTGCTATATATTAAAAAAATAAACCACAAATAATATTTGATAGTGGTGGTACAATAGTCGGTTTAATCTGAATATTGTGTGCTTTAGGCATGTGTTTGAAGAAAGTCTAAAAAATATTTTTAGGCATAAAAAATAATATGACGGAAGGTCTTATCGTGTAGTTAATGAATAATGACATTAAAATCCAACTGTAAAATATACTCAAATCTTTAAAATTAGTTAAAAAAAGTATTTACAATATTGGTCACAAAGGAACATGTCGTTGGGTCAGATGTTGTTTAAGGTGCTCTCTGGCCTATATCAACCACTTATTCAAGTGTGTGCATTAGATCGTCGTCTCGTTTCATCAGCTTCAATGTCAAATATGTTTGAAAGGGATAAACATAGTTTTAGCATTTAATTTCTACGTTTTTTTAATGTAAGATCGTTTTGCCGTACCACGGTGGCGGGACGCTTGACGGGGGTAGCACATTCAACCGTGACACGGTGGCCGGGCGCTTGAGAGGATAATTAAATCAAACAAATACCATAAAAAGTTACATTTTCCTTAATAAAAACTTTTCTATATTACATTATTGTAATGCCCGAAAGACTCAAAATAACATTACTAACTTAACGGGATTAGAAGTCATGTGTGTCTTAATAAATAGCTTTAGTTTCCTTATCTTTGAAGACAATAGGTATTTAGGCCGACTGCTGTTACAGAATCTGTGGTATGTGTTATTTATTAGGCCCTTTGGAGGCTAGAATTTAGGTTACAATTTACTAGATTTAGACTGCCTAGGATTGCGAAGGCAGTGCTTATTGGAAGCACTGAAAGCGAATTCAGGTTACGGATGTTTATTCAAGTATTATGATTGCAGTTGTAAGGATCTATATTTCGAAACTTAAATATAATATCAGTGCTTTGAAAGTTCTTGGAAAATCCCAATCCGGCATCCATAAAGCTGTAGATACAACATACAGTTATGTTGTATCTACAGCTTTATGGATGCCGGCATTCGCCGGTATGTAAAGGAATTGAGTATGTGAAGACATTGCCATCACTTTGCGTTTATCGTCCATCATTGACCCATCCGAACGCTGGAACATCCTTTCTCATTTAGCACGTTTAAGGCGCTATAAGGCACCTCAAAGTGACGTGCCAGATATACCATTTTATATTTTTTTGTGAAATAGTTCATTGGATACAATTTGTAACTACTTTCAGTCAACTAAAATCTCTTAGCATAACTGCAAATGAATTAACAAGAGCTTCATACATGTACATATATGTTTACCAAAATCCTAAACAACAACACACTCTAATATCACTATTACATTTCTAACAGAGCTATTAGCAAAGTTGCAAAGGTAAAGTAATGTATACGGTATATTGACACGCAGTGGGTGGTCTGTGATGTTACGATCTTTCAAATTGAAGGACCACCGACTGTGAGGCGAATAAGGTTATGTTTTAACCTTTCACATGGCAGAGTATTTGCTGTAGGCTTTTTGTAGGTATGATATTATTATTATTATTATTTATACAAGATATATTGTAGTTAAAATTACAGTAAAACAAAAGAAAAAAAAAACATTTTTCATCGAAAATACAAACTTTAGCCAAAGAAATGGTTATTATGAATTGTTATAACGGTGAAGAAAAGCTGCATAAAACTATTTAGTATGCATGACAATTTTTTAAAGGAAAAAAAATGATGGAACGTCTATTTGCGGGTCACACAGATATTTGTTTCGTGAGGGAATCGAACGGCCTCCCGATGAACTGGTTGTGGCGTGACGGCCACCCAAACCACTGCGGCACGAAGGCGGCAACGGGTATATTTATACTGTTATTATTCTTCTACCAAAGAAAATCTTAACAACAGAAATCTACGTATAAAAATTCTCTCCACTTACTTAACCCATACAATAGGTTTTTATCTCGCAAGATGATAAAACGGTTATAACATTTTTATGCGGATCCGATTCATACGATTTCGTCGTAAAAATAATCAGATATAGATCTGTTTGGCTCATATTCTAACCAATAAAGTTTTACGTAAAAGCTTTCCTTAATAAAAGAATACGTAACGCTTATGCGTTGAGCAATTTTGAAGGTTTGCCTGAATTGAATCATTAGTTTATTTGAAGGTCGATTGTAGGTTATTCTTTAGAAAAGTAGTATATTTTCTATTTCTTTAAAAGTAAACAATCTCTTGATTCAGGGTTTTAGATTTAGAAAGCTTGTTGCAGCTTGTTGTTGTAGCTTAGAGTACAATTAAATACACTTTAGGTATACTTGGAGTTCACGCACGAAACAATAACCAGATGCTGGTTCACGTATTTCAGTGTCCGTGATTGTTTGATCGTGCCTCTCATAGTTCCGAAGTCTATGACCCTAACTTCTTTAATATTCCGTAATATCACTAAGGATTTATTGTAAAAAAATTACGGGAGCGACTTTTTGCCCCACACGAGGTTCAAACCTGTGACATTAGCGTACAAAAACTGGATATATACTTATTACATTTAAGGTAGTAGTAGTAGAAAAGAAATCGAACAAACAACTTATAAAATCAAAATCAAATCATTTATTCATTTAGGTCAAATATTGACACTTATGATAGTAGTTACAATTACTGAATCTACCAAACACATAGTATTCAGAAAAAAATAAGATCTTTTTTGCCCAAAAGTGTATCGTTACTCCCAAATGTTATACACAATCTATCCACAAAGTGGTTACAACAGATGTTCTTCAGAGGTTATAGTCACGTGTAACGCCGTGTGTTCGTTATAGCTCTACGTGAGATTTATCCCGCATTTGCATAAGGAAATTATCATGTTTGTTTGTTTGTGGAATTGTACACAAACTGCACGTTTGACACAGTGGTTAAAGTGTCCGCAATAACCGTAGCGCCGTGTGTGGTGGGTTCGAATCCCGCCTGGAACAAATCTTTGCGTGATGAGCACGAGTATCTGCTTGTCAATTTATCTATATGAGTAGTAGTAGTAGTACATATATAATATTTTTTTCCAGTTTCAATTAAACCGGCCAACTTAACAGTCAGTTTAAAATTTGTAGTAAGCCTAAGTGGTAACAACAAAACATACTAAAAATAAATTATCTGAGATTTATACGTTTACTATATCAAGTCTATCACGAAATTGTATTATATAAAATTCACTTTATTCGAAAATAATAAACTTATACAAATTCTATACACATGTAATACAATTAAATTATATTCTCCAGTTAAACTAGCTTTCTGTAACGTAAAAGATTTTATTATAAAATATTCTTGAACTAGTTTCGTAGGCTGAAATTAAGTTAGTAAAAGGACAAGGATTAGATAAATTTAATTTAATCAAACTTTTGTATGAAGACCTAGTTTTAAATGAAACTTATTGTGAAGATAAAGTAATTATTAAAATCTTTGAAGGGAATAAAATATATCAGTAGCAATTAATTTGGAATAATAATTATAGCCTACCTCTTTGGGAAAAATAGGCGTGGTCTAATGTATATTATGAAACACTTATCTTTTACTAGCTGACCCGTGCAACTTTGCTTGCGTCACATAAGAGAGAATGGGTGAAATTTTTCCACGTTTTTGTAACATTTTTTACTAGTACTCTGCTCTTATTGGTCGTAGCGTGATTATATATAGCATATAGCCTTCCTCAATAAATGGGTTATCTAACACTGAAATAATTTTTCAAATCGGACCAGTAGTTCCTGAGATTAGCGCGTTCAAACAAACAAACAAACTCTTCAGCTTTATTATATTAGTATAGATAGTTTTGGATTTTGGGATATTGGATTGATAAATAGTATGGGTGGTTTTCTTTTTTCGTATACAAATCCCTATTTATGATATTCCGTGTGTTGTTTATAAACAAATTTTTCAAATACGTAACTATTGACACCAGTACCTCTATTCTCTACCACTATCGACTACCGACAACCGGCTAGCTATCGAATTTTGACATTTAGAATGTACTGCCAAAATGTTTCCTACGACACCCGCCAGAGGCGCTGATCAGATTTTCATACAAAATTTCTCGATTACAGTTCGGTTGTCGGTAGTCGATAGTAGTAGAGAATCGAGGCACATAAAACCTTTCTATGCCGTCGAATTCAGTTCTGAATTTTTATATACTACTAGTATAGTGTAGACGATAAGTATAAACTGGCGCAAGACCGTATAAAGTGGCGTGCTAAGGAGGAGGCCTATACTCAACAGTGGGTGGAAACGGGCTGATTAGATAGATAGAATAATAATATAAACTTTTCATGTTGTAAATATTTTTTTTTACATTACTTTAATTATAAACACATACACAAGTTCTGAATTTTAATTTAAAATTCCTACAATAATAATTTCAGTCAATTCGTATTTAAAACCAATTCTCAGAACTATCACAATCAGTCAGCCTGCGACCGCGGCTCATAATCTGCGGGAAATGTCAGGTATTCAAAGGCAGAATGAGTGTTTACGTTAATTCCCATACAATACAATAGTTCGGATATTAATAATATTCGAACTATTGTAGAATGAACAAAAAAACATACAAAAAAAGCTATTAATTTTTTTTTAACCCGTTGCTGTCCCACTGCTGGGCAAAGGTCTCCGAAAGAGGGAGTGGTTAGGCCTTGACTTTACTAAGTGCGGGTTGGGGACTCTGCATGCTCAAGAAATGTATTGAAACAATGTTTAGGCATACAAGGTTTCACCACGATGTTTTCCTTTATAGTTAAAGCAAGTGATAATTATTTCTAATACACATATAACTTCGAAAAGTCAATGGTGTGTTGCCTCGGGTTCGAATCGTCGACCACTTGCGTGTTCCAATTTTACCACCAATTCTTTTCTCACTGTTAGGTATAAATAGAATTCAGAAAATCTAAATTATTTTCAACCCCAATATTCTCTAAATCAGGCCATACTCTATGACCTTTCAATATGTTACCTACAAATATACTTTCAAATACAGCGAAACTGTTAAACAAATATTTGAAAAGCTTTTCAGTCTGCAAATCAAAACGTAGGTCGTCTCATCAATCAATGTCTAACCCTAAATAAACCTAAAAGAAATGGTACACATAAAATTAACTGTGTAATAAATTACGTTACTGTGTTAAAAGACATCACTCGCCTAACACATTGCCTAAGGCAGTGGTTTTCAAACTTTAGTTAACAAAAGACTTTTCATTTTTTTTTTATTAATGTTTTCGAATCATCGCCTCTGTTGTGCGATTTTTAGTTTGTCTGACTACTGATCGTGTATTCTCGGGTTGAGCAAAATAATATTGGTATTTCCTAATTTATATTAGGTTATTTCTCAATAATAACCCAAAGTTAGGTAACGTGCCCGGTTAATGACAATAGGCCCTATTACATAGGACTAACATTGTTAACGGGCAAAAGTAGGCGACTAAGTTTCTTACACGTCTGCCTATATATTTAGTTATAACAGACGTGATATTACGACGCAAGTAAATTAGGAAAGACCAATAGCAAAAACCCATGACCTCGTGATAAGTAATCGTATACAATTATACCATTTATACTACAATAAGTTATTTCGGTTCTGGTTGCCAATTTTTCCTTTATTCTCTTGTATAACCAACTCAACTGGATGCAATTTGGGTTTGTTGATTTTCATAAAAGTTGCACCAAATTCATTTACCACAGGTGCTTTAGTTGTCTTACACAAACAAAAAGTTGCTAAACATGTTAGAAACCACTGGCTAAGGTAAGGTCAATACATGAATATGCAGACCCTAATTCAAGCTAATCCAATTTCGCCGATGAACCAAAACAGACTCGAGTTGGTCTAGAATATTATTCAGGCTTGAATAGCCATGGACTTGAGAAAACAACTGCGGGAGATATTGTTAGAATCTGCTTTGCTTAAGCTATTATGAAGTTTCATGAGTGTTCAGGAAATTGCCTTAATTTGAAGGCTGCTGTCTGAAAAAGACAGGGCAGAGAATTTGCATTTAGCAAGTTTGCGTACATGGTGAATTGTTTAAACTTTGTTTTATGTATTACCAATAGGGATGTTTTCAGGGTAACAAAACAGATATTGTTCTGATAATTTGTCAATCAGATAACAAAAAATCTACTTGACACGTAATTTGTTCCAAATGTTGATTGGATTAAAAAGACTGGAGAGATAACAAGCAAAAATTCATATATTTCAATAAAATGAAAGTTTGAGTTTTCAAGTCAATCATCTAAATATTTTTTTCCCAGACAGATCAACTAAATAAAAAAATATCTATCCAATAAACTTTAATCATCTATAACAGCTACTAACTTAATATTACTTGATTCTCGTTGCGGCAAAAAACTTTAAGCAATCCAAACAAAAAGAAAATCTTTTCTCGGAATAGATCCCCAAACACTTTTCAAAATCAAATAACACCACTTTGCACTAAAATTTACCTTCGATTTTTCGCTGATTCTAACCAGGTGTAGTTCCGACGTAAATTCGGATCTGAATCATACATAATTCATAAATTCAAGCTTATCACTGGAGTTCCACGTACGAATAGATCCATCCGTAATTGTGGGTACAATGGAACAGGTGTGAGAGCGGCTTGTGTAATCGTTTCTCGAGGATTGTGGTTCGTTTTGAAGGTTTTTGAAGTACTTTTTGTGGACTGGAAAATAGGGTTATGTGGTTAGTGGTCATACAGAAAATGAACATGTTTTTTGACACAAGAAACTACGAGATTTTAGTTTGAGAATCAGATAGATTTTCGGCATGATACTGGTACATAGAAAAGTCTATCTCAGCACAAATAGCAAGAAACTACATTATCATCTGTTTTGTAAACAGAACAAAAATATCAAGCTTTCGATTAGATAGCAGAAGACGGATAAGGAAAGGTGGACATTTTTATTGTCCATTCGTTTCCTATTGATCCTTATTGGCTATATATTTGATACATTGACATTTTATCGTCTTGCATGATGCGATTCACATGCAGTAAATTTTAAAAGTGCTGTACGCATTTGCCTCGCGTACTTGTTGTTGGCAACTCAAATCTAAAACACAACTATTTATTTATTTTATAAGCTGATTTATTCTGTCTTTCACTTTTTACCCATAACTGTATTTTTTTATTTTTAGCTATGTGTCCTATACGACCGTTGGGTTTCATGATTTTGTCGATTATTTAATACTAACATTTTGCTGATCTAAAGTTAAAAAAAAATTCTCAACAATTAAAATACAATTTGCTATTAAATTTTAAATCGCAAAAAATAATAATACGTGCATCTTTAGGCTCTGCCTAGGCATAGGTATCTAAATTGGGTGTAATCATATCCCTTTACACACTTTTAAGTATAACAAGTAGAGTAGAAAATTTAAACCGATTTTTTGAGAGTTTAATCACACCCAGTGTCACTCCACATTCCAGCAGAAACAGTGAAAAACTCAACAAGACCTCTAAAAAGAGCAATTCCCTTAAACCGCACCTATCTAATCAGCAGCAACGTACAATAATTTCACATCAAAACCAAAAACACCTTTCCTAAAGCTCCCGTTCAGTAATAAACAGTGGAAAGAAGCCATTTCTACGAGATTTATGGTCCACGGCCTTTTTGTGAGGCGGCCATGTTTGTTATCCCATAATGGGAATAGGTTTTCCTAATATATCGGTTGTTTGGTAATCTGTGGAATTGAGTTATATATATCACTGTGAATTAGTGGGGGCTTCATTTTACTACCTGTGTTTAGCTTTTAGTGGTACTTCTGTAGTGTTACTGTTTTTGGGCGTTTTGTTGAGTATG
Organism: Anticarsia gemmatalis; assembly: GCF_050436995.1. NCBI lineage: Eukaryota > Metazoa > Arthropoda > Insecta > Lepidoptera > Erebidae > Anticarsia > Anticarsia gemmatalis. Next base: position 1,153,216 of record NC_134767.1, on the reverse strand, counting down.
TGGATTAGGGTTGTGTATATTGTAGATTATTTTTGTAGAAGTTTTTTACTAAAGAATCAATTGTAGATTTATAAACAAATATAAAATAAAGCCATATTTTGAAAATAATAATTAGAAAGGCTGGATTTGTGGTGGATTTTTTTAAATAGTATATTATACATTTTTACTCAAAGTGATGCAAGAATAGTCAGATTAACTGCCTTCGAGTGTTAGATAAGATATATGCCATATTACCATCCCGTTGTATACCACAGGTTTGCGGAGAAAATGACTGGGCTGTTGAAAAATTGCCTTGGATTTTTTTCAATAGCATGATTTTTAAATAATGATAAAAGTCTCCGGGACATGATATTTTTTTTTATCATAGTTATCTTCTAGAGCATAAAATATTTCGTACTTATTTCGTATTAAATCACCTACATAGTAAGAAAACATAGCGTGACTGTTAAATAACAAAGTAGCCTGACAACTGAGAGAATCTCCGTGCCAACAAGTAATATGGATTTAACGATAAAATGTTTTATTCCTTCATTTGTCTTTCGCACTAAAGACCACTTAACAGACGCTATTTACAAAACACTAGACGTTTTAAGCAAAATATTTGTCCAAGAAAAGTCTAAAATGGCTCCTTAATCTCTATTTTATCTTAGATATTCTGTTTAGTCTAGATTAAAAGCTGATTTAATATTATCTTAGAATTTAATGAACTTTATGAGATCGTTCACATTAAGAAGCGTGTTTAAGATGCGCAGAAATATTGCTCTGCGGGTGTCAAATTTTGTGATTAATGAGATGACATTAAAATTTCTTTGCCATCAAATGTATATCGTATTGTACGCATTTTGTAATAAAACTGCAATTTACGAAATATATTTTTGGATTTTGTTGTAATTCATGATATTTTGTCTCAAAAAAAAAACATCATTAGTAACATATAGTTTTTTTAGTTCTATATAATACCAGCCCAAAGCTAGATATTTAATACTCTCTGACCTTTACAAGAAAGCCTCTCCAACTACAAATGCCCACTTTCAACTCTTAAAATCATATCACAAAAAGAAACACAAAAATATCTCCGAGCATCAAACAAAAACTTTATCGTTCCAAAAATAAAGACAGCCTGAGGTCCGAGCCTACTTATTCAGTAAATAATAAAGAACTCTCAAACAAAATCACTTTGAGCGACCACACGAACAAAATAGAAGCGAAGGAACAAAATAAATAAATAATAACATTCAACAAAACTAAAATATTGTTCGAAACTGTTGAAAATACTTTTTGAACTAAAATAAAGTGCTATACAACTCTAAATGCAGTACTTTCAAAGTTAAAATATACTGTAGTCGAGTACACTACTGAAGAGCTGTTCACAAGCCTTCAAAAGTTTTGCATTCTTTACCACTAGTCAAGGAATTTTAAAACCGCACTTTTGACAACCCTGTACCTCATTTTGCAACAATATAAAGTGAGTACAGTAAATCAAGTCGGTTCTCTCATTTGAAATTTTGCTCAAATTTTAGTTTTGTTCGAATCGAATTAATCATTTTTGAATTTGAAGTATCGTAAGATGGAATTGTTGATATAAGTGTAATTAAGTCATTTAGCTAGATTGTTACATTAATTTAAATGTAGCGTTAGAATTGAAAACGTTTTGTTATAATAATATCTGTTGAATTATGACTATAATTGTTAAATGTACCAAATCCTCATTTTGGAATCGGAAACTTGTTTTGTAAGAACCATTGCTCGTATTTGAATTTTTGCTATGTTTTTTCTAGTTTAATGAGTGACGTTTTCTCGTGGCTTAACTGATTTACGTAGAATTGTGCAAAGTGATAGCTGAAACCCATGTGAGACACGAAATAGGTGACATCGCAGGTAATAAATAGTATCAAATCAACGCGAAAGTTACTCTATTTGTCAGGGTTTTACGGCAAAACGACTAAATCTATTACCGGATAGATTCCATTCCTAGTAAAACATAGGATTTTCACACGTACAAAAAGCTGGTTCAGAATAAAGCGCCCATTCAATTTCGTGTTCAAATCATACTTGAAAATCAAATGCGAAAATATTCGCTGAATCCGGCTCTGTGTGAAAATGCCTTTTAAACAATGTACAGGGGAAAATGGAGTTTGAATAAAAATACTATTGAACACTGCGAGCCTGTTATTGAAGAATGATGTAAGCGACATACGAGAAATTTTACAGTAGAGACGTTTTATTGATTTATGTTTTGTCTAAATATATGTAACTTAAAGGACTGGTTGACGTAGTGATCTATCAACGTGCAGCTCAAATAGTCCAGTCTTTTAAGCTTAAATTACGCAAGAATCTCAGAATTCGAGATACCCAGCTATATATTGCTGAATATAGCTGGGTATCTCGCTTTTTGCGGATGAACTCGCAGGCAAAAGCTAGTTTCGATATAAAAGTGAAATACCTATTTTCTGTCGCTTACGATGTTCTTTCATAACAGGCACGACTGTTTGAAAAGAATGCCTGGATCGCTAGGCTTTCACGCTGCGGGTATATTTCATGCTCAATATCATAAAATAAAAATAGTACGCTATCCGTCACCGTTTGTGACCGTTAGGATTTTTTTGATTTCTCTTTTTCATGTATAGCTTTTGAAAATCGTAATTTCATGTGTATTGTTATTGTATGTTTCTGTGTTGTGTTAAATTGTTGGCGTTGTTGGAGATTGAGTTGATGGAATAGTCAAAAATTCTTTTGTTTTTGATAAAAAAAATATATATTTTGCAAACTAAGCTGGGAATAATGTTTTCTGTACTAGGAGTGAGTGAAGAAGTACATTAAAATATAATATTATATTTCTTTAAAAAACTGACCAGTCAAAAAAGGACCAGTAGTTCCTGAGATTAACGCGTTCAAACAAACTCTTCAGCTTTATAATATAAGTATAGATTTTTTTTAAATCGAACTAGTAGTTCTTGAGATTAACGCGTTCAAACAAACTCTTCAGCTTTATAATATAAGTAAGTATAGATTCTTCTTGATGCAAGCTGAAGGGAAAGGAAATGCTTTTAAAATATCTCTACAATTTTATAAAATAAAAATAGTACGCCATTCGGCACCATTTGTGACCGTAAGATTTTTTTTGATTTCTCTTTTTCATGTATGACTTTTGAGAATCGTAATTTGATGTGTATTGTATTGTATGTTTCTGTGTTGTGTTAAATTGACTTACGGTCGTTTCAATCACTGGTGTTGTTGGGTATTGGGTTGATAGAATAGTCAGAAAACCTTTTGTTTTTTTATAGATTATTTTGGCAGCTATGCTGGAACAAAACGTATTCGTTAAATTACACTTAGATGACGCTAATATCAAGACTAGTACTTGTATAGGTATTTAAATTTTATATTAATTGTAGCTTACGCTTTAAGCTTTCGCTCTGAACTAATCAGAATGATAACAAAATGCTTGTATAGTATATATAAATTGAAAGATTTGTGTGAATTGGAGAATCGGATTTTTTTTTTATCTATCTGTACTAAACTTTTGAAAATGGTTAAATAGAGCTAATTAACCTTGCCACAACCACCACACACAATAACCGTGACCACACGAATTCAGATTATTTTAAAAAATAAGCCCCAACAATAATTTTAGCTATCAAAATTACACGCAAAAGAGACGCGACAATCAGCCACAAAATTATAATAAGTACTTTGAATTTTGACCCTTAACCTTGCGTCTACGTCCTCAAAGGACACACGTGTCCAGAAGCAAAGCCTTAATGTTCTAACATTAAATTGAGTTACGACCGATGCAGACAAGTTATAACAAGCTATTGGCTTCAAGCGTCCTACGCTACAACCAGAAATTTAACGAGGCTCATACAATTTGAGTGTAGTTAGAACTTTTGGTATAACAATTTAGAATTTATGTACAGACATACTAATGTTATAAATAGACTGTCTGTTATTCTTTAGAAGATAATCTACTTACTGGATTTAATGAAATTTGACATGGACACAGTCTAAGATAAGGGTCAAACATAGGTGTTTTTCGATCCAAATCGGTCCCTACGGTTCAAAATAGAGGATGACAATTTATTTTTGAGTGAAGTCGCGTGTGTCAATTAAAGCTGGAGGGCCTGAGTCCTCAATTCGGCAGGATACCGTTACCCAGCAGTCAGATAGTAATGTATAAAAAATGCTTATAAAGAAATTACAAAATACAGCAGTAGCAGCCACTACATAAATATTATTATATTACTACAATACACTACACACTTGCACATACATATATTTACGTTTATAACATTACTACACTACACATATTATTATACTATTAATCAATCAGAATCTACAAAATAAAATTATGCTTAAACAATTGAAAAACAAAACTGACATTCAATCGAATCTAGCACGAGATAATATCAAGAACTTTCAAAACAAAGCTGCAAACAAGTTATCTTCCTAAAATAAATCTCTGTTTCACGAAACAGGTGCGAATACCATTTTTCATTTCGTAAAATTGCAGCTCCCTACGGACGATTCCCGGAATTCACACGGACAGGGCGCAAAAACTTCACAAACTTCTAATTTTTATCTTTAACTTTTGACTTTTACAGTGTTTGAATTATCGTTTCAATCTTTCGTAAAGGGTTGACAAACAAAAATGGTGCCGCTTTTATAATATTGAATACGTCTTGTTTGTTTCGCGTTGTATATTTTCTTATAAAAGTTGTACCCTGATAAGTAAATCTATAATTATTGCTCCTGATAGACATGCCACGAAGGCCTACAAGACTATTGATATTGGGTCCTACAACTTATGTTTATTTATTTATTTATTTATTTATTTATTTACAGGTAACTCAACAGGTATAGTATACATAAAAATATAATATAAAACAATAATAACTATAATAATATATACTTATAATATGTTATACTCATAAAAGAATATTAGAAATAAAAAAAAAAGTAATGAAATTTATGAATCCCGAAAACAAAGATTGAGGTCTTGAACCTTCTTTACCCGCTAAAAAGATTCATTTCATTAGAATTAAACACAATTTCATGTATGGCAATAGTTTCGCCCCCTATTAGTATAGTATTTGTTTATAGCAAAACGTGTAACAAGCGTATGTATACACACACATAACTTAACACAGAAAAAACGCAACCACGTCCACAAAATTTCCGTCGCGAAATTTTCCAAAACACACATTTTAAACTCAACTATGCATAACATTTTAAAGCCAGGTTTGAACAAATCGCGACACTTAATTACTAAATCCACTTACAATTTATTACCGGCTTATATTCGAAAGCCTTGTATACTGTAGTTGTATTTTAAACCACGCTTTTAAGGTAAGTGGGGGTGGTTTATGCTCCGGTTAAATTTTGTGTAGAAGGATTTTGAGTGGTTTATAATAAAAGCTATCAATAAATAGCATAGTGCTAAGGCTAAAATTAAAAGATCTTAGGTAATTTTGTCTGTTTATTGGTAACGCTAGGATACAGCTAATATGATGAGTTTTGGCAAGATGTTTTACACAATAAATATTGCATTAGGCATTTGTCTCTCGTCTATAGACGTGATGTTTGAAAAAAATACGACGATGTAAGAAAAATATAGGCTACATAATATATCTATTACAATTTTGAAAACAATAAAAAGCTGTTCTTAATTTCTTCTTATATTTCAGCTAATTCGTGGTCGACTTTTAATAGTCGTTTATTTAATCTGGATAAAGAGCGTTGATTGCCATCTTTTCTACCATCTTTCATTTGAAATTTTACTTTCACTTATAATTTAGAAGTAGCACTTATATTTTATTCACAAAAAAAACTGTATTAAAAACTGTTCACAAAATATAGTTTTTCCAAAAAGAAGCCATTTTTTAACACATTTTCGTATACATTTTATCTAAAACATCACACTTCTATATTTTAATTAAAATGTAGATGAACTCACACTACGGATAAGTTGGATGGAAATAATACGGCGTATGGCGTCTACATGTCGCGCGTTCCCCTTCAGAACACAACAGAACTACCCCATATCATGGCTATATTTGAACGTTCATTTGAATATTCGTTTATTTCTGCGTCTGTTGTCTGCCGCTGTTGGCTGATTACTTTAGATCTATTGCAGGAATAGTAAAGAAACGTAAGTAAGATTTATAAAAGATATATATTTTCCACTAAATTCTGCATGTGAAGATTTTCTGGCGGAAAAGGTATGACATGTGTTATTACAGATTTTAACTATCTGTCTAGACGTTTGTCAATTTCCATTCGGTGTTTTTGCATGAAAGAGTTACATAAAAATATAATAAATATACATGCTTACTTTCAAATTTAACATGAATAAAATATGTAGGGTAATAATATGAGAATTCGACACCTTAGTTTGCAATCATAGTTAGTATAACATGAGCCGAAACGTCAAGCAATTCAGCGTAAATAAAAGTTCATCTCAGTTATGACACTTTCTGGGATTCGAGTTGCAAAATATATTGTGACTATTGAACCCTAAGTATCTATTCAGATTTTCAACCGACCTTAAAAAAAAGAGGTGGTTCTCAATTCAGCTATATGTTTTTTTTTTTATTCGTGCTAAACCGATTTTGTATTTGTATTATTCCTGATATTAGCACGGAATGTGTTGCCCGAGCTCTTTGCTGTTCATTCCTCAGAATAACTTCATCAATTCTACCGAGTCGAAGATTTTAATTTCCTAGGATATAAAACGATTACGTTAATAAACTTTCAAAGCTCTGAAAACTTTCGAGACTGGGTTACGACCTAGAACTTTTGCAAGTCAACAATCACTCAGGCTAGCTCTATAAACAAAGTTAATCACACCAGTAAAAATTACCCTACTTTAGCCAACAACAGAAACTTCCTGAAACATAATTCTGCAAATTACCCTTCTCACTCGTGAGGGGTAAATCAACCCCTAATCTCAAAACATCACAAAAGGTAAACAGCAAAGTCTTTTAGTAAATTGAAATCTTTTTGGCAAAGGAAAAGATATTTGTGTGGATGTATAAAAGATCAATGGGCACAGAGTGATTTGAAAACCTTTGCTTCTTTTCTCTATTGGGGAAATAGGTTCAAATTACTTTTATTCAGGTTAAAAATTGGTCCCAATAATTAGAAATTTTCACTTTTATTTACTCACTAAAAAGGCATTGCTATATTCTTTTTTTAAATTATACCGTTTTAAAGCTTTGGTTTTCTCCCGATGAGTCGGGGCTTTAAGCCGCTATGCTGGACACACGTTGGTAACTTAACATATTTTCCAAAACTGGTTCCTGATAACGAAATTTCTTGAAATATTGAACTTGTCTGTTTAAGGCCTTTTTCTGTACTATTATGACACGGATGAAGCAGTATCTGATAAATTTGCTTTACATTCAATGTAGCTTGGCTGACATTATATAACGGATAGAATTTTGATGAGAAACTATCGAAATTTCAACAAATATTCGTTTTCACTGATTATAGTAAGGTTGTTTTAAAAAAACTATCTGGTTTGTAAGTTTCGATCACGGCAAATTCCATCACCGCCTTGCTCTTGAAAGATTCAATTAATTTGTTTTTCTTTACTATTAAGTATCATATAATAAGTCTATTAAAACCTTTCATGGAGTGTAGCTACAAAGATATCAATATCCATCAATTAATAAGGCCGTTAATGTATGTACACGTAATACGGGATAATACCTCATATGTTATAATTTCCCGAGGGACTGAGGCAATTAGATGATATGGATCCGTCATGTATGGATATAGATTAGGTAAAGCGGAGATAAAATATTGGATAGAATTTTGCAGAAATATACTCGTATTTTTACATATTTCAAATTATACGTAATTTCCCTTTGTTGGCAACTTTAACTTTGCCATAGCTGGCAATTTTGCTCTGGCTTATCAACTTTGCCTAGTAATTTTCTTCTACGTCCTCCTTCGCCCTTAAATGAATAAGCTTTGATTATAAATACGACATATTCTTTTTTTAACTATGCCACGGCGTATCAATTTTGCCAAGAAGCAAACTTTGCCATAATATAAGCTGAAATTGATTATGTTTGCAAATATACACTATCTCGAATAAGGTAAGGTATAATGGCAAAGTTGTGTGTGCAAATGTTTGTGACTTCTAAGCTGTGTCACAATCACGCCACGGTACTAGGGAGAGCTCTCGAGTAATGCCGCAATAAGTCCGGCGATACCGACATACCTTCACTCTGTGATACTATAATCAACCTTCACAACCTCAGTTACCTACAGTTTATTGTAAAGCCAGTTGTTTTTTACTAACTCATGTTACCGGACTACCAAAAACAGAAAATTTTGTCATGATAGTTACTTTGCCATATCTGGCAACTTTGCCATGGCGTATCAACTTTGCCAGATAGCAAACTTTGCCAAAATTGTTACTAAAATAGATTATTTTTGCAAATATATACTATCACGAATAAGGTAAGGTACAGTGGCAAAGTTGTGTATTCTTGACTTCTAAGCTGTGTTACAATCACGCCACGGTACTAGGGAGAGCTCTCGAGTAATGCCGCAGTAAGTCCGGCGATACCGACATACCTTCACTCTGTGATACTATAATCACCCTTCACGACCGCAAGTACAGTTAGACGAAAAAAATGCCGAACATTATTTACGGGAATAAAGTTGTACTTATTTTTCGTATTTTTGTATTATGGTGTAGGCCATTGCAGGTATAGAGGTTCAAAGGGTTTAGACTTTGGCATTTGTTATAAAGACTTCTTTGCGGAAAATGTTATGTGAGAATTTTCCGTCATAAATAACTTATACTCTGCGCGACGCAATAATCTGCACAGTCGAAATAAACCTACAATCTGACAGTATCGATAAAAGTATTTAATAACCCATAGACAGTCAATAGTTTCAAAATGAGAGACTAATTAATAAGTCACGTTGATCAACTGGCAGTCGTTACCATCCTTAAACGAACTGTTTATGGCAAGCGAAGTTATCTTTCAATGTTTACTCAAAATAATTTGGCAATGGAGATAAATATTTCTTACTTCCATTTCTACCAACGTGAAATTTTCGACGAGACTTTAGTCCAATAACAGGATAAACTAGCTTAAAAAATCAGTATACATATATTATGTACTTATCAGGCTTAACAAAAAATAAGAACATTTCTGTGTCCAACTGTACATAAAGGTCGTCTTCCCTAAAGCGACAGATTATTAGTATTTACACGAAGGTAATGCTTTGACCTTTGAAACGAGAAGGGCATGGGAGGGTCCTCTTTATGACCACATTATTTTTTATTTGAGAGACTCACAGTTATGAATTGTAACGGCGTATTTCGGGGAGTATTGAAGGGGTTTTTCAGCTGAAAGTACATTAGACAGTAAATGCACTTGATTTGACTCAGCTATTTTCAGAGTGACTTTGGAAAACATAAGTGTATATAATAATAACTATAATAAAGTTAAATCAGATTGCTTTTAGCTCAATTATACACTTTAAACTACGAGATTTTGTTTTGTTACAGTACACTACAGCATGACATGAACAACGGTATAGGTTACTAAAAAAACACTTGAAAACTACAGATTGTTTATGGGAATTTTGGTTATTGTTGTCTAATCTTATTCATGTAAAGTTTCCAAAACACTGTGACTATAATCAATTACTTTTCTATAGATGGATCTAATTCGCATGTCCTCTTGATTGAGCTTTTCCACTAACATTAAAATCGTCTCCCATCTTAGTCAAATTCTCCATTCCCTCGCCACAATATTAAACGCAACTACGAGAAACATTTCTCATTACAATGCATCGTTAATGAAACACATAATGCACACATGTTAGACAAACACATTATGCGTTACAGAACAATAAAGTTTTATCGTCTACTAACGTTTGACCGACGAGAGTCGCGACGTTATAGCTAGATCGATATCTTTTATACCATACTTTGATCTCGATGAGTACTGAGTATGAATAGTTTGTTGTTACTATGTGGGAAAATTAAAAAAAAAATCTTATTGGGTTTCTAATTCCACAAGCTTGGAAACTAAAGCAAAATGGAGCCTTTAGTTTGGTGCTAAAGAATGGCATAAAAAATTTAAAAAGTGATCTTTTGAAATTAACTTTGTCTTTTTTTAGGGATTCATACCCGGAGGGATAAGCAGAGGTGTATGAAATACCTTACGATTCTTTGATTACACGAATGAATGCAAACAAAAATACACGAACCTATAATATACATATACCAAAAAACTTAAGCTTCTATATTTTGAAACATTACACTATAATATACATATATACAATACAATACAATACAATTTTAAAATCCTACTATAAACCAGCAAGAACAATTCATGATTAGAAGAATTACTCAAGAATATTTTTTAAGATGCTATAACCAGTTACGTAGCCATTTGGCACCCCTTCAAAATGATTAAAACCAAATTTTCCTCAATACTATTAAATACACTTTAAACATTTACAATACAAACGAACTTTCAGTATCAAATAACAAAAATGTACAAACTCGAACGCCTTTTAAAGTCATTTAACAATTGAAGTGAAGGAGTACAACGGCTTCAACTTTGAGAACCGTTTCCGTCGATTCCTTTTGATAGAAACATCGTTAGCAATCAAATTATACGGCGAATACAAATTCTAGGGTTTGTTCGAAAGTTTGAGCTCCGTTGGTACTAGGGATGCACTTCAGGTATTTCAAAATATCGATAATTTTTTTGATGCATTTAAGCACGAAAAATGTTAAAATCAAGACGATCACGTAATTTATTTATGGATCTTGGTCTGTCATGTGGGTAGTCAAATATTACACACATGACCTGCCTAGTAGTAGTTACCTATTGTTTTTGCATTTAATTATACTGATCGTTACGTACCAACGGTCGAGTACCCTAAAAATATATACTGTTCTCTGAAAAGTATGTGGCATATTTATATATCCATAATTAATTCGATCTTTATATTTATATGACGTTTAAAAGCATTTGATGATATTATTGAGACCATTTTTTTCTTTGGTAGATTTTCACCAAGTTCTGGGAATTATATCCTTCTGTCTCTATTTCGTTACTCCTTTTTCAATAAGAACCGAAAAGTAATTAAACATTTTCATTCAACAGTAAATCTAAAACACAATTTTCACAGCTTCCAAGAATTATCTAAAAATAATAAATCGTTGAACAAACTTTCATTTCAAAATTCTTGTTACCAATTAATTATTAAAATTAGTATATATTTAGATTTTCTAGCTACGTCATTCGTGAATACCCTTATCCGTAAAATTAATACACGAACAAAGTAAAATTGCTTTGTTAAATATTTACGGACACTGCCGGAAGGTATGTTCCTATTATTATGAATTTCAGTAACTACGTATGCGATAATATTATAGTAATGGGAATATTCAAATTAGAAATAATTACTACAAACTTACGCGTGCATAATTAAAACTATGCTATTCGAATGAATATTAATTTTGATTTAATATAATTTTCAATTCTATTTGAAGCTCTAGTACGCAGACAAACTCTATTTTTTCTTTTAGAATTCGCTTAAGAAGTTAAAATTTAAGTATTAGGAGGTAACTTACAAAAATATACTGAAAAAAATATTCCATACAACAATTTCTTACACACATACTTAATATTTATTATTGAATAGAAATCAGTCATTTCTGTAACAAGGATAATTTCTACATAAATATATTCCTTTAACAAAAAATCATGGAGGGTAACTTACAAAAATATACTGAAAAAAATATTTCATACAACAATTTCTTACACACATACTTACATATTTATTATTATATAGAAATCAGTCATTTTTATAAAAAGGATAATTTCTAAATCAATATATTCCTTTAATAAAAAATCATGGCAGAAAAACACAAAATGCGTCGCATTATGGTATATTCCCAGTTGTCCTCTCTAACGCTGTCTCCCCGGGGTGACAACTGGGAATTTTCTTCCTACTTGTATTGCCAGTAGCCATCCCGGGGGATAGTATAGGACAATTTCGAATATACTCATTAAAAGGCTAATGAAGCGTATAAAACTAAGCATTGTCAGTATCAAAATCTAATTATTTATTAATTTAGGTCAAATATTGACACATATGATAGGCGTTACAATTACTGAATCTACCACTAGCTCGGAAAGGGGAGCCTTATGAGAAGAGTTAGCGAGAAACTCACGGCCACTCTTTTCAATCGCCAAAAGTTTTACAATATAGTTGATACAATAATTGATCATGCAAGGAGCTGCCAACAATCAGCGATATAGACTAAACGTCAAATAAGGAAAATGAATATAGCTAGGATATTTATTAATCTTTGATCAAACCGTATGTTGGGAGCACCTACCAACAACACAACAGCAACCTACTGTAACACAGCTTCGGTTAGCATAGATGTTAGGACAATGTGTGGATATTGTAACAGATTTTATGTCACAAAAAGTATTTTAGTTTTTTTGGACTTGTGACTATAAAGAATATGGGCAGCAAGTGAGCACATTGGTTGTGAACATTATAGAAGAAAGAAAGAAAGTATTGTCACTATACTTATTCACAAAGCTTCGTATCGAAACAAAACACGCTCTATTTCACTCATACAAGGTTTAGATCTAGTAAACGTTGTAGGCGACAATGGAGTTTATGATATATGTTAGAGACGTGAAATATGCGTGTGTGTTGCTTGTTTCTATGCAATAAATGATCTTTGGACAGTGCTTTCGAGTAAAATTAACAGGTTATATAAAAATAGATGCATGGCGATTGGTAACTGAAACTAGATATAGAGATACTAAATCAACGTGGTTAATATTATTAACATGAGATGTACGGCTTCACCGTTTTTAGCGACTGCTGATTTATTTATATTATTATGACGAAATTTTACTAACATTCTGTCCAAATATTGATCAAATGGCAAAAAAAAATCACAGTTATTTTCATCGCTTAGGTTCTATTGCTATTTGTCATTGGCTTAGGCATAGTGAAAGCGTTTTACAAACCAGAAATAACGGTTTATTTAACAGACATTTTAAGCCCGCTCGAGTCCAGCTGTTAAGTACTTGGCTGCTATTTAATTTGCATTTCTATTTATTTAAACTTTTATTATTGCTATTCCCCTGCAATTTTCTCAAACGGAACTCGAACATTACGAATTATAAAATGCATGTAATGATTCAAACCAAAAGAATATTTTAAATAAAATTATCGATATCGACAATTCCCATCCTTACCCCGATAATAGTTTCGGTGTATGTAACAGGTGGACACTGTAACTTCTAATTGCTTGCGGTGGTTGTTGAGACAGTTTTACATAGCAAGTAGGGATTAATTCTGGATACGGATAAGTGACAGTTTTGTGGCTTTCTGGGAATGAAATAGGATAAACTTTTTGCGTATGGCATAGATATAGCAACGAAATAGAAATAGTAAAATGTATGGGTTTCGCGGTTTCTGGGAAGCTCATAAAATATGTGGATAAGGTTTTGTACCGCACAGAAATTGAAACTGATACTGGCTTCAAAATCACTCTGTATATAACTACTAACATATTAAGTTATTATCATGACGCACTGCTATTTTATTATCATTACAACAGTAACTACGTTTGTGGTCTGAGCAGGAGAATATTATGCGACTACTAAAAGGCGGTTTCCTACTACTATCGACTATCGAGAATCGGATAGCTAATGACAAATTTTGTATGAAAATCTGATCAGCGCCTTTAGCGGGCGTCGTAGGAACTATTTTTGCGAAGGTGCAGTGGTTAATGTTATCACCACGCCACTACCTCTGCTTCAGTAGATCGTGAGTTTGATACCAACACGGAGCTTTGAACTACACGATACACAAATAGTTGTTTTTAGTCAGGTTGTTATTTGTGTGTTAGTAAAAGTCTAAAGAATGAATGAGTTGTCTTTTAAAACGACAAAAAACAATACAATTACTATATTCTTTAATAAGCCCACTGATGATATTATCTAAAACATTTTAGCTTCTTTTGTACACATTTTCATTACTCCCCGAGGATTCACTAGAACGCTTTTAGAAACACTGTGCCTTCATTTCATTGTATAATTTGTTTCTTAGTAGCCCAGTGGGTCTTTTATAGGTTTATTTTTACGAATATTTTTATTATATTAAGGTTAACTGTCTTATTAGCCTAGAGGGAATAGAGGTTATTTTAATTAAGTAGATAATGGGGAAGGGAATTATTAAAATATTGCGTGTTTTGATAATTGGAATTTGATAGATCGTTATAATATTATTATACTCAGTCATTCAATAAACAGCTGACTTCGTATCACGGAAAAACAATATTTTCAGCTTCATCGAAAGTATGGGTAGTGTTCTAATTCCACGTATCTATTATACTAATATAATAAAGCTGAAGAGTTTGTTTGTTTGTTTGATTGTTTGTTTGTTTGTTTGTTTGTTTGAACACGCTAATCTCAGGAACTACTGGTCCGATTTGAAAAATTCTTTCAGTGTTAGATAGCCCATTTATCGAGGAAGGCTATAGGCTATATAACATCACGCTACGGTCATTAGGAGCGGAGTAGCAATGAAAAATGTTACAAAAACGGGGAAAATTTTGACCCATTCTCTTAGGTGACGCAAGCGAAGTTGCGCGGGTCAGCTAGTATCATATAAAACTGTTCAATGGTTAAGCAGAGAAAACGTAAAAGACTGACAAAAAAGTAAGACTTGATTTATAATTGTACAATAACATTACACTTTGTCTGTATCTTTCTATTCAGCGACACTGTCTTCACGTCTTATTACTGTTTAGACAATTTAGACTTTTGTTTAATTATCACCACATCACACATTTCTATTTTGACGCAAATTGTAGCTACGTTAACTTCTTAACGTATTTTGAATCCAGGTTAAAATAGCATGCTAATGAAGAAAAATATTTGTCCACATAACAAACATTTGTCGATCCACAAATAATTGTTTCGAGTCTGGTTGTGCTTTGTGTCCGTTGTTTGTATGTTTGTAAAAGTCCCCGCGACACAAGAGAAATTCTTAGTGCGGGAGTTGTCTTTTAAAAAAAAAAAAAAAAACTCTCCATATTCTTTGCAAAACATATTCAAAAAACCAATCACAAAAAGACGAACACTAAAGTGTAACTAGATAACAACTAGCCCATTTTCCTGCACGTAAATGTAAAAACTTAAGTTAGATTAAAGCGTCAAGTTGGAGTGTCAAGCGCGATGCTTCGTCTTATCGCTGTGAAACTGTTGTAACTTACACTGTTGCAACTTGCTTCGAGTTCTCTTAGTGTAGATACATTGGCGCTTTTGGTTTAATGGAATATTGAAGGATTTTATTCTGGGTAAATAGATTTTTTTTCATACACTTTACGCTTTACGCTACTTCACGACTTTATTTCATTAGGGGTAGTTTGCTTGACTTGCTTGCGTAGCTTAATGTTTATTTGCTGGTAAAAAAGCAGAGACGAAGTTTTCGTAACAGTTCATAATAATAATATTGTTGAATCTTTAAATTAGTTCAAGATAATTTCATCACAAAGGATGTAAATGAAACTAGGATAGTTTGTTAGGATTGTAACAAGTGGCGTTCTTTAGCGTCTGCTCCTATGACGAATGACGCGATTTTTTGTACTAAGTTCATCAAAATCACACATGGAAAGGCCTAGAACGTTAAAAAATAAGGCTTCAAAACCTTTTAATCCAGAATAATTCAGTTTAACAGAAGAAAAAAGGCTCTAAGAAGCAGCTTGTCTGCATTCACCTTTATCTTGCAACTTGGTAGAAGTTCGCTAACGTGTTTATAGCAAACACTGTTTTAAATGGTCCTAGACTGTTATTTAGTTGGCACTCGAATTACTCCAGTTACTTGGATTTACTAGAAAATGCACGTTTTTATTTCACCGACAGAAACCATTCAGACGGTATTGTTAAAGTGAATACGTTTTAATGTTCGCAGGTTGTTTTAAAATCATTGCTTAGGATAATGGAAGGGATATTTTTGTGCAGTACCTCGATTCTCTACCACTATCGACTACCGACAGCCGGCTAGCTATCGAAATTTTGACATTTAGAATGTACTGCCAACAAAGTTTCTACGACACCCGTCAGAGGCGCTCATCAGATTTTCATACAAAATTT
This sequence comes from Anticarsia gemmatalis, assembly GCF_050436995.1. NCBI lineage: Eukaryota > Metazoa > Arthropoda > Insecta > Lepidoptera > Erebidae > Anticarsia > Anticarsia gemmatalis. The sequence continues at coordinate 1,137,041 of NC_134767.1, read as the reverse complement.
CTCGATGGCAGGTCGGTTGTCGGTAGTCTATAATAATAGTAGTAGAGAATCAAGCTACAGTACTGATATATTAAAATAACTTATATAATAAAAGATGAGGTGTTAGTGGGTTTTTGTCATTTCCATGACGCAACAAAAGCCTTTTTTGTAGTGTATAATTAGGTAAATTGCTTAATTTTTTTATTTAATTAACTTGATTGATCCGTTATTGACATAGCTTAAAATTTCACAGTTTCGATAACTATTTCGTGAATAAAATTTCATCGTTTGCTTACTTTTTTAACAAAAAAAATGTTCTGATAATCCTTAGAATAATTGTAATTCTTAACGATTTTGATTAAATTTTTCATTTGTCATAAAAAAAAAAACTCATAAAATCAAAATATTTTTAATATCCTGCAACGCATAAAAGCAAGTACCTAATTCATATAAATACTGTTGCGTTTGTTGATGCACAAAAAACCTTGCCTACTTTATCTTTATCTTATATCCTAAAACTCTCTTATTCCCTTTTCCCATAAAAAGGGGAGTTTTACAAAACAATAGCACCTTGAACAGTAAACTTTAAAGTAATATTTTTATTACGACTTCTGTATTAAGTCAGTAATGGGTTTTTCTTTTGTTCTTTTATTTCGCGGAATAAGGCACGGATTATTGGTTTTGCTATTTCACTGTTTATTTCTCAACCTTGGAACTTGGTTAGAAATACATTAGTTCTTATCTGAAATAAAAAAAGAGCGTTCGTAACCAATGCTCAGTATTTCCTCAACAATTGCTGGGTTAATCAACCTTTGGCGAAAACACTTTATACTAAGATGGATGGCCTCTATCTCCCGGTTTCTGAAGTACATATAGTGGTTGTTTATCTATTCAATATAGGTATAAAAAAACTACAGTTTAGTTTCTTAAGCCGGGCATTAGTGACCCAAACAACTGAAAGCTCGTTTTGATTCGGTCTTAGTTGTTGTCTAATCGTACTCAGATCACAGTTATTTCGACATTTCAAGGATTTTCGAGCCGAAATAGTATACTTTCATATACTTCATAGCTTCCTTGTGTAGTAGAAAAAGAAAAACCGGAAATAAGATGACTAAATCTTTCTTGTTCGATGATAGAAGTGACAACACAGGTGATGACTGAACGATATGATAGGAATATGAAACATGTGCTGTTTGCCCCCATCTAGTTTAAGATTCGGTCGAGGTTTTGAAACAAATTAATTTTAAAATCTATTTACCTTCTTATATTATTGTAGAAGTATTATTCTAAAAGAAATAGTAAAACAGTACACATTTCCCCAATCACCATGCAAATGAACAGCGAGAGAGAGAGACAGTTTTCCATTAATTTTATACTTCGATTCAAAGGCTTTTTTATTAAAACTAGGGACCGATATTGGGCCGATAACAAATATTTTATTTAAATCTTACTTTTGAACTACGTGTAATGAATTATTTGAACTCTTTGACCTTTTAAATTGGCCGTCTAAGTAAGTATTAGGCTTTTGCGGTTCTCATTGAAGTTTGATCTGAAATATTGTATATTATTTTTGTTTTGAAATATTGATGTAAGGCTTGAGTAAGTACAAAGTTTGTTTTATTATTTAAGTGCACAATAATAAATAATGTAAACTTTTGAATATAATCACTAACCATAATGCTTCATAAAATAAATAAAGGTTATTATTAGTTTCAACTGCTACTTTAATTAAAAATTACATTCGAATTTTTGTTATATTTTTGTTTAACTAGGTTGTTTTTTATTCGTAATCGTAACCTTTGAAACAAAATTTTGTTTTTTTTAAGATATATTATATCATGTTTTAATCATGCGCCAATATTCGCATGTCATTTTAATTATACATACGTGAAGCTCAGGCCATTTGTTAGCCAGCCAGTCAATTAGAAGCCTTGACATTAATCATTATTTCAAATTTTAATATTAATCTAAAAATAAAACAATAGTATCTATTATTAGTTCCAACAATCAAATTATTAGTCAAAGACAAATAGTTGCTTATAAAATTGATGGAACCACAATGGTTGTCAGTGCCATTTCAACTATTCTAAGTCCTATTGTGTTAGTACAAAGGGTTTTCAATTCATGAATTAAAATTAATGGTAAACCTTAGAAATAGGACAGGTTCTATGATTGTGAAATATGGGGCGTTAAATTATAGAAATGTGTATTGTAGTAGTATAGAATTTATTAGGCTGTATTGTATGGAAATTAGGTTCACTAAAGAATTCATTTTGAGGGTTGTCTGCATCCTTAGTTCGAGAAGTACACGACTGAAAATCATTAGTTCTTGGTAGAATTACTAGGTCAGGTAAAATACTAGTATTTTTTTATAATTTAAGAAAACTATATCTAGAGATTTTTGAATACGACGGGCGTGTAGCTTAAAAAAAGGACATTGGAATATTATGGGTAATATGACAACATTGCTTATTTCTTATGGCGATTATTGGCTTATTATGATTAATCTTTAGCAAAACTTGGATACACCTATTCCAAACACCACCTAAACTTTCGAATAGAATAAACGAAGTGATGATCAGTGGTTTCTGACCCTATCATTATTTATGTCACTATATACCTATAGTGACATAAATTACCATCAATTTTAAGTAATACGCACTCAATAAATAAAGCGCTAGGAAGCCAAGTTATTAAGAAACGTGTCCTTCAAAATACATACAAAAATATAATATTTCTCCCCCACCATTACTTTGTACGTACATTAACTGTTCAGTATTTCCTTTTATTTTAATGTACAACTGAAGTACTGAGAGGCTTTTGACATACTTTTTTACGCGACGACGATAAAATCACAATCGATTTGATGACGAGGTACAGCCTGAGGAGCACAGATATATTGAGTAGGCTGGATACGACCAATGCCTTAGATATCTTGTGCCTTACATAGTATCATTAGTCGTATCTAATAGTCCGTATATGTTTTACCTGTAAAACTAGTACGAAAAAGTTCTTGGCTCATTAGCGCAATTCTCTTTGTCAATGTTCGGTACAATTAGTACTTACGACACCCGCTAGGGGCGCTGAGGTTTTCTTGCAAAATTTCTTGATAGCTAGCCGGTTGTCGATAGTCGATTTGGTAGAGAATCGCGCTACAGCCCACAGTACGTTTTTTGAGAAATTAGAAAGAAATTAGAAATAGCCTCTCCTTTTAAAGGAGAGGCTATATTTTACTGTTGAGATACGACCTATCTTCCTGTCTAAATAGACAGAAAACACACAACTTAATATGAATGCTACTATTTTGAAACCGACGTCAAAAAAGTATATTACTGCCCTACATAATATTACCCTAAATATAACCTTGTGGATATTGTATTACAGATATTAAGGCCTACGGGATTCATTATTTTAACTAATAGGACATTTAAAACACGAAAAAAAATCGTTAGCCCATGAAAATACCCTTTTATTGCTGAATAAACTAACATAAGAAGAACTGGCAATGTTGATGTTCTAGGCTAGTTAACTACGCCTAGTCTTAAGGTTTCCGATACCTCTTCCTATTCTAGATTACCGAGGTACCCTATATCTGTGTTAACATCTTTCGTGACAATCGTAAAACTCCACTCACGTATAACCATTTAGGATTGCCACTACATTGTGATTTTGTTATTTTAGCGATTTGAACCGCAATAGGATATAAATTGAGCTATTTTTAGACGCTATAAAAACACTGATATATGATGATCTTGTTATAATATTTGAAAACTGTTACATAATCTAAATTTCCGATATCGGCAATCGCCAAATGCTTACACATAATTTAGATTCTAATAAGTTTGCATTACAGATTCATTCATTTTCTTTAAAGCAGCACTCAAATTCTTCCTACAGCACCCTAAACGGTTAATATTTTTTTTTATCAAACTCTTATTACTCTACAATACTTACTAGATTATAATCGCGCTACCGATCCTAAGAAACTATGATAATAATAATTATGAACATTAGAACTTAACATCAGTTGATTCTTTTTAAGCTTAGTTTTTTCTATCATAAAAGCATTAATTACTTATTTTCTATCGACAATAATGTTCGTGTATGGGCTCTGAATCCACGACCCTCTCTTTATTTACAAACATCATATTATAATTAAACTCATCAACAGACAGTACCTGTAATCATAATCAGTTCAGATAACATTACAACGTGTCTAAGAGCTTGTGTGTAATCCTCTTTGAGTATACATTTACAACACTGAGTGATGTGTGATATTTGAAGGTATAATATACGATATAGAATAATACACGTATCGATATTTTAAATTATAGGTATTAAACCGACATTCGACTGCTGATCATGAGGCTACGGATTTAATTTCTAGGTGATAAAGTACTATTGGTCTCGGGAATTAATAATTTAGAATATTTGTCTGAAGTTCCGTAAATAATCTAGCATAGAAGCCCGGAGTTCCGTAATGTTCCCAGTGTATGGGAACAGACCAGCCCTCTATTATTATTTTTTTCACTAGTGTTACTAACTCACATTGTTGAGTGCGAATAGTAGGTATATATCATACACTAGCTGACCCGCGCAACTTCGCTTGCGTCACCTAAGAGTATGGGTCAAAATTTTGCCCGTTTTGTAACATTTTTCGTTGCTACTCCGCTCCTAATGAATGTAGCGTGATGTTATATAGCCTATAGCCTTCCGCGATAAATGGGCTATCTAACACTGAAATTTTTTTTCAAATCGGACCAGTAGTTCCTGAGATTAGCGCGTTCAAACAAACAAACAAACAAACAAACAAACTGTTCAGCTTTATAATATTAGTATAGATTTAATTCCACACATTCGGGCATAACAGCCGTGATATTATCTATGTATTCTTTTGAACTATAAATGCACTTTAAACTTTAAATTCTCCGTATCGATACACTGTCGAACAAATTCAACATCAATACAACTTGATACTACGAACCACTAACTAATACAAACCTCCTCTCTATAATACACCCCTCTCGTCAATTATCTTTAATTAGTAACACTGTTAGTTCCGTGTATTTCGTATTGATACTTAATACGCTTAAAATAACCCTGTTTCCGTATACTAAGGGTTAAGTAAAAAGCAAAAATAGCAATCACACGTATCCATACTTAATATTATAAATGTGAAAGTAACTCTGTCTGTTTGTCTGTCTGTTACTCAATCACGCCTAAACTACTACACTAATTTCCATGAAATTTGGTATGAAGATATTATTTTGATACCCAAGAAAGGACATAGGCTACTTTTTACCCGGGGAAAATGACGCATTCCCATGGGCAAATTCAGGTGGCGGACGAATTCGCGGGTAAAAGCTAGCTAGTACATAAAAATACATAAAACATACGCAGATATGAATATAAATATACTAAACTAAACTATGACTAACTAAATAGAACATACAAAGGGTAAAAATGGGACCCTATTGCTAAGATTTCGCAGTCTGTCCGACAATAATCTGTAACCTAATGAACCGTAATGGTTGGTACGCTGAAAATTGACAGGAGGTGTATTTCTGATGCCGTTCAAAACAGAAAAATATATGGAAAGTTTGCCAGGATCGTACCGAGAGACGTTTTTTGGTCTCTGCTTATTCCTATGGGAAAAAGGCGTGATATTATATACATATGTACATATTATTATGTACATTTTGTAGTAGTTACGACGTTTTGATTCTGTTTTGTACTTTCAAGATGTGTATCTGTAAGTCTAGTTATGTTAATATTTGGCTCTAGGGCTTAAACAGGCCAAAAAATATGTTGTTTTTTCAAATTACTGATAAGGAAAGTTTTACATGTAATTTGGTACAACTATCTGGGAACAAAAAAGGTTTTGTTATTTTGAATATTGTGGATCTTCAAAGGAAAAAAGACCTAAAATTAAACTAAAAATAATGTGAGCAATTTTTATTCACAGTTCTGGCTATGTTTTTTTCATTTGTATGAAGCGAATGTAGAGCTAAGTATTTAAAACATGTCGATGCACGCATTACAATGCAAAGAATTACTTTTGTAATTAATTTACTTTTCTTTATTTTTATTAAAAACTCATTTACTATTATTTACAGTCGCTACTGTTCATGTCAAAATGTCAAACTCCATGCTCGATTTTACCGAGTGTAGAAAATCGTACTACACTTCTAATACCACTATGCCACCCATCTTCAATTTTTTTTTCATTTTTCCATGCTAAGGTTTCTTAACTCACTGATCGTTTACCGAACTACGAGAGCCTCTTATTAATTTCTTAGTAACTTGAAATCGTAACCTCGTACATACGCATCTCATTTCAAACAACTATCATATCCTAAAGTTACCTAACTAATGTGTAATTAGCAAGAAACTGGAATATAATGGTACCGACAGAAGCCGAGTGTTAGTGTTTGTTAGAAACAAGTGATACACATTTCCAATTAATTATGATTTACTAGTTTAGCTAGATACATTTTTACGTGCCCTCTGAGGCCGGAGACGCTCAGTAGCACGATTTTTTACTACTATCGGCTTTTGTCAACCGGCTAGCTATCTCAAAATTTTGTATGAAAATGCGATTAGCGCCTCTAACGACCGGCAATGGAACTATTTTTGCAGTACATTTAAAATGTGAAACTCTCCATACTCGATTTTACCGAGTGGAGAAAATCGTGCTATACTTCTAATACCCTTAGGCCACCCATCTGTCCACGCTAAGGTTGCTTAACTCACTGATCGTTTACCAAACTATAAGTGCCTCTTATTAATTTCTTAGTAACTTGATATCATAACCTCTGAAATACGCGTCTCATTTCAGACAACTATCATATCCTAAAGTTACCTAACTAATGTGTAATTAGCAAGAAACTGTAACATAATGTTACCGACAGAAGCCGAGTGTTAGTGGTTGTTATATAATGTGATATGTTAGATACTATTAAATGTTAGTTGGAAATTGTAATATTATATTATAATTGTCTAGTTTATCTAGATAGTTACAGAGCCTGATGAGACCTTTTACAAACTCTACTCTATAACAACTGTATACAAGCAAACAACTAATGGTACCTTTACGTAGATGCCGATATGGTCACAATTGCGATTCCAACCAAGGTTACATATTTGTGGATTTTACAAATGTTGTGTTGTGGGTTTAAATACAAGACCGAAACAATTATTTTTAAAGATATACAAAAATATTTTAGACAAATATTTTGATGGTGCACAAAAATATTTGTTTGTAATCAACACACCTTGTCAGTTATTTTTATGTTTGTAAAATCTCACTACACAAGTTGGAAAAAGATATTTAACTCATGAAAATAACATCGGCTTAGCAAAACGCCAGGCATCAGGCAATATTATATTTCAGCAAATATTTAAAATAACTTTTAAAATAAAAGTGCTCATTAATCTCAATTATTTAACCGTTTTATCTAAGTGTTAATTTAAAACTCTTCTTTTAAACTAATGCATTCATTTATAAACGTCTCATATGTATTAAAGATAAAATAAAATAAATTGTTCCACTTTATTTCTACTTGCTAGCAATTAGGGCGCATTCACATAGCTATGCGTTTAACAGGCCTGTGTAATCGCTTAAGTAAGTTTAAACACAGTGCAGTATTCGGAATACAGTAAAAAATACTGTTTCGAAAAAATATATAGTGATCCGTTTTGCAAGACCGTTTAAAATTTATGTAGCCTTATAAAACTGCCTCTGTGGCGCGGTCGGTAGTGTAAGCTGCACACGAGGTCTCGGGTACAAATGTTGGGTCGGGCGAATAAGTTTTTTATGAGATTTTCTGTAATTAATTTCTTAGAAATTGCCGGGAGTCAAGAAGTTGATAACGTAGACCTTCGTGGAGGACAATATAGAACAGTTTTATGAGCTAGCACATAGCACATGGAGGCAACCTGTATAAGATAATAAGTTTACAGTAATGACGGATCCGATAAAAAGGATCGAGTAAAAGCTGACGTTCTATGTGAACGAGCCTTTAGATGTCGAAGTAAATTGTATGTAATAAAGACATAGGCTTGTAATTTAACAGTTTTATGCAAGAGTTGTTCAAGTTGATAATGAAAGGTTGACTATAATGATATAGTTGGTAAAAGAGCTATTTATTATAGATCAAATAGTTGACTACCGCGCGGTTCTGCTTGTGTACAAGCTTTGAAGCTTTCTTTCAGTCCTAAGGTGATGAATTTTAATAAATGGCAATCATGTTTGACCCATCGAATTTAAAAATGTATATGCTGACGTTTACAGAACTCATTATTTTATCAAAGTCGATGAAATAATTTCGTCGCGAAATCGTTTAAGACACGTACAAAATTTTCTGTAAGGTTTGGTATGTAGCACCCCGATTCTTGCTTATTATTTCGTAAAATTTCATCAAAACTGATGTAACGGATTGGTTGTAAAAGCATAATATACTGTAGCAGCTTACCTTGGCTTACCAAAATTATTAGCAATTTATGTATTTTTCAAATAAATAGGTGTAACTTTACATAAGTATGTTAATCAATTTGGGACCAAAAGACCATACATTTAGTCCATTACATAACATTCCTGTTGAGACCAAACCCGTCATAATAATATACAAAACTCTACCTCCAGTGACTTAGCCTTTTAAAAGGGAAATCTAAAATGTTACAAGTCAGCACAGAACAAAACACATTATCTGCAAGCTTTGAGCGTGTCGACGCAAGGCGTGAGAGATTAATTATTTAATAAAACGATTGTTAACCGTTGAATGCGTTTATCTTTACGTTTCACTGGCTTGAATCCTGGTTAATGGATGATTTTTGGTTTTTAAATGGTTGTAAAGTTATGAATCTACCGGTTCGTAAGAGTTTATTAGTTGTATTTTCTGTGTAGATCGAGATCAGCACTAGATTCAATTTTAGTGCGGGAATTATTACAGAGTTTAACAAAGGCTTAACAAAATAACTTAACTGGCTCTGTGGCGCTATCGTTATTGTATGCGATTGCCGTGCATAGGTCTCGGGTTTGAATCCTGGGTCGGGCCAAAAACTCGTTTCTGACCTTTGCTGTAAAAATATCTCAAAAATTGCCTGGATTTAAGAAGTTGAGAATGTAGACCTGCGTATCTCATAGCACTTCAAATCGTTCCCCCATTATCATATAGGACTAACATTAGAAATGGTGAAATGCGAATGTACTTTATAAACCTTTGCCTGCACCGTCGGGTATAACAGGCTACAACGTGATAATCACTATCATGTTTGTCTGTATGTTTGTGAGATCCAAATATTCATACATAGCTGACCCGCACAACTTCGCTTGCGTCACATAAGAGAGAATGCGTCAAAATTTTCCCCGTTTTTTTTACATTTTTCATTGCTACTCCGCTCCTAATGACCGTAGCGTGATGTTATATAGCCTATAGCCTTCCTCGATAAATTGGCTATCTAACACTGAAAGAATTTTTAAATCGGACCAGTAGTTCCTGAGATTAGCGCGTTCAAACAAACAAACATACAAACTCTTCAGCTTTATAATATTAGTATAGATATATATTTTGAATGTGTTCTTTGTTTCAGGTGCGGTACCCACGACAGCGATGTCTGTGGAGAGCCAGCGGTGCCTGTGCGTCGTGGTGCTGCTCATACACACTGTCACTGGCGCTGGAGAAGGTAAACCCTCAATCTTCTACCCATTTTATAGTAGTTTTGATGATCAAAAAGTCTATTCGCTTTTACTAATAAGGCTGTTTGACGATGACGATGGATAGGATAAGTTTGAATTGGGTTTCAGAACGACAAAATTGAATATTGACATTTATTTATTTCGAGTTTTCAAGCTTTATGTTTATTTAGGCGATTAAAATTTAACTTCCAATCGCTGCAGTTAATTGCATACTTTATGCTCTTGTTTTTACAGTATTAACAAAAAAATCCTGACAAATTGATACCAAAACGACTTTTAAAAGTACTGGTTAGTCGCTAAGCCATGTCATAAGCCTTAGGCTTGAAAAACTTCATCACTAGGTTGACCACTAACTATACTGAATGAATGAATCAAATCAATGAAAATGAAGACTTACAATTCGCTCCTTGAATACAAAAGGGCCACAAATCGAAATCTATAAATTTTACAGGAGAGCCAAAACAAATTTTTGAAACTGTTTTTTTATAACATTTCATATATTTATTTATTAAATATAAGATGTTAATATATCATTAGATGCGTATTTTTTAGTTCTATCTATCTATAAAATAAACTTTGTAATAGCTGTTACCTATTAAGAGAAAAAAGCAAATAAGTCCCTTTTGCATTCAAAATTTGAACCAATATTATGAGAAATATGTCAAAAATTAAACACAGTTTTACAAATAAAAATGGTTAATTGTACTTTTTTGGTAAAAAAACCGTATCAAAAAGTTTAATAATAATTACTAAGTAAAACCATAACTGAATAGACCAGGAAAACATTGTATTAAACAATCTAAATTAAAAAATCTTAACTTTTTATTAAGTAAGTAAAATTATTGAGATCACCTTTGTGCGTAACTTTCATTATTTAGTAAAATTAAACATCAATCATCATCATCATTCAATGGGTAACGTGACGAGCAGACTGAGTGCTGCAGGAGTATTAAAGAAATAAGATAATAGAAAGGTTTTTGAGTTTTATAAGCCTTTATATTTAGCATTCGTGGATTATTCCAAAGCTTTTGACAGCATTACTCATTCCGCCATAGAATCATCACTCCATCCAAGTCCTACTTAAAGATACTATGTAGAATCGAACCTTCATACATCAAACTCATCAAAACAATAGACAACAATATCATTCCAAATCCAAAGAAGCGTGAAACAGGGAGACCCGCTATCTCCCAAATTATTTACCAGCACCCTCAGAGAAATGTTCAGGAGCCTGGCGGTGTTATGGCAATCAAAAGCATAGTTGTAAGTGGTAAACAGTTAACAAACCATTGTTTTGTAGATGACATAGTCCTCTTCTCTTTTTCGGCATCGGAACTCGAATCAGTGCTCAAAGATCTGAGCACGGCAAACCTTCAGATTGGACTAAGTAAGAACCGTACAAAAACCCAGGTTATGACGAACAACACAAAACAAGGGTCGAGGTAGACGGGCACGTCTTAGACTATGTCGACGAGTACACTTGCTAGGGCCAGATAACCTCTTTTAACGGGACAAAGAGTTGGACAAACGTGTCACAAGTGCCTGAAAGAGATCCTGGTCCAGGAAAGAGCTAATGAAGGGTAACCTTCCACTGTCACCGAAGCGAAAGCTCGTCGACATGTTTATACCTACTACCCGTCCTTACCTACGCTGCCCAAACATGGTCCCTTACGGAAAACCAGAAAGAGCCAGAGAGCGATGGAGCATAGTATACTATATTATGCGTCAAAAGAACAGATCACGTCCGAAATTCTATACTGCGCTCCCAAACTCGCATAGCCGATGTAGGGGAGAAGACCGCCTGGCTGAAATGGAACTGAGCCGGCCACATTATCCAGTCATGCATTCGGAAAGGTGGACCCGCATATCTACCAACAGAGGATGGTCATAGCAGACGCGGGAGACTTAAATGGAGATGGCGGGATGACCTAGACGCATTTGAAAAAGACTGGTCGGATCTTGCCCCTGAAAGAGGAATTTGAAAGAAAAAGGGTGCCTCTTGCCTTTGCCTGCATCAAAATGTATTATTTTATTTTTTAAATTGTAACGAAAACTAAAATTATTATCATGCCAAACGGTCATATTTCTGGCCTTCCCATTCTAGCACGCTAAAAATGATTATTTATTCCACAATAATTTAATGCAAAAGGGACGTATTTCAAAATATGCTACTGTTATATTACAAAATATAATAACAAATACTAGTGTTTGAATGCAAAACGGTCGTTTTCAGAAATATGGCGCTTTTGTACTACAAAATATGGTAACAAATACTATAGTTAGAATGCAAAAAGGACGTTTTCCAAAATATGGCAGTTTTGTATTGTAAAATATAATCACATTAACTTGAAATTTTGCACCCAACACAGACATATTTTGGATTGTGGCACTTTTTCACGCAACTGACGAGCATTTGCGTTGGATCTCCGGGCGCAACTCACAAAGTGGCTGTTTTGCACTGACATTACCTGTCAAAGTGAGCTAATGCAAAAAGGGCAGTAAGTCAGTGCAGCCATAATATAAGCAAAAATGATGGGGGTTTTTTTTTACTATAAAATATAGTCGGTTCAGGTGTCATTTTTGCAATAAAACGATTTTCATTTTTTTTTGAGTTGTGGCCCTTTTGCATTGAAGGAGCGAATTGTGTAACGAAAATAATAAGATTTTATTAGAAAATAATAATATATTATTTAAATACATTTTCAAACAGACAATTTCCCACCAAAATGAAACACGTAGTAAGACACTTAATTCAAAATTCAACAGCGCATCCCAAAACCATTTACCGCTGAAAACCTAAATATTATTCCATATAGTCGGCAAAAACATTTAGAACATCGTTATTTATTCACCTTGCTTTTTTGTTGGTCTAACAACTAACTTTTGCTGCAAAACTTTTATGTGGTCGGTTTTAAGGTTCTTTTTAAACATGTTTCGGTTTTTCTGTTTAAAATTGCAACGGGAATAGGTTTTAAAATGTGTTTACGGTTTTTGCGTGACTGATTTAAAGTTTGGGTTAATTTGATGTAGTTTTTTAGATTATAAAAATACCGTTGGGTATTTCAACGATCGTCATAGTTTTAAACTAACTGCAGTGGCACGTTCTTCTACAGTCATTACTATTGAATACGGAGAGCTTGTCATATGTGTGTATTAGAAATAATTATCACATGCTCTAACGGTGAAGGAAAACATCGTGAGGAATCCTAAAATATGTTTAATACATTTATTGAGGCATGCAAAGTCCCCAACCCGCACTTGGCCAGCGTGGTGGACTCAAGGCCTAACCCCTCCCTCATTACGGGAGGAGACCCTTGCCCAGCAGTGGGATATTAATGGGTTAAATTTATTTTTTATTTATAGTTCCTAATACTCACTTAGGGATTTGTCGAATAATATAATTCCTAATAAAAGATGTCATTTCTCGTATCTCAAACTACCTTTGTGTAAAATATCATTAAAATCGGTTCTGTGGTTTAGGCATGAAAACGAGGCGGACAAACAGACAAAGCTATATTTCTAGCTTTATTAGTAATAATAGTAGTAAGTAAAAGAATTCTCGCATAGTTTTGAATATTAAATGGGATGTTTTATAATATAGGAGTATAGATATATAGCAATACGCGCAAATCTTTGTGGTAAAGTACAGTTTATTTATAGCTGGATTTTCGATTGTTCTAAACCCATTGTGGAATAGATCTGATTTCCGATTTAATGGTCGTTGATTTAAATTCTAGATTAGATTTGGCATAGAGCTTGATTTAGCTGGTCTTTATGCATTGTTTAATAGCTTTTGTATATGGCTGTGTTATTGGAAATTTATGCACGAAATAATGCATATTCTATCATTTTCATAGTCTACTGATAAAAATGTCGATGCAGCGATTTTCTACAGTAGTTACTATAGAGTTTTAAAAGTTTTATGATGATTTATAATTGTTTAAAAATAGTTCCTAAGGCACCCGATAGGGGCACTGATCGGGTTTTACAAATCAGTTCATAGCCAGTTGTCGATAGTGGTAAAAAATGTGCAAAAGATAGAACTACTTTGACTTTACAAACATACTAATAACGGACACAAAGCACGACGACCCGAGACCACTTATGGATTGTACTAATAATATTTGTTCCTTAAAAAAATCAAATTCAGGACCTTTAACACTACGAAGCGACTATCTAAACTACTGCGTCGTAGAGGTCACTTTATAATACGTATTTGTATATAAAGGATAATGATGGTAGGGTCTGAAATCTATTTTCAGGCCTAGTTAAAATTGTTCTAGTTTTGATTAAGACATCACTTTCAAGCATCAAAGGCATGACTGGAAGGTTTTTGAAGTTCAGCCTAAATTACAAGGCATAGAGTTGTTAAAGGTTAACACGGGTAGGTATTTCATTTAAAGTTTTACTAGTTTTACTAGATTAATTCTTAAACTTAATTCTTTACGATTAATTTTATTAGGGTCCATTGTTTCCTGATTGGAATTCGAATTTTGAAAAAATCAAGTTGATAAAACATCAAAGTTATTTTAACATATTTTTTTTATTCTCTACTTTCCTATTTTCTGGCCCATTTCACTCCAAACTTCTTAACTGTTCTCTCTACTCATCCATTTGTTGCCAATCACCCAAAAAAGAAAATAAAAACTTAAATTCAGTTAGAACTTATTAAACATTTATTTACATTAACTAGTCAAAAATCACTTTCAACGCAATTTAATCCCAAACAAACATAATAGCCGTGTACTGTATCTGTAGCATAAGTTTAATATCCTCAAAAATCTAATTTCTATAAAACTAAACCAAACACACTGAACCTGAGACCACACAATCAACAGTCCCATTCACACAACACATAAAACATCTAATCATCCTAAAACACCCGCAAAACAAACTTCATACACCCTTATTTTATCACGATCTAAATAAACCTACATTGTGGTTTCATATAACATAATAAGCCTCACTTCCTTACCTTGCGAGAAAGGGACAACAGCACCTGTTCTTCATGAGCGAGAAAGAGACAGAACAACACATTTTTCTTGAACGACTTAAGCTCTATTCATAGTGTGGATTACTCTGTTAACGCTTTAATTAGTTTAAAAGAAACTTGGCTTTTTGTTCAAAGAATTTGCCGCTACCTGCATTTTACCTGGTTTATAGTTTCCTTTGCAAGTGACTTTGGTTTTTGCAGTGTTTTATTTGCGCAGTAACTTGCACAGTGGGGGCTTGTGCAATTAACATGTTTTGTGAATTGTTTTCAATTAAGTGACTTAAAATTTTTGTACTATTAAAATTTGTGTTTGAGCCAAAGTTTTTTATGTAAGAAGCTCTCTAATTGAATTTTATGCCTCATTTATTGGCAATATTGATTAAATTTTGAACTATTCGTGTCACTACGAAATATTGCGAATATACCCTTGCCTCTACTATTTAATAACATCATTGGAAAATAATGCTGTGAAGAAGTTTAATGTGGGCAAAAATAAGTGTAGCCATATATTAAAGTCAGTAAGATAAACAGGACCAACCTCTAACTATACCTACCTTAACACACGAAAAAAAAATTGAAATCTAATAACTTTGTAAATAATTATGCTTGAACACTACAATTACCCACCGTACCCGTCCATATACAATAAACTCAAAATCTACTAAACCAATTATCATTTAACATAAACAAACACAAATATTAACCTCAATAAACATTACAAAAGAAACAATTAAACAACGACTAGCAGACCTCGCTTTCACCAGTTAAAAATCGCTTCCTAAAGCCTCTAAAATATCGCCAACAATTACCGTATAAGGCACACATTCCCTAGAGAGGCTCTCCGCAGCCAATCGATCAGTTCGCTACTCCGTAATTACATCACTATTCTCCCCGGACCCTCACTTTGACACAGACCTTCTAGGGAACACTAATTTCTACTCAAAGGTAGCTTCAGACTTTGAAAATGTTTTTGCAAATATTATTGGTAGTATTTTGTAAATAGATTACGCAGTATGCCGTGCAGAGGTGTCAGGTTCGAATCGAGTCTGCTCAACAATTTATTCCAGAGTTATCTATCTACAAATGTTTAATGTTATTAATGAGTCAGAAAGTTAAAGTTTTTAAAGTCCTGAATATATAATAGAATCCTCATAAATAGTGTAAAAATACGATAGAACAGATAGTTTTGATTATACAATTTTTAAGGCTTCAAATGTTTCTAAGTTACTCATACTGAATATTCTTTATCAAACAGAAACTTTATTGGTGAATTAATATTTCACAAACGTATTTCTGATACTTATTAACTAAAAAAGCTTTAACATTATTGATTCTTAGAATTCGATATTACAAATATTTCAACTTACATGCTCAACTTTGATTGAACATATGTACATATACGCCGACCTAACTAGAATCACCTAGCTTCACATATTTGAATAATATTAAGTACTTGTATTCCTAGAAATGTGTTAGACATGACTAAGATCGGATCAAGTGAAATAGAAAATCACTTTCAGAATTTGATTTTAGTCAATTATTTTTGATGTTTGACTGAACGATGATTACTATTAGCCAGAAATTTGATGTTCATTGATTGATTGAAAGGTTATTATAAAGAGGTTATAGATCAGTTATTTAGATTTTAAATAAGTGTTAGATAAGCTATCTGCTATTTAATGTATCTTATGTATCTAATTGCCATGGATTTCATTTTATAAAAGGCAGACCAAGGTCATCTTATAAGTAGTCGCCGCGTTACTGCTCTTATAGTTTGACAACTTAGTATAGAGAGAAAAAAATTAAATTGAGAGCATCAGTGAGTCACCATTAGGCCTATGAAGCTTGCAGTCGATTTTTTAAAACAACTACCTATGTAGTTTAAAAGTTGGTTATTAAATTTTAATATAATATAGATAAATTTGTATGCAACAGCTCTCTACGAAGTTGTCAAAATAAGAGAAAGGTAGGTATCCTGCAAAATTATTTACTTACCAAAGCCGAAACTATCACTAAAATTACGAACCGTTTAGTAAAAACATGGAACCGTCAAACAAAGTAAAAATAACTCAACATTTCTAGGCCCTGAACCTGACATTCTCTTGTAATCAACGAAAAACGTCCACAGAATAATTCAGGCACATTTAAAACACCTAAAACGTCAAAACAATTCTCTAAAATAGAGATAAAACGGTTTTAATCCAGCAAAAGTTCGGAGAAAAAATGTGTAGTCGTTTTGGCATTCCTTCTCTACCCGCCGATTTCATTTAGTGCCTTTTTCGGGGACCAGATGGCAGGGTCATTTGCAGAAATGGGTTCTAAAATGCTCGCAAAGCTAAGTAGTTTTGAGCTTACATTTGAAGTAGGTAAGGCAGGTTTGAATGCAAAGGGTCTTGGTATAAAGTTCTGGAACCCCGCTTTGCAATTTCGAGAGTTTAACATATTCATTTGGTTATACAATTTCATTATCGGCCTCTATTACTGTGTTGGGAAAGATCTTTTTATCGAAGTACCAAGGTAGGTAAGAAAAAAGTTCTCCTAAACATAGTTACATAAAAGGAAGACAAAAACAGACCATAATTTTATAAGTTTCTTGAATTATATTCTTGATAAAGTTAAAAAAACTAAGTATTCAATCATAACATTTTAACTATTTTACCAAAAAAATGATACTGGAGTATGACAAGATGTATGGATGTGAATGAGGCAAGAAAAGTTTGTCAGGATCATATCAAGTGGCGGTGTCAGTAGCTCGATTCTCTACAACTATCGCCTACCGACAACCGGCTAGCTATCAAGAAATTTTACACGAAAATCTGTATAACGCCTCTACCGGGCTCCGTAGGAACTATTTTGGCAGTACATTTTAAATGTCAAACTTTCGGTTTGACAGTACAGACCATACAAAATTGCACTACTGGTCTCTGCCTAAACCGATAGAAAATTTGTATTTTTCTGTATATATGTTTGTATTGTGTAATTGTGTATGTATGTATTACCTACGCCACGTTTTCATTGGCGATTCTTTGAAAATAACCTTGAAATTTACACATCTTAGAGATTATAGAAAAGACTCGGGAAGGTTTCCTCAATATTTTCCTTCTACGTTGAAGCACGTGATGTGAATTTTTGTAGACGAATATTTTTAAAGGTCAATCATGTTCATATTCAAGGTTTTTGAAGGTATGAATAATTTTTAATATGAAAACAATTTAATTATGAAAAATAGCAACCATTTTACTATTTCTGTTTAAAGCAACTTTCTAAACGGATGTTAGTATTTGTGTAAAATCTTACTCTATTTTATTTTACGTTCTTGTGTAACACGTGGCAGGCAATAAGGGATGAGAATACCTTAAATCATTGTCTTATACCGCGGTGTCTTCAAAACCGGAATGAATAAAATTGCCGATGCCAAGCGACGAACTTGCGGTTATGGTCAGTATAAAAGGCGCCAAAACGTCAAAAAATCTATACTAATATTATAAAGCTGAAGAGTTTGTTTGTTTGTTTGTTTGTTTGTTTGTTTGAACGCGCTAATCTCAGGAACTACTGGTCCGATTTGAAAAATTCTTTCAGTGTTAGATAGCCCATTTATCGAGGAAGGTTATAGGCTATATATCATCACGCTACGACCAATAGGAGCAGAGTACCAGTAAAAAATGTTACAAAAACGGGGAAAATTTTGACCCATTCTCTCTTATGTGACGCAAGCGCAGTTGCGCGGGTCAGCTAGTATGAGATAAAATGCATATTCGCGTTTATTTCTCTATCATATTAGATACCTCATAAACTATAAAATGATAAAAAGACTAAAAAACGAGATGAATTAAATATATGTAAAAAAAAAAATGAGGAGCTCGTGGCTTAGTTAACGACAGCCGCGCGGATCGATCTCTGAGGTTAAGCCACGCTTGCCGAGGTTGTTCAGTGGATGGGTGACCATGTAACACATATCGAGTTTCTCCGTGTTTCGGAAAGCACGTTAAATTGTGGATCCCGGCTGTAATTTTCGAAGATCTTTGACAGTCGTTAACAGTAGTCAGAAGCTTGAAAGTGACAACCAGTCTTACTGAAGGGTATCGTGTTAAATCCCAGGTAACTGGATTGTGGAGGTCAGACAGGCAGTCGCTCCATGTAAAACACTGGTACTCAGCTGCATCCGGTGAGACTGGAACGCGACTCCATAGTTTGGAAAAAGGCTAAGCTGGAATATATCAAAAATATTTTTTCGTCAAACAAGAGACTGCACCGCCAAATTCGAAACAGACCGACCAATTCTGCCACTCAGTTACTCGCAACAAATCGTTAAAGCAATTTTCTAACTCACAAAGCTCTGAGATGAAATCTGCGTTCTTCTTATACCTAAAATAAAGGTAATAGGTACAATTAATATCTTCAGACGCAGAGCTTCTAACAAATGATTGTTATAAACCATCGAGTACGGGAGCGAGTTGCTCGATTTGCTAAATCGATTCCGACGCGAGTGAATCGAGTTGTTTAATCGCTGTGATTACAACATATCCGTCTTTCTAAGATAGTTAAGTTTAACTACGGTATCTGTAAGTACTTTTGAATTTCGAAATCAAACTTTTGTGAATAATTAACTTTATTTTAACTAGCTGACTCGCGCAACTTCGCTTGCGTCACATAAGAGAGAATGGGCCAAAAATTTCCTCGTTTTTGTAACATTTTTAACTGGTACTCTGCTCCTATCTAACACTGAAATAATCTTTCAAATCGGACCAGTAGTTCCTGAGATTAGCGCGTTCAAACAAACAAACCAACAAACTCTTCAGCTTTATAATATTAGTAAAGATGGAAAGGGAATTTATTTGATGCTTTTAGGCGAGGTTCTAGTAAGATCGGGAGAAGGGAAACTTAGGCGAGTCTGTCGTATAGAAAGGTCGTTCTTTTGTGTTTTTTCTTTAGGATGTTCTAGCTAGTTTACTAAACTCCTGAACTAGATCAAAGGCCTGTGTTAGGAGTAGCCTTACGTCAGAGGTACAGTAAAATGCTGTTCGAACTCAATACTTTTCTATGATAATAAGGACAAGTCGTATAGGACATTTTAAAACTAGGGTGATCAAGAATTATACGAAAATCACCTTTGTGTTTCAGAAGTGGGTACTACAAAATAATTGTCACTCTATTTAATGATTGAGGAAAAATCTTTTAAAATATACCAAAGATATGTTCCGACAATTTTGGGAGATTTAGAACATTTTAACCTCAGAGTCAGATCTCATACTCATTACAAAAATATTTGCCTGATATGATTACAGTAAGTCAGTGGTTATTCTAGCCAGATAAACTTCTTTATTTCATTTCTTTTATAATATTGAAGTCCACATCTGATTGAGTGGACTATCTACATGGAGAAAAAGCACGCCTTTTTTCCATCAGAAAAAAAGACCGAAGAACGCCACTTGCTTCGATAATTACAAACTTCTCTTTAAAGCTATTTGAATTTACGCAACGAAAACGACTACTAGCTGTCAACCAGTATATATATCCTATCGTCTTCTGTAAGCACGATAACACTTAGTTCCACACTATATAGCTGAATTTCTGACGTCAAAGATAGCTACCAATATTAATCGTTTACCGACTGGTGAGTGCAATTGCCTATGAAAGTCTCAAAACGGTCTAGTGACCGCTTTTAGTAAGCTATCGTTAGTGAGCGCTATTATAACGGTCGATCCCAATATCATAACTTCGGATAAAGATAGAGGCAGCAAAGATAATCGACGTTAAAAAGTAACTATACCCTCAATGCCTGTGTGAATTTCATGATATTTCTGGATAATTTAACTGCACATTTGGCGCAGTAGTTCACGTGATCGCCATAACCGTAGCGTAGGGTGTGGTGGGTTCGAGTCCCAATCGGAGCCAAAAATACCAACCAATACGTCACTTAATCATTGTTGGATGGTCCCTTAAGAATAAAATAGCTTAGCTTATACCTGCATTGAAATGCATGCAAAAGTCGTTTGTTGTCAATTAAGATGAAAATTTCACGTAGCTCAACCCGAAACAATTATTTGCAATATTGGTTCAATGTGCCCTTGAAACTCTTTCCTCGTTTTCAGCACACATACATTTTATCTAGTAAATCAATCACGTAGTAAACGTTTCCTTGATAAGTCACAAATCCGTCATTTTATTAGGAAAACACTATTTAAAATACATGAATCTAAAATCTAATTACACGAAAACTCATTTATTACCCCGAAACCCTCATCCATGCTAAGTACCTATAAATAAACAAAATTTAATTACAACCGACGCGAATCACGATTCAAGCTAGACCACAGACGTAAATACTGAATTAGTATTCAGTCTAGCTTCAGACTGAGATAGTTCTAGTAATTTAGCCTGGAATGGAGTTTAAAAAGTAATCCAGTGTGCCTTTGGGTTAAATCAGTTTGAGAGCAAAAAACAGTTTTACGCTCCAAAAACTTTAGCGTGGTAGCTAAGCTGGTTGCACACGTGCATACACGCTGTTTACGATTCGGTGCACGGTTATCCGGTTTTTGTTTGACATGCTCTTTTAAAAGATAACCGGTTTTTTGACGTGCTGTCGTGTGCGTGTTTTGGATGTGGCTTGTAGATATTTCGTTCTTTTGGTTTTTACTTGAAATTTAAGCGCCAGTCAGTGTCGCTGTGTCACACACATATAAAAGAAATCAAAACTTGTATACTTTTGATATAAGGTTAAATTTTAGTTTTCTTTTTCTGCACTTTTGGTATGAGGATTGCCCTGAATTTGCTTCTTAATTTATGTAGATATTTCTATCAATTTGTAGGTGTCTAAAGCACAAAATAAAATCGTAAGTTGTCTTGTTACCATAAAACAAGCTCAGCTTAGGTAGTTACCAAATAACCGTATTTAAGTTGTATTAGCAAATTATTTTTTTAAATTTATAATCTGTAATCATTAAATTTCAATAATGCAATATCGAGGAAAAACAATAAAGCAAATGAAAGGCAATAAAGTTGCTTAAATACACAATTTTGTTTGGTGGTTTAATCTTTAAACCCGAGCATACCCGGCCCGGATAAAAACCGCACGTCTACGGTCATCTTAAAACAAGGTCGGTTAGTCTTTCAGTTTCCTGAAGTCTTTATAAAAACGTATAGAGCAACTTATGATTAGTTCACAAAAGTTAAGTTCTTTCAGTTTTGAGTTACCATCTGATAAAAATTTAGTTTGACAGTTTAAAGTATTATGATAAGAAAGACGCGGTTTTTACTGAACCCAAGAAATTTGTTCTGAAGAAGATAATTTACTGTGTAAAACGTTTTTAATGTGGTATTACGTAAAGTGGCATATTTTTTTCTGTTGGGTAAAGGGTTCAAATTTATTATTAAATATTTTTTTTTTAGGATTTTATGTTACATCGGCAACAGAAACACATCACTGTAAGTATTTCAACTTTCTAAATACCACGGTTCAAGAGCTACATCATGGTGATAGATAGATAGAGAAGTCT
Source organism: Anticarsia gemmatalis (assembly GCF_050436995.1). Lineage (NCBI taxonomy): Eukaryota > Metazoa > Arthropoda > Insecta > Lepidoptera > Erebidae > Anticarsia > Anticarsia gemmatalis. The sequence continues at coordinate 1,114,876 of NC_134767.1, read as the reverse complement.
TAGTAATAGGGTCCCGTTTTTATCCTTCCTGGGCCCCACGAAACATTATTATCGGTGCAGTGCCCCTAGCTTATTTTGCAAGAACTACCTTTTTCAAGTTATCTTATTGTAAAACGGTAGTCAGCAGTAGTGACCGCAACATTCTACTAATCCTAATACAATTAAAAATTAGTAACTAAAATCAACAATTGGATTCGTTAATTGAACTCAGAAAAGTACAAATTACTAAACAATTGTATATCAGTATTCATAATCCACAACAACATTATCAAAACAAAACAACCATTATCACCAAAGAAAAACATTTAATTAAAGTAAAAGAAAAACACAAAAAACAGTTCCTCGTACCTAAAATACAATTTAAGCATATCCCTACAATATTCAACAGTTTTATTCAAATAGCGACGAAAATATAAGCAGAAAATGCGCTGTATTTTTTTGTCCAGTGCTAAAATAAAAAACTATGAAGCTATAATGAAAGTTTCTAAAACAGGCATTGGTCTGGCAGGGATTGGCGACATTTTCATTGTGTGACTATTGAACCCATTTATTTTGGAATAGATAAAGTTGATTAACTTTGTAATTGAATTTAAAATTTGAATAAAAAAAAATACTTTTTTGTAAAGAAAAAGGAAAAGAAGTCAAAAATCAAAAGGTTCTTCGCATAACTGTTTTCTTTTTAAAAGTATGTAATACTAGATAATTTATAATAGCAGGGCATTCCGAGGTAAAATGCGTGTTCGCGTTAATTCCCATATCCTATAACATATTAAACATGCAACGCTAGAGTTTAAAAGTTATGATATTAGTTAATTATATCATTCAGTGTTATGATAACTTACTCCTTCATAATTACTTGCAACAAGAAATAATTTTTCATTTGTAATTCACCCTTGATGCCATCAATAATCCAATTTTCACACAAACGAAAGAAAGTAAATACTATTTCACCTAAGCGTAAGTTTAGCAGCTTTTGCCCCAGACAGACTAAATGATTCAAAAATGGTTATCAAACCAGACATCGCTCTGTTAATGAGATTTTTCAGGCGGCAAAATACTGGGTCCAATTTAATTCGGACTGTTTTCGATTGAATTGTATTGGCAGCTATTGTTCAAGTTGTTTATTCAATGATTATTTAGTTTTATAAAGTGCAGATGTACTTTTGATTGTGTTTTGTTATTGATGGATATTCTTTTTGATTTTGCTTTTGAAGATGCTGTTAGCTAGTTAATAGATAGTTGTTTATTTTGAACTAGCAACTGACCGTGGCTTTATTTGAGTAAAAAGATATGTTGAAGTCTATCCCAAGTGTCAGGTAATACTAACTATACTTAGTACTAAATTTTATCGAAATTGGTTTTGTAGCTTTGACGTGAAAAATACATGTATCCAAACACCCATACTTTAACATTTATAATAAAAAGTTCTGATTAAAAAGTATTTTTCCTGTTGATATTATTATGATCGTTATAAGCCTTTAATTATATATACCTAGTTTTCTAGTTCAGCGGTCTGAAGAGTCTTCGTCTTCGACATCAAAGTATGCTATTCCTTCCATTAATGTGCTAAATCAGTCGAGAACTTTTATCTTAAAATATTCACTTCCATTAAAACAATAATAATTACGAAAAAAACCTATATTGTAGACTTTGCAAAAGTATTACAGCACTTTCAAAATTTCTTCCTACTTAGCATTAGAAAGGTCAAATCCCCGCATAAAAAGACCAGTACTTTTAAAATTACAATAAACTTAAAACAACTTATTAATAATTCTCGATTCTGAAAAGCTGAAATTCTTTGAAACAGTTTTATATAAAACTCCCACGCACTGTTAAAACAACTATAGAGTCTCCAATTTATTGAAAATACCTAGTCTTGGCAAAAACATTGAAAATGAGAAGACTAATGTAGAATAATTTCTGAGAAATGGAATTGTTTCTATGTGAAATAAGTTTGGGTTAAAATGGGAGAATTAGTTTCATTTGTATGTTTATCCGTTTTAGGTAAAAATATGAAGACGACATATGAGATTACAAAAGCGCAACTATTGTATTACTTGGAGAAATACGCTGAGCTTGTAACTTGTAGGGTCAGCGCAGACCGAGAGGAGCGCAGCGGAGAGGATTTTTTTAACGTACTTGAAAATCAACTTTAACATTATTAAAACCTGACAAAAAATGCTCGCGCGTCCTCGAAGATACTGCCGGCATCGTACGAGAATTTTCAATGTGTTGTTACTGAGTTTAAAGAGGGAGAACGTAATTTTTATTCTTCTTCAGCCAAAAGAGCAATTATAATCATGGCCCAGTCCACCATCGTTGACAAACTTTCACGAAAAACTGGCATGTTTAATATAGAGCATACGCGAGCCGTAAAGAAAATGCCCGAGACCGCGCGAGGATTATTCCTCTCTGTCTGCGCTTTGCCTAAGTTTATCATTAGATCCTGTTTCAAGTAAAATAAAAGTAGTTTACTTATTAAAGAACGATTCTCTGTCTCTGTTGATTACAGACAACCAGCTAGCTATCGAGAAATTTTGTATGAAAATCGGATCAGCGCCTCTAGCTGAGGTCGTAAGAACTATTTTTCAAACTCTCGTTCCTCGGTAGACTGACGGTAGAGAATCGCGCTACTGATACGACGCATGCTAGTTTTAACAATGAGGTTATTATTGCGGTCCTCAATTCATTTTCAGTTGAGGTCTTTGTAACAACATATCTTTGAAGTAGAATAATTGTAGTTTGCACATCTATTTACCTTCCAAACAAATTATGTTGGTCCAAGTCTTTACTTTCAACATCCCTAAAATATCACACCAAAATTCTCCATTTCGTAAACAGCAAAACTCCCGATCAAACGTAAATACAATTAACAATCTAATTAAGTCCACCTGCACTTACTTTTAAGAGCTCCCAAAACACGCTTTAAGTATAAATAATTGTAATTAACTTAATCCTTAGATGTTTTGAGAAAATTGCTGTAATATTTTTGGCGAAACCTTCAATTGTGGATCTGACATCTAATATCCAAATTGTTTAGAAACCTTTACAGGAATTGTGAGGGCAGAAAATACAAAATGTCCTTTTAAGTTTTCTTCGTAGATGTGAATAGAAATAGATTGTTTCTAAGGTGAAGCTATCGTGTTCTTTGAAACGATAGATGAAATTAATTGAAGTGAAGATTTGAGGTCAAAATTAAAGGACTTCAAATTTTGTTACTCAGCCGTTTTAGTGATGAGACTGTTTTTAGTGAAATTAGAAATACTCTCAGAAATTGATTGAAATCTACCGTCGTCTGAGTAGATGAATGAACAAAGGGATTAAAAATTAACAGCGTTTTTCGTTCTAGTGTATACTATGCATAGAAAGAACAATACACTTATTACTAATCTATACTTACTAATATTATAAAGCTGAAGAGTTTGTTTGTTTGAACGCGCTAATCTCAGGAACTACTGGTCCGATTTTAAACATTCTTTCAGTGTTAGATAGCTCATTTGTCGAAGAAGGCTATAGGCTATATATCTGATGATAAATACCTACGACCAATAGGAACAGAGTAGCAACAAAAAATGTTACAAAAACGAAAAACTTGACCCATTCTCTCTTATGTGACGCAAGCGAAGTTGCGCGGGTCAGCTAGTAATACTATAATGAGAAAATATTTGTATGCAAGTATGTTTGTTAGCCTCCCACGCAAAAACTACTCGACAGACTTTCATGAAATTTGGTATACATATAGTTTATAGCTTATTACTCTGGGAAATGTTTACACGCGGACAAAGTCGTAGGCAGAATCTAGTTGTTAACATTTTGTTAATAGGCTTTTATCGTATGTGGGCGGAAATGGAGACATATTTTGGATTAATACGTAGGTAGATGTTGTGGGTGGATTATACGATTAACTTGTTAACACTTTACCTTTCAACTGTAATTGACTCGTCTTTGATTGTATTTGTATTTGGGTATTTTTAATCGACTTCAAAAAAGGAGGAGGTGCTCAATTCGACTGTATGTTTTTTTTTTAATAAAAAGGTCCATAATATTTCTAATGTCAAAGAAAATTATGAGTTGTCCTTAAACCAAAGATGGAGGCGAGTGTGATGTTTGCAGAATGATTCCAAAGATGGATGGCCACTTACTGATAATTTAACTGAACGTCTCCGTTCCTCAAATAAACAAATCGTTCCCAGTAGCGTAGTTCTCTACAATCGGTACTATTGAGTATCGAGAGTTTGACATTTAAAATGTACTGCCACAATAGTTCCTACGGAGCTCGGTAGAGGCGCTATACAGATTTCTCCTGTAAAATTTCGCAATAGCTAGCCGGTTATCGGTAGCCGATAGTACTAGAGAATCGAGCTACGATGGTTGTTAATTAAGAGAACAGCCGTTAAGTCATGTCAAAGGTTTAACAACTTCCATATTAGGTTGGCCACTAACAATACGACAAAGGTAAAAAAGTTAAATCACGTTTACTAGAATATTTCTAAGATTCTGTTTTTGTTTTTGACCGAAAAACAGCTTACTGTCGACGGCTATAAAACCTCATTTTTAAACTCTATAAGAATTTTAAAACACAATTCCCAATTCTCACAGATGCCAACTATATCTCACATTTATATATTCCGCTCCAATAACGCAAAAGGCAATTACTTGACATCAATTGAATGACGCAAACTCTTAAAGGTTGTTAAAAACATTCACTTCAATGAGAACTCGTTGTCAAACATATTGAAACGGAACTCTTTGTGAGAAGAAAATCATTTAAAAGGTGAAAATCGTGGCTGTTTTTCCTTGAATAATAAAATAATTATTATTAGCACATAGATATTTTTTTAAAACATAGGAAATTTATGGGTAACTTTTGAAAAATAGGAGGAAAAAATTGTATAACGTGACTAAAATTCATGCCGAGACGTGATGTAAGGTGTCCTTTTAAAAACCATTCAATTACTTTTATGCAGTTAAAAACAATTGTATCAGTCAATAAATCTAGATTTGTCGAAAGCTCTAATTTTCACCATAAAATAGTTCTCGCAGAATACGCTAGGAGCTTATTCATAAACACACTGTAAACCTATTTTAGTTAAAAAGCTACTATAATGTGTTTTCTCTCTTTTATTTTGCTAAGGAGTGAAAGAAACAAAACACTTTATAAGCCTTTCATAACTTCATATATTTTTATGAATAAGAGGGTTAGTCTTCAGGCTAACCGGAGTTTGGTAACGTGACTCGGATTAACATAGTTAATTGTGAAACATGGGTGTATTTCATACACCTCTGTCTGTGCTGCTAATCAAAAGTAGATTATAGCGCATTGGTTTAGGTCACCACGCCGCTACCATTGCGTCGGGAGGTCGTGGGTTCGATTCCCACACGGAGCAACTATTTGTGAGATCCACAAATAATTATTTCGGGTCTGGTTGTACTTTGTGTCCGCTGTTCGCATGTTTGTAATAATCTCCGCGACACAAGAGCAATTCTTAGTGCGGGAGTTGTCTTTTTTAATAGAATAAAGATGCCAGAACTAAACACGGAAAGGAACAAATAGAAAAAAATAAGAAAAAAACAATCTTTTAATGTGTGTAATTAAGATATAAGAACCTAAGAAACTATTCTTTCGAAATCTTCACCAATCTAAACTAATATTATAAAGCTGAAGAGTTTGTTTGTTTGAACGCGATAATCTTAAGAACTACCGGTCCGATTTGAAAAATTCTTTCAGTGTAGGTATATATCATCAAGTTACGACCAATAGGACCAGTAAAAATTGTTACAAAAACTGGGAAAATTTTGACCCATGCTCTCTTATGTGACGCAAGCGAAGTTGCACGAGTCAGCTAGTTTTAAACATACTCTTTCTTTGCCTACAGGTCCAACTTCCCCCCTCCCCTCCCCTTCATCAGAGAAACCGGAACACAACGAGCTGACGGTCACTTTCCCTCCCCTAGAAGACTTGTACAGCAACACGCCGGAGAAACACTTCGGTACTGAGAACAACACTGTTGTGACGTCACAAACTGGCTCTACGGCGCTCCTGCCGTGTGTTATCAGGAATATTGGAGATGGCATTGTAAGTATCAATTTTATTGTTGGTTTACTAGCTTGTGTCTTTGTCCGCGTGAAAAGTATCGTGTGCTAATCCAATTAACAAACTACCACTGTACCGAGTTACATCCAAATCCTTCTAGTAGATTTTTCATCCATCTTCACAAACATTTGCAGTTATAACGTAAATAGCATTTAGTTTACTAATCTTTGTTAATAATGGAATCTGAGGTAAATTTAGCGGTAGTTTATCTATTCAGTAGCGTTTAAATTCATATAGAAACGCCAATGAATATATAAACTTACCATTTATACCTACTTTTTATGCTTTACTACCTAAATCTACATAGAAGCAAACTTGAAATATAAATATAAAAAATAATATAAATTCAAGTATTCAGTGCCTCGATTCTCTACTACGAGTACTGTCTAGAGACTAAAGACAACCGAACTGTCATCGAGAAATTTTGTATGAAAATCTGATCAGCGCCTCTGACGGGTGTCGTAGGAAACATTTTGGCAGTACATTCTAAATGACAAAATTCGATAGCTAGCCGGTTGTCGGTAGTCGATAATGGTAGAGAATCGAGGTACTGTACTCTTATCTCTCACGTGCCTGATATGTTACCGTTTATACATACAATATTAAATCGGTCACCTACCGTTTGTACAACATTTCTCGGAAATTCTAATCACTTTTGAATAAAATTTTAACGAAATTAAAGTAACATTAAATCTAAATTAATACTACCTTTGTAACATAATGTAATTCTGAAAATGTCCAGTCCGTATGACATTTGTCCGAAATTCATTTGCGTAATTTATGTCCGCCACTCTCTGTTACCACGTAATTTATGTGTGTTCCATGAAATTCTAGTTCACTTAAAACTTGCCAAGTCCAATATTTAAAGTTTGGAACTTATAATAATAGTCTTTGAAAGTATAGAGTGGTTTTATTTTATCTAGTAGAGAATCGGTTCATAAAGTATTATTCTTTTGAAAATAAATCTCAGACGATGCTTCGAATTTGTTACAAATCATAGGTTGAAAGATTTATGTAAGTAACCATTCGTACAGAATAAATAATAACACTTGACTACTTCTGTGGTAATAAAATCTTATTTCTTATTTTTAAAAAGACAACTCCCGCACTAAGAATTGCTCTTGTGTCGCGGGGACTTTTACAAACATACAAACAACGGACACAAAGCACAACCAGACCCAAAAAAATTCTTTGTGGATCGCACAAATAATTGGCCATAGTTAAACGGAAAGGATCCAACCCACACTACGGCCGAAAATGATTACACTTATACCAAAACACTCCTTGAAGTTAAAATTTTAATTCAAACCCACCATGAAGTTATAGTCCTGAGTTAGTCCCCAAAGTTAAAGTGGAGAATCAATGACGGAATACGATCTGAACTTAAAAGTTAAATATCTCGAAACTACGTCTGTGTGGGTTGGATCGTTTCCGTTTAACTATGGCCAATTGATCCGTGCGGGAATCGAACCCACGACCTTCCGACGCAGTGGTATCGGCGTGGCGACCTACTGCGCCACAGAGGCATTATTGGTAGTTGGTAAAGTATAAATTAAATATAAGATCATGATGTCGCGTCTCCGGTTCGATTCAAATCAAAACCAGGGAAAATTGCTATTGGATTTTTCTATTAACAAGCCAAATTGCAGTAACATGTCCGATGTATGGAAATAGTCTCGCCCCCTCTTACATGGGACTAATATTGTTAATGACGGACCGTGGGTGTATTTCTTATACTTCTGTTAACACTTTAAGGTCTATAAAGAGCATGATATCATTAAAAATAAAGGTGCAGAAAAACACGGTAATTTTGGAATTTTCAAAAAACTATTTTTCATTTCCTTCCCTCTGGAGGTTTCGCTAAAAATATTAGCCGAGGCCGCATCTCTTTTAATTAGAGTTCCAGGTTCGTATCTCGCGTCACTAATTCCGGGTCTAAATCGTTGGAACGTGAGCAAATCATGAAAGCCACTCATATTTCTGTCGCAGTTGCGTGAAGGGAGAAATTCAAGTCCCCTGTCGTGACGTCAGATAAAGGAGTATACACATTTTATATATTACTGTAACATTTAAATTGAGAAGATATCAATAACTTTCGCGTTTCCTATTGGTTTTTTTCTGTTCCTCGTTTATTATATGAACCCAATATTTTCGGAAGAGCAATCGTTAAGTTATGCTCGTACAAATATGTAATGATTGTAGGAACTTACACTAATGAGCTGACTCAAGTGATTCTGAGGCGTAACTCGAAATAAACGTTTAGCAAGAAATAAGGTATCGTTAACCTAATTCTCAGCGCCCTTAAAAATCATTCAGCAATTCAGTTTTATGTGTACAAAATTCGATAGTATAAAAACATTAAAGACCAAACCTTCACGTTTAAAATATTTTAACACAAACCAAAATCATCACCCAAACATACTGTTTTGTACAAAAACGAATTAAGTAGATTCGCTGGTGACTTTTCTTCGTGCTTTGCTCGGTTCGCCAAACAATGCCAAGTTCACATGACAATGTGTAAGCACCTTATGAGTTATACGAAGCCTGGCATTACCAAATGATATTTTTATGAGAGCACTCCCAAATTAATCTGGGTTTATTCGTTTAGTTTTATTTTGATGCGAGGGGATTCAAAGGATTAAATTATACTGCCTCCCAAATTGAAAGTAATTTCATGTTGGAATTAAACTTTCAAAGTTTACGTGCTTTTTATTGATAAGATAAAAGTTTTATTTGAATATACCAAATTAAGATTAGTTAAAGAGTCTGTTAGCATATTTTGTTTTCGAAAACCTACGTATAAAATATGTTCATTGATTTTTAACTCAGTCTATAAATTTATATATTAATGCTTTTCTAAAACTAACTAATTTAAAACTAAGTGTCACTTACATACATACATACATACCACGCCTATTTCTACAGGGGCAGGCAGAGACCAAAGAACCCCACGAAGTACAATCCTTACAAACTCCAATTTTTCATTGACATTCATAAATCTTGTCACATTTTTTTTCTTATTACACCTTCTTTGACAAAAATATCGGCGTTTTTTAAATTAAGTTTCTGTAATAATTATTCCTCGTTGGGAGGAGACCCTTGCCCTGCACTGGAACAGTAATGGGTAAAAAAAAAATAATTCAAAACCTATCAAAAGGTAACACTATTTTCATATACATTTGATAGTATTTAAACATACTAGTATCTCCGGCCTCATTAGTAAAATTTACGTAACAAACTAACTTCGAAATCTAGGTCTTATTTACTTAAATTCAGTGCCTATCTAGACTTGCTAACAAACAAGCTTGTCAGTAAATACATCTTATGCTTCAATGTAGGGAGAAGTAAGTTTTAGTGTTTGTTTAACGATGTATATTCGGGCAATACTACTGTAAGTCTTTGAAACTATATTTTGTATAATAAAATATTGTAAAGCTGAAGAGTTTGTTTGTTTGAACTAATGGTCCGATTTGGAAAATTATTTTAGTGTTATATAGCCCATTTATCGAGGAAAGTTATAGGCTATATAACATCACGCTACGGTCATTAGGAGCGGAGTAGCAAAAATGTTACAAAAACGGGAAAAAATATTGACCCATTCTCTTAGGTGAGCGAAGCTGCGCGGGTCAGCTTTGTATAAAATTGACCGTAAATGAATCTTATTTTAACAGTCTATATTTGCGTGTCTAAAAAGTTGCAACAGCAAATGTATTGTTTTCATACATGTGTATCATTTGTCTTTCAGTTATTTCAAGTGTTTCACACCTTGTCAAAATTCCATCTAGGATATGCTAGATTAGAAATGGTGAATCTGGCCCATACACATTTTATTTTTGGCTGGTTTTCAAGTGAGCGAAAAATTGGATTGTAATAAAGACATTATAGACTTCATCCGCGTGTAGTTTGTGACAGAATTTGCATACAAACTTATATCCCCTATTTTTTCCTCTTGACGATAGAATTAATCAAAATCCATTCTTAGCGGATGCCTGTGTCATAACATCTACCTGCATGCCAAATTTCAGCCCGACCCGTCCAGTGGTTCTGGGCTATGCGTTGATAGATCACTATATCAGTCAGTCACCATTACTTTACATATATTTATAGATTGGTAACATACAAAACAGAGAACTTGAAAAAAACATTACTGTAGTGTCACTACACGAGTGTGTGTGTCAATGTATAATTACAACAAACATTCGCATCTCACGATATCAAAGCTAAAGTTTCACATTGTTATTCTTAACGAGATAAACATCAAGTATAATGGCTAAGTACATAACTAAGTTAGTTTCACTCCGTTTATGTTCTGCGTTGTTAATTTTTACAACTTTCTTGTTAGTACTTTCAAGATCTTTTGTTGTGTTGAGATAAATCTGTGTAAGTATATACTTTGCCTAGTAAAACTGCCTCTTTTGTTCTTGATGTAAGTGTAAAAGACTATTTATCACGGGGTCTTAAATCCGATTAGGTCTAGATATACATATAACTATAATATATGTTATTACTAATATTATAAATGCGAAAGTTTGTGAGTATGTATGTATGTAAGGATGTGTGTTACTCTTTCACGCAAATACTACTTAATCGATTACGATGAAATTTGGTATGTAGGTAGCTGAAGACCAAGAATAACAGATAGGCTACTTTTTATTCCGGAGTTCCGGAGGAATCGGGTTTTACACGGGAAGGGTTTCCACGCGGACGAAGTTGCGGGCGGCCTCTAGTCTAATAAATAAAAGCCTACCTATTATTTTACCTAAAACTAGCCCTAAAACAAAATACATATAATTAACATAGCACTACTAAACCTATCAACAATACAACGTAATAATTTTCACTACAATAATTTCCTACGGATCGGCCTGGACACTTAGTAACAATTTCCCGAGTAACTAACCTTACTCGGTTTTACGAGGGCATAAAACACTCCGGCCGTTCCCCGCTTCTTGTAATCAAAATGTCAAAATTATAAGGATTTACAATCTCAAGTTTGTTAAATACGAAGTAGAATTTACTTGTGTAATATCGAGTGTGGGGAAATTCGATGTAAATTGTTGATAATTCTTAATTAAACATGTATGTATTTACAATAAACACAAATTATTTTATGACATTTTTCATTTTTAATTTAGAGAGGTAAAATTCTTAGGTAAATCCCCAACACACACTTAGCCTTTTGTAATAATAGTTTGTTAAAAAATTATAGTAATTTATATTAAATTGTAAATTATAAGGATATTCAACTACAAGTTTGTTAATTACGAACTAGAATTTACTTGTGGAATATCGAGTTTGAGGAAGTTCGATGGTGTCGCATCGAGTTAACGATTAAACGTCAAATTTGCAACACTTTTTGATGAACTATTTAAGTACACTTATATTTTTTATCACCATTAGAGAGTCCAATCCTCAAGTATTTGGCCAACGTGATGGACTCAAGGCCCCTCCTTTCCCTCGTTCGGGAGAGGACCCTTACTCAGCATTATGAAAGTAATGTATTACAAAAAAATCTTAGTATTTTAGTCAAAATTATAAGGATTTACAATCACAAGTTTGTTAAATACGAACTTAAATTTACTTGTGTAATATCGAGTGTGGGGAAGTTAAATACTTACGTAAATTGTTGATAACTTATATATATATACAGGGTGTAAACGACAGCCTACCGAAAACGAAAAAAAATGACTTTAGACACGATTCTGGTGCTTATGGCGTTGAAAATTTTCATCGGTTTTTTCTTGATTTTTCCGATTTTTTATGCGTTTTTTTTTATTTTTTTTGGTATTATTTCGTTAATACTACACAATGCAACATGAATATGAAAAAAAATCCGCCATATTACTGTTTTTCACAAAAAACAGCAATGGATTAAAACAACGTATAAATTTGCTATCAGCTGTTCGGCCAACGACACCGCGCCGGCGGCGGCCGCGACGGTCGACGTCACGCCGCGTACCTACGCGCGCCACACAGATACGATTACACACACAGCCGTCAGCCTCACACTCACTAGTATGCAGCGTTACTGAGTATTTGTTCTATGTTAAAAATGAAAATGACATAATTATCCCGCTCTCCGATAAAAAATACATTCATAAGATTTAAAATGTGTGATATCTTATTATTACACGTACAAATACATACAGAACGACAAAAAATCCTATTGATATTCTTTAGCGCTATAAAAATCTCTAATAAACAATTTAACATGTATTGTCGCTTTGTTCCATTTGTTCTTGCAAAATTCTATTCGATATTTACACGCTCATTCATACTTCATACAAGCGCGGTGCGACTCCAAAAGTAGATGGCCGTAGTGACGCGTGACGCCGCGACCGCGCGTGGATGTTACATACATGGGATGCGACAAAATGGATGCTAAGTAATTCTCCGGGGATTATGAATTATGATAAGTTAGTTTCTCTGATAAGAATATTAATGGATATTGATTGTTATCATTGTTATGTACCTACATTTTTTATGGTTTTATTAAATAAACGTTTCGTGTTTATTTTATTTACTTTAAGCTGATTTTATGTTATAAATATCAAAGTTTTTTAAACTTACATCAATAATGTTTGTAATGTTATTTGGTATTTGAATAAAACTACAATGCAACCAGTAACAACTGTGACAAGTAAAAATAGTAATGCCACATCAATATTTTATTGAATCTAATCTCTCGCTGGGATCCTAACTCGTCGCTCGTCACCAAATCGGCGGCGCGCGGGCGGACGGCGCGGAGGGAGCGGGTGGCGCGGGCGAGGGGCGGCGCGAGTGAGCGGAGAGGCGCCCGCGCCGGCAGCTCTCTTTGATCGATAGTTCGAGCAATTCGCTCGCGGAAGACGGAAGCTCTTCACCTGTGTCGTTCGTTATGTCCTATTCGTCGTGTCGTGTGTGAACTGCTGTTTATTATTACTTGTTATTGTTCCGGTTTTGAGTTGTTAGTGTTTTTATTGTTATTATTTTTGTTGTTATTGTTTTCAAAGTGCAGTTGTGTTCGTAAATAGGAAGAAATGTTGATGTGTTATGTATGGTGAAGCACGTGGAAGTGCACGGCGTGCTCTGCACCTGTACGTCCGGATCCAAAGGTACTCAAACTCTCGCCATACACCAGGTATTTGCGTGTTGATAGACATTGATAACAATTTGTTTTAGCACTTCCTTATTATTGGTTACGTTTTGCTATTATTGTTTGATTTCACGTAAGCCAAGTAGGTACCTACCTACTTACAATTTTACTATGAGCTATTGTAACATACGGGCCTACTTACGATACCATAAACGATACATAAGATTGTTATCTAATGATAGCGTTGCATACTAGTGAGCGCATAGACGTGGTGGTACGCGTATGTACCTACGACGCGTCGCGACATGTCGTCGCTCAGCGCGCCGCCTCCGCGCCGCCAGAAATCTCGTAGGCATGCGCGGAGATACATCGCGTTGTTCACTATACATTGAACGCTCAAAAATGACTAACTCGGGAACCAATCATTTCCGAGAAATATCGTTGGAGTAAATTTCGCGCATACAGTGTCACAAACTTACCAGTAAAGTTTTCGGTTAGCTGTCATTTACACCCTGTATATATAAATGAATTGCTGTTCGTTAGTCCCGCTAAAACTCGTGAACAGCTGGACCGATTTGGCTTGAATTTTGGTCTTGAATTATTTGTGGAAGTCCAGAGAAGGTGTAAAAGGTGAATAAATTTGAAAATGCGCGGTATTAAATAAAAACAAGAAAGCGTGAGCGCGGGACAGCTAGTTGATAATAAATTTGAATGAAAATAAGCGTTGGCGTCTTAAAACTTTAATTACTGACATCCCTGAAATGTTTTTTTACCTCTATTGAATCAGGGTGGCTATCACGTATCTCAGTTGACAACCATTTGAAAGCCACTATGCTGTCCATTGCTTTCTCCCTTAGAATATAGTGATTAATACTTTACGTCAAAGCAGCAATGTACTGAATAATGAACATAGATTTGGCGTATACTAGCTGTCAACTGAGATACGTGATAAGCCCACTGATACCCCATTACATAAGCCCCGATCGAGTATACCTTGTCAAAATTACACGGGTCAACGGTCAAACAAACATCTTTACTAATATTATAATTTACTAATATTATAAAGCTGAAGAGTTTGTTTGTTTGTTTGAACGCGCTAATTTCAGGATCTACTGGTCCGATTTGAAAAATTCTTTCAGTGTTAGATAGCCCATTTATCGAGGAAGATTATACGCTATATAACATCACGCTAGGGCTTTGGGAGCGGAGTAGCAACGAAAAATATTACAAAAACGGCGAAAATTAAGACCCATTTTCTCTTATGTGACGCAAGCGAAGTTGCGCGGGTCATCTAGTCTTACATAAGAACTCGTAATAATATCAAATTAATTTGTTATGAAGACCTTTGAGACATACATTCTTATAACTACCATTATCAGGGATTTATTTCTAAATGGTCGTTTGTAACGTTAATTAGTTCTGCGTATAGTACTTTTCGTAATTTCTGGGGTAATTAAGTGATATTGCTTTAGATAAGTTGGCTGGACTTCCGAATTAAGACTGTTTGATGGGGTCGTTGAAAGATCTTGATTGAGATTAAAAATGTCGTGCCAAATAGAGGAAGATAATATTTTCGGAAGTAATTTTAAGTTAATAAAAGTAACAAAATGTAATAAACCTAGGAGATTTTGATAGTTATACTGGATTGTTATTTTAAGAAATCTTCATTAATAGGTGAAATTTTAATATGAAATTTATTTTTAGGTCATAACAACGGGCTCTTTTATCTTATCGTTCATTTAGAAGTTTGATAATACAATATTTGATAGTAATTTTGTATTGATAGTTTCAAAGAAAAACAGCTTTGACTAAACAGCATAATTTAAGCCCTTAGTTCTAACCCCGAAATCTCAAACGATGAACAAAAATCCAAATAACGGATGCATTTCAATATTTTTATGCAATTCTACCCAAAGACTGTTGTATATATCAGTCGTAAGATTCATTTCGATATTTTGTGCAAAATTTCCAAAAAACCATGTATTGAATATGACAATATCTGTCATAACTATAGTTCACAACATACCGGATCACAATTGACCAGAACAATTCCGAGTGATTGACCATCATGGCGGCTGTAACTGACGTTCGACGCGTCGACGCTGCGGTTACGTCACCGCAACCTTGTGCCAATGTAGTTGAACTGAAGACTGTAGTTACATTTAGTGGAGTTTTGTAGTTCGGCCAATTTGCAACTAGTATTTACTATGAGTGGTTATCGAGAAACTTTGCACGGAAAACTGATCAGCAACTCGATTCTCTACTACTATCGGCTACCGACAACCGCTTTGTCATCGAGAAATTTTGTATTAAAATCTGATCAGCACCTCTGACGGGCGTAGTGAGAACTATTTTGGTAGTACAATCTAAATGTCAAATTTCAAGAGTTTGATATTTAAATGTACTGGCTGGCGCTTCTTTATGCTTGAAATTTTTGATAGTTACAACAGTACGATACTAGCGAATGTGAGAAATTGTTAACTATGACAACATCTTTTACGTAATGACAAATTATCAGCCTATCTCAATTATTCATAGAACATTTCTTAACAAATAAATTGAAATGTTAAAACGCTCAATACAATTCTAAAATTATAAAGACTAATTAATAAAGAATAACTAAACCGTAACGTATTATTTAAATAAAAGTTTTTCAAAAAGAGCAAATGACGTTGTTCTTTCAATTCTATTTCGGTATACCAAAGACTTTTTAAGGCAAGCGATAAAAAGTTGTTAATTATTTTTCTGTAAAGCGAGTAATGCCTGCTCTTTTTATAAAGTCACCTTGATCTTAATTAGTCCCAATTATTTGTAAGAAGCTCAATTAGCGCGTACATTTAAAACTTCTGTTGGAGACAGAAAATGTATTTTTTATTTTCACTTTTGTTTTAGATACGTTTGATGAAGATATATTTATTACAGACTAGGTTTTGACCGTGATTTCGTTTTTGTGATAGATTTCTTGAAGTAAAAAGTATCCATATAAGTATAGATTCGGAAGGAGACCCTTGCCTAGTGGGTTACAATTTGGTAGAAATAGCGATCCTTTGTGTTAGTCCTGGTTATAAACTATCAGTGTGCTAATTTCATTAACAACTATTTAGCAGTTGTAGTTGAACGGGAACAACCATACGTACATACATACTATATCGTACAATCATCACAAACTTTCTCATTTTTTATTTTCGTAGGATTACAGACTTATAATTAAAACAAAGCTTTAGCCACAGGCATTTTGGAAATTAACTCAAATATTGTTATTTTATTTTAGTGGATTAACAAGCGGTGTCAACTGAGTTTAAACATTCAACTCCCACGTGCCTAGTTTGAAGCGTCTAGGTTTCAAAACCACGACTATTTGAGTCCTATTAAAACCTGGGAAATATACTAAAATGTGAATTGTGAATTTATTTTTTGCTGGTATTATTGATTTCTTCTGTAGTATGGTTAGTAGTGTATCTGTTACTGTAAAAGCCCGAACGGTGGTAAATCCTAAGATTTTCCGGTATAACCTAAGATTTACCAACTCGCAATGGTAAAAGTCCGAACAATTCTTTTATTTCGAACTTTTACCTATATTCACTTGATGACATCTAGATGTCGCCGGAGCCCCGCTTCGCGGGGCTCCTCCTTCTGGGTGGTTAAAAAAAAATAACCACGAAGGCTAAGGTGGGAGCTTCGCTTCGCTCGCTCCCACCTTAGCCTTCTGACCTAACCTACCCATGTCGCTATGCCCAAAACTCCTTCTTTATAACTATGTCACAGTATATAATTATACCGTGAAATAGTTATAAACATAGTTATGAAGGAGGATTTTTTTATATATCGTAACATAGTTTTAAAACTCTGGCTAGTTCGGACTTTTACCATTGAAAGTTGGTAAATCTTAGGTTTTACCAGAAAATCTTAGGATTTACCACAGTTCGGGCTTTAACAGTAACATATCAACTGATCATGAGGCCTATGATTCCCGAGTCAAACAGAGTACAGTTGGGCTTTTCTATATATTTCAAAATATTTCTCAATGCTAGTTCGTAGTTTCATAACAAGCCCGGTAAATAGCAAGAGGCTCGCCCCCTATTACATGGGATTAACATTGTTAATGATGAAATGTATTTTATACATCTCTTACACTTTCTGCTATAACAGAGTAGAAGGTGCGACTTAATGTATGCATGTATGAATGTATGTATGAATGTATGTATGAATGTATGTATGAATGTATGAATGTATGAATGTATGTATGAATGTATGTATGTATGAATGTATGGAAATGAAAGAATGAGTCCCCGTGTATTTCTAGAAGCAGAACTCGACAAAATACGTCGTATCTCATTTCTAAGTGTATTCAAGACGTGTCAAAAGTGCATTATGTAGTTGCATACGTGACGAAGTAAGGCGGGTCTCTGTAACAAATTCCCCAGGGATAGAGAGCAAGGACTGTATGTGAGATGCAAAATTGGGAATAATAAAACCCCTGGAAGGTATTCATATTCCTAGCTTGTTAAGTAAAGGATAGGGTTTTAACAATATTATAGTGAAATAGTTTCTTTGGTAGCGTTTATAAAAGGTTTTTGATGTTTTCTCGTCGGAAGATGAATTAAAATTAGTGTTACAATATCTTAGTATCAAAAATACAAAATCTTTATCAGTATACTTAATACAGTACTCATCTTTTATTACATACTCTGTTAAACAATACCCATGAACGCAACTGGCTGTGGGCGCTCAATATCAAGAATAAATCCCCAGTATTTCTAAAAGCAGAACTCGACAAAATACGTCGTATCTCATTTCTAAGTGTATTCACGACATGTCAAAAGTGCATTATGTAGTTGCATACGTGACGAAGTAAGGCGGGTCTCTGTAACAAATTCCCAAGGGATAGCGAGTAAGGACTGTACGCGAAATGCAGAATTGGGAATAAAAAAACCATTGTAGAAGTATATTTCTAGCTTGTTAAGTAAAGGATAGGTCTGCTTTTAAACTATGTTATTCTGAAAGAGTTCTTTTGGCGTCGTCTATAAAATGTTTTTGCAATTTTTTTCGTCGGAAGATGAATTAAAAAACCCAAAATTTGTGTTACAATTTCTTAATATCAAAAATACAAAATCTACATCAGTAAAATAGTATGCACCTTTTTTTAAACTACTCTGTTAAACGACGTATAAAAAAATATTTTGAAAATTTTAGTTGCAGTTAAATTGTATCTAGGCAATTTACTTGTTAAGGCAAATCAATTGGCTAATTTGATAAACAGTTATTATAATAAGTAAATCAATAGTGATGTAACAAAATTATAATATAATTCGTAAAACTTTAGAGCAGTTTTATTCAACTATTTTCCTCTTATCATCCAGTATTCGCCTCCTAGACAAGTGGCTGAAAATTTGGCTTCGGCCGTGTATGATACCAGAGTTTGGTAACCAGTATCATACGAAGAAAAAATGATCGTTGTAGGATACTGGTATCCAAGTAAGAGGGATTTTTCGTTTTATGTAACCCAGTATCAGCTCAGGAAAATATCAAATAATTACATGTGAATAATTAACATCTCCTCGTATGCAACTGATGATGTCATGTGCATTGATATATTTTCGCGTTGCATGTAGTCCAAAATGAGTAAAGAAATTGAATTTATCACTACGAAGAGAGGAGGAAGAGCACTATTGAGTGATGGTCGCAAGTACCGCAGGAAAAAACCTTACTCAAACGAATCTACCTTTTGGCTTTGCTACAATATTAATTATAGATGTACAGTGAGTGTTACTCTAAATGTTAAAAATGAAGTCGTAAAAATCAAAACTCATGAACTATTTCCTTGTATGTTTTCAATAAAGCGAGAGTTTACAACAAGCGTCGGTACATAATGCGACCCGATGGCTTTTACTCGGATGAAAGATAATATAACCAGAAGTGGATAATGACATAATGACAACATATTTTCTGCGAATAAAAATAATTAGAATTTGATTTTGAATAACCAGATAGGGTTCTCATCTCAGTATTGAGTTGGGAAACTACCCTTTTGCTTATCACAGTTTTGCCGAGTTGGTTCCATAGGCAGAATGTTATATTACTTACTGGATACTGGTTACCAAACATAATAAAGGGTATCAGAAAAATAATAAATCCTATTACTTGGATACCAGTATCCTACAACGATCATTTTTTCTTCGTATGATACTGGTTACCAAACTCTGGTATCATACACGGCCGAAGGGGAAAATTTGAACAAGGTTTTGACGTAATTTGTGCATTAGAAAAACAACGCACTTGTTCTATTGGTAAAGGAAAACATCGTGATGAAACTTTTTAAGCCTGCAAGTTATTTAAAACAGTTCTGGAAGGTATGCTAAGCCCCGACTTCATCTAGTCCAGCGTGGTGAACTCGAGAATTTATTGAATACTTCAGAAATACGGTTAAAACAGCTGTATTTTACAACATGTAAAATATAATCCTCCACGATTTATTGTCAAGTACTTTTTGTTCCAGTTCCCGTTGCGATATTGTGTAACTGTTAGTTATACAATGCGCGCTAAACTGCTAAATGAATGCACACAATAGTTAGCAACCCGGCAATAGTTGTTGTAACTCAGTTAACTCTCGCAATTTTCACTGTTTTGTGTATCGTTTAATGAATTTACCTTTATCGTTTGAATGAACACTTTATTTGAATTTGTTTGTTATACTTTATTGCTTTGATTAACAAGGATGTCATGAGTTTTAGTGGTAAGTTGGGTTAAGCAACCATTGGCGCGGTCATTCCATAGATGGGTGACGGCGTAGTGGTATTTGAACTGGGCGTCTTTGTGCTTCGGAGAATGCGTTAAAAGTCAGCCCCAGTTGTTGTCAGTTAAGATAACAGCCGTTAAGCTAAGTAAAATGCCTTTCAGACGGCTTGAACAACTTTGACTAGGTTGACCAGTTGACCACTAACCATACGAAGAAAAAGGTATTGGTTTACTTTAATGGTTTATTTTAATTTTCACTTCAGTTAAAGTTTGGTATATACCAAAATCATCATTGCCGATCTTAATCAATAAATATAAACAAGCACCTCATAATCAATATCTATCATTAAAAACTACCAAAAGTAACCTACAAAATACAATATCTCTCCTTCAAATATACTCAAATTATCACACATGCATGCATGCATCACGAGCATAAGCTTGCACGTACAAATTGCATTTTGCATCGCATTTTGTCGACGGCTAACGACGTCATATATTGCACTTCCTGTTCAGAGCCGCACTCTCACTTGTTATAGCGATCCAAGTAGCGTTAGAAAAGGATAGCGATATTATCAAATCTGATTTTTATAGAAATATTTTAAGTGAAAATCCATGGGTTATGAATTCTAAATTATAACACACGGAACAAATATGAATCTAAAACTTAACATTGAGATAGCCGGGATTCTTTTTTTATTCCGTTTCATGTCAGAGTAGTAGTAGTCGTTATGTTGGATCTCTCACGGTAGTACTTATTTGGTTGATTTATCGCATAAGTGATTAAACACACATTATTTAAAAATCTGGATATATAATTATCGTCATGCCGAATTTCATTGAAATTGGATCAAAAGTTGAATCGTGATAGCTTTCTGGTCCCAACCAGAAAAACCCAATAGGACTTTATTCGACACGGGGATCGAAACCAAAACCTTGTAATTGACATTTGCATATCTATACTTATATTATAAAGCTGAAAAGTTTGTTTGAACGCGCTAATCTCAGGAACTACTGGTCCGATTTGAATTTTTTTTTTGTGTCGAATAGAGCATTTATCGAGGAAGGCTATAAGGCTATATAACATCACGCATAGCTACGACTAACAGGAGCAGAGTACCAGTAAAAAATGTTACAAAAACGGGGAAAATTTTGACTCATTCTCTCTTATTTGACGCAAGCGGAGTTGCGCGGGTCATACATATGAACAGTTCTTGAGACCTCTGAGTTTAGTGCTTAATACAGTGTATAGTGCTATCTCTTTCTCACGGTAGAAATTGAACTGCTACATCATTTCCAAATCCGGCACCTCTAGGTTGTAAACAAGTAACTACTTAGTACAATATTAGCTGCCGTAAACACGTTATATGTTATAGTTCTGTTCTAAAAGGAATGTTAGCACGTTTCTCTGCGTTTTGAGAATTTTAGTTAGAATAGTGTTTTGCAGAGAGCTTTTAGAGAAAATAATAATGTTGGTTAGTGTAATCTACAGGGAAGTAGTGCAGTTTTTGTTAGTAATATGAAGGTTATTGTTAGTCTTGAAAGGATAGAATTTGGTTTTGTGATATATTTACTAACATGTTTCTGGACCTGCGGTTGTGGATGTCGTTCAACCCTTGATAGTCTCACTGCTGGATAAGGGTTCTCTCAAATGAGAAGAAGTTGAAGTCCTGATTTTATTTAAAAAAAAATAATGATCTTGGACTATAAATTATATTTGGCCTGTCCCACTGTTAGGCAAAAGAAGGAGGGTTTATATCTTAAGTTCGCCGTTCGGGTTCGAAAACTTTGCATTATTTGAAGAACTGTGTTAAAGAACTCTTAAGTACGCAAGGTTGCATCAGATGTTATCTTTTACCATTAGAGCAAGTCATAATTATTTCTCATTGTGTATACACATAACTTTGAAAAATTTTTTTGACGTGCAGAATGTTTTTCTTTACCGTTAAAACAAGCGATAATTATTTTTAACACACATAACTTCGAAAAGTAATTAGTGTGCAGTCTAGGGCTCGAACCATCAAAGGCTTATGTGAAGTGAATGCTTAGACGACTAAGCTATGACGGCAAAATATGGCTATGACTACGAAATACTAAACATCAATTAAACGTTCACCCATTCATCCTTTCACTAAAACCGGACTAATTAGCTACAAGTATATCTATGACGCGTTAATTACACTAATGAGGGCTAACGATCACTTAATGAGATGTTAATGTCCACATACGTCACAGTTACATGAATGTTGCAGTTCAAATATATGCGTTATTACATGTCTGGGATAGAAATAGACGCAAAGCTTTTTATGCCTAATTTAAAATATGAAACTTTATTTTTTTTAACCTGTGATTGTCCCACTCCTGGGCAAGAGTCTCCCGAACGAAAGAGGGGTTAGGCCTTGAGTCCATCATGCTGGTCAAGTGCGGGTTGAGGACTTGATTAATAAATTCGTTTTTTTCTACTCTGGTTACGCACCTTCTTGATGAAAATAGTTGCATATGCTTCTTTTCACAGTACTCTTTGCCTGAAAAGTTCCGCTACCGATATAAAATAAAATAAAATAAATAAAAATAAATCTAAATTGGCCTTTTGATGAAAAAACCCTCTTACTTGAAATTTCAAACGCGTTCTTAACAATATTGATGCTGGTAATTCCAAATGTCGGTTTTACGTGTTTCTATTCCATAAGATTTTCTCTGTAAATGGTCATCTGTCCAGTTAAACACAGGATATTTTTTAAAAACAATCATTGTTATTTTATAATTATTTCTTTTGTTTCAGGTATCATGGATAAGAAGAAAAGACTACCACTTATTAACAGTCGGCCTAACGACATACAGTTCAGATCAGCGATTTCAAGCCATACATTTACAACATTCAGAGGTAAGCACTACACGAAGATGTTCGTGTATTAAAATAGCAAAGAAAAAACTTCTAAACCCAATAATCATACAAAAAAAAAGTTCTTGAAATTTTTCTTTTAACTAACTATATACCAAATTTTAAACAAATAATATCATCGTAGTATATTTCCATATCGCTGTCTTCGGGTAACGTGTCTAGAAGACTGGCAGCATCATTTAAAAGCAGATTTATTTATCTTATTGTAAAAGAGATTAAAGAAAATTTACTCTTATATGCAATGTTATCGAGCTCAGAATAGTAAAGCGTTTGTTATTACCAAAAATTATACAAAATAACCTTAAAATAATAACAACTCAAAGGCCATGACACCTTTTTGTTCCTCTTTAAGGACGTTTACAATCTAAAAACTACAGCATTTTTCACTTGAAAAACCTACGCTTTTATCAAATAAAATCAATGACAAAACCATAACTTTCTTAAATGAAACAGCACTAACATTCCCATAGCAAATCAATCTTCACATCCCAAGACTTTGTAATCTAGAACTCAAACACTCAGCACTCAAGATACGAGATCAAACTCAATTTCAATTAACCCTTCAATGCAGTGTTTATCTCTAACTAATGACTTATATTGTACTACAATCTGAACGATATAACTCATATTGTTAATAGCTTTGTCGTTAAGATTTGATGTTTATGTCTTAATTTGTTGTGATGAAATTACTGGAGATAAGAGTTTTAGAAATTACATTGAGTACTGACGTATCTAATTTCGAATTCAATAAAAAAACGACAAAGTAGCGCCTTTTTAAGGATTGATGTAAGTTTGCAAGCTATCGAGAATTTTTTTATAAATTAGCGCCTCTAACGGACGTCGTAGGAACAATTTGGACAGTACATTTTAAATGTCAAACTTTCGATACTCGACAGTACCGACTGTAGAGAATCGCGCTACTGAAGGCGGATAGTACTTAGGTGATTTAGGACCCTAGTTGGGAAAATTAAATATCTACGTATAGATTTCATATAAACCCACATAAAAATCATGTTTTTTAAATAGAAATCTTAGCAGTCAGATGTTGTGTCTAATTAAGTAACAAACAAAAACTAAATTTTCGGGCTTTAAAACTACTTTTTTTGTGTATGTCAGTTACATTCAGTAGTTTATTTAACATGACCGACCGGAGACCCTGATCACTATAAAATGTTGACTTCGTCCTTTTCACATATTATTTTTCCCTTCAAAAGTATTTGGCAATCCTTTTTCTAAAACAATATTTCACACTTTTACAACACTTAACACAATATTGTCAATCAATCTTGAACAACATCACTTACATTAGGGCCTCAAACTGTTGTAGCCTCAAAGTTGTAACATCGGTCAAACGTCCAAGTTTGGCTCTGGCAACTTTGGCTAACCGCGTGAACGATCGATGCCCGCTTCCTATACCAATAACGTATTGAATGATGGCCTGACCATATGGGATTGTAGCCAAATTATATTGATTTATGTTTACATTGCATAATAATTCGTATATTTAGCGTAACATTTCTTTATTCGACTAGAACTATAAGATAAATTTCATAAAAAAATAATTGACAGAAGATCAAAATTTACTTTTTTGACACGCGAGCTACCGGGCTATTTTGTTCCGTATCTCCTATAATGTCTCATACAAAATGAAGTAATTATGTATGGGATCATAAAGATAAAGCTGTAACAAAATGACTAAATATCGTCAAACGCTTTTATTTATTTGTTATTATTAGTTTACGTTTCGATTATATAGAAGGGCTACCTAAAGAAATGAAATAAAAATCCAGATCTAATATTATTTTATAGATTCGACAAAATTACATTTTTGATTTCTTAATGCAATATTTTTAACAATATAGAGTTTATATTGTATCACATTGAATATAGTTTTAATATAAATTTCTCAAACTAAAGATTATCATAAAAAAATATTCGCGAATCTAATTTTAATACATAACATTTCTGTACAAACTACATTACCTTACAAATTCGATGATTGACTACAAAAATAACCTATTCTTTTCTTACATACAAAATAGAGAAACAGAAACAATAAAAATGGTTCTTATTCCACAAAAATTTGGTACAAAACCACTCGAGAATTGCGGACTCAAGAAAATGAGCCCAGTATTCGGATTTATTCAATTTCGAATGCCCCCGGGGTAAGACAACGTAACGATTTATACTGCTATATACTTATATGCTTTTTGCGTCGTGCTACCATGATTTACAAGGAAGGAAAACGCTAGCGACAATGTCTACTATTGTAGAATAAAAGATGAATTAAATAGAATACCTTGCAGATCAAACCAATTTAATTAAGAGCTTTGCAATCTTTTAAGAACTACTTACTTTTTAAAGAAACTCAAGTTTATTCAACTTAACCATGCGAAGTTTCCTAAACATACCTTTTTTTTTCTATTACAACCATAAATGGTGTTAATAGTTAACACCAGCCACGCTGGTCGATCTCTGAGGTTAAGCCACGCTTGCCGAGGTTGTTCTGTGGATGGGTGACCATCTCATACATATCGAGTTCCTCCGTGTTTCGGAAGGCACGTTAAATTGCTGTCATTTTCGAAGATAACAGTAGTCAGAAGCTTGAAAGTCTGACAACCAGTCTTACCGAAGGATATCGTGTTATAACCCAGGATTTAGATCACATTTCAGTGGCTCATTCATCGGTTTGTATAATTGAGGATTGCCCTAACATAGCTCGCTCGCATGGGGAATCACTGACACTTCTCTGTCAAAATATCAGGAGCATCAATAAAAATTTTGATGGTTTACTCAGTCTTGTAGAAAGAAGCAACGTATCATGGGATCTCTTGATTCTCACAGAATGCTGGTTACAAAACTCACCTCAATTACCACCAATACCTGGGTACTCTTCCGCTGCAACCAGTAGACTAAGTTCACAGAATGAAGGGGTAGTAGTGTACTACAGTAACAATCTTCAGATCTCTTCCTCTGAACCCCTTGTTCTAGATGCAAACTGCTTAGCTCTTACGATAAATAACGACACGGTAGTGATAGCCATCTATCGCTCCCCTTCGAATCAAAACGTTTCATCGTTTATGACTTCGTTAAATGAGATTCTTGAATCCTACAAATCCTTTAAAAACATTATATTAACGGGTGATATTAATATCGATATCTCAGAAACTAATAACGACTCTCGCTCTTATGATTATCTCAATATGATGGCGTATCACGGAATGTTACCTGCTCACACACTTTACACGAGACTCAATCGCTCCTGTCTTGATCACTTAATATTAAAAACCAAATTACGAGCTTTTTGTTATGTAGCAAATACTTCTATCACCGATCATGACACACTCCTATTTTTTCTCTGTTCTAAACAATTCTCTAACAACTCCTCCTTTAATTACAAAACTATAAAAACCATTAATTTTGAAACTATGGAATCGGACATGATCAATACTGACTTCACCCCTGTGTATAATTACCAGGATGTAAATGAAGCAACAAATTACTTTATTAATACCATAAACACGATTATAACAGCAAACACAGTTTCAAAATCTGTGCCAAACCGTAAGAGGCTTAAAAATCCATGGATGACTCCTGGTTTACTAAAATGCCTGCGCAATAGAGACAACCTACATTTAAAACTTAAAAGCAATCCTAATAATGAAATTCTAAAACTAACATATACAAGGTACAGAAATTATTGCTGTAATTTAATCAAGAACATAAAAATGAACTATAATAAAAACCAAATAAACAAAGCAAAGGGTAATACTAAAAAAGTCTGGGAAGCTATAAAATCTATCACGCACTCAAAAAAAGATACCTCACAACCTATTGAGCTCCTGTCGTCAATAGATCCAAAACGCTCGGTAAATGAAGTTAATTCCTACTTCGCTAATGTAGGACGATCACTCGCAGAAAAGTCATCTACTGTGTATACAACTTCTAACCCGGCTAATGATCTTCCTTATCACCAACACACACTAGCACTTTTGGAAACAGACGAGGCTGAAATGGAGCTTCTCATAATGAACCTTAAAAGTAACTGTGCAGTTGGGAACGATAATATCTCTGGCAACCTACTCAAAAAATTCAAAAACTTTTTGGTTTCACCAATTACATTCATATGTAATTTAGCTTTTAACACAGGTACATTCCCGGAAGCATTCAAAGTTGCAGAAGTTCATCCCATCCATAAAGGAGGTGACAGAGACCTTCCAAACAATTACAGACCAATTTCTATTCTTCCCACGCTTTCCAAACTGCTAGAAAGATTAATGAACAATAGGCTGGTGAAATTTCTCGAACAAACCCAATTTCTGTCTCCTCGCCAATATGGCTTTCGTACTGGTCTTTCTACAACACAAGCGGTACTGGATCTTACTAACGAAGTTGTCGCTAAGCTTGACAGGAAGCAGAAGGTTGTTGGAGTCTTTCTAGATATCGCAAAGGCATTCGACACTATTTCTGTTCCTATCCTAACAGCTAAATTAGAAAAAGTTGGAATAAGAGGTAACCAGCTCTCCCTCTTCAGAAGTTATCTTACGAATAGGAAGCAGTACGTTAAAATTAGCGATTACTATAGTGAGGAACTTTCTATATCCTATGGTGTCCCCCAAGGCAGTATCCTCGGGCCTACACTATTCTTACTTTATATCAACGATCTTTGTCAGCTTCAACTTTGCAACACCACTATCTTTACTTATGCCGATGATACTGCCCTCATATCCTTCGGAGCCTCCTGGGACTCAGCATTTCAGACCGCTCAATCTAGTTTTAGTACTGTTACTGATTGGTTAGCTTCTAATAAACTCACCCTTAATGTTGATAAAACTACCTACCTCACTTTTTCATTAAAGAAACCCAATAACTTAAATTCTTCATCCAACTCTATCATTGCCCACTCCAGTAATCCTCATTGTCATCGTTCATGTAACTGTCCCTCTCTATCCCAAACAAGCTGTGTTAAATATCTGGGGATACTAATTGATGATGCCCTATCCTTCCATCAACACATAGACCTACTTACGATTAGAGTGCGGAAACTAATCTATATCTTCAAAACTCTTGGCCCTATAGTCGATACACAAATCCTTTACACCACTTATCTGGCTCTTTGCCAATCTATCACGCAATACTGTATCGTCGCCTGGGGAGGAGCACATAAGACTTATCTCTTAAAACTAGAACGTGCTCAAAGAGCAGTGCTAAAGGTTGGGTGGAGGCTTCCATTTCGGTTTCCAACAACAGATTTGTGCAAAAAGTGTAATATTCTCTCGGTCCGGAAACTATTTATTCTTAATCTTATTCTTATGACTCATTCTCTCACTTCTTACGACCCCGCAAAAGAAATCTCTGTACGTCGAAAACACCAAGTCCACCCACCGATTGTGGTAAAAACAAGCTTGGCCCAAAGATGTTACTACTTCCTTGGTTCTTATGTATATAATAAGGTAAACAAAATTCTAAGTCTGTATCCCATGACTAGAAAAGAGTGCAAAGCAGCAGTAACGAAATGGCTTAGTGACCTTGATTATGAAGAAACTGAACAGGTCCTTTTCATTACAAAATAATACTAAAATATTTTCAACACATTTTCTAGCATAAACGGTTCGGGCACAGAGACACATATGCACACACATACGCATTCGCACTCGAACTTGTATACGCACACACACACGCACATGCACAGGCACTCGCACAAGTACACGCGCAAACGCGCGCACACACACACACACACATACACACACACACACACATACACACACACACATACACACACACACCACTCACATTAGTTAATCTCTTGCATTATATAACCTGTGACTTCACCATCTATAACATTCTGTAAGTACATTATTTACATCTGTGATTGTAAACCTAACTTTTGTAACCGGAAAGGAGGGAGCCTGGAGATTTGTAACACAGGTGTCAAGCCTAGTACAGACTCCAGCTCTCACTAAGGTATTAGTTTTAAGGCTTGTTATAAGTGAATTATGTACTTCACCTTTGTGAGAGATAATAAACTATTTTTTTATTATTATTATTATTATTATAGGAAACTGGGTTGTGGAGGTCAGTAGGCAGGCGAGGTTATAGGCAGTCGTTTCATATAAAACACCGGTATTCAACTGCATCCGGCGAGACTAGAAGCCGACTCCAACATAGTTTGGAAGAAAGGCTAAGCGATGATGACAACCATTAATGGTATTAATTCATTTTTATAGACAGATTACATCAAAAAAACATTGTTGGATCGTTCTGAAGTTTCACCACTTGCATAGGAAGCGAATGTTTGCATTCAAATACCACTTACTTCTTTCAGGCGAACAAAAAATCTAACGTTAACTACAGTAGTAAAACCCATAGTAATGTGTTACGTAGGTTTAATATCGTAGTACGCCCATGACCACAAGTGCCGTAAAGAGCCGCAACGAGGCTGAAATTAATTAAATCATTCGTCTAAGGTCTCATATCACGAGCACGTTTAATGAACTGCTGTTAAAATGTCAATGTACTTGTATTTTAGTTTAATTTAGGAGAAAACAGAAATACGTTCGGGAAATATATAATGGAACATTTGAAGTAAAATTAGGTTCTTTTCCCTATAGTGGTACATCTAGCGTCAAAGTTGTTGAAGCCACTCGATGGTCTTTGGCGATATCTTAATTGACAACAATCAGTATAGATTTTAGTCCCTCCATAATAATATATCCATAAACGTTGAGGTATTTAAAACTTATTTTTAAATTTTTTATAAGAATTTTGGTAATTTTTTACTCTACAACAGAATATTTATGAAAATGGCCAAACTCGTGGGCAAAATTTACGTACAAAATAAAAAAAACTTATTTTTTCCAACCTAGCTCTCCTGAGTCCTAAAAATAAAAATAAATAGCAAGCTGTCATATACACAAACCAGTATCACCGCACAGATTAAACACGACGGCCAAAAAACTCATTGTACGTCCAATATTTTTATAAAAACGTTGACCAACAATGTTTTTAAAATTCCCGGTCTTTCACAAAACATTAAAGGGTCTTTTTTAACGTAAACACATACTGTTTTAACCTAAAACAACGCAAAGGTATTGCAATTTCCATCAACAAATCTTTGAAAAAAAAACACGCTTATGAAATGTTTCTTTGTGAATATTTCGGTAAACAAAAATATTTGGATGCGTACCCCATTTTGCGACCCTAAATATTTGCTAAAAACATGTCAGGTTATATTTAAATCACTCGGCCTGTTGTCGGGTCAAATCTGTGTCTAAACGTAAGCTTTTTTATATTCTGAAATGTTTTGCTAAAAATAACTCTGAAAAATGCTGTAGTTTATAGTCTGGAAAAAAGCTTGATACTTTTTGTTGACAATTTGTATTTTAAACAGGATTATATAGTATCCGAAACAACTTCAACCAAATACAAGTAGTATTCATATAATCTATGAAATAAAATTCTCGCGCCACAGTTTTCGTTGAGTGATTGATACTCCTCCGAAACGGCTTGACCGATTCTCATGAAATTTTGTGAGCATATTGAGTAGGACTGAGAATCGACCAACATCTATTTTTCATGCCCCTAAGTGAAACTTTTTTTTAATTTTTATGGCAAAACATCGTTTGCCGGGTCAGCTAGTAATAAATAAAATTTTCAATCTAGGACAAATATTCGCATAGGTACTATTCGAATATTGCCTGAAAAATAGTCCGAATATTCGAATAATATTCATATATTTGCAAACTCTACTTCAACTCAACGGTACATACATAGGCGGAATATGGCATAAAATGCATTCCCCATCGATTTCATCTATAAATAAAAACCGAATATAAGTCAAATTCCAAGTATTTATAAGAATTTAGCACAATCCGTAAGCTGAAGTCAGGTCTTTTTAGAAAGCAGTAACCTGGACCACCATTACGGGTCAGGAATCGTGTGGCATGGCACAAAACAGACGGATTTGGAAAAAAGGGGAAGCCTTTGCCCGGTAGTGGAACACATAAAGTTTTAAGTACTCATCTGACCAATAAAAGAAACTCGCTAAGACAATTGATCGATGTCGCCGGAGTACGACGTAACACGCTCGGAAAATGGAAACAGGGAGCTTTTTCTTTAACCCATTCCAGTCTCACTGCAGGGCAAAGGTTACTCCTAAACGAAGGTGGAAGAGTTAGGCCTGGAGTCCACCACGCAGGCCAAGTGCGGGTTGGGGACTTTGCGTGCCCTCAATTCGAAAAGTCATTGGTGTGTTGCCTCAGATTCAATCCTGTAACCACTTGCGTGGGAGGGGTCAACTTAAACCACTCGGCTATCACTGCTCATTTTACAGAACACAACAACAACAGAACAGAGAGCTAACAGAATTAAAATTAGTACCAACACATAAAAGTACTATTCAAATAAAATACCTCACAATTAAAAGAATCTTCCGTTGCAGGACTGGACGTTGAAAGTGAGATTTGTGCAGAAACGCGACGCTGGCATCTACGAGTGTCAAGTGTCGTCGCACCCGCCGACCAGCATCTTCTTGAGACTTGACGTCGTCGGTGAGTGGAAACTTCTTGATACTTTACATTTTATTTTGTTCAAGATGTTACGAGTTTGGTGGAATTATTGTTGGAGTGTATTTTTGGGGGTCTTGT
This sequence comes from Anticarsia gemmatalis, assembly GCF_050436995.1. Taxonomy (NCBI): domain Eukaryota; kingdom Metazoa; phylum Arthropoda; class Insecta; order Lepidoptera; family Erebidae; genus Anticarsia; species Anticarsia gemmatalis. The sequence goes on along the minus strand of NC_134767.1, from coordinate 1,083,425 downwards.
TGTCTATTTTACTGTATTTGTATGGCAGTTGAGGTATTTTATTGGTGCGCAAAAAAAAACATAACTTTTGTTATTAATAGCTTAGCCAAGCGATCTTTATAACCTTCTAATGATTTAACAATTTTCTAGATTTTTGGTGGTACTGTACTGATGTGCTATTAAATGGAAAATATGCTGATAGTAAGACAATTAATTGGCCATGAACTCAAAAAATATAATTACAAACTAATAATCCCAAACCTAACATTATTTTAAACTTTCTAGCAAAACTCAGTATAGTTAGACTAAATACAACCTTAAGCCTAGTTTATTGAAAGATTATTAGAAGTATAACTGCACGTTTGGCGCAGTGGTTGAAGCGGTCACCTCGCCGCAACAACCGTCGCGCCGCGTGTGGTGGGTTCGAATCCCACCCGGGACAAATCTTTGTGTGATGAGCACGAGTATTTGTTCTGAGCCTGGTTGTGAATTATCTATTTAAGTATGTATTTAGAAGTATATAAGTATGTTTATCAGTTATTTGGTTACCATAGTACAAGCTCTGCTTAGTTTGGAATCAAATGACCGTGTGTGAGTTGTCCAATGATATCCAATGATATTTATTTATTTAGTATAATACAAAATATCATACTAAATTGCTTTAAAACACTTGAAGCCATTATCAAAACCGTCCCTAAATCAAATAAATTCGCCGCTTTATACATCCCAAAACTTGAACGTCACTAACCACGGCTCCAACAGATTTCCACATGAGATAAAAAGTTAAATTGAAGGAAGATAAATCACATAACTGTCAGGGTGTTCGCCCTTGTACTGGGAAAGGTTTTCCGAAAGGGATTCTATAAATAACACCGTCATCGTACAATTCTCTTGCTGTCGAACGCCATGCGTGTTTCGTTCCCAAATTTTCTGTTGCTTTTCACAGAAAATGGTTTCGTTTAAAAAGTAAAATGTTTCTTTGTTTCAAAGATTTTTTGTGCAGACGGTTTATTCAAATATGAAATGTAGATACTGCCTATGTGGTATTTAGTATATACGATTACTTATATTTTCTATGTCACGATTCGATTTCTTCTAATTTTGCTAGAATATTTCTCAAAAGTTGGTTAATAGTTCAATTTGGTAATAAATTTTCCGTTGCTCAAAAGTTTAGGGAGAGGTGTTTGGAATATACCCGCGTTTCGACGTTCGCAATATTAGTACCGTGTAATGAGGGGCGATCTTATCCCATATATCGGGCACGTAACTCAACTTCGGATTACTATTGAAAATAATCTAATCAATTAATTAGAAAAAGACTGAGTCTTGTTACCCAACTCCGGATTGAGATTAATCTAGTACAAATTAGAAAAATACTGATAGCACTGTCGTGATCATCTCGTCAGCAGTCAGATGCACTACCGATCGCCCAACAAAGGCAATTAAAATTGTTAACATGTAATATAATCCTCAACTCGTTCCTAAGCTTTGAACAGTCAAAATATCCGTAGTCCGTCGAAAAGAGTTTCACATTCTGAAACGGAGAATTTTATCAAATGTCCGACTACATTTTTTACCTGAGATTCTGTGTCAGCAACGGATCAAATGGTTCCCTTCTATTTTTTTGGTAAACGTCCCTATGTTTCGCAGAAAAATATATTCGTTTTCAACGAAAACTAATTGAAAATGCCTGTGTTAGCTGTAGACGAAGTTGGGATTAGAAAAGAGTATAACATAAAGGCTTTTTGATAGAACTTTTTAAAACTTTTTTGGTTGTATGATTGATAGTGTAAAAATTCAAAAGGTTCACCCTTTGAATCATATGAGCGTGACACGTGGTAATATTCTTTTGTTTGGTTCACGTGGCGATCAAATACCACTGACTTTTGAGCATGACATCTTTTTATATCAAAAAATTATATCGTTAATTAAAAAGTCTTTAGTTAGGAAAAGTGGATTGAAAAATTCGTCACCGCAGAAATATGGTATCTAATGTCATTAGTATTTTGTGGCATGGAAACAGTAGCGGAGTTTTTTATAATCGGTACAGTCGAGTATCGAGAGTATGACATTTAAAATGTACTGGCAAAATAGTTCTGACGGAGCCCGGTAGAGGTGCTAAGACACTTTCGTGTGAAATATCTCGGTAACCAATTTTCGATAGTTGTTAATAGTAGAGAATCGAGCTGCGGATCGCAAAGGATGAAGAAGTTTAGAAGGTTACAGCGTGACGTTAATTTTACTGCGATGCGTCGACACAATGGAGTGTTGTGGCCTCGCCGTTAGGTCTTTAATCAAATCTAAAATAGATATTATTGTCTCGGAGTCATCTCCATCCGTGACCGGTTTGTTTGAAAATTCTTTTGAAACACAAATATGCATCCCAGGTCCCATTTTCTTTAAAGAATATTTCAAGTTTTTTTAACCAAGTCTTCTCAATTATAAATATTCAAGCCTTGACTTTGAGTTCGTTCTCAATAATGTTATTCTCTTATTAAAAGTCTAGTGAACGAAACGTAATTTAAACTCGAGCGAATCTTTTGTAGAAGTCGGAAACAAACTAAAATGAAAAAATAACTTTCCAATTCGTTGAGCTTCAAATATTTACTAATCTAGATTAGTTTAGATCTTTTGATTATTTAAAATGGTTCGTTATCTTAAATTTAAAGGAAATTGAGTAAAATTTTAATACATTGTACGATGCATTGCAATTTTTTAAGGATGACAAATGAAATTAGATTTTTGCACTCATTTTTGCCAGTTTCAATGGATATAACTTTCTTCTTTCTTATTTTGTTTTTTGACAAAGAAGGCAAAGGACACCAAATACAACCAGACTCAAAAAATTTTTGTGGAATGAATAATTATTTGTTCGGATATCGAACCCGCAGCCACCCTTGAAATACTTAACCACTGCGCTTCAAAAAACGTCAATATATTGATTGCATCAATGGCGCTTCAGCAAAATTTTGATACTTTCCTGTTTCGTTTTTTCTTTATTCGCATGCGTAGTAAATTTTTTAGCACCCATAGCATTAAAAATGGATTTACATCTTTCACTCCAATTTCAATCATGTAGAAATTTGACTATCTTAATAATAATATTTATCTAAAATTGTGATTGTGTGTTTCTTCAATATTTATCTAAAATTGTGAAACATATAAAGAAGTTCAACCACATATTGATTCGTATCTCAACGAATTTTACGAACTGAAAGCATAAACATTTATTCTAAACTATAAAGTTTGAGTGGCAACGTAAAACTGTGAAGTCTATAAATCTAAATAATCTGGGACTAGATGTGGTTTCACGTCAGATTTGTTTTAAATCGGGAATAAGTTGTCAACTTTATTACTCACGTCTTGCAAGCTATGTTTGTGTGACCGACATTTAAATGCAGAATTTATAAACTATTCGAGTTTATAAACTGTAAAGTATTTTAGTAATTTTAAACAAAAATGCGGTGAACATTTTGGTTTTTTTTTGAGTATGAATGAATGTATAAGGACCGTATTTTAAGAGTAAAACTATACAGGTATATAGGTTATCATTGTTGCTATTAAGATCTTCAATAAATTATAAAAAGTCTATGCATAAAAGAACTCATTTAGATTTTTAGATTATTAACTAAACAATAAAATATATTCTTATTAAAGCTACTTGGTGATAAACCTTAAATATTTTATACTTTCAACCTTATTCTAGAACTAGCTGACCAGCGCAACTTCGCTTGCGTCACCGTTAAAATTTTCACCGTTTTTGTAACATTTTTCGTTGCTACTCCGCTCCTAATGACCGTAGCGTGATGTTATATAGCCTATAGCCTTCCTCGATAAATGAGCTATCTAACACTGAAAGAATTTTTCCAATTGGACCAGTAGTTCCTGAGATTAGCGCGTTCAAACAAACAAACAATCAAACAAACAAACAAACTCTTCAGCTTTATTATATTAGTAATTAGTAATTAGTAATATTAGTATAGATATATTTGTAACTAAAAACGGATTAAATCACTTTATTATTTAGTTGTACGTAATCAGCCCAAAAAGCAGCAAGCCTTATGCTTCAAACTTAAATTAGGATTTAAAATCCTAGAGACCCTCCTAGTATCAAAATTACTACCCCAGCTCGAAATCTAACTAAAGTATCAAAACCACTTACCGAAAATATATCAAGAATATGAGACGTTCCTCATTAATACGAAGCAAGTGTGTGACGTAACTCCCTACCACTTGGCTCACACCTGCCACAAATTTAAACATGTCCTCAGAGGAGCCGTGAAATTTTTTACTCCTCCATATTAACATATAAATTGCTCCACTTCCCGGTTTATTCACCTTAATGCTCGCTTCTATCATCTGCTGTAATTATATTTTTGGCAAACGACTTCTTTGGGAGTGTTAGTTTGTTTTAAAAGTCTTAAGAGGGATTTTAGGATATTTTACTATTCTAATCTTTAATTCGAAAAAGAAGTGCATTTTTTACTTGTTTGTATTGTTTGAGTCGTATGTAATGTAAAAAAAATTATTGGTATTTTTCCTGGATATTTGTCTCATATTCTGCGGAACTCAGTTTTCCTTGTATTTTCTATGAGTTTCTTTTCTTCTCTTTGCGAAGGTTTCAGTGTATCAGTTTAGATTTTGGTCAGAACTGTTTACTACCTATTTTTGAGACTTAGAGAATGTACATGCAATAGTTCGATATTTAATGTCACAATTCGAAGAAGACCAATTGATTTTATTTTAAACTATTGTACCAAGAATAACTCAGTCAAAAATTCAGGCAACAAACAATTTACAATTTTTTTTTTATAAATCGATCACGTATTAATAAATTCTTAAATTTTTATTGAATTTTCGAATGTGAAATATGTATGTAGTTCAGTAGCCCGATTCTCTACTTCTATCGAGAATAGACTACCGGCAAGCTATCGAAAAAAAATGTGAGAAGCATTGATAAGCGCCTCTAGCGGACGTCGTAAAAACTATTCTTGCAGTACATTTTAAAACTTTGCTACGGTAAGCAAAGCCATAATTTCTTAATAAAACAAAGTTAATATAATCACATAATTAACCAAAATATACAAATCAACTCAAAAACCACGTGTTTCATCAACGAAAACGTTTGGAATGTTCACTAATTTCTTAGAACATAAGCGCAACAAGGAGCCATTCCAGTCTAAACTCATTAAACAGCGCTCCAAGTAACTTGTTTCTCAGAAATAATTTCCACTTGATGTTAAACGAAATTTAATGTTCTTAGAATGCAACGTCCTAAAGACTGTCTGGCTGCCGATGATGGAATTGAGTATTAAAATGGAAATATGAATTATTTCTGTAGTTTGAATCGTGGTGTGTATGATTATTATTCATGATTCATGAAGACCTGTACCGCAATTCTCTTTAGAACAAGTTTCGAGATTTGACGTTTAAAATGTACTGAACAATTAGTTCCTACGGCACCCGCTAGAGGCGCTGATCAGGTTTTTATACACATTTCTCCTTAACTATTCGTTTGTTGATTGTGGTAGGAAATAGGAACTGGGGTTTAGATTTGACTTTTAAACAACAGGCTGCCTGATTTATTATTCTGTTTGAGACTACGGTCATTTCAAGAAGTACCAAAATCTCGAACAAATGAAATATGCGTCTGTTTAATCCTTGCTTTAAAAATAGGCTAGGATTATTCGTTCTAAAGTCAACCAGGTCACCAAATACAGTTTCCAGTAGCGCGATTCTTTACAGTCAGTAGTACTTTAAAGTGTCGGAAGTTTGACATTTAAAATGTACTGCCAAAATAGTTCCTACGACGCCCGATAGAGGCGCTGATCAAATTTCCAAACAACATTTCTCGATAGCAAGCCGGTTATCGGTAGTCGACAGTAGTTGAAATTCGAACTACAGAAAACGGTCGTCACGAATTTACGAATTTCAACTGTTTCATTTGAAAATTGTAGACTTCCACCTGACTGATCTCTTACAGACATCGGTACCCTTGTTTGCAAATTCGTATGGTATTTGCGTTGCTAACACCCAGAGGACACATGATACTTTTTACAGACCCTAATCACATATTAACATGTAAATGGGGGCTCTGAGGTCCACAATGACCGTCCGAAAGGGTATAACGTTGAAAATAATTAAAATCCTTCAAATTTTAACACGCCAAGCCGGTGAAACGGCTTTATATGTTGGTAAAAAATGTCTTTCAAAAAATATTTTGAGTGAACATTTTTTTAATTACGGCAAAATGTTTTATTGCTATGATAGGTGGGTTTAGGGCATTTTTGTAGCAGATTTAGAGGGTATAAAGTCAAGGTTGCCCTCGTTAAGGATGGTACTTAGATTACATTATTGAAATATTAAAATATTGATGTTAAAAAATTATATTATTTATCTCTTATTTGGGTAAATTGGGTAGTAGACTTGAATACACTTAAATAGTTAGAGTAACATTAATAATATTATTATATTCGTACTTTTCTAAATAATGTGCTTTACCTAAACGGTGCCTACATCGTATACACAGTCAAAAATCTATCTAATTGAATAAAAGCATCAACATCTACATATTTAGGACATAACAAAACAACCACTCTCATCACTAGCTTCCTTATATATTGTGCATTGTGTTTTAACTTTCAGTCTTACTAAAATATGATTCAAAACTAAAATTTCATATTTGACTAGCTGACCCGCGCAACTTCGCTTGCGTCACATAATAGAGAATGGTTAAAATTTTCGCCGTTTTTGTAACATTTTTTACTGGTACTCTGCTCTTATTGGTCGTAGCGTGATGATATATAGCCTATAGCCTTTCTCGAAAAATGGGCTATCTAACAGTGAAAGAATTCTTCAAATCGGACCAGTAGTTCCTGAGATTAGCGCGTTCAAACAAACAAACAAACTCTTCAGCTTTATAATATTAGTATAGATGTCACAATATCTTCCAAACTGGTACACACTAGTCTCAGATAAGGCTAGATTCGTCCGCAAACTCCAAATATTAGTCAGCTCAAAGCATTTTCAAGCCAAAGTAAATATAGCTAACTGGTGGCAAAATTTATTTGTTCCTTGAAAGACGCGATAAAACTAAGAATCGTAAACCGTTTTACACGTGGTCATATTGAAAATGAACTGGTTTAAAGAATAAAGTGTGAAAGTGACAAAGTATGGTTTTGTACCTTTCAGATTCCGGTACAAAGTATAGGTAGGAATGAGATTAACGTTTTTGAAAGGGAACTATTGGGAGAATGGATGCATGTCCATGTATATATGTATATGTATATATATAATGTAATGGGTCTTAAACGTGAATGAAATTTTAAGTTACCTTGTTTGTATAATATACTTCATCATCATCATCATCATCTCAGCCGGGAATCGTCCACTGCTGGACAAAGGCCTCCCCCATCATACCATCGAGCGCCAATAGGACCGGTCCTGGGCCGCCCTCATCCATCGGCCTCCGGCAACATAATATACTTAAATGTAGCTAATGCAGACGATAAATAATATAGCCGCAAGAAAATGATTTAAAACTGCTATATTATTTGTTATAGAGAATAATCAGTCTAAAAAATCGCATAGAACTTTTGATCTAACACCCTAAAAATAATTTAACATAACTTTTTTTATTAAATTTTTATTTGAGAATTTTTATTCTTTTTAGGATATGTAAACTTCGCAGAACAATCAATTTGATCATGAAAGCCTAATTCTAAATGCAACTTAAGGACACTAAAATGTTATAAGGAGTAAATATAACAACAAAATTAGTGTTCTCTCTTTCACTCCCACATTTTCAATATCTAACTGTCCTTGTCTTTCACAGAGGCGCGAGCACAGATCTCCGGGCCAACAGAGAAGTACCTGAAGCCAGGGTCCACGCTGAGGCTGCAGTGCTCCGTCGTTCAGACGACTGAAGCACCAGCGTTTGTGTTCTGGTAAGTTATCATCATGACCCTACACTGTGATTTGTTTTAATAGTAAACTCTTATAACCGTTCCATAACCGTTCTATTCATTACGAGTAATATGGTCATTAGTCCACCTAGTGACTAGTGTCAACGTCAATCCACTTTTTTCTGTTGGAAAATTTTGGTTCCATAAAACAACTAGTTTTTAGCTGGCTATGAAAATATGATATACAATGTAAACACTTAGTCATTGAAAATACAAGCTTGAGTTTGGTTACTTCCTTTCTCTTGGCTAATAATTATTCTTTCCTTTCTAATGTAGCGTCATAGCGTTAAAGTCAATAATTGTAACGACTATAATAAAAGTCTGTTGTAAAAGATGTTTTGATTTTCTTGTCGGTCCTGGATATACTACTCTTCTTTTGGTGGTTTGCGTAAACATTTCTAAAGTGCCGCATATTATTACTTTGAAAATAATACACATAATCAAATAGAATAAACCCACACTCAGCTGATACGTTTTTTTTTCAGTCGCAAAATCGAATCCACATCACTTCATGCATTCGTAATAACGTACGATTACTCTCACCACACACGCCGTCATTTATTCATTCCATTTAAAAAAGTCATTCAGAAAAAGTCGTAGTGAGAAAGGAAATACGAAATAGCCACCGCTCTCAGCGAAATGGTGATTGCAGAAACTTGCAAAATACACGATTATTGTATTCCGCAGTAATTTCTTCCGCAGCAAAAATACAATTCTTGGATACAACGGAAGCATTTTGAATCAAATATTGAGAAACGTTCTTGATAAAAGAATTCTCCAGTGAACAGGGTAAATGATGACAAATTCAAACTTAAGTGCTATTCAAACTGAAGTTTAAAACGTTTTCTGATTGTGAAGTACGCCACTGGGATGGGTTTTATCGTCTCTCTTATTTTTCTAATATTTGTGAGTTTGGGATTATGTACTACTTTCCTTGTAATGCTAATTTTAAATACGATTAAATGGGAAATAGCTTTGTCAATTTTCTAGAGTTACGAGACTAGAGTTTGACATTTGAAATGTACCCACCTACTTAATAATTAGTTCCTATGGCGCCCGGTAGATGCGCTGGTCAAATTTTCCTTCAAAAATTTGTCATTAGCTAGCCAGTAGTCGATAGAAACTATTAATTTAAAAACTCGTTTTATGAGCCCGTTAAACGATATAGAAAATAAATATGAATAGTTTCTTCTAAATATTAAGTCTTTTGATTGACATTAATCAACAGTACACATTTTAAATATCACACTATATTTTGTGACCAAATAGAATTTTATATTGATTTCTTCACTTCACATACTAGAGCGCTTTTATGTCCAACTACTATAGAACCAGATTATAAGCAACATAAATATTTAAATAAACTAACGAAACATTTACATTTAAAAGACTATAATATAATCTAAATTTGATAATAAATGTTTCATTTCAACGCAACATGTGTTGAAAATTTAACATAAATGGTTTAAAATTACATTTAAAATGTACTACATAAAAGTGCCTATATAAAAACTAATAGCGATGTTTAAAATTCATCAAACGTCTTTGTCATTACTCGTTTAACTTTGAACATAATAAAATAAAAGTCATTCACGAAACAATGAACTTCTTATCCCTTTGAATTCAGATAAAAAGTAATCTTTACTGTCTCTGCTTGCTTTTTTTAAACTGAATTTCAGGTTTTATATAGCCCATATTTATGATTTGCATTTATACATACATACATAATATCAAGCCTGTTATACCCGAAGGTGCAGGCAGAGGTCTAATACAGCCATGTTTTACCAAATTAATAATGTTAGCTTCATGTATTAGGGGCCGAGGCTAATGCCATTTACCAATCATGTAACCCATCTCTGGGCTTACTATATTGCAAAAAAAAAGAAATTAGAAAGTACCAATAGTTCTTAGATTGACCCGGGAATCGAACCAAGGGCTTCTTGCTTAGCAGTCGGATAGACTACCAACCGCCCCAAGAATTTTGTAATCTTATCATAGAATATTTATTCAGCATAAATTATATTTTATTCAGTTCTGTGATCTCATACATTAGTATGAGATCACAGAACTGAATAAAAGAGCATTGGCTCTTTTTATTTTAACTCCAGACTTATACTTTTAACTTTATTAAAGTAAACTTATTCTTTACTTAAGACATGAGCTTACTTTACTACTTTGTAAACAATTAAAAACTACTTTTTTTTACTTATTTACGTACTAAGTTCGTAACATAGTCTGTTGTTCTAGCAGAAAGCACAAAATTCTTCTGCAAAGTTCTTAATTCTTAGTTTTAAATGAACTTGATACTTGAATGAAGTTTCCAGACAGACACCTGTTTTAAAACTGTAGCATATTTGAAGTCTGCAATCAGTTTAAAACTTGAGTAATTCATAATTAAAGACAATTTTGTCATATGGATTAGGGACTTAGTAAATTCTTGGAGAGACGATGAAGGAGTAAAGTTTTCGTTACTACGAAATTTGTTAAGAGATATTTTCCCAAGAAAGTAGTCATTATGATATCTAGCAAACGTCTCATTAACACTTTTTATGATATTATGAAGTCTGTCTGTACGTCTGTCTGTTACGCTTTAATTGCTTAAGTAGGTTAGCCAATTTAAAATAAATATTGTATGAACTTTCTAAACAAGTCGCGATCACGACATAATACATAATACTTTGTGATCCGGGAATGGAAACTAAGCAACAAACAGCGTGTAATATGATTAGATCCTTTTCTCGTTGAGAAAAATAGGAAAACCATTTTCATGTTTGTATAGGTCCCAATATACGACCCTGTGTAACACCTAAATCAAGCACTATTTTTTCTTTTGGAATAGTATGTAAATATCAACATTTTTGCAATCACGTCTTTCACGTCAAGCGTGAACCGAATATTTTCCCACGTTATCGAAAGAGGGGGGCAAACGGGGCTGGCTCAGCAGTGACACGACTTGATGAACGCTGAAATCCAATTTGCACCCTATTCTGTGCAAACCACTGAGCAAAATCTATTTTGTATAGTTCTGTAGACATTCTTTGATATATACTTCGGCGTATGTATTAAATCTGTTTCGTTGGTAGGTTTAGATTGATTTATTTTCGAACACCGCTTTCTGGGACCTTTGTCGAGAAAGATGTCGACACAGCGAATTTGGAGTTACATATTCTTGATTAAATTGTTATTTTTCAGGACTGTATTGGTTACATAATCTTTTTATTGAAGACAAAACTAAGTGAAATAATATATAGGGACATACATAATATAATCTATTACGTAATTTCCTCATAGGGTCAGGCAGATACCAAAGAACGCCAATTGGTACGATCCTTACAAACTTTCCTAGCCTCGTTCACATCCATACATTTTGTCTTACTGGACCGCCAGTCACGAGTACTTCGCTCCTGATCTTTTTAAAACTACCTGGACCGACTTACTTGCTTAAATATCCTCTAAATCATAGAGATGCATAACTCAAATCTATGTCACCCATAAAATGACCACGAAAACATCTCATACTACAACAACTGTCACCAAAATCGAATCTGACCAAACAGTTTACACGAAACCTTGACCGTAGGGCGTAGAACCACATTCAAATACATCAGAGCATTCGATGCCAAGAAACTTGGACGCCAACGTTTCCTGAATCAAAGGTGCCAAGTGACAATTTAATTTGCTTGGCTATTCGATTTGGCAGGCGACGCTCTCTCAGATATTGATTGGCTTTCATTCGGTACACTTGCCAAAGAATTCTGATGTTGCGATTTATGGAGTGATTTTTATTTTGAGTTGTTTGATGCTTCTGTTCAAAGATACTTACTGGTCAGTAAGCTATCTTTATATTTTTTGTTTTTTAGGTTGTAGCCTGAAGTAGGTTGTTGACTGTAGTTTAAGACTGGCATTTGAAAGGAACATCTCAGTATTTTGAATAACGTCCATTCAATGAAGTCTACTCCAGTTATTATTGAGAGCTATTCTAAGTTTATGAGTGCCCCAAACAACTTCGTCCTTATTTTAATCACAAATTCATTATCTTCAAGAAAAAAAGTCAGATACTGCCTAAAAGTAAACATAGTATTCTTTTGACGTGTTAATCATTCAAACAACACTTAAAACATCTGTCTATGTTTCCAACACATGCTTTTTCATTCGCATATACCAAAAATTCCAGTGCTTCATTATATCGACAGTCACGCAGTCAATTCCATTCAATCTCTTTCTAACTTCTTCTTTACTAACTTTATGTATCTCTATTGACCCAGGTACCACAACAGCAGAATGATAAACTACGACGTGGAGCGCGGCATCAACGTGACCACGGACCCGGTGCAGCGTCTGTCTGACCTCCTGATACCGGCCGCAAGCGTCTCTCACGCGGGCAACTACACGTGCGTGCCGAATAACGCCGTGCCCGCTAGTATATACGTCCATATATTTAATGGTGAGTATTTTATTAGGTAGATAAGAGCGATAGCCAAGTGGTATATATTGGTACCTGTGATGCAAGTGGGTGCAGATCTAACCCGAGGCAACACACCAATGATTTTCCCAAGTTATGTGAGCATTAGAAATAAATATCACATGTTCTGACGATGAATGAAAACATCGTGATGCAACCTTGCATGCCTGAGAGTTCTTTAGAACAGTTCTTGAAGATATGCATAGTACCCAACTCGCAATTGGCCAGCGTGGTAGATTCAAGGTCTAACCCCTCTCTCATTACGGGAGAAGACCCTTGCCCAGCAGTGGGACATTAATAGGTTAGATTTATTTATTTATTTTATAAGATAGATGAGAGCCATAGCCAAGTGGTAAAAGTTAGAACCTCCAACCGAAGTCGCCAGTTCGAACAACACACCAATGATATTTCGAAGTTATGTGTGTATTATAAATAAACATCAATTGTTCCAACGGTGAAGGAAAACATCGTAGTGCAGGCCTGGAGGTTCTTTAACACCGTTCTTGAACGTATGCAAAGTCTACAACTCGCACTTTGCCAGCGTGGTGGACTCAAAAGCCTTACCCCTCCCTCATTGCGGGAGGAGACCCTTGCCCAGCAGTTGGTCATTAATAGGTTAAGTTTATTTTATTTTTTATTTTATAAAACCAAGTACATTTCTTATTCTTACTAACATAATATTCCTGAGTCATACTACTCGTACCTAAAACGTATTCCCAAAAGGATTCGAAGGCTACATTTTTAGAATAAAATAGAACATATTCTATTTTCCGTAACGCCGAGCCCATTATTCATTCTATCAATAGACTAAAAGCCTACAAAGATAACCAAGCGTGAATTCTTCCTTCAAGTAAAAATACATTGGAGTACCTACATCAAATCCTAACTATTCAATTGGGACGTTATAATCTGTAACCGAAACCGCCCGAAAAATCTAATAAAATATTTCCCCGTAGCCGTATCTGGTATAAATTCTTCGGATAATTGAATAAGTAGTATAAATTGGTAACCTATCCGTTTTTGACTTTAACAATATATTTGCAATCAGATCTGTCTATCTATTAATGAATCTAATATTTGTAACCGAAATTATCCGAAAATAACGGATAGTCCGAAATATTCTCTTTTCTGTAACCGTATGCGAAAGCAAAGGAACAGCCGAAATAATTTCTTATCCGTTCTATATCCGACACCGAATCCAAACCTAAAAGTAGCAGTTAATCGCAAAATACATTAATATACGCATCCGTATCCGAAAATAAAGGATGACCCGAAATAATGTATTGTCTGCAGCTATATCCGAAACTGTAACTAAAAGTAGCGGTTAATCTTTAAATATGTTAATATCCCTAACCGTATTCAAATCCGATATAATGTGATCAGTATAACTGAATCCGAAATTTATCTTCCCTACTATTCAATTCGGTAGACTGCTTCGAAAAGGCTATCGGAGACTGGGAAGAAATCGAGTCAATCAGTTGCTTATTCAAACGTAAATATTTCAAACTCGAGAGTCACGACTAGGCTTTAGAATAGCGGTAGCGGAATTGCTTTGAATTTACGTCATTTAACATTACTTGGATTGAAAAGTACGATACATTGAAATAAAATTGAGACTGTAATAGGCTATGCGGTTTTTTAGGTATTGGAGTTTGGAGTGCTTCCAAAGGATAAATATTACAGGTTTAATTTAGCAACCTATAACAGCAAGAAGCCGAAGAAACGATAAAACATTTACTTATGTTTAAAATGTAATGTTTAGGTATAATGTTTTTTTTTTTTTTTAATAACCCGTATATCTGTCCCACTGCAGGGCAAGGGTCTCCTCCCAAACGAGGGGGAGGGGTTAGGCCTTGAGTCCACCACGCTGGCCAAGTGCGGGTTGGGGACTTTGCATGCCCTCAATAAATGTATTAAACAAATTTTAGGCATGCAAGGTTTCCTCACGATGTTTTCCTTCACCGTTAGAGCTAGTGATAATTATTTCTAATACACACATATCTTCGAAAAGTCATTGGTGTGTTTCCCCGGATTCGAACCTGCGACCACTTGCGTGGGAGGTGCCAACTTAAACTCGGCTATCACTGCTTTATAATGTTTAAAATAAGTAATTCTTTCTGTTCATTTGTCTGTCTCTTTCTTATGTCTTAACCACTTGGGATTAATTTTTGTACTAAGATAGTTTGATAGACCCGAGAAAGGACATAGAGTTTTAAATCCATACAACACGTTTTTGTGACAGTTACAAACATACATATATCCTCACAAACTTTAGCATTTATTATATTAGTAGGATGCAAAACTTTTTAAGTTTTACTAAAGCGCTGTTTCATAGCCTTAGTGTGTATAACCTGTCAATATTCAGTAATAGTAACGAAATATAATTCTTCAAGAATAAATTTTATGACGTCTTATATTTCTCGACATTGGAAAGTGATAATAGATTTCTTGCTTTGATAACTGTGACATTTGAAGGTCACTGAATTTGAAATTATTGATAGAATTTTATTATTGGAGGTCTTTGAACTCTTATGTAATAAGCTTGTATTCAATTTTAAATACATTTTATTGAATTATTTGAGACTGCTTGGTTTATTAGTGTTGTATATGGATTATGAAAATTTAGGCTGGATTTTCAGATCAAAAGTAAATTAGTAAGACGTGTAAAGTTAACTTTATGTTCTTTTGTAGTACTTATATTACTTTAATTTTAGGTATATGTAAAATTAAAACATTAACTTCGTTTTTTTAACCCATAACCAAACAATTATTAAACACAGTTATTTCCTTTATGCAAAGTCTCCATGCCCACGCTGCCTTGCATAAAGAAAATAAATGTGTTAAATAATTTAAGGAATGCAATATCATCACGATGTTTTTCTTCACCGTTAGAACAAGTAATTATATTTATTTCTAATACACACGTAACTTCGAAGAGCCTTGGCTGTGGTGCCTCAAGTTCGAACCCTCGACCACTTGCGTGGGAACCTTAGATCACTCCTCTATCATCACCGTTTGGTATTTATTTACAAACATTTTAAGACTATAATGAATATTTCTAACATATTTTTTCTTTCACAGGTGAAAACCCAGCAGCAATGCAGTCATCATCTCCAAGCTTCATCACGCGACTCCACGGGTTCCTATTACCCACCCTCATCACTCTCTGTCTAATACGGTGACAATTTCGATAGCTTGCCATGTGAAAATGTACACTATATGTTATAGCAAATGGTACTGTTTTGTGTGGAGTGATGTTTTTTTAAATAAGTCTATCTAAATATAGAAAGGTGACACTGACTGACATAGTGATCTATCAACACACAGCTCAAACCACTGGTTACATCAGGCTGAAATTTGTCATGCAGGTAGATGTTATGACGTAGGCATCCGCTAAGATAGGATTATGATTACTTCTACCCCCAAGAGGATAAAGTAGGGGATGAAAGTTTGTATGAAAATTCTGTTCTAAGTTACAAACCACGCGGACGAAGTCGCGAGCAAAAGCTAGTTATGTATAATACATGAATTAATGTATAATAGAATACGGGAATTAACGCGAATTTGCAGGTTGCACTCGCCGTGGTCGTAGGCTGTCAGTCAGCCTGCGACCACGGCGAGTGCATTCTGCGCCGAAACGTAAGGTAAAATGCGTGTTCGCTTTAATTCCCGTATTCTATTATACATTAAACATGCAACGCGAGAGTTTAAGAGTTATAATACATGAATTACTTTCAGTTGATAAGCACAAGTCAATAATGATGATGATGATGATGATGATGATGTTTATTGTATTGGAGCCGAATACTTAAAAAAATACACGGTTAAGACTAATTTTTGGACAAATATGTATCTAAATTGTCGCATAATCTGTTGATGCATTGAAGTATGAATGTGAATAACACAGTCTCCAATTAATGTTGAGATACTATCACTGATCTAAGTACCTTAATAAACCTTAAACTTACTTGCCAAATAAGTCTTCATACTCCATTTTGGTATAACCAAAAATAACAAGCTAATTAAAATTCTCTTTAAAGAGCTTTTAATTACGAACATTACCGAAATACCAAAACTATTCAGTACGAAAACAAACAACAAATAATCTTCAGTGGAAATTAAACCATTATTTTCAACACTATTATTTCACAGCTTCATTCAGTCCATAACAATAAGCCTGTCTATTTTGCAAGAAATTTTAAAGACGCGTACACATGTGAACACTTCTCCGATCAAACAGCTTTTAACACACTAACCTCTCTTTTATTTTCAAAGAAAACCTAAAATCATTTTATGACACACTAGCTGACCCGCGCAACTTAGCTTGCGTCACATAAGAGAGAATGGGTCAAAATTTTCCCTTTGTAACATTTCTTACTGGTACTGTGCTCCTATTGGCCGTAGCATAATGATATATAGCCTATAGCCTTCCTCGATAAATGAACTATCTAACACTGAAAGAATTTTCCAAATCGGACCAGAAGTTTCTGAGATTAGCGCGTTCAAACACACAAACAAAAAAACAAACTCTTTAGTCTTATTATATTAGTATAGTTTTATTTTCCTATAGTTTTAAAATATGATTGCGGTCTATGATTCCCGATTTCATTAAATACTGTATTTTTTACCAAATTCTGCACTCGATTCTGTACATGGAGCGAAATGACGAAATCTTAGTTTTCCAAACTCCTGCACTATTTGAAATTCTGGGAAGTGTTGAGTGGTAAATTATTTATAATGCACGTCTCCAAAGAACAATTGCTTAAAATTATTATCTGTATTCATTTTACTAAAACTTGTCTTTGATAAAGCAATCGATCACCAGAATTTAATCGAAATTTTGTTTTAAAGTATTGATTGTTTGATATTAGACCGCCAGCCGTACGAAAACATAAATAATTGTAGTCTTGAACAACTTTACCACCACGTTGACTAACTATAACATAAATGAACTAAGTTAATGTTCTCTCATAAATGCACATTGTTCTACTATGACGTACAAACGTGTACAGACCTCAAAATTCTCTGCAATTTCCATTCAAATTGTAACAATTACTGTGGCAATTATTTCAATGATGCTCCGAGGCGTATTTGACGCAGCATTTTTGGACCATCTCACTTTTAATGTCCGATTAAGTATTTCGAGATGAAGTAAAGTTTTCTAATTTTGGAGGTTTCCTTAAAGGAAGTTTGTTTCACAGATTTTTCCCTTAATTTAGTTGAAAATTGATTTAATTTTACTTTTTATTCGTTCTATTTAGAATTGAGTGTTTGGAATTAAATTGTGGTTGAAATCTTTTTGTGCAGTTTGGGTATGGAACAAATTATTTAAGTAGCATAAAATGCGTTGCGTAATAGCAACGATTTTGTTCTTGCTACAACCATTACTTAAAGTTATTTCATATAACAAAACGCTTCTTATACCCGAAGGTGTAGACAGAAATGTTCCATACGTTTAGTTATTTAAATTTCTACGAATTAGACGAAACTATATTTCCATAAACCGGGTACATAATCAAATCCCAGCCTACTATTAAGAACATTCTCAACAAATTGGGGACCGGCCTACCCGGGAAATAAACTCAAGATCTCGCGATTCGACATGTCATATACTAACTATTAAGTCTAACTGATCATTTGCATTCGCACACGCTGCAATCATCACCAGACAGGCAGTTTTAACAAACCATCTTTAAAGTACCATTCAATACAAATTCAAATATAATATCTAAAGCTACATTAAGCTCATAAAACGATAACCATATGCAAAGCTGAAGATAACAAGTTGTTTACGATGCCCGAGAGAGACATGAAACGTTTTACACTTTGTATGCAAACATATATGTTATGCTTTGATCTAAGGAACAATTTCATTGTGTTAGCCCTTTTATTCACTATAGCATAGCCAGTTGCGCTCACCGGTCGGTAAACGATCTGTGGGTTAAGCAACCATTGGCGCGGTCATTCTATAGATGGGTGACCGCATAGTGGTATTTGATCTGGGCGTCTCCGTGCTTCGGAGGGCACGTTAAAAATCGGTCCCGGTTGTTGTCTACTGAGATAACAGTCGTTAAGCCACGTCAAAGGCCTCTCGGGCGGCTTGAACAACTTTGACACTAGGTTGACCACTAACCATACGACAAACAAACAAACAAACAACTATAGCATGATATTGGTTGCGATGGAATGGCTATTTATTAGATATTTCTGAAGCAAAATATTCCTTTAAAGCGACTTTGGGTGGCACAATTAATCAGCCTAGCCTTTCTCCCAACTATGTTGGAGTGGACTTTCAGTTTCACCGTATGCAGCATCCATTATTTTAGATGGAGCGACTGTCTATCGGAACTGGGATTTGAACTCCTAACCACTTGATTGCAAATCCACATTTACCCATTTACTACTATTACTATTTGAGTTTCTTGCCGTTTCTTCTCACGAGCAACAGCTTTTCCGAAACGGTGGTAGTTAAAAAAATATTTTGACGATTTCAAATACTTGTTAAAGTTTATGAAATAAAGAATATTTGACTTTGACTTTGTTTGTGGTTATCAGAGCAAGCTCAGCAGTTTCAAATCAGACTGCAAAAATATGCATGAAAGTTTTCAAACTTACGAAATCTATATTTTGATTCTTGAGTAAAATTGAAGCTGCGGTAGCTTCAATTCTTCTTACATTGCATATTGAATGTTTTCGATATTCGTTTGACTTGCCTTCGAATACAATTGCCAATTGTTTAGGTACAACAAGATTGTTATATTCCAAGCTTTGTATATATTTTTATGTTATAGTGCAACGTTTGATGGAAATATTCGTTATAAAGGTTTTGTTACGATTGATTTAATACCCGTTGGGTCTTTATAGACGGACACGGACGTTCGTGGAAATCTAAAACTATTTAAAATATATTTCTTGTCCATAAAATTGAGCAAGAACTATTTTTATCGTATGGCCGTAAAAACCAAATGGACAACATGGAACGGGTAAATAATTACTTTCAGATCTATACTAATATTATAAAGCTGAAGAGTTTGTTTGTTTGTTAGTTTGAACGCGCTAATCTCAAGAACTACCTATCCGATTTGAAAAATTCTTTCAGTGTTAGATTGCCCATTTATCGATTTTTGTTCGCAACAAAACCGATTCTCCGTTGTCAATAAGACTACAACCATTAGCCAAATCAAAGGCCTTTAGATTTACAACTTTGACACCAACTTACCCACTAAGTACACAAAGAAAAGGTTCCTAAACACATACGGTACTAAAGTCCAATTGTTTGTCCGTCTAGAAAAAGACCTAAAGAATAAAAGAAAAGGCACAATCCGTAAAAACCCCTAAGAGGATTCCAGTTCCGCTGTTGTACTAGAAAATAAAGGATTTTCAAACAAACTTAAGTTCAAACATTGGTTGAAAAATTTAAAGCTCGTTTTGTGGTTTTTTTCTTTGTGTTTTATGTTATGTTCTTGTGTGCTTGGACGCACCAATCTTTAAAACTTACTGTCGTATTTGAGAAATTATGCTTAATAAATTATTACTATGCCTAATACGCTGTGCTCAGAATCTTGCTCAGAATTTGCTCAGAAATAACAATAAAAGTTGTCCAAACTAAATCAAATTTATACATTTAGATCAGACATTGACACTTTTGATAGTCGTTACAAATACTGAATCTAACTGTGATTTCAAAACATTATTAGACCCAAGATTACAATTGATTACGATTGATTATGACAACTTCTTCATCTTGTCGTATGGTTAGTGGTCAACCTAGTGTCAAAGTTGTTCACGCCGCCCGAAGGCCTTTGACGTGGCTTAACGACTGTTATCTTAATCGACAACAACCGGGACCGACTTTTTACGTGCCCTCCGAAGCACGGAGACGCCCAGTTCAAATACCACTATGCGGTCACCCATCTATGGAATGACCGCGCCAACGGTTACTTAACCCAGATTATGACAACTGATCAGCGCTATATAATGTATATTAATAGCAGCATATTGAATTAAAAAAAGTACCTAGAACCTTTTTATTATAGCAACATCGCAAAACTTGCTCGCCGCATTGTTTTTCGCCTTGATCAAACATCAGTCTGTCATTTTAGCGATACGGATTCGATACCATCCCAATAAAACCCTGTTATCTCGATACAAACGAAATTATTTCAAAACGTTTTTATTACATAATAATTGTAAATTTAATTCCGTAGCAACAATAAATTTTGGGAAGCACCTTAATAGTTAGAATGTAAGTAATAAAACGATAAAACTAAAATTTTCAGTCCCTTTGGGGTCATAAACACAGTTTTAAATAAAATATGAGCTGAGGTGAAATCTGTTGAAGTGAATTTTATGTTTCAAACGTGAGGTGGATTCTTGTGGTCTAGGTTTCGAGTCCCGTGCAGGATTGAATTTTCCTTTTTACTTTTTTAAATAAGATTGATTTTATCAAATTTTGTACGGAAATAAAGATAATATATTTGCTTTACATAATAGAATTGTAAGCGAACTCTGACAGATTTAAGGTTGATTCCCGGGTCGGATTATAATAATTACCTATCTTCGTTTAAGTTCTATCACCACATAAGTAATTTTTTGACATCATTGGCTAGAGAATCTAAAAATAAAAATTGGTCTCTTCTAAAAAGTTGCTAAAAAATTACTTACTTGTAAACAGTGTTTGTATGTTTGTAGCAAAAACAAACAGTAGTACTGTGTGTGATCCAGGCATGTGTATCAGTGCATAGTGTTTATTGGACCATCACATAAAGGCAATTTTGAGCCACACGCAAACATTCTAAGATAAAAATCTAGACTAAAATCTATTGATTTATTAGTTCTTGCACTCAGTATAACCTAAGTACTAAACTTAAACATTTAATTAAACTAGCTTTTCTTCTCAAATACAATATTACACAGTTCACTATAATTTAACACTTACTTTAATTAATCACGATGATTTAACATATTATTTTGCTTGCAAATGGAGTAGCTTAATTAATTTTGTAATTAACAAGGGCCTTTATTCATGAACGTCTTAGTGAATGACCACTGTGCTCATGAATAAAGGCTCTAGCATCAAAACTTAAAGCTATTCTGAGATGTAGGCACTATTTAAGTCTTATCTTAGTACTCTTACAAGAAATAACGACTAGACTATTATTGTTAGCCCTTTAAAGAAAATAAATTGTAGCATATTGATTAAGTTTTATTAAAACTGACTTTCTTTTAAATTAAAATTATTTAAAGAGCAGACGTAAGGAAAACTAAACATTTTAAATAAAACTCGAAAAAGCAACAACCTGTATCAATATAATTTTTGACTACCTCAAAATATAATACAGGGTGTCTTCATTTTCCTTTAACCTGTTTGAGTGTCCTGCTCTGCAAAAGCCTCCCTCCTTCTTCCAAATCACTCTTCCGGCGGTTTACTCCAATCTTTATCTTAATTCACAAGTTAGTTACTTTTGTTTTGTTTTTTTATCTAGCCCGTTTCTGAATCCCACTACTGAGCAAAGGCCTCTCCCCTAGACTTACAGTCCCTTGCTGCGTCCGGCTAATCGTCCAGGAACGCGTCCAAGTCGTCCCGCCATCTCCGTTTGGGTCTTCCCTTTTGACGCCGACCATCTTGTGGCACCCATTTCGTAGCTATGCTATTAGTTACTTAATGTACCCATAAAAATGTTTATGTAATTCAATTTCAGTCAACTTAGCAAGTGTTACTTGGCTGAAACGTCAAGAAAACGAAGAGCTTTTTCTCCGTATCTATCTTCAGTAGTACTATTACTGTCAATATTATTTGCGAAAGTGTAAAGAAACATCACTCCACACAAACATGAATGTATAAATAAACATACATTTTAATACTAATGTAATTAACGTACGAAATCATCATGTAAGTGAAAAGGTTTTTATAATATTTGTGTATAGGAATGTTACGTTGAAATCGTATCAATTTATTTGAAGATCACAATATTGTAAATAATTGTTAACAAATAAAAACTCAATTTGGAAAAAATCTCTGCAATAAAATATGTTTTTGTTGAGTTTTTCGATATTCTTGTTCTATACATAGCTTCATGCCACATGAGACTTACTAGTCAGCACTAGTCACTAGCGATTAATAAGTTAAGCAACCTTTAACGCGGACATGTTATAGATGGGTGGCCGCTTGGTGATATAAAAGATAACGACATTTATTCGCAAAATATATGGTAAATACGATGTTATGTTATCAGAGCAAAGCGAATCTATTCCTTCGAAGGTTCCTCGAAAGATAGTTGTTACAAGTCGCCAAAAGATTAGATTGATACTTTTCAATGGTTTTAATAAATATAACGCTGGCTCCTAATTTGTCACAAAATAAAAAAATATATTGGATGAAAAAATACCGAGAAAACTATGATATATTAATTGCGTTCAAAGAATTTCAAACAAGACCACTTGTAAGTTTTGCTAGTTGTATTTTCATCTATACTAACTTTAGTTTGAAAAACATCTTATATACGATTTTATTTCGTGGAAGAATATTATAATAGAATATTGAAAAAACGCGGGGACTTTTACAAAGATACAAACAATGGACACAAAGCACGACCAGACCCGAAACAATTATTTGTGGATCGCACAAATAATTGTTCCGTGTGGGAATCGAACCCACGACCTCCCGACTCAATGGTATCGGCGTGGCGACCTAAACCACTGCGCCGATACCTAGCATTACTGGCAGTTTATTTAAAATGGCTGTAAACGAATTCTAAAGTGCAAAATATCTGCATGTTCATATAAAAATGTTATAGTTGCTATCTGTAACACAAAATCATATAACAATATTTTATCACAATAAAAACAAACACAATGATAAATTTTAAAGCAAATAAATTCATACGATTTCAACTGTAAAGAGTAACAAAAATGGCCGATGTTTTCATGCGATGCAAAAATATTATTTTACTGCCGGTCGAAATGCACCAATAAATGGGAAAGTTCTCGAACCATTGGTACAGAATTTACGCTCAAAGAGTAAAATTTGTTAAAGAACAGTTTTCAAAAAACATTTTTGTTGCCTAGTTATTGTTTAAATGTTCGAAGTTTGGCTTCATTAATAGTTTTATTGATATTACTCTGTTAGAGAAACAGGCAACTTGTGCTGTATTTTTAACTTTGTGGGTATGTAATACTGAAAATCTGATTCGATATCAATCATAATCCAACATAATAAATTATTTGCGAGCATTTGGGTAATTCCTTTTTTTCTTTGTTGTTTGTTAATAAATTTGAAGAAAAGATGAAATTACCTATACTTACATAATCTGTCAAGATGACAAAATTATCCGATGTCATAAAAGCACAAAATGTCTGCTATCTGCTTAAAGAATTGTAAAGTTTTTTGAAACAAGCGACATAAAGTCAAACAAAATGTCAGTGCAAATATCAAATTTTAAAAACATACAAATTACGGAGACCAGTCGTTATTTCAAGAAACTTAATTATCTCTATCATTCTGTACTGCGATTCTCTACTACTATCGACTACCAACCGGCTAGCTATCAAAAAATGTCGAATGACAATCGGTTAAGCGCCTCTAGCGGGCGTCGTAGGAACTTTTTTGACAGTACATTTTAAATGTCAAACTCTCGATACTCGTTCCAGTTGTAGAGAATCATGCTACAAACGTGATTGTTAACTTAAAATCTAGTGACGTCATTTTGACGTGTCGCTCAAACGGACGGCATTACTTTTGTCCCTATGTTCTGTTTTATTTTATTTTTCTGGCGCTGTATAAGTCTCTTGAAGTTGAGACACATTTCAGTATTTGTCTATAGTCTCTCAGGCTTACTACACACGTATACGGGTCGGCATGGCCAGTTCAGCAGTATTTATCAAACAACAAAACCGACTCGAAGCAATTACTGCTTGTTCGGCTTGTGCCGATCGGGTAGTTCTTTTAAGTTCGATCGCCACGATTCGGTTTTTATTAAGCGGCGATGTCGAGCGGCATTTTTTTCCGAACACACACATCTATCTACCATCTGTTCTGCTCATTTTCGGTTTAGCCGCCCGCTTGGTCGATGAATGCCAAACCGAATACGTGTGTAGCAAGCCTTATTAGATTCATTGCATATGTATAATTGACATCAAAATTGTAGCAAGATGACATTATTTTATATTAAGTAAAGTAAAATAACCTATATTATTTTTTTAAATTTTAATAATAATAATACGTCGTACGTAGCTGTCATCGTTCTTTATAAATAAAACAGTTTCAATAGATTTAACAACAAAATTAATTTTTCGTGCATATTTTCATTTCGTTATATGAAATGTCATCGGCAATCACGGTAAAAAATCATTTGTAAAATTACAGCTATTTCTATTTATTGTATTGAAATAAAATGTAAGGTTTCAATACCATTCATTGGGACATAATAATCGGAAATTGAAATGTCATACAAAATGTATGAATGTGGGAGTAATTCAGAGCATTTGCTTGTAACAAAATATTCGTAGTCGAAAATATCAGGATTTTGACTAGTACAACTAAGTTACAAAAGGACGTAAGTGTCTATATATTTTATTGTAACTTACGACCTTTTTGATTGTAACGCAGTTCTTCACAGTGCTTTACACTTTTACTGAAGAAAGTCGTAAGTGATCTTTACTTTATGTCTTTAATGTTATGTCTTTCTTAAACAAAATAGACATAAATAAAAAGTATTATTCCTAATTTGTCAAAAATCTGGAATCTTATATAACGTTACTTTTGATTAATGGTACAAGTAAATGCTCTAATAAACTACCAATAAATTTAGCCCATTACTACCCTACTGCTGGGTTAAGATCTCCTCCCGGAATGAGGGAGGGGTTAGGCCTTGAGTCCACCACACTGGCCAGGTGCAGAAACTTTGCATTACAAATTCGAAGAATCAATTCATTGCCATGTATGAAAAAAGAAACATCATCACTCATTTGAGGCGCCCATAGCTAGTTGCGCTCACCGGTCGGTAAACGATCTGTGGGTTAAGCAACCGTTGGCGCGGTCATTCCATAGATGGGTGACCGCATAGTGGTATCTGAGCTGGGCGTCTCCGTGCTTCGGAGGGCATGTAAAAAGTCGGTCCCGGTTGTTGTCTACTAAGATAAGAGTCGTTCAGCCATGTCGAAGGCCTTTCGGGCGGCTTGAACAACTTTGACACTAGGTTGACCACTAACCATACGACAAACAAAACAAAACAACTCATCATAGTGCTTTTTGTGTATAAAATAATATCGTTTTTTGAAAACGTTGTATAAAAGGTATGTTTTTGTTATATTTAAAATGTAAATATATACTTAGTGTATGTGATAAAGAAGCTCATATGTCATTGTTAATATTTGTACATATTATTATATGATAGTGTTAAGTCAGCCGCGTATAATAAAAAATAACTGTTCATTTTTATGTGTATTTTATTGGAAACCCTTTTCCTTTTATAACGTATATTTTGTTTAACTATACGATAGAAGGATTTCTACCCAACGAATAAAAAAGAACCGATTCATACAGCAGACGTAAGTATATTCAAAATATCCATGCACTCAAGGTCTTGTTTAAATCAAATCTCAATGGACTATCATTAGCCGGCTAGCTATCAACAAAGTACGAAAACCTAATCAGCGCGAGACGTCCATAGCCAGTTGCGCTCACCGTTCGGTAAACGATCTGTGGGATAAGCAACCGTTGGCGCGGTCATTCTATAGATGGGTGACCGCATAGTGGTATTTGAACTGGGCGTCTCCGTGCTTCGGAGGGCACGTAACAAGTCGGTCCCGGTTATTGTCCATTAAGATAACAGTCGTTAAGCCACATCAAAGGCCTTTCGGGCGGCTTGAACAACTTTGACACTAGGTTGACCACTAACCATACGATGAGAGAGAGATGGATGCGGTAGGAACAAATTTTCTGAATATTTTTAATGTCAAACTTTTGATACTCGCTACTAAGCCTTATCCGCTCCCGCTGTTGGTAGCAGGACATTTAGGATAAAACGTTCCATGACTAGGGCGAAGCGGTATAGTACATGGTACAGTCTAGGTAAGTAGTATTGGTTAGCAGGATGTGCTTTGGTGTGGCTAATGTGGCGTATGCTACCGTCTACATATCTACCTATATATCTAGATATCTATTGTATTGTTAGTGGTCAACCTAGTATCAAAGATGTTAAAGCCGGAAAAACTAACAAATTAACCTTTTTAATATTTATGTAGCCATATAAGTAAAGTCAACACTAAAAATATAGACTAAATATTAAACAGAGTGTAATACATTGAATGACTTATTTGGACTGTGAAAGAAAACATATTTCAACATATTTTTGAGCTAAATCAAATGAGCTTTGAAGTTAATTTTATTTACAATAATGTTAGGTTACCAAGTAATGTATTTTTAATGTGCAGGTTATTTATTATGTAAAATGATTCAATTCATTCCAATTTATGTTCACGCGTCGTTTAATTTCAACGCCTTTAAAATAAATGTGGTACCATCTAGTTTTTTTAACTCCATGATAACATTTGAATAGATTTCGTTTATGCTATAGAAGTTAAGAAAATATTGTACTTGCGTCATAATAATGGGATATATTTCCCTTTTCCACATTATAAAATTATATTCTACACATGGCTACTTATAATTCGACCCATCTATGGGATTTCGGGAAAACAAATTCTGCGCTGAAACCTGCGCCTGACTACACAAAACCATAGCGTCGGCAGTGTTCCTACAGTGCTATAAGTAATGCATGTCTCTGTTTTATCTGTGTAAGTACATATATCCTACATATTATTATATGTAGTAAGGACTAATTTAAAACTACTGTACATATTTAAATCAAATTTCGTCCAGTGGTAAATTGACGAGGTGCATGGATGTGAATGAAGAAAGGAAAAAGGGATCGTACCACATAACAAAAACGTGATTTTAAATTTCTGCTATATTTTTATTCCTACAATTACACATGCCACGTGGATAGAACCGCAATCAAAATCTGTCACGTATACATATTAACACACATCCGAAACATATACATATTCTAGACAACCCTAGTACATATTTTAAGAACTCCACATTGAACCTACATATACCTACATATGATTAATCAATGGATTCAACCTGTGACAGCCATAATTGACACGCGGAGACCCTACAAGTGAGAACGTCGTTCTAGTCGTACAAAATTCAGTACTGGCCAAAGGGTTTCAAGCATCGAGTTGATTCAGTTGCAGTATAATTTTGGGAGATTCGGACTAAGTATTCACCGCGATTTGACTTGTGCTGTTGTAATGTGACAATTAATATTGACAGGTAATTTAAGTTCTGTTGGTTTTGTGATACTCTCTGAAATTTCTCATTCTAATAACATACTAGTTTCGTGTTTAAGAAATGTCGTAATAATATATTTGACATTCACCTATTGTGTTTTACCAGTTATACTTTTGAACTCTTGACAAATGACACAGATATTTAAATCCCACAGAATAAAAATGTAATATGAATAAACTTATAATACCTGCAAAATAGAAAAAGAAAAGAAGAAAAAAGCATCCCCGTCACAAGGCAGAATATACGCTTGAAAAGTATTGTTATTATTTTTCTCATCAGTTCCAGAATGCTCGGTCTTAATTTTATAAATTAAACTAAAATTATTGATGAATAATTTCTAACCAACTAATTATTATTTTTATGTAATAAATGTCGAGTCTGTGTATGCACTCAAATGTGTTTGTAAGACAGCACTTAAACTAATTTCTTTGGTACAAGATATTACTAATTTTACATTTAAACTATGCTGTTAAGTGAATTACTAAAATTCTTTGAACGTACAATAAAATAGTGTTTCAACCATAATTGGAAACATACACAAAATAATAGCAAGTTAACCACGTTATAACTGCGGCAACTACCACAATTTAAATGAACAATATCAAAAACAAAGCAATAGAAGCCTCCATAAAGAATAATGACTAAAAACTGCTAACAGTACTACAAAACTACTTCAATTCTACTCATGAGACACATGTCACTACTATTCTGTTGTCTTACTTGTACAAGCCAAACTGGACTCTAAATTTTGGAGTATAAGGTTCATTTTCGTACTGGTGAAACTATAGATGAATTACACCAATCCAATTCAGTTTTCATTAACCTGAAAGCTCGTTTGACAAAGTTCTATCTACATTAGCTCGGTTCTTTATTTTATTTGAGACTTTGTTGAAAAGGATGGTGAATGGACTAACGTTGTTTATTTGTTAAGGCTTTACAATCGGGTTGTTAATTTGTTTTAGGTTGTCAAATGTAGTGTATTATCGTTGAAAATATTGTTGTTATGTGCTGAAGGCATAACTTTGAGGTGATGAACAAATACGTTATTGTACGAGTCATATTTCGTACATGGCTCGTGCGTCATTCATACTTAGCATTTTACCGTAACATCGCATTTACTAAATTATAATTATTGTGTTAGTACGCAACATACACTCATTAATGCAGGTACTCATTATTACATCGCATTCATATATCATTAGTTACGCAGTAGTTAAGTGTTCAATAAATCGCATCTCATTTAACTTATCAGTGACTATCATTTAAATCTCCAAGGTGTGTGTGGTCCAGTTAGCACCCCATACAGTTATCTTGTAAAATAAATGTTAAATTTATTCTTAAAATTGTCTGAAATAGTTAATAAAAAATACTAAAGCTAAATATAATCTTAGCTACGCACAGTGCTACGTTCCTAGTTCCAGTACGCGCTCTCTACGACATGAGCTACGACGTAGCACACGCTACGCAGTACTGCTACGACGTAGCACACGCTACGCAGTACTGCTACGACGTAGCACAAAAATGGCGTAGCAATCTACGCGTTAATATTTTTTTGTTGTTGTCTTCGACTAAATTTTACAATAGTATTGAGATGTACCATTCTCTAATATAAAAGAATATTAGATATTGATAAAAATGACATACAAGTCTACAAAGAAATGTCAAAAAGTATTACTTATACTGAGAAAAATTGCCTTTAAACCTAATTCAGAATCGAATATAAGACAGATTTAAATATTTTAAAGAAATCCTTCAATATGTTTCTTTAATGGTCTGGCAAAAGGATTATGCAGATTGAAAATGGAGTCACTTAACAAAAATAACTAGGTTTGTGTATTTCGAAGGTTGAACGACCCTACTTATAAAGGATAATTATTTTGACATTCAAAGATATCAGACGGTTTACTTGTTAAAACAGCCTTTGAAAATGAAATTTTACATAATTTCAAATGTAAGTTAACGAAAGGACATGATAGAAAATAATATTAAGAAATAAATAGGTCTATTAAAAACCGAATTTAAATACATCATAAGCTAATTCGATCGATCTGTTTATTACGCTGTCACACCGAAATAGCTGAACCAATTTCGATAAAACTGTACCTGTAATTAAATGTCACGAATAAAGTACACTTACTTACCAACTAATTAATATCCTCTGGGAAAGTAAAGTATAACCAAAACTCATACAACATTACAACACTAATGCAACTATTTCAAAAAATAGCTCTGCAATATCCTGAAAGAAAAACTTTGTACCATTAATCTTAACAATTCCACAAAATCCAAACATCACATCAAACAAAAATAGTTACATAAAACCCCTCCTACACTCTCATCATGTGACTTACAAAACTTGCATTACACGCTCATATTAATAAAATAAGGGATGACGTCACGCAGTGATTAATAGTTGTCTGTCGTAATAAAGTGACGGGGATATGTAATAACTGTCTCTTGTGCATGTTCCTAGTTCGGGATTTTGTTGTTGGCGCAAAAACTGTACCGCGATACTCTACTAGAAATTGTACTCTAAATTGCACAAATATAGCCCTAGTTAGAATCGCATATGTGATCGTTAACTCGACTTTCTACCACTATCGACTACCGACAACCGGCTAGCTATCGAGAAATTATGTAAATCTGATCAGCGCCTCTAACGGGCGACATAGGAATTATTTTGGCAGTACTTTTTAAATGTGAAAGTTTCGATACTCTACAATACTGTCTGTATAGAATGGCGCTACTGTTTTCTAGAATTAGTTTGCTTTAATCCAACGTCAAAATTAAATAATATATTCATGCACATTTTACACTTGTCGTAAGATAGTAAAAGGTGCAGAAAGTGGGTTTATTGCCAGGTCATGTCGATTTCTGATGGTTTAAAAACCATATTTTTTACAATTCTGCCAGTCACTTCAGTTTCTGATGTTATAATAGAATTTAAACGAAATATCTCATATTTTTTTAAGGAATTAGACCATTATTTCAAACCAATATATCTGAGACCGATCAAAAAAATTATCACGTAATACCTTCCACGATGAAAACATGGAAAATCAGAGGATATTACTATTTATAACCACTTTCAATAAAATAGTTCTACTTATAGTTATTTCATTACTATTCTATCTATTATTGATAATCACATTCAAAATGGAGTCAACACAAAATACCGAAGTGGTAACACACCGCCGCTTCACAATGCACTTGCGGGATAAAAGCGAATCCCAGTAGTATACTATTTTTTCTTATATCCTCATATTGTACAACTTTGATGTGCGTCGCTAAGGAAAATGTTTCTAATGAAATGTACTCCGCTCTTGGGAGGAATATTATATTTATAGGTATACATAGATTCTCAGATTGTAACTTTGAAGGAGTTATTTATAAATGTATGATTTCTTTCTTATTTGACAAGCCTATTTCCCACTGCTGCATGCTGGGCTAAGTCCCCTTTGGATATCCAGCCTCTGGGTCGATAATTGCGTCTGGCTATCTTTCTAGGGACGCCTCCAAGTCAAATCAAGTCACCGGCTATAGGATATTTATGATCATCATCATCAGCCTAGTCTTCAGTTTTTTTTTTTAGTTTTTCTTTTTAGCTTTTTTTATAGCCTAGTCTTTAACACATTCGCTGCGTTACGGCAAGTATTTTGCCGTATTAGACGGTCAGCCAGTGCGACAGCTCGGTGTCCTTGTTTTGCGCGCGGTGCGGGAGTGATCTAACTATGTTCCCGTACGTGTAGGAAAGAGACATTGATCTTTTCAATATTATTGCTTTTAATATAATAATATTGTACACTAATAATATACGGCAAAATAGTTGCCGTAACGCACAGTACGGTAAGTATTTATATTCAGTGCGGTACGGCGACTATCTTGCCGTACCCCCCCAACCCCGCGCCTTACTGCATGCGTCCGCGCGGCGCCTCAGTTTGCGTTAGTGCTGGCCGTAAGTGAGACCTACGTATTCTTAATATTTATTTCATTTCGTCAAATTAATGTTCCTAATATTGTGTGATCTCATTATAGATTCAAAAGTAAGTATAATAATTTAGTACCTTAATATGGACCAAAATTTAGAAAATCCATTTTTATTAATTAGTGTATTTGTACTTAGTATGTACATGACAATGTGACTGCTTTTAATTTTTATGTTGAAATATTTTTGAAATTGCCGATACTTGCAAGAATAATTATTATGTTGACTAATTAAGAAGAATTATGTTGATTTATACACTGTAAAATTTTAATTTTGTGTCTATAATCTATACTAATATTATAAAGC
The DNA here is from genome assembly GCF_050436995.1 of Anticarsia gemmatalis. NCBI lineage: Eukaryota > Metazoa > Arthropoda > Insecta > Lepidoptera > Erebidae > Anticarsia > Anticarsia gemmatalis. The sequence continues at coordinate 1,051,371 of NC_134767.1, read as the reverse complement.
TGAAGAGTTTGTTTGTTTGTTTGTTTGTTTGTTTGAACGCGCTAATCTCAGGAACTACTGGTCCGATTTGAAAAATTCTTTAAGTGTTAGATATTCCATTTATCGAGGAAGGTTATAGGCTATACATCATCACGCTACTACTCATAGGAGCAGAGTACCAGTGATAAATGTTACAAAAACGGGGAAAAATTTGACCCATTGTCTCTTATATGACGCAAGCGAAGTTGCGCGGGTCAGCTAGTAAAGAATATATTTAAAATATCGATTGTTATTTCAGAAGTAAACCCCATCACTAGATTTTTTTCACTTCTATGTTATACGGCATATATATTGCCGTGAATGACTGGTTTTGTAAAATCTCTGTATCTTTCGAAAATTCATAGAGAACCCGAGGCTACCGTAGATCGTATAGAGAAAGAGAGGTCGTAACGCATAGCAGGAAATATAGATACAGGCAGTATTTGTCTCGTACCGCACTAGTAGAAGGTTTTAATCCAATGCTGCCGCAGCAAAAGTGTTAACTAAGTTGGAGTCGGAGTATATTCATATCGTGTTATAACCCCGGTAACTGGGTTGTGGAGGTAAGATAGACAGTCGCTTCATGGAAAAAACTGGTATTCAGCTGTATCCGGTGAGACTGGAGGCCGACTCCAACATAGTTGGAAGAAAGACTATTCGGATATTTTGTTACACTTTCACACAAACACTACGAAACAGATTTTGTTTATATTTTGTACCTGGGTATTGATTTGAACTCACTTTTCTCACTAGGAAGTCTTACTACGCAAACGAAGTTGCGAGAAGATACATAACTTATCTATACTAATATTATAAAGCTGAAGAGTTTGTTTGTTTGATTGTTTGATTGTTTGTTTGTTTGAACGCGCTAATCTCGGAAACTACTGGTCCGATTTAAAAAAAATATTTCAATGTTAGATAGCCCATTTACCGAGGAAGGCTATAGGCTATATATCATCACGCTACGACCAATAGGACCAGAGTACCAGTGAAAAATGTTACAAAAACGGGGAAAATTATGATTCTCTTATGTGACGCAAGCGAAGTTGCGCGAGTCAGCTAGTAACTTATAAAGCTAGTATTACATGAAGGTTTATAGCATTAAACTAAGTAAATAAATCCTCATAATACTCTGTCAATATTTTGTCTCATTTCGGCACAAACCTCAGAGGAAATACAAGACCTAAGTTAATACAGCGCTGGTTATAGCCAATGATGAATGCGTACGTTTGTCGCCAGACCGCAAGGCGTTTGAAGGCTGTATACAGGGTGTGCTCAAACGTACGGGTGAATAAATCTTGTTACGCTATTGAATTACACATTATAGAAGAGTTTGTTGGCAACGGCAAAATTGTAAATAATACAATTGTACATAAAATTACGCCTCTTACAACTAAGGTGTAGGCAGAGGCGTAGGTATGAAATATACCCACGTTTGGCGCAGTGGTTAGAGTGGTCTCCTCGTCGCAATAACCATAGCGCCGCGTGTGGTGGGTTCGAATCCCACCCGGGACAAATCTTTGTGTGATGAGCACGAGTATTTGTTCTGAGCCTGGATGTCAATTTATCTAATATATAAGTATGTATTTAGAAGTATATAAGTAAGTTAATCAGTTATTTGATTACCATAGTACAAGCTTTGCTTAGTTTGGAATCAAATGACCGTGTGAGAGTTGTCCAGTGATATTTATTATTTATTTATTTCAAGAGGGATCCAGGAATGGCGTAGGTTATCATTAAAAAAAATGTTGTAGAGTTCGAAAACACATAAAATTCCAATCACTTTCATTGTTTTGGAAAATATCAATGAGACAATTCACCAATGATTCAAACATGAATCTATATAAAATATCTCAAGCGTTTCTCTCCACACCCTGTATAACATCGATATTATTAGGCCACAAGGTCAACCTCGCTCTGACCTGAACTTGTTTGTGTAAAGGGTAACAATACAGTGTAATTGAGTTGCTTACTATCCGTTATCGGTAAGCTACTGTTAGTTAAGACGTTAAACTACTTTATATTATGTATTTTTACTATATACTTAGTATAATAAATTATAAAAATAAGCTTTAGTAAGAATAGAAATGATTAAAAATAAATTCTGCACTATGTTCCTACGATCCTCTTTTCGGGATAAGAAAAAAAACTACTAAATAGATTTGCGATTCTTAAAATCTGAAGTTGGCTAAATCTGTTATAGATGTTTTGAGTAATCAGAATAAGTAAAGGATATTCTATGAAGATATAGGATACTTAACCCTGCGACAAGTTCCGAATTTCATCCATAGAATGACTTTTAAATCCGTTAGATAATAATATAATTCATTAAGCCAGACCGTCACCATTTTAAAGGATACCGAATAAAATTATCTTTCAAGATTTTGTTATCTTAAATATTATGAGGATGGCTGTCGAGTCTAGTACGAGCTGAGCACAAATTCGTGTAGTGTAGCCTAAGTTACAAACTAGCTGTGAAACAGCGCATTCTTAAAAGATTTTGCTTGGCTCGTGTACGGCTTCTCTACGTTACATCTAGTGAATGCAATCCCGATCTCGCGGGATCCCGATCTCGCGAGATCCCGTGTATTTTTTCGGGATCAATCCCGAAGCATAATATGACGAGATCCCGTTCGGGATTGTCGGAGAGGGCATTTTCAGCAGCTGGCTACATTGCAATAGACTTAAGATGCCGATTAGAAGCTCGTACTTTTGATACACTTTGTATTTTAAGAGGCTACTTTCAAAATGCCATGTGATTACTTTTTATTTTGATCTCCTGGAGCTACACCTACTTTTTTGATTATGTTTATGTTATTACACCTGTTAATTATGTTACGTTGTTAGTAATATTCAAAAATAAAGGCTTTTATTTTCTTTCAAATAATAATTTATTGCATTCACCACACATATTACATTAAACAAGCCGTTCGAATTGTATTATTTTTACTAACTAGACGGGATCCCGAAAATCTCGGGATCCCGCGGGATTGATATTTCTGATCGCGAGGGATCTCAAGTTGACGATCTCGAGTCGGGATTGCATTCCCTAGTTACATCACCTTGAGAAACCTGCCTATGATAAAATATACACCCAATTAAAATATACACAATAACTATTGAAGGTGAGACATAAATAAAAACTTAATATAATTTTTCAACTACCCTTAGTATATTATCATTCAACTCGAACCCCCGCTCAGGGGTTGAAGAGCTCAATAAAACTGACCCTCTCGTATTATTTATTTAACTTACGAGTTTCAAACGGATGCAATTAAAATTTTGCGGCGAGAGTACCGACGTTGTAACTGAACATTTTCTTGCTTTTAATGTGAAAATTTGTTGTTCGTTGTTAATGATTTTATTTTCGTTTGTACTTCTAGCAATTTTTTATAATAATACTAGCGGAGTTCCCCGACTTCGGGTGCAGTACAATTTTATTCTGTTGATTCCATTCCCGTAGTAATTTTGATCCCATCGATCCCATACAAACATAATCCTGACAGTTACAAACATATTAAGAAAATAATTATCTAATTTAGTTTAGTTAGTTAAACTTATGCGCATATTCATTTCGGTGATTCATTTTTATTTATGTACATCCGACACTACTCCATAAGGCTTGAAACTGCGTTCTAATATTATGAATGCAAAAGTAACAGTAACATTCTTAAGGCTAAACTGCTGAACCGATTTTTTTAATGTGTCATGACAGTAGCTGAAACCTCAACATGGAAATAGGCCCCTTTTTCAGCCTTCAACCCCTAAGAGGTTGAAATAGGGGCTTACAATTTTGATGATGTCTAAAAGGCTCCTTTTTTTAATCTATACTAATATTATAAAGCTGAAGAGATTGTTTGTTTGATTGTTTGTTTGTTTGAACGCGCTAATCTCAGGAACTACTGGTCCGATTTGAAAAAATCTTTCAGTGTTAAATAGCCTATTTATCGAGGAAGGCTATAGGCTATATATATTACAAAAACGGGGGAAAATTTCACCCATTCTCTCTTATGTGACGCAATCAAAGTTGCGCGGGTAAGCTAGTATCAAATACCTCTGGATGGTAGAAATAGGGGATTCAATTTCATTCCTAAAATACTGTATTTCTGTATCTTAATGCCAAAGCACCAAATCTATATTCCTGTACATTGCTGTTTCGGACCGAACTGTTCCTAGAATCAATAATAGTTTACAAGTTAGAACCACTTAGCTTTCCATTTGATAAATCTCGATGCATTTACATGATATAAATAGATTTGGGTATTGTTATAGTAATTTGGGGATTTAGCGAATGTTTTTTTAAATATTGGTGTAGTATTGAAGTTAGTATTAAATTATATAGCAGCTCTCTCAGAATGCGATCGAGTTTGAAAACACGCACAAATTCATAACGCACCCGAAGTTTTATAACGTTCCCAGAATTAAAATAAACATACGAAATGTAAAATAACACTTTTGTATATGTTTTCCTCCGTTTCGCAGTAGTTTAGGTCGCCACACTGCTACCATTGCGTCGGGAGGTCGTGCGTTCCATTCCCACACGGAAATATTGATTGTGCGATCCACAAATAATCGTTTCGGGTCTGGTTGTACTTTGTGTCCGTTGTTTGAATGTTTGTGAAAGTCCTCGCGACACAAGAGCAATTCTTAGTGTGGGAGTTGTCTTTTCATTTCCTTTCTTCTTTAATGTAACGCGTTCAGAATTTGAAAATGCACCCCCGCATTTCATAACGCACCCGAAGATTCATAACACAACCTGAGATTTTTAACACACATAATTAATATTGATACAGCGTCTGAAATCTGATAACCCACCGGAGTTTAGTAGTGTAGCTTGATAACGTTTCCATTTACTCGTAATAGAGTATAACTACAAACAAGCCTCGCCCCTAAATATGAAACTAACAAAATGAATGGACGTGGGCGTATTTCGTAAAATCCACCTACACATTTGAGTAAAACCAATGTTTAACATGATGATTAAAACATAAAAACCTGCGTGGGCGATAAACGGTTTTATCAATCCCCTTTTACGATTTCCTTGTTTAATTTATAAAATTCATTATTTTATTTCATTTTTTTGAGTGCCTTAGTGATCCGCTATAGCGTAAACTGCTTATAACATGGTCTCGGGTTTGAATCCGGGTCGGCAAAAATGTTACTAGTTTTTTTGCTATGTCAATTGTAGCCTGAAGATTGGTAAAGTGTATGGTATTAGCAGTAGCTATATTACTTAGTAAATGGCAAAACGTGGTTGTGTTCCAAACACCTATGCCAGTCATTTTGTATAACAGGCGTGATTATTACACATTAATAAATACAGTCCTCTCATCTGTTTGCCTGCCTGTTTGAAATAAACTTAAAATATAATAAATGGATTTTGATGCGGTTTTCAGATGTAGATACAGTAAATACCAAGGAAGGTGTTAAAAATGTATATTTAGGCCGGGCGAAACCGGGGTAGGTCACAGTACAATATAATTTACAAAACACATACTAAAAATAAACCTAGCTTCAAAATTTTCTCGACCAAAGCCTTTGGCCATCAAGAGTGCTTGAGCATCAAAGTAAAATAAATGAATTAAGTTCGTTTGAAACAAGTAAGTACTAAGTAAACAGAAGCGAGGGACCGTGTTGACTCTGCTAATTAATGCTCTAAAAAGATATAGAAAGCGACGTTTTTTGGGTGAGGTGTTGAGAAAAAATGTACAGTATAATACTTTTGATCAGTTGCGCGATTCTGTACCGTCGGTACTGTCGAGTATTGAAAGTTTGGCATTTAGAAAATTTTCTAAATGCCAAACTTTCGATACTCGACAGTATACTTTACTATACTTTCGATACTGTTCTGCCAAAATGATTCCTACGACGCCCGTTAGAGGCGCTGATCAGATTTTCATACAAAATTTCTCGACGAAAGGTCGGTTGTCAGTAGTCGATAGTTAGAGAATCGGGCTGCAGTAGACGTAACAGAAATCATTAATACATTGGTAACTGCTGTGCTGTGTTTCCTAATTCGTTTGCATTGATGATGAAAACCTGACTTCAACGGAATAGTTTACTTGAACCTAATAAGTTGAAGTCAGATATTCAGCTATCCCTATGCTAATTGTCTGTAACGATGATGTAATGATAATAAATTATTAATTTGTTCGGCCACGCGATCATACTTACAGAAAGAAAATAAATTACAGAAAATAATGGAAATAAACCATATATTGACATTATCTATTTGGTACGTTTTATCTGTAGAGCGTAATTTATGATATTCATTAGAATTGAAGATATTATACGTACTCATGTACAATCTAAACTACGCCATAACAAAAAAAAATGATTTAAAGAGAGATTTATTTCATAACACGTCTTAGTTCGCACGTTTGTAATGACCCGAGTTTCTAATTTAGTAATAAATCTTTTTTTAATATTATTTATGGCCGTAATGTATATTGGTACTTCATCCGACCTTTCGTTTATTTCCCAACCTCAAAATATAAAGATCACTGTGACATTTTAGTACAATGTAATTATTTTACAGGCATCTATTTCTGCATGAATATGTGTGGGCGAGAGCAGTGGGTGAAATGAGATTGCATTACTGAGAGCATTAAAGATATTGGTAAGTTAATAACTTTAGTACAATAGCTCGATTCTCGACAATAAACCATCGTGTATCGAGAGTTCGATATTTAAAATGTACTGACAAAATAGTTTCTACGACGCCCGCTAGAGGCAGATCAGATTTTCATACAATCTTTTTCGATAGCTAGCCGGGGGTCGATAGAATCAAGCTACAATACTGAATAGACAGCAACATTAAAAAAACGAGAGTTAAGTCTAGCTGTATGTTTAAATTTATTTTTATTTTATACATTTATGGAAAACTTACAGCTAACACATTAATGCATAAGTATAAACAATAGAACACGGACAATTACAAGTTTTCACTTATGAGTAGTTTGAGTTCTCGCACTCGCCCATCTCAAACCCAATCGTATTTGTTAAGTCAAGCCTAAAAAAATTAAAAATAAATATGAAACTCCAATATTATTCCCACAAAAACTTCGCGACGAACTTTAGATAAAAATAAATCTCTCCGGTTTCTGCAGGCGTCGAGGGAAACTTTCTCCACAGGTGATACCTTCAGGCTAAAATAAGATCCTTGCTAATTAAAGTTCGGAAAAATGCAACCCACGTTACTTTTAACTTTCCAACTTTGTATAATACTTGGTGTTTAGAAAACTTTGCCGGGATTGCAGTTTGAAATATTATTTTGGTTTAATAATTTTTTGTAGAAAAACTTATGGATAGATCTTACTTCCTAATTGCTATTTTAAACTTTCAAGAAAAACCATATATTTTTGAGAAAGAAGCACGTAACGTTATTTATTTAAAGAAATGGGGAAACAACATTTTTTTTTCGCCCGGAAACTATTACAGAAATGAGTAAAAATAATATTTCTGCAATGTGAGATTAATTCTGCACATTTGACTACCTAGTTTCTTACCATTATAGACTATTTTAAGACTAAGGGTCTTAAAATAGTCTACAATGGTACCTACCTTCAGCCCAAAACCGCAAATAAAATATGTGTCTTAAATTAAAATATTAATAAGTAAAAAGCAAGCATTTTTAAATTCAAGTACATAACAGTGTAATATTTCTGTTACAATCTAAGCCAAAAAGGACACAATTATCAAATATCTTCGAAAAAAATCTATTACATGGAGTCCCAGATAAGAGATACTCTTATTTCTTCCATATCCATTGAAGTAAACACCCCACTCAGGGGATGCAGCGGTCAATAGTAAACTCCGCTAATTACTTCCCCAAGATAAGTAAGAGTAACAAGTTGGACAAGTTTCACTACACGTCGTGATTGCGGAACTGTGGAACTTAGCTACGGTCTCATCGCTACGTTTTGTTTGTGGCTGTACTGATATAGCTAACAAACGCGGCTCCACTCGTTTTTTTTCTAGCCCATTACTGTCCCACAGCTGGGCAAGGGTCTCCTTCCAAACGAGGGAGGTGTTAGGCCTTGAGTCCACTACGCTGGCCAAGTGACTTTGTATGCTTTCAATAAATGTTTTAAACAAATATTAGGCATGCAAGGTTTCTTCATGATGTTTTCCTTCACAGTAAGAGTAAGTGATAATTATTTCTAATATACACATAACTTCGAAAAATCATTGATATGTTGGCTCGGGTTCATGAAAACAACAGCCTCAAAGCCAAATTCAGTTTTTTATTCACATAAATAGCGTAACCGAAAACGAACAACATACAAAATTGCCTAAATATCTTTATTTAAGGCAAATTATAAAGGAGTTAAAACACTGTATTCCAGTCAAAGGCTTCACAGTCATTTGCCGCCGCATCGTTTGTAATTCTTAAAACGCTTCCGACCATGCTAATCAATTTTCCGGGATAAAAAGAACATGGCTTCGAGTCTGCCAAATTGCATTTAAATCGGTTCAGTAATTTAGATATGGGGAAAAGGATAGTCACTGCGGAGTTTTTTTAAAGAAACCCATTAATTATTCATTTGTTTTTTGAGCATAATTTTCTGCTGGTACCTAAGTCCAAATTTTTTCGTGATACCAAAATGTATCACACGTAAGTGCCAAAAATTAAGTCACTATCTGTGATGATAATATAAGGTAAAAATATTTGATATATACGTACGAGTGAATTTTAAAGCACAAAAAACGTAACTTAGAATCCGTAATATTATTAAATGCGCTAGTAAGTATAACTTAAGGAAAAAACAAACCTAATTACACGTTTTTGTTCCATAATCATACGAAACTACTAAATAGAATGACACTCTATTACACAGGTCAAACTGAACATAGAAAAACTAACATTCACTCATCTACACCCAACCTCAATACACTTAGAAGCAATGAGTAAAAACGTCGAACCAAAATAAATCCTTTTTGCCTTCCTGGATAAAAATACTACAGAATATCAGTCCACTGGGACGACACTGTGATCCAATAACGCTACAGATCCAGGTTCGATTCCCCGGTGGGCACCCACGACATTACTCGTTACATCGGCCCGGAGACGGGACATTTATTGCGCAGAACAGAAAAAATCTGTCTAACTGTAGGGCCTTAAATAATTTTCTCTAGATTTTCAACGTATGTATGGGTGTGGTGTAAAGAGATAGCTCAAGCGATTTTGAAAAATCTTTTAGTTTTTGGTTCAGGGGGGTTATCACGTATCTAAGTTGACAACTATTTGAAAGCCAGTATGGTCTACATTGCTTTCTCTCTTAGGTAATAATGATTAAGATGTTACGTCAAAGCAACAATGTAGTGAATAGTGACCGAATTTGACGTAAACTAGCTGTCAACTGAGATACGTGTTAAGCCCGCCGGTCAAATTGCAAGTAGGTGTATAAGATTTAGTAACTAAATATAGTAAATCCCTCACTGAATCCATATACTATGGGTAAAAAAGGTTATAGCGATAACGTACTATGCCAGTCACAAAAAGATCATTCTGTGTAATATAAACAGATTCTCTGTCTGGTCTCTTGAACGCGAAAGTAAAAGAGCTTTATTAAGCTGAATAATAAAAACATGAAGTGTTGGTAATTACTTAGCTCAAAACGAGATAAGAAGATTTGCTCATAATCCTACACTCTTATCTTTCTTTTATAATCAACTAGCTGACCCGTGCAACTTCGCTTGCGTCCAATTAGAGAGAATGGGTGAAATTTTTCCCCAATTTTGTAACATTTTTTACTGGTACTCTGCTCCTTTTGTTCGTAGCGTGATGATATATATGCCTATTTCCTTTCTCGGGTATCAAAATATCTCTATACCAAATTTCATGCAAATCGGTTCAGAAGTTTAGGCGTGATTGAGTAACAGACAGGCAGACAGACAGACAGAGTTACTTTCGCATTTATAATATTAGTATGGATAATTGAACATTTTTTAATTTATCGCTTTCCGCTTATACCCTAAATGTCCCAATTGAACGATAGCGGGTTAAGTCCCGCGGGGAGGGTGTCGTTTACCTGTACGGTCCCTGGTCATTTCGACCCCACGTTACTTTTGCCCGGGTGAAATACGGTTAACCGTATCGCCTTTGACATACGAAAGGCTGGGACGTTTTTCGCCCTGTTAACCGGTTTTAGTTCGCAATTAGGGTTATTAGAGCATTTTCAAAGGTTCCAAACGTTTGTGATTTGAACCTAACTTTTTTGGGGAGAAAATTGAATTTATTTGCCTAGAGTTTAAGAAGCATTGGCATGTAAAAAGTAATTTTACTTTTAATACCTGTGTGGGCACGGGAACTGGCTTTTGAAATGTAATCAAATCGCGTAACAGGTTTATTTTCGGTTATATATTTTTTTACGAGTTCCTTCGAGCCATTTGGGAACTGGTATTTCAATTTGCTGTAAGGCTGAGTTTGAATCGGTTTAGAACCTTTATTCAATAGTTAATAATAATCAGTTCCTAGAACGAAAAGAATAATAATTTTTTCGTTTGGCTTTATCATATTTTGTCCAAACGTGTACGCGACTACAATTAATCATGACGTCTCATATTTCGTTTCTGAATTATAGTTATTATGATTTTACTATTTTTGTTAGGTTGTTGTCAATAGTTGCATTTTTTTAGCAATAGAAGTGCTTTCTTGTTACATGTCTATTCAAAGCAATCATGATAATCAACACGGCGAAACATTGTGCTTTTTCAATACTTTTTTGCTTTCACATTCAGGTACAACGGTCGAAAATTTTCAACAAAATTTCGTTATATAATCGCCGCCTTTAAATATCGTCGCAAAACTAAATTAATACGTCTTCACACTATATTTTACGTGTATTATTAAATCGCGAGTACTTAATACGCGAGTTAACTGGAGTGAATAAATTAGCAAAAGATATAATTAATGTCAGTCTAAATAAAATATCAGGACTAACATGACATTAATTAGGACGGGTGAGAAGTTCATTTTACATTAAAAAATTAGCTGGAGGTAGTATTTCTAGGGAAATGTTCGGTACAAATTGTGATGACAGTGTTAACGATTATAAAAGGATAAAGTTTTTTTTTCATAACCCGTTACTGTCCCACTGCAGGGCAAGGGTCTCCTCCCAACCGAGAGAGGGGATAGTCTTTGAGTCCACCACGCTGGCCGAGTGCGGGTTGGGGACTTTGTATGCTTTCAATAAATGTATTAACTAAACAATTTTTTTGGGCATGCCAGATTTCCTAAGCAAGCATACAAACCTGGATACAAGTTACACAAAACCAGATACTAATAATTGCACAAAATTAAATAAATGTATTAAACAAATTCTAGGCATGCAAGTTTTCATCACGCCTTCTCCGTTAGAGCAAGTGATAAATATTTCTAAAACACATAATTTGTCATCGGTGTTGCCTTGGGTTTGAAACTGAAACCACTTGCGTGGGAGGTGCCAACCTAAATTCTCGGCTCGAACCCATCTACAATATAAATAGAATATGACCTTAACTTACTAAGAACTATCATGAATCTTGCCGACAGAAAAAAATATTTGTATATTTTTTAAACGTCTCCATTTAAAAATAAAATACTTTAAACTTTCACAAGATCGTTTGGCTCATTTCTCAGAAATTCTTTGACGATGAAACTTGAAAATGAGACTCTAATAAATGAACAGCAACTTAAAATAGTAATATTTAATACGTCACAATATGTTTACGGCCTTTTTTCTAGCAATTTCATTTTTTTATAAACCCATTACTGTCCCACAACTGGGCAATAGTCTCCTCTTAAACGAGGGAGGGATCAAGCCTTAACTCCACCAGGCTGGCCAAGTGCGGATTGGGGACTTTGGATGCTCTTAATTAAAGTAATAATTAAACAAAATTTAGGCATACAAGGTTACATCACGGTGTTTTCCTTCACTGTTAGAGCAAGTGATAATTACTACATTAATTTACATTAATATATCTTGCTCATATAATTCTAGTAAATCTTTTCAAACTAGCTTTAGTACCATTGTAGTGCTGGAATTTAATCTGAACTCTCTGAAATGCCCCGTATCAAGTGAACGAATCTGTCTAGTAACTGGATATACAGTCTGCTTTTTATTTAAGTGCGCTTATTTCAGCGCAACCAGAATCATATTGCCGATAATTACGGCAGTCTTTACTTGAAATGTGAAACTCAATAGTTAGATATAATTACCTATACATATATCAATAAATTCTGGTTATTTTCATATTACTTAGCCTAGGTGCCGGCCTTGTATTATAAGTTCAGACATTTTCCATTTCACTGCCTCCGTAGCGCAGTGGTTTAGGTCATAACGCCGAGACCGTAGCATCGTGGGTTCGGTTCCCACTCGGGACAATAAAAATAAGAAAAAAAGCTTAAACGATCGATTTTGGAAGAATAATAAATGTCCTGTCTGTGCTGTCAAGGTCTTCAACTACCTAGCTGAGTTGGTCCATGCTAGATTTCATTAAAACAGTCTAATGACAGAAGCTTTACAAAAAGAGGTGAAAGATTCGCATTTATTGTAATGGTTTACATTTTCCTTTTAGGTAACTAATTCGGCGATGTACGGTAAAGGAAAATGATGTGTATCAACAAGAAAATTCCATGATTTTGGTTCTAATTTCTTGATAAAATATAGTAATAGTCAACCAAAACATCTGAAAGTCTCCAATCCATTTCCAAAACGAGCCACTGGAAATGTATCTCTACAGTCAATTTGCCCACTCATAAAACTTAATTTATATTAACACATAAAGCAACATTCGCACGTTTGACCTTCATCTGACCTTCAGCCCTTTCATAACAGTATAATGTAATTGACGTTATTTATTGGTCAAATATTTGTTCCTAAGTAAATATGCGAATTTGGTTAGCGAGACAAACATGATTTCCGTTACGAGTGTTTGTATGAAAATTGAGGCGTTTTCGAAACGGCTTGTGTTGTTATTTAATCCGTTAGAAAGATATGTTTTGGATTTTATGTCTGTATTAGGGAATAAAGATACGTAAATATTATTTTAAGTAAAAATAAAGTATTTTCATTACATCATTTCACGCATATATCGGATACATTTCGGAATATGACTGCGTAGGTGTTACGATGCTCAAGCGTCGTCATGTTACTATTATTATGAAACATCATTTTACTTTAACAACTTAGTAGTTCGCTTTGTTTAATGGTTCGCGGCTGGCGGAGAAATACAAGTCTGTATTTTGAAACATATGCAGCTCGTAGGTTTCTGCTGCTGACGGTGACCTTTTTGATACGCCTACTTTATTTTGGATAAAGTTACTTAACTAAAATCTCGATAAATTGTGAATGCTAAGGCTCTGTACCTACTAAGTTGTCAGATTATAGTTTGTAAGTAACAAAATACCTACTTTCCCCATATTAAGGAAAAAAAATGATTACGTCATGATTACCAGATGACGACGAAGTGAAGTACCTAGCTGCTCCAAGTGATATAAAACTTCGTCGTTTTCGCATTCGAATAACTACAGTACTTATTGATTATCTGTTTTTAAATTACCTACTTATAATTATAAGAAATCTTCATATGAAAATAAAATACACTTACCTACCCATTAACAAATAATCTCCTTGAGAATCACTACTCCAGAGAAAAATAACAAAACACTCAGCGATAAATATCACACCAAATTCATGCAAAATAAAACGGACACTTCACTTTCGAAAAGCACGAATATCAAACTACAGACACCTATCACTCAATTCCAAAAATGATTCACTTCGAATTCGAAACTTGGGAGTTCATTTTCCAGCGACCACCTTTGTAAACTCAAACCGTACATTGCTAGAGGCAGTACAGAAGGCTGTAGTGGGCTTTGTTAGAGGAACGATGTTTACACCGTGAAATAGCACCGAAATGCTGATTACTAGTGGTTTGTAAGCCTTGGATAATGAAGAACGTTAGCGCGTGTCAGATGTGGGTAGTTGTTGAACTAGAATTTTGTTGATACACCTTAAAATTTTGTTGTTGAGGCCTTATCGATTATCATTTTTACAATTTTTTGCGTGAAATAAAATTAATTGACGACACTCAAGATTTTAAACTCTTGCAACTTGTACACTTAAAATTGAAATGCAGCAGGTTTTAAACGCCATTGAAAATTAAAGGTTAAGATATCTTGTTTACTAGATGACCCGCGCAACTTCGCTTGCGTCACATAAGAGAGAATGGGTCAAAATTTTCCCCGTTTTTGTAACATTTTTTACTCGTACTCTGCTCCTATTGGTCGTAGCTTGATGATATATAGCCTATAGCCTTCCTCGATAAATGGGCTACCTAACACTGAAAGATTTTTTCAAATCGGACCAGTAGTTCTTGAGATTAGCGCGTTCAAACAAACAAACAAACAAACTAATCAGCTTTATAATATTAGTATAGATTTACCCGACCGTAACCATGGTCGTCTAATGTAGTAGAATACATATTTTATGCCTCTGGTAAAGTCAAACTTTTAGACTAAGAATCGATAACCAACGAAAACTGCACGATTCGAATCCCAATAAATCCTATGTCGAGTAGATATTATTATTTTATGGAACCATTTGTTCTTAAAATAAGTGTCTAAAACGTTTATTTTCTTCCAACCAATGATTCTTTTCAAGGTCGAAAAATATTAATATCTACGGAATTAGGTCCCGTCGCTTCTATTTTTACCAACGAAATCCTTAGGTCAATATGGCGGAATGGGGAAACTGTTTTAAAATAAGGCAAAATGTATTTTTATATTTAGCTGGTTAAAATTTTGTTGAGGCTAGTGGAGTAGTTAAAGTAGTCTCTAGGACTGTGTGTTGTAGGTTCAATTCTCAGGTGGTACAAATACCTACTACTACATTTGTGTTATTCTATTTCCTGAATTATGATTGGGATTAGTTGGAGTTCAAGATAAAAAAAAGATTATAAAAATCATTACTATATCACAAAAATTCATTGAGAAGGTTAAACAATACATTTACAGCCATACAAAACCTAGTTAATTATGTAAATAGAAACTACTTCGTTTAGAATCTTTGGCAAATCAAAAGAATATTATTATTTCAGCTTTAGAGTGAACATTACCAGTGCTGAGCGCACGAAAGTACTTTAAATAAATATCATTGGATAACTCACACACGGTCATTTGATTCCAAACTAAGCAGAGCTTGTACTATGGTAACCAAATAACTTTAGAAAGAGAGTCTCGAATAAAGCAATTTTAATTTTAGAAATATTATTTATTTTCAACACAACATACTAGTTTCAGATTACAACAGATCTTAAAGTATATTGACCTTATATTTATTATTGTCTAGGCATAAAAACTTCTATTAGGTACAGTATAACATAAGTTTATAACATTTGAGTATAATTGTAATAAATGAAGGAAACAATAATAGACAAAAATAATTGTGTGGTAGATTTTCTGATAATAAGCTATCTATTTGAAATATTAAAGCCTGGTTTCACTAGGCACTACTGAATAAGTAATGATTATCTTATCAAATAGAACTTTTAGCAGCTTTTTATACTTTCATTTTAACTATTGCAAATGTATCAAGCACTTATCCAAATTCAATATTTTAAATCCATCTGTTAAGCTAGCTGTCAAAACCAGGCCCAAGTAGTATAAAAAGCTCTCATCTTACCACCTTACATACATACAGGAAGTCAAGCCTTCTTCCCATAGGGGCAGGCAAAGACCAGAGAACACCACTTAGTATAATAATACAAACAAACTTTTTTTACTTCTTTAAAATCCATACATGTGGTCATACAGGAAATATTTGAATCAAAACCAAACTTATATCAATCAGTAAACTCATTTATTTTATTAATATCTAATCTTCACAATTCTTCCTTGTTTCTCTCTAGGAATACCATGTTTGACTATCATGTGACGTCTGACTGTCTCTGTCTTTGTATACGTAACACTACAAACACTACACATATACATATACACACGTTCATGAACATTATTACAATGTGCAAGCATCTGCGAATGTCTATAAAACTTTCTAGGACAATACGTACATTGGTGTTTCTTCTCCATATGACATACTAAATGATTTCTCCAAATTGCTCTTCTTCGGAACGTCAAACCACATTTTTCACAAGTAAACGGTCTTTCACCAGTGTGAATCCGTAAGTGTTCTATTAAATTCAGTTTACGGGGAGCTTTGTAAGGACAGTGGTCGCATTGTAAGTACGGTCCAATCCCGTGTCTTGCTATTTGATGCATATGCATTTCCGTCAGTACTGGAAACCCTTTTCCGCACTGATCACAGATATATCGGCAATGGTTGTGACGTTGCATATGATGGTCATACGTTAACCGATTGGCAAGTATTTTGTGGCATATTTTACATATTAAGTTACGTTCGTTACTGCGTATATTTGGGCGGTATTTTTGCCTTTGCCGTTTGATCTTACGTCTTTTAAAAGTGTTGGTAGAACTTTCTGTGTTAATAATGTCTTGTATTGTGTCTAAAACATTGTCTATTTCATCTGAATATTCTTCTGGTTTGTCGTTATTTTCGATGGTATCGTCGTGGTCTATAAAGTCATTGAAATCGTAAATATTATCATCTGATTGAGCATTCGTTTCGACCTTTTCAACAGGTGTTTCATTGTCATTTTTTTGTAAAAAACTATTCGATTTCAAGCCGTTTTTATTCGTATTATCAGACGTTGTAGGTTGTGGGCTTGATTCTACAGGAAAATACTGGTTATACATAACATATTCGCACACTTTTTCTTTTAAATCTCGATCGGAGAGTTCATTGTTTACCTCTAAATTACATAGCTGTTTTAGCCTCTGGTTTGACGCTTCACACTTTAACTTGAAGTAAACTGCATGTTTTAGTAAATAGGCACACTTATAACACATCATATTAGGTAGTTTATCGTTTTTATGTAACAAAACATTCGTAACAATAGTGATTGCTTTGCCAAAACAACTAAGTCCGTCTTCCTCATTCGAATTATCGATTAGAGACACCATTTTGTCACTACTGCTCTGTGTTAAACACAACCGACATATAGTCTTAAACAGTTCATCGTAATCATCCATTTTATTGTCTTAATTAAGTTTTTAGAACACTAAAAATATTTTTATCGTAACTATTGTTTTGTTTTGATTTAACACTGACTTGACAAGAAAGGCCACAGACTATATAAAAGTTATACGTTTCGTTACACGTTATAAATATATTGTTAGGTATTTATTTAAAAGAAAAATGTATTTATGAAGCATTTTAGCTGAGTTGAACATATCATTAAGGTTTTCTTATTATCACATTCAATACGTATTTATTGTTTGTTGCTTTGACTTTTAGGCTAATTGAATTCCGCGATATTCAATTTATACATACTAAGCTTTCGAAGAACGTTAACAATGTGAGCTATCGTCTCATAGCTGGTCAAAGAAATTCTGTTAAATAGTTACCTAAAAGTGGTTGGTTAAGAAACAACCTACCAAGAATTTGTCCCAGCCTAATATACAATGAAATAACCTTACGAAACTGTTCTAGAATACCCAATGTCGCTCTAAAATTTAATTAAGTTAATGACAGTCGTCTAAGCCGCTTTAAGCCTAAGTAATAAACACTAGGTGTACCTTTAGTAGTATTATTCAACGTGCTATGTTACATCAACCAAGATTAATGTTAAGGACTCAAGTTTTGGTGTTCCTAGATAGTAACTAGTATTAAATTAGGTACTTACTCGAAGATTTCAGTAGCTACTTAGACAATTTGATATTAAAAGGTAATGTGGAACTCAAGTACGGCAAATAAAATGTTTAAAACTTGTAATGGTGTAGTAGTGGCAAATTAAATTGTTAGCAAGTCTGTTTTTTTTAACATCAGAGTCGCTCTAGTATAAATATGCTGAAATAAATCGATTTGTTCATATACTTAATATGTAGTTTGTATTATTTTAATTTCAGAAGCCAGCTCTTGTTCTTTGTTCAGATAAAAACTAGAGATGTACAAATAACTTCTTAAAATAAATAAATTCAACCCATTGTTGTCCCACTTATACGTAAAGGTCTTCTCCCGCAATGAAGTTGGGTCTGGAGTCCACCACGCTGGCCAAGGGCGGGTTACAGACATTGCATACTTTCAAGAACTATTCTAAAGAACTCTCAGACATACAAGGTTGCACCACGATCTTTACCTAGGTTCGTTATACTATTCAAGACTTTACCATTATTTACTTGATTTATTCTGTGATACAAACACAAATCTAGATAAAGACCCTTCAACATCCTCGTAGACATTCTAAGTACGAACAATAAAACTAACAAATAACCACAAAATGGATGTGTTCACACAACCGTGTATTCGTCTGTGTTTCATCTCATTTGTGGCCTAAATAAGTCTTAATAGTGTTTACGTTAAACGTTCCGCGGTGCCAGTTGGTTTCAGATTGTGGCCATTAAATTAGCGAGGCTTTATATGAAAATATTTATTACCTTGCAGTTTCTCTGTCACATTTATTTCTCCGCTCTAATAATTCGTATTGTCAATTTATATAGCCTGTAGCATTAAATTGTAATAAGCGTGACTCAGTTACGTCCTTAAAGTTTAGACGGATAGACGGACAGTCGGACAGACAGATCGACAGGCGGGCTGACGGGCTGACGGACTGACGAACTGATGGAATGACGGAGGGACAGACAGACGGGCAAACCGTAATAAGTCTTCATTTTCATTACATAAATTTCATTTCTTAAAAAAACAACTCCCGCATTAATTGCCCTTGTACTTTTACAAACATACAAACAACGGACACAAAGTACAACCAGACTCGAACAATTATTTGTGGATCGCACAAATAATTGTTCCTTGTGGGAATTGTACCCACGACCTCCCGACGCAATAGTAACGACGTGGTGACCTAAACCAGTGCGCTACGGAAGCCGTTACAGATCAATAAAAACGTCCGTTAAAAGTGTCTTTTCAGCTACTTAGCGACCAAACAGTAAAAATCCTTCACTCGCATGTCTCTTAGCCCCACCATGGCCTGTCTAATAGCCATGTAGCAACCGCCC
The DNA here is from genome assembly GCF_050436995.1 of Anticarsia gemmatalis. Taxonomy (NCBI): domain Eukaryota; kingdom Metazoa; phylum Arthropoda; class Insecta; order Lepidoptera; family Erebidae; genus Anticarsia; species Anticarsia gemmatalis. The sequence goes on along the minus strand of NC_134767.1, from coordinate 1,032,278 downwards.
CCAGCTTCACACAGCGTCTTATACGTATTATTCAAGTGCAAATGAGTTTTAATTCCACCTTCCGGATTCAAGAAACATGGCTCTCGTGTCTCTTCTACAGAAACTTTGTCTTTCGTTGAGCTTGTCACGGCATTTTGTTACTTACATCTGTGTAAATTTTACTGTTTAATAAAAATGCGATAAGTCCACATATCGCTCCTTCAATGCAAAAGGGCCACAACTCAAAAAAAAATGAAAATCGTTTTATTGCAAAAATGACACCTGAACCGACTATATTTTATAGTAAAAAAAAAACCCCATCATTTTTGCTTATATTATGGCTGCACTGACTTACTGCCCTTTTTGCATTAGCTCACTTTGACAGGTAATGTCAGTGCAAAACAGCCACTTTGTGAGTTGCGCCCGGAGATTCAACGCAAATGCTAGTCATTTGCATGAAAAAGTGCCACAATCCAAAATATGTCTGTGTTGGGTGCAAAATTTCAAGTTATTGTGATTATATTTTACAATACAAAACTGCCATATTTTGGAAAACGTCCTTTTTGCATTCTAACTATAGTATTTGTTACCATATTTTGTAATACAAAAGTGCCATATTTCTGAAAACGACCGTTTTGCATTCAAACACTAGTGTTTGTTATTATATTTTGTAATATAACAGTAGCATATTTTGAAATACGTCCCTTTTGCATTAAATTATTGTGGAATACATAATCATTTTTAGCGTGCTAGAATGGGAAGGCCAGAAATATGACCGTTTGGTATGATAATAATTTTAGTTTTCGTTACAATTTTAAAAATAAAATTATACATTTTGATGCAGGCAAAGTAAAGAGGCACCCTTTCCTTTCAAATTCCTCTTTCAGGGGCTAGATCCGTCCAGTCCTTTTCAAATGCGTCTAGGTCATCCCGCCATCTCCATTTAAGTTTCCCGCGTCTGCTATGACCATCTTCTGGCATCCAGTTGGTAGATATGCGGGTCCACCTTTCCGAATGCATATGGATAATGTGGCCGGCTCAGTTCTATTTCAGCCAGGCGGTCTTCTCCCTTACATCGGCTATGCGAGTTTGGGAGCGCAGTATAGAATTACGGACGTGATCTGTTCTTTTGATGCATAATATACTATGCTCCATCGCTCTCTGGCTCTTTCTGGTTTTCCGTAAGGGACCATGTTTGGGCAGCGTAGGTAAGGACGGGTAGTAGGTATAAACATGTCGACGAGCTTTCACTTCAGTGACAGTGGAAGGTTACCCTTCATTAGCTCTTTCCTGGACCAGGATCTCTTTCAGGCACTTGTGACACGTTTGTCCAACTCTTTGTCCCGTCGGTTGTTAAAAGAGGTTATCTGGCCCTAGCAAGTGTACTCGTCGACATAGTCTATGACGTGCCCGTCTACCTCGACCCTACGTTTTGTGTTGTTGGTCATAACCTGGGTTTTTGTACGGTTCTTACTCAGTCCAATCTGAAGGTTTGCCGTGCTCAGATCTTTGAGCATTGATTCGAGTTCCGATGCCAAAAAAGAGAAGAGGACTATGTCATCTACAAAACAATGGTTTGTTAACTGTTTACCACTTACAACTATGCTTTTGATTGCCATAACACCGCCAGGCTCCTGAAAATTTCTCTGAGGGTGCTGGTAAATAATTTGGGAGATAGCGGGTCTCCCTGTTTCACGCTTCTTTGGATTTGGAATGATATTGTTGTCTATATTGCTTTGATGAGTTTGATGTATAAAGGTTCGATTCTACATAGTATCTTTAAGTAGGACGTGGATGGAGTGATGATTCTATGGCGGAATGAGTAATGCTGTCAAAAGCTTTGGAATAATCCACGAATGCTAAATATAAAGGCTTATAAAACTCAAAAACCTTTTCTATTATCTTATTTCTTTAATATTCCTGCTGCACTCAGTCTACTCGTCACGTTACCCATTGATTGATGATGATGATTGATGTTTAATTTTACTAAATAATGAAAGTTACGCACAAAGTTGATCTCAATAATTTTACTTACTCAATAAAAAGTTAAGATTTTTTCATTTAGATTGTTTAATACAATGTTTTCCTGGTCTATTCAGTTATGGTTTTACTTAGTAATTATTATTAAACTTTTTGATACGGTTTTTTTACCAAAAAAGTACAATTAACCATTTTTATTTGTAAAACTGTGTTTAATTTTTGACATATTTCTCATAATATTGGTTCAAATTTTGAATGCAAAAGGGACTTATATGCTTTTTTCTCTTAATAGGTAACAGCTATTACAAAGTTTATTTTGTAGAAAGATAGAGCTAATGATATATTAACATCTTATATTTAATAAATAAATATATGAAATGTTATAAAAAAACAGTTTCAAAAATTTGTTTTGGCTCTCCTGTAAAATTTATAGATTTCGATTTGTGGCCCTTTTGTATTCAAGGAGCGATATATTCTATACTAGTATATAGTATTATAGTTAGTCAGTCTGCCTGTCACGCTTTCACTGCTAAACTGCGGAACTGTTAATGAAGAAATGTGAAAAAAGTGGAGGAGCTGGCCTCAAACACTTAAAGAGTTTGCTAATCCGTGTCAGTTTAAAAATACGTTTAATTCATTATTGTGCCCTATAAACCAATGGAGCAGCATCTTAAGAAAATACTACTAGGTAATTAACTCTATTTTTTGGACATTGATGAAGTACGAATAGTTGACTAGAATGATTATTCTAGTCAACTACTTATTATCTTTTTGAGATTTCAAAAAACTTAATTAACTACCTAAAAACCACACTTAAAAAAACCTCACTTCAACATTCACTACTTAATTAAATAGCAAAGAAACTACTCCACAATTTATGGCAATATTTCACCTTAACACTAAACAAAATGGCCGCTTAAAGGTAAACCATTAACATACACTTTCGTTAGCAGTGAACTAATTACTTAGGTGTTTGTTAACATTTTGTTACAATTAGGGATTGCAATCCGGTCAGCCGGATCCGGTGTTTGTATTTGAAATATTATCGTCAAGTGAGATAATAATTAGTATGCTCTCTTCTAGTAGGTAGATACTTAGAGATAATTACATTAATAACTGAGACTGATTATTTGATTACTTAGAATTATTATATCTTAACTAGCTGACCCGCACAACTTCGCTTGCGTCACAGAAGAGAGAATAGCTTAAAATTTTCCCCGTTTTTATACTGGTGCTCTGCTCCTATTGGTCGTAGCATGATAATATATAGCCTATAGCCTTCCTCGATAAATAAGCTATATAACACTGAAAGAATTTTTCAAATCGGACCAGTAGTTCCTGAGATTAGCGCGTTCAAACAAACAATCAAACAAACAAACTCTTCAGCTTTATAATATTAGTATAGATTAGTATAGATTTCATTAGCTGCAAAAAAGACGGATGAATAAATCATTTATGGCATAAATTATTATCTATTATAACGAAAATATTTCAAATACAAACACCGGATCCGGTGGACCGGATTGCAATCCCTAGTTACAATGTATGCAGTTTGTGCTTACACGTTACGGCGGATTAGCCTGATAGTTATCTACAAAATGCTTTGCTGAAACTAAGTATAGTGACACACATGCACGATTTTCGACTTCAAACGTTGCAAACATACTTGCTGTGTTATTAAAGTCATTTATGATGACACTTTAGCTGAAATCTATACTAATATTATAAAGCTGTAGAGTTTGTTTGATTGTTTGTTACAACCAGTTCAGTTTGACGTCAGAAACAACATAAAATCACTCATTTGATCGTGACAAATATAAAATGAAACACTCGTGACGTAATTACTACAACATTTCTACAAGAAAAAGCGTTTTTGACGTTTTATAAAGAGCAGCTGGATTCAACAACTGGCTAGCTACCAGAAGTTTTGTACAAAAATCTGAATATCACCTTAACCCGTGCTGTAAGAACTTTTGCACTACGACGTGTTAAATGTCAAACTCTCGATAATACCGACTTTAGAAAATCGAGTTACTGATTTAACTGGTACTATGTACACCGTATGACATCGTATTCAGCATATCGTCGAACCATCCGTCGCCGAACGTTCGGCTCTGAAAATACGTCAGGTGTTTTACTACTCTTATACAAATTCAAAAAGATATTTGATACAACCTCTTTTTTGCGGTAAGACTCACTACAAACTGAAACTCATTAAATTTATTCAAAGAAACTCAATACCGGTATCAAAATAAGTCTAATAGTTACTTTGTAATTGACACTCTTTTGCCGCTAAAAAAGCCACTTTTTAATGTCTACTAAAAAGAGGAATATTCTAAAAATAGGGCAAGTAATATTCAACTTTATTTAGAACACGTTAAGGTGCACATTCCTTTGTGTTATAGGTTTGAAATGTTTAAAGCTTGTATAAAAATTGGTTTTTGTCGATTGATTCCATGTTTTTTCGTTCAAATATTTATACAAGCTACAGTTTTTGATATACCTACCTTTACTAGCTAGATAGAATAATATTAAGACAATTTTTACTCTAAAATGCATTTTTGTGTTCACTTATTTTCTAAAAAAATTAGAAACTTATGTCGAAACAGTTGCTATGAAGTAATTGTAATTATTTTTGGCCTTTTGGACATTAATACATTGCATTTTTTAACGACGTATGAGTCTAACAAAGTCTTGTTTCAGTACATTTTCTTTGTGCCTCTATTTCACGGGGCAACGTTTGTGAACACAGTTAGAAAGGTAAGAATTATTTCAACAAAACTGCACTACCTATAAACTCTGTACGTTCAACGAAATTGTCAAAACAGCCCCTATATTTTTGAAAGTAAGCTTTAAACCCACACTCATTTAAGCGACAAACGAAAACGGTTGTATTTTTTAATTTTGGCTTTTAAAAAGTACTTCAAACCAGTGTATGAAACGTTGTTTTTTGTAAAAATAGAAGCTTATATCTCTGGTCTCTGCCTACCTCTTTGAGAAGAAGGCGTGATTTTATTTATGTATGTAGAAGCTTATTAATATGTTCATACCCGCTATTTGTTCTATCATTTTTTGAAATTTTATCTATATTGGTTTACCCCTTTTTAACATGTTTTTTTTATTAACACACATTCTCGTTTATTAAATCATATTGAAAAGAACTAGCACATGTTCGATACTCCCAAAATTCCACTGAAAAAATGGGGAAACTGATTTAGATACAATACATTTAAAAGAGTATTTTTTTTTAAGAAACAGAAAATACTATGAAAAAAAATTACATTGAAAACGTAACCTAGCTTGTGTCTATTATAATAAAATACATTTAGCCAAAGCCGCGTATCAAAGCTAGTATACGCAAGATAAATGATCTTTTTTATTAACGTCCCACTTTTGTTCCTACAGATATAAGTTCCGGTAACGCAGACACCAAAGGTTACTCCGGTAACCTACTAGTAAACAAGGATAGATAGCAACGTAACGGTAGTAAGGAAAAGAGATTCTTTGATTTTGATTGGTACTTATGTTTTTATTGAAAACTAGTTTTTCACGCCGACTTTCCTCGAGGTACACCATTTGATCATAATTTTCTGTCTTGGATCATTTCGGCATCTTTACGGCAAATCTGGTGGTTTCCAAAGATCGGAAGAAAAGGAAAAGAGATAACTAAAGAGGTATATCATAAGTACTAAAATATGATTTACAGCATAACAAAATAAGGCCGCAGTACAGTAGCTCGATTCAACCGACCTGTCATCGAGAAATTCTGTATGAAAATCTGATCAGCGCCTCTGACGGGCGTCTTAGAAACTTGTTTGGCAGTACACTTTAAATGTCAAAATTTCGATAGCTAGCCGGTTGTCGGTAGTCGATAGTGGTAGAGAATCGAGGTACAGTAAAGTGGGAAAAGAAAGATTAATTCTTTTTTTTATGAATTGGTAGCACATAAATATAAGCGTCATTGTCACCTAGATAATGTTACTTTAAAATAGTCAAGTCCAAATATTATAACGCAGTGAAAATTCTGTATAAAGAAAGAAATATTCTCGATATCAGTTCATCAGAATCAATAAACAATTTCGAACTGTAGTAACAATAGATTTTAAGTGTATTTGTTTTGTTTGCCTATTATTAAATATGTGATTGATGTTATGTTGCATAAATACTTTCAGTATTAGACTATATCGTCAATTTCTGTGTAAATAGAACAATATTATAGTGTACGTCAGAGTTATGGAATAGTGTGAACGAGTGGATATTTGATACTGTTGTATTGATCACTTGTGAATGCGCTATTGATCTGACAATGTACACATCTATAAAAGGCTGTAGAATTTTTGTTCACGAACAAGCAGATAACAAAATACTTATTCTTCTTTCTTTTTTTAAAGACAATTCCCGCACTAATAACTACTCTTGTGTCGTGGGGACTTTAACAAACATACAAACAATGGACACAAAGTATAACCAAGCCCGAAATACTAATAGCGGATTGCACAAATAATTGTCCCGTGTGGGAATCGAACCAGCTAATCCTTATCAAGACAGTTTCAAAATTGCAAAAAACTCATAGAACTTAAACTATGTGCTCTCGAGTACATGAAAGGTCTTAGATTAATGTCTTGACGTGTCCAATACAATATATTATTATGTACATACCGCGTTATGAGAGAAGGGAGCGAGGGAACATGATTAGATGGTCAAATTTCAATAATTTCAATAATATTAAGTCCGCAAGACATTTCTGGCTTTACTGACAATATACATAATAAATAATAATAATATACATTCTTAACAATATTTCTTTAGAAAAAACATAGCTGCTTTATTTTACTAACACCAAACAAATCTCAAATACCCTAGTCTTTGTGAAAACCCAAAAACATTGCCTACTCACTTAAAAAACCGTACCTCTATAATACCATCCTCCCAAATCAATACCCTACAAGCACGACTTAATATTTCTTCCACGTCACTTCAAATCATGTCGAAGGAAACCTAAAAACCCGAGGCGGAGACAAACACGCGATCTTTGACCTTGAACATCCAAAAAACCGGATAAAATTCACCTTTTAGACCGTCCAACCACTGGACCGGTTTTCTGATAGCAATTCAACGAAAGTTAAACCTCCATATTTACGGTTGCTGCTCCTGTTTTAGATTCACGACGTATTGGTCCGGATTATCCGGTTATATCCGTCTAACAATAGTTGGTTTTACCGTATTTTGTAATGGAAAAGGTTTTGATATTTTATATCATTTGGCTTGGGAAATCAAGCATATCTACGGCTGAATCAAAATTTGGGGATGGATGAACGGATACGAAGACCTGTCATCGCTGAGTCAGTCAGCTTGCGATCTTCCCACAGTCAGTGAAATCTGGAATATTTGACAACGTAGAGAATAAAGTAAGACATCATAGTTTAATTAGTGAAGGAATAAGAACGAAAAATAACATGGAAAGAATATTTAAATTCAAGAATTGTTAATTAAGGCTATAATAATACAAAAGTATTCTAACTTTCCTTTTTTATCACACTCCGTGAGCTTTACTATGAAGTAAAATTCTCCGTAATACTTTGTTATAAAGTTAACAGAAAACTAAAAATAAAAAATCTTCGTGACCACAAAGCAAAATAGAAGTTGTGTTTCCTAACATTTCGAGTATCATATAACAAGTTTTACCAAATATGAATTTTAAGCTACGTACAGGAAATTAAAATCTTTTGACTGAAATGGGGACGTATGTATTTTTACTTTTTCCAACCTTCTCTTTTTATTTTTATATACGATTGGATAGTTTTTTTCATGTCAAAACTTATGTACCGTTTAGACACTTTGCTTACAACATCCTCCTAGCCAATATTGGGCTGTGGCAACCAGTTTCAATTCAAGAAACCAGTCAACAGGGTTCACTCTGATCCGTCACCAGGTGAGGACAGAATGAGAAGTCGGCCGAACGACCAATGATTTAAGTTCTCTGTAAGTTTACTTCTACCTTAACTTTCTAAATCTGAACAATCACTGAGAATTGCTTTATAGATATACTAGGAAGTAAACTTTTGCCTGTTAGAAGATTTGAAGCAGAGACCTTCGCTTGAATGTCTCATTCACTAGCAATATGCAGCAAAAAGTGATGATTTCTAAATAAATTATTTAACTTCTTTAATCCGATCAGTCATTGAAAATTGTTCAACACAAACACTCAGGAGGTAAACTTTTGCTTGACTGAGGAACCTAAAACCTTTGTCTACTTTATAATATACTACCAAAGCATCGCAGAAACCGTCATAATATCTACATAGACTGCAACAGAATAAAAATCTAGCCTTTCACATTTCACTTTAAAAGCAAAATTTTATTTAAAACTTGTTATTTACATTACTTTTATTCTAGAAACGTGGTACCGACGTCTCTCAGAAAAACAGATTGCGGTCCATTCTTTTAACCATTTTCAGGAAACCACACGTAGTTTTATGATTTTTATTCAACTCTGTATCGTTACGTTAATGTGTTCTGACAATAGTTACCGGTGGAAATGCGTTGGTTTTTCTTCATACCTTATGACGGTACGGGGATTTTTGTTACGTACTGAATAATTTTCACGTAACGTTCAAGAGTAGTTTTATGGGGTGATTTTTGGAAGTGTTTTTTTCAAAGCTATGCTTCAGGATATAATTCCTCTTGATTTCTCGCGAGTGTTAGCTGTTATCACGATGTTGTCTTCCAGGTAAGTGAGAGGTATTCTATCTATCTATCGTTTCAGCCCCCTTCTACACACTGTTGAGCATAGGCCTTCCCCTCAGTATGCCATTTTTTACGACCCTGCACTTGTCACATCTATAGGATTCCTACACATTTCACGATGTCATCCGACCATCTAGTTGTAGGCCCTTCTTGCGATCTTCGCCCATTCCATGGCCGCCACTTTGTTCCACCTTCCATATTCACTTCATTAGTTTACATTAAACGTTAATTATAAACCTACATATTTTTATCATTTGTTTTATCCGTCAGTCACCAAGCACAGGCAACGCAAATAAAGAAATATAATTATATATTCATCTATACATAAGCTTCGCCGTTAAAACAATGTTGTTGTTCAAAACGGCCATATTGTTTTCTATGTCATCTAATGAAGAGTCCAATCAAAGTAGTAGAGTAAATGATTCGGAAAAGTTTTAAAGCTGTAATTAATATACTACCCTCTTATGAAACATCCTTTACAGTTGTTTGTTATGACGTCAATCTATATCAGGAATGTTTATTGAACATTTTAAACCATTGTTTCAATAAAATTGTTTACAAAATAAATATGTTTTTCACGATATTAAATACTGAGCTACTCTTTGTATGTACATAAAAACAGGAAACAAAAGTAACCACAGATATTAAAAATAGTACAAAAAGATGTACAACGTATCTCATCCGGATAAACCACATTTTTATCCGGGTGCGCTAGTGTGAGACTGCCTTTACGTATGTTTGTTTGCTTCGCGCTCGTTATTTTGATTTACACTGACAATACAGCACCGTAGGTTGGCGTTTTTTTCACCCACTTTCTCAGCAACAGCCGGAATAATGATGAATTTCATTTTGCGACGAGAAAAAATATATATCGCGTATTTTTCGCCTTTAAGTATGTGGGAACGTTCCCTTGTTAGCTGGTACTTGTAAATATGTTTTTGTGAACAATCCTTTGCGTTATAAATAAAGTTTAGTTATTTTCGCAACTATTTCTAGTGAGAGCGTATTTTCAAAGGTTACGAATGCTATTCGTTACATGCGATTTTTAGGAAAGTATATTGTTAACATCTATTTTTTTTCTCTCAATGTTTGATACTACCTTAAAGGACGATAATACTAAGCAGACAATACTAACATCAGAGAATGGGCGGGCATAGGGAGTGCTGCTGAACTCTTTCGTCTAGCAAAATAATAATATAATAATAATAAATTTAACCCATTAATGTCCCACTGCTGGGCAAGGGTCTCCTCCCGTAATGAGGGAGGGATTAGGCCTTGAGTCCACCACGCTGGCCAAGTGCGGGTTGGGGACTTTGCATACCCTCAATAAATGTATTAAACAAATTTTAGGCATGCAAGGTTTCCTCACGATGTTTTCCTTCACCGTTGGAGCATGTGATAATTGGACGTAGTTATGAAAGAACGTTCCAATCCACACGCAGGTCAAAATGAGTAAATCGCGTTTTTGTAATTTTGTGGTACGCTTTTTTTTGGTAGCGAGTACAGCTAAGTAGTATGTATCACTGCAACTATATAAATAAACTTTATTTTTAAATATACTTGTCACTAAAATTTATTCATATTTCTCATACAAATTATGAAAAAAATGCACTTGGAACGTTTTTGAAAAAAGGCTTAATGTATGGAAGTAGATTTTAACTTAATTTGCAAAAACGTTCCAAAATGTTACAATTGCTATATTTTGGTAATTAATATATATATTTTCTAAAACATAAGTAAAACAATGAAACATTATTAAAACATATTTTTTAAGAAATATTCATACATAGCTGGACCCACGCAACTTCGCTTGCGTCATATAAGAGAGAATGGGTCAAAATTTTCCCCGTTTTAGTAACATTTTTTACTAGTACTCTGCTTCTACTAGTCGTAGCGTGATGATATATAGCTTACAGCCTTCCTCGATAAATGGGCTATCTTACACTGAATGATTTTTTCAAATCGGACCTGTAGTTGCTGAGATTAGCGCGTTCAAACAAACAAACAAACTCTTCAGTTTTGTAATATTAGTATAGATAACATTTTTTATTGCTACTCTGCTCCTATTAGTAGTAGCGTAATGATATATAGCCTATAGCCTTCCTCGATAAATTAACTATCTAACACTGAAATAATTTTTCAAATCGGACCAGTAGTTCCTGAGATTTGCTCGTACAAACAAACTCTTCTTTTCATTCAGCTTTATAATATTAATATAGATAACATGTGATGTATGTGAAATATGTGAATGTAAATTTTATTGTGATGATTTTCCACAAGACGAAAATAAATTGGGGCACTCCGGGACGGGGGCTTCGGGGATCGGGGTACTCAGAGACTAACCCACAGCGTTTGGGGTCATAGGTAGACTAAGGTTTACCGTAAAACGGGGTGAATAGAAACGATTTTCAACTTTGTCCTAAAAATTTGTTGCGAATAACTTGTTATTTTTATTGTCGGGTTCTTTTATATCATGTCCGGCGCCATGAAGAAAGAGCTAAAACCATATTTGTCCAAAAATATGCATAATTTTACGATTTTTCCTTAAAAAATGGTCATTTTCTATTCACCCAGCGATAGGGGTAAATCGAAACGACCAAAGGGGTGAATGGAAAAACTGTTAGGGCTGCCAAAGACGACTTATCCAACATACTGAAAAGGGAGGTTGTGTGTTTAAAAATTTAAATAACCGTTGATAATTACTTTAACTGAAAAAATAAAGCAAGATAACCTAACTAACTTTCATACTATATGCAGTAGTTTGCCGTTATAACTTTGATACAATGATAATTGTGAAGTTCAGAAGATTAATGACTATTAATTTTTCATTGTTTATGTTAATTTTGTTTACAGTTTTTGACAACCCTATTTATTAATCTCTATTGACCCCTCACTCGTTTCTATTCACCTCTTACGCGTTTCTATTGAACCCTGCTATGTTTCCATTTGCCCCATACTGTAGTTCTATTCACCCTTCAAACGATTCTATTCACCCCGTTTATACAAAAAAAATACTATTTCCATGATTTAAACATATTTTTTAGATTTAAAAACGTTTCTTCAATTAACAATATTGTATCTTTATAAATTAATATACACCTAAAGACATAAACACTCCAAACAACTCATTAGAACAGAAATCCCACTTTAAATCCAAAGTTTTGAGGGTCGATATTAAGGTATTCAAGGACGGTAGACTTTGAAGCATTTTTTTGGGTATAAATATCAATTTAAACAATTATAACACCGCAGAGAAGTAATATCGCCGTGTAATCATTTAAAATTTGAACAAAATTCTTCAACGAGAAGTACTCAAATATTAAAAAAAACTTGAAAACTTTCCTGATTTTTTTTCTATTCACCCCGCGAATTCTATTCACCCCGTTTTACGGTACTTTTACCAATATGAATTTATTATCGTCACGTTATATATAAAGTACCTACATGGAATGTTTTGAAGAAATAGATAGTAAGAAGAAGAAAAACAAACAAGATGATTGGATCATTATTTTTATGTTATTCAGTCCAACACGTATTGAAACAGTACGATCCAAATGAATTTTCATTTATAATTGTTATTTTTAAAAACGTTCCAAGTTGATTGAGTCATTATTCTTATTTTATTCAGTCCAAAATGTAATAAAATATAACGATCCAAATGGAATGTCACTTTTTAAGATTTAAAATTATTATAAAAATATTTATTTTAAAACGTTTCAAGATGGATTGGATCGTTATTTCTATTGCATTCAGTCCAAAACAAATAAAAATAGTACGATCCATATGTAATGTCACGTTATACGATTACAATTTAGATCTTTTGGTACGTTTTATCATTTAGACCGTGTAATTATTTCAGTAGTTATTGTCGTAAAAGAGTCAGTGTCTTCACCACTAGATAGGACGATCCAAAATACCTAGCTTGGGCTCAAAAACTCAATTTTGACCACCTTGTGGATTGGAACGTTCTTTCATAACTACGTCCAATTATTTCTAATACACACATAGCTTCGAAAAGTCATTGGTGTGTTGCCTCGGGTAAAAAAAAGATAAGACGAAATATGCAGAGCTGATTGCCAACCTTCACTAGTTGGAAAGGCAGCTTTAAAAGAAGAAGAGTAATAACATATTATTTGTATGTTGTTTTCTGAAAAAGATATGCAGTTAACTACCACACAATTCCGTCGTTTGTTTGCCCAAAAAAGTATAAACAAAACTATGTACTAAAATAAAAAAATAAATAAAGCCAGTAGCAAACTACATGCTTTGAATATTTCCCAAAAATAAAATCTCTAAAATGCATTAATATTATTCCTTTCACAAATGTAAATCGGGCATTTCAAAGCAAAACGTGTTCAAAGTTTAACTAAAGTGTAAAATAGAATTGGATGCAACGAAAAATTTCTAATTTCCATTAGTCAAACTATAGTTTTGTTATTTAAAATGTAAACTAAAAAACTGAATAAAGATTAGCACTTTGAACTAAAATAAGAATAAGTTTCTGTACACATTTAAATTAATATTTTAAATCTGCTTTTGTAATGATAATTGATTAAATTCGGTTTTAAATTTTTTTAAAGCATTTCTTTCTTTATTTTTTTATATTGCATTACACTTTAATAGAGTACGCTATGAGAACAAAATATTATAAGATATCATTATTTTAAATATTTGACCATTTTGTCAACACGATCCATTCAGACCATAAAATATTAAAAACACCTTTCACTAAAAATATAATTATACTAATTTTAGTTTATCCACACATAAATCCAGGTAAACCACAGAATAATTAATACCTAGTAAAACGTACTAAATCCCTTCCATAAAACAATCACATTAAAACAAAATAAAGACTCTCATACACTACACCCGGTTAAACACATCCGGATGGCGAATAATATCAAATATTATTTTCCGGCGGGAACTTACCCGGCTATTTCGGGTTTAAGTAATTGGAAATCCTACCTGCCCGGGTATATATCCGTCTATTATATATCGGCCATGCGTGAACGGCTACATATCCGGGATTCAGTGCCGTTTATCCGGGTACTTGGATATCTTTTGATATACGTTTTTTATATTTTTTAGTCGAGATAGCGATTTTTAGAAGCTTTTTAATCTTTTGAAGGTTTTTTGGAGAGCTCTAATCGTTGTCTTTTCATTATAAAGTTTGATGTATTACAAAAAGTTTTAGTTTTTGATCTAAAAACTTTTGATACTTCTTCTAAAGTATATTGAGGTCAGGTACACTTATTCTTTAGTGTTTTAACTAGTTATTATAGTTATCACCATACTTCATATCACCTCGCCGCGTCTGTCTGTCTATACGCGATCACCTCAAATCGAACGGATTGCCAAATCAAAATCAATTAATAAACGAATTAAAAAAAATATCTTAACAACGAGCCTCTCTTATCTCTATGACACTTAGATTTAACTGCACGTTTGGCGCAGTGGTTTAAGCGGTCACCTCGCCGCAACAACCGTAGCGCCGCGTGTGGTGGGTTCGAATCCCACCCGGGACAAATCTTTGTGTGATGAGCACGAGTATTTGTTCTGAGCCTGGATGTTAATGTATCTATATAAGTATGTATTTAGAAGTATATAAGTATGTTTATCAGTTATTTGGTTACCATAGTACAAGCTCTGCTTAGTTTGGAATCAAATGACCGTGTGTGACTTGTCCAATAATATTTATTTATTTTTATTTTTATTATGTTTTTCATATCAAACCTTACCGTTACTATTTAGACTACTTATCATTATGGCTTAGATGTATTAAGCGGACATCGTCGTCTATAGAACTCATAGGCCGAATATTCACGATTCTCAAATTTACTGTTACTTTAATATGTGTTGCAGCGATAGATACCGTTTGAGCACTTCTTAGAAGTAAGTGAGTATATAATAGTATATGGCCGTTAGTCTGTCCCATTAATAGTTGCTGCCTAGTCCGAAAAAAATGACGGAATGGACGGAACCTTGCTACTCAAGTTTTACAAACACCAAATAATATTTCGATGTGTCGGATACCAAAGTCCAGTTAAGGTATTTTTTTATTAATGGAATTACATGGACGCTAAGGTGAAAAGGGTTTCCGTAGGTTTTTTTTGGAAAAATACCTTATTCCTGGAAGGAAGACCTTCGCGGAACTGACCTTAGCTACGGTTTTTAATCTTTGAAATCGACCTTTGTAATTCCCATTCCGACGAATCCCAAAATTTTATCCTGAAAACACGATTTCTAATATCCGTTTTATGATTTGAGGATAACAGGAAAACGTATTATAAATATTTTGTTGGACGGGTAAATTAGACCGGATATGAACGGTAAAGAACCGGGTGTTGAGGAAATATAAGTCTAGTGTAATAACTGCCTTGTGGGTCAAGGGTTTGAGGTACTCGGCTTAATACCCGGGTTTGATATCCGGATTTGATACTCGGTTTAGATATCCGGGTCAAGTTGGTGGACCTTTTTAAATATTTTAGTAGTAGTGTAGTGTTTTAAAATCTAGTTAGAAAGTAACAACCGAATTTTCGAAGAATTGCGTTTGTTTTTTGATCAATCATCACACCAAATGTCCCTTCTACAACCATGTTTATGTACTTTTTTTATCTTATTTATTTTATAGTTGCTTGATGATTATTATATCACCCAAAAGTATCATGTATTTTTGTAGCTAACCAGTATCTTAGTGAAAATAATACGAAACTTGTGCATTGTGTTCAGCTGACTTCCAGCATTATATAATCATTGCTGTGATTGGTTTATGCCATTAACCTGGACAGTTACTGTCCAGGTTAATGGCATAAACCAATCACAGCAATGATTATTATTAACAACCAATATTTACTTGAACTGCTATCGCATTTGTAATAACCTCAAAGACTCACATAACAATACATACTATGAAACATTTCTTATACCCAACAAATCTATAATATAATATATAATACGTTCTACTTCCAAACCGGATCACGTATAAGTCGTCCTTTTGAAGACGTTTAGCTAAAATGGTTGGTGAATATGAAACGTCTGGAGATCTGTGCTAATATTATAAATACCAAAGTCTGTCTGTATCGCTAATTTTGGCTACATATTATATTATGATGTTCGATGATGTGACGGTGTACCGCAGCACCAACTAGAGGGCCTTGTGCATATGACGCACATTTCTGAATCGCGGTGTTAAGATTCTCCGGCGGCCATATATAAAGGTCCGATCAACAAATCTATTGAGCTCGTGCAACCGATTCGTTTAAGTTAAATCATATCTTCTAGTCATGCTTTCACGTAGGATTGCACAGTCAACGAATGTACTTTAACAAACGTTTTTGGTCCTTAAAATGCCTTAAATGAATATAAGCTTAGCTTTTGTTCTAAACTATGTTGGAGTTGGCTTCCACCTCACCTGCCTGATGCAGCTGGATACAAGTGTTTTACATAGAGCGACTGCCTATCTGAACCCCATAAATTCTGATTTCGGTATCGCTAATTTTGGCTAAATTTGTAAATTGATTTTGATAAAACACACCATGGAAACAAAGTAAAATAAGGTAATGTTTTTTTCAAAAATCGCTCCTTAAGAGATAAAGGTGCACTTTTACCCTATTAATGTGTGAATTAGATATCTATACTACTCTTTTAAATTCGTAAGTAGTCTGTTTTTATGTGTGTTTTGCTTTCTTGGCTAAACCGGTATAACTAGGCCAAATCGCAATTTTTCCTAACCGAGTTAACCGAATCAAAATTTTAGTCAAACCGGTATACAACTCGGTTAAACCAAACAGACTGTTAAAGATCTTTGAAAATGACAGCCGGGACCCACAATTTAACGTGCCTTCCGAAATACGGAGGAACTCGATATGTATAAGAGGGTCACCCATCCACAGAACGACTTCCGCAAGCGTAGCTTAACCTCAGAGATTGATCCCCGCGGCTGTTTTTAACTAAGCCACCGCTATAACGAATGGGATCATATTCCGCATGAAGATAGATGAAGACCCGGAGTTTTAAATAGGCAACTTATTTTTACAAAATCCATTTCTAAGAAGAAGAATATTTGCAATAAAACTGCTATGCAAGCGGATCCGCACGGCACAGGTTTACGATAAAATATATTTTTTGTATGAACGCCTGTAGCAGATGGTATTATTTAAGACACGGATTTCAGTAATGTTCCACCGAATTTATTGTGGGGATCTCTGATCTTTTTATAGTTGGTTAGTTCTAAATTGTAAGACAGTAGTGCGAAAAAAACTATTTGCTTTGAAAATGCATATTGCAACCAAACAAATATTTAAACCGGGTGTATATTATCTTGCATATTTTAAGAATTGCTGAGTTCAAATTGATAAAACTTTCTAATCGGATGATAGGCGTATTAATAGGCGTAAGTATCAACTAATATCGCTCCACTGCTGGGCAAATTACTTTATCATAGTCCACCTCGGGTGATTTCAATTCATTTTAGATTGTAGGTGTAAATCTGGTATCACTACGCCACCCTCTCCCAATTGGCGTAGTGGACCATGAGCAGTTGAGTGAACCATGCTGGCCAAGTGCTGAGACATTACATTCTTTCGAACACTGCGTTAAAGAACTCTCAGGCGGGAAATGTTACAATGCTTTCATTAATCGTTCGAACAAGTGATAATTATTTCTAATTCACATAGAAAAGTCGTTCGTGTAAAGCCTCGGGTTCGAACTCTTGACTACTTGCTTTTTTAAACGACTCATGCTTGTACCATCTGGCTATCACTATATATTTTTTCCACTAGCCCTTTATGTGTCCCACTGCCTGGCAAAAGCCTCTCTTCTTCCGTTCCAAACCTGTCTGTCCTGTTATATATTCCGTTATGTAGATAATACTCTCATTATAATTATCTGCCAACAATTGCGTAATTACCACAAAATTTACTAAAATAACATTATCTCTAAGGTATTTTTTGAAATACAACGAATTACAAGTATATTATTTCAACGTTAAGGTCTTTGTTAATTAATATACACTGAAATGTACCTGAGTAGAGTAATACATGGAGACCTTTGTTTTGTGACATACAGACAGACAGTATTGTTAGCAAACTTAAATTTCCCGGAATATTATTGGGGAGTTTCATTCTATACTGATGATGGTAAAACCCTTTTGAGAAAAACACACAGGGTAAAAGGAATTTTGTATTCTTTTAAGACCATTTCGAACTTTGATTTGCGTATGTTTGTGTTTCGTGGAATTGACAAATAAATAACGGATAAAAAGTTGCTTGGAAACGAAGTAATTATTTGACACTATTTTTCTTAGTAAAATTCTAACCTACTGACGTCTTAGGGTGCTCCCACACAGCAGTTACATAGCGTTAGACAACATTGTGTAACACGATAATAAAACAATTTTAATAAAATTTGAGAACAATTTGTTTCAAAACAAATGTTATAACAGTTTCTAACGTTATATAACTGCTGTGTGGGAGCAAACTTAGAATGACGTTGTGATGAGCTCTTTTTTGGAAAACAATCGACTCATCCTCAACCGTCAAAAATGATATGTGGAATGAAGTTTCTTTTAAAGAAATGTAATTAATTTAAAAACCAAATTAAAATTAATAATTATGGTAAGTATGTTTGTAAAATTATTCACGACACGAAAAAAATCCGTTTCCGACAATTTTTATTTTTGAAATCCCAATTATTTCCATCATACAATAACCTTTTCAAAATCATTAGCAGCAAGTAAGCAAGGCTGTATAATAATATATTATAAACTTCTCGTTATAAAGTAAACTGATCCCTTGTTATGTAACGCTTTTGCCATATTTAGGTAAACGAGTGTTTATGTAACTAGCTTGTTGTTGCCAACCGTGAATTGTGCTTTTTGGTCATTTTGTACAGCTTTAATTATATTTTATATTTATTTTATTACAGCTTTTGCCTGTGACGTCGTCCGCTTGTAATTTGTATAAAAAATACAATAAATTGGATTATGATTTAAAAAAATCTCAGTAAAATAATCTGTAGAAACAATTTTGAGGCCGATTTTTGTCTATATCTCTTGTGATTTTAATTTAAATCGACCTTTC
The DNA here is from genome assembly GCF_050436995.1 of Anticarsia gemmatalis. Lineage (NCBI taxonomy): Eukaryota > Metazoa > Arthropoda > Insecta > Lepidoptera > Erebidae > Anticarsia > Anticarsia gemmatalis. The sequence continues at coordinate 1,013,490 of NC_134767.1, read as the reverse complement.
TTAACTTTAGTTTCAGTTCTAAGGAAAACTAAAGTTCAGAAAGGTTTTCAATATCCATCACTGTGATCATGAAGAAAATACAGCGATCGATTCATGTAACGACTTCCTGAATGAACTGTTTCTAATTTACACTTCACGAGGCCCAACTCCTTTTTCTCATTCTGCGTTCCATGCCCAGTAGTGCAATAATAAATAAATAAATTTAACCCATTATTTCCCACTGCTGGGCAAGGGTCTCCTCCCGTAATGAGGGAGGGGTTAGGCCTTGAGTCCACCACGCTGGCCAAGTGCGGGTTGGGGACTTTGCATGCCCTCAATAAATGTATTAAACAAATTTTAGGCATGCAAGGTTTCCTCCCGATGTGTTCCTTCACCGTTGGAGCATGTGATAATTATTTCATATACACACATAACATAATAATATAAATTTTCATTTGTTACTAATAAAACTTCCTACTGCAAATGCTCACCTTCCTTCCTCCCTCTGAATCCCTCACTAAGAATGTCTCAAGGTGAATAGAGGGTTACACAAAATCCCCTGACAGTTTAATCCCCCTTAATATACTAAGGGTAGATACCCTTAAATATTATGCATAGATCAGAAGGCTGCTTTATAGTTTAAGTAAGACACGGTACAGTGCGTTGAAGGATTTGGGTCGGGATTCAAATTTTGAGTTTATTTTTTGGAAACGATTGGTGGTTTGAATGACTGTGTGACGGTTTTTAGGTCTAGGGGTCTAGGAACCGTTTTAATAGATTGTCTGAGTGGCAACTACATGATAAAAAATACAAACAAGATCAGTTTGGACATGCGTCATAAATGATCCTGATTGTTATGTTCAAAGGATGTGTTAGTTAATTAGATAAAAATAAATGTAATGTATATACATTTAAATTACTTAATGTTTTGTGGCATTTTCACCACAACTGAAAGTGGGCAAAAGTTCTGAGTTTTGCAAATCTTATTCTATATTGATACAATGCTATTTGCTGGTTGCAGACGGCGGCATCCGTAGCGGATAACCTGGTTTCCACAATGATACTACTGCGTGCCGTAATCATCGTTGCGATTCTTGGATAGTCTGAATTTTGTGAGTGTGTATTAAGCAGCAGTCCCGATAACATAGGAGTCAATATTACCAAGTGGTCAACATTTAAAAAATATCATAACTACTTACATAAGAAAAAGACATATACTAACAGATCATCCGCGCTGTCTTTAAAAAAATGTTAGGTGCGTAATACTCGTAACCAGTTCTAAACCTGTATGACAAGACGTATAGATGTGAATCAAGCAAGGGAAGTTTGTAGGGATCGTACCAAGCGGCGTTCTTTGGTCTCTGCCTACCCATATGGTACAAAGGCGTGATATTATGTATGTATAACTACTCACAATCTTGGACTAGTAATACTAAAAACTCAGCAAGTACTATTTTCTTTTACTGTTCCAATGCAGGGAAGCATCATACATCTAACATGATTATTATTTCATCATCTTCTTACAAAAACTCCTGTATTATCTTGTGTGGGTAGTATATTACCTTCGGTTATAATCCACAAGGTTATTGAACCCTCCAGGGAAAATGTGATTAAAATTTAACGTACCAATTAATTGGTCGTTACGAGAAAGATAACCTTTGAGCAAGCTTTATTATCTGAATATTCATAGAAGAATCTTGGAAATAAACGTGGAAGGAGGTCATTAACTTATTTTTTTGTGTTGGTTATAATTATTACACTAGGGTCTTCACAAACAAGTGAACTATGGCATAATTAAATGTATGTGACAGTACCCCAATTATCTACCATTATCGACTACCGATAACTGGCTAGCTATCGAACAAAAAATGCATGACAATCGGTTAAGCGCCTCTAGCGGGCGTCGTAGTAACTATTTTGGCAGTACATTTTAAATGTCACACTCTCGATACTCGAAAGTACCGACTGTACAGAATCGCGCTTCAGGGAGGCTATGACGTATCTCAGTTGACAACCATTTGAAAACCACTATTCTGTCCATTGTTATCTCCCTTAGGTTATAGTAATTAATACGTTACGTCAAAGCAGCAACGTACTGAATAGTGACCATAGATTTGACGTATACTAACTGTCAACTGAGATACGTGATAGGCCCGCAGGAGTGACGTAATAATGACATAGTTAGCGCAGTCAACGCAGCGTAATATTCTGTACACTGCTTTTGTAGTCTAATAGGTAGTGTGTGTATACAAACATGAGGTCTCGTGTTCCATTCCCGAGTCGAACAAAGAACTTTTTAATGAGTTTTCGTTATGCACACGCACATCCTACTATGGATAACTTAATAATAAACTTGCAATATAATATTTCAACCAAAAATATTCCAAAACTAAACCAGGAACTACTACTTATCTTGAAAGTTCGACCAAAGCGATGCTCAACACGCGAAATTTAATCAAAATTCATAGGATGTTATAAATCCGAGCCGGATGAGGCGTTGCCATAATGAAATTCCATACAGTAGACCTTTTTGGTCCTTTTAGATGTATTATGTTGAAGATCTGCGATCGCCCGATCAGTCCATTATGCCTTGGACCTTAGGGTCGCGAGTAGATGGGTAGGTCCATTGTGTGACGCAGGTGGAAAACTTGTCTCCCCCGACGGGTCTCCACCTTGCTGTGGTGGGGGGGCTTAGTAGCCGCGAGCCTTGAGGTGAGGGCGCACTTCGGCCGAGGTGAAGCGAAGAGAGACCCATTGGAGAGGCCGCTTCCCTGTCTGGGCGGTACCGCACTAACCCGGGGGACCAAAGCGGCCGGCCGGCTGGGCCGAGGCGACGTAGGTCCGGCTGGTTTTGGAGGGGCTAGTCGCGGAGGAAGAGGTGTTCTAGTGTGTCGTTGCTGGGCACCCTATCCTCCGCGACTGGGCGGGGCCGCACCGCGTGATGCGGCAATGGTGGGGCTGCCGTGGGGAGTCGGGGGTCGGGCGGTCGGACCCGGCTCTTAACCCATGGCGGCTGGTGGTGGGACCGCAGAGCCTGGGAGTGGGCAGACTACCACTTTCGGGCTCGTTGGTCGACGAGGAGGTGGCGGCGGCCTACACACCTTTCCGCCGCCGGCGGCCGGGACAAGCTGCGCATCTGCGCGAGGCCTGTCCCGGCTTCCGAAGGCCCCCTGGCTGGCGAACTCGGGGGAGTTTTCTGGCCACTGCACTAGGGGGCATGTGGGGGGACGGCACCCGTGTGTTGGGGTGTCGTCCCACACTGTGGACGGGTCCACATTGTGGACGGCCGCGTCGGGGCCGCGGATGTGTGCCTAAAGGCGTTCCCGTGGCCTCGGCACTAAGCGGCGAGGAGGCAACACCTTGGTGGTTTAGTGGGTAGGCCTTGCCCTTCTGGTTCGGAGAGCCCCACATACCCCAGCGCTCCCCCGGGCGTTGGGGATGCAATTTCATGCATTAACCAAGTAAAAAAAAAAAAAAAAAAAAAAAAAAAAAAAAAAAGGTGGAAAACTTGTGACGCGATTTTGCAATTTACGTCAGATTTCTCTTTCCCTCTGATTTAGAGAAATATAAAACCAAATCAAGCAAATTAAATAGCTTATTTAAAAATAAAAATATAAACTTAAAAGTTGCTAAATGATCTACTCGCAAATAGAAATAAGTAATTAAAGTAAGAAGTTTGAATGCCTCATAAAATTACTTTGTACAAAGTGCGTGGTTTCGTTCCAATTAGTTTTGAAAATAAGTAGTCTAGTATCTTTAGCTTCCGTTCTTCACTATTTCCAAATCAAATTCAAAATCTGTGAAAAATTCATAACCTCAAAACAGTATTTAATGTAAATAATGTTAAAATTCGCATTATTACTGACTGAATCTTTATATTAAGTACCATTTCCAAAGAAAATACGAAATTGTGACGTCACTTTGTTGTATTTCCACACAAATGTATTTTGACACGATTTAACTTGAAGTCAACCACCCTTTTCAGTAGCCAAACAATTGTATAAAAGTTTATATCGATATTTTCAATAAAATTTTCTTTTACTTGAAAAAGAATCTACAATATTTTCCAAAACTCAACATGAAAGTACGTAAAGAAAAGTTCACGTTCCTCATTGAACTGATGACGCGATAATTAATTTTATAAGTCAGTTATTCACCCAGTTCAAAACTGCTGAATCGTTTTTGACCCAATTCTGTGTTAATTACATAATCTATAAGTATGAATAACTTTGTTGATAAGAATTTGTGAATTTATTTATTATTGGCAACACTTTTAGCTTTGCTGACTGCTATTGTGAAATACAAATTCAAGCAAAAGGCTTTGCACGGAAACAAATTACGTATTTCTATAAAATATTGGACACTCAAATTTATTTTTGAAAATAAATACATACCTATTTCTCGTAGGCAGATACCAAGAAACGCCACTTGGGACAATCATTTAAAATACCCTTGTCTCATTGCAAATTATTGATAAAATAATAAACCGTATTTAAAATTCGTTCCAGATTAAAAACGAATCAACTAACTAATAAATGTTCTCTTATTTGCTATGTTATGAATGTTCCCAATAGCCTATCGCCAGTAAGACATGAACCAATCCTACTCTATCTAAGTTATTGCCTATCCATTGACAACAACCTGCTATAAATAACAAACGCTAGGTTTCTCTACACAGACCGTTAATTGAAATTGGAAAATTCGGATTCGAAACCCAGGTGGGACTAAAAATTTGTTCCTAAGCTTTCTTGACAATTTATGTTTAGTCAATTGCTCATAGTTAGGAAGTTGTAGACTTCTGTGCCTCAGAGAGCACATTAAGCCGTCGATTCTCCGCTGGACCTCTCACTGGTCGTGTCAGTTATCCGTCTCAACGCGCTATGCATGTGAAAGGAATAGAGTGTGTACCACTCTATATTGTGCAGACAATTAGACAGTCTAACACTAAAAAGGTAGCTGGTTTAAATAAAACTGGCCACCGTGGCCGAATATCGGCTAACTAGTAGCATTAGAAGAACGTACGGAATGAAGTGTATATTATTATGTTACTGTAAAAGCCCGAACTATGGTAAATCCTAAGATTTTCCGGTAAAACCTAAGATTTATCAACTCTCAATGGTAAAAGTCCGAACAAGCCGGAGTTTATGTTACGGTATATAAAAAACTCCTCCTTCATAACTATGTTACGGTATAATTATATACCGTAACATAGTTATAAAGAAGGAGTTTTGGGCAAAGCGACATGGGTAGGTTAGGTTAGAAGGCTGAGATGGGAGCGAGCGAAGCAAAGCTCCCACCTTAGCCTTCGTGGTTAGTTTTTTTTAAACCACCCAGTAGGAGGAGCCCCGCGAAGCGGGGCTCCGGCGACATCTCGACTCATCAAGTGAATAGAGGTAATTAAGCGTTGATCATATTTTGATCGATTGATATAGAGTACTCTGTAGTACAATTTTCTATCACCATCGACTGTCGACAACCGACTAGCTATCGACAAATTCTATACAAAATCCTAATCAGCGCCCCTAGCGGATGCCGTGGGAACTAATTTTTAAACGTCAAACACTCGATACCATTGACGTTTTTTTTTCTGAACTCAACGCGTTCAACAATCATTCACCATTAAATTAAAAACAACGGGACCTCAAATTCAACCTTTGACCTCAAAAATAAATAATTCTCTCATTCCAACATCAAAACAGATGACGGTAATTACACTGAAAGAAAAACGAGCAAGTCAAAAGTCTTCACAATTCTTAGACACTAAAAGCACGGATGGGGTGCAACAATGGTTCGAACAACCCCATTGTGGGGTTATTGATGAACCCCATTGTATTTCACGTGAACTAATTATGGTAGCGGAAAATATATTGCTTTGTTATTTTTCTGTTTTCATCTTTGAAATTCAGGTGTTTTATTTACAGGTTCATATTTACTTTTCTATTTTAGAGCTTCTGAGATAAACAACTTTTAGCCACGCTCGCTCCTACTAGCAATGGCGACAAATTTTGAATGCCTTTACATGAGCCCAACTTTTCAAGGGGAGAAATTTGGGGTATTTGCACAATAAAATAGCGTCAAAGTTGTTCAAGCAGCCCGAAGGTCTTCGACGTGGTTTAACGACTGTTACATTAGTAGACCACAACCAGGACCAACTTTTACGTGCTCTCCGAAGCACGGAGACGCCAAGTTCAAATTCGGTCAACCATCTATGAAATGACAGCGCCAAGGTTTGTTTAACCCACAGATCGTTTACCGACCGGTGAGCGCAACTGGCTATGGGCTAGAATAGATTAAAGAAGACTGAACAATCGATTTTATAACATACCTCGTATATAGCTTCTTATATCAGGTATTGTTTGTCCGAACTTAAGATTAAGATCGCTTATAACTTAGGTTATTATATTACGACACTAGAGCCCGCGGTTCGGATAACGGGACCTTACAATATGATGTAAGGGTTCTATTCTATGTAGGTAGTAATATCAGAATCAATGTAGGCTAGCATTGTACAGGAATTAATGCGGTTAAGGTTCTGGGCGACCGCATAGTGGTATTTGAACTGAGCGTCTTCGTGCTTCGGAAGGCGCGTAAAAAGTCGGTCCCGGTTGTTGTCAATAAAGATAACAGTCGTTAAGCCGTGTCAAAAGCCTTTCGTGCGGCTTGAACAACTTTGACACTAGGTTGACCATTAACCATACGTCAGATAGATAGAACGCGATTATAATTGAACGATAGCTTGTGATTTTTAGTAGTGTAATTTGATTGAAAAGTCAGTTAAGCCAAGGTGAGGTACGGCTCCACTGCATTTCTAAACATTCGTAAAACTCTATAATAGGCCTTCTGTATTGGCTCTGATATTTCACAAAAATCAGTGCAGTGCAATTAGCAATAAGATAAGGCATTGCTATACATAGCAATTTCCCGTGGAACCGAACCCACGACCTCCAGACGCAACGGTAGCGGCGTGGCGACCTAAACCACTGCGCCACTTTCACCTGCTTATTAGGAGCGCAATAATATGACAAACTTTTAACATTGAATGAAACCTTAGCTAAATGTTAGAAAAAGATACTATTATACAATTAATCAAAATTAAATAATCCAACATTTTAAAGTGTAAAGCATCTTTACATAGAGTATAACAAGTTTATTAGCGGGATCGTGTTCGTGTATTAAATCAGTACGTAACCGTAGCGCCTCTGGGGCGCGATTCCACTTGCGTCATACGAGATGTCTAGTGGTGGGGAGTACGGGATTTATCACGGGAATAGAAATGAAAGCGTTATATTTAAGACTGCCATTGTATACATTTTGTTCGCTCTGAAGCAAGTAGTGACCATACAAATAGATACAAAAGTAATGGCTATAAATTTTAAAATAACTTAAAAGAAAAAAAAAAAAAATGTAGACTGTAGAGAATATTACACTTATTTCATAGTGAATATATTCATATAGGGTACAATTGCCAGCCTTATCACACAAGGGCAATCTCTTTCAGGTAACCATTCGATGAAGAGATGTTGATACCATAAAAATAACAGAAGCAGGACTAATCTGATAAAACATTGCTTGCGTGCTTATGTTTGTTGTTATTTTCCATAAAATATTGCCAGATCATACAAAAATTAGACAATTTTGAAATGTTGCTTAACCACAGTTATTTCAAAATACATTTAAACTTATTAATACTATATGATCGTATAGGTAATTGTGTCATCGATGTAAAACAATCAAAATTATCCACCATTGTAATTCCACAAAACCCAATATCTTCTAAAACTATCCAAAACCACTAATCCCGTAATTCCCCGGGATTGAAGCGTCCCATCACTAGCGTGAACTTTAGGCGTTAATGGCTCGACCACTGCGTTTGATGCGTATATTACGTATAACTAATATTATAGGGAAATAATAACTTTGTATTACGTCAAATGTTGTTCAATATTTATCTAAAAGTATGTAATGTTTGTGTTTTTGTATGTCATGATCTCAAAAACTGCTGTTTTGATTTGGTCCTTTGAAATACCTATTCATTTAAAAGTTTAAGATGTTTTGTTTTTTAAATGCGAATTTGAGTAAGAACTGTAAATCCGGAAAATTCTAACCAACAATAAAACTTTTTTACTGATTACTGCAAACTTTTGTTTTTAATTTCCTCGCGTCGAAGTCAATGTTGGATATTAATATAATTCTAATCATTATTTTACACAAGATTTTAACTTTTGACATGACTTAAATCAAAGAAAATTACCTCTTATTATACACATATTCCAATAAAAAAATTATCCACTCTATAATAAAAGTATGTCACCACTACCTAATAATAAAGTAGACAAGCCAATTCTTAGCATTCGAAACATAGAAATACAACTCAATCAGTCAATCAACTCTCATACAAAGATGTATGAATTTCACACCCAAACATATTGTAACATGTCCTACCATAGATTTACATCTGCAATTCATTACTAATACATTCTTTCATCTATCCCCGCTTACGGTGCAAAATTATAATATTGTTTAGGGTAGTATAAAAGACAGAGTGTAAGAAAGAGATGGATATAATAAGGAAATGTCGAAGTGCGAAAGAGAGAGAAAAGCCAGAGACGAAATGATCACTGCGTCGTGCGCTAACAACTTCGTCAGCGTGCAAACAGGAGTATAGAAAACTGTGGAGTGGTTGTTCGTTTGTTATAATTTTGAAGATTATTTTATGTTATATTCTTTAATAAAATAGTGGTTTTTTTAAGCTATTTATGTGTATTTCTATTTGAGTTCAAATCAGTTGTTTTAATGGGAATTTATTTCTGAACAGTTTTGTACTGAGTCATTTTTTTTTGTTAGTTAGCTTTGTCTCTTACTAGTTATGTTTACGTAGTTATTTTTATAAAATTGATCATAGGTGCTATTGACTGAAAATGTTCATCAAAATCAGTTCAGTGTTCTTTAGAGACAAACACTTAAATATAATTTGTATGTATGTTATATTAGTTAAAAAGATGGTTTCAATGATTCAGTGCTAGTAATATAATATGCTCAATATTACCAGCACTGTATATTCCGGAACATGATACCTGTCCCGAGTAACTAGATTTTTGAAGTGAAAATATTGCATCTATATTGCAAAATTCAGATCTATGCTACGTAATACACAGCTGTTGAAAAGTACAAAACTTTTGATCAAAAGTTTCTCCTATCGTTTTTCAGTCATAATTTGTGTATTTTCCGTCGATTACCTCAGAAATACATCGGCATGAAACTACAGCAGGTAGTAATTTGTCAGTATTTAAGCTTGAGCTCATCTCCGTCTAGTTTCTAGGTCTTAATGTCGCGTGGAGCCGCTGCAGTAATTATTGAAACGGCAGACACGGATAATAGTGGGGTGGAGTCGATTTCATGCTAAATGTTTTTGAAGAAACAAGATCTCTTTTTTTCTTTTTTGTTAATAACATTGTTCATAGAGGATGAATTTGTGGACTGCCTTTTTTATAACATACAAGGTTTTTCTGATAACCAAAAAATAGAAAATACATTTTATTCTACTATTATGATACTGTTTTATTCAACAAAATCCTTTGAAGGGTACTCAAATTAGAGGACTTGATAATAAAATATTATTTATATGAATTAATAATGCACTAAGGTATATTTATATAAGTAAACGTAAAATAAAACGTATTACCTAGTGATAACAGTGAAAATAAGTAATAAGTTCTTAATAATTATTTAATAAATATGATTTACGTATGTTTTGCAACACACCATTCACAAATACAGTAGTCTATTTTGAAACAAGCAACATTCAACTCAGTCCAAACACAAAACAAAACAATTTATATCGCATTTTAAAGTAAAACCAAACAGAAATAAATAAGAACCAATAAATTCCCTCTACCTGTTCCACGGTAATGAACGGAGACGTCAATTACGTCGGCCATATTGGCGAGAGTATTTCTTTTTAGATAATTGAACGAAACAGCTACGTTAAATGGTAGTTGGAAAGGATTATGGGATTTTACATCACAGTTTTGTAATTGGTTGGAAAGGGAATTGTGAAATATAATATCTAATTTTTTTTTTTATTAACCCAAATCTGTCCCACTGCAGGGCAAGGGTCTCCTCCCAGACGAGGGGGAGGGGTTAGGCCTTGAGTTCACCACGCTGGCCAAGTGCAGGTTGGGGACTTTGCATGCCCTCAATAAATGTATTAAACAAATTTTATTTTTTATCTAAATATAGTAATCCATATTCCAGTAATAAATCCATATTTGAGGCGTCCATAGCCAGTTGCGCTCACCGGTCAGTAAACGATCTGTGGGTTAAGCAACCGTTGGCGCGGTCATTCTATAGATGGGTGACCGCTTAGTGGTATTTGCTCCGTATTGTCTCCGTGCTTCGGAGGGGACGTAAAAAGCCGGTCCCGGTTGTTGTCAATTAAGATAACAGTCGTTAAGCTAAGTCAAAGGCCTTTTAGGCGGCTTGATCAACTTTGACACCAGGTTGACCACTAACCATACGATTAGTAGTAGTAGTAGTGGTTCATAATACACAATTATCCATCTCCAATCAAATACAAAACAACCTATATTATCCATTTAACTTACGTAGCTCTATCAGAAGAAGGCCATATAAGCCTTTTATCCCACAGTCAGAATTAATCAAAGAAAAATGCTTATTATTTTCTCGGTTTTATCTCATAAGTATATCTTATTAGTTTCGAAGAATGTAATGAATGATATTGAAGTTTGAAATAGACACTAGTTTTCGCCTCTGGTTTTACTTGCGTAGTTTCAATTTGAGAAGTTGATGTCTTTTCACAGGAATAGTATGTATTTCAAAGAATATTACCCGGAATGTAACATTTAATCTAAAGTTTATTTTATGTTATGCTTATTTCATAATCTAGCTGCTATGAAAGAGTAACAAAAGGGCAAACATAGTTTTATAATTTTACCGAACCGGACAACAAATCCTAGAATAGATAATAATATATAAATGACTAGTTTCGTCCTGGCCGAAACCAGCTTACTGTGCAGGACCTTGTTTATAGTAGCCAAGTGTGTGCACAATACACAGATACACTCTCTATTCGTTTACTGCCATAGTCTTGTGGGACAGCTAATCTGACATAACCAGAGGTCAGGCGCAGGACCGACGGCTTTACGTGCTCTCCGAGGCACGGAGATCTACGACGTCAACTTCCTAACTCCGAGCGATATCTGAGAATTTGTAACAAAAAACTTAGAAAATACTTTTTGGCCCAACCCGGGATTTGAACCCGAGACCTCTTGCGCGGCAGTCACATACACCACCGACCGCGCCACAAAGGCAGTTAGTAACTATCCAATCACTGAATCACGAAGTCATAAATTTAAAATTTCAGTCTAGATTGTGAATATGAACCTCGTAACTATCAAACTAAAGTTCTCTCATCAAAATTACTATTATGACATTAATATGACCTTCTAACCCACAAATGACACTAAAGTGACCAAGACCCGACCTCTAAAAATTGTTCCACTCAATACTAAGAACCAAGTGGACTGAAACTAATTTAAGATCCTAATACCCGATGACCAGTGGAATTAACACTTAAGCGTTAAATTCTAGCACTGTCTAGTTATTCTAGACTAATTATTGTTCGCGTCTTCGTTCGCGTGGACTATACATAGTTATTTATGAATAAAAAGGAATAGACAGATTTAAGTACAAGTGTGGATCAGTAGCACGATTCTGTACATTCGGTACTGTCGAGTATCGAAATTTTGACATTTAGAATGTACTGCCAAATACTTTCTACGACGCCCGTTAGAGGCGCTGATCAGATTTTCATAAAAAATTTCTCGATGTCGTCGGTAGTCGATAGTAGTAGAGAATCGAGCTACAGGACACTAAAACGACCAAAGACAGTTTCCAAAGTCAAAACGCTACTGGCTCACTTAACCACAGCCGTGCGGATCGATCTCTGAGGTTAAGCTACGCTTGCCGGGGTTGTTCTGTGGATGGGTGACCATCTTATACATATCGAGTTTCTCCGTGTTTCGGAAGGCACGTTAAGCTGTGGTTCCCGGCTGTCATTTTCAATGATCTTTGGCAGTCGTTAACAGTAGTCAGAAGCTTGAAAGTCTGACAACCAGTCTTACCGAAGGGTATCGTATTATGACCCTGGTAACCGTGTTGTGGAGGTCAGATAGGCAGTCGCTTCATTTAAAACACTGATATTCAGTTGCATCCGGTAAAACTAGAAGCCGACTCCAACTATATTTATAAAATTTCATCCGAATTGGTTTGGTTACGTTTAAAATGTGGAAGAGACGCACAGACAAACAGATAGAAAGACTAACAGACAAACGGACAGTCACAATTACATTTATAATATTAGACTAGATTTAATACTAAAATCTTAGGTATTCACAACCAAATTTAGAGTTTAGGAACTAATTCCTTAGAGACTATTGTTTATTGAATCTGACACTTTCAAGGGGATGGAATTTAATAAACAGAACGCAATTAGAATATAGAATTTAAACTTGAAATCTAAAGGGAAATTGTGCATAAATTAGTTTGTCGTTGCCTTTCAGCGTATTACAGAATAGTTGAAAACTCTAGTCGTAATTAAGGCGCCCATAACCAGTTGCACTCACTTCGGTAAACGATCTGTGAGTTAAGCAAGCGTTGGTGCGGCCTTTCCATAGATGGGTGACCGCATAGTGGTATTTGAACTGGGCGTCTCCGTGCTTTGGAGCGCACGTAAGAGTTGGTCCCGGTTGTTGTCAATTAAGATAACAGTCGTTAAGCCACGTCAAAGCCTTTCGGGCGGCTTGAAAAGCTAGCAAGAAACTCAAGGCCACTCTTTTGAATCGCCAAAAGATTTACAATGTGGTTGATACAATAATTGATCATGCGAGGAGCTGCTAACAATCAGCGATATAGACAAAACGTCAATTAAGGAAAATGTATAAAATAGTATTCTGTGGTATGATAATGGAAAATGTGGCAATATATACATATTATGCTTTTCACTTTATTAAATCAACTGAAATTATTTTGTCATGTGGCCAATCACCAATTATCGCTCAATAAAATGCCGATATTTCATCGACCGATAAAAAAGGACGTCAATATCAAACCCGAGTGTATTCTATCTCGCTCCCTCCTGATTTATATCCAACGTTTAATCACTTCCTACAGTTATTTTACGAGGATCGTATTTTGCGAATCGACTATCGAAATTTGGGTCAAATATTTTTTTGCCGTTGAGACTGTAGAGCGTATTGTTTGAATGATTTGTTTTCAATATTTAAATTGGGAGTCCCGGCTGTCATTTTCGAAGATCTTTGACAGTCGTTAACAGTAGTCAGAAGCTGTCGCAGCAGAAGCAAGCGGAAGGGTATCGTGTTAAATCCCAGGTAACTGGGTTGTGGAGGTCAGATAGGCAGTCGCTCCATGTAAAACACTGGTATTCAGCTGCGTCCGGTGAGACTGGAAGCCGACTCCAACATAGTTTGGAAAAAGGCTAAGCTAATATATAAATATATATTTATAGTTTGAGTAATTAGAGAGAGATTGTAGATAAGTATTGGATTGCTTATCCAATGGATAAAGTGATTTAAAGAGAGGGTTAACTAACAGCCTGTTGATATTTTGACGGAATTGAAAGTGGATTGATGGACACTATGTCTTTGAACAGTTGGCGTCTGGCTTTTGGGCCTTGTGGGTTAAAACAAGCTAGTCCTTGCAGCGGTCTGAGTCCGAGTGGTTATCTTCAGGTACCTCGGGGTAAGATTAAGCATCGATAGTGGCTTTAATGTAATTTAGCTTGTATAAGTGTTTATATACACATATTTTATACGCGAAACTAATATTAATTCATATCAATCTTGGACGAATTTTCAAAAGTAATTTTAGTACGAATGAAATTGTAGTTACTTAAACATGTACATTGAAACAAACACCACCTTTTTCTCTTCATAATAGTAATATAAATAACATTGGTATAAATAAAACGAGTGTTTACAGTACTTGTATACAAAGTAACAAAGACACGTCACGTCGACACTAATTGTGATGTTTTCCTCGTACTCTTACACGCAACACCTTTGAGTTTTCTTATTGCATTGTTATACAGTTTCTTTGTTATTTTTCACAATTTTCAACGAGAAGTTTGATACGGTTATAGTGGAATTATTTTATTAATGTTGTTTAAATGTAGTTGATTAAGTAATTTTTTTACCTTTGAACATTTGAGTTAATTCCCGTATTCTGTTATATAATAGTTGGTTTTGTGTCCGTTCTAGTTTTTTAAAGATAATTCAGTATTTCAGCTGCTTAGAAGTCAATAAAGTAATTGATTTTCATCTCAGATTTTCAACTATTTCCGAAATTTTGTCAAACCTGGATCAGTGTTTTAGGACTGAAAATATAATAGATGGACTTTCACATTTGTATTCATACAAAAATTATTTACTTGGTACTAACATGAAATTTATACCAAGTAAATACTTCCTTAATTTTAGAACTTAATACTATTCGATCCTCAAATACTAATTTTAGTCAAAACAGCGAGTCTCTATTAAATGAAAATAAATACCTACTCAGATTGTAACATAGCTTCATCCTAGCCAACATGATTGCTTATCATTATCTTAAGAACCAATAAAAAGGCAATAAACAAATAAAGCAAAAAACCTCAAACAAAAAAATCATGTTTCCTCAACCAAAATTCGCTTTTTATACCAATCAAAAATATCTTTATCACGCCTCTAGATGGCCTAAACCCGTGAAAGTGTTGCAAGAGGCTCTCATTAATAGTACCTTAACTGGACCCCGATAAAGCCTCCCATGATTTATTTAGCTCCGTCCAAAGCGGTTCGTTTAGACGATTTAATTAAATTGACCCACAATTTTTGGGGCCCCCAAATTGGAGGGGTGGCAAATTTTGATCAGGATTTTTTGGGTTATATTTTATAGCAATCAGGTTTTTACTGTTTCTAGGACTAGTATTTTACTTTTTGATTATATTTTGATTTTATATGACAAAAAAATCTCGGTTCTTAAGTCGTTTCTGAGTTATTATCCAAACCTCTTTGAGATACTTGGACGTTTGTGACTTATTCACGAAAAAAACACTACGGATTTTAATGAAATTTGTCCATACACACATACAAATAAACATAATATCGCGCCTGTTACACCGAAGATGTGAGCAAAGATGTAAATATAAAATACACCTACGTCTCGCCATTAATAATATTAGTCTAATGACATAGGGGAGAGCCTATTCCTATATACCGGGCACGTTATCAAACTTTTTGGAATCGACGAAGTCGCGGACAGAAGCTGGTAAAATATAAATACAAAATACCCTAGTATTTATAACACCCATCCTTTAGTTTAAAAATAAAATAGTGAATAAAGTAAACACTCCAATGTGCATTTCAATTTCGTTACAACAACATAAGCTAGATTGAAATCAAATTGTTTGTAATCCGTACAGGATTAGTTTTAATCCCCGTTGCTGTAAAAACTATTTCAACTGACGAACTGTTTCGTTGTGCTAAAGTTTTTAATGGTTTTACTTGTTTTCACTGAAAACGTTTGGTGTTTGTTTGTGGACAAAGCAGGGGATAATGTTTTTTGGTGTTCCGTAGTTAAAGGATACCACTGTCTGAGAGCAGTTTCTTAATCTAAGTTGGTATAGAGGAAAAAGTACTTTTTTATTTAAATTAAGCTTCCTAAACTAATTTGTAGGGAGTGTTTGAAAGTAGTGTCTTAATCTAGGCTAATATTAAGAAAAATATATATACTTTTTTACTTCAATAAACTACTTCTTTGAGTAGCCTCACGGAAGTTAGGCAGGCTTTTACTATATTCACAAAGTGTTTCGACGCCTCGACAGATAAACGGAAACTGAAAAGGCGATATTTTTTTTTATAAAAGGGTTGTTTACAGAGTTGAAGAGTATTTTTATTGAATGAGTACCTAATACTCTATCACTATCAAAAATCGACAAGCCAATTCATGAGTCTGTCTATAAAAAACTTTTACAATTGTTTGTTATAAAGTGTTTCGTACGCACGTAATGGGTCTCAAAAAATTTAAAACATCATTGGTTGCTTTGAGATCGAACTCTTGACCACTGAGCTATCACTGATATACCAATAATCTCTTAGTTTGATCAATATCTAGCGTTACGGAACCATTGCAGTTGAAGTTGTATCTCACTTAGCGTATTTTTAATTCCATGTTTATTTTAGCCACAAACATTATCGTCTCTTCTTTTTGGTGGTGTCCTAAAGTTGTGATGCTAGTTGCAATCCCCAGTGTAGAACTAAATCCTGGCTCTCAGAGTTGGCAAAAATAGGATTAACAAAGTTTCGAAACCACATTTACGATGGCAAAGAGTAATTTAAAAATTAAGCTGTCATTTATCGGAGTAATATTTAACCGCAAAGAACGTAAAGGCAACTGCTCACCTTTTTTTTGAGGTTTTAAAACAGAAACTGGACCGCGTAGCGTGGAATTTTGTCCAGATGACACATTTTATAAAATAATCTAAATTTAAATTCCCAGTGAACAAATATGGGTTCCGCAATTTAGCTTTAAAAACAATACCGAACATAAAATGTTTTATATTTCTGAAAAAATGTCGAAACGTGTTAAAATATTATTATTTAGTACTTATCTTCTTATTTCTAACACTAATAAAGACTATTTTATTCTCTTTTGTTATGCAACATTCAAAATCGCGTCTCTAAAGGCCCCATCCAATCAGTGTTGAAATTTTTCCCTCAAACAACGCAGACTTTGATAAGCAACTATTAGTTAGCCAATTGAGTTGGCCCCAAGTAAATATTAATTCGAAATTGGCATAGACGGATATCAATTATGTAGATTCATAGCTACTATAAGGCTTCGTACAGAATATCCGATACTCAACGATTTTGGTCGCCAAGCGAATAATGTCCTCCTAGCCGATATCCAGTTCTCTCTCTCTCTCTCATGCTATGAATCCCATATGGTAATGGGATCAGCTTTCATTATCTTTCTTCTCCACATGGCTCTATCCAAGATCTCATTTCCATCGATCTATGGCGGGAAATTCCATTGAAATCGTGCAAAACGGTGCAAAATTTTGTTTATAGTGTCCATATTGTGTGTGCAGAATACACAGGTAAACTCTCTATTCCTTCACTCTTTATAGCCTGGTGAGACGAATAACAGATACGACCACTGAGAGGTAAGATGCAGGACCGAAGGCTCGCCTAGTCATGGAAGTCTACGACCTCAACTTCCTAACTCCGGGCAGTCTCTTAGAAAATCTACAGAATAAATCAGCAAAGACTTGTTTGACCCGACCCAGGATTCAAACCCGAGACATATGCGTTACAATCGCATATACTACCAACCACGCTATAGGGACAGACTGACAATATACATAATAATATTAAGTCGGGGAGAAAGTCTTTTTGCATTGTAGTGTGTATGAACTCGTAATAAAATCTCTTTGGCTTCAAGAATCACAAATGAGTATACGGTTCATTGGGTTTGGGTTTCAGTTAGATCGTGACTCACGATATTTGGATACCTCACGATTCGTGAGGTATCCAAATATCGAGCTTATTTGTGTAGAGAAAAGATTTTATTGCAAGTTCATACATACTATAATGCGAAAAAACTTTTTCCCCGGCCTAATATAATACAAATTAAGTCGCGGAAAGATTTTCTGCGACGTGGACTCGTGTATGAGCCTCAATGGATTTGTATGGCGGGAGTTGCTTGAAGACTAAAATCATTGAGTATCGGAGATTGGCATAGCCTTGTGTACGAAGGACCTTAATTGTAGGTACATTGTCAGTTTGAGTTCGTTATAATACAATATAGATTCGAATTTGAGGTTTGCTAGGTAATGAAAGAGGATATTGATTTGGATTCCAATTGGATTTTGGTTTTGATTGTAGAGTTAATGATATTATCCATTTTTAATTTATTTAATCGTTTTGTTTTTTAATTATCCATACTAAATATTGACAGCGTTATAGTCCAACAACGCTGGCGGAGGTATAAAAAATTACAAGCTTAGAAAAACAGTGACGTGCAAACTAATGCAGCTGACGATTGCTAGTTTAAAAAAAAATCATAAAATACACAAAATTATTATTACATATAGTCGAGATAATCGTCCATTCTAAGGCTCTACTAGGCAAAGTGCACATCTTCGAGCCACACACGTAGTAAGGTAATGTTCAATGTCATGCAATATGCTGTTATGGCAATAATACAGACAAACTGACTAAATGCAATTGCAGTACGATTAGATATTGATTGTCTGAACAGGGGTCCCAAATTGCATTGTGCGGTAGCGTAGTTTGAAGCTGTCTCGTGTCTACCTACGTATTAATATCATTTATTATACATAACTAGCTAATGCCTAGAACTCAGCCTGCGTAGATTTTTTTTTATATCATCATCATAATATCAGCCTGTAGACACCCACTGCTGGACATATGTATAGGCCTCTCGTAATGATGTGCACATATTTATCCAGTCTAGCTTCGCCCGCTTCCGTGGGCTTCCCGCGACTTTAAATAAGTTAAAAAAATATTATTTTAGGCAAATTCTCTTCAAATTCAATTTCATTAATATCAGTTAACAGGCAGACAAACTTTGAATTCTTTATGATATTTTATTTATTGACATCTCACAGGGTTTAAGACAGCAGTTCCAAGAAAAAAACAAAATACAACTAATAAAGGCAATATGTCTGCGACTACGACTAACAAACAAAAGATATAACACTTAAACTTCACAATCAAGGAAAACATTAACCACAATTTTCACCTCCAATACTCCATATCGGATCAAAATAAACCGAATTCCACGGACACAGCACATGTACAAAGAAACGCGCTGTCCCCCCAAAAGGAGGATTGTCCCCCCAAAAAGAGAACTTGTCCCCCCAAGTGAGGTGTGATGCGATCGAGACACCCTCTATATTGCGAGCTTTTAAATTGCTGTGGCTGGCATTTTTCTGGCACAAAGGATTTGAATTGTGCCAAACGATTGGTTGAGCTGCCAATCTTTTAGACGCCGTGCCAGTGAAGATTTAGGATTGGAGCATAGATGCATTTTTGAGGTTACATTTTTAAAAAGTTCTTGTATCGGCTTTTAGTTTGAGTCAAAGTATTTTTAAAGATATTACTAGCTGGATTCAATATCTGTGGATTGAGGTTACAAGAATTTTTGTACGGATATTTGTGTGCTACTGATACTTATCTAAAAAAGGAAAACTTTTAGTTAGTGTACCAAAGTAAAATATACGCTTGTGCTGATTAAGTAATGTGCACAAACATTAGACTTCCATGAGTTGTTGTTAAGGATTTAATCAAGGCAACACGCCATGATATTTTCAAACTTATGTAGGTATTAGAAAAATATATCAATAGCTTTAACATTCTCTCTCTAATCCACACTTGACCCCTCCCTTATTTAAAAAGAAAATTTACCAGCACCACAGAACTGGGTTAAACTAACTTTCACTCATAGTATTAAACACAAACCAAACTGCGCTAAAGTATTCAGTACCATTTGGTTCACAAGCCAATCATTACAAATTTTATTTCGATTGAAAACTGTCGCGGCCTCGATTGCTCTCTGACGGATTTATTTGCGACACCCGATGAGCTTAATTACGTAGCAGCAAATTTAGGGGCCTCTGGGCGAATATTAAAACTGCTTTGAAGATTTTCCTGTCGCAAAAGAACTCGTTTTGAGGAAAAATTGCCAATATGCTGGTGATTATTGTATTTTGAACGATTGTACAAGTACGATATTTTTTAAATTGCTGTTAAATATCCTTTTATGAAGTATCAAAGTATGTTTTTCAGTCTTTATAGTAGTCTTCTTTAAATTACGACTAAGACTAAACTACTGCTTCGCCTCTGTAATCAACGCTGGAAGAAACTTTGTCCGCACTATTATAAGTAAGTTTATATCATAAAAGTATATTTGTTGAACTGCTTAAGTCAAGCGTTACTGTAAAACTAGTAGAACGTTAGTCTGCGTTATATGTAAACGAACGGAAACGAACAATGTTAATATTATGTTCAAAAAATAGTTTTTATTGGCCCTAATAAAAAAAAACTGCAATGATTTAAACTTTCTATTTATAGGAGGAGCAATCCAGCAATACATTGGTAAAAAGCCATATTTTCATATATTTTACGACTTATTTATTATCAAACACCACCCATTTTCAACTCCCCAAAAAAACATCAGCAAAAACGCATAAATCATATTCATCTCGACCTCGTATAAAAAACCACGAGAGCATATATTCAAAACATGGAAAACCCTTACACCTTGTAATAAAAAGTCGTAAAGATACCACAAGAAGCCGGTAAATCTTATCAGGAGGAGTTGTCTTGACACGGTACAGATGTGGCGGTACTTAAGAATACGGGATGCTGGGTACAGCGAATGTCGATAAAAGTAATCTTGCGTAATGCTCAAACTGAATATATTTTGGCTTCAATTTGTAATGTGTTTTAGGATGTATGTTTAAAAGGTTTGAGAAAGTGTGGAGGAAATTGGAGTCTGCTATAAATGGATTGCAAGTCTTTACTTCTATTAAAATCTTAGGTGTTACAAAGTCACTAATGCACTAGATGTTATTCTAGATCAGGTGTGATTGTTAATTTAGATTTTCTTTTTGATGATTTTTGTTGCAGTACATTAATACGTCCAGGTAATAGTTCATCTGCGAGTATTAATACTAAATGGTCAGCATTGTATAAAAATCAAAGAGCATTATTTAAAAAAATAAAAAAGGAATTTATTTTTGGCACTAGATTATCATTTTAACCGAAACCTTACTTTGAGCTTGACATACATCAGTGAACAAGTTCGTCATCTTTCACAAACGCAAGCACAGGTTAACACAGAGCCATCACTTTTTAAATTAATCCCTACAAAAAGCCTCAACGAGACTGTTTGTTTGGACGAATAAAAATCCCAAAAAAAATATTCTCCAAGGTTCGGTTTACCACTAATTTCTAATAAAACTCAACCCCTACTTGACAAGTAATTCTGTTCAACAAAAAAACCCATTTTCACCGACTTTTCACACCCCTAACACCACCCCACCTGTCACTTCGTATCGTTTACATTATACCGCTTTGTTTCAACCGCAAAATGGGAATTAATCATTCAAGATACAGATAATAGGGGCGGAAGATTTCAGACGTTTTTGCCAAGAAATTGGAGGCTTTAAATTTTCGACGTAATTTTAGCGGAGTGATTTAATTGGAGAATATTTTTGATGGTTTTTTTGGGGTGTTAATATCGTGTCATAGTCATAAAATGTAAGTTTGAGATTATTCTACTGAATAAAATACACAAGAATTTCGGCATATAGGTACTCTTTCCACTTTGCTAGACTTCAAAGCTAGTTTGCCGAGGAATAAGCTGCCATCGTAGAAGAGACAAAATATCCACTCTGACCAAATGAGGCTATATTCTAGCCGCTACTTTACTTGGGATGCAGAGTACTCTGTTCGTAACATTGATGTCGAGCTAATTAAATTGCCACATTTAACCACTAAACGATTTTGATAAAATTTAGCATGGATATAATTAAATAATCGGTTTCAACCACGCTACGTTTTTACCAAAATTACCAAATAGCGCGAAATCCGTAGTTCAAATTAACCAAAAATCGATCTAAACTCCACATTCTTGTTCGATGGTTTACAACCCATATCAAACGAAACAATGGCCCCTATTGTTACAAAACAGACGGGTGTACCAATCAATTTACCGGTTAATTACACGCACCGGTAACGAAGGGGTTAAGTGACTGCTAATCAAGAGGCAGGTTAAGTTTTGTACAGTTGAATTTTTTTTTTAATTATGTACTTTTGATAGCCGAGCTTTTGAGCAGTGATAGCCGAGTGGTATAAATTGACACCTCCCACGCAAGCGGTCGCAGATTCGAACCCGAGGCAACACACCAATGACTTTTCGAAGTGTTCTTCTTTTGTGTGTATTAGAAATAATTATCACATGCTCCAACGGTGAAGGAAAACATCGTGAGGAAACCTTGCATGCCTAAAATTTGTGTAATACATTTATTGAGGGCATGCAAAGTCCCCAACCCGCACTTGGCCAGCGTGGTGGACTCAAGGCCTAATCCCTCCCTCATTACGGGAGGAGACCCTTGCCCAGCAGTGGGACATTAATGGGTTATATTTATTTTTTTTTAGGTTGGCAACACTGGTGTAGTGACTTGAAATTTTTGCTCTCAGTTTTAAAATTCGATTTTTATTTATTTATTACGTATTTGTCAATAATTGTGTCTAAAAGTTGTAAATAAGTGCAATTAGGTTGTCTTCTGCTAATATAATAGTCAATCAAGATGAAAAAGTGTGATTAAGACAACAATATAATTACGCCAACCAAGTGTCAAGGCGTCAACGTATTTCAAATTCAAACAAGGAATAAGTGTTTGATAAATACAGGGAGTATTTCGTATCGCTTGTTATTATAGACTTCTTAGATTTATCTAAAATCCGCTAGATAAAGTGTAGCATATTCAGGCTCACTACCGCCATACTCCTCAACATTGAATCAACGCAGCACTGATTCAGTGTTATATTCTTCCATTGTAGCTTATTGCCCTTATACCATTCAGTTTAATTAGTATTGTAAGAGTCTAATTGTTAGGTTTCCTACTAACTGCAACGCTATAGTTTTTTTATTTTATAAATTTTTTTGGTCTAAACCTACCCACTTAAAAAACATTGTGTAATATCATTGTAATTATATATTATTTTTAACTGCAAGGTCCATCTAACCCCTTATTATTTATCCCCTATATCTTTATCTGTGTTTTCCTCTTTCTTTTGTTAGTTACTTTGTGTATATTTCTTCTAGAACTATTAACAATACTAACATAGACCATCTCAATAAATACTAACTTTCCCCAACTAATTCTCTCTATATTCTGCTGTATCTCTCAACTTCCTTTATAACATTTCAGATCCTTTGTTGTTAATATCAACCATGATGACCAGGAAGGCAACAGCAAAGGATACTGAGAACAAGCTTAAACTTGCTCTGCTCGAGCTCAAGAAGTGCAAAGATGAGAACAGCCTGCTGTTGAGGGAGCGTGTTGACTGTGAAGAAGAGATCAGCGAGGTTAACCACAAGGTTGTATCACTGAAGGGGGAACTTGCTGAGCTCCATATTGAAAATATGGACTTACTGGATCAGCGGGACAGGCTACACGAAGTCAGCTCATTTGGCAGCTGTAATGAGACCTATGAGTGGTCTCTGAGCCGCATAAATGAGCTAGAGACAAGCCTGCATGAAGCCCACACTAAGATCATCTCATTGGAACGGTCAATACAATCATTTGACAGTAGTGCAACTCATCATTTGTATTCTGAGCTTATAGGCTGTAAATCTTTGTTAACTAGAGTTAGAAGCAATAAAAAGTTTAGGAAATTCACTAGAATTAGTAAGATAATTAAAAAATTAGAATTAAAGCTCAAGAAATTTAACAAACTTAGATTATTGGTTAAATCAAATAAAGATTTGATTGAGGAACGTAGGGAACTAGTTTTAGAAGTCAATAGTTGTAGTGAAGAACTCATCTCCAGTAGGCTAATGTATGACAGACACACTCTTGACCTTAAGTCACAAATCTCATACCTAGAATCTAAATTAACAAAAATTACCTTAGATTATGAACGTGAAACTCATGATTACATACTAAAGTACGATGAGATTGCTAAAGTTGGCAGGGAAAATTTAGAGCGTGTTAGGGCCTTAGCTGATAGCACTCCATGCACTAGGTGTTCTCAGTCTCAGGGACCCCCTTGTGACTTAGAACAGTTAGAACCTTCTCAAATTAGTTTAGGTACTGAGACTTTACTGACCGACTCATCTGACTGTATTCCCTCTTCCTTTATAGATCTTAACACAAAGAACAGAGTAGCTATGTTCTCAGATAAGTTAGGCATTAACTTAGGACCTATAATAAACAACAACTTACATTGTAGTTTTAAAAATAACTGTTACCATAACCTCAAATTAAATCAAATAGTAGATAGAATTAGGAACACTCGCTTAGATATAAATACAACAGTAGTTTTACTGATAGGTGATAGTTTGGGTTTAGATAAAACTGATATTATTGATAGTATTAGCAGTTTATTGCAATTAGATTTAGGTAAATTAATTATCTGCGCATTCCCGTACTCACAATCTCTTACAGAAAGGGAAAATAGGCGTATACATAGGTTGAATAATCAATTACATTTAATGACATCTTATCATAGTGATAAGTTATTGTTTTTTGACACTAATAAGTTTATTAGTAGTTTTATTTATACTCAAGAAACTATGTTTCTTAATAGTTCGGACAAACGACAAATTGCTACATTGTTAGCTTATAATATTAACACAGTTATAGGTGCTATAACGCAGTTTAGGTTAAGGGACGACCCAGTATTGTGTAGTTATTCTAACAATACTGTGATTAAATGTATAGATAGTGTAGTTAGCGACAAGGTTACGAATAATGTATCCGATTCTTTAAACTGACAGGTAGGACAATGGATAAACAGCTAGGCTCATTAAATTTAGTACATCAAAACATACAAGGTTTATCCAGCAAGGAATTAGAAGTAGAATTGTTTTTACAAAAACATAATGTAGGTATTTTCTGTGTGACTGAGCATTGGCTACACACGGAACAAATAGCAATAAACAATGAGTTTTATACAATTATTAGTGCGTATATTAGGAACAAAGCTAGACATGGTGGTTCACTGATTATGGTAGCTAACAGTATTAAATGTAAAGAACGTAGGGACATAGTTAATTTGTCAATAGAACGCACGGCTGAGGTTTCCTGTGTCGAGTTAGAGCGACACATAGTAGTTTGTATATATAGACCACCAAATAGTGAGTTTACTTTATTTGAGTCGATAATGGAGGACATATTAAAGCGTTTAAGTATAAGCAACAAGTATGTAGTAGTGTGTGGTGATTTTAATGTAAATTTACTTGAGCAATCTTCGACTAGTACGAGACTTAAGTCATTATTTAAATCATTTAATTTAGTTTTTTTATTTAATGAGCCCACTAGAATCCCTGCACATTCTGCTACATGCTTGGACAATATATTCTGCAACTGCGAATGCTTAGGTAGGGAAATCTTAAGTGAATTAACATCGGACCATTGTGGACAGAAGGCTATATTTCCTGTTAGGGTAGATAATAGGTTAAAGAAAATTACTTGTAGGCCTATTACTAGGGATCGTTTAGTATTATTTAATAGTGAGATAGCTAGTGCTATGACGAAGTTAGACGACACCGAAGAACACCCGGATAACCTTTACACATCGTTATTCAACATTATTGAATCCAAGTTCAAAACTATCTTCAAAGAGAAAACCATACTAGATAACAATAGGAAACTCAAATTTTGCGATTGGGCGACAGCAGGTATTTATAAAAGTAGAGCTAGGTTGTATGAGCTTTATTCCATGAAACAGTTCAATTTTAATCCTAAATTTCTTGAATACGTTAGGAACTATTCAAAAATTTTTAAGAGAACTTGTGTTGCTGCTAAATCCTTACACTTAAGCAACAAAATTAAAAGCTCAGACAATACGATCAAAACCACATGGAATATCATTAACAACGAAACAGGTCGTGCTATCCAGCGCGAAAATAATTTTGAACTGAAAGTAAATGACACGATTATCACCAACAACTTAGAGGTTGCTCAGGCGTTCAATACTTTCTTCGCTGATATTCCCACAGCTACAACTAGCTCCTTGAATTCCTGTCCTGCCAAGGCAGAATGTTTACTTCGAAATAGTGTAGAAGAGTGTGGTAGCGTTTTTTTCTTCAAACATATCAACTCTAATGATGTAGTTAAGGCTTTTAGGTCGCTCAACTCCAAAAGAACACCTGACCTCTGGGGCATCTCTGTTAAATTAGTAGAAAGTATCATCCTGGAAATAGCCCCCCATTTGGCTTTAATATTTAATAGGTGCGTAGATGCTGGTGTGTTTCCGGACTTAATGAAACACAGTAAAGTAGTACCACTCTTTAAGAAGGGATCTAAGAGTGAGCCCAGCAATTTCAGGCCCATTTCCATCTTGCCTGCGGTTAGCAAAATCTTCGAAAAGGTCATATTAGAGCAGCTCGAAAGTCACTTTAACTCGAATCAGCTATTTCATGGTAAACAGTATGGTTTCACAAAGGGTAGGTCAACAATCGATGCAGGTATTTCGCTCGTCAAGCATATCTATGATGCTTGGGAGACATCCCAGGACGCCATTGGGGTGTTCTGCGATCTCTCCAAAGCATTTGACTGTGTCCAACATAATACGCTCCTTAGGAAACTAAACCACTACGGAATTAGGGATACAGCGCTCGATTTACTTGCGTCATATTTGAGTAATAGGATTCAACGAGTAGATATCAATGGTGTAAGGTCTTCAGGTTCAGCTGTTTCTCTCGGCGTGCCTCAGGGTTCGATACTCGGTCCGTTTCTTTTTCTCGTATATATAAACGATCTCCCCTTTCAGGTGCAGGACTTATGTGATATTATATTATTTGCAGATGACACTTCACTCATTTTTAAAGTAGATCGTTCGAAGTCTTGTTTTATTGATATCAATAGTATTCTTGAACAGGTCCACAACTGGTTCACTTGTAATAATCTGTTATTAAATTCTAACAAAACTAAGTGCATTAGGTTCACTATGCCCAACGCGAGGAATTTAGGTACTAACATAGTCGTAAATGGGCAAACTATCGATTTGGTAGATTCGGCAACTTTTTTAGGTATCAGTCTGGATAGCAAGCTCCAATGGGGCACTCAAATAGCGCATCTCTCGGGGAGACTCAGCTCCGCCGCGTACGCAATCAGAAAAGTAAGACAGTTTGCTGGTGTGGATGCGGCAAGACTGGTTTACTTTAGTTATTTTCACAGCGTCATGTCTTACGGTATATTACTGTGGGGTAAGGCTGCTGATATAGATGTTATTTTTGTCCTTCAAAAAAGAGCTATCCGTGCAATTTATAGTTTAGGAGCGCGAGACTCCTTGAGAGAGCTTTTTGGGCAGATAGGGATACTGACGGTGTCATCACAGTATGTGCTTGCAAACTTGTTGTATATAAAACAAAATTTAGGGACTTTCGCAACAAATAGCGATAGACACAATTACAACACTAGAAACAGACACAAATTAGTAGGTCCCCATCATCGTTTACACAAGGTGCACAATTCGTTTGTAGGTCTCGGCATTCGTTTCTTCAACAAGCTTCCAAAGCACATCATGGATTTACCCCTGCCAAAATTCAAAGTTGCTGTTAAGGAACATCTCGTTAGGAAAGCTTATTACAGAATTGATGAGTATCTAAACGACAATAGCTCTTGGGATAAGTCGCTCGCTTGATTAGGATTCTTTGAAATTAGGGAACTTTGCTATAAATTGTATAAACTCAGTAGCAGTAGGTCTAAATATTGTAAAATATGGGCAATTAATGATGCAAATAGGTGATGTTACGTACAATTTGATGTTATTCATAAAACTGTCACTTTTTTTTCTTTTATAATGTTCACAACCAGTGTGCTCACTTGCTGCCCATATTCTTATTATCACATGCTAGTAGGTGCTCCCAACATACGGTATGATCAGAGACTAATAAATAACCTAGCTATGTTCATTTAACTTAATTGACGTTTAGTCTATATCGCTGATTGTTGGCAGCTCCTCGCATGATCAATTATTGTATCAACCACATTGTAAAACTTTTTGGCGATTGAAAAGAGTGGCCGTGAGTTTCTCGCTAGCTCTTCTCATAAGGCTCTACCCCCTTTCCGAGCTAGTGGTAGATTCAGTAATTGTAACGACTATCATAAGTGTCAATATTTGACCTAAATGAATAAATGATTTGATTTTGATTTTGATTTTGATATGTACTTTTTAGTATTTATTTTAGTCTTCTAACGTAAATCAGGTTGTAGGCATATGGAAGCTTGTAGTGGCAGCTTTTGTCCGTAATTCCATAGCAAATGGAATTGCAAATAAGTGAGGACAAATAATCTACTATATCATCATAATAATATAATAAAGTCGAATAATGTTTTAAATGTTAATGTGTTTGGGATTTTTTCTACCCCTTATTGTCTCACTGCTGGGCAAGGGTCTCTTCCTGAATATGAAGGTTAGGTTAGGGTTAGGCTTTAAGTGTATAATGCTGGCCAAATGAAAAAGCAATTTTCAAAGTTTAATTATAATTTATAGATTTATATTTATTTTCCATTTTTGATAAAGACGAATAATCGAAACACTATATCATTCACTGTTGTCATAAGCCATAGGCCTGCGACCACGGCGAGTGCAACCTGCGCCGAAACGTTAGGCATTTTAAGATAAAATGCGTGTTCGCGTTAATTCCCGCATTCTATTATACATTTAACATGCAACGCGAGAGTTTAAAAGTTATAATTGAACGTTTAGCCAAACTTAAACATTTATACTTACATGATTTGTTGCTGTGTATATGAATGATGTCATTGAAAGTGTGATTAGATCTAAATAAAGTATTTTTTTAAATTACCAAATCTGGAGCCCTGTCAGTAAAAAAATATTTATACAGAACCACTGCAAAACCATTCGTATATCACAAAAAGACAATTTTCAAGCGTCGATTTATCCAATGCAGTAATAGCAAAGCATGTACCAATCGGCCTTTTTCCGTTTCGTTGGAGGCATCCGTTTGACGTTGAAATCGTTGGCAGTCAAGCGATCCAGTTTGCGGTCAAATGTACTTCAATAGTCTATGGGTTTCACACAATACTGGCAGACCAGACAGCCATTGTTCAGACTGGTTCTATCGCAACGCTGTATTTTTCGACATCTTCATCATTCTTTAAAGGTACATTGTTTTATAAATATTACACTAAAACATAGCTTTAGTCAGAAACTTGAAAGGCTAAAAATTAGTAACAATATTGGCGCGGATAGATATTTCATTTACAGATATTCCCACGATAGTGATCGCAGGTTCGAATCCGTGGCAACTCACCAATGACTTTTCGAAGTTATGTGTGTATTAGAAATGATTATCACTTGCTCTAACGGTGAAGAAAAACATCGTGAGGAAACCTTACATGCCTAAAATTTGTTTAATACATAGGTATATTGGGGGCATGCAAAGTCCCCAACCCGCACTTGGCCAGCGTGGTGGACTCAAGCCCTAACCCTTCCCTCATTACGGGAGGAGACCCTTGACCAGCAGTGGGACAGTAATGGGTTAAATTTATTTATTTTTACATTTATTGAGGGTATGCAAAGTCCCCAAACCGAACTTGGCCAGCGTGGTGGACTCAAGAAAAGAAAAGTGCATTAGGCCCAGCGCAGACAGAGAGTAATAATCCTCGCGCAGTCTCGGGCATTTTCTTTACGGCTCGCGTGAAAGTTCGTCAACGACGGTGGACTGGGCCATGATTATAATTGCTCCTTTGGCTGAACAAGAATAAAAATCAGGTTTCTCTCTCTTTAAACACAGTAACAACATTGAAAGTTCTCGTACGATGCCTGCGCTGACCCATACACTACATAGTTGAGGTTTCAAACAAACTTGCATTATGAAGGCATGTAGTTTATTATTTTCAATGTTGTAAGCAGAGATGTGCTAATGAGATCATCAATCCATCATGAACACTGTATGTCGGCGGCAAAACGGAAAGTTTTGTGAATAACTGTTAAGGGGTATGCTTTCATATATTTTTAGATAAGGTCTAGAAATATTATTACTTGATTCTTGAAATTATTTTGTAGTATTGACTAATTTGAATCATTTAAATGGTTTAAATTACAACTCCCGCACTAAAATTACTCTTGCCTCGTGGGCACTTTTACAAACATGCAAATAACAAACACAAAGTACAGCCAGAACCGAAACAACTATTTGTAAATCGCACAAATATTTCGTGTGGGAATCGAAAACTCGATCTCCTGGTGCGCGTACCGCTCTTCTTAACCACTGTGATACGGAGGCTGTGATATATGGTATACATAATATCACAGCTATGAAATTTTAAGAAAAAAATATGCAGAGTAATATCAAATAAAAAAAGTAAGCTAATAATGAATCGCACCCATTCTTAGCTTACTTTTAGTAAAAAAAACACACTTCGATTTCTGTTAACTGGGCTTTATGTCCAACCAATTTTACTTGATTTCACCCGGCAATCAAACCTTTATCAATCGCAAAACCTCAAAATAATAAACATAAATTATCAAACAGAATATCAAATTCAACCCTCCACAGCGCTGGTCTTTAAAACCGTTTTACAAATTAATATAAATCACTACATTATCAAAACGAGCGTAGATAACTCGTAATTTTACCGGTTCATACCAGTAATTTCCAGTAAGGGCTAATTACTTTACTTTTTATCTAACTCGTAAATTTTCAAAGATAAATTCGGTATTCGTGACGAAAATTTTCGGTGCTATTGAATTGGGAGTTCGGTTTGTATTTTATCTAATGAAGTAAATTCTATCGTCTTTAATTTCCATTTATAATAAATAATCATCTCCCCCACTAAAGATAGGTTTAAAGTTACAAGGACTTACAAAGGAAACGAATCTACAACCTTCTGACCCATTATTAGTGGTGTAACGATCACTTTAGCGACTGCGCTGCAGAGATTCTTCAACTAACAATCTCAAAAAAATCGATTCTCATAGAGTAAATTTTGTATTTTACAAACACACAATCAAGGGACACAAAGTATAGAAGCACGATTCTCTACAGCCGTAATTATCGAGTATCGAGAGTTTGACATTTAAAATGTACTTAAAAAAATAGTACCTACGACGCTCGCTAGAGGCGCTGTTAAAATTTTCTTTCAGAATTTATGAATTGACTATCCACAACCGGTTAGAACTGGCGACAGTCGATGGTGGTAGAAAATTGCGTTGCAGAAACAGCTAAGCAACTAGTAAAACGAATAGCATTTCCGTGAGAAAATTAAATGGTGTTGAATTAAGTGTGGGGCGTCCTGTAAGCTGAGTGGACAATATTAGAAAATGCGCGGAGCATGCACGAGTGATATTGGCACAGAATTGGAAGCGTGGTATATATAAGCATATGATCAGTAGTGGGAAGAATTGTGTAAAATAGGTAGCGTATAATAATGATGGGAATTAATGTAAACAAGCATTTTACCATGACGAGTACAACCTGCGCTGATACTTCGATCATTTGAAGGCAAGGCATTGCAGTGCCTAAATTGCAACACGAAAGTTTAAAAGATATGATGAATGATGAAGAATTCAATAACCAAGTGTGGTAGTAGTAACAGCAACGTGACCTAATGAAACCCCTATTAGTTGTAACAAATAGGTGAGGGGCACTGGCAAAAGTTATTACATTTACCATTACTTTATCAAATGATTGATATTCAGAATTACTTAGAAATTCATTCATACAAATAGCGCCCGAAGCACCGATAGATAGTTTCTTTATATTCAATAGTTAAATCCTTAGTCGCCAAATATGCTACAGGTTGTCAAATTATGCTCCTGAATAAAAAGCATTCTGTCCACCAAATTTTCTCAAAAGCAGGTCACATTCAGTAACATAAACTGTAAAACAAATACCTAACCCTTAACAGCTCACGTGCTCACTTCATTACCCGTATCCGTTTGCGTTCAAAACAACGAACATTATGCCATTAACTTTTTGAATTAACTTTTTGCTTAAATTAACTGTGTACAATAACGGGTGGGTATTTTGTACTAGGGTTGTTGCGGATACGGATTTTTAGAAATCCGTAGATGTGGATGCTGATGCGGAGATTTTATTCAACCGATATTTTATGACCAAGGGGTAATTACTTGCTTAATGCCTATAATCATCCACGTTTGAAAAAACTCGGCATGAATTATTGTCCGAATATACGGAGGTTCCACTTTTGCGGATACGGATGCCAATATCCGCAACACTCGCAGTCATTTTTTGCTTGTTGCCTATAAAAATCCGCGTCCTCAAAAACTCGGCATTAATTATTGTAGATGCGACAGTCTGAATCAATGCGAATATTCCGCGATTGCGGATGCAGATGCTAATATCCGAAGCACCCCCAGTAATTACTTGCTTGTTGCCTATAAACATCCGCATCTACAAAAACTCCACATAAATTATATTATTGCAGATGAAACTGTCTAAATCATTGCGGATATTCCGTCTTTGCGGATGCGGATATGAATATCCGCAACACCCCTATTTTGTACCAACTCAAGTTTAAAGTGTTAGGCTTTTATATTTTTTGTTAACACTACACGTGGTGCTAATATTGCTGGTTTTGAAAAGGGTTTGGTGTGAACATTTTTGTTATTTTATTTTATTATTGTAGGTTTTTGAGGTCTTTTGTTGTGTAGCCGTGTAGATGGTTGTCTAAAAATTAATAAATGAATATGTCAAAAATGTTTCGAAGTAAAGATACTCTAATAACTACTTTAATCAATTCATAAGCATGAAAGTCATTCTCGAAGATCTATGGCAGTCGTTAACCGAAGTCAGAAGCTTGAAAGTCTGACCGATGGGTATCGTGTTATAACCCAGGTAACTGGGTTGTGGAGATCCGATAGGCAGTCGCTCCATGTAAAATTAGTTAAACAGGTCAACTCCAACATAGTTGGAAGAAAGACTAGGCCGATGATGTATACAAATTTCTGACGTTGACCGCACATTTTTATATGACTTTGACTAATAGATAAGTACCCATTTTTCCCTAAATATATTTTACCCCAGCCATTTCTACAGCGTTTCACTAAAGCACCACTTAATATTACTAAACAAGAGATCCAACAAACTTAGCCAAGGTCCACGGTATAAATCTTCAGCCAACCGCTGTCCAAAATTATTGCGGTAATCTAAAAAAGCTGGCTTAACCGAGCATTGCTATAAATAAAATGTCAACTCGGATACCGTAGTACCAGAACTGTTAGATGAAAACATATGGAAAGGTTTTTTGTACAAGCACGCTTGTTTTATTTATCTATTTAGTTTTGTAACAACTTTTACCAGATTTCTTATAATCATCAAAATCTGCAGCTCGATTCAGTACTATCAACTATATGAAAATCTGATCAGTGCCTCTAGCGGGCGCCGTAGTAACTATACATATTTGCTGTTTATTTTAAACGTTAAACTCTAGTTACTTGATAGTATTGGCTATAAAAAACGCGCTACAGTTGACATGATTAAACATCCCATATTTCAGTTAGGAGATGTATTTAAAAAGTAGTCTGAAGTTAATTTCGAGTCACTATTTCGATCCCAAATTTCATCAAAATCGGAAGACAGGCAAACAGACTGAAACACAGACACAATTGGTCACCATCTGTTTTCTATTGTTGTCACCGTTATTTATATAAAAATTGAGAAAACTCGCATTAACGAAAGAAACAAGTTTTAAAAATGTCTTCTATTTGAAAATATATGTCTAGTAAAACCAGACCATTATCTACTTAGCAAAATGCGGTTCTAGGATTCCTACTGCAAGCAGATTTAAGTATATTATATAGTTATAAAAGGCTATGCATATTTAAATTTAAAGCATCCATTACATCTTAAGAACTTGTTAAAAGTAATATTATCTTCAATTTTTGAAGGGTACAGTAAAACTGTCTTCATAATCAATTTTTATCACTCGTAAAAGAAACCTTTTAGGTTCGCTCGTAAAACGATTATTTTGTTATTGAAATATTGATTATACAGTTTCACAAAGTGTTATTATTTTCATAAATTTAAGTCTTTTGACACTTTTTTGTCTTTATTTTAACGGTAATATGATTGGTAACATTTATGTAAAGATCTCTATCTTTTACATACACACATAATATTACGTGTTTCTGGCAGATACTAAGTTATATTATATTGTATGTCTGTTTATTATCTCG
The DNA here is from genome assembly GCF_050436995.1 of Anticarsia gemmatalis. Classification (NCBI taxonomy): domain Eukaryota; kingdom Metazoa; phylum Arthropoda; class Insecta; order Lepidoptera; family Erebidae; genus Anticarsia; species Anticarsia gemmatalis. The sequence continues at coordinate 979,507 of NC_134767.1, read as the reverse complement.
GGACTATGGAGTCCCGGAATTTTAAGAAGGCGAGCAGAGGGCCGAAGCCGACACGTAGAGGCCCATTTAGACAGCTTTAATATTCAAAAAAAATGTATGGTTACACACTCCGGTGACTATCCCTGTCTGCACTATAAAATGCATCCAAGGACAGTCACCGGACTGTGCGGAACTATGGCAAAACTAAAAGGAAAAACTACTTGGGCATTTGGGATGGGGTGCTGATGGACAGGAAAACTAGGTATCTACGGGGACTATGGCGCCTGCCTATAACAATGTAAAACACGTAAAAATGGCAGTATATATTATTATTATAATACTAGTTACAATCCTACAAACTTTTCTTGCCTCAATCACATCCATACATTTTGTCATACAGGACAACCAATATTTTCACTCTGCCCATTCACTGCTTATATTTTCTGTGGTAGTGAATGCGATGTCTTGCTTTGTTTTGTCTGGATTGTCAATAATATCTTTAAAATGTACTCATTAACTCTGAATTCCTTAACACGCCTTGCGGGCTGTTTATTGGATTATTTTTTTTGGACTGCCTCCGTGGCGCAGTGGTTTAAATCACCACGCGGATACCATTGCGTCGGGAGGTCGTGGGTTCAATTTCCACACGGAACAATTATTTGTGCGATCCACAAGTATTTTTTTCGGGCCTGGTTGTACTTTGTGTCCGTTGTTTGTGCGTCTGTAGTCCCTACGACACAAGAGCAATTCTTAGTGCGGGAGTTGTCATTTAAAACAAAAAAAAATCAGTCCAAATCAAGGGATGGAAAAAATATACTTAGACAGAATAAACTCATGACCGTTCCGGCCTAAAATTTGTTTCCGTATAACACTGGTTCCACCGTTGGGCATTAATTTGAACAGCAATTAAAACTTTTAGTAGGCATCGGACGGTTTTTAACGCCCAAAAATATTTCAATTGGTGTGAAGAGCAAACTCGAGTGAGTGAAGTTTTTTAATGACTCGAGTACATTCTTGTGATAAATAGCTTGTTTATTTATTTTGACAAAATGGTACCCGCGGTTGTGGCGTCATTAATTGGTGGCTATAGCTAGTGAATTTTTAAGGAATTTCTAATTTGATACGATCCTGTTAGTACACATTAGGTATTGTGTTATTCTTTTGTTAGTTTCTGATAAGATGAAATATCTATACTAATATTATAGTTTGAACGCGCTAATCTCAGGAACTACTGGTTCGATTTGATTCGAATTCTTGCAGTGTTAGATAGCCCATTTATCGAGGAAGGCTATAGGCTATATATCATCACGCTACGACCAATAGGAGCAGAGTACCAGTAAAAAAATTTACAAAAACGGGGAAAATTATGACTCTCTTGTGTGATGCAAGCAAAGTTGCGCGGGTCGGCTAGTTAGGTGTATAGTGCGTTAAACTTGTGATCACTATGACTAGAAGTTAGGTATTTTGTAAAGTTAGAGGTATCCATAGATACGATATACGTATTCTATTAATGATAGTAGCCTAAGGATTTAAGTTTTTTATATTATTTCGTCCAGGTTTTTTACAGTAGTCAAAGTTATAACAGTGACTTTCTATTATCAAGGATAGCTCACATAATTTGGATATCACTTGCTCACGTAAAGAATTTGAAGTTTTTTATCTTACAAACTGTTTTATACCTGTAACTTACATACGCATCGTCACATATAAAATTATCTCACGTCTTTTCGTATCTAAATCGGGCGGTTAGTATCAGGTTTCAAAGGTTTCGTTTTAAGACTGAATCAAGGGAAAAGAGGTAGCGACGTTGTAAAGGAAAAAATGTTATTTTAGTAATTAATGTTTATTCTCAAATCAATTCAAATCAAATAATTTATTCATTTAGGTCAAATGCTGACATTTATAATAGTCAATGATACAGAGAGTGAATTTACCGCCAGATCGGAAGGTAGGGCCAATGAGAAGAGCTGGCAAGAAACTCGCGGCCACTCTTTTGAATCGCCAAATGGTTTAACAATATTTCTGTTAGGTATAAATCATTGATGATGTAAGGAGCTGCTGCCAACATTACCGAACACACTTAGGTCATATCATAAATAAAAACTCAAAAAACTGATTCTCTTCTATATTGCTCGCGTCTTTAAGAATCATTATTTTTCTTTTAAAAAGACAACCTCCGCACTAAGAATTGCTTTTGTGTCGCGGGGACTTTTACAAACATACAAACAACGGACACAAAGCACAACCAGACACAAATAATTGCTCCGTGTGGGAAACGACCCCGTTGCGGTGGTATCGGCGTGGCGACCTAAACCACTGCGCCACGAAGGCAGTCAAATTATTCTGAATGCTTTTATAAATACTCTCTCAAGGACAAGAAAACTAATCGTCTTCAATCCTATCATCATTGTAATGTGTCTTCAAACACATTAATACACGACCTCACAATTCAGAACAGGATAGTCGCGTAGATAGTGTGAACGCTTGACCTTAAGGTCGAATCGACCCAAACTCATTAAAGAATTGAGTTAACCCTCCAATTCAAACATATTCACAGGGTTAATACGATTAGGGAAATTGTCTCAGCGTTAGCTTTGCTAGTGCATTGTTTTAGTTTTAGATAACAGATATTTGGCGACAACTTGAATGTTTACATCACATAGTCTGAACGAACAGTTGTTTTTCTGACTGATGACCAGAATACTCAGGTAATAACCAAATATTTAAGGGAAACAATAAGCTTCTTAAATTTTGTTCTATTTATGACTATTGTATGATTAATTCTGACTCCGTTTTCATCAATGTACTTTCACAGAAAAAGCATGTCTTGTTTCACAAAATAGAAAACAAATCAGGGAGAAACAATTTGCATTCATAAAAACGCATTTAATTTAGCATCTTTCCTATTTCGAACTACAAATGTGCAAAGGAAAAATCTTCTCCCCTTAAATCACATAAGGTATTTATATGAGAGCTTCGAATGCACGGCAATCTTTAAAAAAAGTTAAAAAACGGCCTTTATTATATCTAAGACATCTAAAAAAAGATCTAGAGCCCTAACCAGTAAAATAATATCATATCCTTATACCCTGCAACTAACCACTTCTTTGCAACTAATAACATACCTTTTGCTTCTCGACAAATAAGTGTTCCTTACATAAGAATCCATTAAGAGGACCCTTATTTGACCCTCGCAACATATGGGGGAGATAAAGAACAGATACCATACATCTTATGGGTTTCGGAAGCTGTGGACGTTTTCTACTTACTGCAGTTTGTGGGAAAACTTGAGGATAAAGTAAGCAAAGTTATATATATTTGGTGGAAGTGTAATACTTTGGGATTTTGAAAGTACTAAAATATTTAAGAAGCCGTGGCTACTTAAGTCAAATGGACATATAGACATTGAAAAAATATCATACATTGGAAAATTTATCTAATGTCGATATAATTAAAGCTTCCGAATTAATTTTCAATAGGTATATTGTCTAGCATTAAAACCTTAACGTTCGTCTACCTGCACATAAAAAGTAATAGGACTAAGATTGTTAACTTAATGAGAACTCATTGGATACATCAAACTTCGGGAGGCTTGATTTCAAGGCATAACTACAAGTTTGTCGTTATGGTCACTCTTCATATATTATAAAGAAAGATTTTTATCAAACTGATTTCTTGAAGGCATGCAACACAGTCCAATCTGCATTGGTTAGCGTGGTGGACTCAAGACCTAACCTATTAGGGAGGAAAAACTTGCCCAGCAGTGGGACAGCGTTAAAAAAAATAAACAAAAGAAAATTCAAAATTGTAGAAATAATTTTGACAATTTTAAATATAAGTCCAAAGTGCATAAGATTAAAACACATCTACACAATCGCCTTGCCAAAACCATTCTACTCATACAAGCCTTCAAAAAAACCCATAAAACCATACAACCTTCTATTAGTTACCCGCTCACCTCCCTTCCCTCAGGCTCTCACGACATGATTTATAACTGGGACCCTCCTATTTCGTCCAATTTACAGAACACACCCTTCTGTAACATAATACTACAAGATACTTGGTATATTACAAATTTTGGACGAAAATATCCTTTTGCATCCCTTGAGAGGCTTGTGTTGTTTGTTAGGTTGTTGACCGGTCCTAGAATATTGTATAGTATTTTGATTGTGACTATATTTAACTGAAAGAAAACTCGTCGGAAGGATATGCAAGAGGCATACGTCCAGCAGTGGACACACATATGCTGAAAAGAAGATTTAACTGTATGTTTTAGCGTAGAGACTGTCTCCGTGGCGCAGTGATTTAAGTCGCTACGCCGATACTATTGCGTCGGGAGGTCGTGGGTTCGATTCCCACGCGGGTAAAAGTCCCCGCGACATAGGACCAGTGTGGGAGTTGTCAAAAAAAAATATGTATATACATATGCATATTGTGCAATATTATTGATTCTCTTTAAAATAAAACTTTCTTCCTAAAATTTTTAACGTTCCCTGTTGATAATTATAATTCCAAAAAATGCCTTGCTGATTCTAGACTCTTACACCAAATCTCTTCTCAAAATTCCATTTATCATTTGCTCTTCATAACTTTACTCTAACCTTAAAATAATCTTTAAATAATCACAAAGGACGCTTATTTCAACTCGGACTGTCATTGTTTAACAAAGTAACTACACTAATTCCGCCCCCACGTTTTACGTGCCCATAAAAATTACCGTAAAACGGAACGACATTTTTTATTTACAGTCTTCATAACGAAACAAAATGGCGCCGTTAATAATTATCAGAATTTTTATTAACATCTATTTGCATAAGATAGGATTATCTCGATGGGAATTAAGTTATGGACTTTATGATATGATAAAATGAAAAATGTCGGGCGGGTGAAGGTTCGTGAATGTTTTAATTTTGTGCTTTTGTAGTCGGTAGTATGTGCAATAATTGTGAGGTTTCGGGTTCGATTCCCAGCTGGAACAAAAATATATTTTAAGATTTTGGAGGATTGTTAAGTAACTCTACATCATATTCTGTATATTATTCTAGGTAATGTTCCACATGATTAACTCTGACAACTTTTAACATTTAAATACAATAGCACCGTACCTAACCTAGGAGTAGAACTCGCGGTAAACCAGAGATAAAACGAGATGATTCTTAGTTAGATCAATGCTTAATTATTTCAAAACGGATGAACTGATTAGGTTAAAATCTGACAAAGTGGTAGATCGTAACTCCGAAAAGGATGTAAGCTACTTTCAACAAAAAGCGGTTAACGCCACAGGCATAAACTAGTATTAAAATAAATTACAAAAACACGCTACAATCCTAAAACCCAGTCATTAAGTTATAAAATATAAATGCGGCATTTTCTCGAACTACGCACGTAAAAACTTTATTCACGATCTAGACGTTCGTATTAACAATAAATCACTCAGAAATAAATATCTGAAGTTACTTTACACAGTTATTTGATTTGCAAATACTTTCCAAGACCTTGACTCTCGATTTGGAATTGAGCAAACCTAGTATTGGGAAATACGATTTTTAGGAGGAAAAGTGATTGGCGTTTTCGTGATGTATATTTTTCTAATATAATTACATTTTACATATCTCTTCTCTTATCGTATGCTTAGTGGTCAATCAAGTGTCAAAGTTGTTCAAGCCGTCCGAAAGGCCTTTGACATGGCTTAACGACTGTTTTCTTAATTGACAACAACCGGGAGCGACTTTTTCCGTGCCCTCCGAAGCACGGAGACGCCCAGTCCAAATACCACTATGCGGTCACCCATTTATGGAATGACCGCGCTAAAGTTTGCTTAACCCCCAGATCGTTTACCAATCGGTGAGCACAACTGGCTATGGACGCTTACTTGCTTTGATAAATACATATATGTATGTACTTAACATCGTGATTATTACACTTGAAGGTTAGCCAGGGGTTTATGAAATACTCTCGCGTTTCGCCATTTACAATATGAATTCCATGTAATAAGGGACGAGCCTATTGACATATTAACGGACACATTACCGAGCTACTATTAGAAATAATCTGTGATTTAAAAATTCAAAAGGAAAAGCTAAAGGCAAAGACTCGGTAAACGAACTCGAACCGCATGATCAACAGTCGGCTACACTACCAACTGCGCCAGAAAGGCAGTCAATAAGTCTAAACATTTAAGATGTTCCTGTGTTTTTGGCCTATATAAACTCGTTCCCAATGGTTTTTTACTGCCTTTAGCGCAGAGGTCTCGGCTTCAAAACCCGAGTTAAGCTAATAAATAGTTTGAAATTTGCTCACTCAGAATTTACTTTTGTCTACTAAGATCTGTGGGTTAAGCAACCATTGGCGCGGTCATTCTATAGATGGGTGACCGCATAGTAGTATTTAAACTGAGCGTCTTCGTGCTTTGGAGGGCACGTAAAAAGTCGGTCCCGGTTGTTGTTAATTAAGAAACAGTCGTTAAGCCATGTCAAAGGCCTTTCAGACGGCTTAAACAACTTTGACACTAGGTTGAACACTAACCATACGATAAAAAGAAGTATTTATTTCCTTGTAAAAGGAACCCTATCACATTATTTCCCTTAGACACTATATCACATGGTATATTAAAACATATTTTCCTATAAGAAACAATCTCTGCCAGGGTCAGAGCACGTATTGTGTCGTTAAGATAACTCTCTCGCTCCACTGACTCTCTTGTCAATATTATCTACACTATCTGACGATGTTACCCATTTTTCCTGTTTAGGACTTATTTTGAGTAGACGTAGAATTAGCCGCTCATTATCGGCTTGTTCAGAAATTTGTGAGTTCAGTATGGTCGCAGCATATTGACAGCATTTCAAAGTTATTTTATTACCGTAAAATAAATCATGATAGTTTATAATAGTTCCATAGCCATATTATTTTTTACTCCATTTTATGTACAGCCAAAGTAAAACACTTGAAAATTTGATTTTCTTATAGTTGAAAAACCACTGCTATTAATTTGTTGTTGTGTCGATGTGGCACTAATCTGTTGTATCATCTCAATTTAGAAATAAGTTTTTGAAAGCATTATTCAATGTCCGACTAATACTACGCCTGCTCATCCTACTGACATCTTGTCATGCCTAGAGAAGCCCGGTAGAAGAATTAGATCGTAAGCAATTACATTTATTTGTAACGTTAGAGTAACAGATAAACTTCGGGTTAATTGATAATTGACAGGAAACCAACAATTTATAAATTTTAGTATATTTTTAAATTTGAAAATAAAAAAACAACTGTTTAGTCTCGGAGTCGGTGTGTTCTTGATTGAGATGCCCCCAAAAAAATAAAAGTTTGCCACAAACTATCAGCCAAGTCAACCAAATTACTTATTAACAAGCACAAGGCACGCAGAATTACATACGATATTTGCTTCCACTGTGCCAATATTAAGGTTTTGTTTGCCTTCGATTATTGTAAGGGAATCGCGCGGAAACGCCTCACGGAAGGCTTCGACGTTTTGCTATTACATGTTTCCTTATGTAATGGGAATTACACAGTTGATAGAACGGCTTGATATATTTTTTTGCAGTGCCGTTTTTTGTAAGAGTGCTTAGGTATTTTATGTTTATTAATCAACCTAGAGTCATAATAAAATTTTCTATTGAACGTATGATTTCCAAAGAGGGTTTACGTCAGGTAGGTTGTAAAAACATCAGCCAGATTTATCTCTACGTAGGATATGGAAAAGTTATTGTTAAAGTAAAAGTTATTTATTGTTTGAGCCGCTTTACCTTAAAAACATGGTGGTATCAAGTTATTGCAATAAAAATACCAAAAACTACAGAAACATTTGAAAATGGTTTGCACAATATTCTCTCTCTCTCTCTCCGTCTCTCTCCTTTCTTCCCTACTATGAACCCCATATAGAAGGGCACCTATACCCTAGATTTTTACACCATTAATCCCTTGTCACTACCACACAAATTTCACTTAAAAAAATTCCAATATACTACGAGTTGACGATCGATAGTGGTAGAAATATCAGCCAAACACCTTGAAAGCATAGTTTTGAGATATAAAACTTGCTGACTTAACGTGGGATATGGACACGGGAAAGAAAAGTGCCCATAATCTTTACACGACATAATTATTACCATATTATTTAAATAGATTCAGCTGTTCTGACGTCATCATTTCTATATTACCAGCCCGTTTCCTCCCACAGTTGAGTATAGGCCTCACCCTCAGTACGCCATTTATACGGTCCTGTGCTTGTCTCATCCATCCACGTCATAATTTACTTAAAACTTATTTAATCCTCAATCTACAACATATTTCCCCCCACTAGATTATCAAAAAACGTCAACATTTTGTAAATTAGGTCACAAATACACATCCTTCTTCCAGATCCGTCAAACATACCTCAAAAAAGGTTTCCGGACCCTCTGTATAACAAACTGAGATCCGGAAATCTATTATAGGGAGCCCTGAGGCCCTCTGTCGGACGGTACTAATGCAGATGAAACGACTACGCGACATGGATGTAGATTTGACTGAATGGTGCATATTATAAAAGGGCAATAATATTTTTTGTTGTAAAAATTAATTAAATTTAATTTAAATTCATGTTATGTATGAATGTATTTTTATCTACAAGTGACCTGATAACATAAAAATTATATAGTGATGAACAAACATAACAATTTTTTTTGGGAATTTACTGTTTAAAAATAGTTAAAAATGTAGTAAAGTAATAATATTCTGCTTTAAAAAGTAGTGGTTGAAGGTTGTAAAACGAGGTGTTGCAAATCTTTATATTGATTTTCCCCACATAATAATTTACAATTTTGAAAGGCTTTGGTTAAATTCAAACATTATTAGAAAAAAATGTTTTCATGTTTGACGTAAGAACAAAAAAGAACTAGATAAATATTTTATTTATTTTTCTGAACTCCAGACAAGATTTAATCACTCTCAATTTAATATTAGAATCCTCATTCATCCCAGACGCAAGGTCAACGACCTGCATCGTAATTTCACAGGCAGCTTTGATAGATTCATTTCGATTAGCTGCCGGAACTTCAATCTGATAGCGTTACCTTCGGAGTGAGCTGAAAACATTGCAGGGTGAATACGTAAGATTATTCTAGAAGTATATTTGAAATAGATCGTGACGAGAAAATAAAAAATTGTTGCCAAATAACACTAAAAATAAAACAAAATTTTACAAAACAGTCTTTGAAGTATAACAAAAACACAGTTAAATCATTTTTGACACACGATTTTTTCAAATACATACTTCATTATCTCATATAATGATTGAAATACGCTTAGGTTTTGCCATTAACAATGTAAGTATCATGTACTAAGGGGCAAGCCTATTGCTTTTTCCGCGCCCGTAACCAAGCTGCGAGCTATTATTATAAAAAAAATTATATGAATTAGAAAAATACCAGTACCACTTATTAAAGACTAATCGAACCTCACGTTAAGCAGTTGCATACACTACCGACCGCGCCACAGAGACATTCGGAATAAAATATATAAAATAAGATACATGCATACAAGAAAAAATCTCCATTTCTCTTAAAAATAGCGCCAGGAAAGGGAAGCACTTTCTATAATACATCTTTGTTCCTTCCAACAAATGCCTTATTTCCTTTATAGCGAATAAAACGTCTGACGTTTTCATTCTCCAACAGGCTTCAGACAGGAGGCTTTAAATGTAGTTAATTTGTACTTTTAAAAGTTTTTATTATGAGGACATAGAATGGAATGTAATTAGGCTATAGAAGTTTTAAATTATTAGTAAAAAATCAAGGTAAGAAATCATCGTCATGAAAAGTTGCATGCCAAAGAAATCTTTGACACAGCTCTTATAGGTATTGAAAGTCCCTAACTTGCGCCTAACCAGTTTATTAGACTCAAAGCCTAACCTTTCCCTCGTTCTAGAGGGGATCCTTGTTCAGCAGTGGGACAGTAATGGTTTACATTTATTTTATTAGTGGTCAGACTAGTATTGTAATTGATTCAAAGCTTTATTAAAACTAGCAAATTTTGCCATTTGCCGTTTAAGTAGAACTTTTAAGGTTAAGTAGAACGTCAGTAACCATATTTAGGACAGCTGCTGCTTTCTAACAATCATCAAAAACTGACCAAAAATTTCAAGATATTTTAACGCTTCCCGAGAATCAAACCTCAGACCTCTTGCCCAGCTTTCATAAAGCCGGAATGATAGAATAATAATGTTCTTATGGAATCCAGTATATATGTATATAAACAGGTACTTACATTATAGTAAGTAATTATGATCCATAATATACCAATGAATAACTAAAACATTTCTGAGAAAAACAAACCAAAATTGTTTGTTATTTTCTATAGGTATTCAAGTAATGGAATTATCTAGTAACATGGAAATAGGAATTTGGCGAAAATGTCTTAATATCATATTCACAACCATTTTTGCCAATCTATACTTTAATATAATAATTACTTTAATATAATAAAGCTGAAGAGTTTGTTTGTTTGTTTGTTTGTTTGTTTGAACGCGCTAATCTCAGGAACTACTGGTCCGATTTGAAAAATTCTTTCAGTGTTAGATAGCCCATTTATCGAGGAAGGCTATAGGCTATATAACATCACGATACAGTCATTAGGAGCGGAGTAGCAACGAAAAATGTTACAAAAACGGGGAAAATTTTGACCCATTCTCTTAGGTGATGCAAGCGAAGTTGCGCGGGTCAGCTAGTCTTCAATATAGATTCTTTTATAAATCTAGAATAATCTTTTATATAGATCAGAAAAGCATATGAATATTTTGCTCGAGCCGGAGACCTCGGAATAAGCAGTAATACACACTATTGCGTAGACAGGCAACCAATAGTGCAATTCTCTACAGTCAGTACTATCGAGTGTCAAACGTTGACATTTAAAATCTATACTAAAATTATAATGCTGAACAGTTTGTTTGTTTGTTTGTTTGAACGCGCTAATCTCAGGAACTACTGGTCCGATTTGAAAAATTATTTCAGTGTTAGATAGCCCATTTATCGAGAAAGGCTATATATTATCACGCTACGACCAATAGGAGCAGCGTACCAGTTAAAAATGTTACAGAAACGGGGAAAATTTTGACCCATTCTCTCTTATGTGACGCAAGCAAAGTAGCGCGAGTCAGCTAGTGTTAAAATAAAATATTGTATAAGCGCTCTCACTCTTATAGTGATCAAATAAATAAATCAAGATACTTTCCAGCCTCTTTTTATGAGATTCGTTACATAACTCTTTTTTAAACTTTTTGATCTAAAGTTGTGCCTTTTTATCGTCTAGACAAAGATCTAGTTTGAAATCGCGTTTTATGTCTAGACTGTTTTTTTTTACTAGATTCTTACTAAGATAAGATTAGAAAATTTTTGTAAGTTTATAACTGTGACTATTTTTAGCTTGTTATTGAGTTTGAAGGTGAATTAATCCTGAAGCTTTCGTGAGATTTTTTATCGCAAAATTTCCTAGCATGTCTTTCTTACTACAAGTACTAAACTTAACTATCAGCATATTCCAACAATTTAATTCGATAAGAACACTAATGAGCATATTTTTATACATGCAAACGCGATGTAAATGTTTAAAACGAAAGTTTTTTTTAAACCCATTACTGTCCCACTGCATGACAAAGGAGTAAAGGTGCGGGTTGGGGACTCTGCATGCCCAGTGCATTGTATGTTTATAGATGTAAATATGTGTTTCAACACATCTGTAAGTATCGTACCTATATAAAAACACTGAAACCAAAATCGAGTCTGTTTCTTCTCCAAAATACCTTTGAAATACATAAGTAAAAACGCACAAAATAACTCAAGATTGACCGTATAAACCTAAGCTAAAAAATGTTACAACCATTAATCATTGTGAGGCTTTGATACGTGAAATATCTAAAGTTTTTCTGCTTTAAGCTCTTGATAACCGTTGATTAAGTGTTGAGGATTTTCAGATTAAGACGTTATGTGTCATCATGATTTTGAGATTCAATTTTGTGCGTATCATTATGAGTGTTAAATAGTTTTAAAATAAACTCTATCGAGCTTAGTTTTAAGAAACAGTGACGAGAGGATTATAGGAGTAGATACTTATATTTTAATTGCGAAATTATGTATATCTGTTGCGCTTGCAATATTCAAATCTTATAGGGTTTTGATGAAATACAGCACCGGTATAGTTGAAATTTGACCAGAATTAAACAGAAGCTATCTTTTTAATCATACCCTAGGCTAAGCGGCTGAAATACAGGATGAAACTTTGTATGCGCTCAGAGCTCCGTGTCTCCGAGGCGAAATATATGGCGCGGTTCAGGTCGCCACGCCACTGCCACCACCACGCCACTACCTTGCGTCCAGGGGTCGTGAGTTCGATTCCCACACGGAACAAGTTTTTGTTCGATTGACAAATAGTTGTTTCGGGTCTGTTTGTAATTTGTGTCCGTTGTTTGTCTGTTTGTAGTAGTCCCCGCGACATAAGAGCAATTATATCATTACTAGCTGACTCGCGCAACTTCGCTTGCGTCACATAAGATAGAATGGGTCAAAACTTTCCCCGTTTTTGTAACATTTTTTATTGCTACTCTGCTCCGATTAGTCGTAGCGTGATGATATATAGCCTATAGCCTTTTTCGATAAATGGACTATCTAACACTGAAAGAATTTTTCAAATCGGACCAGTAGTTCCTGAGATGAGCGCGTTCAAACAAACAAACAAACAAACTCTTCAGCTTTATAATATTACTAGCTGACCCGCGCAACTTCGCTTGCGTCACCTAAGAGAATGGGTCCAAATTTTCCCCGTTTTTGTAACATTTTTCGTTGCTACTCCGCTCCTAATGACCGTAGCGTGATGTTATATAGCCTATAGCCTTCCTCGATAAATGGTCTATCTAACACTGAAAGAATTTTTCAAATCGGACCAGTAGTTCCTGAGATTAGCGCGTTCAAACAAACAAACAAACAAACAAACAAACAAACTCTTCAGCTTTATTATATTAGTATAGATTAGTATATTAGTATTAGTATATTTTATAATATTAGTATAGATTAGTATTAGTATTAGTATATTAGTATAAGTATAGATTGGTGTGGAGTTGTATTTAAAAAAATACTGGTCCGTAATACGTCAGAAGTATCAATGTCTTTTCTACCAGATATTTTTGCTAAAATATCTAGTAATAAATCATATCCGATAATCCACAAGTAAACGTCTCTGTTTGTCTACATTAACATACTTTATTCAGTCCACATGAATACTTAATTTTACGTTATATCTCCGCCATTTTGTTCCACTTTCATAACGGTACTTTCTTAGAACATTCTAGAAGAATGTTTTTAAATGGACCTTGTTTGTAGATTTGGTTACTTAGATTCAGGGTTTAGGGAAGTTTAATAAAGAAAAAGGTCTCAGATATTATTCTTATTCTATGAAAAAATGTGGGAGTGCTAAATTGAAGTGATCATCACTTCATATCTATGTATTAAATATTATATTATATTCATATTCTTATTTATATTATCTTTGTAAGAAAATGGAAACTGTAGGTATATGTATCATTATAAGTCTTAATTTTTTTGGACACAGTTCTTGAGACGATGCAAAGACCCAAAACCGCACTTGACCAGCGTGGTGGACTCAAGGCCTAAGCTCTGCGTCACTCCAGTATAAGACTCAATTGTCCATCAGTGAGACAGTTATGAGATATATAAAAATGAAACCCGTTTTCCTTGGTCACGGCATCACGCGTGAGTTGCTGGACCGATTTTCTAATTCTTTTTGTGTTGTATTTTTTATTATTAGGAGAAGGTTCTTACGGAAAAAAATATTAAGAAAATCTCTCAGAAATATTGAAAAATAGACATTTAATTATGCATATTTTAAAAAACACGTGTAAGGAACGTCAATGTCATTAAAAAGCACAGCCATAGGCTTGAAAGAGCATCGTTTGTTCGGAAACGTGGTTTCTAAGGCGGTACGAATTTCGCCGGGTCCGCTAGTGAGATATATTTTATTAAAGTTAACACTTTATCCATAAGATATCTGATACTTATCCTTAACATATTGGTTCTATGTATAATAATATGTATGTGAATATAGTGCAGTGTTTATGTTGGAGGAAGCGGGTGCAGTTATTACATACCACCCGGCTGTGCCTGTTTCTCAATACTTATTCATAGTCCAGAAGGATTTTATATGAATGAAATTGTTTATAAGATTAAAAAAAAAAAACGCTTGTATATGTTACTGTAAAAGCCCGAACTGTGGTAAATCCTAAGATTTTCCGGTAAAACCTAAGATTTACCAACTCTCAATGGTAAAAGTCCGAACAAGCCAGAGTTTAAAAACTATGTTACGATATATAAAAAAATCCTCCTTCATAACTATGTTTATAACTATTTCACGGTATAATTATATACTGTGACATAGTTATAAAGAAGAAGTTTTGGGCACAGCGACATGGGTAGGTTAGGTTAGAAGGCTCACTAACCTAGACACACAAAACGAATATAAACCCCGTCACGTAATAAATTACAATAACTTCTGCTTATATAGAAAAGAAAGTAAGTAAAAAACTCGTTGTCGACTTCACTGACTGATATCAAAATGGATGCCAAGTTAAGGATACAGTCCTTAATATATTAATACTCCAAGTAGGTAACTTAGGTCAAATAAAATGTAGAGGTACATATACTACATAATTATATCTGATTGCGATTGCACCTGCAGCATCTCTATCTACTATAAAACCTTCAGAATAAAATTCTACACCCACGTACAAATTCTAGCGACAGTTAGTTACATAATTTATTACATAGTAAAGTGTACACGTGCACAATTAAATTACACATGACTAACGACAACCGCAACGAGCTTCCTTAAGGCATTATTATGTTTAGTGACGTCACTTCCTGTTTATTTACCAAATAACAGTACTTAAGCAAAGTGTTATGTTAAAGTTATTTGGTGTGAGTATTATAGTTAATCATTAATTGAGCCAAAATTACTTTGATGAAATTGCAAACGGAATACGAAACAAAAGCACAGATACGTAGAAATAAGATTGGTGACGTAAATATAAATCCATGATAGAATTTAAAGTAATTGATGCTGACAAAATTAAATATATTGATAAAATAATAGAATAAGGAAAGAGTAACTCCTTTTGAAGAACAAAACGCTTACAAAATTGTCATCCTTATAGTTTTAATATCCATTCTAAAGTTAATTTTGACGGCAAGATTTTTACAGGCATGAAAACAATGGACTCGAAGTATAATCACAGTTTTACGACTGTTAATAAGTCAAACAAATGTGGGAATTTGTAAATATATAAAACATTATATACAAATAAACAGAAAAAACTAACTAAACAGTACAACTATTATATTACACAAACTATAAAATGTTTGCAAAATAACAAAATAAGCACCGATTTATTTAAATAACATCATAAATACATGCAAATACTAAAAATATGAACGTTAAACACATTTCAGTGAATAAAAAAATGTATGCTTTGAATTTGTTACACTCTGTAAAATTTTGTTGTAGAAATTTGTTTACATTTTGTTCAAAAACTTGTATATGTTTTTAGATATTGGTAACTTTGTGTGCGCAGTGGTTTAGGTCATCCCGCCAATACCACTACGTCGGGAAGTCGTGGGTTCGATTCCCACACGGAGCAATTATTTGTGCGATCCACATTCATTAATTGTTTCGGGTCTGGTTGTGCTTTGTGTCCGTTGTTTGTATGTTTGTAAAAGTCCCCACGACACAAGAGCAATTCTTAGTGCGGGAGTTGTCTTTTAAAAAAACAAAACAAAACAATTGGTGAACTCTAGGCCTAACCCCTCCCTTATGCGGTAGGAGATCATGACCCAGCAGTGGCATAAACGGGTTTAATACTCGAAGATGTAGTTTTTTTAAATTTCCGTACGGTAGTTTTATAACGAGACCCTATTACCGTGAAGTCTCGGTAATAGGGTCTCGTTGTCTGCCTGAGGCGCTCACCGCTCGGTAAACGATCTGTGAGTTAAGCAACCATTGGCGCGGTCATTCTATAGATGGGTGACCGCATATTGGTATTTGAACTGAGCGACTCCGTGCTTTGGAGGGCACGTTAAAAGTCGGTCCCGGTTGTTGTCGATTAAGAAACAGTCGTTAAGCCATGTCAAAGGCCTTTCGGACGGCCTGAACCAGTTTGACACTAGGTTGACCACTAAGTACTAGCCATACGATAAATAGACTGTCTGCCTGTCACCAATTTATGAACCACTCTCGATAACTGCTCGTCAGTAGCTTCCAATAAAATATCTTATAAACATTATAATAAATACGAATTAAGAAACGATCAGCATTAGTATTTAAGGCACAATTATCAAATTATTTTTATTAACAAACTAGCTGACTTGCGCAACTTCGCTTGCGTCACATAAGAGAGAATGGGTCAAAATTTTCCCCGTTTTTGTAA
Source organism: Anticarsia gemmatalis (assembly GCF_050436995.1). Classification (NCBI taxonomy): domain Eukaryota; kingdom Metazoa; phylum Arthropoda; class Insecta; order Lepidoptera; family Erebidae; genus Anticarsia; species Anticarsia gemmatalis. The sequence continues at coordinate 963,042 of NC_134767.1, read as the reverse complement.
CATTTTTTATTGCTTCTCTGCTCCTTGGTCATAGCGTGATGATATATAGCTTATAACCTTCCTCGATAAATGGACGATCTAACACTGAAATAATTTTTCAAATTGGACCAGTTGTTCCTGAAATTAGCGCGTTCAAACAAACAATCAAACAAACAAACTCTTCAGCTTTATAATATTAGTATAGATTATTCGTAAAATACAGCAAAATATATTAACAAAATACACCACAAAAATGCAGCATTAAAAGCAAAATATTTTCCTAGAAGCCGTCCTACGCATTCAACCCTCATAGTCATGCAAGGAATCCCGGCAATACTACAAAGCATTTTTAATCCCAACTCACACAAATAAAATTTCCTATACTAGGAATCCATGCTCATATAAATACAAAAGTCTGTCTGTCTTTTACGCTTTTTTGATTAAATTGGTTGACTAATTTTGATGAAAATTAAACGTGGTTAAAAACCTGAAACCTGCGTCCTACAATTTTGTACAAATTAATCCCATAGTGGCTGAAATTGGGGATGAATCTAGCACGTTGTCTAATCTATATGTAAAATTGTTACTTAAATTAAATAAAATAACATGTCACTTATCGTACTTTAATAAATAGTGATGATGACTAAATGTTTTAAAATATTTTTGTTACTCAATCACACTAAAACTGCTAAACAGATTTTTACACAATTTGTTATACAGATACTTTATAACCTGCATTATCACATAAGCTATATTCAACCCGGGATATTTATCCACGTAAACAAAACCACGCGTAGAAACTAGTGGTTTATAAGTTTTACTTTTATTGAATTCAATGTAGGCCAAGTTTTCCACGCGATAACAGATAGAAATAGTTTTCTAGAAATTTCTTTAGACCTTTTTCTGCGGTAGTTTTTTAGGGGTTGAATTTAGGTTAGTGTAATCTAGTGTAATGTTATTTGACCAATGAAATTATATTACGTGATGTAATTCCAATTGATTCTTATTGGTTTTTTTTACTGAGATTGTTTTTCATTTGGTCAAAGGTCTCTAAGAATTGTAGGTTAGAATTTTGTTTTGATTGTAGCAAGAAATGTTTTTAAGTGTCGGTCGACTTCCATTGAAAGTATTTGTAATTTAAATAATGAGCACATTTTATTACAGGTTGTTGAAAATAGCGCCTGTGTGCTATAGGCGACATCCATTCGTACAATCGTGGGTTCCACTTCGTGGCAAATTTTGTTTTGGCTCTCACGAAATAATATGAATTCTACGTTATTTCACCTTATTATTAAAATCCACGGGCTAAACACATCAATTTTAATTAGTAACTTAACAAGTATAAGTGTCTGTTTGTTAAGTTTCTTTATAAAATTTAAGTTAATCCAATTGAATTTCGCTTCTAACTCACGGTTGATAATAAATCCCCAGACATCCATTCATCTTAAGATATATTTCTGAAAATGGCTGTTAATCTACAAGCAACATTCATACCAGAAAAATAACCAAGCTCACTCATAAACATTCGTAGCAGTTACGGCGTAGCCAATAAAGAAGAGTGTAGCGAGGAAGCTACGGCGTAGCCGATAAAGTAGAACATGTAGCGAAACAGCTACGGCGTAGACCGTAGATCGATGTGTCTCATAAAGCGCTACGGAAACGCTTTGGCGTCGACGAGTGACCGCCTGCTATAAATTGACGCGCTTCCGACCGATGACGTCACGACACGTAGAGGACAGTAACGATACTATGATAAATGTGATCCAAGAAATAGGTTCATGAAAGTTATTGTTCGTAGTATAGTAGTTTTACAGTAAATAAAAGCTAAAATTGTGTTTATTTTTGTTTGTGCATTGAAAGGTTTATCTAGTTTAATTAGTAAGGCAGCATATTTTTTAAAGACTCCTTACCTCTCTAAGTATTGCTCTTGTGTCGCGGAGACTTTCACAAAAATACAAACAACAGACTCGAAGTAAGTACTACTAGTCCCGTAATAACTATTTTTGGAGCACACAAATACTTGTTCCATGTGGAAATCGAACCCACGACCTTCCGATACTGGTAGTGGCACATGGCGTTGCGACCACCTTAACCGCTGCGCCACAGAAACCAACAAAATCAACTTAGAAAGGTTTTCCTTTGGTAAAATTGATTTCTTTTTCATTGCAAAATATAATGCAACATTTGTGTGGAAACGTAACAGATAGAAAATATACTTATAATAAACGACCACAATTCTATTTACCTCTATAAAAACAAATCCAATAACAGTCTTTATGAAAATTCACAAATTATAACAAAAGCCTGTATCTAGAAATTGTATACAAATTTCCTAGAAAACCTTCATACGAGATCAAACCGGAATAAGTTTTCAAAAGACCATTGTATGTTATAATATACTTTTCAAGGAAACATCTCTATTCCTTTTCCTTTTAAAGTCTTTTATCCAAGCGATTCCAGAAATCCAACATTTTCCATAATATGCATAATACAGAAGAAAAACCGGTTAAGTGAGATTCGGACTCGTTCATTGATGGTTCCGTACAAAGGTTAAAGGATAAAATTTAATTTTACCGTCGGTTCTTTATACTCGGCTATTGTATTAAACTTAAATAAGTTAATAAGTTTGTATCAATAAAAGGCATTTGTGTAAGTACTTTAACTGGGTCAATAAAAAGTGCCCTGAATCCATTTTTATAATATTGATGTCTGTCTGTTCCGCTTTCACCGCTAAGCTATTGAAACAATTTAAAATTATGAAAATGGGCTCAGAAATATTTGGAGACTAAACTTACTGTAAAATACTCACAAATTTTATTCTTCCTATATGTTATAGTTTACACGAGTGTCCGTGTGTAATATTAAATATTTTCAGTTGTTACGGAACCCTAAAATCAGAATATTTTATGAAAAGAAAACACAGAAACAAAATTTGATGGACGGGAGCGATTTTTTAAAGTCAAGCCTTACGAAATATATTGAAAGTTTCAGATTTATTCATAACTTAATACTGCGGATGAACAAACAGTAATTTGTTTTACAGGATTGATTGAACAATTGAGTGAAAGGAAACATTTTGTTCGTGGACGTTTATATTAAATGTAGAATTTCGGAAAAACCTTGAACTTGAAAATGTTGTTTTGTAAATGTTATGGATGATTTGAGAACCTTCTTTCATTTTAAAGTCGGTCCAAAAAAAAGTGTTTCTTGTCCATTGTCTAGTTTTATGCGGATACTGATTTTAAGCAATCGATTTTATGATGTAGTCAATAGAAGAGGCATAACAGGAATAAAAATGATTAGGGTTAAATTATTACAAATGCATGAAAGCTACCATCGATAACGTTGTTCATTCGAAAATGTTAGTGTGTTAGAATTCCACTTCGCATTGATATTTGTGTGATGAGCAAGAGTTTCTGTTCAGAGCGCGGATGTATATTTGTCTAGACAAGTCTACTTCTAATATATAAAATTCACGTGTCACAGTTTTCGTTGCCATACTCCTCCGAAACGGTTTGACCGATTCTCATGAAATTTTGTGAGTATATTGACTAGGTCTGAGAATCGGCTAACATCTATTTTTCATACACCTAAGTGACACAATTTTTTTTTTGTTATATGTTAAAGCAACGTTTGCCGGTTCAGCTAGTAGAAGTATATAATTATGCTTATAAGTTGTCTGAATAACCTAATACTTGATAAACTTAGCTTGGAAGCAGATGACTGCATGTGAGTTGTCCAAATATATTTTAAATTTATTAAGTTGTAAATTGAGGAGTATAATTGGACTGCCTCCGCGGCGCAGTGGTTTAGGTAGCCACGCCGATACCATTGCGTCGGGAGGTCGTGGGTTCGATTCCCACACGGAACAATTATTGGTGTGATCCACAAATAATTGTTTCGGGTCTGGTTGTGCTTTGTGTCCGTTGTTTGTATGTTTGTAAAAGTCCCCGCGACACAAGAGCAATTCTTAGTGCGGAAATTGTCTTTTAAAGAAAAGAAAGAGAATAATAAACTTCTATATCAAATGTTAGTTTCTTTGGTGTTGCATTATAAAACGCACATAACATCAACTATAATCTTTGCATTTCATTTAAATCTACATAAAGTAATAAACAAACTATAAAAGCGTACAACAAACATCCCTTATTTAGTGTACCTGTTGTCAACTTGAAGAGTTCTTTCCATTCAGCGATAGTGACAGACTGTGTACCTTTTTGAGCACCATTAACTTACCCTTTAGTCATTTGTAAAGGGTTGTGTAGTTTCTACCCTTTAGGAAGACAGATTTTTTTGTCTTGTAATAATGTAGACAGGAAATATTGTTTGTATGGTTTGTAAGTTTGTTAGTTGTTTATCCAACCATGTTCTGTTCATTTATGATAAACATTTGAAATGATCAATACCACTATTTTTAAAATAATTGACCGCCGTCATCTTCCAAAAAAAAAATGCGGCATAAAAAATATATAAATGCTTTATATGCATTTAAACACGTTTAATACTCATTAGATGGTCAAATTTATTAAAATCATGTCATTAACACTATCAAAATGATTTCAACCATGCTGTTTTACAAATATTTACATTAATATAAATACTATCTAACAAACTACAAAAGGCTATCCGTGACAGCACATACTAGATATTAATTAAGTCTCATTAAAACAAATCAAATACAATTCGCTAATTTATTCCCCAATCTGTTTTGACAAACAACGTTCAATTAATCAAATTTTCCATGATAATACTAAAACAGACAAATAAAGTGCTAATATTATGATTCAAAGCAAACTTTCAGTGATAAATTGACAATCGAATAAGCTGAACTGTGCTGAGCTATACCTTTGTTGATCAACTAGATTATTTTATAAAAATATGTTTTTCAATTAGGCCAGTCTTACCGAAGAGTATCGTGTTATAACCCAGGTAACTGTGTTGTGGAGGTCAGATAGGCAGTCGCTCCATGTAAAACACTAGGATCCAGCGGCATCCGGTGACACTGGAATAACTCGGTATATATGTAAATAATACGGTCACCCATCTACTGACTAACCCCGGCAACCATAGCTTAACCTAAGACGTCAATCTGCGTGGCTGTTGTTGCTAAGCCAAGACCTCTTCAATAATATAACTACAAGTATAACATAATATATATGCTTTAAAACATAGCACATCACATTGCAGCTTATCTGAATATTATACGTCCATTCTAATGAAATTAATTAAGCCTACACAGGCTTATTGGTGTCCCATATCAAATGTCCATTTACAGCTAATTTATAGAGAAAATATCATTTAATTAGGTTTGTTATTGAAAGGTAAATTTAACCAGTTGTAACCTAAAATATATTTGTTATTTTATACAGTTAATAATACATGCATAGTGAGTGAGATTTACCGAAATGTAGTTAAACTATTCTGTGATGTATCAGATGTAATAGCCACCTTTACACACACTCTCTATCGCGCATGAAACAACAAGTGCGCGTGAAAAGCGCGTATGAAGGTTGTGCAAGGGTAAAGGAAAGACAACGCGCTGCGCTCATCTGTCAAGCCCGCGAAGAAAATCTCGAGCGAAGAGCGCGCAGGCCTTCCCGCGCGTAATCCTGTACGCCCCTAAGAACGTGCGATAGAGTGTGTGTGTAAAGGTGGCTAATGAACACAATGTGTTCAATCATGTTCTAAACAAAAAAGGAATACATCGTAATGAAATCTTGTATATTTGAGAGTTCTTAGACACAGTTCTTGCAGGGATTCAAAGACCCCAAGCCGTGTTTAGATTTGTTAGGACAAGGGAATATTCTTTCCCTTTTCCTAATGGAGTCAGTAGTGAGACAATAATAATAATATATTTACAAATACTAAAGTGGTTTATCTTGGACTCAAGGTCTCGCTCTCCTTTCAATTCAGGAGGAGACTCTTGCCCAGCAGTGGGACTCTCCCTATTTGAAGTTTAACTTTGCTAACTAACTATTTTTATCTTTTTATCATTTTTTAATTAACCCATTATTGTCCCACTGCAGGGTAAGGGTCTCCTCCCAAACGAGGGAGGGGTTAAGCCTTGAGACCACCACGCTGGCCAAGTGCGGGCTTGGGACTTTGCATGCCCTCAATAAATGTAACAAAAAAATTGTAGGGGTTCAAGGTTTCATCACGATGTTTTCCTTCACCGTTAGAGCAAGTGATCATTATTTCATAGTTATAGAAATAGATATTTCTCTTAATATAAAACACTATATCGTATGACATTCACTAAACATAACCTCAGTGTAAGCCGAGATTCTGCAAATCGCTTTGATATCGTTACGTCGCCGTCTCGTTACCGTCACTCAAACGTATCGTTTGATGTCTCCTGTGGCTGAAGGTGATACTATTAGGGGATGGGGTGCGAAGATGTTGCTTAAATACCAAGGTAGACAAATCTATAGTTATGTTATAAATGTAATCGTTGTTTGTGTAATCGTACTTGTTAATATAAAATTTTATATGTGTAGTTAGGCAGGTTGCCACATGTCTGACTGTCACGCTTTTACGGCTAAACAGCAGCAGCTGAACTAACCAGAGGGGCTATCATGTATCTCAGTTGACAACTATTTAAAAGCTACTAAACTAGCCACTACTTTGATGAACATTGTTTACTCCCTTCGATTATAGTGATTAACACTTTACGTCAAAGCAGCAATGTACTGAATAGTGGCCATCAATTTACGTACACTAATTGTCAACTGAGATACGGGATAAGTTTGCTGGTTGAAATTAACGGAGAAGTTAAAGACCATCATCATCATCATCATCCCCTTACGAAGTGTGTAAAGAACTTCCAGGCATGCAAGGTAAAATCATTATGTTTTTACTTCACCGTTAGTTGTTCTAACGAGCTTTATTATTTCTGATACGCACACAAGTTCAAAAACAATTAGTGTGTTTTCAGCCCCTCAAGAGTTGCGTAGTAAATGAAAGCTTAACCTAGCTGCATTGCATCCTAAAGACTCTTTCAAACCTTATTTCTTATATTCTTACTTATATATTATCATAATTGAAAAGGTTAAGATGTCGGGATTGGCGTTTGGTATTACGCCAAAACTACATACTAAACGAATTTTGATAAAACTTGACAGTGTTGCAGCTTTTTAACCAAAGTAACACATAGCTTCCAAAACTATAGACCACGTTGTCAAGACTTAGTATCAAATCCTTCGTTTAAACAGCTAGTAAAATGTCCAACATCATATAATACGTGGCGTTATCTACGAGTGACGAGACAGCGGTCGGCTAATCGTTGCCGTTTCGCTGCGTTTTATCCAAACTAGAAGAGTTCTGTGCAGCGGTTCAGTTCACTAGTGATGGGAAAATGTCGATGAATTCATGATTAATCAAGTTTTATCTGAAGTTCCTTGAACAAATATAATTGTGTAATAAAGGATGGAAAATAAAAATATGGCAATGGATCACTCCATGACCATGATTTCTTTCCCCCCATTTTTTCCAACTTCTTCTTAACTCATTGAAAAGAAACCTGTTTTTTTTTACACGTCTTGGTTGCAAAAGGAACGTCAAAAACCTCTTTTTAATATTTTTGTTTTTCTATGTACATATATTTAGTTAGTTAGTTCCCAAGGCCGTAAATTATGCCGAAACTGAACTGTCACAGAATTTTATTTTAGTAGTTTTTTAAACAGAATACTGTTTATGTTCAGTAGAATAATGATAAAAAGTTTTATTCGGTTATCAAACCCATAATACAGCTCACAAATATTCCATATAACAATCTCTTTAGCCACAGAACACTTATCATTTCAATTTCAATGCATAAACCTAATTCACTGCATTGTCAAGTAGCAGTAGATTAATCCCAGCTTAATAGCAAACGCGTTAAACCAAACGGCTTAACAAACAACCGAAGATTGCTTCCACGAAACAATCGAGCGAGGAAACTATTCGTAAAAGACAAAGGTGCATTTATCGATACAATTTGTATTCTCACAACACTAGTGCCGACAGATGTTTCGATTTATGTTTAGTTGATTTGTTTGTTATAATTTTGTATTGGTTAGATATGAAAATCTGTTGTATCTATACTAATATTATAAAGCTGAAGAGTTTGTTTGCTTGTTTGTTGGTTTGTTGGTTTGTTTGTTTGTTTGTTTGTTTGTTTGTTTGAACACGCTAATCTCAGGAACTACTGAACCGATTTGAAAAATTATTTCACTGTTAGATAGCCCATTTATCGAGGAAGGCTATAGGCTATATCATCACGCTACGACCAATAGGAGCAGAGTACCAGTAAAAAATGTTACAAAAACGGGAAAAATTATGACCCATTCTCTCTTATGTGACGCAAGCGAAGTTGCGCGAGTCAGCTAGTACGTAATATATTTATAACAATGTCTGCTTTTTGTGTTTCCGATTAAAATAGATTTTGCATAGAGATAGTTAAACACCTAGGATCAAAAATATATATTCGCTGCTCCAGTCAGCCTGCGACCACGGTGAGAGCAACCTGCGGCGAAATGTTAGGCATTTCTAGGCAAAATGGGTGTACGCGTTAATTCCCGTATCCTATTATATACTAAACATGCATATTATACATAAAAGTTATGATACCAAATTCTATGTCTTAGTTCCATATACCAGGTGCATTTTTGATCTCGAAAATATACACAAATAAAATACAATTTGGACTACATAGACTCTTGTCACTTTTATACACATACGTACACACATTTCTACATTACGCTTCACTTTTTCCATAAAAAAAATCTAGAATAAAAAACTATCGATACATTTTTTATTTCTATTGATACAATCACATCACTAGTCACACGGTCTATGCATAGAGCCCGTTGGAGCACATGATCGGTCCCCGGTCTGCAACTAATTCTTCATTATTTCATTGGGTCATTTAATGTTGCAATTTCAAAGCAATTTATCCAATCCTTTCTATGAGATTATGGCTAATGTATATTATTTTGTTGTTTGGAAACATTTTTTTTTGTTTTACTTTGTCGCGATCCTAGCTTTATGCCTAATTCCGCCAATAACAAAGTATAAAATAAAATATAATAAAAAAAATATATTTTTACAGTCGCATTTTTTCGATTTTGCAACCATGTTAAAACAAATGTCCGTTTGACAAAGATGTGTTTATTTTTACAACCAAAAAATGCCAAAGTTAATAAAACACAGTTCGTATGCAATGGTGAACCCGTATAATATTGTATATACATATCTGCCAGTATTGAGTTTTAGAATTTGATCCCTATTCAATAAAATTGGTATGATTAAGACACGTAAAAATGCACGGACGCAATAATCATCAATCAGATTATATTTGAAAATCTCCGATATACTTAGATTTCCTTATTTTTCTGGAACTCGTACTTCAGTGCCTCGATTCTCTACTACTATCGACTACCGACAACCGAACTGTCATCGAGAAATTTTGTATGAAAATCTGATCAGCGCCTCTGACGGGTGTCGTAGAAAACATTTTGGCAGTACATTCTAAATGTCAAAATTTCGATAGCTAGCCGGTCGTCGGTAGACGATAGTGGTAGAGAATCGAGGTACAGATCCATGAATACAGTTTATGAGTATTAGTTCTTTAACAAGACACAAATAGATTTACAACTTTGTTTCTTTAATTCAATATTGTTCAGGAAATGAAAGTCAAATACTCAAATTCTAAGCTTCTATTGATGAAGTCCTTGATTTAGTTGAGGAGGCGTTGAAGTTAGATGTTAATTAATCGAATAGGTGTTTAAACTTAACAAGGTTATAAGTAGATTTTAAAATGACTCTAACAAAATTCTTCCCTAAGTTGGTTGTGTAAGTCTCGAGTACCAACTTCAATTTCCCATTTGCACATTTAAATATTGATTAATAAAAAATAAGATTATTGATTCCATTTTTTTCTATTATCTTCTTTTAATCTCATGTAAATCGGTTCAGTTTTGTAGCCATAATAGCAAAATCTAACAGAATGGCAGTTTTTTTTGTTCTATATACTAAGCTAGTTCTTTATTTACTGCAATATTACTATTAATACATTTTTAGTAAGCCAGTAAAAATATCTAATAAGCTGACAAATTAAAAAAACTTTAAATAATTAACCAACTAAAAATCTACAAATGCAGTAAAACTCGGTAGACACATTAAAACTTCAAACACCAAGAGGTTAAAAATCAAATTCATCACTCTAACGCTTTCTTGTCGCAAAACCCTTTCTTTGAAACAGGTCCAAGGTACCAACGATTGTTTGAACAATGACAAAAAGACCATTACCTCCGACCTTGGGCGCGGAAACTTATCATAAATCTAGGTATAGCATAATCAATCTTGCCTGTTTGTTCAGCGAAAATATTTTTGTAAAGCTAGGTTGTGGGAATAAGTGAAATAAGGATTTTGTTGATGTTGCTAGTAGATTTTCTGGAGACAGTATCTTATTTGATATGTAAATTGGGCTATTAAGACTTCTAAATCGTCATTTGTGTTTTTAAATTGGAAAAAATATGTAAAATTTACGTATAAATGTTTATAATCAGCAAATGACTACTTCGCGATGTACAGAGCAAGAGATTTTCTCTGAAAAAATATGTAAGTATTTACGGTATTGTGAAAGCCAAACTAAAAAATTAAATGATCCGCAAACTATTTAAAACAAGGAAATGAAGTGACGATTTTAATAAAATAAAATAAAAATAAACAAATTTGTTTTTAGATTTATTGAGGGCATGCAAAGTCCCCAACCCGCACTTGGCCAGCGTGGTGGATTCAAGGCCTAGCCCTCCACCTCGTTTGGAAGAAGACCATTGCCCTGCAGTGGGGCAGTAATGGGTTAAAAAAGATCAAACACAATTGCAATTTTTCATCAGAGAAATAAGTAATTTAGTGTCAAAATTGGTCAAAAGAAGCCGTCTATGCCTTTCAAAAGAAGACGAAGCCCAAATCAAATATCAAGCATCCATCTACAGTTGCCATAATCTCTACAATCATATTACTCAGAATGCTTTAATCAAGCAAACACCGAATTTCATATATCCCCGCAACATAACTACATAACCTTAAAGTTGACATCGTCCTCCAAAGTTCAATAAGTCAAGGCGGTCCAATATGGCCGGCTTTTATTGCTCACCACGAGTTGACAACAAAAACAGATTATTTACTAGCCACGTTGTATTATTACGGTTTACAAGATTCAAGTTTGAAGATTCTTATTTAGGAGTTTAGCCTTTAAAAAATCAATGATTGTGTATTGTTAAAGTAAGCTTCAAGCCCTCGATTTCTGAGGTACATTTAGCGGCAGTTTATCTATTCCATAGCGTTGAAACTCATACAAAAAAAAAACGCTATTGATAAGATAAACTACCACAGAATGTTCTCAGAAACCGGGGGTTTGTCAGTATTTTTTAAAATCCATGACTGTTTCATGGATAGGCAAGAGTCTCCTCTCAATCGAATGAATGGGTAAGGCATTAAATCGACCATGCTGGCCAAGTTCGTGTTGGCTATGCCATGGAAAAAATTGTTATAGAACTCTCTAAGTTTCATTACGCTGTTTTTCGTCACCGCTAGAACAATTTGAGATATCTATGGATCAAGTACAGCGCAAACTGTTTTTGACTACATCTTTTAAACCTATACGAAAAGGCTTGAAACTAAGGGCTCTTTCAATTTAGCCGTATCGTGTCGGACCGCAGCAGTGCCGAAACGGTGCGTTTGTCGTACGGTGCACGGACGGTCATTTGTTTTCATACAAATCGCACGGTGCGGCAACAGTGCGGTGTCGGTACCGAGAACGCACGACGACAGGACGGCAACGTCGCAAGCTCCACGTGTTCATTTCGCTGTTGAATAGTGCGGTGACTAAACGTGACAGCTAATTTCATTGAATTTTCATGTTTATTATTTGCTTAAAATGGATGATATAGACGTGGAAGAATTTATAAATGAAATTGAATTACGTCCTGCTATATGGAACTCCAAAAGCGACAAACACAGTAATCGCACGGAAATGGGTCTTGTTTTAACCTAGGATAAAGAATATTTATGGAAATCACCAAAATTACATGTTAATGAAAACATCGGTAGTGTTCTTTTACGGGCGCGGCGTTTTTGTTTCTGTTTGATATTTTTTAACAGGAGCACTAACAGTAATGTTTCTTCGTCAGAGTCCATGGCTACACTGCTGTCACATGAATTTAAAACAACACTAACATACAAACGCACGGCAGTCAGATACGCTTTCAATTTAGGCGTTTGGTGTCGGACGGCTAACGTACCGCAGCGGTACGGCAGCGGGCTATAACCAGCGGCACGGTTAACGTGCGGCAGCCGTACGACACGAAACGTCTAAATTGAAAGAGCCCTAAGTCAAATGATACGCTTTATTTCATAAACTTTCTTAAGTATTTGAAATGTCACAATTTTTTTCCATCCACCGTTTCGGAAAAGCTGTTGCTCGTGAGAAGAAACGACAAGAAACAAGATTCGATTGCTATTTATTTATTGAAAAAATAAGTATTTGTAGATTTCAATCAAAGAGATCTTTCGTGTAAACTACCTCTTATAGCACGACAGTTTCCATACACAACACAGTCATAATTACTCATACGTTTTACCGAAACAAAAAAGGTTTCACGTAGACAATAAAAGGCTTTAAATTGGCATCAAATTGCTTAATGCGGTGGTCATTTAAAGTTGGCCACGGGTAATGACTGTCGCGTGTATTGTGGAGCGTATTACAGAATCTGAATCAGTGTGAGTTTATTGTAATGAGTTTTGTCATTATCATTTAAGTGATGTGTGATTCTTACTTTAATTTATCAGTTATTTGGGTAAAATAAGAATTTCTTTTTGACGAGTAGCATATTTTTCGATTATGCACCCTCTTTTCAGTACCTCGATTCTCTACCACTATCGACTACCGACAACCGGCTAGGTATCGAATTTCGACATTTAGAATGTACTGCCAAAAAAGTTCCTATCACGCTCGTCAGAGGCGCCGATCAGATTTTCATGCAAAATTTCTCGATGACAGGACGGTTGTCGGTAGTAATAGAGAATTGAGCTACAGTAATTTTTAGTGACGTCTCAGTGGTTTGGTATAAGAGGCGTAACAATAAGAATTATTTTTTTGGTATTCATAACAATAAAAAAGGTTGTCTCTGAGGTCTAGCTGTTGATCAGGTGGTCCTAGGTTCGATACCCCGGTCGGTTATAATACCATTGAATTAGAATATTTCTCAATAGTACCCAGAGTTTAGTAGCGTACCCCGTAAATGGCGATAGGCTAACTCCCTATTAAATAGGACAAACATGGTAAATGGCGAACCGTGAGTATATGGGTTACATACCACGTTTCGTTCATGATTCACGTTCATATATGGATAATAGTAGATTAGCTGACCCGCGCAACTTCGCTTGCGTCACATAAGAGAGAATGGGTCATAATTTACCCCGTTTTTCGAACATTTTTTACTGGTACTCTGCTCCTATTGGTCGTAGCTTGATGATATATAGCCTATAGCCTTCCTCAATAAATGAGCTATCTAACAATGAAAGAATTTTTCAAATCGGACCAGTAGTTCCTGAGATTAGCGCGTTCAATCAAACAATCAAACAAACAAACTCTTCAGCTTTATAATATTAGTAAAGATGTGGAGCAACGTATGTTATGTATTTTTATTTTCACATACAGTTTGAATGAAATCATCTAAAAAATCATATTTTGCAGTAAAAACCTTTCTTTCGACACATAAAGTTAGTAATTCAGTGAGTAAGTCATATAAGTTTATCTGATCTAATAGTTGGTACATAATTCTGTATTGGGATCTATTACTGAGACCCTTGAACTGCTAACTATTGTAAGTTAACTGTGGCCAAGCGTGAACGTGGTTTGTGTTCGGTTAGATCTGTAGAAAGGTCCAAAGTTGTTGGACAATTATGTGATTATGGAATTTAGAGACAATTTGTGGTACATTTTTGTCAAGCCAAGTGCTGTCAATCCAGAACAAAAGCTTTCTCGACAACATCGCTCAATTGGTTCGAATGAAATTTGTGTGGCGATGGTTCATAATATAAGCTACTATAATTAAATTTTTAAGTTGATTATAATTATTTCACAGCAAGTGATATTATGTGGATCAGTTAGTGGTATAACATTAATTCCTACCCGTAATAGAGTACAGTAGGATGAGCAATTTCAATTAATATCGTACATACTTAATCAAATTCGTAAAGACTCTATCTAGTATTTTTTTTTTATCATCTTATGAATTCTTTTTTGAAATACATCTCGTAAATTAACATTAAAAATTAGAAAAACCAATTTCTATAAAATAATTGTATAAATAATTAATTAATTAATTAAATTGTACACATAATACATGCAATAAATAATTGATTTTCAACTGTAAGTTCAGCTGAGGATAACAATCTATTACTTTGCATCTAATTAAAATGGAATCTAATCAAATTAATTAACTTGTCAGCTTCTATTACTACATTGCTTTAATTGCTATAGATTATTTGATACTTATAATAAACTAGTTTTTGCTCGTGATTTTGTTTGTGTTGTAGGATTTCTCGAAGTAAAACGTATGTAATGATTTTAGATTTAAGTTATAAACTATATTTGTGCTAGCTTGACACAACATGAATTAAGTATTTTTTGCGTGATAGAGCAATAAGCATACGTAAGACGTATTCTATTTACTACTTAAATAGAGTAGTATTTAAGTAGTGAATATAATTTATATTTCAATCATTGTGATAATAACACAATTTTCATAAAAATAGACAGAAAACCGCCACTTGATTAAGGTCTTTACAAACTTCTTTTCATATTTAAATGTAATCATTTTACATCTTCTTTTAACAACCTAAAATGTCTGCTTGTTATATAAAACATATTTCCTAAAAAAAAGATTTTTCATCTAACGTACCGACCTCACAAACTCCCTAAAAATTACTTGCTTCACATATCCCTAAATAAAAATAAACCAAGAAAAAAATACCAAACATCTCTAATAAAACTAAACAAATAAAGTAGAAATAACTCATATTACCGATCAATTCCACGGAACCCTAAACTGAGACACGAGAGGAGAAAATACAAAGATTTTACGTGACCAAAATTCAATACTCTCCCTGTGAGAAACGTGATGTGTGTGCGTGATTATATGTATTGTGGTTCAGTAGAATATGTATATTACTGTCTTTATGATATAAGATCATAAGTTTTGAATTGTACTACGATTTATATTGAACATTTTAGTGAATTCAGCAAAAATAATTCAATTTTTTTTTAAATAATACATGACCACTGTCTCTGTGGAAACACTGCTGATCATGTAGGCTCGGGTTAGATTCCCGGGTCAGATAAAAATGTTTTTGTATTTTCTAATTTAATTTTGAGTTTTTTACAATGCCCGGAGTTTAAAAAAGTGCCCGATAGATGGCAATAGATTCGCCTATTACATTGGAATTATAATATAGTTAATGGTGAATCATGGGTGTATTTTTTACACCTCTGCCTACTCATCTGTCTACATTCAGGTTCATTCAATACTCTCGCCCTGTGAGAAACGTGATGTGTGTGCGTGATTCTATGTATTGTGGTTCAGTAGAATATGTATATTACTGTCTTATGATATAAGATCATAAGTTTTGAATTGTACAACGATTCATGTTGAACATGTGAACATGAACATGTTAGAGAATTAGGTTTCGCTGATTAGATTTTCATACAAAATTTCTTGATGACTAACTGCTTGTCGATAGTCGATAGTAGTCGAAAATCGAGCTAATTAATGCATTTCTTTACATTTGCTTGAACAAAACAAATTCTTACCTAACCTTCCTCACATCCAAGGTCACGTTCTACAAGCATGACGTCACAGCCTTTGTAGTCTAAGAGCTAGGGTGCTATTTATATTCTCCTGTTTGCTTTACAATCTTTGAGCTGTGCCAATTTATATGGTAATCATCTGATAGGGTATTTTGACAGTTATGAGCAAAAATGTGTAACAGCATGCAGCTAATTCTTGGCTCTTTTTTAAGCAAGAACCACTGAAATGTATCTACGCCATCGTACGCGAGCCACTTTTGAACAACTTTACTAAATTGGTAAACTTTTTTTTTGTATATTTGCAATTGTCATGTCGGGACAAGGTTTGTAGGTATAGGATAGATGGGATCAATATTCCCATGGGAATGGAATCGACAGGCTTAAAATTTTATTATACCTGAACAAAGTCAAAGATCTGCTAGTATTATATGAAAATATGTACACAATGTGCTCTCTCTTTTAAATATCCGATTAAAGATGATGACGTAAATTGTGCTATAATTTTACTGTTAATATAGGGTAGGTACATATTGCTTATCATTATTAAAATACGGGAATTAACACGAAACACGCACTTTACATTAAAATGCCTGACGTTCTGGCACGAGTTGCACTGACCGTGGTCGCAGGCTGACTGTACTTAATTGTAACGACGAGTAATTAAAGTAGTGGACATAATTTAAATTAAAAGCAAGGCAAAACTCATATTTCTGCTTGTGACTGTACTTAACGCTCCTATTTACGCATCGTAGATCAAAGAATTTCGGTAAAACGAAATTGCAAGCGGTCAGGCTCTAAAAATAAAAAAATCTAATTATCAACCAGCCGGCCGAATTTGATAGCAGCCGTGTGGAAACCAATTTTTCAAATTAATCTGGTTAAAATTCGTGTCAAAAGCTGAAAAATTGGCCATTGGTTTAGCTGCAGGTATTTATTGGCGAAGTAAAGCTATGTTACGAACTTAGTATCGATGTGAGTCAATGATTTGGTAAACTTATTTTCATGACAAATTCACCAACACATTTGAATGTTGATTACGAAAAATAATTTCTAATCTAATGTAATCAAAACTGATTTTATTTTGTTTGTTTAAACTTACTTTTTTTGAGAATCATTAGTAAAATTTAAGAGTTATTTTATGTAACGCTGTATAATGCAGGCTATTGATTATCTGACGTTATTATAGAACCTCTAACAGCAATTAATTATTTATAATCAGTCCTTCTTATAGTAGTTTAAATACCAAAATATGTACATTCTTTACTACGCCAAAATTCCAATAATTTTATTTGAAATAAATTAGGGAGTATGGCATACAGATATTGTTGTTAAAAAAAATTGATCTCGAGAAGGCTTTTATCCAAAAAAGCGGGCGAAACCAAAGGCATAAAGTTAATCAAACTTTCCTAAACAACACTAGTGGAAGGAATTAAAACTTGCCACTTTTTGTCTCTTTGTAACAAGTTTCTCTTAATCCTTCAGTAGTTTTGTTTTTGTCCTTCTGTTATTGGATGAAGGGCTCGGGAAGTAATAATATATCAGAGAGTTTCCTTAAAGAGATAAGTAGGTGTTGCAGTATGTGGCTAATTTTTGACCTCGGATTTTGTCGCTTTGTAGAGTTTGTGGTTGTTAGTAGGTATTTAATTGGGATGTTGATTTGTATCTTTTAGATTATGATGCAGCTGGAGTCATCACGAGTGTAGATTTGAAGCAAACATTTCTACGTAATTTGATATGTATCCCTGTACCTAACTTTAATGTCTTGTAATTGAATAGTCTTGTTCATAGTAAAAGTCTACAGAAGAAACAAAAAATATTGCAGGAAAAATAAATTTGTTGTATTTAGTTTTGTGAATCAAACTTAGGACAGACTCATTCACTGAGCACATAACACAAATATCTCTACTAGACGGGACTTGAAATGACGACACATGGTAATAATGTTGCAATGTGACACGGTTAACCATTTCGTCAAACGTGCAATGAAACTTAAGGTTACACAATATATGACGAATATTTTACCAGCTTCTTTGACCTCTAACCTCTTCTCCAAATACCATCAATTCAATACCTAAATCCCTAAAAAATATTACCCAATTTTGGTCTAAACAAGAGTAAACCGTGGTTTATTGTTGGCCCAAAACTCTCACGTCCGACCGAAATTATTACTAGACTGGGGTACTCCGATACCCCTAATAAAGTACTTTGGGAAACTAAGTAATATCATATTGGGGGGTATAAGGCTTCTTGTACAATGTACACATAATACGACTTTTTTGACGCTGAAAATCTACGGATATAGCAGAAGATTGTCACGACAAAAAAGTCGGTGGTTTTGTAAACAAAACGTTTTTTACATAACGTCAACAAGTTTTCATAATGGTAGTCCCATAGAAGGTAAAAAATCAGAAATACTGATTAATTTATCATAATTTGCAGAAAGGTTAGGTTCGTAGTGCGTGTAACCAGCGGTCCTGAATGACGAGAATTATGAATATGTGAATGAGGCAAGGGAAGTTTCTAAGGTTCCAAATGGTTTCTGCCTACCTCTATGAGAAAAGAGCGTGATATTATGTATAATATGTCATCAAAATTTCAATGCAATAGCAGCTTTAACAAAAAATACTATAAAACAAATGTATGGTGGTCATCTAGCAATTGGTAAATATTTTTTCGATTTAGGTCAATTTGGGTAACTTTGAATTATTTGGGTAACATTGACAGTGTTTCGATTATCTATACTAATATTATAAAGCTGAAGAGTTTGTTTGTTTGTTTGAACGCGCTAATCTCAGAAACTACTGGTCCGATTTGAAAAATTATTTCAGTATTAGGTTCACTGTTAGGTTCGTATCATTTTTCCATTCTATCACGCTAACTAAAAATAGAATTGACAGCCTTGTAGCCGTAGATTTTCTGCAAAAAATGTATGTGTACAAGAGCCCTAAAGCCTTAATAATGAAAGTCCGCGAGAGTCCTTGGTTTGATCCCAAAACATATTTTTCTTTATTCTCCCAACTTATGGGTTCTTAAGCTTTGCAGTAAACAGATACTGGCTAAAGCTCAGTCGGGAGTTAGAGCAGAAGTTTAAATTGATAATATCCGTAGAATCTTGTGAAGCATGAAAGAAATGGTTGTTATAAGTTGAAAATTGCAATTTTAATGATATACCTTACTATTGATGTGGTTAGTTTCAACTTTTATACATTTTTAATACTATGCAATCCAGTTTTTAAATCCAGGTATATAAATGACGTTATGACTACTACTACTATCATATGGCTAGCGGTCAACCTAGTGTCAAAGTTGTTCAATCCGCCCGATAGGCCTTTGACATGGCTTTACGTCTTGTCTTAGTTGACAACAACCGGGACCGACTTTTTACGTGCCCTCCGAAGCACGGAGACGCTCAATTCAAATACCGCTATGCGGTCACCCATCTATAAAATGACCGCGCCAACGATTGCTTAACCCACAGATTGTTTGGCTGGCGGTGACAAAAGTCACCTTCTTCGATTTGGTCGGACCAAAGAATCTTGATTGATTTATTTGCAACGCTTTACTCTGACACAATGAGCTCTGTAGCGCAATTCTCTACGGTAAGTACTGTCGAGAGTTTGACATTCAAAATGTACTGCCAATATAGTTCTTACGGGGCCCGCAAAAGGCGCTGATTAGATTTTCATGTGAAGTATCTCAATAGCTAGCCGGTTATCGGTAGTCGATAATAGTAGAGAATTGAGTTACTGCTTAGTTTAGTAGGACCGTGTCTGAGTTGTACAATAATATTTATTTATTTTCGCAATTCAACTCGATTACATCTATACTAATCTATACTAATATTATAAAGCTGAAGAGTTTGTTTGTTTGTTTGAACGCGCTAAGCTCAGGAACTACTGGTCCGATTTGAAAAATTCTTTCAGTGTTAGATAGTCCATTTATCGAGGAAGGCTATAGGTTATATATCATCACGCTACGACTAAAAGGAGCAGAGTAGCAATAAAAAATGTTACAAAAACAGGGATGATTTTGACCCATTTTATCTTATGTGACGCTAGCGAAGTTGCTCGGGTCAGCTAGTCATAAATAAATAAATTTATTATCCACAAATATGCTTTCTAAAATGTCTAGTGATACTACTTGCTTACCATTTTATAATGTACCACAAAATCTGTACTTTGCATAGTCCAAAATTAAATACATTAAGTAGTAAGTTGGGGTGCAAACATTCAAACATGCCAGGAGCGAGCCTGGGTTTAGCTGCAGTATGTATCTTTCACAAGCTTTGTATCAGATTTGGTTTATCCCAGTTTAGTTTTGTTGTTATCGCGTTTAAAGACTTTTTGAATTGGTTTGTTAATTTATAAAATAAAATATAGTAACACTTTTTTATGTATTATCTATATAATTTAATTTTATATTTTATAACTTACTAAATAAATAAGATGAAATGGTACAACACGCCACACCTTGGTATATTGTATAGTAAAGTAAAGTGTGGCGTCAAAATTAGCTCTCGATTTATTATTTTCTGATGACCAATAACTAAAAGAAGTATTTTTTTAAATAAATGCTTGTTCTAACGATGCAACAAACATTGCGAGGAGACTTGGCATGCTTGAAAATTTGATGGGCTCCTTCCAAAGTAGACCCTTGCTGAACAAATGGCCAGAATTGATTTAAAATCTTATTGACCTGAAAATATACTCATATATATAAGTAGTAGTAAGTATATAATCAACATGATAGGTTTAGAATGAAACATACATGAATAAATATATTATCTGTATTTACGTTTGTATGTATGTAAGTATGTATGTATTCATCTGTTACCAACTCTGTGGAAATAATTCAAGCAATTGGATTCCGTACTCGGTAATGTTATTCCTATACTGATTTCGTACTGAAAGAAAAACGGAAAACTGATTATATTCGTCATTTATTTTTATTGCATCAACGTTTATTTTATTAGGAGATTTTCTTACGTGTTTTTGTTCGTACAGAAGTCATAAATGAGACTTTCACGAAATAAATTTAATTTCAATTTTAAATTATCATTGTATTATGATTACAGGCATCCTGTTGCACTTACTGGTATTAAAATGGTAGTTGTCCTCAATTTAGAACCTTTGGTTAAGTTTGCAGATTGTAATTGACATTTATTATATAATGGGTATGTATGCTTGTGGTATGAGCTTTAACCGTGCTTTGCAAAAATACAAAAAGAAAACATTTTTAAATAACTAGCTGACCCGTGCAACTTTGCTTGCGTCACATAAGAGAGAATGGGTCACAATTTTCCCCGTTTTTCAAACATTTTTTGTTGCTACTCCGCTCCTATTGGTCGTGGCGTGATGATATATAGCCTATAGCCTTCCTCAATAAATAGGCTATCTAACACTGAAATATTTTTTTAAATCGGATCAGTAGTTCCTCAAAACCAAACAAACAAACTCTTCAGCTTTATAATATTAGTATATGTAGATTTGAAATATCAGGATCGATAGATTCTAACGTAAACAGAAAATTGCGCTACTGGTTTACTAAGGATTCTTTCAAGAATAAAAAAAAGCATTTAAGGATAATTCATGCCTCCGCTATTACTTAAATACTATTGGTAAATTAAGATTACTTTCACATAATAATTTTGATCACCACTAACATTTCACCGTAATCAATTATAATAATAAATAAATACATAAAGGAGATCATCCATTTTGGGTATTTTTTCAAAGTGCCGGCCAACAAAAAAAAGTGGCATGTATCGATAGAGCTAGCCATTTGAAGCAATAGTTAGTATGGCACGAAACCGGTAGGATCGCTTTGAACCGAGTTATACAGGTTTGAAGATTCATAATTTTGCCGGCCGCACCCTCGATTGTGTGCAACTATCAAACCATCGTCTAGGTAAGAGGTCATCTAGAGTGTTGCCGTTGGGTTGTTATGTCCGACTCATCGGCATGTAGAACAATATTTTGTGCTTCGGGCACCATTTGTGATGAGGGCCCTTGTTATGAGGACACATGTTTCGGTTTAGAAGGTATGCCCGCCCTTCTATCGGAATTTGCACATAGTCCCGCACTCCACCCTGGGTGCTGGTGTATGCATAATGCGCATACGCACCACTCCCATCGTCGTGAGCCGGGGCGATCACATAACGATTCCGATAAGTGTGTTACAGTAGGGAA
Organism: Anticarsia gemmatalis; assembly: GCF_050436995.1. Lineage (NCBI taxonomy): Eukaryota > Metazoa > Arthropoda > Insecta > Lepidoptera > Erebidae > Anticarsia > Anticarsia gemmatalis. Next base: position 941,022 of record NC_134767.1, on the reverse strand, counting down.
TTACATACAAATAATACTGATGAGCTCGAGTTGATACAGTGACGACCCGTTTCCGAGTTGATACGTGTGCTTACGACCCTAAAATCAACTTCAGGGTGGTCGTTTGCTTTATATAGTTAATTCTAGCAAAATCAATCATTATTTTATGTTTCACAGTACTTTCAGAAATGAATAAATGTTTGAATATTATGAATCTTCAAACCTGTATAACTCAGTTCAAAGCGATCCTACCGGTTTCGTGCCATACTAACTATTGCTTCAAATGGCTAGCTCTATCGATACATGCCACTTTTTTTTGTTGGCCGGCACTTAGAAAAAAGGCCCAAAAATGTATGGAGCGTGGATGATCTCCTTTAACCCATTAATGTCCCACTGCTAAGCAAGGGTCTCCTCCCGTAATGAGGGAGGGGTTAGGCCTTGAGTCCACCACGCTGGCCAAGTGCGGGTTGGGGACTTTGCATGCCCTCAATAAATGTATAAAACAAAGTTTTAGGCATGCAAGGTTTCCTCACGATGTTTTCCTTCACCGTTGGAGCATGTGATAATTATTTCTAATACACACATAACTTCGAAATAATCATAATCAATTAAGCAATTAAATTTTAACAACTGCTATGCATTTTGAATAAAGCATATTAAATTCAATTAAAACTGATTCCCAGCGTTACATTTGATGCTGTTACAAAATTCACAATCTAATTTAACTCACGAATGATATTAATCATCATCATTAAACTTTCAAATGGCAAAATTGATTCATGTAATTGTCTAAATCCTAATATTCCATACTAGTATAATAGACATGTAAGCCTGTCTGTAACCAATTCATGTTTGGTATGGAATAGTTGAAGGGATATAGGCCACATTTTTTCAATAATTAGTACCTAAGGAGGCTTAAATAGGAGATAATAGCTTGCAGGTAAAGACGCCTTAAAACGACCATTTACATTGCAATGTAGTGTTTTGCACTATATTGTGTTTTACTCATATATGTCTATATTTAGAAACTAGCTGACCCGCGCAACTTAGCTTGTGTTACGTAAGAGAGAATGGGTCATAATTTTCCCAGTTTTTGTAACATTATTCGTAACTACCCCGCTCCTAATGGTCGTAGCGTGATGATATATAGCCTATAGCCTTCCTCGATAAATGGGCCATCTAACAGTGAAATATTTTTTCAAATCGGACCAGTAGTTCCTGAGATTAGCGCGTTCAAAGAAACAAACAAACAAACAAACTCTTCAGCTTTATAATATTAGTATAGATATTTTAATAATATTTATGACAGTTTTGATCGTGGTGAGGTCTAAGAATCTAAGCGAACAAATTCTTTAGCTAGTGTAAGATTGGCATTATCTACATTTTTGGATTTGTTGCTGTTTTACGCAAACACTACTGAAAGAATTGCCATAAAATTTTGCATACAGTTAGCTTATTAAATCATAAAATACTTTTATTACCATTTTTCTTTCTAAGTGGACGAATCCGCAGGCGGAAGCCTATAGTCCAAATGTACAATAATTGGGTGTCCAATTAATTTTGACGCTAAAAGTGAATCGGCTTCCATATTGAACTAATTAAGAGTATATCGATCGATTTCCAATTAAATTATGCCGCTACGGTCAAGTGTGATCGTACTTGACCTTGGGAACTCTCAGTGAAATGTTGAGAGGGGAAATGAAAATTATATTTTGATGGCATGTGAAAAGTAATTGTTGAAGTGGTCGCCATGTCGTCGATTTTGTACCAAGTATTACGATTTTTTTTAACATCTACTACTTATTGCAAGTACACTGCAATAATAATAATATGTTAATAGTGAATTTAACTACTGTCACGAAGAACGAGTTAGACACAGGACTTAAAAAATATATTTTTAGCGATTTAAAGTCACCTCTGTGACAATGCTACCTCAATAAACATAATATAAACCATTGTTTACTAATTCATTGGCAAATATTAGAAAGACACAAAACTTTCATTAAATATGAATCAAAACTGGAACTATATAAATAAAAAGTCTTTTGATTTACTTTTAATAAAGAAACAAACAAGCTTTGTATCTGACTATCAATAACTATAGCAAAAAGCAGCTCTTCAAGAACCTACAGAACCTCTCAAACGTTACAATCCTTTGAATAATCTAAAGAAAGTCGTCGAAAAAATTGTGAAGTGTGCATTATTATGTGGAATCAAACAAACAAGGTGCAACAGTTGCACTCCAGTCACAAAGCGAAGTGATCGTTAGCTTCTGTGATTGTGGACGCCACTCTTCAGACCTTGTGCCCACTACCATTGTATAACGTAACTCGAATCCAAAACAATAATAACCAGGTGGCTTTTTGGGTCCTGTACATTTTTGTTCCTATTTTATAACACTATTTTCCACTGCCAACCATTGAGTCAACTATTGACTTAACTATCAAGTTAACTATTGACTTAACTAGCAAGTTAACTATCCAATTAACTAGCAAGTTAACTATCCAGTTAACTATCAAGTTAACTATCGACTAATAATAAAATTGTGAAGTGTGCATTATTATGTGGAATCAAACAAACAAGGTGCAACAGTTGCACTCCAGTCACAAAGCGAAGTGATCGTTAGCTTCTGTGATTGTGGACGCCACTCTTCAGACCTCGTGCTCACTACCATTGTATAACGTAACTCGAATTCAAAACAATAATAACCAGGTGACTTTTTTGGGTCCTGTAATTTTCTGTTGCTATTTTATAACACTATTTTCCACTGCCAACTATCGAGTTAACTATCGAGTTAACTATCCGGTTAACTATCGAGTAAACTATCCAGATAACTATCAAGTTAACTATTGAATAATAATAAAATTGTGAAGTGTGCATTATTATGTGGAATCAATCAAACAAGGTGCAACAGTTGCACTCCAGTCACAAAGCGAAGTGATCGTTAGCTTCTGTGATTGTGGACGCCACTCTTCAGACCTTGTGCTCACTACTATTGTATAACGTAACTCGAATTTAAAACGATAAGGAACTTTTTGGGTCTTGTAGTTTTTTCTGGATATTTTTACCACAATTTATCATTGCCAACTATCGAGTCAACTATTGACTTAACTATCGAGTTAACTATCCAGTTAACTATCGAGTTAACTATCCAGTTAACTATCAAGTTAACTATAGAATAATAATGAAATTGTGAAGTGTGCATTATTATGTGGAATCAAACAAACAAGGTGCAACAGTTGCACTCCAGTCACAAAGCGAAGTGATCGTTAGCTTCTGTGATTGTGGTCGCCACTCTTCAGACCTTGTGCTCACTACCATTGTATAACGTAACTCGAAGTCAGAAAAGTAACGAAAATTATGGTGTTGTTAAGATCCTAAAAAATTCTAATGCTATTTTATACCACTATTGAGTCAACTATCAAGCCTACTATCCAGTTAACTATTACGTCAACTATTGAGTCAATTATCTAGTTAACTAATACGTCACTATCGAGTTAACTATCGCGTGTCTGACCACGAGTCAGGCCGTGACCACGGTCGATATAATTCGATCGAAATGTCGAGTAACCAAATAAGGTATTCTAACCTTTATTTTTCAATCGCGTCTAAGACCCATTTTATTATAATATTATAACTATTTAGCCAGCTGTTTAGTAGAGATTTACTGCAATTATTTTAAATGTAAGATAATTGTCACGAAGGTGATACGATAGCATCCAATACTAATAAAGGCTTATTTTAAAAGCCCTCACAGGAAATAAATTGGACTGCGATCTATATGACACAAACTTATAATTTTTCGTTGAAAGATATTTGAATTCGACTTCTTGAAATCGAGTATAAAACAGTTAGTAGCGCAGAATTTGCCGCAGACCCTATCTCGTTACGGGTCTAAGGAAGAAAGCCAGAAGTGTTTTGTTCCTGTTTTCTAAGAATTCGCCATACAATTGACCCTTTATTCTGTTTGCTCTGTTCGTTTGTAAGACTTGATATTTTTAAAGGCAATTTTATTTAATTGAAAATGGTGTTGGAATGTTGATTTACTTTTTATTCTGACGGCTTGATATTGGAAGTCGATTATGCTAATGTTTTAGTATAATGTGTATCGCATTTTGATTGTGAAAATATATTTTGAAATGGCCCGTTGCGTGCTGATGGTGTCATTGTCATTGGTGAATTTGTCATTGTTTTGTAAATGACTATACCCGGTACTAAATAAAATGTGAATGCAATGACAAGACGTTAAAAAGTGTGCATTATTTCATCGCGATATACGACAAAAGACTCGCCCCTTATTACATGAGAGTAACAAAGTGAAACGGTGGTGTATTTTTTTTATTCTTTAAAGACACAACTCCCGCACTAAGAATCGCTCTTGTTTCGGGGGACTTTTACAAACATACGAACGACGGACACAAACAACCAGACCCGAAACAATTAATTGTGGATCGCACAAATAATTGCTCCGTGTGAGAATCGAACAGACGACCTCCTGATGTAATGGTATTGGCGTGGTGACCTAAAGCACTGCGCTACGGAGACAGTCACGATACATAGACATCTGCCTATAACTTTAGGTATAATATACATATGTCTTATACAAAAAGTAGATTATTCACTCACAAAATAGCATCAAATCAATTCAAGTGTCAGTCAATATTCGCTACAGCTTTTTGTCTTTGTTCGCGGAGTGTACGTCGAACAATACATATGTAAATACACGTCATCGCCTCTCAAGTACAAAGCGTGACGGTGGAAAATTGGCGTTTTTCCATTCAATATAATGGGGGAAATATCTTTGTGTTCTTCATGATGGCTGTATGTATAACGTTGCATTTTTTCTATTGTTATTTAATAAAGAAATGTTAATTAAGAATCTGTAAAGAACGGCTGTATTTCATGATAATAGAGAATTGTAGGACGGATACCTACACAAATGTAAATAATAAATTAATCTACCCCATTAATGTCCCACTGCTGGGCAAGGGTCTCCTCCCGTAATAAGGTATCAAACAAATTTTAGGCATGTAAGGTTTCCTCACGATGTTTTCCTTCACCGTTGGAGCATGTGATAATTATTTCTAATACACACATAACTTCGAAAAGTCATTGGTGTGTTACCTCGGGTTCGAACCTGCGACCACTTGCGTGGGAGGTATCAACTTATACCACTCGGCTACGACTGCCTTTTTTTTAAACAATAGAAATAAACAAATAAGTTCATATATCATTTTTTAATTCCAAGCTTATATTTTGACCGGCGAATATAAATATTTCTTATATTTCGTTTGCAACACGCTCTTGACAAAATCCCTAAATCTCTTGAACGATTTGTGAGTATTTTGAAATAAATAAAATGCAAAAGAATTCGCAATTTTATTTATAGAATTATAGACTAGAGAGTAGCTCAAGTAGAATTTGGCTGTTGGTTAAAAAATATTTGGACTTTTGGAGGATTAAACACCGATACACAAGCGATTAAGTCGTCGTCAACTTTTACAAATGATTTTCAACTCTTTAACAAAATATGAAAATATTGTGATCAAACCTTGCATGCCAAAAATTTATTAAATACATTTATTAAGGGCATGCATAGTTCCCAACCCGCACTAAGCCAGCGTGGTGAACTCAAGGCCTAATTCCCTCGTTCAGGAGGAGACCCTTGCCCAGCAGTGGGACAAGAGTGGATAAAAAACAAGAAAAAGAAATGCGGGTTTCTTTACAAGAACCGCCTCTGTGGTTTGAGCGGTAGAGTATACGACTACTGATCACGAGGTTCGATTTCTGATTCCGGCAAAATGCTATTTTTTTTCTTTTTTTTACAACTTCCGCACTAAGAATTGTTCTTGTGTCGTGGGGACTTTTACAAACATAACAACGGACACAAAGCACAACCAGACCCGAAACAATTAACTGTGATCGCACAAATAATTGCTCCGTGTGGGAATCGAACCCACGACCTCCCGACGCAGTAGTGTTGGCGTGGTGACCTAAACCACTGCGGCACGGAAGCAGTCAATTGTAATTGTAATTCTCAATCGTATCCCGGAGTTTAGTAACGTGCCCGGTATATGGCATTAGCTTACTTGTCTTCCTCTTACATGTAACTAACATTGTAACAATGGCGACACATGGGCGCATTCAATACCCCTCTGTTTACATACTCGGGGATAACAAGCGTGATGATATGTGGGTCTGTAATTTTAGTTACTAACTAGCTAACCCGGCAGACGTTGTTCTGCCATATAAAAAAAAGTGTCACTTAGGCTTATGAAAAATAGATGTTGGCCGATTCTCAGACCTACTCAATATGCTCACAAAATTTCATGAGAATCGGTCAAGCCGTTTCGGAGGAGTATGGCAACGAAAACTGTGACGCGAGAATTTTATAAGTATATTAGATAAGGCATTGAAGATTACGTAAATAGTTGCTGGCATTTTGTTAAAAGGCGTTCCAATTTCCCATACGATAAACAGATCTTTGCAAAATCGCAAATGCTATACTAACATTAGTTTTCTATCTCCCAATAACTATTGTACATATTAGCCACGTTCTAAAACTACAATAAGTACAGTAAAGAACACAAGTTTACGACCTCAGAACATACGACTGTACCAATATTTCGACGTAACTTTACTCCATACGGGTACGGTTGCAAGTTTTCTTAGAAAAATTGTATTGACTATAAACTTTCTACCAACTACTGGGTAAGAAAGTTGAATTAATTTTTATGTGTTTGTAGATTTAAAATAAGTATTGTGTTGTGAGGCGCTCATGGCCAGTTGCGCTCACCGGTCGTTAAACGATCAGTAGGTTAAGCAACCTTTGACGCTGTTATTCGATAGATGGGTAAGAAGTTGGTCCTGGTTTATGTCTATTAAGATAACAGTCGTTATGCTATGTCAAAAGCCTTTCAGGCGACTCAAACGCCATTGACATTAGGTTGACCGCTAACTATACGATAAATATTATATCAATATAATACTATTGTATACCTTTGTGGCGTGGTCGATGCGATAGCCATGTCTCAGGTTTGACTACGGTTCGAGACAAAAAAGTTGTTCCTGAATTTTTCAATCAAGAAATTCTTATTAATTTCTTGTCATTGCCCGGAACTGTACACTTCTGCATACACTTCGAGCGTGATGTTATGTATGCATGAATGTATGTATGTATGCATGTATGTACGTATGTAAATAATATAATTAAGTACTGTTATATCAGAAAACTAGTTGGTCGTTTTATCAGAAATATATATTATAGGTACTAGCTGACCCGGCAAACGTTGTTTTGCCATAAAAATGAAATAAAAAACATTGTCCAGCGGACAAAATTGTGAATCTAAACCATTCTCAGATCCCCTTGAACACACTCAAAAAATTTCATTAAAATCGGTCCAGTCGTTTAAGAGAAGTTCAGTGACATACACACTTACAGAAGAATTATATATATAAAGATACTATTATGCATATACACGCCTTAAAGTCTACTATAATAATGTAGTCTGGTAACCTAGAAACTAAATTTCACCCTCCATGAATTCTGCAGAATGGCATTGGTGTGTTACCAACTGAAAATATTGTTCTATTTAATGGTATGGAATTTCAACTCTCAAATACAATGCATTTTCAGTGCTAACTTAAAACTGGCTTATATTTTTGCCCATGAGTAGAGGTAAGTTTCTGGTATCTGCCTACCCCTATAGAAGAAGGCGTGATTTTATGAATGTATGTAAAAAGACGTCATGTATTTAAAGATTATAGGACGGTTTTAAATGTAGGTAAAAAAAATAAGTTAATTTTGAACGTGTAAAGTATTTTTGGTCACAGTCTATCGTGATGTGAATAAGGATGAACTTTTTGTATTTCATCATACAGTTTGTGCCGAAACGTCCAACAAAACCGTGATATAAAATCTTTGTTTATAATTATTTCTGATTTTTTTTTTGGCCTACTCGTTCTCTTTTACGTACTTTTACTGTATTACACAGTCGATTGTTACATAATCGATACATTTTCAGTAAAAGTTTCAGTCGTCAAATTGCGGAACAACTCAACGTTCATTAAGAAATCAAGACAGTATCCAACTAATTTTATCCAAAAAAAAGGCCTTTGACCTGGCCTAATGACGTGATCAAATATACTACATCAAGACCCATATTATAGACCGTAATAGGCTTGTCCATAAAGTAGTGACAAAAAAATAGGTCACTTATATCCAAATAGGAATTGTAGACACAATCCAACGTAGAATAAAGATGGGGTGTTAAAAATACGGTTTAAATTTTAAGGTAAAATGCGTGTTCGCGTTAATTCCCGTATCCTATTATATATTAAACGTACAAACATACATAAGATCACTCCTTTTTCCCATAGAGGTAGACAGAGACCAGAGAACGCCACTTGGCACGATCCTTACAAACGTTTCTTGCCTCATTCACATCCATACATCTTGTCATATATTAAAAGGAGATCGGCAGATTTCGTACAGCTTAAAGTTTGTGTTGTTTCGTAACAGAATTTGTACCACTTATTAAGGGGACTAAGTCACTTATTTTTATTTGGGAGTATTATTTTTAGAAGTCCGGATTAATAAGAAAGTATTTGTTTATTTAAATAATAATTTTTGGTCTATGGCTTATATTTGTTGACAACTAAAGAAAAAGAAAATCTCATGAGACGTCACTGTTAGTCTGACGTCTACGCATCCGCTAATTTGCTGTTGTTTTGGATTGTGGTTTTGACAGCATCTGAGCAATTTAGCGAACTATCGGGGCTTCTCAAAATGGACATAACTTTTACCTCCCAACTTTTAAAAAATATAATAATTTTAAAATAAGCTTGTCTATCATATTAGCTACCAATTTAAACAAAAAGTAAACCTAAACATGACATTTTATAAGCTGTACGAATTCTTCATACAAACCTGCCGTTCACCTTTATCTTCTTCTCATTCTCCTAATCTTATGGTTAGTGGTCAACCTATTGTCATAGTTGTTCAAGCCGTCCAAATACCCTTGACGTGGCTTAACGACTGTTATCCTAATTGACAATATCCGGGACCGACTTTTTACGAGCCCTCCGAAGCACGAAGATGCCCAATTCATATATTTTTATTCAGTCACTCATCTATGCAATGACCGCGCTAAGGTTCTTAACCAACAAATTGTTACCAACCAGTGAGCGCAAGTTAAAAAAAGTATGAAATAGAAAAACATCATTTCTACAATAAGCCAGGCTTTCTCTAACACGAAATGTGAAGTGAAAATAAAATATCAGTGGCGACACCTAGCGTACAGGTGGCAACACTTATTATAGTGAAGAGGGATTTGTCATAGTGCCGGGATGAGTGCGGGATCCCGGGATTAATTGTAAAGAGGTCGGTAGTTGCGGTTTAGTAAAGAAGATTATTGTGATGTGAGGGTTTCCAGAGGATGGATATATAATTTAGTGGGATTCGGGATTTGTCGTGATTTGTGGTCTTAAAACTTTAGAGTGCAAGTGGTTTAGGTATGAATTTATTTAAAGAAAAACAAAACTGTTCAATTATGCAACAAAATGGTGGTTATTTACTTACAAATATCCGTTTTAGTATTAACTATTTAATTGCATTTAGATAACTTCATTGTTAAGCTGAATAAAAAACCATTCATTCAAAAACATCACTGTTTACGCATTTATAATGTTATCAAACAAAATCCCAACAAAGTTACCAAAAAATTAAATTAATAAGACATAAAACAAAGGGAACATATAACCAATACCGACAGTATCAATCTTCTATACGGTCAGCAAACAAGGTAAACTTTCATCACGGATAACGCACACAAAATTACGGGACCCAAAAAATTAACGTCCCGGAAATTTCCCCGGATCCCGGGATGGTCGTTCCCATCACTACACCCGTTATAGTAAATAGATGTTTTTGCACACATCAAGTTTCATTAAGTCCATGAGGGTATCAGATTTGGGGTCGTTATTTGTGTTTTTGCTGACGTCATAAGACCATGTAGGGGTCGCTTTGATGACCTTACGATGGGATAATGTCAAGATGGAAGTTATGTTTTGAAATGTTTTGTGTTGTTATATAACATGTGGGGACCTCTTTGAGGATAAAGTTTTGTTTTTAGTCTCTGTTTGGTGGATTTGGGTTTATTTCGATAGTTATCTTAGCTAAAACAGAATAATATAATGTATTCTGGTGTGTGGAATGCTGTTTACAGGTAGATACTTAATCGCATTAAAGATTTGAATGTAAACTTGGTCTAAATAAGATTATCCACGACTTACCCCCGGTTTCCAAGTACATTTAGCGGTAGTTTATCTATTCAATAGCGTTTTATCGAGGATTTGTCGAAACATCTATATAATTTTTCGATTAAGTAGAATTATCTTATAGAAAAAAAAACATTTTTTGCCAAATAATTTTACCTTCTACAAGCATTAACTCAATTTAATCCTCATAATAAAAATAACGAAAGTATCAAAACATCTTAACCACGCTATACACCACAAAATTAAACCATCCATAAAAATAAACGGAACACGAATACCATATTCCTTAAGGAAACGAACCATATGATCAGACCACAAGTACCGACCACACCTCGTCAATTCCGACCACGTTCGACCACATAAATTGGCTAAACTTAAGCCACTCATCGTATGGCGGCTTTAATATTGGTCTTTACCCTTTAATTTTGGAAGCCCATCAATTTTCAGTGTGCTGACAGTAAGGGTGGTATCATATTAGGCCGATAATTTGCATTAAGCTTTATAGGAATTTTTAAACTTTCGCATTGCAAAATTTTTCACGTATCCAATTTATAAGCTAATTAAGGATAACTTGTGAACTTTGATGATGATTGAAATCTTCTAAATTTCTTGTTCTTTGTTAATAAGTAACATATTTGTTATATAATTATTTAGGGGAAGTCTTTAGAGTAGAGATCAGGGATCTGAAAAATAGTAGAAGCTGATTTAAAATGATTACTTAAGATACCTTAAAGAGACGTTTCTGAGATTTTTAAATGATTAAAATAAGTAATTATAAGTGTCAATAAGCTAACAATCAGCTACAAATTTAAAACATTTAAAAAGTACCCAACCCGCACTTGGCCAACGTGGTGGACTCAAGGCCTAAACCTTACGGGAGGAGACCCTTGACCAGCAGTGGGACAGTGATGGGTTAAATTTAATTTAAACCTTCAGCCAAAACTCAGCCGCAAACTATACGCCTAGTAAGAACAGACCCTATCATCAAGCATCGTTCTCGTTGAGGCAATATGGATATTAATTGGAAGCAAAATACTTACTTTGTGACGATGACAGCGTGTAACGGCCCGTCGTGTACATGGTGTTCACATTTCAACGTCTCGCTTGTTTTATTCGGGATTTCGCAGGTTTATGAATTATTAGGTCGGGGAAAAAGTCTTCTCGCATTATATATGAACTTGTAATAAAATCTTTTTTTGAGGCGCCCATAGCCAGTTGCGCTCACCGGTCGGTAAACGATCTGTGAGTTAAGCAACCCTTGGCGCGGTCACTCTATAGATGGGTGACCGCATAGTGGTATTTGAACTGGACGTCTCCGTGCTTCGGAGGGCACGTAAAAAGTCGGTCCCGGCTGTTGTCTACTAAGATAACAGTCGTTAAGCCATGTCAAAGGCCTTCGGGCGGCTTGAACAACTTTGACACTAGGTTGACCACTAACCATACGATAAGAAGAAAAAGAAGAATAAAATCTTTTCTCTACACTAAAAAGCTCGATATTTAGGTACCTCACGAGCTCACTGAAAGAAACCTAATGAACCGTGTACGAAGCCAAAGAGATTTTATTACAAGTTCATACATACTAAAATGCGAAAAGACTTTTTCACTGACCTAATATACGAATAACCTTATGTTGGTACAATTTTAGAAAGAAAACATAATTATAAGAAAAGCATTTTACTTATATCCTTGTTTTGTGGCAAACTGCAAATTTTAAGGCAAGTTTAGAAGGATCGTACCGATTGGCGTTATTTGGTCTCTGCCTACCCCTATGGAAAAAACGCGTGATATTATATATTATATAACATTTTTTTTATTCAAGTATAGGGGCAAGTTTTAAAAAATCAGGGGATGCAAATTACTAAAAATTTCGTTGTATTTTTTTTCTCATGATAATAATTACTAACGCACAATACTGCGACTAACGTTACAGTAGTGAAATAATTAATTTACTAGTTAGATCACCATAAAAAATGCACAAAAAAAAAATTAAGACACAATTTCAAAATTGCAAAAATTAAAACGAGCATTGCCACTAAACTTTATAATCAAACAATCAAACAAATTTACCCCACACGGGAATCAAAGCCTCTTTCGCGTCGCCATAACTCATCCATAGAAACCTTACCTTTCAAAACCTTATTGTACATCTTAAGGCTTTCAAAAGTCATCTGAAAGTCTTTGAAACATTAACAACAGTATATTGTACAGTCCTGAAAGCCTTATCAGGGGGCGTCTTCAATAAGCTTGACAGTTATGTCCAGTTGTCTTTTGTCTGTTTTGTATGGGAATTTAAAGGGACCTTCTTACACCGTAGCGTAAGAAGTGGGCTTTTCAAAAGGCATTTTTTTTTCTATTGAAGTTATTTTTGTAATTTTCATTTAATTTCGTCAATTGTTAAGGTGATCGCCTTGTGTGTCGTTAATGCGCGTCGTGGGATTCAAATCCAATAAAGTAAATAGTTTCATGATCAGCAGAATCTTTTTTGAGTTTAGATGTATTTTTATTCAGATTTACAGAGGTATGTATTTAGTTACGTCATAGTACCTTGTTTCAAATCAGAATGGCATTGTGTTAGTTACCAAAAATGTAATAATTTTATTAATGCTACAGATTTATGTCCAACGTTTGCATAAGTTGATGATAATAAACTCATATTTTAACTTGGGCTATGAAAAGAGAGACATATCTAAGTAGCAAAACATGTACACAGTAACTTTTGTTTATTAGTCTTATCATCAAAAATCAAACAGCTACTAATAACACCAAAATATCAAGAAAATAAGTTGTAAAATTCGATATTTTTCCCGCAATAACCGTATCATTTCGTATCATAGTGGAATGTGTATCGGAAGCAAACAGGCCGTTATTGTTGATTGTTAGTATACCATTCGAAGTTTTATATCTTTATCAACAAACCAGTTATTTGGTAGAATTGCATACTTGAAGGGTTTTATTGTGGTTTGTTATATGCTACTTGATATTAAAGAGATTGGTTTGTAAATAATATTACATTTAAGTAATCAAATCGCTTCCTATATGGGTATAAAATTACTTTGTGAGTACAATATCGTAGTCAGTATCGTTTTTTGATCTTTGTTAATGGGTAATAGGCGTGATTTTATGTTTATGAAAGTAAAATAAGACTTTGTAAATGTTCTAAGTTAATTCAATTTTAGGAATAAACATGAAATTAACCGTTAACCGTGCTAAAAATAGACTAGTCAAAATAAAAAAAATAGTAAAATAAAGAAACGTGTAAGTATGTAATGCGAAACCACCTATCAATAGCGCGATTCTCTACATTCAGTATCGAGTATCGAAAGTTTGACATTTAAAATGCAGTGCAAAATTAATTCCTACTACGCCCGCTAGAGGCGCTGATCTGATTTTTATACAAAAAAATTCGAGAGTTACCCAGTTGTCGGTAATCGATAGAGGTGGAACTTCGCGCTAATTTACCGCGGTCCTTGCCACTATTGAATACTGACAACCGGCGAGCTAGCGAAAAAAAATGTATGACAATTGGTTCAGCGCCCCTAGCGGGAGTCGTAGAGACTATTTCAGCAATGCATTTTAAATATCAAACTCTGGCTACTCGATGGTTCCAATTGTAGAAAATTGTGCCACTGTTCTCTCCAGCTGCAAAATTTCTCACCTACTTCGAAACCATCAATAAAAACAAAACTGCATTGCAGAACGGTAGCCACAGCCCTTTGGCGCTTCATTTACATTTGAATGTAGGCCCTTAGCCATTGTTTATACACAGTATACTTGTAAACTTGCCCTCTCCAACCTTTGATGTATGTTGGGTGGATATTTTGGCCGTATTTGCATATTTCGGGTATATATTCTTGGGTAAAATTACTGTTCTTCGGGCTTAGGTAGGCTGATCTTAATATACTTTGAAGGTACGAGTTATTTGGGAATTTCGTTCTGAAAGGTTGATTGTTTATTCTTGTGAAGATTCAATATTTGGATTAAGAAAATTTTGTTAAGAAGGTGAAAGTTTCATTCACGGTTTTTTATCAGACAAAATAAGGAAATTCAGACTAAATGCAAAGTAGCAGGCAAATACGTTACGGATAGACTACCTTAAATATAAGGACTTGGTACCAGATTACGCATCAGTAGATAATCGAAGCCGCTCGCTTAAATATCAGTAAAAAAATAGCAGCTTTTTAGTTGCTAAATAAACCTGTTGGGAAAAAACATAGTCGCAGTCGTAGACGTTGGTAAAAAAAGTACACCCAATGACTATTGATGAAGTATATAAAGGTTACTATTGGGATATTTAGATGACTGCAAGTCACAGAAAACTGGCATTTTTACTTACTCCTCTTCGTTCAATGGCTTGTGTTAGTAATAAATAGGTCCAGTATTAAGTATTAGTAATTACAACCTAACTTTGTCTAACAATATCAAAATACACATGTTGTAACTTTTACAGTCCATGTTTACAAAATAGTTGCACTGTTAAAAACAGTTGAACACTTTCAAAACTGAACCTGACCCGTTTCTACTGAACAAAGGCTCAATGTAACTACATTTCACTTTCGCTTTAACCTCTAAGCGTGGGGTCTCAGTGTTGTCGCTCTCACTGAGCGGGTAGCGGAGCGATTACTGTGTAATTATTTTGATGGCTTTTTTTTTTAAAGACAAACCCCCGCACTAATAATTGTTCTTGTGTCGCGGGGACTGTTACAAACATACAAACAACAGACACAAAGTACAGCCAGACCCAAAACATTTATTTGTGGATCGCACAATAAATAAATGTTTCAGGTCGCACAAATAATGGTTGGGATCGCACAAATAATTGTCCCGTATGGGATTTGAACCCACAACCAACGCAATGATAGCAGCGTGGCGACCTAAACCATTGCGCCACGGAAGCAGTCAATAGTGTTTAACTATTTTATTACCAGGTACTTTTAAAAGATCAACAGGCCAAACTTATAGTTCTTGCAAAGTCAATTAATATCTTACGAGCTTAAATGTTTCGTTATATCATTTTTCAGTAAGCTTTTGTATTGTCTTTAACACATATTTATTTTTCAAAGGATTTTCGCGGGACGATTTCCGACACTTACTCAACTAACTTGAATTTGATTCAAGTTCTTTATTAATTTGTTAGGAAAATCTGGAAATATAACACAATTTTATTAATAGAGAGAATTCTTACACCAGCGATTTGTGAGATTTTAATAAAGTTAATATAAAGTGCTTCAAAGATGTTACAGAAAAGATCGACGTAGACTAAATTCCCACCGAAAGTAAATAAAAAAAAGAACACGTATAAAAAACTTAGCACCTTTCGTGAATCGCTACATCACTCACTCAGACCATATCTTAGCTGTACATAAAACCCAAAGACACAGCCCGCTATCCGCTACATCCTAACTACCCGCTCGCACTAACACCACACACAAACTTTGTACATACAAGAGGATTCTACGAAATGGCATATTAATGAGGCGAAGTTAAGCCCACAATATATTTAGGTAACGCGACGCCACTGACGTAATGTTTAGTTGTAGTGATTATAGCATTAATAATGGTCATTAACGCAAGTGATGCGGGTTTTTGTGAGACGTTGTAATGATGTGTTAATTTTGTAGGTGTAGTGAGTGTAGTGGGGATAAATGAGGTGTAAATACTCGAGACGTAGGGCATTCAATTGTGATGATATTTATTTTATATTTTTGTAATATTTACTTCCACATCTTCGGTCTTTTATTAAACACAAAATTATCGAGGAATTTAATTGGCTACATTTTTGGTGATGTGATGTTTTGATAGTATTATTAGTTATTATATGATTTTTCCACTTAAATACCAATTAGCTTGGAAGCTAATCACCTCAGATATCCGAACAGTCTGCACAAAAGTTTAGCGTCACGGAACTTTTCTGCTAATTATTATTTTTGTAAAATTTTAATGGAAGACCTGACATCCAATTCTATTTTAAATTCTTACTTGAACGGGCTCTGAATGAGCAAAAATCAAGGTGATTAAAGATTACAGGTCTTAAATAATTACACGAAAAGTTTTAAATATTTTAAAATTAAGACTATACTAGAATTCCCAACGTAAGCTAAGTATGTAAACAGTATTAAGCTAACTCGCAGTATCTTAACGAGTGCTAATATCAGACTTAAACCCTCTACGTGTATTCACGCTAATACGGTGAAGGTATCAGCACGACCTATATGTAGCTAAGTAAATGAACTTTGTGTAAAGTGACCTTTGGTGACCTTGACCTCGACACTTTGACTCCAGGTTATTTTAAGAAATATTCTAATTTAAAATAGAGAATACGAATATTATTTTTCCCAACCCGGGAATCGGACCCGCAGCCTCATGTTTTGCAGTCGAATACACTACCGACTACGCCACAGAGACAGTTAGTTATTATTAATATTACTGCATAATAATACTTAATTCAGTTGGTTCATTTTGGTTCTAGAAATTATAATGTTATAATGGAAATAATTTTAGCACACACGATCATCAGTAAATTTTCTAATAAATTAATTAAAAAAAATACTTGTATTCATTTGCAGGTCACTTGATAAACATTTATGTTAGAAACAAAGTGCAGCTAAAAAACACCTTTTTGACGAATCCACTAATATTTATTTTGGTTACACGTAAAAATCTAATTTCCTCAGGCTGTTGTAGTAACATTCGCCCAACTGCCTTATTTATCAATTTACCATAACATTAAGAGTTCAATGACCTTGCGTGACCTTGACCTTTCCTGACCTTGGATAAAATAACCTTGACACTATATATATAAGTCTAGTCTTTCTTCCAAACTATGTTAGAGTCGGCTTCCGGTCTCACCGGATGCAGCTGGATATCAGTATTTTACATGCAGCGACTGTCTATCTGACCTCCACAACCCAGTTACCTTGGTTATAACACGATACCCTTCGGTAAGACCTTGACACTATTAAATATTTATATAAAAAAAATCTTCAATAATTGTATAAATTTAACCCATTAATGTCCCACTGCTGGGCAAGGGTCTCCTCCCGTAATCAGGGAGGGGTAAGGCCTTGAGTCCACCACGCTGGCCAAGTGCGGGTTGGGGACTTTGCATGCCCTCAATAAATGTATTAAACAAATTTTAAGCGTGCAAGGTTTCCTCACGATGTTTCCTTCACCGTTGGAGCATGTGACAATTATTTCTAATACACACATAACTTCGAAAAGTCATTGGTGTGTTGCCTCGGGTTCGAACCTGCGACCACTCGAGTAAGAGGTATTTTATTATTTGTGTTGGTTTGTTTAACACAAAACGGTTACGAGGAAAGATGAGAGTCTATTCTGAGTATTTGCAATAACATGCTAAACCTTTGAGCTTGAACGTTTGTCCGAGTTGCTAGAAATTCGGAATTACAATTCTCACTTACATTTTAGATAAGGAAATGTAGTTTTTAGTAAAACTTAGTAATGTTGTATATTTTAAGTTAATGAGATCTACGGTTTATTTCTCAGGCGTGTTATTTGATGAGTATGTTCCGGTGTATAACAGAATTGACTATGTATTAACATTTTTGTCAAGTGAAAAGTGTGTGAAAATATTAAATATTATGTAATTAAAAATAACATACCAGAACCCAACCTTTATACAACATGAATAAAAGTTCAGTAGTGCGATTTTGTCTCTCTATCGACTTCGAACAACGGGTTAGCTAACGGGAAATTTTGTGTGTAAATCTGGTCAGATCGCCTCTAGCGGACGCCGTACGAACTATATTTAATTTTGCAGTGGATTTTAAATGTTAAATTCTTAACACTTGTTAGTGCTGTCTGTAGAGAATCGCGCTATAGATCCTGTATGATAAAGTACTGTATATGTATCTACATAACAAAGTATTTCCATTTCAACAATTTCAACACCACTTACGATTTTAACATAAGCTCCATATCAAACTTCCAAAATCGATTCTTATTCCAACGAGGTTTCAGAAGACCCTCTTCGCATCTCTTTCACACAATCCCATTTAGCGTACAAAGAAAAGAGAAGGGTGTAATACAAGAGTATGTCTTCAAAGCTTATTATACTAATGACTTAAGACGTCGAACGCTAAGATCCGATATCAATTTTCTTAGTCAAATACTTACGTTTTGTTCGCCTTTCAGATAAATGAAGGATCAATCTTGTTAATTAATGTATAATTTGATTAATTTTGAAATAGTGTAAGGTTATTATTGAGAATGCATGTTTATGCAGAAGCTATAACATAGGTCGGTTATGTTTAAAAAATTACAAGTGTGCCACATTCGGGAACTAAAAATTACTGATTTACTTACTGACCAAATTGACACAGTTTCGTGGTTTGAGACTTTGTTTTTATGTTTCTTAAAGCTTAGTTTCAAGCTTACTAAGGAAACGCTATAACAAGGTTTAGTTTTGAATAAGACAATCCAGAGTCAAGCAAAAATATTGTAGGCGTTCGGTTTTAAATGTAACTAACTGTACCTCGATTTTCTACCACTTGACATTTAGAATGTACTGCCAAAAAAGTTTCTACGACGCCCGTCAGAGGCGCTGATCGAATTTTCATACAACATTTCTCGATGACAGTTCGGTTGTCGGTAGTCGATAGTAATAGAGAATTGAGGCACTGTAACCAAAATATAAATTGTAGTAATAATAGAGTAAGAACTAGGCCATTTTATAACTCCTCTCTCCTACGACGTAAGCGTCTAAAGCCCTCTTGAAGTAATAAATAAAAATAAAATGATCACCTTAATTCAGTCTTTTATCACAACTTCTTGTATCTATGTACATCAATACAAATAATACTTATACGCATCCACGTCCCATAATCCAGGATCCGCTTTCCCATCCGCCCTTAGCGACAAAGCCTCCTCCAATTTTCTACAAATCCGATTAAACGAATCAAGTTTAAGGGGAAATCTTCTAATATTGTGTTCCGTGAACGATGGGGAAGTGAGGAAAAAAAATTACAAATAAATTCGGGCAGACTACTCCGACTAGTAGGTTTTTTAAAATCTTTTAATGTCTCACTGCTCTAAGCGCTAATGAAGTTTCCATGTAAAAATTGACTATACAACTTTTACAACTATATAAAGCTTTTTTGTAACAAATTTAGTGACAATTTATAACCCACTAACTTGAAACAATATACTTAATAAACGAGGCACCAATAGCCAGTTGCTCTCACCAGTTGGTAAACGATCTGTGGGTTACCTTTGGCGCGGTCATTCTATAGATGGGTGCATAGTGGTATTTGAACTGGGTGTATTTGTACTTTGGAGGGCCTGTAAAAAGTCGGTCCCGGTTGTTGCCAATCAATAGCTTGTGAAATAATTGAAAAGCACCATTCAGCGTTTCAATGACAAAACTTATTTTACAAAACTAATTTGTACCACTAGGCGTAACCTTTTATCTACATTTTTACATATTATACTCAAAAAAGGCCAAACCACTAACTCTCTTTAAACCGAAATAACAACAATAATAAAACGTCAAATAAGATAAAATTTACGTTCATTGTCCCAATAGGGGTGAAGCCTTAAATCCATATTAAAACTTATAACTGCCGGCCTAATTTACAAAAGGTGGAAATTTCACCGATTTGGGACTATGTATCATAAAAATTAGGGTACTTTGTTAAGTGATAATTTACATAATTTTGTTTTATAATTGGTTATGTACGTGTAAATAATATTACGCTACTTATTTCCATTAGGAGAGAGTAGAGTTTATTACCAGATACGCTTATTCTACAAGAAATATATTTGGTTTGCTTCGCTTGATTGAATCTTTGCTTCGCTTAATCCATAGTCGTACAATATAATAAATAAATAAAGATCATACACTGGCTATTATTTTAATCTATTATCGTTTAAGCAGGTGCAATAGAGGATGAAACTCGATGTACGCAGTCACACGAATCAGCAAATTAATACCTTGATCAGCAACTGAAACACGCACGACACAACAACACAACGGACACGACCAGTGAGAGGTTACGCGCAGGATCGACGGCTACTTCCTAACTACAAGCATTTTCTAAGGAATTCTAAACAGAAAATCTCAGAAAATACTTTTTGGCTCGACCCAGGATTCGAACCCGAGACCTCTTGTGCGGCAGGAGCATACACTACCGACCGCCCCACAGAGGCAGTCGATCGTATCAATATACACAGACTAAAACTATAAACCTTTACCCGGTTACCCATCCGATATCTATCTTTATAACAAGCGATAAAATCTAAAAATACATAACATATCCTTCAAGGTTGATATATTAAACCTCAAAAAGCACAGTTCATCGTCTACATATTTACTCGTAAAGGGTAACTCATTAATCTCCTTTTGTTTCACAGATTAATACAGTTTTGTTCTTTCAAGGCCGGTTTGGGGTGAACGGATTGTGGATTATTTTCTGGTAAAAGTGGGTAAAAAATCCCGAGCTGTGTAACCATGATAAAAATGTCAAATCATCATTGTATGTATATATCAGCTTAGCCTTTCTTCCAAGCTATGTTGGAGTCGGCTTCCAGTCTCACCGGATGCAGCTGAATATCAGTGTTTTACATGGAGCGACTGCCTATCTGACCTCCGCAACCCATTTACCTGGGATAACACGATACCCTTCGGTAAGACTGGTTGTCAGCCTTTCAAGCTTCTGACTACTACTGCTGTTAACGACTGTCAAAGATCTTCGAAAATGACAGCCGGGACCCACAATTTTACGTGCCTCCCGAAACACGGAGGAACTCGATATGTATAAGATGGTCACCCATCCACAAATCATCCTCGGCAAGCATGAATCAACCTTAGAGATCGATCCGCGCGGCTGTTGTTAACTAAGCCACGAGCTCCTCAAATCATCATTGTATGTGAGTATATAAAAACAACACGTCGTCAAGGAAATAATCCTGGGATGTCTTAACGATCATAGAATAGAGACATTCGAGTTTGCGATCCTACTACTGCAGCATTAACTAACTCCTTCCTTGCAGTGCTACCAATACCCTATATTCCTATACAATTTCCCAAGTTTGTTTCCCAAGGAGGTTTGACAATGACCCCCATAGCCAGTTGCGCTCACCGGTCGGTAAACGATCTGTGGGTTAAACAACCGTTGGCTCGGTCATTCCATAGATGGGTGACCGCAAAGTGATATTTGAGATGGGCGTCTCCGTGCTTCGGAGGGCACGTAAAAATCGGTCCCGACTGTGGTCTACTAAGATAACAGTCTTTAAGCCATGCTAAAGGCCTTTCGGGCGGCTTGAACAACTTTGACACTAGGTTGACCACTAACCATACGACAAACAAACAAATCGGGCAGGTGGCTATCATATTATTGAGAAAAAAACATGTGCCGAGCTCACGTAACGAGGAATAAAGACAACAAAAAAGACACATTTTTAATGAAGATTATCATGAAAAATGTGTCTTTAAAAAAAAAACAATTAAAATAGAACCATATATCCTAACTACAAATCCGCTCCATAACAAATACAAATGAATTGAGAACTTCCTCTTTTTATTAGTCCGTAAAAAATCACTCATCACATTTCTCTAAATAAAATTTGCCCATTTCTGTCCCACGGCTGGCTAAGCATCTTTTCTCGGAATAAATTATTGGTAAGGTATAGATACCGCCAAAAGTCCACCACCTTGGGATCCTAACATGCTTCTAAGAACTGTTAAAAGATCTCTTTCAATCAAAATTTTCAGCATTGTTGCGTTATATTGAAACGTCAAACAATCCAAAACGAAAAAGAGCTTTATTTATTAACTAGCTGACTCGCGCAACTTCGCTTGCGTCACATAAGAGATAATGGGTCAAAATTTTCCCCGTTTTTGTAACATTTTTTACTGGTGCTAAGCTCCTATTGTTTGTAGCGTGATGATATAATATATAGCTTATAGCCTATCTCGATAAATGGTCTATCTAACACTGAAAGATTTTTCATATCGGACCATTAGTTCCTGAGATTAGCGCGTTCAAACCAATAAATTAACAAACAAACTCTTCAGCTTTATAATATTAGTATAGATTAATATCCACTCAAGATATCATAATATGTGCTATTTTTACAACTATTGAACTTTCGCGTTGCTATCACGGCTAGAGAAACCTGCGCCGAAGCGTCAGACATCTTAAGGTAAAATACGTGTTTGCATTAATTCCCGTATTCTATCTATACTAATATTATAAAGCTGAAGAGTTTGTTTGTTTATTTGTTTGTTTTAACGCGCTAATCTCAGGAACTAATGGGCCGATTTGAAAAAATATTTCAGTGTTAGATAACACATTTATCGAGGAAGGCTATATATCATCACGCTACGAGCAATAGGAGCAGAGCAGCAGTAAAAAATGTTACAAAAACCGGGAAAATTTTGACTCATTCTCTCTTATGTGACGCAAGCGAAGTTGCGCGGGTCAGCTAGTTATATAATAAACGTGGTATTCATGTTCATAGTAACGGAATATTGTGTTTTCAATTTAATCATCTTTGAATATTGATACAAATACGTGAGACGAATTAGATACATTGTAATTTGATTATGTTATCAATTATCAATATTGTAAGAGGGGTTTACACTCGATGTATTTTGCACTTTGAAATAAAACCCTTCATAGCTGTAGCACAATTCACAAGTTTTTAAACTATTGCGGTCTGTAAACATATTTTAAACCATTTTTAAACGATTGCGGTGTGTAACTGTTGGAACCATCGAGTTTCGAGAATTTGACATTTAAAATGCACTGCCAAAATAGTTTCTACGACGCCCGCTAGAGGCGCTGAACTGATTGTCTTATAAAATTTTAGATACCGATAGATAAAGATAGATAGATACCGATACTACTATTCAAAGACAGATTAAGAATTTATTTGGTTTGTTTGAAACGGGTATTCTCCTGGACCTGTGAGCATATTTCGAAAAAAATCGCCTGAAATAAAGAACCAACTTTTTAAAGACAGTTAACAAACATTCCCGTATTTACATGTTACATATTCAGATTGTCTTAGGCTTTATAATTTATGTTTGTATGTACAAATTGGCTTCAGTCGACCTAGGTGTTGATGTAAAATCGCGGCAGCTAGTTGTAAAATAAATAGAAAAAGAAAGCATTCATTAAACAATCTATTCCGTAGGTAAGTAAAGACAGAAAGCATGATCAAAAATACATATTTCATCGGTTAAACTACCCCACAATTTGTCTATTAACACAGGCCATTGTAACGTCATCTTAATACAAAATTAATTGGAATATCAACAAGTGTTTGTGATACAAATTACAATGTATTGTACCGGGTGGTAAGAAAACAGGGACGTTACGGATTGTCATATAAACAATAGTAATAATACATTATGTATTGTAACAGTATTATAGTACTAAGCATTAAAACGTTATTGAAGTAGTTCTTTGTGAAAAATATATATCGTTGGTAGATTCAGTAATAGTAATGACTATCATAAGTGTCAATATTTGACCTAAATGTATAAATGATTTGATTTTCTTACAGTGCTTTTTCGAATTGCAGAGTCAGAAAAAGCAATTTAGAGCTTTGCCAGATAAATAAAATTACAGTGAATGTGCAAAGAAATACAATATTTATAAATTTCTTCGATGGTGAGTGACTAAATGACGAATGGACAACACACAGTCGAAACTACTGAGCGTAGAAACCTGAAATTTGGTATGACGATTCCTTAGAAAGTGTAGAGGAGCATTAAGAGCAGGAATATCTAGAAATGCCCCTCCGAAGGGAGAGAGATTCCACGACGGCAAAGCCATGGGTGGAAAGGTAGTCAAATATTAACACTCGCGTTTCTTAATAAAAAATACTTTATTTAAAATATCTTAATACTAAACGAGTGTACAGTCGAGCGTGAGATGCGGAACAGAACCCTTAGGTCTAAAAGACATGCACTTATATTTGATTATGAGCTTTACATGTGTGTATCGGTGAGACCTCACCCCACGGAGTCTCATGACCAGTAGCAAGAATCGAATGTTTATTAGTTTTATTAGTTATTGAGAAATGGATCAGCTTGCGTTGCTATGGCGAGTGGCGTGATGCGTTTCAGTTTACTAATATCGTATGATGCATGGGACTGGGACGCATAACTAGGTAGTGTATTATAAATACAAACGAAGCAAGTAGCGTTCTTTTGCATCTACTTACCTTTATGGGAACAAGGCGTGACTTTGTGAACGTATTATAAATGCCATCAAAAACATTCTGTAAAAACCTCAAGTCTCGCCGTAAAAAGTTGTGAGATCTATATAATACCAAGTCGATTAATCTATTTAGTCTCTACTTAAAGGACCTTCTGTCTTAAGTTATTACGTATGTTATTATCATGCCAATTTAAAAAAAATACCTCTAAAACAAATAGACCGACCTGGCCATCGCATGATTTGATTATTAGTATGTATCACACTACACAGCACGACGAGAAGTTAATGCTCCTGAAATGTTAATGGCGAATTTGTGTTTTCTTGCGATGACCAAGTCGATCTATTTCTTTTAAAGGTATTTTTTTTTAAATTGGCATGATAATAACATACGTAATAACTTAAGACAGAAGGTCCTTTAAGTAGAGACTAAATAGATTAATCGACTTGGTATTATATAGATCTCACAACTTTTTACGGCGAGACTTGAGGTTTTTACAGAATGTTTTTGATGGCATCTCACTTCTTTTTGTAGAGCGAATAGATCAAACATAAGTCCAATTTGTATGGAAAGCCGTATTTTTTTCATAATTCAACATATTTTCCTATGGGAATGTTGTTCAGTTTCATGGGCTAAACACCCTTACCCACCCTATACCCCCTCCCGTTATGTCTCATATAGTAGATACATATTTACACCTATTTATTTTATTTTCTACAGAAATAATAATTTAATTCATTAACTGCAAATGTAACCTTGTAATCTTATACATTTATATGGGATTACAAAGTTATTGTTGCAGTTAGTGTATTTAGAAAACTTGACCGAAATTAGAAAATATTGAATTTTTCCCATGATTAAGACACTAAACCCTATTTGTATTCTAAATTTTAAGCTTCTAAGTCTGCTAGAAGTACCTTAGACTTTTGATGATCGGTGAGTCAGTGAGTCAGTGAATCAGTGAGTGACAAAATTCAAAATTTTAACAAGTTGTCATTCTTAAACTATTGGTTCAAATTGACTGAAATTTTAAATATACCGTGTTTATACAATGACTGATTAGTTGCTAAAAATCCAGGCTTCTTGTTTTATCCACTACGAAATTATAGGGGTGTCAAAAATAGCCCGAATTGCTTCGAGAAAAGGATGTTACGGCCGTGCCGCTTTTTTTTTGCTCGACTTGCGGGGGCACTTCCGTGCCCCCAGATTAAGGGTTTGACAGATGGATATTATATCTAATCTTTCACCCAAAAGCACATTCTCAATGTTTCGTTCATCGTTCTATTTCTACAATTCTCAAACCTAATATATTCGTTTCCACTTGTGTTTTCCGTCTCTTAAATAAATTGTCTTCATAATGAAAAGCTGTCTTTCACGGCGAAACTTGAAACAATTTATTTGAACAGTTCTGGAGCATACACTCAGTTATTTAAAGTAGAGTGGATGTGTTGACATATGAAAATAATTTTAACACTGCAGTTTGTACGGAATTTTCTTCTGTCTGATTCTGGTAGAGGCAGTCAAGAAGTTCGAGAGTCGATTCCCAGGTCGAACAAAGTGCTCTGTGTTTATTTTTATAATAATATGTTTAATGTAACTTGATAGCCGAGTGGTATAAGTTGGCACCTCCCACGCAAGTGGTTGCAGGTTCGAACCCGAGGCAACACACCAATGGAAATTATGTGTGTACTAGAAATAATTATCTCTTGTTCCATTTATCGAGGGCATGCAAAGTCCCCAACCCGCACTTGGCCAGTGTGGTGGACTCAAGGCCTTACCCCTCCCTTATTACGGGAGAAGACCCTTGCCCAGCAGTGGGACATTAATGGGCTAAATTTATTATTAATTATGATTATTGTAGCTTGGAGTTTAGGAATGTGTGCTATATGACAACAGGCTTACCCCCTACTTCGGCAGGGTAAACGGTGTAGGAAGAATTAGTCCCATGTATTAGAGAGTAACTTGATTGCCAGGACAGGGCATAAGTACGAAACTCCGGTGAGCAAATTAAAAGTATCACTTCTTCTGGCCCGGGAATTAAATCTCAACACTTTCATCCGCATACACTCTTGCTTACAACACACAATCGACCAGCAAATGATTAAATCAAAACTAAAATTGCAAAAAAACTAATGCAAAGTTAGCCTCACGAATTGTAATCTTCTTCTTGTCGTATATATATATAAAGTTGTTCAAGCCGCGCGAAGGCTTTTGACGTGGCTTAACGACTGTTATCTTAATTGACAACAACCGGGACCGACTTTTACGTGCCCTCCGAAGCTCGGAGACGCCCTGTTCAGATACCACTATGTGGTCACCCATCTATGGAATGACCGCGCCATGGTTTACTTAATCCACAGATCGTTTACCGACCGGTGAGCGTAACTGGCTACGGGCGCCTCACGAATTGTAATAGAAATATTTCATAGTTACATACAAATAATATTCACATGAAATAGCGAAAACTCAACTAGAAATACAAAAATCCTTGATATCGTGCCGTTCATTTAACATCCACATCGTATTGTTTCGCTTCTAAATAAATTGTTGTGAGTAATGAAAGGACGTCCATCACAGTCCTCGACTTGAAAACAATTTGTTTTGAAAAGCTCACGAGTCTGTGTTCACAGTGTCGTTTTATTTGGTGCGACTGCGATTTTATGTTTGTCGATAGTTGTATTCATATGCAATGTTAGATTTTTGTTTCATTGTCGTCCAACTGCCGGGCATAGATATTCTTCTTTCTTATAAAACGAAAAGATATGATCATAAACAAAATGCTGTTTGGTGTAACGCTGTTCCCGAATGGATTGCCCTCAAAACGCGATGAAAGTTTTTAGACTGTTGCGGTCTGTGAACATAATACAAATTTGTTAAGTATCAAATGTCAAACAAAATATCCCTATTCCACAATAGGACTGATCTATAATTAAAAATAAATCTTCTTATCGTATGGTTAGTGGTCAACCTAGTGTCAAAGTTGTTCAATCCGCCCGAAGGCCTTTGACGTGGCTTAACGACTGTTATGTTAATTGACAACAACCGAGACCGACTTTTTACGTGCCCTCCGAAGCACGGAGACGCCCAGTTCAAATACCACTATGTGGTCATGTGAGGTAGATAGGTTCTATAGAATGATTGCGCCAAGGGTTGCTTAACTCACAGATCGTTTACCGACTGGTGAGTGCAACTGGCTATGTACTCAAAATCTCTATTCGACAATCGGACTGATCTATAAATATAATAAAAGTTATTTTGACTGTAAATGTTATGAAACAAGCCTTATATTGTTCCCGCGGTTTCGTTTTCATTTTGACGTTTCCATATTCGATAAGTGTTTGTTCATTTGTAATTGTATTTTTTGTCAGTTGTTTGTTCTGTGAAGTAATTGTTTCATTTAGTTTTGTTATTTTGACGTGTTTTTGTAGCGTGAAACAGATGGTGAGAGCCAGATTTGTTTTCGATGACGGGAATGTGATGGGTGATCATTTAGAAGAAAATTTATTATTTTAATGCTATTTTTTTTATATATTCTCTGCCGCTTTATACAACCAAGAAACATACAGCTAGATTTTCATATAGAAAGTACATTAAAATTCGTCTAAGCCGCTCAAAAGTATTTGAGAACGATGTTTTTATTAAATTATAACTGGTACAGTATACCATATTTTTGAAGCCAAAACGATAGCCAAGCTGTACAAAAAAGCATTATTCTTTTACCGGTGAAAGAAAATAACCTGATGAAATAACCTGAGTGGTAGACTCAGGGCCTAGTTCCTCCTTCTTTCAACCCGCTTGCCTAGCAGCGGGACAAGCATTTTTTTTTTTTTTTTTAACCTATACTGTCCCATTGTTGGTCAAAGGACAAGCATGGGTCAAAAAAAATGTTTTTAGTTATTTTATACTTAGATCATCGAAATAATAGTTGGCCTTTTAATTCGCGAACGAGCAAGCCTGATTTTGGCCAATTAAGTTATTTGAAGTTGATGAATAAGATAATATGTACAAAATGTCATGTTTATAAGGTAAAAATGTCATGTCAGGTTTATACAATTTTACTTACTACTAGCTGACCCGGCAAATGTTATATCGCCATATTTTTTTTAATTATGACGTATGAAAAATAGATGTTGGCCGATTCTCAGTCTTACTCAATATGCTCACAAAATTTCATGAGAATCGGTCAAGCCGTTTCGGAGGAGTATGGCAACGAAAACTGTGACGCGAGAATTTTATATATTAGACTAGCTGACCCGCGCAACTTCGCTTGCGTCACATAAAATAGAATGAGTCAAAATTTTCAACGTTTTTGTAACAATTTTTATTGCTACTCTGCTCCTGTTGGTCGTAGCGTGATGATATATAGCCTATAACCTTCCTCGATAAATGGACTATCTAACACTGAAGAAATTTTCAAATCGGACCAGTAGTTCCTGAGATTAGCGCGTTCAAACAAACAAACAATCAAACAAACAAACTCTTCAGCTTTATAATATTAGTATAGATTTACCGACCAAGAAATACTTCAAAAATACTATTAAGAAGCCACAAATTCAGCACATATTTGTTATTCTGCTCACTTCGCCACTAGTGTTCATAAATTCTTTTGTCTACCCGGTCTATTCTGTAGAGAGCTGGTCTAAGGCTTTGAAGCTATATTTCTTTGGCAAATCATCGGCAGCTAGTTATAAATCATAATCTATTGAAAGGACATGCTGTACTGATTCATGTGTGGTACAAGTTATAATAAAAAAGCGATATTTTTTATTATTTTTTTTTTACTTTGATAACTGAGTGTGTCTTGTGATATGCTGAATTGACAGAGCACCTCGAATAAGCGTTATTTAGTTTATTTCAGATATACATATATTATAATCATGTGATATGCTTATGTGAAATTTTAACCTTAAAACCTGAGTATGCTTTTTCTTTCTTTCCAAAATACGACTATTGAAATCGTCAATATTTTTTTTTATCTTATATTTATACAACAATTTTTACAATAGTTATCGATTAAGTAAAAAATATTCTATTATGCTAAATTATACAAAAAAATACTTCACTTTTTTGTAAAAAGAAGAATGAGGTAATACGCTATGCGTCGAAGTATTGTCAGAATACTGGCAGCATTGCCTTCTGTCATTATTTCTTACTAGATTTTACCCGCGACTTCGTTCGCCACCTAAATTTTCCCATGGGAATGCGACATTTTCCCGGGGTAAATAGAAGCCTATGTCCTCTCTCGGGTATCAATATATCTCCATACCAAATTTCATGCAAATTGGTTCAGTAGTTTAGGCGTGATTGAGTAACAGACAGACAGACAGAGATACTTTCGCATTTATAATATTAGTATGGATGTTGTGATTTTTTGAAATATCTTTCGCTTATATCTTGTACCACTCTCAAGATATTTTCTACCAAGTTTAAAGGAAATTGGGTTGGCGTCGTTAATCACAGGATGTGACGCGGTGCCATATACTTCCGGCCCTCACTCGGTTAGCTTTGAAATTCTTCTATTCAACCTCCAGATACCATCTTTATTACGGTTTACGGCTATTACACTGTATCGAGAGGATAATAGTTTAGGTTCAAGGTATTTTAGGAAGCTGGTACTTTAGGTTTCTATGGATCCTAAATATTGTGGAAAGGAATCATGTGATATTAAAAATAAATTGTTTTCTTATTTCTTTAGCTGTTCTAGTCACGCATTAGTTGTGTATGCCACTGCTGTTGAGATATTACGGGTTCAAATCCCGGGTCAAGCTAAGAATTTGTTTTTCTTGTTTAGAATTTGTTGGAGTTTGGCTTTAGTTGGAGGAGACTGTAGACTAGGTGAGGCCACCTTGGAGAACACATAAAGCCGTCGGTCTGGCCGCCCCACCTACTAGAGTAACGGAGTAGAAATTTATTTATGTATCGTATGCTACTTCTCCCTCACCACGGGAGGAGACCCTTGCCCAGCAGTGGTACAGTAATGGGTTAATTTTTATTTATTTATTTTATTATTTTTGGTTAGTCGTCAACCTACCTAGTGTCAAAGTTGTTCAAGACGCCCGAGAGGCCTTTGACATGGCTTAACGACTGTTATCTTAATTGAGAACAACCCGGACCGACTTTTTACGTGCCCTCCGAAGCACGGAGACGCTCAGTTCATATACCACTATGCGGTCACCCATCTATAGAATGACCGCGCCAACGGTTGCTTAACCCACAGATCGTTTACCGACCGGTGAGCACAACTGGCTATGAGCGCCTCTGTATGTATTGAAATTGTACCTATGTATATATTGTGCTTTAGGACACTACTAACAAAGTCCTACACATTTGGCTGGCTTCAATGAAAGAATAATAATTTGAATATGGGCTAGAATATAACGAGCCTTTTCAGGAAGAAGCTCGTAACCGCCATTTTGCGTATTTTACAGGAGTTTTTATTAAATATTCCTCAAAATATTTATTTCAAAATAAAAAAAAAATAGTTACATTTCTACTGTGAACTCTAAAGTAAGTGCCATAAAATGCAAACTCAGTAGATCTGGCGGTTAATTTTAAAACAGTTTTTTGGGATTTTTGGCGCTTACGATGTTCATCCTGAAAATGCTCGATAAGTCATAGTGAACAAGAGTTGAGAGAGAGTTGTTTAAGTATTTGAAAAAATATATTTCACCTCTTTCTCATATAAATAAAGAATTTGAATTCTCCTAAATGTATTATAATATTATAACACAGACTACAAAAAATAACAAAACCCGGTGAAGCCATAGACTGCCGCTAGTAAAAAACAAAGCAAGAAATACAACCTTCCATCAAGTTTTTATACAAACAATATCTTAAGCAAGCACTACAATACAGTACAATTTGTACATTAATTAAAACTTGTATATTTTAACTTGAGCCGAAGGAAACTGTACGAGTTCTTCAAAACAATCTTCTTTTAAGTAATTTGATTGGAACCTTGAAAACTTACACAAATGAAAATCTACTCTATTTTAAAGCCAATAAGGTGTATTTTTCGTTGCGGTGTTTTATAAGATAGATGTCTTAGTTTCTTGTGTTATTGCAATTCTTGTTATAAGTTTACTGTCTATCCTTTTTTTATGTTAGCGATGTCTGATATTTTTTTCTACTAATAGTAATTGTTTTTGTGGAAGCCTGAATACTATTAATTTTCTTTCATTGCTTGCAGCTCGCCCTTTTATTTGCTCAGTTCAACTCAATATTATTATACACTAAATTTTTTCTTGACAATTAATTTATCAATGAAAATCAACGAAACCAAAAGTAAATTGGAAAATCTGATATGAAACACAGACTTAGATTTTTTCTAATGTATTTTTCTACTTATGCGAACAGAACGTAAATAAGTTTTTTTTTACAATTTTGCCTGTTTTTTTTTACAACTCATCCCATATCTTCGCAACATATTATATCCGTCACATAATATATTCTAACACGTAAACACTTCCTCTTGTTTCCTTGTCCTAGTTTCTGTCACTACTGCATTCTTGAATAACCCCCTATAAATGGCTACTACGACATACTCAGATTACGTCACGTTAAGTGGCAAATAGTTAGGCATTATGTCGCTTAAAACGTGCCTTGAAGTGTTGATATTTTTCGCTCGTGATCCTACTCAATATGATGAACTTTACGTTAAAAAAATATACAAGCATAAAATTAACAACTCCGTTTTATGAAACCAATGAAGTTTACCTTTATATAAAAACCCTCGATCCGCAAAACGAACTACACGTAATCAAGTGTGATAACGTAAGCTCAACATGTAGAATATAGTAGGACAGTTTATTGAGATAACCCCATACTAGCTGTATGGTAAACTAGCTGACCCGCGCAACTTCGCTTGCGTCACATAAGATAGAATGGGTCAAAATTTTCCCCATTTTTGTAACATTTTTTATTGCTACTCTGCTCCTATTGGTTGTAGCGTGATGATATATAGCCTATAGCCTTCCATCTTTCATCGATAAATGGACTATCTAACACTGAAATAATCTTTCAAATCGGACTAGTAGATCCCGAGATTAGCGCGTTCAAACAAACAAACAAACTCTTCAACTTTATAATATTAGTAGGTATAGATTGTCTATTTATGAAACACCTAGCCTTGTGACTTTTACTATTATATTATTCTAGTAGTAGAGGTAGGTTGACGAGACTTTGGCGTCATAAATTCTTATAAAAAATACGTACATACACGCATACTATTACGCCCGTTACACATATATATATATGATATACATTATTAGATTGGTAACGTGCCCAGTATATGGCAATTAACTCGCCCTCTATTACATAGGATTCATTGTTATAGCAAAACATAGAAGTATTTCATACAACCAAGGCGCCCATAGCCAGTTGCGCTCACCGGTCGGTAAACAATCTGTGGGTTAAGTAACCCTTGGCGTGGCCATTCCATAGATGGGTGACCGCATAGTGGTATTTGAGCTGGGCGTCTCCGTATTTCGGAGGGCACGTAAAAAGTCGGTCCCGGCAGTTGTCTACTAAGATAACAGTCGTTAAGCCATGTCATAGGCCTCTCGGGCGGCTTGAACAACTTTGACACTAGGTTGACCACTAGCCATACGCCAAAACAAAACAAATACTACCTACCTTTGGGTATATTAAGCGTGATGTAATGAATGTATGTAAACAACAAAGCAACATAGAAACTTTATTAAAATTACTGTAAAATGTTAATGTATACTAAAATATTATTAATAACCGCTGTGAACAGGCGCAACACAATTTATCAGGCCCCCGGGGATTTAAGGGATATCCTTCCTTTAGAATAGGGATGGGAAAAGTTTTTATCGATACTCGTTACTACTAACTAATACTGTACCTCGATTCTCTACCACTATCGACTACCGACAACCGGCTAGCTATCGAATTTTGACATTTAGAATGTACTGCCAAAATGTTTCCTACGACACCCGCCAGAGGCGCTGATCAGATTTTCATACAAAATTTCTCGATGACAGTTCGGTTGTGGGTTGTAGATAGTAGTAAAGAATCAAGGCACTGATCTCACGTAGAATTTTCTGGAAATAATTGTCACTTGTTCTAACGGAAAAGAAAAACGTCCTTGAATAGATGCAAAGACCGTCATTAGCCACCGTGTTGGACTCAAGAACTAGCCTAATACCTCCCTTATTTATTAAGACAGTAATATGTGACGTTTGAAATTAAGCACTGCTATAATAAATATGAGTTCGGCAACTAAAAAAACCTGTTAATTTATTTGACTTACATTTTCCAACTTACATTTTCAAAAATTGTTAGGATCTTAAAACATAACACGAGAATAATTTTGTTCATTTTTTATTTAATTTATGCAATACTACAAACAAATAAGTTCAAAGCTGAATGTGGAGATACTGCTTTAGTGATGGTCGCATGAAAACTATCATTGCCTAGAAGTCTGCTCTATTACGGCATCTCCTGGCACAGGAGTTTGTGACACTTAGAACGAGAAGTCAGCCTTAAGTACATTGTAAACCATTTTTGTGAAAAAAATAAAACATTTTCATTTTTTTATTAACAGCAGCACGAAGTATCAATAAAATTGTCTCAAAATGATTGTATTGTAAACCATTTTTGTGAAAAAATAAAACACATTCTTTTTTATTTTTTTTTATTAACAGCAGCACGAAATATCGATAAAATCGTCGCAAATTATCGACAGGTCTCTTCACTATAACCAAGGTAAAAGGTGCAAAATACTTATATAATACATTTTAAAAGTGGCGGAGAATTTCCCGGACGGTTTTCCTTCTCAGTTAAACCCCGGGTCGGATGTTTAAGTGTGCTTTTTACGTAATTTTTAACCGTTTTAGTTTTTTAAAAGAAACTTTTTAAAGAAATTTCCCTACGCTGATAAACTGAGTGTCTTGGTTATTTTTATACTCGTCCTGTAATAATGTTTTATCTTACACTTGAAAAAAAAGACCTTCTAGCAGTTGAGCGCAACTTATTTTTATATATAATCATCACTTGCTCCAATGGTAAAGAAAACAACATGTCTTGTCAACATGTCAACGTCTTGCACACCTAAAAATTGTGATAATGCATTTGTTGAGAGCATGCAAAGTCCCTAATCCGCAATTGGCCAGCGTGATCGACTCAATGCCTAACCCCTCCTTCAATTCGGAAGGATACCCTTGCCCAGCAGTGGGACAATAATGAGTTAAAAGAAACTCTAGTACAGCAGAAACGAAGAATGTAGTACCGTCAAACAACTTAAACAATATCTCTACATCATAATCTTTTAAAATATTGAAACGCTTTGGAAAAAATTAAGGGCGCTATGGCGAGGATTATCATTCTTCGATTGCCCTATTGATTTGGCAAATGTTTAAAAGTTAAAATAGTGATAAGAACTATGTCATAACTAAAAACTTCTTTGTCACGATGTGGATCATCAACATGGGCAATTAAAATCTTTCTGCAATCACCGTTCTTTAAGGGGATTATAAGATTGTCATGGTGTAACCATTAATTATGGCAGTTTTTTATGGCACTTTGGTAAGCAGCTGGTTGTGGAAATACTTTATCAAGCCGAAACCAGTGGAGCAATTACCAACTACTATCGACTATAACTACCGGCAGTTATCTTGAATTTTTGAAAAACTTGTATTTTTTTTCTTTGGTCTCTGCCTACCTCTACGAGAAAAAGGCGTGAAAATATGTATGTTTGTATGAAAACTGGATAAATGTCCCTAGCGGTTGCCATAGGAACCAATTGATTGACGATAGATTATCGTGTAGTTTTAAGTGTCGAGGCTTATATGTATGTTTAAATGGAGGTGTTCACATAATAATATAGAACGACACGACCTACTGTCGTCTACGACATTTGTTGCAGTTACGACAGATTATCGTGACAGTGAGGACGGCTAGATACGACAGTCAATAAACGATTTTTTTTTGACGTCAAACAATCGTTATAATGGGAACAGCTAGAGACGACAGTGAAGTCGTCCAACAATAAATTAATCGTTACGACATAGTGTGTGTGTGTGTGCAAATAAATACTTTGGAGACAAACCCCGTCGTTCCGGTACATTACATCACCTGTTAAAGCTTCAATAACTCAAGTGGGTAAAACGCTGGTTAAGCTTACACGAGGCCGCGGCTCACACCGACGCGTAACCAAAGAAATTTATGAGTATTTTTCTGTAATATTGTTTGAAAAAGGAATCTATACAATAACTACGAAAGAATACTTATCAAGTATTTTATAAAAATGACAATCCATTATAGTGCAGTCAATTAAGCTTAAATTAGGTAAGAATCTCGGAATTCGAGATACCCAGCTGTAAGTCTGTAAATACTTGTATATTGACACCCTAAAAGTTGTCTCAAAACCTACATATGGTAGGGTGTACGCAACTATAAAATTTCAAGGTCCAAAGTCCCAAAAACCGGTTTTTTGAGCTTTTTTTGTAAATATCTCATTTCCTATGGAATTTTTGCATTCGTATTCATTACCAATATTGTACAGTATAAAATTCTCTACAAATTTTGTTTGAATTTTTTTTTTTACCGTGAACCGTTTTCGAGATAGAGGGGGGAGAGCGCGCGGTCACAGGATCATTTCAAGTCAACCGGTGCCTCCGGTCGAAGATGCGCCATATGTATTATAGTTGATGAACTATCGATAAATCAATGATTAATAAATATTTGTCAATTTCTATTAACTATTACATTATTTTTTATCATTTTTTTCATAACCTATCCACTTTTTATTCAGTATTAATTAACTTATCAACACTTACCTGCCCATGTAATTGCAGAATTTTTCATGAAAATATAGGCACTATATTTGAATTTTAACCTAATTAATATTAATAACTTCTTACATGATGAAAAAAAAACAAATAAATCAGTATATTGAAAAGATATAGATTTAATATAATTATGAAGAAAATGATGACACCAATGACTTTTCGAAGTTATGTGTGTATTAGAAATAATTGTCACATGCTCCAACTGTGAAGGAAAACATCGTGAGGAAACCTTGCTTGAATAAAATTTGTTAAATACATTTATTGAGGGCATGCAAAGTCCCCAACCCGCACTTGGCCAGCGTGGTGGACTCAAGGCCTAACCCCTCCCTCATTACGGGAGAAGACCCTTGCTCAGCAGTGGGACAGTAATGGGTTAAATTTATTTATTATTATAATCATTGATTTATCGATAGTTCATCAACTATATAATTATGGCGCATCTTCGACCGGAGGCACCGGTTGACTTGAAATGATCCTGTGACCGCGCGCTCTCCGCCCTCTAACTCGAAAACGGTTCACGGTAAAAAAAAATTCAAACAAAATTTGTAGAGAATTTTATACTGTACAGTATTGGTAATGAATACGAATGCAAAAATTCCATAGGAAATGAGGTATTTACAAAAAAAGCTCAAAAAACCGGTTTTTGGGACTTTGGACCTTGAAATTTTATAGTTGCGTACACCCTACCATATGTAGGTTTTGAGACAACTTTTAGGGTGTCAATATACAAGTATTTACAGACTTACAGCTGGGTATCTCGAATTCCGAGGTGAACTTACTATAATGACTGGACTATTAATTTTTCATTAAAACTTGTAACGACACGTAGATTTCAATTTTTAACTTTAAAATAAAATTAAATAACCCATTTATGACCCACTACTAGGCGTAATTCCTCCCGGAGTGAGGGAGGGGTTATTTTAAACCCCCGACGCGAAAAGAGGGGTGTTAAAAGTTTGACGTGTCTGTCTGTCTGTCATCCTAACCTATCGGATGCGGGGATTTTAATTTAGTTTTTTTAATGACTATTTATTAATAACTAGCAATTAATATTCCTATTATTTACACTGTCTAAACATAGCTACCTACGTTTACGTCTGTCTTAAACGATATAGTTTCAATTCACCACAAATCAACCGCACTTGAATCATGCATCAATACGTATCTGAGATACATCGATGCATCGCATGTAACGGCAATTACACCAATCAATGATGTACTCACTGTCAATAATTAATTCAAGCATCCTCACAGACCACACTGAAGAGCTTGGCACTTTAAACTTGAAATGATTTATGTGCTTTTGTATTTACTTTTTGTTATTATTTCACGCAAAAACTACTTTAACAGATTTGAATGAAATAAGCACACAGATAGTTTATAAATTAAAATAACACACAAACAGGATATTTTTTCCCCTGGAAAATATTTTCAGTAGCTGTTAGTGTATATAAATTAATAAGTTCATCCGTTATCAATATCTTTTATTCGTAAACATTTATATACTTATATAAAAATGAATTACTGTTCGTTATTCTCGCTAAAACTCGTGAACGGCTGGACCAATTTGGCTAATTTTGGTCTTGAATTATTTGAGAATCTACTTGTCTAGAGAAAGGTGAATAAATTTGAAATGCGCGGTATTAAATAAATACAAGAAAACGTTAGCGGAGCTGCACGCTATTCTTAAAAACAATTGACTTTTCTATTACAACTCAAATCCCTTCCACCCTGTAATTCATAAAACACGCTTTGAAAACCACTTCCTCAATAAACAGACCGCAGTACTAACAAGACTGTTTCTCCAAGTTTCTCAACGTAATTGAGTAATCTGAAGGGGTCTCCGCGGGGCTAGCACAAAGGAAACGAAACTGTGGTAGTGTGGATCTTGAACGTAAGATATTTTTAAATGACTACTAATGTTATTAATGTGAAAGTCTGTCTGACCGTATGTCTTTTCGTTTGTTGCACTTTTTTGGCTAATACGTCGGTTCAAATGCTAAGGTCAATCACAGTTTTTTTTTCTTCAAAAATAATCCTCTGAACTCATCCTTTCATTTTACCCAATTAATACGCTCGCGCACTAACTATCAGACCTCTTTTGATCTTCTTTTTTATCCAATCGACTAACTTCGTGATTTTCTTAGTTAAATATCTTCCTGTTTAATTCATCATAATTAGTTCAACGGTTTAGTCGTAACAAGGTTTTCACGACAAAACCGTTGAACTAATATTTTTTTTACATTTCATGATGGAATATGGAGTAATTCTATTATCTATCGCAACTTTTCACTTTAATATCCTAACGTTTTTTTGACATTAAACTATTTAACATCGAATCGCAAAACGCTGTGTCACACAAATGTATTCTATCCCTTACTAGCAGATACAATACACTTGAGACATAAAATGAGACGCTGTAAGTTGTTTCAGTTCACATTGAAGTTTCTATGTATGATGGTTGCAAGGAAGTAAGATGAAGGTCGTAGAATATAATGATTGTTTTAGATTCTATACTAATATTATAAAGCTGAAGAGTTTGTTTGTTTGAACGCGCTTATCTCAGGAACTACTGGTCCGATTTGAAAAATTATTTCAGTGTTAAATAGTTCATTTATCGAGGAAGGCTATAGGCATATATCATCACGCTACGACCAAAAAGTGCAGAGTACCAGTGAAAAATGTTACAAAAACGGGGAAAATTTTAACCCATTCTCTCTTATGTGCGCAAGCGAAGTAGCGCGGGTCAGCTAGTTTCCCATAATAAGCCACTGTTTTCTATAGGAAATTCTAGACATGCACTCACACCTGTCTTTTACTTACCACTGTAAGTCTGTCTGTTCTGTTTGTCTTTGGGTCCCTTGGCGATTCTATTGACTATTTGTCTGTCTGTCTGTCTGTTACGCTTTGTCGTCTTTACCGAATTGTAACAAGTGAAAGTCGAGGACAAAACACAAAGCTTTCATTATCTTTTTTTATTTATCTTTTACAAGCCAAAAACGGGTGAAATCACTAGATTTGGAAACTATCCCAAGGGTGTAAATTGGGTAAAAAAATAATTTAAAAAAAAAACATTTATTAAAAATACAGAAAACAAAAATTAAAACATTACTTATTACTACTGAGATTATTTTGCGTATTGCTATAGTAATTTACTATTTGTAACATTCCGTGGCTCTCACACTATTCAAGCCTGTATCGTGGGAGTCCCAATCAAATCAAATAACATTGTTCTCAAAAATATTCCACCAAAATTACGCTACGGTGTAAGTCAAAACCGTTTTAATCCCAGTTTTAGCGGGAACGTTAATCCGTGGTTGGTATTTCACTGCTGTTAGATTTATTAGCCGGCTAAAGATGTACGGAGCTATTCAATTAGCCAAGCCACTACTTAACGGCTATTATTATAGCCTACTGCAAAAACGGAAGAAGGGGGAAAGGGGCTAATAGAGTGAAAAGGCTATTAAATTCTTTAGTGAGGGGAGTTTTTTGTGGTGATTTGATACGATTAGCGTGAAACCGTTTTAAAAAAAAGGGGGGAAAGGCTTTTACATGACTGTCTGTGCTTTTTAGGTACGCTGATTAATATAATTATATTAATCAGCGTTAATTGGAGTTAAAACTACAATAAATTCGTTTCACCGAAGGGTATCGTGTTATAAGCCAGGTAACTGAATTGTGGAGGTCAGATAGGCAGTCGCTCCATGTAAAATACTGGTATTCAGCTGCATCCGGTGAGACTGGAAACCGACTCAGACATGGTTGGAAGAAAAAAAAACAGTTAGAACTGTTCTGAAGTTTGTTATACTCACTCAACAAATCTTGTTTTTAATCGACTTACAAAGAACGAAGCTATTTATCTATGTATACATGTTACGAGGTCTCAGGTTCATTTACCGGAACAAACAAAAAACAATAGATTTTTTCAAATTTGGATTGTTCTACCAGCCAACCTATTTTTATTTTA
Organism: Anticarsia gemmatalis; assembly: GCF_050436995.1. Classification (NCBI taxonomy): domain Eukaryota; kingdom Metazoa; phylum Arthropoda; class Insecta; order Lepidoptera; family Erebidae; genus Anticarsia; species Anticarsia gemmatalis. The sequence continues at coordinate 900,801 of NC_134767.1, read as the reverse complement.
TTAGCTAGTAAATCTGAAAATGATATAAACTCGCAGAAGTGCTCACCCATCCACAACTAATTTGTATAAACGTTGCTTAACCTTATTACTTCTTTGACATAGTACTTAACCTCATTTGGCATGCAATCATTGTAACAGCACTACTTAAATTAAAAGTCAGAAAAGCCATTTTTCTAAAAGCCCCGTTTTAAGTTCTAACAAAACTAATTTGCAAAATTGCCTTTGTTACAATACAAAATACAAAAAAGCCTTTACAATGAACTACACGAAAAACTAATAAGCGACATTATATTAAAACATCTCGAAAGCTATTTAAAATATTGAAAAACCCTTTTGTTGAGCTCAGGCTAAAAAGTTGGATAATAAAAGACTAGGTAGAGCTAGTTTATTTTTTGTTACGCGAAAATATTTTAACATAACATTTTTATTTTGTGTCCCTTTGGTAAAGTTTAATAGTGTCTTTACTTTCAATTTATTTTAACTTACAATATTGTCTTTCTATATTTGAAACTAGATAACTTGGGCAACTTCACTTGCGTCACATAAAAGAGAATGGGTCAAAATTTCTCACTGGTACTCTGCTCCTTTTGGTCGTAGCGTAATGATATATAACTTATAGCCTTCCTCAATGGGCTATCTAACACTAAAAGAATTTTTCAAATCGGACCAGAAGTTCCCGAGATTGGCCCGTTCAAACAATCAAACAAACTCATTTATAATATTAGTAAGTATAGATAAATTAAAGTTCTTTATAATGTGTCTTAATTTTAACTGTTCTAAAAACTATACAACCGTATCTAAAATAGTATTTGTCACCACAAGAATAAGTAGGTCACTTGGGCGCATAATCATTTATCCGAATATCATTGACCCGCCGTGTTGTGCGTATTGTGCGAATGTGCGTACGAATTCAGCTCATCCCATGTTTGTATGTATGTCTGTATGCATGTCTGTATGTATGTATGTATGTATGCTATTGTAAATGCTCTCTTTGTCCTTTTGTAGTACCAATGTATTGTTGAAATGGTGAATATAGTGCATTTGGAAATCAGTATTTTTTCATATTGTGTTAAAAGCCTTTAAGATTTTTTCGAGTTTATTTAGTCCCTGAAAATTATTGGAGTTAAGCTGTATCTTCGTATTTTTGATAAAAACTGTCTTCTTAAAGACAGTATTTCTGATATCTTAAAACGGCATTAGGTTTTATCAATTGTCAGTTTATTTTATTCTTATTATCTAGGTAATATAATACGGAACCGCGGCCTATGTAACCAGCGCCAAAACGTCAAGCAAGCTAAAGTAAATCGCATATTTATATTAATTTCCGTATTAGATACTACTTTTCTATACCTCCTTAACCTTATTTCTCAATTAACTCAACCAATTGAAAAATAAGCCATTAATCAAATAACCAAAGGGAAAATCACCACAAAAAAGGCAGGAAATCATTATATAATTCCAAAACACCACGAATATAGTCAGCGTGCTAATGAGTTCAGACTCGTTCACTTACTACGCCTTTCTCCCTAATGAGCAGCCATTACGCATTGTTCCTTGTTTATTTGTCAAACTGTCTGGTTCATCAAGTCATGTTTCATATAAAATTCTTAATACATCACCGAGAATATTTTCCCTTTGTCTTAAGAGGAAACTTTCATTACAAAGAGCTGTGTTCTTTTGTAAATAAAACAATGTTAACTTTTACGGTTCTTCTTAACCTTATTATTTTCTACATAAGAGCTATTTTGGTTTAAACTGGTGTGTAATCTGAAGTTGTGAAGGAAAAAGATGAAGACTTCTTACAAATTTTACTTTGCAGTTAAGGAAGTTCTTTTTGCAAACTTTTGATGGTTTGATGCAGTTTTTCCGACTGCATTATTTATGTTTGTTTTCTTTTAGTTAGGAGATACGAGAGGTGTACTAATTACTGTGTTAAGTCTTTGTGAACAGCGACATCTAGTGTGTAATGATTGAATTATGTTCACTGTTGCAATGTGTTTTGTTTTTATATCTTTTTTACTTATAATTGGGTTTTTTGTGTGTCAATTGTATAGTTGTTTTAATAGAAATAATGATGAATTATTCTGCATTGATAGAGGAACTTTAAATGATTAAAGCCATCTTAAATTTGTTTGTTATGTCTCATGTTGTTTGATTCAAATTCGATTTTTTTGTAGTACCTTTCCAATACGACTGTTCGACAATTACGAATATCAAAATTCTTTAGTTAATACATGCAGTGGTCATTCTTACTCATGCTGATATCAGAAAACCAAGGTTAGTGAATATCTTTTATAATTTTACCACAACATACCTAAACCAATTTTCACAAAATTCAGCTCAACGCTAAATTCCATCTCAGAAAAGGATTAAATAGACTATTTTTATAATTTATTTGTACGGGAAGCCAATAGTAAAAACTATAATAAGCTCAGAAATTGCAAAATTCTTCTTGATGGAAAAGTTGAAACCTCCAAACACAAAAACAGAGGTAAATACAAGTAATTAACTAAGTAACGAAGGGTAACTTTCAGATTTTATTAGTAAGAGAATTACTCAAAGTTTGTTAAGTAGGTTTTGGCAACTTTCGCTTGATTTGTTGGTCGAAACAATGTGGGTGTTCATTAGTACTACTTCCTGTTTATTACAGGCGTGTTATTTTTGGTGTATTAAAGTTTTTAGTTAATAAAATAAATAAATTTAACCCATTAATGTCCCACTGGGCAAGGGTCTCCTCCCGTAATGAGGGAGGGGTTAGTCCTTGAGTCCACCACGCTGGCCAAGTGCGGGTTGGGGACTTTGCATGCTCTCAATAAATGTATTAAATATTTTTTTTAGGCATGCAAGGTTTCCTCACGATATTTTCCTCCACCGTTGGAGCATGTGATCATTATTTCTAATACACATATAACATCGAAAATTGGTGTGTTGCCTCAGGTTCAAACCAGTGACCACTTGAGTGGGAGGTGTCAACTTATACCAAAAAAAAAAAAATTAACCAGAACTATTTTAAGATTTTAAGAAACCAAAAACTTACCAGTAAATATAGATTACATTATCAATCACTAGCTTTCTGCCCTCGGCTTTGGCTGCGTAGAGTTTCACTCCATTCGGAGTAGAATTTACGAAAATCCTCTCTTAGTGTTCCTCTAAACTCTACAAGGAACATACATCCCAAATTTCAGCTTTTTATGTACTTTACCTTTTTTTTAAAAAAGAGTCATTAATAAGTAATAACCAACCCTACTTACACACACACATACAAACACACTAGAGTATATTTTACGTTACAATGCGCTCACTTATTGCTAGGGTTGGCTGAAACGTTAATCCAAGCAATTCATCAAGAAAAATAAATTACCTAATATTAAACGGGCATTATTAGCTAAGCTTTTTATTATTTCTTATAATCTCTATTAATATTATAAATGGGAAGATATGTTTGTTTGTTTGTCTCTACTTTATGTTTAAACCACCGGATTCTGAACGTTTGGCGCAGTGGTTAGCATGGTTTCCTCGCTTGACAGCCGCGTATAGTGGGTTCGAATCCCACCGAAACAAATATTTGTGTGATAAGCACGAGTATCTGTTCTGAGCCTGGTTGTTAATATATTTATATATTATGTATATATTTAGAAGTATATAAATATATTTATCAGTTATTTGGTTACTATAGTACACGCTCTGTTTAATTTTTAGATGACCGTGTGTGAGCTGTCCAATAATATTTTAAAATATTGAGATTAATAGTTTAAAAACAATTTAAAACCCGAGAAAGGACTATTTTATTTTAATCTTGGAAATTCTATGGAAACGGTATCTACACGTCATGTAATCAGCTATATATTAACTATAGTCCTCGCAGATGCTGTCGCGAGCAAAAGCTAGTTTCTTGTAATACAATAATAATATATTTAGCTGAAAACAATTTAATCTCGTTTATTTGTGTTTATTATATTTTCGGTCTTGTAATCCAGTTAGCAAACGTTCTTGACCTCTCTAGGTCAAAGTAGGTCAAGAGTAGGTTGTGTTATATTTTTAGTTTTTAGTAATTTTTATGCCAACCATCAAATTATGTTGGACAGACGATATATATTTTATACTAGTAAGATATTGATCTAAGCAAGAAGCTTATAACTACTTTTAACACATTACCTATTGTCTCACAGCTGGGAAAGTGTTTCCTCCCGAATTGAAGTAAGGGTCTAGTAGTCCATGGGTCCAGAACTTTAAAAACGTAATTTTTGAAATAGTATTATTTAATCAGTGACCATAAATTATTGAGACCGCTCCTTTAAAAGACAGCAGTCTTTAGCAGGAATGTGAATGAATCAAAAGAAGTATGAAGCGATTATAGGAAATGGTATTCTTTAGGAATTAGTAGAACTGCTCCATAAAATAGTCAAACATACCACTCCCAATTTTATCTTACGAAATTTATCTATAGTTACAGATAGGTATATCTATCTATAGTTGAAGATAGGTATGTCTATCTATAGTAACAGATAAGTACATCTATCTGTAGTTGAAGATAGGTAAATCTATCTAAAGTAATAGATAAGTACGTCTATCTATAGTTGAAGATAGGTATATTTATCTATAAAGTTAGTGATAAGTATATCTATCTATTATAGTTGATCATAGGTAAGGCTATCTATAGTAACAGATAAGTATATCTACCTATAGTTGAAGATAGGTAAAGCTATCTATAGTAACAGATAAGTACATCTATCTACCTATAGTTGAAGATAGGTAAAGCTATCTATAGTAACAGATAAGTACATCTATCTATAGTTGAACATAGGTAAGGCTATCTATAGTAACAGATAAGTACATCTATCTATAGTAAAAGATAGGTATGGCTATCTATAGTAACAGATAGGTATATCTATCTATATTTGAAGATAGGTAAAGCTATCTATAGAAACAGATAAGTACATCTATCTATAGTTGAAGATAAGTAAAGCTATCTATAGTATGAGTAAATAGTAGCAGCGCGAGGTTTTATTACCGGCTGTGGGTCACACGGCATCCTCTCCAAAACTTCTACCAACACAGAGTTTTTATTAGAAACTGTTGCTCTCAGCTACATGAACCATAAATAATGATTTAATAGGATAAACTAGGACTATTTTAGTATGAATGTCATTACTATAAGTATTTATTTATTTATTTTAACCTTATATACAGAGCTGTATCGACGGTCCCTACGTACATTCCCTCAAGTGGTACTTACGGGATTTGCTTTTTTTGTTTCCGTGACCTTCCGGTTGTCATATACTTTCGATTGATTAAAGAAAAATTAGTAAAAATGCTTTAACTATACCCTAAATCAACACTCGACAAACCCCAGAACTACAACTGTCACTAGTGAGACAAGTACTGTAAAATGTCACTAGTGAGAGTTAAGACATTTTACATTGGCAAGTCAACAACACCCCCGCGCGCCTCCCCCGTAACTCCCACATGCGGGCTTGTTGCGCTCGCGCAAAAAAGAAAATGAAAAATGTAAAAGATAAAGGTAAAACCATCAGAATATCATCAGGTAAGCTGAATTTGACGTTTTATTTTATTGTACCTTCTTTAACTTTAATTATTAGTCAGTAAAAAGTTTATTTTTAATTACATTATCAACTTAAATTACTTTTTTGGTAATCTAAACAAGCTTTATTCATTTCCGACGTAATTAATCGCTTTTGGTAGTGACGTTATTTTACTTGGGAATGTTTTGAATCAAAAAGTCTTAAGTGTTACATAAACGTTTTTACGTGGGAGAACATATACTACTGTTTTAAGTAACTGCCACTTAAGTTATTTTACATCGGGAATATTTAATTTAAAATGTAAGTAATTACCATTTCTGTTATTTTACGTTGTTTTTTGTTATTTTTTTCGGGTCTATTTTCGCTAGCATCAAAAGATGAACACTAAGATCTGGCTCAAATCCATGCAAAAATGAGTCCTACGCCACCCTCTCGGCTCCATTAGCTTCAAATTTGCTCGGTGATAAAATACTGTCAGATTCAAGTATAGCAGAAATATTGGAATCGCCAGAACCGACATCTTCTCTTTGGCTCCAGGGGGTTTCTCAATCACCTTCCGAACATCGTGTTCCTTCATGGACTCCAACTCCCGCTTCATCGCTGCTATCCACTCATGGCTATCAGGTCTTCAAAGGACTTCTTTGTACGAACGTGGTTCTTCCTCTAACTTGCATGTACTGTTGTAGCAATATAGTCCACTTTGTACGCTACGAAGCCTATTCCTCAAAGGATACCTTGGCTCTTCCTCGATATTCACACTTACTGTTCTGACTCTTGTATCACAATGTTCAGCATCAGATTCATTTGAATTCACAGGCTCCACACAAGGATCTGTATCCACATCTGCTGAGTCTGAGTTCTCCTCCGCATCTTCAATACTGTCTGGGTCTGTCAGACGTGTTTCGTTCTCCACATACCTCACGAAGTCTTTGAAAGCTTGAGACTTCTCCCTGAGAAAGAAATTTACTAGTGAAATCGTCTACTATTACGAACATGTAACGAGCTCCACCATAAGAACGTTCCGACCACACAAATCAGCATGTAATAAACTGAGTTTGTCTTTCGCTCGCCTTGCTTCACCCTTTGGAAAAGGTAATCTATGTGCCTTACCTCTTATACAAGCAGCACAAGGTTCCATTACACTTTTACCTCCGACCTCGATGTTAGGCAACTTCCGTAAATCATTCAAGTTAACATGCCCTAATCTACGATGCCAAAGTGCCAACGAGTCTTCAACTAGAATCGTAGCCAAAGCACCATCTACAATAGCAAAACAACAACCGGAGACTTCACTAGCAGTAACCACAAGTTTACTCGTTATCTCGCTTATCGATTGGTGAAACATCCTACAGCCATTAGAATCAAAAATAACTCTCCATCCATTCTGTACCAACTTAGATACCGACAAAAGATTAACTTTCAAGCCAGGCACAAAGGAACAATCTTTTACAGTTAACAAAACTCCTTTCACATTAACTATAATATCACCTTTGCCTTCACTTGACATTCTATCATCATTTGCACACGTCACAACATTCTTATCAGTAACTTAAAGTCTCTTAACCACTGCTTCTGAAAACTCATGTGTGTCGAGGCTCCACTATCGAGATAAAACGTCGAGGGGCTGAAGGATGTGTGCACTGACGGAGTGAACACTTGAACAGCATAACGCAACTTTCTTCGACTTCGAGGAAACCGTTGGTAAGCGTGCACCACATCCTTGTCCAGCATCGGGCAATCGGACTTCTTATGACCTTTCTTTCCACATTAAAAGCAGTTGTTTGTTTTGTTTTGTTTCTTCACTACTAAAGCCGAGTTCGACGAGGATTCATTTGAAGAGCTCTGAGCGCTATCTTCTTGTAGAAGCTTTTGCCGAACATTTTGAGAAGTAATCTTCATTCCTGAACGCTCTAGTGCCATCCGTAATGGTCGGTAAACATCAGGCATACCTCGCAAAAGTACCACGGCAACCAAATCGTCATCGAAACTTTGATTGATTTCTTTACGCTTTTGAGCGTGACTCATGACAGCAGATCGGTGGTTTTCCAGCTTCTCATCCAAGAGACAATTCATCAGAGTTATGCGCCTGTTTATTCCCTTGTCTTCAAAAATTATTGTCAATGCATCCCACACTTCTTTTGCGTAAGTAAGATTTTGAACATACGGATACAGATGAGATTCTAAGTAAAGGCATATTCATGTGTATGCTTCTTGATCCTTCTCGATCTCGGCTTCATCATCCTTCTTTGGAAGTGTTGATGTATACTTGAAACATTTTTCTCGAGCAACCATATTCAACAAGTACCTAATTATGATTGCTCAATATTATTACTATGTAATATTTTATATCTTTATGATGAAGAAAAAGGTTGCCTATTGTGAATTTAATAAAAAAAGTTTATAAAATATTTCTTTTTATTTTATTATCAGCCCTTACCTCATGGCTTCCAGTATGAAAACACCGTAATTCAATATTATACTCAACGTAAAATTTAGTAAAAGGCAGTTACAATTTAGATCGTTGTTCAATCCCCCATGTAAAGATCAGTAAGTACCACTTAGGTAAATGCTAGTCGGAATGTTTCCGATCTAAAACGACGGTTGTGACCAATGGAACATAAAATGAATATATTTTAACGTTTTTATTTTATTTTCTCATAAAAGACAACAAATAAAGACTTCGTGCAAAATTTCATAGCTCTGCGATTGATAGAACTTGAGATACAAGTGTTTGAAACTTCAAACCGCTCTCCTGTAAAATTTGCGTTTTGCAATTAGGTTATTGTACGTAGGGACCGTCGGTATAAAGGCGGACTTAATGCCAGGAGCATTTTCTGCCAGTCTACCTTAGGGTGATGCAGAGATTGTTGTGAAGGTGTTTAAAAGAGGAAGGAGAGTGAGATGAGAAAAGGTGTGTAAATAAATAATAATTGGTGTAGACAATATGAGTGTAAATTAATAATTATATTAAGTATAAACTTACATATAAAAAATAATATATATACATACATATTAATTACATAAATGAAAATAACATACAATCAATATATATATATATACAATAATAGATAAATATATGAATACATATAAACTATGATAATTGTGACGATTCAGCAACTTTGTTCAACAATAGATCTTTTACTTTGCTCTTGAACGTAAGACGGTTAGTGGACATCCTGATTTCAAGAGGGAGCGCATTCCATAACAGGACTGATTGAACAGGGAACGAGGAATTGACAAACCCAGAAGTGTGAGAGGGACAGAGAAGAATAAGATTGCTTGAGGAGCGGAGATTACGATTGTGGTTATCACACAAGTATTGAAAGTAGGGAGTTAGGTAGGCTGGGGGAGTAGGGGAAGTAAGAAAAGAGAAGAGAGTCGTGAGTGCACGTAAATTACGGCGCTCACGGATTGGTAGCCACCTAAGTTGAGAGCGATAAGTAGATACATGATCATACTTGCGTAAATTGAAGATAAATCGAATGCAGTTGTTAAGAAGACGGTCAAGTTTGTTGAGGAGATCTGCATTCAGGTCAAAGTAACACACATCACCATAGTCGATCAGAGGGAATATTAAGGTCTGCACAAGCATGGTTTTGGTCCTGGATGTATTATTATTATGAAGCAAAGAAAGTCTAAAAAGCGTAACAAGTGGCATAGTTGGGGCTCTGTCTCCTTTTATAGGAAAAAGGCGTAATTTTAAGTACTATGTATGTAGCTCATAACCGATTAATGAAGAAATAGAACGTTGCTGAACTACTTAAATTCTTTAAATCTAAAACACATTTTTACGAATGGAGAACCTCCGTCGTTTCTTAAAGTCGGTTGACAAAGGGATGATTTGTTTTTTTGGTTAGGAGTGCCTACTCTTTACGGATGCCCAAAAAAGAAAGTCGAAGAAAAGAAAAAAGAAACTCAAGCAAAGACTTAAAAAATTACAATTAAGTGTATAATAAACACTTATCTTACTTAATAAATATATATATATCAGCTTAGCCTTTCTTCCAAGCTATGTTGGAGTCGGCTTCCAGTCTTACCGGATGCAGCTGAATATCAGTGTTTTACATGGAGCTACTGCCTATCTAACCTCCACAACCCAGTTATCTGGGATAACACGATACCCTTCGGTAAAACTGGTTGTCAGACTTTCAAGCTTCTGACTACTGTTAACGACTGTCAAAGATCTTCGAAAATGACAGCCGGGACCCACAATTTAACGTGCCTTCCAAAACACGGAGGAATTCGATTTGTATAAGATGGCCACCCATCCACAAATCAACCTCGGCAAGCATGGCTTAACCTCAGAGATCGATCCGCGCGGCTATTGTTAACTAAGCCACGAGCTCCTCTCATCTCATCTTACCTAGTAAATAATAATAGTAATATATCCTTATACTGTTTTTTCTTTGTCCTATAAAATGAAAATTGATAGTGCCCTTACATGATCCAATATTTGTGCGGCACCCCACGGAGGTGCGTCTCATAATAAGTTAACAAAGAACCTATTTATTTAGCCGATATTAAAAGCTATAGTACTTTCCAAACTTATGGTGTTACAGGTAATTTTATAGTGTTTTATGAGTTTTTCACACTAATGACTTTTTGAAGGTATGTGTGTATTAAAAATAATCGTTACTTGCTGTAATTGAACGATCTGTGGGTTAAGCAAACCTTGGCGCGGTCATTCCATAGATGGGTGACCACGTAGTGGTATTTGAACTCGGCGTCTCCGTGCTTCGGAGGGCATGTTAAAAGTCGGTCCCGGTTGTTGCCTATTAAAATAACAGTGGTTAAGCCACGTCAAAGGCCTTCGGGCGGCTTGAACAACTTTGACACTAGGTTGGCCACTAACCATACGATGAGAGAGAGAGAGAGGTGACGGAAACCATCGTTATGAAACCTTGCACTCCTAAATATTGTTTAACTCATTTCTAGAGGTCCTTAACCCGCACTTGGCCAACGTGTTAGACTCTAGGCCTAACCTTTTCCTCGTTCAAGTCCCTTGCCCAGCTAGTAACGGGACAGTAACGTGTTAACAATGAGTATATAATAATCTTTATCCACGTGAAAATATTATTAGTTTCAGTTTTTTTCAGTTCAGTCTCGTTTCCGACACCTTCTGCTACTCAAATTACTGAAAAATAGCACACTGCAAAACTTTCAACTGCCAATTTCAAACCACAAATAAATCCATTAACCAAACTCTCTAACATAAAGCAACTCACACACGACAGTTTAAAACTAACAAAACAGATAAGACATCACACCGTGAACAACCAGCCTTACCTTTACTAACACTCATATTAAGTTGTTTCAGTAGAAAACTTGTTCGGGCTAAGTCGTTAATCTTCGTCAACATTCATACGTCAGTTTCGGAAATCTTATGGAGTTTGTTGTTACGTCATGAATATGTGTGACGTCATTTGTGTTCAGATTAACTTTGTTATGAATTTTGTTACTTTAATAGTTTTAGTCTATTACGCAGTAAAGTACTGCTGCTATTATCTATACTTACTAATATTATAAAGCTGAAGAGTTTGTTCGTTTGTTTGGACGCGATAATCTCAGGAACTACTGGTTGGAATTGAAAAAATATTTTTGAATTGATAGACCATTTATCGAGGAAGGCTTTAGGCTATATAACATCACGCTACGGCCATTACAAGCTGAGTAACAACGAAAAATGTTACAAAATCGGAAAAAATTATGACTCACTAGCTGACCAGCGCAACTTCGCTTGCGTCACTTAAGAGAGAATGGGTCATAATTTTCCCCGTTTTTGTAACACTTTTTACTGGTACTCTGCTCCTATTGGTCGTAGCGTGATGATATAATAGCGTTTAGCCTTCCTTGATAAATGGGCTATTTAACACTGAAAGAATTTTTCAAATCGGACCAGTAGTTCCTGAGATTAGCGCGTTCAAGCAAACAAACAAACTCATCAGCTTTATAATATTAGTAATTAGTAATTATAGATGTATATGCACACAGTATAATAAATAAATAAATAAATTTAACCCATTAATGGCCCACTGCTGGGCAAGGGTCTCCTCCCGTAAAGAGGGAGGGGTTAGGCCTTGAGTCCACCACGCTGGCCAAGTGCGGGTTGGGGACATTGCATGCCCTCAATAAAAGTTTTAAATAAATTTTAGGCATGCAAGGTTTCCTCACGATGTTTTCCTTCACCTTTGGAGCTCGTGATAATTATTTCGTATACATAAAGCTAACTCTTTGGCTTTTATTCCCCTGAAAGAAACCACCTAAAACTTTACCATCTTTCTAGAACTACATAAACGCATGCAAAAACAGCAACTAGTCTGAAGACGACATATCTCAAGACGCATCGTGTCGTGTGAACTCGATATATCTCTGACACTCTTGATTTATGGCGACAAGTAAAAACATGCTACAACCGTGACACCATTACTTATGTTACGTGTTTACTAATATTAGGGAAAGGGGTGGAAATATTACTATAGTGCAGTATATTCCGTGTTTCGGAAGGCACGTTAAATTGTGGGTCCCGGCTGTCATTTTCGAAGATCTTTGACAGTCGTTAACAGTAGTCAGAAGCTTGAAAGTCTGACAACCAGTCTTACCGAAGGGTATCGTGTTAAATCCCAGGTAACTGGGTTGTAGAGGTCAAATAGGCAGTCGCTCCATGTAAAACACTGGTATTCAGCTGCATCCGGTGAGACTGGAAGCCGACTCCAACATAGTTTGGAAAAAGGCTAAGCTGATATATATATATATATATATATGTATAGTACTATAGAGCAGAAAACAGTAATAGCCGAGTGGTATACTGGTAAGTTGGTACCCCACGCGCAATTGATCGATGGTTCGAACCCGAGGCATCTCATCAATGTTCGAAGTTATGTGTGTATTAGGAATAATTGACACTGTCTTGTTTCAACGGTGAAGGAAAGCATCATGATGTAACCTTGCATGCTTGAGAGTTCTTTAGCATAGTACTTGAAGGTTTGCAAAAACCAACCCTTGGCCAGCGTGGTGAGCTCATTCAAGATTCAAGACCCGATGCATAGTATTATTAAAAGTTAATAAAAAATATGTAAAATATTCAAACACCAGGTATAAATTACATTGTACGGGTCTATCCCACTAGTCCGGTTGAGTTGTCCCGTGACGGGACAATTGCCACTATTTTGTCCCAGTTGTCCCGTGGCGGGACAAGTGACACTGTTTTGGTGCCAGTTGTCCCGTTGCAGAAAAATCACGGGACAAATGGGACAGACGGAAGGGTCAAAACAACTGGTTCCATTGAGTTGTTGTGTGACAACAGGTACTTGGTACTTTGGTAAGATAGGAGATGATGAATGGTGCGTTTTTTTTTACCATTTAGGCTTTTCACTTTATAATTCAATTGACAAGAGTGTCTATATCTATGACCTTCCATACCATAAATATAAAATGCTTATCCGAAATTCCCTACTTGAAAAACGTAATGTAAGGAAACTAAAAATGTCTTGCTAACAGGCCCCTGGAGCAGCTCACTCACTCAAGTCAATTCAACTTGTAATGTAATTTCAACTTATGTACTAGAAATTAAGTAAAAATGTTCTACAATACATTTAAGAAACAAAAAATATAATATTATTTGTTGGTCCTTTCCATCTCGGGACTATGGAGTTCCGGACTTTCGGAAGGCATGCGTGAGGCTGAAGCCAACGCGCAGAGACCCTTTTAGACAGTTTTAGTATAACAAAGATGTAATGGGACACAATCCGGTTACTATCCCTGTGTACACTTTGAGTATTATTACGAAGATAAAGGTTTTAAATACCTTTGGTTTTACAATTTGTCTAAACAAGTTAAGTGCATATTCAATTTGAGATATCTACCCTTGTTAAAATGTACTAGTTTGTATAACGTCTGCTATCTTACCAAAGTACCAAATACCTGTTGTCACACAACAACTCAATGGAACCAGTTGTTTTGACCCTTCCGTCTGTCCCATTAATCCCGTGATTTTTCTGCAACGGGACAACTGGCACCAAAACAGTGTCACTTGTCCCGCCACGGGACAACTGGGACAAAATTGTGCCAGTTGTCCCGTCACGGGACAACTCAACGGGACTAGTGGGATAGACCCCATTGTACATACTACTATTCTTTCCAATTGACCTCAAAAAGTATACAATATTCAAGCAAGCCCAGTTATTTTAGCAGGCTTATACCCAATTTCCAAGGTTCAAGGTATAAATTACTCAGGTGACAACATTATAGACCCTAGACTTACTCGCCCATTATTTAAGGTCTGAGAATGGAAACCTTTTTAAGCTTACAGTGTACTTTGAGAAGATTGTTTTATTCAGGTTATTTGAGATCCAAAGATGTTATATTATTATGAAATTCGTACATACATACAAACAATTTTTTCCCATAGGGAAAGGCTTAGACCAAAGAACGCCACTTGCTACGATCCCAAAAAACTTCCCCTGCTATACAAGAGCCTCCTGATTTTCGATGTTTGTCAAAAATTAGTTTAGCCAATTTAGAAAATAATTCGCCCCTGTACATAAAAAATGTGTGACAAATGATACAATACTTTAGACTCTTCGCTTCGCTTATTGCAATGTATGAATTTCAAGCTGTCCCACTGCAGGGCTAGGGTTAGGCCTTGAGTCCACCACGCTGGCCAAGTGCGGGTTGGGGACTTTGTATGCCCTCAATAAATGTATTAAACAAATTTAATGCATGCAAGGTTTCCTATCTATATCTAATACACACATAACTTCGAAAAATCATTGGTGCGTTGAGACGGATTCGAACCTGCGACTACTTACGTGGGAGGTGCGAACTTAAACCACTCGGCACCGTTAGCTTATGATCTAAGAATATGATCACAAACCAGTTTACAAGAACCTTTATTGTATGAAGCGCCAAGATTTCATCGTCGCTGTAAACGATATATAAACGGATTTTCAATGAAATTCTCGTACCGTATCTAAAATATTGTTTGGAACAAACAAAACGTGTTTAAAAAGTGTGTAAAATGGAGTTTTTATATGCAGTAAAATTTCCTTTTTTCGTTGAAACGGTGTAATCGGGTATTAAAATGGCAATGCTTGTAACTTAAAAACGTTGAAAATGTAATTAGGTACAATTTAGTATCCATCTTTAAAAAAAACTGGTCCATTACTGTCGTATGTTTGGGCAAGAGGCTTTAGGTTTCACCTTGAAAAATTTTGATATAATTATTTCATGTTAGATGAAAATACAAATATTATTCTCTCAAGAGCAACCAGCTTTCCTATACGGTCAAAAGATTATAGGATTCAAATACTTTGTACAAAGTTTACAAAATCTAATTTGTGAGAATGTATGTATGTATGTATGTTTGTTACTCTTTCACGCCAACACTACTGAACCGATTACAATACAATTTGGTATCTACACAGGTAGCTGAAGACCCAGGAACACATACCTTTTATTCTCGGACGAAGTTGCGAGCGGCTTGTAGCAAAAAGATATTTTGAGATTAAATTTGAAAAGCCTAGTGAAAAGAAAAAACAATGTAAAAAAATATCAAAAGCCGTATTTCACGTAGCTATTTTGCTAACGAGCATTCTTCAATAGCTGTTTATTGGCTTCTACAAACACATTGTATTTGACTAGAAATTTAATCTAAAGCACTATCAAATGCCGATGAAATTCCCTCCTTATACGGTGGCATTGATGGCCGCGTAGCCACCAATTTGGGCTAAAATTGCATTCATCGGTGCCGTACCTTGATAAATTACTGGTTAGCACTCCAGTGGCTTTGGTATTAGTTTAAAGGTGACCACAAATAAGCGCGGTAGATGCGCTTACCGTAAAATGGGGTTACTTTAGAAAACTTTGAGGTAAAATTGATTATAGAAATAAATGAATAGGTCGCATAAAAAGCTAGCGACGAGTTCAGTACCTCGATTCTCTACCACTATCGACTACCGACAACCGGCTAGCTATTGAAATGTTGACATTAGGATGTACTGCCAAAAAAGTTTCTAAGACGCCCGTCAGAGGCGCTGATCAGATTTTCATACAACTCGATGACAGTTCGGTTTTCGCTAGTCGATAGTAGTAGAGAATTGAGCTACAGTTCTCCAGTTTTTGATACTAAATAGTTATGGGCAAATCTAATAATACGTCTATTTTCACATACTTTCATATTTATAATATTATTTTATATCTATTGATGAAATAAAATACAATACATACACAGATCGCAACGGCGATGTCTTGAAAAAAACTCAGGTGCATAGTACTTCTATGTGACTAGTATGTGAATGAGGCAAGGGAATTTTGTAAGGATCGTACTAAGTAGCGTTCTTTGGTTTCTACCTACCCCTATGGGAAAAAACGTGATATCTATACTAATCTATACTTCTATACTAATACTACTACTCCGAACTACTGGTCCGATTTGAAAAATTCTTTCAGTATTAGATAGTCCATTTATCGAGGAAGTCTACAGGCTATATAACATCACGCTACCACCAATAAAAGCAGAGTAGCAATAAAAAATGTTACAAAAACTAGTACAATTTTGAACCCATTCTCTCTTATGTGACGCAAGCGAAGTTGCACGGGTCAGCTAGTTATGTATATTTATATCTCATTACATAAAATTATAAACAACCCTTACACAGCCCGGTATATACAAATTACCCTTGAAACACATCCCTGCACCATTATTATTTCATTCACGAAAATTTTGTGACAGCTTTTCTATATTTAGGGGACCCATATCTCTTGTAATTGAGTTTAGATGGGGGACAGGTGTCGCTCATAGTTAATATAATCCGGTGCATCGAGGACTGACCTTCGGAAATGTGAGGCTTGAGAGGAAAATGCTGTGGAAATATTTGACTGTCTAAACATAAGAAAAATATCCTTCTACCGCATGTGAGCGAATAATATAGTATTTGCAAAAATATTGGTTTTAGTCGTTACGTAATACTTTGTTTAGAAATAATACGACATCAAAAAGTTTTTACCATGTTTGGGCCCATGCAGTCGTTATTGTATATTTATCTTGTATTTACCTTTATCGACTTCTATTTGATAAATTTCGAGCGTCATATAAACATTTTTTATATTTTAATACTATTTCATACACACATAACATCAAGTCTATTTTACCCGAGGGTGTAGGCAGAAGTTCATATTTAAAAAACACTCACGTTTAAACATTTTAATTAACATTAGTGAACACTTTCAACTGTCATCATTATGACACATAGACACCCGTAGCACGACTCTACACAATTGGAACCATCAAGTATCGAGAGTTTGACATTGAAAATGTTCTGCAAAAATAGTTTCTACGACGTCCGCTATAGGCGATGATCAGATGTTATATAATATTTTTCGTTAGCTAGCCGGTTGTCGACACTCGATAATAAGAGAGTCGGGCTGCTAGTATCAGATCATGGTCTTAAGATCAAACTATTACCTAATACAAACCTAACTTTGTTGAAAAAGTTTGTATATGTCATACACCACTGCTTAAGCTTTCGGATACAACAAGCGTGATTTTATAATCATGTATGTATGTAGTAAAAGAAATGCCATCAAAAACATTTTGTAAAAAACCTCAAGTCTCTCAGCTCAGTCTCTCTGCCGTAAAAAATGGTGAGATCTATGTAATACCAAGTCGATTAATCTATTTAGTCTCTACTTAATGGACCTTCTGTCTTAAGTTATTACATAAGTTATTTTCATACCAAAATTAAAAATATTTTACGTTTAAAACAAATAGATCGACCATCAGCTGAATTGCTTCGAGAAAAGATGATACGGCTGTGCCGCTCTTTTTTGCTCGACTTGCGGGGGCACTGCCGTTCCCCCAGATAGAACTCTTTAATTTTTTTCAAAAGAACAACCTTCGTTGTCCATTTCGGACACTGAAAATGGAACCCCACTTTTTTGCAACACTATACCGAATACATTACCAATTTTCCTGCCAAATTCGAGTGTAAAACCAGTATTTTTAATTACGTTCTGTCAAACGATCTTGCTTCAACATTTGCTTTGACACAAGAATCACAAAAGTGTTGCCCGAAGGTAAGAGTGGAAGGTTTTTTCAAATGTTTATTCATACGAATTGTAGATGTAAGTGGAGAGGTCGATGCTGGACCAAATGTTCACTTAAAGCTGCCAGAAAGCTGATAGAGATGGGATAAATACTATCGATAGATTTGAGTATTGACTTACCCTCTTATTCATAAAAATATGTGAAGTTATGAAAGGCTTATAAAGTGTTTTGTTTTTTTCACTCCCTAGCGAAATGAAAAAGAGAAAACATAATATAGTAGCTTTTTAACTAAAATAGGTTTATAGTGTGTTTATGAATAAGAGGGTTAGATATTTTACGATTTATTTTGTGATTTTTTGTTGATTGTCTCTGTGGCGTTTTCGACCGTGTATCTGACTGTTTACCACGAGGGTTTGATTACCAAGTCCCACAGTAGGACCAGGAAGTCCTTTTAGTATTTTTCTAATTTATATTAGAGGTCGCCCGCGGTCTCGTCCGCGTGAAAACCTTTCCCGTGTAAATCGCCAACACACTCAAACTCCGGGATAAAAAGTAGCCTATATGTTATTCTGGGTCTTTAGCTACCTACACACAAAATTTCAAGTTTAAGTTCAAATTTCAATTAAGCAAGCAAAGTCCCCCAACGCGACGTATAAGGCGACACCCTTCTTCTTGCATTGGGGGTTTAAAAAGAAAAATTATTTGTATGTTGATACTAAAGACCCAAGCAAGTAAACAAAACATCAACTACAGCTTATCAAAGGGAATCAGTATCAATAAATATTTGTTCGACATAAGTATACAGTTCCTTCCTCAATAGACTTCGATGGAGTAAATAAAAACTTAGGGCTATTAAAATTATGGGGTATAGGGTAAACTTTGATCATATTTATCCAAATAACGCAATGGTGCGGAAATTTTTGATAGTACTTTTTTCTTTTGTTACTCACCTTAATTTGATCGGTAAGGAAAATTATTTGTTATCTAACTTCTATTACCTTTTTTATTGACATACGTTACACTCTGTCTCTCTCTCTCTCGTCTCTCGTCGTATGGTTAGAGGCCAACCTAGTGTCAAAGTTGTTCAAGCCCGAAGGCCTTTGACGTGGCTTAACGACTGTTATCTTAATTGACAACAACCGGGGCCGAGTTTTTACGTGCCCTTCGAAGCACGGAGACGCCCTGTTCAAATACCATTTTACGGTCACCCATCTTTGAAATGACCGTGCCAAGGTTTGCTTAACCCACAGATCGTTTACCGACCGGTGAGCGCAACTGGCTACGGGCTCACCTTATTTGGATAAGTAAGGAAAATTATTTGTTATCTAACTTCTATTACCTTTTTTTATTAAAATAAGTTACACTACTTTGTGTAATGTACATATAGGTACTCGACTTCCTTAAAGGCTCTGTAGAATGCCAAGACAAGACTTCCGGTACTGGTTTTCGAACCTTCCAAGAAACTGATTCAAAGTTACATACATAACATTACGGCTGTTATACCCGAAGCGTAGGCAGAGCTGAATAAAAATGTGTAGGTTATATAAGTTATTAGGTAAAGCTATTTCTGAGAAGAAAGGGCATAGGCCTCCTCTTTTTCCCGTCAAAAATTCCCTTTCTCTTGCAATCTCTCTCTATACTGGTCCTATAAATGCAATAACTTCGTCATGCCATCTGCGTTAAAGCCAACTCAAACTTAAATTAATCCATTACTTTCCCACTGCTGGCCAAGGGTCTCCTCGCGTAATGGGGTTTAGGTCTTGAGGCCTACACGCTGGCCAAGTGCAGGTTGGGGACTTTGCATGCCCTCAATAAATGTATGAAACAAATTTTAGGCATGCAAGGTTTAATCACGATGTTCTCCTTCACCGTTGGAGCATGTGATAATTATTTGTAATACACACATAACTTCGAAAAGTCATTGGTGTGTTGCCTCGGGTTCGAACCTTGGGACCACTTGCGTGGTGTCAACTTAAACCACTCGGCTTATCGACACATAACGTATCGATAGTTTCCCCACTCTAATGCCCACCGGAGCGCGTAATCAGGTGACTGCGCCGTCCCGAATAACGAACGCAGCTGAATTGTTCCTCTTTTGCCCACTAGTGGGGCCCCACTTGAGGCGGGACAAAGCTTTCCGTGCATTCGTTCAAAGTTCTTTTGTTCGGATTTAGTTGATAGCGTAGCCATGTGTTTGTGTTATTGTTCAGTGGTTTTTCAGTTGTGTAGAATTGAAGTGTTTTTGAGGCTTTTATTTAGTTTTTTGGTTTTTGTATTGTTTTTTTCAAATCAATATTTGTACAGTATAGTGTTAGTCACTTAGAATTTGAATACGACATTTTCTGGGCATAAATTTATTTAATACTGTAAATATATGTAATTAGAAAACTAAAGGTCTAACTGCTCCCTCATTACGGGAGGAGAACCTTGCCCAGCAATGGGACATAAATGGGTTAAATATATAAGCTATCTGTGTGCCAGAATTCATCAAAATTATCTGTTTAAACTGCCTTATTTTTAATAATACTAGCTCCTACCCGTGACTTTTACGCGTAATCCGGCGTAAATAGTATAATTTATGTTAATGCAGGTTATAAGCTATTAATGTACCAAAGCCGTCCAGTAGTTGTTACGTGAAAGAGTGACAAACATACATACCACTTACAAATTTTATCTTTTATATATATTGTTGTTTGTCGTATGGTTAGTGGTCAAACCTAGTGTCGAAGTTGTTCAAGCCGCCCGAAAGTCCTTTGACATGGCTTAACGACTGTTATCTTAGCAGACAACAACTGGGACCGACTTTTTACGTGCCCTCCGAAGCACGGAGACGCCCAGCTCAAATACCACTATGCGGTCACTCATCTATGGAATGACCGCGCCAAGGGTTGTTTAACCCACTGATCGTTTACCGACCGGTGAGCGCAACTGGCTATGGGCGCCTCTTTAATGTATATTATAAGTATTATAATAATTTAAGTTCTCCGCTATAAATACTACCAGACCCTTTCATCCCTTTTCCTGTCCCGTTTTTCGGTTGCGCTCGGCTGCTTCCAGCACAGATGGGGTGTCCGTGTACCCCGAGTCAAATGTCCTGGCTTTTACAATCTTTTGAGGAAATGGTTTATGCTCCCTTACGCTTTGAACTGCTAAGTATTTTAATATGGTAGAGAATTTATTGCTTGCTAGCTTCTATTGTTATATTATGTTCTATGGACACCACAGTCACTCGTAGAAGCTAGTAATTCTGTAGTCATATAACGACCAAGCGATCATTCGCAGCAAAAAAGACATAAAAAACGCCTTTACGTATTTTTTTCTAAGTACATGAATCATTGCAGTATTTTTTTTATATTAGCGTAAACTAATGTTTGCGTACACTCTTTTATACCCTATCCGAGTGCTCCAAAAGTAAATATGTGAAAAATAATTATATTAATCAATATATTAATAGTCACGCCCGGTCAACCAATTTCAATCTTAACAACGCTTGTACTATAGTCGAATGACAACTGATAAACATACTTATTAACTTCTAGATAAATATTTCCTATATCTTGAAACGAACTGAAACATAATGTAATAAATAAATAAGAGATAGTGCGAGTATTTTATTGCTGTAGCCATAAGTTTAAAGAAGACTATTTACTGTTATTTATTATTATTGCCGCGCTTGAAGCTTTGCCGGCCACTTCGGGATGTTCAGATGAACGGACTTGTGTAGATAGTAATGGGAAAGAAAATCACCACTGAACAAGCCGGTTAAAATCCATACTAATATTATAAATGCGAAAGTAACTCTGTCTGTCTCTCTGTCTGCTACTCAATCACGTCTAAACTACGGAATCAATTTGCATGAAATTTGGTATGGAGATACTTTGATACCCGAGAAAGGACATAGGCTATATATCATCACGCTACGACCAAAAGGAGCAGAGTACCAGTAAAAAATGTTACAAAAACGGAGAAATTTTTATCCATTCTCTCTTATGTGACGCAAGCGAAGTTGCGCGGGTCAGCTAGTCTTATATATAAAAATTGCTTTTACCCGCGACTTCGTCCGCCACCTGAATTTTCCCATGGGAATGCGTCATTTTACCGAGGTAAAAAGTAGCCTATGTCCTTTCTCGGGTATCAAAATATCTCCATAACAAATTTTACGCAAATTGGTTTAGTAGTTTAGGCGTGATTGAGTAACAGACAGACAGACAGACAGAGTTACTTTCACATTTATAGTATTAGTATGCAAGTATGCACAGCTTGACTGTTTCTCATGAAATTTTGTGAGCATATTGAGTAGGTCTGAACACCTATTTTTCATACCCCTAAATGACATTCTTTTTTGATTCATTTGTTAAAACAATGTTTGTCGGGTCAGCTAGTATTTATATTATTTTATATATATTCTAAAATCTTAGCCCAGTAGCTCGATTCTCTACCACTATCGACCAGCGACAACCGGCTAGCTATCGAGAAATTTTGTATATAAATGTGATCAGCGCCTCTAGCGGGCGTCGCAATAACTATTTTGGCGGTGCATTTTTAATGTGAAACTTTCAATACTCGACAATACCGACAGTACAGGATCACCCTACAGTTTGTTAGTTATGTTAATTGCTGAAATTTTGTTTACAATACGGTAGTTGCCTACCAGTCAAATCAGCTACTCTTTATGAAAGGTCAAAAACACATTTAAGTAGAGAAATACGACGTAGTGACGTCACTATTGCGGATTTTCGTTGATATCAAATGAGTGTCTAATAAAATGTTTCGGTCCGTAATAATTACAATTTCAACATTATTTACGAAAAAAGGTACATAGCCTGAGCATTTTAGATGAACCTTTTACGAGTACCCAATTTTACTTATCATAATAATTATTACTGAAATTATCGGTGTTTGTAATCAAAATACCTCGTACGACTAAAACCTTCGTAAAACTAGCTAAACGCACTTACAATTTAACTACATCATCCCCCGGAAAAACCTCCCTTATAATTCGATGAGTAACTAATAAATTAATGTAATAATCTCCCACCGGAAGCCAGTCAAGTGATACACCGGAAATGCGCGTTTAAATCATGGCTGCCTACAGGAAACGGATGTGGTGCGCTAATAAATATGGCTGCCGTTCACCCGCGAATTTCTCCGTAAATATTACTCGGTTATCTGTGGCTGGTTTGCTCTTCTTGGCACTTGGTAATGTACACTTTTTTAAAAAATAAGTGGCTGGTTCATTTTACCCGATTTAAAAAACGAAAGAGGTTTTCGTTTGTATTTTTTATGTTTGATATCATATTACTTTTTAGTGGGTTTATTTTTTGTTTGAATGGTGATGTTTCCTATTTAATTCATTCACAGTTGAGTTATTTTTGAGGTATCCTTAAAAATGTGATTAAACTAATACAATACCCGTAGGTATAGATAGAGGTGCATAAAATAACCACGCAATTAACAATGTAACTTCCATGTAAATCGTGGCGGGATTATGAGCATTTACCGGACACGTGACCAAGCTCCGAAAAGCCTTATTCAGAAACCGAATCCAAGATCAGGTGAACAGCAGTCATACTTATTACACTACCACGTCACAGAGGCAATTAAAATACAGATTTTTTTTACTTTTGACTGCCTCTGTCTTTAAGTTAAGGTTAAGTTAGTTTAGTTAACGTTAAAGTCGCCACGCCGCTACCATTGCGTCGGGAGGTCATGAGTCCTATTCCCACACAAAATATTTATTTGTGCAAACTAAAAATTGTTGTTTCGGGTCTGGTTGTACTTTGTGTCCGTTGTTTATATGCTTGTTAGAGTCCCCGTGACACAAGAGCAATTTTTAGTGCGGGAGTTGTATTTACAATAAAAAAAATACATAAATTAAAACATAAGAGTTACAATGAGAGCCTACTTCCCGCCATTTGATAGGAAACAGCGTCGTAGTTATCTAATGCGGGTGAACATTGTAATTCGGATTAGCGTATCTATATGTTACTTTATTCGAAGTCACCTTTATAACTTTATAAACACTTCTTGTAACTCCAAGTTTGTTCAATCAACCTAGCCATTCTTCCAACTATGTTAGAGACGGGTTCTAACCTCACGGGGTGCAGTTGGATATAGCGACTGCCTATCGGACCTCCACAACCCAGTTACCTGGTTTATAATACGATACCCATCGGTAACACTGGTTGTAAGACTTTCTAACTTCTGACTACTGTTAACGTGGGTGGGATTCCCTCAAATGCAAGTCAAAATACAGAGGTGGTAATTTTTTTTTAACCCATTACTGTCCCACTGTAGGGCAAGGGTCTCCTCCCAAACGGGATGGAGGGGTTAGGCCTTGAGTCCACCACGCTGGCCAAGTGCGGGTTGGGGACTTTGCATGCCCTCAATAAATGCATTAAACAAATTTTAGGCATGCAAAGTTTCCTCATCATGTTTTCCTTCACCGTTAGAGCAAGTGATAATTATTTCTAATACACACATAACTTCGAAAAGTCATTAGTGTGTTGCCTCGGATTCGAACCTGCGGCCACTTGCGTGGGACGTGCCAACTTAAACCACCCGGCTCTCACTGCAAATTATCCTATCACTGGTGATAAAAAAGTAAAATTCTGAAAAGAAAGACAGTTTTCTTCCAAACGAAACTGATACAAACGCTTATATATTTATATGTTATGCACCAAGAACGCTTTTATATACTGTGACAGTAAAATAACACCAGTTATTAAACTTGAATATAAATGACCCGGATTTAAGTTTGTTCATAAATAGTTGTACCATTTTTCTCCTTGCATAATTTCTAGTTTAAATTGTTGTTTTTAAGGCTGTATTACCACCAACGTAGGGGTAGGGGCAGTTATATGGTGCAGTGATCTGAATTACTTCTAGGATTATAAAATTACAATCAAATGAAAAATACTCCCTCTGCGGCGTAGTCAAATCTAAATTACTTGACGTTCTGGCGCCAGTTACACAGGCTGTAATTGGTTTCTTAATTCTCCAGTCGTCGGCCGAAATGTCAAGAAATTCAAAGGAAATTTGATGTTTGTGTCTTAACATCGGCATTTGTGTAATGCAGCACCTACAAAAAATAAACTTTATAATTTTTCTATTACAAAAATCTTTACAAACATTCAAAAGACCAAAAGCATTTATACAATAAATAATAGATGGCACTACTATACCGATAATACTAAACTCTGCACATAGATGGCAGCACCAGCGTAAACTGGAAAACTAGCACTTATTTACGACAAAAGTAAATTATAGCTTCATAAATTATAGCTAAAGCCCATTCGGCTGTGGACGGTAAATCTATTCGGTTATAATGCTGTGGTCCTTTAAAAATAAAACAATAATAGTCTTTTTCATGAGATAATGGAAGAGTAAGAGGAAAATCGTTTTTCGATTGAACTTGTTTAGCATTTAAGTAAGTAAGTAAATATACAACTTTGTTTTGTATGCACAACAACATAATACTAAAAGATTCTGAAAATATCTTGTAAACTAGCAATTTTTTGTGTGTTGATTCTCGGCCTCTGAAGGCAACTTTACCGAAAATCTTTAAATAGAATTATTTTAAGAAATAAAAGCATATTTACTAAAATTTCAATTAGTTATTTACAACAGTTAGTTTCCCTACAAAGTCCTATTTTTTCTCAAACTATATTTTGAGATTCATTTCTTTTCTCTGCCGTCAACCATCGGTTTATTCTCACGGCGGCTCCACACATTGGCCCCAATATAGGCCCCAACGCTATTCGTCCAACGTGTGGATCTAGAAAATGCATTGGTCCCAACGTTGGGGCCAGCGTTGGTAATTGGCCGGCTCGTGTCGGTTTCATCAACGGAATCTGCGCCAACGCTCGCGATCTGACGGGACAGAACTAGTTTATTAGCCAACGTGTGTACTCCTCACCGAGTTTGCTGTCCAACGTTGGCACCAGTCTTGGGACCAACATGTGGAAGCGGCCTCACAGTAATGATGTAACAAAACAAATGCCAAAATAAAATAAACCTTACGAACCAACTCTATCGTAAATAAAGAGCCGACTGTAAAATACGATATTTTATCGAACGCCTGATCAAATTTATTAGCAAAATGTTGAACAATAATAAAATATTAGGCGCTCATAATCGTAACAAATGGTGCGGAACGATAAAACTGAGGTTTTTATGTTTGAAACTTGTTATTTGAATAAGTCAATAAATAGCAGAATTATTCATAATAAATTTAACCCATTATTGTCCCACTGCTGGGCAAGGGTATCCTCCGTACTGAGGGAGGGGTTAGGCCTTGAGTCCACCACGCTGGCCAAGTGTGGGTTGGGGACTTTACATGGCTAACGACTATTATCTTGATAGATGACAACCGGGACCGAGCTTTTACGTGCCCTCTGGAGCACGGAGACGCTCAGCTCAAATACTATTATGTGGTTCACCCATCCGGTCCCATCTACAGAATGTCCTCTACCGACCATTGAGCGCAACTGGCTAAGCGCGCTTTGAGATACTTTTGTGTAAAAATATTAGCATACCCGGCAAACGTTGTTAGGCTTCTATACTAAAGAATTATATACAAAATTTAAAAAAATATATAGAAAATTTTAAAAATGTAGGGTCCTATGTATTTTTTAATGCGACATAATAAAAAAAATGTTAAGGGTGTACAAACCTTATCACTAAGGGGTATGCAAGACACAAGTGACAAAATTTCATGAGAATCGTTCAAGCCGTTTCGGAGGAGTACGGGAACGAACATTATGCCACTATCGGGCTCATCAGATATCTCAGTTGACAACTAGTGTACGTCAAATTGATAGTCACTACGCGATACATTGCTGCTTTGACGTAACGTGTTAATCACTTTAATCTAAGGAAGAAAACAATGCACAGCATGCTGGCTTTGAAATAGTTGTCATCTGAGATACGTGATAGCCCCTCAGAATTTTATATATAGGTAAGACTAGCTTTTACCCGCGACTTCGTCCGCCACCTGATTTTTCCCATGGGAATGCGTCATTTTCTCGGAGTACAAAGTAGCCTATGTCCTTTCTTGGGTATCAAAATATCTCCATACCAAATTTCATGCAAATTGGTTAAGTAGATTAGGCGTGATTGAGTAACAGACAGACAGACAGAGTTACTTTCGCATTTATAATATTAGTATAGATTATTGTAATATGAAGATAAGTAGACAACTTATTAATTCATATCTTAGATACGATTGGCACGACACACAGCTGTGAAACACATTAAGATTCCGTGTGCGGCCCGGACTGCCTGCTATTTTTAATCTAAATGCTAAAACCGGTACTGAATTGCCATGCAAAAAAGTAAGCACGATTGTACCAGGGTGGGTTCCAATTATTTAATAGAAATTATTATAAAACTAGCTGCAACTCCGCTTGCGTCATAAAATCTAAATCAAATCATTTATTCATATATGTAGGTCAAATGCTGACACTTGTGATAGTCTATACTAATATTATAAAGCTGAAGAGTTTGTTTGTTTGTTTGAACGCGCTAATCTCAGGAACTACTGGTCCGATTTGAAAAATTCTTTCACTGTTAGATAGCCAATTTATCGAGGAAGGTTATAGGCTATATATATATCATTACGCTACGACCATTAGGAGCGGAGTAGTAACGAAAAATGTTACAAGAACGGGGAAAATAATGACCCATTCTCTCTTACGTGACGCATGCGAAGTTGCGCGGGTCAGCTAGTCAATGATACAGAGAGTGAATTTACCACCAGTTCGGAAGGTAGGGCCAATGAGAAGAGCTGGCAAGAATCTCAAGGCCACTCTTTTTAATCGCCAATTAATTTAAACAATCTTTCTATTAGGTATAAATCTTTGATGATGTAAGGAGCTGCTACCAACATAAATAGAGAATAGGTTATAATTTTCCCCGTTTTTGTAACATTTTTTACTGGTACTCTGCTTGTGTTGGTCGTAGCGTGATGTTATATAGCCTATAGTCTTCCTCAATACATAGGCTACCTAACACTAAAATAATGTTTAAATTAGCACCAGCAATTCCTGAGATTAGCGCGTTCAAACAAACAAACTCTACAATTTTATAATATTAGTATACATTAATTCTAATTGATGAATAACAGATTCGCGTTGTCGACGAGGGTCGTAGGCTCGATTTCTGAATGGAATAAATAAGTGTTTATTTTCCACGTTCAATTATCGATAAGTTTTACTAAAAAAATATTTATTGCATCAAACGTTGCTACATTTTGCTAAACTTCGAGGTACAAGAACATTTATGATATTCTTTGGGCACGAATTTCAGTAAATTTATTCACTTAGGCTAAAAGTTGACACTTATGATAGTCGTTACAATTACCGAAGCGACCACTAGCTCGGAAAGAGGTTAGAACCATATGAGAAGAGCTAGCAAGAAACTCTTGGTGACACTTCAATCGCCAAATGGTTTACAATATAGTTGATACAGGAAATAATAATTATAATTTATCACGCGAGCAGCCACTAACAATAATCAAAAAACAAAAACCTTAATCCTACTATCCTACTAGTCCAACTAACATTATAAATGCGAAAGTTTGTGAGTATGTATGTATGTTTGGATGTTTGTTACTCTTTCACGCAAATACTACTAAACACATTACGATGAAATTTGGTATATATGTAGCTGAAGACCCAGAATAACACATAGGCTTTTTATCCCGGAGTTCCCGAGGGATAGGGAACTACACGGGAAGAGCTTCCACCCGGACGAAATCTAGTAATCCTATAAATGCAAAACGTTAAGAGGATGTTTCTTACTCCTTCACGCAAAAACTACGAAACATATTTTGATAAGAGTTAGCACAGAAATAGATCATAACCTGAATTAACACACAGAATACTTTTTACTTCAGGAAATCTTTTCATGCGAAATCGCAGGCAGAATCTTTGAAAATACAGCCTTCTTTTAAACAACCAACACTATCTCAAAATCTAATCGCTAATTTGGTCACAATTACCTGCACCGATATCGAACCTATAATCTAGCCGTAAATCAAACCGTACAAAAGGCAATTTGGCTTACGGAACCCAAAGTAGAATGGATGCTAGGCTCAATGGAAGTCTTTTAGAGAGCTAAATGGATCTCTTTGGGATGCTGCACTCTCAAAGATGTGAGAAATAAATGCATTTTTTAAATGGAAAGGTATTGTTGAGACTTACGTCTTTATTCTTTTGTGTTTTACAGTGATTAAATTGTTAAACGGGAGATTATATTACGGGTCGGGAGATTATTCGGCTAATCCCCAGTTTTTTAATACATTTAGCGGTAGTTTATCTATTCAATAGCGTTTTTTTTTGTATAAGTTTTAACGCAATTGAATAGATAAACTACTGCTAAATGTACCTCAGAAACCGATAAGTGATTTTTGTTTTACAAATGGGTAAAAGTGTAATACAAATAATTTATTTATTTGAGTTAAATGTTGACACTTAAGATAGTCATTTACATTAGGTCGGGTAAAAGTATTTTCGCATTATAATATATTATGTATGAAATTGTAATAAAATCTCTTTGGCTTCAAGAATTACAAATGAGTACACGGTTCGTTAAATTTCTTTCAGTGAGCTCGTGAGGTACCCAAATATCGAGCTTTTTTGTGAAGAGAAAAGATTTGATTACAAGTTCATACATACTATAATGCGAAAAGACTTTTTCCCCGACCTAATTACATTTAAATTACTGAATCTACCACTAGCTCGGAAAGGGGGTACAGCGCAGTCTCAAAGGAATCTTCTGAACTAGAACTAGAATTTTACACGCAGTGACTATTGTAGCCTATTGGACCTACATAACCCAGTTACCAGGTTATAACACGATACCCTTCGGTAAGACTGGTTATCAGACTTCAAGCTCCTAACTACTGGTAACGACTGCCAAAGATCATTGAAAATGCAAGCCTTCTGGAACATGAATGAACTTGATATGTATAATATGGTCACCCATCCACGGAACAACCTCGGCACGCATAGCTTAACTTGAGTGATCGATCCGCTTTTTCTTAGCCATGAAATACTCTAAAGTTCTAAAGATAAATGAACAGCATAAATACTAAATGCATCCAAACTACCGTATCCATTGAGGCTGTTTACCATTTCATAGAAATGCTTCTTTACAGCTGAAAGCGCACTGGACCACTTTCTAGGTGCTCTATTACGTATTGAAATAGACTTTTATAATATTACTAGCTGACCCGTGCAACTTCGCTTGTGTCACATAAGAGAATTGGTCAAAATTTTCCCCGTTTTTGTAACATTTTTCACTGGTACTCTGCTCCTATTGGTAGTAGCGTGATGATATATAGCCTATAACCTTCCTCGATAAATGGGCTATCTAACAGTGAAAGAATTTTTCACATCGTACCAGTAGTTACTGAGATTAGCGCGTTCAAACAAACAAACAAACAAACTCTTCAGCTTTATAATATAAGTATAGATTTTTTTAGAATTACTCTTATGTCGGACTTTTATAAACATACAAACAACATATAACCCAGACCCGAAACAATTATGAGTGGATCGCACAAATAATTGTTCCGCGTTAGAATCGAACCCGCGACTTCCCGGCGCAATGGTAGCGGCGTGGTGACCTTAAACACTGCGCCACGGAGGCAGTCGGATATTAAATACTTTTAATTGCTTTTTCCTGTTTTTCGCGATTGTAGTTTGTATACGACGATAAAGCGCAATTCTCTTCAGTCGGTACTATCGAGTATCGAGAGTTTGACACTTCAAATGTATTGCTAAAATAGTTGTTACGACGCCCGCTAGAGGCACTGCTCGAATTTCGTACAAAATTTCTCGATAGCTAGCCAGAGTATAGACGGTAGAAGTAGTCAATAGCCTCTCTGATCGTGAAGTCCCGGGTTGGATTCCCGGATCGGGAAATGTCATTAGTATTTTATTTTTATTTTTAATATGAATTGGACTATTCTCAATATAATTCCAGGCTTTGGTGATGTGTCCAGTAAATAAGATTAAGCTTTGCCTATTACTAGTATTAATTGAAACCCTTAAATATACAGTCATCTGTATTTCTTACATCTTCGTGTATTTCATACACTTTTGTGTTTCATCCTTTCACTTTTTGTGTTTTTGTTCTATTTAAACGCTTTTCATTTTCATCCATCCTTGTGTATTAAAAATAAATAAATAATACATAATAATAATAATAATATAATACATCTTTGCCTAAACTTAGGTATAATATAAAGTTCTAAATAGGAATAAAGTTTAAAATATTGCTATGATAAAGCAATTTCTATGACACGTAATACAGGCAAAGATGTTTGAATCTTGAGTTTAAAAATTCAGTATCCAAGAGGCGCTAATTACTGAGCTCTCGTAAATCACTCGCCATTTTTATTCCTTTTAATTTTCAAACTACTTTTCAGTTCATATACATGCTTCAGTAATTCAGCATGCAAGGTCTATAGACATGGAGGTACCTCCTCAGTCCAGGGTTCTGTCTTTAGACCTTCGACCAAGGCTTATATAAGAGGATTCTTGCAAGGTTTTGCTTTATCCGCTAAAATATGCCCTGTCAAACCAACAAAGTGATTTAACACATCTATAGTAATATTATAAAGCTAAAGAGTTTGTTTGTTTATACGCGCTAATCTCAGGAACTACTGGACTGATTTGAAAATTAATTTCCGTGTTAGACAGCCCATATTATCACGCTATGACCAATAGAAGCAGAGTACCAGTAAAAAATGTTACAAAAACGGGGAACCTTTTGACCCAATCTCTCTTACGTGACGCAAGCGAAGTTGCGCGGGTCAGCTAGTGCATAATTATCACGCCTGCTATACCCTAGGTGATGTCAGAGATGTATTAAATACACTCACGTTACGCCATTAACAATAATAGACCCATGTTATATGGGGCGAGTCTAAGAATGCGTCTGAAAATGTGACAGTCTAAATACAATATGTAACTCTAAGGTGACTGACTGACATAGTGATCTATCAACGCACAGCCCAAACCACTGAACGGATCGGGCTGAAATTTGGCAAGCAGGAAGATGTTATGACGTAGGCTTTCGCTGAGAACGAATTTGGATCAATTCCACCTCGAAGGGTATAAACTAGGGGATGAAAGTTTGTATGAAAATTCTGTCCTAAGTCACAAATGGTGCGGACGAAATCGCAAAGTACAGCTAGTGTATACATATTTTTGAAGCTGACTGTACCTAAACTTTCTCGCAAACGTGTTGAGAGTTATTGAGCGGATCGTTTAGTACCCAGTCAACCGCAGGGGGCGCCACTAGACCGAAACATTACAACAAAATGCTTTAATTGCAGCTAAATTGTTTTAGAGAATTATTTTGGGAGGGTGAACGACTCGTTGAAGCATATTAAGACTATCTGAACACGGGTCGAATTTGCCACGAATCGACTCGCGCGAATTTGTACTCGCATTACCTAGATATAGACGTAGCCAAACAACTTGAACATAATTTGCTATATTAGAAAGTAAACAGAATGTAGACTCAGTGCAGAAGCCACTTGGTTGGCTGTTATACCAGTCGGGTGGTCGAAGCTGAAACCCCCTCGCCTTTGCGCAAAACTAAATATAATACCTAAACTGACCTAAAAATCGTTCACTAAGATGGGGCGAAATTGTTCAAGTTGTTTGGCGGCACTTATACTAGGCGTCGATACATCGCGTCGACAAGCTTCGCGCGAGTTCTAAATACGCGCGAAGCTCATGCTCCTACTGGACGGAACGTTCGTGCGACATGCGCGCGAAGGAATCGCTACGAGTTTGCCTCGTCTGGGAAGTCTTTAATGCCAATTTTGTCACAGAATCATCTTATAGATATTTTTGATCAGGATTTCAAGTTTTGGCGAACATACTAAGTCTTACGACACATCTGCGCGGCACCAAAGATTTTGCTCAATACGCTCGCTATGTTATTTAATTACCTATGACACGTCGCGCCATTACTAGTGCGTCGGGAGGTCGTGGGCTCGATTCCCACACGGAGCAAATATTTATGCGATCCCCAAATAGTTGTTTAAGTACCGACTGTCAAAGATCTTTGAACATGACAGCCGGTACCCACTTCCAAAACACGGAGGAACTCGGAATTTATAATATGGTCACCCATCCACACATATACCATGGCAAGAGTAGCTTAACCTGAGAGATCAATACGCTCGGCTAATATTACTTAGCCACGAGCTCCTTTAAGGATATAGTTTAAAATGCTTATCCAATATCGTGGGGATGTCTGTTCAGTCGTGGCACATTATTCCTATAATACAAATTACTGCTGCGGGGCGAGAAACGACGAGAAACGGCGAGACAGTGTGCTCAGACAAAGGAATCTAATATAGATTCTACTGGGACTATTTACTACTGGATATGAAAGCAAAATAGACTGTCTCCGTAGCGCAGTAGCCCATAGCTAGTTGCGCTCACCGGTCGGTAAACGATCTGTGGGTTAAGCAACCCTTGGCGCGGTCACTCCATAGATGGGTGACCGCATAGTGGTATTTGTACTGGGCGTCTCCGTGTTTCGGAGGGCACGTTAAAAGTCGGTCCGGTTGTTCTCTACAAAGCTAACAGTCGTTAAGCCATGTTAAAGGCCTTCGGGCGGCTTGAACAACTTTGACACTAGGTTGACCACTAACCATACGATAAGAAGAAGTGGCGCAGTGGTTTAGGTC
Organism: Anticarsia gemmatalis; assembly: GCF_050436995.1. NCBI lineage: Eukaryota > Metazoa > Arthropoda > Insecta > Lepidoptera > Erebidae > Anticarsia > Anticarsia gemmatalis. The sequence continues at coordinate 867,497 of NC_134767.1, read as the reverse complement.
ACCACGCCACCGCGTGCATTTAATACGCCTCTACCAACACCTTCAGATTTAAAAGGTTTTATTATTTAACTGCACGTTTGGCGCAGTGGTTAAAGCGGTCACCGTATCAAAATATCTCCATACCGAATTTCATGTTAATTGGTTCAGTAGTTTAGGCGTGATTGAGTAACAGATAGACAGACAGACAGAGTTACTTTCGCATTTATAATATTAGTATGGATGTATGTATTAATTATAATTTTACACTTAGAGGGGACCCGCTAGAAAGATACACACAGATCATATCGGTGATGTCTTGCAAAAAGGTCAGGTGCGTAGTACTCGTAACCGGCGGTCCTGTATGACAAGATGTGTGGATGTGAATGAAACGAGGGAATTTTGTAAGGATCGTTCCAAGTAGCGTTCATCTATACTAATATTATAAAGCTAAAGAGTTAGTTTGTTTGAACGAGCTAATCTCAGGAACTACTGGTCCGATTCAAAAAATTTCTTCAGTGTTAGATAGGAGCAGAGTACCAGTAAAAAATGTTACAAAAATGGGGAAAATTATGACCCATTCTCTCTTATGTGACGCAAGCGAAGTTCCGCGGGTCATCTAGTTGATAATAATTTTGCTACATCGTCCATGCAAAAGTTTTCTACTAAATAGCTAAATATGTTTCTTATCCAGTTGGAAGTAATCCTATAGTCCTTTTAGTTCGTTTAGTATTTGCGTACACAACATGTAAGAGACATTGCGTTTCTTGTGACGTCACCGTCTCCGACTAACGACTAACATAATACCATTGTGACCTATTGTGCAAATTTAAACTGTTTAAGTGTCACAGTCTATACTTATGTGTATAACCTATATGTTTCACTAGCTGACCCGCGCAACTTCGTCTGCGTCACATAAGAGAGAATGGGTCATAATTTTCCCCGTTTTTGTAACATTTTTTGCTGGTACTCTGCTCCTATTGGTAGTGGCGTGATGATATATAGCCTATAGCCTTCCTCGATAAATGGGCTATCTAACACTTAAAGAATTTTTCGAATCGGACCAGTAGTTCCTGAGATTAGCGCGTTCAAATAATCAAACAAACAAACAAACTCTTCAGCTTTATAATATTAGTATAAGTATATATAGATTGTAACTGGCCAAAGGTGCAGGACTTGGTTTATAGTGTCCAGGTGTGTGCACAATACACTCTCTGTTCCCTTACTCTCATAACCCGGTACGGATAACCAACACGACCATTGTGAGGTCAGGCGCAGGACCAACGGCTTTACGTGCTCTCCGAGGCACGGAGATCTACTGACCTCAACTTCCTAACTCCGAGCAGTTTCTTAGAAGTTCTTAACAGAAGATCTCAGAAAAGACTTTTTGTCCCGACCCAGGATTCCAACCCGAGACCTCTCGTGCGCCAGTAGCACACACTACCGACTGCACCACAGACGCAGTCAACTATTCGCATAATCGAACAAAGAATGGTTCGGTGCGGGAACGCTACCTTAACCACTGCGAAAGGCCGTCAACGATCTTGAAATAGTGTCAAAGTCCGAATTCGCAGTTGGCCAGTGTGCTAGCTAACCCCACTTTCTTAGTAATAGAGTAACTTTAACATAGTAGAGAAGTTGAATGAGTTAGTCCTCATGGCCAAGTGACGTAACTAAAGTTTAGGTCTCAATATTGTCACCATGGTTTTTGCCATAAATAATATAATCTATACTAATATTACAAAGCTGAAGAGTTTGTTTGTTTGATCGTTTGTTTATACGCGCTAATCTCATGAACTACTGGTCCAATTTGAAAAATGTTAATAAATTGTAGAGTTTATTTGTTTGTTTCTATGTTTGTTTCTATGTTTGTTTCTATGTTTGTTTATTTGAACGCACTAATCTAAGGAATTGCTGGTGCGAATTTAACATTATTTTTCTGATGGATAGCCTGTTTATTGAAGAAGGCTATATAACATTACGCTACAAACATTAGGAACGGAGAAGCAACGAAAAATTTTTTAAAAATGGGGAATATTATAACCTATTCTCGCTAATGTGATGCAATCGAAGTTGCGGTGGTCAGAGTTAGTACATAATAAAAAAAATACCAGGTAACTGGGTTGTGGAGGTCCGATAGGCAGTCGCTCCATTTAAATACTGGTATTCAGCTGCATACGGTGAGACTGGAAGCCGACTCCAAGATAGTTGGAAAAAAGGCTAGGCTGATTGATTGTCCCAATCAAACAATTTTCATAGTCACATTACGACTAAAAGAACTTGTTCATAGTACTTCTACTGCATTTATATTAAACGATTTTAAGTGCTTCTAACTATAACACTAACTTCATTTGAACTTTATACAAAGTTCTTCAATTTAAGTGTTTTTCTTTTCGTATTGAATTTACCGTCTCAGGTTCGATTTTCGGTGTGGTATATTATTTTTCTGACGGATAGAAAAACGAGAAAAGGCTTTCAATTTTAAATCCATAGTAATATTATAAATGCGAAAGTAACTGTCTGTGTGTCTGTCTATTACTCAATCACGCCTAAACTACTGAACCAATTTGCATGAAATTTGATATGGATATATTTTGATACCCGAGAAAGGACATAGGTTACTTTTTACCCCGGGAAAATGACGCAGTCCCATGGTAAAATTCAGGTGGCGGACGAAGTCGCGGATAAAAGCTAGTTTCAATATAAACTGAAATAATTTGGACCCAAATGATGAAATAAAATAAAAAATTGTGCGTCCTATTGACATGACATATTTTTATTCTCTAGGACCACATTTTATGTACCACCTGTGTTTAACAAATAAATTAATTCGATTTGAACGTATGTATATACTTGTTATTCAAGCATTGAGTCTACTACGCTGACCTAGTGCGGGATGGGGACTTTACATGCCCTCAAGAAATGTGTTGAATAACTTTTGTTGTTCCGACTTGTATTTCGATTTTACCATGTAACGCGTTAAAAACTTGAGCAACGAAACAGGATATGCCTAATGTGGCTTTAGTAACTATTATTTTCTTTGTACAACTGTGGACTGTTAATAAATGATTTTAATTAAATTTTCTTAGGTATATCTATACTAATATTATAGAGCTGAAGAGTTTGTGTGTTTGTTTGTTTGAACGCGCTAATCTCAGGAACTACTGGTCCGATTTCAGTTCAGTCAATTCTTTCAGTGTTAGATAGCCCATTTATCGAGGAAGGTTTTGGCTGTATATCATCACGCTACGACTAATAGGAGCAGAGTACCAGTAAAATATGTTACAAAAACGGGGAAAGTTTTGACGCATTCTCTCTTATGTGACACAAGGGAAGTTGCGCGGGTCAGCTAGTCTTGCCTTAAGTAAATACCGCCCAAACAGCTTTAGACGACATTTAAAAAATATTCTTAAAATCAGGAAATTGTTCTCAAATAGGTTGTTAATACGACATTTGTATGGAAATGATGAGAAATGAAAATGTGTGCGTATATTAATGAAGAATGTGGAGGATTCCTGCGCGAGAGACTCATATCCGGGGGATGTGAGACTCCTGGCTGCCGGGAAACGTCGCAGGATGTCCTTAATTGCCAGGAGATAATGTTTTTCAATATATTGTGTGTTTGTTTGCTATAGGCTTGTTATGAAATATTAGGTCAAGGAACAAGTCTTTTCGCATTATCGTATGTATGAACTTGTAATAAAATCTCTTTGGCTTCGAGAATCACAAATGAGTTAGGTTCATTAGGTTTCTTTCAGTGATCTCGTGAGGTACCCAAATATCGACCTTTTTTGTGTAGAGAATAGATTTTATTACAAGTTTATACATACTATAATGGGAAAAGACTTTTTCCCCAACCTAATGACTCTGCCGCGGCCTGTCTGAAATTGCTGTCAAAAAAATCTTAGAGTTTGCCCGGAGTAAGGAAGTTGAGGTTATAGACTCTCCGAGCACGTAAAACCGTCGGTCCTGTGCCTACCCTCTCACTGGTCGTGTCGGTTAACGGTGAAGGAAGACATCGTCATGAATTGAACAATGTTTAAAAATTGTTAAACACATTTCTTAAGGCCATACAAAGTCCCCAACCCGCACTTGGCCAGTGTCGTGGACTCACTGCGTAATCCCTCCCTCGGGATAACACCCAGTTGCCCAGCAGTGGGACAGAACGGGGTAAAAAAATAACACACAAAACATGAGTTTGAAGTCCAGGCAAACAAAATCACGGGTAAAAGCTAGTGTAATGTAATTACATAACACATCAGAATGACAATACACTGTCCAAACATCATTTGGTATGCAATATTGTATTTATTCGTATCTCCAACCATTATTATTTGATTGTGGCACAAATGTACACGGATTATGCAAAATTATTATCACGATAACAACAGTTATTGTTTCAATGGGAAACTGTTTTATAAAAGAAATAATTGTTAATATTTACAATGATATTTTATATTATTTAAAGCAACAATAAACTAAATTTACACTATACATATATACAAATAGATAAAAAGTAAAATAAAACAAAAACAAGTATAAAATAACTAGGAGCAGTGATAGCCGAGTGGTATGGTTGACACCTCCCACGCAATTGGTCGCAGATTCGAACCCGACGTCCGAGGCAACACACCAATAACTTTTCGAAGTTATGTGTGTATTAGAAATAATTATCACATGCTCCAACGGTGAAGGAAAACATCGTGAGGAAACCTTGCATACCTAAAATTTGTTTAATACATTTATTGAGGGCATGCAAAGTCCCCAACCCGCACTTGGCCAGCGAGGTGGACTCAAGGGCTACACTCTCACTCATTACGGAAGGAGACCCTTGCCCAGCAGTGGGACACTAAAGGGTTAAATCTATTTATTTATTACATAAAATATATACCGGATAAGCACAAAAATAAATAAGCATAAAAAAATTCATCAAAATCGGTCAAGCCGTTTCGGAGGAGTATGGTAACAAAAACTGTGACTCGAGAATTTTATATATAAGATTAGTAGAAAAAACTGTACATATTATTTGTTATACAAAGCACAAATCATTTGCCTTTGATAATGATAATGCAAAAATAGAGGCGTTGTGCCGCGGTGTACCGAAATTAATTACTTTATGAATATTAATAGCTGTGCCGTTGGTTTAAGGCATAAGCGTTAAGCGAGGTTATTTTTAATTATCATTTTTTCCACAAGGTCTCTCGAGCGGCTTGAAAACGTTGAACACTAGGTTGACCACTAACCATAAATAAAAATAAATTTACCCATTAATGTCCCACTATTGCGCAAGTGTCTCCTCCCGTAATGAGGGAGGGGTGAGGCCCTGAGCCCACCACACTGGCCAAGTGCGGATTGGGGACTTTGCATGCCCTCAAATATATTAAACAAAATTTTAGGTATGCAAAGTTTCTCTGCGATGTTTTCCTCCACCGTCGGAGTTTGTGACAGTTATTTATAATACACACGTAACTTCGAAAAGTCATCGTGCCTGGAGTTCGAACCTGCAACCACTTGCGTGGGAGGTGCCAACTTTAACCACCCAATATAACACGGGACAAACTTTGTAATTGATTTTTGATTGATTTTTGTTTTTTTTTTTTAAAGACAACTCCCGCACTAAAAATTGCTCTTGTGTCGCGGGGACTTTTACAAACATACAAACAACGGACACAAAGCACAACCAGACCCGGAACAATTATTTGTGGGTCGCACAAATAATTGCTCCGTGTGGGAATCGAACCCACGACCTCCTAACGCAGTGGTGTTAGCGTGGTGACCTAAACCACTGCGCCACGGAGGCAGTCAATGATGAATCGTGAGTGTATTTAATTCACATCAGGCTTAATCTTCGGGTATAAAAATCGTTAAGTTCTCAATCCATTAACATTATAATCCGAAAAAAACTTATTAAATACTAGCCGACCCGCGCATCATGGCTAGCGTCACATAAGAGAGAATGCGTCATAATTTTCCCCGTTTTTGTAACATTTCTCGTTGCTACTCCACTCCTACTGGTCGTGGTGTGATGATATATAGCCTATAGCCTTTCTCAATAAATAGGCTATCTAACACTGAAAGAATTTTTCAAATCGGATCAGTAGTTCCTAAGATAAGCGCGTTCAAACAAACAAACAAACAAACTCTTCAGTTATAGATATCTTCATATTAGTATAGATAAGTATAATAAGTATAGAATTACTTCGTATTACATGTATGGGATTACAATTCAAAAGATTTCGTCGTTCGTTTGCGGTGCTGTATTAAAAAAGGAAATTTTATCCGCTACCGCTTATTACTTAAACCTATTCATTGTGCTAAATCCGAATATTGATGTAATAAGTAATAGAGTGAGCTCGTTGCGGATCAGAACGCTTGTTTCGTGGCCCCACACTCATGTAACGAGGCTTAGCGCTTGTTTGAAAAGAATTTTACACAACTACATAATGATAAATTTTACTAATATTATAAAGGCGAAAGTTTGTGAAGATGGATGTATGTTTGTCCTAGTTTTGCGTGAGAACGGCTGAACCGATTTGGATACAATTTGACAGAGTGATAGCTTATGCTGTGGAGAACGACATGGGCTAAAATAGGTATTTTAAACACATATGAAATTTCCCAAGGAAAGTTTTTATGGATCGTATCAAGAGACGTTATTTGGTTTCTCTTTTTCTTTCTCTTTATTTCCCTATAGGGAAAAGGAGTGGTTTTATGTATACATATACATATGTAACATGTTGTATAGACTGATGTTTTTTCAAGTCCCTCTTATCGTATGGTTAGTGGTGAATCTAGTGTCAAAGTTGTTCAAGACGCCCGAAGGCCTTTGACGTGGCTTAACGACTGTTATCTTAATTGACAATCTCCGGGACCGACTTTTTACGTGCCCTCCGAAGCTCGGAGACGCCAAGTTCAAATACCACTATGTGGTCACCCATCTATGGAATGACCGCGCCAACGTTTGCTTAACCCACAGATCGTTTACCGATCGGTGAGCGCAACTGGCTATGGACACCTTTGATTCAAGTAAATATATATCAGCTTACCCTTCTTCCAAGCTATGTTGGAGTCGGCTTCCAGTCTGACCGGATGCAGCTGAATATTAGTGTTTTACATGGAGCGACTGCCTATCTGACCTCCGCAACCCAGTTACCTGGGATAACACGATACCCTTCGGTAAGACGGGTTGTCAGACTTCCAAGCGTCTGACTACTGTTAACGACTGTCAAAGATCTTCAAAAATGACAGCCGGGACCCACAATTTAACGTACCTTCCGAAACACGGAGGAACTCGATATAATAAGATGGTCACCCATCCACAAATCAACCTCGGCAAGCATGGCTTAACCTCAGAGATCGATCCGCGCGGCTGTTGTTAACTAAGCCACGAGCTCCTCTCCATGATTCAAGTAAATAACAGTTGAATATTGTCAAAATGAAACACTTTTTCTCGAAAAGCAAAACCGCTGTACATTTTATACGTTTTAATTACTATTCGTTAACGCTCGGTTTAACGTAAATTTCTGGTAATTTCACGGAGTATTTACCACCGTCGGTGAAACTGCCAGGTAAAATGTATTACTGAATTAAAGTTGTTCGTATAATATTTATCTACTATGAGTTTTAAAATATCCTTGGCTTAAGTGATAACATATATATTTCATGACTACCATTGCGTCGGGAGGTCGTGGGTTCGATTCCCACACGGAATAATAATTTGAGGAATCCACAAATAGTTGTTTCGGGTCTGGTTGTACTTCGTGTCCGTTGTTTGTATGTTTGTAAAAGTAACCGCGACACAAGCGCAATTCTTAATGCGGGATTTTTTTTTTTTTTAAGAAAGAAATGACACTATCACACGAATTCCGTTTAATAATCCGAGCACGTTTCAACACAAAACTATTAAAAATTCAATAAGAAATGCAAACAGTTATCATTTGATTCAATTCCGAAGCGTTGATTACATTCAGTATTTCAATTAAAACCTTACACTACATGAAATGAAAGAAAAATCTCATACATACTGCATATACTCGGGCTATTACAAACGTACATATTACGTAGGCATGTCATTTTTACCGTGCCTCTCGCTTGCACTTACACTTACTAGTTTTTGATTTATTTAGAAATGCAGGAAGTTATAGAATATTCCAAATCGTTGCACATTCATCCTGATTGTCACCCTACCTGTTAACGACGAGCAGAACGTCACCTTAAATGGTCGCGCTAAACGATCTCGTCTTAGATTAGTCGAACGACGCGTGGCCGATGCACGCGTGCAGTCGACAACTCGTTACCTTTTAAGGAAACGGTTTTGCGCGAGACGGCGTGGAGTGGCTAGGACGCGCGGCCTTAAAAGGAAACGTGTCGCTGCATCGCAACGCGTCGACCAATCAGGGAAGAGAATCGACGCTAGGATAATGCTAAAAATGATTACCGAATTGTAGTTCATCAGGGGTTTTTGAATTAATACCCCTGCATTTTTGTACGGAAGTTAGTGCGAAAGACTAAACATCGAGAATAAAGTCTGAAACCACGAAAAGAGTTATTATTACAGTCCACACCCTCAACACTAGCCTTTCTTTTAACTATATTGGAGTCGATTCCCAGTCACACCGGGTGCAAACTACGCTTGCCGAAGTTGTTCAATAGATAGATCGTATACCTAATATTATACACACCTAGTTTCATTGTGTTTCAGAAGATTTTTACATTGTGTGACCCGGCAGCAATTTTCAAAGATCTTTAACAATCGTTACTTGAATGTCTGACAACCAGTCTTACCGAAGGGTATCGTGTTATAACCCAGGTAACTAGGTTGTGAAGGTCTGATAGGCAGTCGCTCCATGTAAAATGCTGGTATCTTTTTGCACTTGGTTCTAGAAGCCGACTGTAACATAGTTGGAAGAAAGGCTAGGCTGATGATCACTGTCCAGAAAGAATATGGAGACAGACAAACAGACAGACAGCGAAGTCTTAGTAATAGAGTTTCCGTTTGAACCAAAAAAAATAGTTAACGTCGATAAAGATTTTATATAATGTTTTGGTTTATTGTGGGAATTAAATCAGCATGCAATTTTTTCACTACAATGAGTCAAGATTTAAAAACATCCATATCAAGCAGTATATCTTAATCATGTAATTGAAATACCTATTATTTGTACAAATACCTATGTGGTGCAGTGGGTCGTGTATCTGGCTATTTACTTTGAGGTCCCGTGTTCGATTCCCAAGGCAAAATACTGTTGATCTTTTAAATAAGAATGTTTCTCAATACTACTCGGAGTTTGGCAACGTGTTAGGTATATGGCAATAAGCTTGCCCCCTATTACATGAGACTTACATTGTTAATAGCGAAATGTGAGATCTATACCTTCGGGTATAACGTGCTATCGATACCTCCTGAGAATATTGAGTCATCTAATAAAGGTCATGGCCCATAATCCGACCCGGTTCAAAAATGTTTTTGTACAAAAACGAAAATGGTGGTAAATAATGCAGGTATAACCCACTTTTCATTATAATAATATGTAAAAGTAAAAAAAATATTCAATGGAGAGATCGTTCAGAAGACCCCTAAAAATTCAATAATAAGGATAATAATTAGCTGCACAAGCGGTTTTCCCCGTCTGTAAATTATTTCTTCCCACGGAAACATGTCATTAGGATAAAAAGTATAGGTACTATGACCGTCTCCAAATCTAATATCTATATCTCTACACTGCAATTTAATCAAAATCGATTTAGTAGTTTAGACTTGAAAATCAAACAAACAGATTTACTTTGCCATTGTTTTGTTAAATAAAACATCATCACACTCATCATAAAGCAAACAACAAGTTTGCTACGGTCAGGATTTTTTTTCTCTTCCCTTAAACCACAAGTTATAAGTTAAGTTTTCAATAATATTACATTTTTTATTATTATTATTTCATGATCCCCATCAGCCACAATAATGCGCCAGTTACCATTGAAAAGTACAATCATTTGTCTTTGATACCCGCCATATTTCAGTTCTGTACGCCGTAGGTATATTTTCAACACTAAATGGGCCTAACCTTTAGATTTTTTTTTTTTAATTACTATAATTTCATCAAGAGCAGTGGTATAAGTTGACACCTCCCACGCAAGTAGTCGCAGGTTCGAACCCGAGGCGACACACCAATGACTATTCGAAGTTATGTGTGTATTAGAAACAGCCATCACCTACTTCAACGGTGAAGGAAAACATCGTGAGGAAATCGTGTTTAATACGTTTATTGAGGGCATGCAAAGTCCCCAACCCGCACTTGGACAGCGTAGTCGACTTAAGGCCTAACCCCTTCCTCATTACGGGAGGAGACCCTTGCCCAGCAGTGGGACATTAATGGGTTAAATTTATTTTTTATTTACTATACTTTCAGTTGACTCATTTTAGGAGGTATCGATGTATGTAATTATTACGATAACTATGCAAGTGTTATTGTTATCATCAAGATAATAAAAACGAGTTTTGCAACTAAACAGACATTACTTGTTTGGTCCTCAATTAAAATTATAAGTTTTATCAACATCGATACTTATAATATAAATGCGAAAGAATGTCTGTCACGATAAACAAGCCGAAACCGCCCGGAGGCCTTTGACGTGGCTTAACGACTGTTATCTTGATTGATAACAACCGGGTCCGACTTTTTACGTGCCCTCCGAAGCACGGAGGCGCCCAGGTCAAATACTACTATGCGGTCACCCATCCATGGAATGACTGCGCCACAGGTTGCTTAACCCACAGATCGTTTACCGACCGGCGAGCGCAACGGGCTACGGGCGCCTCACGAAAGAAGAAGAAGAAGTACATACATACTTACATAATATGCATATACTTCTAAATACTTACTTATAGATAAATTGACAACCGGGCTTAACACTGCTCGTGATCATCACACAAATATTTGTCTCGGGTGGGACTTGAATCCGCCGCAGCGCTACGGTTATTGCGGCGAGGTGACCATGTTAACCACTGTACTAAACGTGCTGTTACAAATAGAAGTTACATTTAGGGTTGCGTTTTTCTAAAGTCGAAATTGTCTTTTTTTATGTGTAGGTCAATAGAACCTTAAGTTTAAGTTTGTGGGGTCGCCACCCTTGTCTCCCGGTCTCGATCTCTGTTTCCAAGATGGCGAGGCTATGTCCTAAAACATGTAACATTTTAACGGACTAAATTCCGGACCTCCTAAAAACATTTCCATCATTAATGTGTAGGCACTTTTAATAATATAACAATGGAGTATAAATATTATCTTTAACTCCATACAATTCAAAGTTCAAAAATACGAATAGCAACAAAACAAGCAAAAAATTACAATGTTTAAGTGTCCGTTTGTAGATGTAACAAATACATCATCTTTTTGCAAAAGTGAATCTATACTCATATTATAAAGCTGAAGAGTTTGTTTGATGTTTGTTTGTTTGAACGCGCTAATCTCGGGAACTACTGGTCCGATTTGAAAAAATCTTTCAGTGTTATATAACACTTTTACAGCTTATTTATCGAGGAAGGCTATAGGCTATATATCATCACGCTACGACCAACAGGAGCAGAGTAGCAATAAAAAATGTTACAATAACGGGGAAAAATTTGACCCCTTCTCTCTTATGTGACGCAAGCGAAGTTGCGCGAGTTAGCTACTACATCATATTTTTTGCAATAGTGAATCTTTTAATATCTATAGTTTGACAACTTAATTTAGAGCCTTAACGTACACGATTTGTCTAATGTCCACCTTAGCTTATGTTATGTAGTGTCAATACAGCATCTTTTAACTGTCAAACTATGATTTCATTAGACAGATTTGAAAAAACTGGCCACCTACCTAAATTTGACCCCCTTGGAAATCCTACGTAGACAACTGCCGCTATTGTGCCGCGGGGATCTGAAACGACTATTTGTGGATCGCACAAATTATTGCTCCATGTAAAGATCGAACCCACGACCTTCCGACGCTGTGGAAATGGCGTGGCAACCAGTTTAACCACATATTCTTTTTTTATTTGTATGTCTGTAAGACGTGTCAGGACAAGGTTGGAATGGGATCGATGGGATCAAAGTTCCCACGGATATAGAATCAGCGGGATTAAATTGTACCAAACCCGGACGAAATCGGCCCAGTCCGCTGGTATAGTCAGCTCAGCTTTTCTTCCAACTATGTTGGAGTCGGCTTCCAGTCTCACCGGATGAACCTGAACACCGGTATTTTACATGGAGCGACTGCCTATCTGGCTTCCACAACCTAGTTACCTGGGTTATAAACAATACCCTTCGGTAAGACCAGGTACGTTGGTCAGTCCGCTGGTATGATTTTTTTTTCTTATAATTTTTTTAACCCATTACTGTTCCACTGCAGGGCAAGGCCACTTGCGTGGAATTTGCCAACTTATGCCACTCGGCTATCACTGCAAAATAAATAATTATAATTATTACAAACGAAGCCGCAGGTCGCAATCTAGTCGGTGTATATCTTATAGTGAAGAATATTCATTGTTTCAATGTAATTTTATGTCAGTACGTATCACCTTTTGACCGTAAAGACTTGTGTTTTGAATTATGATACGATTATATTTATTATGTTTCACTTGTGGTGAGTTTTTGTTCTCATACATTTATGTGTTTTAAAATCATTATAATTATAATATTATGTGTACTAGTCGCGAGAGTTTAAAAACGTTAGGAACGTTAGGTTCGCCCCCTTTTTCCATGGGACTAGCATTTTAATGGCATTACGTAGGTGTATTCAATACACCTTCGTGTACAAAACATGCAAGTTATTTGTATTAGCTGACCCGCGCAACTTCGCTTGCGTCACATAAGAGAGAATAGTCATAATTTTCCCCGTTTTTGTAACATTTTTTACTGGTACTCTGCTCATATTGGTCGTAGCGCGATGTTATATAGCCTATAGCCTTCCTCAATAAATAGGCTATCTAACAAACAAACTCTACGATATTGTAATATTAGATGTATGTAATTTCTTTTTCGATTTATAGTGGTTGTGTCAGCAGAAAGGCCTTGTAAAAATCCCCTCATAGATGCCTTAATCGAAGGCCTGAAGATAGAACCCTGGAATGAAGAGGAAACTCCATGTCTCGAGAAGACCCTGGAAATTTTGGAAGGGGTGAAGAATTTCACCCTTTGGGCTACCTGGGGTAAGTTTTGTCTCTTTCAAAAACTACTATTTTAGTAGAAGCAGCACTTGGCTGATTTTTAGGGATCCGTAGTTAGATACCGTAGTTCCGTAGTCTGTGGATGTCAAAATTATTCACACCCCCCTGTCTGTGGAGCCGATTTAGTTGGTATGATCCGATTTCCCGATCTGTTCGATCCGACCGATAATTACAATATTTAGATTACGTGTACCGGCCGAAATCTTGGTCCAGTAACAAAATTTTGTGAAAATGGGTGTAATTTTTGTGACCGGCTACCGGTCGCTCCACAGATGCGGCAATTGCTACATACACCGATCGGGAGCCGGTCTCTCCACAGACGAGGGGGTAGTTAAAAGGTCAAAATGAGACTCATTTACTAAGAATTCGCTCTCTGCCTGTCACCAGGCTGTATCTCATGAACCGTGACAGTTTCTAGACAGTTGGAATTTTCACATAATCCATATCCATACTAATATTATAAATGCGAAAGTAACTCTGTCTGTCTGTCTGTTATGAATCAATTTGGATGAAATTTGGTATGGAGATATTTTGATCCCCCAGAAAAGAAATAGTCTACTTTTTACCCCGGGAAAATGACGCATTCTCTTGGGAAAATTCAGGTAGCGGACGAAGTCACGGGTAAAAGCTAGTAATATATAAAAACATAATAGTTAAGACGGTCCTATACAACAAACGTGATATTTGCGTACGCAACCGACACAAAACACTACACATAATAATGTTACATTATCTATACTAATATTTTAAAGCTGAAGAGTTTGTTTGTTTGTTTGAACGCGCTAATCTCAGGAACTACTGGTCCGATTTGAAAAATTCTTTCAGTATCAGATAGCCCATATCGAGGAAACTATAGGCTATATATCATCACGCTACGACTAATAGGAGCAGAGTACCAGTTAAAAATGCTATAAAAACGGGGAAAAAATTGACCCATTCTCTCTTACATGACGCAAGCAAAGTTCCACGGGTCAGCTAGTACATACATAAAATATGATTATGTATGTAATAAATCTATGTTAATATTACACGTAGCTCATTTACTTAAATATGCAAAATATTCAACTTTAATCTTGATAAATTATGTGCTATTTCTAAAAATAGATAATAATAAATTTTCATAGTAAATCAACATTGAACAGTTAGCGGTCAACCTACAGTCAAAGTTATTCAAGACGTCCGAAGTCCTTCGACACAGCTTAACGACTGCTATCTATAAAAACAAAGACTGATAGCCTGATTCTCTACCACTATCGAATACCGACAATTGGCAAGCCATCGAAATTTTGACATTTAGAATGTACTGCCAAAATATTTCCTACGACGCCCGTCAGAGGCACTGATCCGATTATCACACAAAATTTCTCGATGACAGTTCGGTCGTCGGTAGTGGTTAGTAGTAGAGAATCGAGCTACGAGACTGACGTTTTAAGTGTCATTCGAAGCAAGTTAACTCCCAGGTTACCCATCTATACAGTGTCCGCAACAAGATTAATTATCCCGATGATAATATTGTCCTAGCTCTGGCTACGGCGGTCACTTTCATTGAAACTGCTCAACGGTGTAGGACTGTGTTTACAGTGTCCAAGTGTGTGCACAACACACAGGAACACTATTCCTTCACTCTCATAGCCCGGTGCGACGGATAACCGACACGGCCTGTGAGAGATCAGGCGCAGGACTCACGGCTTTACGTGCTCTCCGAGGCACGGAGGTCTAAAACCTCAATTTCCTTACTCTGGGCATTCTCGGAGAAATTCTTAACAAAAAATCTCGTAAATGACTTTTTGGCCCGACCCAGGATTCGAACACGAAACTTCTTGCGCGGCAGTCGTATACACCACCGACCGCGCTATAGAGGCAGCATCAGTATCCCAATAATCGTTTACCGACTGGCGAGCAGAACCAGGTATTAGCGCCTCAAAATTATATAAAGTATTTTATTTTATCAGTCTGGGATGCCAACAAGCTTCCATCAGGCGGTCTGTACGGGTCTGTGCCACAGTTTGGTAACTTCGACCAGTGCATGGAGCCTCCCTGGTTAGAAACACATCCTCAGTTCACAAACCAGTACTGCATTGCAAGAGTTAAGATGGCTGACAAAAACTGGAGAAGAAAATCTGATCCATTTGACTCGACGAATCTATTTCTTAATGTAAGTCAGTTTCTTATATATTTATCAGTGTAGCCTTCACCTTCAGTCAGCTTCCAGTCTTACCGGATGCAGGTGAATACCAGTATTTTACATGGAGCGACTGCCTATCGGACCTCCACAACCCAGTTATCTAAGTTAAAACATGATAAGACTGGTTGTCAGACTTTCAAGCTTCTGACTACAGTTAACGACTGTCAAAGATCTTTGAAAATGGCAGCCGCGACCCACAACTGTACGTGCCTTCCGAAACACTGTGACACTAAATCCAAATACTATAATACGATCACCTGTCTATAGAATGACCGCGCCAAGTGTTGCTTTACCCACTGTTTATCGACTGGTTAACGCAACTGGCTATGAGCGCCTTAGCAGGCTGCGAACGCGATGAGAAAGTTTGATTTTTTTTTTTGTTTTCAGACAAAAACTAGATCCGGTATTTCTGTCAACCAGTTCCAATGGGGTGTGTGCGTGCCAGCGGTTTGCCCCCCACAGGCTGTGGTCAAAATAATTAGACAAATGTTTTTATTAACACACCTTAAGGCTACTTCTAATGTCAACATCACGATACAAAACTGTCAAACAGCCGGAGTTAAAAACGAGCGTTCTACAGGATTCTATTTATTTATGTAAGTGATAATTTTATTATATTAACTGGCTGACCCGGCAAACGTTGTTTTGCCATATAAATTTAAAAAAATATTTTCACTTAGGGGTGTGAAAAATAGATGTTCGCCGATTCTCAGGCCTACTCAATATGCTCACCAAATTTCATAAGAATCGGTCAAGCCGTTTTGGAGGAGTATGGCAACGAAAACTGTGACGCGAGAATTTTATATATTAGATTAGTTTGATATCAAAATCAATACCAGTAGCGCCATCTAGCTATAAGTTTATGAATGATTTATGTGTGACTAATTTATATTGAAAATTAAATAAACTCATTCACTCGTCTCTGATCTTTAATGGCGTCGTTTAATTATAATATTTATATAACTAGCTGACCCGCGCAACTTCGCTTGCGTCACTTAAGAGAGAATGGGTCATGATTTTCCCCGTTTTTGTTACATTGCTACTCTGCTCCTTTTGGTCATAGCGGGATGATATATAGCCTATAGCCTTCCTCGATAAATGGACTATCTAACACTGAAAGAAATTTTCAAATCGGACCAGTAGTTCTTGAGATTAGCGCGTTCAAACAAACAAACAAACAATCAAACAAACTCTTCTGCTTTATAATATTAGTATAGATAACTAGCTGACCCGCGCAACTTCGCTTGCGTCACTTAAGAGAGAATGGGTCATGATTTTCCCCGTTTTTGTTACATTTTTTATTGCTACTCTGCTTCTTTTGGTCGTAGCGGGATGATATATAGCCTATAGCCTTCCTCGATAAATGGACTATCTAACACTGAAAGAAATTTTCAAATCGGACCAGTAGTTCTTGAGATTAGCGCGTTCAAACAAACAAACAAACAATCAAACAAACTCTTCAGCTTTATAATATTAGTATAGATAATTGCCTATTCCCACAATGAAGAACTAACTCTTACTCAAAAATCAAAAATATAAGAAACGGATGGCCAACTATGGAAAAACAAAATCTATATACTAATATACTAATATTATAAAGCTGAAGAGTTTGTTTGTTTGTTTGTTTGAACGCGCTAATCTCAAGAACTACTGGTGCGATTTGAAAATTTCTTTCAGTGTTAGATAGTCCATTTATCGAGGAAGGCTATAGGCTATATATCATCACGCTACGACCAATAGGAGCAGAGCAGCAGTAATTTTTTTTACAAAAACGGGTAAAATTTTGACCCATTCTCTCTTATGTGACGCAAGCGAAGTTGCGCGGGTCAGCTAGTTTTCAATAAAATGTTGAAGGTTTATGACTTTTCTCTCCTCTCTTTTGAGAAGTAGGCTGTATCTATTTATATGTACTATAGTTCAACACGCATTTTATGTCAGATTTAATTAAGCTGATAAACAAACGTAATTTACACAAATATTCCTCTTTTGTATTTTAGTAAGGTCCCTGTTCTCATTTATTTATACAAAAAAAAGAAAACCATTTACCCCCGGTTACTGAGGTACATTTAACGATAGTTTATCTATTCAATAGCGTTTTTTAATGAGTTTAAACGCTATTGAATACATAAACTACCGCTAAATATAACTCAAAAACCGGGGGTTATTATATCAAGTACTTATCTTTCCACTTCAAAATATAAGGGTCTGAGGAAATTACCCACAGATCCTAATGGGCTATTTAATGGTGCTTGGAAACGATAAGAAGACAAACTATCACATTTATTATTTACTTTATCTATATACTTTCACACATTAATGGTTTTGGCGAAACACTTAACAAATTGACCGCGAGTCGCGACATTTATTCTTGATTGACGCTGAAATAGTCTGTAGCACGGGGCCGCTTGGCCACATTAGTCCGATGCGTTGCGCTGTGACGTCGCTGTGTTGATGGTGCGCGGTTTTTCATATATGTAATTTTTATGATAATGCGTTGCGTCGACGCACGACGCACGACGAAGCAGGGAGAGAGTGATGCGCTGGTGCGACTGAGACGGCATGCGTCGCCCTCTTGTGACGACATGCGTCGACGCAACGCAAATGTGACATACAATGCGTTGATCCGATGCGATGACGCGACGCACCGCAACGCAACGCAGTAATGTGGCCTCGTTCTTATCGAATGATTCACGGAAAAACTAACACAAGAGGAAGATGGCTGTCGCCAAACTCAGCCGATAACATTTAACGCACACTCAAATATGGTCTGTGTCACAAGGACTTTAACAAACATAAAATCAACGGACACAAAGTACAACCGGACCCGAAATAACTTTATTTGTGGATCGCACAAACACATCACATCCAAGACTTCACGACGCATATGTATTTGATTTTTTGTTTTTTTCAGGGTCCTCATGGTCACACTTTTCACGATAACTGTGGCTGCAACGTATTTTAGAAAACATTATAATAACGAACCAAGACATTATGTTGGTAAGAGAGCCATCCTAATATTTGAAAGTCAGTCTTTCTGTAGGTCATTATCAGCCTAGCTTTTCTTCCAACTATGTTGGAGACGGCTTCCAGTCACACCGGACGCAGCAGAATACCATTATTTTAAACAGAACGACCACTTTTTGTACCTCCTTAATCTAGTTACATAAGTTATAACATGATACCCTGGTTGTCATACTTTCAAGCTTTTGAGTGCTGGTAACGACTGTCAAAAATCTTTGAAAACGACAGCCCAGGACCCAGATCTGCACGTGCCTTCCGAAAAACGGAGGAACTCGATATGTATAATATTATTATCTAGTTCATCTTTATTTATCAGTACTCACTGATCATTTAGTGTTCGGTGAGCACAACTGGCTAGTGGCTATGAGCGCAGTTGGAGACATCATTTTATTTGTTACTAGCGGACTGGCCCGCCTTCGTCCAAGTATAGTACGATTTCGTCCCGTTGATTCCATTCCCGTAAGAATTTTGATCCCATCGATCCCAAACAAACCTTATCCCGACTGTAAAATAATTATCCAATTTAGTTAAGTTGTTCAAGAGCTTTACGCGTACATACATTTTGGTGATTCATTTTTATTCATTTTTTATTTCTTATCCTTTCAGTTGGAGCAATATTGAAGTCGTTTTGTATGGTGAATAACTCGTCAGAACTGATCAAATCGGGCCGAAATGATATAATAGTCTTAAGCGGCGTGAGGTTCATAACAGCAGCTAATATTGTAGTTATCCATTTACTTTTTTACATTGTTATATCTGGAATCGGTAATGGAAGATATCTGGATCAGGTAAGCGTGAAGTTTGCAACTCATGAGAATCGGCTCAGCACTTTCGGCTACATAATGTTTGTCGAATTACCAAACCGACCGATTCACTTACTCGGCTTCTGCCGATCGGGTTCATCTACACATAGCCGGTTTGCCGAACCAAATATAGTCTGTAGCGATCCTGAAAATGATCGATTCGAGTGGTTGAATTCGTGGGTTCTATTGGTAATATGAGCGCGAACCTGTACCTCGATTCTCTACCACTATCGACTACCGACAACCGGCTAGCTATCGACATTTGACATTTAGGATGTACTGCCAAAATGTTTCCTACGACACCCGACAGAGGCGCTGATCAGATTTTCATACAAAATTTCTTGATGACAGTTCGGTTGTCGGTAGTCGATAGTAGTAGAGAATCGAGGCACAGGTGTGCTGGTGATGACTCTTATATTGTACTCCAGTTTTATTGAAACTGGCTAAGGATGAAGGACTTTATAGTTCTCCGCTCGTGGTTTTTCCCGCATGGTATTTCACCCCCTTCGGAGTGGAATTTCCATAAATTCACTCTTAATACTCCTCTACACTTCTTAAGTTATCCTCATACCAAATTTGAACTTTCTATGCTCGGCAGTGCGTTGTCCATCAAAAAAAAGCTCAGGAAATACTGTTTGGCCCGACCCAGGATTGAAACATTGGACCTATGGATACACTACCGACCACACATCAGTGGCAAGCAGTGTTCTGAAATTATTAACTTTATCATTTCCAGTTGGAATACTTAGGCATGCTGATGAATTACACTATTGTGGTTGACACGTTCTTTGTCATGTCCGGTCTTCTACACATCAAAGGTCTACTAGAAAAGAGACAGAACTTACTCATGGTGCTGTGGAAACGATATATCAGGCAAGATCCTTACCCACTTCATTATTATAAAATAAAATAAATTTAACCCATTAATGTCCCACTGCTGAGCAAGGGTCTCCTCCCGTAATGAGGGAGGGGTTAGGCCTTGAGTCCACCACGCTGGCCAATTGCTGGTTGGGGACTTTCCATACCCTCAATAAATGTATTAAACAAATTTTAGGCATGCAAGGTTTCCTCACGATGTTTTCCTTCACCGTTGGAGCATGTGATAATTATTTCTAATACACACATAACTTCGAAAAGTCATTGGTGTGTTGCCTCGGGTTCGAACCTGCGACCACTTTCGTAGAATGTGCCAACTTATACCACTCGGCTATCACCGCTCTTCATTATTGTATGCCCAAAAAGGGCTAATTGGTGCGTTGTACCATTTATGTATTGTAACAACTTGTAAACTCAAAAACCATAAAGCTTTACTTAACTTTTCTATATTTTCTTTCAGGGTAATAGGTCTTTTTGCGCTGGCAATTTTATATTTATCTTCAGTGGCAACACATGCAGGATCAGGCCCAATATGGCGACTGTTTTATGATCGCGAGAGTGCACTCTGTCAAAACAATTGGTTGCAAAGTCTTTTTATGATAAACACTAGTCTAAAAACAAACGTAAGTTATTTTTTTCTGCTTTATTCAATTTTTTTATCACCGGATCACCGGATGCAGTTGAATAAGTATTTTTTTATTTATAAACAGAATTACCAGTATGACTAGTATATTTTTTTACATGGACCGACTGCCTATCTGACCTCCACAACCGTGTTACCTGGATTTGGTAAGACCGGTTGTCAGATTTTCGAACATCTGACTGCTGGTAACGACTGTCAATGGTCTTGGAAAATGTCAGCCGGGACCTACAATTTAACATGCCGTCCGAAACACGGAGGAGCTCAATATGTATATTATGGTCACCCATCCGCACATCAAGCTAGAGATGGATCGATATGGTTGTTACTTATTTAGCCACGAGCTCCTTAATTTTATTTATTTCTATATTATCCTACACTATAATATTATGAATACGAAAGTTTGTGAGGGTGGATGTATATATGTTTGTTACTCTTTTACGCCAAAACCACTGAACGAACTTTAATGAATTCTGATACATAGATAGTTCATAACATAGTTTAGACATAGGATAATTATATTAATTATTACCACGGCAAATCTTTTCACGAAGACAAAGTCACGCGCAGAAGCTATAACTGCACGTTTGGCGCAGTGGTTAAAGTGGTCACCTCGCCGCAATAACCATAGCCGCGTGTGGTGGGTTCAAATCCCACCCGGGACAAATCTTTGTGTGATGAGCACGAGTATTTGTTCTGAGCCTGGATGTCAATTTATCTATATAAGTATGTATATAAGTATGTTTATCAGTTGTCTGGTTACCATAGTACGAGCTCATTTTGGAATCCGATGACGGTGTGTGAGTTGTCCAAAGAATATGTATTATTATTATTCCCTTTATCAATAAATAAATATCTTTGTCTTCTTCTTCTTGTCTACTACTAGCTCTTAGATAACAAGCCTTATCATAGTTCCTGTTTCAGTGTCACGTGGTAACTTGGTACCTAGCATGTGACTACCAATTGACCGTCTTTGGGACAATTTTGTTTTACTTATATAAGAGGAATCGAAGGTTGGGTGTAATTGCATTTGTAATGGCTACTATATTGTCATTGCTGATATCAGCAATAGTAACATATCGCCATGAACTGCCTCCCGTTGAAATGATAGACTTAGAGTAAGTATCTTTATAAATATAATTCTTCTGTAAGTATGTAAGTCACTGAACTTCTCTTAAACGACTGGACCGATTTTGATGAGATTTTTTGTGTGTGTTCAAGGGGATCTGAGAATGGTTTAGGTTCAAAATTTTGTCCGCCGGACAATGTTTTTTTAAATTATTTTTAATTTATTAGACAGGACAACGTCTGTCGGGTCCGCTAGTATTCTATATTATTCTTTTAACTGCGCGTTTTCCACAACTATTAGCATGGTTACCTCGTGGCGTGGCCCATTTCGGCCACTACGACGGCCAGATTCGTTGAAACCAGCCAACAATTATAATACACAAGTATAATAATACACTCTATTCTTTCAGACCATATTTTACGCAATAAACATATTTAAATGTATTTATTGCATAAAATATAGTTAAAAAGGTTTTAAAATATAATCACTCAACAGTACATATTAAAGCGAGTCCAATAATACAATCATGTTACCTTACCACGCTGGAAATATTCTTCTACAGAGAATACTATTGTGTGATACTAATAGCCCCCTTTACACACATACTCTATCGCGCATGAAACAACAATCGCGCGAGTAAGACCACGCGCCGCGCTCATCTGTCAAGCCCGCGAAGAAAATCGTGAGCGAAGAGCGCGCTGCTTTCCCGCGCGTAATCCCGCACGCTCCTAAGAACGTGCGATAGAGTGTGTGTGTAAAGGCGGCTAATGGCTTATTAAAATTTCTCTATTTTTATGTTTGCAGAAATGTATTAAAGCTCCGAGAGGACGATCTATTTGATTACACCTACACGAGTACCTATAGCCGCGGTGCTCCGTACTTCACTGGTGCGGCGTTGGGCTACCTCATGCACCTTTATAAACCTAGTGATTATAGGAAAACATTATCCAAGGTACTATCGAACCAACTGAATCATGACCCATTTTGCCGATAATTCGCTTGACACCGTCAAAACAGTAAGAATTTCATCTCTAACGTCAAAGTTGCACTTAGGACATTTTAAACATGCATACGACTGTGTTATGATGTATCTACGACTACAGACAACTTTGACCTTTGTTATTACAGTACGTAGATACTTTTTCGATAAATCACTCTTAATTTGAATCTAGAATGTAAATAGTCTAAACTCTTTTCACTACGAAAAAACCTATTTGTGTCAAATATCAAATAGCACGTCATTGAGAAATCTGTGAAACGATTAGGGTAACCATTATAGTCATTGCCCATCATACAGTGATTGCCAATGTTGAGGAATAATACGTTTATTTTAATTTCTAGAGTAACCAGATCATTATATGATAACATTTTTAATTTATAGAACTCATGTCCGACGTTTGTACGACAGGTGTGTAGTTCGAAAATAAAAAGTAAGTTTGTTGCAATATTTGTTAAAGATAACACATTTGAATTAACAGTATTCGCTAGTATTTCTGGTTTTTAAGTGTCTTATATTGAATTAGTATAAAGTTATTGAAACAAAGGACTGATGTTCTTTTAGAAATAATATTTAAGTTGCGTTTATAATAGAGTTTATGTCAATGTTTTACTAAATAAAGATACTATAGACCAAAATTGTGTATCAATTCCTTAACCGGGTAATAACTGTGCTGGTTACCCTATATTATTTAATTTTTTATAGTTACATTATTTCCTATAATGGCCGAATAAACCATGTCCTGAGCGGGTATCGAACCCACTCCTGACGCGTCGCAGTCGTAATATCTGGTGAAAACGGTAGCAAAGCATTATTGTATTGGCGCACAAAGATTTGTCGCAATAATGACAGATAACAAATTCATTACCAAGGAAACGTAGGTTTAAGCCAATTTCGACCTACGCGTATATAGACGTGTTTTAGAAAATGAGCACATGGTGGGTCATGATTCAGTTTGTTCGATAGTACCTTACAATCTTTATATATAAAATAACTGGTCCTGAAATTTGATTGATACATTTATTGAGGGTATGATGTTAGATCCCCAACCCGCACTTGGCCAGCGTGGTGGACTCAAGGCCTGACCCCTTCCTCGTTTGGGAGGAGACCCTTGCCCAACAAAGTCCCCAACCCGCACTTGGCAAGCGTGGCGGACTCATGGCCTTACCCCCTCCTCTTTTGGGAGGAGACCCTTGCCCAGCAATGAGACAGTAGTTATAATGGGTATTTTTTTGTTTTCCAGCTTTTTTCCACAATTGGTACAATATTTTCATTGATCTTGATGCTGGGATTATTATACGCTGGATGTTTCTTTGTGGACCGGCCTTTTAATGGCATGGAAGCCGTCCTGGGCATTGTGTCATTCAGAGCTCTATGGGGGCTTGCAGTCTGCTGTGTTATTGGTTGTTGTGAATATGGAGACGTTCGTAAGTATAATTGCTTTTACAACTTCTTTTACAACTCCCGCACCAAGAATTGCTCTTGTGTCGCGGGGACTTTTACAAACATACAACGGACACAAAGTATTTTAAATTAATAATTGTTCCGTGTGGGAATCGAACCGAATCCACCACTTCTTAACCACTGCGCCATGGAGGCAGTCTATTAATAATGTGATTGTATTTTCAGCGTGTGTGACAGATTTCTTGAGTGTACCAGTGTTCACGCCTCTCGGGAAACTATCATATGCCCTGTTCATAGTGCACTGTTTCGTCATCAACCCTACCTCCAGGTCCATTGGCACTAGGTCACCCCTTGTGTTCGACTTTTTTACTATTGTAAGTATTAATCTATCAGTTTTTTTGATCTTCTTATCGTATGGTTAGTGGTCAACCTAGCGTCAAAGTTGTTCAAGCCACCCAATGGCCTTTGACTAAGCAGACTGGCTAAATAAGGTGTCAACCAGGCGATTTTATATAGTCTTTATGTAAATAAAATTTGTTTGTTTGTATTACAGATAGTTGACTCTGTAGGCACTATAGCGGTTTCGTTAGCCATAGGCTACATTCTCCATCTCTTAGTAGAAGCACCGCTCATCAATCTGTCAAACGAATTTATTTGTGAAAGGTAATAAGTTTATAATTTTCCATTGCGATAAGTTTCAAAATTTATACGGCATTTTATTCTGATCGCCTTTATTTTCGAAACTAGCTGACTCGCGCAACTTTGCATGAGTCACATTAGAGAGAATTGGTCAACATTTTCATCGTTTTTGTAACATTTTATTCTGGTACTCTGCTCCTATATATCCTATAGCCTTCTTCGATAAATGGAGCTATCTAACACTGAAAGAGTTTTCGTCATACAGGACCGCCGGTTACGAGTGCTACGCACCTGATCTTTTTGCAAGACATTATTTGAGAACAATTTAGTGTGTTAATCTTATTTTCTTATATTTAAGGTTTCGCAGTGCACAGCCAGGGCTTGAAAAGAAGAATGGAATCGAACATCGGAACGGAAAAACTAAAGCATCTTGAAATCATTTGATTTATTATACGTTAAAACAGAGAAAAAAGATTTTTTTTTAACCCATTTCTGTCCCACTGCAGGGCCAAGGGTCTCTTCCCAAACGAGGGGGAAGGTATATTGTTAATACATACATCAAATCACGCCTTATTCCGGTAGAAGTAGGCAGAGACCAGAGCAAACCACTTGGCACGATTCTTACAAATTCCTTTGCCTCATATCCATACATCATGTTACAGGACCGACGGTTACGAGTACTACGCACCTGACCTTTTTACAAAACATCACTGATAATAATATGATCTATTTATGTATGGCTTCATTTGGCAATTAGGTATATTTTTGTGTGAAAAGAGAACACATTGATTTGAATGAAATTTCTTCATTTTTTATTTTTGAGACAGTGTTACATTCAACAGTAACCTCCATTGCTTTATGATCCATAGACAGTAATCATAGACCATCCTAAAAAAGCGCCCTGGCTACCACACAAAAGACTGCACATAATAATATGTGCAGTCTTTTGTGTGGTGGCCAGGTTGTTTTTTCTTTTGACAACTCCCGCACTAAGAATTGCTCTTGTGTCGCGGGGACTTTTACAATCATACAAACAACGGACACAAAGTACAACCAGACCCGAAACAATCATTTGTGGAGCGCACAAATAATTGTTCCGTGTGGGAATCGAACCCACACCTCTCGACGCAGTAGTATCGGCGTGGTGACCTAAACCACTGCGCCACAGAGGCAATCTATCCAGTGCGTAAGGAAAGACTTCGAGGATATAGGGCTTCTAGCAATGATGACATCAGATTTATAAGAAAATACGTTTTTAATGTTCTCGAAACAATACAATAGGTACAACAGTGTCGTCTCGCGGTAAGTCAGTTATCAGGCGTTGTGAAGTTAGGCGCGAGCCGGTGTGATGTGAAGATCGTGCGAGTGGTATAGTTCCACCACTCACTGCTAGATGGCGTTGTGCGTTAACACAGTAATACCTTCAAAATTGTTTTAGACAAATAAAAAACCAGATTGGCAACAGTTTTGTTTTCCTAAGGGTTACTACACACATATTTGTTTCGCCACGTTTGGCCGGGCATCATATATCAGGCAACAAAACCGACTCGACTCACATGTGAGGCTTGTACAGAGGGGCTATTACGTATTTCAGTTGACAATTAATTGAAAGCCACTAAGCTGTACATTGTATGCACTTTTAGATTATAGTGATTAACTCGTTACGTCAAAGCACCAATGTACTTAATTTTGACGTGCACTAGTTGTCAACTGAGACACGTAATACGCTTACTGATCCTGTTTGTCTACTCGCTTTGCCGCCTAGGCCGATTGATGCCGAACCGAACATGTCTGTAGTAAGCCGAAGGTTACATTTTCATTGGTCGATAAGTCATAATGCATTCAAAATGCGCTCTCAGGCTGTTTTTAATTAAAATTACTACGGTGACTTTTGATGAAAAAATGTAATCTCCCCTTTTTGAGGTTGATTACGTGAATGTTAGCGTTGAGTATAGGTGCCGCCAAACAACTTGAACAATTTCGCTACATCTTAGTGAACGATTTTTAGGTCAGTTTAGGTATAATAGTTTTGCGCAAAGGCGAGGGCGTTTTGTTCAGCTTCGACTACCCTACTGGTATAACAGCCAACCAAGTGTCCTCTGCACTGGGTCTACATTCTGTTTACTTTCTAATACAGAAAATTATGTTCAAATTGTTTGGCGACGTCTATACGTGATTATAAAACAAACAATTGTATCTATAGTCTTAAAATAATAATAATATATTAATATATTATTATTATTATATTACGAATAATAATATATTAATATATTATTATTCGTAATATAAACAAAATAAAATTTATTTTTAGAGTAACAATAACAATAGTAAATAAAATGATATTGATACAAAACAGACAGTAGTCAGGATTTAGAGGTCCTGACTATTAGGCTAAGTTCATATGACCGCGCGGAGCTGCGCGGAACTTTCGACCGAGCGGTACAAGATCGAAGTAAACAGCTAGTATCGTCTACATCACCGCGCAATACCGCGCGTCGCGCTCCGACCCGCGCGCTAGTTCTTGAACCGCGAATAACCGCGCGGTTTCTCGGTTCTGTTACCGCGCGGTGATGTAGACAATACTAACTGTTTACTGCGATCAAGAACCGCGCGGTCGAAAGTTCCGCGCGGCTCTGCGCGGTCATATGAACTTAGCCATAAGTCAAGACCTCTAAGTCCAAAGTTATTCCTGATCACGTTAAAGCAATTATTATACACATCATATTATTATATTAGGTCGAGAAAAAAGTGTTTTCGCATTATAGTATGTATGAACTTGTAATAAATCTCTTTGGCTTCAAGAATCACAAATGAGTACACGGTTCATTAGGTTTCTTTCAGTGAGCTCGTGAGGTACCCAAATATCGAGCTATTTTGTATAGAGAAAAGATTTGATTACAAGTTCATACATACTATAATGCGAAAAGACTTTTTCCTCGACCTAATATTAAACGGTTAAGCTATCCTATATCCTAGCTCTAAAGTCTTTAACCTGAACCGGAGTTCAGGTAATAAAAATATTTCAGACTTTTGGTTACATAACTTTTTGGAAAAGATGGTAAATGTAAAAAAATACTATGGCAATTAAATGCTTGTAAAAGTTTATGCTTGTTATTTTAAATTTGAACTATACCAAATTTAGTTATTTTTTTTAGTTTAGTTAGATTACAAACAGAGTATTGTTTGTTGGTATTAGATTTTTCAATAGACAAATAAATAATACGAAATGACTAGTATTTTACGCAAAAACAATTCACAATAAACTGCGTCATACGATTAGAAAACAATGAAAAACAAATGCAAACCCAAGCCATATCAGTGAACGCTTAAACATGTACATACAAACATTCATACATACATAAAATATTTTACATTGCGTATTTTTTACAGCAGAGAGCAGTAATAGCCGAGTGGCTTAAGTTGCACCTCCCACGCAAATGGTCGAGGGTTCGAACCCGAGGCAACACACCAATGACTTTTCGAAGTTAAGTTTGTATTGGGAATAATTGTCACTTGTTCCAAGGGTGAAGGAAAACATCGTGATGCAACCTTGCATGCCTGAGAGTTCTTTAGAACAGTCTTTAAAGGTATGGAAAGTCCCCAACCCGCACTTGGCCAGCGAGGTGGACTCAAGGCCTAACCCCTCCCTCATTACGGGAGGAGACTCTTGCCCAGCAGTGGGACATTTATGGGTTAACTTTATTTATTATTTTTCCCAGAGACCATAGTAGCTTAATTCTCTATTACTATCGACTACCGACAACCGACCTGTCATCGAGAAATTTTGTATGAAAATCTGATCAGCGCCTCTGACGGGTGTCGTAGGAAACATTTTGGCAGTACATTCTGAATGTCAAAATGTTTAGCCGGTTGTCGGTAGTCGATAGTGGTAGAGAAACGAGGTACAGAGAACGTCACTTGCTATTCTTAACAACTTCCTTTGCTTCATTCCACACATCATCATTAAAACGGTTAATTGTATAACATAGCTATTATTTTACTCTTATTTGACATTAAAACACTGCGCTTAAAACGTCGCGAATACAAACCAATGATCGATTATTAAATCATCAGCTTTATTAGTTCACAGGCATTCGTATGGTTAGTGGTCAACCTAGTGTCAAAGTTGTTCAAGCCGCCCGAAGGCATTTGACGTGGCTTAACGACTGTTATCTTAGTAGACACCAACCGGGACCGACTTTTTACGTGCCCTCCGAAGCATGGAGACGCCCAGCTCAAATACCACTATGCCGTCATCCATCTATGGAATGGTCAAGGATTGCTTAACCCTCAGATCGTTTACCGATCGGTGAGCGCAACTGGCTATTGGCATCATCATCAGTTTGGATATTTCGATAACTCTTTGCCTCCAACAGTTTTTATCCAAGTAGTAATAAAAGCAACTGCATCGTAGAGGTCGCAATATTTCCAGGCAGCATATTTACAGTGATTGTCCGTCTGGAGTTGAGATAAATAATGCCTTGTCAAACATGTGGTACTGTGGTTTCTCCTCCTGTAGCACATTCTCAACAGTTGGTACTAACAAGTGCCGAGTATGACATTTAAGATGTATAGCAAAAATAGTTCCCATAGCGTCCGGTAGAGGTGCTGATTAGATTCTTATACATTTTCCGATAGCCGACAAGCCGATAGCCGTAAAGAATCGCTCCACTAATTGTCGCCGTGCCGTTCTCGTCTCGACCATCAAAATGACGTTAACACAGAGTTTAATATATTATATACGTACACTTGAGTAATAAAACTTCACATATATAAATATCGGACAGAAAAATAGCATCAGGTTCACAACACACACTTTCAGCCACACATCTTTTAATTTTTAATCCAGACTGTCACTAAAAGTAATATTTTTATTTAAATCAGTACTGTTTAAATCACTGTCGTCATCGTACAATATCACATCGCTGACTAAACGTTCTCTTAGAAAGTTCTCGTTGAAATTTTCGAAAATAGCATGATCATTTTCGATGTCATTATCGCAGCATCTTTTGAAGAATATATTTATCACAGGTCGCCCGTATACTGTGGTTAAAACAGCGATTAATATTAACGATACTAGAATGCAGAAAGTTAAAAATCGCAGCCACATTTTGCACCGTTTCTGTTCAAATCTGTTTGTGTACTGACTCGAGTATTGTTATTTAAAAATTGTCGTCAATTGTTTTGTTCAAGCGCGTTGACAGACGAGCAACTTTTTGTTGCGACACTGCATTATTATTTGTTGAGGCGCCCATAGCCAGTTGCGCTCACCTGTCGGTAAACGATCTGTGGGTAAAGTATTGGCGCGGTCATTCCATAGATGGGTGACCGCATAGTGGTATTTCAACTGGGCGTCTCCGTGCTTCGGAGGGCACGTTAAAAGTCGGTCCCGGTTGTTGTCCACTAAGATAACAGTCGTTAAGCCACGTCAAAGGCCTCTCGGGCGGCTTGAACAACTTGAACACTAAGTTGATCACTAACCATACGACAAACAAACAAACAATTATTATTTGTTTTTCGACATACTAGTTGTTTCCTTCAATAATGCTTATGTAGCTAAATAAATAAGACTGTATTCATTTTACCGGTAGTTTAAGCTAGTTGCCGAGCAGGGGAATTCAGGTCGAATGTCGGTTATTCATTTGCAGTTTAAGAGAATCTATACTAATATTATAAAGCTGAAGAGTTTGTTTGTTTGATTGTTTGTTTGTTTGTTTGTTTGTTTGTTTGAACGCGCTAATCTCAGGAACTACTGGTCCGATTTGAAAAATTATTTTAGTGTTAGATAGCCCATTTATCGAGGAAGGCTATAGGCTGTATATCATCACGCTACGGCTAATAGGAGTCGAGTACGAGTAAAAAACGTTACAAAAACGGGGAAAATTATGACCATTCTTTATTATTGGACGCAAGCGAAGTTGCGCGGGTCAGCTAGTACTTTATAAAGCCTCAAGAATTTAGGATAAAAGCCCTACTAATGTTTGAATGAAGTAAACACATTATATTCATCACAAAGGACTCAAGAATACTTTTTAAGAAACTTTATTTATATAATTATTCGATCTCTGCGAAAGAAAAACCATTGTACTTGATTAAATAAGGAAAATTCAACAACAAACGTGATGTAAAGAATATTTTTGCGCAGATTTTTTACTTTCCTTTAATTACATGTCATGAAAGAGCAGTGATAGCCGAGTGGTATAAGTTGGCACCTCCCACGCAAGTGGTCGCAGGTTCGAACCCGAGGCAACATACCAATGACTTTTCGAAGTTATGTGTGTATTAGAAATAATTGTCACGTGCTCCAACGGTGAAGGAAAACATCCTGAGGAAACCTTGCATGCCTAAAATTTGTTTAATACATTTATTGAGGGCATGCAAAGTCCCCAACCCGCACTTGGCCAGCGTGGTGGACTCAATGCCTAACCCTTCCCTCATTACGGGAAGAGACCCTTGCCCAGCAGTGGGACAGTAATGGGTTAAATTTATTTATTTATTTATTAATTGCATGTACTTGTGTGACATGATATCACGCCCGTTATTCTCGAAGCTATAGGCAGATGTGAATAAAAATACATTTCTCTATTTTTACGATGTAAGTCCCATGTTATATTTTATAGGACAATCAAATTGCTAGTAGCGGGCAACGAAATCACGAGCTGCTAATGAGCATGCACATTATATAAAGCACTTTGCCCGAACCGGGAATCGAACATTAGGCCTTAAAATCAGCCGTTGTAGTTTACTATCAATGACGACAGGGGCAGTCATAAAAAAACAGAAAAATTAGCGTATTTCGCCAAAATTGTGTCCGCAACTCCCGGCAACAAAAAGTCGCTCGTCTATTGCTAAGAAACCAATCGAAGGTGAATAAATGAAGCATGGTTATCACTCATTTATATTCAATGGACATAAGGCCACCATATCTCAAACGTATCGTTGTATCGCTAGCATATTAATGGCTTAATAAAAATGTATGACCGATGTAGGAAGTAAGCACTTCCAGTAATGATTTCTCACGACCTCTGTGAGTCGCTCTTAGCCAGTTGTGCTCATCAATTTCCAAGCGATCTGTGGGTTAAGCAACCGTTGGCGCGGTTATTTCATAGATGGGTGACCGGATAGTGCAATTTGAATTCGGCACGTTTTGAGTCGGTCCCGGTTGTTGTCAAAGCCTATCGGCGGGTTGAAAAGATAACTAGGTTGACCACTAACCATATGATACATACAGGTTGTATTTATCATATGGTTATGGGGTCCAGTAGTTACAGTTGATTGCTATTCGATTCTCGGATTAAGCAAAATTTTCGTATGTTGGATTCTTTATTAGTTGATCAGTCTACAGTTTCAGGCGTTTAATTCTAGATTTGATACAAAAATTGGGTCTATCATTGACCCTGGGTGCTGTAGGGTTTAATTTAAAAATACAACTACACTATAGCCTGTGTGTTTTCGTACATACCTGCGCGAAGTTTCATCAAAATCCGTTCAGTAGTTTTGACGTAATTGACTAACAAATATCCGTCGCTAATGTCAAAACTTTCGCACTTCTAATCTTTATATATATAATTCTTCTGTAAGTGTGTATGTCACTGAACTTCTCTTAAACGACTGGACCGATTTTGATGAATTTTTTTGTGTGTGTTCAAGGAGATCTGAGAATGGTTTAGATTATTAAGAAAAAGTTAAAATTTTCAAATGAAAGACGTGTAGACAGGACAACGTCTGTTGGGTCCGCTAGTATTAGTATAGAAGTATGTAAAACATAAAATAAATCTAAATATATACGTCATAACCAAAGGTGCCTGACTGACATAGTGATCTATCAACGCACAGCCCAAACCATTGCACGGATCGGGCTGAAATTTAGCACGCAGGTCAATGTTATAACGTTCTACCCCCAAGGGGATAAAATAGGGGATGAAAGTTTATATGAAATTCTGTTCTTAAACACAAACCACGCAGACTAAGACGCGGGTAAAAGCTAGTCATTAATTAATGCGATGTACAATTTCAGTGAATTTATATGAATCTACAGCAGTGATAGCCGAATGATATAAATTGTTACCTCCCACGCAAGTGGTCGCAGCTTCGAATGCGAGGAAACACACCAATGACTATTCGAAGTTATGTGTGTATTAGAAATAATTATCACATGCTATAACGGTGAAGGAAAACATCGTAAGGAAACCTTGCATGCCTAAAATTTGTTTAATACATTTATTGAGGGCATGCAAAGTCCCCAACCCGCACTTGGCCAGCGTGGTGGACTCATGGCCTAGCCCTTCCCTCATTACGGGAGGAGACCCTTGCCCAGCAGTGGGACATTAATTGGGTTTAATTTATTATATGAATCTGCACGAAACAGTTTAATTTCAAACATTTCTAGTTGAGATGTGAAATTAGTACGAGTCAACTGAAATTTCAGTAAACATGGATAGTGTTTACGTTTCAAACGCCCGCATGACTTTAAATGTATTTACATTTCTATTTAGGAAATATTCTGCCGCTGTATAATGGAGTCTATACAACGAAGTCGTAAAACTTTAAAACTGTGTACCAGCTTGTCGAACAACAATCCTCACAAGCACTTCTTGTCAAACCGAATTGTCAGAGCGTGGAACAAACTTCCAAAGAATGTAGTCGAAGCTGAAACTGTCAATCAATCAAAAATAGACTGGACAAATATTTATTTAATGAATGATTACATCATAGCGAATTACCAGGATACAATCATTAACCAGTTGTATACTACTGCATGCCTGCTAAATAAATAATAATAATAAAGTCGCCGACCGGCCGGCTAATGTCGCCGATTTGATGTCAGCGACAAGGCAGTCTACAGGCCAACGAACCGCCAACACAAGTCGGTGTTTTGTTATCAGCCACTTTTTAAGGCAGTCTACAAGCCAACGACCCCTATTTCCGGTTCATCTAAAATTTGTTTTTGTAAACAACGTTGAAATTGTAATTATTGCAGACTTTCTTGGGCACCCATTTGATTCCAACGAAAATACGAAACTGTGACGTCACTACACCGTATTTCTATACTATAATGTTTTTTTGATATTTCGTATAGAGTAACTGTTTCGAATGTTGTCAAGTACCCAATAGCAAGTAAATCTTAATTTTCGTGATATAGTACTGGTTCAGGTTTCGGTTTTAAGTGTTATTTTTTCAAAGAAGACTCTCTTTACTCTTTATGTCGCGGGGACTTTTACAAGCATGGAAAAAAAGGACACAAAATACAACCAGACCAGACACAATCATGTGTGGATCGCACAAATATTTGTTACGTGTGGGAATCGAACCCAAGACCTCTCGATGCACTGGTGGTGGCATGGTAACCTTAACAACTTCGCCACGTAGGCGTTAAAAAAAATAATAGGATACTGTTTCCTTAAGGCCGTAATTGTAAGATATGTGTTTAAAAAACTCTCCGAATGAAATAAATCAATAGTACATCTTGACCTTGAAAACAACTTATGTAAGGTGTGTATAATACTTGTATGTGAATATAATCGATTACTATGATAATTTGTTTCGCTGTTCATTGTTTCTCGATAATAATTGGCCATTTGAAAACGTCACAAAGGAAATCAAGAAATAAGTACCTACCGTATTTATAACTACTCGTAGTTACTGCTCGCGGCTTCCTCAGCGAAGCCGTTCTTTTGCAAAAAGGTACCTTACGTTTTCCCTTGGCTCGTGGCTTAGTTTACAACAGCCGCACGGATCGATCTGATTAAGCTACGCTTGCCGAGGTTGTTCCGTGGATGGGTGACCATCTTATACATATCGAGTTCCTCCGTGTTTCGGAAGGCACGTTAAATTGTGCTGTCATTTTCGAAGATCTTTGACAGTCGTTAACAGTAGTCAGAAGCTTGAAAGTCTGACAACCAGTCTTACCGAAGGGTATCGTGTTAATACCCAAGTAACTGGGTTGTGGAGGTCAGATAGGCAGTCGCTCCATGTAAAACACTGGTATCCAGCTGCATCCGGTAAGACTGGAAGCCGACTCCAAAATAGTTTGGAACAAAGGCTAAGCGAATATATATGTTTTCCCTTGGATGAAGTCTATGGCACCACCATATTTTGTCTGATGGCAAATATATAATATGATCTATCTATCGAATGGTTCGTGGTTAACCTAGTGTCAAAGTTGTTCAAGCCGCCCGAAAGGCCTTTGACGTGGCTTACAGACTGTTATCTTTATTGACGACAACCGGGACCGACTTTTTTCGTGCCCTCCGAAGCACGGAGACGCTCAGTTCAAATGCGGTCACCCATCTATACAATGACACAGTGAGCACAACTGGCTGTGAGATAAAATATTATGTTGATGATACGGGAATAAACGCGAACAAGCATTTACCTCGAACTTGACTAATCAACCTGCGACCACGGCAAGTGCAGCCTGCGCCGAAACGTAAGGCATTTCAAAGTAAATGTGTGTTCGCGTGTACTATATCGAAAGTTTAAAAATTATGAGTCATCACAAATTATCGATTTTTTTGCGAATATTAGTTATAGTACGACAACTTAGCAGAAAGCCTTCGCCTGCGTGCGTATTTCCAAAATAAAGTAGCTGTATTGAACCGGGCACTGTCAGCTGCGTAAGTGTAGGCAAAATTCTAAATTGTAAATTTTATATACCTCTGCCGGACGCAAAACTTGTACAGAAGGCTCTCTAGTAAGTAGTTGAAATATATGAAGACACCTAATATAACGATTAGAGATTTCTTGTCACTTAACACACAAAACAAGGTAAAATTAAACTACTTTTTAAATCTTCTGTACAAAAATATATTTCTTAACACACATAATTACTTAATTACTATCAATTACACTGTAAATCCATTCGTAATATTTATGCAATGATGTAAAAAGGACGTTTTTATTAAAGCATATGCCCCTATCTGCCGGGTCACCGTAGAATATTCCTTGAAGGCACCACTTGAAGGACCGCTTTGTGGCGTATATGCCTCCGTAACTTGGACAGAGCGGCACATCTGGGGAAATAAATAAATAAATATTATTGGACAACTCACACACGGTCATTTGATTCCAAACTAAGCAGAACTTGTACTATGGCAACCAAATAACTGGTAAACATACTTATATACTTCTAAATACATACTTATACAGATGAATTGACAACCGGGCTCAGAGCAAATACTCGCGCTCATCACTCAAAGATTTGTCTCGGGTGAGATTCGAACCCACCACACGCGGCGCTACGGTGACCACTTTAACCGCTGCGCCAAACGTGCAGTTTAAATATGAATAATAATATGGGACTAATATTTTTAATGGCGAAACGTATTAATATATAATCCAGAGTACTTGGGTTCTGGAGTACCGATACCTGCATCAAGTGAAACTGGAAGCCGACTCCAACATAGTTGGAAGAAAGGCTAGGCTGATATATTATGTATGAACTTGTAATAAAACCTTTTCTCTACACAAAACAGCTCGATATTTGGGTACCTCACGAGCTCACTGAAAGGAACCTAATGAACCGTGTATGTCATTTGTGATTCTTGAAGCCAAATACATTTTATGACAAGTGCATACATACTATAATGCGAAAAGACTTTTTCCCCGACCAAACAAAATTGTTTTGTAAAACTTACTCAATCCATAAGTTGCACAGAAGATATTGTCATCTCTGTCGAAGCAAAGATCACTCTTCTCCTTCTCGAAGAATATCGGCAGAAGATGGCCGGATGGTCCCCACGCTGTTGTCTGTAGCAATAAATATAATTATTATTAAGTCTATTTACCGTAATACAGGCAGTGTTAGACGAACTCTTTCAAAAACTATAACTTTCGTTATTTTTAATTTAATGACGTACGCAATGCTGATTATAAATGATTTTTGTATTGAACATACCACTTATTGCGGAACGCTCTGACTAATAGGGGTGAAATAGCAATAAAAAAACGCCGCTATTTCAACACATCCCTTAAAAACAAATATCCAAAAAAATATATATTTTTTATAAATTCAAAATATAATATTCCACATTTCACAATCTATTGTGTTACACTAATAAACAGAGATAAAGTTTCATAAATAACAAGACACTTCATTTAAGGCTCGTAAACCAATAAAAACTATTCGCACAAACTTGCGGTCTTGCTAAATTATTAACTGCGACATTAAATAGTACACGTATATTTAAACGACACGGTAACGACACGACACGGTAGCGACACGATACGGTGACGATACGACATTCCACGTTGCCCAAGGTTTAGTTACTCAACTAACCCCCGCTAAATGTACTTCAAGAAACCGGGGGTTACCTATAATTTCTAAAATATTTCTCTATACAAATTCTAAACAATCTGTGCCATAATTCTGAAAACAGTAATAATTTAAGAATTGTAATTCAGATGCATGTTGTAAGTATATATTTTTACCATAAAAACATTCAATATTTAATTTGCAGCGTACGAGTTTATAAAATACCTCTAGAAATCTATTGATTTGAGGATTCATCACTATCGACAATCTGTGCATATAAGATTTAAGCTTATGTTTAAGAAAAAATACGTGGCTGCTTACTGGAAAGAAAGCTAAAGATCGCTAATTAAGCAATTTAATAGCCCCCTTTACACATACTCTATTGCTCTATCTATAAAAGCTGTGTACTGGAAAGGAAATACAACGCACTGCGATTATTTGTCAAGTCCGCGAAGAAAATCGCAAGCGAAGAGCGCGCAGGCTTTCCCGCGCGTAATCCTGTACGCTCCTAAGAACACGCGATAGTGTGTCTGTGTAAGGGTTGCTGTTATTATGTGTACGAGCCGCGATATTTCAATACTTTAATATGTATCCCAACTAGCACACAAGCTGCTTATACAGTCGTTATACAGCCTGATAGTTGCATAAGAGTCGTTCAAATGCTGTACAATTCTCTATAAGTTGTATACTAGCTATTTAAAAAACCCTTTAACAGCTAGGCGGGACAGTAGCCGTTTAGTAGGAAACTAATGACTTATAGTGATATATGAGCATGTAATTGCATCGCTAGACAGCCTAGGGAAGTATAACTGAGTTAATGGAATCTTCTATAACACCGTTAACTGTATAAGGGGACTTTAGGAGATAAAGGAGTTTAAACGGAGTTATGCGTTGCGCTTATAGCGCTCAAGAGCGTAAATAAGCTTTTTGTAATGCCTTAGGTTCTATAACAGATTTTTTTAGGGCTAGTGTATTACTCATCTATAAAAGAGTTGCGTAGGTCTTTAATAGCGCCTTGAGCGTTATATCAGATATTTATATGGCTTCTGTACGGCAAATAGATGAATAAGGTATCATTCGAAACATTTTTACAGCCATGGGGATTACAGAATTATGTTAAGCACCTAAAGCGCTATAACCGAGTAATATACCTTTATACTAAAGCTTAAAATTATTATCATAATATATTTACATAGGTGCAGTGGTGGTTCAGTCTGTCAACTGTTTTTAAAGAAAAAATAAAATAAAATAAAATAAAATAAAATAAAATAAAATAAAATAAAATAAAATAAAATAAAATAAAATAAAATAAAATAAAATAAAATAAAATAAAATAAAATAAAATAAAATAAAATAAAATAAAATAAAATAAAATAAAATAAAATAAAATAAAATAAAATAAAATAAAATAAAATAAAATAAAATAAAATAAAATAAAATAAAATAAAATAAAATAAAATAAAATAAAATAAAATAAAATAAAATAAAATAAAATAAAATAAAATAAAATAAAATAAAATAAAATAAAATAAAATAAAATAAAATAAAATAAAATAAAATAAAATAAAATAAAATAAAATAAAATAAAATAAAATAAAATAAAATAAAATAAAATAAAATAAAATAAAATAAAATAAAATAAAATAAAATAAAATAAATTGACCCCTAAAAGTACGAGTAAAATGCTGGTGTGCGACCAAAACAATTATATTGAAGCACTCCTATGCCACAACTGCAAAACCTTGAGGTCTACAACAGCAAACACTAGAGCCTTTGTACAGCTTAAGGCGCTAGAGCAGATGTAACCAACTCTGAGAGCTGCTTGATCGAGACGCCATTATAGCATTTGGTAAACATATTTTTTGAGGTTATTACGATCTTTTGAAGATCATATAAATCTATAGCCTGGTAACGTTAACATAATTAAAATCATTTTTTATTACCTATAACCCTAATTAAATTATCTGTAACCCTCAAAGTCTTATTTATGTTCAAAATACAATTTCCAAATCCACATATCTATATAATTTTTGCACTTAAAACTGAATATTTTGAGGGCGCATGAAAATATTGACGATAATATACATATATATTGACAGCAAACTTGAACTGGCACTTTCATATCACGTACACAAAGAAATAAAAGCGATAGACTACTTGTTATTTTAATAATCCAATCCGTAAAAATAAAATGTCTCCTCATTTGTCACTGATGATTCATTTTAAAAAAATATATTTAGTTTACACCATAATAAACCGACTATATTACTAATTTAGAGCGTTAGCATTTATAACCGTTACACAGTAGCGCTAAAATAAGGTAAAGGTGGTATAATCGCGCTGCAAGAGCTTTTTCGAACGCTCGTGGCGCTAACCACCTCTGTACAACAGCTGGTAAGCGCCACGAAGCTGCGAAAAAGCTCTTGTAGCGCGATTATACCACCTTCATCTTATTTTAGCGCTCCTGTATTACTACTATACTACGTACTATTATAATTACTATTTACGACCACTGTAGATCCAATGTCGCGCTATAAGCTGGACAGTATGGGCCTATTTGACGCTACAAGAGATCTGTAGCCGCTTATAGAACCACTATACTTCTTACTAAGGAGCCTAAGGCGTTATAAAAATCCTTTAACCGGCCATTGTACAGCTTGTTATAGCGCTTGTGTGCTAGTTGGGATGTATGTAAGCAAATTATAATTTACTAGCTTTTACCCGCGACTTCGTCCGCCACCTGAAATTTACAATGGGAATGCGTCATTTTCCCGGGGTAAAAAGTAGCCTATGTCCTTTCTTGGGTATCAAAATATCTCCATACCAAATTTCATGCAAGTTGGTTCAGTAGTTAAGACGTGATTGAGTAACAGACAGACAGACAAACAGAGTTACTTTCGCATTTATAATATTAGTATAAGTATTTTTCAAAATATTCATGTCGTGCCCAATTCGTGTACTATAAAGACACGTAAAATAAGAGGTTAAAATAATTAATTTTATTATACACAGCGAGAATTTTCAATGAGTACCACATAGTCTATACGACGCTGATATGGACGCGAGCCAAATTTTATATCACAACATTATGTTTATTTGGCGAAAATTTCTACTTATTTCATGTTATTTCATAAGAAACGCTTTATAGACTGAAAGTTGAGAGTATAAATCTATACTAATATTATAAAGCTGAAGAGTTTGTTTGTTTCAACTATCCGCCAGGTGGCGCTGCAAAGTAAACATTGGCCTGCGTTTGTGCTCGCGACAATAATCATTTAAAAATACTTATCTCAAAGTTTTCGGATAACTGAACAATTATTTAGTGACATAACTGTGCAATAGTGACGTAAAACTGTTTTCTACAAAAACTGAACAGAAATTGTGACAAAAAACTTAAACTATATGTGACGGAACAATTTTCAAGTGAATGTACAAAATCTCGTGTGAAGTGTATATTATTAGGCGTTTTGGACCATACATAAACAAGGTACGCAATATATCACACTTAGAATACACACATAATTGACTATTACACGACAAATTGAAAAATCGACATATAATCTATCCGTTAAGAAAAAATATTCAAACCTTTGGCAAAGAAAGTAGCGCACCCCGTGGATAATAGCAATACTATAACCGCTAATAATTGAGTTGACTGCCATCTAGCGAGGAATAGTGCCAACACCAAACCGTTAAGCTCCTAACTATCGATCGATCGATAAGCTTACACAGTGTAACAAAAGGTGGCGCTTTATAATAAAAATGGAATCAAATATTACCATTCGTAAACATCGCAAAACTAGCTCGCTCAACGATATATCTGCAGATCACACTGCATTGTTTGACACAACAATGTATAGTCTTCGAGACTCTTCCCTTAACAGCAGCCAAACCGTACTAGAATTACAGGAAAAATTGCAGGAATTGTCCAACAGTATGGAAAGCGCCCATGCTGAAATAGAAAACTTAAATGCCGAAAACATGAGACTGAAATCTGATCTTCAAAAATGCAAAAATCTTATAGAAACGTACAAGAAAATAAATTCAACTGACATAATAAATATGACACCCGCCTCAAGCCGCAAACGTAAAATCAAGTTATTGAATAGAAATCTGACGCCCACAAAAAGTAACGCACAAACCGAACAACCTATGACAAAAGCGCAAGGCGCTATAAACTTTAGCTTTGAGGAGAGAGGAGAAACACCTAATACTCTAACCAAGACCGGCATACCGAACACTGAAATTGCAGCAAGTTCCCCAACACCGAATATAGCGACACTAAAGGAAATTCCACCAACACAGACTGTAATTGTGAACTCGAAAAAGAAGAATAAACAGCATGAACCAAATATAAAACATAAAATTTGTATTTTAAGTAGCAACAACAAAAATAAAATTCTATCAATTGCCAAAGATTCATATCCAAACAGACAGGTTTGCCATTATCTTACGCCAAATTGTAGTATCCAATATCTCATACAAAATCTGCACAAAAAAATTGTAACATACACTAAAAATGATTATTGTGTTATTATGATTGGGCATGAGGATTTTAAAAAAACTTATAATTATTTTGATATTATATTTAACATACGGGAAACTTTATCAAAACTTCAACATACAAATATAATACTATGTCTACCAACATACAAACTCAACAATCATAGTGTAATGTTTAACTGGAGAGTTGAGACCTTTAATAACTTACTTTATCTTGATGTGCACACCCACCGCTATGCCACAATACTTGACTCTAACTTAGACTTATCTTGGGACTATACTATGTACTCTAAATTGAATGGACATTTAAATAATTATGGCATTAAAAATATTTTTGACAACTTAAAATATTATACTAATGACTGTGAAGACAATGTACCATGTACTGATTACTATAAATCAAATTTACAATCAAATTTACAATTTAATGAATATGATGACATTACAATTAATAATGATAACAATTTTTTTCTATAGTAAATATTTATATATTTTACACCAAAATATAGCCGGTTTATTATGTAAAAGTGATACCCTCTCTGTTTGTATTAATGAACTATTAGATAAAAGGAAATCCGTGGATGTGATATGTGTCACGGAACACTTTATGTTATCAGGCTATGAGGCCCTGCTTGATTTGCCCAATTACTATTTGGCTGCCTATTACAGTAGGACAAATAATAAAAGAGGCGGAGCATGTATACTATTAAGAATAGGGCTTTGTTGTAAGGAATTAACACAGGTTGCTAAATACTCACAAATGGGTATTTTTGAATGTTGTGCAGTAGAAATAATAGAATACAAATTGGCAATTGTATGTATCTATAGGACGCCAAATCCAGGTATGCTACACATATTCTTTAGAAAATTAGAACAAGTTTTGTTAGAAGTTAGTAAACATAAATATGAAAATATAGTGATAGCTGGTGATTTCAATATCGATGTCCTGAAAACAAATAATATTACAACAGAGTTCAAGTGCCTTCTAAACAATTTTAATTTAAAATTAGCTTTTAATAAACCAACACGCTTAAAAAATCTAACATGTATTGATAATATAGCACATACTTTCCAAAGGCCATGTAAAACTGAAATATTAGAATTAGCCCTATCTGACCACACTGCGCAATTATTAGCATGCCCAATTAAAAATAAATGTCTTCTTAAATACTGGCGAAAGAAACAACGTGACTATTCAACAGAAAACATTATTAAATTCAAACATTGTCTCGAAAATTTATCCTTTAGCGAAATCTACCAAATGGATGATGCTAATAAAGCATATGACGTGTTTATAAATCAATTTAAATTGTTTTATGATCTATGTTTTCCATCCCGTATGATAACCATTCATGTAAATAAAAAACCACGATGGATTTCACAAGGCATCAAAACATGCAGCAGAAAGAAACGTCACCTCTTATGGCAATATCGTCAAAAACATACACAAAATAATTTTATGAATTATAAAAAATATAATAAATTATTCAAAAAAATTATCGCACTGACAAAACGAGCTCAAAATTGCTACAAAATTAACACTTCCACTAATAAAAGCAAAACGACATGGCAAATAATTAATAATAAACAATATCATATTCCAAATGACAATATACAAAAAATTAAACTTGACAATAAATATATAACGGACCCTTTAATAATTGCAAATACTTTTAATAATTATTTTGTTGACAGAGTTGTACCATTGCCACATTATGGAACAAAAGCCACATCGCTTATAAAACCGATGAAAAATTCGATGTTTATGTCACCCTCTACACCAACCGACATACTTAATATAATAAAACTACTGAAAAATACTAAAAGTGTAGGCCGCGATGAAATAGCAACAAATATAATAAAATGTATAGGCCATTTGATATGCCATCACCTGAGCTATATACTGAACCTATGTATAAGTCAGGGCATTTTTCCTGAAAGTCTTAAAACTTCCATAATTAAGCCTCTGCATAAAAAAGCCAGTAAGGAACTGACTGAAAACTATAGGCCAATCGCACTGATATCAATTATGTCCAAAATATTTGAAAAATATATATATAATCAAATCTATACATATTTTGATAAAAAGCGCATATTTTGTCCCCAACAAAAAGGTTTTAGGCAAAATATGTCAATTAATATGGCCATATATGATTTTTTGCAAAATATTATGACAAACATAGACAAACGAACTCAAGTTTGTTCTATATACTGCGACATGACCCAGGCCTTCGATTATGTAGATTTTAAAATCCTAACAAACAAACTTGAGT
Source organism: Anticarsia gemmatalis (assembly GCF_050436995.1). Classification (NCBI taxonomy): domain Eukaryota; kingdom Metazoa; phylum Arthropoda; class Insecta; order Lepidoptera; family Erebidae; genus Anticarsia; species Anticarsia gemmatalis. The sequence goes on along the minus strand of NC_134767.1, from coordinate 823,658 downwards.
GCTACGGCGTCAGAGGAAATGTCTTGGCACTGGTAGAATCGTACCTAACGAATAGGACTCAAATAACAGTGGTATCTAAATTAAATAACAGCACAAAAACAGAGGTGCTGCACGCATCTAATGAGCGCCAAATTAGGTATGGCATTCCGCAAGGGAGTGTGCTTGGCCCACTCTTATTTGTCATTTACATAAATGACCTACCTAGCACCACCAAACAACCGATGACTCTATTCGCTGACGACAGTACTTTGACTATAGCTTGTAACAACCTTGACACTTACGAATTTGACATTAACAATACTTTGACATCAACAATATTATGGCTGAACAATAATAATTTGAAAATAAATTTAAATAAAACCAATATAATGCACTTCAGCCAGCGTGTAAACACTCCATCAGCAATAGAAATAAAATACGACAACACGACAATAAAACAAGTAGACAGCACTAAATTCCTTGGTTTAATTATAGATAAAAAACTAAATTGGAAAGAGCACATTCAATATCTTTGCGATAGACTAAGTAAGTCGTCATATGCTTTATATAAACTATCACCAACGGTGACCTTAGAAACACTACTCGTAGCATATCATGGACTAGTAGCTTCTATCCTAAGGTATGGCATTATTTTCTGGGGCAACTCAACTAATAAAATGTTAGCATTCAAATTGCAAAAGCGATGTGTGCGTGCTATGTTCAGATTAAAAGTAACCGATAGCTGCCAACCATACTTTCTGAAGCACAATATATTGACGTTACCATCACTATACATCCTTGAAACATGCATGTTTGTAAAAAAGAACCCAACGCTTTTTCCGCGCCTGTGTGATACTGTGCAACGCAACAGGCGCGACAATGATCGCCTGCGCTTATACAGCGCTAAAACTGCCCTTATGGGTGATAGTATACTCTGCATGGCACCGAAAATTTATAATAAATTACCGAAACAATTGAAGAATTTAAATATTGATATGTTTAAAAATAAAGTTAAAGATATGTTATCGAAAAAATGCTATTATAATATTAACGAATATCTGAATGATACATTTTAGTAATTTTATGTTAAATATTGACATTTTGAATTATTTTTATTATCTTTATTATTTACATTATTTTGACATTATTGTGATGACATCTCATTAACTGACATATTTACATTAATCATTTCTGCTCATATTACCTTAAATTATTGATGTTGTATAAAACTACGTACCTATTATTATTATTATTTTTTTATTATTATTCCACCTAACATTTGCATGCCAATTATTGGTAAAACATGTTGATACGCCCTGATATGTAACTAACAACTTATGTAAACCACACATGTTTTGAGCAAATAAATATCTTTATCTTTATCTCTTTATCTTTGAACGCGCTAATCTCGGGAACTACCGGTCCGATTTGAAAAATTATTTCAGTGTTAGATAGCCCATTTATCGAGGAACGGTATATGGTAAATATCATCACGCTACAACTAATAGGAGCAGAGTATCAGTAAAAAGTGTTACAAAAACGGGGAAAATTATGACCCATTCTCTCTCGAAGTTGCGCGGGTCAGCTAGTTAAGTAATATCATCAGACTCTCTCGCTCGCACTTACATATTGTTTCTGTGATATATTCTCAGTTGTCTCGTCTAGCACTGTCTGAGGTGACAACTGGGAATTTTCTTCCTACTTGTATTTCCAGTTGTTACCCCGGGACGGTGTGTCTCTTTCACCGGTTAAGCCTTCCCACTAGGTTATGGGAGTTAGGGAACTCCGGCTTTCCGGCGTTTGAGTAGATATTTTTTATAAACTTTTTTTTATAAGACAACTTCCTCTCTAAGAATTGCTCTTGTGTCGCGGGGACTTTTACAAACATACAAACAACGGACATAAAGTACAACCAAGCACGATACAACTATTTGTTTAACTATTTGAATTGCACTAATAATTGTACCGTGTAGGCATCGAACCCACGATCCCTCCACGCAATGGTATTTGCGTAGCGACTTTACCCACTGCGCCACGGAGGCAGTAAAACTTAAAAACTATGCCTCTTATTCATAAACACACTATAAACCTATTTCAGTTAAAACACTCCTAAAATATGTTTTGTCTTTTTCATTTTGCTAAGGAGTGAAAGAAACAAAACACTTTATAAGCCTTTCATAACTTCACATATTTTTATGAATAAGAGGGTATATATCTTCCATGACAAGTAAGAGAAAACCACTTACAGCGGCTTCTTCAAGGTCCTCTCCATCATCCGTATGTATGCAAGCCTTTTGTATGTTCCCCTCCAAGCTGGTGGGGTCTTCCATGACCAGGAGTGCGAGGTCATTGATCGCTGTGCCGTCTCTCTCCGTGTAGTTCTCGTGTAGAATAACACTGTTGATCTGCAAAGAAAGTTTTTAATTCTTTATTTAGTAAATCTAACTTTAAACAATAATAATTAAACTATACATTAAATTAATACATTAAATATTAATTTTATATGTACAAACGAAAAAAAAATAAAGGAATTAAATAAAATTAAAATAAGGCATCATACAATATCTCCGCATCGCCGTCCTCGGGTAACGTGCCCAGAAGGCTGGCAGCATTGTCATGTTGAATGGCAATGCTTATTATAAAGAAAGTATGTTTTACTAAGCTAATGAGCTGTCTCTGCAGCGCAATCATAAGGCAGTTTCAAGAGGTCTCGGGTATGGTTAGTGGTCAACCTAGTGCCAAAGTTGTTTAAGCAACCCGCAGGCCTTCGACATGGTTTAACGACTGTTATCGTAGTGTATAACAACCGGGACCTAATTTAAACGTGCCCTCCGAAGCACGGAAACGCTCAGTTCAAATACCACTATGCGGTCACCCATCTATGGAATGACCGCGCCAAGGGTTGCTTAACCATACGACAAACAAAAACTATATTATGGATACAAGTCGCGATAGTTTAAAATTGAAACATGTTTTAGACTCACCCTATGTAACTGTTCGTTGCCGTCCATGACATGTAAATTCCCTTTGCCTAGGAAGACTAGGATGTCTTTTGGTTCAATCTGCTTCCCTGACAGTAGCGTGCATCTGCCACCTGGAAAAAACATTCAAGCTATTATTTTTTTAAAGAAAACTCTAAGAATTGCTCTTGTGTCGCGGGGACTTTTACAAACATACAAACAACGGACACAATGTACAACTAGACCCGAAACAATTATTTGTGGTTCGTGCAAATAATTGTCCGTGTGGGAATCGACCCCACGACCTCCCGACGTAATGGTAGGGGCGTGGTGACCTAAGCCACTGCGCCCCGGAGGCAGTCAAAATTAAATGATCTATGTAAAGAAGTAGATAGTATTTTAAGTGGACAATAGCCACCTTTACACACACACTCTATCGCACGTTCTTAGGAGCGTTAAGGATTACGCGCGGGAAAGCAGCGCGCTCTTCGCTCGCAATTTTCTTCGCGGGCTTGACAGATGAGCGCGGCGCGTGGTCTTTCCTTTCCTATTACACGCGCGCTCTTTCACGCGCGATTGTTGTTTCATGCGCGATAGAGTGTGTGTGTAAAGGTGGCTGTTTTATTTGATCTCGGATTATTGGATATACGTATTTTAAACAAAAAATATAAATTCATAGCTACTTGTGTCTCATAAGTAAACTAAACGAAATTGTGTTATTTCCTAGGCCTTGATTTCTCAATCAATCAAATTCATCCAAATTGGTTAGCCATTTTTATATTAAAACAGACACACATGAACAAACGTCGATGTTTTTAAACATTATTCCATATTGTAATAGTTTTCAAGTTCATAAAATATATTCAAACCGTTTCAGCCGTTAGAGTTATAGAGAAACTCATGAACAAAAATATAACTCTAATATTATCTTTTCACTTATTACCAAACAAAACTTCAATTCCAAAGCGAAAAAATAAACTGAGAAGCGCCTGAAACAAAAAAATACTCCCACCTTTCTGACACTACGAAAAAAGTTCTTTTAAAATACAAATATCGTTACGCAAACTCGACTGGAAGTCGGCCATAATGAAATTAGCCCGAGCACTTTTAAAAGAAAAAAATAAAAAAAGGTAAAGTGGCAACTTGCGCGCGAATTGCGGGCTCTTTTGTCAAAGTTTCCATAAATGGATAATAGATGTCGCTAGCTGTCGAAGTTTGTTGAATGTTTAGATTTTTTTTTTAACTTTTGTGGTGTGATAAGAATGGGAAAAAATGGCTCCATGGCGCAGGTGTTAAGGCGGTTGCCACGCCACTACTAGTGTGTCGGGAGATCGTGGGTTCGATTCCTTCTTAGAACCAATATAATATGAATGATAATTGTTTCGGGTCAGATTGTACTTTGTGTCCGTTTATTTGTAAATAGTTTTAATACATTTTGTATACACGAATTGCATATAGCTTTGTACATCAATATATCCCATTTACAAAAAAAAACAACATGTCTCGAATTACAAAGGATGTTTTTCACATTAGGATAAAAATAACTAAAATTATACGAGTTTAATTAATTTCATGGCATGCTCATTCAATCTTGATTATAATCAGCGGTCACCACAAGTTTTTTAAACAAAAATATCAAAAACTGAAAAATGTTGGGTTCCGTACCCAAACGGTAAAAACGGGACCCTATTACTGAGACTTCGCTGTCTGTCTGTATGTCTGCCACTAGGCTGTATCTCATGAACCGTAATATTTTAAACGTTATTTTTATTTACAAATGATGTATCTTTTTAGTTGCTATAAATAAAAAATAAAACATATATTTTATACTTATATTTACTGGCAACACACCAATGACTTTTCGAAGTTATGTGTGTATTAGAAATAATGATCACATGCTCTAACGGTGAAGGAAAACGTCGTGATGAAACCTTGCATGCCTAAAAATTTGTTTATTACATTTATTGAGGGCATGCAAAGTAACCAGCCCGCACTTTGCCAGCGTAGTGGACTCAAGGCCTACCTCCTCCCTCATTACGGGAGGAGACCCTTGCCCAGCAGTAGGACACTAATGGGTTAGATTTATTTATTTTATTATAGACTAGCTGACCTGCGCAACTTCGCTTGCGTCACATAAGAGAGAATGAGTCAAAATTAACCCCGTTTTTGTAACATTTTTTACTGGTACTCTGCTTCTATTGGTCGTGGCATGATGATATAATATAGCCTATAGTCTTAACTAGCCTAACACTAAAATATTTTTTCAAATCGGACCAGTAGGTTCTGAGATTTGCGCACTCAAACAAACAAACAAACTCTTCAGCTTTATAATATTAGTAAGTATAGATCAATCATGCGGGCCAAGAGGCAAGGCTTACTACTAAATATGCACAAAGTCCCCAACTTTCTAATCATTGTGGTGGACTTAGGGCCTAAACCCTTTTTGTGCTAAGAGAAGCGAGCCGCTAGCAATATCGCTGTCAACTAAACTTTTCAAACTAACGAGAAACGCTAAAGCTCGGAACACACCCTCATTAAAAAAACCACACTCGGCTGAATTTAAAACTAGAGCTTTTACAAATGAGTTCTAACACCTTTACAAGAACTACGCATGCAACTGCGCATGCGTAGCATAAAGCAATAGTATGTACTAGAACATTATTCTGACCAAACTCCAATTTCGGGCAGAATAATGTTGTCTAAATACATAATGCGATGGCATCGCCATGTTTCTACCAATTTCTAAAATTATTAAATATTTCTATTGATGAAAATGACAGTATATAGAATACAACCACGTTCCGCAATAAACAAAGTTAGTCCCATGTAATAGCGAGCGAGCATATGCCATTTACTGGGCACGTTACCAAACTCCGAGCTCCTACTGAGAAATTACCATATGTAAATAGTAATTTACCGACCCGTGAATCGAATCCAAGCCATCGACAATCAAATACGTAGTGTATTTGACCACAACATAGAGGCAGTAAAAAAAACAATTATTAATTGATTTTACAAAACAAACAGAAACAAAACAAAAACTGTGTCACACCAAATCGCAATACTTACAATTGTCGAGTTTTCTTTGAAACATTTTCTAGCAAGAGCCTTAATATAAAAGCAGCATTTTGATATCGTTTTAATTTCAAAGTACAAGGGAGAGAATGGAAGGTGAATGGTGATTGTTTTTCTACACCTTGGTATGTTTTTTGTTTTGTTTTTCAAAAACAATGGTCGCACGGTTTTGTTTCGTCTTTATAGATGTTTTGTTGTAATATCGTTCACTCTTGCTGATGTTTTCGACGTGTTAAATGTAAAATGTTTGATGTTTTTCGATCCTGGTAATAACTGCACGTTTGTCGCAGTGGTTAAAGTGAGTCACCTCGCCGTTTTTGCAGCGCCGCGTGTGGCGGGTTCGAATACCGCCCGGGACAAATCTTTGTGTGATGACCAACATCTATTTTGTATACCCCTTAGTGATAAGGGATGTCCATCCTTAACATTATGTTTTAATTTATATGGCAAAACAACGCTTTCCGGGTCAGCTAGTATCTATACTAATAATATAAAATTGTAGAGTTCGTTTGTTTGTTTATTTGAACGCGCTAATCTCAGGAACTACTGGCGCGGATCGAAAAAATACTGTTGGATAGCCTATTTATTAAGGAAGGCTATAGGTTAACATTACGCTATGACCAATAGGAGTAGAGCACCAGATAAATTTGTTTAAAAAATTATGACCTACTCTCTCTTTTGTGACGAAAGCGAAGCAGCGCGAGTCAGTTAGTATTTATATAAAACTCTTCTGTTTTTGAGCCATCGTCTGACTGATAGACAACGAACAGCCGAAACTACCGAGCGTAAAAAGTTAGGTATGAAGATTCCTTAGGAAGTGTAGAGAAGCACTAAAAGAGATTTTCGAAAATTCTATCCCGGAGGGGGAGAAATGTCAAAGCTGCGGGCCGAAAGCTAGTAAGAATAAAAAACTATTTCATTACGTGATGTAATTTTTCAACAATAATTACTGATATGATGTAATATTTCGCAAGTATTTACTAAACAATACTGAAATATGTTATGACTATCTTTGAAGACACTTAAATAATTTGCGATGACATACTAAGTACTTAGTATGAGCTATCTAATCGTATTGACTATTTCTGTTTTTAAATAATTTATACATACATAATAATATGTACGTTATTTTCACTATTCAAAATAAGCTCAATCTACATTAAAAATCAAATCATTTATTCATTTGCTCACCGGTCGGTAAACGATATGTGGGTTAAGCGACCCTTGGCGGGGTCATTCCGTAGATGGGTGACCGCATAGTGGTATTGAACTGGGCGTCTCCGTGCTTCGGAGGGCACGTTAAAAGTCGGTCCCGGTTGTTGTCAATTAAGATAACAGTCGTTAAGCCACGTCAAAGGCCTTCGGGCTTGAACAACTTTGACACTAGGTTGACCACTAACCATACGACAACAACAAGCGAGTTTGTTAGCTTACTGTATGTTAACAAAGTACCTTACTTACCGGTAAGAACCACTTTCTCAGAGAGCAGAGCACCGTCGCAGTAGTAATTGAACTGTGAGTTTTCGGAGTCATTCTTCACGAAGATGGTGGCCACCCAGGGGTTCACAGACGTGGTGAAACTCTCGCAGGACGTGTTGCCTCGACACGTTAGATCTAACTGTGAAACATTTCATCAATTAGTTTTGTACTGAAATAGATGAGCTCATGGCTTAGGTAATAAAAGCTCAAGGGGCTATCACGTATCTCAGTTGACAACCATTTGAAAGCCACTATGCTGTCCATGGTTTTCTCCCTTAAATTATAGTGATTAACACGTTACGTCAAAGCAGCAATGTACTGAATGGTGACCATAGATTTGACGTATACTAACTGTCAACTGAGTGAGATACTTAATAAGCCCGCAGGTAATAAAATTGATTCCCACAAGGAACAATTTTTTGTGTGATCAAAAAATAATTGTTTCGGGTCTGGTTGTAGTTTGTGCCCGTTATTTGTATGTTTGTAATAGTCCCCGCGACACAAGAGCAATTCTTAGTGTGGGAGATGGTTTTTTTACAAAGACCTGTGTATGTTCTTCCTAGGGCGTCATTTTGTTATTAATTCTTATAAAAACAATAAAAATTACAGAATAACTGAATGTTTTATTCTAATTTGGGGCCTGGCGTCGGAATTATTAATGGAAATAGGTATTTAATTTGTAAAAATGTTTTATTGCTATGATAATAACGTCATGTTTATGTTTTCATTTTAAATTATAATTTATATTAATACATAAACATATTATATGGATACTAGCTGACCCGCGCAACTTCGCTTGCGTCACGTAAGAGAGAATGAGTCATATTTTTCCCCGTTTTTGTAACATTTTTCACTGGTACTCTGCTCCTAATGGTCGTAGCGTGATGATATATAGCCTATAGCCTTCCTCGATAAATATTAGGCTATCTGACAGTGCAATAATTTTTCAAATCGGACCAGTAGTTCCTGAGATTAGCGCTTTCAAACAAACAAACAAACAATCAAACAAACAAACTCTTCAGCTTTATAATATTAGCAAAGAGTACAGATTTTAAATTATAATTTATATTAATACATAAACATATTATATGGATATGAATGAGATAAGGGCAGTGTGTGAGGATCCGAGCAAGTGGTGTAAAGTAAGGCCAACCAAACGAGATATGACCTTATGAGCCTTAATACCAAAAACAAGGAAACTTATTAAAATTTAAAATCATAAGCTTATTGTCAATTTCACACCTCATCAGATTCCCTTAAAAACCGATAAAATTAAACAGCCGAGCACCGAACCCGCGCTGGTGATAATGCCATTATCCTTTTAAACCCCGTCTATGGGGGACCATAGACAATTACGTTACACCATGAAACGAATTAATTAGGCTTTGGGGAAACTCGCTAACCGCTTTTTAACTTTTCTTCAATTAAGTCTTGGTTAGTCTCAGATTGCCTCAGGCGAAGAATTTGTGGCTGATTATTTGCGGCGTTTAATATGCGGCTAACCAATTGCTTAAAAGTTAGAGCTAGATTTGTCCTAATTATGTAGTTTGCGAAGTTTATTTGCTTGTATTATATCTTACTTTTGATATTGAGGGCACGAGTTCGATTCTGGATTCAGACAAAAGTTTGTTGTGCTTTTGTGTCCGATGCAATAGTAGCCCAGAGATTAATGTGGTCAACGGTAAATTGTGGTTTCGGGTTTGGTTGCTGGTTGCTTCATAATTGCTTAATGATTACTTTTATAATATTTGATATATTAATAATTAAATCAATAATATTTCATATTATTATAAAGAGCAGTTTTTAATAGGTATAGAACTCCTGCTAATATTATAAATGCGAAAGTTTGTGAGAATGTATGGATGTTTGTTACTCTTTCACGCTTTTGAACCGATTACGATGAAATTTGGTATACAGGTAGGTGAAGAACTTTTTTTTTTTTTTTTTCGTCAGGTAAACCAATCGGGGTCGCTGTAAAAGGTCGACCCACCGGCTAGGGCCCCGCCGCACTGGGACTGCGCAAACGGGGTATGTGGTCCGCCGTAGAGCCCACTAAAAACCTGACGAGTGTCCAACTGCTTCCGCAAAGACCTAGAATAACACATAGGCTACACATTTTTATCCCGGAGTTCCCGAGGGATCGGGATTTACACGGGAGGGGTTTCCACGCGGACGAAGTCGCGGGCGGCTTTAGTTTTAAATAATATTTGTGTGCTACGTTAGCCAAAATTAAACTAACATACAGTTTGCCGCGAACTATCCGCCTAGTGAACAGCAGTCTTTAAGGAAGGCGTTTTCATCCGGTTGGTGAAGTTTTTCGGTAATATAACCCAGATAAAGGCAACAAGAGTACGCACTTTAAACTTTGAACCATTTCGGAGTCCTTCAAGGAGTGAAGGATTATAATATACTAGCTGACCCGCGCAACTTCGCTTGCGTCACATAAGAGAATCATAATTTTCCCCGTTTTAACATTTTTCACTGGTACTCTGCTCCTATTGGTCGTAGCGTGATGATATATAGCCTATAGCCTTCCTCGATAAATAGACTATCTAACACTAAAATAATTTTTCAAATCGGACCAGTGGTTCCTGAGATTAGCGCGTTCAAACAAACAAACAAACAAACAAACTCTTCAGCTTTATAATATTAGTATAGATTTTATAACCGGTTTTAACTAATGGGTGAGTGAAGGATACGATCATTTTTAGTTAAGATTTTTTTATTTAGATATAAAAATCAATAGATAAAGAAATAAAAAGCCAGATTTATGATAATAGGATTTTCTGAACTTGGTTTCTTTTATTGCTAATTTGTATTGAAATCCGTAAGACATTAAATATTATGAAATATTATTTTAACACACATATTATATATGCCGTGCCGCACGTACACAAAATCACGGCTTCACCCCATAGTCTCAAAAACTCCTCATTCACATCCATACATCTTGCCATACAGGACCGCCGCTTACGAAAACTATTAAATAAAAGTTCAAACAGTCTTAAAAATAAGTACCAGCATTAAATTTTTAAATAAACTCCCAATTTTGATCTACAAGTAATGAAACTAAATAAATTAATATTTTGGGACAACTCACACATGGTCATTTGATTCCAAACTAAGCAGAGCTTGTACTATGGTAACCAAATAACTGATAAACATACTTATATACTTCTAAATACATACTTATATAGACACATTAACATCCAGACTCAGAGCAAATACTCGTGCTCATCACACAAACATTTGTCCCGGGTGGGATTCGAACCCACCACACGCGGCGCTACGGTTGTTGCGGCGACGTGACCGCTTAAACCACTGCGCCAATCGTGCAGTTTAAATGAATTTTACATTTTGCCTACAAAGATATTGTAAAGATATCTAAAACTTCACCCACCCCGGAACACTACGGCTCCATTTCCTTCACCCCCCACCCCCGGCAACCCCTTCCACCCTTTCATTTCTAATTCATTGAAATTAACAGCCAAAACACTGTGTTTAAGAAGCAAACATTCCAAATTAAATGACTCTGATTTAATTCAATTACAAGTACTGTGGCCATGGGGTTACTTTAAAATGCAGGACCAAAATAATGCTGAGTTTATTCCATAAATATTTAAATAAGTTATACTAATATTATGTTAGTCTGATACTCTTTCCCTGCTATACCGCAAAATCTATTGCAGAGAAATGTATCATTTACATAATTAATAACTTAGCCTCAAACGTAAATATTAAATTACTCGCGGTACTTGTCAATTTTTTTTTGCCCAAACTTTCGTTTCTTAGCATGGTTGCCGCTGGTATTTAGCTGTTTCCCTTCCCGTGTAAATCCCAATACCACGAGAACTCCAGTATAAAAAGCCTATGTGTTTTTGTGGGTCTTCAGCTACCCACATACCAAATTTCATTGTAATCGATTCGGTAGTATTTGCGTGAAAGAGTAACAAACATCTATACATACATAGTATACATACTCACAAACTTTTGCATTTATAATATTAGTAGGATATTGTAGCAAGATAAAGCACCGGTAAAGCAAAACAGGAGCAGTCTTCATTTCGTTTAAATAATATCCACCCTACTTATAAAGACTACGAGATTTCGTGAAAACGCTTTAATTCGACTGAGCCGATGTTTGTTGAAAATTATTATCTTGCTCCAATATACCCCCTTGTTGTGACTCCATTCCCACTGTTAATTCTCTAAATAAATGTTAAACACTTGAATAGGACCAAGATTTTGGAAAATACACACAGAAATGGCGAGATGGAAAATTTTCTGCTGAGTTGCTTAAATTCTTAATATTGACTTCCGTAGTAAAAATAAGTTTGACCTAAATGTCCACATTTTTTGCAATAAATTTCTGTCCTACAGGTGGGCAAGGGTCTCTTCCTGGAATGAGGGAAGGGTTAGGCCTTGAGTCCACCACACAGGCCAAGTGCGGGACTTTGCATAGCTTAAAAAATGTTCTAGAAAACTCTCAAGCGTGTAAGGTAACATCACGATGTTTTCCTATACCGCTAGAGCAAATTCCCTATTTGTACAAGCATCCTGCTATCCTATTAATATTTTAAATGCGAAAGATTGTGAGAATGTATGTATGTATGGAAGTTTGTTACTCTTTCACGCAAATACTACTGAACCGATTACAATGAAATTTGGTATATAGGTAGCTGAAGACCCAGAATAACATATAGACTTTTTATACCGAAGTTCTAGAGGGATCGGGATAAAAAAGTTACACGGGAAGGGTTTCCACGCGGACGAAGTCGCGGGCGGCCTCTAGTATAAAATATCTTTATAACGTTACCTAAGTAGGTTGTTGTTAGAGGATAGGAAGTCGCCTTTTTATCAAAAATCTTTATTTCCATTAAAATACAAACAAAACATATAATTAAAACGAATGCGTCACATTTTCATACATGCATACACAAAGACTTTGTGACAAAGACAAATAATGGGTAAACGTGGGTAAAATGGGTAAACATTCTCAAGTAAATGATGTGAGCTTAATTCCATTAGGGGGGGATCGTGATGGCGTTAATCTCAGGATTTGGGACTACACTGATGGATTGCATGAAAATGTACGAAATATGTACACTTATACATACATGTATGGAATTTTAATGCCTTTGTTCCATTTTAATTGTGGCTGAATTCAAAATCATTTCTGAAAGGATTTATTTTTATGTTGAAGTTTGGGAATCGTATAAAGTTGACTTTTTGGCCATAAAGGGAATGAGATATGATTATTTGTGTAAATATATTATGTATTTTACTTATTTCAAAATATTATATTATGTGAAAGTTCTAGTGACATACAGGGCACCAAATAAGAGATATAACAAGAGCCTTAAAAACCGATTTTCAGGTGACTGAATGATGAAGGTCTCGTGAATCAAAAAAAATCTCAAAGTAACGAATTAAAAAAATAAATATAGTAGTTTTTTGCCATTTAACTGATTATTTTTAAATCTAATGTTTTTGTATCCCAAATTACAAACGTATATCTCAATTTGCGTCATCGTTTGTATCGATTTAATACAAATTTTACTTCGCAACACTAACCCAGGCATCGTTTTTTCCAATATACTAAAATAATCAAACCCAAGATTGGTATAAGCAGATAAACACCACAAAATAAACACGCACTCATTACTTTACTCTATTTCATTGGTCCTATCAAATAAAAGCAACACTTCCCTTAGTTTTTGCAGAAGCGGAAACTCCTCTCTTTCGGTAATCGTGATCTAATTGCGGGTAGATCGACGATAAAGGAAAAAGTTTTTTTTTCAAACATAATTACTGCCTACCAGAGGCTGGAGGAATGACCATTATTTGTTGGGAAAGATGTTAGAGGGGATTGATATGGTATCTTACATCCTACTAATATTATAAATGCGAAAGTTTGTGAGAATGTATGTATATATGTATGTATGCATGTATGTATGAATGTTTGTTACTCTTTCACGCAAATACTACTGAACCGATGACGATGACTTAGGACTGAATTTTCATACAAACTTTTATCCTCTATTCTATTCCCTTGGGAGTAGAATTGCTCAAAAGCTTTTCTTAGCTGATGCCTGCGTAATAACATCTAACGGCATGGCAAATTTCAGTCTATCCGTCCAGTGGTTTGGGCTGTGCGTTTATAGATCACTATGTCAGTCAGTCAGCTTTGAGTTATATGAAAATGTATATTAGATAGATACCAACATCCGTATCTTTTATGTTTCAAAACAAATGACCATATATTAATGTTTCGTGATGCCGTATCAAAAGGCTCTATTCTCAAAGGTTCTTTTGTATAGTGATTGATAACGAAGGCTCGCGTGAGTGTTGCAACGCTTTTTGTAGCGAAAATAATAGTGATATAGTACGTGCGTGTGTTAGTTTGAGGTCTATCTATCGTATGGTTAGTGGACAACCTAGTGTCAAAGTTGTTCAAGCCGCCCGAAAGAACGAACGACTGTTATCTTAATTAACAACAACCGGGACCGCAGCAACTTTTGGAGCTGACTGTACATTCAAAATATATCGCTTACTTTAAAGTTTTAACTATTAATATTGTGGTTTTTTGATAAGATTTTTTTTTTCATAAGATAAACAGATTTTTCTAATTATTCGATTTACGGTGTTAGTGATTTGAACCTAATTTAAAAAGTAAAACGTACTTTTTTAAGTCGAACTGTATCATTAAGTCAGTTAGTGCCGAATTTTGACATGTTACATTATTCTTACGGGAAAGCGATATACAAAATTATGATTGAAGGGTGTTAGAAATATAAATAGAAGAAAACCAATACACCATACGAATACTTCAGTTAACAAAATAGATCGAAACGCCAATGGTTTGGCAGCTTGCCAGTACGGGGATAATGTACAACCCTTAATGCCTTACAAGGGTCCAAGTTCAAGGCCGGGCCAGTAATATTTGTATAGCACCCCTTATTTAACATGTGAGTCAGTATCATGAGAGAGTAAAAAATTGGTTTAACCCATTACTGTTACACTGTAGGCAGGGGTCTCTTGCCCGAAAGGTGAAAGGCCTTGGGCCATCATAGTGGCTAAGTGCAGATTATGACGTATTCCATCAAGAACTGTGTATAAAAATTCCCAGGCAAGATTCCATCAGAAGGTTTTTTTCTACTATTGGAACACATAATCATTTTTCACACATAACTTGGGAATGGTATTAGAATTTTGACCTGGACCCGAATTTGCCACCACTTGGGTAAAAGGGAATTACTGTACTACTTAGTTTAAAATTTTCTTTATCGATAACAATCTGATTAACTTTTTGTGTAACTTCCATCACCGTTAACGGAGATGGGCAGACGCTAGACGAAATACCACTTGGCTACCCATCTATAGAAACATCGCGCCGAAAGTTGCTTAACCCACAGACGTTTACCGACCTATGAACGCAATTGGATATGAGCGCATCGAAACATTAGAAAAAAACACATTATTAAGAACATTCTTAAAACAAAAAAACACTTCCAACTTAAGTATCATAAAAATTCCGGAAGAAACCATATTTTAACACTACAATTTTTTGTACACACTTCACAAATTACACCATACCCCTTATTCACAGTCAGTTAAATAACATTATTCTCGTTTAATTGTCTTATTTATTGCTTATAATTGCCGTTGTTAAGTAATTATTCGGTTATTATGACTAAGTAAATTGTGTTTAAAATTATTTTATGACTATAACTGAAAATAATTTACTTTGACTGTTCCATTTTATTTTACGTAATATGTAAGTTATCGGCTTCCGTATAGTATGCAAGCCGTTCGCGGCTTCATTTTTTCTGTAAAAAGAATTTTATGTCATCTTAGCCTTTCTTTCAATTTATGTTGGAGTCGGCTTCCACTCTCACCGGATGTAGCTGAATACCAGTGTATTACATGTTTTATTTATCGTTCGTTACACATCATTTTGGCTATATTTCCAGCATATTTACCGCGGAAGGACCTATTTTTATTAAAATAAACGTAATAATCGATTTTATCAAGTCCAAAAACCAAAAAAACGCGTTCAAAAGAAAAGCCACAGAAGTCAAATTATTTCCTTGAAAGCCTAAAACCACGCCAACCGCAGTTAAACGCCCAATCAAATAGTCAGAACGACATAAAGGCGGCCACAAACGAACAAAAGTCGTTGAAACGCGGACACAAAATTGGTCGTACTTCTATACATAGTGTGTCGGCGGCCGAATGCAAAATTGTTTTTCGCGCTATAAAAAAAGCTTTTTTTCACCCTCCGTGTCCGTATTTTGCAACAGAATGATTGATTCGAACTGTTGTTGAAGTGAGAGCAAGAGACATACGTAAAAATAAAACGGGAAGCCCAACATTTTGTTGGAAAAAAATCTGTCTAGTAAAATGATCAGTTAAAGCCGAAATATGATGTCAGCATTCGGCTTCCATCCAAGTGGTCAAGGATTTTATAATTTATGTGTGTATTATAAATAATGATCTTTTCTTCTAAGAGTGAAAAATACATGATTAAACCTTATATACCGAATAATTCTTGTATATATGCAAAGTCCTGAACCAGCACTATGCCACCGTGGTGCAGGCAAGGCCTATTACCATCTATTTCGAGAGTAAAATCTCGTCGAACAGAGAGACAGAAATGTGTTGAGTGTCATAAATTTTAATCTTTTGCGTTGCATGATTGTTATAAAATAGAATAGAGGAATAAACACGAACCCGCATTTTACCATTGAATGCCTGACACATACGTACGTAATAATTTATTCCAAGATTCTTTTAAATAATGGGTTAGGTGTATTTTTTGTCTGAAGTATAGTAAAAATCTATTATTCTAAACTATTTCAGTATAGAATACTTATTGTGACTACGAAATAAACAAAGCACATTGATTAGTTATTACATACAATTTGTAATCAAGTCACAACAGTGGCGTTTGTTTTATATGACCACATTATTATAGTATTGTGTACGTATCGCATAGAAATACTCGTCATGATCTCAACACATAGTTTATGCAATTGTTTTGTTCATAGCTCGATTCTCTACTACTATCGACTACCGACAACCAGCTTGTCATTGAGAAATTTTGTATGAAAATCTGATCAGCGCCTCTAGCGGGTGTCGTAGGAAACATTTTGGCAGTACATTCTAAATCTCGAACTTTCGATACTCGACAGTACAGATTATACAGAATTGCGCTAAGTAGTGCGATTCTCTGCCACTATCGACGATTTTCAACCGGCTAGCTATCGAGAAATTATTTTCCAATGCATGCTGTTTTCACCTATAAGTAGTTATGCAATTAAATGTATAAGTAAAAAATACCTTTAAACGAATCATTGTAATAACTGTTGGTGAATCTGAATAAATAAATTTTGTATTGCATTCTGATCAGCGCCTCTAGCGGGCACGGTAGGGACTATTTTTGCAATACATTTTAAATGTCACACACTCGATAATTGATTGTACCGACTGCAGAAAATCGCGCTACAGAATTCTTATTAACTAATATTTAGTAAATCAAAAAGGAGGATATAAAGTCCTCAACCCGCAGTTGGTCTTCGTGGTAGACTCATGACCTAACCCCTCCGTCGTTTGAGAGGAGACTCTTGCCCAGCAGTAGGACAGTAATGGGTTAAAATGAAACTAACTGAATGAGCCAGTATCAAAAAAATTACACATACTGAACACACTTTATTTGTAGCTAGTAGCCGATAGTAGTAGAAAATAGCCTTTCTGATGTAGGTGAATTTAGCAACGTGATACATTATATTTCAGGCTTCAAATTTTAACCACAAAATAACTCAGAACCGCAATAAAAGGCGTTACTTTTTTTTTATAACCCATTACTGTCCCGCTGCTTGGCAAGGGTCTTCTCCCAAACGAGGGGGAGGGGTTAGGCCTTAAGTCCACCACGCTGGCCAAGTGCGGGTTAAGGTCACGGCATAAGTTAGTTAAGACTATTTTTCATTTTCATTTTGCTGGCCAATCTTTGAAGCAGTGTGTCAGTAGCTAAACTCCGACTCCGAAGCTATTGTTAGCGGCACCCCTATAAAATATTACCAAACGTATTCATATTTGAAACGAAAGGACTTTTTAATAAATATAGATGATTTCTACCAAAAACCTATTTACCGTTTCACGATATTCAATATTACTCTGAAATTTATAATACGGCAAATTTTGTCGGAGAATATGGCTCGATTGTTAAAATGGTCGTTATGCTTTCAACGATTGGGTTTAGTATCGTAAGTTCGATTACCATATGAAACAAAGTTTTATATTGTGAATTAAAAATATTCGTTTTGTGTCTATAGTTATACATAGTCTTTGTATAAATTGTATAGCCCCCGGCGATATAAGATTTAATCATAGAGCAAGAATACTCTTTATTTTTAAAGTATCTGGAGTCAACATAAATACTGATTTACTCTAAATCTATACTAATATTATAAAGCTGAAGAGTTAGTTTGTTTGTTTGTTTGTTTGTTTGTTTGTTTGAACGCGCTAATCTCAGGAACTACTGGTCCGATTTGAAAAATTCTTTCAGTGTCAGATAGTCCATTTATCGAGGAAGGTTATAGGCTATATATCATCACGCTACTACCAATAGGGGCAGAGTACCAGTGAAAAATGTTACAAAACGGGGAAAATTTTTAACGCTTACGTAACGCAAGCGAAGTTGCGCGGGTCAGCTAGTAAATAATAAATGCCGTTGGAAAACTCACACACGGTTGATTACAAACTAAGCAGAACTTGTACTATGGTATCAAATTAACTGATAAACATACTTATTTTCCTGTTTTATATACTAAACTCACCCTTATTCGTTTTGAAAAAGCACAATAATAATTGATCAAAAACCCTTTTTCAAGGATTCAAGCACTTCAAACATAATTATTAAAAAAATCAACTTACAGCATCATTCCTCATTTTACTGGAAGCCAAATCATCACTTTCATTCACATCAACTTCTATCAAAGTGACATCAGCCAATGTAGTGGGCAGCTCTGTTCCAGTATACAAATACTCTTCATTCGTCGTATCTTTATACATTTCTATATAATCTATTAGAGGATAATCAGTAGAATTGTCGTCTTCGTCTTCATCATAATAAGTGGTATCAAATTCAACAGTATTATAAATTTCATTTCGTTCCACATTAGTTTTTCTATCAATATAAGCTTTTAGTAATTTATCATTTTCTTCAGACGCTCTCCCAACGGCTATCTGGATTTCCTGACTCAATTCTGCTATTTTTGTTATATTACCTTCTAAAGTACTGTTAAATGAATTTATTTTAGAAATTTCTGGAGCCATTGTCGTTGTTGTAGTTGATTGAGTAGTTGTTTCTTGTGTAGTAGTCATTTTCGTTGTTTTCTTAGTTTCTTCGTCAAAATCGACATTGAAATCAAAAGATTTGACGTAAATTTTAGTTTTATTATTAACATGTTTCACATCGAAACTAGTCTCGTTCAATTTGTCTTCAAACCAGTTACTTAAACTGAGTATAATTTTCTTTAAATCTTCGTACTCCCCATCTTTGACTTGATTGAATTTTGGCACTTGGAAGTTAAAATTTACACTTTCACTCACATATGGTTCTTCTAATAGTTCTTTGACTGAATTTTCGTCATTATCGGTGGTATCACTGATAACACATACAAACACGGCACTTATTAGTATTGTTTTGGTCCACATCTTGTCTAACAGAATCAACGTGAAGTCACTTCACGAGATGAAAAACAAATGCATACTGCGAATGTTTATCTATGTAACTATAACACTGTACTTTTTTATTATAGACTTTATGTAGATTGTATTAAAGTAGGTAGTCGTATGGCTAGGTTCTTTACCTTGAAGTTTCGTGGCTCTGACTGACTTTGATGAACGATCACAATAATTAGTGAGAATTGTGTGGTTTTAGTGTTGAGAGGAGCGAGAAGCGGAATTTAAATGCTTTTGTTGCATATTTCACATGTTTATATGATAGACTTAAATCATGATTGGTATTAACAACAATTAAAACGATATTTATATCTTATTGTATCAATGCCGTTGTCTTGAACTTTAAACGCTAAAGATTTCTCAAATGATGTACATTTTTTATATCGTGATAAAATGAGTGGCCGCAGTATTTGAACTGTGCTCCTCCGTGCTTCGGAGGGCACGTCGATTGTCGCTCCCGGTTGTTGTCTACTAAGATAACAAACGTTAAGCCCTGACAAAGGTCTTTCCAGCGGCTTCCACAATCTTGACGCTAGGTCGACCACTAACCATGCGATAAAATAATATAAAATATCTTACACATACAAATATCAGTCATATAGTAACACAGTTTTGTTTCATATAGATTCGAACATACGGTACTCGGTTTGTTTGTTGTTGTTTGTCGTATAGTTAGTGGTCAACCTAGTGTCAAAGTTGTTCAAGCCGCCCGAAGACCTTTGACATGGTTTAACGACTGTTATCTTAGTAGACAACAACCGGGACCGACTTTTTACGTGCCCTCCGAAGCACGAAGACGCCCAGCTCAAATACCACTATGCGGTCACCCATCTATAGAATGACCGCGCCAACGGTTGCTTAAACCCACAGATCGTTTACCGATCGGTGAGCGCAACTGGCTATGAGTGTTGTGTGACCAATTTAACTATCAAACACAGAACACATAGTATTGTGGTAACCACCTTAACTATCAAAAACATTCTTCCTAACCAATTATTATCATAATAATCTCATATTTTAGATATAATTACATAGCACTTAATAAATAATTATATTTTATTTGAAGGTCACACTAAGGTCGTAGCTTTACCCATCAAAGCTTGCCTTAGACTTTTGTCAGTTGATCACGAACTGGTAGATTTTAATTGTCCTACCCAATTATACGGGCATTGTGATTGAGTAGGGATTTCAAATCATTATTATACAAGATTGTGTGAATTGGTGTCATTTGAATATAGAAATAATTGTGTTTTTTTTATCTTATATTATATATATACTTTATATCACATCTGCTATACCCGATAGTGTAGAGAGAGGTGTATAAAATATACCCAAGTTCCATATAATTTCGCCATTAACAATATTAGACCTATGTAATAGAGGGCGAACCTATAACTATTTACTGGACACGTTACCAAACACCGGATTTTTGCTTTGAGAAATATTCTAATATATCAGCTTAGCCTTTTTTCCAAGCTATGTTGGAGGCGGCTTCCAGTCTCACCGGATGCAGCTGAATACCAGTGTTTTACATGAAGCGACTGCCTATCTGACCTCCACAACCCAGTTACCTGGGATATAACCCGATATCCTTCGGTAAGACTGGTTGTCAGACTTTCAAGCTTCTGACTACTGTTAACGACTGTCAAAGATCTTCGAAAATGACAGCCGGGCCCCACAATTTAACGTGCCTTCCGAAACACGGAGGAACTCGATATGTATAAGATGGTCACCCATCCACAGATCAACCTCGGCAAGCGTTGCTTAACCTCAGAGACCAAACCAAATGGTACATTGTGAGACGCGGAAACCTAACCCTAATCATGAGGTTTTCTTATGATTTTAAGTCGGGAACACCACAGACCGAGCTACAGAAGCAGTCAGTCAGGGCTTATTCATGGAATAAAAATAAAAATTAATCAAATTAAATATACAATTTACCTCAGATAACTTGACTTTTCGGCACAGGTTACACTGACAACACAAAAGTTAGGAATTGTGTTAGTTCAATGTTTAAAAATGCTTTCTTTTTGTTACTTGAACCATAATCCGATTGTAATCGTAGTAAGTAATAAAACCTAAAAACAATTTTGAAATTTGAAAAATAGCTGCCAGGTTTCTTACTTTTAATATTATAAAGCTGAAGAGTTTGTTTGTTTGTTTGAACGCGCTAATCTCAGGAACTGCTGGTCCGATTTGAAAAAATCTTTCAGCGTTAGATAGCCCATTTATCGAGGAAGGCTATAGGCTATATATCATCACGCTACAACCAATAAGAGCAGAGTACCAGCAAAAAATGTTACAAAAACGGGAAAAAATTTCACCCATTTTCTCTAATGTCACAAAGGCGAAGTTACGCGGGTCAGCTAGTTTTTTAATAAAACTAGTATAGTAGTTTAACTATGAATAGTATTAAACAGACAGACTTTCATATTTATTACTAATACATATGGATATGTTGTTTGTTTCTATTTCATAATCATTTATTATTATCAAGTTACTGAAAGAAGCATTTATATTTTTATTATAAATATACAGAACAATGGAACAAAGGGCTAATTCTCATTCTTTACTCAATTAAAATAACAAATATACGGAATAAATGTAATTTAAACAAACTACATTTATTGAGGGCATGCAAAGTCCCCAACCCGCACTTGGCCAGCGTGGTGGACTCAAGGCCTAACCCCTCCCTCATTAAGGGAGGAGACCCTTGCCCAGCAGTGGGACATTAATGGGTTAAATTTATTTATTAATTTATAAATATAATTTTATTACTTTAAGTACTTCCCTGTATTTGGTAAGAAGGCGTGATTTTTTTGTATGTATGTATGTACTTACTTCTCTATATATATTATTATGCTTTTCTTTTTAGCTAAACCTTTTTTCATGAACATGAACATTGGATATGGTTAAAGAATCGGTGTCAATATGAGAGTCGAGTTTAAAAATAATCAATAAGCTAATTATTTTGAATACACACAAAACTTTGAAAAGTCATTCGTCTGTTATCTGGGTTTGAACCATCGACCACTTGCGAGATAGCAAATTAAACCACTCGGCTATCATTGCATTACATTGCATGAATTATACTAAAACTAGCTGACCCACGCAACTTCACCTGCGTCACATAAGAGAGAATGGGTCAAAATTTTCCCCGTTTTTATAACATTTTTTACTGGTACTCCACTCCTATTGGTCGTAGCGTGATGATATATAGTCTATAATCTTCCTCGATAAATGGGCTATCTAACACTGAAAGATTTTTTTAAATCGGACCAGGAGGTCCTGAGATTAGCGCGTTCAAACAAACAAACAAACTCTTCAGCTTTTTAATATTAGTATAGATAATATATTCTTATAAAACAACTTCCCAGTTCATTAACTTTCATTATTTAATAAAAGCGTATTTTTATCAAAGCGTTATTACAATGAAGTAATTTATTCAGCAAGTGGGTTATTCGCTGGGAATCCGGACAATTTCTACACAATGCTAAGTTTGATGTAACTGTAGTTCAACAACTTAGTGGGGTGCCCACAGCCAGTTGCGCTCACCGGTCGGTAAACGATCTGTGGGTTAAGCAACCCTTGGCGCGGTCACTCCATAGATGGGTAAATGCACAGTGGTATTTCGTTCGACTCCGTGCCTCGCAGGGCACGTTAAAAGTCGGTCCCGGTTGTTATCTACTACGATAACAGTCGTTAAGCCATGTCAAAGGCCTTCGGGCGGCTTGAATAACTTTGACACTAGGCTAACCACCATAGTAGAGAACGATCAGAGCATCACACCTCTTGTACTCTGATGTGAAGGCAGAGGCGTATGAAAATTTATTTATAAACACTATAAACCTATTTTAGTTAAACACTACCTACTAACACTACTAAAATATGTTTTCTCTTTATCATTTCGCTAAGGAGTGAAAGAAACAAAACACTTTATAACCGTTTCATAACTTCATATATTTTTATGAAATAGAGTGTGAAACAAATTTTTTAGGCATGCAAGGTTATCATCACGATGTTTTCCTTCACCGTTATAGCGATAATTAAACACAATACACATTATAACTTCGAAAAGTCATTGATGTGTTGCCTCGGTTTCGAACCTGCAACCACTTGCGAGGAACGTGTCAACTTAAACCACTCGACTACCACTGCTTTTTTTCCCCAGACGCAGCAGTCATTGTTAAAAAAAAACCAGATGAATCGTGCATAACAAGGCTTTCTGCGAAGTTGTCGGACTATAGATGCAGATGGTTCATGTAGATTAAGTTTATAGCTCCGTTTGTTAGTTTGTATGCTTGTTACTTTGTTAATTGAGGAAGTACGTTTTAAGACGTCACTCTGAATAAATAATATGTTGAAATTTTTTCATTATAACTTTGTTTCGCTAATTGACGCTCCATTTGCGAATGTCTACATGGCCAAAGTAGCAAAAAAGTAGCGCAATTTAGATTTCTTAGCACTGAACCAGTAGGTAATAATGTTTATTCGATTGGTAAACGGTATGTGGGATAAGCAAAACTTAGCACGGTGATTCTACAGATGGGTGACCGCTTAGTGGGATTTGAACTGATCGCCTCCGTGCTTCGAAAGGCACGTAAAAAGACGATCCCAGTTATTGTCAACTAAGATAAAAGTTGTTCGAATGCTTTTCGTGTGGCTTAAACAACTTTCACAATAAGTCATCCACTCTTCTTCTTCTTATCGTATGGTTAGTGGTCAACCTGGTGTCAAAGTTGTTCAAGCCGCCCGAAGGCCTTTGACGTGGCTTAACGACTGTTATCTTAATTGACAACCACCGGGACCGACTTTTTACGTGCCCTCCGAAGCACGGAGACGCTCAGTTCAAATACCACTATGCGGTCACCCATCTATGGAATGACCGCGCCAAGGATTGCTTAACCCACGTATCGTTTACCGATTGGTGAGCGCAACTAGCTATGGGCGCCTCTAACTATACTAAAATCTCTTGAATCAAGCATATTTTACGCTTTGTTAAATCAGTCTACAAATACTTACATTTAATTTTATTCAAAGGTTTTATGAAACCAGAACGTTAACTATAGATAATTTATTTAAGACTAGAGGCCGTCCGCGACTTCGTCCGCGTGGCAACCCTTCTCGTGTAAATCCCGATCCCTCGGGAACTCCGGGATAAAAAGTAGCGTCTATGTTATTCTGGGTCTTTAGCTACCTATATACCAATTCATTTTCATTGTAATCTGTTTAGTAGTATTTGCGTGATAGAGAAACAAACATCCATACATACATACGTACATACTTTCGCATTTATCATATTAGGTCGGGGAAAAAATCTTTTTGCATTACAGTATGTATGAATTTGTAATAAAATCTCTTTGGCTTCAAGAATCACAAATGAGTACACGGTTCATTAGGTTTCTTTCAGTGGGCTCGTGAGGTACCCAAATATCGAGCTTTTTTGTGTAGAGAAAAGATTTTATTTCAAGTTCATACATACTATAATGCGAAAAGACTTTTTCCCCGACCTAATATTAGTAGGATAATCAAAAATGGCTTACCATTCTTTGCAGACCAGCAACCGACTTCCCAGTAACCATTTCCACATCCAAACTCCTAGTGGTCAAGCCTTGAGTATCACCAAGATCTTTGATCAACCTAGCACCATCAACCTCATCTCTATAATCATCGTCATCCGTCGTTATATCAACCAGTTCCTCAGGTTGATCAACCTGGTTGATAGAACCATCACCAACCAAATAACCTTCTTTGGTTGTCGTAAGCTCGATTTCATCGTATCTGAACGGTGCCTTAAAATTGTTAACCATTCTTTTCGAAATTTTATTTGTTCGTTCATTTTTCGTTTTAATATTAACTAAATTATCTGCTTGTATAGTTTCTGGGTTAGCAGTCTTCATATAATTTTTATTATTGTCTAATTTCATATATTTATCATTAGTTTCAGTTGTTACTTTTTCTCTATTTGCCTCAAAACCATTTATTATTTTCTTTGTAACAATAGTTTTTAAAACATCGCTTTCGTTACCTGCATGTGCATCAGTATCATTGGTTTCAATAGGCTCTTCAAGAAATATATAATCAACAAATATACCTCGACTTGGTAGCTCTTTATAATCTTTCATTTCTTCAACTTCAACCTGTCTTTTAGTCCTATGTTTAACTTCCAATTCGTCCTTCATAAACTCGTCTATATCAAAATCATCAATTGTAGACATTTCGAAATATTCAGCATCAGTTGTTGAATACATTTCGGTACTATATTCTACATTTACTTCGACAATTTGTATATCAAGTTCCGATATAGTGGGTATGCGTTTTATTGTTATATTTGCATTGATATAGTTGTATATGTCTGGCCAGTATCTTGTGCTGTATAGGAATGCCGATATTACGAACATTAGGACTAGTAAAATTAGTAGTATTAATACTTTTATGACCATTTTTAGGAACGGCTGTGATGGCCTCATCTTGGTTTCTGTTACGTACTGTGTAGATTTTTCGTCACTGATATTCTTGTCAAGTGCTTTACAGGTCTGCGTTAACAAACGTTTTGTGTAGGTACCTACTTATTTTTTAAAAAACAAAACTTCACGAGATTGTTTTTGTATTGTGACACTGCATTTAAGTTTTAACTCTGCAATTAAAGTCTAGTTATTTAGTAGAACTTAGATCACACTTTAACAACACAAATGACTTCTAGATAATTAATATTACATAAATTGATCAGCATGCTTATTGTGTATCTCAGTTGACATCATGTATTCGTCAATCTGATGGTCACTATGCAGTTCACTGCAGTTTTGCCATAACATCTTACTCACCATTATTTTACAAAAGAAGCAATGTACAGGATATTGGATATCACACGGCTGTCAACCGAAATACACAATAGCTTTCCAGAGTGGCTATCACGCATTTCAGTTGACAACAATTTGAAAGTCACTGTACATTGTTTTCTCCCTTAGATTGTAGTGATAAACACGTAACCTCAAAGCAGCAATGTACTGAATAGTGACCATCAATTTGACGTACACTAGTTATCAACTGAGATACGTGTTAAGCTGGCAGACGTTAGAAATTACACAATTTTATCAGAAAAAACTTGGCCGGTATTTAAACTAACCAACAAACGATTTCGCGATAAAATTCACAAGCGTTTAAAACAACAACATCCACTAGACTAATCTTAAATCAATGTGGGTTTTCTATAGTAACATTATGTGTCCCATAAATGGTCAGTTGCGCAGAAAACAACAATAGGCGATATAGACGTCTTAAGGAAGACGTTAGTTTTAATGTTTTGGGCTAAATATGTCATTGGTATGTGCATTCTGTTTCGTTTTGAGTCATTCAGTTATATATTCCTAAAACCGTTTTTGGATGTCTATTGAAGAAATTACATCAGCTTAGCCTTTTTTCCAAACTATGTTTGAGTCGGCTTCCAGTCTCCCCGGATGCAGCTGAATACCAGTGTTTTACATAGAGTGACTGCCTATCTGACCTCCACAACCCATTTACCTGTGATATAACACGATATCCTTCGGTAAGACTGGTTGTCAGACTTTCAAGCTTCTGACTAGAGTTAACGCCTGTCAAAGATCTTTGAAAATGACAGTCGGGACCCACAATTTAACGTGCCTTCCGAAACACGGAGGAACTCGATATATGTGTAAGATGGTCACCCATCTACAGAACAACCTCGGTAGGCGTGGCTTAACCACCGAGATCGATCCGCGCGGCTGTCGTTAACTAAGCCACGAGCATCTCCATTGTAGAAAATACATCAAAAATTGATTTTTAACTACTAAGCATGTTTAGCAGACGGTGTTCTCTATACGAGTCATTGCTATGATTATTTTTAAAGGCGCTTTAAAAACATTATATTATTATTATTCGTCGTAAATTATTTCTTTAACTTAATTGTTCTCTAATATTACTGTCTAGTAGGTACTAATGCTATACTGAGCCATTTATTTATTTATTTTATCTGAATCTTGAACATGTAACAATCATCACCCAGCAATAATTTTCATTTCATAGTGTTGCTAATAAAAGTTTTACAGGCGTTTTTAAGGGCGACGCAGAAAATTCTCGCAACATTACAACAATAACGCTCATTTAAAACATTTGACCAAATCCAATTATATTCTGTTGATCGAATAATTACCATGGGTCTAATTAATCTAAGTTTTGTTTTCGTACTTTTGCCCGAGTAAGTTTAGATGACTCAATTTCATTCAAACAAAGCTTGGAAAGTAATAAAATCATGATAAGAATCAACAAACATTTTGTGGTAAGTATCATTTTCGTTGAATTATAGTAAACCAGGGCTTTACAAAGAAAAAAAGGATATGTTTTTATTCCTACTTGCATGGGTGTTAGGTATAGTGTGTTTTCATAGTATCAAACAACCAAAATCTGTATAAAAAACCTTTATTACACCTTAAAACTAAATAACAATAATATTTACAGAGCACACGCACAATCAACAACAGTCACCAACAACACGCAACAACGATCAACAACAACAACAAATTATATTAAGGCGGTAGGTTAATATGTATTGTACATTTTGATTAAAATACAGGCCATTTTAAAAACACATCGAAAGAGTAAAATCCGGTTATTAAAATCCGTAAATCTGGATCGAGCACACATTCATTTCATCCGGATACAGATAATTATTACATAGTTTCTTGAAAAATAACAAAGAAAAATTGTGTTAACAATTAGGCCGAACCAAAATTTCATGAATACAGATAAAAAGAAGTTTGTAAAATTAAAAAAATGACATTCTGCATTCCGTTTTGGGGAAGCAAACAATAATTATATATGTAATTCCGACTTTAGATAACATACAACATGTTGGAATCAGTATGATATTCTCAAATATCGCTTTTCGATTCCCAGAAACCGGTATATGGCCTTTTCACATATATTATTTAAAGCTTATGCGAACCCTTTTTAGTATGAATAATAGTTTCATAAACTGGTACTTTGAAAGGAATTGGCTTTTCAACTGGCACTAAAATGTGCTTCACCACTTCAAATGGAACCTCCTTTATTTTGGGCACGTGGACCGTTTTTTCTACAGGGTAAGGTACAGATTTTTCTACAGGAATGGAGACTTCCTTAATAATAGGAATGACAACAGCTTTAGGTACAGGTACCTGGATAGGTACAGGGTGTGGTACAGGGATGATAATTGGCTGGTTGATCTTAAATTCTACGTTCTTGGGAAGAGGTACAACTACTTCTTTGTAGTGCTTGATGGGCTCAGGGTTTTCTTCTTCGATGTGTTGGTGTACAGGGTAGATGTGCGGCTTGACATCGTGACCGTTGAAGTCATGGCCGCCGTAGTCGCTACCATGACCTTCTAGAGAGCTCTCCCCGTGACCACCGAAGTCGTAGCCGCCTGAATAGTCGCTGGCTTGAAACTGTTGACAATAAAAAATATAGAAGTTTAAAATTGGTCCGTCAAAATCTGGTCGTCTTCTTATCGAATGTCAACCTAGTGTTAAAGTTGTTCAAGCCGCCTGAAGGCCTTTGACGTGGCTTAACGACTGTTATCTTGATTGACAACAACCGGGACTGACTTATTACGTGCCCTCTAAAGCACGGAGACGCCTAATTCAAATACCACTATGCGGTCACCCATCCATGGAATGACCGCGCCAGGGGTTGCTTAACCCTTGTAACCGTTTACCGACCGGTGAGCACAACTGGCTATGGGCGCCTCGAAATCTGGAATATTTTTTTATTCTCTATTTATCACATGTTTTTGGTCGGACAACTATGAATAGTGACTATTAAACATGAAAACGATTACAAGAGCTAAACACAAACTAAATCTGCGTCGAGGACATATTTTCTTTCCTGTAATAATTCAGTATTGTATTGTACGTCTTGGCGTTATAGCGTTGTGCGTTCCGAATGATATTTAGACATGGAAATTAGTATCTTTTCACTTGGTTCAAACTTCAAGGGAAAGTAAAGGACACTACAATTAAGTAACCTCTGTTTAAAATAGACCCCTCCATTAAGACCCTTAGACTTTCTCTTCTCTGTAATTATGTAATATGTACCTATATAACTGTATCAAAAACAAATTTTGGTAACTTCTAGGTATTTAAATGTAGGATAGTGTTAAATAATCTATACTAATATTATAAAGCTGAAGAGTTTGTTTGTTTGTTTGTTTGTTTGAACGCGCTAATCTCAGGAACTACGAGTCCGATTTGAAAAATTCTTTCGCTGTTAGATGGTCCATTTATCGAGGAAGGCTATAGGCTATATATCATCACGCTACGACCATTAGAAGCGGAGTGGTAATGAAAAATGTTACAAAAACGGGGAAAAATATGACCCTCTTACGTGACGCAAGCGAAGTTGCGCGGGTCAGCTAGTGGTGTATAATGGTTAACAAGATCTCTTGTGTACGATTCCATAATTAATTTTTGTGTTATCAACTTGAATATCCTACTCATATTATAAATGCGAAAGTTTGTATGTATGAATGTTTGGTATTCTTTCACGCAAATATTGAACCGATTACGATGAAATTTGGTGTGTAGATAGCTAAAGACCCAGAATAACACATAGGCTACTGTTTATCCCAAGTTCCTGAGAGATCGGGATTTACACGGGAATGTTTTCCACGCAGATGAAATCGTGGGCGGCCACCAGTACTGTATATGTTCTATATTACTACTCTTATATTAAGGCGACTACAATTTCATTCAAATACACAAACAATAGTTATGTAGTTACGGAATGATCTAAAAAACGATCAAAAATGACTTCCGAATCAGTTTCACGAAGATTCAATAACAATGCAACGTTCAAACGTAAAAAAAGAAAAAAAGCGCGCCATTCCGGCCGTCGACACGACCGCTATTTAGTCTATGGTTTCAACGTTTTTTTTTATCTGTGGTATTGCATCTGACAGTTTATTTTTCGTTCGGTAACCGTTACTTCATCTTTTGTAATCGTTATGCACGGCGAGTTATACGGAGCGTAGAAATTGTCACACTTAAATTATATAATTACGGCTAAATGTTATATTCTGTATTTGGTTATAATCTAGATTTTAATTAGGTCTCCGTTTTGGTATGAAGATAATTATTAATCAAGTTAAGTAAGCACAAGGTTTAATTAACATGATATTGTTATAATTCTGTGATATTTAAATACATATTCGTTGTTAAAGTGGGCTTGTATGTGTTTTACACGTCCCAGGGCGTAGGTACATACGCACCTACGTACCGCATACGTACGTACTTCATATGGGTATCAAACCGGAATCTGAACACAAATCACTTGGAATTTAAAACACGACTTATGAGAATTAAATAAGATAACTTAACTTTGAATTGCAATATTTTAAAAACAACACATACAGCTTCAAGTAGATCCAAAAAATGCTTGAAAATATATTCCCACAATCAAATCCAAAGCAATAAAGCGACCTAACACTCTGCTACCCTCAAAATACTATATTCAGCGTAATACAAGTGTTTCAGTGCCTTTCAAAACACATAATAAAAAAAGATATGAGACGAACACATAACACTGTTTTATGAGTTTTTATATTTTTCTGTTAGAGAATAATATACATTATACTTTTAGTATTCGGAGATCCTTGGCCAAAATTCACTATGAAAGAAAACGTTTACATGAAGACTTTAAAAAAAAGGTTTTTCCCACACTAAGACCCGTATTATCACTGGATACATAAAGCAAAGTCGCTTCCCGCTTCGATATGTCTGTATATGCTTAGAACTTTAAAATTACGCAACGGATTTTGATTCGGTTTTTCTAATAGATAGAGTGGTTCAAGAGAAAGGTTTATGTGTAAAAGTTTTAAAAGTTTTATGTAGAATAACTGTTAAGGAATCTTTACAAACATACAACATAAGCAAAAACCGAAATTATTGTTTGTGGGTCGCACCAATATTCCGTGTGGGAATCGAACCCATGACCTGATGCACTGTCAGTCAGTTTAACCACAGATTTTACCGGACGGTGAACGTAACTATGAACATGTCAGCAAAAGAATCATAATACCTTTTATACGGAACGACCACTTCAAAAACTAAACCTTCTTTCCAAACCTCTGGAAATAAACACACCGCCCAAATGTATTAAATGTTGAATTTTTTAATATAAGTGTGTTGAAGAACAAAAAAGAATATTTTTTATATGACAACATCAAAGTGCCGGATTAAATATTGTGTGCCGTTTCCCCAGAATGATATAGAACATTGGTTACGACCTTTAAAATGTTATTCGGGATTTTAATATATGTATTAAAGGTTGTATGATATTGGAATATGTACAGAGATGTAGTTTTTGCAAATAAACTCGCTAAAGCTATGTACTTACATTATACAAAAAAGTATTTTTTTTTGGCTTTTCATCCATTGCACTATCGATGAAGTAAAGCCTACACCTAACTTACTGATACTGCTCAAATACTAGGGCTTTATCTCGAAATAATGAAAGGAATTAGGTCTTAAGTAAGCCAACTTCACAACTCTTCTAGAATTTCAAACAAATTCTCAGGTTTGAAAGGTTTCCTCACATTCCTTCACCGTTAAAGCGAGTTTTTCCCCATGACTGGGCATTTTTTTAACCCTTACCTGTCCCACACCTAGGCAAGGGTCTAATCCCGGAAAAGGGGGTAAATTTATAACTGTTATTGATGTCATTTATTTGGCGGTTACCTGTTGATCTTGTCCGAATTGCTGCATGAACTGGTTGTATGGTGACCATTGCACTTCATCGGCGAGTGCTGAAGACAGGAGCAGAGCGCTCGACAGCTGTGAACAATAAAATAAATATAATAAATACATACAAAAAACCGCGCCTTATTCCCAGAGACCAGAGAACGCCAATTGGTATGATCCTTACAAACTTCCTTTGCTTTCTTCACATCACATTCATGTAGTCATAACGCATAAGTATAACATAATTAGTAAACAAACATATTCATTATTCATTCATTAGAATGTTCTGCAAAAGTAGTTAAACCGCTCAACCGCTGATAAGATTGAAGAAGAATTAGCCCGATCAAAAAACTAGATTTTTAACGTCCCTTACAAAGCATCAATATGAGTTAGTTGAGAGGCAACTAAGGTATACTTACTATTTTAATATTTTTTTGTTTATTCCTCTTGTTTAAAATGACAACTCCCGCACCAAGAATTGCTCCTGTGTCGCGGGGATACAACCTGAAACAATTATTTGTGGATCGCTGTGGTGTGGATCACACAAATAATTGTTCCGTGTGGGAATCGAACCGATGCAATGGTAGCGGTGTGGCGAACGGGTCCGGCCATTACGCTCTCATTCCACGACGCCCTCGGCCAGGACGCTCTCGAATAGAAAAAAATTGTTGGTCCACCACGCTCTCGGCCAGCACGCTCTCACTTTTTATATAAACCTTTTTTTAATAGGATGCTGAAGCAAGTAGACTGTATCCCATCTGGCCCGGTGACTTGGCCCGGCGCCGGGCCACATGGGAAAATAAGTTTTAACTGGCCCGGTGATATGTTTGCCGGGCCAGTTGACACTAATCAAGTGCCATCGTCCCCGGTAAGGGAGAAAAGAGGATACGCCTCGTAATTTGTGAAATACTAACTACATGCATCTATGAAAGGGATTGAACTTATAAATCAAACTGCTTCGTATAAAATAATCAGTTTTTATTGTGAATGACGCGATATCAACTTGTGTCATATATCTCAACCTGAAATATACTTCTTATATAATAAGATAATTTAAATATAATAACAATATGTTTATAATAATCCTAATCAACGAAGACAAAAGTAGATCATAATCCATTCAGTAGTTTTTACGTGAAAGAGTAACAAACATCTATACATCCATACTTACAAACTTTCGCCTTTATAATAGTAGTAGGATTTTATTACTTACTACACACTCTTAAAACTTCTTTACAATTTTGTTCTAAACTGTACTTACTCAAGTGTCCTACCAAAAAACATAAAAAGTGAGAGCGTGCTGGCCGAGAGCGTGGTGGACCAACAGTTTTTTTCTATTCGAGAGCGTCCTGGCCGAGGGCGTCGTGGAATGAGAGCGTAATGGCCAGACCCTGGCGAACTACTGTGCCACGGAGGCAGACATTGCATAATATGTAAATAGTTATTACACAAAAGTATTATATGACTGAAACTTTTTAGTATTATATGTGAAAAAACCATAGTCCCAAAAACTCAAGGAATAATAATATGTAAAAATATTACAGTGCTCCATTGCTAGGAAAATAAATGATGACCTCTGGAAGCTAAATAACCACAATTTGTCAGCAAGGGTCATATGTGGGTCACGATATAACTCAACTGTTTTTACCCGGACGTTCTAACACGATGTTTATAACTATATGTTGTAGTATCTATACTTACTAATATTATAAAGCTGAAGAGTTTGTTTGATTGTTTGTTTGTTTGAACGCGCTAATCTCAGGAACTTCTGGTCCAATTTGAAAAATTATTTCAGTGTTAGATAGCCCATTTATCGAGAAAGGCTATAGGCTATATATCATCACGCTACAACCAATAGGAGCAGAGTACCAGTAAAAAATGTTACAAAAACGGGGAAAATGTTGACCCATGCTCTCTTATGTGACGCATGCGACGTTGCGCGGGTCAGCTAGTGTTATATAATAGTTTGACTATTTTTTGAGATAGTTGCAATACTTTCGAGCATGACAATCCATAGTTATAAAAACATTTAAGTGTGAGTTGCCTTCGCTTATGAAGGAGAGCCATTTATTTATGAAAAACGGTAATAAATCTCGTTTGTTTTATTGAAACTCCCTTAATTT
Source organism: Anticarsia gemmatalis (assembly GCF_050436995.1). Classification (NCBI taxonomy): domain Eukaryota; kingdom Metazoa; phylum Arthropoda; class Insecta; order Lepidoptera; family Erebidae; genus Anticarsia; species Anticarsia gemmatalis. The sequence continues at coordinate 789,566 of NC_134767.1, read as the reverse complement.
TTTTATTTATTGTTATAGTGGCAACAGAAATACATCATCTGTAAAAATGTTAACTGTCTATCGCGAATCGCGATTCATGAGATACAGCCTAATGATAAACAGACAGCAAAGTCCTAAGAATCCATTTTTACCCTTTGGGTACAAAACCCAAAAAAAATGATATTAATCGGTATAAACATCTGTCTAATAGTTTTCGAGAAAACCCAACACAATTTCACATACTACAACGAAAACAAAAAAAAACTAGCTCTATAATTGCGATAAAATTCTTGTGTAAATATCATCACTTCCATTCTTGAAGCTCAAACATAGACCTATCATAGAATTTTAGTGCTCATTTAGTGCCTAAGTGTCCTAGCCCGATTGTGTTCTAGACATAAACTGAGTCTAGCTTTACGAGACGTTTGCCTTTATTTTTTGTCTGAATTAGTACTGGGTAATACCATTTTACGACAACATCCTTTTCTAGTGCTCTCTGGGTAATAAAATCTTGTGATTTTATAGCCCCTCTACCACTAAGAGTTGTGAAAACCTTTCAATTCCGCAAAGTAAGTGTTGTAAAAGTACTGATAGTGGAATAAGCATTCACCATCAGTTGCGCTCACCGGTCGGTAAACGATCTGTGGGTTAAGCAACCCTCGGTGCGGTGATTCCATAGATGGGTGACCGCATAGTGGTATTTGAACTGGGCGTCTCCGAGCTTCGGAGGGCACGTAAAAGTCGGTCCCGGTTGTCGTCGATTAAGATAACAGTCGTTAAGCCACGTCAAAGGCCTTCGGGCGGCTTGTACAACTTTGACACTAGGTTGACCACTAACCATACGATAAGAAGAAGAAGAATACGATAGTAGTCGATGGTTCGAATCAAAGTCAGCACACCCGATGACTTTTTGAAGTTAAGTTTAAAGAATATTTATTCTCAAAAGAACAATTACAGTTCACTGACATGAGAAAAAATAATAGAAAATGTTTACAATTCAAGTATTTACAAAGTCGTCCGAAGTTGTGTATGTCATTGTCATCAGCGTAGCCTTTCTTACAACTATGTATTTTCCAGTCTTACCGTATGCGGCTGAACACCAGTATTTTACATGGAGCTACTGACTATCAGACCTCTAAAACCCTGTTATCTGGGTACCTACACGATACATCTCAGTAAGACTGGTGTCAATATTATAAACAATTACTATTATATTATCATTGTCTAACCCTGAAAAAGAATAAGTTTTTTAATACAGTTCTTCAGACATTAATGATGATATTAATTCATTTCAGTCTGGCGTAGGTACTTAATTTAATTCCCTACTATAATCGCATGAGGATTGTTTTATGAAAAAAAGCGTATAGTTCGATCCCAGCACTTCTTGTGTGAATATATATCATACATGAAAAAATATCAATCAAATCTAATATAATCAAAATCTGTTTAGCAATATAGCCAATGTATTACACCAACAGACTTTCACATTAAATACTATTACGGATTAACTAAATAATATGTATTTAGGTGATTATTCAGAATAATTGCATGCACCTGTTATTGGTGCATTTCTCAAACGCCAGCTGTACACAATTGGACACGTAGGGTGACAAATCAACATCGAGCTATGCTGCGCTGTGCTATGTTTGGTCAACTCGCTCGTCTTATATTTTAATGAGGATACAAACAAACCATGCTGTGCTGCGCTGTGTGAGGCTACGCTCTGTTTAAAACAACATCAAGCACAAACATAGCACAGCGCAGCAGAGCTCGATGTTGATTTGTCACCCGTATACCTGTGCCTTCAACGTGACGCGGGTAATTCTGAACGTATCGTGAATAATTTACCGCATTTCTCGTTTGTGTGATTATATTAATTGATTATTATATCAGGCAACGCCTAGTGTAACTATTGGTCTTAAAAACATTGTAAACTTGGACAGAAATAAATGTAAGTTTATTTTTTATTTCTAGGTATAAATTGATGCATAGCTAATTAGCTATATTTCTGGATTGTGGCATGTGGCGTGCTTTGGTCTCAACGTAAAGAAAAAGTAATTTCACATGTTTTTATTTTACATTTTACTGTTACTTTGCTCCTATTGGTCGAAGCGTGATGATCTATAGCCTATTCCTTCTTCGAAAAATGGGCTATCTAACACTGAAAGAATTTTTCAAATCGGACCAGTAGTTCCTGAGATTAGTGCTTTCAAACAAACAAACAAACTCTTCAAGCTTTATAATATTAGTATAGATTTTCATTTTAGGAGGAAATCCTCACCCAGTCCTGGAACAGCACCAAATGGAATTTTAAGTTTTAAACACATCCATTCTATTCCAGAGTTTGTAATCTATGTTCAGGTCCTAACCCACACTTGGCCAGCATGGTGGACTGAAAGTCTAGCTTCCATCATTCTAGGACAAGATTATAGCACAGCAGTGGAAGCTATGTTTCTCATTAATGTTACCAAATATTGTTCGTATTACGTAATTTCTGCAGACAGAACCATGCCTAAAGGCTAGTATTAAAAACGAAATGTTCTCTTTATTGAGTCTTTTTATTATATTATCAGCGCTGCTTCATAATACAATCAATTTCATGGATTGTTTCAATACAAATTTGATTGGCGCCGCTAGCCGAAGTACTGTTTTAAATTTTCGCAAAAACCGTGAACAGAGTTCATTTATTATACGTAATATTTTAAAACTTCAAGCTTGTTGTGCTCGAAAGTTAGGTAGATAAGAAACAAAACCTTGTTTTACCGTCTATAGGACATTTGTTTAGGACATAGGGTCGACTCTATTGCTATTATTCCGGACATGACATAAGCTACGAATAAGAAATTATAAGAAAATCCCAACAGTACTTTACGCGACCCGGGAATTGAATCAACCTAGTGATGATGAACCTCCTATGATACCGCTGACGTCAAAGTAAATATACTGATATTATTGCAAAAAGTCTTCGTCAGTTTGGAATTCTTCTTCTTATCGTATGGTTAGTGGTCAACCTAGTGTCAAAGTTGTTCAAGCCGCCCGTAGGCCTTTGACGTGGCTTAACGACTGTTATCTTAATTAACAACAACCGGGACCGACTTTTTACGTGCCCTCCGATATACGGAGACGCCCATCTCAATTACCACTATACACCCATCTATGGAATGACCGCGCCAAGGTTTGCTTAACCCACAGATTGTTTACCGACCGGTGAGCTATTTGGTCACAGAAGCAGTACAATAATTTTTTAAACATTCGATTCAGCTAGTTCTCGCAAAGTTATTTATAAACACCATAGAAACGCCCACACCATTGGTTTCAGATTGGCAACATGAAGAAGTGCACAGTACAGTGTTGTGTGAGATATACTGTGCAGTGTTCAGTAGCCGTGGATCGTACTGTACCGAGCGAGGCTGATCTACGGCGTGGGGAAATACGGGAGTATTTTGTGTGCGGTACAGAGTATGAAAAATATCAATCCTAATTCTTATTTTAAGAACAGACAGGCTTGGAAGGAGAGGGGAGGCCCTTGCCCACCAGTAGGACACATAAAGGGCTAAAAAAATATAAAAAACCTTATTTGAAAAGATAGCTCCCGCACTAAGAATTGCACATGTGTCGCGGGGACTTTTACAAACATACAAACAATTGACAAAAAGTACAACCGGGCGCGGAACAACTATTTGTGCATCACACAAAAAATTGTTTTGTTTGAGAATCGAACTCACTACCTCTTGATGCAATAGTAGTGGCAACCTAAACTACTGCGCCACGAAGGCACTCGAACGGCTATTTAGGCTTTGTACAAAGTATAGTCTAGCACAAACCGGACGAATTCGATGTTTTTAATCTAATATTATAAATGCGAAAGTTTGTGAGTATGCATGTATGGATGTTTGTTACTCTTTCACGCAAATAATACTCAACCGATTACAATGAAATTTAGTATACAGGTAGCCGAAATCCCAGAATAACACATAGGCTACTTTTTATCCCGGAGTTTCCGAGGGATCGGGATTTAAACGGGTTTCCATGAGGACGAAGTTGCGGGCGGCCTCTTGTTAATAATTAGTAACAGAATCGCTTGTCCGCACATCATTATCACCCGTATATTCTACTAACGGTGAAATAAAATGTGTCAAACGTACAATGATTCAGTGGACGAGCAACAAGCTAGCCCTCCACCCCCGACTCCCCTTGCTGTTATTTATAGGAATAACAACGCTTTTTAGATTTACTATGACACAGAATGACACTGCTATAATGAAGAATGTTTTGAAGTACAGGCTTAAAATTAAAAAACCATTGCTGTCCCACTGCTGGACATGGGTTAACTCTCGTAATAGGAGAGGCGGTAGGTCTTGAGTCAACCACATTGGCTACTCAAACTCTTTTTTTATCCTGTACTGTCCCACTAATGGACAAAGGCCTCCCCCATTTTCGGAGTTAACATAAAAAAAATTTGGCTAGTTTTTTCACACTTTGTCGATGTAAGAATTAAATCCATGAAATCTGTCATAATATGGCGACTTCCTAAAATTTTAACCTAACTTGTGATATTTTTAAAAATCTATGATCAGTTTTAAAAGATATATGGATTTAACCAAATTACCCTTTTGGACACAATAATACGGAAATCCTACCTCCCCACAATAAAATAAAAACGAACAATCACAAATAGCTCAACCAGGGAATCGAACCCTTATACACCCTACCGTCGAACCACAGAAGTAAATATAAAATCCACATCACTTCCGCACACACATTTGCACAAACCACATAATAAAAAAAGGAACTCACATATAAAACGACTGTACACATTTTGATGCGATCGGTACCGTTGCACAAGTGCTTGTGATGTCATTACATGGGGCGACTCTATTATATACAGAGGTGACGGGCGAGCTATTAGTGCTATGTTGACTGTCCATTATTTAGGGTTCCGTGGTACATATCTAGGTTTAGTCTGCAAACCAGTAGTTTAGCTAGTATTATCGAAGGTTTAAGAAAAAGACCATATACAATTCAGTAATTTTATTAGTCACTAGCTGACTCGCGCAACTACGCTTGCGTCACATAAGAGAGAATGGGTCATAATTTTCCCCGTTTTTGTTACATTTTTTACTGGTACTCTGCTACTTTTGGTCGTAGCGTGATGATATATAGCCTATAGCTTTCTTCAATAAATGGGCTATCTAACACTGAAATATTTTTTCAAATCAGACCAGTAGTTCCTGAGATTAGCACGTTCAGACAAACAAATAAACTCTTCAGCTTAAAAACGTCAAACGATTCTCCCAGAGATATAATACTGCAAATAAATATTATAATAAGTGACTTCACTTATTCCGATTAAGTATCAAATTATTTATGTACATACACGTAATATCACGCCAGTTATACCTGAAAATGTATAGGTGTATTTCATGCACCTTCACATTTTGCTGTTTGCAATTTTAGGTCTATTGCCATTTACCGGACTCGTTACCTAACTCCGGCTAGTATTTCAAACTATTTTAGTATAGATTAGAAAAGGCCCAAAATACTCTACCCGACCCGGGAATAGAATCCGGGATCTCATGATCAGCAGTCGGATACACAGCTGACCGCGCCACAGAGCTAGTCTAATAATAATTTATCAGGCGGACCTTTGATATTTGTTTTTATACATTTGCTGTTACTTTCTCTTTATTATCCATCCGATAGAGTATCCAGCACTTATCCATTAGCCGTAAAAACTGGTCCTAGATAAGGATAAATCGAAACACTAAAAATATTTACCAAAACCCCTAATGGCCAACAAAAAGTATTTATTTTATTCTAACTTACATAATACCTTTTATTTCAACATACTAATACCTAGATAAATAAATATACAAGGACATTACAAACAAAAACACTCATTACAAGAGAATCCATTAAACCTTTTTTGTACGGAACCACAGCGCCTAACGACTAGTCTATGAAATAAAACAGTTTTATTTTTGTTCTATATTAATACCAGCGTAACTTGACCTCTCCTTTCTACCGAACTGTTCTAAAACGTAGGTCTTTGTACTGGTTGGTTATATCATCGGAAATGCTTTTACTCAGTTCAACGATATTAATTCTATTTTCAATTACATTGCTTGTTTTGTTCTGAATGTTTAATTCAGTGCTCTACAAAGGAAGTAATGCTTGTAAAATTCTGTGATTAGTTCGCTATGTTTCTAGTTCCGTTCAATACTTTTTGGTCTGATTTTTACTGTAATTGAATGAATATCGAATAGGTTCATAGTAAAATTGGTGTTTTGATAGTGAAGTGCTCTTGTAATGAAATAACTATGTTCTTTAGTGTATATTATGGTGTTATAATAAGAGGAGAAAGGTAATATATGCCTAAGTAGTTCGTGATTGCATAAAGTTATAATAGGGCTAATGATTGGGGTACTGAAATATTAAATTAAGACGTTCATAAGGAATTACAATATTGTTTTGCTTTAGTGCTTTCAGTGCTTTGGGATGTTTTTTTTTGTAAATATGAAAAGTTTTTGTTTTAACTTTTTTCCTGTATAAAAATGTAATCGTGTGGGCAGGCAAAAATGGTCTAAGCTGTTAATACCACATTTCGATTGTTAGTAAAGAAAATAACTTTTGCAGTGCCACAGTTTTGCTATAAACTTTGGCATGATTTCAATTCGCAACATTCAATAGGCCGCAATTAGGCTCACAGCCTCATTATTGTCGATAAATGGTCTTCTTTAAGTGTTTCGTCTCTTATACTTCTTATTAGTTCTTGTATGGTAGACCTAGTGTTAAATACCTTATTTAACTCGCTCGAAAGATATACTATTATGATTATTATCTTAATTAACAACAACCGTGACAAACTTTTAACGAGACTTCCGCAACACATGACACTCAGCTTGAAACGACCATGCATTTGCTAAGTATCTGCCTGTAAAATTATTTCATGTATTAATCGTTTGCTTATCACAAGAATCACCTCGCCTGATTAGAGATTTTAAAGCATTTGTTATATTAAAATAAGTTTAATTCAACATTTCTTAAAGCTGTATTGAACTTGCTGATCCTGAATGCTTGGTTATATTATTATCAAACCGTAAAGTGCCTCTCAGGCGCGGTAGTCAGTGTATACAACCGCTGATCATCAGGGTCACAGGCAGAATTCCAAGATTGGATAAAATACTATTTGTCTGTTGTTGGAACATATAATTTTAACCCATTAATGTCCCACTGCTGGGCAAGGGTCTCCTCCCATAATGAGAGAAGGGTCTGGCCTGAGTCCACCTCACTGGTCAAGTGCGGGTTGGGGGCTTTGCATACCTTCAAGAACTGTGATAAAGAACTCTCAGGCATGCAAGGTTGCGTCACGATGTTTTCCTTCACCGCTGGAACAAGTGATAATTATTTCTAATACACACACAACTTCGAAAAGTCATTGGTGTGTTGCCTCGGGTTAGAGCCCTCGACCATTTGCGTGGGAGGTGCAATTTAAGCCAATCGGCTATCACTGCTCTTTTAGAATATATGTATGTTCTTAATAACTGCACGTTTGGCGCAGTGGTTTAAGCGGTCACCTCGCCGCAACAACCGTAGCGCCGCGTGTGGTGGGTTCGAATCCCACCCGGGACAAATCTTTGTGTGATGAGCACGAGTATTTGTTATGAGCCTGGATGTTAATATATCTATATAAGTATGTATTTAGAAATATATAAGTATGTTTATCAGTTATTTGGTTACCATAGTACAAGCTCTGCTTAGTTTGGAATCAAATGACCGTGTGTGAGTTGTTCATTGATATTTATTTATTTAATGATGAAACGCGGGTGTGTAACACCTCTGTCTACATCTTCGAGTATAGCAGGCGACATTATATGCAAACCGTTAAGTTATCTACAAAATCAACGATGAAAATGAAAGCATGCAGAATTAGTTCGCGTGTCTTTCATAAATATAGCCTAATCAATCAACTTTCGCATATAACCGTGTATTAGGATAATCAGTACATCTAGCGAGGTCTAGACTTAAAATTACATGTAATTTAAATATTTGCATGACATTGTTATGCATGAAAAGAGTATTTCGTAATAACTCTGTTGCGATGGATGATATAACTGTGTAACTGTTTGTTTTCTTATCATTAAATCTTTTCTCTACACAAAAGATCTCGATATTTGGGTACCTCACGAGCTCACTGAAAGAAACCTAATGAACCATGTACTCATTTGTGATTCTTGAAGCCAAAGAAATTTTGTTACAAGTTCATACATACTATAATGCGAAAAGTGATGGTGAAAACTGCATGAAAATCTGTTCAGAAGATTACGATTTAATAGCATACAGACGAACAGACAGCCGTGCCGAGGGGACATGATTTTATGATATTAGAGCGTAATAAAATCCTATGTGTTCAGTAGTAACTTTACCGTAGAACATAATTATAAAGAAGAAATATTATCTCTTAAATCTTTCTTAATTTAGGCTATTCAAGTTTACAACGGCTGAAAAGGACTTGCAGATACCCATAGTCACTTGTCGTCCCTTTAAAATCTTAATCATTTTTCTACCATGACCGAAATACGTTAATCTTAGAAGAAGACCAAAATCTTATTCTTAACTAATTAAAACGTAATTCTCAACTTTATAACCTAACTTATCCCTCCTTTAAACTCAAAATAATAAGTGCTACAGATACTTACTGTACTATAACATAATGACATTTGTAGAGTTCCGCTTCAAATTCAGGGCATACGTTCTGCAACGTTGACGTCTAGAAATTATATGTCGATTAGAAATTAATGAATTGTCACACACTTTCATAAAAAAAGTGCACCTATGCGCTCACCTGTCAGTAAAATATTTGTAGGTAAAGCTATCTTTGACGCGCGCATTCTTTAGATGGGTTATGCTTAGTGGTAATCGAACTGAACATCTCCGTACGAACGATCGGTAAACGATTTGTGGGTTAAGCAACCCTTGGCGCGGTCATTCTATAGATGGGTGACCGTGGTAGTGGTATTTGAGCTGGGCACCTCGGTGCTTCGGAAGACATGTAAAAAGTCGGTTCCGATTGTTATCTACCAAACAGCCTCTAAGCCATGTCGAAGGCCATTCGGGCGGCTTGAACCGCTTTGACACTTAACTAAGTTAAACATGCGCTATTTTACAATAAAATGTGTAAGACTGCCTTTACCGAACTAGTTGTATATTCATAGTAACTGTAATATCCTAATAAGTGTCAACATTTAGTATCAGCTATTCTTAATTTGGCAACTTTGACTCATTTTTCTAAAGTCGCTACTACCTACCTACTAGCGAGCATTTCACTTATCATATAACTCGAAAATAGCTCAATTCTTTTAAAAACAGGATATTATGTTATCAGTTGTTCTTCTAAAACTTGTCGATATTTGATAGTTGTAAGAAATTTCCACACAAAAAGACATATTATGTGATGATTTTTTAAAGATCAAATCACGTTTTCTTCTCAGGCCAAGCATTAAATAACTTACCCCGGTTTCTGAGTACTTTTAACGGTAGTTTATCTATTCAATAGCAATTATATGAGCTTAAACGCTATTGAATGTACAAACTACCGCTACATGTACCTCAAAAACCGGGGGTTAATCACTTAATTTGGATAGAGAAAAAAATTAAATTTTAATAAACTAAGCTTTTGTTTTATCTTATTTGAACACATCTGTCCGTAACATTACATCAAACTTCCTTAATCTATAAAAGATGTTACGATTATTATAAACATGTTATACAACAGAGCTAATGCTTGCGGAAATAGAGCAATTCAGGATTACAATCAAACGCATTGTCTTGCAACTAGAACACACAAAGCATAGTAATTAAATGTTTTGTAAAAGTACAGTCATTCGTAATTGTAAGTACGTACTAGTTTTTTCACGCGACTCCTTCCGTATGGAAAGTATTCCTACTAAAATGTATCCTTTTTTTCCGGGGGAGAAAGAAATCAACTTTCTTAGGGGAGAAATGTTGGGGTATGTGGTGTATTTTCCACTTAAAAACCACCCCGGTAGCCAACCATCTGGCGCGTAAATAGAAAGGCTCTGGGACCTAAAAAACTCTCTAGTGACTAAAATGTATCCTGTCTTAAAACAAAATATGTGGAGATCTTTTCTCTTATTTATTTTTTTACAACTCCCGCACTAAGAATTGTTCTTGTATCTACAATTTTTACTAATAAGTCAACCGATAATTTATTCAGAAATTGTGAAATTGAGGCTTAGAGATGAGAAAGCCTTCTGCTTTCAGGTGATTGTCTAGGAATTAAATAGGCCTTATCTTAGCAGCTGTGTGACGCAAGGGATGGCTGAAAAAAGTTGATAAAGTCTTGAATTCATTCAGCCGTATTATAATTTGGATAAGTAGACTATATAACACCATTTGCAAAGATCTGTCTCCGTAACGCTGTGGTTTAGGTCGCCACGCCGCTACCGTTGCGTCGGGAGGTCATGGGTTCGATTCCCACACGGAACAATTATTTGTGCAATCCATAAATAATATAATTGTTTCGGGTCTGGTTCTTTGTGTCCGTTGTTTATATGTTTGTAAAAGTCCCCGCGACATAAGAGCAATACTTAGTGTGAGAGATCTCATTTAATAGAATTCATCATTATAATCAACTAATTTAAAATGTACGTTTGTTTGAAGCTGAAATAACATCACTGTTGTACTCAACTGTACATAAAGTTTCCGGTAAGAGGTGCATATGTTCACGTAACGGAATGCACACTGAACTTTTGTATTTATTTTATATTATTCTGTAGTAGCGTGGTACTTTCACTCATGTTTTGGTCTATTTTTGTGTTATGCAGCGATTGGAAGATGTATTGTGTTACCAGTTATTTAGATACCTTTCGAATAGTTAATAAGTAGGACAGTTCCTCTGTGGTCTGGCTGTACGGCTGGGTACGATTCCTGTGTCAGACAAAGTCTTGTGGTTTTTTCTAATTCATAAAATAATATTTTCTTATTGCTTTTTTTGCAGTCTTACCGCGTATCTTGGCCAGTTGCGCTTACCGATTGGTAAACGACCTGTGGGTTAAGCAAACCTTGGCGCGGTCATTCCATAGATGGGTGACCATATAGTGGTATTTGAACTGGGCGTCTCGAAGGGCACGTAAAAAGTAAATCCCGGTTGTTGTCAATTATGATTACAGTCGTTAAACCATGTCATAGGCCTTCGAGCGGCTTGAACAACTTTGACACTAGGTTGAACACTAACCATACGACAAATAAACAAAAACACAACGCGTATCTATACTTAATATTATAAAGCTGAAGAGTTTGTTTGTTTGTTTGTTTGTTTGAACGCGCTAATCTCAGGAACTACTGATCCTAGGCTATATATCATGACGCTACGACCAATAGGAGCGGAGTAGCAACGAGAAATGTTACACACACAGGGAAAATTATGACGCATTCTCTCTTATGTGACGCAAGCGAAGTTGCGCGGGTCAGCTAGTCATGTTATAACTCGACTCGACTTTTCAGAGTTGTGTGTATTAATAATAATTATCACATGTTCTATGATACGATAACATAGTGAGGTAACCTTGCATCCTGAGAGTTCTTGAAGGTAACCCTCCCTCATTACGGGAGGAGACCCTTTCCCAACAGTGGGACAGTTATGGGTTACTAGCTGACCCGCGCAACTTCGCTTGCGTCACATAAGAGTGAATGGGTCAACATTTTCCCCGTTTTTGTAACATATTTTACTGGTACTCTGCTCCTTTTGGTCTTAGCGTGATGATATATAGCCTATAGCGTCGATAAATGGGCTATCTAACACTGAAATATTTTTTCAAATCGGACCAGAAGTTCCCGCGATTAGCGCGTTCAAACAAACAAACTCTTCAGCTTTATAATATTAGTAGGTATATATGTACATATATCTATATTATTTTTTTACTCGAGTATCGAACTCAAGACCTTGAAACAGCATTCATACCGCTGCACTATCGCGGTAGACTTGAATTAGAACCAGTGACATAATAAAATATCAGATTTATAATTCCTTTTACCTACTTCTTTTGTAATAATAATGCTTTTTCAACAGTCGTTATCTGATTAGATTCTCAGATAAATGTAGTTCACAAATGGACAGTACATTAGAAAGTATAGTATTTATAATAATAGCTATAAGTTTTAACAGTAATTGGGCTTTTTGGGTGAATGGTAGTGTTTATTTTGAAGTAAATAATTGCTTAAGTCTGGTTTCATCTACCAGAAAAAACATTCTAGTTTATTTGCTCGTTCAATTGGACAGTCTATAGTCGGGGCGTTTCAAACGTGCGAACTAAGTCATGTCATTTTATCGGAGTCTCTCGCTCGCACTTACACATCGTCACATTCCTATGATTCTTTTGATCATGACGTAGTTCACACTTTTGTGACGACGGCCTGAGAATTCCGTAAACATTATCAGAAGTTATTTGTCAGGACTTTTGTATCAATAAATTGATAATAACAGGGTCCACCTTTTAATATGTTCTTCGAATCAACCACTCTTAAACATTTATACGGCTACCCATCTACAAAATATGCTTGACTTTTACTGATCAATACAAGTAGGTACTTTTTCCTGTAACAATAGCATATTTTACAGACATAATATATTTTCTTAATTTATTGCGAATTATGGACGTACTTAGTACATCCGAATTTCTTTATACAAATAAATTAAGACGCTCATATACTTACCTACTCATAATTATTTGGGTAATATTTAAAAGTTGTAATAAAAAATGTAAGTTAATACTTTATTTCAATATGTACATAATATGTATTGTTAGAAGTGAGCAGTCAGTCTGTCTATCTCGAAGAGATCAGCCATTATCTCCTCCACCTTTGTACCGATCTTTTTGGCAATCTGTAACAAAAATAACAATTTATTATTATGTAAGGATTATCTCGTCTCTGCCTATCCCTATGGGAAGAAGGCGTGATTTTATGTATGTATATTTTATAACATAAAAACAACACTTTGATAGTCAAATAGTGTTAGGATTCACGTGTTAGTTACGTGGCCGAAGGATATAAAGTAGATAATTTGCACTTGGCCAGCGGAGTGGACCCAATTGACTTACCGACATTCGAATTCGAATCAAATCGTGACGGATAACATTCCAAACTTGCACATGACATGATGTTTTTTTAGTAAAATTAAATAAATGATTTCATCCTGATATTTTCATTTTAAATCAAAATTTTATCATGTGTTAGTTTTGAAATATAGAAGCAGGATTTGGACATCCAATGGGCCACTATTGAATTGCGATTCTAGTGTAAGAAAAAAACCAAGAGTAAAAGCCAGGTCAACATTGAAGAATAAACCGTCTTAAGGTCTATCCCCTCCCGCTTTACAACAGGAGACCTATGTCCGGCAGTGTGTCCCACTGCTGGACATACATAGGTGAGGGGTCAATATATAAATGTTATTAGTACGCACATCAAGTTTTTCCGCGTTGGGCATGCAGGCGTACAGCGCCACCAGGTCCCCGTCCAGCACGCCGCGCGCCGCGCCGCCGCCGCACCCGCGCCGGGCCGACTTGTATGTCCTGGGGCAATACATACATCATGTACACACACTGACAAACAGACTGACAGACAGTCCGATAGACAAACAGTCAGACAGACAAACAAACAAGTGTTATTTGGTAGTGTTCAACGCCCAGTGTAACTTGTGGCAAAACACACCTGTTTTTAAATAATAATTACAAAAGAGAACATTTAAAAACAATATTAATACGATTATTTTCGTTTTTTATGTTCTTTGGAAGAATAAGAATAATGTAGCTGCCTACTAAATATAGGGCTCATAAAACATTATAACTTCAGCCAAATAATTAAATATTAAACTCTAACCCTCTTATTCATAAAAATATATGACGTTATGAAAGGCTTATAAAGAGTTTTGTTTCTTTCACTCCTTAGCGAAATGAAGAACAGAAAACATATAGTCGTTTTTTAAATAAAATAGGTTTATAGTGTGCTTATGAATTAGAGGGTAAAGTACTAATTGCATTTTAAAGATATTTCTTTTTAATTTGTTTCAAAACAAACATTTGGTTGTAAGTCCCGCAAAATACGACAAACACAATTCTCTAGATTTCTATTTAGAATTGAAAAATATTTTTTTTTATTAAAGTATTCCGAATAATTATAAATGACTTGAGTAAATTAATCGTTATTTTGCACATACCTGTAAGCCCTAGGGTTGAGTCCAGCGATATGACAGCAGTAGTTGTTCATGACGTTCTGTAACATGAGCAGTCGACGGTACATCTTCTCTGTGATCGGCAACACGTAACCCAGACCGCCGTCTAACGTTGCTGCAATATTAAACAATATATTAGTCATAAGTTCATATTTTAATTAATCGTTAAGGAATCATTACTGAACTTATTTTAAGGTAATTTAGTTTTTATTTATCATTTCGGGATTATTTTTAATACTAGCTGATTCTCGCAACTTCACTCGTGAGTAATTTAGGTTGAATAAACAGATTCAGATCTTGCGTAACGAAATTATTTATAAACGTATTTTAATAACCTTTAGTATTCCTAACTTTTAAGCTTTCGCGTTGCATATCTATACTAATCTATACTAATAATCTATACTAATAATATAAAGCTGAAGAGTTTGTTTGTTTGTTTGAACGCACTAATCTCAGGAACTACTGATCCGATTTTGAAAATTCTTTCGGTGTTAGATAGCCCATTTATTGAGGAAGGCTATAGGCTATATAACATCACGCTACGACCAAAAGGAGCTGAGTAGCAACGAGAAATGTTACAAAAATGGGGAAAATGATGACGCATTCTCTCTTATGTGACGCAAGCGAAGTTGCGCGGGTCAGCTAGTTTATGATAAAATAGAATATGGAAATCGACGTCAACACGCATTATACCATGGAATGTCTCACTTTTCGGCGCAGCTTATAGTCTCCGTGTTTGCAAGTTAACAAACATTTTATAAAAGGCATTTCAAGGAAAAGTGCATGTTCGGTTTAATTCCCGTATTCTACTATACCATAGACAAATATCATGATGATCATAAAATATTCGGATTCAAACATTGCCTTATTTTATTTACACCAATTACTCTCGAGTATAAAGTATTTTTTATGTGTTTCACATATTGTTTATATATTTATTAAAATCCCCACAAGACATAACAAAATTAAATTATTGATTGCCAATTACAAATTCGAATTCAAATTATTTATTGCTTACTAAGTGTATACAAAAGGATCTTATATTAGGGTAGTGACAAACTTAGTAGCCTTTTCCAGGCATTGCAATTTTTACAGGGTAGAGTAAGGTAAGTTATTTAAATTTTAACATTATGGCTAGATTCTAGCTTGTATATAATATACACATTATTCTAGATTTATATTGCTTAAATATAAATGCAATTTTCATATTTTCTTATTCCTTAAGCCCGGTAGCACATTGTGAAATTGTACAGGAAGCTTGAGAAGGTAATGTGTGGTAATTTAAGGTTGTATGTATAAATACTTACTGAACATAGTGACGTGTCGTCGATGTGATTCGGGAGATAAGTTGGTAGCATTGATACGGAACATCGCGTTCACCTGCTGACCTAAGTGATAGTCACCCTTGCGGATCAGACGCTGACCTGAGGAATACACATAATACATTAAAGATTTAGATTAAACGTTAAGAAATACACAAACAAATATACTTTCTTAATTTGAGACAATAGATATTTATTGTTATCGTTGCATAGGGATCGCCATAAATCGCATTTAGGTTGAATTTAGATGACATTTTTTTTTTAATTATCACAGGAAGGATCACGTGATTTTTATTTTCATGTTTTCGTTGAACATGAACACAACGAAAATACTCATAACACACATAATGGAAACACCATTGTAATAGAAATAATACGCAAATTTTTAACAAAAATGTTGGCCAAAACATGGTCGTGGCTTCAAAATTCTGTTTAATAAGGAAGTTAATTTTAATATTTTCTCATTTTAATATATACGTAAATCATTTCTTAATCTTTATATATATAATTCTTCAGTAAGTTTGAATGTCACTGAACTTCTCTTAAACGACTGGACCGATTTTGATGAAATTTTTTGTGTGTGTTCAAGGGGACCTGACAATGGTTTAGATTCACAATTTTGTCCGCTGGACAATGTTTTTTTTATTTTTTTTTTATGGCAAAACAACGTTTGCCCGGTCAGCTAGTATAGTATATACCTCCATAACTCTCTCTGGCTTGCGGTTGATACATAAACAGCGCTATATTTCCTTCAGACTCGCTCACTAGGAACCCGAGCGTCGTGTTGTCCACCATGAACTCCATGTCGTATATCTGATAAAAACAATATAAGTTATTTAACACAACAATGTATGACATTCAGTAAGACCTCAGTAAACATATAAAACGGCACTCTATGTCTATGCCAGTGCTCTATGTATATAGATAAATGTCAAATGCATGTTAGTGTGTGTAATGTTTTAGTTATTAATTTAATATAAGTACTTTTTAAGCATTATTATTAAAAAATATTTGCGCTCGGCACTCTTGCTCGGAGAGGAGCTCGTGGCTTAGTTTACAACATCCGCACGGATCGATCTCTGAGATTAAGCTACGCTTGCCGAGGTTGTTACGTGGATGGGTGACCATCTTAAACATATCGAGTTCCTCCGTGTTTCGGAAGGCACGTTAAATTGTGGGTCCCGGCTGTCATTTTCGAAGATCTTTGACAGTCGTTAACAGTAGTCAGAAGCTTGAAAGTCTGACAACCAGTCTTACCGAAGGGTATCGTGTTATAACCCAGGATACTGGGTTGTGGAGGTTAGATAGACAGTCGCTCCATGTAAAACACTGGTACTCAGCTGCATCCGGTGAGACTGGAAGCCGAATCCAACAGAGTTTGGAACAAAGGCTAAGCGAAGCGAATATATACTCTTCAAAATTTCATACTTCTGCTTTTGTTTTTGGTAAAAAGGGGTCCAAAGATATTGCCTCACGTATTAATATAAATATTACCTGAGCAGTCCTGAGATCTCTGGACACTAACGACAATGTTCTATGTTGGTGCTGATAGCGCAGTAGCGAGATGGACTTGTACACATCTGCGACGAGCACCAGGTTCTTGACCGCCAACATGCGGTGCACGTATATCTGCGTGTCTATGAACGCCACGCCCACTAGGTCGTTGTCTTTTAGTTGCCAGATGTAGATCTGAGAAAATAACAAATGGTATAAGTAGACCCTCCCACGCAAGTGGTCGCAGGTTCGAACCCGAGGCAACACACCAATGACTTTTCGAAGTTATCTGTGTGTATTAGAAATAATTATCACATGCTCCAACGGTGAAGGAAAACATCGTGAGGAAACCTTGCATGCCTAAAATTTGTTTAAAACATTTATTGAGAGCATGCAAAGTCCCCAACCCGCACTTGGCCAGCGTGGTGGACTCAAGGCCTAACCCCTCCTTCATTACGGCAGGAGACCCTTGCCCAGGAGTGGGACATTAATGGGTTAAATTTATTTATTTATTTAAATTATTAAAGGAAATATTATGTAAAAATTTGAAGCGTCTACTTATAACCGTTTTTAAAATTGAGCAAAAAAATACGAAACCAACATGTTTATTGTGTGGCGACCCCCTTAATATAAATATTTTTAAATTTTTCGTATTTGGTGATATAGCGGCAACAGAAATTCATCATTTGTGAAAAATTCAGCCTTCTAGCTATCACGGTTTATGAGATGCGGAGGCTTAGTAATAGGATCCCGTTTTACCCTTTTTGTACAGAACCCCAAAAAGTGATAATTGGCTAACAAACAATTTAAGATTGGCGATGTATTTGTCAATCGATTGACAGTAGATTGAAGAGTTGAATTGACAGTCAATCAGCAATAAATTTATGAATAATCGCTCTCTATAAGATTCATGAACAATTGATAACTCTTATCTTATCTTATCTTAGGGGTAGGGGTGTCGGTTTATGCCTGGCTAACACTTCGACCATTCCTGATCCTTAATTTCACCCCCTCTTTCGCTACTCTAGATGTTGGGGGGCAGGGCAAAATTTTAACAGAATTTTGCTATGAACCTCATTGGTAGTAACCTGTAGTCTTCTGGTTTAGGATAACCGCATCCTAGAAGATCCATTCTTCTCCTACATAAAGCATCACAATCGCACAGTATATGAAATTGATAGCTCAGTATCAATCTAAGATAAAATGAACAATTAATTACCTTTTGTCCAACAGCAGATATAAGATATCCCAACACCTGTGTGAGAGCAGTCACGGGTCCTTTCTGTTCTTTAGCGTAGAGTTCTTTAAACCTGTTCTTGGTTAGAGGCTGGCCCGGCTCGGGAACCACGTCGATGATGTCGTAGATTATTATCTAAAAACATACATATAAATATGTTATACTAGCTTTTACCCGCGACTTCGTCCACCATCTGAATTTTCCCATGGGAATGCGTCATTTTCCCGGGGCAAAAAGTAGCCTATGTCCTTTCTCGGGTATCAAAATATCTCCATATCAAATTTCATGCAAATTGGTTCAGTAGTTTAGGCGTGATTGAGTAACAGACAGACAGACAGAGTTACTTTCGCATTTATAATATTAGTACGGATGAAATATAGCAGCTAGCTAGCTATTGTATGTCCTTTTCTAGGGTATAATCTATCACCTAGCTAAACTAGTTTAGTCTTCTTGACGTGAAAGGAAAGGCCAACAGACAAACACAGAAGCAGATTTTTTTGTAAAGAAGCTTTTTTTAACCAGTTTTAATAGTGCTTCTAATGTTGCTACGGTAAAATATATTGTTTAAAACTCACCCTTCCTCTGGAAGTAATATCTTCACTGTAGTTATAATTTGTACCTATCGCTATGTACCCTCTCAACCCCGATCTGAAAAATAATAATAAAGATACATTTCAATCATTTTTTCTTAACTTAACTGTACTAACAGCAATCCAACGTTAAGGGGTTTTGAAACGTTTGTTACATATACACGCAATATAATTTGTACCACTTTTTAAGCACATGTCACAATCAGGCCGCCCATGAAATCTCATCGCATTGTTCTCTTATTCATAAACACACTAAACCTATTTTAGTCAAAAAACTACTATAATATGTTTTCTCTTTTTCATTTCGCTAAGGAGTGAAAGAAACAAAACTCTTTATAAGCCTTTCATAACTTCATATATTTTTTATGAATAAGAGGGTTAATCTTTCAGCGATTTGAAAAGAAAGGCTGTCAGTTTCTCATAAAGCTCTACTTTGCCGAGCTAGTCTTAGAATTAGGAATTGTAACAACTATCATAAGTGTCAACATTTGACCTGAATTGATAAATTAATGATTTTGATCTGCAGATTAGTTATTAAGAATGGCAGTTAACTATCCACGCTCACCTGGTGCCTTCGTAAGACAGCGAGACGTTTTTGAGACAGGTGACGTGTTCCCACTCGTCGAGTTCGATGCGCGTGTTGGGTATTATCTCCCACGAGACAGGCGAGAATAACGTCACTGAGAACTTGTCCTGCATTGGGTAGGGGAACCTGCGAGGCAAGAGAAATAATTATATAATAATAATAATACATTTAATCCATTAATGTCCCACTGCTGGGCAAGGGTCTCCTCCCGTAAAGAGGGAGGGGTTAGGCCTTGAGTCCACCACGCTGGCTAAGTGCGGGTTAGGGACTTTGCATGCCCTCAATAAATGTATTAAACAAATTTTAGGCATGCAAGGTTAGAGCATGTGATAATTGTCTCTAATACACACATAACTTCGAAAAGTCATTGGTGTGTTGGCTCGGGTTCGAACCTGCGACCACTTGATTGGGAGGTATCAACTTATACCACTCTGCTATCACTGCTACGATTTAGACGTATATAAGTATGTTTATCAGTATTTAGTTATCATATTACAAGCTCTGCTTAGTTTGAAATCAAATGACCGTGTGTGAGTTGTCCAATAATACTTATAAGAATATTACCTGTCTCCCTTATTCTCGTTCGCCTTCTCCTTGTCCTCTCCATTGAACTTGTAGTAGGTGGTGGTGGGCGCGGCGCTGGACGCCACGAGGCAGTAGGTCTTGGACTCCACGTGGTACGTCACGAAGTGGGGGGTGACGCGGAGCGGGACCTTGCGCACCGGCCACCACGCGTCGTACGATAAGTGGGTGGGGAGCGCGCAGATACGGAGAGACGACTGGGGGAAAGATGTTAGTGTTATTTTTATTTTTCTCACTTAAAAGACAACTCCCGCACTAAGAATTGCTCTTGTGTCGCGAAGACTTTTACAAACATCCTCGCTGTCTTCACGTATTAATTTATAGATAACTAGCTGACCCGCGCAACTTCGCTTGCGTCACATAAGAGAGAATGGTTTAAAATTTTCCCCGTTTTTATAAAAAAAATATTGCTTCTCTGCTCCTATTGGTCGGAGCGCGATGATATATAGCCTATAGCCTTCCCCGATAAATGGACAACAACAACAGACTAAAAATATTTGACACTGCAATGGTAGCGCCGTCTGTCGGATCCAATGTAAAACATTCCAAAATCAACAACTACTAATAAATAAAAAAAATATCAAAAAAACATTGTCCAGCGGACAAAATTGTGAATCTAAACCATTCTCAGATCCCCTTGAACACACACAAAAAATTTCATCAAAATCGGTCCAGTCGTTTAAGAGAAGTTCAGTTACATACACACTTACAGAAAAATTATATATATAAAGATGAAGCAACCTGAATGTATTCTATACCTCTATGCCCAAACCTATAAAAGGCATGATAAGTATGTATGTGGTAACTGTGGCATGGTAAGTCTATTATTGGAGTTGTGGGCGGCGGAGACGGAACGCTCCGTCGCCTGAACAGGGAACAGGTCCGAGTGGTGGGGGTGTGTTCCTGTGTGTTCCTGGCATGCCCCTTGAAGTGGAGAGCTAGGGAGGGGGGGGGGGGCAATCTTCAAGTCGGTTGTAGCAATGTTACCTTAGCGTTAAAGAACAGGAAGCCGGAGGGACAGTTGGTGTTGTTGAAGGGCGCGAAGCTCGCCACGGGCGCGTGCTCCGAGCACAGCGGGTGTAGTGTTACCTTAGCGTTAAAGAACAGGAAGCCGGAGGGACAGTTGGTGTTGTTGAAGGTGCTCCGAGCACAGCGGGTGTAGTGTTACCTTAGCGTTAAAGAACAGGAAGCCGGAGGGACAGTTGGTGTTGTTGAAGGGCGCGAAGCTCGCCACGGGCGCGTGCTCCGAGCACAGCGGGTGTAGTGTTACCTTAGCGTTAAAGAACAGGAAGCCGGAGGGACAGTTGGTGTTGTTGAAGGGCGCGAAGCTCGCCACGGGCGCGTGCTCCGAGCACAGCGGGTGTAGTGTTACCTTAGCGTTAAAGAACAGGAAGCCGGAGGGACAGTTGGTGTTGTTGAAGGGCGCGAAGCTCGCCACGGGCGCGTGCTCCGAGCACAGCGGGTGTAGTGTTACCTTAGCGTTAAAGAACAGGAAGCCGGAGGGACAGTTGGTGTTGTTGAAGGTGCTCCGAGCACAGCGGGTGTAGTGTTACCTTAGCGTTAAAGAACAGGAAGCCGGAGGGACAGTTGGTGTTGTTGAAGGGCGCGAAGCTCGCCACGGGCGCGTGCTCCGAGCACAGCGGGTGTAGTGTTACCTTAGCGTTAAAGAACAGGAAGCCGGAGGGACAGTTGGTGTTGTTGAAGGTGCTCCGAGCACAGCGGGTGTAGTGTTACCTTAGCGTTAAAGAACAGGAAGCCGGAGGGACAGTTGGTGTTGTTGAAGGGCGCGAAGCTCGCCACGGGCGCGTGCTCCGAGCACAGCGGGTGCAGGCGCAGCTCGCCGCGGGCGGACAGGAACAGGAAGTACGGGGTGGGCCCGCAGAGGAACACGCCGTTGTACCCGCCCACGTTACCTGCGAGGACAAAAATATAGGAGAAACTGAGCGAAGAAAAAATGACGTTAACATAGGAGAATAGGGTACTTGAATGTGGAAATTTAAACTTTGTAGTCATTAGATCACAACGAAAATATGAACTTGTGACGTCACTATGTCGTATTTTTTGTGTTATTGAATTGTCATAAAGAGTAGTTTTTTTTTTTTATCTTACGTGAAACAACGTACAAAAAATTGGTCTTGCGTCGCAGGGTCAAACATACGAACAACAGACGCAAAGTACAACTGAACCTGAACCGACTATTCATAGTTCGCGCCAAAAATGTCTAGTATGAGAATCAAACCCGCGACCTTCTGTTGACTATCGATCAACGACCCTACTGACGGTAAACTATTTTTCAGTAATCATGAAGGTCAAAATATCTCGGAATCTTAGAAAATAGTTGAGGGTTGATCCAAAAGTAATGATAACGAAAGTGATACACGATGATTACAGTAAAAAAAATGATTTCATTTTTTACATAGTCTCATAACATGTTAATAAAATTAATCGATCTCTTTTCTAATCCCAATATTCCCATAGAAATACCTTATCTTTCAAAACTCTCCCAAAATGCCCCAAAATCACTAGTCATTTCGCTATCGTCGCCAAATTTCTTGCCTATGAAGTGTTTTTTAAGAAATTGCAGTTGATAAAAGTAGCTAAGAGATGGATCTAGCAAATAGAATGGGTGATCAAGCAATCCAAAAACCATTTCTTGAATGGCAGCCATCGCAACTACGACCTTGTGAGCCAGAGCTCGCCTTGGTGAAACAGCACTCCAGCGCACACTTTCCCGTGTTCTTTTTTTTCATGATAGCTTCCCGTAATCTTCGTGTTTGGTATTTGTAATAAAAGCCTATTATAATGGTTCTTTTTTTCAATTATTTAACTGAAGTGATTCTTTCAGTGTTTTGACAAAAACACGCGGGAATCAAACGTCGACCTTGACACCTTGAATTTTTCCTTTGTTGGTGAGAAGGCTCTTTTCCAAGTCACGGATAGTTGTTTGATTTTGGGATCAAAATGGTGGGTTTTCGACTAGTCTATGGTCAAATAACGTGACAAAAAAAGTCCTTGATCCATTTGGAACTTTCCAAGATTCACCCTCGAAATGTCGACACGATTTCGCTTGCGTTCGCCTTTTAACATTTTCGGTACCTAACGCGCGAAAACGTTTTTCACGAGGAACTTGTTAGAGAAGACCCTTAAAATGCTACTATATGAGATGCCTATGATCTAAGCTACATATTTGATGGTCATTCTTTGATCTGCTACCACAATATTTCCAACTTTTTTGACGTTATCTTCAGTAAGGGCGGTGGGAGGCGTTTTTCGCGATGTTATTCTTCAGTTGAAGTTCTTCCAATCTAGAACTATTTTCTCCGACGTGTAACTATAGAAAATAGAAAAAACAAAGTCCCCTGATGACAGCAACAAGTCGCAATGTTCTCCTTTAGTAAATTTTTTTTTCAGTAGAGGGCATTGACTGACTGCTCTAATGTAGTATTTTTTACATTTTGATGTTTTCTCTGCAACAGCTCCTTTTCAAGTGAATGTATTTACGAAATTACTAGGACTATTGATATGATTTTTTTACGCCAAGGTAGTGGATCTATAAGGAAGCCAAAAAAATGGTTTTTGTATATTTGTGACGACTAGAAGTAGCCGATTATCATTACTTTTGGAACGACCCTAGTATACCGCGACAAAAGCAAATAGTATGTACTATTTAAAATGGTCGTGTACTTACCAAAATACCTGCATTGTCGCACGCCTTCCTTGAGTTGTTGCGTCTCATAGTTATCGTCGGCAGTGGTGAGCGCGGACGACACGTAACCGAACGGGAACGAGACCGACACGCGGGAGAAACGCATCTTCAAGTTGCCGCGAGGGTACTTGTACGCCTACAACAAAAACATTGTGGATAACGTCGTGAACTCGTAGCCAGTTGTGCTCAGTCGGTTTGCGATCTGTGGGTTTAGCAACCCTTGGCGCGGTCATTCTATAGATGGGTGACAGCATAGCGGTATTTGAACTGAGCGTCTCCGTGCTCTGGAGGGCACGTAAAAAGTCGGTCCCGGTTGTCTTCAATTAAGATAACAGTCGTTAAGCCATGTGAAAGGCCTCTCGGCCGGCTTAAACAACTTTGACACTAGGTTGACCACTAACCATACGACGAATGATTGGATACCGTAAGATATCCTAAATTTGACCCATGCCTGATATATCATGAGCGGATCACTACACCACATGAGAATAAATACACTGGTCCCCTTATGTCCCACTCCGACCACAAGCAGAAATTATCACCTACAAACTATTACAATATTGCACCAACAGGTGGCGCTAATCTAAATCTTACGAATTAGACAATCTACTTGCTAGTACAGCTTCACACCGCTAGATGGCGTTATTCTAAATATAACCAACTCACCTGATATATCATGAGCTGATCGCTGCACCTCATGAGCATCAGCACCCTGGTCCCCTTGTGGCCCACTCCGACCACGAGCAGTTCCTTTAGCTTCTCGGCGTCGGCGTTCTGACCGCCGCCCGTCAGTTCCTCGTCGTCTATGCCTGATGATGGTATTGGAACTGATTCTAGACTGTCTGCTAGGATCTGTGGAAAAGTATCAATTTAATGTACCTAATACATACATATGTAGCGACACTGCTGACGCTACATTGTGTAGTGAGGCGCACGCCTGCGATAGTCCGGCGCGGCAGTCGTCTCCGCACACTCACTTAGTTAGGACATGTATTCAGTAATTAATATGTAGTAATATATGGTTTAACCTGGTACCAGTAAATATATATTGTGTATAATGAAGTACGTTATTTATCACCACCACCCCATTAAGCACTAACCTCCACACATATATCACGTCTGTTATAACCAAAGGTGTAGATAGAGGTATATGAAAATTTACCTCACCTTTCCTTTTACATGGGACTAATGGCGAAAGGTGGGGGACGAGCCTATTGCCATTAATTCCGTGGTTTGGGTGGGACTTTATGAAGCGACTGCAGATTATTAGGTCTCGAGTTCAACTCCCGGGTCGGGAAAGTGCTACTGACCTCTACTAATTTATATTAAAATCTCAATAGTAACGTGCCGGGATGCGGTAAAGGTTATGGATAGGCTTTTATTTCGATTCAATAGTCTCGGTTACAGTACTCCTTAGGAGGGTTGCTGGTAAAAAAAAACATCAGCGAAATCGCTTGACAATGTGTTTTTAAGAAAGAAAACATCCACAGAAAGTTGTCCCATCCCACTTAACGTAGGATATGGAGAAGACAAAGTAAAATTTCGGTAACAGTTACACAGTAACATTATTATTTTTTTTTAATTATTATTTTAAAAAGACAACTCCCGCACTAAGAATTGCTCTTGCGTCGCAGGGACTTTTACAAACATACAAACAACGGACACAAAGCACAACCAGACCCGAAACAATTATTTGTGGATCGCACAAATAATTGTTCCGTGTGGGAATCGAATCCACGACCTCCAGACGCAATGGTATCGGCGTGGCTGCCTAAACCACTGCGCTATGGAGGCAGTTACATGACATCTTTATATATATAATTCTTCTGTAAGTGTGTATGTCACTGAACTTCTCTTAAACGACTAGACCGATTTTGATGAAATTTTTTGTGTGCGTTCAAGGGGATCTGAGAATGGTTTAGATTCACAATTTTGTCCGCTGGGCAATGATTTTTTAAATTATATTTTACAAATTAAAGACGTGTAGACAGGACAACGTCCGTCGGGTCCGCTAGTATTTTTTTATATCACTTACCCTATTCCCAGCGCAAGCATCTCTCACAAGGAAACTAAGCCTCATCTCGGGCAGGGAGTATATCTCCAAGTTGCCGTTGAGCCGGAGCACAAACAGCCAGTACGTGGGCTTCACGTCCACGAGGTGTTTCTTCCACCAGCGAGAGATACGACGCGGAACACCTGGGTTCTTGGACTGTTCTGCTAACATTATCTGTGGAGAAAAAACACATTTTTGTGAAAAAGGTGTGTACATATGTAATAGAATACACTCGCCGTGGTCGCAGGCTGACTCTGGCTGACAGGCGAGTGCAACCTGCGCCGAAACGTTAGGTATTTTAAGGTAAAATGCGTGTTCACGTTAATTCCCGTATAATTACATATTAAACATGCAACGCGAGAGTTTAAAAGGTGTGAACAGACATGATTCTATTGAAGAAAAGGTTATGTGGCCCAATTGACAGATAGACAGTGAATATGGAATCATATAGTCAAAAAACGGGGTATCCCAGTTAATAATGTCAATTAATATTTTTTACAAAATTTTTCGTTACAAATATTTCTTTGTCTTTCCGCCTAAACCGTGTGCGGGTGTCGATAATGATCATGAATTAATCATAAATAATAGTAAAAATTAACGAAATATTAACTTTATGGGCGTACATACTTTATCTGTTTTGGGGGACAAAAAACGTAATTAATGAAAAAAATATTTTCACAACAAAAAAAAACATTAATTCAAATAAAAATTACAAATTAATATTTGATTAAATTAAAACATTATTATTGATTAGATTAATATTCATATTCTAGTTAACTTGTGCCCCTAGATCTATCACTTAAAACTACATTTGAAATATGATTCAACACTCACGCTAGCCATAGAAGCAGGCGTCTGATCCCCCCCATACAACAACTCATCTTCATCATTCAATTCATAAACAGCCCCCGGTTTAAACCCTTCAGCTTTCACGTTTTTCCCCTTCATTTTCCCTGTAAACTCCCCCTTAACTTGCGTGTTGTCTGCGTCAGGGGGGGTGAATAGCCCGCTCAGGTCGCGGTACACGGTTGCTCGGAGGAGGGCGGGCCGGTGGGGGACCGCTTGCCGAGTGGGGGCGAGGCGGCCTGAAGACTGGAAGACAAAAATAATATTATTATAGTAAACTGGTTTTCCACCCGCGGCTTTGCCCGCATGGAATTTTACCCCCTTTGGGATGGAATATTTAAAAAACCCTCTCTTAGTGCTCTTCTATACTTCCTAAGGAATCTTCTAGTTTCTACGCTGAAAAGTTTTGGATGTGCGTTATCCACCAGTCAGTCAGTCAGTGAGTCAGTGAGTCAGTCAGTTGATGAAAAACTTGTGATTGATTTAAATTGTCGCTTTGAATACTTATGGATGGTTCCCAAAATGTTCCACGAAGCCCTACAGCTGCGAAAAGCATACTTAAGTACTCGTCGAAAATAAAGAGTGAGCACTTCTGACTTAATGTTTTCTTCCACCGCTATTGAGTGTTCAGCAAAGATATTCAAAGAATAATAATATAATTGATTTACATATTTCTATAAAGTTCACTCAATGACGAACGAGTGTCCCGTCAAGTATTTTGTTTTTGAAAGGGTTCCATGTCTTAAAAGTTTAATATATAATAATATAGATAAAGAATCTACTAGTTGTTCAATATTTACCAGGGGGTGAATTTTGCGGCAAAATGTTTATATACTTTCGCATTGCATAGCGTCTAATAATTCTAAAACTACTCATTTATATATTCTAACACGATGATTGATTATAATGATTCCTGTGCTGAAGCTTCAAGCTAAGCAAAATAAATATACGTGATTGTAAATAGGTTAAAAATAAGTACTAAACGATCATGCACATAATTGTTAAACGTCTAAATTACATAGGTTCCTACTGATTACATATTTGAAACACAGAATAGTTTCGATGAATAGAATAATGTAATATTGTAAATATTATAATATAATAATATCCCCTTACGGTGTTAAAACGTCACTTATTTGTATTGCTAAAGTATACTGAATCGCACAAATAATTGTTCCGTGTGGGAGTCGAACCCACGACCTCTCGACACACTGCGCCACGGAGGCCGTTAAAGTACTAATGCTGTACACTGTGTCGAATATAATCTGTTCTATTGTACGAGTGTGATTTATTTTCTATCTGACAGTATGGGCGCGTTCCCACTATGTCGTGACGACAGATATTCGTGTAGTTCAAATGTCGTCTCTAGCTGTTCCCATTATAACGACTGTTTGTCGTTAAAAATTGTTATCGTGTAGTGACTGTCGTATCACGGCAGTCGCTGTATCATTTCTACATCATTAGCAAGCTACAAATCTAACGATTTTTTATCGTTTTACGACTGTCGTGCTAGACGTCCCCACTGTCACGATAATCTGTCGTCACTGCAAAAAAATGTCGTAGACGACAGTAAGTCCTGTCGTTCTATATGTGAACACCTCCATTTAAACACATGAGCCACGACACTTAAAACTAGACGATTATCTGTCGTCACGACATAGTAGGAACGCGCCCTATCTCGTGTCGCCCAAAGTCAATAAAAATAGGCTTCTCACACTGAACTTCTATGAAGATAGAGACAACCCGCCTTCGTCAGGTTTTGTAATGTGTATATTTTGTAACCCGCACTTGGCCAGCGTGGTGGACTCAAGGCCTAACCCCTCCCCCTCGTTTCGGAGGAGACCCTTGACCTGCAGTGGGACAGTAATGGGTTAAGAATGTGTATGAGGAACAAACTATATTTTTACTGGTCTCTACCGAAAAGTAATAAGTAACGATCTAGCACTGTAAGTGGAATATACTACAACCAGGCTTAATACTTTACTATGATATAATTTATAGTATATGTTACCTTCTTTGATTCCCGAAGCGTTTGCAATGAAATAAATTATATTTAAAATAGCTATACTTATGAAGAAAGCTCTAGAATGATTGCAACTTATTTTAATGTAATGGGCGAAAGCGAATCGAAATCTGCGTTTGATCTTTCGCCAGCTGTGTCAGTAAAAATATGAATTAAAAATACAATATAACAGTCGTTAAAATCTAAAGAAAAAATAACTTTGTCGTCATTAAATCGTGGTATAGATGCCGCCAAAAATATCGGATCAATTTCTCTATAACATATTGAATTAATATTACTATACTTGATTCACTATTCTCTAATATCTCTCATATGTACCTAGTTTATCAAGTGTAATTTTATTGTGAAAATTTCAAAGGGTTGAAATAACAAAAAAAAGACGATAAACGCAGTAAAAAGAGACAATAATTTACACGCGAATGTCAGCTATTATATATTGTAAGAATATATCATAATCTTTAGTCAACCTGATCGGACTTTTGTTCTTCCGAAAACTATCTAGAACAGGGGTTCCCAACCTTTTCTTAGTCGGGGACCACTATGTAAGTATATTAAAAAGAACGTGTAAGTGCTCGTGGCTTAGTTAACAACAGCCGCACGGATCGATCTCTGAGGTTAAGCCATACTTGTCGAGGTTGATTTGTGGATGGGTGACCATCTTATACATATCGAGTTCCTCCGTGTTTCGGAAAGCACGTTAAATTGTGGGTCCCGGCTGTCATTTTCGAAGATCTTTGATAGTCGTTAACAGTAGTCAGAAGCTTGAAAGTCTGACAACCAGTCTTACCGAAGGATATCGTGTTATCCCAGGTAACTGGGTTGCGGAGGTCAGATGGGCAGTCGCTCCATGTAAAATATTGGTATTCAGCTGCATTCGGTGAGACTGGAAGCCGACTCCAACATAGCTTGGAAGAATGGCTAAGCTGAGTAATAATCATACTGAAAATTTTTTATTTTAAAATCATTCGCCGTATTTTGACTTCCACGGACCACTGGTTGGGAACCACTGATCTAGAATATGAAGTATACAAGGCCACAAGCAGGACTCACAGATCCGTCCTTCCCCTTGAACTCGCGCAGCGCGAGCACGAGCGCGCGGCCGCACGCCGACAGCACGCACAGGTAGGGGTCGGCCGTGGCCGCGTACTGCGCCGTCCACTCCAGCTGGATGGACTGCAGCTGCACGCCGTCTGCAAGGCACATACATACATACTAATATTATAAATGTGAAAGTAACTCTGTCTGTCTGTTTGTCCGTTACTCAATCACGCCTAAACTACGGAACCAATTTGCATGAAATTTGGTATGGAGATACTTTGATACCCGAGAAAGGACATAGGCTACTTTTTACCCCGGGAAAATTATGCATTCCCTTGGGGAAATTCAGGTGGCGGACAAAGTCGCAGGTAAAAGCTAGTACATAATATAGCAGTGATAGCCGAGTAGTATAAGTTTATACCTCCCACGCAAGTGGTCGCAAGATCAATCCCGAGACAACACACCAATGACTTAGAAGTTATGAGTGTATTAGAAATTATTATCACATGTTCCAACGGTGAAGGAAAACATCGTGAGGAAACCTTGAATGCCAAAAATTTGTTTAATACATTTATTGAGGGCAAAGACCACAACCCGCGCTCGGCCAGCGTGGTGGACTCAAGGCCTAACCCCTCCCTAATTTCGGGAGGAGATCCGTGCTCCGCTGTATTGTACTATGCTAAGACGTCATGTGACATTTCAATTTAAAGTAACGCCATATTTTTTGACTCAGAAGAAAACCCCATATATTTCTGTAATCTAAAAGACGGACAAAAACTAAAAAAAATACAACATCATTATTTAAGTAGAAAAAATCATTTCACATAAAATATTACTTACTTTTAATCAGCCTAATCCCGACAGTAGTAACTTGGACCATAAACTTATTATTAGCCAGATTCCCTGCGAAGATCGTTGGAGACGCGGTCATGAAGGCCGAGTTGTCCAGCTCGTTGATCTCCTGGCCTGTCTGGAGGACCATGGACCCGTCTTCCTGGGTCAGAAGCAGGTAGGCGTGGGCCCCATCGGCTTCCCGAGACCCTTCGGCTGATTCGCCGAATACTGACCACATGTCGATACAACCTGGGAGAATAAAATTAAATAATAAATGTCTTGGTTTTAGAGGTCATTTATGAGGTGTTTCTTTCAATTTTATGGGGTTATTTTACAAAATGACCACTAGAAGTATGTATTGGTATTTAATTGTTATTTCTGGATGACAAATTATTAGCATTCAATTGATAAGGTTTAGGTTACCTTCGTGTTTAGGAGAGCCCAGTTTCATTGGTCATACCCTTATTGGTTATTAACTAACGGTACTGGGTGTACTGACATGTACCTACTCTAAAAACTTTGTTGAACTATTTTTTACAGGAACAAACAAACCTTAATTCTGGGAGACTTATCAGCAATGGATCAATAATTACGCTTATTTATCAATCAATCAGCCTAGCCTTTCATCCAACTTTGTTGGTTTCGGCTTTCGGTCTGACCAGATGCAGCTGGATACCAGTATTTTATCTATTGGTCCTAACACGATACCCTCCGGTAAGACTAGTTGTCAGATTTTCAAGCTTCTCACTACTGTTAATGACGGTCAAAGATCTTTGAAAATAACAGCCGGGACCCACAATTTAACGTGCCTTTCAAAGCACGTTTTCTTATCTATACTAATATTATTAAGCTGAAGGGTTTGTTTGTTTGTTTGCACGCGCTAATCTCAGGAACTTCAGTGCTAGATAGCCCATTTATCGAGGAAGGCTATATATCATCTCGCTACGACCAATAGGAGCAGAGTACCAGTAAAAAATGTTACAAAAACGGGGAAAAGTTTGATTCATTCTCTCTTATGTGACGCAAGCGAAGTTGTGCGGCTCAGCTAGTATATAATAATTTTAGATTTGTTTAATTCACTCACCAGGTAAATTAAAAGCTGTAATGAGTTGCGGTCTCACAGTACGTTGTAACACAGTTAGAGCTCCGTTCTTCCCTCTCCCACTGCACGCGACCAGCTCTACTATATGAGAGTCCTGCGACCGCGCGTACTCTTCCGACAGAAGCTGCGGCTCTCCCATAGATACGTCGCCGATGGGACAGATGTTTAGTAGAGAGTCGCATACCTGGGAATAAACAGAGAATTTGAAGGTGTTTGGAATACTTAAAAGATAGACTTATTGCATAGCTGTGTACATAGGATGTTACAATTAATATCATATCTTTATTGTATGATTGGGTGCCAGTGTCGGTCATTGTCATCGGTCATCGGTCGTCATTCATTCGTTCATCACTTATTCATCATTCATTCATCATTCATTCATCATTCATAATTCTTCATTTATTCATCAATCACTCATTCATCTATCATCCGTTCATCATTCATTCATCATTCGTCATTATTCGCTCATCATTCGCTCATCATTCATTCATCATTCACTCGTCATTCATTCATTATTCATTCATCATTCACTCGTCATTCATTCATTATTCATTCATCATTCACTCATCATTCGTGGCAGGCGGCGTTTCTTTACGACTGTGTCGGTCGGCGCGGGTCTCTGTCAGTCAGTCACTATCGGTCACTATCGGTCACTAACGGTCACTATCGGTCATCGGTCATCGGTCATCGGTCAAAAGACTACATTACCTCAAACACATAGCTGGTGAGTTGCGTGGATGTTCTAATATCAGACCCGTACACTTCCAGTTCGTCTTTGTCGCTTATCTCTATCACGTTGCTGGCAACACAGTCGCTCAGTGTGTCCAGGCGACGTTTCTTTACAACATTATCGGTCAGCGTCGGTCTCTGTCAGTCATTGTTGGTCACTATCGGTCACTATCGATCACTACCGGTCACTATCGATCAATATCGGTCACTAACGGTCACTATCGGTCACTATCGGTCACTAACGGTCACTATCGGTCATCGGTCATCGGTCATCAGTCAAAAAACTACATTACCTCAAACACATAGCTGGTGAGTTGCGTGGATGTTCTAATATCAGACCCGTACACTTCTAGTTCGTCTTTGTCGCTTATCTCTATCACGTTGCTGGCAACACAGTCGCTCAGTGTGTCCAGGCGACGTTTCTTAGCCGCCGGGTCGCTGTCTTTCTGTTGCGTGTTGCCTGAAGTGGATGTAAGTGTTGTGATAGCAGGATCTAAAAAAGTGATTTTGTACATTTTATTTTGGTTTTGGAGGCACATTATGACTACACCTGTGATCCGAGAGTAGAGTGAAGTGAAATATATAACAACTAATCCAAAGGTACATAAAGGTAAATAGAACATAACATTTAATATTGGAGTCTGTAATATCCGAATATGCAGGGAGAAGAGTATCAAACAACAAACTCCGCACTACTATCAGGAATTAAATTCTTTTATTTATCGAAACCCGGTAATCAAACCCGAGAATGGCCGACACAAAAATCAGCGTAGCTAGAATTCCAACATAAAGTACAAAGTATAAGTGCAAAATACGACTCTATAGTCATTGAAATATGGCTGGTCATTTCAATTTGTAGTGGTCGTTTATTCCTTTTCATATTTCAGTGTGCGTTAAATGTCATTGGCTGAGTTTTGCGACAGCCATCTTCAATGAAATAGTATGACATGCCTTGCCCTGTTATTCCAGTATGATAAAAAAAGTCCATAAAAATAATATAATCAATGCCAAAATCTTACCAGGTTCAGATACAGTGAGATCAACGGTGGCTTCGAGCGGCTTGTCAACTGAGAACAGCATACGATTCTCCCTCTCTGTCACTCTTAGTAGCAACGAGTTGCCGAGACGAGAGCCCAGAAATAGGAAGTCTTCTTCTATCACACACATCTGTAGGAAAAATAAAATTTGTAAGTCTTTTCATATGTCATTTTATAAACAGAAGAATATTGAGAGATTTAGTACATAAAGCATACAAGTTATCAAGCAATCGTCAACGTAAACTATCTTTATTGTGCACGATTTAAAGCCTTGATCGACCGTTATAAGGAGATATTTTTTTCAAAAATAGTATAATCATACTAACTAGAAAAAAATACGTAATTTCCGGAGTGTCTCTAAGTTGTATATTATAAGTCCCAGGGCTTTATACGGGGCCACATAACAGTCATCTAATGATGAGGTAGCAACATACGACCAGCGACACGGCAGTGGCAGTCAGTGCAGTGCTGATACTACTAGATAGCTAATGTCCGGTTTCTGAGGCGCATTTAGCGGTAGTTTATCTATTCAATAGCGTTTTTTTAATAATATTTTAACGCTATTGAATGGATAAACTACCGCTAAATATACCTCAGAAACCGGGGGTAAGACAGATAGATAGACAGGAAGACAATAGATTTGGCGACAGTGACAAACTGCCGCTAGCTATAAGATCAGAAAGTAGCCGACGTACGCAGGTGGTGAGCACGGAGGCGGCGGCGCGGTCCAGGTGGAAGCTGCGCACGGTGCGCACGGAGTCGGCCAGCAGCGTCAGCACGTACAGCTGGCCGCCGCGCAGCGACAGCGCCAGCCGGCCCTCGCCCAGCGGCGCCACGCACGACCCGTCCAGCGTGATGCA
This sequence comes from Anticarsia gemmatalis, assembly GCF_050436995.1. Taxonomy (NCBI): domain Eukaryota; kingdom Metazoa; phylum Arthropoda; class Insecta; order Lepidoptera; family Erebidae; genus Anticarsia; species Anticarsia gemmatalis. The sequence continues at coordinate 755,297 of NC_134767.1, read as the reverse complement.
CACGCCCTCCTGGATCCCTGCGCACGACCGACCAGCTCATCGTATAGACCAGTGGTTCCCAACCATTGGTGGTCCGTGGAAGTCAAAATATGGTCCGCGAATGATTTTAAAACTTAAAATTTTCAGGGTTATTATTACACTTTATTTTAAAGATACTTACATAGTGGTCCCTGTCAACGAGAATAATATAAAAGTGGTCCCGGACTAAGAAAAGGTTGGTAACCCCTGATATAGACTGTACAGGCTTCGATCTACCGGACGTGTTAAAATTACCACGGTCTACCTTTAAAAAATGCTCTAAAGCTGCGTATCCAATGGCCGTCTTTACACGCACGCTCTATCGCGCGTTCTTAGGAGCGTACAAGATTACGCACGGTAAAGCAGCGCGTTTCGAGATCGATTTTCTTCACGGACGCGGACAGATCAGCGCGGCGCATGGTCTTTCCTTTGAAGTGTGTCGTGTCTTTCCAAGAGTCGGTACCTTTTGGTGCGCGAGGACGATACGCGGCTCAACAGCTACCCAGCTTTGATGAGCACTAAAAATCCGACTCTAGAAAAGGTCACTTCAAGTTTGAGCGTTCCAACGAACACATCCAATCCAAAATTGTATCCATTTTACGAAGCCGGAACGCAATCCAAACTTCGTCTACTTGGAGTGCAAAGTCGATACGCGACTTAAGCAAAAGTCAGGATGACGCGTGTATATCAGGACGTCTTTTCATTCGCCGTTGTCGCCGTTGCCTTTTATATCTAGGTGTCTATTTTTATATGGTCTGACGGCAAACTTTAGTCGCGAATAATCGGGGTACATTGAACTATTTCGCGACAATGTTAAGCGTAAGCCCCGAAGTAATCGAAGAAGACATAAATGATGATGATGACCGTTGCAACTTACGTTTTATTAACAATAGTTCTTTTTCTATTTTACGTTTCTTTAATGACCATTCTAAAAGATTGAAAATAGTAAAGGCCGATTGGCACACCAAAAAATACAAAACAAACAATTTATAAAGAACGTAATAATATTAAAGGTTTGTACTTACTCAGCGGGAAGTTGGTCGTGTGTGTAGCTATACTGTTCAACGACACGCCATACGGCGGTACCGACTGATTGAGATATATGAGAGAATTCACTGCCATGATCAGACAACCACCTGTGGAACAAGCCAATAGTTAACAGAATATCACGCCAGTTTTACACGAGGCTGTAGTGAGAGGGTAACTGCCTCTGTGGCGCGGTCGGTAGTATATGCGGCTGCCGTGCGAGAGGTCTCGGGTTCGAATCCTGGGTCTGGCCAAAAAGTCTTTTCTGAGATTTTCTGTTAAGAATTTCTTAGAGATTGCCCGGAGTTGGGAAGTTGAAGTCGAAAACTTCCGTGCCTCGGAGAGCACGTAAACCCGTCGGTCCTGTGCCTCGCCTCTCACTGGTCGTGTCGGTTATCCGTCCCACCAGACTATGAGAGTGATGAAATCGAGAGTGTACCTGTGTATTGTGCACTTGGACACTATAAACAAAGTCCTGCACAGATATCCAGTTTCAATGAAACTGACCGCCGTAGCCGTATATCGGCTAGGAGGGCATTATTATTAGTGAGAGGTTTCGCCAATAACATGGTTAGTCCCACATCATGAGAGGCGAGCCTATTGTCATATACAGGACATGTTACCAAACACCGGGCTACTGTGAGAGCTCTGTCATATAGATTAGAAAAGACTTAATATCAATCTATCGGCTCTAAAGTTGAACCTGAGACCTCGTGATCAAACGTATACATTGCCGCTAGGGCTTCCAATCCCGCACCCACTTTTCAAGTCCGCCGGGTTCTAAGAATATGCGGAATCCCGCAAATTTTCCAATCCCGCATGTACAACTAGATCTCCATATACCGAGATTGGAAATTTGACAGTGATCTATGATCAGACAGTACTTGCCTTACTGCAATATACTACTTGCCTTAATCTTAAGGAATAAATTACGTTACCTAGTGGTTTCTGCACAGGCACAGCTCGTAGGCAGTCGAAGGGCAGGTGCGCGGTGGCCCAGATGACGGGGTGCACGCGCGCGCTCATGTTCAAGCTCACGCCGCACATAGCACACGTGTCGTTACGAACCGCTGTACGACTGTAACAAACAAAATTCTTTATTTTCTATAATAATCAAGACATAACTCAAAAAACTAGTAAATTACAGCCTAATTTGGACCGTTTTCTATGCAAAGGTAACATGCGAGTTGAATTCGCTAGCTAGAGTACCACTATTTAGAAATATGCATATATATTTCAGGACTCCCATCGACCAAACGCGATTTTTGCCGGTTTGTGAGACAAACTTATTTGGCGGATCACGACAAGGTTAATGTAACTATGGTTAATGATACATATGTAAGAGATTGGTTATATGGAAATAATGTCTCTGCCTACGTGAAGATGTATGTATGTATATACATAAATAATTATAGCGATGTTTTTCCTTCTAACACTCACCCAGCAAAAGTCCTGACCGGTTCATACAATATAAGCAGTGTTGGTTCATAGTATCCGTGAAGGAACTGTATGTCTAATATATTGTCTATCTTCTCGTCTAGGTCTTTGAGGACTATCACATAAGAGGCCAGGGTAGGTGCCCGGTTGATAGGTTGGGTTGGTTGCTGAAACATTCAGAAAATGGTTCATTTGAAGAATAATACAGAATAGCTTTGTGTAAAAGTCGAAAATTTATACAATTGGGTATAACTACTGTGCAGTTAACAGACTTGATTTCTACACAGCAAATTATTCAATTTTAATAACTAAAGTGTAATTTTTTTTTCCAAAACATTTCCCGCACTACGAATTGCTCTTGTGAAGTGCAGGGACTTTTTGACATACAAACTACGGACACAAAGTGCAACCAGACCTGAAACAACTATTAGTGGATCACACATATAATTGTTTGGTGTGGGATTCAAACCCACAACTGTAGTCAGGAGACTCCCGAAATAGCGTCATGGAGGCAGTAAAAAAAATTAAATTGTGAAGAGAAATATTTCCCTATATATTTCACAAACATGTACATTGTACAAGTTCAGAATCAAATTAACAATACCTAGTGGAGCTTAGAGCTAGTAGCTAGAAGTCTAGACTATAGATTAAAAAAATACTATTTAACTCAATTTCTACTTACAGCTTTCTTACTATCTAAAGGCTTAGCTTCTAAAGGGTCTCCATCCTCAGAAGCCAGGTCCTTCCTGAATGGCAGGACAGCAAGCTTCTTGCCATACAGCAGCATTACTGCACATCTGGCTTCTGGGTCCACTCGGATCCATGGAATGTGGGGGTGGGTTGTCCAACCATTCTGCAAGAGATATTTTATATTAAATGCATTTATTTATGTTTGTTTTAGTAAGTTATCTAGAATTCATTATTTTTGCAAGCTATGCAGTGTGGATATATAATTTTGAAACTTCATTTGGGAATTAGGCTTTTAACCTGTAGTCTTTAGACTAGGAGCTCATGAGTATGTTTAGCGTATAATGGGGTTGGCACTGATCAGTGCTTCGGCATACCAGAGGTTTATGTTTAATTTAATATTTATATCCAGGGTGACAATAATATCAAGTACAGGTGAGGCATAACATCAGAACTAGAAAAGATTTGGACTATCAATACCCTTGATGCAAATATGTAGTCATAATTATTGTAAATTTTAAAACAAATAAAATATGCCCAACAAGTAATACATCAAATTAATGGACAATAGGTTTTAGAGAAAAAATAGACCTTACCTTCATATCATCCTCTTCAAAATAATGCATACTAAGAGTAATCAAGTTATTTGTCTGCGGGTCATACTGCAGGACGGACAGTTTGGCTTCTTTGAACGACACAAGGAGGAGATCTCGGCCAGCACTGGGACAGCGGACTGACTCCATTGACATTACGTTACCCCATAGTGTGTACGTCGCTAGGCATTCTAGCTTCATCTTTGGGGGTATTGGTTGACCCGCTAGAAGGGAAGGAGGAAAATAATATTATTTTTTAAGTCTTAAACATAACTCTGGTTTAAATATGACTAGTATGAATGTAAAATCATGGGTTTTATTTCCATTTCTTGAGTTGACAGATTATGTATGTGCTTATGTATGTGCTTAACTACAAGATTTATGTACCTTTCCTATAACATTATTTCGTATAAATCCTTTTCGTGTTAAATGTAAAGCTTTTCCAAGAACTTCAAAAAACATGGTATTTAGGTTCGTGTGTATGTATTTTAATGATGTAAACAAACAACTTTGTTCACTTTCAAGGCATCCTATTTCAGTTTATTTAGATATACATTCAAAATTATTTACATTTTCATCCAAATTCATAGGCAAACTTACCGGCATTAACCTCCTTCGTATGTCCTTCGGGTAACAATCTGAACACCTTGATAATATTCGACCCAGCGGTAACCAGGCAAGTATCCTCATTGTTGAAGAAGCAGCAGCTCACGGCATGCTCAATACCAGTCGCAGGATGCGTTTGGCGACAAATGGAAAACATTTTTCACGATTTATAACTTTAAGGTTATGTTTTAAAACTCACTAATATACGAATACTATACTTAAATACAAATATTAAGGTAGTATGTTCACATAATTAACGCAGTTTTTAATTCATTGTGTTATTTTTTTATGCTTTTCACTATTGTTTATTTATTTGCAATGTTTGTGCTGCGCGTCGTTGACACTTTAGCAAAATAATGTGCGTTCTGAAACGTGGTCGTGTTGATTTTCTACACATAATTTAGTATCTTCGCTATAAAAATGTATCAGAGTACTTTATTAAAATTATAAGTATGGACTTTGATATTATAATTTATGATTTAAAAAAATGTGCATTGAAATGTATCTGCAATATGCAACACAATCAAAAAATATTCCAACAACTATTGATAGTCTTAAGTTTCGGAACGTTCGCTTAAAAGCACAGATTAAAATAAACTCTTCCATAGGGTACCATAATTTTATTTTAGGTACATACCGTTATTTTATTCTTCCAGGACTTCAAGAATCGGGATCAGGGCAATAAATAAAAAAATCTGAGCGAAACATAAGTATTATAAGATCTTTTTTATTTATTTTCTATCTACATACAAAATCAAAAGATGAGCGGACATTTATGTATTTTAAAAGTATGTAAAACGTGAATAATTATTCTAAAACTATTACATTTCATTTATAACACTACATAGACACTAATTCAGGCGTGTGTAGCTCAAATAATATCTAAGAAAAGTAAAAAAATATTTACATTATAATTAACATTTTATTAAAAATAATAAAATTCTTTGAAATAAAGGAACTATACATCTTACACAATAAATAAGGCAATTTACAATATTATGGGTATTTAAATATTCACCCAATAAATACCCACAGCAAACATTTCAAAATACTTATTTATTTGTTAATGCCCATTATTATTACTGTAATACACAATCGTGACGGAAGGATAAAAGTAAATAGGTTCCGTAAAAAATAAGAAGCTTCAAAATAATATATTAAATTATACGTTTTTATAATCTACGTTTCGGTCAAATATCCTTTGAAATAAAACCTAAAGATTCATTTTCAGTATTTTTCAGTGCGAACAAAATATTTGCTATGAATAATGCCTGTATTATTAGCCTACATGCAGAATGTACACAAGTGGTGTTTATACAGGTGCAGTTTTTGTTATTATTATGTGGATATTATATTTTATAGGAAGTCCCAAAATATAACTGTTGTATATAATGTATTTATTACAGCGATGGAATATTCACGAGTTTCTTTACGCAATAGAAATAAATGAGTCCGTTAGAACAATAACTTTTTAAATCTAGGTACACTCGCATTATGAATAGTTTTACGTCGCGGGGACTTTAAAAATAATTAGGTGCAACAAAACTACATTGTCTGAAGTCTACTTGATGAAATAGTAGTTTGTGCGAAGACTCTAAAAGACTTTTCAGGTGCGAAGTGTACTGTGTGTAGTATCTATCTCCACTTTTCAATAATACAATTATCTATAGTATCTTATTTCTAGACACTCAAATAGAAAGTTGTGGGAAGATATTAGAGATTATTTTGACTGTTCTATGTGTTTCTTAAGGCGTATTTAAGTAGGTACTTGTAAAATAAAGGTCACTTTAACGCTTCCGTTAATGTGTGGCTGCATATTTAATCAGCTGGCTTTACAAAATATATTCTTCCACAAAACATAACTCCATCGTGTAATTTTAACTTTAAATATACTGTCATTTCATAATAATAAATTAAAATCAAAATAAAGATATAAAATACCACATCAGAAAAGGCAAAGACTATCAGCAGTTTTGTCTGAAAGCTAAGCAAATCATTCAACTTTTTCCAAGCAAAAACAGGCACTAATATCCTTTTTCGGTGCCACTCGTGGAACAGACCTTTATATTTACTATAATCCTATATCATGTGTGAGAAAGTAACTAAAGCCTTCTGGCCATAATAAGCGTTAGAATGAGGCCTTTTTGGTACAAACATTACAGAATCAATAAAAATTATGGACTATAATAATCATGATTTTCCTAACTACATACAGGCATCAGAATAAAAAGTAAAAAAAATAAAACTAAAACTTCATTTGGAGATAGACCAGCTATTCTATTTACAACATACATTATAACACTTTATTACAGTGGAATAAATCTATATCAGCTACACAGTTCATTAACACATCCCGTAACATTCTTGCAAAATCTTGCTTTAAATTAAAACGTCATCCAGAAAAATCAGTCTTCAACCTTCACCGTGCCCTGCTTCCCTTATTGCCCACTATTCAGCCGACCGACACATGTCGTCCAATAACTTATCAAATTCCAACAAAGAACTCTCATACAGCTCCAAGTCTTTAGATAAATCCTCATTCGCCATTTCAATCTCCTTCATGGATTCAGGACTCTTCGACTTAGATCGGCCAAGTTCGGCCGCCGTGAAGTGCGGCGCGTTGAAGAAGTCCTTGTAAAACTCCGCCAGTTCCCTAATCGGATGATTATCGGCGAATGGACAGTGTAATAATTTCAATGGCGGTTCATTCTCGTGACGAAACCCTGAGAACTTTTTCGGTGGCATCTCCAAAGATGTTGGACTTTTGGACAAGATTGATGTGTCCAAGTCTTGTGTGCTCTTCAATTCTGCTGGATTACTTTGAATTGGAGATATTGGTCGTTTTCTACAATTAGGTATAGGCATTTTCGCAAAGAAATCTTCGAATGCCTGTCTTATGATGTTTTCGTCGACGAAAGCAGCCAATCGTAAAGGTCTGTTCAAATCAACGGGCCGAAAGGGCTTCGTCTCTTTTTCCTTTTGGTCTTTCTTTTTCTTTGATTCGAAAATGACATGTTTTGGACTCAATTCGAAGTGATCGCTCTTGAGAAGAAGTATTTTGTTCTTCTCTGTTCTGTTCGGAGATATGGAAAAGTTTGTTCTGTATGAAACAGAGAAGCAGATAGCTCCTAGAGGAGTTTTCAACATGCCTGCCTGGATCTTCTTCACAGACTCCCCTAAAGCTTTCATTTTAGGTTCACCATTATACACTCTATAGAAGATGGTAAATGATTCAGTTCTTTGTTTTCTTGACAAGTGATACGCGGGAGTAATTCTAGTGACAGTGATTAGTGATTTGAGTAAGATTCCCATTCGGAAGTAGACAGTATTCATGGCTTTTAAGGAAGTATCGAATTGAGTCTCGTCCAGTTCAAGAGTCCATAACTCCAGGACCATTTCGTCTCCATCTTCAGTTTGTACGGAGATCTCTACGTGTAATTGAGATCGTATAGTTTCCAAGACTCTATCTGACGGGAGAGCGTTCTTCGTCGCTTGATTGACTTCGGGTGTGTCAGGTATCTGTAGATTGAACCAATCTGTGTCTGACGACTGTGGTTTACTATTAGGCTCTATTTTAACCCCTTTCCTAGATTCTACGATGACCTGGACGCCTTTGTAAGCTAAGAATTTGGTGAATTTTGTGAATTCATTTTTGTCGCTAATGTTGGAGAATGCGGCGTCTGGGGCCATTTTGTTTTATTCTTCGTCAGCTATGCAGTTCTCGACCAAGTTTCTCAAGTTCGGATTCTCCATAGCGGCTGCAATCCTCTCTTTGTCGTTGATCTGTTTGTTGACTGAAACAAAGGGAAAAGGCCGGTTAGTTACAAAACAAAACAAATAAAATGTCAGCTGGTCGATAAAACACGTATTAAACGATTACAAGTATATAAAGATCTTGTTGTTAAGCGGAATTACAATAGACTTAAGTGGACTAAATTTTGTTTGTTTTTTTAGGCTACGTTTTATTTTCGCCAACACAATAATCCTTTAGATAAGAATGTTCTTCAACACTTATTAAGAGAAACAAGCAAGTTATCAGTGAGATATGATTCGTGTTGTTAATTATGAAATGTCTTTTTTATACAGTCATAGTTATCCTAATTATAAAAATAATATAATTACGCACGCGGCTCTCAGAAGTACACAAGGTTATCGAAATAAAAACTTGTACATAAAGAAGGATACAGTTATTTTCATATGAATACATTTTTATTCACGTTTTCGCAGTATACTGTAGACACAAGTGTCAAATTATTTCGCAAATTGCGAAAAACTGTGCGATTTCTGAGAATTTCCTAGCAGACTAACCGATTAATGCAACCTCTGGATTCGAAAATATCAAATCCTTCTTAATCAGTCACCCCCGGTTTCTAAGTACATTTAGCTGCAGTTTATCTGTTCAATAGCGTTTTTTTTTTTGCATGGGTTTAAACGCTATTAAATAGATAAAGTACCGCTAAATATACCTCAGAAACCGGGGGTAAGTCGATTATTGTTGTAACTCACGATCACATTCACTTTTGAACCATGGAAGCAAATAGTTCACGAATTTTTCTTAATGACAAAAAAGTTGACAAGACTCATTTCTAAATGCATGAGTTTAAAAAAAGAAAGTTACATTATCTATGATAAACATAAATATTTACACAAACAAATCTATCTGCAGAATGACACTAATATAATTAATAATTTGATTGCCAAGATCTCTGTACAAACATACAAATATTGACATGAGAGTAGCAACATCGTTTATCACGAGTTATATAAGTTAGAAGGTTGACATTAGGATATAAATACCGCAGTTTATGATAACAGAGAGACGATAAGTTTATTTTGTACTCAGACTTGGTATTCGTACGGATGTTGGATCCGCTTTTTTATATCTATACTAATATTATAAAGCTGACGAGTTTGTTTGAGCGCGCTAATCTCAGGAACTACAGGACCGATTTGAAAAATTATTTCAGTGTTAGATAGCCCATTTATCGAAGAAGGCTATAGGCTATATATCATCACGCTACGACCAATAGGAGCAGAGCGGCAGTATTTTGACCGATTCTCTCTTATGTGACGCAAGCGAAGTTGCGCGAGTCAGCTAGTATTGTAATAATGACTAATCAAAGGAGCTGAAACTACGTTTGGCAAAGGGTTAATTCGTTTTTAGTCCTCTACAGAAACTTGAAATAATCTACAACTAATTATTTTCTTTAGGAAAGCTGAAGATCGCCTAACTATGTCCGATGGATATCTAGAATCCAAAATTCTTTAGTAGATACAAATAAAGTTCGAAAACCTAGAGATGTATGCCGTATGCCGACGACTTGCAGCTTTACTCACAAGGAACCGTGGACTCAATATCCACGACGATTGACTCGGTTAATACTGACCTTGATCACATCAGGAACTGGTCAGAGAGGTTTGGCCTGGTTGTTAATCCTGCCAAGTGCCAAGCCATTGTGGTAGGCAGTCCTAGGAGTATTAGCCGGTTAAAGGATGTGCAAATGCCTCCAATCTTGTTTAATGGCACCACAATACATGTATCTTCCCATGTTAAAAACCTTGGCCTCTACATCGATTCCACTCTTAGCTGGAGAGACCAAGTGGCAAATGTTTGTCGTAGGGTTACCTGTACTTTGCGAGCCCTATATCGCCTTAAGAACTTTCTGCCATCCAGGACAAAAACAATGCTTGTACAAACCTTGATTATCCCTTTAATCGACTATGGTGATGTGTGTTACTTTGACCTGAATGCAGATCTCCTCAATAAACTTGACCGGCTTCTTAACAATTGCATTCGATTTATCTTTAACCTTCGAAAGTATGATCATGTCTCTTCCTATCGCTCCCAACTCAGGTGGCTGCCAATCCGTGAGCGCCGTAACTTACGGGCTCTTACAACACTTTTCTCCCTTCTCGGCTCCCCCACCCCCCCAGCCTACCTGACTCCCCACTTTCAATACTTGTGCGATAACCACAATCGCCATCTCCGCTCTTCAAACAATCTTCTTCTTCTTTGCCCCTCCCACACCTCTGGTTTTGTTAACTCCTCCTTCCCTGTTCAGTCTATTCTATTATGGAATGCACTCCCCTTCGAAATCAGGGCGTCCACTAACCGTCTGGCATTCAAGGCCAAAGTTCGGGATCTCTTGCTGAACAAAGTCGCAGAATCATCACTTTTATCATAGTTTATTGGTATATATTTATGGTATTTATATAGGTTTCTATTATTTTACATGTTTTATAATTTATAATACCTAATAATAATATGTATTATAACGTATTTATTTATGTACCTAGTATTATATTTTGTATGTATGTAGCTATGTGTATTTATCAATATTTATGTATTTTTGTATACTTCTTTCCATTTTAATCTTTCTTAACTATTTGTTTATTTTGCTCAACTCACTCCTTCACTTCTATTATACACCTACTTCTTCTTATCTCTGCATCACCCGTAGGTTGACTGGTAGAGAATGCCATTGGCATTAAGTCCGCCATTATACATTTTGTATATGAAGTTAATAAATAAATAAATAAACTAGTAAAATAATATTTTGGGATCTTTATTTTTTTGTTACTGACCCATCACGTTACTAATATTTGTTTAAGCCTATCACTGCTGGTCAAGTTTTCCTTCCCGAATGTTCATCTGTGGTCATATCACTCAAGAAACCAGTAAGCAATGCAGATAGGCAACAAAAACGAACGCTCACATTAACCGGTTACACCACGTGATGTTTTTGTACCAAGTGTTCGAGTGTATATTTTTGTACCACTGTTATCTCAGCTATCTGCTTGATAATTTCAATAACAAGTTCTGCCGACAGCCCGGCGCTGGGATCTAAACAATCTTGCTGTGTTTATCTTTGATGCTTATGTTAGTACTAGGTATTCTAGTTTCAGAGTTCGTTATAGGATAGGCTTAAATTGTATTGGAAAACGAGGAACTTATTTTTTTAAATTCCCATAAAGAATTATAAAGTTAGATTCCTAGGCTATAACCCCTTTAATAGCTCACCCAAATTTTATAATTTACCGAGCTTTGGCTAGACCAGAAACCAGACCCGGTTGAAACGTCAAGAAATCAAGAGTAAATAGTGCATGGTGGCGTTAATTGTAATACTTATACTTTAATCATACTAAAAGTAAACCTTAACTAGATATTGAATAAACCACTTTAACGATCTGAGAGAATGACAATATGACAGTCAAAATCTTCATTTCACTTCACTTCATAGGTACTCAAAACCGAATAAAGATACTCGTGTAATAAAAAAAATCAGTGCCATCTCCGTCCAGACGTAAACAACATCCAATTGAAACATTACACACTAATTCACACGTAATACTTGAAGAATATTCTAGAAAGAACTAGGCCAAAGTTCGGCAGCACAAAAACAGCTGTGTATGGACAAACAATTTGATCAATGCCAGTCGGCGGAAAATTTTGACGATCATTTAAATATTTGGTAGGTACCTATTTGTGGTGGAAAAACATTATTGAGGCTTGTGGCATAGAAATAAAGGATATTTATAAAATGTGTTACATACCTAACTTGACCTTACGTCCTTGTTTGGGCAGGACTTACCCACTTTCAACCTAAGTGGCCCGCTGTCCCAAGCGAGAGCAAGATTCCCGCGTTAGGGTTACTTTTAAAATACGCCTATTAGATTCATTCCTAGATTTAGACAAGTTAATTTTTTGATCAGCAAACTTAGGCACTTCAAGTATTATTGTAGCATAGAACAGAAATTCAATAATTTTTTGTTCAGATTATAGTGTTTTCTTCATCGTTACATCAAGTTAAGTCAATTTTTTTATAAGTGCCCCGCCGGGCCTTTACGCCTGTTTACAATAAACTCAAAAAATACTCAACGAAATTAAAAGGATTTTCACCAATTAAATCATTAATCGGGAAAAGTGGTCGAAAAAAACGCTTTACAAAGACTTAAACAAAAAAAATTGCCTAACAGGCCGACTAAGTTAACTGTCGTTTTAATGATTTGATTCCCTACGTGCATAAGTCTTAGGATGACCATATACCTAATCTAATATATAAAATTCTTGCGTCACAGTTTTCGTTGCCGTACTCCTCCAAAACGGCTAGACCGATTCTCATGAAATTTTGTGAGCATATTGAGTAGGACTAAGAATCGGCTAACATCTATTTTTCATGCCCCTAAGTGACACTTTTTTTTTAATTATTATGGCAAAACAACGTTTGCCGAGTCAGCTAGTAAAGCTATAAAACACATACATTTACGTCACACTATCTCATGAGTTCTTTTAACATGACATTACTGAACTCTCTTATCTGACATAATGCACTGTTCAATGCTAGTAAGTACTTGATAGTAATTGTATGTATCATAAATATGTATGTATGAAGTAACGAATTTACAATAAGGTCATACAACTAGGATTGAAACAACAATTACGTATTTGGTTACATCATTAGATGGTCGAAGTAAAAAATTAAGTTTCATAAAATATTTTTTCTTTTTTATAGCTTCCTTATATGGTATCACTATGTTATAAAATAAGGTCCCCTGCGATATCTGTCTATCTGTTCACTTTTAACTCATGAACTACTGAACTTAATTGTGTATAATTTCATGTAGTTTTTACTCTATACCTATTGATTACATTGCCAAAATTCATCTAATTTTGATGCCCATAGCCAGGTGCGCTCACCGGTCGGTAAACAATCTGTGGGTTAAGCAACCATTGGTGCGGTCATTCCATAGATGGGTGACCGCATAGTGGTATTTGAACTGGGCGTCTCCGTGCTTCGGAGGGCACGTTAAAAGTCGGTCCCGGTTGTTGTCTACTAAGATAACAGTCGTTAAGCCACGTCAAAGGCCTCTCGGGCGGCTTGAACAACTTTGACACTGGGTTGACCACTAATCATACGACAAACAATCTAATTTTGAAGTCTCGTATTTAGACAAATTTAATTGCTTGCATGCTAGTATGCCGAACTTCAATTAAATCTAACCTTTTTACAAACATATTCCTTCAGATATATTACTATGAATATACTACTCTTATATACTCCTGTTATCATAGTAAGTACCTCTACTATTCTATACATAAGTATTATTTTACGCTAGTAAACTAGAATGCCACTCAACATAAGGACAATATCATATTACTGAGTCACCGTGAGCAGTAAATACGAGGAACCTGTTCTCTTGAGTATTTTCCCATCAACTGTTTTACCTACCTATTCATAGGTTTAGTATTTGTTCTAAGTTATAGAAGTATTGATTATTAATATTATTGTGTAGCTTTGTGGAATAAAGCTTGAGTTAAAGGACAAATAGAGGCATCTATCATTAGTTAGGGCAAAAACTATAGGTCCTTTGGGCAATAAAACTATGAATCTATACTTCCTTTCTTATATCATACAGAGGAAAAACTTGTTTAGGAGGTGCAAGCTCAGAACACTTAGCTCTCACTGCTGTGAGAAAAAAACTACAAGAATGTTTTTTTTTGTTAGTGATCATCTACTTAATGACAGATTATTTTCTAATCTATACTAATAGAGTTTGTTTATTTGATTGTTTGTTTGTTTGAACGCGCTAATCTCAGGAACTACTGGACCGATTTGTAAAATTCTTTCAGTGTTAGATAGTCCAATTATCAAGGAAGGTTATAGGCTATATATCATCACGCTACTACCAATGGGAGCAGAGTACCAGTGAAAAATGTTACAAAAATGGGGAAAATTTTGACCCATTCTCTCTTATTGACGCAAGCGAAGTTGCACGGGTCAGCTAGTTCTATATAAAGAGGATTCTTTGCTTCAAATATAATTTGAAGTTTGATGCCTTTTTCCTGCCGAAATATTATCTTGAAAATAAATTATAAGTATTCTATGACTACAATATCTTCATGGCTAATATTAGAAGTTTTCAAGTAAATTATATTTTCCTTAATTTCCTAATCAATGTAACTCAGTAACTGTAGGGTGAAAACACTCCAATACAGACTCAAATTCATCTTGTAAGCAGAATACAAGAAGTTGCTTCATAATTGTTATGCAAATTGCATATTTATGATAAGAAACTGTTGGTGTTGTTATTTTAGCATTAATATTTAATTACATAGCAACTAATGTTAATGAGGTTCTATGATGATGAATGATTTTATTTGTGGTAACAAAAATATTTTTTTAGAATTTTACTATTATAAATGTGTTTTTTTCAGTGAAGTATCAGTACTTTCAAATTATGGAATAACTACCTAGATCATTTCAAAGCTATTATTAGTAGTTAATTTCTCTGAAATCCCTCATTTCGATAGGAATATACTATAAATTATGCCAGAATTAAATAAAGGTATCAAATATACTGTCCTTTAATTTTATTCAAAAACCTATCTTCGGAAAAGATCACTATTTGATTGGAAAATTTAAATGGGTGGTAAACAAGCAAATTCCACATAACAACATTAAAACATTACATTTTACTTAACAAATGTGTAACAACACAAAAGGCATTGTCAGTAGTTAACTAGGTCATTGAACTGTGACTCAATTACTTAAGGTTTTTGAACTCAAATTGTCATTTAACAGGATAATAGAGCTAATAATTGAAAACAGACATTATTACTTTATTCTCTTTGGAAGGAGTATTATAGTGCTATTTTTCATAGTGCAACTCTTTCGGTTAAAGGAACAAAAATACAACTCAATTACAAAAATCAATGTAAAAAATACAATTTTTATTGGTGGTTTTTGGAGAAATTATGAGTTTTTTTTGGTGTGTAGACTTGGTTGAAGGTCAAATAAGATGATTACTTAATAGTGGAGGTCACAGAAGGCAATAAAGAACATGACTGGAAATACAAATTTAATTTTGTATTGGCTACAGGAAAGAGAAAATAAGGTATGACTGTAACATATTATTTAAAATATATATTACAATAATAATTTGTTCTGTTCTGTTCAAGACTCTTACTAAGTTCAATGAAATTTGTTAATAAGTTTTTTTTTAATTATTTAAAACAAAAAACAGAATAATTATATCTACTCATTAATTTGTTTAATTGCTACTATGTAGACGATCATAGATGAGATGACTATTCTTTTCGACTTTTTCAATTTGTCAAAGTCAGCTGATAACAAACAAGACAAACAAGGTCATCCATAAAGGAAGGAACTATTGTTTCCTTTGCTTTGTCATCAAGAAAAATAAGGAAATGTGTGGGGAATGTTACTCAAGCTTACGTCTACGATAAAAATAAGAATTATTGTTTATTATTAACTGGTTTTGTGCCTACTTACTTTCATCTTCGGTTGTGTGGGCGCCTTTTTTTATGTAAATGTCAAGCTTCACTGGATGATGTATTGAACGCTGAATCTTGATCCTTATACACAGTCCTATCAGCGTCGCGAGCGAACAGTGAGGCACTGTAGGATTATACTCCACTCGTAACACTGGAACTTTATCAGCCGTCGGCTCCTTCACAAATATACCATCCTCATAAACCACCTTCAAATCTTCGAGAGTACTCGGCTTTTCAGGGTCCCGTATGGTCCGCAAAAAGTCTAAAACACCACAACACACGTTAAAACCACAAGCAAACAACCCAGCAAGTCCAAAACAACGCGAAATCCCGTCAAAACAAACCGTAAATTGTTTCTTTCAGGTCGTTCTCATCTCTGTACCCGAGCTCCTGTAGTGTCGCACTTTTGTCCATATAAGCTGGCTTCGCGAGCTCCACTGGAGGTTTCTGTGAGTTATTCAGAGAGAGTTTCGAAAAGAACGATATCATATCGTTGATAGCAACAATTGTGTTCCACTGGCTCACGATCACACGACGGACATGTTTTGTTATGTTGGAAGTTGTTATTTTCCCGTGGAATGTTTATACTCTATGGTACAATTGCTGCGTTCAATATAAACGTTCTACCTGTCACATAAGTCATCTGTATTCCCTGTGAGTATTTCTCGGTTATTGTGCTAATTTCGGGGTAGTTTATTCGTCTTCTCCAAACTGGTAACTAGCTTATTGCCAACAGAATGACATGGATTTAATGTCAAAGTAAAGTAAAGTAAATCTTTATAATATCAAAATCGTACAATTTAAATTTTTACTAGCTTACTAGCTGACCCGCGCAACTTCGCTTGCGGCACCTAAGAGAATGGGTCAAAATTTTACCCGTTTTTGTAACATTTTTGGTTGCTACTCAGCTCCTAATGACCGTAGCGTAATGTTATATAGCCAATAGTCTTCTTCGATAAATGGGCTATCTAACACTGAAAGAATTTTTCAAATCAGACCAGTAGTTCCTGAGATTAGCGCGTTCAAACAAACAGAGAAACAAACTCTTCAGCTTTATAATATTAAGTATAGATAGTATATAGTATAGATTAGCATAGATTGGTAAAGATGATCAAGCGCTCATTTATTTGCCTTTATAAAACTATGTCCCTTGGTTCCAAAAAATAAACTGAAACCATCAATATAATAAGCAATAGCAGATCGGATATGTGATTATAATGACATCTTAGATTTAATTAAAAATCGGTGTTTTCAATGTTCTAAAACAGTGTCAAAGTTGTCTATTTATCCTAGTAAAAATACCTATCGGCAATGAAGGTTCAAATGCAACAGCATTAAAGATAATTGCTTAAATAGCGATAAATAAATCTGAAGGGAATTTACAGATTTGATTTAAGTCATTTATTAGGAACGCAGGTATAAACACATAGACAACACGGGAAAATAACTTTCGTGGTTGATTAATTAGCATTCTCACTAGATGGCGCTACTATGAATACAAGCTATAGACCGTGATTTTGGTCACGTATGATTGGGTCTACCGAGACTTAGCAGGTATTCAGTTTTTTGGTTCCAATACATGTTGAGGATGTGATGCCTCGCTGGTCATCCATTAACAACGACCTACCCCTACCGAGTTATGATAGGGCTTTCCGGCTTCACCATTACTCATTGCCATTTTGAGAACATCATCAGTTCTAATCATTTCACAATCGGTTCTATAGCTGATGGTACGTTAGATTATGCGAGTATAATCTCCTACATTAGCATTAGCCTACTGGGCAGAAACGCTATTGTAGCCTTTCTGCCCATTGCTAAAGATAGTGAATTGATGATGTGAACTGATGTTGAATGTGAGTTAGGAGACTTCAAGCATTGCATTGCCTACAAGTAAAACAATTCTCATAAAAGGGTTGTACACAAAAAAATACAGAGATACTTATAACATAAGTTTATTTAGAACTTTTTGAAGGATTTCTTGGAGCCCTTGCCCTTCGTCACCTTCAACACGTTGAAACGGATGGTCTTGGAAAGAGGTCGGCACTCACCGATGGTCACAATGTCGCCTAATTCCACGTCCCTGCAAGTTTACAAACACACAAAAATTAGAGATGCTCTTTCGTAGAGAATAGAAGGTTAGAATTTGGTATAAAAATCAGTGTTTGGGTTAAAAACACGTTTTTCATCAAAAAGCGATCAGAAGACCGTCGTGTGGGTATCATCATTTAGTAGTACATTAATAAGAACAAAGATCTGTCTTTTATACTTAGTCTATATAGTTTTCTTCATTAACATCCGAAAACAATAGTATTATGTGCTACAATAATACTATTGCGCTTGTGCAATGCAAATTGTGTGCTTTATTTTATTAATCTACTATCAAATAATAACAGTAAGTTCTGTCACATGTTTGGTGACCTATTTTTTCGAATACATAGCTAAATATTAACTTTCATTATAGAATCACGGCAGTTATGTTGGCTATTCAGCTAATCTTCAAAATGGAAATTTTGAAGAGCATTTTGCAAACAAACTATATCTAGAAAACATTTATTGAAGATCTAAATGCTCTATCATAATGAGTGAGTCTCTTGCTAGCTCTTTTTAAAAGGCTCTACCCCCTTTCAGAGCTAGCTGTAGATTCAGAAATCGTAACGAACATCATAAGTGTCAATATATGCAAAATTATTAGATTTTGATTGTACTGACCTGAAGCAAGGTGACAAATGGACCGACATATTCCTGTGACGCTTCTCAAATCTGTTGTACTTAGGCAGGTAGTGAAGATAATCGCGGCGGATCACAATGGTCCTCTGCATCTTCATCTTCTGCACCACACCGGTGAGGATACGACCACGGATAGACACGTTGCCGGTGAACGGACACTTCTTGTCAATGTATGTGCCTTCGATCGCCTGAAGTAACATAAAATATATGTTAGAAACTTGATATGGTTGGTTGGGAGTTAGTGGTAAGCTTGTAGTTAGTCATGATGTGTGAATTTGATGTAAATGGTGTGATGATGTGCTGTCTTTTGTTGTCAAAGACTTCAAAAAGGAGTGGTTGTTTTGTAGTTCATATTGGAATGAAAGGAAGACAACCTACATTACTCAATTTGTAAATTAGCTGGTCTAATTAAAATCAACGATAAAAAGGCTGCACTCATAGCTTTTTTAAATCTTTACTTGATTAGCTATAGAAATATTACAAGGAAAATTTCAATTTTGGATTTTTTAAAGAGATTCTAGCTGTTTACTTTATAGGGGGATATTTTGGACTGTAATCAGAATTTGGGTTAGAAATACACTGTCTTCGTCATGTATATATCGGAAGACCGTCGTGTGGGTATCATCATGTACAGTCCAAATATTCTTCAAAATACAGAATCAATACGTAGACGTAATATAAAAAAAAATCTGAAATCAAATGTTGTTTCTAGATGCAGTTTCTTTACTATTTCCAGAACAATAATGTAAGTGAAACTATAATTTTGACATAATCCAAAAAAAATGGTACTATTTATTCTCAAATTAGAATACAATTTTGAATCCCCAAAAATGTATGTAAATATTTGACTTTGACAATGAGGCCCCATGCAGAACATGATTGTAATGAATCTTGATGTAAGTGAGAATGATTTGATGAGTAATTGGTAAGGTCCATCACCATAAATACAAAGTACATATTACTGATACCTAGTTGTGTATAAATCTGAGTTTGAAATGGAGTTATGTAATTTAGGACAAAAATTTCTCCACCATAAGAGTACATTTTTCAAAATTTACAAGTGGGACTAAAATTAGCATCACTCTAAAATGTTTTTCATAATATAGATTGCTGAATTATTACAAAGATACTTAAAATTAACAAGAAATCAGTACAATAAAATATAGGATGCCATTTCTGATATTTCTAGGAACCTAGATGGTGACACAAGAATCAAAAGTATTGTTAAAACATTGAAATTTTAAATAGAATCAGAAATGGCACAGATTATAAGACACTAGCCTCATGCATACCATATACTTGCCATGATGTGGGTTGAATACAGGGACCTAGCTTCATGTTAAATATTGGAATAATGGACCGACACCTGATGTAAGAACTGATAATATTTGTTGGCCAATTAGACTATTTACAGAATTATAACAATTCAAAAGAGGGATTTCTATAGTACCTTGTTGAAATTTAGTATCTTAACTGAATATGGGAAAAGTATATTATAGAGTACCACAAAATATTATCAGTTCTAAAAATAACTGGAATATCCAGGACCTGAGCCATGCACATGTAAAAGCAAGCATCTTCTGACCAAATTGGACAATTAAACACACCATGGACTATTCATTAAAATTAGGATTCAGTAAGAATATAGTTTGCATCTATCTGAAATTTTAAAAATATGTCCGCATAATGTTTTATGTAAATGGTGGTAAATAATCCATGGAATGTACAGGGAACAACGTAGCCAGTAGCCACCACCGCTGCAAGCTGCCCGAACCGACCAGTAACTATAAAAACCACACCTCACGCGGAGTCTTGAACCCTAGACCGACATTCTTTGAATGTCTCATGTCTTTCCGCTTCAGCCCTCCTTTCCTGTTGAGGAAGACCGTCGCCTGCTTCTGAAACGCTTTCTCTGTCTACGAAAAAAAAAGGTTCAAACATTAGTATCACACTCCATGCGTTTACCTCTCGTGGTGTTTTGAAACCTAGGCCCACATCTTTATGGTACCTCAGTGGTTTCCTGCTACGCTTCACACCGATACCCTTTTTACGGTTCAAGAATACCGTCGGTTGCTTTTGGAATGAACGTTCCGTCTGCAATTTTATCATTACATTAGTTTGATTGTTCAAAAAAGTTGCAACTAACTACTTGTTATTGTGAAAACGAAAATTATTAACAGAAAAGTTTATAGAAAATAATACTAAAATATTCTACAGCAAAGCAACTAATTTACATCAAATTACTGTTCTTTCCACTTCATCAATTAAATTCTGTCAAGATGAAAATGGATTATTATATTTACTTACCGAAATGAAAATCTAATGAAAAGAGTTTGCATTAGAACTATTAATAGACTGTAATCAGAGTTTGGGTTAGAAAACACAGTCTTCATCAGTTATTTATCAGAAGACCGTCGTGTGGGTATCATCATGTACAGTCAATGTTCTAATTTACAAATAAGCTATTGCAGAAAGAGTAATTTTTATCAAACTCGATGAAATACTTCTTTAAACATTAGGGCATGCAAATCGGTGTCTAGATATGTTGCCTATTAGAAATACACGCTATGATTGATAGGTAATCTAAATGAGAATATCAAATTTTTGAAGTTCAGACGTAAACATAACCTATATGGAAATGAATCCATTATTAACATGCACAATGCCTACTTTATTTTATGCATTACAGTAAATATGTTTCTGAAATTTACGAGAAGGCAAGTGTTTTCGTCGTTTGAGCACGGTTTCGGCACACAGAAACATAGAAACTAACCTATTCATTTCAACACACTGTCGTGGTATTTTGGAGGTTTTATTTCACATGTTAATTGAAACGTTTGAAATTGAATTAGTTTTTGGGTACCGTGTAATTCGAGATTATAAATTTGGACGCTATTTGAACCACATTTTGACACAAAATACGAAGGAAACGCCGATCCCCACGTGCACAAACTTCGAAGACACATTTTCACTAAAACACTTGTTTTTCACGTAGAAAATAATACTGCAGTGTAGCACAAGCGATTAATTAACACTTTTACTGAAAAAATATAGTGTTATCACGTATATTTAATTTATTTTATCGAGAAAACCAACACGTACCTGATCCGCCATCTTGCTTGACAACGAAAAGAAGGTGGTGTTGCAAATTAAAAACGACTGAACCCTCGCCCGACATTAATAACCAATGTTGCCAATTAAAACCGAAAGAACAAGTTTCAAAATGTAGCTCTAGGTATTTAGAGAATTAAAGCAAACCTTAGTAACAGACACCCATGGAAGGAATAATAACTTCCATGCAGACGCCTAATTAAACGTGTTTTACATTTTGATAGAAAAACTGAAATAAGCAGGGCGGCGGCAAATAAAAATATACATACCAAGTAAATATGCAGGTCTAAAAACAATACATTCAGATCAGACACTGCAAAACAAAAGCCAGTATTTACTAACTCAAGCTTTCATGAAGTTTATTTGGTTTATGAAATGCATTATTTGCGTTAACTATTTTTGAACTTAAATAAATGATAAAAAGACTCTCATTCATATTACAATAATTAAAAATTAAAACACTTGCATTTTTATGCCGGCAACACATTCACTCGAAACTGTCAAATCGCGAATTGTTATGAAAATATTCGCTAATTTATTTTTCGCATTTTGGCCTGTTGATAACGTATAATTATTTATTTTTCCTTTATAGTGCTTTTTATTTACTTTTAATATATATGTAGGTTTTAAAGTGCATTCCGATGGTCACCAAGTGACTTATATGCGGGAGTGATGTTACGAGTTTTATCTTTTTGTTTTGTCCAGAATATTATAATTTCTGGTTGATTTGTGATGGAGGAAGTGAGGCAGCTGGTGCAGGAAGAAGGCCGGGAGGCAAGAAACCTGGTCGCATTCCATGTCGCCGTGGATACCCCAAGTAAATTGATATTAATTTTGTATGTAGCTATATAAGTTAGTCAAAATCTTTTTAGCTCGTGGGCGGTAGTGTATGTTTGTGCAAGCAGCGGTTAAGGAGTGCCCGTTAGCTAATAAAGCGCGGTTTATAGCGCTAACATTGTCGGAACAGTTTCGAATGTCGTCTTTGTGTGATGTTTGGGAAAACAGACAGTATGTGACCTTTGCATTACACTGTTGTTATTTTTCATGATTTTCAAAGATTTTTGTTTTTATAAAATAAACTATTGCTTATTATCTACTAAGACGTTTAGCTCTAAAGTACAAGCAGTGGTTTATAGACCTTTATTATTTTTTTTTATCATATTATAGTGTTTTACATCATCTATCAGCACCAAATTTCTTTAAAAAGTACAAAAAAGTAGCATTATCATTACTATTCTTAAATATAATCTAAACAGCTGTTTTGAATGTCACTTCCTGCTTACAGTCTGTTCATTCATTCAGTACTTGTTATTTAACTTTGCATAATAATAGCCTGAGAATGACTTACTAAGTAATCAGTAGGCTATAAATAGTTGCAAACTAATTCTAAGAAACAGCTTAGTTTGTGAGTAATACTCTTTGGACAACAATCTCATGAGTTTGTTATGCCTTGGACATTACAAAGTAAAGTATTCTAATATAAATCATACTTACTCAATAGCAGACCCAGGAATCGAATCTGAGACCTTGAGTCAGCAGTTGTATACACAGAAGTAGGTTTTATTATACAAAGGCCCAACCTGCACTTGGCTAGCGGGGTGGACTCAAGGCCTAAACCCTCCCTCGTTTGAGATGAGACACTTGCCCAGCAGAGGGACAGTAATGGGATAAAAAAGTCCGACAACCATCTATAACCCCTAAAACCTTAATTCCCCCCATAAAAATCATCTTATGACCTTAATAGAGTCTTGAATTATGTCTGGCCAAAATTTCATCCAAATAGATTTGGTGCTTTAGGCATGACATAGAGACAGACAGATATTTTTAGACACATTAGTATAATTTACATTTCATTATAATATTAGCATGTTTACTATTTTGCTTTAAAAAAATAGCAGAAAGCAGGTAATAATAGTCGTAGTGTGAAAGTAATGACTACTGAACTTAACTGAAATGTTGATATATATAAATGGGTCAATAAATCCTCATATCATAAACTATTTATAAGTATTCATGTTTAATTGGTTGCATTCTTGTGAATTGAAGTGGAAAGCCTACTAATTAGGAGATAAAATTGTAATTCATGTTCTATTCTGCTTAATTGTTACTTTAGAAAATGTTTATGGTTATTGCAGCCAAAGGTGTAAGTAGACATGTACAAAAGACACCCTCGTTTCACAATTTACTAAATAGACACATAAATTCACACAAGACACATTTCTGAACTCCAGGCTGCTATTGAAAATATTTAAGTAATATAAATTCACATAGCACAAGTAAGTCTGACAACCAGTCGTACCAAAGGGTATCGTGTTATCCCAGGCAACGGGTAAAAGGTTGGGGAGGTCAGATAGGCAGTCGCTCCATGTAAAACACTGATATTCAGCTGCATCGGGTGGGACTGGAAGCCGACTCCAACATAGCTTGGAAGAAAGGCTAAGCTGATATATCTATATAAATTCACATAGTACAATGCACATACTTTGCCCTACCCCAGCTATCTGGGACCCGGTGATCAGTAATGCCGTTCCACCACGGAGCAAGTCTTCTTTTGAAATGTTGTCTAAAAAACCTGCTTGGCTCTAAGGAAGCTACCTGACAGTGCAGACGTAGCTTTGAGATATTTCGAGTTTCGGAACAAGAGTAACAGGGATTTTGCGAAATCATAAGAGGAAGGAGGAATCTAGTGAGGTACTGGTACCTAATGAGTGCTAGTTAACCTTGTGTGTCTGAGTATACCAATGTACCACCGTGCAAAAGGTGAAACATAAAGACTTAGACTCAATTTCACCACTTCTAGATAAGTAGTAGATAGCTTATCAGCTGGATTTTGTACAGTTGTTTTCATACATTTTACGAAACTTTATCTAGTAGATAGGTTAACTGACTCTTATTCGTAAGCACTGAAACTTAATCCTAGACATATTCAGTAAAATAACAAATGTAAATCGAGACATTAAGCTCTTTGAGGAAATTCCAATAAGAAAATATATAATAGCTTGTTATTCGACTAAAGCTATGGGGAGCCCGCCTACACTGGCCTCGTTAGTCAATAATGATCATAGAAAATCTATGTGGCGACGTAATTATTCTATAATAGGAATGTTTCGCAATGACCACCTACAGTGCTGATTGTGCCAGAGGTCGGAGGGAATAAAGAATTGAAAAACATGATCTAAGAATCATATAAGCATGTATTGGGGTCAGAAATATATATCAGCTTAGCCTTTCTTCCAAGTTTCTTCTATGTTGGTGTCGGCTTCCAGTCTTACCGGATGCAGCTGAATAACACGTTATCCTTCGGTAAGACTGGTTGTTAGACTTTCAAGCTTCTGACTACTGTTAACGACTGTCAAAGATCTTCGAAAATGACAGCCGGGATCCACAATTTAACGTGCCTTCTGAAACACGGGGGAACTCGATACGTATTAGATGGTCACCCATCCACAGATCAACCTTAGCAAACGTTGATTAACCTCAGAGATCGATCCGCGCGGCTGTTGTTACCTAAACCACGAGCTCCTCCTATTGGGGTCATAAATATCGTCTCGTAAATCGAAACGACGGGAGGGGACACAAGGTGCGTAGTACTCGTAACCGGCGGTTCTGTATGACAAGATGTATGGATGTGAATTAGGCAAAGCAAGTTTGTCGATCGTGCCAAGTGGCGTTCCTTAGTTTCTGTGTACCCTTATGGGAATAAAGCGTGATTTTATAAGTATTCATATTATGTATGTATGTATATAATAATATAATAACGCCTATTTGGGTCTGTCGCTTTTGGGCAAATCTTAAAATTGTAGAGGAGCGATGACGAACGTATGCGATTGGTCGTGTAGAATAGTAAAATTTTGTAGGTTGAACACATCTGCAACGAAATATGGTTACGGTTAATGAAAAAAGATCGAAAAGTCGTAGCCCTTTCCTTATCCTACTAATATTCTTAATGTAAAAGTTTGTGAGGATGTATGTATGTACATTACTATTTCAAGCAAAAACTACTAAACAGATTTTGATGAAATTTGAGACAGCCAGAACTAACACAGGATATTTTTTACTACTTTCGACTTTCATCTTTCATGGACGAAGTCGTGAGCAAAAACTAGTAAAATTAAAAAAAAAAAATATGATAAACATTTGAACACAAAGTAATTTGGCTTTTTTATACTCCTACTCGCCTGTTATATTAGAAGAAGCTTAAGAATTTATTTTTATTAGAACGAGGGCGGATCTGAAAGATTGAGTTCAAGGGGCGCGTGTAACGGACGGGAGACGGCACGTGATCGGAACTACACGTGGCAACTCAGCAAATAATTATACGGTGATATTAATTAGCTTCTGAAGACAACGGAATGCTGCCTTTTTTAACACTTTGAAAAATGGCGATACATGTTTTTATATTCTCTAGACAAGTTTAGTTTGTAGTAGTAGCGAATTTTTAACTTAAATTCTGTGGGTCAAATGTTTTCATAAGAATCGTTAGGATTTTTAAGCTTTTTCTTACCAGGGCAAATAGCCGCTTTTCTACCCTGCGGTTAAGCTTCTGCGAGAAGAAGCAACCTATTTTTTTTTGTAGCATTTTCAGATAGATCAGAGTGAATCTTCAGTTGTAAGAATCCATAGAACGTCTATCATCTCTTGGTGCGTCGTAGTCGATAGTTGTCAGTTGAATACATGAGAATACGTACTCCTACAGCTATTCTTTTCTTCCCTTTGAATTCACACGATTTGGTTTAAAAGCAGCGAAATACCTATTTTATCTATTACTATGTTTTTTCTCGTCCACCCAGGCCGTATCTCCCGCAAGCCGCCGCGGGCGGGCCCTCCACCTCGCCGCGCGGCGCCTCGAGCCGCCACCAGGCTTCGATCAGCCTCGGCCGGCCGGGACAAGCGCTCTGAACTAAGAGCACGATACTGGGCCCTGCTGTTTGGAGATCTACAGAGAGCTGTAAGTTTTACAATTAGAAAGAAAATTGCGTTGCATAGATTACAGGCAATGCACAAAACTGCGATGCGACGCATTAACTTTGCATCAACATTCGAATTGATTAGCTTTCTCAATCTTTGCTTTGATTGATGGATCGGTGTACCTACGAGAATGGGAAACCGAAGTCTCCAATGACCCGTTGCAAGATAGGACGATGGTTTTGTTGAATTTGTCTGGAAGACCTGGGTAAGGGTGGCACGGAATCCGAGTGGCTGACTTAAACAGCTGAAAATGATGTCGACAATACATTGCTTTGAAAGCACCACAACGCATTGTAGTAATTCGCATCGCAGGTTTACGCGTTGCAATTGGTATCGCGTCGCATCGCAGTTATTTTGCTGAGCGTAAACTTTATTCTAGATTTCAATTTAGTATAGTAGTTGTTTTAAAAGGCTTTCAGTCTTAAAATGTAGCCTGTGAATGCAAGCTGTGCTGGACTATGCGAAGGCTATTATTGTCCACTAACAAACAGACTCGGGTCTAAATATTGTACGTGTCGTCCGATTGAAAATAGCGCGGATCAATACGAAAAGTTTGTGATAGTGCCGCGGTTTTAACAGAAGATCAAGGCTTTAGAGGAAAAAGTAGGCCTTCCGTTTTTATTTAGTTCATGCATTAGAAGAAAAAAGAAAACTGCGCTACTTCAAAGTTCTCTTTAGTTATTAGAGTTTCAGTAATCTAAGTTTACCTTAGGTACCCTACTCTCATTCCGAAAGAGCCCTTGCCCTGCAGTGGGAAAGTAAAGTGTTTAGAAATAAAGAGCTATCAATTTCTTAACAAATATATGAACTTCAATAGCTGGCCCGTGCTGCTTCGCACGAGTTCAATGTTTCATACCCTATTTTAGCTGTATATAGGTTGATTTCTAAAAAAATAAGTAGATAATTATGTCGTTCACTATGTCAATAAACTAAATCCGTTCTATGGTTTTGGTTGTCGTGAAAGTGGGACAAACAAAAATGTTTATAATATTAGTGGACTCAAACCATTCCGGGAGGAGACCCTTGCCCACCAGTGGGGCGTTAATGGGTTGAATTTAATTAATATTTTATTACATTAATTAATATTATTGGATTCATTCATATCGTATTATATGTATTATGCATATATGCATCTTTATTATTATATTATATTATATCATACAAAGAAAAAATGTAGAGAGCCCTCAAGTTATTTGCATCGTTTTATTTGTATGTTTGTAAAGCAATAACACCAATCGTTTCACAGAAAAGGGGTGGTTTTCAAAGCTCAAACAGATAATGTATGGACAAATGCACCGTTGCCATAAGCACACAATGTTGAATCGATCGTGTAATGTATGGAAATTAAATCATTATTTATTCAATACATAAGGTAAAACGGACTACAAATATTCCGCTTGTTAATTAATCGATATTTTACAATACTTTTTACTTGTAGATGCCTTTTGCTTGGGAATTCGTTCTCGTGGAAAGTTTTTTATAGAATTACCCTCTTATTCATAAAAATATATGAAGTTGTGAAAGGCTTATAAAGTGTTTTGTTTCTTTCACTCCTTAGCGAAATGAAAAAGAGAAAACTTATTGTAGTCGTTTTTTAACTAAAATAGGTTTATAGTGTGTTTATGAATAAGAGGGTTACTTTTAAAGTGATAACCTCCGTTATGAGTAGAAATTTTACGACTACCTACTGATCACAAGGTTTTAGGTTTGAATATCAAAATCAAATCATTTATTCGTTTAGGTCAAATATTGACATGATAGTCGTTACAATTACTGAATCTACCACTAGCTCGGAAATGGTGTAGAGCCTTGTGAGAAGAACTAGCAAGAAACTCACTGTGATTAAGATGGCTATAGAAAAAACGATTTACTGTGGTGATATTCTCAAAAATAGTAAGGATAGATATGGTTTTAATCAATACAAGTTACGACTATGTGTATTTCATACATATTATTACATATGTTAAGATTTTTGCAATTTTTGTAAAATAATATAAAAACGTCTTGTCTTACTATACGGTTCTGTGGGAACGATGTGAAAGGGTAACAGACAGACAGACGTTTTTAATTTAAGTATGGATATTAAAAGCTGGCTAAGTGTGCACATTTAACCCAGTCAGTTTTAACTTAACCGTCATTCAACTCACCATCTGTAAAGAATGACTCAGTTACCTTTTTATAGTTTAAAATTGTCGGGAGTTCTCAGCCTGCATAAATTATTGTGCAATGACGTCATTAAGATATAGAAGTACGTGGAGATCGCTCTATCTGGTCATACGTTTCTATTATAAAATCTTTGGCCCATGGGAAAATGTGTGTATAAAAAAATACTTTTTGAATTGTCTCGAAACAGCTGAAATGTTGACTTGATGGCCTGAAGCCTGAATATATTAATAAAAACCATCAAAGGCAGCGTTTTCTTTTTAATAAACTGCACGCGAGTGGTACCTCGGGGTTATTTTATGTATCTAAATAGCCTTGAACGAATGATGCTAATGCATCTTTAGGTCTCTCTCTTATCGTATGGTTAGTGGTCAACCTAGTGTCAAAGTTGTTCAAGCCGCCCGGAAGGCCTTTGACATGGCTTAACGACTGTCATCTTAGTAGATAACAACCGGGACCGACTTTTTACGTGCCCTCCGAAGCACGGAGACGCCCAGTTCAAATACCACTATACGGTCACCCATCTATAGAATGACCGCACCAACGGTTGCTTAACCCACAGATCGTTTACCGACCGGTGAGCGCAACTGGCTATATGTATATATATTTTTATGTATTAATAGTCGTTCAGATATCTTTATGTCAAAAATTTGCTTCTGTGGTCCGAGTAGTGTGCCTATAGATTGTTAGACAAAGTGTTGTTAGCTTCTAAAATGCATTCAATAGCAGTTCAGAATTTGGTTAAATAACACTCCCCTATTACAGTAGACCAATAAAATGAACGACAAAGAGTAGCCGTAACTATATACCTTCGGGTGTGGTTCGAACTATTCAGAAAATAGAAATATATTTGTAAAATATCTTTCTACCTGTTACTTCCATATGTTTATGTTCGTGACTTTGCTATTTGACGTTCTCTCTGAGTGCATCGTTGCATAAATTATTGTACGGTGACGTCATGAAGTAGATACTAGTTTGAAAAGATGGCCGTCTGGAATACACACATGGGATATTTGTCAATAATTTATAGAGAATATTTCAGATAGTTGCAATACAGAAATGTCCTTAGACTGAATAAAATTTCTCATTGAAGAATATTTTCTTTTAACAAAAAAATAATTTGTCTTTTGAGGTGTAGAGTCTGTTTAGCCAGTATCGTTTAAGAATAGGTTAAATTAACAAGTGGAATATTGATATTTCGTACATTTGCTTTTAAAATATCAAGAAAAATTTTTTGATACCTAAATTGATAACTAGCCGTTAAAATTGTAAATGCGTGTTGTAACTTTGAAAGCTAAGCATGATTTTGAGTAAGGGTATGGCTCCCTTTGAATAAATAATGGTAATATGCAATATATTACTATTTCACTGCTAGTCACGAGTCTTCTTAGAAATGAAATAGAAAGCCTTACAATTTCACTATTTACAACACTCACGTTTCAGCATTTTCAATTTTTAGTTCCATATAAAAGAGTGCGAGTCTATTGCAATAAAATGTTATGTGTCTCTTAAATAATCCGTTAGGGTAGTACTAACGTATCCTTTACTGACGATTGCTAATTGAAAACGTCTCTTACCTAAGTAAATAGCAGATAAGCACTACCTTTATTCAGATAAGTGAAGATAGACATCAAACTGTAGTTATAAAATCTTCTTCTTATCGTATGGTTAGTGGTCAACCTAGTGTCAAAGTTGATCAAGCCGCCCCAAGGCCTTTGACGTGGCGTATCAACTGTTATCTTAATTGACAACAACCGGGACCGACTTTTTACGTGCTCTCCGAAGCACGGAGACGCCCTGTTCAAATACCACTATGCGGTGACCCATCTATGGAATGACCGCGCCAAGATATGCTTAACCCACAGATCGTTAACCGACCGGTGAGCGCAACTGGCTACGGGCGCCTCTAGTTATAAAATGAAATAGTGAGAATACCATCCTCCTAGTTTTCTAGGAATTGAGAGCATAAAATCAATACGTTGACGTTTATATTTAGTGCTCAACTTTGAACTTTACGCGACTGCACCCTGTATACAGCCTGTGTAGTGTACGTATACTGCGTTCATGTGCATCGTTTTGTTTATAGAGACCTGTGGCATTGAGTCCGTGTATTGATCGGAAACTGCCAATCTATTAGGAATATTTGATGAATTGAAGGCTTTACATTGAAGATTGATGGGTTATTTGATGTATGTATGCATGTTGGAAGGTTCTGTATTGGAGTCTGGTAGTGAAATGGTGTTTTGTTTTTGTAAATGCTGAGTGAATGGGTTAATTGTAAATGATTTGTTGACTTGAGATGTAAATGAGCATTGAATAAGCATTTTTAATAGTTTGAGAGAGTGTTTTTTAATGCTAAAGTAGTTGTTGTAGTGGAAAGTATAAAACTAGGATTATAGAAAATCGTGGTCATGTATGTCATTGTCAATGCTTTTAAAGCGGAATTTAAAATAAGCTAGGTTAAGCTGTGCGTCATATAAGCGACTTTTTAGATGTTCTGTTGTATTATTTACTAAAGTTAAACTGTTTGTCGACAGATCGGCGAAATCTACAACACAGTCGAAGCTCACGAGAACTTAAATGAGTGCCAAGAAGTAATCCTAGTATTAGAGAACTACACTCGAGACTTCAAGGCTCTGGGCGAATGGTTCCGACTAAAATGGGAGTACGACAATACCCCTCCCCCTCAGAGGCCGCAGAGCCTCGCATGGGAGATAAGAAAGACTGACTTCGTACGCCCAGAGTCACGACGAACCCATTCCGTTAAGAGCTCACCATCTGTCTCAGGGAAAAATAGTCCTTGTCTCTCAGGACATAACACTCCAAGTGGCAAAAACAGTCCGAATCTCACAGGCAAAGCTAGTCCAGGTAGTGGCAAAATTAGCCCGAGGATTTCAGGACATTCCAATACCACCAGTCCGAAAGCTAATATTGAGTTTTTCAGCAGTAAAATTGCTGCGAAAATTACAGCTAAACCTGAAGCTAAGTCTGCTAAAGAGATTTCCAGGCTCTCGGACATTAAAGAGAAAGAGGTGAACAATATCGCTGATGACAATGACGTCACACATGATGCTGTATTACCAGTTGATGAGAAAGAAATTAGTGCAGCTTCTGAGGAAACTAAGCCGATAAAACAACCAATGGTCGAGATAGGAAAAGCTAAAGAATGTCCAAATGCTTCTCCGAAATTGGTTGTTATAAAATCACCGAAACGCTCAATCACACCGAAAGATGTTGTAAAACCAGTGTCCAATGACAATATCTCAAGTCAAGCTAAAGCAACGATCGATAAATTGGACGCAATGGAGAACGAATTCTTGGCCAAACAACTAACTGAAAACGCAGCTAAGAATGAGAACCAATTGAATCTGGATAAGGAAATCGAGAGTGGGATTAAATCTGCCATTTTGAATGAAACTCCGGAAAAGATTGATGAGAAATTAACAATAATTGATGATAAAGAAAGTACAGCAACAGAATCGCCTGTAAAATCTGAAGATAATTTCGCTGATGTGTCTAATGAGAGTTCCTGTAAATCTCCTGAAATTGATGAAAAGATCACCCCAAAAGAGGAGAGTATTGTCGATGAAATCATAATTGAAAAAGTTGAAGTGACTTCAACGCCAGAGATCAAAGAAATCGAACAAAATGTTTCTTTAGAGTCTACTGATTGTAAATCTGAGTCCGTAGAGTCAGTCGTTGAAGAACGTATTGACTTAAACACATCTGTCGTAGATTCAACAAGCATTTACACATCTACTGATCAATCGATTGACGAGAAAATACCTACACCAGAACCGATTGACGTAACTGTTGTTGAATCTATTGAAACAAGACCATGTGCCGAAGAAACGATTGATGAAAAAGCACGTGTCGAGTCTGTTGATGTAAAAACATGTGCTGGAGAAAGGATTGATGAACAAACATCTCAGGTTCCAATTGATGAAATACCATCTACTGAGGAGCTAATTGATGCTCAAACACCTGTAGCCGAAGTGATTGATAGTAAACTATCGGTTGAACAATCTATAGATGAAAAATCGAAAGTTCCAGAATTAATTCACGCTAAACCAAAATCAAAACCTTCTAATGAGTCGACTGACGTCAAAGTACCTAAAGGGAAAGATAAGAAATCATCTCAAGCAGAAACGAATGATGCTAAACCTTCGTTAGAATCAAATGATAAAACTACTAAAGAATCAGTTGACGTAAAGGCATCAGTGAAATCAAATAAAGTAAAATTGTCCGCAGTAGAATGGATTAATGTAACTAAATCGGTTGTGGAAACGAATGGCTTAAAAACAGACGATGCGGAAGACACAAATAAAGCACAATTAATTAGTGAAGTGCCGACGGAATTATTAAAACAGGAACCATTAAATGGTGAAAAGGTTATTGAAACAAAAGATTCCATTGTAGAACTTAAAGAAACTCCACAAAGTGAAGTTAGTGCTAAAAAAGATGTGAAATCTGTGACAGAAAAGCCACAAACTAGACCAGCGTACTCGCAGGCGGCGGCCAAGCCAAAACCTGTGACCACGCCTAAACCAGAACCGAAAACTCAAGCACGGTTCATAGCTAGAAGCAAAACTGTTGTAGAAATACGTCCGAATTCCACCCAAAAAGCTCAAAAACGAAACGAACCTAGGAACAGAAGTCAGACTAATAAATGCAGCTATCCTTTTAATCTGACTACTGGTCGGACTAGTTTATTCGATGCGCCAAATAAGGCTGTGCCTAAGAATGTAATGCCTAAACCGGTTAATCGTATGGTAAATCAGCAGATGGGTTCAGGAGATAATAAGAATACGCTCAAAGTAGATGTTAATACAAGGAAACCTCCCCCACGCCCTACGTCTTTAAAGATCAATGAAAAAGGCGATAAGAAAGAAAATAACAATGCTGCTTTAGGAAAGATAAAGGATTGTGATGAATACGGAAGCTCCGATACAATTGTCACCCAGATTGACTTATCCAGGATTGAATCCAGTGAGAGTTTGAAGACTTTAGTACCAGAAGAAGGTGATGGAGGGTCTATCGAAGTACTTAACGTAGATAAGACAAAGAGCGATGACGATGGATGGCTCACTGTGAAGTCGAGGCGACTGAGTCGCGAATCTAAGAAGCAATCTAAATCACACTGGGCGAATAGATTCCATCAGCCGTCTGCTACGACCAGCTTGCCAACTTTAAATATGATCGAGTCTCCTAAACAGGAAATTAAGGAGATTGTCTCAAGCACAAAACTTGATCGCGCAAAATCTGAACAGCCACAAAATATACCTATTAAACCTATAAGTAATGAAGTAACAAAAATGTTAGAAAAGCCTAACATTGTAGAAGTACCTAAGAGCCAGGAGGTCTCTAAACCGAAAGAGGTTCCTAAAGTAAAAGAGACGCACAAACCCCAAGAGGTAATTAAACAACAAGAGCAACCCAAACAGGCGACTCCTAAAAAGGAAGTCAGCAAACCGAAATCTGAGACGAAAGAAACGAAGAAAGACTTGGCAATGATAAGGCAAAAGTCTGACGTCACTGGTCTTAAAACACGAACGTCTAGAAGCAAAGCATTGAAGAAGGAAAAGATAAAAGATACGCCTAAGAACAACGGTTCAGAGTTAACAAAGAATCGTCTACATTCTTCTCTAGAGAGTCTAACTACTGGTTTGGCGAGATCTCAGGAAAGTACCCAAGAAACTTTCGATTTCGACAAATGGAAGGCAGAATTTAAGACCACATTTAAATTTCTTGAAGACGATGATCAGATGCCAAATCATAATGAAATATTAAAGTCTGCGGATCCGTCAGAGATGTCTGAAATAGCGGAAATGACGTCACAGATAGAGGAGAATGAGAGGAAGATTAGCTGGGCTTTGGACTTCCAGTCAGAGGTGGACCAGAGGAAGCTGTGTGAGGAGGAGGATCTGTTGAACAGACAGATTATGGAGCTGCAGCAGGTGTCTGATATTGATTTGGATACTGAAACTGATGATACAGAAGTAAGTATACTCAGGTTTTTATTTTTCTAACAATTCAAAAGGGTTGAAGTTTCGTAGGTTGGTTGTAAATAGCATTTTTTCCTTTATAATTTAAGTTAATTTCTGTCGTTGCATATGACAAGTTTGCTTAGGACTTAGAGAAAAGTGACCTTCTGTTTTGCGAATGTGTCAATACGGTATTTATAGTGTTAACGAAATATGTATGTGTGTAGATACATATTATGCATTGGCAATTCTCGAGCTATATTGAATTCGTACTTAGATGTTGGAATTTATTAACAACATCAACTAATTAATGAATTATTTAATCCGAATGGAAATATTATACAATACTCAGTTCTGCAAGTATTTTTTTGACGTACTAAAAAACTTTTTTGACGATTCATAAAGAGCAGCTGATTTGACTGGCAGTTTGGTATACTATTAGTTAACAATGTTCGTTAGTAAATAACTCTAGACGCAAGCCGGCCTCTTGTTAGTGCGGACGAAGTATTACATAGTTTCGGGTTCCTCAGAAACCGAATGCCTAGTAATTTGGTGACTGGCATTTGCAAAACCGTGTTAAACTGCCGGCTGTTATCATGTTGCTTTGGTCGAACTGAATTAATTGGTTTTGTACTTTTCTGGCTGATTCCTTGGTCGACTACGTTTATAGACCCTTACGGTTGAATGCTAAATCGTCTTCAAACTTTAAACTACTTTAAAGTATCATGTTTCGGGTTTCTCGTCGAGAAGTCTCGAAGCGAGATTTCCCGAAAAGTTTGATCTTAGTCCAGATGGGAAAAAAATGGTCGAGAAATAAGCCATCTGACGAGATGTATAGATATAGTATAATGTTAATGAAGTAATAGAAGTTTTTAGAGATCAAAGCAAGTGTTGTTCTTTGGTCTCTGCCTACCCCTATGGGAAAAAGCCGTGGTTTTATTTATGTAAGTTTATATGATAATTATCAAGAAGGTGTAAAACTGGTTTTAACCCTTTGACCGCCACGGTCGGCTAAACTCGACTAATCAGAACGTGCTTACAACGCTATATTTTTGTCGACATTTGCCGATGAAAGCTGTATTTACATCCATATCCATTTTTAACAGACTGATGCAGAAATCCTCTGCGAAGACACATCGGCCTGCACCAGTCAGTCTACAGAGAACTTAAGTTCTTTGACTGCCAGTCTAGAGGACCAGTACGAGACGGCCCTCGCCGGCATGTCCTGGGCCGAGAGGATCGATACCCTGGGCGCTTTGGAAGCGCTCGTGGCTAGGGATCCAGGTAATGAAATAGTTATTTTGTAGATGGCTAGTATGTTTTTTTTACCAAAGACTTTTTGACTATCGTAGGCTTGAATATACTAGGTTTTGCAGCTGCCTTCGTTGGGCTACGTTGGAAGGAGAAACAAGGCCTTGAATTGTGGCTGGATAATAAATTTTTTTTTTTTTTCTTTTGTTAGCCCTTTATGTGTCCCACTGCTGGGCAAAGGCCTCCCCTCTTTCCTTCCAAACCTGTCTGTCTTGTGCCATGCTCCACCACGATGGACCCGCAAATGCCGCTAAATCGTCATGCCACCTTCGTCGTGGTCGGCCTCTACAACGATGTCCATCGTGTGGTGTCCAGTCTGTCACCAGCCTCGCCCGTCTCTCCGGATGCATGCGCGAAACATGGCCAGCCCACTCCCACTTCAGTTTAGCAGTTTTTCTTCCTACATCCGCCACTTGAGTAATAGAGCGCAAGGTGGTGTTGCTAACGCGATCGTTTCGCCGAATATGATGCATGCTGCGCTCCATTGCACGCTGGGAGATCTTGATGCTGGACTTCTGCTGTTCGGTGAGTGACCACGTTTGCGCACCGTAGGTTAGGACAGGCAGGATGCACATGTCGATGAGTTTTCGTTTAAGGGTGATCGGCAGATCACCCTTTAGGTATTCTTTTAGGGCCCAGAAGCTCTTCCATGCATTTTGGATTCGTCTTTCGACCTCTTTGTCTTGCCGGTTATTAAATGAGACTATCTGGCCCAAATACGTATACTCATCTACATATTGTAGCACCTGCCCGTCTACCTCAACCCTACGTTTCGTGCTATTTGTCATGAGTTGTGTTTTTGACCTGTTCATCGAAAGCCCAACATCAAGACTCGCAGCGCTTAAATCTCGGAGCATTGCTTCGAGTTCTGTGGCGGATGTAGAAAATAAAACAATATCGTCGGCAAAACGGAGGTTGCTAAGCTTTTTGTCGCCGATGTCAATTCCGCAATGTTGCCATGTATCGGGTAAGCTGTTAAAAACCTCCTGAAGCACGCTTGTGAATAACTTCGGTGAGAGTGGGTCACCCTGCTTCACGCCTCGTCTTATTTTGAAATAAGGTCCCGACTGTTGTAATTTTAAATTTGCTGTACTATTTTCATAAATAATAAAATACGAGAAAAAAATTAATGATTGACTATCTATCAAGTAATTTTCGGTCGTAGTAAATAGCTAGTTAGTTTAGATGGGTCGATTGCGGAGTATAATTTGAGCGTCTCGATGCTTGAAGTTGGCATTTTAAAAGTAAATCCTTGATATTGTTAATTAAAATCTCAATTGTTATTCAATACTAGGTGAATAATAGATATAACTTTAAAAGTGTCTACCTAATAATTATTTAAGAATTATTTATAGATTTACAGAACACACATATCATTTGTTTTATGGAAAATTTTATGGTGGAATTTTAAACTGAATGGTCTCAAATTTTGCTTATCAAATGTTGTTATTTCCCTCACTAGGTCGAGCGCAACAACTTCACGCGAAGTTATCGCAAGGAATCAAGCGGCGTGGTTCGCTACAGGACGCGTTACGTCGCTTGCAGGCGAAGCAGGCGCGCGCCGAGCGCCAGCGCCGCGAGTACCAGACCGAGCGCGCCAGGAAGATACACCAGCTGTTAGCCAGGGTCGAGGAAGTTAAGGTAATGTACTGATGCAGGCTGTCAAATAAACTGAGCAGGCTTATGGCTATGGCCTAGAAAGTTAGCCGTGTGGTGTAACCAATGACTTTTGGAAGTTATGTACGGATTAAAAATAATTATCATTTGCTTTAACGGTGAAGAAAATGCAGGTGGAGAATTAGAAGATTTAGATAACAAAAAACATTTTGAGCTTTTATTCTCTTACAAATTATAGTAATTATACATAGGGATAGGACATAGGACGGAGGTCTTCAGCCTCAACTTCCTTACTCCGGACAGTCATTGATAATTTTTTGATAAAAACATAGACACGTTTTTTCGACTCGATTAGGAATTAGAACTAGAGACCCCTGCAGTCGTACGTACCTTCTTCGTCACACAGACACTCGGAATTTCCACCATTCTTTTGGACCAGCATTTTGCAGGTCTCCTAGGTTGTCGTAGATTTATTATTTATTAAATGTTTTAATTGCAGGTAGCTAAAAACCAGTTGATAGAAGAAAAACGACTGAGAATGGAGAGGCGGCTACAAAAGGCAGCTGAAAATAGAGATCAACATTTGAAGGTAAATGAAATGCTTATTTTGGAATGTTTCTGTATGACAGGTATTGTCATACAGAAACATGTTTTAATAATTGTGCCCTATCCAATCCATGCTGGATTGCAAAGAAAGTCAAAGTTGACCTGCACATTTCGATCTACGAAGCGTTCAATTTTTTTTGTTCTACCATTATTTTATTTACTCGGGATGTTGGTGTTCCTTTAAAGAAGTCGACACGCTTATTCGACGACTTGATACTATCAACTCTTTATTTCAAAATACAGGTCGTCCTCCTGTTCACTACTATTAATTAAATTTATATTGCAACAGATTTGAGGTATATTCTTAATAGAGAATTGGACCCATGATCAAACTTCTTGAAACTAGTGTTTTAGTTACTTAAAATATGTAAGAATATTTTGTTTGTCCCAGGACATAGTCCGCAAAGCCCACGACGAGGAGGAGAAGCTCCGCGAGATAGCGTTCATCAAGCAGCTGGAGGCCGAGAACAGGCGCCACGAGTTCCTCTCGCAGTGCCGCACTCACACCACGCGGCTTCGGATCATGAGGAGGGATAGACTCTCCAAATTGGTAACTATAACTATACTATCTCATAGCCAGTTGCGCTCACCGGTCGATAAACGATCTGTGGGTTAAGCAACCGTTGGCACGGTCATTCCATAGATGGGTGATCGCATAGTGGTATTTGAGCTGGGCGTCTCCGTGCTTCGGAGGGCACGTAAAATGTCGGTCCCGGCTGTTGTCTACTAAGATAACAGTCGATAAGCCATGTCAAAGGCCTCTCGGACTGTTTGAACAACTTTGACACTAGGTTGACAACTAACCATAAATTACGACGACGTATAGACATAAACAGATGTTGTAGGTAAATATTGTGTATTGTGTGTAAGTTGGCTAGAGGCTATAGGCTATATAACATCACGGCCAATAGGAGCAGAGTACTAGCAAAAAATATTACAAAAACGGGGGAAAATTTTGACCCATTCTCTCTTATGATCGCAAGCGAAGTTGCGCGGGTCAGCTAGTGGATTATAAGATAAAAAACATATTTTTCAAAATAAAGTTAATTTTGGTCTCGACTATTCGTCCTTCATTTCAAATGCCTTTTTGCCAATTTCAATTTTATTTCGGATCGATTTTACCCAATCCCAAGAAGATGTTCTCCTTCTGAAAGAAAGATTTTTTTTTTATTTTTGTTCGACATGCTTATGCAACATACAACAAAAAAGAATCAAAATTAGGTAAAAAAAAAACAGTGTAATGCTGTGGCACTTATAACTTTTAAACTCTCGCGTTGCATGTTTAATAAACAATAAAATACGGGAATAAACGCGAACACGCATTTTACCTTAAAATGCCTAACGTTTCGGCGCAGGTTCGGTGACCACGTCGAGTGCAACCTCCTTCGAGTCCTTTCTTCCTCCATTTCCTTCTTCTTCTTCTTAGCGTGTCGATGGCAAACAATTTATAGTATTAAAACTTAAAATAGTGTATGACACTTTGCCTTGCTATACACTGCCAGCCCAGTATTCAGCTACGTGTACGGCGTTTTCTGTACAGCTCATAAGGTCCTGGTATGAGCAAGAGTCAGGGCACTCCGGGCATGTCAACATGTGGGCCATGTCCTATG
Organism: Anticarsia gemmatalis; assembly: GCF_050436995.1. NCBI lineage: Eukaryota > Metazoa > Arthropoda > Insecta > Lepidoptera > Erebidae > Anticarsia > Anticarsia gemmatalis. Next base: position 715,537 of record NC_134767.1, on the reverse strand, counting down.
TGGCTCCACATCTACAAGAAATATTTGACCTGTCGAGGAAACCCCACCTTGTCATGTTCTCCCTACTGCGGCCTACCCGGGTTCGTAACCTATTAGGGGATTACCAGGTTGACCACGGCATATTGTGTCCTGGTGGGAGTTTCTCGGCCGGGGGGACAAAGTCTGGAGCTGGAGGGTAGTTTTCTCGCCAAATTGTGAGCCTTTTTTGAGACGCAGTGCTGCCACTTAATGGTTGGACATACCTAACAAAACTGTTACGGCTTTTAAGTCGTTGAGGGACACGTTTGTGCCCATTCAAGGGATGCCGTTGGTCTGTTTCCATTTTGTGTCGTTCTCTGGGACCAGCAATCTGCCTGCGCACAGCAGGTGGAGCTATTCCGGCTAAAGGATATAGCATTGGTACCAGGGTCGGTTTGAGGCAACCAGTTATAATCCGGCACGTGTCGTTTAATGCTACATCTACTTGTCTCGCGTGAGCCGATCTACTCCACACTAGGGCGGCGTATTCCGCTGCTGAGTAACAAAGAGCCAGTCCTGTGGTGCAAAGAACATGGGGTGAAGCTCCCCACTTGGTGTTGGTAAGGCGTCTCAGCAGGTTATTACGTGCAGGAACCTTGTGCTTCACGAGTTTGCAGTTCTCTTTGTAATAAGTGACCTGTCTAGAATAATTCCCAGGTATTTCGGACTGGAGCAGTGTTCAATTAGAACTCGTTAGTATAAATGTTAAAGAGTAGAGGTGCCCGAACACTTCCCTGAGGTAGACCATTTTTTTTGTGAGCGCCATCGGCTCTTGTTTGGCTGCAGGTGTACTTGAAAGCGGCGGTTTCTAAGGAGTTCACTCAGGATTTTCACAAAGGTGAAAACGCCAGTTAGTTCCTCAACCTTCCAGAGCACTCGTTAACCGTGTTATAGGCTGCTGATAGATCCACAAAGACGGCTCCCGTTATCATGCCCAACTCGAATCCGTCCTGAATGTGCTGTGTGAGATTAAGAGCCTGACCGCAGCAGGATTTACCGGGTCTAAACCCTGCCTGCTCAGGGATCAACATAGAGTCCGTTTTTGGAATGAACGGAATCGAGATAGTGACACGGGATGTTGGCAATTGTACTCTCCATTTCCTGGATGCCTCCCTTATGCTTGGACTATTAGGCATACACTGGTAATCTAGCTATTTCCCGTCATTTCGCAGGAACAGAAGCAAGCTCGCGAGGCCGCAGTGGGTGCGCGGCGCCAAGCGCTGGAGGCGGCACGGCGCCTGCACGTGGCGAGCCTGCTGGAGCGGAGGAAGGAGCGGGACGCCAGGGTCGAGGAGCTCAAGGGGCTCAAGAAGCAGGAGCGGGACGACGCGGCCAGGGAGAAGGTGGGTTATCATGTAGCTAGTTGGCGGCGCCTGCACGTGGCGAGCCTGCTGGAGCGGAGGAAGGAGCGGGACGCCAGGGTCGAGGAGCTCAAGGGGCTCAAGAAGCAGGAGCGGGACGACGCGGCCAGGGAGAAGGTGGGTTATCATGTAGCTAGTTGGCGGCGCCTGCACGTGGCGAGCCTGCTGGAGCGGAGGAAGGAGCGGGACGCCAGGGTCGAGGAGCTCAAGGGGCTCAAGAAGCAGGAGCGGGACGACGCGGCCAGGGAGAAGGTGGGTTATCATGTAGCTAGTTGGCGGCGCCTGCACGTGGCGAGCCTGCTGGAGCGGAGGAAGGAGCGGGACGCCAGGGTCGAGGAGCTCAAGGGGCTCAAGAAGCAGGAGCGGGACGACGCGGCCAGGGAGAAGGTGGGTTATCATGTAGCTAGTAGTGAAGGTCAGATAGGCAATCGCTCTATGTAAAACATTGGTATTCAGTTGCATCCGGTGAGACTGGAAGCCGATTTCAACATAGTTTGGAAGACAAGCTGATATGTAAGAAATATACAAAGTTTTAACTCACTATATTTTTTGTTTCCAGGCGGAAGGCGTAAAGTCCCGTCTATCAGCGCTAGCAGCTGCAGCAGAACTGGAGGCGGATGCTCTCCGCTCACGTATCCGCGACAAGCAGGACGCCAGCCAGCAGCGCCTGGAGTCACACCTGCAGGCTATAAGGGAGAAGGCTACTGGACCTAGGCAGGCGGTAAGAAACGCTCATCAAGATATGAGACCCTTGTAACCAGTTACACCAGTCATTTATCATCACCATGCATTTTGTTCTATCTACTACAAGACATAAGCCTCTTTTCTGTTTGTGGCAGCCATTTCTCTTTGACAAACTTTATTAAATCATCTACCTATGTTGCTACGGGGCGATATTTTATGTCTGAGCCGTGGGTTTCTTGCCGTTTCTTCTCACGAGCAACCAGCTTACCCGAAACGGACAAAAATACAATATATTGACGATTTCAAATACTTTGTACGAAACTACGAAGTGTATGAAATAAAGTATATTTTGAAATGAATTAAATTGAACTGACGATTATCGAGTTTCGACAATCGAGTAACTATCAACAAATAGAAAAATGTTTTAACCAGGGGATTCCCGCTAAACCTATTTTCTTTACATAAAACTGTCAACTGGTTACTAGAAAGTATCAAGCGTAGAAAATTCCTCAAGAAGTTTGTCTAAACTTCACTTCTTCAAGCCATTTTGCTAGAGGTCCTTTATAGTCACGAATTATATAAAATCTCAACTATTCATATATTATTCGTTTTAACAGACGACCTCAGAATCTCAAGACCAGAGCGCCAAAGAAGAGAAAGAGTTAGAAGAAGAAGCAGAGAGGTTAGAACAAGAGAGGAAAGAAAGGGAGAAACAGAAGGCCATCAAGAAGAAAGCTAGGAAAATTAAACAGAAGCTTTTGTCTACGTGAGTATAATATTTTAATTCATATTGAATCTATTTCCGATGTTATATATTTGATCCTACTAATAATAAATAACCTCTACGGTGCAGTTGGTTGTGTATTCAATAATTATTCACGCGGTCTCGGGTTCGATTGTGTCGGACAGAATATTATAAGTGTTTTTTTTTATTTATATTAGAATGTTACTCACTAGTAGCCCGGAGATAGTCACTTTGTATGCGTGTCTGATTACAAGCGGTTCTGAGTTCGATTCCCGTGACGAACTTGTGGTTGGATATTTTTAGACTATATGTATAGCAGAACAAGAAGTTTCCTTTCAAAAAGTTTTCTTTTACATTATTTTCTCAAAAATTTGTCTTGTGCATCGTGAAAAAATCTACTAAAATGTTCTAGTACCTCTGCCTAAATTGTAAAATCGTAGATGTGATATATTTTTTCTATGAACTAAGTATTTTATTTCTAATTTCTAGTAGCAACGAACGTGTAATACTAGACGAACAGATCAAAGACAACACGCCGCACGACACACGAACATGCAAAGTGATCCATCAGATAGAACACCTGCTCGCCCCCCTCGTAGACCCTGACAACGAAAGAACAAACGGCTTTGACACAGAAGACACCAAAAAACAAAACAAGAAAAATAAAAAACTAACCAACGGAGATGTTGAGAAGAAATCCGAATCGAACAACAACAAAGAAATAGAGAAGAATCAAGAAGAGAAGAATGAAAGTAAGAAGAGAAAAAAGAAGAATTGTGATAAAGATAAGCCTAAGTTGAGTAAGAGCGGGTCGGTGTGTTCGTCCTTGTCTGACATGAGTAGAGGGAGCGGGAAGGGAGATAAGAAGGGCGCGGTTATTGATATGCCGTTCTTGGAGAGGCAGCTGAATGAATTGCATAGGATGATTGAGAAGTTTGATAAGGTTTGTTTGGTTTTTTTTCGGAAATTTTTGTTTGCCATACCAGTTTTGTTTAAAATTTAAATGAATATACATTATACATTTTTTTTAGATTCAATTATTTTTACAATTGATATTTTAATTAGCGAAATTCCTAGACTTAAAAAGACATTGATAGATTCGTTTTTTTGTGTTTTTACTAAGCACAGTATATTTTAACTAAAAATTTTACTATTTAAATAGGACTACTGACTAGAAATTTTAATAAAAATTTCTGCATTATCTTGACTCTTATTATTTGAATTACATGATCCGTCGACAATTTTATTTGCTGTTGCTTTGGATTTCGTTGTTCACTTAGGAAATTGTTATTTTTTATGATTTCTCATTCCGAATTTTCTCTAATAATTACCCACTTAACATAATTTTTCATAACGAGGTATACCTTATCACGTGCTTTATAAAGTACGCGTGCCTTGTATCGTACGTGACGTGTGTATGTATGTGTTCAGGCGCGGGGCGGTCCGCGCGCCCGCCACCCCTGCACTCAACATATTATGGCGGCACATCTACGACCGCGCTGGTTTGAGGTAACTTAGTTTTATATAACATACAAATTACTTATATTTATACCAAAATATATATCCAGAGTTTGCGCCAGATAAGTTTGCCTAAATATACCAACTTATTGCAAGGAAGGCAAAATATTAAACAATTTCATACACACCAGTTCTCGAGAAACTCAAAACATTCTGGACGGATTTAAATTCGATCTGATTTTATCAAGACAGAATTCGCAGAAAAAAGCATGAACGCTCGCCTCAAACAGAAGCTGATACAATAATAATGAAATCCCATGTTATCCGATACTTATAGAAATTTTAAGAGAAAGCCATTTTTACTGGTCCCCTAACCTCCTCAAAGAATATAATTATTTACAAGCCAAATTGGGCACTTGACTATTGAACAAATGAGTGCCAAATAAAATATTTTAGTCTGTAATAATTACAATTTCAACATTATTATCGAAAAAAATACATTGCCAGATCATTTAGATAACAGTTTCAGGTGTAAAAGTTTAATAATTTTTCGTCAACTACTCAATCACAGCTTTTTAACTTAAGCAGTTTGTTAATCACTTGACGTTTAATAAAATTGAAAAAGTCATAGATTTAGCTTTGGGCAGTATTTCAACAACTTTTTATGTATGTTTTGTTATAGAATTCACTAGAAAAGGCGTCACTACACAAAGTGCACTGCGTCAAGACTCTGGGACAGTTCATAGCAGTCGCCGCCGAGAGAGAAGACCTCGTTGCACAAATAACTGTCAAGTAAGTCACTAATATATATTAATTATCTCATGGTTAATGGCCAACCTATAGGGCCATTTGAGGCGCCCATAGCCAGTTGCGCTCACCGGTCGGTTAACGATTTGTGAGTAAAGCAAACCTTGGCGCGGTCATTCCATAAAAAAATCATCTCTGATTTATAAATATCCTGCTGAAGACCACAAACTGACTTGTTTCCTTTGTCCCCAGATCGCTGATAACAGCAGTGATGATAATGTCCCGCGCGATAGGCACGTGTCCCATGAGCGCCGCCTACTTCATCAGCACCAACGCTTGTGTCTACGTCGTCAAACTGCTCAGCAATCAACTGGTAAGTACAGTAACTGTTTAAAATCAATCTTTATTTATAATATACTAGCTTTTACCCGCGACTTCGACCGCCACCTGAATTTTCCCATGGAAATGCATCATTTTCCCGAGGTAAAAAGTAGCCTATGTCCTTTCTCGGGCATCAAAATATCTCCATACCAAATTTTATGCAAATTGGTTCAGTAGTTTAGGCGTGATTGAGTAACATACAGACAGACAGAGTTACTTTCGCATTTATAATGTTAAGTAGAGCAAGAGCAAGAGCAAGTATGGATAGAGCAAGTTTCCCCACTCGTAGATAGGCGTCGGATAATCTATCCCATAGATAAGGTAACTACTTGATAAGCTTATCGTTAAATACAGCGACATTACCATTTCTTTTATTAGGTTTCTCATTACACAGAGGTGACGGTATATTTTTGAAGACAACGCCATCTGTGATGTAGTAGCGGTACTATTTTAGTCTCGTTCTTTAGTTTTTGAGAGTTATGAAGTAGTGCATGCTTCTCGCTGATAGATGGCGTTGTATGTCTCTTTTGATACACGTAAGAGTAATGTTGTTACAGTTGGAAAATAATGAAACGGTACATATTTCTTTGAATTAATCAGAATTATTTTCAATAAAATACAATTTACATATTGCATCGCTCAATTCTTTGTATAACTGCAATAAAATAAACCTCTCGAAAAACGTACCTAATCCCGGTTACTTTCACTTAAAATACAAACTTGCATACCATTACAAATAATATAAATTTGTCAAAAACTTTAGTCCTAAAACGTTGTCATAAAATAAACTAAATCAATGCAAAACTTTTACATCTGTCAACTGTTCGGAAAACCATCAAAATTAATAGACCAGAAAAACTACCCTTTTTACGAGAAGGGTTGGATTCGGACGAATGCTCGTGTATTCTTTTATTCTGTATAACAAGATGTATGGATGTGAATGAAGCTAAGGAATTTTGTAAGGATCGTAGCAAGTGGCGTTCCTTTGTCTCTGCGTACTCCTATTGGATAAAGGTGTGATTGTATGAATGTAAACTTAACCAAATACTCGTACACTTTTATGAATTTAATTTATTTAGCCATGCTCCTAATTTTGTATGTATGATTGATGATAGATTTGAGATGAAATATTCATGGTTGATGCTATGATTCACAAGTTTTTTTTACTTCGATTTACCAGTCAAAAGAAATCAAATTGTTGAAAAAACTTAGCGTGTAAAGCAAACAAAAAAAAAACAGATAAATAACAATAGAGGATTTTAAAAGCCTGAAACTTAATTCCGAGTCGAGTAACGTTAAATATTCTCAAGCAGTTCTTGCGAAATAATATTTCACTTTCATTTTCATTCATCTTCGTAAAAATTCACACGTAGTACTTATCCCTTGTTACAGGAAAACGTTCTACTGTGTCCCCACCTTTGTGTATGTCCGAACTTTTTTCATGTAATCTAGGAAAGTGCTCGCCTAATTTTCGTAATCCTCTTTGCGAGTTTTTTTTATATTTTCGGGGAAAAAGTTATGATTGAAATAGGGATACGGTCTAGTATAGTAAAGGGTTCGTTGTAATATCAATAAACTAGTTTCTACGCGTGGCTGCGTCTGCGGAATAACACGATTTTTGAGTTACGTAATATTGCTTATTATATGTAAGTCCTGGGTAAATTAAATTGTAGAATAAATAAGGCATTTCACGCATGCCTAAGACTTGTTACACATATATTCGATTTGGCACGTGGGCTTGGCAATATTTTCCTTTAAACACCTACTTCATTTAATCTCTGCATCGCCTCAAGGTAGACTGGCAGAAAATGCATTTGGCAATAAGTCCGTTATACATCTTTGTATAAGGAGTTTAAAATAAATATTAACTGAATAACAAATCTGACTTTACGAGTGATAGTAACCAAAAACGTAGATATTTAGTTTTTAAACACTGTACTACACAGGCTAGCGTTAATCTTGTACATACTGTTAAAGGAAATATCGTGATAGTTCACAGTTTTAACTATGCCCTAGTTCAGTCTTTGATCGAAGTTTCGACCACGTTTGACTAACACTAAAAATATATTTAAGACCCGTTTCATTATAATATTTTGTGTACAGGTCGCGAGAGTTAAAATCGTTAACTAAAAATATATTATATTGTAACCAATATTACAGATGGGAAAGTCTATCCATCTGTCACGCCTTTAAGCTAAATAGCTGAACGGATTTTCAGTTTATGATTCTAACTTTGTATATGTTCATATTGTTTACAAGTATTTTTCAGGTTTTAAACTTTGAGGTAAGTATTGTGTCAACATTGCTTTGTAATAGCGCCGTCTTCGATAAGTTTCTATTCGATTTCCAAGATATATTATCCACAATACTTTAATATTTTATTAGCTTTCCGCCCGCAGCTTTGCCAGCGTGGAATTTCACCCCCTCTTGAGTGGAATTTTCAGAAATCCTTTTTTAGTTCTTAGTGCTCCTCTACACTTCCTAAAGAATCTTCATAGCAAATTTCAACTTTCAACAGTAGTTTCGTTTGTGCCTTGTTCATCAGTCAGTCACTCAGTAACGGAAGAGTTATATAAATATTGATTAGAAAAACTTCATAAACTAATAAAAATAAACCTATATAGATACTGTATGACAAGATGCATGGAAAGCGTACCAAATAACGTTCTTCACTCTCTGCTTACTCCTATAGGAAACAGGCGTGATTAACTAAACTTACGATCCCACCAGATATAGCAGTACAATCAGAATCGTGCCCACCTCGCACAGTGATAGTCGTGATGTTATGTATATTGTAGTTATAAATATATTGTGAGTGAAGTGCGGCGGTGCCGAGACGAATGACGCGCCGGCTGTAGGGCTGACACACACATTTATTTGGTATTAAATCGAACAATAACACAGGCTTACAAGTTTCAGTCTTTTTAGGCCGATTATTGCGTACCAGTCTTCTTCTTATCGTATGGTTAGTGGTCAACCTAGTGTCAAAGTTGTTCAAGCCGCCCGAAGGCCTTTGACGTGGCTTAACGACTGTTATCTTAGTAGATAACAACCGGGACTGACTTTTAACGTGCCCTGCGAAGCACGGAGACGCCCAGTACCACTATGCGGTCACCCATCTATAGGATAAACGCGCCAACGGTTGCTTAACCCACAGATCGTTTACCGACCGTTGAGCGCAACTGGCTATGGGCCTTGTAACAAGTAATATGTGCCTTGGGATAGCGAGAAATACAACATACATTATGCAGACCTGGATTTTTCTAGGCCAAATTTTGTGTGTCGTTTAGAAATAAATGTCTTGCATCGAAAGATGTGTGTTTCAGTTATTAATTTGTCATTTATAATACAGGCGAAGGGAAATTATTCAGAGAAATACTTAGCATGACTTTACAATTTTTAATAGCTTTGGAAAAAACAAAGTCACAATTTCGATTTCGGCTTATGTGGTTACACCAGGGCATCTATCTAATTTATTTTGTAGTAGATCCGTCATTGTGTTATACAGTAGTGTGACCAGCTTCAGCTTTTGATGGTCACAATACTCTTGTTATGGAAAAGTCACAAAACATATTATAATACTCAGCTATAGGAATATAATATAATATTTTAATGGTGTTATAATAGTGAGACGTGGTGTCAGCCCTGTGCGCTACTGTCGGTAGCTCGGTGAGTGGGTGGGCGCCCTAAAAGCGCCGCTAATGCATCTCGCGCGCGCGTTCACACTGTCCAGTATACTTGCGCTAGTAAATACTAGTATATATAGTGTAATATCTGTCAGATATTACATTATATAATACTAACATTTACATAGCTAAGTATCTATCTATCTATAGTATGGTTAGTGGTCAACCTAGTGTATTATATAGTGTAACTAGCGGACCCGACAGACGTTGTCCTGTCTAATAAATTAAAAATTAATTAAAAAAACATTGTCCAGCGGACAAAATTGTGAATCTAAACCATTCTCATCCCCTTGAACACACACAAAAAAATTCATCAAAGTCGGTCCAGTCGTTTAAGAGAAGTTCAGTGACAAACACACTTACAGAAGAATTATATATATAAAGATATCTGTCAGATATAATTTTGGTATGTAATAGAATACGGGAATTAACGCGAACCCGCATTTTAATTTGTAATGCCTAACCTTTCGGCGCAGGAATTTTGCCAGTTTTAAATTTATTTAGTAGACTTTCACTATTAGTATGTTAGTTTGTCTAATCGTTTTTGAATAAGGGAAGAATAGCGATCGTCTTTCTCTACGTGTGTGATATTAGAGAATATTTAACATGATTTATTTGTCAATTATTATGAGTCAATTTTGGTTTAAAGCTGTTTATGACTTAGCTGTAAGATGAATATAATCTCTCATGATCATTTCAACTTCAGACGTTTCTAAGACCATTTTTTAACCACCTGGTGTTAATCGATTTTTTATAAAATGGTCACTATAGTTTCTATTTTCGTGTTATAACGATCGAGGAACATCAACAGATACCGTCGCTTTTAGTCATTTATAACATAATTGTGCATCAGATTCACACGGAAGACAGATTAAATTGTGAATGTTATTTCAATATCAATTGAAATTCTGACAATAAAGTGCATCAGCCTTGCAGGTCAACGCTTCCGTATCTACCAACCAAACAAAGGCTTGCAAAAATATTAAAAACTGTAAAGATTTTTATCTCAACAATTGGCTACCGTGCACTGAAAATAAAAACTGGTACCCATACCGTAAGCTTTTATTGTTACGATAAAATAAAAAAAATAAAACCTGGGACCTCTAATTAGGCAGTTACGGGCTCTTTGATACAAATTCTGTGGTCATTACATAAATAAAATGTGTTTTTTTTGCTTCACTTTTTATCTTAACGGACAGCTCTAAGATATCGATGGGTCTTGGACCATATAAATTGGATATTTTAGATGATTGGGGACATTTTATTTTCGGTACGGTCAAGGTTTGGAAGGTTTTATATACATTGTTGCTGTTTAGGTTTTAGCGTTTTATAAATGGTTTGGTATTAAACAAGTGTGTTTTAAATTTCATCCTTATTATTGATTTTGAGGAAATAATACATAGAGATATATTTTTTCACTTATCAGTTATCCCGTAAGCATGGTCGATGGAATTCGATCAAAACGTCGATTAAACAAATAAGGCATTAATTTTCAGTCACGTTTATGAAATATATTTATTCTAACAACTTTTTGTTTGTTTCTCTTGCTTCATATTGCGTATTTTCCTCTTCGAATTTCTCGAAATCCGACAACGAGAAACACGCTTATCTTTGGGTTAATGTGAATGGCCATTTGTCAATTCACTTGACACAAATAGTTGTATGATTGCCGAATACAAATAAACACAATGTTACGTTTACTCATACGTTATATCAGTTGAAATTGACTATTTAAAAAGCAGTACCTCGATTCTCTACTACTATCGACTACCGACAACCGGCTAGCTATCGAATTTTGACATTTAGAATGTACTGCTAAATTGTTTCCTACGACACCCGTCAGAGGCGCTGATTAGATTTTCATACAAAATTTCTCGATGACAGTTCGGTTGTCAGTAGTCGATAGTAGTAGAGAATCGAGGCACTGATTATTTTCAACTGTCTAAAATTGATATTTGCTTTTGACTATGAATAATTAGACTAATGTTGTCTTTACCTTATAGTATTTGATAAAAAGAAACAGAAGCAGTAACACTGGAGTCGGCTTTCAACAATTGTCCTTAATTTTAATTCTCGCATGGTTCCACCGATGTCCGGCTTATCTCTCCAATATAATTCTGTTACGAAACTGCTCGAAGATTAAAATTCCCCATTTTATTTTAATTTGTGAATAAAAAATTCACCAATGATACTTTTTTGCGAGTTTTTTAATAAGGTTTTTTATTGCACCAGATTGTAGTGGCGGTGGGAAGTCGTTAAAGTGGATATAAAAATTAATACGTTAATGTATTCGAAACAATGCAGTTTTTAAATATACTAATTACCTTTCCGTTAGAAAGTAAGGACCTTTCAATTATAGCGGATTAAATGAGCTCGTTTAGTTAAAAATACCCTGTATTCACTTGAGAAACAAGTAAAAAGACTTATTTTTAACATTTTTAGACTCGTTTTTAGTAATTGTAATTTCGACCGATGCTTAATTCAACAAGAATAAAGGAATGACTGATACTCTCATGTGTTGAAATGTTGTCAGAATGAGGAGCTGCAATTTAAATGTTGATGTTTGTGACATCAAAGAAGTTGATTCGTAACGACTTTCATTGGATTTACTACATTCAAAGGTTGAAAAGACGATCCTTCAGTCCTTCGTTAGCTGAAATATCACTTATGCCCGGTTTCCGAGATACATTTTGTTGTAGTTTATCTTCTCAATAGCGTTTTTATATATCAGTTTAAACGCTATTCAACAGATAAACTACCGCTAGATGTACCTCAGAAACCGGGTGTTAGTGGCACCCTCAACTTTATGTGTCAGAATCAAACTATCATCAACAAAAAAAAAAAACTGGAATTACGATCTTCACACTACGTACCTATCTTAAAAAATCACATCCTAAATCTTTAAATTTAAATGATATTCCAATATTTCCTTTATTAGTTCCAATTAAAACTCGCTTATTGAATCGTACACTGCCGGCCATGTTAATTGGCCGTTATCTCAGACGCCATCTTATGTCTTTTTGAATTTATTCCTTTTTTTTCTCCGTTCGTAAATCTAGTTGTTTATTAGGGTCGATACGTATATCGCTGATAATATCTTTGGCCGATATTTGGTGTGCGATTTTTTTGAACTGAATTGTAGTGTGATAGTTTTGTTTTTTATTTGGTGTCATCTGTTTGATTGGTATTTAGTTTAGTGAACAAAGGTGATTGGGTTAGAATAAATTTATATTAAAATGCAAACTTTTATGTACTTAGTTTATTAAGCTATTATTGATAAGTCAGTAAACTCGATCCTATGTAAAACAGTCCAATAGAAGACCAGTATTAAAACGAGATTGACTCTTACACTCAATTAAAATGGAACTGGTATACGAAAATTTTAATGTACTTATAGTTAATCATAAAGATCAAGATCACATCGTCAATAACTAAATATTACTCACCTAAGTGGCTTTGTTTGCGTAAAAATCCAAAAGAAAAAATCCTATAGGTATACTCCAATAACAATTTTTCCACATTTAAATCTATACTAATATTATCTATACTAATATTATAAAGCTGAAGAGTTTGTTTGTTTGTTTGTTTGTTTGTTTGAACGCGCTAATCTCAGGAACTACTGGTCCGATTTGAAAAATTCTTTCAGGGTTAGGTAGACCATTTATCGAGGAAGGCTTTAGGCTATATAACATCACGCTACGGCTATTAGGAGCGGAGTAGCAACGAAAACTGTTACAAAAACGGGGATTTTTTTTTTTCATTCCTTCTTATGTGACGCAAGCGAAGTTGCGCGGGTCAGCTAGTTAAAAATAAAAATATATTACCTAAAACAAACCGCGTTCAAACTAAAAACCTTTTCAGCTTTTAAAATCCCCAGTTTAAATCTACTAGCGCCAGTAGCTCGCCATATCAAACGCAGCACGATATAATGGCGCTGTCTCGTGTCCTATAACAAACAACTGTAGTACATTACTGGTGTCGCTTTTACGCCGATCCTTCACTACACACGGGAAAATGGGCTTTTATAGCGCACTACTGAGTTTTGATGACGCCTCGTGATGTGTTCACACCTTGGAATTTACTTGCATATCATTAGGGCCTTTAGTAGCTTAGGTTATATCCGATTGCTGTTTTTTTTCTATAATATCTGATTATTAATCATTTAAAAAGAGCAAGCCGTGAGTTTCTTGCCGTTTCTTCTCACGAGCAATAGCTTTTCCGAAACGGTGGTAGATAAAAAATATTTTGACGATTTCAAATACTTGTTAAAGTTTATGAAATAAAGAATATTTGACTTTGACTTTGATTATGGATTGTCTCAACTTTCTGTCAATTTTTACTTCTAGATTAAACAAGTCTGATGTTAGTTGGATGGGCAAAGTTTAATAAGACGAAATCTTAGTAGGTTGAATTAATGAAATATAAAGCTCCCAATAATGTATCAATCCTGATAAGGTTAATTTTTAAGTTAAACAATGCTTTTGATTCGTCTAAACAATTTAGAGTTGTTATGAAAATAAACACATATGTTTGACGAAAGCATAAATTTGTTCATGATTTTTGCTTTTAATAAGTCTAATAATAGATGATCTGATGTTAAAAGACGAAAATACAGTAACACTAATTATGACTGGTTAATAAAACCTAAGACTAACTCCCACATCTGGAAACATTCCTAACAGAAATTATATTGTCTCCAGGAAAAAGACCTTCAATCAGACCAGAAAGAGATGGACCTAGCGAAGCAGCTGAGCGACTGTCTGTCCGTGGGGCTGGACTCAGTGCTGTGCTCCTCCCGGCTGTACGAGGAGAACAAGGAAGCAAAGACTGATGAGGTGGAACTGCTCACGTCACTGCGGACCAGGTCCCATACGCTTATCAGGTAAGTGATAGACCAGGAATTAATTTTGATCTAGGTCTAGACCAGTGGTTCTCAACCAGTGGTCCCGGACTAAGAAAAGGTTGGGAGCCCCTGGTCTAGAGGAACTCTCTTCAAACGCCAAGCTGATGATGCCTGAGGCTACACTAAGGTATTTTCGCGTAATCGCTCCAGTACTCAAAGACGGATTTTGTTTTGTGTATCGGATAGCCTATTTATTGAGGAAGGCTAAAGGCTATATGTCATCACGCTACGACCAATTGGAGAGTACCAGTGAAAGATGTTACAAAAAACGGGAAATATATGATCTATTCTGTCTTGTGTGACGCAAGCGAAGTTACGCGGGTCAGCTAGTATTGATATAATGCTTATGAAACTGAACGGTTTTTTTACCTTTTCGGTACTCAGGTGAAGCTCACAGTAAAGTTTCCTAGTCTCTAAAGTCAAGTTCTTGGCTCCAGCAGTGGGATCAGCCAAGATACAGTCATATGCTGAAGGGTTTGGTCACTACGCGTCCACGCCGTCCCTTATTACTATAACAACCTTTTTTGGTTACTAAAACTATGAACTCCAATATTTATCAGGTCATCGCCAACTAGAATAACCAAATCAAAAAATGACTCTAAATTGACAAGTGTGTTTAACAATTTTATATAAAATTTACAAACAATTATATATTTTAATACTGTATTATAAAACTAATTTCAATCAAATATTTCAACTGATGAGAACAGTATAAAATTAATAAAATTTGTGAAGAAAAGATATGAAAAATCGACTTGTTTAATTAAAACAATATGAGTCTTTCAATAGCGATTTTAAAGACAAGTGCTATATTTGGAGCTGGTGTATTCGTTGGTATCTACGGAACAAAGAATTACAAAATAGCTTTGCATAAGATTTGTAAGAAAACCAACGAAGTCTGTGAAAGAGCTTGCAGAAAAGACTGAGACGGAATCGCGAGAAGAAAAAAGGCATAAGCGACTTAATGTCGGTACAATTTTATGTCATTCTTTCTCTGAAGATGTTGTCTCATGAAATATGTTTGCAAAAATGACCTTTTCTAAGTTGGTTTTGTAATTTATTTTGACAGCTGCTGTACAGTGGCTTTTTAGAAATAAATCTTTGGCATTTTATTTACTATAGTATTAATTTATTTTATATCTATCTGTCCGATATAGCCTTGTTGAACGTGTGTGTCGTTTCTAAGAAGATTCTTAATACAATTGCTTCTAGCATTTTATGTACGGTATCCTAAGTTGAATTTTGGCTCGCACTAGACATCTCTGTATTGCTACATAATAATATATAAACAAAAATTAGATAAGACAGCCTCGTATCGTGTCGTGTTTAGAAATTTAAAGCCTAGAAAAAAAATCTCTGGACAAAGAGGTAAATAAGGTGTAGACAAGATTAGTATATATTCTAGTTTCTGTCGAAAACCTACTATATTTTTAAAAACGTATATTCACAATACCAGGATCATAACACAACTATACCCTTCCCCTACAAAGTTTTCTATTACAAAAACATCTTGGTAAAACTATGAATGATATTATGACACACACCGTACTTAGTCGGAGTATAATCTAATTTGTCTAATGCGTCAGGAGCCAGCCCCTTTGCCGAGGGGGCACAAAAAACGGCCTTATGGGGGAGAAGTGTTGTTTTAAAGGAAAAATAATAGTGTAGGTAGAAACGTGTTTAAAGTATGTATTGATTTAGGAAATAAGTAAATAAGTTCGAAGAAAATTGGATAGTATATAAATGTAGTTACTATCACATAAAGAGTAAATAGAAAAAGGAAAATCATTTGGCTTTTATATTTCGACGGGTTTTAGTATAATTTCTGCTTGTTAAAGTAACTACGTCGCTGATTGTTGGCAGGCTTACGCATGATCAGTTTTGTGTGAACCAAATTGTAAATAATTTCGCAAATTAAAAGAACGGCCGTGAGTTTCTTACTAGGTCGTCTTATAAGGCTTTACCTTTTTTCTGAGCTAGTAGTAGATTCAGTAATTGTAACGACTATTATGTGCCAACACCTGACTTAAATGATTTGATATTGATTTTTGTAAGAAAGTTTTGGGAGAAGGCTTTCTTAAGAATTTTACATTACTTAACTTACCAGCTACTATTATTGTTTTGACGAGTCATCGCGGGTTTTCCATTTTATTTACTCCAAAACTGTCTTCTTTAGTTAGAAAGTACATTTAATTCAAACTCAACACCTAAACCCGACATATGTCGTTAAACAAAACACCTGCAAACACAGCCCTTTGAAACCTTCCCTCATAATTAAAAACAACAGCACATGAACCGTTGACATCTCATACAAAACAAACGTATGATGTATTGTTGAATGGCTTTTAACTTATTAAACCGCTTGATCGAGACCGACGTACGAATGAAATGGAATATTAATTCGTATCGATGTTTTAGTGTTGAGGGTAAAGTGTGTTGTCAATTTGCTTGTAGGAATTTGACCTGTTATTGTCAAATATTGGGTATATGTTTCTTCTAAAGATCAGCACTTGGACAAAGGTGTTGAGGACCAAGGCCTTAAATTAAGCTAAAGTTATGTAACATAAAAACCTTGTAAGATTTTTTTATAAACTATTTTACCCAATTTCTTTCCTCTAAGTGGTTATATATTTACTACTGGACTAAGAATACGCTAATAATCTAACTTCTTCAAAACTGGTCAATGTTTCCATTACAGTGTTATGACTCTTACTGCTAATAACGGCTTATTGAATCTTGAAAAGATTAATACCACGAACTGACTGATTAAGACACAGACCAATTCTTAAATATAGCTTTGCTTAAGGACCTGCTAAAAATAATTATTTTGTTTTTAGCAGGACTTACTTAAGGAAATATTGAAACTTAGCCTTACAGCGCTGCTAGAATAAGTCTTAGAAAAACTCATATTGTTTTAAACTAGGTTTTAAGTAAAAGGAAAATGGGAAAAATAGTATGGAGCCTGGGCGATCCGCGGCAAACCTGATTTTTTGTTTTTTTAATGTAGTTTAGTCCTATAATTACCGTGTAGAAGTTTTATTGCCGCGACGCACTTATATGACGAACAAAATACATTTTTGTTTTTGAGCACTTTTAATAGTATAAAAACATATTTTTGGCTTATATTCGGAGATTAAATAAAAAGTACTATTTATATTAGTGCATACAAATGTAGACATTATTAATATTCGAACAATCATAACATGTAAATATATAAATATCGTAACAAGTAAACATCTTGCTCTTCTATAATATATTCACTGAGACGACTTATCTGTCTTGAAAGCTCAGCTTAAAAACGAGGCGTTCATAGCCAGTTGCGCTCACTGGTCGGTAAACAATCTGTTGGTTAAGCAACCGTTGGCGCGGTTATCTATAGATGGGTGACCGCATTGTGGTATTTGAACTGAGCTTCTCCGTGCTTCCGAGGGCACGTAAAAAGTCGGTCCCGGTTGTTGTCAACTAAGATAACATTCGGGCGGCTTGAACAACTTTGAAACTGGGTGAACCATATGATAGATAGATACGAGTTACGATTATTGTTCATTTTGATGGCATTGCAATCGTTATAAGAAGATGAAACGTTAATACACAACATTAAATGCATTACAGACACGAAATAATTGTATTTGTTCTATGAAATTCCATTATATTTACATGTCAATATATTGTTTCCTGAAAGGATTGCAGCAAAACGTTCTTAGTAAAAGTTGTTCCTAGTTATCATTACTTTAATTTGACACTACTTTCATTAATGGCCGCCGACCGCCCAGGAGTGCCCATTCTCCTTTGGCAATTTTTGTCCATGTTTCTTTGAGTACAAAACTAAATAGTGTCACTTGATACGGCGCAATGAATACCAAAAACACGTTCACGCCGACTGCGTGGTAACAATAGAGCAGGACTCTATTGTGTGCATATGTGAGTGAACGTGGAGTGGGGTCTAAAACGAAGATGACATTACTACACCCCCTTTTGTGTGTGTTTTAGTGAAAATGTATGTTGGGCACATTTTGGTACTCGAAATGCGACAAAAATGTTCACGTATCGTTAAGTCTGGCCAGGTATGATATCAGCTGATTAGTCGGTATTATTTCAGTGGTTTCGCTCCCTGTGCTATCTTTGTGAATACCGTTATATCATAATGATGAAATCCAGGCTGATCATTCCTGGACATGTCTGGGACAGTCAAAGTTTCGGATGACAAAAAAAAGATCTAAGTTCGGCTTTTGTAGCCAGTAGTAGCGTAACTTTGTAAGAATGTATTTTGCTAGTATTTCTTCATTCCTAGAGACAGGAAAGGAAAATTACTGAACACGGGAAAACACGCAAAATCCCGAAAATCCTGGCCATCTGGCAACCCTAGACACCACAGAATCTCAAATGACTCCTCTTAAATTACTGTAAAATTCCTATGTACTCCTAAAACTTTTCAAAATCGAATCTCACCCTACACAATACCTAAACCATCGTCGTTTGATTGCTCACCTACCCTTAAAACTAAACCCTTCAGAAGGCAGTGATTGAATCAGGACTCGAACTGGCACTCCAACTCTTTGTGAGTCCGATCGAATCGAATTAAACACTAGACGGGTGCTCGATAACGTTATTATGTACTTCACAGGAAACTCGAAAGTGTTTTAACGTGATCTCGATTGAGTTTCGGTTCGAGTTTAATTGGTTACTTGTTTTAGTACTTCGAACCATACTGTTGCAATACTTAATACAATCTGTTAAAATGCTTTTTTTCTGATTGTTACTGCGCTTTTTTTAGACTTAAATATAATACGTTACTGACTTTTATACCTTCTGAAGGTTTTGTCTGCGTCGAGGAATCGTAACTAACAAAATCAACAACTCATTGAATAATTCCTAATACTAATATGATAGAAAATACGTACTGGAACACCTAATTGTCTTTTTTTCGTTTTTAATGCTATAAGAATTAAGACAACGTTACCTTTCTAAACATATACTTACAAATGACACCTATTCTCCCTTGGGAATCGACAGGGACCGAATAAAACAACTTTTACGAAACCTAACCTTATGCACTCTGAATACACCAAGGAAGAAAACTGACGTTGACATAATATATTTCAAAGTCCAAGTGGAGCACATGGCCTACGACCCCATATGGTGTGCAATAAAACTGGCAATAATACCCTCTGATTATAATCGATGTGACGGTATCCGATTGAATCGATAATCGGCTGTAATCTACCGAGTATCGATGTCCATCGGTAGGGAGAGAGAGGGAGAGAGTAATGGGGCACACGTGTCGGTGATTTTAATGAATTAGTTATCTTTTGGTTAAATAATAGAATAGATTTGCAGTGGGATTTATAATTGTTTAATGGGTATATTTGATACACTACACTGTTTTTATGGCTGGTCCACGCGTCATACTCGTGAACGGGTGCTGCTTGGGGTGACTGGTCGTCCTGGGTGTGGTGACTGCCATAATTTTAAAGTAACTACGTTTCAATAACTGTACTTCCTTTACCACAGTATGCTCTTGAAATGCCTCTTATGATTTCATTACTCTATGTGGGTAGATGCTCCCATCATGCTTCCAATACTATTTATATCTTGTTTTTTAGCACCTTAATATATTGATTTAATTTAATTTATGACCAAAGTGTGTTCGGTAGTGTTGGTAGGTAGCAGCTACTTACATCATCAATGTTTTATACCAGCATAAATATTGTTAAAATCATTTGGCGATTAAAAAGAGTGGCCAGGAGTTTCTTGCCAGCTCTTCTCATTGGCCCTACCTTCCGAACTGGCGGTAAATTCACTCTCTGTATCATTGACTATCATAAGTGTCAGCACTTGACCTAAATGAATAAATGATTTGATTTTGATTTTGATTTTTTTGTAAATGAACTGAAATTGCACTATTACCCTAAATTTTAAATAATTGTTTGAAATAAATAGTTTCTATGTTACAAATAATAAATAACGTTTGGGCGTTATTTTCATCTAATATAAAGACAGGTTTACTAGAAAATCATAGATTTTGACCTGACCATTTCCTAAACCTAGAGATGTCTAGACTCGTCGTATTTTTCCAACATTTCATTGCAATTCGGTGAAAGTGATTTCAAATAAACGAAAAGAATTGTCATTGAATTTGAGCTAGACAGTAAATGCTTTCTGATTGAAAAGTTAGTTTGGAAATTTGAAACACCATTAGCCAACAATTTTTGTTTGTTTCAGAGCAAAAGCAAAAATTATTTATGACAATATATTTCACGATTGTAAAGAACAAACATAAAGTTTAAATGCTGCTAAACTGCCAGTTTACCTACAAATGATTTAGCACAACGCAGTTACATTCCCAATGCTAGTGTATACATTAACCATTACATCACACTCTCCGTTAAAATATCTTACAAAAAACCAAAAAAAAACCGTAATTAATTCCCCAAAATAATTGGCACGGGAGAGCTCTATCAATCTCTTGCCAATTCGCCAACAAGCCGCTTTATAATTAGACGGTATGTCGCCCGCGAGCACTCGAGCCCCGCCCACCAATTGGCGTTAAAGTCGCGCTGTTAATTCGTAAATGAAAACTGAGCTGTCCCGCCGTGTGGGGGTAGAGTGCGAGTGACAGCGGGTGATATAGCGATTAATACTTTTTAGCTATTGGGTCTTTATACTTTGTTAAGGATATTTTGAGAGCAGAAATACCTATATAGTTTAACTCGTCGAGACGTTATTGGCATAAGCGGCAGGCTGGTTGAGGGACTTATGTCCGGTTTTTGTGTACATTTAGCGGTGGTTTATCTGTTCCATAGCGTTTAAACTCATATAAAAAAGCCCTAGATTAGGCGGGGTTTAGGTATGAAAGTGTGATCCATGCTGGTGTAATGCGAGTTATGATAATGTGGGTTTAATGCCATTACTATAATGCATGCATAATGCATATACTAAAAAAATATATTCCTGA
This sequence comes from Anticarsia gemmatalis, assembly GCF_050436995.1. NCBI lineage: Eukaryota > Metazoa > Arthropoda > Insecta > Lepidoptera > Erebidae > Anticarsia > Anticarsia gemmatalis. Next base: position 694,599 of record NC_134767.1, on the reverse strand, counting down.
CACTCATATTATTATTTGTAAAATAATTACAGACGAATTCAATGACAAATCAATAAATGCCTTTACCTCGTCGCTGCGACTCACGCCACACCCCTGTCCTATAATTTCGCAGGGACATTTTTAATTTATTAAAATGCCGGAGCCCCAATCATTATTTGTTATTCAAAGTCAATATTTATTTTTTATTAGCGCTCGCTTTGTTTGCATCTGGACATACCTTTTTTATATATTTTATGTGTTTTTCCTGTGTGTTCGTTTCTTTAGTATTATGTAGTATTTTTGTTTGACGATTTTCTATTCATTTTTAAATATTGTTCTTGTAAAAGTTGTGTTAATAGATGTTGTTTTATATTTATTAAACACTAGCTGAAATCTGCGACTTTGTCTTTGTAAAAAGATTGTCGTGGTAAATAGTATCGTATGTTATTATGAGGACCTAGATTTACACATAGGATACTAGTTATTTTTTTCTTCTAGATAAATATATAAGGTCATAAAGTATCTGTGTATAAAAATGTATTAAAATCTGTTCAGTATTTATTTCGTGAATAATAAATAAATTAGTAGGATTTTACGGTTTTAATAGATTCCTAAGTGACAATTATTTTAGCTTATATTTTTTATCTTGGTTTACTAAAAGCTTTGTTATGCTTGTAACGACAAGATCAGACATTCCGAAATGCAATTACACTTGTAGGAATTTAAACAATTGCAAATGACACAAGAGTCAAACATGTCATTTGCATCATACACCCGTTACTTTTTTAAGTGGAGCAAATTGTGTAATTTGTATCTCGGAGAGCTTCGCAAGCCAAATATTAGTCTAGTGGTTTTCCAACACAGAAAACCTTAACGTTGCCATTGCTTTCCCAGTGTATTTGGCTATTCGGCATTAATTTATTGTGAAATCTATTCTGGTATCATCTTGTTAATACTATGTATAGTGGGTACCTGGGTTCGCGCGCCGATAATGCACTCAATTTATTGAATTTGCATTACTGATTGATATTTTTTTATTAACTGTAAAAATCATAAGTCTCTATGCTTAAGTCATTTTAAGGATAACTTTAGTATCTCAGATGAATTTACAATCAACACACCATACCAGAAAATAGTTATAAAATAATAGTTTGGGATTATTGGTCTACAAAAAGCTTTGCAAAAGACCTTATCTTTAAAATAATTTAATAAAATTGCGACGTCACATCTTCAAAGTACGACTAACAATATTTATTACAGCAGGGGTTATATTACAGACATTGATGTAGGGGTTGTATTTAGGGTAGTACAATTTGTGTGTTGTCAATGATGCGAGCTCTATTTAATGGCAGGTGACGTTTATCGGGTCGCTCGCACCCCCCTAGCTGAGTGGGTAGTGGGTGCGTATGCGCAGGGGTGGAATATTTAAATTTTAAGGTTTATTGAAATTTAAGATTTTTTGTTGCTGTGATTTTTGGTTATTTGATATTATTAGGAGTAAATAAATATTAATTTTCATGTTCAATTTAGTTTTTAATAATGGAGAATGTTAACAAATTTGGATTATTAGCTCTCCATATTCTCTGTTAAAAATAAAAAATACTAGTGAAAGAATTACTTTGATACGTCAATTAGTTTCCGATTTATAAGTAAAACAAGTTGTAACCGCGCGAGTCGGTGTGACGTCATTGTACATTACGCTAAGTCTGGCTCACATAGTCTTTTTTAATAATATTTACTATTATTACACTTTAAATGTAATAAGCAGACGAAAACACAACAAAATACTGCATAAGCTATTACATCTACGGCTGTAGACTTGATATTAAGCGGGACGCGGCCTACGCGGCATGGTGTACTATGACGTCACGCTGTTAGCGGGACTCGATATTTTTTGAAACTTTGAATGCTTGTAAAATCAAAACTACTTGGTATTTTTGACTAAAACAAAAACTAGTTTTCATGTACATGTACAGGCTTTACTGAGTCAAAATTTCAAGCGATTTGGCATACCTAGTAACATTCTCCATTGAGGGCTATTTGAGATTGTAGCACGTTGTTTTGTTTATCTGCGTCATCTTGCCATACTCATAAAAACAAGGCGTAATATTATGTGTCTGTAAATAATTTTCTAAATGTCATTCGAAACTTAATTACACGATTTTTACTTATGGTTTTTAGTAACTTGTATTGATTAAACAATTGACACAAAACTTCACAAATTTTATCGATATTCATCGTTCTTATTACACTACTAACACTATTAAACCCTAAAATCAACCCATATCATCTCAATCGGCCTACAACACAAACTCTACTAAACAATTGAGCCACTATCAATGCGCCCTTACAGTAGCCCTGTACATCGTACAAGTGTTAAATATGTTCAGTGAAAATAACACTGTAGTGTTTTGTCATGTGTCTCTCCGTATGTCATGGTTACTGTATTACAATGTACTTAATTTAAAGGATGATTTTTGTTTAACCCTTTGACCGCCACGGTCAGCGATACTCGACAAATAAGAATATGCTCACAACGCTATATTTTTGTCGATTATCGATACATTTGCCGACGAAAGTGTCGTGAGCACTTTCTGATTTGTGGAGTATAGCCGACCGTGGCGGTTAAAGGGTTAAAGAGACATTTAATGTGAAAAAAAAATACTATTAACACTATTAAACCCTAAAATCAACCCATATCATCTCATTCGGCCTACAACACAAACCCTACTGAACAATTGAGCCACTATCAATGCGCCCTTACAGTAGCCCTGTACATCGAACAAGTGTTAAATATGTTCAGTTAAAACAACACTGTAGTGTTATGTCATGTCTGTCTCTCCGTATGTCATGGTTACTCTATTAAAATGTATTTAAAAGGATGATTTTTGTTTAAAGAGATATATTAATTGAAAGAATAAGTTGTAGTTGAGATACTTTGTCCGAGCCCTTTTTTGTGTGTTCGTATCTTATGCTTTTAAAAATTGAATCGATCAACCCTTTGAGGTGTCATTTTAAATCATAGGGAAGACAATAGACAGTAACTTTTTCAAAAGTATAAGCTAGTTAGTTTAGTTTCCCGTTCATTCAAATATGTATGTTGAATAATATATCAAAATTGTTCCTTCCTAATAGTCTTGGCGATAGAGACATTACGCAAAATCTACTCAATTTTGCGTTTCCCCATTTTTATTTTAATGTGGTATATTTTTTTTATTATGCGGCATATGAATCTGCTAGAGATCATCACAAGTCGCGTACTTTTGACCTCTACTTCATTACAAGATTTAATTTACCGTTATATTATTAAAAAATATATATAACACACGACTATTCCAAATACTTTATGCGAAATATAAACAATATTTTGAATTTAGGTTGAGATATTTTTTTCAAATTATTTGATAATGTTATCTGTCAAAACTTACATCTATTCAAAACAGTTTTTGAAAATTCTGACAGGTCGAAGTTAAAGAGTGTCACGTAACCGGCTCTCCCTTTATATGGATGACATTGTTTATTTTGCATTATCATCTGTCCTTCTGTTCGTATTGTCACGATCACTCTATTAAAACGCTATGGACAAAGGGTATTAGCAGGGGACTTACTTTATGCTTTGAAACTGTTTGGGTATGGATTTAGTGTGGTGTACTGACTTTGTCATTGATGAGAGTATTATTAGTTTGAACTTAGGTAAAATAATGACAATGTTTATTGTGTCATTTAGTATGATATATAATGAAGATTTGGGATTAAACATTGGTTATTTTTTCAAATATTAAACCCTAGGAGGTTGAAGTAAGCGTAGGAAATCAAGATGTGTTGATAATTGCGTAGCTAGTTTTATAATATTTGAAGTTTTCAAAGTCACGAAAATGAATAATAATATATCGTAATTATATTCTGTTTTTATTATCCATATTTTGTCAAAACATGGATTTGTAAAGCTGCATTCCTTAATTCCATATGATGCATAAAACAGATTCTGTCATATATTAACGTCTGCTACAATTTACCGTTGACCCGAAACCCAAACATCACGCCCTCTATTCTCACAAAAAAATAACTACAAACATCTTCTAAATAAAGACATAAATTATAACCGTAACGGCGGCCGTCACGTCGCGTGGCTATCCTCTTGGGTCGCCAGTTCGATTCCCGGCTAAATCCCAAGCGTCAACACTGTCATACGACCACGTGCCTGCGTCATTTCTGACAACAATACATTTGACATTTTCGAAAATTATTATCGTTCTTATTTTTAAGTGACTAAGGTTGATATTTGCGGGTAGTTGTTGATTTGAAGTGTTGTCTTTGAGGGTAGATAAATAATTTCAGTTATCGGCTAGACGCGTGTCGTATAATGGCGTAAATTTGTATAATTATATTAAGTTTTTGTGGTAGAATGATGCGGTAATTGGTGTGTGTCACTTGTGTGCACGAAATTGCTTAGTGGCAATTTTGTTTGTATTGTTGTTTGGAAAATTGTGGGAAAATTCTTTGGGTGATACGGTTTGTAAAATTGTAGTTTTAAACTTATTTTGCTTTGAAATTTAATTATGTTAACTTACTTAATTATAATACAATTTACTCTACAAACTGGTGATATGTTTTTAGATTTTGCTGGGCATACATTTTTTAACCAGTTATGCTTGATTTATGCTATAATTATATCATTTTCTTAATAACTTTGAACTCCTTGTTGTTTCCTCTGATATCACCACTTACTATAATATAATACAGTTGAACTGAGAACCTTCTCCTTTTTTTTCAGTTGGTTAAAAATTACAAAAGTGACTTGTTTACAATGTAGGACATTTTGTCGAATCATGGATAATCATAGATAATAAACATACTGTCAAAGATGCCTTTGCAAAGAGTAATAAATAAAAGTCTCTAATTAACCCAATCACATAAATTTCAACACCCTATTTAGACTTTTTAACAACCTGCTATAACAAGTGCAGTCACATTAAACACATCACGGGTATTTAGGGAGTGAATCAATGTACCGTGAGTAATGAACACGTTTCTTTCTATTGCGTGTTTTGATTGAATTTCACGCGATGCGCGAGCGCATATGGCGTCGTGTACAGCGCTGATTAATAAAGATCAGTCGAGTGGAATCCGATGCTGTTTTGTGTTGTGTGCGTCCAGTTTTATATAGGTCGTTTTGTTTTTGTGAATGTTGAAGACGAACTGTGTAAAAATAATAGTTTTAGGTACGTTTAGACCCAGTTTCACCTCTATTACATACTATGTTTTGTTATTTAATTGTACTGATGACCTTTGGTTGAAATAAAAGTTATATTATTATTATTATAAATATTAGATAGCTTATTGGATGGATCTTTGATAGTTGTTTTCGTATGTTATCGTACCATTTGCTTTTACTTCTACGTTCTAGCAGTACGTTAACTGACACTTTTTCAAAGGCTATGAAACTGGCCTTTAGTTTTTAAAAGTAGACGGACATACGTTTATTTCAGTAATTTGTTCTCAGAGTAGGTTTCGATAACGTTACAAAACGATTGAAGCGTTTCAAGATGTTCATACTAACTGTTAAACGTATACTTTTTATGCAAAAACCAAGTAAAATTTCGTCTTTAATATGAGTAAATAAAGTTTTACTAATAATAGAAGTCTATATACTAACTTTTCGGCCTAAAAGGACTACACGTCTTCACCATGCACTAACACAAGACTTCGTATGTCGCAGAATTTTGTAAACAAAACTTCTCTCCATACATTATTATACATCATACTTAAAAAGTTAAAGTAATTAAACATGGAGTAATAAAACACATACAAATGCGGTTTCTATGTATCCCCTGTGGGGTTGGTCGTGTGTCGTCAGTCCCCTGCGACTGGTGTCCGTCAGGGTACTGACACTGTCACTCCGAGCTAAAATGTAAAAATAGAAAGTTTTGCACATCTGCTATAGAAATGTAACGGATATGTTTTTGACCATACTTTCTTTGCATCTGTGATTTTTGTATGATTGTATGGTTTTTGTGTGGTCGTTCTATTTTGAGACTAGCTTTTACTCGCGGTTTTGCCCGTTTATTGCGTGTGTATTAATGTGGTGGTGTATAAATGTGATTGAAGTAATAGAAGGTTGTAAGGATCGTAACCAAATGGCGTTCTTTTTGTTATGAATTTCTTATGAATATTAGTCTCTTTATTAGAATATGAGTGAACAATCTGACCGACTTACCCATTCTAAACATGTTAACTATCCAATTTCGACGACGTCAAGGATAGGGCGAAGTGGAGGAAAGGTGTAAGGAAGGCTGACCCCACAGCCATATGGGACGAATAGCCAGGAAGAGAGAGAGAGAGAGAGTTTAAGATTGTTATTCAATTATTAAACTCACTTTACATACAATCAATTAATAAAAAAAGCAGCACAAAAATATTCCCACTCTCCAATCGCCATTTTACAACCTCTCAAAATAATTCAACAATTAATATTCATCTAAAACTATCCACAATGACCCTAACCCTGCCACTGGTGGGGGTAATACAATACACAGAAACTGTAGGCGTAGTGCAGTAGTGATTATTGGCACAACAGCGCAGCGGGCGACGCCGCGGGACGTCGATTGAGATGTTGGGCCCTCAATCATTGCTGTATTTCGACCACAATGCGCTTCAAATAAAGATTTGTTTGATGAATTTGTTCGGTCCTGCATTTTATGCTAACTGTTCTGTTGTGACCGCTAATAATTATGTTGATTTACATTAAAAAGATTTAGAATAAAGTTAAAGGATTTTGTCTGTTCAAGTATTATAGACATAGGCATATATTTGATTCACTTTGTCACAAGTTTTTTCAGCTGTTTTCATCACTCTGACGGAGGTGACTGTGTTCAGGAAAGAATATAAGGCGTATAGGATGCTATTTGTTTTATGTGACTTTTTCCAAATTTTTCTCAGTCTCCTTTATCATTCTACTGAAGTTGGCTGTGTTCAGACAAATTTGTCATATCGCAGCTTGTATAGGACGACTTCTATACTAGTCAATATCTTAAATGATCTAATGAGAATAAACCATGTGTACTACGAGTATGTATGTAAATCTCATGGATTTAGCTCAATAACTAACTTCGACGAAATCCACCACAGATTTCCAGACTGTAGTGTGATAAAATTTTAATCAACCCTCCGAAATTCTTAGCCGGGTCTTATCGACCGTGTTAAGTGCCGTGCGAAACGCCAGGTGTCTTTCACACTACCCCTCACGTGGGAGATGTCACAGTTGCCAGCTAAATTGGGGGTAAAATATACCCTGCTGTTTTGATTTTAAGATTATTTTTTACCCCCACGCATTGGAGGGTTAGTTAGAAATGTATTGGTCAGTTGTATTGTGGATTAATTTTGTGTGATTGATGCTTAGATTAGTTAACTAAAGTTAGAATATTAAGATCCAGTGGTTGATATTATTTTGTTGATAATGTTTGTGTTTATTGTTTTGTTCGCTGTGCACGTGTTTCTAAATAATTGCGTTTTACATGCGTTAAATTAATCCAGAAGTAATGTGTCTATGTAATATTTTTTTGCTGTACGACGCAATGTTAATTTTTGATCAAATATAGGGATACTGGTTTCGTTGTAATTTTCAAAGGTTATTTGAAACTTACACATAAACTTGAACATTTTTTTGATAGAACATTTAAGTGAATTACTTCTATCCCTTGTAAGGCAACGGTCTACGTGTAACCTTGCCCCCTTACCTCTCTTATAATAAAATTTTGTTCAAGCTATTCTTACTTTCAACTCACAACACTCAGCATCTGCTAATAGTTTTAAATTTCCTTCCATCTCCACGAGTCATTACAACAAAATCAGATCACGCCTCGCCTTTCAAAACGAATCATGTGTAATCGAATAATAGTAACTCGAGTACATTGTTTTTTTAACCGAATAATCGAATCGGACGGAACAATCCAATACATCGAAACAGACGATTATCGGTGCGCCATCGCTAAGTAGTTGCGACAGCGTTGAGTGGGGTACTTCGGTACTAGGGTGTGTGAGCGAGAGGGAGATATGAGTTGTGGTGTGTGCGATAGAGAGGTCCGATGTGCTTGAAGTGCATTCGCGTAACAGCGACAGATTGGCGCGCACATGTCGAGTTGCGATGTTCTTTTTGCAAAGTGTGGGTAGTGAGGGGTTAGATGTCGATAATTTTGTCAAATGTTTTAAAGAACTTTGTTTTGGTACATATACGACTGCATGCATCTAGAATTAACAATAAATTAAAATAACGAAAGATCGTACTTACTTAGTTTTTAATATTTTTAAACTACCAAATGTAAACTTTTCTCTGTTTATACTTCATTGAAACAAATTATTATTTTAGCCATTTCTTATAAAATTTTCAACCAACAAATAAGTGACTTATAGTGGTAACAAAAAACGAAATATCAAGAATTAAATAATTGTACAACAGTTAAAAACAACATTTTGACAATTATTTTTAAATAATCTCGAGTCCCCAACCCGCACTTGGCCAGCGTGGTGGACTCAAGGCCTAAACCCTCCCTCATTACGGGAGGAGACCCTTGCCCAGCAGTGGGACAGTAATGGGTTACATTTATTTATTTATTAATCTCGATATATTCCATCACATCACTGCCCAAGCTTTCAAGAGGACACATGAAAGGGGAGCGTCGGGTCGTACGGCAACGCTTGTTTGTGCGATTTAATTTCATTTATCAACGCATTACTTACCGGGAGCGAATTACTTATACGGATTACCCTTACACCAGAGGCAAGAGGGGCAAAAGGGAACGGGGAGGGTTTTACGGCTATCTAAATATTCGTGAGATGAATTTTTCAGTAGCTTATGTTTCGGTTACGAGTTGAGTGTGTGGTTATGATAATTGTGTGTGTGTAATTAATTTCTTATGTATCTAGAAATATGATATGTAGAATTTTATAAGTATATGTGTAATGTTTACATGCTCTGTTATAGATATAGTTACACGTTACATAGATTAATTACTATGTAATTAGAAAATGAGCGTACACTAATATTTTGGTACATAAGTTAATGCTTAAATTTTGTAAGCTTTTGTTTGGGTTTTTTAAACTCGTATCCATTTGCGAATTACGCTAAACCGATGTTTTCAAATTCTCCAAAAGCACAATCTTTCCATGGTGCTTTCTTTCAAAACATTGCATAATTTCTATAATAACACTCAATATCGTTAAGACGTCTAAAAAAACGCATTAAAGTGGCAATATTTTCCATTCTTACCACAATATTAGACAATACAGCCCATCCATATGAAGCAAATCACCAAAATAATATTGCATCACACAACCACGACCATCCGAATTGAACATGTGCCAAATTCAAATACCATATACACAAAAATTTGTTAAAAGCATATAATTTTAGTAAGAAAGCATTTCATTAGGTTTTTAATTGGCAATTATAATTAGGAGTAGGAGATAAGATTCTCCTAATGGCACACAAATGACGAATAAATAGTTTAACAGTATCATTTTGTTGATATTAGCCCAAACCACTTTGCGTTCATATCAAATGGGTGTGATGTGAGTCTGGAAATTTTTGACATTTTATGGCACTTTTCGATTACACGAAACGCCAATAAATATTAGGAATGAAGATAAAAACATTTATTGATGTGAATAACCGGGAGTTTTATAAATTGCGTGTTTTGAATAGAACACCGGTTGTAACTGTTAAACACGGAATTTAGTATTTTTCTTATACATTTACTAGATCGTCTTGATATAAATAAGAAATCTAATCTTAGCATACACCTAGAATTTAAATAGTTGCTTTTCATATTTATAAAAATGGCCGACATTGCATTGCAGTGCAAAAGCTACATTTCATTTTAATTATCATAATATATTGATATTCATCATCTTTTCATGGCTTGTTTCCTAAAAATTACTGATTAAATGTCTCTCCTTAGGAATATTTTCCGTAGTTATCCAACTCTTCCTATACCTTCGGGCATAACAGGCGCGATATTATAAATTTCCGAACATTCGGCTTCTATATAAATAGATAACAATATAATCTAAAAATACATTAATAAAGTAACAACTTAATGCCATTTGCAGGACTGTTGTACTAAAATGTGCGATACCCTTATTATTTGTACAGTTGTGTTCAAGTGTAGTCGCAGGTTCAAATCAGTAGTATTTGTACAGCAAATATGTTCAATACTGCTTCTGTTTTTGACTATGTTATCGGCGATGTGTGTGCAAAAAATGTCTAATCGAATCAGTTGTTTGTTTAGGTCAAATGTTTACGCTTATAGTAGTCAAAAGTTATTAGAACTAAATGTACTATCAGCTTAAAAAGTAGAGTAGGGACTTAAAGGGAAACTGTCTAGAGATTTGCGATTTTTTTTTCAACCGCCAATATAAATAAAGTGATTGTATCAGTTGAGAAAATTGTTTTGTTGCCATTAATAACCATATTAACCGTTATTTAAGGAAGCTATTCGAGTTTTGCTGTGATTTCAGCTTTGAGATTTGGTTTTTCATTCAAATAACTTATTAATCGTTACTTAAAGAAGCTTATAGAAGTGGGCCGTGATTTGGGCTGAGTAAATAAACACTACCTTGTTATTCTTATTGATGTAAGTTTATTAAAACAAGTCGCTGCGGCCATGTCCGCGTGGAACTACACCTTCTTTGCAGGGGTAATTTCCAAAATTCCTCTCTTAGTGCTCCTCTACATTACTTCATTAATCATCATACCAAATTTCAACTTTCTACGCTCAGTAGGTGTAGGTTCGGCGGTGCGTTGTACATCAGTCAGTCACTTGGTAATGAAAGAGTTATACATATTGATTTCATTAGTCACCTCGCCAGGAACAACGAGTATTGGGTTCAAATCCCGGTCAAGGCGACACTTATCTACAAAGATCTTTCTGGTCTGCTTGTAATTTATCTCATGCATCCTTGACTTTAATACGACATTTAATCTCAGATTATTCTCGTACAGATCATATTATTATTACAGACTTGCAGACATGTTTTGCAATGTTTAATGCTCCGTACTTTAAACAACTACTGGCCATGGACTCTCGGGTTGGATAGTGTGCTTTAGGGAGGCTTTTTTCTTATTTCTGTTCTTATATACTCAACTAGCTGACTTGCGCAACTTCGCTTACGTTACATAAGAGAGAATGGGTCAAATTTTTCCCCGTTTTCGTAACATTTTTAACTGGTACTCTGCTCCTATTGGTCGTAGCGTGATGATATATAACTTATGGCCTTCCTCGTTAAAGGACCAGTAGTTCCTGAGATTAGCGCGTTCAAACAAACAAACTTTTCAGCTTTATAATATTAGTATAGATAAAAAATATAATTATGACATAAACGCAAACATGCTTTGCAGTCAAATTAAAATTAATCAATTGTTTTTCTTAAGAAATCTCTTAAAACAATACAATGATCTATTTTTAGATTTTCCTCTTACGATTTAAATACTAGAACATAATAATTCGCGTTCAATTAACAAAGTATAAAGCTTGTTCATTAATGTCGTCACGCTAATTGTTTCTGCGCATTTATCTGATTGATCCGCGAAGTGCATTAACATACTTGATACGATAACAAAATTGTTTCAATTGTATTTGTCTGGATATCTTAGCTATTTATAGTCTATTTTTATTCTAGTTTCTGCCAAAGACTTACCCGTTGTTCTATGTGAGCGATAAATGTGATACAATAAGAGGTGATTCTATTCGTGAAAGAATCGTCGCCCTTCGTAAAGTACCTAGGGTTCAGAAGAAATGTGTCCAAGGAATGTGGGAGACGAAGATGTAACACTGACTGTGTCCATCCAATATCATTCATACACTTAATTTAAGTCACTTGTGCTTATTTTGCACAATTTCATTGCTTTCCTTTTTGTACTATATTCACTATTATTCAGACATTGAAAGCACAAGCTTTACTTATGGTAGACCATTCGATTTGATTACTTTTCATATTATCGTATAGTTAGTGGTTTACCTAGAGTCAAAGTTGTTCAAGCCGACCTTTGATTTGGCATAACGACTGTTGTGTTAAAAGACGTTTTACGTGCCCTTCGGAGCACGGAGAATCTCATCTCATTTGCATTTGGCAAATGAGCTGAGCGTCTCCGTTCTCCCGTCTCATTGCATTCAAACAATTACATGGCATTGCGTTTCTTACTTAATACTTACGTAACACAATATAAATCATAGTAATAATTCTACTAACTAGTAAATAGTAACAGACTTTCAACAAATCCATAAAAATAAACTACTCCATCGCACATTAAAATCGAGGATTATCTCATAATATTTTTATTAACACATCTAGTCTCCCTTCTAAACTCCGTCATAACATTTCAATTCACGCACAACTAAGCCTGCAGGAGTAAGGGGCGCGCCGGCGAATAAGTAGTAATAAACTAGCTGACTCGCGCAACTTCGCTTGCGTCACATAAGAGAGAATGAGTAAAAATTTTCCCCGTTTTTGTAACATTTTTGCTGCTGCTCTGCTCCTATTGGTCGTAGCGTGATGATATATAGCCTATAGCCTTCCTCGGTAAAAGGGCTATCTAACACTGAAAGAATTTTTCAAATCGGACCAGTAGTTCCTAAGATTAGCGCGTTCAAACAAACAAACAAACAAACAAACAAACTCTTCCGCTTTATAATATTAGTATAGATAACATTTGCATATATATTTGCGTATATTAAAATGTAATAAATTCTATGTAGTTTTACACTTATGGTATGATTTTATGGGTATTTTATTTTATGGCGGTAACACCTGTTAGCTTACTATTGTGTTTTAAAAGTTAACTGGGCTTGTATTAATGGTTTTACTAACTTTAAATTGCATTATAAAGTACATTTTTGAATAAATAGTGAAGCGGTTTTTGGTCTGTGTCACTAGTATGCATAAATATGTATGCAGTTTATAACCGTTTGAGAATATCAAAGTTAGCATAGTTAAAGTACAGATGAAAATAAGAGAAGTATGTTAAGAATATTATTTATATTTTTTAAGGACGACACCCGCACTAAGAATTGCTCTCGTGTCGCGGGGTCTTTTAAAAACATACAAACAACGGTCATAAAGTTTAACCAGACTCTAATCAACTATTTGTGGATCGAACAGATATAGCTATGTTACGTGTGAGAATCGAACCCAAGACCTCGCAAAGCAATGGTAGCGGTGTGGCGACTTTAACCACTGCGCCACGCAGGCAGATAAATTCATCTGCCTTTAATTTATGTACATTATGTTTTTTGTAGAACAGTTCTCGGCGAAAATTATAATAATTATAACAGCTTTTATGATTATCACACGACCGACAATACAGCTGTTAAAAAGAAAGAAAAGTATAAAAAAAACATCTGCAAAGTGCACTTTAATCTTAACTCTCACAAGAATGTCTTCAAACAATTTACTGTAGCAATTTTCTCACATCAAAACCGAAAAATTATCAACACACGTAAATCGTATCCGTACGAGATGACACAAAATAATTTTCATACAAAAAAGCTATAATAAAATACTCGAATGTATTGAAACAGTCGCGATGCTTCCTTTCATTACCGACTTCCTTCAATTAAAATAAATCCACACGAAGAAATTAACATACCTTACACACTTAAAATGCCACAACGATTTTAATGTTGTCCATTTTAACCTGACCTCCTTTAAACTTTGGTGTTCGAAGAAATTGTTCTACAAATTAAGATGTTGGTTTGTAGGTGAGAGGTCTTTTTAAAGTGGACGTTTTAAGTCTTGAAGGAGTATCAAAGGCGACACAATGTTCTTAATGGGTATACGTATTTCACCTTGTAAAGGCGCCGAAATGCGCCCGAGTCGTTTATCTAACTGAAATTAAGAACGAAAACATTTTAAACGAGCCATAAATTTTTCTTAGGTGAGTGCTTTCTTTTGGTGTTGCCAGTTGCTGTGTTAAATTTGCATTTTTTATATTTTGTGGTGAAACTCACTATCTATCTAACAAAATTCAAATCGTAAATCTTTATTTTAAAGGGAAGGGTTTTAGTTATAATTACTGATTAAGTAATTCACAAACAATTTTATATTAGGAAGTGGAGGACCTGTATGAGAGTATAGAAGTATTATTTTCCATTGAAGCTACTTATTGATTTTCACTTGGCACAATAGCCAAATTATTAACTAAACAAATATTTGTCAAACTTTCTAAGCTTTCGTAGTTAATATTTTACCCAAAAGAAAAGAAAAGGTACCACATACTGGCAACACCGATCTGGATAGATGCGCAGGCGCCTCTCAGATGCTCGCCTTCCATTAGCGCGTTTGAATTTAGAACGCGCCGCGATTGGCCGACGGAGGCAATGAATCATGGCGCCGGCGCTGCGACATACAGGATGAGCTTGTTTAGATCTAAGATTATTTTCTGATGTTTTGTTTATAAGGAAATTGAATTTTAAATCATTTTACCACACGTACGATTGTTTACGGTGTTTTGGTTTGTTTGATTTAAATATTATTTTTATTGTAATACGTCACATTTTTTATAAAGCTTCTTAACCAATACTATAGTCTCGCATTAATGTATTAATGGCAAGCTCGCATTGGTGACTTAGACCGTAAATTATTTTTGTCATTCTTAGCCCCCTTGTGGTTTACCTGTAAACCACCAATTGACCGCGGTTACAGTTGCAATTATCAGGCGGTTAAATTAAACTGTAACCGCGCAGCTAGCTGCTCCCGTGGTCAACCACTAGTGCGTAAAAGAGTCATCAAATCTATGGAGTGTCATCCAATTTTTACGAAACAGTCGCGGTATCAACAGCTCTTACGTAACTCTGTGTAAACTTACGTTGGAAATGGCGAAACGTGGGTGGGTCGTTGTCAAATTTTGCGCAGCTAATTACGGTGTCTGAAAATCTGAAAATTTTGATATTTGTAATGTGTCTAAACTATATTAACTATTAAAAAATAATGATGTGGTATATGAGCTCGATGTTTTGATGTTGGTTTATTTTTTATTCCAATATTTTATTGTCCGAATTGTAAAAAATAGATAACTCTGTTACTGTCCCTGGCGTCAATGCTCTGTTACCATTAGTGACAACACTGTTACTCAAAAAAAGTAAGAATAAATAATTTTTAAACCTAATAGCATTGTATTATTAGTAAACTATTGCACTCCGTTTTGAATTGATACAATGAAATTACGAGAATTATATATTCTGCAATACCAATAAAATATTTTCTTCTTGGGACAAACTTAGCTGCGCAAAATTTGACAACGACCCGGGTGTATTTTAAAACGTATTGTTATGTATATTGCAAATATTTTGCCTTCGCAAAAAACGCAACACCCTATACATACAATATGAAAATAGTTTTGAACTTCGCGTGTAATAGTGACATCGCATTATATCATACGTGCTTCAAACGTACATCTATCACTTATTACTTGTAACACGAATAATGATTTAGTATAGCTATACATTGCGCGTTAAGTGTTCAGTAGCGTTTTTGGTTGTTTGTCGATGCTTCAATGCAACGGGTGTCTTTCAATTTTGTCGTTTTTGAAGATCGAGTTGCTGCTCGGGCTAAAGTTTTACTTAGACACTGGCTGTATTAGTATTATACAGGGTGTTAGGCAGAAGGCTGTTCAAACTATATACTTATACTAGCTGACCCGCGCAACTTCGCTTGCGTCACATGAGACAGAATGGGTCAAATATTTTCCCCGTTTTTGTAACATTTTTTACTGTTATTCTGCTCTTATTGGTTGTAGCGTGATGATATATAGCCTAAAGCCTTCCTCGATAAATAGACTATCTAACACTGAAAGAATTCTTCAAATCGGACCAGCAGTTCCTGAGATTAGCGCGTTCAACCTAACAGACAAACAAACTCTTCAGCTTTATAATATTAGTATAGATAGGCATTTGGCTTGAACTGCTGCCGACGCTTTCATACTATGAAATTTGCTTTCAATTCTTGAAATTGACCTTTCTTTGTTGTACACTACAATTAGCGATTTTTACATATTACTTCAAAGTTTTGCAGTGCATATATGGCACATCAGTTTAAAAGGTATGAACTAAAGAAGTTTTTTAGAAAGATGAAGATCTTTATGAAATATAAGGTTGGTGTTTCATACAGCCTTACCCCAATTGTTAACCAAGCAATCAAAAGTACGCCCGTTTAATAATAATCCAAATCAAATCAAATAATTTATTGGTCAAATATATGAATGAATACATGAATACTTCCATACAAATGTATGTAAACGAAGAACAAAAGAACAATACTTTATGCCTCCACTTGACCTCTCTTCACACCGGTACCTCCTCATCAATCTCCACACATTTAACATAACTGCCATACTTTAAAATGCAACCTTTAAAGTCTCACAAATATTTAAGATTACGCTATCTTAACCCGTCTCTACAAGGAGGTCTGACATTATCAAAAAACTCAGTTTTACATACAAACAAACACACAAATAATAACCTTTATTACATTGAAACAAAGTTTATAATCGTTTAAATTGATAGTGGAAGTAATTTTGTATAAAGAATATCGTTGCGCGTGAGTGACCAATCGCAGTCCGAGACTCGGATTCCAAATTTGAAATTCTTGACGTTCCAACGGCGCCATCTTTTTGTCGGTTATTTTTTTAATGGTATATTTTTTAAAGTGAAATAATGTCGGTATGTAATTGATTGGTTTTATATGTGTTGTAAATATTTTAATTGGTTCAAGCTATTTACCGGTCATTAAATGGCGTATCTCCTGACTATTACAATTATATTAAAATCGAAGTTTTATATACCGGTTTTGGCTTTTCCTGTGAGGCAAATTGATGCGAATGATATCTATGTTTTTGTGCCTTCTAAGGAACATGACACTAGAATAAATGAATAATTTAATCACCCGTATTAAAGATTTGCTTCAAGAAGGATTAATTATTTAACTTCGTTTCTGTCCGCGACTTCATCCGTCGCGTAAAAAGTATTCACGGACTAAAACGTATTCTTACTCTATTAGCTTGTGCCCGCGACTTCGACTCGTGGTTTGTTAGTTTGGACAGAATATTCATATAAACTTTCATCCCCTATTTTATCCCCTTGGGGGTAGAATTGATCAAAATCCTTATTAGCGAATGCCTACGTCATAACATCTACTTGCATGCCGAATTTCAGTCCGATTCGTCCAGAGGTCTGGGTTGTGCCTTTAACACTATGTCAGTCAGTCACCTTTGATATGTATTTAGACAGTATATTTGGTAAATACTAAACATTAAAACGGTTATTATGACGTGATTAAATAGCAAACTATTTCCCAGACAAAAAATATGACAAAATAACCTCATACCTCCTCAATCATGTTAACAAACATTAAGTTCGAAACGTCTTTTTGTTCGTATCGTTTCTTCATAAAGCCGTGCACCTAGTTTATGCGGAATCCGTCAATTTCCCCGTCTTACACCGCTTACGTCGGAGATTAAATCGGTGCTGAACAAAATCCGCGAATTCAAACTAAACTTGCCCCGTTACCCTCGCGAGATTCGATTTGGACCAACTTTCTCAAACTTTTTACAACTACCCGCGATTTGATTTTTGTTTTATTGACTTTGTGGGTTATAAATTTCGCAGGTATGCAATTGAATTATTTTGAAAGAATTCGTTGTTTGTCTATTTGGTGTACTCTGCTGACACATTTTTATTAAAAGTTTTGATTGTATATAATAAGAAGTGTTATAGGGTAGGTATAGCCCTTAATGATGCCCAAATTTTACGTATGAAATGTTTTTTCAAAGATTACCATGTTTTAAGACTGTAGGAAAGCTTTTTCACAATATCGAAGCCAGAAAGGGTGTACATAAAATCACACCTTTCCATTTTATGAGGTCAAAAATTTTAAATTATATTGCACTCGGGTTGTTTCTACATTAATTCGCATAATTCTTATGACTGTCAACCCTTGTTACAATTACTGTTTTATCTGCATTTAAATTTTTTAAACTATTCTCTATTTGCTACAAAATCTAGATCGAATCTATCAACTGCATATCTGCATACGAGTTTCAAAGTTTGAGCACCGCTCCCCGGTACGGTACTACCAGCAAATATTTACACAAGTTATAATTGGATGTACCGACGAAGATGCTTGCCTCAACATCCACGGTTTTTTCTCCCCCACCCTTTATGGGGAGATAATTGGTTATATCAAATATTGGTGCTCTGATTGAATTGTTTTTTTACTGAAGCCGCGTTTTTTTGTTAGCAGTAGTGAAGGCGATTGTGGATTAAAAGTTTCTTTCTTTGTTGTTAATGTAGGGCTGGTTCTTTGTTTGTTGCTACGACATTAATATGGAAGGCACGCTACACATATATACAGTTTGGGTTTAATTGGCCTAGCCGGACGGCTAAACCGAATTTTGTATAGACCCGATCGGTACAAGCAGAACAAGTGAGTCGAGTCGGTTTTGTATTTCGATAAATATAGCCGAATCGAATACGTGTGTAGCAAACCACATACGCCAAAATCACGATGTAGGTACTAAGCTGAATCCGAGAGCCAGTAGGTACAATACCTCCTCAACACTTGTCGTGCGTGACACCTTGAAAATTGATCAGCAAAATTATTGGTTTTTAAGACTAAAATATTGACTAATTAAAACGGTCGTCAGAAAAAACAAAAGCTAAATAAAAAATAGCAGCATTAAGGTTTCCCCAATGTATCTATAATCTGTTTCTGCTTCGTCAACACTGCTAGCTAGGGTGAAACATACGAAAAGGGTCTATTAGAATGCACATCTACACATATGTATCACAATTTTCTCTCACACCACGCTAACAGCTTCCACGTGTACATCCTCAGGGTACATTTGACCATCATATATTATTGTTGGAGCTCAAAATACCCGGTGTTTACCTTCCATTCGGATTTACCGGCGACCTGTTAAGGGTTGCTGTTTTGTATACTACCCCGAGGCTCTGCGACGGACAGAATTAATCTGACGGAAGTGTTTTCTGTTATTTATGAGCTTGTTGACGAATTAACGAGGATCGGAGTATACGGAAGTAGCTGCTGAACTGTTTTTTATACTTGAAGAAGGAAAGAACAATGTTGAAGTAGGTTTTTTCTTAAATTAAGGAGCTTAAATCCAAAAAATGGGCATTCAGAATTCTGCGATTATGGTACGATATTTAAGAATAGTGAATTAATTCAATAAAGTACTACAACGTACGTTGAAATACCAGTTTTAGGACTGTTTTGCAAACTGCTTACAAATTATAAAAAATAGACAAACGTTGATATCGGCTTATGTACTCAATATACTATTCATGGATTGATTTGCTTATCGCCAGTTGAGTTTCGGTAGATCTTCCCTACAACACGAAGATACGCAAAACCAGTGTATCCAGTGATAGCATATTATTGTTGGCCGTTAATATTTACTTTTACCGACAATCGTAGGGTTTTAGAGCGCTTAATATACCTTGTTTTTCATACGCTTAAGACAATATTAATTATTTTTTATTGTTTCAGTTACATTTGCCTGTGCGGGTGCATTACTCGTGCCGAGAAGGCGGGAGAGGTGAGGGAGAGCATTCAGACTCTGCTGACCGTGTGCGCGGATCTGTGCCAGCCTTGTGATGTTGATGTGGTAAGTGCTAAAAGAAAAAAGTTAATTAATTATTAGAAACTTTGGAGAGATATATTTTAGATGAGTAGGAATAAGGCCTGTGTTTTTATGTGTCAAGCTAATGAGGTAACTATTTCCCACATTACCATTATGTAATAATTATGTCTGCATCTGATGTCCTGTTTTACGTATAAAAATCTATATGACATCACGCTACGACCAATAGGAGCAGAGCACCAGTAAAGAAAAAATGGGGAAAATTATGATATTCTCTCCCTTGTGACGCAAGCGAAGCAGTGCGAGTCAGCTGGTAAAGGATATAGAGGATAGAACACAGATAGTAAGAATTGGATTGTACAATGTTTCTTCTCTCCCCAGGGTTCAGAACGTGCATCAGCAACCCAGTCACTGCGCTGCGCCCTCGGCACTGGTGTCTGCGGCTCTCGCGCCGAGTTCTGCGTGCTGTTCTCTCAGGGAGCTGTTCTTGAGCACAGCGGCGGATTCGTACGAGCTGCTCGCACCGCACATCTGCTGCGGGCTCTCGCTGAATTGGATCATCAGATTGTACAGGTTAGTCAAATTCTAAATATCCTTTATTTTGTTTATCTTCTTACAAAGTATTTGAATTTGGCATATATTGTATTTTTTGTCCGTTTCGAGAAAGCGGATAGAAACTAACGGCTTGTTCTTTTAAAAGTAGTAGACCAACATAAGGAATATTTTTAGGCTTAACTCTATTAATAATAAAAATGTAGGTACGTTGGACTAGCTGATCTTCGTTTCGTATCTTTCAATGAAGTTTAAATCTATCGGTGTGTGAGAAAGTCAAAACACATATAAACTCTTTATTAATACGTAATTACGGTGCTTCTTCACTAAGTCAATTAGTTTTGATCATATAGAACAGAATCTACCCCAAACACGTTAAGATTATGAAGATTATAAAAATTCGTAGAAGTCAATTTCGTAAGTAGAAAGTGCTCTTAAGCTGCTCTAAGCAAGGGCTGGAGGCTTTAACAGAAGGTGGACATGTGACCGGCGCTTCGAAATCGCATCTTAATTGACTCTATAATTAAACACATGTGATTCTAGGTTGACCACTAACCAAATAACATCATTTGAATACTACCTAACCTATGAAAAAATCCTACCACATACAAAAAAAGCTAAACCAAAGCCAAAAAGAAAGCTATTAAAAAGCCCACAACCAACAAATTAGTGGGTAGTAATAAAATATTCGGCTCGCATCTCTTTAGACGTGGTATTTGCCGTGGCTCCTTAATTAACTGTAGTATCATTGCGGCCTGTTTGCTCGGCACACAGGGAGCTAAGCGACTAGTGCGCGGTGGCTTTGTACGTTGCGAACGAGGGAATGGATGCGGCATTATTTATTTTTTTGCTGTTGAGTTTCTGGTTTTCGAAGTTGGTTGTTGTGTGATTCTGTGGCTTTTGAATGCGTTTATTGTTTTGTGCATAAATTGAGATATTTTGTATTATTTGAGATAATATAAGCGTATAATAGTAGCCGTATAATAGTTTCTGAGCGGTAATATGATGATGATATCATGTTTGTGTAGATTAGTGCCCACAGAAAGACGATATTGTTTTTTTATGACGTTGGATTTACGTACGAATAGAATTATAAAAGTAAACAAATTTTGTGTGATACACGAATAAAATTATTCGGGATATGGTTCCCAGAAATTGTTATCGCCGTTCTTTAATTGCACTTCTTTTTTAATGAGCAAGATCATAGTTGAACCTTTAAATGCCTTAGTTTATAAGAAATATTACCGAACTTAAGCCATCTTCCGTCGACACAAAAAACCACAAAATAAAGTAATAGTAAGTAAGATCTTCCAGCAAAACAAAAATAGTCCTGAAAAAAATGTAACTAGTATCTTAAACGGACTATTAATGATGTATATAACTGGTAGAAAGTGCCTAAAAAGTACCACCTTCAATGTTGTAAATCTCCCGTGGTGTCGAGTGTCGCGTGTACGTTGTGTGTCGTCGCTACTGCACTTGTGTCCACGATTAATATGCCAGCGGTCTCTCGCCGCTGTTGGCTTACACACTTCAGCTTTGTTTGTATGATATTCTGTTACATGACCCATGAGCTTCATGTTACAGCAACCAATAATATATAAGAAAAAGCAGAGATCGTCCATCCCATCCCAAAACCATCGAGTATCGAGAGTTTGACATTTAAAATGTACTGCAAAAATAGTTTCTATAACGTCCGCTAGAGGCGCTGATCAGATTTTCATACATTTTTTGTCGAGAACTAGCCGGTTGTTGATACTCGATAGTAGTAGAGAATTGGATTACAAGCTTAATCTGATTTTTTAGCCCAATTCAGTGCTTGTTTATAGAAAACACTGTTGCACTTCTTAAACTCATCAACCGTTAAGTATGATGTCACTAAAAAAGTCATAAAAAAGGGAATTGTAATGAAAATGTTTAAGCCGGACGTAAATTCAGCTAAAAGTAAGTTACTATTCTCTTTAAAATACCATTAACTATGTATATTGGTGTAATAAATAGTAAGAAGAGCCTAAAAAGTACCACCTTCAATGTTGTAAATCTCCCGTGGTGTCGAGTGTCGCGTGTACGTTGTGTGTCGTCGCTACTGCACTTGTGTCCACGATTAATATGCCAGCGGTCTCTCGCCGCTGTTGGCTTACACACTTCAGCTTTGTTTGTATGATATTCTGTTACTGCTGTGAGAGATGCAGCTCGTGTTACAGGGGAATCTCGGGAAACAATTGAAGATATTCTGTTGTGATTCATGTAAGGATTTTTAGGTTAAACTTAACGGTTACTGAGGACAATTTCACATCAACTCGGTTGATTTTTTTGCTTTTCCGTAGTATCTATTTAGAAATATATAAGTACTAAACGGTTTCGATCGCGTGTTAATAAAGTAGTCTATTTTTGATTTAGTAGATGCTTCCTTCATGCTTCCAATACACTTGTTATCTTACTTATAAGCACCTTTATATTGATTTAATTTATTTATATTATGAACTGTGTGTGTTCGGTAGTGTTGGTAGCAGCTCCTTACATCATCAAAGATTTATACCTAACAGAAAGATTGTTAAAATTAATTGGCGATTAAAAAGAGTGGCCTGGAGTTTCTTGCCAGCTCTTCTCATTGGCCCTACCTTCCGAACTGGCGGTAAATTCACTCTCTGGATCATTGACTATCATAAGTGTCAGCATTTGACCTATATGAATGAATGATTTTATTTGATTTTGACTCCAGATTTTAATGATCTACATTTGCGACATTTAAATTGGGTAGTTGACTGGGTTAAGGAATATTATTAAACTCGTACTCGTAAAGGTATAAATTTAAAATGCTCAGGCGTGATTTATATAATAATGTTGAAATTGTTATCATTACTCACTGAAACATTTTATGAGGAAATCTTTTGATACCAACGAAAAGACGAAACTGTGTCACCGTATTTTTAAACTAAAAGTGTTTTTGTCATTTCATAATGATTAACTGATTTGGATGTTTTTAAGTTGTTTACTGACCATTGCAGAAGTACCGCTTGGTTTAGACCTAGATCACTCAGTACAAGTTATTAATGAAATATTATTCCCTTTAATATTGCGTGAATATAATCCCACTGTACGTGACAGTTGTCATCTCGTTGTCACAACGCATCAGCAGCAGTGACTGTCAATATTTATCGAAGCGAAACGTTACAATATAAGGCACGTGACTTTGTCACAATACTAGCAAACGAGTGGTGAGTTCTGTGGTAATATTGTATCTATCCTATCCTGTTGTGGGTACTACAATTCATCCAAGTATAGAAAAAGATTCTGTACTAGTTACAGACTGAATGCCTTACCGAATTGAAAAAGATCTTGTGTTGTTGTCTTTTTACACTGTCTTAGAAAATATAATTTTCTTACGAAACTCATTGTAACAATTTGATATTATATTATTATCGTGCTTTACTGTACCTGTGCCTGTAGTTTGTATATCCCTAACAACACAAGATTTTATGATAGTACGGATATAGTCTTTCATATAATCTAAAAATGTCTAACGGAAGAATACTGAATTCTAGATGGCGCTCCATTTCGCAAGCGTGAAAGAAATACGATGATGAAAGTTTCTAAATACAATCATGGGTAGTTATGGCTATTGGAGTCTGGGTAAATCGATCAAACTTCAATCTACGTCATAAACTATATTTTAATTCAACTTATAATAGGCTACAATACTATCAAAAAGCATAAAAACCCAAGACTATCAATAGCATTAGTTTACACAAGTCTTTCCGTCCCCCAGTCTCAGTAGTACTCAGACAATAGTTTAAACAATTTGTTTGTGTGTGCATTACGTACCATGTTTACGGACTTAGAGTGAGCTCCCGGCCTTCTCCATTGTACGGAATATGAGAACTTGTTGAGAAGAAGGAATATATTTCTATGTATGCTGCAAGAAAAGAGCGTCCATCTGATGGAAACGGTGGTGTTTTTGAATAAAGTCTATATGTACGAAAAATTGGAAGCGTTTTTGCAATTGTTGATAAAGTCGGTATCATTGCGCATTTTGCAGAGATCTAAGATTCGATTTCCATTATTAGTTTTAGGGTTAGATAATATTTGTGTCATTTATCGCCATATTCGTCAATTTCCCTAGACGCAAGATTGATTAGAATAAAAGTACATTGGACCCAAGAGTCTGAATGTTATTTTGTCATAATCTTAAGTACGAGTTAGTTCTGTAGATGACATAGGGGTTAGGCCTTAAGTTTACAATCACCAAGTGAAAATTTGGGACTTACCTGCTAAGACACAAAAAATAACATTTATACAAGCTAAAATTATACTAAATAAATTAATGTAATTTCAAAAAAGGTGAAATTCAGCCCTTCAGCTGTACCACATTTGTGTACTAACAATAATAATATCTCCAAAACTCGATTACGTACAACTCCTGTGAGACACGGTTACTTGTCTAAACAAACGTACACGCGAGCCCTTGCAAATATTGTGCTAAGACTAGTTATGACGCCACGTGTCGCCTCTTCTGCCAGGGGTGGAAATTGTATAATCGTCGAATTTCATTACTACTAACGTTTTGGTTCTTAAGTGGTTGAGTTAAACTACGTTTTTTATGTACAGACGCTCTTGTAGACGTGTATTTTGCATATATTTGAAACAAAACAAATTTTGGTATAGATTTACAATATATATTTTCTGTTTAGGTCGATTTGCCAGTTTTATTTCATTCGAACGAGCTGATATCAAGTAAGACGTTACAGAGAAATCCACGTTTATTTTTACACTATATAATATATAATAAATAAATATCATTGGACAACTCACACATGGTCATTTGATTCCAAACTAAGCAGAGCTTGTACTATGGTAACCAAATAACTGATAAACATACTTATATGCTTCTAAATACATACTTATATATATATACATTAACATCCAGACTCAGAACAAATACTCGTGCTCATCACACAAAGATTTGTCCCGGGTGGGATTCGAACCCACCACACGCGTCATTGCAGCTATTGCGGCGAGGTGACCACTTTAACAACTGCGCCAAACGTGCAGTTAAATCATAATATATATCGTTCCATACATTTCTATGAATGTTGTGTATGACTGTTGAACGTGTTTATCTCAAGAACTACCGGTTCGAATTGAAAAACATTTTTTCTAATGAAAATAACACTAAGGAAAGCTTTTTTCAATAATATTAAGCTATGACTAATGGGAGTACAATGTCAGAGGCGCTAGAGTTTAAATAATATAGAAATTGTTATGAAACTTTCAAACAATATAATAATATAACAAATTCATTTCATTTATACTTCACTTACTTTAAAATAGAAACACTTTTGCAAAAGATAGATAAATAAAACAAAAACCAATCGATCTTAACGCAAATAAATTATAGTGTCAGTTGTTTATTCAGTCCGGGAGTCTTCAGTGAACAAATATTCCCTCGGCGATGCAATTGAGACCACTATCAATGCGTTTTGTGTTTGTTAATACTCTTGCTTTTGTGTTCAGTCTGTATTGATAGGACTTTGAAGTAGTATTCACTTAGTTAATTACTGTTCATGTACGAGTTGGTTATAAAAATGTATGCGTATTGAGCTGAAACGATGTTTTTGATAGAGTTATAACAAAACCTAGCAAACTAACTACTAGTACTAAGCAGCGTGGTGGACTGAAAGCCTAACCCATCCTCGTGTGGGAGGAGACCCTTGCCCAGAAGTGAAAAAAATTAAGCATAAACTACGAAATAGTAATGGGAAGAATATTAAAATGTACCCTATAAAAAGATATGAAAAACAAAAATGTCTATACAATACAGAGGTTTCTGTGTTCGTAAAACATTGGCAACTAAAAATAAGTATTGTTTTGTATACATTTAATTTATTTTTTGACTTCAAAGACAACTTCCGCACTAAGATTGTTTTTGTGTCGCGGGGACTTTTACAACATACAAACAACGAACACAAAATACAACACCGACCCGAAACAATTTGTGGATCACACGAATAATTGCACCGTGCGGGAATCGAACTACCTCCCCGAAGCAATAGTAGTGGCGTGGCGACCACTTTAGACACTGCGCCCCGGTAGCTTCCTTTAAGTTCCATTTACATTTAAAGTACTCAAAATGGTTTCCTTTATAAACATAGAATGCAACACCAAAAATTTCCCTGTTTAAAAATCACGCTATGTATTTGAAGGGAGCGGTACCTAATCCATTAACGTTTGGTATCGATTACCGGCCCGCACCTCGGGGACCGGCCATTAGCGACGCACAGTGGATCTCTATGTACAACTATGTATTATATGTGTTGCTTTTAGGAGCTCCAGTGTCTTTGTCTTGTGCTTGTAGTGTTAGGGGTTAGTTTTGAATTGGTTACTGTTTAGGTTAGAATTAGTGTATTTCACACTGAATGGAAATCCCAAGAAAAGACTCTCTAAATTTAGTGAAGAAAAATCTTGTTGGGATTGTAGAAAAAGGGATTCTTTGGTATATATTGGATGCTATATGTTGAATGAAAGAGCTTAATTATTTCTTTGGTATAGTAAAAAAATGCTGTCGTAAAACTGTGTCGAATGCCTTTGTTTGGTTCATGCGATTTCGAAACTAATTTGAGTCTTTTTAACGACGTTTATTGGAAATGTCATCAAAAACTGTTCAACTATTTTAGAATGACGGAGTGAATTAAAGATATATATTTTTTCAATTTTATACTGTACCTCTACATACGGACGATATTTTGTTCCTGTGAGAAAACACGAAACAAAGAACGCCACTGGTAATCATTACCCTTATTTTTCTTTAAAATCAAATTCATACATCTTCTTTAAATATATCTTTACAAATATTTCACAAAACAATTAACACAAACAAGAAAAAATAACATTTATTTCACATTTATATACTACAATACTTATAAAATCCTTACCCATCTTTGAAGTGACTCCACCACTTTGATTTATTAATTACCCTTCTTCTCAATGATCCCGCAATTCCCCACACAACCAACTCCCCATGGAATGCAAACTTTGATGTCCGCAGATGATGCGCCATGGGACTGATATTTGCAGCCCCATGGACGATGGGTAAACATCATTATTACTTTATTACATCACGGGGATAACTGGTTTGTTTATCAAATCTGTGGGTTTCGTGTTTGTTTTAGTTTTGTTTTGTTGTTGTGTAAACGTGTAATTGTTTTGCTGTTTAATTGGTAATAGGGGGAAGTATAGTATTTAGTTTAATTTAGATGTTTATTGTAGTAGGTTAATCGGTATTCTAAGACCTTTTAACACTAGCAGGCATTCGATAAACTTAGATAACAACGCGACGCTTGCTTAGCATCCATAAATCGTGAAATTGCATTACATGAATGAATTTGTGCTTTAAATCTGTTAAAATTAAAACTGCGATGATATAGAAACTAATAAAATAACTGCAAATTGACACATTGAGTAGGTACTCTTTATAGGTAGGTATAGTAATATATCATAAATATAACCACAAAGACCACCCAAAGATAACTACAAGGTCACAGACCGCTTTAAGGACCTACCCGTTTTAGCGGGTAGCATAAACTGCCACTGCAAAAGGCCCACAAGCCTGAAGCAGCTTACCCATTGCCCACAGAGACGGGTCAAAATAGCAACTAAACGGCATCCTGAGGTAAACATATGAAATCAAAGTCAGCGCCACCAGCCGTGACCGAAGCGCACAAGTTAAGAAGGGTCGTCCCTTCAATCTGTGCGCTAACTGTCTCACGTCACGCGAATCTGACCGGAGATGTGACGTCATCACGCTACCTGTCACTTGGGATCAAATCAAGAGAGTACAGGATTTGTTTTAGTATAATACTGGCCGGTTTCAACATAGTTGCTTAGCAGTAGAACAATACGACATATTTTTTTTTTGATACAATATTTTTGGCATAAAGCCAGGATCGCCACAAAAAAAAAATACAGGCCATACATATCTGTATGAATATGTGTATTAGCGAGTGTTAGCTTACATTGTAAATATCTCTGTATTTTTTTAGATACTCCAAATGAGGGTTTTTCTAGTGAGTAACCTATTAAAGTATTTTTTTACCCCTTCTATTTTTACCGTATGCGTCCAAAATTGTTATTTTGCGAAATGTACTACAGCTTAACTAGTTGATCTTCGATCAGCGTTTGAAAAAGTTGTTGTTAATAAATTATTGCATGGTTTATAATTATGCTGGGTCAGTTATACATCTTATGCATTCTAATGTCTATATTTCCATTCCAAGACTTAATTGAACAACTACTCTTACATCTAAAACTTTGTACAACACTAAATAAAACCGAATCCAAACTAGATTGGCCGAAACTTTTGTAAGTGAATATAAGTAGTTTCGCAAGGGTCACATCTCGGGCCACAACTACCGAGCGGTGAATCCGTGCGGCGAGTTCCACGATAGATTGAGTTAAATCTGACCTGTGCCGGACACGCAACGAATCACTAACTTATGGGATACATATTGAATGAAGATGTGTTGGGGACGAGATTGTGGTAAAAGTTACATAGAAATTTGATAAAGTTAGGGTAAATATCTCTAAATACACTTTAGAACTCTCTTTAAACACACAAAATAGAATTGTTTTTAAATATTTATTTCAATATTAACTTTGTTACTATTTTAAACAATAAGTAAGCGTCATTAGCAAGAAAAGGTCTGTTCTTAAAAAGTTAATGCCTACACTACAACGTGAAGAAAATTACGACTAATATCGAGAAAATTTAACTTTTTTAGGTAACGGCTAAACTTAGATGTTCTTCATAGTCGACTTTATACTATTAAGAGATCTTTCATCTATACTAATCTATACTAATATTATAAAGCTGATGAGTTTGTTTGTTTGAACGCGCTAATCTCAGGAACTACTGGTCCGATTTGAAAAAATATTTCTGTGTTAGATAGCCCATTTATCGAGGAGGGCTATAGGCTATATATCATCACGCTACGACCAATAGGAGCAGAGTACCAGCATAAAATGTTACAAAAACGGGGAAAATTATGACCCATTCTCTCTTATGTGACGCAAGCTAAGCTGCGCGGGTCAGCTAGTCACTAATATGTACTGTAACGATCATTTTTATTTGTTATCAGGAGGCATTTGGTGAAGGCGGCTGGCCGATAGAATTCAGGGCGGCCGTCGCGAGACTACTCTCTCAACATGCTCCCAACGACAAAGAAGCACCCAGAACCACTGCTTTGCGTGAGTTTTTATCATTTACACCTTATAATATAGACGTAAACATTTATTATTAAGGCTATAGTGTATTTCAGTTAGCAACTATTTGATAGCCACTATGCTGTACTATGATTTTTTCCATTTATTTATGGCTTTTTTCTTCTAGTGCTACTAAGAAAATTTATAAACCAGGAAGGCTTTTATGCCAGCAATGACAAAAAATAAAGTTGAATTCGTAATTAAATGTCAAATGTTATCCATATACCACATACATAATGATGATTTCTATAAAAAAGTAGTTCGAAATACCGATAATGCTTCTATATGATATGTTCTATTTTACCCAGGCTTAAGCAACCAGCGTCTGGACCAATCACTGTCGGAGACGATGGTGTTAGACCTGATCGTTCTAGTCGGATTCGTCGTCGTCAACAATCCACAACTACAGGTAAGATGAGTTAATTGTTGGTACAATTTGAAATACACTGTTTCTCGACCGAGAAGCTAGTAAATTATGTAAATCTTTAACAGTTATTTCTATAAAATAGACTACTTAACTTATTTGAGTTAGTTTTCTAATAGGTACATGAAAATTCGTAAAAAATGGAAGGATCTTTCAGCAATATAAGTTGAGACCCATTTTCTTTACAGCCTATACCATTTTTTTTATATAGCTGAAGAAGTTTCCTGAAAATAAAAACGAAAAAAAAAAAATTCATTGATTATAACTTCATAAATGTATCAGTTCACCTTTTTGAATGTCAAATGGAAAATACTTGTACTTTTAAAAACCAGCTCTTTTTACCTATAAAACGAATAATTAACAAAATTCCTAAAAAAAGCTGTTTATAAATTCTAATATGTTGCAATGCCACATTCTTCCCAACGTCCGATGTCCGTTTGTTTTCTCATGCGGGCGACACCTGCGCGGACACGTGTTCTATTATAATTCATACCTGCAGTTACACACCTAATACACCCTAACGACTAATGTATAAATTGGAATAGCAAGCAATTATGACTGCCCTTGTGTTGTTTAATTAGATCATTTTGTGATCTTTGTCTACGTCTGTAGCTTAATTTCAATAAGATTTTATGCAGAATACTAGTTTTCCAAAATCTTTTGTAAATATGGATATAGCACTTTGATCCAAGAAAGCTTATGACGAAAAAATAAACTCAGACACCTAAATTGTTATAACAAAAACATTGTAATTGATTTTGATTTTAGTATCGCTATATGGAAAAAAACATCTTACTAGTTTTGAAATTGTTTGCAATTAAAAAAGCATGTAACATACCCAATATAAATTATTTTTGTGATAGCGTTTTAAATTCTCTCAACGATGTTTTGGTTGGTATCTGCAGTCAGTAGACCAAGAAACAATTTTTCACTTAAACAAAGGAAACCTATTAAAACAGTATCGTCACTAAGACAATTGACCAACGACATCTAATATCCTAAACAAAGTAGAAACTGTAGAAAGTTTCTCACGGTCACAGGTGCAGCGTCGCTCAAGGAAGTGTTCTGGCGCCGTTACTCGACCGTTACTCTGTTACGTGAATTGTTTATGTTTTTACTTTATACATTATTGATTTTATGTGTTTTACTATGATGCTTTAAGGGTGGTGGTCGGGGTGGACTTCTTTTGTGAATTTTAAATTGGTATCTTTTGTGTGTTGACAATTTGTTCAAAGATGTGGTTGAAATGGTACTTAATTCCCATTAAATACATCCATCTCTTACTTTATTGAACAATAGATTGAAATTGAAGAACGCTTTATAAGATTCTCTTTAATTTCTCAAAATGATTCCTAGATAAACTATCATTTGTCAATGCTAATTATAATCTCTATTTTAAATCAGAATATTGATTTCATGGCAAATACAATAAAAATGTCTGGACATGGTCTTCCTCTCCCGTTTTTTCATTTTAATATCTTTCAATGACTAAGAAAACTAAAGTCTTTGTATAAGTAAATAATGTTTTAGTTTAATAACTGAAGATTGTGTACGTATTTGTCCATAGGAGACGATATGTGAAGGCTGGAGCGTGATCAAGACCCTATGCACCCTGCCGGCCAACTGGCTGGTGTCCCGCATTCACAGCCACGCACTACTACCAACACTCGTGGCGTTGTCTGAACACAGCGCCGCCGCCGTCGCTATAGCATCCGAGCTTAGTACAGGGGTGAGTGGTTGCAATTAAAGTTTTTTTTAACTAATGAAGTAATCCGTTTGATAATAAGTGATTGAACGTCATTAAAACTGATTATTCAGTTGATTTTTGAGGAGTTCCCCAGAATGCCTTCCACCTTGATTATCGTGCTTTAGCCAATGGGACTTGGAAATAGAGTGGAAGAATTTTCAATGGGTCCACGCGGACACTCTTTAGAATGCAAAAATAGAGTATGGAACATAACTGCCAGCCAAAGTTAAAAACAAGGAGGACTTTTGTGCCTTTTTTGAAGTGATAGACGATCTATCAGATATCCACGCTTTTGGTTACGAAGTTTTCTAGCTATTGTAGCAAGTGGCAGCCAAAGAATTGATTTTGCACATTTTGATTTCTTAGATTCGTACACGACTTTACAATCGTTTGCATACTGAAATCATTGAGTATTGAAGATTTTCGTAGATTTATGTACGAAAGGTCTTGTACAAGTGTTACAATAATTCACGTAGTTTATGGAGATCTTCGAAATTAATTTAGAAAATTCGTACCATTAAACAAATACTAAATTTATAAACAACATTAAGTACATAGTTTGTGCCTTACATAAATAAGTTGTTTTGTAACACAACTGCTAACTGTAGTGAAACATAGAAGCGTCCTTAGGAAGTCGTAAACCCAATTTGTAGTGTTGAATATTTGATGTTATTACCGCTCGCTTGTTCAGCTGTGCCTTACTTATTACTTGTATAGGTGCAAGTGTTGTGTAAATGCCAGATGAGACCTAGTTTTGTTTTTTAGGGGACATGTTTTTGATTAGATTAGAGGAACTATGGACTTTGACTTTTTTTAACACCCGAAACGGGTAACTGCTGGAACTATTATTATATTGTAACAACTTATGTACACAGTTTTTATGATGCAATAAATATATGTCTATGTTTATGTCCATGTCTTTGGAACATGAAGTTTTAAGGAAGTAAAATTTTACCGCATAGCGGAAAAGAATATGGGTGGAGAGAATGAAGTTTGTAAAGGTCTTATCAAGTGGTGATCTTTGGTCTTTGCCTGCTATTATAGGAAAAAGTATGGATGCAGAAGCGGCACAAGTGTTAAGTGTATACTTGTTATTGATAACATATTGTTATTTAAAAATAATATAATAATATAGTAATGGCAACGACGCAGTTATGCTAGTATAAAAGTGTAGATTCAGTAAGCCGTGGCCAATGCGGTAACGTAATTAAAAATGTTTTAAACCTGTATCCATAAAATCATGACTTATCCCTATAGAGACATGTAGTAGAGAGCAATTAACGTTACGCCATATAATCTCTACAAACGTCTAAATAAGTACTAAGGACCTCCAGACTTAATTTTTATAACAATTAACTAGCTGACACGCCAAACGTTGTTTTGCCATATGAATAAAAAAAATCGTCACCTAGGGGTATGAAAAATAGATGTTGGCCGATTCTCAGACCTATTCAATATGCTCACAAAATTTAATTACAATCGATCAAGCCGTTTCGGAGGAGTATGGTAACGAAAACTGTGACTTGAGAATTTTATATATTAGATATTGGCTTATTTCTAACATTGTATAATTTGCTGCAGCTACAGAAAATCTAGATAGCTTTCATCGTGGGAGGGCCTTGAATGTAATGGTCTATGAAAAGACTAAAAAGGGAAAAATTCAATAATATTCACATTATTTCACATAAATAACCATAAAACGTTACAAAGTAAACGTATTTAATTAATAGTGTAAGATAAGAACAAATAATTGCAACTTCACTGTGAACAAATTAACTTTTATAGACTTTTAATTGGTTATCTGATTATAAAAAAGTTATGGTATTTTAATGATTAGATTATTATATACTTTGTTGGGAACTAAGGACTCGGTAAAGACACGGAACATTATTTTCCTGCATCTGGCTATGCTTCTTTCTGGTATTGTTTTATCTATATTATTTTTAAGTGCCCTTCGAAGCACAGTGACACTCAGTTCAAATACCACTATGCGGTCACCCATCTATGGAATGACCGCGCCAACGGTTGCTTCAAGTCGGTCCCGGTTGTTGTCGATTAAGATAACAGTCGTTAAGCCTTGTCAAAGGCCTTCGGGCGGCTTGAACAACTTTGACACTAGGTTGACCACTAACCATACGATAAGAAGAAGAAGAATACTAATGTATCATGTTATTCATTTGTCCAACAGATGTTAGACGAGTACATGAAGAGCGCCGAAGCTCAAAAGGTGAAACTGGTACAGGTGATCAAACAGGGACGTACAAAGAAAGGTAAGAAGTAAAGACTAGTAGACTGATCTATCGAGATTGATTAACTTAGATATAGAGGGCCTACTTTTAGTGTTAGAGTTCTGACGTTGTTTCTCTGATATCAAAATATTATAGTGTGGTGTGTTGGTATTGCGTATGTTAATGTTATGTTAGGTTCATTTGCGATTTCTGAAAGGTTAACTTTTGAGTTGCAAGGTTAACTTTCATATAAATTGATTTTTGAAAGGTTTACTTCAGAGTCAATTGTTTTCGAAAGGTTAACTTTACCGTAAGTTGATTTTTGAATGGTTAACTTTACAGTAAATTGTTTTTCGAATGGTTTACTTTTATTTAAATTATTTTTTTAATGGTTAACTTAACCTTCGTCTTAATTTAGGTGTTCTTAACTCATCTTTTAATTAATCGGTCTTGAAATTATGAAGGTAGCTTTAAAAATGGTAACTTAATTTGGTTTTTAAATTAATTTAGACTGAAAGTTAAGGCAGATTTTATTAGTTTAACTTCATGCTTATCTTAAAAATTGTATTCCAAAGGTTAACTTAAATTAAGCTTTAAATCATTTAGTGATGTTATCGTACTTAATTTAATCATCATCATCATCATCATCATCATCATCATCATCATCATCATCATCATCATCATCAGCTTATCATTCACTCAGGGTATTTGTACTCCCTAATGTGCCATTCGTGCGTGTGCCAAGTACTACTCATTCATCATTTTATTTTTCATCTCTTTCTCTAATTTTAAAACGTAAAAAAAAAAGTTTAAAAAAAGTATGCAGTTGTGTTGTAATTTCTGACATCTTTGAGTAGATTTAATGCATTTAAAATATGGAAGAGAATGGAGTATTTATTTCTCTATCAAAAATAATACAAATCTTTAGAAACAAAATAAACAAAACAGATATAAAAAAGGGAAGTCATTTTGAACTTATTTAAAAAGTATAAATTAACATTTTCACTAAAAGACAGCTCAGAAATAAATTGGCACAATTACCCATTTTGATTTTGTTTGCTAAAAAAATTAAATTGAATTATGTCAACTATCCTTAAGAGCTTTTGATAAAACATTAACATAAGCAATACCAATAATTTCTAATAGTATATGCACGGCCGTTAATGGCGCCACACACAACAAATTTAATCAAATATTGTTAGGGGTTGAACATAACTAGCGAATATTTGCAAAAAATACCCTTAGAAAGGAACAGATACTGTAAAAATACCACTTCTGTTTTGAGCAACAGAAAGTGATCATAACGTAGTAACTACTCTAAAGGAAATAATGAATATTGCCGATCAATCATTTAACTTTTTCATACCACATAGAAGTAACGTTTATGGGAATTATTCAATGCATTGCTGCCCTATTGCTGGGTTTTCTTCTCGTCTACTATATTACTCTCGTGCGAGAAATGTAAGGGGTTAGTATTTTATGCATTTAATACCAATTTTCGGTATTCTTCTTCTTTTATTATAGTAGTTGTGCCTCAAAGATCTGTTGATGTTTCGCTAGCTGCGTTCAATCCCACAGTCTCAACGTTTACTAACACATAGACAAATATAGTTGAGATATTGTACACTTTTTGATGTGAGTCTATTTATCTATTTTTCTATGGTTGTAGACTAGAACTAGACAGAAATAAAAAATTGTATTTCAAACAAACTTTGTTACGCATTGGTATTTTATCAGTCGGGGTTTTAAAATTTGGACGTCACTTTTTCTGTAGATTTAGGGAGACACGGATTTGAAACGTTATTTATAAGTTTTTTGTCGATACAAAAGTAGGACATCAAAATTTTATTTTTCATCGCTCTACGCGAATATTAATTTATTTTTAAATAATTGATATTATTTTTGTTAAAATGTATCTAGTCATATTGTTCGAAGAAATAATGTTAGGTCGAAATCACATTGTTATTTTTTGTCTTCTTTATAATTGAATAGCTCTCTTTGATCTACCTCTTGTCGTCTTAACAGTAGCACTTTCATATTTTTATAATCTCGTCCTCATTTTAAAACTTGGGCTTTTACTCAAACAAAAAAAAACTTATGCACTATAAAATTACTTCATAGGAATGGTTATAAAGGGAAATGTGTGTGCTAATAGAGTGCCTTGTGGGACTCTTGTTGAACGTTTGAAACATGGTATTTATAGCGTCGCGAGTATTATGAAAGTTTGGCATGCTGTGATAAAGAAACGGTTGGAATTTATTCCTTCGATAAAATACATTTTTTGTAACTGTACCTTTGAATAATCAAAGTGAACGCAGTCAAAGGCTTACGTCAGTTCTACATCTAATGTTTTCTATATTTCCAATGTTTACTTTTTGTGATAAATTTCTTTTACTAACAGCCCGTTTGCATTATTATAATGGTTTATTATATAACCGTGTACTTCTGTAACCATTGTAAGGGATTCGTGATCTGTTTTATATAATAACTGTATTTGATGTTTGTGTATACTTTGCTTGTCTCTTAAGTACCATAATGCAAGCATAGCCGTGATTAATCAATAATAAGTGATGTATATGTAACAGTGCGAGTGGGGAGACGACTGTGACGGTGTTTATAAGCACCATGAGAATTCAATGTAATATGTGTATTAAGTGTACGAGTGTCTGACTGTAATTGATAAGTCTGTATCGCGCAGGCGATTGATATTTCACCATATTTATATAATTTCTCTTTATCCAGTATTATTTGAATCTGTTTTTGTAATTCTATCAGGGTTATGTAACCGATTCCTAAATAAAACAGTCCAGCATTGCCCAATGTTTATATGGACGGTCACATTAACCAGTAGTATTATTTGCTCTGATCTTTTATACTATAAAGTGCATATGAACGGTATAGAACTCTGTAGAAATATTTATAGTTATTGCAGTGTGAATGAAATTAATATTGTTCGTAAATACAATCGCCTGCGTCAAGATCTACGAATTCACAATACTTTGCAAACGGGTGTGAAACTGTGATTTTATATATATATTTAAATTAATTACGATCACTTGCAGAATGTAATATATGATTGATTTGTTTTTTTGTACGTTTAGTTGTGTCCATGTGTTTAGTATAATGTACTTTATCTGTGATTCCTTTGTTTAGTAACTTTCGTGTAACTCATGTGTATGTGGCGAATAAATATTTGTGTAACAATGATTTTTGTTGTTTGTATTTTACATTAATATTATTAATAATTACATTATTTTTACCTTGAAGCTTTCTCTTATATTTCATTGTTTGTGTACAACACAAAGTTGATAATTCTCTTTAATATTGACGGATATCCGGTTCTCTAGCTGCTAATTAATATCTTTAGAAGTGAGATTTTCTACTGAAAGTGTATCTTTAATAGAAATTATAGATTTTTTTTTTCAGTTAATGAGTCTACCGCCAATTCCAAAGCTAAATATAATGAGAAGAGACAATAGACGATAGACACAGAGAAAAAAATGCATCAATCTTTAACCTTACCAATAAATGTATTAGAATTTCAGGTGCCGCAAACCACATACGTCGAAACACGGAACTTGTAAGTCAGAAATATATTCCAAAACCATTAAAAACTGTTTGAAAAAATACCCGAAAGATGAGCCATCTATCGTCACGGCTCATAACATCGGATATATTTTAAAAAGCTTTCTAAGTGCTCCCAACACAATATCACAATTTACGAGCAAAACAAACCGAGCTCATTCATAAATTGAACTTAAAAATAAACTGCTATCTGCTCAAATGGATTCTTATTTATAGATTTTTATATTTGTTTTGAAGTTCATCTGTTTTGTCGTGGTTTCAATTGCGGTGGAATAAAAAGGAAATTAATAATTTATTTGTGTTTTTAACAAACTGTTTTATAATAGGGTAAGTAAGTATATTGTTTTTTTTTTACCTTTATCACCAAACGAGAATAATTAAAGGTATGCACGTTACTTGAATTTATGATACTTATGCTGTCTATATTTTATTTTATAACCATGCCAACATATTTCAAAATACATCACGTCATAAATCAAATTATGGCTGTGATATTTATTAATTACAGAAAAATAAGTCTTTTGGTCACCTTAAATCTTTTTCACTGAACGTTTAAATATGTTGTGTTAAAATTGAAAAGTAGTTGTTTCAATTATGCCAGACCTTGAGTAGAGATATTAAAGTATTAAAAAAAATATAATTCGCGATAGTAATATAACATCAAAAACATCTTCCTCCCGACTTTAAAGTAGTCCACAAAAATCTTCCCAAAAAATCACAATTTCTTCCCACAATCTTATTCGTACAAAAGATTTAAAATCCCGACATTAACGCATTACGCATACATGATTGAACAACAATAACTTGGACGTGAATTTGTAAAAATGACGTATGATGGAGGATCGAGAGCAATTGTCTGGAAAAACACTTCCGATAGCTGAGGGGTGGTTTGTTCTGTAAGTGACTGTCATTATTATATGTTGAATAGAATCTGGTAGACCGAATCAGGAGATTTTATAGGATAGAGTCCGGTGAATATTTGAAAAATTGCAAGTTTGTGGGTTTTTTAGGTACTAGAAGCCGCCCGCGTATTCGTCCGCGTGGAAACCCTTCCCGTGTAAATCCCGATCCCTCGGAAACTCCGGGATAAAAATAGTAGCCTATGTGTTATTCTAGGTTTTCAGCTACCTATATACGAAATTTCATTGTAATCGGTTCAGTAGTATTTCCGTGAAAGAGCAACAAACATCCATACACACATACGTACATTCACAAACTTTCGCATTTATAATATTAGTAGGATAGAATCGAGTAGACCGAATCAGAAGGTTTTATGGTATAGAGTCCGGTGCAAATTTTGCAAAAAAATATTGTTTTTCTTATATAAAACTGTAAATTAAACCCATTACCCCATGTGCCAAGGTCTCTTTCTGGAAAGAGGGAGGGGTTAGGCCTTGAGCACGATGACCAAGTGCGGGTTGGGGACTCATAACTTCAAGAATTTTTCTTAAGTACTCTTAGGTATACAAGTTTGCATCAAGACATTTTCCTGATTTATCTGAAAAATACATAGCATTTTTCTTTGCTATTTCATATGAGCTAAAAGGTTTTTTCATTGTAAAAATAAAGCCTTGATATTCGCGATTATAATATTAAATTCTGTTAAAACAAAATGCACTATAAAATATTCTGAAAACTGTGTTTTATACAAGTTTTTCAAAACCGGGCCAGCAATTTCGCAGTTGAACTGTATATTGAAACAATTTTAGCTCAATATTTTATACATTTACAAAACTATCGACTCCACTCTACGAACAAGGTCACACGTTACGAAGCACAGAAATACATGGAGGCGACTCACAACTATTTATATTAGTTAATGGAAGCTTTTATTTCAGTTTGTTTTTATTGGAAATGCGTTTCTATTGATAGAGACGTGTTTGTGATGGGTTCATGTAAATAACAGGTAGTTTGGTGAAAGATGGGTTTTTAAAGAAAATGAAAGTTGATAAGTTAAAGATGTGTCTTGCGAATAAATGGGAGTAGGAATCGTTTTAGATTAGGACAAGGCTTAGAGTAAATTCTTGCTTGCATTTATAGCTTTTATTCCACAATGACTATAATAATATTTCGCAGTCTTGATTTATCGCTCTCTAGCTTGTAGCCGTGGTTCTGCCCGTGAATTGAAACAGCCTGATGGACATCTAAATTAACGAAATCTTTGACTTTGAATTTCTTTTGAATCGAAAATTCTTCTTCATATTTGCCAGAATCCTATATCAGAATCACTGAAAATACTTTACGTGCAAAAAAGCTTACACTAAAAAAAAAAAATTTTCTTTGACATCTCCCGCCGAATAGTCAGCACGACACGTGACCAGAGGCTGGCCTTTACTTAGGGCAAAGAATAAGCATTGCCATTCAACGTGGCAATGCTGCCAGCCTTCTGGGCACGTTATCCGGGGACGGCGATGCGGAGATATTTTATGATGCCTTATTTTAATTTTATTTATGTTTAATTGCTTTATTATTATTTTTTTCGTTTGTACATACAAAATTATTATTTAATGTATTAATTTAATGTTTAGTTTTAATTATTATTGATATTTATAAATATTACACTGCTCAACTGATAACAAAAAGTGTAAATAAAAGAAATTAATCACTAAAAATATTGCAAAAATGGGATAAAAGTGCACTCTAATATTTTTTAACTCATTTTCGACAAAACCGGACTTCTACCCTTTATTTACAGAGATGCAGATATATGGCCCCATGCAGTAGAGGGCTAACCACCAAAAAAGTTATTTTAAATCTATACTAATATTATAAAGCTGAAGAGTTTGTTTGTTTGTTTGAACGCGCTAATCTCAGGAACTACTGGTCCGATTTGAAAAATTCTTTCAGTGTTAGATAGCCCATTTATCGAGGAAGGTTATAGGCTATATATAATCACGCTACGACCAATAGGAGCAGAGTACCAGTAAAAAATTTTACAAAAACGGGGAAAATTTTGATACATTCTCTCTTATGTGACGCAAGCGAAGTTGCGCGGGTCAGCTAGTGCAAGATAAAGAGATTTTTAAATACATTTCAAAGCGTATTGACGTCAATCGTAAACATTCGTCTCCACTCTCTTCAATATCGTTCCATTAGCGCTCAATAGCGGCACAGCTATAAACAGTAGGAATAGCTCACGACCGCACGACCTGTATCAAACAACACACGAACACTGACTGCCTCCCTGGCTCAGTGGTTTAGGTCACCACGCCTATATCATTGCATTGGTCGTGGGTTCGATTCTCTAACGGAACAATTATTTTTGCGATCCACAAATGATTGTTTCGGGTCTGGTTGTACTTTGTGTCCGTTGTAAAAGTCCCTGCGAAACAAGAGCAATTCTTAGTGTGTCTTTTTTAAAAAACAAAATCAACACTACATTTGTACATTAGTGGATTACACTTAGAGAAACAATGCTTGTAATTGTTGATAAAAACATGCATCATAAGCCTCGCCGTTCTTCCAAATATGTTGGAGTCGGCTTCCAGTCTCACCGGATGCAGCTGAATACCAGTATTTTACATGCAGCGACTGCCTATTCGACCTCCACAACCCAGTTACCTGAGTTATAACACGATACCCTTCGGTAAGACTGATTGTCAGACTTTCAAGCTTCTTTCTGTTAAAGACTGTCAAAGATCTTTTGAAAATGACAGCCGGGGTCCACAATTAACGTGCCTTCCGAAACACAAAGACGCTCAACTCAAAACGACTCTGTGGTCACCCATCGATAAAATGTCCGTGCCAACGTTGCTTAACCCACAAATCAGTTACCGAGAAGTGAGCGCGACTACCTACAAGCATCTGCACAGTTGAGAAAAGGCGCTATCCAGTCACAAAAGTCAATTTATTCATCTTTCTCATACAAGTTAAAGATTCCTCCCGTAACATATAAATTCAGTGGCGGCAGATCAAAGTGTGTGATGCGCGCGCGGCTAAAAGCTCTCCTCACTTAGCGCGCTATTTGTAGCCGAGTGACGGATGAAGATGAGTTGAGATGCGTTGTGATGTGGATCACTGAAATATGTGACTTATTGGGCATTTATCGGGCCTAACAATATACTAGCTTCCTAGTTCCACTCCCTCCTTCGTCCATGTAAAAAGGCATAAGGACAAATCCTATATGTAAATCTAGGCTATGAACTAGCTGTGCTTATCAAAACCTGTTTAGTACAAAAGACTGTGTAACATACCTCGATTCAAGCATCCATACTTTCGGATAATAGTCTGTAAGTGGATGGTTAAGAGTTTCTTGTCCGCTTTTCTCATTAGCTTTACCTTTCGAAAACTCCATCATTCGTTCGCCATAATGGTTAATGGTCAACCTAGTGTCAAAGTTGTTTAAGCCACCCAAAGGCCTTTGACATGGCTTAACGACTGCTATCTTAATTGATAACAACTGGGACCGACTATTTACGTGCCCTCCGAATCACGGGGACGTCCAGTTCAAATACCTATAACTTCATCAAAATTTGTCCCATAATTCTGTTGCATAAGCAAAACACACAGAATCACATATTTATTTGTATTACAATTATGTTGGTCTATAAAAAGCTATAAAACATTCTAACTCTCCCCTACCCACAAACTCGTTGAAGCACGCGGCGGCACGCGCGCCAACTGATAACACTTATCAGTACATTACGTTATCACTGTTATCAGTGTACAGTATTAACCGGTATTTGTTCAAGATTACACGTGTTTGCCTTCACAAGTGCTCTGTTCATCAATAAAACCTATATTTCGATATAGAAATAGGACATATTGGGTTAATCATGTAGAGTAGTTAGTTTGATTCCCGTTTAGAGAAAATATTTGTACATTACATTTATAGCATCACGTCTGTCATAACCAAAGATGTATGAAATAATATCACGTTACATTTCCATATTTTATTATACCGTGACTGTCCGTCCCACTGCTGGGCAAGGATTGAGGAGGGGTTAGGCCTTGAGTCCACCACGCTGGCCAAGTGCAGGTTGGGAACTTTGGATGCCCCCAAGAAATATATTAAACAAATTTAGGCATGCAAAGTGTCATCACGATGTTTTCATTCACCGTTGGAGCAAGTGACAATTATTTCTAATACACATATAACTTCGAAAAGTCGTAGGTGCTTTGCC
Organism: Anticarsia gemmatalis; assembly: GCF_050436995.1. Lineage (NCBI taxonomy): Eukaryota > Metazoa > Arthropoda > Insecta > Lepidoptera > Erebidae > Anticarsia > Anticarsia gemmatalis. The sequence goes on along the minus strand of NC_134767.1, from coordinate 652,055 downwards.
TCGGGTTCGAACCGTCGACCACTTGTGTGGGAGGTACCAGCTTATACCACTCGGCTAACACTGCTACGCATAAAGCTACGCAACTTATATTTTAATCCATAACCAGTCGCACTTAACGGTCGTTAAACGATATGTGGGTTAAGCGACTCTTGGCGCGGTCATTCCATAGATTTGTGACCGCATAGTGGTATTTAAACTGAGCATCTCTGTGCTTCAGAAGGCACGTAAAAGTCGTTCCCGGTTGTTGTCAATGAAGATAACAGTCGTTAAGCTACGTCAAAGGCCTTTGGGCGGCTTGATCAACTTTGACACTAGGTTGACCACAAACCATACGACAAGAAGAATTTATAACTTTATTTTTAAACCATCACTATATAATCATTCCATATGACCATACTCTCAATAATTAGTCATACAAAGATGTAAAGATTACAACCCTCAACGATTTTATTACCGTGTCATCTAATTACTTATTACATGTAGATTCTTATCAACGCATATGGCTTGATGTTGCGATAACAATAACCAGGATTAAAGACCTCTCGTCACGAAGTAATATAAGGTATAGACAGGCCAAGTCATATTGGCCATAAGATGAGAATTATCCAGAATAAAAAGACCTATTGTCACTAACTTATATAAGGTTTAGACAGGTCAACTTATAGTTGATGTTTTACGAACATTTTCCAGAATTAGAGACCATTTTTTTCTGTGTAATATAGGGTAGAGCAGACCTCCGTGCCACGTAAAGCCGTCGGTCCTGCGCCTGACCTTTCTCTGGTCTTTACCGTCCAACCGGATTATGAGAGAAGAGGAATATAAAGTGTACCTACCTGTGTATTGTGGACACACTTGGACACTATAAACAAAGTCCTGCACAGTTGGCTGGTTTCAATGAAACTGGCCACCGTAGCCGTAATCGGCCAGGACATTATTATTATATTAAAATAAAATATTCATATGCGTGTCAATAATGAAAACTGACCGGCGTTGGCGATGAGTCAGTGATTACATTCAATTGACGCCCCACACAGTCAAATAGATTACACTGCGATTATGCGTGCGCCGGGAACGAACCCGCTACCCACCCCTCTCTAATTAACTAATGTACGTATGCAATATTTGAGGTACAGGGTGTTACCGCAGATGCGTAATCATCCAAGTGCATTTGGTTTATTGAAAAATATCATAAATCGTAATGGAAATATATTTATTCTAGTAATATTATATATTTATAGCTTCTTTTAGTCTGAGTACTAGTGTATAATATGTCTGCTGATCACGAAGTCGCGGGTTCAATTATCGGGTCAAACATAGTCCTGTTGGTTTTTTCAAATTTATATTAGAATATTTCTGAACATTAGCCAGGAGTTTCATAACGTGTCCAGTATATGGCAATAGGCCCATATTATATTCAACTAAATTACTTTGTAAATGGCGAAACGTGGGTGTATATCATACAATTGTGCATACACCTTCGAGTATATGTCAATAGGCTCACCCCCTATTCCATGGGACTAACACAATTAACTTAGAATTTAGTTTTGCCTACACCGTCGGGTATAACAACCTTGATAAGTAAAGTCAAAGTCAACCACATCTATACTAATATTATAAAGCTGAAGAGTTTGTTTGTTTGTTTGAACGCGCTAATCTCGGGAACTACTGGTCCGATTTGAAAAATTCTTTCAGTCTTAGATAGCCCATTTATCGAGGAAGGCTATAGGCTATATATCATCACGCTACGACCAATAAGACCAGAGTACCAGTAAAAAATGTTACAAACACGGAGAAAATTATGACCTATTCTCTCTTATATGAAGCAAGCGAAGTTGCGCGGGTCAGCTAGTAACTAATATAATCATATTTATATACTTATAAATACACACTTATTATTATACAGATCGTACTCATCAAACCAGTATTTGTCGCGAGTGATTTCGAACCCACCACACAGGTGACTACTTTAACCACTGCGCCAAACGTGCAGTCATCTGCTTGAGATTTACAGATGCCATTGTACAAACAGAATACTACTGTTATATCTATCCTTATGTGTACAAAGTAACAGTGTAGCGAGCGACGCCGCGCGGTGTTATGTGTCAGGCAAACACCCTGTGATGACTGGACATCGTGATACGTGTGATATATGGAACGGTAAGTTGGATAGCTTGTTGGCGGATTTGTTGGATAACTCAAACTTTGGTATAATAGTCCAGTCATTATAGTAAGTTCACCTCGGAATTCGAGATACCCAGCTGTAAGTCTGTAAATACTTGTATATTGACACCCTAAAAGTTGTCTCAAAACCTACATATGGTAGGGTGTACGCAACTATAAAATTTCAAGGTCCAAAGTCCCAAAAACCGGCTTTTTGAGCTTTTTTTGTAAATATCTCATTTCCTATGGAATTTTTGCATTCGTATTCATTACCAATATTGTACAGTATAAAATTCTCTACAAATTTTGTTTGAATTTTTTTTTTACGGTGAACCGTTTTCGAGATAGAGGGCGGAGAGCGCGCGGTCACAGGATCATTTCAAGTCAACCGGTGCCTCCGGTCGAAGATGCGCCATATATAGTTGATGAACTATCGATAAATCAATGATTATAATAATAAATAAATTTAACCCATTAATGTCCCACTGCTGAGCAAGGGTCTTCTCCCGTAATGAGGGAGGGGTTAGGCCTTGAGTCCACCACGCTGGCCAAGTGCGGGTTGGGGACTTTGCATGCCCTCAATAAATGTATTTAACAAATTTTATTCAAGCAAGGTTTCCTCACGATGTTTTCCTTCACCGTTGGAGCATGTGACAATTATTTCTAATACACACATAACTTCGAAAAGTCATTGGTGTCATCATTTTCTTCATAATTATATTAAATCTATATCTTTTCAATAATACTGATTTATTTGTTTTTTTTTCATCATGTAAGAAGTTATTAATATTAATTAGGTTAAAATTCAAATATAGTGCCTATATTTTCATGAAAAATTCTGCAATTACATGGGCAGGTAAGTGTTGATAAGTTAATTAATACTGAATAAAAAGTGGATAGGTTATGAAAAAAATGATAAAAAATAATGTAATAGTTAATAGAAATTGACAAATATTTATTAATCATTGATTTATCGATAGTTCATCAACTATAATATATATGGCGCATCTTCGACCGGAGGCACCGGTTGACTTGAAATGATCCTGTGACCGCGCGCTCTCCGCCCTCTATCTCCAAAACGGTTCACCGTAAAAAAAAAAATTCAAACAAAATTTGTAGAGAATTTTATACTGTACAATATTGGTAATGAATACGAATGCAAAAATTCCATAGGAAATGAGATATTTACAAAAAAAGCTCAAAAAACCGGTTTTTGGGACTTTGGACCTTGAAATTTTATAGTTGCGTACACCCTACCATATGTAGGTTTTGAGACAACTTTTAGGGTGTCAATATACAAGTATTTACAGACTTACAGCTGGGTATCTCGAATTCCGAGATTCTTACCTAATTTAAGCTTAATTGACTGCACTATAATTTGCATAATAAGTAGCTACAATAAACTTAATAAGAAACGCCGCTGTTTTTTCTTCAAAAGACTGTAGGTTACCATTTTTCTTACATACCTACAAATAACGGACTCAAAATAAAACCTTAAAATTGTGGATAATTTGCTAAATGATATTTGCACCATATAGAAATTCTGAAAAATCGCCTAGCTTTTTTTCAGAATTTAATAGCAACAAATCCCAACACCTCTAAACAATTTGGAATCAAATGTAAGTACCTATAACCTTTCGATTGGTAAATATATTCTATATTTTCACCAATGGTCAAACAATTCTATACAGTTCACCATCCTAACCGTCCATATGTATCACTAACACCTGGTGCCCTGACCACCCCCTAGCGTGATGCGGTCGCAATTATATGAAGATTAACTTCTAAACACACGTCACGTTGTTTATGATTATTAGTAATGGGCGAGGCGATCGCTGATTAACTCTCTTGTTATAAATGTGACTTTTTGATTCTATATTACCATAGCTGACCCGCGTAACTTCGCTTGCGTCACATAAGAGAGAATCGGTCAAAAATTCCCCCGTTTTTGTAACATTTTTCACTGGTACTCTGCTCCTATTGGTAGTAGCGTGATGATATATAGCCTATAGCCTTCTTTAATAAATGTGCTATCCAACACTGAAATATTTTTTCAAACCGGACTAGTAGTTCCTAAGATTCGTGCGTTCAAACAAACAAACAAACTCTTCAGCTTTATATTATTAGTAATGGGCGAGGCGATCGCTGATTAACTCTCTTGTTAAAAATGTGACTTTTTGATTCTAATTTACCAGTCAATACTTTGACCATTAACTATTGTAATTTCAGTGTACCATTTTTTCCTACTTATAATGTCTCTCTGGCTAATATTCGGCTACGGCGAGTTTCATTGAAAACAGTCTTTGTTTATAGTGTCTAAGTGTGTGCATAACACATAGATATGTTACTGTAAAAGCCCGAACTGTGGTAAATCCTAAGATTTTCCGGTAAAACCTAAGATTTACCAACTCTCAATGGTAAAAGTCCGAACGTTCTTTTATTTCGAACTTTTACCACCATTTAATTGGCAAATCTTAGGATTTACATAATGACACGGTAAAAGTTGATAAAGTCATATTGTAATGTGTTTGAGCCGTCATATAATGATATTGCTAGGGATATAATTATATGCCGTAACATAATTATAATGAGAGTTTGAAGATGTCGCCGGAGCCCCGCTTCGCGGGGCTCCTCCTTCTGGGTGGTTTAAAAAAAAAATAACCACGAAGGCTGAGGTGGGAGCTTCGCTTCGCTCGCTCCCACCTCAGCCTTCTAACCTAACCTACCCATGTCGGTTTGCCGAAAACTCCTTCTTTATAACTATTAAATTATTTTATATTAGCTACATTTACCTGCCCTTGAGGTATATCCTAAGATTTACCAAGTGAATAGGGGTAAAAGTTCGAAATAATAGAGTTATTCGGACTTTTACCGTTGAGAGTTGGTAAATCTTAGGTTTAACCGGAAAATCTTAGGATTGACCACAGTCCGGGCTTTTACAGTAACAGATACACTCTCGATTTCCTTACTTTCATAGCCCGGTGTGACGGACAAACCGACAGTACTACTGAGAGACCAGGCGCAGGACCGACGGATTTACATGCTCTCCCAGGTACGGAGGTCTACAACTTCATCTTCCTGACCCCGGGCCATCTCTGAGAAAGTAGAAAAACTCAGAAAATACTTTTTGGCCCATACTAGGAATCGAACCTGAAACCTTTGCGCAGCAGTCGCATACATTACCGGATGCGCCATGAGAGGCGCAGAGGTGCATTATAAATAAGTGTGTCAGTAAAGCTAAGTAACAATTCAAAATTCCATCTAATAAGCATCTGTGAGATATTTTGAAGCGGTATAATCAGGACTTTTACAGTCCCACTGCTGGGTAAGGACTTTTTTTTTTAATGTGGGAAAGGTTAAGCCTTGAGTCCACGCTGCTCAAATGCGGGTAGAAGAAATTCTATCTTTGTAGCAACTATTTTAGTGGAGCTCGTGAATTAGAAAACAACAGCCGCGCGGTTCGACCTCTCAAGTTAAACTTCGCTTGCCGTGGTTGTTCCATGAAGAGTGATCATATGTTCAATATGTAAAATCCTTCCGTTACTGAGTGACTGACTGATGGACAACGCACAGCCGAAACTACTGAGCGTAGAAAGTTGAAATTTGGTATGAAGATTCCTTAGGAAGTGTAGAGGAGCACTAAGAGAGGATTTTTGGAAATTCCACCCCGAAGGGGGTGAAATTCCACGCTGGCAAAGTTGCAGGCAGAAAGCTAGCATAATATACATATAAGGAAGGAAAATGCTATTCTCTACACTCTATAACTATGAATATACACATCATGGGAAAAGCCATTACTCTCCTTCAAGTAGGTCAATGTTGTTACAATTTAGTTCTATTACTAGGAACTGTGGAGTTAATGTAGGTCTAGTTACCTAGGTGTATGACGTCAGTTGCGCGCTTAGGAAAATTACTATAGGTAGTTAGTAAGTACTAAGTGATGACTAGCAATTATATTCTTTTATTTTAATGACTGTTTTTTATGATTTCTTTTGCTGGATTGGCTTTTTTTCTTTAAGTAATTTAACGCTCTGCATTATTTACTTTTATATATCTATACTAATATTATAAATGCGAAAGTAACTCTGTCTGTCTGTCTGTCTGTCTGTCTGTCTGTCTGTCTGTCTGTCTGTCTGTCTGTCTGTCTGTCTGTCTGTCTGTCTGTCTGTCTGCTACTCAATCACGCCTAAACTACTGAACCAATTTGCATGAAATTTGGTATGGAGATAGTTTGATACCCGAGAAAGGACATAGGCTACTTTTTACCCCGGGAAAATTACGTATTTCCCGGGAAAATTCAGGTTTCGCCACCGAAGTCGCGAATAATCAATATTATAATGACATTGAATTAACAAAATTCCGTTGTCATGGCAACAGTTTTAATGGCAGATATGCTTTAGCGCGAGTTATATGAGATATAAATAATTTTGAGAATATTTTTCGTGAAAAAAAGCATATTTTGTTGTTAAGGAATAATTAAGCTTTGTATTAGTAAAAAAAAATCATTCACGCGAGCGGAGCCGCACGGGTCAGCTAGTATTAACTATATTTAAAGTAGACAATTGTTTAAATGCGTAGTTATTTTTATTTTTATAAAATACAACTCCCGCACTAGGAATTGATCTTGTGTGGCGGATACTTTAACAATCATACAAACAACAGACACAAAGCACAACCAGGCCCGTAACAACTATTTTTGGATCGCAAATAATTGTCCCATTTGGGAATCCAATCCACGACCTCCCGACACAATGGTAGTGGAGTGGCGACCACCTTAACCAAAGCGCCACGGAAGCCGTCAAATAATACTCAATTTCTTGTTTTTGTTTTAAACCGACTTCAAAAAAGAATGAGGCTCTCAATTCGACTGAACGTTTTTTCTATTATCTGCTTACCTCATAACTTTTTACTAGGTGGACCAATATTGGTGATTATTTTACGTAACTAACAAGAATATTGTCATTCTGTAAAATACAGTAAAAAAAACCTTGAGTAAACTTAACCAATATTGTAAACTAGCTGACCCGCGCAACTTCGCTTGCGTCACATAAGAGAGAATGGGTCAAATTCTCCTCCGCTTTTGAAACATTTTTTATTGCTACGCTGCTCCTATTGGTCGTGGCGTGATGATATATAGCCTTCCTCGATGAATGGACTATCTAACACTGAAAGAATTTTGCATATCGGATCAGTAGTTCCTGAGATTAGCGCGTTCAAACAAACAAACTCTTCAGCTTTATAATATACTAGCTGACCCGCGGAACTTCGCTTGCGTCACATAAGAGAATCATAATTTTCCCCGTTTTTGTAACATTTTTCACTGGTACTCTGCTCCTATTGGTCGTAGCGTGATGATATATAGCCTATAACCTTCCTCGATAAATGGACTATCTAACACTGAAAGAATTTTTCAAATCGGACCAGTAGTTCCTGAGATTAGCGCGTTCAAACAAACAAACAAACAAACAAACAAACTCTTCAGCTTTATAATATTATAATATAATATATAATATAATATATATTGTAAAATATTGTAAATTTGAAACACTAACCATATCTTTGACAACTAACTCGTGTACTACGCTACCAACAGCTACTATCGTACACTCCCTTCACAGAGTGGCTGTGCGGGGTGCGCCCTCTGCCAGCGTCAGAGGCGCGAGGGGGTGCGGAGGGCGCGGGCTGCAGGGAGGGGCGGTAAAAGCATATTTATGTTAGTTTCTGATTGACGATGATGTCTTCTCTTAGATGCCGTGCGGGTTTATAGCGCAAATGTAAAATGCTTCAAGATGACGCATTTATGTATTTATTTTTAAGTGTTTTCCAATAATTAAAGTGCGAAAGTAAGCCCTATTTAGATAAAATTTTGTACAAAAATAGTTTGAGATCTAGAGAAAAAAATATAAAGCTTTTTTAAAGGAAATTTCACAGGACCTAGAAGTATACGGGTAATAAGCTAAATAACTAAGGTCAACGTGGATGGAGTCCCAAATAAGAGCTAGCACAAGACATTTTTCGTACCGCAAATTGTTATATTAAGCTAATATATCACATAATTATTGTATGCCTTCAGGCAGAAGACATAGTGCAACATAAACTTCATGTACAACATTTTTTAGGAAATATTCGCTTAAAAAAAGAAGACATACGGCCAATAAACTGAAACTCATAAAAAAACCTGCTGTTCTATTGGAATAAAAAATGGACGATAGCCTTATTAAACAAACATTCGTCGTATAGAACCGGCACGTTACACACTTACGCACGGCGCGGTATATTTCTGGGGACGTTACGAGAATATTATACATCTGCAACCCTCACATACGTTTATAGCGTTATGTTATAACACTGTTACAATGGACAGACTTTACCTAGGTTAAATATTACAAACATAAGTACATAATAATATATTATGCCGCAGCAGAGGTGTACGAAATACCTCCATGTTTCGCTATTAACAATTTTTAGTTGTTGTATCAGAGCTTTGGCCCACATCAGAATTAAATTTAATTTTAACCCATTAATGTCCCACTGCTGGGCAAGGGTCTCCTCCCGTAATGAGGGAGGGGTTAGGCCTTGAGTCCACCACGCTGGCCAAGTGCGGGTTGAGGACTTTCCATTCCCTCAATAAATGTATTAAACAAATTTTTAGGCATGCAAGGTTTCCTCACGATGTTTTCCTTCACCGTTGGAGCATGTGATAATTATTTCTAATACACATCACATCAGAATAACTGTGTATTTTCACAAAGAACTTACTTTCGTAAAACTTAGCGTGAGTAAATGATGATTCATTCTGTGATCTTAAACTATGAATACGCTCAAAAGTCACGCGTTAGTCTTCTTAAAAACATCGCATGCGTCTCCGATAAAACATCCAATTCAATTTGAGACCTTGTTAACGCTTCCGTATCCACAAAACTTAACGCACGGTGCTGGAACTTTCATTGTCACATTGGTTCTTTAGTCTAGTTCTTATTTGTCAAATCTGGATGTAATTTGAGCGAACTACAGAGATAGCACCATCTTTTAAAAAGAAAAAATACAAAAGAATTGAAAACTTTCTTTTTTTTTAAACCGGTTAAAATAATAAATTGATCCTTTTTTTCAAGCAAAGCCGCGGTAGACAAGTAGTGAAATATTCTTCGTATTGATAACAGTATTTATTTCAGTGTACAATAACAGTAAAGGGTTAACTTGGCAATTAGCTAATTGCAACCTAAGCCGGCGAGGGGTTAACTCTGACAAAACAGGGTTATTATTTAGATTGGTCTCTTCTACCCCCGAGCTTAACTCTTTAACGATTTTATTTACGTTTGTTTGTTAAAGGGCTGTTTTAGTTCTTTAGTTTCATAATAAAATGCACGTTTGGCGCAGTGGTTAACGTGGTCAACCGAGTGTGGTAAGTTAAGTTCCAATCCCACCCGGGACAAATATTTGTGTGATGAGCACGTGTATCTGTTCTGAGCCTGGTTGTTGATGTATCTATAAGTATGTATTTACAAGTATATAATGTTTGTAAGATATTTGGTTGCTATAATACAAGCTCTGCTTAGTTTGGAATCAAATTACTTTATTATCTTCCTTTGTTTTGCTAAAAAGTTGTTTCAGATACTTACTGCTAAGAATTTTTCAGTGATTACTCGGAATTGGGAAGTTGAGGTCGTAGACCTCCGTGCCTCGGAGAGCGCATAAAGCCGTCGGTCCTGAACCGTTGGTCAGTTTCAATATCAGTGATGATATTATTATACCATGTTGAAAACACATAGTCTTCCCATACACAACCCTTTTATCATAACACACCAGAACCAATACATACAAATAATCGATCAATCATATGTCGTGCGCATTCCCATTACGACACCATCATTATTGGCATCTGACCCCATCTGTATGACCCCGTGACCCCATGTCATTACCTATTTGACATGCGTTACTCATCTACAATTGGAAACTAATCGAATGGAACTGGGTTATTGCTTGTATCATTAACAATTTGATAAGGAGTAGGAGCTAGGATATTCGTTTTGAACTACTCCCGCACTAACCCCCGGTTAGTAGGTAGTTTATCTATTCAATGGTGCCTAAACTCAAACAAAAAAAACGCTATTGAATAGATAAACTACCGTTAAATTTAATTAGAAACCAGGGGTAAGGGGTGCTCTTGTGTCGCGCAGACTTTTACAAACATACAAACAATGGACACAAAGTGAAGACCTAAAACAACTATTTGTAGATCGCACATATAATTGTTCCTCCTGACCTCCCAACGTAATGCTTGTGGTGTAGCGACCGCAACTATCGCGTCACTGAGGTCTTCAAAATTCACAAATATACAGACCCAAAACACCGAGCGAGCGGCTACTAAATAGGCTTATAGCTGACGAGCTCGAAATGTGCAAGATAGTCACCCATTTACAGAACAACCTCGGCAAGCGTAGCTTAACTTTACACATCGATCCGTGCGGCTGTTGGTAACTAAGCCACGAGTTCCTCCCTCATAAATGATGAGTAAGTACTCAAAAATAACCTCGAAATTGAAACACAAGAATTGTCTGGGGACCTATTGTCTTGCGGAGCAATCCCGACGATTGCGATCACGACAATGCGACTCGGTGGTGCGGATAATCGCACGATTGTGCCACCTCACTGCGACTGATCATTGTCGCAACACAAAGATTTGTGCTCAATGGAAATGTGTTATTATTTTAGCAGTGTTTTTGATAACTTGATGATTGTTTTCGTTTGGTTTTTCTTATGTCCGGATTGTGACGTACATTTAGCGGTAGTTTATCTATTCAATATCGTTTACCTCATATAAAAAATACAGTTTGAATAGATATGTGTGTGTTAGTACTGTTTATAATAATACAACTTTGCTAATGTAACTTTTTCATATGGCAATAAGCTTGCCCCCTATAACATAGGACTAACATTGTTAATATCAAAATTTTTGTGTATTTTATACACCTCTGACTTAAGGTAGGTGAAGGTATAGATAGATGGAGTGAAAAAAACAGTGTTCTGTCTTTTTCACTCCAATACAGTTTCAAAATGTATTGTAAGTGACAAAACACTACACTAATCTGCGCTTACACTACGTTTATTAGGAGGCGCCCATAGCCAGTTGCGCTCACCGGTCGGTAAACGATTTGTGGGTTAAGCAACTATTGGCGCGTTCATTCCATAGATGGGTGACCGCATAGTGGTATTTGAACTGGGCGTCTCCGAGCTTCAGAAGGCACGTTAAAAGTCGGGCCCGGTTGTTGTCTACTAAGATAACAGTCGTTAAGACACGTCAAAGGCCTCTCGGGCGGCTTGAACAACTTTGACACTAGGTTGACCACTAACCATACGACAATCAATAAGGCTTACTATACCATCTTGCTACAGACATGTTTGGTTCTGCATTGATCGGCCTAGCCGGGAGAGCGGCCTAGATGATGTATAGGTGAACTTGATTGGCACAAGCCGAACAAGTGAGTCGAGCCAGTTTTGTTGTTCAATAAATATTGCCGAACCGAACGTGCCGAACCGAATATGTGTGTAGCAAGCCTAAGGCAGTTAGTGTATGATCTATACTTATATTATAAAGTTGAAGAGTTTGTTTGTTTGAACGCGCTAATCTCAGGAACTACTGGTTCGATTTGAAAAATTCTTTCAGTGTTAGATAGCCCATTTATCGAGGAAGGCTATAGGCTATATATCATCACGCTACGACCAATAGGAGCAGAGTAACAGTAAAAAATGTTACAAAAACGGGGAAAATTTTGACCCATTCTCTCTTATGTGACGCAAGCGAAGCTGCGCGGGTCAGCTAGTAATTACTACGTCTGGTTAATACCCTAAAGTCATCATCACACTAACAGACCATGCTTAAAAAAACGCAATAAAACACCTCTGCTCGTAACAAGGGGATGTATTATATTGACACTATCACGCTCTGCGCCGCGAGGGTGGGCAGTGACGCGTGCCTACATCGAGATTAGACTAGTACCTGGTTGAGGCTGATTCAATGCACAGATAAATGACAGATTGAAAATTTGTAGTTATTTTTGGGCGTTCGATTGCCGAGCGGAGCAATTTCTTTTTAGTTTTTTTTGTGTTGATTCACTTGTAGATAAATATTAAGGTAGTGTTTTTGGGATGTTTTAGAAACATACGTAAGGTCGGTTACGTCCTTCAAAAAGGTCAGGTGGATCTTTATCTTCAGGAATCTTCAAACTAAATTTCTACTTTCTACGCTTAGTGGTTTCGGCTGTGCGTTGTCCATCAGCCACTCAGTAACGGAAGAGTTTAATTAATAAAGAAAGTATTTTATAGCTGGAAATTCTTTATAACAGTATTTGTCAAAATGCTAAGCCCCCAGAGCTCTTGGTCAGCGCTCTGGACTTTAGCCAAATCCCTTCCTTATTCCAGAAGGAGACCGTTGCCCAGCAGTGGGACAGCAATGAGTTACACTTCAAGTATTTAATTAACAACAAACTTCGGCTATTATCGGTCATGATCGGGTGTCATCGTGTACTCGCTAAAACGACAGTTGCGTTTAAATGACGCGTGCGCAGTATGATCGCGCCATATGCCACGAGGGAGCGGTAGAATTACGCAATAACATACTATTAACATCACAGGGGCTAGATTGATCATGTTTAGTTTAAACTAGCTGACCCGCGCAACTTCGCTTGCGTCACATAAGAGAATCATACTTTTCCCCGTTTTTGTAACATTTTTCACTGGTACTCTGCTCCTATTGATCGTAGCGTGATGATATATAGCTTATAGCCTTCCTCGATAAATGGGCTATCTAACACTGAAAGAATTTTTCAAATCGGACCAGTAGTTCTCGAGATTAGCGCGTTCAAACAAACAAACAAATAAACTCTTCAGCTTTATAATATTAGTATAGATATAGTATAAGTATAGAAGTATAGATTAAGAGAAATATATTTTTTTAGATTTAGTTACTAGTATGATAAGCACGACTTTGTTTGCGTAGGACATTGGTACAAGCGTTTCAAATAGAGGTCTGTGTAGACCAGTATGCCTTGAATAATTTCCACTAATAATGTATACTCATATCATATCAGCCTAGCCTTTCTTCCAAACTATTTTCGAGTCGGCTTCCAGTGTCACCGGATGCAGCTGAATACCAATATTTTACATGGAGCGACTGCCTATCTAACCTCCACAACCCAGTTACCTGGGTTATAACACGATACCCTTCGGTAAGATTGGTTTTCAGACTTTCAAGCTTCGGGACCCATAATTTACCGTGCCTTCCGAAACACGGAGGAACTCGATATGTATAAGATGGTCACTCATCCACAGAAAAATCTTGCTAAGCGTGGCTTAACCTCAGAGACCGGTCTGCGCGACTGTTGTTAGCTAAGCCACGAGCTTCTCCTATTCTCTCTCTCCCTTCGTATAATAATAAATCTAACCGATTACTGTCCCACTGCTGGACAAGGGTCTCCTCCCGTAATGAGGGAGGGGTTAGGCCTTGAGTCCACCACGCTGGGCAAGTGCGGGTTGAGGACTTTGCATGCCCTCAATAAATGTATTTAACTAATTTTAGGCCTTCACATAAGCTCTCGAATTTTTCTTCGTCTCTATAGTAGTATAGATATTCGAAAAAGTCGACGTAATAAAAACACGATTTCCTTCTATCCACTTATACTTATATCTGCCTACCCGCAGAGTGCAGGCGCTGTTGCAGACGAATTTTAATCCCCTTAATGGACCACGCGAAGGGGAACTAACACAAAAATATTTTGACGACAACGAATTGATTTTTGGGAGACCAACGAATTTTACAAGTATTGTACAATAGAGAAGATTTTGAACATGAATAGTTTACTTTGAATCTTACTTAATTTATATTAATTTCTATTTTGACGTAATGAATATGACTTTTTTTTAAATGTAGATTTTGTATATAAGATGATATAATTAAGTTTAAATATATTTGTAACTTGTTAATGTTCTTGTGTAAATAATAAATATGCTTATTTACTTCCGCTTCTTATTACCTACTAGCTGACCCGCGCAACTTCGCTTGCGTCACATAAGAGAGAATTGGTCAAGATTTTCCCCGTTTTTATTACATTTATACTACTACTCTGCTTCTATTTGTCGTAGCGTGATGATATATAGCCTATAGCTTTCCTCGATAAATGGACTATCTAACACTGAATGAATTTTTCAAATCGGACCAGTAGTTCCTGAGATTAGCGCGTTCAAACAAACAAACTCTTCAGCTTTATAATATTAGTATAGATTTATCAATATGTTATTGTGGTCACTTTTACCTATTTTACCTTTCAACATGCTGAAAAGTCATATAAAACGACGTATAAAAAGACAAATTACTGTGTAATTAACGATCGATATAATTAGTTTTTATTCTTCTTCTTCTTCTTATCGTATGATTAATGGTCAACCTAGTGTCAAAGTTGTTCAAGCCGCCCGAGGGCCTTTGACATGGCTTAACGACTGTTATCGTAGTAGATAACAATCGGGACCGACTTTTAACGTGCCCTCCAAAGCACGGAGACGCCCAGTTCAAATACGGTCGCTGACCACGCCAATGGTTGCTTAACCCACAGATCGTTTACCGACCGGTGAGTGCAACTGGCTATGAGCGCCTCAATAAGTTTCTAGAAATAGCACATAGTGCCGTTTTTTGGTCTTCGCTTACCACTATGAGGAAAGGGTGTAATTTTATGTACTTTTCCATTATCTTTCTGATCGACTAACACTATTGTTTTCAACTCGAAGTATGGTTTAATATATAATAGGATACGGGAATTAACGCGAACACACATTTTAGCAGTAGTAGACTCTGAGCAGTCAGCCTGCGACCACGGCGAGTGTAACCTGCGCCGAAACGTTAGGTATTTTAGGGTAAAATGCGTGTTCGCGTTAATTCCCGTATCCTATTATATATTAAACATGCAACGCGAGAGTTTTAAAGTTATGATCGAAGTATTGTTCTTTATATAGATTATTATCTATGAAAATCACATTTAGTTATCTTAACAACCACAGAACACTGGTCCAGATGCAAGTGCGCGGCACATCACAGACATCTTTTATCTCAAACGTTCAAGTGTTACCGCCTGCTCAAGCGGTGCCCCCACTCCTTTTTTGTAACACCAACTTAACAAAACATGTTTTGTTCCCGCTTACAGCATTATTTATTTAACTAAATTTAAAGATCCGTTAAATTGTGGTACAATATTTTTAAAAAATCATGTTTTTCTGATAGGTACCGTCTACTCTACATTTTACGAAATTTCGTTTTCGAGTACCATAGCAGACCTTCAATTCCTTCCTGTATTTTATTTTGTTTAACTTCATAGATAACCTGGCTTTAGGAATTATTCCGCCAATAACCCACTATAAAATAAAATATATAAAAATTTTATAGTCATATTTTTTCGACTGCTAAGCAACCACGTTGACCAACCATTCCTATATTTCATGGTAGATAAATCTATACTAATATTATAAAGCTGAAGAGTTTGTTTGTTTGTTTGTTTGTTTGAACGCGCTAATCTCAGGAACTACTGATCCGATTTAAACAATTCTTTCACTGTTAGATAGCCCATTTATCGAGGAAGGCTATAGGCTATATATCATCACGCTACGACCATTAGGAGCAGTAACGAAAAATGTTACAAAAACGGGGAAAATTATGACCCATTCTCTCTTACGTGACGCAAGCGAAGTTGCGCGGGTCAGCTAGTTTACAATATATGTATGTTATTCTCATCAATTTAAAAGCATCGTCAAAGGCAATACACGTGGAGTTTTGAACAAACAATCAGTCAGTAGGGGCGGAATGCTAATAGATGGCCCAAGTGGCGCCGCCTGGCGGATATTAACGGCAATTTGAATGTTATTACATCCGCACTGAAGTTCAGAATAAATATCAGGATATTGGCACCGGCTAAATAGTTATATTGGATACTGTTTGTCTTCCAGGATATTAAATGGCAACTGAATTCGGATCTGCAACGGATCGGATACTGAACGATTCTCGTAGCCATTATAATTAAGGTGTAAGTTAGATCTCACGGCAAACAGAAAAATAATCAAAAATGCATATAAATCTGTGGAAAAGTAAAAAAAGTAAGCACGAATGAGGATAAGGCACGGGCACGGATAGAGGGATAAGCCCGAGCGAAAAAGTTGTAAGCGCATTTGCATGTAGATGTGTATATTATTTTGAGAGTATCTAGCTATACGAATGCAACAGAACGACATTTACGCGAGCGGAGCCGCACGGGTCAAATAGTAAAATAAATATAATAAAATGTTGTATTTATTGCATTTTACTTAACTATGGCTTTCCGTGAGAATAATTTGTAGAAAATTGGTAATTTTTATATTTTTATGAGTAATGTTTTACAAAATTTTATATAGTCGGCTTTTTAGAACCTTTTGTTATGTTTATGAAACAGAATTATTTAATGCGGAAAAATAATTTATCGCTGTTATGGAACCATACGTAACACACCAATTCAAACGTTTGAAATCAGAGGACCATATTATTATAATAATATATGAGTTGTCCAAATCAATACGATTTATGTTATGTCATTGCATCATATATATATAAGATCTCAAGTTTGTATGTATTACATACACCAGTAGCTACACCTTATCTAAGAAGCTCTCGAGACGATGTTATCAATCGCTTTGATGTGCCGCCACCATACGCCACTTAAACCGACAGAGATTAATACCATGAGAATATTCTAAACTAACTATAGATTGTGACTCCGTTCACGTGTAACAAACGATTTTTTTCATTCTTGTAATAACATATGTACATTTATAATATCACGCTCGTTATACCCAAACTAGCTGACCCACGCAACTTCGCTTGCGTCACATAAGAGAGGATGGGTCAAAATTTTCCCTGTTTTTGTAACATTTTTCACTGGTTCTCTGCTCCTATTGGTAGTAGCGTGATAATATAAATAGTCTATAACCTTCCTCGATAAATGGACTATCTAACACTGAAAAAAATTTTCAAATCGGACCAGTTGTTCCTGAGATTAGCGCGTTCAAACAAACAAACTCTTCAGCTTTATAATATTAGTATAGATAGGCAGAGGTGTATGAAATACACCCAGGTTGCGTAGTTTACAATGTTAGTCTCATATAATAGGGTACGAGCCTCAATAGGGCAAGAGATCAAATGCCATATACTGGGCACGTTAGCAAATTCCGGGTTACTAATGAGAGATATCAAAAAATAAATTAGAAAAAAACAATATTAGGTCATTTTCTTCAACTCGAGATCTTGTAATCAGCGGTTGTATACACTATCGACCGACGTCATAAATTGTAACATTTTAAATTCAAGTATCTAATAAATAAAATAAATTTAGCCCACTGCTGGGCAAGGGTCTCCCGAAATGATGGGCTTCTATAGAACAGTGTCGATTTAAAACTACTTAAGTTTCCGGGCTGAGCAGTATTTTTTACAGTTACTATTGGAATAATCTGAAAATTAGCTCGGAGCTGCGGACATTAGTAACAAACTCGCTATATGAAAATAAGCTCACTTTTTGCAAACACTTAACAATGTAATTAAGCCTATTACTGTCCCATTTGGCAGGGATCTCTTCTACAATTTTCCTTCCAAAGGGTTTTAGCCTAGCCTTGAGTCCAACGCTATGGTCAAGTGAGAGATAGAGACTTCGCATCAGTTCGAAAGCTATTAAGCCATTTCTTAGTTTTGCAGTATTTAATCACAATGTTTTCCATCAACTTCAGTACATTATATTCCTCACACGACCACTTTTCTTGTAGCTTTCACAAAAACATACGTTCTACATCACTGAATCCATTTCAATTTCTTAAAAGCATTTAATTTACGATCACAATAACTCAGATTCGATTCTAAATGCAACCTGTTGAGTGACTGAACACATATATTAAAGAAATATGGTATAAACATATTTGGTTCATTATTTATGCGCTTACGGCTCTGGGCGGGCCGACCGGCCGATGTTGGCCGAAGTATTCCGAAGGCGCCCGAAGTAATGGGCGTGGTCAGATCGGAGATATTTAAGTCGCAATGTCATGCTTTCAATCTGTTTGTCAAAATATGTACAGCAGGGTTCCTTGGTATAAATTATTGTTATATTTTACAAGCGGGTCTTGTATAACAAGATGTATGGATGTGAATGAGGCATTGTAAGTTATCGTACCAAGACGTTCTTTGGTCTCTGCCTACCCATTTGGGAAGAAGACGTGATAATATATTATGTATTTATGTTAATTCTCTTAGATTATAGTCCGTTTTCCTTAATTACTAAATAAGGATGTTTGTTCCTCTTTCATGTAAAAAATTTAAAATGGATAGCAATTAAATTTGGCACACAGATTATTTATAACCCAGATTAACACATACGATAGTTTTCAGCCTGAAATATTGTTCGACGTGGGCGAATTTGAAGCAGTACAACTAAAATTAGTTAAGTATATAATGCACTGACTTTTAATTGTTTTCATTTTAAAGCAATTCTTCCAATGCATTTTACGTTAGCTATCTCCAAATCTCTTGCTTACTGAAAATATGCCAATATTGAAAATTTCGACCCGAAAATCGAACCTCAGACATCATGATCGTCAGTCTGTCACGCCGATTTTAAGCTTTACTACCGAATGATTTAACTAATATAGCGCGATTCTGTGCATTCGGTACTGTCGAGTACCGAAAGTTTGACATTTAGAATGTACTGCCAAAATGTTTCCTACGACACCCGTCAGAGGCGCTGATCAGATTTTCATACAAAATTTCTCGATGACAGTTCGGTTGTCGGTAGTCGATAGTAGTAGAGAATCGAGCTACGCGTTACGCGAAAATTTGTATACAGATATTTTTTGCCTAGATTAACATAAAGGTAAGTTCATCCCGAGAAATCGTGTCATAACGGACTGAAACTATTATACGTGAATAAATAATATATCATACTGAACCCAAAACATTAACGTACACTTAACCACAAAATTGCCACTTATAAATGACTTTCGACTCTATTACTTGCGCAATAAGATTCAAAATTAAATAGCAAATAATCTTAGCTTTTTATTTTTATGCCTTGATGTGATAATTTGTAGCTTATTACACGTTTTAGCTTTATGGACTTAAAATTGGTCTCCATTTTTCAAATTGGCTATTTTTATTAAGTGACTGTTCTAAAAATATAACGTAGAGAAAAAATATTTTTGGAACCAGATTTCTAGAATGGTAAATGGATAAATGGATATGAATAAAGCAAGGGAAGATTCGAAATCAAAATCAAATCATTTATTCATTTAGGTCAAATATTAACACTTATGATAATCGTTACAATTACGTATAACACAAGTTTGTAAAGTTCGTACTAATGTCCGGTTTCTGAGGCACATTTAGCGGTAGTTTATCTATTCAAACCGTTTTTTTTAACGCTATTGAATAGATAAACTACCGCTAAATGTACCTCAGAAACCGTGGGTTAGTGGTGTTCTTTGGTCTCTGTTTCTGCCTGCCTATAAGAGAAATAGGCGTGATTTTATGTTGAATTCACAATTGAATGCCACGACACACTTTGTTCTGCATGGTTGCTATTTAATGAAATGATTTTTTTTAAACTACTACGCAATAAGAATTGCTCTTGTGTCGCAGGGACTCTTACAAACATACAAACTACGGGCACAAAGTACAACCATTTATCGTCGATTAAATTTGTACTTGTAAAAGATGTATCCAAAATGTTTATGATACTTATTATTCTTTCTTAAATATTGTTAAAATTAAAATCATTACAGACTGAAACATTTTGTGCTTGTGACTGAATTCGTCCGCGTGAAAACAATTTTAACTCATTACTGTCCCACTGCAGGGCAAGGGTCGAAGCCTTGAGTCCACCACGCTAGCAAAGTGCGGGTTGGGGACTTTGCAATGCCATGAAAATATGACCCTAAAAATTTGTTAGACCAGATTATAAATTATGTGGGTACCAAATTTCAAGAAAAACTATAGAGTTTTTGTGTGAAAGAGTACCAAACATACATACATCCTCACAAACATTCGCATTTATAATATTATAATTACTATGTAGTTACTTACATTGCTTTTGTAGTGTTACAGTGTTCTTCGCTGACGTAAGACGATGCCTAGAGCAGTCTTACGATGTTATCACGTGTGAAACCTTTATCAAACACCATAAAAGCTAATAATTATTTAATTCACACAAAAAAGAAAGCCAAGGGAAACCTTCAGAAACTTTATCATCTGTCAAATCTGACGTTTCGGCAGCCATTGTGAACCATTACTGGCCAATAGCGGCGCCCGCTTTGAAATTCGAATGTTTTCTTTTTAAATTCAACTGGCTATTGTTTTCGGTCAGTATCTTTTTAACGATCTATTTTTCTGAGGTATAGACAGTTATGGAATATTTTGAACTTCTGCTTTTTTAGTTTTATTTTTACTTTGAGGCGGCCATTTGCAATGACGAAATGAATCCTATGAAAGTCGAGCTTGCTAAAATTTAGCCTACTTATGTGATTAAGGTAGTACCTACTTATCTTTAGGTGTCAAGTTGTTATTTTAATTCTATTTTCGTTTTAAATTTCCATCCCTTTTGTAGGGCTCAGGTAATTAATTGATTGTGAATTCTCTATTTGACTATTTTAACATCCTGAAAGCTCAACAGGCAGCCAGATATATTTTCATATTTTTGTATGGAATATAAAAAAACTACTATGGTCAGTGAAAAAAAAAATATTCTATCTAGTCGAAATGCTATCAACAGGAAAAAGGGCTACTTTGTTAAAATAACTATTATTTAACACAAAAAGCATCCGAATTGGCCCAATAATATAAAAATGAAAACTTTTTATATTTGATGGAAACAAAATTAGCCAGCGCAACGAAAATAGGTCTAATTTTGTGTTAAAAAAAGTATTGTATGAGTTAAAAGCATTTTGTGCCTACTCACCCTGTTTGAGGAAATGGGGCAATTTTTTTAAAAATTTCAAAGTGCGTACAGTTGACATAAAATATGTTGATACGAAAATGATTTTAGTGTTCAACTGATTTACTTTTTTATTCTGAAGCTGTTTTTTTATTTTTGTGCATAAATATTGTCTGCTAATGGAAGCTTTTCTTTTCTTTAAAAACAGCGGCTTGTATATTTTTTTTCTAGTCTTCTATCAGGAGAACAACTTAGTAGAGAACCCTGCCATGCATTGTATAGATTTAAATTAACTATAACAAGTATTTTCAAGACAAAGTGCACAACTAACTGCACGTTTGGCGCAGTGGTTTATGTGGTCACCTCGCCGCAACAACCCTACCACTGCGTGTGGTGGATTCGAATCCCATCCGGGACAAATCTTTGTGTGACGAACACGAGTATTTGTTGCGAGTCTGGTTGTCAATTTATCTATATAAGTATAATGTATACATATATTTAGAAGTATATAAGTATGTTTTTCAGTTATTTGGGTTACCATAGTACAAGTTTTGCTTAGTTTGGAATCAAAATGACCGCGTGTGAGTCGTCCAATATTTTTTTTTTAACCCTTAATGTGTCCCTCTGCCAATAATATTTATTTATTATCAAATAAGTTACCGTCAGCGTAATTTTGCAGGTCACTGTTGTTGCCAATTTCGAATACAAGGTTCCCTACTAGTTGTTTGGTTTCATCAATGCATTAGACAAGCGCCGATGATATAATTAAATAAAGTTCAATGATTTGGTAAAATTATGACTTTAAACTTTCGAGTTGCATGTTTGATTTATAATAGGATACGGGAATTAAAGCGAACACGCATTTTTCCTTGAAATGTCCAACATTTCGGCGGACTTTGCAATCAGCCTAAGACCACGGCGAGTGCAAGTAATTATATTGATTTGAGAAAATATTTCTGATAAAGGTGTAAAAAGCCCTAGAATCAATGACTGTCTTCCAAAATTTTGAGGGAAAATGTAGGGTACATAATTTGTATTATTTTTGTTTGAAAAGTCCTTTCATATTTGTCTGACTGTACTTTCCCCTTGATGTTACCGACAATATTTTGACAGGCGATTTTTGGGGTACCGCGCGTCAAGCTAAAAGGTTTTTTTTACAAGAACCCGAACATCAAGGCGAGGTTGCAAGATTTAAGAATGACTGAGAAAATTATCACTTGGACTTATATCTAAAAATGGAGAATAACTTTCTTACAATTTAAAAAAAAAGACAACTCAACGACAAAAGTACTAAAAATGCTCTTGTGTTGGACTTTTACAAACATACAAACAACTTACAAAAATTACAACCAGACCCGAAATAATTATTTGTGGATCGCACAAATAATTGTTCCGAGTTGCGACCTAAACCACTGCGCCACGGAGGTTATAAATGCGCAAGTTTTTAAGGATGTTTGTTACCCTTTAACGAAAAAGCTACTGGACGGATTTTGATGAAATTTATAACACAGATAGTTTATAACCTGGATTAATACATATGTTTACCCCAGGAAATCTATTGACGCGGACGTAACCGTGGGCAGAAGCTAGTTTCTTTGTAAAAAGATTTTGGTCTTAACAATAAGAAATGTGCAATGTAGGGCAGCTTGCAGATAAGTAATAACATTGTCCTAGCTGGTATCCAGCTACAGCGATCAGTCTCATTGAAACTGGCCAACGATGCAGGGCTTGGTTTATAGTCTCCAAGTGTGTGCACAATACACAGGTACGGACTATTCCTTTACTCTCATAACCCGGTGGGACGGATAACTGACATGATCAGTGAGAGGTCAGGCGCAGGACCGACGGCTTTACGTTCTCTCCGAGGCACGAAGGTCTACGATCTCAACTTCCTAACTCCAGGCAATTGCTTAGAAATTCTCAAGTCGGTTGGTTTTTTATTAGAGTCGGTCCAAGTTGGCTTGAGCTCAATCGGCGAGCAACTAACTACGAGTGCTTCATTACCAAGAATGATAAGCAAAGCGAATCGCAAAAACATGTCTGCGATTAAAAACACTATCAGTATGATAAACTGTAAATGCTTACGTCATGTCTGAATCACGATTCACATCCACTTTCACATAGCTCGATAGATGGCGATGGAATCGAATTAGAACGCGCTATTAAGATTCTCCGCGCTGGGTATATAAGGCCGTGTAAATTGTTCGACGTTAAGTTCCTCAATAGAGCATGAACAAAGACGATGATCCTGATTCCGATAAAATGATACAAAACAGGAATAAAGCGATCACAAAAGATGGTCTTCGCATTGCCATCCATGGTACAGAATTGGAGAACAACTCTAAGACTGATCCATGGAAGGAAGCGTTTATACAAGACTATCTGTCTCTCTGTCCAGTGGCTATTATGGACACTGGACAGTTTGACAAATCGATACTCTTCGACTCGGGAGGACAAGGATAGGATCTGATTCTTTGCTCATGTTGTTTTTGAGGGTTTGCTAGAGCTTAGTCACTTTATAAGGTAAGATGGTCCGTCTGCGATGAGGTCTACGTCATGTCGTTATCTCGCAACGTTATCTAGAGAATGTTGGAAATGATAATGCCACGAACAGTACGAGAATTTTCATTTTTTACAAGTAAATTTTAGCCTTTGATTTTCGACTAGCGGCCGCCCGCGACTTCGTCTGCGTGGTTTTTAGATGTCCCAATTATACAATTTATTGCTGAACTTTTAAATAAAAGTTTTGTTCTCTTTTACATCCTTCGGGAAGAATCCTCACTTAGTACTGCGATAACCTACCCAAGGAATTTTCATAACAAATACGCTCAATAGTTTCTGCTTTGCATTGTAAATCAGTCAGTCCCTCAGTAACAGAAGAGTTTTATATACTGGCTGACCCGCGCTCACGCTTTCTTGTTTTTATTGAATACCGCGCATTTTCAAATTTATTCACCTTTTACACATTCTCTGGACTTCCACAAATAATTCAGGACCAAAATTAGCCAAATCGGTCCAGCCGTTCACGAGTTTTAGCGAGACTAACAAACAGCAATTCATTTTTATATATATAGATATAATGTATTGATTGCTAGTCATAGGTCCATATCTCTGGATGAAAGAGGAACCAGTCTTGTCCTCTTCAAAAGCCCTGTATAAACGTTTAAAGAAAACAATATTTATTAGTTTTTCTTCATCGTTAAAGCAAATGATAGTGATTCTGATTATTAGAAATATTTTATTAGGCGCTTTAATTTTAATTGCAGTACTATTTTGTGCCCATATTATCTCTGCATCACTCTAACGTAGACTGACAAAGAATGCCCCTGGCATTAAGTCCGCCTTTACATAGAGTTGTATTAAGTTTAAAAATAAATAAATAATCATTTATTCATGTAATATGTAGAGGAATTCATGAACTAATTAGGGGTTAGGTCTTGAGTCCACCACGCTGGCCATGTACGAATTTTCTTGCCGTTAAGAAATGTGTTAAACAATTTTTAGACATGGTTTCATCACGATTTTTTCTATAACTACTTGCGTGGGATGCGCAATTTAAACAGTAAGCAAAGTTAGCACAGCTCACTATAAAGGTCCTCAGTCGACTATCAAAAGTCTCACGCCTCTCTCTTTAACGAAGAATATGTTCATTAGAGTACACGTGACCTCTCCGACACGCGTACGATTCGATACAGAGGTTGTTCCCATGACCGCGGATCCGTCACGGTAACGTTACGAGGGGCGCTCTCGAGTATTTTTTTTAAAGACAACTTCCGCAATTACTATAAAAATACTAAAATACTAAATTCATACTATTCATACTAATATTATAAATGCGAAAGTAACTCTGTCTGTATGTTACTCAATCACGCCTGAACTACTGAACCAATATGCATGAAATTTGGTATGAAGATATTTTGATACCCGAGAAAGGACATAGGCTACTTTTTACCCCGGGAAAATGACGCATTCCCGTGGGAAAATTCAGGTGGCGGACGAAGTCGCGGGTAAAAGCTAGTACTAAATATTTTTATAACAAGCTAAAGTAGATTACAAGAGCCAGCGTATATTATCGATTGTTTTACCAACATATAAAACGTGAGTACCATCCCTCGTCCAAGGGTAGCGGCGCACCTCCAATTTAGTTAAAAGCAAGCGCCGTCAGACGGCAAACTAGTCTTGTGATCGATAATAAAGACTTTGATCACTTAAACTTAGGTTACAAATGTTTTAAAACTTTAACAAATTGCGTTTAGTTTTTATTTATTTATCTTTAAAGGCCTATCTACTAGTTATACTGATACAATTAAGCTAAGTAAAAAGTAAAGTAAATTTAACCCATTTATGTCCCACTGCTGGGCAAGGGTCTCCTCCCGTAATCAGGGAGGGGTTAGGTCTTAAGTCCACCACGCTGGCCAAGTGCGGGTTGGGGACTTTGCATGCCCTCAATAAATGTTTTAAACAATTTTTTAGGCATGCAAGGTTTCCTCACGATGTTTTCCTTCACCGTTGGAGCATGTGATAATTATTTCTAATACACACGTATCACAATTTCTTACAGGTCAGCACCACATTCACTAATAACGTAGTATTACTAAAGAACACAAGCATAATTCAACTCACTCTTGTGTCGCGGGGACTTTACAAACATACAAACAACGGACACAAAGTACAACCAGACCAGAAATAAATATTTATTTGAAATCGAACACATGACCGACAAAGACAAAGACATTTATTGCAAACAACTGATACTGACATAAGGTATCAACAGTGTGCCTCCATCAGGCATTGCAAGTATTAGAACTTATATCGATCTAACGAGTAAAACATTTTAATGTTTCGAACTTAAAGCTGAAGAATTCTTATCTATATATCATATATATCATTGCGCTACGACCAAAAGGAGCGGAGAAGCAACCAGAAATGTTACGAAAACGGTGAAAATTATGACGCATCCTTTCTTATGTGACGCAAGCGAAGTTGCGCGGGTCAGCTAGTAAATCATAAAATACATTTGACGCAATGGTAGGGGCGGGGCGACCACCTTACCCACTGCGCCACGGAGGCCGTCAAGATTAGAATTACCAAGCAGTGTTCCTTGGCCTCTTTCACACGACACACAACACAATGGCTTGTATTTTTTATTGTAAACATGTAAATACTCTTACTGTTAGCCCTGCTTACATAAACGCTTAAATACATACATAATATCACGCTTTTTTCCCATAGGAGTAGGCAGAGACCCAAAAATGCCACTAACGTTTAAGTTGTACATAAAATTTGTTTATTTTTTCCATTCCCTTTCAAATTAATTCCCTGGAACAGGCAAAATAGGAATGAAAAATTGCTCGCACAGGTAAAGTATCAATATCTATATTGTGCCTACAAAATGACGTATATAGGTGACTATATTAGTATGGTATATAGGAACATTCCTGAAAAACCGTTGTTTGTATGTTTGTAAAAGTCCCCGCAACACAAGAGCAATTCTTAGTGCGGGAGTTGTCTTTTAAAATAAAAAAAAATTTCACGAAACGTCGAAAGCATCACATTACCACAACAAAAGATATTTTCCAATCTGTAAATCGAAAGTCCCTCCAAACTAATCATGAAATTAATGTAAATGCCCAAGGAAAACAGGATTTGTGATATTGCTGGGGTCCCACTATGGCACTATGGTAATGCATGACGGTGCATTTATAATAAGAATATGTTTAGTGTGTAACCACCCTTGTAACTGTGGTTAATCATTTATGGTTATTTCTGCTAGTCTTTTTTCGCGAATTTGTCTGCGTGAACTGCAAAAATGACACTAAGGAATATGTTGTGAGGCGCTCAGCTGTCGGTAAACGATCTGTAAGTCAAGAAACGTTTGGCCCTGTCATTCCATGGATGGGTGACCGCATAGTGGTATTTGAACCGATCGCCTCTATACTTCGGTGGGTACGTAAAAAATCGTTTTTTTCAATTAAGATAAAAGTCGTTAAGCCGTGTAATAGGCCGTAGGGCTTGAACAACTTTGACACTAGTTGACAACTAACCATAGGATAAAAGAAACAATTAAAAATATATATGTAAATGCGAGATTTTCGGTAAAATTACGTAGGTACTAATAAGAAACTAACTTCGGCTCGAGTTTATTTCGACTTTCGCCTTTTGCAAAAAAAACTTTGGGCTAATAAAGAGTACCGTGTTCCCGTTAACCCGAGTTATTCTTTATTAGTTAAAGTTCTAACAATTTCTTTGCATAATTTCAACAACTATGAAGAGGTCAAATAGAAACAAATTCAAAAGATACTGTTTATCTCTCATAGCTACTTAGCTGCTATCCTACTATGAAAAGATCATAAGAAATTATTATATTAACATTTCATGAAAAACATTTCAAGCAAAAGACTAGTAACAATATTACTATGTTTATTGTTGAT
Source organism: Anticarsia gemmatalis (assembly GCF_050436995.1). Lineage (NCBI taxonomy): Eukaryota > Metazoa > Arthropoda > Insecta > Lepidoptera > Erebidae > Anticarsia > Anticarsia gemmatalis. The sequence goes on along the minus strand of NC_134767.1, from coordinate 624,487 downwards.
ACTTTATTGCACCAAACAAAAATAATTTTCTTAGTAGGACGCGACCGCATATAGCGCCGTAAATCAAGTAGCCCGATGACAGATCGACAGCTTATCCACGGGGTGCGGGTTCGATCCCCAGTTAATACATATTAATATCTGTAAGTAGGATCGCCGAGTGTAACCAATATGGTTAATTTTCTTGTTAGTTTTGCTAACAGGCTTACAGAAATAACTAATTTAATATTATTGGCAAATGTAATAAGTACTGAGCTAAAAAAGTAATTAAAAATTTTGGATAAATTATGTGAAGTTACATATTAGGTCGGGGAAAAAGTCTTATCGCATTATAGTATGTATGAACTTGTAATAAAATCTCTTTGGCTTCAAGAATCACAAATGAGTACACGGTTCATTAGGTTTCTTTCAGTGAGCTCGTGAGGTACCCAAATATCGAGCTTTTTTGTGTAGAGAAAAAAAATTATTACAAGTTCATACATACTATAATGCGATAAGACTTTTTCCCCGACCTAATAAATAATTAAAATATTTTCCTTTCAGTATTCTTTTCGGCTTTTTTACAAGTTTCTCTTTGCAGGAAACGACTAAGAATCCCTTTTAAGCAGATATTTGATCTCAAAACAGCGATCATCCCCTAAGGAAGTATTCCTTCCATTTATCATAAGAATATCTTGTCAAAAATACATCCGCCATTTTGTAATAGAGGAAATTCCCGCCAATTGTGATTCAATATGGCGCGTGGCAAGAAAATAAAATAAAAATTTATGGTTTCTGCTTTTTTGTTATTTAGAGGTATTTAAATAAAGTCTTGTATGATCGGGAAATCTATACTAATATTATAAAGCTAAAGAGTTTGCTTGTTTGTTTGAACGCGCTAATCTCAGGAACTACTAGTCCAATTTGAAAAATTCTTCAATGTTAGATAGTCCATTTATCGAGGAAGGCTATAGGCTATCTATCATCACGCTATGACCAATAGAAGCAGACTACCAGTAAAAAATGTTACAAAAACGGGGAAAATTATGACCCATTCTCTCTCATGTGACGCAAGCGAAGTTGCGCGGGTCAGCTAGTAACTAAATAACTAAATAAATATCATTGGACAACTGTCATTTGATGCCAAGTTAGACAAACTAATACTATAGTAACGAAATAGCTGATTAATAAATAAAATAACGCCGCTTGGTACAACTATTACACTTATCTCCCTGTGTCATTCACATCCATACATCTTGTCATACAGGACCGTCGATTTCAATACTACTCACATGACCTTTTTTCAAGACATTGCCAGCAAGACAAGACTATCTATACTAATATTATAACGGGGAAAATTATGACCCACTAGCTGACCCGCGCAACTTCGCTTGCGTCACTTAAGAGAATGGGTCAAAATATTCCCCGTATTTGTAACATTTTTCGTTGCTTCTCTGCTCCTAATGACCGTAGCGTGATGTTATATAGCCTACAGCCTTCCTCGATAAGTGGGCTATCTAACACTGAAATAATTTTTCAAATCCGACCAGAAGTTCCTGAAATTAGCGCGATCAAACAAACAAACAAACAAACTCTTCAGCTTTATAATATTAGTATAGATTCTCTTTTATGATACGCAAGCAAAGTTGCGCGGGTCAGCTAGTAACTTATATAAGTTCTAACATCGCTAAAATGTATTAGTTAAAAGTAGTCGATGGCGCAAAAGCCGGCGGTATGCGCAACAATAGTTCACATTACAGGACACGTGGCGCCGCGTGGCGCTGCCTTCATTACCGTGTGTTGTGTACACTTAGATTAATGTGTCCGATGTACTGCCGGGCCACGAGAATAGTGGGCGATAGAGGACTGAGGAATAGATCTAAAATATTTGAAGAGATTCGTTACTATTATATACGGGATCCAGAGTGTTCACGCATTTTTACATTGATCGGCTTTTCGTTTTGATGCTGATAACACTGGCAGCCATTATCTGTCGTTCTTAAGCTTCTAAATCACATACATATCCATGGTTTATAGGCTTTTAAATTTAGCAATTAGTCGTTTTGGTACTTAAAAAACAGAATAATGTGCATATTTTAGTACTTATTTACTTGGACTCTTTTTAAACAGCTTGGTACAAATAAGAAGATAAATAATAAATAATTCAGAACCTGAATTTAATAATGTAAAAGGTAAAATATTAAAAAAATAATCCTAATATGCGTGTAAATACGTTTTAAAATCAATTTGCATAGAAATGTGTATTAAAACAACCAAATAAAAACAATTTAGCATTTAATGAAGCACGTGTAAGTACGATCGCTATTTCTATGGCCTCGATACAAAAATGACTTCGGAAGTGACGGGGTGTGGTCGAAAATTATTTATATTTTATTTCATCACTGCATTGTACAATATGGCGACCGCACGCGTCGACTAATGCTTCCGTTACGGATGAATTTACCACTAATTGTTACAAAGACAAGGTTTTTTTATAATTTATGTTTTAACATTATTTCATTGTGTATTTTTTCAGATCTAGCGCGGCGAATAATATTGTTATGATTTTAAATACCTTCGAAAACTGTGTAAATTGAATAATTGCAAGATTAATTAGACTAGAATTATAAATATATATAAAATTGTGTTTATTGAAAATGCTGTTACCTAGAGTTAAAATATAACATTCATAGTATTTGCTTTACTCAAAAAGTACAAAAAGAATTTACTCAAAAGTAAAATAAAGATCAATTGTATAAGTAATATGGTAGTAAAATTAAAATCTTACCTTTTTACTGATTAGCACATTTTTTCAAAATAAAAAATTGCACACGATTCATACAAATAATGTTGACATTCATGCGTAAACCAATCAATGGTCTCCCCATTTCACTTTTATACCTCAGCGCACATTAAAATGAGTGACACATCAACTAATACAAAAAGCAATCAGCGCTCAGATTTTAGTGATAAACCGAACTAAAACCAACAATGAGACGGAAGCGAGGACGGGACCCAAGATTCACCCCTGCACCACACCCTAACATTACCGTATATTTTAATCAAAAAACCTATACAAAACTCATGGGTGTGAAGTCCAAATAAACAGGGGAATACTTTCCCATAACGATAATGAAAACAACGGGAAAATATAACAAAAATCATGGTTTTTTGACGTGTGCGAGTTAATCAAAGGCCTGTTAGTAAATTGTTTCTGTAAATATTGCTGTGATTGCGGTTGATTTTGATGACAATTGATAATTATGGGGTATGTTTTTTCGAGTTTTTGTAGATGGTAATGAAGATTATTGTACCCATCGTCGTTAAAAAAATATATACGTATAAAAAGTATAGTTTTCTAAAAAAATATTACGCGAAATATGTTTTTCATATATTGATCTAATTATTTTAATAAGTTAAGATCGAAATTCATCGCAAATCTTCGATCCTCGACTACTAGTCTTCAAGGGACTACCGTCAAACGAATCTATTGAGGTTTGAACAGAACCTTCGACCTGATGCACAGCTTAGAATACAATTGTTATTGAGGCGAACGTGGCTAGGTCCGCTCACCGGTGAATAAACGATCAGTAGGTTAAGCAACCTTGGCTCGGTCATTCCATTGATGGGTGACCGCATAGTGGTATTTGAACTGAGCATCTCCGTGCTACGGAGGGCACGTAAAAAGTCGGTCTCGGTTGTTGTCAATGAATATAACAGTCATTAAGCCATGTCAAAGGCCTTCGACCAGTTTGAACAACTTTGACACTAGGATAATAAATAAATAAATATTTTAGGACAACTCACACAAGATCATTTGATTCGAAACTAAACAGAGCTTGTACTATTGTAACCAAATAACTGATAAACATACTTATATACTTCTAAATATATACTTATATACATACATTAACATCCAGGCTCAGAACAAATACTCGTGCTCATCACACAAAGATTTGTCCCGGGTGGGATTCGAACCTACCACACGCGGCGCTACGGTTGTTGCGGCGAGGTGACCGCTTAAACCACTGCGCCAAACGTGCAGTTAATGACCACTAACCATACGACGAAAAATAATTTGGATATTCTTATTAATTTCACCATCATAATATGTATATTACAAGTGAATTTGAATGTGCGAAATCCATTGAAACACGTCAACAATGTCTGCTTTTATTATAATTGAACGAGTGCTTGATGAACCGATGTAAATAAACTTAATAAAATAGCTCGTACAATGAACGCAATGAGGCGAGTGCAGCCGGGAGCTACGCATATGTCATGTAAGAGCTCAGTTATAGCGCAGTGCAGTGGGCTTGATACTTGCAGTGTAATTGTTTTATTTGGGAAACTTTGTATAAGTGATTATAATTGGTAATCTTTATATATATAGTTCTTCTGTAAGTGTGTATGTCACTGAACTTCTCTTAAACGACTGGACTGATTTTGATGAAATTTTTTGTGTGTGTTCAAGGGTATCTGAGAATGGTTTAGATTATTAAAAAAAGTTTAAAATTTTCAAATTAAAGACGTGTAGACAGGACAACGTCTGTCGGGTCCGCTAGTTTTCGTATATATTTATGTATAAAAGAATACAGGGATTAACTCAACACATTATACTTTGATATGCTTAAATTTGCATAGTTTAAGTTGTGAATAAAATTTAAAATATATAAAACTTAACGTTGAAATAAGTCATAGATTAAGATAGCGCTATACTATCGCAAAATCGATAGTTGTTATACAGTTTTTTAATTATAATTTTCTAGTGAAAAACTTGAATTTTTCTTCAAATTTGAATTTTTAGCAAAATGATATTATAAGTGTTAAGCGTTTTCTTAACTTAACTTAACTTAATATTCCTGATAAAAAGCATTACTAAACGCTTGTCATTATTTAACGCATTAATATTATTTCCGTTACCTTTTACACCCTTAGTTTAAAGTATCAAGAACATTCAACCGCGCTATTCAACCCTCAGCACAAGGGGTACATATGACTGACACTTAAATGAATAATTTTTAACACATTTAAATATTAATTATATTATAATCCATTCAAAACATTCATAATACAAGTAATATGGGCTTTTGTGAGATTGTTGTGCATTTTGTGTTCAAACTATTGAAAAGGGTTGAATTTCTTTGTCGTGTCAGTTATCTTAATATTGTTATGTTATTGGTATATTTTAATAATTATTATAGTAGTTATAATAATGTAATGTATTGCAAAAAGGTCGGGTTCGCAGAACTCTTACGCAGAATTATTTCGACATACCAACCAAATATTTTTATGTTAAAAGGCAACTCAATAGATACATACATATAATATCTATATACTAGTAGTATTATAAAGATGAAGAGTTTGTTTGTTTGAGCGCGCTAATCTCAGGAACTACTGGTCCGAATTGAAAAAATATTTCAGTGTTAGATAGCTTATTTACCGAGGAAGGCTATAGGCTATATATCATCACGCTACGCCCAATAGGAGCAGAGTACCAGCAAAAAATGTGTCAATAACGGGGAAAAATTTCACCCATTCTCTCTTATGTGACGCAAGCGAAGTTGCGCGGGTCAGCTAGTTATTATATGAAATCACACATTTTATCCCATAGGGGCAGGCAGAGAATGTCATTTGCTAGATCTTAACAAACGTCCCTTGGTTATTCACATCCATACATCTTGTCATACAGGACCGCCGGTTACGAGTACTACGCACCTGACCTTTTTGCAAGACGTCACCGATATAATCTGTGTATGTCCTATTTTATAAGAGTACATTAATGAAACACTTGGTGTCGGGCAACTGTGCTAAACAATAAATAAATAAATATCCTTGGACAAGTCACACCAACACACTGTCATTTGATTCCAAACTACCTTGTTCCTATGGTAACCAAATAACTGATAAACATAATTATGTACTTCTTAATACATTTTTAATAATACTTTTTAGTGTGCCTCAACACAAGACCAACTTAGGATCGCGTGGTCCTGTGGTGAGATTGACATCCACATATAACCAGTACTGGCGATTACTGGATTAAGATATATTTTTTGATCATCCCACAAAATTTCGGTCTAAATTAATAAAATAAATAAATAAATATATAACAATACTTACATACATTTTATTCAACAAATGTATTCAATTATGTTTTTTACAGTTCCTATTAGATATAAGGTATAGTTTATAAGTTACATTTTATATTTTTGTATGTTGTTTCTATGTTACTTACATATAAATGTTGTGCATTTCTATAATTGGCGTGAGCACAAGACTTGGCCTTTACTATAATATTTTTGTATACCTACTTTGTGTTTATGCTGTTGATATGCCAATAAATAAATAAATAAATAAATTTTATATAAATAAATTAACAACTAGCGTACTCATCACACTAATATTTGTCCCGGGTGGGATTCGAACCCGCCACATCCGGTTCTACACTTATTGCAGCAAAGTGACTTTAACCTACGCCTAACGAGATATTAGGTCGGGGAAAAAGTCTTTTCGCGTTATAGTATGTATGAACTTGTAATAAAATCTTTTCTCTACACAAAAAAGCTCGATATTTGGGTACCTCACGAGCTCACTGAAAGAAACCTAATGAATCGTGTACTCATTTGTGATCGTTGAAGCCAAAGAGATTTTATTACAAGTTCATACATACTATAATTCAAAAATACTTTTTCCCAACCTAATATAAAAAAGGTCTTATTAGATTCCCACACAAATAGGTATAGATGATCATCCCAATGACTTTTCATTCACAGTACATAGATCATTAATATCAATTTATTTGTTATAACAAGGTTTTTTAGCGATCTGCACGCATATGCGATGATCGCGCGTTTTTAACCAGTTGGGGAGACTATTGATCCATTTTTTAGTATAAAAAAATGGAATAATATCTGCTCTTGTTGTCAAAGTGCTAGTTAATAAGGCCAGTTATGTGCTATTTGAAATTTTTAATTTTTATTAGTTGGTTGGTCTATTAGTTAAACATCCATAGATAGCTATTTGTGCCCAATTAAGTGTTAAAAAAGCCAAACATCCGTGGCGCAATGGTTTAGTTCGCCACGCCGCTACCATTCGGGAGGTTGTGGGTTCGATTCTCACAAGGAACAATTATTTGTGCGAACCACAAATAATTGTTTCGGGTCTGGTTGTACTTTGTGTCTGTTGTTTGTATATTTGTAAAAGTCCCCGCGACACAAGAGCAATTCTTCGAGAGTTGTCTTTAAAAAAACGGCAACAAGAACGAGTCACCAGTTACCTCTCTTACGAATCTTACTAACCACTTAAGAATTCATCTCCACACTTTATAGAGACAGAGAGACACATGGTCCAAAAGGTCTCTGATCATAAATCTCGGCGACACGCGACGGATTTTTTCGCCGTCTGTCGCCGAAAAAAAAATGGCTGCGTTTTTTGTACCGGAAACTTTTTAAGTGAGGTCTAAGTTAAGATTTGCGGATATGGAAGTGTTGGCGCCATTGATGACGCCTGTTTTTAGGTTTTTAATACTTTACTTTTTAGTGATAACTAACTATTGCATTGATTTGTAGTTCGAATGGGATTGTGACTGTGCAACAGAGGTCTCAGGTATGATTCCCAGACTTTTAGCAGTGTTTATGGTAAATTTAATGAAAATCGGCTGTGAACGTGTTACAAATATTAAATATTATTGTATTAGTTTTGTCTAAATAACAGACTGATATTTAGACAAACTAATAGAATCTTGCATTAATAATGGACAAAGCTGCAAGAAGAAACTGATATTAATTATTATTAAGACTCGTGAAAAATGCCCCAGTAATAAGTCCGCCTATTTGCAACGTTGTATTAAGTTTACATAAATATTACACCCGGGAAAATTAATTTATTGTTTTTTTTTCGGCAAAATTCAGGATCCGATTTATATTTAATTTTACAGTGTCGTCAAGGGAAGTAAGTACTCAGGCTAACTTACATCTATAGTATAATATTATAAAGCTGAAGAGTTTGTTTGTTTGATTGTTTGTTCGTTTATTTGTTTGTTTGTTTGTTTGAACGCGCTAATCTCAGGAACTACAGGTCCGATTTGAAAAATTATTTCTGTGTTAGATAACCTATTTATTGAAGAAGGCTATAGGCTATATATCATCACGCTACGACCTATAGGAGCAGAGTACCAGTAAAAAATGTTACAAAATCGGGGAAAACTTTGACCCATTCTCTCTTTGTGACGCAAGCGAAGTAGCGCAAGTCAGCTAGTACATAATATCACGCCTTTTTTCAAATGGGTAGGCACTAGGAATAGACCAAAGAACACCACATAGTGCGATCCTTACAAACTTCCCTTGCCTCATCCACATCCATACATCTTGTTATACAGGACCGCCGGATACGAATAATACTACACCTGAACCTGAACTATTTCAAGACATATTTGTCGATGTATGTCTTTCTAGGCCGACCCCTCTCGCGTTTCCATTAACATCCGCACAAAAAAATCAGGTTAACTTTTCCAAGACAGAAGAGCAGTGATAGCCGAGTGGTATAAGTTGACACCTCCCACGCGTGGTCGCAGGTTCGAACCCGAGGCAACACACCAATCACTTTTCGAAGCTATGTGTGTATTAGAAATAATTGTCACATGCTACAACGGTGAAGGAAAACATCGTGAGGAAACCTTGCATGCCTAAAATTTGTTTAAAATATTAAGTCACTAATAATTATAACTAACTTAATAATTTGTTTAATAGAGTGAGAGAACTTTCCCAAAAATCTTTTTCGTTATCAAGAATTTCGCGCAATAGCCAGTTTACAACGCAATTACACACATGGTCACTCACCGTATTATCCGGCCATATGTCAAAAGGTAGCTATCGTTAATGCAGTGGCTTATACTATTTGTTATATTAAGATAAGCAATACTATCTGATAAACTTGTTCGTTGTATTTGTACTGCCATCTATAAAACTGCTGATACGTAATCTATGCTTAGAGCTTTTGAATGATAATACAGTCATGGTTTTATGTGTAACTGGGAATATTATCACGCTAATATTGTGCACAAAATGTGGAAATTCTTTTTAAAATTACTGTCCCATTGCTGGGCAAAGTTCTCCTTCCCAATTGATGGAGGGGTAAAGGGCATTGAGTCTACACGCTGGCAAAAGATGGATTGGGGACTTTGAATCCCCTTTAAGCAATATTTTTAAAGATGCATAAGTATGCAAGGATTCATCACATTGTTAAGATAAGTGATAACTATTTTCCTAAAAATATTTGGTAGAACCTTAGGTAAGCTAAGATTGTAAAGTTCAACCTTCAGTCTAAGAATTTAGCTCTTCCGCAAAAAGTCGAGCTATTTGCGGGAGAGCTAAATTCTTAGACTGAAGTATGGTTTCTTTCACACAAATACGAATGGCATTATGTATATCTAAAGTTTTAAGGTTATAAATAGTTTATCGGGATTATTTTTACTTTATTCATGCTATTTCTAGGTAATTAGCGCGGGTCCGTTGGCCCACAAAGTACCATACGCTATATCAACCACTTGGAAGACGATATTTGGAAAAGTTACCTACGTTTGGCCCCGCGTTTTAAACTATCTCCATACTACATTTCATCAAAATGGGTTTAACGGTTTAGCAGTGAAAGCGTAACAAACAGATAGACTTTCGAATTTATGCATTTAATAGGTATTTTTCAAAGATATTTGTTTTAAACGTACATGCGAAGAAGGGCAGTGTGAGTGGACGGAGGTACATTTTATTATGTATAGATAGGCCCTGGGGTCTGTGAAATTTATTTGAACGATAAGTATGTCGCCAAGTCGGAATGTCGTCCGTCTGTATCTCCCGGGTTTTATTGGTCGCTGGTCTGTCGCCGTGGTGCACCACTAGTGATGGGGTGACTTTTAAAAATATCACGAATATGTACAGCTTCTAACTAATGTAAAATAAAAATATATATTTATGTATCGTTGGACAACTCACACACGGTCGTTTGATTCCAAACTAAGCAGAGTTTGTACTATGATAACCAAATAACTGATAAACATACGTATATACTACTTATACATATGACAGTTATATAGACAACGATGTTCTCATCACACAAATATTTGTCCCGGGTGAGCCAGCCAAATGATTCAAACCCACCACACGCGGCGCTATGGTTATTGCGGCAATGAGACAACGAAAACCACTGCGCCAAAATTATTTTCTCAAATTATGTATTTCTGTTGCCACTACGACAACAAATGACGCCCTTGGTATTTTTTAAAGTACCAAAGTACCTATATTGGTACTTCAATTTAAATTATTATAAATAAATTCATATTGAGAAATCTTTAACAGTCAGTTCATTATTCATCTTATTCTAAATCAATATTTATTTACATATCAGTCCCAACACTATTGTTAGTATAATTACCGTAGTGTGATTGTCATCGTATAAATCGCGAACTTAAAAAGGCTAATAGGAGGTGAGCTCTAAACCACAAAGGACTCATGAAATGTGTCACTTAAGACTATTCATCTTATGTTATCTCTATACATACTTATTCTTTAGTGTCGACCTACCCCTATGAGTAAAAGGCGCGATTACATGTTTGTATGTATGTATCTACATATTAAAACTGTGGTGAAACGCTTGCAGAAAAATATATATCTTTGACGGTAGTTACCAGTAGTCAGAAGCTTGAAAGTCTGACAACCAGTCTTACCGAAGGATATCGTGTCATAACCTAGGTAACTGAGTTGTGGTCGTGGAGGTCAGATAGGCAGTCGCTCCATGTAAAATACGGAGACTGGAAGCCGACTCCAACATAGAAAATAATGGGCTGATTGAGACTCATACTAATAATATGAATGCACAAGTCTGTCTGTAACGTTTTCATAGCTAAACGAAGACTTATTAGCTGGTTGATCAGGAGGTTATACAACCTTAGTGAGGATATTTCATAGATGGGTCACAGCTTAGTGGTACTTGAACTAATATAAGTGTCTCCGTGCTTCAAAAGGCGAATATGAAGTTAGTCGATGTCAGAGATTGTTGAGACGATTATTGTTTGTTAGATGTAATCTCCAAAACTGCTGAACTGATTTTGGAAGTGAGTTATTCTACAATAAACGGCAAGGTTATCCACAACATACTTAGGGAGAAATAGTCCAAGCTAACAGGACTTTTCTCGAAGTTTGAGAAATCAAAACTGCGTATTAATTATCTATTATTTTGATAGTAACTGCTTATTTTATTAACTCAATATCGAACCCGGAACCTCACAAACACGTTCCCTACCACACCAATTCAAAAAGCAATTTAACTAGAAAACACAAACAAATTATATTTACAACTCATAACCCTGTTTTACCTCAGCCGGTAATCGAACCGTAAAGATAAACTTATGTTTACAAAACGATTCGACTAAGTGTGCGCGGGGCCTTATCAAAGATCGTGTAGTGTGCGCGTTACCTTATCAAACAGATATATGTAACACAATTTCAATAAACTCTTGCCAAACAAAAATAAACCTTATGCCTTTGCATTAAGGTCGAATTAATCTGTAAAATAAATTTGTAAGTTTAATATTATGTATGTAGTTACTTGTGTTAAAGATATGAACTTAAGAATTCCGAGTTCAAATCCCGTTTAATAAATTAGTTGTTAAGTTAAGCAACTACGTTGAGGTGTAGATTTGGATGGGTGACCGTTTGTTAACAGTGACGGTAGGTAACTAACGCCATGCGATGCGAGTATGAATTCAAGGTTTAACCTCTCTTATTACGAGAGGAGACCCTTGCCCTGCAGTGGGACAGTAACGGGTTAAATTTATTTATTTTATTTATTACGAGTGAAAACCCGTACCTTACAGAGGAACGGCAATGGATGAAACTTGTATATTGATTTCTATACGAAACAAATATTGCGATTATCATTTGGTCACCAATCGGTTGGTTCAGCAACTTTGGTGCGGACATTCTATAGATGGGTGGCTGTTTAGGTGGTTGTACTTAATGACTATTGTTTGTAAGTTTCTAGCTGTCACCGCGATTCAAGATTAGTGTTTAATGGGATGTATTTTATTGATAAAAATCTAAAGATATATCGGCCACTTACTAGGCCCATTAAGAACGTAGTTCACTTCTTAGCGTATGGTTAGTGGTCAACCTAGTGTCAAAGTTGTTCAAGCCCGAAGGCCTTTGACGTGGCTTAACAACTGTTACCTTAATTGATATCAACCGGGACAGACTGTTTACGTACGTAAGCACGGAGACGCCCAGTTCTAACACCACTATGCGGTCACCCATCTATAGAATGACCGCGCCAAAGGTTGCTTTACCCACAGATCGTTTACCGACCGGTGAGCGCAACTGGCTATGGGCATCAGCATGGTGGACTCTATAACTACTGTGGTACGATGACACCACTTGAAACGTATTGATATGCAGTAATGTTTGTAATGTAAGGAACCATTGTGCTCTGAACACATGCCTCTGAAGTTATGCTCTTGAGGATACCGTGAGAATGGGAATCAAACCATGCATTTATTTAAGTCAAATATTCGAGGCGCTCATAGCCAGTTGCGCTCTGTAAAGGATCTGTGGGTTAAGCAACCGTTGGTACCGTCATTCTATAGATGGGTGCATAGTGGTATTTTAAACTGAGCGTCTCCGTGCTTCGCAGAACACGTAAAAAGTCGGTGCTGGTTGTTGTCAAATGTCAACTAAGATAACAGTCGTTAAGTCATGTCAAAGGCCTTTCGGGCGGCTTGAACAACTTTGACACTAGGTTGACCACTAATCATACGATTGATAGATAGTCAAATATTGATACTAAGGTCCTTTGTGCAGAAGGCTACATAGCTACAATGTATGGCAGAAGTTGCTTGAAGACTTAAATTGATGAGTATCGAAAACTTACGTAACCATGCCTACGAAAGATCTAGGGGTTAGTTTTATAGATCATGGATAAGTGTTGTATAATCTAACTGACAGATAAAGTTAAAATTAAACTGTCATTTGTTCAGAAGCGGTTAAACTCGTGTGTAACGTTTGTTTATTTAGTTTGATATCAATTAAGTTTCATTTTGGGAACGGGGAAATAAAATGGTTTCAAATAAGAAAGAATAGGTGAAGTGCTTCTATGGCATAGTTATATTGAGTAACAGCTGTCTAGAAGCCTAGGATTGGAATCCCGGGTAGATTTAAAAATTGTATTGAATTCTGGGGTTCGAATCCTAATTAATCCTCAAAATTTTTTGCACATTATGTGGCCAAGAAATTCTTAATGATCGACTAGTGTTTGATTTTCGTTCTTCACAGGTCATGTTCGATCGTTGGTCTGTCCTGGGTCTGGCTTTAAACAAGTCATGTTGGTCTACCGTCCAATGAAGACGGACAGTCAATCCTATCCTAATCCTGACCTTTTACTAGTCGCGTCGGCTCACAAAAGCCAATGAAAATAATGAAATAGATAGTGTATGAGTAATAATATTAAATACACAGCTATTATAAACAGTAGGCCAGTTTCAATGAAACTGTCCGTGGCCGAAGACATCACATTGTTACATCTACCCTACAAAATAAAAAAGCTTTTTATTCTTTACAATATTGTCCTCCATTCTCAACGTAATCTCAGATATAAGGCCGTCTACACTATTCCGCTCTGTCGCGCTAAAACGCACATAAGGCAGTCTACACACGAATGAACAGTGAAAAGGCAAAGGCGATTATTATACAGCCACAATGACAAGGTAAGTATGCATTGGCGCGGAAAAACGACGCGTTTTTTATAGAAGAGATTATTTTAGAGATTGGGTTTATTGATGACGCTAATGGATGCTTTATAAAAAGACCTTTAAAAGTATTATGCTATTACTATTTTAACTGGGTATCAATAGTTTGAATCTATACTCTAATGTACATAACAAGTTTTTGTGTCATACGTACTTTTTGTGTTAATTCCATGTTTTCTAATAAAATATGTTTAAGTTGGTCGTTAGATACGTCATGAAGCTCTGGATATCATTCATGAAACAGATACTTCTGCGTTATTGCTTTATTACTTCTCCTTTATTTAAAACCATTTTTTTTGTGTGAAAATAAAGGTTTTAAATAAAGATGTGTTACATTAAAACTTCTCTACGACACAACTTAATAACATAGTGATTGTCATACGAGTGTGACTTTTCAATATTAAATTCGTTTAAAAAGTCCATTGGTTGCACTCTGTAAAGCAGAAAGCTACAAAAATAAGGCATTATTACAAGAAAAACTACTACTTACATTTATAAAATAGTTATTTACACGTCTTATTTTACAACTCTTATCATTTTGCGTTTTTTCTCGCTTGTGGAAATAACCCAGCATCCTAAAGAGCTTACGGCCATCAACACAGATCAGTCGTCGCCAGCTGACAGTCGCGCGACAGTGCGTCATGTCGCCTTGTTGCGTTGTTGCGGCGCGACAAACTGTCGGACAACTGTTTAGGCGTTAGTGATGATGAAAGGACATTTTGTGAAGACTTTGTAAGACTGGTAATGCGGAGTTACAGGAGTATACGGAAGTATGTGGCAGGCCTTTTTCAGAAACTGAAAACGAACAGGTTTTTTTTCAGGCAAAAAAGCAAATAAATTAAAATTATTTTTCAATTTTGCGTCTATTTTATGGGTTAATGGAACCTTGTCAAATTGTTCTGTTTCTTTTTCCTGTTAATTTTTTCAGGGAATTTTTAACGAATATTTCGTGAACTAACTTTACCTATCAGGCAAATTTGCGAGACATAATGTATCTATACTAATATTATAAAGCTGAAGAGTTTGTTTGTTTGTTTGAACGCGTTAATCTCAGGAACTTCTGGTCCGATTTCAAAAATTATTTCAGTGTTAGATAGCCCATTTATCGAGGAAGGCTATAGGCTATTTATCATCACGCTACGACCAATAGGAGCAGAGTAACAGTGAAAAAAGTAACAAAAACGGGGAAAATTATGACGCAATCTCTTTTATGTAACGCAAGCGAAGTTGCGCGGGTCAGCTAGTACCTATATAGATAAGACGAACATAATAAAAAGAGCAGCAATTTTTAAAGGTAACCATTTTCGGGTCTATCTAAGATTAAACAGGGACTGACAACAAATAACATCTTTGGTCATTTAACACGATTAAAATATACGCTCAAATACCTTTTAAACAACAACAACAACACAATGTCCATTCCTCAATAAGTAGCCAAAAGGACATCTTTGAAAAAACTGTCGGTACTTCGCACTGAAATTAACACCGGTGTAAATCTTTACTATAGTCCCACAACTTAGTAGATACTCCTTCCGTAAGGACCGTTAAGTTTTGAGTCCGCCACGCTGGCCAAGAGGGGGTTGGGGACTTTGAGTAGGTACCTCAAGAAATGTGTTTAACGTGTAAAATGTTTCATCACGATGTTTTCCTTCACCGCTAGAGCAAGTGACAATTATTGCTAATACACATTTAATTTCGAAAAGTCATTGGTGTTGTTTCAGATCACCACTTGGGTGGTGCCAACTTATACTATTCGGCTATTTGGATACATTAATTTATATAAATAACTAGCTGACCCGCGCAACTTCGCTTGCGTCACATAAGAGAATCATAATTTTCCCCGTTTTTGTAACATTTTTCACTGGTACTCTGCTCCTATTGGTCGTAGCGTGATGATATAGAGCTTATAGCCTTCCTCGATAAATGGGCTATCTAAAACTGAAAGATTTTTTCAAATCGGACCAGTAGTTCCCGAGATTAGCGCGTTCAAACAAACAAACAAACAAACAAACAAACTCTTCAGCTTTATAATATTAGTATAGATAATGAATAACTCTGTACCTACATTTCCAAAGTAAAGTAGCTGTATTATACGTCCCACTGTCAGCTGCATAAGTCTGCGATCAATGATGTTCTAAAATCGGAATTTTGTATTCCATTAGCCGCGAACACACAAGGCTCTCTACTAAGTTGTTGGCCTATAACAACTTTTATTTAAAACTTGTCGCTAAGCAACAAAAATGACCATCGTATTCAGTAAACAATGTTTTTTGTTGCGCAACACAATACCTCAGGGTGTGGACGGATTTAGTGATAATCGCATCAGCGGTCGGCGTAAAATCCGCGCCCCTTGAAGCCGGCCTAATGCTTTACGTGTACCGACTTTAATCGCTGCCGACTGACGGAGATTACCGACTGTTGCCGATGATGCACGAAGTTTTTGGGGTGACTGGTTTAGAATAATTTTACAGTGTTGAATTTCTAAGATTCTAATAAGTTTGAACAGCAAATTATATACTAATGACTATTAAAACAAGGAAAATGGGATTTGGTGTTAGCAGATATTTTTCTAGAAAGTTAATTGGAATAACTTTCGAATACAAAAATGATTTCTTCGGTGTATATATGTAAAATGTTTCATGAACAAGATTTCATTCATTTGAAATATTTATTCCTGGTGCTTAAAGCATTCAGTATCGCTTGAAAAAGTAACAAAATTACTCCTTAATTTTAAAATAGTGGGATTGAATTAGTATATCCTATTATTCTACTACACGATTAAGAAATACTATATTTCCTGACTTTAATCGTTATAGAAAACGAACATTCTCAGCCAACATTGCCACTACAAAAACTTTCAGAAAAGCGCAACATCTAATCTTTTAATAACCCAAAAACCATTATATTTATAAAAAGTATACAAATGACAATATAATACTCGTTCGGAAGCCTGTATAGCTTACACCTTTGTCATAAAAAGTTGTATTGTCAAAATAAAGGCGCGCTTAACACATCGATGACGCTATTAGAAAAAGATTTCAGATCAAAATTTAGATATAAATGGTTGCTTTTTGTATAAAAACTGGCTTTTGTTGTAATTGTCTGTCGTTTTGAGGTGTTTTAGTATAATTATTATGGTGATAATGTCTAGTATATTATGGAAAATGTGGTAGTAAGTTTTATTACAGATATCGTTTCGGTAAGAATTCATTTTGTGTAAACTAGATTTTCTTCTTTGTTCAACACTTATACACTACAAACAGTTTACAGGGATTAACTAAAAGCATTCGATTAATTTTTTGGCCTCAAAAAGTTGGTTACAAAAAACAAATTGTCTATTTTATTTTATTTTTTAATTTATTAACTAAAACGCAACCTTATCTACTTATAAACTAGGGTACATTGGTATGGTATAATAATAAATAATAATAATAAATTTAACCCATTACTGTCCCACTGCTTGGCAAGGGTCTCCTCCCGTAATGAGGGAGGGGTTAGGCCTTAAGTCCACCACGCTGGCCAAGTGTGGGTTGGGGACTTTGCATGCCCTCAATAAATGTATTAAACAAATTTTAGGCATGCAAGGTTTCCTCACGATGTTTTCCTTCATCGTTGGAGCATGTGATAATTATTTCTAATACACACATTACTTCGAAAAGTCATTGGTGTGTTGCCTCGGATTCGAACCTGCGACCACTGGCGTGGTAGGTCATATATGTCATTACGGGAGGAGACCTTTGCCCAGCAGTGGGACAGTAATGGGTTAAATTTATTTATTTATAAGTATTTATGGTATAAGACCGTTACAAAAATTAAAACCCTGACTCTAAAACTTGGTTATCCTGTGTCTTACGAGGCAGCGATCTGCCATATTTTTACGTAGGTATTAATTAATCAACTTTAATTATATTTTGAACTGTAAGAACCCTTAAATTACCATGCTTTTAAAAATTGTGTTCAAAAGTACAAGTAGTACAAATTGAAACCAAAACTTACCCATGATCTTTTTTTAACCAGAAAAACAAGTTATTCTTCAAAATAGCCAGTTTAAAAATAGCCCTCGTAACCTATTAAATTAGGTATAATTAGTTCGTATAATAGAAAGAGCATGATGTCTCCATTTAGATCTCTGTATTTAAACACTTAACAAACAAGTACCAGGAGTATTTGTTTGTATGTTTGTTACCACGATTGTCTATGACATTAGAGTATGACGTGATAATAGAGAGAAGCTTGAAGCTATTTGCTAAGATATGGTTCCGCATATTTCTTAAAGTACTTACAATCAACTGTGCCATCTTTACTTGGTCATTGTAAATTTACCTTTACATTATTTCATTACTAACATGTTGAATCTTAATATAACTTAACGGTGAGTGACTGACATAGTGACATACATCTATCAACGCATTGCCCTAATAATGATAATTCTTGTAAGTTTTATATTATTGAGTTGCCGATTTATTTATTGGACGATTTACACCTATATATCAAGGTTTGAAACAATAATGGAATAGGTTAACTTTCATAAAGGTTATAGCACGTGAGAAGTATAAATTTAAGTAACTTCATAGAAATCGATGCTAAAATATTGTCTGATGATAGAAGTTTTTGTGATAGTATTTGGGTTGTTTATTTTTTCAAATAAATACCTTAATCCTTTTTCCTAATAACTTGATATTTTTCTCTCAAGTAAAAGAATTATTTTTCGCTTTGATGTTATCCAAAAATAACGCTTAAAGTTTAGCTCACTATATAAATTGATGAGAAACGATTTTCTCAAAGTTAAAAGTTGTAGTGAACCCTAAAAGTGACGTCTTTCTTAAACGGCGAGCGTGCGTCAAAGTTCCCTAATTCAATTAGTTCCTACTACACGCAATTAACGTCACACACACACACATACACACATGTACACAGTATCGTGACGTAATTAGCATGCCCATGTGTGTGTGTTCGGAGAAATACTTAGATATGTACTTGCTTTAACTGATGTTTTGGCTGCGTGACGCAGTGGTTAAAGTAGTCGTCACGCCACTCTCAGTGCGTCGTGGGTTCGATTTCCAAACGGAACAAATATTAATGTGATCTTCTGATAATTGTTTAAGGACTGGTTGTAGTTTGTGTCCGTTTTTTGTATGTTTGCAAAAGTCCCTGCGACATAAAAGCAATTCTTAGTGCGGAAGTTACCTATATTAAAAAATTTGGAAAATATTTTGTTGTACCAAAAAAGAATTTCTGCCAAAGTTAAACTAAATGGATTCAGTAGTTTAGCATTAAAAGCGTAACAGACAGACAGACATTCACTGCATATTATTAGTTTATATTAGGTTGTATGAATTGATTGACAGTTAAGTAATTATAGGTTTTAACAAAGACTGGGTTATATCGCGTCATGATGTATTATGACTAATACTTTTATAATCATGCTGACTGGGTTTCAAAGAAAACCATCAATATTGGCTACAGACCCGCCTCTCTGGTCCTTTTGTTAGTATCACTGTGGTAAAATGTATCACACGTACGATTCTACATTGCACCTATGCGAGTTTGATTCCTAACTTAACAAAAATTTACTTTTCAGAAAAAGTTGGTTTTGAACATGATTCATTCAACATTCATTCATATCGTATGGTTAGTGGTCAACCTAGTGTCAAAGTTGTTCAAGCCGCCCGTAAGGCCTTTGACATGGCTTAACGACTGTTATCTTAGTAGACAACAACCGGGACCGACTTTTTACGTGCCCTCCGAAGCACGGAGACGCCCAGCTCAAATACCACTATGCGGTCACCCGTCTATAGAATGACCGCGACAACGGTTGCTTAACCCACAGATCGTTTACCGACCGGTAAGCGCAACTGGGTACGGGAATGAACATAATTGAAATGTGAATTCGTGACTCTACCGAAATAATGTATACCAAGTGTAGATATGTGGCCATATTTTTCTGCTGGCCATATTTGACCTAGGTAGCCTACCAAACCTAACCCTACCTAAAAGACCGAGAGTAATAATTATAAAACGTAGGTCTCTTTATAATATTATAAATAAGAAATGCGATTTTTTTTGAGGTTCGATTTTTTGATTTTGTGAGGATAGATGTATGTTTGTTAGCTTTAGTTAATTTGCTTTCAGGAAAAACTACTGAAAGGACTTTAAAGACATTTGTACATTAATAGCTTATAACCTAGATTTACACATAAAATACTTCATCAATTTATGCGGACAAAATCGCGAGCAGAAGCTAGTATTTCATAGACTTTACGCCTATAGTATAATAGTAACAACAAAATCCGGATAAACCCGGACACAGCCCATTTGAAAACAATTTGCAGTAATTTTGACAACGGTCATATAAAGATCTATGTATATAGGTATTATTGTCAAACGTTTGTTAATTGATAGTACAAATATAATAGATATTGTTTTGATTGTGACGACAGATACTTAGAAGCAATAAGTGACGTATTTAACATGTATTATCACGCTTTATACCCACGATGGTGAGCAGACTCTAGATTTTTCCTGAGTCAGGTGACAGTATAATTGTTTTAACTTATGTGTGACTTAAATTTTACGTGCATACTAACATTATATTAGGACGGGGAAAAAGTCTTTTCGCATTATAGTACCTAGGTATGAACTTGTAATAAAATCTTTTCTCTACACAAAAAAGCTCGATATCTGGGTACCTCACGAGCTCACTGAAAGAAACCTAATGAACCGTGTACTCATTTGTGATTCTTGAAGCCAAAGAGATTTTATTACAAGTTCATACATACTATAATGCGAAAAGACTTTTTCCCCGACCTAATATAACATAACCCCTCTTTAAGTGGGAGAACTGTACAGACATAAATACATATAACACAATTATTTATACTTAGATATTTTTTGGAGCCTGTATTAGTTTTTCCTACCCTATTTCTCCTGCTGAGGGGTTTTTAAAAAAAAAACGTCTAATTTGTGGAGCACCTTCTTTAGTGTTAAACTATCTCAATGCTTTTAATATTATCAAAATCGGTTCAGCAGTTTTGCCATTATATATTAGCGAAAGTATGTCGGTCTAGACATCTATTTTTTATTAAAAAGATAGCCTTAATGCAAAATGCCAACGCCAAAGCTTCAAACTCAGACTATAATTTGGCATTTACAATATCAACTTCGCCAATCAAGTTTTCAGTCATTTAAGCCATAAGTATTTTTGAAATCGAACCCAACACCTTTTAAACAACCTCACACTATAACAACTGAGCCGTGTTATCACACAATGATTCAGTCTTGTCTCACGACGCCAATACGTCAGGCGCCATGCCCAAGTTTTTGCCCACGGATGCCCAACATTCCTCACAAGTGATAATATTAATTGGTCTGACGCATGCTTGAAGGTTTAGCTTGACGTCATTTTAGTTTGATGACTGATTGAATGTGCTTGATCATTTTTATATTGAAAATTACCTGATCAACCCGGCTTACGGCTTACAAATTATCATTACCAATTCCAGTCACAATATGTTTGTTTTTTTCAAAAATATGTGTTTCGAAGTTAGCTTTTCTTTACTAAATTTTATTATATACTAGCTGACCCGCGCAACTTCGCTTGCGTCACATAAGAGAGAATGGGTCAAATTTTTCCCCGTTATTGTAACATTTTTTACTGCTGCTCTGCTCCTATTGGTCGTAGCGTGATGATATATAGCCTATAGCCTTCCTCGATAAATGGGCTATCTAACACTGAAAGAATTTTTCAAATCGGACCAGTAGTTCCTGAGATTAGCGCGTTCAAACAAACAAACAAACAAACAAACAAACTCTTCAGCTTTATAATATTAGTATAGATGTTCAACGGCTTCGCCGAAAAACCGTAACAAACAGATTTTCCAATAATATTAGTGTTAATTTTTATGCCGGGAAATCTTTGCACGAGAACGAAATCGAAGTTAGTAGCTTCATAGTATAAAGCAAAGTCGCTTTCCGCATCTGTCTCTATGTCTGTATGTATGCTTAGATCTTTAAAACTACGTAACAGATTTTGATGCGTTTTTTTAATAGAAAGGGTGATTCAAGAGGAATGTCCATGTGTAAAAATTGTAAAGGTTTTTTCGTAAAATTACTGTTTAAAGCAGGTGAAGGGCCACTAGTAGTTTTATAAAGAGATGAAGTTAAGACTCGTGGATGTTTGAATTTGAATTCGATATAACGTTTAATGGCTGCCAATCTCCAATCGCTCTCAACAATAAAATGAATTAGCCACAATCAATAAGACGTCTTCGTCACATCCGGCCGGTCAGCGGCTTCCGGACGTTTCCGTTTCCGGCCGACCCCTCAGTATCCGTTTCCTGTAGAAGAGTAAGGAGGGAATATTAATTCCTTTTGTTTGGATGTTAATGTGATCGTGTGTGTGCACGATACTCGGAAACTGCTGAACAGATTTTGAAGTAGACCGTATTTTTGGTTTAGTGGAATAAAGGTTGGGGTGCAATTTGTAGTATTTGGGGTTTAAATTCAACCGTAGTGTGATATAGTGCGACAACTTAGTAGAGAACCCTGGCATGCACGATTTGTCTAGATTTTAATTAAGAATTGTGCATAAGCTTAAGCCTCCACTAGCCGCGAACCCCGCTTATCTACAAGTCTCTCTACCAAGTTGTTTAACTATATTTTGCAGTTGTAATCGTATAGAATATCGACCTAAGGTCAGAGTTATTTAAAACACAATCACCGTGAGTTTTAATAAGCTCTTGGCACTAAGATGCGCTGATTGTAGGCTACCCATCTATGGAATATCACAACAAAAGGTAGTTTGACTTACTGTTCGTTAACCAACCGATAAACGCAACTGGCTATGAGTACTTAACCTTTTTTCAGTATACAGGGTGTGGCGTAAATAATGGATAATCCTTTACCAGCGGATGGGCGACAACCCAACTGATCTAAATATCAAAATTTACCTCTGGCACAAGTATCATAGTTTTTGAGATTTTGGCCATTTTGTGTGTTTTTTAAAAAAGCGATTTAAGCTCGTTCTTTTTAATGCTGTGATCACAATTTAAGGCTTTTTTTAAATCCGTTTTTTGCAAATAAATCCTGAATAGATGTGCTATTGAATCTACAATCTTGTTTTGTTATTACTACTTGTTTTTTATTTAAATTATGCATTCAAAGTTGAATTTTATAATCTTTCACAAAATTTGTGCAACTTTGAGCACTTGTGGTGAAAAAAAAATGTATGGTGGCTTTACTGCCCACGCCATAAATAATTTTTAAATTTTATTAGAATTCTAAATTGGTATAACATGCAGCAATAATACCGATTATTGTCAAAATATTACAAAGAACTTAAATTATTAACACTTTTGCCGGTCGACTAATTTATTTTTTTCACGCTAAGCGCGTTCTAGATTCAATAGCACATCTAATCAGCATTTAATTGCAAAACACGGATTAAAAAAAAGTCTTAATTTGTGATCACAGCACCAAAAAGTACGAGCGTAAATCGCTTTCTTAAACACACATAATGGCCAAAATTTTTAGCATTTAAATCCTAAATTAATGTGCTATTGAACCTAATATCTTGTTTTGTTATTACTACTTGTCTTTTATTTAAACTATGCATTCAAAGTTAAATTTTATAGTTTTTCAACACTTTTGTTCAACTTTGAGCACTTGTGTGCAGTGTTGAAAAAAAAAAGAAATACAAAACATAAATACTATTCAAATAATAAAGATAATTAGAAATCTAAAGAAAACTACTCTGTTGACAAAAAAAACATTTTTCATCAAATTGTAATACATTATTTTGAAATAGACTTGGTAGAAGCAGCACAGTTCCAAGCTTTTTTATCATCTAAATAATCTTTAATAGTGTAATAACCCTATAAACATGAATATTTGAAAGCAAACTTAGCTTAAACGCGCTGATAAAATAAAATTAGTCGACCGGCAAAAGTGTTAATAATTTAAGTTCGTTGTAATATTTTGACAATAATCGGTATTAATGCTGCATGTTATACCAATTTAGAATTCTAATAAAATTTAGAAATTATTTATGGCGTGGGCAGTAAAGCCACCATACATTTTTTTTTTCACCACAAGTGCTCAAAGTTGCACAAAAGTTGTGAAAGATTATAAAATTTAACTTTGAATGCATAATTTAAATAAAAAACAAGTAGTAATAACAAAACAAGATTGTAGATTCAATAGCACATCTATTCAGGATTTATTTGCAAAAAACGGATTTAAAAAAGCCTTAAATTGTGATCACAGCATTAAAAAGAACGAGCGTATATCGCTTTTTTAAAAAACACACAAAATGGCCAAAATCTCAAAAACTATGATACTTGTGCCAGAGGTAAATTTTGATATTTAGATCAGTTGGGTTGTCGCCCATCCGCTGGTAAAGGATTATCCATTATTTACGCCACACCCTGTATAAAAATATATCAAGCAATCTTAAGATCACTTGTAAAAATCTCAACAAAAAAAATAGGCAAAGGAAAAAGGAAATGCCAAAAATAACTTTTTAAAAACCCATCGAGTGAACATCTGTGTAGATAAAGTTATCTGTATTCTGTTTTATCTGTGGCTAACGACTTTTGGCGCGAAATTCGGGCGCCATTTTTTTACATAACCTCACACATCGCTAGTAAAGTAATTAAGAGATATTTTATGAGCTTTTTGTGTTTTACGAAAGGTGTTGAATGTTTTTATGGACATTTTTTTGAATATTTTCTTCTATGGAGAATTCTTTCAAGTTGGGTTTAAGCATAATATAGTTAATCATCGTTAGTAGGTATCAACCATGAATTGGAAAAATCAAGATTCTACATTTTATGTATTCGCGTATTTACACCGCATATGTGTTTCAAATATACCAAAATTTTATCATACTTCGCAAAATACTCACATTTTTATTTATTTTCTTATTCCCCAAGACATATCCAAGATACTTTGTTTATTATAAACGGCGCTTAACGCCTTGAATTCGACCCCAAGACCTCTCAATCGAAAGTCCAATATTTATCCACCAGGCTACTGGCGCTTTTAAAATGCGCATTTTTATTTATTAAACTACTTATATCCTAAGGGTAGTTTGGCTAAACCACCCCTAAGCAGTAGGCGGATTTACGAGCACATTGAGAATTTTATAGTTAGCACCCCCTGTACTTACTGATACGAAGGGGACCCTTACAGACTTACGGAAATGGATTTTAATGTTTTTTCTTTGATTGTTTGTGGTTTAAGTAAGCGACTGTCAATTGTGAAGTCTCGGCTTCAATTCTCTGGTCTAGAAAAGTGATGGGAAATTGTCAATAGTACCTAGGTAACCTATCTAGTCTGGAGTAACTGCCTTAGTTACCCACATTATGAATCAAATTAAAGGACATAGTGCGAGTGCGTTTTCATAACGATTTTTCAAATGAAATCAGTTTTATATAAAATGTCTACATTAAGGAATAACGTACACGGGGATTTACCAAATAGCAATATATAATTTAAAGATGTAAAGTACATCACAGAAACACAACACACACTTCAACGTTGTCTTGCAATTTTTTTTTTCTTTTTAAAAGACAACTCCCTCACTAAGAATTGCTCTTGTGTCGTGGGGACTTTTACAAACATACAAACTTCGGACACAAAGTACAACCAGACCCGAAACAATTATTTGTGGATCGCACAAATAATTGTCCCGTTTGGGAATCGAACCCACGACCTCCCGTTGCAGTGTTTATCGGCGTGGCGACCTAAACCAACTGAAAATCTTACTAAAGACTTAAAACTGTTCAATCTGGAAATCAAACCCGCACCGTTTCCGTAGTTGCGTTTCTCTGTACATGAACCTTTTATAGTTATTCAAAGTGTGTAATTATAACCAAGGTAGATTGACTCTGATGGATAGGTTCAAAGTCTTGGAATGACGGAACTTGGTAACATAACGGCGTTCGGTCACGAGTTCGATGCCGCAGTAAACATGTTTACATTTATTGTTGAAAATCATGATTTATGTAAACTAGGTCATTTTCAAATGTGCTAATTGTAGATTTTTACAGTCGAATTTCGTAGTAAAGTCATGGGTTCGATTTCTATGCAGAATTTTACAGATATTACAAATGCATGAGTTTGAATGTTATGTTTGGATAGATGGTTTTTACCCCCCTTTGCTACAAATGTTTGTTTATCCCAAATTCTCATTAATTTGGCCACAATACAGTGCGTTGGCTATGTTTCAAACAGAAAAAAAATCGAATGAGGCCAATAAAAAGATAAAATTATTGCCACAAAAATAATATTTTGTAATAGAATTTTAGTTTATAATTATTTTTTTAATAAATAGTACCTACTCATCATTTAACTGTGCTATGAGTCTATAAATTATTTAATTAATTCTGATATTTCTAAGCCTTATCCAAAAAAGTACCTGCAATTTGTAGTTCTTAATTCCTAATTATTTCAAGTACTTTTAGGGTGAATAAATTACCCAAAATTATTTGCTGTAAGAAAAAACGAAAGCTCGAACAACCTTGACCTCTTCACTATAATCAGAACAAACTCACATTAATAGTACTAAAAGTCCAATTACTAAGCATTTTAACATAAATCAATAAAAGCCAAGTCACAAGAAACATTCACGAAAGAAAATCATTTAAATATTCAGCAACGCGGTAGCGCTCACAAAAAAGTGTTTTCAGTGTCAGTTTGTATCAGTGTAAAAAGACAACTCCCGCACTAAGAATTGCTCTTGTGTCGCGGGGACTTTTACAAACATACAAACAACGAACACAAAGTAGAACCAGACCCGAAACAATTATTTGTGGATCGCTTAAATAATTGTTCCATGTGGGAATCAAACCCACGACCTCCCGATGGTAGCGACGTGCTGACGTAAATACTGTGCCACGGAGGCAGTTGAATTTTAGAAAACACTCGTATAAAAATATATCGAACAACTACACCACAACAAATGCCTTGTAGACGTACACAGTACAAATAAAAAGCCGATCGGCATTAATCAAAAACAAAACGTGGAACACCAAAGATTAACATGGCAAGATTATAAAATACAGGAAAAAAACGACACGGATCAAAATCATAAATCATGCTCATTATATCCGAACCGGATTATTTTTTACCGAAAAAAATGGTCAAAAAAGCATCGAAAGCCTGTAGGGAGCGCCATTTTGTGAGGGCACTGTCGATTTGGGCGGGAAAACGAGAAGCTGCTCACCAATAGCGTTGAACTATTCGAATAGGCGTTCTAAAATTCCGCCAATGAGAAGGCTGCGTTGTCTGATCATGCGCTTTCGAGTCGATCCATAGAATTATAGATATAGTACGGCAGTGTGGGCTTGGCCGGCGAGGGCAAACGTCGTGCGTGCGACACGAAACGATTTTTTTTGTTTTACAAATAAATAATGTCGAAGTGCCTAACCGTAATTAGTGGAATTTTAATTTGAGACACCATTTTTGATGTATTCCGTTAGTGAGAACTAAGTGTTGGCAACATTTGTGTAAGACTGTTAAATAGAGTAGTGATGTCATTGGAATAAATACGAAATCGAGTTTTTAAAAAGAATTTGTTTGATGTTTGTAAAGGTCGTGTATATAGGGTGTGTTTAGTTAGGGACTGTTAGCTGTTAAGGTGATCACCGGTGAAGAGATCCCGGCGTCAGTGATGGTGATGGCCAGCGGAGGCGGTGGTGGGCTGGTGCAGTCCCCACCCGACATGATGCATCACCACAATATCATGGACACATCATCACACGTCGAAATGATGCCCAGTGAGTATTACAACACTCTGTAGTTATTAGTGATGTGAAATTGACTAATTTTTAAAAAGCAAAAACGGATTGCGAGTAAAAATGGAAGAAAATCAAAAACCTTTGAATTGTGGTTGGTTGTTTTTATATATAATTGATAGGAAAATAAATATTTGCGGGTTGTCAATAATTAAATAATAATAAGTGTACGTTTTCTAAATAAATAATTTTAATTAAGCACAAAAGGCGATAGTTAAAAATCTTTAATTTAAATTTTGTTTCCAACTTATTTTATCAATGAAAAACAGGTAATATTCACTATATTAGCCAGAGCAAGATAATATCTAACTGTGAATCAAAATTAGCCACTAATTAATTTATCACAAATGATTTTAATTCTAATTCGATATTTTAGTAATTAATTTATTCCTTACCTTATTAGGCGTTTTTTAGGAAAACCACTTTTTTTTAAAGTTTGAACTTTTAAAGTTTTAAATGAAAGTATTACATCGATTCATTTATTGCCTGTTTAAATATAATTTTAATAATATTATTAATAAAGCAAGTAATCTCAAACGTATAGGGTTTACTTCATTATATTTTGATAAACTTGGCTGTAATTTCACACTTAATTAATTTTATCATTCATAAATGTTCGCTATGAAAGCAAAAGTAAGTTATTTAAACTCTTTGTTAACTTGTCAGGTTAAATAGTTTTTACCCTGAATTGTCTTCCACTTACGTATCAATTACTTTTATGAACTTAATATGTTTAAGTTTAGTCTCGCACTTAAAACTCATACCGTCTTATTCATAAAAATATATGAAGTTATGAAAGGCTTATAAAGAGTTTTGTTTCTTTCACTCCTTAGCGAAATGAAAAAGAGAGAACATATTATAGTAGTTTTAAATTTAATTTAACTAAAATAGGTTTATAGTGTGTTTATGAATAAAAGGGTTAGAATTTAAAATTTCGGAGATATTTGTACCTACGATAATTTAACACACACAACACTAAATTTAATCGTGACGGGATTTTGCTCGTAACTCTATAGTTTCAGTAGGGCCTATAGTAGCGACCTATAAAATTTAGTTATAGGGATAATCCGAAACATATTTTTAAAGTCTCTACAGATTTTATTAAACTGTTGTCCAAGAACTCTAGAATTAAAATCTTAGGCCAAGCAATTCCTTAGTTTCTGGCATGAAGCAATTTCAGCTGTTATTACTAGGGATCAACAACATTAACTGAAACTGTAAACGATCTCTGGGTTAAGCAACTGTTGGCACGGGCATTCTATAGATGGGTGACCACATTTGAACTGAGCGTCTCTGTGCTTCGAAGGGCAAGTAAAAAGTCGGTCCCGGTTGTTGTCGATAAAGAAAACAGTCGTTAAGCCATGTCAAAGGCCTTTCAGGCGGCTTGAACAACTTTGACACTAGGTTGACCACTAACCATACGATAGATAAAGAAACATGAACTGCAAAATAACTGTAGATGTGTATTACACTTCTGCTTATACTAATGGGTGTAACAGTCTTTAATACAAATAAAAACAGTTAATATAATACGTAAGTGACAAACAAACGTCACATTGACAATTGACAACTGTTTACGTCAAATAGAAAAAAATACCAAGCCAAAATACCACCATATTAAGTACCTTCTAGAATGATAAAAAACCCAATACGTTTAGTATCTATACTAATATTATTAAAAAAAATTAGAGTTTGTTTGTTTACTTGGTTGAACGCGCTAATCTCAGGAACTACTGGTACGAATTGTAAAATTATTTTACTTCTTCTTCTTATCGTATGGTTAGTGGTCATCCTGGCGTCAAAGTTGTTCGAGTCGCCCGTAGGCCTTTGACGTGTTATTTTACTGTTGGATAGCCTATTGATTGAGGAAGGCTATAGGCTATATAACATCACGCTACGACCAACAGGATGCCAGTAAAAAATGTTACAAAAACGGGAAAAATTATAACCCATTCTCTCACGTGATGCAAGCGAAGTTGCGCGGGTCAGCTAGTATGTGATAAATTGTGATAATGTGATTATGATCGTCGCATGTGGTCTGCGGTTGATACCGGTTCGATTCCCGGCAGGCCATAAGAGAAAGGTGACAATTATATGCATTAGTACATGTGCCCGCTAAGTGTACAAAAAAGTTTATTTTTGTAAAGATATTTTTAGATATGAACTACTGACCTAAGAACACACGTGTAAGAAGTGGCCTATATTTGACCTCGGCTTTTCAACTGTCTCCGAGCTTTTAATCAAAATCGGTTCAGTAGTTTAGCTTTTAGCATTTACAATATAGTAAAATAAATTGAGATAAGTAAATAAGAATAATCTACTGTTAATGAATGACAATAAGAAGTAGAATTAATTTAAGCCTAAGGTTGAAACCTTACGTTCGTTATAAGCGAAATAATAATTATTGCTCCAAATCCGAAAATAAAGCCTAAATAATTATGTACATATTGTAATAACAACAACAATGAAAAAGCCTGATATGATTTATACCAATATTTTTTGAAATTTCGAGGCTGTGCAATGCAATATTATAATGGACTCAAAGTCTGACCCCTCCCTCTTTACGGGACGAGACCGTTGCCTAGCAGTGGCAAATTATCGGGTTAAATTCGTTTATACTATTAAACTAATTTATTATGAACTAGCTGACCCGCGCAACTTCGCTTGCGTCACATAAGAGAGAATGGGTCAATTCTTTCCCCGTTATTGTAACATTTTTTACTGCTGCTCTGCTCCTATTGGTCGTAGCGTGATGATATATAGCCTATATCCTTCCTCGATAAATGGGCTATCTAACACTGAAAGAATTTTTCAAATCGGACCAGTAGTTTCTGAGATTAGCGCGTTCAAACAAACAAACAAACAAACTCTTCAGCTTTATAATATTAGTATAGATATTAAAAGAGTTATTTTAACTAATAAGTTTTAAATATTCCTTTGTACTTGGCCGCATGCACTATGGAACATAAACTGGGTCGTTTTAAGTTAATATTTGTGAGTATTGAATAAAGCCAAGGTTTGAGCAATCCTGTTGCGTCGCGACACGAGTCACGACGCGTGTACGAAGGTGAACCGCACTGTTGAAGTTTCGACATATAATATATTTATATGATTATTATGTTAAATTATATTGAAACATGAAGAGTTTTTAGTTGGTCTCTTGACATTTTTAAAGAAATAATTTGGAAACTTATTTGAAGAACGAACAAGCAGTAATAATGTTTTGTAAATGGGGAAGAAAGACGGATTTTAACGGATATTTGGGATTTTTTGCATGGACATAGATGAAACCCGGACACAAATGTAGGTATTATAAAGCTACGATTTTACTTTTTAGTGTAAATCGCAGGGATATTAGGGTGCCCAAATAATTAATAGTTTATACAAAAAGTGCCATATGTCAATCAATGTGGAAGCCTAAACTAATTGTAATTAAGCCAGTTAATTCCAAACCCTTTAATAATCGAAGTGTAATTAATAAAATTAAATGAAATATTATCAAAAATTTACATTATAAACTTTTAATTACAAGAAATTACTTCCAAACCAAAAAGAACGCAAAAAATGCCCAATAATTTTAACACAAGAATAACAATTTACACATAAAAGATCAAA
Source organism: Anticarsia gemmatalis (assembly GCF_050436995.1). Taxonomy (NCBI): domain Eukaryota; kingdom Metazoa; phylum Arthropoda; class Insecta; order Lepidoptera; family Erebidae; genus Anticarsia; species Anticarsia gemmatalis. The sequence continues at coordinate 593,308 of NC_134767.1, read as the reverse complement.
TCACATTCTTTGAATTTTAACAGTCAATCAGGGCATAAAATAAAGTAGGTAGAACGAACATTCCTTGCGGTGCCCCACAGTGGACGGGACGCGTCGGCTCGCGTCGGTACGAAAGATTTAGTGACGCAGTATAGACGCATTATTATTGCTAGTGCAAGCGTTACTGCCCATTAGAGGGTTAGGGGTAATTTATGAGGACAATACTGGCTAATAGAAATGAACTTGGCTCAAAGTTTTTGGCACAAATTATGGGAGATTTTTTTTTGTGTAAAATTGTTTTTATTTTATTAGTGTTGGTAATGGGTTGAAATTAATTAGGTCACACTTATAATAAGTCTGAGATGTAGAACCAGTAAAAAATACCGGCAAGAAACTTCTACTGGCAGAAAACTTGTTTCATTTTTTTTAACTGGCAGCATTATTTTTAAGCAGTAAAAATTTAATTTTACTAAAATGCAATAACCTATTCCTATCATTCTAATTATAACACTTTATTCCAAATTGGCTATCATGTATCTAAGTTGATATTAATATTTGAAAGCCACTATGCTGTTCATTGTTTTCTCCCAAAGCAGCAATGTACTGAATAGTGACCATCAATTTTACGTACACTAGTTGTCAACTGAGATACGTTATCCGCATACTAGTAATCCTTTAAAAATGTTTGTCTTGTGACTCAAATATACGAGAATATAGACTAAGTTAAGGCTAATATCTGTAAAAATCTAGACCCATGAGTTAGAGATAAACTATAATAAAAATACTATACGACTATTATCGACGGCAAAACATTCTGTTGTTTTCCGCCCGTATATTTATTTAAAGGTTGTATATGATTAGACATAATTAGAATATTACATTGTATGTGCTTGTTGTATGTCTGTAATTCGTGTATGTAATGATCGCTTCGTGTTTACAGTCATTATCTACATACATACAAACATACGTACATACAAACATTCACCACGCCTTGTTAGGTTGAGGTAGAGGCCGGAGAACCTGCTGATCATGACATATGGGATTCTATTCCCAAGTCAGGCAAAGAACTATTGGTCTTTTATAATTCACTAGCTGACCCGCGGAACTTCGCTTGCGTCACATAGGAGATAATGGGTCAAAATTTTCCCCGTGTGTGTAACAATTTTTATTGGTACTCAGCTCCTATTGGTCGTATCGTGATGATATATAGCCAATAGCCTTCCTCGATAAATAGACTATCTAACACTGAAAGATTTTTTTTAAATCGGACCAGTAGTTCCTGAGATTAGCGCGTTCAAACAAACAAACAAACAAACAATCAAACAAACAAACAAACAAACAAACTCTTCAGCTTTATAATATTAGTATAGATTAGTATAGATACTAGAATTTTTCACAATAGTAGTCCGGAGTTTAGTAACGTGCCCGTAACGTATTGCAATTTTGATTTTAAAAACTATCGGTTCGTTTAAAACATCTTAGCTAACACCAAAATTATTCGTTCTCGAGTTGCGTAAAATCAAATGTCATCCGTTTAACAATCGTACCAATAGATACTTTCGCGAAACCACCTCAGTTTGTTTGAGTGCCCATTTAACATGGCTTCACGAAGAGAGGAGTATTATACGTTGAAAACAAATATATTAATGGAACCTGCCTCTTAAATACTTACTTGTTTGAGCTAGGTTTCTACTGTTTCGTGTGTAACTGTTTTTGAGGTGTATCCTATTAGATATACTAAAATATGGCTGTGAAAGCTGTCTGCCGCAGCTAAACTGCTTAAGCTTTTTCGATGTCTTTTGATTTTTTAATACTTACTTTAAAACAATTGGTTCTTTTTAGGTTAAATAGAAAAACCCAAGTAAATGTAGATATTATTTTGTAAGTTTACTTAAAGGAAACAAGCCTCTATGGTGATATAATGTTATTATGTAATTTTGATTAAAAACATATCCTATCTTACGTGTAACTTTGTGAAGAAGTTTATAAATGTTAAAATGTTTTTTCCCCCTCAAAATAACAGAATAAAAATCCAAAATAATTTAGTTAACGCAGAAGTCTCTCTGTCAGTTACGCCTACACTGCTAAACCACTGAATCGATTTTGATAAAACCTAACTTGGTAATAGTTAGACTGTCGAAGTTTAACAGGCTACTATTTTGAAATAAAAACTATAACGTGAAAGACTGCCGTATGTATAAACTAGATTTATAATAATTGTCTAACCAGATAGGTTTACCAGTTGTTGTAAACATACAGTTACATAGATATTGCAGTAAAACGGAAAATTCTGTTTATTTACAATCCGTGACAATCTTATACATAGGTGTAACGTAAGTGTTAGTACAATGATTTACTCACATCAACGTAGACCTGTGATAATTGTATCTTTACATAAAATCACGAGATTTTCTCATGTTTGTTAGAATTAGTCATTTTGTAAAAATAGTAACTTTAGGGTCGTGTTAATTGATGGACTAAAAATAATCTTTGTCTTCCGTTAGAGTTATTTTGGTAAATTGAAATACTCGATACTTCTAATAATAATTTAATAAGAATAAATCCTACTTAATATGATAAATGTGAAAGTTTGTGAGTATGTATGCATGTTTGTTACTTTTTCACGCAAATACTACTGAACCGATTGCGATGAAATTTGGTATGTAGATAGTTGAAGTCCCACAATAACACATAGGCTCCTTTTTATCTCGGAGTTCTTGCGGGATCGGGTTTTAGACGGGAAGGGTTTCCACGCGGACGAAGTCGCGGGCGGCCTCTAGTAAATAATAAATGTATCCCACTATTGTCCCACTACTTGGCAAGGATCTTGGTCCCGTAATGAGAGAAGGATTAGGCTTTGAGTGCACCACGCTAGCCAGTTAAAGTTAGTGTCACTATAAATAAATAAATTTAACCCATTACTGTCCCACTGCTGGGCAAGGGTCTCCTCCCGTAATGAGGGAGGGGTTAGGCCTTAAGTCCACCACGCTGGCCAAGTGCGGGTTGGGGACTTTACATGCTCTCAATAAATTTATTAATTTGTCACTATAAAAGTAAATAAAATACTTATGCATTGATAACTTTTATAAGAAATCTTACAAAATATATTATTTTTATCCATAAACAAAAATTTACTAAAATATTTCTATTTTATCACTATAACTCCTAAAACCATAATCGTATTTCGGCTATATGCGGCTTAAAAAGGCTACCGGCTTGGAATTCTAACCTTTTATGAACATTTAGTACCATAGGACGGGTCTATGGGACCACCATGGGACTTTTATGGTGGTGCGAAGTCGGTAGCTCACACCTTACCCGTATTTATACACTGAGTGCTTTTCCAATGGTGTCGAAATGAAAAAAATGGGGTATTTTTTTGGGATCGTGTATGATAGTTGCATATTTCTGATAGTGTCCAAAGTTGGTGTGTTTGTAAAGATTTTTGTTTACTTTCTAATAATATTTTAATCAAGGTATTGTTTTAAATTATTGAGGAAGTTATCAACTACCCTACTTTTCAATTACCAACAACGAGACTTTATCCTTGAAATAATTAAAATTCTCAAAAAAAAAAACATCTAACTATTTTAAAAAATCTATTCACAACTTCAATTTGGGATGTTTCGCAAAATAAAATAGTCAATAATATAATAGTATATGTAACTATGTAGTAGACGCAATCCAAACGCGGATTTTAAATTCGGATATCATGTTAAAAGCTTTAAAACAAATAATTGTTCCAAAAAACTTTTTATTCTGCTTCCAGTTATTTTAATTTTTTACATTTTTATCGACAATTCAATATGAGATCAGACATTAATTACTATTCTCAAAAATAATGGCATTTTATCAGAAATTTGTATAGCTACTAAGTAGCAGTGTATAATTTTTCAAAAGAATTAAATGATAAATAGCAATAACCTCGATTTAGAAAGTGTTAGTTTTTATATTTAACTAGCTGACTCGCGCAACTTCGCTTGCGTCACATAAGAGCGAATGAGTCAAAATTTCCCCCGTTTTTGTAACATTTTTTACTGGTACTCTGCTCCTATTGGTCGTAGCGTGATGATATATAGCCTTCCTCGATAAATGGGCTATCTAACACTGAAAGTATTTTTCAAATCCGACCAGTAGTTCCTGAGATTAGCGCGTTCAAACAAACAAACAAACTCTTCAGCTTTATAATATTAGTATAGATTCTTGTTTAAGACTTAATTTATGTGTTCTACTGTACTTTAAGATGTAATGAAATATGTGAACACTTGACCTAGTTAGAATTGAAATTGAAATTGTGATTGTTCTATTTTTTGCTCATAGAAACTAGTAGTTAAGTGTGTTATTTTTGAGCTAGCTAATTTGATATAGTACCGGTATTTTTTATTAGTATATTACAGCCTGAAAGCTTGGGTAAATAATAAATTAGAAAATACAACATTCATGAATACATCATTAATTAATCTGAACCTAAATAATTGTGTATAAAAAAACAGTATTTGTGGATAATCTCCGAAAACACTGTTATGTAATTTAAAAAAGTCTTTAGCTACGGTTTGTTATACAGTGCTATTTTGTAATCATTTAAAAACAATTGTTTTTAGGCATAATAAAAGCCTGTCTATCTATGCTTTTGCCTTTTCCAGTGAGAGCGAAGTTAATTCATACTAATATTATAAATGCGAAAGTAACTTTGTCTGTCTGCCTGTCTGTCTGTTACTCAATCACGCCTAAACTACTGAACCAATTTGCATGAAATATGGTATGAAGATATTTTGATACCCGAGCAAGGGCATAGGCTATAATCATCACGCTACGACCAAAAAGAGCAGAGTACCAGTAAAAAACGTTAGAATAACGGGAAAAAATTTCACCCATTCTCTCTTATAGGACGCAAGCGAAGTTACGCGGGTCAGCTAGTTTTAAATAAATTCAATTATGCATCATTTATAAAATAGTAAAATGTAAATAATTTTATCAATGATGCAAGTGACCTAGACTGCATTTCTCGAAGCGCACAGAATCATCTAATTATTGTATGTTTGTCACTGAAATGTCCGTCTATGTCTTAATTATGATCGTTTAATATGCAAAGGTCGTCTATTTAAATAAATTGCAACTTGTTATGATAGACTTGCATATGATTTTAATATTTACTTTTTTAAATAATGTAGTATTTTTTGTAAATTAACCAGTAATATTATTTGAATTGCATATTACAGTTTCGTAAATAGAAATAAAAGCTTAAAATTTTCCTTAATCGCCGTTTTTCATAATTTATTGGAAAATATTTTATTACTTTTGGGGTAGTAATATAAATATTTAGTTGGACTAAAGTCCAACCACTTAGTAAAACCTTGAATGGTGGGGTCAGACATATTATTATGTAAAATTCAAAATTGTGTGCATCGGTGACCTTATGCAACTGGCGGTGGCTTATTTGATACAGCTACTTGCTGAACCTTAAATCAAACTAAACTTTAAAACAATTTATATTATTTTAATAGATTCATTTTGAAAATACTCTTTGTGTATTTAGAAAATAGTGGCAATTTTTTTCAATTCACATGACACTACGAAAGTCACTAACAGAATGCGGCAAAATCCAAAAAAGAGTCTTCTTGTCGATATTTTTGGTTGTGTCGACACAAACGTGTCGGCAACAATGGAGAACGCGCGCGCGTGTCTCTCTCTATCATCACCGTATTACCGATTTACAACTTGAACCCTAACACCGTCTATAAAGTGTTAGCCCACGCTTCAAAGTGCCGCCTTTAAACATTTTTTTTTCGGAAAGACAACTCCCGCCCTGAGTGTCTCTCTTGTATCGCGGGGACGTTCACAAACATACGAACAAAGGACACAAAGTACAACCAGACCCGAAACAATTATTTGTGGATCGCGCAAATAGTTGTTCCGAGTGGGAATCGAATCCACGACCTCCCGACGCAATGGTAGCGGCGTAGCGACCTAAACGTCAATTTATATGTATAACTGAGAGTTAAGTGTTCAGAAGAAAAAATATTAGTCAAATAATTTTCTATGACGAGATGTATAGAGGAGGAAGTTTGTAAGGATCGTACCAGGTGGCGATCTTTGGTTTTTGCTCACCCCTATGGAAAATAAGCGCGACATTATTTATGTATGTGTGTAGAGGTATATTAGTCAATTCTTGCTAGACATATTACCAAAATGGAAGACAATAATGCAACATTTAGGAAGTGTAAAATTTTCTTCGAATATGTTTCTTTTTTCTAACGTTTTGTTCTAGCGGTGAAGGAAAACATAGTGATGTAACCTTCTATGCTGAGTTTTAACAGTTTTGTTGAGGGCATGTAAAATCTCCAACCCATACTTGGTCAGCATGGTAGAAATTCTATTACGCTAGCTAAGAGTCAACACAAGAATCAAACCAGCTTCATCCTTACTAAAAGCGACCACCTTAACTTTTGCACCACACAAATACTAATCCCGTTTTAATCGAACCCACGACCTTTTGCAACAGAGTCACAAAGGGCGTAAAATATTGCACAAATATATATCAGCTAAGCCTTTTATCCAAGCTATATTGGAGTCGGCTTCCAGTCTCACACATGTAATAAAATATATAAGATGGTCACCCATCCACAGATCAACCTCGGCAAGCGTTGCTTAACCTCAGAGATCGATCCGCGCGGCTGTTGTTAACTAAGCCACGAGCTCCTCCGTGAAAAGAAGAAAAATATTGCACAAATATGAACCCAATAATCAAACCTGCGACTAACATATTGCAATCATTGTTATCTGCCTACCCCGTAAAGATATGAGGGGATGTACATATGTGTCTTATCTACAACCTGCTACCCGGTAGTTAAAGTTAACGTTATGCAAATAGTTTTATCTGGTTAACATATGTAGGTACAGTTGTTTGTTTGGGGGTTCGACTCCCGGACTGGGTATTTTTTAAACTAGAAAGTTTAGAAATAAAACCGCATGGATTAATTTTTTAAGCTCATATTAAGAACGTCTTGGGTTTGATTCCCAATTCGGTCAATTTAATTTGTGTGTTAATATTTTTGTAGCGTGTGCAGGTTTGATTTCCAGAGGAAATATGATACAAAAAAAAAAATCAAAATCTTTAGACTGAAAACGTTTTAATTGTAAAAATAGTAATTCAATTAAAAATCGTTTGTGCTTGTTTCATATTGTCTCTTCACCTGAATAGCTTAACTGCTAAACCAATAACAGTTGGAGCAAACCTAGAAAATTAGTTACACAGGCTTCTTCTCACAAGAAAACTTACAAGCAAAGTTAGGAGCAAAACCTAGTATTTAAATAACATTTACTCACAGATATACAAAGAACTTAAACATATTTTAATCTACACATCACTTCAGATAAATACTAAGCTTTCCGCATAATACATGCAAATCGATCCAGCAGTTTCTGAGTTATACACATAAAGATAAACAAACACATATTTATGACGAGTACTCAACAGGTTGTTATTCAAAATTGTTTTTAAATATTCTTTATCAGATACATTTGTTTTTAAATGTATTAACATTTACTTGATATGAAAATAATTTTTGATATTTACTTCTTGTTGACGTCTATAACCCAACAACTTAGTAAAGAGTCTTGTGTTTAAAGGTTCGCGAATGACGGCGGTATACAATGCTCAGTATTTGGAATATCTGTGACCCACAAGCTTATGCAGATGATGGCCTGTTCGATGCATCTACTTTATTATGGAAATACTCAGCACATTTCAGCATAACCTAGATAAGCAAGCTCTGTAATAAGTTGTCGCACTATAATACTAGGTTTGATGCTTAGGCGGTGATTTGTATTTACAGTGTTATGTAATTTGAAGACTACATGTTTTTGTAGTGTAAGGTCGAGAGGCCACAGTCATTGTACCCGTAGGCCATAATGCTACACCAAATGCACTGACAGTTTTGGGTTCGATTCCTACGTAGAACAATTACAAACGTTATTCTCGAAGGCTAAGTTCTCAACCCGCTCTTAGCCTAGCGTAGTAAGCTCAAGGGTTAACTCCTTCCACGTTCGTGAGGAGACCCTAGTCCAGCAATGGGACAAACACAGTTTAAAAAATCGTATTGTTCTAGGTTCGATTTGACATTTTTATATGTATCCTATACTTTCTACTTTTTTATTGTATTCACCAATTAAACGGCTAATTACAATATTTTAATCACTCCAAATTCAATAAATACTTAACCCTTGAGAAATGTGAATCAGATCGTCATCCGGTGCTCAAAGGTGCCGCTAGCGCCTGCTCGGTGAAACGAGTGGTGTTCGGAAGTATTCCAGATAGTGATCGAGACCGTAATGTATGGCTTACATGATGCCTTGTGTGTGTGTGTGTGTGACTGTGTCTGTGTGTGAGTGTCCTAATTAATGACGCGAATGTTGAGGTGTGCAAGTGGCGGTGCTTTGAGAGACGATTTTGGAAGATTTCGGGTGGGTATTTGTCATCAAAATCTATTCTTTTTTAAAAAGTTGGTTGATTAGTAATACTTTTGTATGTAACGTAAATATAGAGTAAGTATGAGATTGCTACGGAACTCGGGTTCAAATCCCCGATCCAATTTGAAATTACCTAATGTTTAGTTTATTTTTCTATAACGAAATTGTCAGTGACGATAATGGAAATAAGAGTCGTAGACCTCCGTAAGAACCTCGCAGGAAATTTTCTGTCCTGTCAACTAACGGGTTTTAAAAGTGATGATGGAATGAAGACTTACAAAAATAAATAAAAATATTTTGAGGGCAAATTATATTCTATTATTTTAATAAAATATTATTTACCTTGGCAAGAGTAGACTATTGAAAACACAGAAATAAACAACAAATACACAATTTTCTCTTGCTAAAACCTTAAAAACAAAGGCGATAATTTCTCATTACATTAAACCTTCTACACTCAACTTACAATGTCAACACTAATGAATCTTACACCTTTTTCCCATAATTCCCATATCACTTACATTCAATAGTAATTTCCCATCATAGGACCAACTATTGTATTTCAATGCTACATTGGCCCTCTAGCAGTGTGATGAGGAACTAAAGAAACGTTCCATATAGCTTTGCCGGTGTCAATGTCAGATGGTGGAGATTTTCTTTGTTATTGTTTAACCAATCATAGGCAAACTGTACTGAAACGCTCTGTGTTCTTTTAATTAGATTTGTCGACTTTTTATTCATTAGATTGAGTATCTAGTGTTCAGTTTCATACATTCTACTAATATTATAAATGCCAAAGATTGTAAGTATGATTTGTCACTCTTTCAGAAAAAACTGCTGGGTGGATTTGCATGATACTGTACAGCAATAAATCAGAATAAAATACAGTAATATAAAAATTTGAGTTACTATCATAAATTTACAGAAATAAAAATTGTAGTCTGAAACTATTGTTGCAAATAACTATCTACTTTAAATGTTCTTAACTGATGCAAAACTTTATCAAAAGTGTATTACCAATCTCTTCGCTATCCCAAAATTTTATGACAAAATTTTCATATAAGCTTAATAGTAATTAAACAGAATAATACAATTCACAGAAAACTTACTAACATAGATAAAAGGGGATGGAAAAATACACTCAAAAAATTACAAATCTTCACTACCGTCACATCAAAAAACCTTAGAAATACTAAGCATATAAGTAGCTTAAAATCTATAACTATTAATACTCGTCATCTAAAAAACGAGGCGCCTCAACCCATCAAACGCGATCGGATTTCGGAAGTCACACGAGATCAGATAAGCCTGGGTCAAAAGTACCGCAGCAACGTGGAGTGTTAGAATATCTTACACCGCAGTTTTTGATCCTTTTGAAAATATTTTTTTAGGCTGTTGAACTTTGAAGATGTTGGTACTTATAGTATCTGCCGAAATTTGTGCTTATAGTATTTGCTGAAGTTTATTGTAGTGAGAAGTGAGAGTGAAGGTTTGGGTTCTATTGCTGTGTCAATCTTGCGGCTTTTAAAGACTATCATAAGTGTTAATAAGTGACTTGAATGAAGAAATGATTTGATTTTACACACATATTCGATTCGGCATTAATCCTTCTAGTCGGGCGGTAATGCCGAATATACAGACAAACCCGATATATTTATTGTAAGTATACAAAATTAAGAATTAAAAACATCAGTGACCCGATTATGCAACTTACCCCCGATTTTTTAGTACATTTAGCGGTAGTTTATTGTTTTTATATACGAATTTAAACGCTATTGAATAGATAAACTACCGCTAAATGTTTCTCAGAAACCAGTGGTAAAACATCTAGCCAAATAGTCAGCGGCCCATCTAGTTACAAATGTATTCAAGTTATCCAAAAGAATTGGACCAATTTAGCAAGTGCAATCTTAACACTGAAACTTTTAAAGCTTACTCCACACTATCTATGTAAAGCATAAACACACCCATATCCTTAAAGCCTATAGCCCTATATACCGGACCACATTCCAGCATTAAGCCAAGCATTATATACGAACAGTTTCCTTATCAACGACGTAAATTCTGTCAATTACCACCAAAGTCTTTTGGAAAAAAAACCTTCGAATTTTGTGCCACCGGCGCCACGGACCGATAAGACAGGCTAAGACCTGTTTTTGTGTTACTTTTTTGACCGTCCTCTCGTGGACAGTTCGTTTCTGGTCCTTTTTTATTGGAACCGGTGATTATTTCTGTGGCCAGTTTTCAAAGGGTTAAGTTCTGATTTGATGTTCGGTAGTGGAGTTTTGTTTTATCTAGTTTTTGTAAAGGTTTAGGTATTTTATATACTTTACTTACTGTCAAGGATCGTTTATTAATTTAGATGAAATTATTATTTACATAAGAATATCTACAAATTACAAGATTCTTTTTGATACGTTTTGGGTAAGTTTCTAAATAGGTGCTCGATGGTGCATAATAAGCGCACCAGGATGCGCATTTTAGGTTATCTTTTATAATTGCTTTAAAAGACATGTTTAAAGTCTTAAAATAATAACCACTATATTTACTCCTTTACTGTATCCTTTAAAGTTCCATAATATAAGGGCCCTTAATAAAAAAAAATACCCGCGAAAATAATTTCAAAACAATTTTACAGCTCTTATTTTATAACTCTTACCCGGTTTGTTATCTAGCAGTCAGCCAAAATTCGGCTAAATCAGTGAGATAGTTCGGACAATACGGCGTTACTGTTAAACCACTTTCGCTTTTCCCAGTAAAAATGCTTAGTGATCGTTATTTTAACTGCCACAACAATACGCACTAAAATAATAATAAAAAAGCGAAGTTTTTTACGATTCATTCTAGTAAGTGTATATAATTTATGACTGTTACAATTATAACGTCATATTAACGTGTCAAAATTCTACTAGGAATGCTTTCAAACATGCTACGTGCTAATTAGTTAATTATTTGATCGTTTTGATACTATGTATAGTGTGAAAGAAATGTCCAACACCCGGTTTCTGAGGTACATTTAGCGGTAGTTTATCTATTCAGTAGCGTTTAAGCTTATATAAACATGACGGTTTTAATAGAAAAACTACCGCTAAATGTGCCTCAGAAAACGGGCACTAGTCAGGTAGTAAAATTGCAAGTATAGTACGCAACGAATGTAGCAACAAAACGCTAATCGGAAGACGAACAATTAGTAGGTACAGTTTGCTGCTATATTCAGACCCAAAATTAAATAGCGCGTGATATATGAGTTAGCAAAATAAACATTCAAGATGGCCTTTTCAAAATTTAAATTAAATCATTTAATCATTTAGGTGAAATGCTGGCACTTATGATAGTCAATGATACAGAGAGTGAATTTACCGCCAGTTCGGAAGGTAGGGCCAATGAGAAGAGCTGGCAAGAAACTCATGGCCACTCTTTTTCAGAATTGATCACATTTTTGCCTTAGATAGTCAAATAAACTAACCGGTTTATGTGCCCCATCTGATTTTTTTCCCTTGCTTTCCAGTTACTTAATAAAAGTAAATTCTATCAAGTTCAATTCAAAGTTTTTTTTTTTCAAAATAGTAACACATCATCTCAAAAGCTCTAATTTTACTAAACGCATAAAAACATCTCTTTTACACCGTCTATTACACTAATATACACATCAAAAATGTATCCCGAGAACCAAAAAAATAAAAGTCTCCCCGCCCAGGTATACAATGATAAACAGTTTTACACAGAATGACCACAAAACTCAAAATATTTTCGAAAAAGGTACAAATCTGCGGGCTTATCACGTATCTCAGTTGACAGCTAGTGTATGTCAAATTGATGGTCATTATTCAGTACATTGCTGCTTTGACGTAACGTGCTAACCACAGTATTCTAAGGGAGAAAACAATGTACAGGGTAGTGACTTTCAAATATTTGACAACTGAGATACGTGATAGCCCCCCAGATATGTCAATCTCTATTTGACAAGAGCCCGCCCATTTGACAGCTGTCATAATAACTTGACAGCTCTGTTGCCGCCAATTTTTTTTGTATGAAAACTTATAGAAGAAAGGACATGCTTATTATAAGAATGTGTAAGGCTATTATATGGATATTTATTGAAAATATTATTTAAACTATGCGTTTTTAAAACATACGCCCATTTAAGGTAATAAACCTTGTTTACTTGTATTTTGGTTACACATATCGATTCACATAATATCGAGTTAGATTCCCGATTGATACGTTAATCATTTTCTAAGCAGTTTAATCTAATTGAAAGTATGTTTCATATCAGTCACAGATTTTCCAACTACATACAGCGTTGTTGCTGTACCTTCAGAACTAGCATTAAATGTATAAATTCATAACTTCTTCCAAATCAAGGGCTTTATTGGCCTCTTACAAAATAAGAATGTATTTCCATTTTTTTTAACCCATACTGTCCCACTGACGGGCAAAGGTTTTTCTCCTGTTTCTCATTTAAAAATACCTTTAAAAAAGACAGGCTTACCTACTATAGTGGTCGATACTAAAATATAATTTTCACACTAGGTACACCAAACAGTCAATTCTAATATCACTCGCTAATTCACAGTTTATATGCCATCTATTAACACAAACACTGTACCAGTAACTGCCTTTGTCCCAACATATTATCATACTAACTGTTGCTAATACTAGTAATAATACGAGGACTTTATGTAATAACGATAAGAAAAGTTGTTAAGACTATGTTTAGAGTAAATGCATCATGTATTACTTATGTATTTAATTTATGTACATAATGTGCCTTTTGACTAGGTGTGTACCGCGGTTTTATTCTGATTTACGGTGATTTTTTGATGCTAACTACATAGATATTTTTACATGCCTGTTATTGTATTGTATTCGAAGGTTTAGCCAGAGGTATGAGGAATACACCTATGTTTCGCAATTAACAATGTTAGTCCAATGAAATAGGGTGCGAGGCTATTGCCATATACTGGGAACGTTACTTGACTCCAGATTTTATAGAAATTGAAAAAATAATACATAGTCTGACCAAGGAATAGAACTCAAGAATGAAAATAACACTTCATCTACATAACATTCATACTTATTCAAAAATACAATATACAGATTTATCCCCAATTCCGCAAAACAAAAATTACACGAACTTACAAGCAAACTGGGTCAAGTTTGAAAAAAAAACCGTCACAATTCGAAAAATATTTTGACAACTAAATTCAAGATGTCTATCAGACCGTAACTTTCACTTTGACAGTTTGATTTTTTTAACAAAAGGTGATAGCAAAGGTATTTCGCAAACTGATGAGTGATGACGTGGTTCAAAGATATTCGTATCTTTTGTCTTTTGTTCAGATAAGCATGGCGCCTTGTGCCGTCAGGATTAGGACTTTATTTTGTAAAGATATTATAGTATTGGGGAAAGTATTGTGAGAAAAAATGTTACAATTTTAAATGCTATATACACGGCCAGTTGCTGCTGTCTGATTAGTTTCTGTTAAATTTATACGTCAAATAAATAACTCATACAAATTAATGTCGTTAAATTGAGGTTAGGCTTTATAGTGATTATTTATACGATTTTTCTAATAATTAGGTTAAGGTTTCTTATATCGCCATTTTGCTTTTGCTGTCATTTCTGTTGTTTCTGCGATACATACTCATTATTCTATTATCTTTTGATTTAATTATAAACTAGAATAAGATAGCTTATATCTAGACATAATGTACAGTGTGATATATTGTGTTTAAGAAAATTAACTAAGGACAGAAATCACTATGACTTTGACTTTGTGCCCGAGTATATAAATTAATAATTACACTGACTTGAAGTTACGAGAAAACCAATAATCTCGTCAAATTTTGCGTAAATGACTCACAAAATAATCTCCTTTTCTCGAAGAAATTTAGCAAAACAAACGCTGGCTTTGAGAATTAAAAACAAAAGTGACCCTTTTTGAGACACTGATAAAATATAGGACCTGCCCTAACCAATAAACGTATAATACAAACGATTTTAAACCTTAAAGAATGAACAATAGAGCTTAAATTAGAATAGCAAATAAACCAAAATAGTCGAAAAACTAATACCATTGTGACTAGTAATTCGACACTATTACCCTACCACAACAACGAAACGTAAAACCAACTTTAGTACCTTATAATAAGGTTCAAAATAATAAAAAAAATAAATGAAAAAAAATAAAGGCGCCACGATTTTGTCGCCAACGTAATGTCGCGCCGATAATATCCGGTCGAGAAAAAAAGAAAGAAAAAAACCGTATTTTTGTTTTTTTTTTTCGAAACATTTCGGTAGGGCACTGACCAAAGGTTTGAAATACGTACCCTAATGATTTATTATGGACTGCTGTGGTAGTTTTTTTTTTATTTCGGAAGTTCCGATTTTTTGGCTTTTTGGCGCCTAGTTTGCATGTTGTCACCATTTTGGAATTTGTCACAGATTGCAATTTGTCTGAAAAAACTGACATAGGGATGTTATGACTCTATTTTCAAACGTCTACCTGTCAAAATGAATGGAAATATAATCTGTAAAATGTCAAATTGGGGTTAACGTTGGTTTGCTTGACGTTTCGGCACAGGGTTTTGAAAGTAACCGGATCCATCACTGAAAGGCTCTATTTATGCAACACGGAAGATTATTAAATATATCTAGGAACTTATATTATTCTTGAATTACGTCACGTATTTTAGAAAACCGCTTTTTTAAATACAACCCCCGCACTACGAATTGCTCTTTGGTCGCGGGACTTTTACAAACATACAAACAACGGTCATAAAGTACAACTAGACTCGAAACAACTTATTTGTTCCTTGTGGAAATCGAATCCACAGCTTTAACCACGGAAGCGCAGTGGTTAAAGTTGTGGTATTTTCATTTATCGCGTGCCTGACTTCACTCGCTATTTTTCTAATAAATTCCCACACAAAAATGCACGTAATCCAATATATTGATAGATCAATAGAATATCAAAACACATGATCTAAGTGTGTTTATATACAAATACCTTCACGCCGAACGTTTACGTGATCGACAGAGATATTTATGTGTCAATAGATTTTGTTTCTATCATAATATTGGAGTTTTTGCAATTTTAGTTTGTGGGACGGACATTTTACTTGATGGGAATTTATCGAATAACAAAATAAAATATTAAGGCGCCAATATATTGAAAGTGTTCAAGCCGAACTTACCCAGTTTTTTCTTACCTGTCTATACTAATATTATAAAGCTGAAGAGTTTGTTTGTTTGTTTGTTTGAACGCGCTAATCTCAGGAACTACTGTCCGATTTGAAAAATTATTTCAGTGTTAGTTTTCATTTATCGAGGAAGGTTATAGGCTATATATCATCACGCTACGACCAATAGGAGCAGAGTGCCAGTAAAAAATGTTACAAAAACGGGGAAAATATTGACACATTCTCTCTTATGTGACGCAAGCGAAGTTGCGCGGGTCAGCTAGTTAAAAATATTTCTGAGGAAATAAAAATAAACTTCTAATATCAATTTTCTTTCATTCGTTATC
The DNA here is from genome assembly GCF_050436995.1 of Anticarsia gemmatalis. NCBI lineage: Eukaryota > Metazoa > Arthropoda > Insecta > Lepidoptera > Erebidae > Anticarsia > Anticarsia gemmatalis. Next base: position 577,328 of record NC_134767.1, on the reverse strand, counting down.
TAAACCCTAAGACCTAATTTTTTAGCTACAATATTCTCACACCACAACTCAAAGTTTGTTACAGTAGTAACCTAGTACCACCTTGTGAAAAGTAGTTACATAATACAGCATATTTGCCTATATACCTACTTGTTTAGGTAGCTCCCCACATAAAATTGATCAAAAACCGTTTTTTTGCGTTTGAATAAAAAACTAGTATATAAGTACTAAAACGACTAATTTCTAACAAACTAACACTACTGAAAGACCTCTTTTTCTCTGCCGTTGTTTACAAAACCAGTCTAAACATCAAAGTATAAGAACAAAACGTTTAATTAATAACAGACTAATACTACTCAAAATCCCATTTTTCTCTGTCGTGTATCAAAAACTAGTCTAAATATTAAGGCATAAAGTACAAAAACGAATATATTTAACTAGCTGACTCGCGCAACTTCGCTTGCGTCACATAAGAGAATCATAATTTTCCCCGTTTTTGTAACATTTTTCACTGGTACTCTGCTCCTTTTCGTTGTAGCGTGATGATATATAACCTATAACCTTCCTCGATAAATGGGCTATCTAACAGTGAAAGAATTTTTCAAATCGGACCAGTAGTTCCCGAGATTAGCGCGTTCAAACAAACAAACAAACTCTTCAGCTTTATAATATTAGTATAGATATACAAATACTAAATACTTCAAAAAACAGTTTTAAAAAACTCTAAATATCGTAGTATAAGTATAAAACCGAGTAATTCTCTTAAGGCGATAGTTAAAGTTATATTATAAACTCATTGTCGCGCCTCACGTCAGATTTACGAACACTTTTTGTTTGTTTGTCTGTCTCTTTGTCATAAACCCTACAGTAGCTCGCTTGTCAGTGGTTTTTTACTTTTTATTACTCGGTTTGGGGCACACCGGGGTGGGATATATAGGTTGAAAAAGGGTTACTTTTTAGAAATCGTTTTATTATTGCATTTGAGATTGGTTGATATAATTATCGGGGTTAAATAATGAATTATGTCTTGAAAATTCCAATAAGTGCAGTAAGTAAATAAGGAGATATTTTTACAGTAAAATAAAGTTTCTTGTCAAATTAATATTTTGAGATATCCAAATATCAGACGAACCAATACAATTTTGATATAAATCTGAAAAGCAATAAACAATTTTCATTTCAAATAACCCTTTCTTATTAATTAATTATAATTCAAATCAAAGACTACGGCCTAGTGTCTACAACTCTAGCTCAAACGTTGAAAAATGAAGTACCCACCTATGCAATGAGGCCATAATAATCTTTGTCTACATAATTTAACATTCACATAACAATCCTTCAAAAAATAATATTTCAAGCATAATATTACTTAATATTGTGATCTCAGTGTACCCCCACCTCATGTTAAGTACAGCTCGGCTCTCTTAATCCGACATATGACGTTATTAAGCAGTATTTGTGCTGACGACATCGCAAACAAGTGTCGCAATGCTAACTACATTGTAACTGAGTTGCTCTTAATACAGACACATGTGCAGTTGGCACAGCGGTTAAGAGCATCAAGTGGTTTGTAGTTCGATTCTTTTACCGAAAAATATTGGTGACTAGCTGACCCGCGCAACTTGGCTTGCGTCACATAAGAGAATGTCATAATTTTCCCCGTTTTTGTTACATTTTTTACTGTTACTCTGCTCCTATTGGTCGTAGCCTTTAGCCTTCCTCAATAAATGGGCTCTCTAACACTAAACTAATTTTTCAAATCAGATCAGTAGTTCCTGAGATTAGCGTGTTCAAACAAACAAACTCTTCAGCTTTATAATATTAATATAGATATACAGCGACTTTCTTCACCCTTTACTATCGATTAACGAGCGTTTGATATTTAAAGTTACTTAAATAAATATCATAATACATACATGATATGTTTGTATATAAAGTCACACCCTCTCTCCATAGGGGTAGGTAGAGACCACATAATACCTATCATCATTGGCCTGAATACATCTATTGCAGTATATAAGTACAGTATATATTGTATTACCTATCATAGTATATGTACAAATATAAATAAACTGCCTCTGCGACGCAGGCAGTAGAGTATCCGACTGATAATCATGGGTGTCGGGTTCAATCCCGATTCGGGTATTTTTGGTATTTTCTAATTTTAGAATATATCTCAATAGTAGACTTTAGTAACAAGCCCGGTATATGGCAATAAGCTTACCCATTAATTACATGGGACAAACATTGTTAATAGCGAAACCTGGATATATTTCATACATATCTATCTGCCTTCAACAGGCTTACTAATATATATAAAATAGCCGACCTTATTACCATAACTGCAAACCCCTAATCTCAATCTTTAGATGATCATAGTTAACGTAATCATTCGTCAATCAGACTGCGGGCGGCACCGCGCGGCGTAATTAGTCTCGTGAGAACTAATACCGATGCGTCATACAAATATGTTATCAGAAGCTTTTGTGTCTAATCTTAAAGTTAAGCGCTACTGTAGACTGGGGCCGTTAAAATCGCGGTTTTATAATCGGAAAGCACTTGACGAAAGCTATGCTAAGGCCTCCGTGGCGCAGTGGTTTAGATCACCTCGCTGTTACTTCGAGAGGTCTTGTATTCCATTCTCACACGAGACAATTATTTGTACGATCCACAAATAGTTATTTCGGGTCTGGTTGTACTTTGTGTCCGTTGTTTGTATGTTTATAAAAGTCTCGCGACACAAGAGAGGTTCTTAGTGCGGGAGTTGTCTTAAAAAAAAATGGATGAAATGAAACGTGGTAATTAATCACTATAATTTAAAGGAGAAAACAATGCACAGCATAGTGGCATTCAAAAAGTAGCAGTGTTGTGATAGGCTCGCAGATCTGTCAGTGTCAGTGTCTAAGTAACGTCGCTTTTTTCTTACTTATGGTCTTTTTTGCTAGAACATTTTGTGTTTCAAAGTTACCTATTATGAATATCCTTTACAGTTAAAAAAAAGGAGATGTTTGATATTTTATCACGGCACTTTCGGATTTAGTCTTAACTGACAAATAATACTGATGCCAATTTAATACTTTGATATCCAAATACACATATTATTTTCATCAGCCTAAAAAGATTTCCAACTATAGAAATCGGCTTATTAAATTGTAATCCTAAAAAGTAACTTTCTTTGAGTTGTCTCATAAACAATTTTTCGTACAAATCCCATTCTAATGAGTCTTATTTTTACTGTACCTTTAACGAGCGGGAAGTAAGCTCTCCCGTCTGTTCTATGGCCACAAAATTAAGACCACAGATTATAATCTTGTGGTTGGCCTGACGTCTATATTCATATATCAGGACATCTTTGATTTTTATAAAAAAACCGTTACAGTAATCAAAAGAGAGATTAATTCTTATAAGATACTCATACTTGTTGGAATAAAGAACAAGTTAAGGAAAATAATAGTGAAATACATATTAGAATAATTAGCAAATGCACTACACAGTTAATTATGAGGTCTTAGGTGCGGTTTCCTATTAATACCTATTTATTAAACCTATAATCAGAACAGTCTCTATCACCATTTTACTCTCTCAACCACGTAATACTCAAAAATGGGATTACAATTTAAAAACATTTTCTGTAGCTATACGATTCAAGACGTAACAAATATTTGTGTGATGAACACAAATATCTGAGCCTGGTTGTAATATCTATATAAGTATGAATTTAGAAGTATATAGGTAAATTGGTTTATCAGTTATGTAGAGAGCTACCGTAGTACAACCTGTACTTAGTTTGGATTCAGATGACCGTGTGTGAGCTATCCAATGATACTTATTTGTAATGTATTTTCCCTAGAGAAAGAACAGCCGAAATCTTTCCTCAAATATCGATTTTCAAAACCTAAAAATCCATAATTATTATTCTTCACATACACGTATATCTTCAAGCATCCAATATTTATTCACATCTCATAAGTTTTTTACCGCCTTTTACCACTTTTTACCGCATTTTACCGCTTCTTATTTGCCGTCAAAGACCGCCGCGTTACTGTTTACTTGCCGGTAAAAAAATGTCGTTGAAAAAAAGTCAGAGTTTCCAGTTTTGTTTTGCTTGAGGTAAGGTGTTCGACTCCGTGTGTAGTCAATCGATTCATTTAATTATTTTTAACATTGTTTTTGGTTATACACCTGCTAAGTTTTAACTTGACGTGTTAGAGAGAGGATAGTTTAAAAGATTATTTTCGATCGATACCGTATTTGATATCTTTAACGCGAGTTGAAAACCTTTATTGCATATATTTAGATATTTTTTATAATAATGTTGTAATCCCTCATTATTATGGCTTATTTAGTGGATGTTTTTCATTACCAAAGTTTTCAACAGTAAAGATGCTGATATGCAATTGAAAATCTAGAGAATGTAATCAACATGGCTACGTTTCTAGTACTTAACGGCTAAAGTATTGAAATATTGAGCTGAGAAATTATCTCTAAGGCCAAAATTTTCTTTAAAATTTTATTCATTTTTGTACGGGACTTTTTATTCAATTATTCGGTATTGCACATAGATAAAGGATGCCTTCAAAACCGTTAGGTGACCACACTTAAGTAACCATCAACAACTTAACTACTAACCCTTCAGTAACCAAGTTCTAACCCGTTGCTAAACAAATAACATCGAAGCAGTTACAAATTGTAAAATTAACAACGAACCACAAACCTCAACTAAAGGGAATAAAACACTGAAATCCCGACTCTAATGACTGTACAAATACAGCATATTTACTTCAACACACACTTAAGAACTATATTCCCTTGCAACAATTCACCACACACAAAGAATTTCTTTAAAAAATATCTTTCATGTTACAGGATAATAACCCGTATGGTGTTTCATGTTCATTCAGGCATTATTTGAAAAGGACGGAGGTTTTAAATTAGCAAGTCCTACCGCGGTAAAATTTAAAGACTGCTTTAGCTAAGTTCAAAGTCAAATATATGGTCTAATATGGCCAGGTTGGGACCCTATTGTCAAGCGAGGATGTTTGTGGACTGTTAACGGGTTAAATTTGTTTTTTGTGGCGCCGACTCGTTGGGACAATGATAGTTAGAGTTTACTAGTGAGATGTGTAAGAAAGTTGATGGGTTATTGGGTTATAATGGGGTTTTATGTATAAGCCTGGTTGATAAGAATAAAGCTGTAAATCTGTTGTTATAACCCAATAACTCAGTAGAGTTAAGAGTATGACAAGATGTATGCATGTGAATGAAGCAAAGGAAGTTTGTAAGGATCGTACCAAATGGCGTTCTGTGGTCTTTGACTACCGCTATGGGATGAAGGCGTGATTATATTATTATGTATGTATGTAACTCAGTAGAGAGATATTGTACGATTGTGAAAAATAATTACACACGTATTTGTCATTTTTGTGCATAATCTAATTATTACCGCGATACATTCAATTGAAAAGTCCCATGACGTCTTGTTAGAGTACAAAATAATACGTTATATAAGTCTGTGGGTGTATGATGTTCAAAATTTTACATATTGAGTATAAGGCTGTCTACTATGTTGTGGGACTATGGTAGAAAGTGTCATGTAAGGTTCGCGGATGGCGAAAGCATAGAAAATTCTGAATTTCGATCATCAGTGACAGCTATGCAGCTGACGGTAGCCTGTTTGATACAGCTAATTTATTTAGGAAATACCCAGAATTATTGATTAGAATCTAAATAAATGGTGCTTGATATATCTCTCTACAAAATCGGAGTAAAATTTAAAACTATTCATTAATCAAAGATTGAAATTCTAGTATTTGCAACGACGATTTAAAAAGAGTAGGTTATCAATTCATCTGTTTGTTTTTAACTTTCATACTGGAAACAAAAAAAATCACTTTATTCATGCTCTGTAATACTCTACTACTTTATATTACCTTATATTGTAAAAATAATGAGTTAAAAGTGGTGGTAGTGTAAGGTCCGAGGTTCGATGCCGGGGGATGTACGGGGTCCCATAAGTACAGTGGAGGAGATAAGCGGCGTGTCCGCGGCCTCTTTGTGAACGCTTTGTGCCGCCGCCTCCGACTTTGTTATTGAATATAGGGTTGGTACTTGATTCATTTATCCTTTTTAATAAACGTAATTATATACAAACGCATCCTATTTATATGAAACGCGAAAGTACTACTCTACTCTTCCAGGCAATACATTTTTGAAAGGAATTTAAGCCATCAAAATTATTTTCAATATGGGAACAACATTTCGTGATTCACCTGTTACTGAACTATGTTGGCAGAGCCTAACCAAAACAATTTATATTTATAAACCTTACTTTTTATCCCTCAACAGCAGGTTTACATATATAGCTCTTTGTCTGTTCCTTAATACTGAACCCACCGCCCTCATTTAGGCAAATTCGTCATGGCTTTTAATAAAAATTTTCACGAGCACATTATCTCACTTGAGACCATATTGCACGGCATTTGCACCCAACAACCGTTCAGACCACCTAAACAGATAAAAGTGCAACCAAAATCCAAACTGACACCCCTAGCACACGCGACGCCAACCATATTATTGACACAATAAATTCTAACACACGCATTTTTAAAACCAGCCTTAACGCACACATACACACAACACACACACAACACATACACACACACACATATACACACATACCCACGTACTACGAGATCGGAGGCCGTACTCTGCAACGCAAGCTCTGGAGTAAGAAAGAGATGCAGCTATACAGGACTGTATAGCGTTGTCCCTTTCTTGAAGTAGAACTTTAGCACAGTAGAGTTCTGCCACTGGTATGATGACACATATACATATTGATAACTTCAAGTTAATATTTAACGCACTTCAGTAAAACGAAAGTTTTTAACTTATCATCATCATCATTGGCCTGAATACATCTATTGCAGATGAATAAGGTGGCGTCATATAGAATTAGTGCACTTTCGTTCGTGGCTGAAAAGGCCTATGCGGGAGTGGCAACCGCGACCACATTGACGACAGACAAAAGTGCCAGAGGAAGAGGAGGTGTTTGTTTGTGTTTGTTTTAACTTATAAGACTTATAATATTAGTGGTGAATATTCGTCACCAAATTAAGTTACTCATGCTCAAATTCAAGAGTCCAATCCCTCTTATATTTCGGAGGAGACCCTTGCTCCTATAATGGGGTAGAAATAAAAAAGACCAGTAGAACTATGCCCGATTCGCAACTAGGACCGACCTTCTGATAACAGACTCTCTCTCTTCCTAGGACCTTATGATAAACAGTCGTTTATAAAACTCTTCCGTTACTGAGTGACTGACTGATCGATAACGCACAGCCGAAACTACTGAGCGTAGAAACTTTAAATTTGCTATGAAGATTCCTTAGGAAGTGTAGAGGAGCACTAACCCCCGGTTTCTGAGGTACATTTATCGGTAGTGTATCTATTGAATAGCGTTTAAACTCATATTAAAAAAAACGCTCTTGGAAAGAAAAACTACCGCTAAATGTATTTCAGAAACCGGGCATAAAAGAGGATTTTTAGTAATTTCGCCCACAGAAGGTGAAATTCAGGCGGGCAAAGTCGCGGATGGAAAGCTAGCGTACATGAAAGAAACATTAATCTCTTTAATCGTTCTTATACATCGATCGTGTGTCACATGCGTCTGTATGAGGTCACCTGTGACGTCATTAGCTTCGGTGCTTCCAGTTATTATGCTTTTACTCATATTGTATGACTGTGGAAATAAATTATAGTATGTAAAGATAGTAGTTAATTATATTTTAAATATAGTTCCTACCTATCCTTTTAAAAAGTCGTCTTTATGTTTTCCACGTGTTGTGAATTAAGAATGTCATATTCCTCCGTGGTTTGGTGGTAATGTAAGCGACTGTTGATTACGAAATCTCGGGTTTGGTCAAAAAGCTAACGGATTCTTAATTTTTTTTAATTTTTTTTTGTAGGTATTATGATAATCTCGGCAGTAGTTCGAAGTTTGTTAATGCAAGGTGTATGGCAGTAGGTTCACTCGTTCTTACATGGGACTAACATTTGTAATGACGATAAGCCTGTGTATTTTATATATCTCTGCCTCTTTAGCTCTGCAAAGTAGCTTCCCCATAGACTATAAGGTCTATATTAATGAATCATCTACTACATAGTATTTAATTACCAATAAAATTAAAAATTAACCTCAAAATAATGTTACCAAGATGACACACTATAAAGATCTTTATCATATAACCCTTTGCATAAAGATACACCTATAGATAACATTAAACCGATCATTCAGGGCTCAGGCAAAGCGACCGCCTTAATTACCTATAAAATTAACTGCTTAATTAAAATTTTACGTCCATTATTTATGAAGACGGTGACTCAATGTAGTAGCTGAATGGTTTATGAGCACTGACTAACATTGGAAAGCTAATTGGCGAAGGATTTTTTTTATTTATTTTGCCGTATAGTCAAACTAGTGTCAAAGATGGACAAGCCGCCCGAAGGCCTTTGACGTCTTCGATCGTCTGTCCGGCTTCTGGGCCGGCAACGTCATTTACGTACCATGCGAAGCACGGAATCACTCAAATCAAATACGACAAAGCGGCCATTAATTGTGGTTCCTTACAATATTCAAATTCAAATTCTTTATTGCTCTCATGTGTTACAAAGGTGTCATATGACTCGGTGTGTATAATATGGTAACCCATCCACATATCAACCTCAGCAAGCGTAGCTTTACCTGAGAGATCGATTTGTGCGGTTGTAACTTACTTAGCCACGAGCCTCTATCATATTCTGATACCAAAATTTACGCTATCAATCGTACTCCTCTGCCTTCACTTTACGTATATCAAGTAATAATATCACAAATAAATAAATCTTTACATTAAACATATAAAGGAAATACACAAGATAACAAAACATCACTAAATAATATTATCGACAAAACGCTTGTACGCTACATCGATATCGTCTATCGAATTTCGATAAACCAACGCGAACGAAGGTTTTTATCGACAACTCTCATTACGCCTTCGATTTCGATTCGTAATGCTTAAGTAGGTATTTACTTTGAATGGTAAAAGCCTAGCGAGTTGTGCTGTCGATAAACGATCAATGGTAAGCAACCTTTGGTGAGGATAACATATGGATGGGTGATGTCATTAACAAAAAAGATTATGACATTTGTACCGAGAGTTTTCGTGAGTAAATTGATCGTGCTTACTTAAGATACCAGAGTTGTTACCGTTTTAGTGATGAGACTAGGAAAATTTATAGATTTTTCGTACTTTTTCAATGATTTTGAATTCTAGTCATTTCTTTTCTTTTATCAAGATTTTTCCTAGATTTAGAAATTATATTAGTCACAGATCAACAGTGCTTCGTCAATACCAAACGACCTTTGCGTTTGAAGGGGATTAACCGTCATTATTATTCTAATAATTAACGAAAAACATCGTCATGAAACCGTGCATACCAAAGATTTCTTTGACGCATTTCTTGAGGACATCCAAACTCCCCACTCCGTAATTAGCCAGCCTAACGCACTTAGAGCTAGTCTCTCCCTTATTCCAGGAGGAGATCCTTGCCCAGCAGTAGGAGAGTAATAGTTTAACCCATAGAACGTTTGCTTTTTGCGAAACACCTAGTTACTCATCAAACCATAACTGTATTATCATTTAAAAGCTTTTAAGCATATACAAATATATATTTGTATTACAAACTTAAAATCTACCTTCGAATCAATACTCTCGGTACAATGGAAGGTCCACAACCTCCTGTTATCGGTCAAATCTTGATCAATGTTGCATTGTGTGATGTGCAACACCGTGACGGCACGTCTTACACACCTTATACGATTATTGCAATTAATATTACTTATGCATAATTGCTGTAATGACCAATTCTGCTAAATATACGCCTCTTGTAATCGTAGTTAAGGGTGTAAAAGATAGGTAAGACCCCAATCTTTGGCTCCTAGAGTTCCTCTCTAACCATGGTTGATTATTGGGACGGTTATTATTCGTAATACCACATAAACCACTATTTCCTTTTCTAGGATAAACGGGTACCCGAATAGATTCTTGTTCTAAGAAAAAAGGCAATAATCCAATTATAACAAAGTTATGTGCTAATAGAAATATTATTATATGTAGTGTAGATGTAATGTAATCTTGCTCTTGCGAGAGTATGTTAAACACTTTTTGAAGAAATGCCCTGTGCCAAGTCTATACCCGTACTTCGAAAACACAGTGGAATTAAGGCCTAGAAAATTTAACGAAATCGGGTATTCAGTTCAGCCGTGAAAACAACGGGACGGTTTTCGCAGATGTCAATAAAAAACAGATTTGAAGACCTATCAATAACCCCACTGGGCTTCAACAACTTGAACACTAGTTAAACTAACTACACAAAGAAGTAACAGTTAACTTTCAGTTTAAACTAACTGTAATAACTGAAATACAATTAACGAAACGGTTTCGTATCATAAAACAATCGTAAACTTAGCCGTACAAATGCACTCGCGTAATTGAAATTTGAACACTAATTATACATGCAAAAACTTTTGTCTGTCTGTTATGGCCTAACAAAAGAAATATTGTCGTAGTTATACTAAAATTATTTTGAATATTTTTAACCCGTGCCGGTCAAACAAACCAACATAATAATAAATTCACGTAAATTTCCCTGAAGTAATAAGTAATAATCATGTAGGGCGAAAGTAGAATAAATATACCTAAGTATAAAGACGTGTATAAAACCTTAAATTTGAAAAAAAATGTCGATTTTATGTGAACATAGATTAGCCTCACGACTCGCGATCGTACCTATTTCATTCTTTTTTCAGAGGGTGATTTCCAAAAATAAGGTAGCCTTCATTAGGTTTTTGATCGTCTACTTTACTTTTTATCTATTAATATATATATCTATAGTAAATTTCACCAAAATCGGTTTGGCAATTTAGCCGTGATCTTATATCAGACAGACAGATAGATTACTTATTATCTACTTCAAACGTAAGTTAAGTCAAAGCATAATGAAGTCGATAAAAAATGTTATTGTTATTTTTAATTGTGAATTCTCATTACTCGAGATGCAGTTTTTTAATTAATCATTGTGATGGCTTTTTTATTACTTATTTTGAAAGGTATAATGCAGTGGTGTAATTTTAATATCAATAAAATCTATAACGGGAAAGTTATTATAATTGTCTTTTGAAATAACGCAATATGACTACCTTTGTAGTTTAAATAGTTAATTATTCGACTGCCGATCACAGTCTGCGGTTCAATTTATTTTCTTATATCATTTGACAAAGTCTTTACGCTTTGTTTTAAAGGATGAATCACTCATTCGGAATATATAAATATCGAAGCTTACATACAAACTTAGAAATAAATAATTCCTACTAATACTAAATATAAATAATTAAGTTTAGCTTTAAATTGTCAAAAATTGCACATCAGCTATGGGTAAACTGTTGATTCAACACTAATATTAACATCATATGTACACAGTTACGTAATAAATGTGTCTTTATCTTTATCTTTAAGTCAATCCACTACTATCCAATTACAAGTTCATACATACTATAATGCGAAAAGACTTTTTCCCCGACCTAATATGTACTCGTATGTCCCCGCGACACAAGTGCAATTATTATTACGGGAGTTCTCATAAAAAAAAACAATAATATTAAAATTAACACACCTACAAATTAAATGCCTTACCCAGGAATAGAAGCTCAATCTCAACAGTCTATAAGATAACTCTGATATTGTAATAACTTCCTGATAGTTCTCTTACAGGAAACTTAGAGGTTGCAACTATAATTATAGTATTTTAGCATTTCCTTCTAACTTAAGAAATAATTTTCTCAAGCAAAAGTATCCGGTTGCATTATGTAGTTTGAAATCAATGATCTCTTATTACGCATAAATGAACTTTTTTAATTTTTTTTTTTCTAAATTTCGCATTTCATACTGTTTTAATAGTATAGAATCATGCCTTATTTCCATAAGACTAGGCAGAGACCAAAGAACATAAACGTTTCATAAATAGAGTAATAAGATTTTTGGAGAAAATTTTTAGTCAGTATTTTTCGAGATTACCACTTATAAGATGGCAAACATACTTACATCCCGACAGTGATACTTAACTTTTTATAAATAACTACTTTTAAGGTATAAGATGACTTCTTCTTATCGTATGGTTAGTGGTCAACCTAGTGTCAAAGTTGATCAAGCCGCTCGAAGGCCTTTGACATGGCTAGAAATTAACTAACAATACCTAGCTACACCAATGACAAGCATACATATATTTTACAGCGAACCCGCACAATGAGTCATACCCGTCTCACAGGGGACTTTACAAAGGTCTAGGTAATACGACACAAATGACCTAGATAGACCTAATTATGTAGTTAACTGTCAATACCTCTGAAGTTTAGGTTTTAGTGTATACGGCTGAAGTACTGATTTTAAACGTACCCTACGAAGTACGAAGAAATACAAATACTAACTATTGTCGGCGTCGCGGCATAGATGATGAATTTACCGGTTATTAAGCATTCTGCTTATTATGCTCTATAAAGAACATCCATCTTATTGATGATTTAAAACATTGATGCTCCACTGCTGGGCAAAGGTCTCCTCCCGGAATGAGGGAGAGGTCAAGCCTTGAGGCTACCACACTGTTAAATCCGGGTTGTGACTTTGCATTACTTCAAGAACTGTTATAAAACTCTTAGGCATGAAAAGTTTCATCACAATACAATCTTAAAAATGTACGCACCAAAGGTTGCTTAACCCACTAATCGTTCACCAATCGGTTAATTTAACCAGCTACTGATGCTCTAACAATTCACTAATCATAATATATGAAACTATAACTTCAAATAACTTACGTGTGAGTGAAAGAGACCGTGTAGAGGGAGACAACAAGATTATCGCATTGCTTAGGGGAGGGGCGGAGCTTAGCCACGCCTACCGGTATCGATCGCTGTGTAATTTATTCATAATTTCAGTTATTATGCCCTCTTTGGTATAAAATTGTAAGCCGCCGTTTGCAGGGTTAACCTGTGTTGTTTCAACGTAAATATAATGCTGGATTATTGATGATGAAATCTGAGAATTGTATACTTTTTGTATGTATTTTTAGAGGGTAGGTACTGTTATTTAAGAGAATTAAGTGTAAGGCTAGGTTTCATTTTGATATTTGTTAGCAAAATTACTATGGATATATGAATTAGGTCCAAATTCAAATTAGACTAGCTTGAAAACCATGGTACTGAAAATGTAGGTGCTAAAGAAAATTAACATTGTTAGAAGGAAAACCCAAACTTATTTTTTTAAAACAGGCTTCTATTTTCAACAATCGAGCCTCACGGGCTAAAAAGCGAACACAAGCTTAAAAAAATGTGTTCAGTTTTTGTCCTTACACATCAAAACGGCAAACCGAAATTGTTTATTAATGAATCCTTTTTTCATCACTTAAGCGCAACCACTGTAACTATTAAAAATCGGCTAGCTATGGAGGATTTTTATATGAAAATGTTATAAGCGCCTCTATCGGGCGCCGTAGGAACTATTTTTACCGTATATTTTAAATGTCAAACTCTTGATGCTTAATAGTACAGACTGTACGGAATCGTGTTAAAGATCTGACATTTGTCGGATCGATTGATCTTATTGGATGGTTAAGGTGCTCGCCGATCGGAAGGTCTTGGGTTCGATTCCCACGCGGGACAATTGTTTGTGCTATCTGCAAATTGTTGTTTCCGTTCTGGTTATATTCTGTGTCCGTTGTTTGTATGTTTGTTAAATTCCCCGCGACACAAGAGCAATTCCTAATGCGGGAGATGTCTTTTAAAAAAATATATTATTTAAGCAGTGCCAGATATAAGCTATTATTTATACGCAAAATTATCTTGTTCCACAGAAAAGCTCCGTCTCTCACTGTGCGTGGGGTGCGGCGGTCAGATCCACGACCAGTACATCCTCAGGGTGGCTCCGGACCTGGAGTGGCACGCCGCCTGCCTCAAGTGCCAGGAGTGCCGCCAGTTCCTCGACGAGAGCTGCACGTGCTTCGTCAGAGACGGCAAGACTTACTGCAAAAGAGATTATACTAGGTAATTTTATATTTAGAACTAGCTAACGGCTTAGATATATATGTATGTAATTAGCAACTCACTGATAAGTGTTAGATAAGTTATTTGCTAGGTAAATTGGTATGAAATTGACTGTCTATATGGCTAGATTGGGAGTGTATCCAACTGTTAATCGGAGGGTCTCGAGTTGGATATCCGGGCCGTGCAAAGTGCTATTGGCCTTTTCTAATTTATATTTGAAAAGGTTCAATAGTAGCCAGTTTTGTAACGTGGCTGGTACATAGCAAGGGTTCGCTCGGATTATAAAAATTTGCCTCATAAACCTAAACTTGAATATTCCAAGAGCATGAAAAGCCGTCGGTCTTACGTGTGACCTCTAGCCGGTCGTGTCTTACCGTCTCATCTAGTTGTGAGACTCAGGAAATAGAGGCAACCTGAATCATGTTAAAATCTGAATGCACCGTTGAACAAAACTCTTTTCTAAACACAGGAAAAGATTTTCAAAAAACGAGTTAAGAAAGTAAACTCACAAATCACAAAATTATGTACAATCATATTGACTAAACGTACATCACACTAAAACACAAGTCACAACACTAATTCAAAAATTCCCAAAGAAAATATCGACGTAAAAAAAAACATTTGTAATCGAAAACGCGCTTATCCGGCCGGTATGTGTAAACGGGAACAAACACGTATCATATTCCCGCTGCCCGGCGTGCTGTCAAAATGACGTTTGTTTTGCCGCCAAAATACATAATGCCCAGTTCAACTCAGTTTGTTTTCTCTTCGGCACATCACAGTGAGATATTACCAACGTATTTTACAGTTAATAAAACTAATATTTGTTAGAATACAATCAATTTTGAACCTTATATCTGAGATGTTAGGATGTTTGAGGTTATGTCAACTTTTTAGTAATGGCGGCACAGGAATGTTTGTTGATGTAATACTATATTTTAGCAGCGAAGATGGAAGGGTGAAAAGATAAACATTAGAGGCTATTTTAGTGAATTTCATCTTTGGTGTGTGTGCAAGAGTGGCGCCGGCTTATGATTGACGTTCAGCCGTGTTTTCTTTTTGAGAATTTATTTTTAGAAACTGTAAACTTTCAATTGGTATTTGTAATTCCATTTTAATTTATCACTTTAATATTCTGTTAATTTATCATTATTACTGTCTTAATTGTCAATGTTTGACAACAATGGAAGAAACAGTGACATTTTTGACAGTGACAGCTGCAAATGTCATATGTTTTTTTAAATGTCAGCTGCAATTTACTTTTCTAATGTTACTTTAAACACTTTATTTTACCTACTTTTGCTATAAACAAGTTATAGCTTTGTAAAAGGTAATAAATGATTAACTTTTTTCTATAAATACGGTTTTTGTGTTTGTAGATCTAGGCAGAAATGTGTCGAAATGCCTATGACCATTGTTAGGTGTTTAAATTGTGGTTCTTTAATGAGCGTATACTAGGATGCTCTATACCTTAATTTGAACTTCCCATTGAAAATTGGTGAATCCAAAATATTACTCTCACGCTTTTACATAAATAGAATATATTAGGTCGGGGAAAAAGTATTTTCGCATTATAGTATGTATGAACTTGTATGAAATCTCTTTGGCTTCAAGAATCACAAATGAGTACACGGTTCATTAGGTTTCATTCAATGAGCTCGTGAGGTACTCAAATATCGAGCTTTTTTGTGTAGAGAAAAGATTTTATTACAAGTTCATACATACTATAATGCAAAAAGACTTTTTCCCTGACCTAATATGTTAGTGTGTCAAATTTACGTACCTACCTTTAAATTACGCCTATTTCTCACGGGAGCAGTCAGAGACCAAGTAAAGCCACTTGCGACGATCTCTTCAAACTTCTTTTGCTTCATTCATCATACATTCATGCACATTTTTCACGTTTCAAAATTTGAGTTACTGTAAAAGACTATGCTAAGATCTAAATCTGTAAAAAAATATCACTTATTATTAGATAATATATAAAAAATGATGAATTACACTTAAGTTATCATTGTTATCTGTTATCTGATAACACGAACATCTGATAACAGTTGTTTAATTAAATGGAAATAACCGTGGCGTTTTGGACACAGGCTTTGGCCTTACGTTGTCTATAGGGTTGGATTCCCTGTTTATAGTATAAAAAGCTTTAATTTAACTACATTTTGACTACTACTTACTGGTTAACTCACATCAAATATCCTACCGGTCGGTAAACGATCTGGGTTAAGCAACCTCTGGCGCGGCCATTCCATAGATGGATGACCGCATAGTGGTATTTGAGCTGGGCGTCTCCGTGCTTCGGGGGGCACGTAAACAGTCAGTCTCGTGTCAATTAAGATAACAGTGGATAAGCCACGTCAAAATCCTTCGGGTGGCTTGAACAACTTTGACACTAGGTTGACCACTAACCATACGATAGAAAATGCTACAAACATAACTCCTATCTTCTAGAAGTCGTTTTATAAAATACTAGCTGACCCGCGCAACTTCGCTTGCGTCCAATAAGAGAGAATGGGGAAATTTTTCCCCGTGTTTGTAACATTAATTACTGGTACTCTGCTCCTTTTGGTCGTAGCGTGATGATATATAGCCTATGTCCTTTCTTGGGTATCAAAATATCTCCATACTAAATTTCATGCGAATTGGTTCAGTAGTTTAGGCGTGATTGAGTAACAGACAGACAGACAGACAGAGTTACTTTCACATTTATAATATTAGTATGGATTTAAGCTACATTTTCGCCCAATACATCCCCATCAGTAAGCGAATACCTTGCATCTGTGTACAGAATCAACACGTCACTATCGGCTGTAACGCTGTAACCGAACACTCGCTCGCCGTCTCGCGTTACGCTAATTGACCTGACGAACATCTACTGTATAGCTTGACGTCTGTGTCAATAAACGCTTGTGGATTCGTTTCTGTGCAGTACAGAGGTTCGCTTCCCGTTTGGGGTTATATTTGCGATGGCGTATTTATGATAAGATACTTTAGTCTATGGTCGCCGTGTTTTTTTTTGTAGTAGGTTTTTCCTTTAACGCGAAAAAAAAAATCAGTATGCAGAATTACATTTTAATCAAATTAATCATTTAGCTGCAAGAATATCTAAAGCTGCCGTGCCCTCAGAACTAAGTGTATCAGTATTGGTTTTTATATTGAGCTCAAAATTTTGCCTAAATACAGGAGCACTCTGTAAAAAATCCACATAAATTTCAGTCTAGATCTATCTAAGAATCACCTTAATTTTTAGCAGATAAGTTCGTGTAACTTCGGTATTTAAGCCTCAAAAAATATTCACCTCAAGTCAACCGGTAAATGCGCTCTAACACAAAAAAAAACACTCAAAAAAAGACAGACTAAACAATCAAATCTAGAAATAAATCGACGACAAAAATAAATCAAACTTAACCCTTTACAGTTCAACGGAAACATAATGTTTACACCCGACTTCGCCTCACTCACTACTCGTAGGAAATTCACTGTTTAAACGTAATTATTTACGTACACACCGTCAATCTATCATTGTTTGTGTACAATCAATCATATAAAGGATATTGTTGTTTGACAACCACCGGGACCGACTTTTTACGTGCCCTCCGAAGCACGGAGACGCCCAGCTCAAATACCACTATGCGGTCACCCATCTACGGAATGACCGCGCCAACGGTTGCTTAACGGCGCAGCCTCACATATTACTCCTCACATAATATGGATATTGTTGTAAACAACTAATAAATTAAACGTCTAAATGTCAATTTTGACACTTTTATCCTTAAGGATGCGGTAGTATAAACATTTGAGAACCTCATAGCCAGTTGTAAACGATCTGTGGGTTAAGCAACCGTTGGCGCGGTCATCCTATGGATGGGTGACCGCATAGTGGTATTTGAACTGCGCGTCTCCGTGCTTCACAGGACACGTAAATAGTCGGTCCCGGTTGTTGTCAATAAAGAAAACAATCGTTAAGCCGTGTCTAAGGCCTTTCGGGCGGCTTGAAAATTTTGACGCTATGTTGACCATTAGCTATACTTACGACAAAATAAAAATAAGAGCAAACGTTTTAAGGTTCAGAATGGGTTTACAAATATATATAACTATTTGATTTTGCATTATTTGGTTATGTCAGTTAGGTAAGCAATCAAAATTGACGCGAGGTTTTCATGGATGGGTGAACGTTTAGTATTATCATTATTGAGCAGAGTACAAGTATATCTATGCTTTAGAGTTAATTAGCTAAATGTAAAATCTATACTAATATAATAAAGCTGAAGAGTTTGTTTGTTTGTTTGTTTGAACGCGCTAATCTCAGGAACTACTGGTCCGATTTGCAAAATTCTTTCAGTGTTAGATAGCCCATTTATCGAGGAAGGCTATAGGCTATATAACATCACGCTACGGTCATAAGGAGCGGAGTAGCAACGAAAAATGTTACAAAACCGGGGAAAATTTTGACCCATTCTCTTAGGTGACGCAAGCGAAGTTGCGCGGGTCAGCTAGTCTCTTATAAATAAGTTGCCTACGGTCTTTACCGAAATCAAACTATTTTTATCTGCGACAGACGGATAAACTTTCGCTTTTATAACATTAGTATAGATTAGTAATACCAGACTTTACCAGATAACTAATTTCTAATAACTGCGTATCAGTATTAAAACATCTAACATGGTTTTTATCGCTTTTTCTTTGAAACAAAATGCCGATAATGTTTGTAAATATTTGATAACCTTATAACACTGTGAATTAAAGAGATACCATAGGTATACGCATTCATTTGACATGTGTTTCTGTCCTACTCTAAAAGGTTTAGAAAGAAAGAGATGGAGCGAGTTTATAGTTATAATGAACAAGATATTTTTTATTAAATTAAGAGTTAATTAAGCATGTTTAGAATTAATTAATCTATACTAATATTATAAAGTTGAAGAGTTTATTTGTTTGAACGCGCTAATCTCAAGGACTACTTGTCCGATTTGAGAAAATCTTTCAGTGTTAGATAGTCCATTTATCGAGGAAGGCTATAGGCTATATATCATCACGCTACGACCAATAGGAGCAGAGTAGCAATTAAAAATGTTACAAAAACAGGGGGAATTTTGGCCCATTCTCTCTTATGTGACGCAAGCGAAGTTGCGCGCGTCAGCTAGTTTGTAATAAAATAAACACTGGATATGGTGGTCGTCACGCCACTATCATCGTGTTGGGAGGTTGTGGGTTCGATTCTTAAATGGAACAATTATTTACGTAATTCACACAAAATTGTTCCATGTCGGGTCTGATTGTACTTTGTGTCCGTTGTTTGTATGTTTGTAAAGGTTCCCGCGACGTAAGAGCAAATCTTAGTGCAGCAGTTGTCTTTAAAAAAAAACATGAAAAATATTTAATACATTAAAAAATATGTAGCTACATTTTCAGTGGAATTACTCAGGTATTTTATTTTCAGGAAAATTCTTTAAACCGAACAAATTAAAAAGAAGGAATATTATTTCTACTTTACACGGAATTCGAACCCGGAAATTACAGACAAACGTTACTTTTTGTACCAAGGAAGTAATTAATTAAATGTAAAATAAATACAAAACAACTTGAATGTGAACATTTCCACGATTTTCCTGCTTCAAAGTCCATTGTACATATATACCTATTATAATCTATACTTCTTTGTTTGTATGTTTGTTACTCAATATCACCAAAACTACTGAATCGATTTTGATGCAATTATATATGCAGATTCAGTTTATAACCTGGAATAAAGTACCTAAAGACTTTTTACCCCGGGAAAGAAAAATAACGCGAAAGAAGACACGGGCAAAAAATATTATTTTACAACAGAGTAAAACTCTATAATACTGAACTTATTCTACAAAATTCACCATAGCGAAGGTTCATTATTTCCGAAAAATACAAGTACAAATTCGCTACTATATCGTGCTGAAAGTAGATTATGATCACAGATATACACTCGTACTTTTTTATTAGAAAAGTACCCTTAAAGTAACTACGTGCCCTTCCCCAGAGCATAATCAATCACGCTGCCAAATTTTATCCAAATTGATTCAGCCGTTCTGGCGTTAACCACACTTTTGGACCAAAAACACTTTCTTATTAATGACTAGCTTCTGCCCGCAACTCAGTCCATGTAAAAAGCTTCAGAGGAACTTTCCAGAGGAAAAAAGTATCGTATGTGTAATTTAGGTTATAAGCTATCAATGTACCTAAGTTCATTAAAATCCGTCCAGGAGCTTTTTCATGAATGAGGAACAAACATACATCCATTCTCACAAACTTTCGCTTTTATAATATTATAGTAGGATAGTTCTTACCCAAGTTAGCATCATTTCTTGCTGGCTAGTAAATAGGTAATATACCTACCTAAAGCACAAAAAATAACCTAGAAATATAAAAAAATGGTAGTTCAAGCACCAATAAACAAACATTTATAATACAAAATTCTTTTCTACACAACTCCCAAAAAAATTTCAGGCTGAAAAAGGCATATTTTCATTTTATTCTAACACTAAGCCGGAATACGCCCCTGAGTAAATATCTACCTGTATCAACCCCACGAGTGGATAGCAAAGCTTTTAGCGGGATTGCAAGGGGGCTAGGGGCTGAAACCTCCCCCGGTCGATGAACCCCCCTACCGAGGGAGGGTTTTAAAAATACATCCCTCGCACATCCCGGCCTATTTCGGTTTTATAAGTTTGTTTATCGATGCCTATCGAGTTTCAGAATTCGCGTTTTGGAATATATAGGGGTTTTTAATAGACTAGTTTTTATAGGAAACAAAGAATACGTAAATAAAATTTATACCTAAGTACGTAAAAATAAATCCCTGTGGATACTAAAGTTTTAGGTTCGATTCTCGGTCGAGCTAAAAAGTAGCCCCCATTTTTTTTGCACAAAAATATGTAATTTTCTAAAAGGGAGATGGAATGAGGAGCTATAAAATCTCTGTGTCATGGACTACAAGCAAAGCTATGCCGTCGGCTTAAGGCCTTTACCGGTAGCCCAGCCCTTACCTGTGTATTAAGCACGCATTTGGGCAATTTAAACAAACTCTTGCGCAGTTAGTTAGTTTCATTAGAACTGGCTATTATGGCCTTCCAAATCCCCCTATCGGCAAGAAGATGCAACCAGGCCTTCTCAAATGCGTCCAGATCATCCCGCCACCTCAGTTTGGGTCTCCCAAGTAGTCCCAATATTTTTGTTCTAATATTAATGTAATATTATTGTTTGCCTACAGGTTATTCGGCACAAAGTGTGACAAATGCGGCGCGTCATTTAGTAAGAACGACTTCGTGATGCGCGCCAAAACGAAGATCTACCACATCGACTGTTTCAGATGTTGCGCGTGCGCAAGACAACTTATACCTGGTGAGCAGCTTTAGACCATGTTTAACTAGCTTAGGTCACCGCTGGAAGATCAATAATATTGCACAATACTGACCACTAGGCCTTAGGTTCGATTCCGAGTGCTGTTGACATTATTCTCAATAGTATTCCGGAGTTTGGTATCGGGTCATGTATATTGCAAAATGCTCACCCTCTATTACAAGGGACTAACATTGTTAATGGCGAAACGCCTACAATGTTAATACCTTCGGGTACATCCGGCGTAAGGTTATGTGTGTATGTTAGATTGCGCAGTCAAGTTGATAGACTTTGTATAGAAATTCACTAATTCATAGCAAAATATAAACCCTAAACGGTAATATAGCGCATATTATTGATTATGTGGGGCCTCCTTAGACTACGTTCAGATTATGATTATTTAATGAGCATTGAAAAATATACTGCATTAATAATGTTTCCTAAACAAATTATTTATTTGTTTTTTCAACAGGAGATGAATTCGCGTTACGAGAAGGAGGAGCTTTATATTGTAGAGAAGACCACGACGTATTAGAAAAGGTAATTACAATAGGTACATTATTGTAGAATATCTTTAGCATTTACCATAACTTCTGAGTTTCGAAAAACTATTCTGACAAACAAATAGAAACGGAAATGAAACAATTAACATTTTAATTACATGCTTGCATCAGAGGATCCCGAAACCCCGAAAACATCTAAGTTCAATGTGCGGATCCAAGTACTTTAAATTTCATAGAAAATCTGGATCTGTTATCTACATATCACACAAATTACAAATCGATGTGAAAATAATCTATATAAGTATACTTAACAAATTGTCTAGTCTCCCTTACGTCCATTTTTGAAATAAAATCTAAACTTTAACTGGCCCTAACTAATGTACTATGCGGGTTTTTTCTAGATTTCCATGCTTGAGTCTTCACAGTGAAGTTCGATCATGTATAAGCTCATCCTAGGTTTCATTCCCGTGTCGGTGTTAACGTCATCCTGTAAAGTAAAAGCACTTATATTCATATAATATTGTTTGTATCAGAGTTCGACAACGAGCGGCGCAACAAGCGGCAACACGGAGAGCAACAACAACACGACGCTCAGCAACAACAACTCACATCACCCGCACGAACTAGGTTCTATGTCCGGTGAGTGCAATACCCATCTTTAACTATTTATAATCTCGGGTTCGATTCCTGGGAAAGTATTTTTGTTCCCTTGCAGTTGTTTCTGACTAGCCAATAATATTTTAAATGAGAAAATCTGACTAATATGTTTTCACGGTGAAACCGCTGACAAAAGTTTTATGAAATTTAGCAAGACGATATTTTGAAGAAAATCGTCCACGAGGGCAGTCTTAGGCAGGATATAGTTAATAATATTTGTAGGATGCGGCAATTTGTAAGGATGTATGAATGTTTGTTACAAGCTAAATTGACTGAATAGAGTTTTATGAAAAGCACACAAATAGTCTGTAACCTGAATAAACGCAAAGAGTTGGATTCAAACCTATAACCACTCCTTTGACTTTAACCTTTCAATCACTACGGCTGCAAGTTTGTATAGGCCTTTACAAACATACAAAAACCGGGACTAGTATTAGTACCATGTGGAAATCGAAGCCACGATGTCCGCCTTGGCGTATATATGTATGGCTATAGCGTGCGTAAAAAGCCTTTACTAATAAAATACGCTTCTGTCTTCACCTACCGGTATTACAAGCGTGAAGTTATAAAAACCGAAATTCTTTAACTATCTATCACACACAAAAAAAGGTACTAAAATTTAACATTTTTTTAATTAACCGATAAAAGTTACAAGCGACTAACTTTGTTCGGCGTTATCAAACGCGTCGGCGCCTTTGTCGGCGTACATCAAAGGCGTTATCGAAAAATCACGGCACGATCGCGAAACGATTATCGATACTCGAATTTGTAGCGATATCGATAATGTTTAGTAATCGTGTCTGATAAAAGATCGAATATTAGTTGTGTGATACACTACTGATATGCTATGACTTCGTGCGTTATCACTTTGCCTATATTTGTTCAGTTTTCTTCAAGTACTGAGGAATATTATTTAGTTGTGTATTTTTTGTCGTCTGCGTAAATATTGTATAGATTGCAAGTGGTTTGAGGCGCCACGTTCAAGGACTATTGAGATATTAGTTTTTGAACGGGAATTCACTTGTTTATACTTATAGATTTTTTGCGAAAATTATTTCACATTTAGTTGCAGAAAATGACTGTCTAACTGTTTCGTGTTCACAGCTAAATCTGTCTATTGACGCTTTCACAAATTGAACAGATTTTCATGACATTCGGTCTGATTTAATTGTTAGATTGTAAAGTACTGAACTCATTTTAATGTAATTCTATAGGTCGATAGATTCGGTATAGAATTATTTTCTTTAGAAAAAATTCCGCGGCCTAATGTCTAATACAAAGTTTTGTCTAAGGTCTGACTCTACAGAAAAATAATTCAAATTTATATTTTGAACATTACATGTACTACATTTTTACAAAAATATAGACCCAAGAATTAAAAAAGGGGTTGTAAATTGCAACACGACAATCTCTATTTCGTGTATAAATATTTAACAACTGACTAATGTAAATGGCGGACCGCGTCCACTGTCCACTCTGTATAAACTAATTATGCGTGATAATATATGCACAAAGGTACAGTGGACGTGAGGCTGGGATTATGAAGGTGTCAAGTGGGGATCGAGTGCCGGGTGTTAAACTCCTTTGTTATTAGTCACCCTATGGAAAATTGGTTATTGTTGTAGATTTATCACTGACTAGCTACTGTCCATGGCTTTGTTTGAAGCATGTCGCGTGTATAGTAATTAAATTATCGTATGAGTAGGATTATAAGCTATCTGTGTGCAACATTTTAACGAAATATGTTTAGTAGTTTAAGCTTCAGTGTGAGAAAGGTCTACTTTACTATTATAAATAAAAAAAAATGCTGAATTTTGCTGCTCCGAAATAAATTTGAAATGAGAGAAATTTAAATTCAAAGTTTGCATTAAATAAATATTTTATATTCAACTTATTTTTTAGGATCATCGTAGACTCGAGGGTTCAATTCCCAGTTAGATTAAATACTCGATTTACCGCACAGGCACGTTTTACGTATATTAATCAGTTGTCTGATCAACTATAAGTAGTACAGACTAAGATTCTACCTATAATAAGCCGTTATTTGCCACAAAACTAAACATTTCTATATAAATTAATGCTGAAAGACTTTCAAAATAATTAAATTCTAAGGCTCCTGTTCTGTTACAGACTCGGGAAGTGAATCTGGGTCCCACAAGAGCGGTCGGGCGCGCACCACGGCCGCGGCGGACGGCAAGCCGACCAGAGTGAGAACTGTACTCAATGAGAAACAACTACATACGTTGAGGTAAGTTATATTCATTTATTTATCACTAGTTGTGTGACCCGACTTCGTATGGGTGTTGTAGTAGTTTTTCATCCCGCTGATGTCATTCCAATGGGAACATTAGATCCCATTGATTCAATACGAAACTAATCCTGAAGATTACAAACACGTTAAAACAAAATCCAATTTGGTGTAGTTGTTTTTGAGTTATGTTTTTTAATAGATTTTGACGATTAACTTTTATTTATGTAGACATACTTTGTGATTAACACAGTGTCAAAGGCCTTGGATACGGCTTAACTACTGTTATATCTTAATTGACACTACCGGGACCGACTTTTAACGTGCCCTCCGAAGCACGTAGACGCTACACTTAAATGCTACTAAGCCTTGGAGACAGTGTTATATCTATAAAACTCACTACACTAAAAACTCAAAACTATTTCCATAAATGAACCTTTTCCTTACATCAATCGTCTGACCACTTCTCTAACCAATCCTCCTCTTTCTTCCAGAACATGCTACGCGGCCAACCCTCGCCCTGACGCGCTGATGAAGGAACAGCTGGTGGAGATGACGGGGCTGAGTCCTCGCGTCATCAGGGTCTGGTTCCAGAACAAACGGTGCAAGGACAAGAAGAAGACTATGCAGCTGAAGATGCAGATGCAACAAGAAAAGGTGAGCTCGAGTTGATACTTTAGAGTTAACATAGTTTTTGAACTTTGTGATAGAAGTATTTAATCCTTGTAGACTTATATATAAGACTCTATAATAATAGTCATATACCTAATAGAAATATTGTTAAAACCATTTGGCGATTAAAAAGAGTGGCCGGGAGTTTCTTGCTCTTCTCATTGTCTCTAACTTCCGAACTGGCGGCAAATTCACTCTCCGTATCATTGACTATCATAAGTGTCAACATTTGACCTATAGTCCATTGAAATGTTACATGAGATTTACATTTATTTGAGGACGCAATTTTATTTTTGGGACATGTAGGGGGGGTCAATAGAAGCTTAACTTGAAGTTTGTGGGGTCGCCACCCTTGTCCCCCGGCCGCCATCTTGGAAAAGGGGGTGGAAACACTTTTTTCGCTATATCTCGGAAACTATGCGTCTTACAATAAAATTACAAAAGCATAATTTGTAGCAAATTATTTTGTCTACAAATATGTTTTATATCTTGCCCTAAATTAACAATTAAAGAAGTTATAAGCAAAAAAGTGCAATTTTTTTTATAATTATTTTCTTTATTACTCTATAACTTTTTTAGCGACAGCCGCGCGGATGGATCTCTGAGGTTAAGCTACGCTTGCCGAAGTTGTTTTGTGGATGGGTGACCATCTTACACATATCGATTTCTTCCCTGTTTCGGAAGGCACGTTAAATTGTGGGTCCCGGCTGTCATTTTCGAAGATATGTGACAGTCGTTAACAGTACTCAGAAGCTTGAAAGTCTGACAACCAGTCTTACCCAGGGGTATCGTTTTATATCCCAGGTAAATGGGTTGTAGAGGTCAGATAGGCAGTGGCTCCATGTAAAACACTGGTATTCAGCTGCATCTGGTGAGACTGGAAGCCGTCTCCAACATAGTTTGGAAAAAAGGCTAAGCTGATAAGAATAAATTAAAAAAAAATAACTCAGACCAATCTTGTAGAGTATTTTCGAGGAAAATTTGGTCCAATATTTTTTTTAATTTCTATAATTAGAAACTCAGTAACAGCGCTCCGAAATAGACCGGATTCGGAAATAATTTTTTTGTAAAAAAAAATTCACTATTTTGCTTATAACTTTTTTAATTGTTAATTTAGGACAAAACGTTATGAGACATATTTGTAGGCAAAATAATTTGCTACAAATTATGCTTTCGCAATTTTATTGTAAGACGCATAGTTTCCGAGATATAGCGAAAAAAGTGTTTCTACCCCCTTTTCCAAGATGGCGGCCGGGGGACAAGTGTGACGACCCCACAAACTTCAAGTTAAGCTTCTATTGACCCCCCCTACATGTTCCAAAAATAAAATTGCGTCCTCTAAGAAATGCAATATTCGGCCCTCAAATTGTAACATTTCAATGGACTACTAAATAAATAAATGATTTGATTTTGATTAGATTTTTAAGCTATTATATGAACTTGCTAGTCGAAATCTTCTAAAAAATGCACATAATAATATAATAGTCCTGTGCTAAATTAACAGGTCACATTAGCAAAAAAAAAATGATCGTGGACCTAGTGTACACTTAGTTGAACTTCTCGACTCGAATTTTGACAAATCAAACTAACTTTTTTTCCATACTTCTGACACAAACGTCAAAGAATTAAACGCAGTTTAAAATAGTTTTAAAATAAACTCTGAAAAACTTACCAGAAACGTTAAAACAACATTTCGTAGCAACCCAAGCACGCAAACCTCTCCATCTTGTCTTCTCCCCCTCTGAATGTATGAACGAAGAACCCAACATTACCTCTCTCTTGTTAAAGGTGATATCTTATCCTCATTTGCAACAGGAAGGCCGGCGGCTTGGGTACATGTCCATGGGGGTCCCCTTGGTAGCGGGCTCCCCGGTGCGCCACGAGCCGGCGGGCTCCCTCGCCCTCGAGGTGACGGCATACCAGCCTCCGTGGAAGGCACTCTCGGACTTCGCCTTGCATGCTGACCTCGATAGGGCTCCACAACATAGTGCGGCGTTTCAGCAGCTTGTGAATCAGGTATAGTTACTTCCAGAATATATAAATGATTGGACTAATAATAATTGTAGAATGTAATTGTTCTAAAATAGTGGTTTAGAGTACCATTTAAAGAAAATGTAAAGATCAGACAGCTTCCACAATATAAATCTGTTTAAGAAGAGTATTTTTTTAAAGCTAGCTGTGAGACCATTTAAGTCGTAATAGCCATTCTATTCACATTTAACATGAAGAACATATTACGCTCTAATAAAGGTCTGATCATTACCATCAAAGATCATAAGCTGGTCAAATAGGGTCTGCAGCGCACAGATTTCGTTGACAAGTTCTGGAATTTCATAGGTACAGATTTCGTTGACGAATTCTGAAAAGTCACCGGTTTTAAGACAATTTCTAACACAATTTTTATTTCCAGATGCACGGCTACGACATCCCGAACCTGCCGCCCCCCCGCGCCCCCCACGGGGAGGACAACTACGTCACGTACCTAGAGAGCGACGACAGCTTGCCCCCCTCCCCCTAGTGTCGTCTCACTTAGCCCCCGACAGTGTCCCCCTATTACTTGCCTGACGCTTGCACTGTCGTTTAATATAGGCATTAAGTACCCAATATTGACTAATGACTAATTGGTTGTTGTCTGTTATTTTTTGTACGTCATTTGTCATTTATTCTTCACTGTATTTTTTTATTGACTTTAATTACGAAAATGGTAATTTATGATTTTAGTCAAAAATCACAAATGTATTAATTGTTATTTTACAGTGCAGATGACTTATTATTTGACAAATACTAATGTGAGATTGACATTTTGCTTTTCGTGTACGATTTCTGTCAATAGATATTTTTATATTTTGACAGGTGACATTAAATCATGATGTTAGACGATTTATTTGATATTTCTCAATAAATATGACGTTAATTCAATTTATATTCAGCTACTAACTAAATTGTTTTTAGTCAATAAAGGGTAATTGTTTAAATGGTTTGTAAAAGTCGCTTGAGTTGTAATTTATATGCCTAGTTCTCGTAAAATGTGATAATACACTTTAAACTTACTATAATACAGTTAAAATTAAACAAATACATACTTTTCCGAAAAAAAAACACTATTTTGAAAATTATTTCAAAGTTTTTGTGGATTATAGGCAGTATAGTAATTACTTAGCGACTTTTACAAGCACATAAACATATAATATAGTTAACTGGTTAAAAATGGAGGAAGTAATAATTTATATCTGACTTAGTAAATAAGGAGCAATCATGACTTGAATATGATTAAACAAAATTATACTTTAATTACTTATTCATAAACAATCTGAAAAGTTCAGTTGAGCTTTATAACTACACTTCTAAAAACACTATTACTTTGTACTTTTACTCGCTTGAAAAAGATGTGTCCTTTTCAAATGATATAATATTTTTTTTATTATAAATGGGAAGGGCTGTTGATCATGACTTTTAATAGAAAAATTCTAAAAACGTTATGTGAAAAAGGTGCCGCGAATTTCTATAACTATTGACAAATTTTGTATGAAAGCTTGATCAGCGCCTCTAGCGGCTACAGTAGGAAATAATATTTGAGGACATTTTAAATGCCAAACTCTTTTTATTTACAAGTGCCGACTGTAGAAAATGACACTAAAGATTGTTTATGATTAAGAAAGTAAAATAAAATCGGCCAGTTACTTCAAATAAATGTAATCATTTTACTATTGGGAGAGTGCAAAGTTTATGTATGTCTTTATTCTTGACTGCCCCTCAACTTTTAATATTATTGGACTATAATAACTATTGTAAAAACTACATTTTGTTACAATAATAAGGAATTATATTCTGGTTATAAAATACAGAAAATGTTCTAAAATGTGGTTATCAATCAATCAACCTGGCCTTTCTTCAAACTATGTTGAAGTCGGCTTCCAGTCTCACCAGATACAGCTGAATACCAGTATTTTACATGGAGCGACTGCCTATCTGACCTTCACAACCTACTTACTTGTTATAATACGATACCCTTCGGTAAGACTGGTTGTCAGACTTTCAAGATTCTAGCTACTGGTAACGACTGTCAAAGATGAAAATGACAGCCAACATTTAACGTGTTTTCCGAAACACGGAGGAACTCGGGATGTATAATATGGTCACCCATACACAGAAAAAACTCAGCAGGCGTAGCTTAACTTCAGGGATTGATCATCGCGGCTGTTGTTACTAAACCACGGGTTCTTAATGGCGATGATTTTTTGTTATTATCAATGTCCAAAAATAAATAATAAAAAAATAACTATTTACTATTTAATGTGATGTTTACCATTAGTTTTTATAATTAAACAAAAATGTATGATAATATTATTAAAATTAGTTATAATTTTTACCCGCGGGTATGTTTTAAATATTTTAAAATTTGATCTGTTAGTGTTTTAATGTAAATAAAAATTTCATGTAAATATTATTGTATAAATATATGTAATTATTTACCTACTAATTATTATTAAGCTTATTATATAAGATCTTCTTAAATCGATGTAAAAACACTTTTATACTAATATTATTTTCTGTATAAATAAATAATGTTACAATTCATATCTATGGAAATCTATTATTATTGCTCTATGAATGTCACCATACTATTCTGTTATTACCTTAAAAACAATACACTATAACATATGTAATTACTATCCATTTAAAAAATGTTTTAATTTTGAATAAAGCAAATGGTATTACAATATTGTTTTCCATCATGAAATTCCGAGTTTTCTATTAACTCTGCTAGATGGCAGTAGTCAGTACAATACCTATTTTTTATTTAAAATAAATAATAATATGTAATTCAGTGTTGAGATTATATATCGAGCTATTTAAATAATATGGTGGTATCCAAAGAGTGTTTATTTCTTTTGACAACGCGTATTCTAGACGAGTGTATCGAATTTTCAATGTAAAAAATAATAAAAAAATGAATATCGTTTTACTCGATAGAGATTACCAGAAAGTTAATTTATTCAGTAGATAAATACAATGTACTTAGATTGTGAGTATAATATTAATAAAAATATTGAGTACGTATTATAACTTTGTTTTTATTCCCTTATAAAACTACAAACCTTAAGACCAAGCTTAAGTGCCTAATGAGATAATAATATCAGTAGAAGAATTAATAATTATCCACACTCATAAATATACATGTGAGAATCTGTCCGTTTCGCCTTTACGGCTAAACTGCCTAACCGATCCAAGTTTATATAACAGGCTATATTTCAAAGTTTAGACCCAAATTACTTGAGTTGATCAGCGGGAGTAAGCTAATAAGAAATAACTAAGGATTTCCTGTAATAGCGAAATAGATTGGGTACTTTTATTATATTATTTCACGCTTGTTTACTTCAAGCTAAAACTTTAGATTTGCCTTTAAAGACCATAATTATTAGTAAGTACTACTACGAGTTCCTACTATTGGAGCTCGTTAACGTACAATTTAAATCATATTCAGTTAGTATCCTAGAATAAATTTGAATAGATAAAAGTATTTTGTAGCACTTTTTCATTGTTTTTTCTCTCATAAATCGCAAATCCTAAAATGAAGATAAATAACTACCTGTCTACACAGCCAACGCCATCTATTACATCCGAACGGAACTAGCACAATCTCTGTTACTGGTATTGCTACTCCCCGACAGATGGCGCTGACATAAATTTGCAACCGTACTGATAATGAAATATAGTAATAGCTAGGCTAGGAAGCTTTCTAGGGTTGAAATGCTTAAAACAGGGGATGGAAATCAATAAATCTGGGCGTCTAGGTAGTAGACACTCCCCACGCCAGTCTAGCTTTGTCTCCGCGCGAAGTTTGACGTCGACCGATTGTCCGTAGCAGTACTTGCTAACATTCAAAATAGGTTTTATAAGTGCCAAGGGAGCCAAAGGTTAGTTGAAAAATCATATTACTATAATAAAATAAAAGTTCTCTATATATTTATGAATGAAAAAACTGCTTTGCTTACGTATAATTCGTCAATTTACGATTTTTTTTTATAATCACAGATGCCGCCTTCTTTTGTTTGTTTTTGTTATTCGGCGTCTTTTGTAGAGTTTTTATGATATTCAACAAATATATTTACTATCGCGGGAAAAATACACGTTATTTTATTATTCTCTTTTTCTAAGTAGCTACGATAGTATTCCAAACATATTGTATTTTGAATATACGTGTAAGTATAACATTAAAGGAAAAAATGGTTTATTTAGCAATTGAGTTTAATTAGTTAGGCGGCTTAATTATTTAAATATTTAGCAATAATATACAATTTATTTACGTAGGTATTAAAATTTGAGACATAACAATCTGAAATAATTTTTATACCTTTAAAATTGAGTCAGAAGTGTTTTAATTTACATTTATATATTTTAGTAGTTACATACATATTGTACAGGTAGTATCAATTTAATCGATATGGTACCTGCCCGATGCAACATCAAAATGGCCGGTGCAACCAGCGCCATCTGCACATTGCACCGGATATTGATTTTATCACACAAAGACGCCTTTCGGCATAATTAATCTGATTGATTTATATTGCGCATTCATTTGATAGATGTCTTGATAAAGAGACTTTATATTGACTTTGTAAGTAATAGAAAGGTAATTTTGGAGTTAAATTTGAAATCGGACATTTTATATTATTTTATTTATATTTGTCATTTTGATAGTTAGTAGTTTATAGCTCTTTTAGTGTGAAGGTCTTTCATATAATGACTGTTTTTAAATAACAGTGTAATATTTTACAGTTGTTTTTCACGATATATGTATGCGAAGCCGGCAAACGTTATTATAGACGACCTCCGTGGCGATGGCGTATTGGCTAAAGTGGTCGTCACGCCACTACTATTGTGTGCGAGGACGTGGGTTCGATTCCCACACGGAACAATTATTTGTGCCATCCACACATAGTTGTTTCGGTTCTGGTTGTACTTTGTGTTCGTTGTTTGTAAAAGTCCGTCACAAAATTAATTCTTACTAGTACCTAGTCTTTATAAATAGATAGCTTTAGTCATTTAACGTTTTATGTTATTTATTAAGGTCTACAATAAAGGACATACTAATTGTTAAACAAATCGTAAAATGGTTTGTGATTAAGTATTCTTCTAATAATACCGTTTACCGGTGACTATAAATTTCGCAAAATTATTCCGCGACTGCGTTTGTGTGGGTTTTAGTTTTCCTGTTTTCACAACATTTTTTATTGTTGATCTTTTCCTGCTGGTACCTACTTAATGTTTTATAGCCCATAAGCCTTCCTCAATAGATGGACTATTCAACACAAACAGTTTCTTTCGTTTCTGATCAATAGTTCCTAAGATTAGCGCGTTCAAAATAACTCGCCAGCTAAGCTTATTAGTATAGATATAAAATATAGCATGTTTTTGTTTTCAGGATTTAAGATGGAGTCCGAAGGCCAGCCAAAAGGAATGAGAATCACCCGATACATAACGGCGGGGCCTAAGAAAAGCCATGTATTCATTGTTGGTATGTACAAATAATAATATCTACTTAATTACATAGAAAACTGCTTTTATGTTGTGTACAGTACAGTATATACGACTCTTGGTCACGAGGTCTCAGGTTCGATTCTCGGGTCAATCAGTGTAGTTTAATTAATATTAGAACATTCTCAATAGTAGCTCAGATTCTTCATTGTTCCTGGTATATAACAGGAAATTTGCACCTTATTACATAGAACTAACAAAGTAAATAGCGAAACGTTTTCACCTTCAGGTATAACAAGCGTGATATTATGTACTTATTTTATAAACCAGCTTCAGATTTAATTATTATTCAAATACCTTTTACCGTAACTCAGCAGTGGGACAAAAAAATTGTATTTATTTTTACCTTTTGCAGATATTCCAATCCAGTCTCTGGGCATCCAGCCGGGAGAGGTGCCGTGCGACCTCACAGCTAGGCTGAAGAACACCATCATGAAGGCCAACCTCAAGGAGGAAAGTACGTATCATTTACATTTGTATATCGTATGGTTAGTGGTCAACCTATTGTCAAAGTTGTTCAAGCCGCCCGAAGACCTTTGGACTACCGACTGTTATCTTAATCGACAACATTCAGAACCGTCTTTTTACGTCCTGTATGAAGTACTTAGAGATTAAGCATTAAAAAGCAGTTCACATACTATTAATTGGCCACCCACGTACCTACAGAATTACAGTGCTAAATGTTGCTAAATACACTAATTAACCACTGTGAAAGATCTTTGAAAATGTCAGCCTGGAGCCACAATTTATCGTACCTTTCGAAATTCGAAGGAGCTCGGAATGTATAAGACGGTGACCCGTCAACAGAGCAACCTCTGCAAGCGTAGCTTAACCTCAAAAATCGATCCGCGCGGCTGTTGCATACTAAGCCACGAGCTCCTCTGTCACTTGAGATGTGATCCATCAAATCCCATTGATAAACTATCTGATAGTTAACCAATGTTGTAATAATTTTACCTATTTCTCTTTACAGTGATAGCCCGCGTCCTCAAGTCCACACACGGCAAGGACATGCCTAAGAAGAAACGTTCCTATACTATGAGAATGTACGTACTGAGCACACCAGGCTCCCGGGCTCGGAACAACAACTGCCTGTATCTTAACTAAAGCTTCTACAAACAACAGTCCAACAACAACAACTGTTGATCAAAACATCACTCAACAACTTGTAACAACTAGCGATAAACTCTCGCGATTCGTACATATAATATTATAATGTAACGAAATAAAAGATGAAAATTTAAAGTACCGACAATTTCAAACAAGTGAGGGTAGGCGTAAAAACTTGCCACCAAGACGACACCTTGCATCTGCATCAGTCAGCCCGTGACCACGGTCGATGTAATTCAATCGAAATGTCGGGTAAACAAATAAGGTATCTTAACCTTTAATTTTCAATCGCGTTTAAGACCCGTTACATTATAATATTATAAGCACCAACTATCTTGAAGGTTGGATGACCAATTGGACTGTTGGACAAACATGTAGAGGTTGCAGGTGTGACGTCACAACTCAGTATTTATCCCCCGTCTTGTCTATGTCCATTTAACTAGTAATCGGAACGAGAAAAAGTCTGAAAAGATACGAATAAGAGTGAATAATGATTCCTTTCAAAATGGTCTTTTGTATTTTTTTATTCATTTTGTATTCTGTGGTTTTTAACCACTTTACTGACTGGGGTCGAGTTGTATTTAAGGTCTGAAAAAGAAAACATTTCAATGTTCAGCGTGGTAAAACGCTGAATATGTCAAGAGACTTTTTTTTTATTGTTCTGACAGTACGCGCCAATTCGCCAAGCTCTTTTTTTATAATTGGTGTAGTGGCTTGTTGCTATCTTCAGACACAAGATTTGGCGCGTATAAAGTAACATGATTTTTAATACGTAATTGGCAAAAGGAAAGGAGAATTTGTGAATGTTTACTAGTTACTATATAATCGTATATCAATATGTCATATCTGTCTGTCAGTCTATCCTATACCAAAATTGAATTCTTGATTGTCTTTATAAAATCCCGTCAAAAAATATCTTGCCAAATTTTCGTCGAAACGCAACAAGGAATTTTAACATCTTTTGATGGGAGACGAAGATGAATTAGATTTTCGTATTTAAAGTAGTAACTATTTTGTGAGTTATCTTACTATTTTACTGTGTAATAAAACGTGTGAACAAAATGTTATGTTTTATTATTTGACCTTCCCATTCTATGATATTCTACTGACTCACCGAATGCTCAGACAGACTTTGATCAACTTTACGTTAAAAAGGGGATTCCCAAGGAGAGTTGCCTTTATGCAGGCGGCCTGTCGTAAAACATTGGCCAACTCTCTCTACAGCATGTTTTTGAGAAAGAAGACAGCCTGCTTAACGTGGAATAAGGACGAGTAAGAAAAGAGGACAGTTATATTACATATATTAGCTTAGCCTTTGTTCCAAACTATGTTGGAGTCAGCGTCCAGTCTCACCGGATGCAGCTGAATACCAGTGTTTTACATGGAGCGACTGCCGATCTGACCCCCCGGACAACCCAGTTACCTGGGTTATAACACGATACTAAGTAAGACTTGTTGTCAGACTTTCAAGCTTCTGACTACTGTTAACGACTGTCACAGATCTTTGAAAATGACAGCCAGGACCCACAATTCAACGTGCCTTCCGAAACACGGAGATAATGGTTACCCTTCCACAGAACAACTTCGGCAAGCGTAGCTTAACCTCAGAGATCGATCCGTGCGGCTGTTGTTAACTAAGCCACGAGCTTCTTCGTGGAGCGTTATATTAAGTAGGTATTATTAATAAAAAAAAACATCACAAAATTCGCAATGAGCACTCAGAAAGTATTAGTTATTATGGATCAATTTTAATAAAGCAAATTAATAAAAATTACAGGTACCTATCTAATTATTGAAATGATATTTTGAAATACAACATGCGTAATAACTTGACGATATATCGACCGAGTACCAGAGTGTCTGGGACGGCAATCACCCTTTCTTTATGCCCATTGGTCAGTTTTAATAAACCCTTCATAGGGGTACGTAGGCACCCCTCTGACCTTTGTGTCTGCTAGACAGTTATCGACTGCAAAAATTAGCAAGGTACGAGAGTTGAGTCGGTTTTCTAACTGTAATATATTTAACTACTTGCGTCTAGGTTAAGTAGATATCAATAATTTTAGTTTCTATACTTCTTTCTTGATAACCACTCCATAGTAAATAGCAAAAACGGCTTCCCGCGTCTGTCCCTATGTCTAAATGTATCTAGGCTTAGAATTTAAAAACTACGTTACAGATTTGATATTTGTTTGATTGAATAGATAGGGTGATTCAAGAAGAAGGTTTATGTCTAAATGTTGTAAAGCTTTTTTTTAATACTTAATTGTTTAAATCCCGGTTTCGCAAATGTAGGGGGAATCCGGGAGACTTGCCCAGGTGGGAGAGTTGAACCACATTTAAAAATTCGATTTAAATTACACGCTAATGAAACGTCATTTCGGTCATTGGTAGCACGCGTGAGACCATTGACAACCACGCAACCATTTTTTTCAATAGTCTGTTTGTTTGGCTATCAGGTTCGAAAAGGTGTTTTTGTTATTGCGAAGTGGTTTTTATTTATTTTTAGCGTTTTGAGATTACGGAGGTGTTTATAGAGGTATGTATTGAGTATTGCTACTATAATGTAGCCTGATTATTATAGTTTGACGTACGCTTAGTGTTTTTTCGCTAAGATTTCATAGTTTTTTATGAAACAAGATTTATGTCGATGTAGTATATGCGGGAGAGTTGCACCATGGTGAGGTAGGGAGACATGCTCAGGGGTTCAACTCTCCCTCTACAGTGTTTATGTGACAGATTTTGGTGTTTGGTTTGTGTTTTGCTTGTTTTATTACGTTAAATATTATTTTTTTATTACAGGTTAATTGGATGAATAAAAAAAGATAGCCAATATGTTAGTGAGGACTATATAACAAAAAAAAATCATCAAAATTTTCAATCATCAAGTTTTTGCGTGAAAAGCGTATTTAAATCATATTTTTGGCTTCTCTTGGTTGTATGAAGATCCGTCTTAGTTTTTCTTTAATATCTATAATGTACAGACATGAGGTTGTTATAATTTTATTATATGTATAGATTAGGCAGTAAAGTGCATTGCGGCCTGACTAGAAAGCAAGCGATGCAATTAGCTTCTGATTTCGCCACAGTAAATTCAAAAAAGTTTCCTGAAAGCTGGTCAAGAAACCATGCCGCTGGAAAAGACTGGTTTTGTGGTTTTCTTTCCTGAAATCGAGGAGTTATCTTAAGAACACCTGAAGCCACCAAGCTTATCTCGTGCTAATAAAACGATACAATAATTATTTTGTCTTGAATTGTTTAATAAGAAGTTTTTCTGTTAAATACACAGTAGATAACTGTGTTTCTTTATAATTTTAGTTTTATTTTTTTGTTTATTGAAATAAATATGCGATTTAAGCTGTTTATTTTTTAATATCTCCTATAAAAATCCATGATCAACTCTCCCCATACCCCTGGTCAAGTGTCCCTTGGGGTGGGGAGACTTGACTCATATTCCATTTTTCATTGAAGTATGTATAACATATTACAGTATTATAAAAGCCATAAAATTACTACGCGTAAGTAATCCCAAATAAATAAGCTAATTTTTAATACAATAATGGAATCCCTAAGTCTTATTTAAAGAAAATTACGATACTTTAAACAAAAAGTGGTTCAACTCTCCCGGACTTCCCCTACCTGAGAAACCGGGGGTAAATCGGGCGAGGCCAGAGCGGGCTGCTAGTCCCGCAATAAGAACTAGTCTTGTCGCGCGTGGACATTTACAAATCACATACAAATACTTGTTTTGTGAGGGTATCGATCGAACTCACGACCGCCATATTGAGATGAAATGACGATCTCCCGGTTTCTGAGGTGCATTTAGCGGCAGTCTATCTATCTATTCAATAGCGTTTAAACTCATATAACCATGACAGTTTGAATAGATAAACTACCGCTAAATGTGCCTTAGTAGCCGGGCATAAGTCATAGGCGTTTAGGCCGGGGTTGATTTATGAGAAGATAAAGGATTAGTTTAATAAAAAAACACATAATGTTACATATTTATTGTTAAATTAATACTAACTACATATTGTTTCACTTCAGTAAACCGCATGACGGAGTACGTGATGATTAATACATAAATCAAGACCCGTTTCATTTATGAAGACACCTCCGTTCTTCTCTTCACGACGCCCGCATTTGGTAGACAGCTTCTAACGAAGACCGCCATCTTTGAAATACCTGTAAAATAAACACATTTTCATATACGATATTTTCAAGATAGGTTTTTATGCATTTTTGGGAGTTTTCATCTATACAATACAGAATTTTTTTTTTTTTTCACTAATATACTGAGCTGCAAAAACATGGACTAAATTCGCTGAATGTTTTAATAAAAGAAATGATTACATGAATCAGGAATTGAATTAATCATTACAGAAATAACAATTTATTTAGGGCTGAGCGGGGCTGAGGCTGTTCTAAGAGTTTTAATTAAAAAAATACCTCGTTTTCCGCGAGCAACGTTGGTGCGGGCATTTCGTTCAGGAACAGAACTGGGCAGCATGTCTAGCAGGTTGCTTGTAGTAACCGGTAGCTCTGCAACAAAAAAAAACAGTTTTTAAGAACACAGCTTTTTTAAAACGCTTGTAGGTACAAGAAATCTCGAATGAATAATGATGCCTCTTCGTTTTGCGAACATGGGGGCACAAAGACCTCTTCAATCTGCAAACTGCTAACACAAAGAAAACTGGCTAGAACTAAGTATTCTACAAAAATGTAAAAAAAATAATTACCTGTTCTTGTGGTCTTCAAATTGCAACGAAATATAAAATCTGAATAAAGTATCATTAATTCAATAGTAAAAATAAATTCATCTGAGGACTGTTACGTTAACGTCTAGCTCGTACGAGGGACAGCGGCAGAAAGAAGCCGTCGGAGTCGATCAGTAGCCCCAGACAGACGCTCCCAGCCTCCCCTGTACCTCATCCCCAGACGTCCTTATTGATTTTATTGCCAGTAGTACATAATAGGCTTTAATATGAATGATATTAGGTCCATTCTTGTTTAATTAACGTGCTATACATGATGTATTATATAACGTGTATACGTCCCGCTATACGCGTGTAACTGCCTCTGTGGCGCGGTCGGTAGTATATGCGACTGTGGTGCGAGAGGTCTCGGGTTCGAATCCTGGGTCGGGCCAAAATGTCTTTTCTGAGATTTTCTGTTAAGAATTTCTTAGAGATTGCCCGGAGTTAGGAAGTTGAGGTCGAAGACCTCCGTGCCTCGGAGAGCACGTAAAGCCGTCGGTCCTGCGCCTGACCTCTCACTGGTCGTGTCGGTTATCCGTCCCACCAAACTATGAGAGTGATGGAATAGAGAGTGTACCTGTGTATTGTGCACACACTTGGACACTATAAACAAAGTCCTGCACAGATGGCCAGTTTTAATGAAACTGACTGCCGTAGCCGTATATCGGCTAGGAGGACATTATTATTATACGTCCCGCAATAAGAAATAGTCTTGTCTCGCGTGGACATTTACAAATCACTACATAAAAATATGTATTTGTTTCGTGAGGGTATCTATCGGACTTACGACCGCTATATTGAGATGAAATGACTTAGGTACCTCCGGTTTCTGACGTGCATTTAGCGGTAGTCTATCTATTCAATAGCGTTTAAACTCATATAACCCTGACAGTTTGAATAGATAAACTGCCGCTAAATGTGCCTCAGAAGCGGGCATAAGTCATGAGTCTCAGGCGTTTAGGCCAGGGTTGATTTATGAAAAGGTAAAGGGGTTAGTATGATAAAAACACACACATAATATTACATATTTATTGCTAAATTAATACTTATTACATATTGTTTCACTTCAGTAAACCGCATTACGGAGTACGTGATGATTAATACATAAATCAAGATCCGTTTCATTTATGAAGACACCTCCGTTCTTCATTTGGTAGACAGCTCCTAGCGAAGACAGCCATCTTTGAAAAAATACCTGTAAAATAAACACATTTTAATATACGATATTTACAAGATGGGTTCTTATGCATTTTTGGGAGTTTTCACCTATAGATACAATACATATGAATAAATTATTTTTTTCACTAATAGACTGAGCTGAAAAAATATGGTCTAAATTCGCTAAATGCGTTAATTAAAATACATAAATCAGGGATCGAATTAATCATTACAGAAATAATAATTGGTTTAGGGCTGAGCGGGGCTGAGGCTGTTCTAAGAGTTTTAATTAAAAAAATACCTCGTTTTCCGCGAGCAACGTTGGTGCGGGAATTTCGTTCAGGAACAGGACTGGGCAGCATGTCTTGCTGGTTGCTTGTAGTAACCGGTAGCTCTGAAACATAAAAAAATACAGTTATTAAGAACAAAGATAATTTAAAACGCTTGTAGATACCAAAAATGTCGAATGAATAATGATGCCTCTTCATTTTGCGAACATGGGGTCACAAAGGACCTCTTCAATCTGCAAACTGCTAACACAAAGAAAACCGGTTAAAACTATTCTACAAAATTTAAAAAAATAAAATTACCTGTTCTTGAAGTCTTCGAATTGCAACAAAATATGAAATCTGATTTAAATATTTAAAATTTAGTTGCAAAAAAATTCTACGAGGACTATTACGTTAACGTCTAGCTCGTACGAGGGGCAGCGGCAGATAGAAGCCGACCGTTAGCCCCAGACAGACGCTCCCAGCCTCCCCTGTACCTCATCCCCAGACGCCCTTATTGATTTTATTGCCAGAAGTACATAATAGGCTTTAATATGAATGATATTAGGTACATTCTTGTTTAATTAACGTGCTATACATTATGTACGCTTGTAACTGCCTCTGTGGCGCGGTCGGTAGTATATGCGACTGTGGTGCGAGAGGTCTCGGGTTCGAATCCTGGGTCGGGCCAAAAAGTCTTCTCTGAGATTTTCTGTTAAGAATTTCTTAGAGATTGCCCGGAGTTAGGAAGTTGAGATCGAAGACCTCCGTGCCTCGGAAAGCACGTAAAGCCGTCGGTCCTGCGCCTGACCTCTCACTGGTCGTGTCGGTTATCCGTCCCACCAAACTATGAGAGTGATGGAATAGAGAGTGTACCTGTATATTGTGCACACACTTGGACACTATAAACAAAGTCCTGCACGTTTCAATGAAACTGACCGCCGTAGCCGTATATCGGCTAGGAGGACATATTATTATATGTCCCGCAATAAGAAATAGTCTTGTCTCGCGTGGACATTTACAAATCACTACATACAAATATGTATTTGTTTCGTGAGGGTGTCGATCGGACTCACGACCGCCATATTGAGATGAAATGACTTACCTCCGGTTTCTGACGTGCATTTAGCAGTTATTCAATATAGCGTTTAAGCTTGTATAAAAATGTCAGTTTGAATAGATAAACTACCGCTAAATGTGCCTCAGAACCCAGGCATAAGTAATTTAACAGTGCATCTTAGGCGTTTAGGCCAGGGTTGATTTCAGGGTTGAAGAGGTAAAGGGGTTAGTATGATAAAAACACACCATAATTTTACATTTTTATTTCTAAATAATACTAATTACATATTGTTTCACTTCAGTAAACCGCATGGCGGAGTACGTGATGATTAATACATAAATCAAGACCCGTTTCATTTATGAAGACACCTCCGTTGTTCGCTTCACGACGCCCGCATTTGGTAGACAGCTTCTAACGAAGACCGCCATCTTTGAAATACCTGTAAAATAAACACATTTTAATATACGATATTTACAAGATCGGTTTTTATGCATTTTTTGGAGTTTTTACGTATACAATACCTACATTATGAATGAAATAATTTTTTCACTAATAGACTGAGCTAAAAAATATGGACTAAATTCGCTGAATGCGTTAATTACATAACATAAATCAGGAATCGAATTAATCATTACAGAAATAATAATTTGTTTAGGGCTGAGCGGGGCAAGGCTGTACTAAAAGTTTTTATAAAAAAAAATACCTCGTTTTCCGCGAGCAGCGTTGGTGCAGGAATTTCGTTCATGATCAGGACTGGGCAGCATGTCTTGCTGGTTGCTTGTAGTAACCGGTAGCTTTGAAACAAAAAAAAAACAGTTTTTAAGAACACAGCTATTTTTAAACGCTTGTAGATACCAAAAATCTCGAATGACGCCGCTTCGCTTTGCGTACACGGGGATACAAAGGACCTCCTAAATCTGCAAACTGCTAACACAAAGAAAACCGGTCAAAACATTCTACAAAAAATTAAAAAAATTATTACCTGTTCTTGTAGTCTTCAAATTGCAATGAAATATTAAATCTGATTTAAGTATTTTAAATTTAGTAGCAAAAAAAATTCTACGAGGACTATTACGTTTAACGTCTAGCTCGTACAAGGGGCAGCGGCAGAAAGAAGCCGATCGGTAGCCCCAGACATACGCTCCCAGCCTCCCCTGTACCTCATCCCCAGACGCCCTTATTGATTTTATTGCCAGAAGCACATATCAGACTTTAACTTGAATATTATTAGGTCCATACTTGTTTAATTTTATCTGAAGGTGAGTATTAAAGGGTTAGTAAATCTGTGTTGCAAATAGCAAATAATAATACCGTGGAAAAAAAATAGAAATTAAATCATGGAAAAAGCAATACATATTATACTGAGGCACAAATTTTAGTATTAGCAACAAATATGTTATTTAATAAGTATGTTTTAAAATATTATACTTATTACCAGATTCGTAAATCGTTTATTTTATCAGTGGCAATTACCAAATTTTAATGTCATGTTTATCAAAACAAAGTGAAAAACGTCAACTCCTTATCAATGACAGTTTGAATAAAATCTAGCGCGACGCGAGACTTTCAGTTTCAGTGCCTTTTATCCATCATTGGAGGAAGTAGTGCTTTAATATTCTATTATAATACGACAATAATTAAATATTATATAGCCTTTGAGTGATAAAATTACAAAATGACGAGTATATATACCGATAAAGATGGTTCCCGGAATCCGGGACGACTGGCAAGGGTATGTTTATTTATATATTACTTACGAAAATACTAACATTTTACTGAATATTTAAATGGAATATAGTCAATTACTAATAATTTGGATATTAGATCTACTATCAATGTGTTTGAAGAAGTTATAAACT
Organism: Anticarsia gemmatalis; assembly: GCF_050436995.1. Lineage (NCBI taxonomy): Eukaryota > Metazoa > Arthropoda > Insecta > Lepidoptera > Erebidae > Anticarsia > Anticarsia gemmatalis. Next base: position 534,009 of record NC_134767.1, on the reverse strand, counting down.
AAATAAAGTTGGGAAGTTTGTTTAAAACATTTTAAGTCAGTTTCAACAACTTTCTTTTCGTTTTGGGACCTGTGACTAACATATCGATAAGAAATAAGGTGTTTAATTAACTAATATCATAGTTTTTAGTATGGGTTCTTATATACTAATGTGGGAAAAAAAATTGATAACCATGACCATCTTGATTTTTATTCAACAATCGGTAATATATACGAGCGTATTTCCAAATATTTTCTTACAAGGTGAACAAGATTTTAAATGATGACATTTATTATTAATAAACTTTATCCAATCATAAACTTGTTCTATTCTTTTAAAGTAGGTGTTTGTAATATTGAAACCTTTCAACTGTATCTCTTAGTTATTTTGCCTTATTTTAAAAGTATCAGCTGTTCCTTATCAATAGTGTAAAATTAAATTTAAATGAATTAAGCATTATTTACATTGACTTACTAAAGGATATAATAATATAGTACAGAATGTACTTGCTTGCTGACTAAGAAAGAAATTTACAAATATAAAACTCTTCCATATTTGATGTTCAATGTACAGCAAAAACTACTGAGTGTAGAATGTTGAAATTTAGTATGAAGATTCTTTAAGAAGTGTAAAGGAGCACTAAGAGAGTATTTTTAAAAATTTCATCTGAAGGGATGAAATTCCCTGCAGGAAAAGCTAGTATAATAAAAAAATTACTGAAATCAAACTATAATAGCAGGAATAATTATATAACTTTTTCTATTTTCAACCCAAATATCTAAGATTAAAAGTATTGTAAAGTGTAATCTAGTTCAATCTATATTTTGTACATTCTATCCTTTAAGATAAGATGTTATATCTTCACGATACTGTTCATGTTGTGTTCATATCAATGATAATTATTTCACAATCTGTTACACAATTATTGTCACATGTGCAGCAAGGACGGAGCCATATGGGCTACACAATTTTAGCAAAGATACATACATAATATCATGCCTGTTATACCCGGAGATGAAGACAGAGGTGTATAAATTACACCCACATTTCGTCCTTAACAATCTTACCCCCGGTTTCTAAGTACGTATAGCAGTAGTTTATCTATTCAATAGTGTATTTCTAATGCTATTGAATAGATAAACTACTGCTAAATGTACCTCAGAAACCGGGGGTTAGTCCCTTATGTAGTTGGGGCAAGCCTTTTGCCATTTACCAGGCACTTTACCAAACTCCAAGCTACTATTGTAGATATAGAAATATTCTAATATAAATTGGATAATACCAATAGTGCTCTGCCAGCCCTCTCTTTCAGTTGTAGGTGTACCTAAATGAGTTAAAAGGTAACTGCTGACAAACCGAAGTAGGTAGGTTGTGATGTAGAAATACCTGGATGAGATCATTTGAATCACAAAATAAATATTTATATAATTTTTTTCCTCCAGAAGGAAAACATCTAATGAAATCCATGCGTATCTGAGATTTTGTGAATTCCATTTACCTGTTGAAAACTTACATAAGTTATTCACTATTTGACCTTTAATGTTATAAAAGAAACACTAAATATGTATATGTATGCAGGTATGTCAAATGTGCAGACACTTATTTTGGTAATAACCAGACAACTGATAAACATACTTATATTCTTCTAAATACATACTTATATAGATTGACGACCAGGCTCAGAACAAATAATCGTGCTTATCACACAAATATTTGTCCCGGGTCTTATTTGAACCCACCATACGCGGCGCTACGGTTATTGCGGCGAGGTGATCACGTTAACCACTGCGCCAAATGTGCAGTTAATATTAATTTTGACTGCCTCCGTGGCGCAGTGGTTTAGGTCGCCACACCAAAACTATTGCGTCGGGAGGTCGTGGGTTCTATTCTTACACGAAACAATTATTTGTGCGATCCACAAATATTGATTCGGGTCTGGTCGTGCTTTGTGTCCATTGTTTGTATGTTTGTAAAAATCCCCGCGACACAAGAACAATTCTGAATGCGGGAATTGTCTATTTAAAAAAAGAAAAAAAAAGAAAAATTGCCTATGGACCTTACCCAATCAAATACTCTTTTTACAAAACAATAATTTTGACCGAGACCTTAAACTTGTAATAGTACAATGCACTTATTAAATAACACAGTACCCTTGAATAAAAGATTATATATTATCAGACATATTTAATTCTTTAAATATATAATTGTATATTATCTGTACATTATCTTTATTGTTATATTTGTCGCGAAATTAAAGGTAATGGTCACCTTTATCAGTTTATTGCGTAAATTATGTAGATTTTGATAAATATTTAAATATATGAACGTTATATAATAATACTTCCTTGTTTCGTAATATATAATTCTCTTCTGGATATGGATTTAGTTAGTTATCACTGTAATTTTCCTGTTGCCATAAATATAATAATCTAATATATAAAATTCTCGCGTCACAGTTTTTGTTACCATACTCCTCCGAAACAGCTTGACCGATTCTCATGAAATTTTGTAAGCATATTGACTATTGAGTAGAACTGAGAATCGACCAACATCTATTTTTCATGCCCCTAAGTGACACTTTTGTTTTTTAATTTTTATGGCAAAACAACGTTTGCCAGGTCAGCTAGTATAGTTATAGATAGGTAATCTGCATGGTATGAGTTATTACTCATACGAAGTTGTTTGCGAGTTTGATTCCTGTGTCAGGCAAAGTGCTACTGTGTTGAAAAACCCAAGCCCATGTTTGTCTTCAATTATTTCCTGGGTGATTTTCATGAAAATCAGTCCAGGGTTTTAATTGTGAAAGTGTAACAGACAGACTGACGAAACAAAATTTCGTATTTATAATGTTTAGTATTTATTTCGTATTAACTTGATAATAAACGACACATTTTTCCGCTCTCACTACGCCATTTTTTGTATAACGGGCAGAAATAAGATAATTTCCAAACAAATTGAACCAAAAAGTTACCAGATTTCCGACCGCGGCATTGCCCGCGTAGAATTTCACCTGGGTTTTATGGGTGAAGTTTTCAAAAGTCCTCTCTATAGTATGTAGGTAGCTGAAGTGGGTCTTCAGCTACCGTCCTACATACATTTTCATCGTAATCAGTTCAGTAGTATTTGCGTGAAAGAGATATAAACTTACATTCCAATAAAAACAGCAATTTCTCATAATAACCAGATATAAAAAATAATTAAGTTTGCAATGATTGATCACTCGGCTCAATTTGACATGCCCTGTCATATTGTCCGGGGATTATGTATAATATCCGTATAATATCATTATTAATTACTTTGTTCGTGACATAGACATAATAATATGCTTAATTATAGTCATTATAGATCAACTAGTGGACGCCTGCGACTTCGCCCGTGTGGACTTTTGTTTAACAATAAATTTCCGTTTTCACAACATTTTTTTTATTGCTGCTCCATTCTATTTAGTTAGTCATAGCGTGCTGTTATATTGCCTTCAGCCTTCCTCAATAAGTTGACTATTCAACCCAAAAAATAGTTTTCAGTAGTTCTTAAGATAAGCACGTTCTAACGAACAAACTCTTCGCCATTATATATTTGAGTAGATCCAAGATACAAGCATTTGTTCCGATGTGATTGAACGAACACATGCCACGTTTGCTGGTAGCTTTTTGACTTAATATACGTATAAAATAATGACCCCTCGCCTCGTTTGTCTGTCTGTCTGTTCGCTATAAACTTTCGATCTGCTGAACGATTTTTCATGCGCTTTTCACTCATAAATAGAGTGATTCCTGAAAAAAATAGCTACAACTCTACTGATAGCGGTGAGTCTTGCATCTAGTATCTCTATTAAGTTTTTGGACTATGATAACCATCGCAGGCGAAGTCGCGCGCAAAAGCTAATGATAGATAAATAGATACACGCAACTGATCCAATTTGATTGAACGTCAAATCACACGGTTGACTGCAAACATTATCTGTTTAGTAAGCGTGTAAATATGCGATTATACGTGATCATCACTGTAAAATATTTTAAGACTGTAAGCCTTGTTATCTGAGACATGTTAAAAACAAAACATATGTTCAACAACAATCGTGTTATTACGTGTAGTAAGCGAGTACAAGCTAATCCATACATACATACTTACATACATCCATACTGATATTATAAATGCGAAAGTAACTCTGTCTGTCTGTCTGCTACTCAATCACGCCTAAACTACTGAAGCAATTTGCATGAAATTTGGTATGGAGCTAATTTGATACCCGAGAATGGACATAGGCTATATATAATCACGCTACTACCAAAAGGAGCAGAGTACCAGTAATTAATGTTACAAAAACGGGGAAAAATTTCACCCATTCTCTCTTATTGGACGCAAGCGAAGTTGCGCGGGTCAGCTAGTACTACTATAAATCAATAGCGCAATTCTCTACAGTCAGTACTATCAAGTTTCGAAAGTATGACATTTAAAATTAACTGCCTAAATAGTTCCTACGACGTCCGTAAGAGGCGCTGATCAGATTTTCATACGATTACGACATACATCTCGTTAGCTAGCCGGTTATCGCAAGTCGATAGTGGTAGCTACAATTGTTTGTATTTTGCGTACAAGGATGTTATCTATAGTTAGCAATTTAGCAGGAATTTTACTTGCACCATAAAATTACCAATATTTATCCTGTACCCGATTATAAATAAAATAGGCAATTGATGATGAATCGGCATGATAATGTAAAATATAGCGCGACTCATTATTTAAGTGAACATCGATCTTTCAGACTGATAGGAGATAATCACGGTGAAACATTACCCAATACTAATTAGTGTCATTTGATAAATAAATACGGTCAGCAAGGAATTATGAGTAAATTTTAATACGGCCTCCATAGCGCTGTGGTTAAGGTGGTAGCCACGCCAGTAAGTAAGTAAGTCGGGAACTCGTGGGCTTGATTCCTACATGGAATTGATGGAATATAGAGTATAACCATATGTCACGTATAAAATATCTTATGAGTATTTTTCTTAAATCTTATGGTTAGTGGTCAACCTAGTGTCAAAGTGGTTCTAGCCGCCCGATGGCCTTTGACGTGGCTTAGCGACTGTTACCTTAATTGACAACAGCCGGGAACGACTTTTTACGTGCCCTCCGACGCACGGAGATTATAAAGCTAAACTAGAGACACAAAGACAGAATACAGGGGGGTTCCCCTTTTAACTTGTGCTGCTAACTGTACATACAGGTTGTTGTTTTAGATGCGTTATTTCAAAGTGATGACACATAATGATAATATTTATTTATTGATTACAATCATTCCATTCATTTCCGTAATATTTACTCACTTATACCGGCTTCGTGTATTTTTATGACTCAAAATAAACTTCCGCATTTATTAAGAACGAAAGTGAATAATCTGATCAATATCAAATGCAAGAAACGATGAAATGAGTCATATTATCATGACATGTTAAAAATCGGTCCCTGTTGTTGTCGACTATGATTAAAGTCATGTCAAAACTTGAAGTCTTCGGGGTGGCTTGAAGGGGTTTGATGCGATAATTCAAACCATAGTTTACATATATATAGTCAGTAGTCGAACTACTCGGAAACTGCATGATTGTTTTTTTTTGTGTATATAATTTGTTAGATGAGGGTGAAGATGTAGATTTTTTATAGGTACAGGTAATTTTTTTAAAACACTAGATGATAAAGAAACTGTTTGCCGGTTTAACTAGTAAACGAAAAAGTAGGAGGTATATTTAAATATAGTCATCTCTTTTTAATAAGTGATACTCCCAACCGCTTCAACGTATTCTCTGCCGAAACATCAAGCAAAATCACTGTAAATAGCAAACAAAGTACTTAACCAAATTAATCCTTATTTTATTAATAATCTGTTCAATCAACTTTGACATTAAACGTGACCACGAAAACAAGGAAAATGTCACAAATAATTACAATTAGGGGAAAATCAATTAATTACTTACGTTAAGCCAACCTGTTGTAATGGGATTAAAGTATAACCGAGTTAATCTATCGAACAATACGTGGATAGATAACCGTTGTTTAAAGATAGATAACGCCGGACATGTGGGTATCAGTTCGTTAACTTTCAAGATAATGTATTTGATTTATCACCTAATATTGATGACTGTTGAAAATACTAGATTGTGTTCCGACGTTCCAAGTTTTTGTGGTCACATGTTTACTTAGAAAATTTCTGAATTTCCTGTACGATTTATTTGAATTCCGATGGGTAACCGCTCAGTGGTATTTCAACAGGGCTTCTACGTTCGTAGGGCACGTAAAGAGTCGGCTCCAATTGTTGTCTACTATGCTAACAGTTGGTAAGCCATGTGAAAGACCTTTAGGGGGGATTGAACAACTTTGACCAATAACCATATGATAAAATCTTATAGGTACATAAAAATTAATCGCAAAATGTGTTGCTAAGCGCAAATCTCGAAGCAGCTGAACCGATTTCGCTAATTATTTTTTTATAATATTCCTCGAAGTACGGGGGTATTCTTTCGAAGAGAAAATAAAAAAGTTAAGGTTCTCTCAATCTAATTAATGATTAATTGGAACTGGCTAATATCAGTCAGTAAGACATAATTACTAAAGAATTCCGTTAAAACAATAATCGTGTTAAGGTTAGTTCGCACGAGGTGCGTCCATTGTTTAACTTATAAATCACAACACTCCTTCATTGTTTATCTTTAACTGATAACATTCTATGTGAACCGAGGGCGTTGATCAAAGATAAATAAAATACCTACTTACTAAAGCAGTGATTACCGAAAAATAAATCGTCGCCTCCCTTATTAGTAAAGAATAAGTCAAAGTGATATAGGTTTATAACAATTAAGAACTATAGCACGATTCTGTACAGTCCGTAGGTACTATCGAGTATCGAAATTTTGACATTTAGAATGTACTGCCAAAATAGCTTCTACGACGCCCGTCAGAGGCGCTGATCAGATTTCTATACAAAATTTCTCGATGACAAGCTGGTTGTCGGTTGTCGATAGTAGTAGAGAATCGAGCTACAGACCAATGATTTTTCACAGTTATGTGCGTATTAGGAATAGTTTTCTTTTGCTATGAGGTTAATAACAATACGTAAAAACCATATTTCTTTAAAGATTTCTAATAATGAATACCACTACCGTAATTCGGACTTGCTTAGCGTGGTAGAACTCAAGGCATTATTCCTCTTTCAATATAAGTACTTACAGTGGAACAATTATCAAAGAATGGTACATTACACAACCCACAGTAAAAGAACAGGTGCTACTTAAATCGATATACAGTCACAGGTCCTAAAGCATATTTGTTAAAATTAAATGTATAATAAGTAATATAGGTACTTAGATTTGTAATAGAGTCGCCTTGGGTTCAAATCCCGCCCAGTCTACTACTACGGCCCTGAAGTTATGACAGGCTTCATGTTGTCTAGATGGGTTCACATGATTACTATAGATTGACAACTTTGTAGAGAGCCTTGGCATGTACGAATTTAAATTAATTTCTATCAGGTCATCGTCAGCTACATAAGCGTGTGGGTCACTGATGTTTTAATCTATAATATTATGGCTCCAACAGTTAAGAAACTTGCGTACAAGGCTTTCTATTATACATATCTGCCTCTTTAGTGCGATTGGTAGAGTATGCGACTGCCGCGCAAAAGATCTTGGATTCGAATCCTGGGTTTGGCGAAAAGTATTTATTGAGTATTCTGATAAGAATTTCTCAGAAATTGCCCAGAGTTAGGAAGATGAGGTCATAGACCTAGGTGCCTCGGAGAGCCCGTTAAGCCGTCGTTTCTGCGCCTGACCTCCCTCTGGTCGTGTCGGTTTAGCCGTCCCACCAGACTATGAGAGTAAAGGAATAGAGAGTGTACCTGTGTATTGTGCACACACTTGGCCACTATAAACAAAGTCCTGCACAGTTGGCTGATTTCAATGGAATTGGCCGTCGTAGCCGAATATCGACCAGGAAAACATTATTATTAAGTTGTTAAACTATAGTTCTGTATGATTCAGCTTGTCAATAATCTTTATGATAAAACTTCTAATGATAGCCATTGATTTACTATTGTAATCTGACATTTTTAGATTCCTTATCAGGAAATTTGATTTATCAGTAGATAAAGATATATTATAGAGTCTGAGTTTCAATTCACAGTATATAGTTTTTTTATTAAAATGTATATTTAAATCTGTTTCAATACAATTTTTTGTAAAGGCCTTTTCATAAGAGTAAGCGATATTCGTTAACGCAGTGAGTTTCTAAATTACATGTCAGTTTTACGCAATTTTGTTGCTTTAAAAATGTCTACCTGTAAAAAAATAAGTAAAATAATATATAACGTGTGATAATAACACACTCTCATAACTCATGACTAACCACAGTAATAGCGAAACTCGTTTGCATCTTACTGCAATGGCAAAGACTACATAATAATATTTGGTTAAGTGAAAGCGAATAGCCATCAGAATTCACCGATAGCGAATATCGTTTATTGAATACAATACAGAAAGTCGCTTCTAATGGTGTTAAAAAATATTATAATTAACGCAAAATTAGCATATTGATATTGACTATATGGATAGCGAAAATCGCTTATAATGAGAGTAAAAATACGCTATTGAATTCATCGGTAGCGAAAATCGCTTCCTAATTAGCGATATTCGCTCAAACCTTCCGAAAAATAGCGAAAATCGATAATTTTTAAGTATTTTTGTTATTATTTGTATGTATAAATTCTATTATTATGTTATTTATAAATGTTACAGCCACACATTCATGAGTACGTGGGGGTGCCGAGCGATTACGACGATGGACGAGGAGAAAAGCCCTGGCAACGGGTTAATGTCATACATTCATTACTTATACGTAGACAAACCAAGTCTCATACGTATGAGAGCATTGTAGACTTGGTTTTTTGTTGTGAGACTTGAAAAAAAGAAAATAGTATAAAATATTTTGGTAAAGTTTTTTTTAAATGAGCTGTGTGGTTCAAGCCGAAGGGCATTTTGCTGATATGAAGTCTTGGGCTCGATTCCCTGTTATGCATTTTTCAAATTTCTGTTGGAATGTTCCCATAGGAGCCCGGAGAATTTTTTGTCCCGGCCCTAGTAACAACGGATCAAAACTATATGCAGATATTTTTTTCATTTTTGCCAACTGCTTTGGGCATTATTAGCGTGATGTACCGACTATAACGCTTAATATATATTTTTCTTACTTAAGTATATATTTTTCTTGTACGTATTTTTTTTCAAGTCTCACAACAAAATTATTTTATACTTCTTTACTTCAACGCTTATCTCAACAGACAGTACTTCATCTGTTGAGATGCTGACACTATCATATTCACGGAAATACATACAAAAAGATAATAATATGACTAATCTTGACATAATATCACACAATGTCATACAGTTGAGAATAACAGTGCGTTTATGAAACTTGTGCATAACTTTGTGTTCAAATTGTTTGGATTTGAGTGAATAAGAGACTTGGATAATGGTATGAAGAAATGCTTATTAATAATTTTACTAATTGATAATTTACTCGTATTATTTGTTATATATATTAACTTCTACAACGTTTTGCCCTCTGTTTAATTGGTTTTTATTTTATCAAAGGTCAAAATATTCACCGAAAAGTCTGAATAGTCCAAAAATATACTTAAATTTGTACTTTTTTAGTTTACTTAAGAAATTAATATTTAACTATCATTCCATTTTACAAGAAAATAAGGAAATCAATTCTCTTGAAAATATTTTTCTTTTGAAAACATGTCAAAGGCACAGATTTTCCTGTATCAATGTAGAAGATTGATTTAAAGTAAAATATATTAGTTACGTAAAGAATTTTAAAACGCATTGTATATTATAAACTGTATTTGACATTGTAATCATTACAAAATAACGCTTTTCCACGATCATTTGTCAAGATTTAGAATCCCTACACAACCGGTGAGTGACCCGGGGGATTTTATACATAACTATGCTATTTCCAGGATATTTTTACAGGGTTAAATACATTTATAATTGGACTATAATCCTTAAGGATTAGGCTATTCGTTTTAGCACTACAGTTGTATTTAGAGCTAGTGTAATTTTGTGTATTCCCAACGGGATTTCCCGGGGATTTACTCAATCTGGAATATTAAAACTAATTAATATGTATTTTTGAATAATTACTGCAGGATCTTTCTATATAAATTTTTGTTTTTTGTTAAGTATATAAAAACATATTAGTTAAAATGTCTAATTGGGTCAATAGCCCGGGAGTTTTCAAATATCGTTGTCCCAATTTCATTAATAAAATCCCCGATAATGTTGGCTTATTCTACTATATTTGAAAAAACATGCCGAAAAAATCCCCTTTACGAGTGTAGGTCATGACAGATAATTACTAGAAAGTAGATAAACAATTAGTGTGTATATAATGTAATGTGTTTGTGCATTTTTAGGTAGTACACACAATGGGTAGGAAAGGCAAGCATTTGTATGAGCCAGTCAAATCTGTAAGTTGAGGGATTAGGGATTATGTGTCGTACAGGGATTGTGTTTTGGTTAAATGTGGTGATTAACTTTATAGTGGTTTGTAGTGAATAAAGGTGGCTGTAAATGTTGGTGATTTTTTTATTATTTTATGTAGTTTATTTTCGTGTATTGAGTAAGTAAAATAAGTGTGTAATGAAATAGAAATTGTGGGTTTTTTTTTACATAGATTTTTGCACATTTTTGATTCGTATTTGACACGTCTAACGTAGAAAAATATGTTTATTATTATGAGTGATTTTAATTATGTATCTATTCAGTGAAGTAGTATAAGAATTTTTTAATTAAAACAGATTATTAAAGTGATTTCTTATCAAACATTACTAACCTACATAGTTCATTCATTTTCTAATATTCTAACTAGCGATACTTTTTCTTGATTATTTTAACCTATTTTTTTACTAATTATTGTGTTTTTTGGGATTTATGTGTTTGTGTGTGTACATTTTGTACTTATTAAGTGTTAAGTGTGTGTTTTGACTAAATAATATGGACTTGTTTTGTTTGTTTGTATATTCCGTTTTTCTTAATATAATTTGTGTCTTAGGTAAACATGTTTTTTACGCTTCTAATATATTTTTGTCTCTGTATCAATTGCTTAAATACTTTAACATAGAGCTGCCATAATATATTAGGTACATTTGAAATGCATCTAATTAATTTAAAAGAAACGCTTTGACAATGGTTTTATAATGACAAATAATTCCATCAGATAACTTTATTTGAGTACCTAATCATTTTACGTTTTGGCGGTATTTGACATAAAATAGAAAACGTTTTGCCTGTTTTTGACAGATAATTAAATAATGTTTGAGTAATCTGTCAAATTTGCAACATTAAAAATAAATTTCAGCTAAAAAAAAATAACAGCTCATACAAGAATAAACGGTGCCTCTAAAAAACACGCTTTTCGTGTCAACCGCTTAACAATCCTTTCATCACTTGTGACAGATATAAAACAGTGTTTATATTGTAGGTGCCAAGCACATTGCTGGTGCTACTCTTCGGCTGGTACTTGCTGCTGGGGTACTTGACTCAGCTCACTGAAGATGGCATGCCTAGTGTTGTCACACAGGCTTCCTTGCCGGTTGATGTAAGTTTGTTGCATTTATGTTTTATGATTTTGTGTATTAATTTAATTGAAAGTTATTGCGTAATAGGCTGTTTTGCGAGGTCGCAGGTTCGATATCTGTGTCATTACCCGACGTCTTTATTTTCTAGAGAATACATTGTAGCATCTCGCGGCCTTTCTTCAACAAATAAAACAAAAGTTAAGAGTGTTTTGCTATATTTTTGTATAGCTGACCCGCGCAACTTCGCTTGTGTCACGTAAGAGAGAATGGATCATAATTTTCCCCGTTTTTGTAACATTTTTCGTTACTACTCCGCTCCTAATGGTCGTAGCGTCATGATATATAGCCTATAGCCTTCCTCAATAAATGGACTATCTAACAGTGAAAGAATTTTTCAAATCGGACCAGTAGTTCCTGAGATTAGCGCGTTCAAACCAACAAACAAACAAACTCTTCAGCTTTATAATATTAGTATAGATAGATTGAACACGACAATACAAGTTTAACTCTTTACGGTAACACCGTTTGAGCTATGAAATGTCTCATGGTAATAAAGAGACTTTTAGTAAAATTAGCGTCGTATTTGTTTGAAAATATATTTTTACCAAATTGGGCAAAGGTCTCCCAAACAAGCGAGGGGTTAGGTTAGGTTAGAAGCCTTGAAGATACTACGCTGGCCAAGCGCGGGTAGGAGATAGCATGCCCTCAATAAATTACTTATTAAAAAAATGAAAAATACGTAATTTTATTCAGTTTTGGTAAATCGTAAGCTTTCTTAAGAATTTAAGTAGTTAAATTTCTATTCTTTAGCCCGTTTTCTACAAATTTTAGCATTCAAAGACTAAATCTGGTTTTTGCTTTACCTCACCTAACAGAATCCTTGTCTTTCAGAACTCAGACACGTTCAGTGAAGAGATAGCACTACGCTACCTTCAGCGCATAGTGGGTGATAAGCCGAGGGTGTCAGGCACGGTGTACCATTTACAAAAGACGCAGGAAATGAAGGAGCTGGTCGATGAACTGGCGTCGCAAGGCACGCTGCCTGTGAGGACTGACTGGCAGATGGTAACTGGTGAGTTGAAAACGTTTTTATTTATTACTAGCTGATCCGCGCAACTTCGCTTGCGTTACATAAGAGAGAATGGGTGAATTTTTCCCCGTTTCTGTTATATTTTTTACTGGTACTCTGCTCCTACTGGTCGTAGCGTAATGATATATAGCCTTTAGCCTTCCTCGATAAATGGGCTATCTAACACTGAATTTTTTTTTCAAATCGGACCCGTAGTTCCTGAGATTAGCGCGTTCAAACAAACAAACTCTTCAGCTTTATTATATTAGTATAGATTTACAGTAGTACTCGTAACTGTCCTGAGTGACAAGATGTGAACTAAACAAATGGGAGTTTGTAAGGATCGTTCCAAGTGGCGCTTTCTGGTCTCTCTGCTTACTCCTAAGAGAAAACTGCGTGAATTTATGAATGTTTGTATTTGTAAGACAGTCAATAACATATGATCTAGCAGAAGCTTCCTTTGGTCTTTTCTCTTTTAAAAAGACAACTTTTGCACTTAGTACTGCTAATTCTTGTTTTACAAACATGCAAACAACGGACACAAAGGGTGGAAGGGCGGACCTCACAAACCCTTATTCCATATGGGAATCGATCCCACGCATTAGTAGCTTAGTTACCTTAACCACTGCGCAAGACCGACAAACGGTCAATAATTCATACTCCATGAGGGAAAAGACGTAATTTTATGTATTTCTGTTAATAAACTATTTTCTTTCACCCAGGTGACTTCCACTTAGGAGTATCAGCTCCGTTCTTCAGCTTCTACCAGAATTGCTCCAACGTCATCGCCGTGTTAGAGGGAGAGAGCGGTTTCCATAGCAACGGCACCATCGGCAGCTCTATACTTGTCAACTGTCATTATGATTCTGTACCCTTTGCGCTAGGTAAGAGAGTTCAAAATTCTGTAATAGACGTATCAATTTCTACTTAGGACAAGTAGTTTTTTTAAATAGTTCGTACATTCGTTTCACAAAGTTCCTTAGTATTTCGTTTCTTTCACGTACTTTAAACAAACAAACTTCGAGGATTCCTAGACAGTATTGTTGTTTTTCGTATGGTTAGTGGTCAACCTAGTGTCAAAGTTGTTCAAGCCGCCCGAAGGCCTTTGACGTGGCTTAACGACTGTTATCTTAATAGACAACAACCGGGACCGAATTTTAACGTGCTCTCCGAAGGACGGAGACGCCCAGTTCAAATACCACTATGCGGCCACCCATCTATGGAATGACCGCGCCAATGGTTGCTTAACCCACAGATCGTTTGCCGACCGGTGAGCGCAACTGGCTATGGACGCCTCTCCTAGACAGTTTAAAATTTAGCTCGTGGGGAAAAATAGTAATAATTGGTGAAAACATTGACATTAAATTGTAGACTTTCTTTAAAAAATAGAGCATACAGCATATGATTTTTATTATATTATGTATTGTGGATCTAGAATTCCAAAACTTATTTATGTGTTTCACTTCTTTCACCAAATCGCCACAGTATTCACTAACATAGACAATATTGTCTATAACTATAGAGTAAAAATGAAATGTGCTGTTTTTCAGTAAAAAATAAAACATACTGAACGTTAGTCAAGTTTGGACTGTAAATAAATAATATATAAATAAATAAAGCTTATGTATTTTGTTTCAGGTGCATCAGACAACGCAGTATTTTGCGCAGTAATGGCGGAATCACTATCAAAGTTATCAAAAAGAAAATCTAAGTTGAGGCACAATGTTATATTCTTGTTTAACGGCGCTGAAGAGAATGGTTTACAGGTAAATACATACACATATTATTATATACTTAACTTATATCAGTGGTTCCCAACCAGTGGTCCGTGGAAGTCAAAATATGGTTTGCGAATGATTTTAAAATTTAAAATTGTCAGGATGAAATAAATTCTTTATTTTTAAAATACTTACATAGTCCCGGACTAAGAAAAGGTTGGGAACCCCTGTCTTATATGCTTCCGTTCATGTAAAAACGGCTGAACTAATTTGGAAGAAATTTAATAGAGTGTAGCTCACGTGCATAAACTTTTTTTTAATTAACTGGATCTTAGAGTAGATCTATGTGTAATCTCGAATCTTCAACTATCTCTTTGCAATTTTTTTACAAAATTGGTTCTGCAGTCTCGCTTAAATTAAAAGAAACAAAAAAGTTAAATACAGACAGACTATTTCACTTATAATATTAGTATAGATTTATAAGGCTTGTTATCAAACATAACTATGACTAAATACGTTTGAAAAACGTGAGTGAAATTGCATGGCACGACTAGTCATTGTAATAAACGTCAGATTACATCATATTAAATTGATTACTATTTAAGATAAAGTAATTAAGCACATTAGTATTATTAGCTAATTATCCATTGATATAAATACATTTAAAAAACAATAATAATTGGATGAAATTTAAAAATCAATAACATTCATTTCATGCTAAAATTAAGTTTTATTTAAGTCGTCAACCTAGTATTAGTCACGGGTCTATCTAAATGCAAAATTTTATCAATATTGGTTCAGCGATTTTACCGTAACAGAGTGACAGACAAACAGACAAAAACATTAAAAATAGTTTTAAGTTGAAAGACATGATATCTAACATAACTTTACAACGAGATAAGCTTCGAAAAACGTGAGTGTATTTTCAAAGAACTAGACAGATTACAGTATTACACGTCAAATTACGTAATATTTAATTGATTACTATTTAAGATAAAGTAATTAAGCACATTAGTATATCTGCTTAGCCTTTTTTCCAAGCTATGTTGGAGTCGGCTTCCAGTTTCACCGGATGCAGCTGAATACCAGTGTTTTACATGGAGCGACCGCCTATCTGACCTCCACAACCCAGTTACCTGGGATAACACGGTACCCTTCGGTAAGACTGGTTGTCAGACTTTCAAGCTTCTGACTACTGTTAACGACTGTCAAAGATCTTCGAAATTGACAGCCGGGACCCACAATTTAACGTGCCTTCCGAAACACGGAGGAACTCGATATGTATAAGATGGTCACCCATCCACAAATCAACCTCGCCAAGCGTTGCTTAACCTCAGAGATCGATCCGCGCGGCTGTTGTTAACTAAGCCACGAGCTCCTCCTGAGCTTAATTAAGCACATTAGTATTATTAGCTAATTATCCATTGATATCTGTTATAATCTTACTAATAAAATAATATTGTAAACGTGAAAGTATTCGGTCAGGGAAAAAGTCTTTTTGTATTATAGTATGTATGAACTTGTAATAAAATCCTTTCTCTACACAAAAAAGCTCGATATTTCTGTACCTCACGAGCTCACTGAAAGAAACCTAATGAACCGTGTACTCATTTGTGATTCTTGAAGCCGAAGAGATTTTATTACAAGTTAATACATACTAAAATGCGAAAAGACTTTTTCCCCGACCTAATATGTTAGGATTATTCAATCGATAGCTCATGATGAGGTTAGTGGTCAACCTAGTGTCAAAGTTGTTCAAGCCGCCCGAAGGCCTTTAACGTGGCTTAACGACTGTAATCTTAATTGACAACAACCGGGACCGACTTTTTACGTGTCCTCCAAAGCACGGAGACGCCCAGCTCAAATAGCAATATGCGGTTACCCATCTATAGAATGACCGCACCAAAGGTTGCTGAACACACAGATCGTTTACCGACCGGTGAGCGCAACTGGCTATGGGCGCCTTCTTTATTATAGTATTTGTTTGTCTACAGGCTGCCCACGGATTTCTCCAACACGAATGGGCAAAAGGAGTGGTTTCAGTTATCAACTTAGACTCAGCAGGAATGAATGGAAAACCTACTATCTTTCAAGTAAGTTGATAGACTTTTAAAGATAGAAAGCCAATTTTGCCTCCGTGGCGCAGTGGTTTAGATCACCACGCGGCTACATTTCGTCGAGAGGTCGTGGGTTCGATTCCCACACGGGACAATTATTTGTGCGATCCACAAATAATTGTTTCGGGTCTGGTTGTAATTTGTGTCCGCTGGTAAATAGTGTTCAAATTGTAATTACTATAGACTGAAACATTTTATTAGGCACTCATTTTATACCAACGAAAATACGAAACTGTGACGTCACTATTACGTATTCCTATACTTGACTGCCTCCGTGGCGCAGTGGTTTAGGTCACCACGCCGATACCACTGCATCGGGAGGTCGTGGGTTCGATTCCCACACGGAGCAATTATTTGTGCGATCCACAAATAATTGTTTCGGGTCTGGTTGTGCTTTGTGTCCGTTGTTTGTATGTTTGTAAAAGTCCCCGCGACACAAGAGCAATTCTTAGTGCGGGAGTTGTAAAAAAAAAAAAAAAAATAAAAAAAAAAAAAATAAAAAAAAAAAAAAAAAAAGTATTTTTGTCATTTCATAAAGCGATGTTGATTTGACTGGTAGTCATCTATCCTATTGTAACGAGTACCGTTACTTCCTTGAAGCAGTCATATGCACCACCACTTGGAGCCATAGTTCATACAAGCAGTATTGACTTTTGAAAAAAATAGTAATAAGTAATACTTTAAAATATTACCTTTTTCCTAGGTGACAGACCCCCGAGTGTTAAACGCGTACAGTCGCACGGCCAGTCGTCCCACCGCTCAAGCGCTCGCCGAGTTCATGTTCCGCACTGGAATTATTCCCTCCGATACGGATTTTCGCATATTCAGAGATTTTGGAGACATACATGGTATGTAATCTTAATATTATTCATTTGCAATAGATGAAAACAGGACAATGAATATTACTAATATTATATAGGGTGAAACCAGTGTATCATGGAAACTATTTAAAATGTTGAATAACATTTTAGTTTACTGAAAGAAAATATGCTTTTATATTTTACATTTAAAAATTTTAGGTTTGTATTTAAATTATATCTATTAAATTATATTTTTCGTCTTTACCAATCATCTAATAAGCTACAAAAAATATTATATACCCGTATTAAACCTTCGTGACTGGGTGAAAAATATGTATATTATTATACAAAAGACCTCTTGGAATCAACTACCCCTTGATATTTTCTCCTTGACTTAGTATTTTTCCCGTTCCAAAAATTCTGTTTCGGCTATAACCCATATATTTACCCACATAAATTCAAAAATCAGAACCATATTTCATTCGATTTAGGCAGGTATGGTATCTTCATGTAGCTTTCCTATTATATAATGTTTTGTATTAACAGGTATTGACATAGCGTTCACAAAATGGGGTCACGTGTACCACACGCGCAACGACGAACCCTCCCTCATACTGCCGGGAGTTATACAGAACGCGGGAGATATGTTGTTAGCACTCATCGCTGAGGTCGCGCAAGATGAAGATATGGACCATAAGGTATGGTAAAAAATGACCTGGCCCCATATTCCTTTACTTGATATTAACCACTCCCCCATAGCTTTAAGATACTCTTTCCCTCCTATTTACTTTATGTTAACCCCCATAGTGCATAAAACATTGCATTTCCTTCGTCATCTAGCCATAAGTACAAATTACTATATTTACAGCGCGCAGCACAACCGCCCTGAAAGTTATAACAATTTACGATTCAGTCTGTAGTCTTAAACAAATAGCCCACTAATGATAAACTATGGTACCCACAGATCTCGCCCACAGCAGCGCTGTACTACGACTACCTGGGCGCCTTCATGCTCACGTACTCGTTCACGGCGTCGTACGTGGTGGACGTGTTCATCGCGCTGTGCGGACTGGCCTCCGTGTGGTACGTCGTGTGGCTGCTCGGACCCAGTGAGTTTATAACTGAATCTTTACATATTATAGAATAAAAAATGCAAAATTTAAGAAACCCCCGGAACAAGAACTTAAATTAATTTACTTAAACAAGAAGTTTGAAAAGTTGTAGGGGGTGAAAGGGAGTGACTGAGAGGATATTTACTCGGATGGGATCTTAAATAGCTTCGTATGATGAGAAAATTAGTAAAAAACAATTGTATAAAATCGGGGGTTTTTTAAATTTTTAATTTATAGTTATAGCTGTTGTGTTTCAAATTGCCGATCCAAAAAATGTGGAATACTTAAATAGTGCAACTATTTATGCAATCCACATTTCACATCCTTTTTTTTATGGCTGTTTGAACTTTACCCCGCCCGATTTGATGAAATTTTTTGTTTCGTATGGTGGTGTTAGATATTTCTAAACAGTTTTTTTTCGTTGTTATACAGGATGGTCAACAATCAAAGAGCTACTATTCAGCGTGTTGGGTCGCGTACTGTGCTTGCTCGCCGGTATTGTGGCGTGCGCGATATGTACTCTGCTGATGGTGGCCACCACCGTGCAGATGCGGTGAGTCTTACATACATACATACTGGTCTGAGGTTCATTTCCCGAATCGTTTCCTGAACCATTCGATCTAATATATAAAATTCTCGCGTCACAGTTTTCGTTGCCATACTCCTCCGGAACGGCTTGACCGATTCTCATGAAATTTTGTGAACATATCGAGTAGGTCTGAGAATCGGCCAACATCCATTTTTCATACCCCTAAGTGACACTTTTTTTTATATGGCAGAACAACGTCTGCCGGGTCAGCTAGTATTATAATAAAAAGAGTGGCCAGGAGTTTCTTACCAGCTCTTCTCACTGGCCCTACCTTCCGAACTGGCGGTAAATTCACTCTCTGCATCAATTACTATCATAAGTGTCAGCATTTGACCTATATGAATAAATGATTTGATTTTGATTTTGATTTTGATTTTGATTTTGATTTTGATTTTGATTTTGATTTTGATTTTGATTTTGATTTTGATTTTGATTTTGATTTTGATTTTGATTTTGATTTGATTTTGATTTTGATTTTATAAGACAAGAATTTCTAATAATAAAACTCGTACCATGTGGTATCCTTCAGTCTTATAACTTTTCAACTTTAGCCTTGCATGATTAATATATGTATAAGAGGATATAGGAATTCTTCCGTATGTCCGTAACCGTATGGGAAAAAGGCGTGATATATACATATATGTATGTAATTTAAAATATAATGATTTATATTGTTTGTTTCAGGTATTTAAGTCAAGCATGGTTAGTAGTACCGTTGTACTGGACACCGTATCTCATTGCTTCAGTCGCCGCTTCACAAGCATTCGACGCGTGGAGAATGAAGAAGGTGAGATTTCTTTGCAGCTTTTAGTCTTCTTCTTCTTATCGTATGGTTAGTGGTCAACCTAGTGTCAAAGTTGTTTAAGCCTTTGACATGGCTTAACGACTGTTATCTTAGTAGACAACAACCGAGACCGATTTTTTACGTGCCCTCCGAAGCACGGAGACGCCCAGCTCAAATACCACTATGCGGTCACCCATCTATGGAATGACGGCGCCAAGGGTTGCTTAACTCACAGATCGTTTACCGACCGGTGAGCGTGATATCACATAATTCTGTGAAAAAAAATGCATAGGTCACGAACTGACTGTGAAGCGCAGCCCGTCGTGTTTGTGTTCACGTGTACGTCATACAAGCTTTTTCACTCAGCGCTCTGTGACCGCGGTGTCCTGCGTGAGCGACGAATACGACGCGACGCGACGCAACACGACGAGACGTAAAGCGCGATGCTACGCGCGACACGTGTTCTACGTGATATTGGTCCCTATTTCAAATCAAATCAAATCATTTATTCATGCAAATATGGGAGATACATTATTTAGGTGGCACAATTAATTATATAGTTTGCACAGTTTACAGAAAAATAAACAATAAATTTAAGTTACTAAAAAAGAAAGCCAGATTTGAAATTGTAATATAACAGCAATGATACATTTACATTTCTCGAATCTTGTAGAGGTACAGCACAATTTTGCACAAGTTCATCGTGTCGCGTCTAGTCGCCTTCAAAACAAGTCCGTGTTACGTCGCGTCCCGTCGCCGAGTGTCACATAGGCCGCAAGACGGGTATGCCGTTGAGTTGATCGCGTTCGTCGCTTTCGCTGCGTCGTATTCGTCGCTCACGCAGGACACCGCGTTACGCGATGTCCTGGCGTCTCCGTAAATGACGCCTAGGAATGGTTGCTTAAAAGAAGCTCATGTTAATTTCATATTCTCTCGTCCCCAGAGCGGCCTGTCCCGGTCCCTCCGCACCCTACAAGCTCTGGCCGCCACTAGACTGATACTGTCTGTGCTGGTTCTGATCCTGGCATGTGTCCCGGCCGCCAGCACCATGCGCTACCTGCTGACGGTGCCGCTGTTCCTGCTGGCCGCCGCGGCGCTCGTCTCCGTCACCGTCGTCAGATACGTCTGTCTTACTGGTGAGTAGCTCTAGCTAGCACTAGACTGACAGTAGCACTAACACTAGCTAGCACTGATCCTGGCGTGTGTCCCGGCCGCCAGCACCATGCGCTACCTGCTGACGGTGCCGCTGTTCCTGCTGGCCGCCGCGGCGCTCGTCTCCGTCACCGTCGTCAGATACGTCTGTCTTACTGGTGAGTAGCTCTAGCTAGCACTAGACTGACAGTAGCACTAACACTAGCTAGCACTGATCCTGGCGTGTGTCCCGGCCGCCAGCACCATGCGCTACCTGCTGACGGTGCCGCTGTTCCTGCTGGCCGCCGCGGCGCTCGTCTCCGTCACCGTCGTCAGATACGTCTGTCTTACTGGTGAGTAGCTCTAGCTAGCACTAGACTGACAGTAGCACTAACACTAGCTAGCACTGATCCTGGCGTGTGTCCCGATCTGTCTTACTGGTGAGTAGCTCTAGCCTCTACTAGACTGACACTAATTAGTGCTGATTGACATATCTCTCAAGCCACGCTGATTTAATAGCGATCAGCAGATATGCTAGGCGCTGGACACAAGTCCACGATTAACAGATAGCTCAGTGTTAGTGAGAGCATGAGCGGAACGAAGATGCGCCTCGATAATTTTATCAAGCGTTTCTGTCTTAACTTCATGTCATGTTATAAGGACTAGTTTTTAAAACTGATCGTCGCATCGCTAACTATTCTGTTAGCTTGAACCTTGATGTATGTATACTTTTTTTCATTTTGAAATTTAAAATCACTAAAAAAAATAAGTTAAATATTATAGCAATATCGGCTAACTATGAACTGTACGTCTTTATATGAACACACTCCCTAACTTAAACACATCAAAAAACGATATCCAAACCTCCCTCTTCATCCACCAAACATACACAAAAATACCCAACAACATCCACAAAAATTGCCACAATAAAAAAATCTAACTTCACATTTTCTCTCCAGGCGGGCAACACCTACTTCTAGAAGTGGCGCTATCAACTCCAGCCGTGATGTTCCTGTTCTCGCTGGCTCTGCGGCTGGACGCCATGATGCTGCCCATCATGGGAAGGTCCACGACCAACAACCCTGACTACACCGTCGCTATACTGAATGTCGGACTTGTGGCTTTAGTCGCTACTGCTGTGGTAAGTAAAAAGATGGTTTAGCTTTCATACTAATAAACTTGTAGGCTCTGATTAGTTATACAGCGCTGACTGTCTTCTTGGCGCAGTGTTTAAGGTCGCCACTAGTATTGTGTCGGGAGGTCGTGGGTTGGACGGAACAATTATTTGTGCGGTCTACAAAATATAGTTGTTTCGGGTCTGGTTGTACTTTGTGTCTATTGATTGTATGTTTGTAATGCTGGGGCCACATTAGCGGCCAACGTCCAATGCCCATTATCGCGATAATTTTTAACGCGCTAAAGTAGGTGGCTACACTTAATACGGCCAACGTGATTTGACGTTTGGCGATAAAACGGCGTAAAATTTACTTTCAAAGATTTTTTAATTTTGTTTAAATGGGTTCTATAGTAACCCATCAGGCTTCCCTTCTTTTTTTTAATTTTTTCAATAGTTGTTTCAAAAGGTACTAATTCCATCAGTCGACGCCAAGCATCACTTTGCGATCCTCGATTCTTGTAACTTTTCAGTTTTGGATCCCACAAACATGGTTCTGTTTGCAGAAGCTCCAGAAACGCAATTACTTTCTCGTTACTCCATTCCATAGTATGTATTGCAAATACAAAACACGTGCGATCCCGTCGAGCTCCCGACGCACACTGACTGGCGTAGTGTGACCGCTTTATCGCATTAATTCTCGCGTTATTCTCTTTGATGTACCGCCACTTGAGTTATCGCCTAATGTCAAACGACAATGTAAATGCCGTTGTCAAATTATTGCGTTAAGTCGTGGCTACATCTACGGTTAACGTCCTTTAACGCGATAATTAATGGCATTTCCCGGTAGTGTGGCCCCAGCATAAAAGTTCCACACATGAGAAACAGTAGCAGCAGTAGACAAGAGCAATTCTAAGTGAGGGAGTTGTCTTTTTAAAAAGAAAAGCAAAACCTGTGTTTCGTCTTTTTCACTCATATACAGGTACAAAATTAATTAAGTATTTATTAGTATTTCTAAAACGGGATCTGCAAAATATCACAACATAACAATTTTCGGAATGGCGATTGACTGCCAAGTCCGAAAAATTACAAGTCAAGGTTCTGGAAGGAGTTCTGAACTCAAAGACAAAGTTCTTTAAGAAATAACTTTGGGTGTTTTGTAAGTTGACCATTAATAAAAATATTAAAAAGTTAATAAAATTAAACATGATCTACTTCAAATAAGAAATCCATATATCGTTGATTATCGCATAATTTTACAAAAAGATATGCCCCGGGTGAGGATCGAACTCACGACCTTAAGATTATGAGACTTACGCGCTGCCTACTGCGCCACCGAGGCCGGTGAATGTGTTGGCAAAATATCATATCACATCACACAATAATATGTTGATAAGCAAAAAAAAGTATTTATTTGTGATATTGGTATTATCTACTAAAGATAAGTAACTATATACAATGGTATTATATAAAGGAAAAGTTGGTATGTTTATATGTGGGACCGATAGCTGAAACTACTAGAACGATTTTGAAAAATATATTTTTTATTTTCGAAAATCTTGATGTTTCAGAGCATAAAATACCCAATATTGCAATGACGAGCAGTGTTGCCAACTCCAAGGTTGACTTTCTTATTTTCGGGTGAAAAAATGACCTTGGGAGCTGGTTTAAAATTATTTTTTTATTAGTCTTCCAAAGTTTTCTGAGCCCAATTTATTGAACAATTTTAATAAGAAGAATTTTTTATTTTTTATACACTCTTGTAAAGTTGGCAACAGTGGTCTCCAGGAAAACAAGTTTTTATATCTTTTGTGAAACATTATTGTCTTTCTTCTTTATATTTAGGTACTTTAAATTAAAGTCACACGAACAAAAACATACAGTTTCACAAAATTAACATAAGTAAGAATGAACAATCATATAAAAAATATTGTTGTTTGTTTCAGTCGGGCATCGAACTGCTGTTCTCTCGCAGACGCCTGTGGATCGCTCTGGGCGCAGTGGGCATAGCCTCCTTCGTGCTCATGTTTATACCGTTCAGCCCTTACGACAACAGCCTCGCTGTACAGAGACATTATTGGTTTGTAAGTATAAATATACATTACAAGTACCTACTTATTTTATTTTGTTCACAAAAATAATTTAAGAATGTGTTGTTAAAACTATAAATAACAAACAAGTATTGCTTATACTTCTTTGTTATGTTATTTTATTGTAAAAATAATACAACTGCGGCCGATACTTAATGTTTCATCCCATGGTTTCCCCCTTAGATTGAGAGAATCTGTTAGGTTGACAAGATCTTTTTTGTGCTAGCTAAGTGCACAATATATTTTGTACTAAGCTATCCTTTTATTTACATTTATAAGCTTCTTCCTATGTTTTTGCACCGCAGTTTTCCAAATGAAAAAAGTTTATTGAACTGCACAAAGATCTTGAATCAATTCGTTGGTCTGACTAATAAAAAAATCTGTCAGAAAATTCCAGTACAAATATTAATTTAAATGAAAAAATATGTACTTAGCTATAATAATAATATTTTTTCCAGCACTCACAAATCTCATCATACGACATAGAGGGTAGGCAGCTATCTCAGACGTCGGGCGTGTTGGTGACCCGCGTGGACCCGTACTCCGTGCCGCGGGTCACGGCGGCGCTGGCGGGCGCGGGCCACGGCGTTACTAAGTACAGCGGGCTGGCTGATGACTGCGCCAACATGGTGTACTGCGGCATGCCTATCTATAGGACGTCTTGGGCTAGCCAGTAGTGAGTATATCTAACTTATTTTATTAACACATGGTATAAAACAAAGTCGCTTTCCACTATATGTCCCTATGTTTGCTAAGATCTTTAAAACTAATCTTTAAACGGATTTTGATCCGGTACTTTAAAGTGAAGGTGATTTAAGAGAAAGTTATAGGTGTAAAAATTGCATTTTTTTTGTGAAATATTTTTTCAAACCTGGAGAAGTCCAAGCAAGCCTCTAACTTCCTAATGTTATATTTCCTTATTACATGGAGTTAACACTCTGGTTGTATCGATTATCTCTCACCAGGCTATGAGAATGAGAAAATAAAAAGTGTACCTGTGTATTGTGCACACACGCGCGGCACTAAACAAAGTCCTGCCCTGTTGGCCGGTTTCAATAAAACTGGCCGCTGTAGCCAAATATCGACTAGGAAAACATCATTTGTTAATATAAATATGTGTTATTCCGCAGTCACAACGCCATGTTCCTCCTGACGGGTCCCCCGGCGCCGTTCTCCCCGGCGCCCGCGCTCACCCTCAGCTCCAAGATCTGTGACGCGTCCACCGCTACATGCACCTTCGACTTTATTATGACTGGTGAGTACTCTTAAAATACTACGCAACTAGTAAATCCTAAGATCTATCAAGTGAATAGAGGTAAAAGTTCGAAATAAAAGTATTGTTCGGACTTTTACTATTGAGAGTTGGTAAATAAGGTTAGGTTCTTAGGTTTTACCGGAAAATCTTAGGATTTACCACAGTTCGGGCTTTTACAGTAACATATATTAAAAAGTTTTTTTTTTTAATAATGTTACATTTTGTATTTTTATCTTCTCTTCCATAACTCTGAGGAACTGCACATCAATATGACCGATTCAATAGTAGACTGTCACTACTAGTGCTAAACTGACAAAAGAACAATGGCAAGTTTTTACCTAAGTGTTATATGAAGCGTCTACAAATGGGACACGTGCAAAAGTTACTAATTAATTTAGCCCTTTTTTATGATGAAATTAACTTTTTCGGTAAAAGCCTAGCTTAAAATATTTACAAAATAAACTTTTACTTGAATACGTCCACATCCGGTGGACATAATCTTTTAGTCAGTATTACCACTTACAAAATGTTTCAAAATTATTATTTTGTTTTTAAATATCAAAAAACGATTATTAAGTGAACGTTAAAAACAAATCACATAGGTTTTGCTAAAAAAAAATAACAAATATAATTGATAGGTGTTTTAGTTACATATTTTATTATTAATGTTGTGATTAATAGTCAGGTATTATTAGATGAAAGTGTAATGGCAGCACTAAAAAAAATTTTTTTTTCCTTCCGTTGTTTAGAGTGATGTTGATAATCAATTATTTTCACAATCGATTGATCGATTATGACAAATATATAATATGAAAAGAATAATCCATTTATAATAGCTTATTATTTTAAGCAATTTTATTAGCATATTTGATTTGTTTGCAATAATAATATGTACTTAAATATATAAAATAAAACCTCAAATAGCATTACAGTAATCACTGACGTTATCATTACAGCATCCACAAAAACTTCCTTAATCAAAAATATTTTTAATAGTAAGTCGCAATATAACAGTAGTTTTTTTGGTTTTTAATCTTAATAATATCGTTTAAAAAATAATTAATTCGATTATATTCTATAATCGATTATGACTTCAATTATTTCAATAATCGATTAATTGATTATCAGCATCACTAGTTGTTTACTTTGTTGTGAACTTGTTAGTTAGCTTTGCTTGCTACTGGTGTTACGATTGCTTTCTTGGTTTATCTTCAGTTTTGACTTGCATTGCCCCCGGACTCATTGCTCTCACGTAATCTAAATCTGTTTTTTAGACATAAATAATGTAGAACAGCAATTTACATAAGTTTTTTCATGATATAACCTCAAAATATAAAATTGATCATATTTTTTTCTTGTGGCCCTCTCAAACCAAAAATCTTAATGATTCTGTTTAAGTTAAAGAAACTCTATAGTTTTAACATTTTTTCATTCATAGACGCTCCAAAACGATGTCAGGTAAAACTTTGTATGGAGACTTGCCATTGTTCTTTATGGCTGCTACCCACATGCCCAAGCCGCGCAGAGCTGTCAAAACCCAGCATTACCGCTCAAATGTTAGGAACAAACGACGACGGCAAGCCGCATAAGCCGACGGCCATGCCGCGCATACTGTGTGTAGGAGCACTTACAATGAGAATATGCATGTACCTAATACTGTAATTTTCTGTGTCATTCCAGGTGGTGCCCACAACCTAGTAACACTATGGCCATACTCCAACATAACAGTCGCGAGCTGGTCTCTGGACTCTCCCGTCAGAGTCTCGTTCACACAGCTCGACAGACCTGTCTACGTCATATATCACTCCACACCGACCTACATGGAAGAATGGAACAAACGGATCACTGTCGTACTCAATGTAAGTTTGAAGCTATCTGTCGGGGAGTAGCGGAACTAAATTCATTAGCGCCATCTAGTGAGAGCTTTAAAAGTTGTAGTGTTTAGTGACATCTATCGAGTGAATTAGTTTTGGAGATAAGCGACATCTAGTGTGTGATAGCCGAATAGAACCAGTTTTCTTTATTACGTGTCCTATGTATAAGGTAATAAGTTTGCCTTCTATTACATGGGTCTAACATTGTTAATGTTGAAATATGAGTGTATTTCATACGTAAAGTAATAAATGAATACTCTCCCATCACATTACACCGTCAAATGGAGAATGTTACCTAATTTTGATTTTTAGCACTCCATATTCTCGTTTAAAAATAAAAAATACTGGTGAAAGAATTACTTCGATACGTCAATTAGTTTTCGATTTATAAGTAAAACAAGTTGTAACCGCACGACGCTAGCTCTCGGTGACGGTGTGACGTCACTCTACACTTGCTCAGTCTGGCTCACACAGTCCGCTTGCGGTCGCGCGCTCGGTGCGTTGAAATTATTCCTAAATACTTTTAAAAATGTTCAATTCAAATACTAGGAAATCATATGTTGTGCCTAAATGTAATTTAATATTATGTAAGTAAGTACATAAGTAATAATAAATAACTTCATCTTATAATGAAACAATTTCTAACCGGATTGATCGCCAGTTTATTGATTTTACTGTGGCAGGAAAAATGTAAAATCGATAAGTATACGATTATTTCGGTTAAAAACTGTTTCATTATAATATGCAGTGATCGTAAATATTTATCTAACATTATTACTTATTATACCTACATATGTATAATATACTAGAAGCCGCCCACGACTTCGTCCGCATGGAAACCCTTCCCGCGTAAATCCCGATCCTTCGAGAACTCGAGGATAAAAAGTAGTCTATGTGTTATTCTGGGTCTTCAGGTATATATCAAATTTCATCGTAATCGGTTCTGTCAAATTTGCGTGAAAGAGTAACAAACATCCATACATACTTACATACCTACATACTTACATACATACATACATACATATACAAACATACGTACATACATACATACGTACGTACGTACACACATACATACGTCCATACATACATACAATGACATATGTATGTCATTGTATGTATTACCTATGTACTTATGTATGTACATATATACATTCTCACAAACTTTTAAATTTATAATATTAAGTAGGATTTCGGAAGCAACAAAACCTCTATTTGTTTCACAAATAATTCGCAACCATTATTCCATTTATTTTAGGTACATTATCCGATTGCCCTTTTTAAAATCCTTTATCCATTTTATTAATCGAATAGTATTTATTATTATTAAAAGTATTTTATACATAAGCGGACGAAAACACATCAAAATACTACGCAAGCTATTACACGTACAACAACGATTGGCGACTTAATACTAAGCGGGACGCGGCCCGCGCGGCGCGGTATAGTAGTATGACGTCACAGCCGCTCACGCGGCTGTTAGCGGGACTCGATATTTTTCGAAACTTTGAATGCTTATAAAATCAAAACTATTTGGTATTTTTGACTAAAACAAAAACTAGTTTATATGTATACATACAGGCTATACTGTGTCAAAATTTCAAGCGATTTGGCATACCTAGTAACATTCTCCATTCAACATGCATGTTTGTTTTGACTGCCTCTGTGGTGCAGTGATTTAGGTCGCAACGCGGATACCATCGCATCGGGAGGACGTGGGTTCGATTCCCACACAAGTCTGGTTGTGCTTTATGTCTTTTGTATGTATGTTTGTAAAAGTCCCCGCGACACAAGTACAAGTCTTAGTGCAGGAATTGCCTTTTTTAACAGAAAAAAGAAGAAAGTATAGAAAGTAATAATATAATACTCCCGCAGGTCCCCGCATCCCTGCAATCATCTCCGATCATGGAGGTGTCGCACCACTCCCACAAGCTGAACCACCCCGAGGACTTCACAGCCGAGTATCAAACCCTGGTCGACGCCATGCCGCACTACTTCAACATCGCCACTGTACTCAGTTTCAGAAGTAATTATATTTATTAATAGAACGAAATGCTGAACAATATGTGAAAACTTACGATTAATGAGGAATATATTAAGGAAATTTATGAGTTGAAGAATCGAGGTTTAACCTTAATTAGATATTGTATATAGAGTAATAAGACATACATCTGTCTGTAAGTGGAAACGTTGCCTTAAGAACCAATTTCACGAATTGGTTCTTTTGGCGAATATGTGCCGGATAGCCTGACTGCTAGATAAAGAGTCGGTAAAATATTGAAAAAACCCTAAATTCCAGCTGATAAGCCATAGCCCGACTGCTAGATAAAATTAAAAATAAGATTGGAAAAACATCTTAGTTCCAGCTGATAAGCTATATGCTACTTATCTTAATTAGAAATGAAGAGACCGGAGTTTCGTAAATTTAAGTTTTAACTTTACTCTAAGGCCAGTTTCATATATTCCTGCTAAATAGTGACAACAAATGTATGAAAACAGCTGAAATTCCGTCTGATAGATTATCCAACAGTCGTGAAACCAGGCTTAAAGTTATGCTCAAGTCTTCCTTTTAAAAGTGGGAATACGGTGTTAGGTGTGTTTTGATATTGAGGTGCTTTGTATATATGTAGATAAATCTATGTGATAGATTATTATGTTTGACGATGAATGGAAATAATGTTGAATGTTATTAATTATTCATGTATTTGTACGGCAATGCGCTCCCTATTACATGGGGCCGACAATTTTAATGAAGACACGTGGGTGTGTTTCATCCACTTGTCTCTCATCTTAACCTTATAAGCCATGTTTATACTTATTTTCAATAGAAACAAAGAGTGCCAAATCCTTCACTCCAGTCTACGGTTTGATGTAATAATATTTTACTCATCTTCTCTAAGGGCGAGGCTTATTACACTTTCTAAATGAGACTCCAATACTACTACTGGGATTTTTTGCTTTGAAAAAACCCTTGTAGTAAAACGAGATATTTATTTTATGTAGGTACTTGTTTGAAATGAAATATGTATTGATTTATATTTTGTACATAATGTTGAGTGTGTGTAAATAATCTTGAAAATATGCCAAATCTCTCTGAACTTAGTTCGTTATTTGGAAAACATAAAATATTAGTATTAAGTTGTTATTTGTATTGTTAAGTAATTAGGTTGTGACAGTCTTTATTTACTTAACTGCCTTGAAAAAGGAGGTTTTCTTCTTTACCATTACAAGATGGTGTAGAAAAATAGTTTTAAAAACTTACGGTACCTAATGTTTTTGTCTAGAATTAAAAATGACTTTTTAGTGTTATTTATTTTTAGGATTAAGCGTGACCAGTGAATAAAGAATATTTTTATACAAATAACTTGTTTCATTATGTCATCATTTATCTGATAACTTGAAAAATAGATAAGTTACCTCTATAATTAGTTACATGATATTATATGAAATAACGTATTTGACTATTTATCAGAACTGGGTGACTATTTGTCAAGAATGCTTATTATATGAAAATTGTACATATTACTAGTAGTAAGGCCATAAGGCGAGTGTTACTTTCGATATCAATTGTCTTATTTCTGCCGTTATTATTATACAAATTTTGGAAAGATATACTATAATATGATATGAACAAAGGATATGCAATTAGGATATAATTGTTTTGTCCAGACAAGACTTTGTTTGGGGAGCTAATCAAATATTCTATTTTCCTGAATAAATAAAGCAATTATAAAATCAATAGTTTAAGGTTCTAGGTAAATATAAATAACAACACAGTTTAAGATAAAAAATGTTTATTAAAATCAGTCTTTTTAACACTTAAAACGTATTGTTAAATACATTTTAAGCAAACGGGTCACAAAAATAAAAATTTGAAAACAAAATGTAAAAAATATACGACCAAGTCACCGTAAGTGAGAAAAATCATTGTTTAATACAATTTCTTAATGCAGACTTTAGGTCCTTCTTACACAAGGATATGGAAATCTTTGATAGTCAATGATTTTAGTGTTCAAGCGACTATTGCCATACAAATTCAGTTTTGGGACCAATGTCGGTGACGCGTGTCGTGTGACCTTAATGGCACGTTCTCACTATGTCATGACGACAGATAATCGTGTAGTTTTAAGTGTCGTGGCTTTATATTTAAATGGAGGTGTTCACATATAGAACGACACGACTTACTGTCGTCTACATTTTTGCAGTGACGACAGATTATCGTGACAGTGGGGACGACTAAATACGATAGTCACTATACGATAAAACATTTTTGACGACTATCGTTATAATGGGAACAGTCAGAGACGACAGTCGTCCAACGATAAATTAATCGTTACGACATAGTGGGAACGCGCCGTAAAGGATTTGTATAACATTATCTTGAAGACAAAAATCGCTAACTATCGGAGAATTCCGTAGCCTTATATACGACGACCTTACATTTTCGAGTATTTGAATTATTTATTTTATAATACAAATGTATCAAATTGCCTTAAATCTAATAGGTATGTACAATATAACAGGTTTTTACATAAAATTAAAACAACATATGAAACTTTCCAATTTATTTTCGTTGAGATCTTATATTATATCACATGTTAGAGAATATTGGTATAACAACAAATAATAACACTGTCGTCACAACTAACGTATTTTATTTGAAATAACTTTCGAGAGATTTTTATCAAAATTGCTTTGAAAAAAGAACAAAATTTCTTTCTTTCTTGCTTTTTCTTATAACCGACAAACATTATAGTTATAGCTTGTGTCAAATAATTAGTTGCATTGAATTGGGATTCGAACCCATGACCTTATGTTCTCAAGTATAACTTTAAATGAACTATATATGATTTACTTAAAGTTTAAACTAATGCGAGGTCAACAATCATTTCAGAGTAAAATAAACTTAACTAAAAATATTTTGAGTAAAATATTAAATTATTGTAATGCAAATAATAGCACAAATCTGTTCTTCCCTCTTACGACTTAGGAAAAACAAATATTTCCTTTACTCTTAAATTTTCTTCAAAGCAATTTTGATAAAAAACAATTTTGACATGATATGTTAAAAATACATTTTTGAATTTTGAAATACAAACAAAATCCACAAATACACCTTATAATATAAGTAAATGTAGTATTATAATCAAATTTAACAAAAGTCCCCAATCCACAGTTAAATTAGGCTTACTACACACACATTTGGTTCGGCAATATTTATCAAACAACAAAACCTACTCGAAGCAATTACTGCACTTGTTCGGCTTGTGCCGATCGGGTACCTTCGGGTACGATCGTTACAATTCGGTTTTCATTCAACTGCGGCATTTTTCCTGAACATTCATCTACTGTATATATTCAATTTTAAGGTCCGGCTAGGCCGATTTGTGCCGATCCAAATATGTATGTAGAAAAAAGCCAAAAAGAAATTCGAAATGATTGACAGAATTTTTTGAAAAAATCTGTTTATTACTTTCTTATGTTAATGTGAGTATGAATATTGAAACGTTTACATATTAAAGGCAAAAAAGATTGTATATTTATAAATTTTTTATTCAGTACACTATGAAATAACTCGTCACTTACATAATTTTGTCAACACAAAACATTAGTATCACTAACGTCATCTTCGAAAACAAGCTTTAATTCGCAGTGTGTCATCAAAAACGGGTGAGCAGTTTTTGCTATTTACTTTAATAATAATTTTGCAAAAAACTGAAAATATAAATGCAAGATTTGAACAGAGACACAAATTTTTAAGCACCTACTTTTAATTATGTACACATATGACGTCATATTTGTCCAAAGGCGGATCCAAGGAGGAGAAAACCAAGTCCCCCCCCACCCCTCTAAAACATTATTCATTCACAAACTTGCTAATTATATAAACGGTATTCGAGGAAAGCAAACCCCTTTTTCCAAAACAATTTACCCCCCCCCTGCCCCCCAAAATCCCCCTTTACAAAAGTCCTGGATCCGCCAATGTTTTAATAAATGAAAGAGACGACAATATATGTGAATATTTTTTACTTAAATACAAAACTCATATTGAAATATTACTATAGTATTATATTTCTACAAATAGTAGATAATAATAGGACTATAACTGATAAAACTCATTGTCATGTTTATAGTATAGTGTTACATATATTATTTCCGTTATGATATATTGGTTATGTCATACTATTTAGTGATGTCGATAAGTAAAAAGGTGTTGCCATATTTCAATCATTATTTACGTAGTACATTTATCTAGTAAATGCAAGTTTTATTATATATTTCGAGCTAAACACTTTGAAAATACAGTTGTTTACTGTATTCTTATGTGGCTATTGACATTGTCGTTTATTAAAGTATTTAACTAGTTTTTGTTAAATGGCTAGTCATTATCTAGTTCTTAAAACAGCGCTATTTTGGTACCCTCTGAAGGTAGAGGCTCCTCATTTATATTCCAATAAGGGACATTTTTATAAAGCGCCTTCAAAAGTTTAAAAAACTCAGCTTGTTTGCCCACATATGACTGTTTTGTGTACATGTTAAAGTTATATTTGAGTGATAATTTGTATCGATTTTAATTGATTTATTTTCTGCTTTAAATATAACTACACCTTTCTATATTGATATACATAATTACAAATAAGATGGTCCAAATTATTACCCATACATTGACACAGAAACATAAATAATATTACGTATTAATTAATACTTTAAATGTAAACCGAATACAGATTATTGTTTTACAAAAGCATACAATTTGAAATGAATTCAAGCAAAAAAAATTGTGATGACAATATTTTGTTATAAATATTTCGTTTGGGTAGATATTTCCAAAGGTATTATATTACTGAATAACATATTAATGACAGTTTCCAGTAGATTATCTTAAGAGATACATAGATAAACATTTATTTTTACTTAGATACAATTGCATTCAAATTAAAAAGTTTAAAGCAACTTTTGAAATTATTTTTCTTCACACCGTTATATACATTTTTCTATTTGAGCTACAAAATTCCGTTTAGTGTAACAATAAATACAGTTTTAACAGAAATTTACATGACTGTTCTATATCAACATTGATTTGAGTGTTTTATACTAAATGTTATAAATGTACAAGCCCTGAAATGTACATATATTTTTTGAGGTAATTAAAAAATATATACAAACATAAAACAGTTACAGAATATATCTCTAGTACCTGTATAATTATTCGAAACAAAATCTACTTCTACTGACAATGTATATACAGTTAACTGTCATTATCATTTATCATAGGATATAAGTATTTTTCTAATCAATAATTGCATTGACATTTTTAAATACACATTGTTTGTATAATAATATCTACTTTATATATATATTTTGTCCCTTACGATTATTATAAATTGTTAAAATGTGAGACAAAATGATGACAAAACTTTATGCTTTCCGTATTTTTAAGAATTTGTTGTGTACAATCTTTTTAACTTGTTAAATTGAGACATATTTTTCCTGTACATCTTATGGTAATTTTAAATACAAAGTATTGTTGTTCATAGTACATAGTAGTAGTAAACTGTTATTATATAATTTGGACCATCTCATATACAATATAAAAGAATGAGTTCGAAACAACTAGTATGATTATTGGGAAACTCGGTCTTTCCATAAACCCGAGTTTATAGTTAAATCAAAACTTATAAACCCGGGTTTAAATTAAAAACCTAATTGCGTTATAATACTATATACGAACATTACTTTATTACAACTTATCATAGTTATACGCTAAATGCATTTGAAATACATTTTTCAAATAACCAAACCCAACATTCTTAGTTGATAAAACATTTATTTTACAATAACCAAATTACCGAAATTACAAAATTCGGTTACAGAACTAAAATAAATCTTATTATACAACTAGTATTAACTTTAAACTAGTTCTTTACCCTTTTTTACTAATGGTATTAATTCATACCTTTAAACAGAGATAGTTTAGTTACTAAGCAAAACTATAACCAAAAAAATTTACATGATGTAACCAAAGTTTACTAGAATAAGGTCTGTTATTGCTATCTAGATAGGCTCTCTATGCAAAGATATGATATTGGCAACGTCAAAATTATGATGTTATACAACACGCGCGAAGTTTTGTCGACAATTTAAATCATTTATGGCTTTTAGGAACTAAATAATTCGTAAATAAGTATACTAAAATTAGTATTTTTGTTAAACAAAATTTATTGCTTAAATCTTGAATTGTTTTCCAAATCATTAACATACCGTACCCCAAATGTGAAAATCACCTTCAAATTGAAAGTTTATGAAACAAATTTGCACTGACATCGCTAACATATGAAAAACAATACAACCCACGTTGTGAAACTTTGCGCGAATTGTAAGGCAAGTTTACAGTAATGTTGTAAACTTAGGAAGCAAATACAATATTGCGGCGGCGACAAAACGGGCGATCTAGCGTTCAAAAGCACGATTCTCTACTCTCCTTTCAAGTCTCGAGAGCTTGGCATTTAAACTGTACAACAAAAATAGTTCCTACGACCCTCCCTAGAGGCGCTGATCAGATTTTCACACAAAATTTCTCGATAGACGATAGTAGTAGAGAATCGCGTTACAGAGTTCATTGTAATTAATTTGATACCTTAATATCTTAGACAGATCAAAGCGGTTTAGACCGCAGACCGCCAATATATTGGGCCTAATATAATACACTTTAGGACCAGTTTCTCGACTCACGAAAAAGCATCAGATAACCTATTTGACAGATACAACAGCAAATATATATCCAATACTTATTCTAAAATACTATAATTCTCTGGTCTCTGCCTACCATTACGGGAAGAAAACGTGATTTTATGTTTAAAAGTTTACATCAATGCAGTGTTAGGTAATTGCTAAGCTACATAATTATGTATAAGTTTGGAGCTCGTGGCTTAGTTAACAACAGCCGCACGGATCGATCTCTAAGGTTAAGCCACGCTTACCGAGGTTGTTCTGTGGATGGGTGACCATCTTATACATATCGAGTTCCTCCGTGTTTCGGAAGGCACGTTAATTTTATGCGTCCCGGCTGTCATTTTTCGAAGATCTTTGACAATCGTTAACAGTAGTCAGAAGCTTGAAAGTCTGACAACCAGTCTTACCGAATAGTATCGTGTTAATACCAAAGTAACTGGGTTGTGGAGGTCAGATAAGCAGTCGCTCCATGTAAAACAACTGGTATTCAAATGCATCCGGTGAGACTGGAAGCCGACTCCAACATAGTATATACACAATTGTATTATTAGTGGGTACATATTAAAATACTAGTTTAAAATTAATCTATTTCAATACGACGGACAATCTGCTGGCAGCAACCATCTTGTTGTTGAATTTCTTTTTGAAATTCTCCGCGGCGGCGGTGGATTTAAATGTGATTTTGGCTGTGCGTTCTTCTTTATCCAGTATTAAACTCTGCAATCAATGCGTCGGAGGTCTATCAGATCGGCTCTTAACGTATTTAGTGGCTAGTTTTATAGTTAACTTACATTGTAGTGAGGGAGTGTTAGGTTAAATTTTTGTTATTAATTGTGATGTTTTATTACATTTTTGTTATACAATTTTGATGGTTTATAACATTTCGTAATAAATTTTATAAAGTTTGAGTAATTATGTGTTTTGAGTTTTTTTGACTGGATTCTCCACTAAAAATAATAACTTAACACTCTTTTGTTTGTTATAATACAATTTCAATATGGCTGATTTGAACAATAAATAATTGCACATTATACACAAGTCGGTTAATTAATAATTTTCTTGTTAAAACAAGCACAAAACAATTTAAAAGTATATTTTGTGACATTTATTTTAATGTCCGATAACAATATATCCGGTGGTAAACGGGTTTTTTATTATTGTTTCTGCTAAAACTTGATTTTGCGGACAACTATACATAAATATATAAAAAAAATAACAACATCCTAAGTACCTACGAATAAATCGAGCAATATTTGTGATAAAATTACTAAATTAACTATATAAAATTTCTTTGTCACAGCGTGGTTAGCTAACCCACCATGCCAGTCAAGTGGAACTTCGAAACTTTAAATCGATAAGTCAATTCTAAATTATTATGATTTACCTTATACTTGCCAGTTCTCATTTAAAATACTTTATAGAAATGAGCAATTACACTTTTGACAATGAAAAGGCTCAATATTTCTCACTCATGACTTTTTTCTTGTACCATACACAAGATATTTAGTATAACGGATAATAATTTTACTTTATTCATATCTAAAAAAAGCCTTTTATATATGATAGTATTCTGAACAATATTTTTCAATTCTCATATAATAGAGGACATTCTTATTGCCAATTATTATCAAGTACCAACATTTTGCACAGCAAAAGTAATAATATAAAGTTCCAAATAACATTTTAGTAACACAAATCCACGTTTGTTTTAAAACATCCATATTAAAATCGTATTATAAATATAAACATAATAATATAACAACATGCATTTTGTATACAAA
Organism: Anticarsia gemmatalis; assembly: GCF_050436995.1. Lineage (NCBI taxonomy): Eukaryota > Metazoa > Arthropoda > Insecta > Lepidoptera > Erebidae > Anticarsia > Anticarsia gemmatalis. Next base: position 496,231 of record NC_134767.1, on the reverse strand, counting down.
ATCTGTTTTCATTATTACAGATTCTTATTTACATTATATATTTAGATTCTATCCAACACAAAATACAAGCCGAGTTATATCGGCTGTTTATATAACAATTGTATTGCTATAAAAATATATTATTTCAGTCTTAAATTTACTAAGGAACTATAATATCACAGACTTTTATTCAATAATTTAATATTTGGATGTAAAAAAGATATTATAAGTATTAGCTTGATACAAATGGATACAGGCTTATTGATATAATAAAATTATATCAATAATTAATTAATAAGATAAAATTAATGTCGTAGGAACTATTCGAGTGCGACGTTTCCGAACGCGAGTTGTCAAAAGTAAATTTGACAGATTCTGTCGAGGAGGTGTTTTGTAGCAAAATCTAGAAAACCATGCCTTTAACTCAAGTTGGAAATTGAGATGTATCTTCAGTATAATACAATAGACCAAAGCACTATTTTGCTGTAAATTGTGAATTTACAATTATTACAATATTGGAACTCACACAAGTTTTTATTTCCAAATCCTGCATACGAAATAAACGCCTAATGCGTTAGCAAAGTATCTGTGACATTCCTATGATCTCTGCCTACCCCAATGACAAAATGACTTGAGTTTACATTTGATTTGTATGTATAATATTAAATTTCTTAATATCTAATTAGCAGTGACATTAAGAAATTTAATATTATTTTCATATATTACTAGGATAAATAAGGCAAGGATTTAGCCTAATATCACTTTCAAGCCTCAAAATTGTTTGTTTTAAGACAAGTGTCGAAATGTGAGAGTATTTTAAACATATATCTACCTCACAAACGGTGTTTACAGAAAACTTGTACAAAAAGCGACCTAAATAACGTAATAATTTAAATAAACGTCACGTAACATTTTAATTAGTAAATGTGACAACGTATTTATCATTTTTTATGGTTCCGTACCCAAAGGGTAAAACGGGACCCTATTACTAAGCCCTCGCTGTCTGTTTGTCTGTCTCCAGACTGTATCTCATAAACCGTGTTAGCTAGACAGCTGAAATTTTCACCAATGATGTATTTCCGTTGCCGTTATGACAACAAATACATTTTTTTTAAATATATATAAAAGGAGGTCCCCATACGATAAATGTTTTTTTTCAGCACGGAACACTTCGTGCTCGAGTTCAACTCGCACTTGGCCGGTTTTTTTTTATGTGAAAACAACTGGATCGATTTAAATATATCTGGTAGGTTCTTACTAGCAGATTGCTTATCTATACTTCTATACTATTACTTCTATAATTGTTTGTTTGATTGTTTGTTTGTTTGTTTGTTTGTTTGTTTGTTTATTTGTCAGTTTGTTTGAACGCGCTAATCTCTGCAACTACTGGTCCGATATGAAAATTCTTTCAATGTTAGATAGCCTATATATCCAGAAAGGTTATAGGCTATATATCATTACGCTACGACCAATAGGAGCAGAGTACCAGTCAAAAATGTTGCAAAAACGGGGAAAATCATGACCCATTCTCTCTTATGTGACGCAAGCGAAGTTGCGCGGGTCAGCTAGTGAACTGTAAACGACTATATTCTAATACTATATTATAGTTATCAATAAGCCTGCATACAAACTTACAACTAAGTAACATCTACAAAATAGTGTAAAACTATATAATAATATATTATGTACATATAAATATATAAGACGTTTATATCACAGATCGTAGTTATAAGAGCATAAAATATTATTAAAATTGGTGCTTCGAATGTTTTGATAAAAAAATATAAAATTGTAGGATAAATATGGAAACGTACTTTTTTTCTTTTAAAAGACAACTACCGCACTAAGAATTGCTCTTGTGTCGCCGGTACTTTTACAAACATACAAACAACGAACACAAAGTACAACCAGATCCCATTTTTTTTTGAGGATCGCAAAAGTAATTGTTTCGTGTGGGAATCAAACCCACGAACACTCGACGCAATGGTAGAGGCGTGGTGACGTAAACCACTTCGCCACGGAGGATTCAAATGTTAATTATTCGTTACATACTACTTATCAACCGCTGTTTTCCAGAATATTCCTGTCGCTCTTGCCGTCCTTGTCTTTCCTAACTTCCGTCCCTTTCACACACATCTTCCGTTTTGCTTCCTACATTATAGGTTAATTTGACATTTTTTTCAAAGGTGTTCATTTTTCATTTATTATTTTCATTTCATTGATTATTTGTTTACTCTCTATTCCTTTACTCTCATAGCCCGGTGGGACGGATAACACGACCAGAGAGAGGTCAGGCGCAGGATCGATGGTGACACGTGCTCTCTGAGGCACCGAGGTCTACGATGTCAACTTCCTAACTGCGGGCAATTTCTGAGAAATTCTCAATAGATTATTCCATAAAATACTTTTTTGGCCCGACCCAGGATTAGAACCTGAGACTTCTTGCGCAGTAACAACAAACACTACCGACCGCGCCACAGAGGCTTGTACACTAGTGATTTGCAGGTAAATAGTAATGATTAAGAGTTTCTTGCCAGCTCTGTTCGTTGGCCCTACCTTCCGAACTGGCGGTAAATTCACTCTCTGTATCATTGACTATCATAAGTATCAGCATTGCACCTAAATGATTTGATTTTGTATCCAACTGCAAAGTATGTTGCGAAGGCAAACAGACTCGTTTACCGTTCAAGTTATGAGTTTAAAGAAATACAGACGTGCTAGATTTAGTTTACTTAGATCTGTCTATTCTCAACTGATACGTTTTATACGTATAGGGGTAGTTTTAAGTTATCATTGACGAATAAATAAGTTTATGAATCATATATTCATATTTAATTAAAAGTAAAAACGCAATTTTCTCTACCGCGTATATTTTTTTATAAAAATTGTCTTAATTGTGTAATTTTTTGTATCGTTTCCATTTTAAACTAAAAAATTCCTTTGATTTTTTATAATAAGCTGGCAAATAACTTTATTTTGATATATGGAAAACTTTTTCTATCCTCAGTATTTGTATACCAAAACTATACACATCTAACAACATTCGAAACACCAATATATTTCAAAAATCCCTTTACCTGTACATCATTGCCGGCGAGGGTCTTCAACCTAGTATCCGTCATGCCGAACGGTAAATTGTTGACCGTCGCACAGCTGCCCGAATCTTCCAGCAGCGACTCTTCATCCACATCTGAATCGCTTTCGAATTGCACTTGCGGCTCATCTTTTTTGATAACAATACGATTGTTTTCCGATCCAATTGCAGTTCTTACCGCTCGGCTAAATATCCCAGGGTTGGGTTTAGTTGGGTCCGTCTTAGCGTCAATGCGAGAGAAGACGGATTTGTCTTTAGTAGTCTGAGCTTTGCGTTGCAATATCACTCGGCGGTTTGAGAACGACGATTTTTTATCGTCTGCCTCTTTTTCCGGCTGTAAATAAGAATAATATTTAATTCCTTAAGTATCGAAATGTAAACAAAATATATTGTTTCCGTTTTTTTACATTGTGGTCAAGATGGTCGCTACGCTACTATCAGTGCGTCGAGAGGTCGTCGATTTGATTCCCACACAGAACAAATACTTATTGATTATATTTATCTTTTATGATGCACAGATAAATATTTGGAGTCTAGTTGTCCTGTTTATCCGTTGTTTGTATGTTTGATTCGACACAAGAGCAATTTTTTTTGGGCGCGAGTATTTTTAAAGCATTTAAGAGGCGGTTCGCGCCGCGCCAGACAGGAGACCGAAACAAGAGACTGCGACCGGATACAGTAACGGACTTTGCTATAGGTTAACGCCACGGTCTGTCTGCTGTCACGCTTATGAACTGTCAATTGCATTACCGAAAGTCAATTAACGGTTGCAGTCACCGGTCGCGGTCTAATGTCTCGGTCTCCTGTGTCTGTCGAACCAATAATACCTACTCGTAAGGTAAGGTGATAAAATTACATGAAATGTATACAGATACACACCTCTTTATTATCAAAAGTAATCCGTTGTCTCGACTTGACTGTTACGTTATCCACTTTTGGTTTAGTCTGCAATCAAATGTATTGATCTTAATACAAGTGCACTGAACAGTGGATATTTTTTATTATAAAATTTGTTTTAAAGTGGTCAAACGATATATTGGTCTTTAGGGAAATAATAGACAAATACTAGCAAATTCAATTTTGAGCGGTCTATTTAATGAAATGAAATAGAAAATACGGGATTCTGTTTCTTATCACAGTATTTTGCTACCAGTCAAATAAGCTACTCTTTAGTAAAGAAATGCTGACGTAATGACGTCACAAGTTTGGTATTTTCTTTGTGATCAAATTAATTGCGGTTCGAATTAACTTAAATTAAAAAATATGAAAGAAAAAATGAACGTGAGGTTTATTATTGAAGCTACAACTTTTTGTTAACTTAGTAAAATTCTCTAATCTTTTTATTTTTACTTATTAAATTATTTTCCGAAGAATCACAACAGTTGTCAACAGTGTACAATTTTTGTTCCGTTCTAGGTACACAAGCGACTATCGTAGAACTAACACGTATGTATTTTAAAATTGTTCGTAAATACATTATTGGGTAGTTGCCTGAGTTAACGAAAAATTATTAAACTCGTACTCGTAAAAGGTTCATCTAAAATGTTCAGACTATGTAGCTATTTTCGTAAATAATGTTGAAATTGTAATTATTACAGACTGAAACATTTTATTAGAAACTTTGATATCAACGAAAATCTACAATAGTGACGTCACTACGTCGTATTTCTATACTAAAATGTGTTTTGGACATTTCATAACATACAGACGTATTTGCTGATAGCAATGCGAGAATAATCTCAAGTATATCTATATATTTAAATAATAATATTATATAAGTTATGATAGTATATTTTAAGTTTAAGTTATTGTGTGTGTATTGTTGCTAAGGTAGAATTTTATTGTACACTAGCTGACCCGCGCAACTTCGCTTGCGTCACATAAGAGAGAATCATAATTTTCCCCGTTTTTGTAACATTTTTCTTTGCTACTCCGCTCCTAATATATCCGCGCCATAGCGTGATGTTATATACCCTAAAGCCTTCCTCGATAAATGGGCTAGCTAACACTGAAAGAATTTTTCAAATCGGACCCGTAGTTGCTGAGATTAGCGCGTTCAAACAAACAAACAAACTCTTCAGCTTTATAATATTAGTATAGATAATTGTTATCTTTGATTTGTTATTGTTTGTGCTACTTAGTATAGTTTATTATAAAATGTTGAATGTAACCTAGAATAACATATAAGCGCTTTGGTGAACACTGTAAGCTTGTACTGTTTAATAAAATATATAAAGAGTAGCTGATTTGACTGGTAGGCAACTACTGTATTGTATTTTGGAAACGTACCTTAACTGGTTTTTTCTCAACAACGGCTTCAGTGTCTTCAGTTTTTGTCGAACTTGTGACTACCGCGCGACGCGGCGGTGATTTCTCTGTAAAAAGTATTGATATTATAACATTTTTATTCTATTCTATCGTATGGTTAGTAGTCAACCTGTCAAAGTAGTCAAGCCGCCCGAAAAACCTTTGACTGATGCCTTAACGACTGTTATTTTAATTAACAACAACCGCAACCGACTTTTAACATGCCCAAGCATTCCCCATTCCAAGCACGGAGACGCTCGCTTCACCCATCTATGCAATGACCGCGCCGAATGTTCCTTAACCCACAGATCATTTACCGACCGGTGAGAATCCTCGAAATATTATAACTATGTCTTTGGGATTTAAGCTTTAAATTAATTACTAATCCATACTAATTTTATAAATGCGAAAGTAACTCTGTCTGTTTGTCCGTCTGTTACTCAATCACGCCTAAACTACTGAACCAATTTGCACGAAATTTGGTATGGAGATAGTTTAATACCCGAGAAAGGACATAGGCTACTTTTTACCCTGGGAAAATGACGCATTCAAATGGGAAAGTTCAGGCGGCGGACGAGGTCGCGGGTAAAAGCTAGTAGGTTATAATATTACCTTTAACAACAGGTTGTTTGTCTTCATTGAACACGATCTTCTGTCGCGGCTGTCGCGGCGGCAGCTTGGAGCGCAGGTCCCGCGGACGACTGGGCTCCGGTCTGAACATAAAATATACACATTAATGTTCATTGCAGTATATAATATTGTACAATTTTATGTCTTGCACAATATTATTAATAGTTTCCAACGAAGGCGATACAGCCTCATTAAAAGGGCTTTAGCTATTCGTGTGCGGCGGTCCAACGATAAAGCGATATAAATATATTAAAAACTCCGTAAAGGGGGAAGCTGGAATTCGTCTTTTAGTTGTAACGGGGGCGGTTGTCCATAGAAGGTTAGGAGCTTGCGGTCCAGGGTTCATATCATTAGATATTTTGATATATTCTTACAGCCGCGTCACTTTGTACCGAGTTCATCATCGCTGTCCGCCGGGGGACAGTGCTCGCAGGGGGTCAGTGCCCGCAGGAGGTCAGTGCCCGCAGGGGGTCAGTGCCGGCAGGGGGTCAGTGCCGGCAGGGGGTCAGTGCCCGCAGAGAGTCAGTGCCTGCAGGGGTCAGTGTCCGCAGGGAGGGGTCAGTGGGATGAGATGCTACAGTGACTCACTTGTTAGCGTTGTCCTTGTCCTTGAAGCGCCCAGTGTCGTCGTCATCCGACAGGATCCCCTCGATGTCCCCCAGGATGAGGTCCAGGTCGTCGTCGCTGTCCCGCCGCGGCAGTGGGGGGGTCAGGGCGCGCTCGGGAGACTCGCCGCGAGGGGGGGTCAGGTTCTCTGCACATACCAACATATGTGTCATTAATCTATACTAATCTATACTCGTACTAATATTATAAAGCTGAAGAGTTTGTTTGTTTGAACGCGCTAATCTCAGGAACTACTGGTCCGATTTGAAAAATCCTTTTAGTTAGTCCATTTATTGAGGAAGGCTATAGGCTATATATCATCACGCTACGACCAATAGGAGCTGAGTACCAATAAAAAATATTACAAAAACGGGGTAAAATATGACCCATTCTCTCTTATGTGACGGAAGCGAAGCTGCGCGGGTCAGCTAGTATATTATGAAGTTAATTCTGTACAGTAAAAATAATCTGTGCAAAAAATCCACAATCTGTCTTTTCTTCCGAATCACATTTTTTAGCAAAGGCAAAAGCTATTGATTTTACTCGAGATAAAGGACAAACTATAGATTAATCATGCCGATTGGGGACTGTAATATACTAAAGTAAACAGTTTGAACAAAAAATACTATAGTTATATATGACTATTTCAAATACTTTGAAGTTAATTAAGTTAACGAAATGAAGGATATTTTGAATTATAATTTAAATCATGTGTTGTGTGTACTCACCAACAGTAGAGTTAACTTCAATAGGCGGCTCTTTGACGGGTGACCTGTCCCTGCCGTCCCCCGCGGGCGGCGCCGGCGACGTGCGCGTGGTGTCGGGCGCCAGCGGGGCCTCCGAGCTCGTCGGCTTGTCCGTACTGTCTACTGGGGCCAACGGCTTGGCCTCCGGCTTGTCTTGGGCTTCACGTTCTCTGCAAGAGAAAAAAGTAATTATATTGGTAATCATAATTGAAATAATAAGAATTGGCCCTTAACTGTCTCACTGCTGGGCAACCGCCGAATTAAAGGAAGGCCAAAACGTACAGTCCACTACAGCTTTGAAACTTGACATGCCCTACAAAAATGTGTTGAAATTTTTTTTGACATGCAAGGTTTCATCAAGATCTTTCCCTTAAATTAACTATCGTTATCCGACACTTAACCTAAAGTCAAACGCCACATTCAGACGAATATGAAGCTTAAGAAAGGAAAAGAATGGATCATCTAAAATGCGAATACCCCAAACCAGAAAATTATAGACTACTACCGATAGAAAGCTTAAAAAACCCGATAAATTTTGCTCTGAGAACGTCTAAAGAAGCAAAGAAGAAGATGGTACAAAGAATCAATAATGGTCGAAGTGACATCTCCACCCCCAAGATAAGATAAAATAAGATAACATAACCACAAGTCTATCTCTTATTATAAATAGTAACAACATATTACCTCTCCTGCAACAGTTTGTGTAGCGCGGCGGCGTTCTTCCGTCGCCGCACCTCCTTAGCTCGGAGTACACGCTCGCGCAGGTTCTGTTGTTCACGTAACTGACGCTTGTATTCACTGTCCTGTACACAATATGAATCGTGATGTATTTGTAAAGGAAGTCTACTAAAATATTGAAAATTGCGATTTAATAGACAAGATATTGCCTATCTTTGATCAAAATAGTAAACTCTATCATAAAAATATTAAATGTTATTTTGAAATGCTTTCATCATTAACAAACTAACTAATAAAATCATAATGACAGTTTTACACGTAATTAAATGTTGTATTAGTAAGTTTCTTAGAATCGCTATCCATATTTAAATAAGTGTCACCATTTGAAGTGTATATTATTACAGATGGTCATAAGTTTCATAATAATATGTACAATACAGTCAACTCAATATGAAACCAACACAATTGATAATTGCAAAACTAAAATAAACCTTTATCAATGTGTTGGTTTTATATGAATAAATAATCGAAATTAGTTCAAATTCCCACGTTCAATGTTACCCAAATGATTCAAAGTTACCCAAGTTGACTGTATTATGTTTACGCAGATGATTATAAAGCACGAGTAGTTACATACCATGTACAAAGTGATCAATGATCATAATAAATCAATATGTACATACCTCATCAGGTGGAGCGGGGCGCGGCGCGGGTCGAGCTCGGCGCGGGGACGGCGAGCGACGGGCCGGCGGGGAGCGCATCCTAAAAATAAGTATGTTTTAGTTATACATACACCTCTACGTTTATTCACATGATTAACCTTTATGTCTAGGGCCTAGTGACTTAAATCTGGCCAAAGTTATCTCTTACAAATGAGCAATGGAAAAAGAAATCATGAGTTGTTTCTATCAAAAAGAATCTCATTCTGGAGATAAAAAAAACGGCGACTTATAGACTCCCGTGCCTGAAAGAACATGGGAACAGAAGAACAGAGATGAACACTGATCGTTTCATGAAAGTGAAAGAATAGAGAATTTACATGTGTTTTGCACACTTGTACACTAACTCAAAGAAACTTAACGTATCAAGAAAATGGGTAGAAGGACATTATTATATTGCTTAATTATGCAACGTGCCGCTGCAATGGCTTATTTCCTTCAACGTATGGGTAGAGTTAGAGGTCCTTAGTCATGTATAGTACAACAATTTGTATTATTATGATTAATTACCGTCTTATTAACAATTAACTTTATTAAAAAAATTCCACAGCCTGTACATAATCTACTCGAGTAAAGTTTGTTCACCTGGCTCACGAGTCATATGATATTCGAATCAATGAAACTAAAATGAGAAAGAAAGCTACTACAATAAAACCTCTCTTTTCTTGCCACTCTGCTATTGGGCTGGCGGCGCACGCGACGTTGCCGCACCGTTGATGTACTTTTGTTGTTTGTACAGAGTGATTCAGTTATGATTACATTCTTTTATTATTTAGTATGTGTGACATTTAAGTTTTTTCAATTTGCTAACAATGTCATTTTATTGTATACTAGCGGACCCGACAGACGTTGTCCTGTCTACACGTCTTTAATTTGAACATTTTACACTTTTTTAATAATCTAAACCATTCTCAGATCCCCATGAACACAAACAAAAAAAATCATCAAAATCGGTCCAGTCGTTTAAGAGAAGTTCAGTGACATACACACTTACAGAAGAATTATATACATAAAGATTACATGATTATTAACCCCTAACTCTACCCATACGTTGAAGGTAATAAGCCATTGCAGCGGCACGTTGTATACTGGTATATCAAATAACTGAATCTCCTCACCTCCGTCTGAGCCCAGCTCTGTTCGCATTGATGAACTCCTCCTGTCTCCGCAACAGGTCATCATCATCGCTCCGGCGGTAGGCGCCGTGTGCCAGCTCGTTCTCTATCTCTATTGTTGTGTTTTCTATGTACCTGTTGTACAACAAAACATTATATCAATACAGTTTAAATACATTTTATTTATACACTAGCTTTTATCCGCGACTTTGTCCGGTTTGTGACTTAAGTCAGATTTTTCATATAAACTTTCATCTCTTATTTAATCCCCTTGGAGGTAGAATTGATCAAAATCCTTTCTTAGCGTCATAAGATCTAGCTGCATGTCAAATTTTAGGCCGATCCGTCCAGTGGTTTGGGCTGTGCGTTAATAGATCAGTCAGTCAGTCACCTTTAAATTATTTATATTAAACTAGAGGCCGCCCGCGACATTATCCGCGTGGAAGCCCTTTCCGTGTAAATCCCGATCCCTCGGGAACTCCGGGATAAAAAGTAGCCTATGTGTTATTCTGAGTCTTCAGCTACATACATACAAAATTTCATCGATTCAGTAGTATTTGCGTGAAAGAGTAACAAACATCCATACATACTCACAAACTTTCGCATTTATAATATTAGTAGGATAGTAGGATGTAGACAGTAGAATAATATAATGTTTACCTTTGTGGTGATCTTCTAGCATGTTTCCTCACAGCGGCTCTCGCTAAAGCGTTCCTTTGTTCCGCTATAAATCTCTCAGCAGCGTCGTCAATGTCTTTCACTGGACCTGCGTAAATAAACATTAATATGTTAATTATCTAGAAACTTTGCCCAACAAGCTTAAACATTCTAAAGATAGAAATGTAAAAGAAAAACACAGGCATTAGGAGTATTTATTTATACTTAAATATAACCAAAATATTGCAAACATAAAACATCAAGTCCGGCTAACAACGTTTGTGCCGAGAGACGAGATTACTTACTGTATCAAAAATCTATCGAAGATAGGCTTATGATTGACTGGTTACTTACTTTATAAGACGCAAGACGATTAAGGTAGGAAGGAGTTCTCAATTTGGTAATTTTTTTTTTTATATTCTGACTTGTATTTCTTAAATGAAACTGGGATTTACTATGTTTATCGTTAATTTAAGAGCAGAAGGAAATACTCTTCTTGAGTGACTCAGCATGAAAAATAAAATGTGACTCTAACATTTTACAAGAGAGGAGAGTTAAATAATAAAAGTGTAATTTTATTTACTCTTTACAAAATAATATCTAACGGATTTTCGGACGATCTAGGGGGGGAGGGGCAAAAATCATCTTACACAAAAATGGATCACACCTTATCTAAATAAACAAGTGTTGTCGAATACTTATATATTTAGTAACATAAAACACTCATAAATACAAGCAGAATGGTGCATGGATACAAATAAGTGCTTGGCAGGCACATGCGCAAATCTATGTATACGACTATACTATCCGTTAAAACTTTATAATTTAGATCCACGGTATATTCCCAATAGTCTCTTATAGTATAGCTGACAAGTGAGTGACATTTTTTCCCTTCCAATTCGTGTGAAAAATAAATGGTTACTTTTTTCTAAATTATCACGCGTGACACCGACAGCGGTGATAATTGCTACGATATCTTCTCAATTGTGCAAGTGATGATCATTCACAGAAACAGACAAACAACGTTTTATATCTATACTAATATTATAAAGCTGAAGAGTTTGTTTGTTTGAACGCGCTAATCTCGGGAACTACTGGTCCGATATATCATCACACTACGACTAATAGGAGCAGAGTACCAGTGAAAAATGTTACAAAAACGGGGAAAATTATGATTCTCTTATGTGACGCAAGCGAAGTTGCGCGGGTCAGCTAGTAGCATATAAAAAGGAAACCGGTTATACTATTGGGAATATACAAAGTTCATTCTAGGTGGGCATGATAAGTAATGTCAAACACTACCATTACTCTGACACACAATGGTGGTTATAGCGAGAAATATTGTCGATCATAAATATAAAATTTTTACGGATATTTTTGTTAATATTATTACCGAATTTGCTCTCAATAGGTGTATTCGGCGGCGACTTTTGTATCCGCGTCGGTATGTAGGCTGGCAACCCTGTGGCATAAACCACGGGTTATAATATCATTCAGTGTTACCATACTCAAGTTAAGTTTCTCACAGTTTTTCGTCAAAATGACGTTTTTTTTTATATTTCTCAGGATCATGAATTTAAAATGTCAAAGTTAATTGTGTATTTTAGTTATATGAAAATGGATGAAATTAAGTAAAACCTTCCCCTTGAAAGATGTTATCGTTTTGATACCCAAAACCACAAATATTTTAAAAGTGAATAAATAAATATCAAAAATTACCTTCAACAGGCGGTTGGAAATTTCCTTTAAAATGTGGATTGATAAGCACTTTCTTCCCCGCTAGTCCTCCGGGCGGTAAATTAGCCGGCAGGGGGACCGGCAACATGCGGACTTCGGGCTCCCTCGGGCCGTCTTTCGGGCCCATCTTGTCCCCACTCGGCCCGGCCACCGGCAACACCTGCCTTATAGTCACTTGGGGCATATGACCAGCATTAGGGACCACCTGCCTCATAGGAGGCACGAACTGTCTAGGAGGAAAACTCGGCCTATAGAACCTCGGATCATAATTCGGCCTAGGACCAAACGGCGGACGTTCTTCCATATTCGGGCGAAACTGGAATCTCGGGAAGAATGGCGGCCTTTCCAGTGGGGGGCGAAACATTGGCATGTCTTGTGGTAAAATGGGACGTTCGGGCGAAATTTCTGGGCCCATTTGCGGCGGTATGTTTGGTTCCATTCTAATATCTGGGTGCATTTCAGGAGGCATCTCGGGCCGTAATTCCGGTCGCATATCTGGGCGCATATCCGGGCGTATATCCGGCCGCATATCCGGCCTCATATCCGGACGCATGTCTGGGTGCATGTCCGGGCGCATGTCCGGTCGCATATCCGGGCGCATGTCTGGGCGGATGTTTGGGCGCATGTCCGGCCGAATTTCAGGGCGAATATCCGGACGAAGCTCAGGGCGAATTTCCGGACGTATTTCTGGCCGAATGTGCGGCGGGTTTGGCCGAATTTGGGGAGGTGGGAATGAAGGACGCTGATTAAAGTTGCCCTGTGAATTAAAATGTACAAAATATTAGGTGACTAAATATGGATCATTCTTTGTTAAGTCACATTAGTAAAGATACATAGACTAGCCAGTCGAATTGACTATATCATTTAGAACATGGTTACATACCCTGTGCATGTAGTTCCGTCGGTACGGATGTTGGAAGTGCGCCGCACGCCACGTGCGACCGCGCGGGATCACCACCTTGTCTGCAACAAAATTTATATTAATTACGAATTGATCATTTGTATAGGCTAATCTTGATAATAAATAGGCAGCAAATGCCATGTCACTCATAGGTCAAGTTAAAATTATATTCAGTATATTATTATATTCATTATTGGCAAAGAATTTAAAAAGTTTCCAAATCAAATCATTAGTTTGCAACTGTGCGTTTCCATTGACGTGAGGCTCGGCGGCCCCCCCAATCAAACTTTTTTTAACATGAGCTTAAGTTTTTTTTTCCCCGAACGCGGGAGGGGTTATTTCTTGAGTCTACCACGCTGGCCAAGTGAGGGTTGGGGACCTTGCATGCCCTCAAGAAATGTCTTGAACAAAATTTTATTTCTAATACACACATAACTTCAAGAAGTCATTAGTGTGTTGCCTCGGTTTCAAACCATCAACCACTTGCGTGAGAGGTGCCAACTTATACCACTCAGCTATCATTGCATTATTTTAAGACAAGAAAAATATTAACATGCTGAAACATTTAACATAAACGGTAAACCTTTATGAATGGAAATTCATAAAAGCAGTAGCGACTTACCTAAAGAGTCAGGTATATCTCTGACTTGCGGCATTCTCTGAGAGCCGGGCGGACGCTCCGACACGAAACGTTCGCGAGCTCCCATGTCGTCTATCGAACCATCTGTGTACAACAATATACACATGTCATAGTAAAATACAAATATGTTTTATCCATACTAATATTATAAATGTGAAGGTAACTCTGTCTTCCGTCTGTCTGTTACTCAATCTAAACTACTGAACCCATTTGCATGAAATTAGGTATGGAGATATTTTGATACCCGAGAAAGGACATAGGCTACTTTTTACCCCCGGAAAATGACGCATTCCCAAGGGAAAATCGCAGGCGAAGTCGCGGGTAAAAGCTAGTATCACATACTTTTTAAAATTATTTGGATTACTCCCCATCTTACTTATTGTATGGTAAGTGGTCAACCTAGTGTCTAAGTTGTTCAAGTTGTCATCTAAGTAGATAACAACCAGAACCAACTTTTTACGTGCCCTCCGAATCACGGAGATGCCCTGTTCAAATACCACTTTCACCCAACTACAGAATGACAGCGCCAAGGATTGTGTAACGTTTTAACTGGCTATGGGCGCCTCAATTACTTTCCTTGAAATCACACTTTAGAAGAGATTATGAAGATACCTTACCAGGAATATTTTATACGACCCTCACACAATCATTGAAAACTGTTACTTCAAATCAATATTACACAATATTTTGAAATTACTCGTCTTTACTACCAGATACATTTCTCAAGTGCCATTAACAAGTTTAATTTCCTGAAAATAGACCAACTTAGCATCACTTAGACTTCCTTATATAGACTAAGCTGATTTCACATGAAAGGTTAACAAAATTTTCAAACACTTGTAAAATAATTATGAAATAAAAAATATTACGACACTCTTTTCCCTGTCTATTATGATTCATTTCAAAAGTCTATATTGTATACTTAAACTTACTTGGCACGGGTGCTATCATATCTGAAGGTACAATTTGTGGAGACTCCACTGGCGCCGCTGGCTGAAATAAAAAAATCATCATATTATCATAGGCCTCATAAAATTTCAATCCCAAAGGCCACATTATACATACAAAAATGTAATTGTACAAGCATGTTTATCTATGTTTTTTTTTTAAATTAAAAAAAATGAAACCATAGCTAATCTTTGTACAAGCATAGCAGTTTTGAGTATAAGAAGCACAATTGATGCACCAAATTATACGATTGCCTTCCTGGCTATTAAAGAATAAATTTGGACAATCAGATAACTATGTTGGACTTGTCCAAAGATACTGTCAATTGTGGAGCATCTATACTAATAGTATAAAGCTGAAGAGTTTGTTTGTTTGAATGCGCTAATCTCAGGAACTACTGATTTGAAAAATTCTTTCAGAGTTAGATACAGAACAGAAGGCTATAGGTTTATATAATTATCATCACGCTACAACCAATAGGAGCAGAGTACCAGTAAAACCAGTGAATTTTTTAATTCAAACGCTTTCAAACAAACAAACAATCAAACCAACAAACTCTTCAGCTTTATAATATAGATTAGTATAGATAATAATACTTACAATAGCTGGTGGTACGGCATGTTCTTCATATTGAGGTTCATATGGTGCATACGTAGAATGATTGTGTACAGGCACATTGGGTACTTCTACCTGTATATTTGGCACCACACACTCCGTGTCTACCACTGCTTGGTAAGATGGCATTGGCTAGAATAAAAAAAAAAGACTTGTTATCATATTGAGTGCCACATTTGGCTGTGACTGTAGTGCATACAGGTGTGAATTATCAGTTACTGTTTATTCCGAACAGTAGCACAGATTCTGTTGACTGCATGGTATGGAGCCATAGGCATAGGATCTATTGCCTGGGACTAATATTGTAAATGGTGAAATGTGTGTATAAGTATCTACATAATTAACCCACACCATATACCTCTGCCTACACTTTTATACAGGGTGTAACAGACAGGCTACCGAAAACGAAAAAAAAATGATTCTAGACATGATTCTGGTGCTTATGGCGTTGAAAATTTTCATCGCTTTTTTCATGATTTTTCCGATTTTTTATGCGTTTTTTTTATTTTTTTTCGGTATTATTTCGTTAATACTACACAGTGCAACATGAATATGAGAAAAAATCCGTCATATTACTGTTTTTCACAAAAAACAGCAATGGATTAAAACAACGTATAAATTCGCTATCAGCTGTCCGCGGCCAACGACACCGCGCCGGCGGCGGCCGGCCGCGACGGTCGACGTACCTACGCGCGCCACACAGACACGATTACGCACACAGCTGTCAGCCTCACTCTCACTAGTATGCAGCGTTACTTAGTATTTGTTCTTCTATGTTAAAAATGAAAATGACATAATTATCCCGCTCTCCGATAAAAGGTACATTAATAAGATTTAAAATGTGTGATATTTTATTATTATTACACGTACAAATACATACAGAACGACAAAAAATACTATTGATATTCTTTAGCGCTATAAAAATCTCTAATAAACAATTTAACAAGTATTGTCGCTTTGTTCTATTTGTTCTTGCAAACTTATTATTCTATTCGATATTTACACGCTCATTCATACAAGCGCGGTGCGACTCGAAAAGTAGATGGCCGTAGTGACGCGTGACGCCGCGACCGCGCGTGGATGTTACATAGATGGGATGCGACAAAATGAATGCTAAGTAATTCTCCGGGGATAATGAATTATGATAAGTTAGTTTCTCTGATAAGAATATTAATGGATATTGATTGTTATCATTGTTATGTACCTACATTTTTTATGGTTTAATTAAATAAACGTTTCGTGTTTATTTTATTTACTTGAATCTGATTTTATGTTATTAAATATCAAAGTAGGTATTTTAAATTTACATCAATAATGTTTGTAATGTTATTCGGTATTTGAATAAAACTACAATGCAACGAGTAACAACTGTGACAAGTAAAAATAGTACCTAATGCCACATCAATATTTTATTCAATCTAATCTCTCGCTGGGATCCTAACTCGTCGCTCGTCACCAAATCGGCGGCGCGCGGACGGACGGCGCGGAGGGAGCGGGTGGCACGGGCGAGGGGCGGCGCGAGTGAGCGGAGAGGCGCCCGCGCCGGCGGCTCTCTTTGATAGTTCGAGCAATTCGCTCGCGGAAGACGGAAGCTCTTCACCGGTGTCGTTCGTTATGTCCTATTCGTCGTGTCGTGTGTGAACTGTTGTTTATTATTACTTGTTATTGTTTCGGTTTTGAGTTGTTAGTGTTTTTATTGTTATTATTTTTGTTGTTATTGTTTTCGAAGTGCAGTTGTGTTCGTAAATAGGAAGAAATGTTGATGTGCTATGTATGGTGAAGCACGTGGAAGTGCACGGCGTGCTCTGCACCTGTACGTCCGGATCCAAAGGTACCTACTCAAACTCTCGCCATACACCAGGTATTTGCGTGTTGATAGACATTGATAACAATTCGTTTTAGCACTTTCTTATTATTGGTTACATTTTGCTATTATTGTTTGATTTCACGTAAGCCAAGTAGGTATCTACCTACTTACAATTTTACTATGAGCTATTGTAACATACGAGCGTACTTACGATACCTACCATAAACGATACATGAGATTGTTATCTAATAATACATACTAGTGAGCGCATAGACGTGGTGGTACGCGTACGTACCGCTGATTGTTGGCAGCTCCTCGCATGATCAATTATTGTATCAACCACATTGTAAAACTTTTGGCGATTGAAAAGAGTGGCCGTGAGTTTCTCGCTAGCTCTTCTCATAAGGCTCTACCCCCTTTCCGAGCTAGTGGTAGATTCAGTAATTGTAACGACTATCGTAAGTGTCAACATTTGACCTAAATGAATAAATGATTTGATTTTGATTTTGATACCTACGACGCGTCGCGACATGTCGTCGCTCAGCGCGCCGCCGCCGCCAGAAATCTCGTAGGCATGCGCGGAGATATATCGCGTTGTTCACTATACATTGAATGCTCAAAAATGACTAACTCGGGAACCAATCATTTCCGAGAAAAATGGTTGAAGTAAATTTCGCGCATTTAGTGTCACAAAATTAACACTGAAGTTTTCGGTTAACCGTCGTTTACACCCTGTATATAACAGGGATGAGTTTATGAAGAAAGTGTAACATCTTGTAATAATATTCTCTTTCACTTGATATATTATATTGTAGGTGCAAAGAAGATGCATACAGTAATAGCTTTTTCTTGGCGTTTATAATCTTAGCCCAATGTAGTAGAGGGCTAAGGGCTAACATATAGCTAAATATTAGGCACAATACTGAACTCCAAGAAGTTATTATTGAAATTGTAATTTGGAAAAACCCAAAGATGGATCACAACAACAAAATGACAGCTCTCTGTTTTAGTTATGTAAACATATTGATATGATTGTGAAATTTAATAACAATTGGTACAATATATTTACCTGATTGCTATATTCATGAGGGTGAGAGTATTCCTGCGGCTGAGGCACCATGTTATCAATGGGCTCTCTAAACGCAGGTCCGATTGATGTTGGCACATTCTGAGGGGCGGCGTTCTCATAGTCATCAGCTAAGAGCTGTTCCTCCTCCTCATTCCCAAGGTTGTAGTCTGCGAGGCTCTGATCTCCTAAATCATCGCCTAATAAGTCTTCACTGTAATAAAAATATAAATGTTATCGATCACTAAAAAGTAGAACACATGGATGTACGACGCAAATGACATTATCAAGACACTCGCATTTCCGCCATCTCCTGTACCAACACACACTGTTTAGATGTTAAGTATTAGCTTTGTAATAATTCAACACTTTTTAATGCTGTAATTATGTGAGAAAACAGGCAAAATTTCGATTAAAAAACGAGTACTAACTTATCCGACATGTTGACAATAACAATATGTCGCTCGAATCTATCTTGTCTGTGGTTTATAGATTGCCAAGCGCTACGTTCAGAAATCAATGTCCAATTTACAATTATTTTTTAGCTTATTATTTTTTTGTATAAAATCTATTGTCCACGGCAGAATTCAATTGGAAATAATGCATTTGATTCTTCTATCTATTACAAACCTACGACACCCGTTTGGTAACCATAAAGCTAGACGCGCCATAGTTCAAATTCGATTAAGCTAGATCACATTGTTTTAAATAGGTATAGAGGTCGTTATATTTGTAAATTGTAAAGGTTATTATAATTATATCGTATTTCTAAAAGTGATCAATCTTACCTAACATCCAAATGTAGGGTTTTTTTAGAGAATATTAGGAAAAATAGAGCCATTATTTAAGCCTCCAAGGCCAGTCATTTATTCATTATTTATAATCATAATCTACCACTTAACTACAGTAATCTCAATAGGCACTTTAAAACTATGCCTCGTGACATTTATAACTGCCTCTTCTGTAACTTTAACTTTGATACGATAGTAAAATTACAACCACTTTTTTATATTTTAAAACAAGACAAATTATATATTAGTATCTAATACTAAGATATTATAATTTTATAATTTAGATTAGAGATTTTATAATTTATAAACACTAAACACCACGTTACAATAAAGGATCTGTTAATCGAAACAGGTTTTCAGCGATAAAATATTAAAGACAGTTTATGTTATAATTTTAAACATAATAAAAACCACATACACTTAATAAACATTATTCTTTAATCTCTAAATAATACTGTATTATCACAATTTATAAAGTTAACATTAATAATTATAATTCAGGTTACTACACTGCTTTCTTCAATGCTATTTTTCCTTGATGGTGCAAGAGACGTATATCGCAAAGAGCATTGCCAATACCTGTAACGAAAAAAGTATTGAGTCACAAAAAGCTTAAATTAAAGTGAAGAAATAATAAAAAAGACAATTTACAGGTAACCGCACTTCGGTAACCACAGATTCATGAGATTGAAAAGCATGCACTTTTTTTATATGCTTTTCGCCATTTTCTGAGATTGAGGGTAGATACTATAGGTTGGACTTGATAAACTGTGGATATTAATATGCTATCTATGGATAGATTTGCAAATCTTTAGCTGAATACTGACATATTGGCATTTAAGATCTGTCAGAACTTCACCAAAGTTATATCTCCATAGATAACATATAAATACCAGTCGTTACAATATTAAAAATTACGAGAACCAGACCCGGCTTCTTTATCCTAAATATCTATCAGATAGAATTTAAATACTACTTATCTGTATTTCATGAATTTAGACTTTTTCCAATCAACCATCAAGCCACCATTCTGGTATTATCATTCATCTATCATTGACTTCCGCTAGGTATGATATAAAACGTAGTAAATACTTCATAATTGGGTATTTCCCTGTTAATAACTTATCAAAATCAACATGAGTAATCTCCTTGAGTTCGGTAAACAGGTGACTCAATAGATAAAGTACTAATTGCTATCTCAAGAAGGTAGTTTATATGGAAAACTGTCACTCAGAGGATCTTCGACTCATAAGTTGTGCAATGGTGACGTATGAATAATTAATAAACACTTCAAAATGAGTGTTTTTATTATTTTTAACCCGTGCCGGTCCCACTGCTTGGCCACGGTCTCCGAACCGAACGAGAGAGGGGTTAGGCCTTGACTCCACCACGCTGGCCAAGTGAGGGACTTTCCCCTCAAGAAATATGTTAAAACATTTTTAGGCATGTCAAATGGAGAAAGAGTTTTGTTTCTTTAAAGTGCCCACTATCCTTAGGAAACTGTTTAAGGAACTCTAGCTGTCCAGCAAGGTTTCCTCACGAGACCTTCGTTCCTCATTTATATTTTTTTACTATAATCAGACATTTTGGTAGAGCGCCATGGCACCTAAAATAACGGTAGCAGACCGACAGCTTCAGCGTGTGAATGACCATTCACCACCCTACTATGTATACAAGAACTCATTACTAAAGTGTTGTACTATACCAAGCTTTTTCATAATTAGCGGCCCATCATGGCTTCGCCGTTCAAACCGCTATTTTACAAAAAATCTTTACAAGTTTAACACATCCTTCAACCTTCCTCTTGTTCCGCCTTGTTCTATTTATTAAAACCGCATCAAAATCCGTTGCGTAGTTTTAAAGATCTAAACATACCTACATACATACAGACATAGAGACAGACGCGGGAAGCGTCTTTGCTTTATACTATGTAGTGATATTTACCTCTGCAACGATGATGAATATTAGCGTATAACTGAGGTTTCCTCCGAGTGACTCTAGCAGGTCTCCTATTAACGTCGTACAGCCTATTTGAAAGGCATTTTCTTTGAGGCATATGGTAGTTTCATCTGGATTCTCGCAACACGTTGGAGGTACATACTGGGTGTCGAATATCGTCATGTTGTAAACACCAGGGCCGGTTGTACCACAGCATTTTAACTGCAAACAAAAACACGCTATAATATTATTTCTGTTTAATAATGAATACTTCTAAATGAAAAATGCTAAAGTATTCCTTTTCTATAATCCGTTTTTACACAGAAATTTTGACGATAGGACTATCCAGTCGCCAAAGTTGCAGAAAGAAAATTATCCATAATTAAATAGTATTCAATCTGACATCATTATTTTTGTCATTTATATTAGTACTCGCTACTAAACTGTAACTAGCTTTTATCCCTCACAGAAGTTAAGTTATTGAGACCGGCCACCGTGGCGCAGTCAGTAGTATATCCGACTGCAGCTCTCGGGGTCTCAGCTTCGAAGCTTTGATCGCGTAAAGTACTGGTTTGTTCTTACGTAATTATGAGAATATTTCTCAATTTGGTAATGTTCCCGGTACTTACAATGAAGCGTGAGAAAATTTCTGCACCTCTGCATACACATTTATTGGGTATAAATTTTTTTTTAACCCATCACTGCAGGGCAAGGGTCTCCTCCCAAACGAGGGGGAGGGTATAACATGCGTGATTTTATGTATGTAAAACATAATCCATTTATTCAACTTACCAAAACTTCCACGGCATGGAAAGTAGCGTTCATACTTGGATCATCAAAGGCTTTGTTCACGTAACCTTCTACTTCCGTTCTTAGGTACTCCATGTTGTTGTGCAACTCTATTGTAAAGAAGATCTTGGCACCTGCTAGCACGGCCATGAATACTGCGTACTGGAATAAACAGTAATTGCTAATGTAGATTGCAATTTTTATCGTAATAATACTCAAATGGCGCAACTTCCGCTTTGCACCCGAAGTTCTTTAAACTAAAAGCTGATGATTTTTTTCTCGGAAGTGAGGAGATAACGCAAAGTATATCAGTAATTTTTTTTCTAATAAATAACATGAAAGGCATGATAAATTTGATACAATATTGTTTTTAAAAAAAGTTATGTCTAGTTTATAAACTTAAACAAATAATGATAAAACGATAAACTTACGGTGATTAGTAAACATTTTGACTCAGTGATGGCCCCACAACATCCGCTGAAAGCAATCAAGAATATGATCGCTCCTAATATAATAAACACGTAAGGCGCGAATTTCACTATACTTATTGGTATTAAATTCAATAAGTCCTCTAATTTGTATATTGCCGCTACGCCTACACCTATCAAGGCAAGGCCCGCGAGCTGAAATTAAAAAAAAGTAACTTTAGCCATGGTTTACTACAGATTTTTTTTTCTTTTTGTAATAATTTATGAAACACGATAAGCACTTCGAATAAATTTGAAAACGATTGAAATTAAAACACAATTTTGATAAGTAATAAATACTCACAACGAACACTAAGTTCACGAAAAATAAAATATATTTCATAAGAAACCTGAGACACATTTTTGCGAACTTTTTTTTTAATTTCCACACGAATCAAAAGCAATGTTGATGCCGACAGCCGACACCACAATGATCCAGTATTGTTCAGCTTTTAACTAGGTATTCATAAATGTATTGAGTGTTTTTCTATCTACGAGTGTGTAGATAAGATCTAAAGCGTTAACATACTAAAATTAACACGATTAGTCACGATAAATTATTCCTTCCATTAATTATTGTATTCCTGTGTAAATCACATTTAATCCGTCGGCAACCGGCAATCAAATACTGAGCCTGTATCCATTAAATTATGAGATAAATTTAAGCTCTGAGCAATAGTAATAAGTAGTTAAAAAATTAATTATTTTTGCCTCCATGACTACAGTGGACTCAGAAAACTACTATCGTATTTATCCCGTATTAATAATACATCATAACGTTAAAAGAAAATATTCTGTTGAAACCCTACTCGCCCCAGAGCTTTTAAAGCAGTTCCGGCCAGTTCAGCTTTCTAACCTAGAGTATTTTAAGGTCTGAAGCAGGAACGGCTGTAGCCCCGAAGAATATAATATTATATCATTATTAGTCTTTGATTGTTAAGTAAATCAAAGAATATTTAAAAATCATTTTAGGTTCTTTTTTATCATTCATTAGTCACATTCCTTCAATCAACATACCGGAAAACCCAGCTCACAATTTATAGGAACTTGAGATAAGGACGTAATTTTATTGAATTTGCACTAAAGATAAAGCTAATCTTCTAGTGCCGTATATACCTACATGAACGTTTTGTGTTTTTGTTCAGTGCATAGATAACAATACGATAAAATTGACCGTTGGTTACAGGTTGACATACATTAACTGTGACATAATTAACTGTTTACTAAGTTCTGAGCTGCATGAGCTAAACCACTATAGCTGTTAATAATAGAACTTTATATTTAAGTATCATTTAACGGCTGACAAGTAGTAGGTACATAAAGTCCTTTCAATTGTGTGGAACGAACAGAATAATTTTACAATATTGTGTTGAACGTACACACGAAAACTTAATAAATATTTGCAACACCTAATAAAGAAGGCAAGTGAATATAAACGTGATTGATAATTAAAATCGTTCGATGTCACTGATATGAATTTATTCTTATCTTTATTTAAGTATTTATATTTTTGTTGACAAAACTTGAAACGTTGCGACATCAATATCAATTACAAGAAATTGTGTATCAATAATCGATAATTTAGATAGAAAATTCCCACAATTTATAATCAATAAAATATATTAAGCCACAATATTATTTGATTTATGAGTTCCAGGTATTTTTACGATGAACGCACGAGCAATATAAAATCTTCATTTGATAGAAATGCTAAAGGGTTAATCTTCTTAACCTTATGATAATTTTATGAACAGCGTTATAGCCTTTATAAACAACAAATGGTCTTACATACATTTCACTCATATTAAGGTTGGTAAGTAAATGTTGTGTAAATGTTACTGTGTTCATAAAACTACTCTTTTCCTTCTGATTCCGAACGAATCATAGACAATCATTTGACAAACGTCAACAAATGAGGTGTCAACTGTCAGTTTGACACTAATGACATATCGTTTCATCGCGTCGTTTAGTATCGCATTGCAAGTTAAACTAAACAACTGAAAAAAAAAGAAATAAACTCTGTTTAACTCATACTAGGGCACCGTAAGAAAATCAAATAAATTATCTTAAACTGCCTTATTATGGCAGAGTCCGACGGTATTGAATTTCTAGACGAGGACGCCGATATCGTCCAGCAATGTGTTCAAGCAGTCCAAGTACAGTATGTACCAGCACCAGTCGAAGAGAAGCAAGCTCCTTTACTAATCGAGCGCAGGCCAGCAGAAAGAAGAAGGAAACGGAAGAAAGACGAAGAAGATTCTGACTATGATCCGCGGCAGGACTTAGTGCCGCCTGGCCGGGGTGCCGTCACTCACCAAAGAGGCCGCAAGAGAAAGCAAGTCATACATAAAAAGACTTACGACCAAGTAGGTCGTCCAAGACTCGGCAGGAGGCCTAAAAACTTTTACGTCAAAGATATTGTACTGGATCGTAAGAAATGTGACATTCGTATACCAGACTACGATGATCCGCTGTGCTTGCCTGTAAAAGCTATTAAACAAGAAGAAAGTGATGTAAAGAGGTTGAATAACTGGAATAATGTGTGTTTGGAGCATTTTAAACATTGTGACAATCTGTTGAAGCCTGAGCGAGGGGAAACTAATAGTTCAACTAGAACTGTGGTGTTTAGAAATGTTGTTAACAAACAAACAGGTTTGTGTTATTTTATTTGTATCAAACTGTTCCAAGTGATATGTAAATGTTTCACTATTATTCAGGTTAAAGATTTTGGTCGTGTTGTCAAAAATACGTCAACAAGCTAGTATCGTGTGCAGAAAGATAATATTATTTTGCATGTGTAATTAAGTACTTTCAGTGTTTATTTTGTATAAAAGTGTAAAAGTACTATGAGTGATTGATTTGAGATATAAAATGTGACGTTAGAGCAGTTTATAGTGGAAATATCTTTAAAACATTGTTATAAAGTTAACATTAACTTTTTTATCTACCCTCTTTTTTTTTTTTTTTTTTTTTTTGTTAAGTGTGGAAGTGGATTTTTGCGTTTAAAATGAACAGTGAAAGTGAGGAAGAGGATCATCCACAGATGGAGAACATGTCGCGGGTTGAAATCAATTGTGTTATCATTGGATCAGATGTGGAATGTGACAATAATGATACGAGTTCAGAGTTAGTTAGTGAGGGTAGGAAGAGGATAAGACCTCCTTCAAATGATGAATCTGAAGAGTTTATTACTGTTAGAAGGAAGGAAAAGAGAAGAGTGGTGAGGGAGTCTCCACCCCCTGAAAATAAAGAAATATATGAGATAGCTATCTCCTCTACAGAGACACTACCAAAACAATTGAACATGGCAAGAATTTTATATAATGCGAATATAAAAGGAGTAATTAAAGTTAATTATAAGAATCCTTATAAGGCCATCATTCGTTTTGACAGCTACGACCACTCTACAGCTTTAATGGAGAGTAATAACATCAAAGAAAAAGGATGGAAATGTCGAAGGACTAATGAGATGTCATACTCATATGGATTGGTTCGAGAAATTGATATAGATATAAATGAAGACAGTATTATGGATATACTGGAAAGTGAGGTGGAGATGATTAATGTCAAGAGATTGCAAAAGAAAGGTATAGATGGAAAATGGATTAATAGCGAAACAGTTCGCATTTGTTTTAAGGGTTCCATCTTACCACCATATGTATTGGCATATGGTGTAAAGGTGAAGGTGGACCAATATATTTTCCCTGTTACGCAATGCTCAAAATGTTGGCGATACGGTCATATTCGCTTTTATTGCCCGAAAAAAACACAAGTGTGTCCGAAATGTGCAGATCATCATGAGAATTGTGAAGCAACCAGGTTCAAATGTGTCAATTGTAAGGGAAATCACATGTCAGTCATAAAAAGTCTATGCCCAGCCTTTAAGAGGGAGAAAGAAATAAGGGAGGTTATGGCTAAAAACAATTGTACATACAAATCAGCATGGAAGGAAATTTGTACAGAAAAGGTAGATCTAACAGTTATGAATGGTACTTATGATAGTAATTTTCCTGCTACACAGATTTTGGAAGATGCAAATATATCCATGTCCAACATTTCATCATCAAAGAGAGAGTATGCAGAGGTAGTAAAAGATTCGTATAAGAAAAGACAGCAAGAAAAATCAGACAGCTCAGATTGTAATAGTAGAGTTAATAACAAGCATAAAAAGAAAGTTAGCAGTAGTAATAAAGAAGGACATTATAACAAAAACAATTCGTTCAGCTGGATTCCTATGTTTCAATGTGAAAATATAGAAGATAAAGGCGAGGCAAGTACACCAAAGAAGAAAAAAAGATTTGATATAAATAATTTTATTTTTAAAATGAAGGAGATTATATTTTTGGATATGGATATAAGTAAAAAAGTATGGTGTTTTATAAAATGCATATGGGAGGAGCTTTATTTGTTATTGAGTGAATATATTAATATAAATGTGGTGCTGCGGTTATTAGGTATGAACAAAGATGCATAATAAGAACAATTCATTAATTGTGCTACAATGGAATGCTAATAGCTTAAAACCAAAAATAAGAGCACTGGAATTATTACTCTTTCAGGAGAAAGCACATATAATATTGATAAGTGAGACATGGCTTTCTGAAGAAGACAATATCAAAGTAAGTAATTATAATATTATTCGAAATGATAGAGAAGATGGTTATGGTGGGATATGTATATTATATGCCATCAAAAACATCCTGTAAAAAACCTCAAGTCTCGCAGCGTAAAAAGTGGTGAGATCTATATAATACCAAGTCGATTAATCTATTTAGTCTCTACTGAAAGGACCTTCTGTCTTAAGTTATTACATAAGTTATTATCATGCCAATATTAAAAATATTTCACGTTTAAAACAAATAAATCGACCTGGCCATCGCATGATTTGATTATTAGTATGTACCACACTGCACAGCACGACGGGCCAGCAACCGAATTCCTCACTAGGGTCCTTCCGAATATAATGATCGAGATGAGTATCTTAAAGAAATTAATGCTCCTGAAATTTTAATGGCGAATTTGTGTTTTCATGCGATGACCAAGTCGATTTATTTGTTTTAAACGTGAAATATTTTTAATATTGGCATGATAATAACTTATGTAATAACTTAAGACAGAAGGTCCTTTCAGTAGAGACTAAATAGATTAATCGACTTGGTATTATATAGATCTCACCACTTTTTACGCTGCGAGACTTGAGGTTTTTTACAGGATGTTTTTGATGGCATCTCACTTCTTTTTGTAAAGCGAACATAAGTCCAATTTGTATGGAAAGACGGTTATTTTTTTCATAATTCAACATATTTTCCTATTGAAATGTTGTTCAGTTTCATAGGCTAAACACCCTTAAGTTATGCCTTATACAGTAGGTACCTATGTACACCTATTATTTTCTATTATACTACAGTAATAATTAATTCATTAACTGCAAATGTAACCTTGTAATCCTATATAAATGTATAAGATTACAAAGTTATTCTTGCAGTTAATGTATTTAGAAAACTGGACTGAAATTAGAAAATATTGAAATTTTCCCATGATTAAGATACTAAATTCTATTTGTATTCTAAATTTGAAGCTTCTAAGTCTGCTAGAAATGCCTTAGACTTTTGATGATCGGTGAGTCAGTGAGTCAGTGAATCAGTGAGTGACAAAATTCAAAACTTTAACAAGTTGTAATTCTTAAAGTACTGGTTCAAATTGACTGAAATTTTCAATATACCGTGTTCATACAATGACTGATAAGTCGCTAAAAATTCAGGCTTCTTGTTTTATCCACAACGAAATTATAGGGGGTCGAAAATGGCCTGAATTGCTTCGAGAAAAGATGGTACGGCCGTGCCGCTTTTTTTTGCTCGACTTGCGGGGGCACTGCCGTGCCCCCAGATCATAAATCTATTAAGATGGTTAAGAAAAACTATAACATCCCGAATACAAACATAGAAATTATAGGTGCCGAAATTTTAAATGTACCTGGATTAAAAAATATGATTTATGTATATTGCCCACCCTTAGTAAATACGAATCAAGCAGATTGGGACCAAATTTTTAGTTTTTCTCACACTGAAACTATGTTAGCCGGAGACTTTAATGCTCATCACACTTTATGGTCATGCAAAACAGATGGAAGAGGGGAAATGGTTTACAAGGCTATGTTTGAAAGTGATTATATTTGTTTAAACAATGGTAGTGCCACAAGAATTAGAATGGTGAATGGTGATCTACAACAGTCCTCTCCTGATGTGACATTTGTGACTTCAGAAATGGCCATTAAATCCACATGGTACCCCACAAGTGAATCATTAGGCAGCGACCACATTATTATTAAAATTACTTATGGATACTGTAGACTAAATTTATTTCTAAAAAAAAGGAATTATAAAAAAGCACAATGGAAGGAATTTCAGGAAAAATGTGATGAGGCCTTTACAAATTTGCCAATGCTACATGATGTTCAAAATGATTACAATATATTTATGAACAAGTTAGAATCGGTGGCGGAGGATACCATCCCCTGGATCAAAATTTGTCAAAATCCAGATAATAAATTTAATCCTAAACCTTACTGGAATGAAAAAATTTCCAAGGCAGTAGCAGAACGTAGAATGGCACTCGCAAAACTTCGGCGCAACCCCACTCCAGATAATTACAAAATTTACAAGGAAAAGGTAGCTTGTGCTCAAAAATTAATTATTACATCACGATATAAGAGCTGGTCAGAGTTTTGTACGAGCATCGACCACGAAACCTCTGCCTCAGAAATGTGGAGAAGAATGAAGTGGATAAAAGGTTTAAGAAATAGTCATACTATAGACCAGAGGTTCCCAAACTATTTTCATCTAACGCCCACTTTCAAAATCAGTTATTTTGTAGCGCCCCCATTTATTTTTCACCTTTTAAACCTCAATAACGTAAGTAAAGTTCTGAGCTTGCGGTTAAGTTACTGGCTTAATCACAGAATGAAAAGAAAAAACGAAGCACGCACTGGCAGAATTAAGACAAACATGTACAAACTTGTTTATCACTCACTCAATCGTACTGAACTGCGTTCGCAGAGAGGTGAAACGGTCTCACTGTTGTTGTTTAAATGGAATATAATATTTGTATCATCTAGTTTCAATTTTATTTTTACTAGATTAGGTAGGTACCTACATTAATAATCGTGCGTTCGGTTTGTGTCTTCGGAGGTGGGGACCTCGCTGGCGACACTTGAAGATACGAATATTCTTCAGTGTTTGATACCTAACTAAATATCTTAATTAAGATATAAATAGCGTTGTGAACGTTTATATATATACATACAACAAAATAGGATAAAAATGTGAACTAAAAATGGATATTGTGTACTTGTGTAGCAGGAGAATTTTAATTTCAATTAATTTTAAAATAAGAAGTAACTGAAGTTTCATATCGCCCCGTAAATCACTTCAGCGCCCCTCATTTTTTTCTGAGCCCCTCACCGCCCCCCTCTAGATTTCCATCGCCCACAAGGGGGCGTTATCGCCCACTTTGGGAAAGACTGCTATAGACCCATTAAAAGCAAAAGAATTGTTGCATTCTCTAACACCTGACACAGTCGCTGAAGAACCTCCGAATTTTGTAGAGAGTGAAAATAACATATTGGATCGTAAAATTTGCCTTGCAGAAATGGAAAATTGCCTTAAGTTAAAAGATACTTCTCCAGGGTCAGACAACATTTCATATTCAATGATTTATAACTTACCTATTTCTGGAAAAAAGTTCCTACTCTATATATTTAACTTAATCTTACAAAGTAGTATAGTTCCAGTCCAATGGAAAAACATAAAAATTGTGGCTGTACCGAAACCGGGCCGGGACCCCAATCTGTTATCCTCTACTCGCCCTATTTCACTTATATCTTGCGTTTGTAAAACCTTTCATAATATAATGTGTAAACGCCTAGAATGGTATGTTGAGAGCAGGAAATTATTGTCAACGTCAACTGTGGGCTTTAGACGGAACCATTCAGCATTAGACAATCTCACGAGACTGGTTACAACTATTCAAATCGGCTTTTCAAAAAATAAACCAACTGTAGCTTGCTTTCTTGACATTGACAGTGCATATAACAATGTAAACATTAATGCTTTAATTCAATCATTACTCAATATTGATGTCAAATCTAAAATTAATCGATACCTATGGAATTTTTTGTCATGTAGAAGGTGTGAAATTGATATTAATGACAATACCCTAATAAGATATACAAATAGAGGATTAGCACAGGGGGACCCACTGTCACCTTTGCTCTTCAATATTGTTACTATGAATATCTGTAAAAATATTGAAGATGTAATTGTGTCACAATATGCAGATGACTTTGTTTTGTATAAAAGTATAGATAATGGAAAGGTTGTAGATGTTAATAACAATTTCAAAAATTCTCTAAATGTTCTGATGTCATTATTGAACAACATTGGTTTATATTTATCTGAGTCAAAATGCAGTCTATGCGTATTTAATAGGTCAAGAAAAATTGTTAATATGTCTTTAGAGATTAATGGTATACCAATTGAGATACATAATAAGATAAAATATTTAGGTCTATGGTTGGACAGCAAACTGCGATGGGGAGCCCATATTAATGAGATATGTGAGAAAGTGTTTAAATATTTGAACATTTTAAAAACATTAGCCGGCAAATCGTGGGGAGTCCACCCCACCCACCTACGCAGACTGTATATTTCGTTAATTAGAAGTAGACTGGACTATGGAAGCTTTTTGTATGGTAGCAGCACCAAAACGTATATAAATAAATTAAATATGTTGCAAAACAGGGCTCTAAGAATTTGTGGGGGTTTTATACGAAGCACTCCCATCCATGTAATGGAGAGTGAACTTTGTTTGCAACCACTGGAAATAAGACGATTTTGGTTGGGATGCAGGTATTGGTTAAGAGCTGCATCCATAGCCAATAATTCAACAATAAAATTAGTCGAGGAACTTTGTTTAACAGGTAGATATTGGAGGGGTAATAAAGAGCCTATTTTGATTGATGTCCATAAATCCTTAGTTAATAATGGCATGTTTAAAAGTTTTACTATGGAAATGTTCTCTTTGGAGGTTTGGGTGTCAAGCTTGGACGTCAAGTCTAAGCTACATTTTATTTTGGATTGCCTGAGCACACCTAAACGAGATATCAATGCACAACAGCTTCAACGGATGGTGATTGGGGAGGTTCGACATAAATACTATGGTTATTATAAGTTATTTACTGATGGCTCTAAAGGTCCATCAGGGGTTGGGGCGGCATTCTATGATCCACAGGCTGACAGTCACGTAAAATTTAAATTGAATCCAAAGATGTGTGTAATGAGAGCTGAATTAACAGCAATTGTCGAAGCGCTCTCTTATGCTCGTTCTATAGATGCGCATAAATTTGTCATTCTGACGGATTCGAGGAGTGCCCTTCAGCATTTGGCTCGGTGTGTCTCGGGAACCCGAGGAATGCCGATAGCCTACGAGGCCTTAAAGCTGATATTTTGTTACCAAAATAGGGGTATTTATGTCGAACTTCAGTGGGTTCCCTCCCATATTGGGCTAGCTGAGAATGAGATGGTGGATGGCTTGGCCAAATGTGCTGTAATTGATGGAGTGGTGATTCAGTCGTTACTTTATTATAGCGAAGTACTGTCAGAGGCTCGGGTTCTTTGCAGAGGCAGGTGGGAAAGAGTGTTTGAACAGGTATCAGTTTCTAAGGGTGTATGGTATAGAACCATTCAGGAGAGACTACCAACATCACCTTGGTTTGATGATGTTGGTATATCTAGAGAGTCTTTGGTTACCTCCTTAAGGTTGCGGTCTGGTCATGTACCACTGAACAGTTTTTTCTACCTGGTTGGTGTGAAATCTTCTCCATTGTGTGGGGAATGTCAGGTGCCAGAGGATTTCTTGCATGTGCTAGTGGAGTGTGATCGGTATCGGGACTTGAGGCAACGCTTGATACCAGACATAAATTTACGCAATGGGGAGGTTAACATCATATTCAAGGAGCCAGAGTCTCTGACATGTAAGCGGGTAGTTTCCTTTTTTAGGTTGTGTATGAATGAAAGACGAACAAATGAGAGATGAAGTTAATTAGAGTTTAATTCTTTCGATTTTCCCCATGAGGCTGGCATAGTCGCCTAGAGTGACTGAAGCCTCGTAAAATTGTAGATAAAAAAAAAAAAAAAAAAAAAAAAGATTTTGGTCTCATTCACAGTTTTTAGAGTCTGCTTGCAGTATTGAAACAATAGAATGAATGTAACATTATGCCATTTAAAGTTATTATTGCCTATTAAATATTCCAAAAGTAGTACTGTACTGTTATTATTCTGATTAAATATGAAGGTTCTAGTGACCGTAATCTCTATCACTCTTCAATCATTCCCTCAGTAATAAGGGAATGATTGAAGAGTCACTAGAAAAACATTTAATATCAAATATTTAAAATTAATTTACAGGTAAATCAGAAACAACAATTTGGAGCAAAACATGTGTAGAAAACGAAGATGGAGATAGAAAATCGGAGATATTTCAATGCGTTCTACCTCGGTACAAAGAGAAAAAAGTACTGACTACATTTGGACTGGGTGCCCGTAAGCCCAGGTCGTTCCATATGTCTGAAGAGGTGATTCTGAGCAAGGAGGATAGCAAGGAGGGGGAGGTTTTAGTTGTTTATAAACCACAGGACCATGTATCTGCTGTGTATCAACTGGTTAACGGTTTGGAGAAGTAAGTGAAACTATATAGTTCATTCATTTATAATATCACACCTGTTGTTTCCGAAGATTTCAGCAGAGGGACATATCTATGCCCACATTTTGCCATCAACAATGTTAGGCCCGTGTAATAGGTGGTGAGCCTATAGTCATGTATAAAGATGAACTTAATGCCAAAGACATTTTTTGCCAGTCTACCTTAGGGTCATGCAGATATTAAATGAAGTAGGTGTTGAAAAAAAAAACTTAAGTAAAGTTCATATTATACTGGCCATTTTATCAAACTCTGGACTACTTATGAAAAATATTCAAATTTAAATTAGAAGAGACTATTTTAATTGTACATCACCCTCTCTGGGAATCAAAACTGAGAACTCACAATTATCAGTTGGATACATTACCGATCGCTCCACAGTGGCTGCCGTAGATATAAACTCGGAGGACATTATGTTATTAATGAATTTAAACTGTCGCGACTATTACATATAATATTATAATGCAACAGGCCTTACATGCGATTGAAAATTTAAGGTTGTTTAAAACTTTATTCCACTCTATTTCAGGAAAGAAAACAAAGAGGACTCTGAGGACAAAGACGAGGAAGACGTCAAGATGTACATGAAGGAGTTGTTCTTCTGTAAGATGTGTGTCCCCTGCTTCCAGACCTCTTGGAGGGGGGTAAAGAATGAGAGTAAAAGTAAGTTGTCTTGTCATAATCTTTATTATTGTTTTACTGCTAGTGGTTTCCACTGCTGCAAGTATCTGCTTCTAGAAATAGGAAAGCACCTTAAACCTAATGGCTGGTTTACACAGTGTACGAGTAAGCCTTCCGAATAGCTCAAGACAACTCCCGCAACAAACATACAAACAACGGACAGAAAGTACAACCAGACCCGAAACAATCATTTGTGGATCGCACAAACAATTGTTCCGTGAGGGAATCGAACCCACGACCTCCCGACGCAGTGGTATAGGCGTGGCGGCCTAAACCACTGCGCCACGCAGGCAGTTATCGACTCAAAATTTAATATTTAAGCTGATATAAACATGGCAGTTTGAATAGATAAGTTACCTTTAAATGTGCTCTAGAAACTGGGCATAAGTTGTTTGATTAAACTAATATCAATATTTTATTTAATTACAGAAGCAATTTCCTGTCCGATCTGCTATCGTTCATCGTTCGTCACTGTGTACAACTTACTGGCTCACTTCAAGACTCACTCATCTGAAGACATTAAGAAGTTCAAGTGTGTTATAGCTGATATTTTAGCTGAGGTTAGTATGTAATAATACTGACAATTATTAGGTTAAGCAATGTTAGTGTGGAAATTGCTTTGAGCTAAATAAACCTCCCCATGCTTCAGAAAACACGTAGGAAGTCGGTCCCGGTTGTTGTCAATGGAGATAAAAGTCGTTAATTAAAGCCATGTCAAAGGTCTGCGGCGGGAGGCTTGAACAACTTTGAGACTAAGTTGATCACTTACCATTCTTAACGAATGGTTTCTGGTAATAAATAGTAAAATTAATTATGACGGCTACCATGTCGCACATGTAAGGTTTGCTTTGCGAAAGGGTTTGACATTAACATGAAACAAAATATAATATACAGGGTGTCCCAAAACTCAACGATAATCTGAGACCGGATGAAAGGCCAAGTTATACCAGTTCTGGGAAAAATAAAAAAAAAATTCCATATCATATAGTTCAGCAATAATAGACATTTTTCAAAAAAAGTTGAAATTCGACACCCTTGGTCGCATTTTCATGTCCTGTGATCACCAATGTCACAATTTCACTGTGTTTTTTTTAATTTCGTGATCTTCAATAAATATGCTATTAATCGTAAAACAAATTAATACACAAAACATTGTTGATTTAATAAAAAAAGGTAAGTTTTAGTGAGTCATGGTTTTCAAAAATATCGTTAGTTAACTTTGACGCTTCATATTGAAAAAAAAATGTACTACACTACCCTTGGCAAGTTATATCAAAAGTTGGCGCATTTAATCAAGATTTCAAAATGGTGCAACACTTGCCACTTTTCTTTCCATTAAAAATGTTATTTTTATTTGAACGAAGAGTATCCTCGCAGATGGATCGAACGCAGTAGTTCAATCTTATGACTTTCTCGTTCCCCCGATCAAAATCCAGTAGATATTTTTGACTGGGAACGCATAAAAGAAAAAGTCAATCGAAATCAATACAAAATCTATCAGAACTTCGCCAGAAAATTGACACAGCGTCAGAAGGAATAAATACAAGAAATTTTACTTGGCTGGTGAAAAGGTCTTTTGTAAGGCGTTGCAGAGCCTGTATTCGAGCCAGAGGAAAACAATTCGCAATTACTTTAGTTTAAGGAAAATAATAAAATAAGAACGATGGTTCGTTCATTGTTTTTTTTTAATGATGATTACCTATTATGTTTATTACATTAAATATTGGTTATGGACTGACTCAATTACTTCTTTACTAAAAATAATTGCTTTCCTCTGGCACAAATACAGGCTCTACAACGCCTTACAAAAGACTTTTTCACCAGTCAAGTAAAATTTCTTGTATTTATTCCTTCTGACGCTGTGTCAATTTTCTAGCGAAGTTCTGATAGGTTTTGTATTGATTTCGATTGACTTTTTCTTTTATGCGTTCCCAGTCAAAAATATCTACTGGATTTTGATCGGGGGAACGAGAAAGTCATAAGATTGAACTACTGCGTTCGATCCATCTGCGAGGATACTCTTCGTTCAAATAAAAATATCATTTTTAATGGAAAGAAAAGTGGCAAGTGTTGCACCATTTTGAAATCTTGATTAAATGCGCCAACTTTTGATATAACTTGCCAAGGGTAGTGTAGTACATTTTTTTTTCAATATGAAGCGTCAAAGTTAACTAACGATATTTTTGAAAACCATGACTCACTATAACTTACCTTTTTTTATTAAATCAACAATGTTTTGTGTATTAATTTGTTTTACGATTAATAGCATATTTATTGAAGATCACGAAATTAAAAAAAACACAGTGAAATTGTGACATTGGTGATCACAGGACATGAAAATGCGACCAAGGGTGTCGAATTTCAACTTTTTTGAAAAATGTCTATTATTGCTGAACTATATGATATGGAATTTTTTTTTTATTTTTCCCAGAACTGGTATAACTTGGCCTTTCATCCGGTCTCAGATTATCGTTGAGTTTTGGGACACCCTGTATAATATAATAATATGAGTAATGCACAAACTTTGGCAAAAGTCTGGCCCCCTATTACATGGGACTAACTCTGTTAATGATGAAGAGTGAGCGTATTTCATACATATATGCCGACATTTTAGGGTATAATAAGCGTAAGATTATGTCTTATAGCAGACCCGCGCAACTTCGCTTGCGTCACCTAAGATAATGGGTCAAAATTTTCCCCGTTTTTGTAACATTTTTCGTTGCTACTCCGCTCCTAATGACCGTAGCGTGATGTTATATAGCCTATAGCCTTCCTCGATAAATGGGCTATCTAACACTGAAAGAATTTTTCAAATCGGACCAGTAGTTCCTGAGATTAGCGCGTTCAAACAAACAAACAAACAAACAAACTCTTCAGCTTTATTATATTATAGTATAGATTAGTATAGATTTATATTAGTACTATTTCCAGGTGGTGGAGTATCACTACAAATGTCGCATTTGTCGCGAGCAGTTCTCAGCCATTAAGACGTTGAGAGAACATATTACTACACATCAAGGTAAAAAAACACTAAATTTTAAACAGTTCTTGAAAAAAATGCTAATTTTCCAATATGTCAATAAGCACTATGGAATCGAGGTCTAACCTCTCTCTCATTTTCTGTGGAGATCCTTATCTAACAGTGTTAGGTTGATACAGTAACGAAGTCATTTGTTACTAGTTTACTACGAACTTTTTATCAGCATATTAACTAAATTATGAGTCAGTCAGTCACAAGAAAACAAGGCTTAATATATGTTTGAGAACAGCGCCATCTAACGATAAAACATTGAACTTGTACGTCCGTAAAAAGTTTTTTGTTTAAAGATTATACTATAGATGGGAGCTCTGCAGCGTCAAGTCCAAAAAGTTACATTAGAATTGTTTTTGAAATTAATTAATTTTGATATTATTTCAATTTGTTTTCAGGTACGGAACCATTCATGTGTGAGGTGGGGAGCCATGTGACAAAATGATTTATAAGTTAAGGATTAATCTGTAATAATAAAACAATACAAACAAAACATACATACCTATGTTTTATTTTTCCTTCAAATATTTTACTAATTAATTACACCACTTTTGGTTGAGGAAAGATTAAGCGGAATCGTGTAATACAAGTACAAAATTCATACTCCTACTTCAATAGTACAACAAGAGAAGGTTCTTCTTTTAATTAGGTATTCATAAAGCACGTCTTTCTTCCATAGGCAGGCAAAGACCGTCGCTTGGTACCATCCATATGATACATGGATGTGAACGAAGCAAGGGAAGTTAGTAAGGATACCAAGTGGCATTCTAGCACTGCTTATTGGAAAAAGGCATGATTTTATGTATGTGTGTTTATCAGTGGAATTATAAAAGATTTCGACCACGATCAGTGCAATCTGCGTCGAATTGTGGTAGTAAAGATGGCCCATGTGCCTTATCGTGCTAATCGCCTTAAAATAATAGCAAGTGGTCATGCAACGCGAAAGTTTCAAAGTTGCAATGAAGGTAACCATGTTGAAATAACGACTTAATTACTTGTCTTCAAGGTCCGAACGATAGAGGTCACAGGAACGAATCTCGGGCCGGACCAAAAAATGTTTCAGAATTTTTCTGTTACGTACAATATTGTATTTTCGTCTCCGATCTGTTTAGAATTTCTCAGTGATTGCTCTGAGTTAGGAAGTTTCGTATCGTATCAACGATGCCATCTGTGACATATATGACGTGTGACGTAGTTCGAACGTTTGTACTAGCTCTGATGCTAGCTTACGACAGATCTCATACAAAAAAGTACACCATACGGCAGCCAAGCAATCGAAGCATTCGCATTTCGCATGAATTATTACGAGATTTCACCCCAAACCATCAATATTTGCTCTATAAGTACATCTTGGCCCCTAAATTGGCACCCCAAAAATATTAGATAGCCGTGACGTAAGCAGGGGTGGGTTCATTGACCTCTGAGCCCTCGTAGTGTGTACGAGTCAACGACCTTATCACGAGGGTTAGAAAAATGTTAGATATTTTTCGGCGATACGTGGCCGATATCGTCTTGTCATTGTATCTTGGGGTACATAATTATTTGTAGTTACTTTTTTCTCCTTTGAAAAACGCGTGTGTGTGTCGTACATACAACATAACAATACGTCTGTTATAAAATATCCGAAGATGTATGCAGAGGTGTTTGAAATAACACACACATTTCGGCATTCACAATGTTATTCCCAAACAATAGGGGGTGAGGCTAATGCCATATTCCTGACATAGTACCTAACTCCAGGCCACTAAGTATACCTATTGAGACATATTCTACCTCTAATATAAATAAGAATAGACCCGGGAATCGAACCCAAGGCCTCGTGACCACCAGTCGCATACACTACCGCAAATACCACAGCGGCAGTCAGTGTGTAGATCGCTGCAAGTTGTATTTATTATGCAGTATTTAATTTTGGATGGATTTGAAAATCGTCATTGCATGTCCAATCGTCTTTGTGTTACAGTTGATATTTTTGATGTTGATGCAGTTTCATGAATTGTTGTTTCAATACATGTTATGTAAAACATTTATGTACATTCGATACACAAAGAACTCTGATTCAATGACGTAAAATAAATTATTATTGCGTATTCTCAGAAAAAAATATCGTGATCGCCGTAAATAATGTACCTTAATTACAAAAAGAATTTGGTATGCGCCACAGCAATAAGCGGAATATCGAATTTCTGAAAATCTTTGCACAAATCCTTTAAAACCGGATTTTTTATAACTTTCCCTAGCACATATTAACGTTGTTGCAGAAACTAGTATAAAAATAGCTCTTTGAAGTTCCAAATCGCAATCAAAATCATCAAGTTCAATAAACTGGTCAAAAGGGGAGAAATATTGCAGTCTGTCCCCAGCGAGGGTGGTGTTTGACAGGGGCGAGGGATGATCGCGCAGTCATTATGTCCATGTGTCTCTTTGTCAAACTATGTACTGATCTATAATAATCTATCTTATCCATAAAGCTATGTACAGTTTCGCACATTTTCTGAACTATATTTGGCCATAGTTAAACGGAAAGGATCCAACCCACACTATGGGTAAAATGAGTTATGTATACCAAAACACTCCTTGAAGTTAAAATTTTAATATCACGAAAACAATCCAAGTAAAATTCAAACCCACCATGAAGTTATAGTCCTGAGTTAGTCCCCAAAGTTAGTGATCTGAACTTAAAAGTTAAATATCTCGAAACTACGTCTGTGTGGGTTGGATCGTTTCCGTTTAACTATGGCCATTTGAAACTTAGTATTATTTTTTTTACTATCACTGCTAAACAAAGTTTCCTTGAGGTGTCTGTCTGTTTACGATAAACCTATACCGTAAAACTCCATTCGGATCTCCAAATGGAGTTTTACGCCGTTCTGTCTAGGTAATAGATAGACTGAATCATTATTAAAGTAAGGTAAGGTAAGACTTACATAGAGTGAACCACGAAGACCTTTCCCATGGTTCAGTCTATCTAGTGTATAATTTGGTAAAGTTGACTCGTTATAATCCGGCAAACACAGTCGTTGTATATACTTAATATTGAGATAGAGATACACTTAGCATGTTTATACTTACGAAAGTTTTAACCAGTCATAATTAAATCGTTAGCACCAGTTTTACGGCTTACAGAATAACTCGTATCAATTACCTAGCTAGATAGAAAATTGAACACAATTCATACTTACATTATTGCCGTCACTTTATCTATTGATACCATAAAGCATTCATATTAATTTGACTTTTTGCGAACTCTACTGATATTCGTAACTTTTAGTACAAAGTTTTAATTTTTTACCCTAGTTTCATCAAAACACAGACAGGATTTAAGCCGATTGAATCAGCGGCCCCTAGCTCGTGGCTCTCAATACTTTGTAACAATGTTATGTGTTATAGCTTACAGGCATTCGTTAATATCAGAGTACTCATGTAGCATGTCGCAGGCAAAACAATCCGTCAGGATTTATCCAGAATTGCCGGACCCGGTAGTAATTGTAGGTAATGCCCGCTGTCTGAATTCGAAGCCCGCCCGATCGGCAATATTCTTTGTTTAAGTAAAAAAAAAATAAAAGAATAATTCATTAAAATCTTAACATTATCAAACCTTCCTTGGAAACCGCTCTATTTATTGTGAAAAATGTAGAAAAAACTTATTTGGTGAAAGACGTCGACGAAACTCTATAATCGATGAAAATACAACTTATACTACTATACTGTTTTTGCCAATAGATAAAATGATTTAAGAGAAAGGTATTGCTGTACCAATTAAAACGGATTTCTGTAAATTGAAATATGTTGGTTGTTGAATATGGGGAAAACAAAGGCTAAGAGCCTAACAGTTTGCTCAAAAAGTTCGGCTTGTTTTTTATATTTGGCATCCAAAACTAGACATTAAATGCTCGTAAAAATCAGATTGTAACTGAACCGCAACATGTCCAGTGCAACATCGTCTACATATTTAGAATACGTACATCACCGACAGGGATTAATTATCTGCCCCTACCTGATTTAAGCCTCTCTTTGAAGTTTTAATAAATAAGCCACCCTCTATATTATTAGTCTGACCGGGGTGGTGGGACTGGTGGGATTGATTTGGCGGTGACCATGGATACCCTCTCCCTCCCGGCTACCGTTTCAGGGCGTCTCGACGGCTGTACGTCGCGTATGATTTCGAAAATTTGAGGATAAATAGTATAAAAATCTTTTGCGCTGCATACTGGATGTTTACAGGGTAACAAAACTAAAATTCTAATTAGTCTGTCAATTACATTTAGTGGGCTATACCTGGTGTATTTAAAAAAGATACGGACACGATTTTTTTTACTTGGAAATAAAATAAATATAAGGTCATTTATTTAACAAGCAAATTTCTGAAAAGCCAACGCCAAATAAAATACGTGAGTTTGGTTTACCACTTTTTCATACATGTGCGTTTAAGAACTCAATTAAAGGAAACAAGGAAGGAACAAGGAAAACTAGAGAAAAAATCCCTACAGCTTTCAAAGCATCATAATATATCTACGATGCAATAAGTCCTAATTAACCTTTTGTCTGTGTATGTAAAAAATAGTAGAATGGTACGAACGTGTCGGCAGCAGTTCACACTAAATTCCTATATTCTTTGGACAATTCGTCTGCCAAACACCCTGTAGGCTGTACCTATAAGTTCAAAATAACTTACTATAAAAAATCTACAAGCAAAGGACAATTCCCCAATGTCCTATCAAAACCCAGTACCATGGTGTCAACACTCGCGATCAAAGAGCCGTGCAATCTATGCACTGTGATGTCTGCTAATATAATTGCTTGTTTACCATTCTACATACATATATACGTATATACCTAGCTATATACCTGTCTGCGGCTTCGCTCGTCTGGCGGAGAATTACATTGACATACCAAATTGCTTTTTATACTTCCGAGATTTGAATTTAATTTAATGTTTAAAGCTGTTTGTTTTTGTGTTCGTTTATTCATCGTATGGTTGGTTGTCAACTTAGTGTAAAAGTTGTTAAAAGCTTTTCGATATGGTTTAACAACTGTTATTTTAAATTATATCAAAGGAGATTGTTGACGTGCCTTCTGAAGTACGTGATATAAGAACGGATACGCTCAGTTCGCATCACACTGTGGTCACCCATCCATAGAATGTCCGCGCTAAAGTTGCTTCACTTTACCGACCGGTAAAGCAAATGAGATGAAAACGAATTGCTTGCTACTTTGCAAAGGTTTGTATATTTCTATGTTATGTATGCATATTTTGAAATCGCATACCTACGGGAGTTTTGTGTAGTGATCCTGACAAAACAGTTTTTCCAGGAGAAAGGCGTAGGTACATTTTGACTAGTGCAATTCCTGACAAAATATTTTTTTTCCTTATGGGAAAAAAGCGTAATTTTATGTATGTGTGCGTATGTAATATATTTCTTTATTAGCGACTGGATCTGGGAAACAATACTTATTATACTTAGCCTTGTAAATACTTACTCTCTTACAGAAAACACGTATCCAGGAATAGAATCCAATACCTCTACAATCCACATACTTACCACTGCTGTGCAAAAGTGAAACATTTGACATGTAACATATGTATGTTGAATTATTAATTAGTAGCTGGTATTCGTTCTGGTTGAGCGCTGCCCACCCCTCTGGGGTGCTAGCGAGTACGTGGCATTCATAATGAACATGTGACGGATGCAGTAATATTGCACACTGTACTACACGACAATAGCTTATCCTACTGATATTATAAAGGCGAAAGTTTGAGAGAATGTATGGATGTTTGTTACTCTTTCACGCAACTACTACTGAACAGATTACGATAAATTTGATATATAGGTAGGTAGTTGCAGTCCCAGAATAACACAAAGGCTACTATTTAAGATTAAGGTTATTTAGGTTTAGGTAAGGTTTTTATTTTTGGTTTAGTTTATCAATAAATGAAAGTTACTACGACAAAGTAAAAATGACTTTACTGTACATAACGCCTCATTTACTAGAAGGTTTAAGCAGAGGTGTGTGCGATACACCCTCCCTATTGCCTATACCAAACTGCTATTGAAGAAATAGTGCCTAGTGATCAGCAATTGTACACATAAGTAAATTTTCTCCATGGACTCTATTGCCTGTGCAAATTCTTACCAGCATTTTTCGTTATTTTAATTATTAATTATTTTCCAAATTGGTGAAGGATTTCTACGTTAGGTATACATATCTGTGCGTCGTAATTAGCAATATGTTATTGTAATTTCTAAAAGGGCACATGTCTTATGTCTTTGTTTATGGAATGTGCCCTTTCAAATATGCATATTCTATTAAAATGTACCGTTCAAGCGACGATAATATCAAAATCAAATCATTTATTCATATAGGTCGAATTGTGACATTTACTATTGTCTACACAGTTACTGTCTTACTTCCAATCAATTTTGAAAAAGACTTTACACACTGTATAACTAATCTGAACTAAGTACTATTTAATTGGTTTGGAATGTAGAGCCAGTTGTAAAGCTACTTGACGATTAAAAAGGGCGATTATTTCCAGTTCTTTTTATCAACTCTACCGCAGCTCTTTACGTAAATTAATTAAAAGTAACAACCAGAGGTGTCAATGATTGACTGAAATTAATTTATGACTGTGAAAATGTACACATTATGACAACTACTAGTAAAGTGAATTCAAATCTCTATGCTAGCAGTTTGGCAACGTATGACCATAGTTATCAAATCTTTTAAATTACTTACCCCCGGTTTCTGAGGTACATTAAGCGGTAATTTATGTGTTCAATAGTTAGTGTTTAAACTCATATAAAAATGTCAGTTTGAATAGATTAACTATCGCTAAATGTGCCTCAGAAACCGGACATTAAACTTTCGCTTTGCATGATAATAATCAATATTATAATTTAATATTACACAGGAATTAAGGCGACTATGAATGTTTAACTGGGTTTGTTGCCTGGTAGTCTTGGGAAATATTAAATTATTGTTTATCTAGACTCTAGAGTGTATTAAGATTTGTGTGTGTGTGTTGTGTGTATTGTGTAAACACTCGTTTTTGAAAGGTTGATCAAACAATTGTTCAATAATATGACTTTCAAAATAAAGTGTTGTCAAGTAGTTCGAATAAAAAGCCTGTCAAGTTTTTATTCTGACACTGACATAGTTATTATTTTGTATCAGTAGTGATATTATAATGTAATAAATTAGTTTTTCAGCAATTCAAATGATATTAGAAAAGTGGTTTGAAATCTTATGCAGTTATTTTAAAGTTGATCTATCTTTCAGAAACTGTGATGAGAAATTTAGTGTTTTAGGTGGAGATAATGCTGTTTCCAGCATATTTTTAAGGATTTAGGTAAAAGGATGAATAAACAACAAACTCATTTCGGGTTTTTTATATATTTAGAACAAGAAATGTATAGTTACAACCATTGAGGATATTAAATATCATATTGTAAAAACTATTGTAAAAAGTGAAGAGAATGTGACAATTTTTCCATATTTTTTTTATTATAATTAATTCCAATAAATTAATTAATTATAGACACATAAATTACGTGAAAATATTAATTAATAATTACTTAAAAACAGCCAAGTAACTACTGATGTAAATATATGGTTATTAATGCTTACTTTTAGGAA
Organism: Anticarsia gemmatalis; assembly: GCF_050436995.1. Taxonomy (NCBI): domain Eukaryota; kingdom Metazoa; phylum Arthropoda; class Insecta; order Lepidoptera; family Erebidae; genus Anticarsia; species Anticarsia gemmatalis. The sequence goes on along the minus strand of NC_134767.1, from coordinate 451,896 downwards.
TGAGTATTCTTTTTTATTCAAAATCTTTCTAATCCGTTGTCGATGAAAGATAATGTATTGAGATAGCCGAGAACTAGAGGTTTCACGCGTACATCACAGCAATGGCCGAGTTCGCGGCTACCTCCATACAAAAGCTTTCTCGAAACGTTCTTACAAAATATCGGGAACAACATTTATGACTAAAGACGACACTAAAACTGTTACAAGAACTTTAAAAATATATCAGCTGTCAAATATATTATTGCGACGTTTTGACATTTCATACATTTTGTATATTCGTTGAGTTTGACACATTGTTGATAAGTGTTCGCGTCGCGAGCGAGTCGCGAGGCGGGGCCCGCACGAGCCGCGCACGGCCCACGCGCGACACACGCGCGGGACACGCACGAGGCACGCACGGGCACAGTTTTAGTGTGGCGACCTTACTCTCCACTACTATTTGTTGTGCAACTCAAAGTTTCCTCACAAAAGCTATAATGTAGAGGTAATTTTAAACCGACACAATAATTATTATAGAAATACCTAACTTTTAGGTACAATATCAACTAAATCGGTTAATACCACCAACACATACAGACACCTACCTCTTAATTTTATAATAATTCATAAAAAGACGAAAATGAAAAAGTCAACATTGATTGTTTTAATGTTTAATACCGGAAGATCTTAAGTGTTTTTTAAACGTTTTTTTTGCATTTTATTACTTTTATAAAATACGTATTTGTATCAAAGTGACGTCAGCGAGCACGAACAAGGAAAATGGCTGACCGAATTACTCATAATCTCATTTTATAATTATAAATATGATTGCTTTCATTGTCTAGTACACCTTAACGTTGAAGTTGGTAAAATACTTATTCAATACTTTTATTTTTTGAGATTCTTATCTTACGATGCATTTTTCTAAATTATTTCCTAGCCTTATCCGAGTCTGGGGAAGTCGGTCTGATTTACACATTAGAAAATTCACGCGAAGTCAGCCGGGCCGCTCTATGTAGAAGTGTTTATGAGTATTGACTATCAGTAAGTATGTACTAGGAGTATCACATGCTACTCTGCACGACGCGAGTTCGTTCCCATTGCGCGCAAATCATACCGGCAGTACGACCAGTAACCGAACGATTGAGCGACCAGTCGAGCGACCAGTCGATGCGACCACTAACTATGAACAAACGAACCCAGACACAGGACTATATAGAACAGTATATAATATAATGACACAGCAAATTGACTAATTAGCTAAATGTTTACGAAATGGGAACAAACTGTTATCATGCAGTATAAGAGGAATCGACACCGAAAACGAATACTAATAAATAGACAGTGAAATTGATATTACATGATATTACTTTTTATTTTAAATTCGAAACTATTGGTTATTAATATTTTTTTTATTCATAATTACCGCTTACCCGAAGCAGGACCGATACCCGAGATGTTTATTTACATATTTATTGCAATCTGTTATTTACCGAACGGCGTATTGTCAAGCTAATATCAATCTAATGTTCGTAAATAAAGCTTTACTCTACGTCAGGTCGTTTGACTCTCGCTCCGGTTTTCACTGTCTATAACGATTACACAGGGATAAAAACACATAGGGCTATGTAGTCAGAGAATCGTTTACGATCAGTCGAAAGGATTAAACAAAGTACAACACTATGTGTTCGGAACATTGTGACGATGACCGTGTTGTGAGGAAGCGACAAGCTGCTAGCTCGGAGCTGTATTTATAAAATTATCCGTTACCGTATTACATTATAAGTATTAAGCTACTACTAGAGAAACGGATCCAAAATACAAGGAAGTACGTGGTGAGCAAATGTAGTACATATTAATAAATTTGTTAATAATTTTATAACAGTACAGCTGTAGCAGCATATAATTATGTGTTGTGCATTGCGTTCTGTTAGTTTCACTAGAAAATTTTGACATATGTAGTAATAGTAACACATTTAGTCGATGTCTCGAGTTTTCTACGACGTGAAAAATATTTCAATCGAGTCAGGATCGAGCGAGGGTGCGTGTCGCAACACTCTACGCGGTTTCCGTTTATTAAATTGAGCATATCGAGGCGCGTCTAGTGTTGGGACACTTTGGTGTTACACTGAAATATTTTTACGTGCAGAAATATAAAACTTACGTATTTATTTACTATGGAAGATATCATTTCTTCATTTGTGACCTAACTATCGGAATCGCGTACATCTCGGCCGGCTTGGTGGTTTGTGCATGCCGCCGAGTTTAAGGCCATTCCACTACACACCACGTTAAGCTGCATAGAAAAAACTCTACATGCTTTTATTCCCATCGTACACCACTATTTCTAACCGTAGTTTCACACTGGACAGTTCACGCAGTTTTGGATTTATATTTTCAATTGATTTACTTATTAAATATGGGCCATTAACCATGGTTTGTACGCGTGAGTGCATGATTGTGACCACAGAACAGAGACGCAGTCAGTGCGGCGATGGACTAGCAACCTAATACTTAATTACTATCGCGGCTTTTATTGCTGTGTGCCACTGGGAGCGGCGCCGAGGAGCGCGCCCAGAGCGCTCCCCTGCGCGGCTCCCGTGCAGTCTCCGCGCGCAGCGTCACTTACACTATACACTGTACGGCGCAGAGGCAGGCGGCAGGGAGACAGACCAGCTCGGTGCACACATAATCTTATCATAAGATAGGAGAAGGAGTAGGCGCCTACTGATACACGGGTATACTGATATATGGCACATTCATGCAGACGTCAAAGCACATGCTCTCGCTCGGGAAACACATGGATCAAACAAATCTCCCATTATAATCTCTGTTCTGTGATTTAACTTACGTTAATATTTTATTTATTAATTAAGATCAATCGTCACGTGATTCTTTTAACTTTATTTTTGCTAATTTCACAGCCTCGTTGTCAATTAGCCTATGCGTATTAGTATTGTTTCTGTGTTGCCAATTAAATTACGTTTTTTAATATTTTTTTAATAATATTATTATTTTTTATTTAATTTCATAAAAATGCATCAAAACACCGTTCAAAAAGTAGCCGTTATGCTATTGATAATAGGTCAGATTATCCCTTGTCACTTACTGGGGTTAGTTACTTAGCATCGACGTATGTATCCACAACCTATATACCATAGTTTTGTAGATAGCTTCGTTGGTTAAAGTTTCAAGTGGCACCGCGCGTCGCGACGACTCGCGTCGCACGCGTCTGTGGCGTCGCTCGCGTCGCGCGCGTCGCGTGCGCGGCGCAGGTCGCAGCTGCGTGTGCTCGAGGATTACTTGTATACGTACGGTTCACGCGTGACACATACACATCACATATATGTACGGTATACGCCGCGAACATCGTCAGGTGATAGGATTGCTCTAGCGTCTCCTAGCGGGTGGGTGCCAGCCGTGCGACCTGCGCTGCTCACTCGCAAGCATTCGAAACATTAACCACTCTCAATTAGTAGAACGTTTTGCGAGTCTGCCGCTTACAACTATGAAGATATGAATTACAGTATATTTTAAAATACATATAAAAATATTAAGTTAATTATGGTGTAATCGTTACCCGTGTGTTCTGTTACAAAATTCACAATATTTTATTGCTTCTCGCGTTACGTACTACTAAGCTATTGAGCACTATTATTAATTTTATTATTATTCTTTTAATAATTATTACCGAAAGAAGGGGGGCGCACAAAACATTCTACTAACTAGTGACGTAACACCTAACCGAACTCCTAACGAACAATTTCACTCCAAAATATCATTTTTGCATTTTTATCATTTGCATCTCATTATTTCTTATTTATTATCTAAAAAGTCGATGAGTTTTCAGTAAAATACTTTGGTGTTTTTTGTTTCGATTCAAAACGACGTATTAAGCTTTATTATACGCAATAATTTGAGAAAAAAACTTTTAATCAAAAAGGATTTTTTAACAATTTTGTGATTAAATCATATTTGAGTGAGATTTTTTTTCAAATAATTTAGCACGTCCAAGCTCCCGATCTAGATTAATTGCCCGATATATTTCCCTAATAAATAAATCAATTTAGGTTTACCTTACGAACGTTCGACGAAACGCCCGCTTTTATCGATATCGACATATTGACAGGTACAACCTTATACAATACACCATTACACCTGTCCGCATATGACTAGAGAAGAGATCATTATCGACATAGCACGATATCGATAAAAGCCGACGACATAGGAATATAATTAAAATTATAATATATTAAATAAGTTAAATGCACACCTAAGTTTACACATAAAATACAATTAATTGCACATACACTAAATTAATGACAGTAAATCTAAGATGAAAGAACTGATGACGAAATTATCATTAAGATTATTATTATCAACATTGATCATTAACTTCAACTATTCAAAATATCAAATATTTTTTTTAAATTTAAATTTAATAATTATTCCCTTTGGAATATATGACTAGAATAGTTGAAATTTTTATGCTGAATTAAAAACAACACAAAACACAACAACTATTTAAACCTAAGAGACGACTACAATAGTACAAGTAGGTAATAAATAGCTTCAGCAAAACTTGTGCTTTACACGCCGACCACGCATATACTAACTTTCTTGCCAACCGTACGTTCAAATTAAACGAAACACAAGTGGCGCCCCCGGGCGGCACTTCACCCTCACTTCACGTGACACCTGTCAACGCTGTCAACGCACAGCTGATGCGGTGACAGTCGAAGTGACGCGCGGAGACGCTCTGGTAACTTACGAATTTTCACTAAATTAATAAAAGTACTCCTAATAAAACGTATTATTACTAAAAATGGAATGTCGAAGCATATCTCAAGCTGTATCGAAATTAAGCGATTTTTTTGTCGTTTTTATATTATTAAATTAATAGAAGAAAATGAGTGTTAATCAAGTCGCGCGTTCACAGTGCGGATAAACTAATAGTTTACAATAAATAGTAAACAACCGTGGCGCGATCAGACGCGATCACACGCGATCACACGCGATCAGGCGCGATCACTCCACTCTCGTTGACACTATACGTCAACCGTTGTCAACCATTGTCAACCAACGCCTCTTCGAGTCATTTTGCTTTTTTTTAATAATATTTTTTTTAATAAATTATGGCTATTAGTTATTGCACGTTTTACATTTATAATAAATATATAAATACTTGTAAATTTTAATCTCCATCTTTGGTATGTTATGAGTAGATACCTATTTATTTAATATTTGAAATGTTACAAAACTGCATTTTTTACATAATATTAAGTATATATTTTTTTACAAAAATCGTAGGGTCGTTAGGACGGCACGATATTTAAAATATCTATTCAAGTTCGATGTTTCATTATAGGTCTTTGTCGGGTCAAAGTTCTATGATACATATAGTGACTAGTGTGACGTTTATACGCGGCGAGATTTTAGTTATTTAGTTAATCATTTATTTAAATTAAACAACTTTTTTTTCTATTTACAAATTTCCATTTAGACTAAGACAATTAAAGCCTAGTTCGAATAGACGCAGGGCCGCATCCATACATTATTATATAGCAGGTACCGATCATATGTTTAGACATCGAGTTAATTATACTTTGGAGACGATATCGTTAGACTAGAGTATGCACCATTGTTCCGCGTACGGGCTCGTCCCCGCGCGGGGTGCGGCGGGAGCGGCCCGCGAGCGGGGGCGGACCCGCCCGCGGCCCGCCTCGCCCCGCCGCCGCCCGGAGCGCGGGCCCAGAACTGGCTGTATCGATTTTCCCAAGCTCCGCGCGCTAGCCGTGTCCGCACATTCGTCAACTCCGAGGCGACCTGGCGCCGCTCGTCGTGTTAAGCGTAATACCACAATCGAAAATGTATCTCAAAAATTTTTCTAAATCTAACTATCGCCGGCGGCGGGAGCCCCGTGCGGTCGACGCCAACCATCACCCCCTTGATCTTTAAAATTTTATCAAAACCTATCACAGTTTTTGATTAGTTTTTTTTTCATCCTTAATTTTAATATATGATTAAAATATACGTATAGATAATATATATTCCTCTTTCCAATCTTTAACAATATAACACTATTTTACTTCGATTAGTCGGCCAGTCGTCGGCCGTCACGTGATGTCGGCGAGTCGTGTGCGAGTCGTCGGCGAGTCGTGACTCGCTCGCCCCGTGTTATACGTACGTTAATGTAATTATTACGATATGATCGCATAAAAAATTGGAGCATAGCATTTAGGCTATTATTGCTAATATTATTTTATATTCGAAAACTATTTTCTCGATTACCACAACCGTTCATAAGCGAAGTTTAATATCATTATTTTGTTATTGACTATTAGCAATATGTATGTTTCGTGTTCTGGCCAGATCTGTCCACATCTCATGTGGAGCGTGCTTATTATATTATTGCAAGGTGCGTGCGGGAGCGTTCATTGAGCGCCATCTTATCCGGGCATGCGCAGAGCGCGCGCTGCCCGGCTGCCCGCCATTTTGGTTTGGACACTTAACCCAATTTCAGCGGGCGCGAGTACGAGGCGCTGAACAAAGACTCCGCACCGTACACTCAACACATCTCTAGATTTACAATTATAAAAACGCCCGCCGGGCAACCCTAGCAGTAGGGCGGGCCTCTCGGGAAGACACAGTCTATAGTCAGGTCCGATGTCTACGTACCGGACATGGTTACATAGGTACATAGGTACATAGCGTAGTAGCGTACATCACGTATAAGTATATAGTACACGCTTATCGAGTATTTGGCAATTAACATGGACACCGTACAGTTCGGCGATAGTTCACGTTGCACGTACACGGTGAAAACGTAATATTTTTACATAGAGCACGACAAAATACTATATTTTCACAGAGGAGACAAGCCAGGATCGGTCAGTACTCGCGGTACTGACTCGTAGAGTATGTGTATGTATGGGTGCGCGCCTGCTGTGCCGTCCTAGCGTCCGGCTAGGCCGAATCCGGGGCGATCCCCTTAGATGGTCTTGATTTTATTAGTCTTGAAGCTGACCTGTAGCACTCTGTTACCGAGAGTGTAGCCGTTGAGCGACTGGATGGCGACGACGGCCTCGTCGTAGTTGGTCATGGTGATGAACCCGTAGCCCTTGCACTTGTTGGTCTGCAGGTCGCGGATCACCTTCACGCTCTGCACGGCGCCGAAGGGGCCGAACAGCTGCCACAGCACGTTCTCCTCCGTCTCGGGCGCCAGGTTGTACACGAAGATGCACCACTCGGAGCCCACGGCGCCCGGCAGCACGCCGCCCAGCAGCTCGCCCGCCAGCGGGCTGTAGCGCTGCAGGCCCTTGTTGATAGCGAGGAGGGACTTGCCTGAGCTGAAGCGGCCGAGCGGCGCGGGGAAGCGCAGCGCGGCCGGCAGGTACGCGGCCAGCGGGGCCAGCGCCTTGCCGTTGTTGCTGGGGTTGTTCGCGAACTTCACTGTGATGGGCTCCGTCGCACCTTTGGGCACCGTCCCGTTCAGCTCCTGGATGGCGCGCTCCGCCTCCACGCGCTGGTCGAAGCGGATGAATCCCACGCCCTTAGACAGGCCCTGCTCGCCGCCGGTGAATGGCCGGCCACCACTGTTCTCGCACAGAATCCGCGAAGTAATAATCCGTCCGTAGGGGCTGAAGAGGCGCTCCAGCTCCGTCTGCGTCATCGTCTTGGGCAGGCCGGACACGTACAGGTTGGCGCCCTTGATGGCCTCGCTGCTGGGGCGCGCGTACGACACTTTGATGGTCTTGTTCTGCAGGCGCAGGCCGTTGAGCGTGGCGATGGCCTTCTCCGCGTCCTCGGGCCGGTGGTAGTTGACGAAGGCGTAGCCGAGGCTCTGGCCGCCGCCGTGCAGCGCGTGGTTGAGCGCGTCGGGGAACGCGGCGCCCTTGTTGCGGATCAGCTTGCACGACTCCACCTCGCCGATGCTCGAGAACAGGCTCCGGATCTCCTCCTGCGTCATGCTCTGCGGCAGGTAATTAATGATGAGGTTCGTCTTGGACTCCTCGCCCGAGCCGTTTTGCTGTTCACCGTCGCCTTTGGACATGGTGTCGGCTTAAATCATAAACGGAAAGAACGAAAGAGGAACGAAAAAACGCGATAAAACAAAAGTGCACGTCCGTAGGGGTAGCGCGCGCGAACGGTATTGAGGGGATGCCGGGCGAGCGGCGCGCAGCCGCGCCCTATCGACCGGCGGCTTACATAACTCGGTTCGTTCACCCTCCCGTTGGTATAGTGTCCGAAAAAACCAGATCTACCCCGGGCGGCATCGATCCGGCCCCGGGCCCACCCCCTCTACGTAACACCGTTCCGTTTCCACGAGATTTCGGGGACAACGAACGAGATACGATTTACGCGCACGCCTCGCTAAAACGCACGGAAATGGCGGATACATTCACCTTGTTTTATCAATCATTGCTGAGAATATCACTCGAAAAGTACTTGAATGACTCGAGCACTCAATAATGGACGTCATGTTATACAATAATTGACACTTACGACAGCCACCCCTCGATTATTGTACACAAAGGGGCACAAAGCGTGCAATTTTTAACAAAACTTTGTCGCTACACAGTACAAAGTTTTGATTGTGAATTTAAACAGAAAATATGAGTTCCTTTGTCCAAGTTCCGGGTAAGAAAAGGTATGAATATTGAATTTGTAGGCGAGAATCGTTCAGTACAATTATGTCTAAATGGCGCTTGTACGGGGAAATAGAGGGCTGAGCGTTGCTGGAAATAACAGGTGAATGGACTCTGTGTTTATGATATTTTATTCAATTTCATTGAAATACGAAGTAGAAAGTTTTGAGGCATATAACGACCTATTTTTCTTTGTATTTCACAAAAACTTTATACAATGTCGGCGGTTATGTAATGTAGAGCTTGTTATATTTTTGATATTCTGCCAATAGTTGTTGAACTGTGACCTTAAACTGCCTCGTTTTCAGAGAGGACCCGAGAAGTAAGTACTGGTTCGCAATTTTACTGAAATGCTATCGTAAGGTTGAAATAAAAGCGCTTTTCCGAGCTCTAGGTCAGTATTTTTGAGTCAAAGTCATTACGAGCTTATACTTACGAACATTATGTGCATCTGGGGATTGAACAAGCAGCGAGAAAGATAGTACTATGTAAGTTTGTTAATACTACTTGAGTGTTCTCAAATTTTTGTTTCAAACCACGTATTATCATTGAAAAATAAAAATTCCTATTATTTTATCATAAGTAAGTATAAATTGTGGATAAACCTCTGAGGTTAAACTTAGCTTGCGTAGGTTGTTCTGTGGATGGGTGACCATCTTATAAATATCAAGTTCCTCCGTGTTTTAGAATGCACGTTAAATTGTGGGTCCCGGCTGTCATTTTCTTTGACAGTTGTTAACAGCAGTAGTTTAAATCTAGAAAGTCTGACAACCGATCTTACCAAAGGTTTTCGTGTTAAAACCCATGAAAATTTCATGAGAATCAGTCAAGCCGTTTCGGAGGAGTACAGGGATGAACATTGCGACACGAGAATTTTATATGTCTATACTTCTATACTAATATTATAAAGAGGAAATGTTTGATTTTTTGTTTGTTGGTTTGCATTGAATAGGCTCCGAAAGTACTGGACCGATTTAAAAAATTCTTTCACCGTTGGCAAGCTACACTATTCCCGAGTAACATAGGCTATGTTTTAAGAAATACAGACGTTCCAGAGATAATTCACTACAAAACATATAAAAATACAAAATTCTCGCACTCTCTTTATAGTATTATACTAAAGATATAATTATAGACAGATAGTGACAGTATACACGAAGTTATAATTAGCGGACATAAATAGAAGTCGGATCGATCGGAGGGTCAAAGTTCAATTCTCCGTCCGTGAACTATTGTTATGAAACAATTTTATAATAGATACATTCAGTTTTCATATTTTACGCTACAGTTTCTATATAGTAATCAACAATGGTAAGCGATCTTTGACGCAGACTGTACAAAGATGGGTGACCACTTCTTGGCGGGTAGGATACGGGTCGTCAAATGAAATAATTGTCAAGCAACGTTAAAAATTTTTTGGGCGGTTTGAACAACTTTGACACTAGGTTGACCACTAACCATACGATAAACAAAAAAAACAAACAACCTCTCAAAGTATAGAAATTAGCTCCTAACTACGTAATAGTTCTTTAAGCAGTTTTCAATCAACACAAAGATGCATTGAACTAAGGCCTTAACCCTCTCGTTATAAAAAGAGACCTATGTCCAGCAGTGGGACAGCAACAGTCAGATACAACAGCTAGTTGTCCAACATTGTGTAGTGGTGCTACTCAGACACAAAGGTAAAAAGACTAAAGAAAGACATAAAACGTGCCAGGTGTCGCCACTTACTATACGAACTTGAGACAGTTAGAAAATAGTTTTTATACAAAAAGAACAAATCATTTATTTTATTATATTAAAAATTGTCGGGCATTTAACAAGGTGCCAGACAGACAGTTACAAACGTTATTATAATATTGTAACTATGTGCCTGGCACTTTGTAAAATGCCCGATGTTTTTAAATAAATAATATAATAAGTTATTTATTTTATATATTTACCAGATAGGCATCTGATTTGTACTGAACTCACAGATTAGGAGATATGATACTTTAAATTCTTTGAATTCAGCTTTTTTGTGCTAGACCTTACGGAATAAAAAAGCGATTTTAATATATAAATTCAATTTTTGTAGCACATACGGTAGGTTACTTCAAAAGTATATTGTATTTGGGAAAGAACTCTATTCTCTAACATTAAATTTTACTCTAAAATGGGTGAAGTTACCTTTTTAGACTGAAAAAACTTAAATTTGTAGAATTGAAAGACTTTAATTTATACAACAATTACGGTGTATGGGACTATATTTATATTATTTCTCTTATTAACTTTTTTGTTGATTACAACAATATAAAAAAAAGTTGTAAAGCTGGAAGTGGTATTTGCATAATTTTTAAGTGAGTTTTTACTTAAAACACGTAAAAAAAGTAAATGTTCAATGTTCAAAGTTTTTATTGTTGTATTTTACGCTTTTACAAGTAAAATAGCTATGCAAAGTTTGGTTAGAGCCTTGTTAGGGGTGCCTCGTGAAGTAACTATTATAAAAAATATATGTTTTTATTGTCACGGAGTAGTTTTGCTGCACATACAAAGGTTTATCTCAGTTTATTTTAGCTCAGGTTCAATGTTGGTTGGAGCCATAACTTTCTTAAATATATTACTCTCAATTATACATAGGTATACATATGTCTGTCTGTCCACAATGTTTTACTTTTAATATAAAGATATGGCGGCTCATATCAAGCTAAGTCTACTTAGAAATTATGATTTTACAACTTTTACTATACTTAATAATTGTAAAATAATATCAATGCGAATACTTTAGTAGTTTGTTGTTCAATAATGCTAAAACAATTTGCTAAACGGGTCTTAAACGTGATGATAACTTTAAGGTTACGATACACAATTTAGTATTAGGTGTACAAACTGCGATAGTTTACAAACTTTAAAGTTAAAACTGCCAAAAAATCTATAGCTTGAAAGACAATACCTGATTTATGAATTTTCACAGATGAAATCTAGTTAAAAAAAGGCCAAACAATTTTAGTATCAGCCCTAAATGAAAACGGTAGGCAATTTAAATGCTAATACTCGGCACCAGCGGCACTTTGTTGAACACAAAGGCTTTTTATTCACGCCATCAAAACGTTGGAGCCGCGCTGAATTCACGCTCAAGTGGAATTACTATAAAATACACCTAGTGTTTGATGCCTATTAGCTCTTTATACGTTTGATGAATCCGACGGTCCATTTTTGTGCTTTAATTATTGGTGACAAGGACCAGTATAAGAGAGAAATAAAAATATATCCTGGTCAATTAAATACACCTAGTACCTATTTGAAGCTTATTAGGTCATTATACTTTATAATAACTCATACTAAAATAAATTCTTCTTTAAAAATAAAAATAAAAAAAAAATATAAATAATAAAAAAACTACTATAATATAGTATTTTTCAAATTCAAATTCAAAATATTCTTTATTTCGTAAATTTCTTACGAAAAATTTGAAAAAGTCAATATATTGTATTTTTTGTACGTTTCTAGAAATGTGGTTATTCGTGAGAAGACACGACAAGAAACTCACGGCTTGCTCTTTTAAAAGATACATTTAGATTTACTTATAGATTTAAAAAAAGATGATGGGAAAGGCGCTACACGCGCTACGGGCAGTAGTCTTTCTTAACATCGCTGTCCACCGGGAACTGTCCCAGCATTGCCAAGTTAATGTAAGTAAATTCAGTCAGCATTCTGGGCACGGGAACGAACCAAATCTTTATGAAGAAATGAAGGAAAATATTTGTTTATGTTTAAAGGTTATTGAAAAGGTTACTATCTATGATCGCTTTGTGATTACGATAGCGGGACGGAGGCGTAACGGAGGTGGGATATTTTTAGCTATCACAACTTTTGAACTTAGCGTTAAAATAAATGACTGTAAATCTAATTTTACTTCGCTACTTACGTGACGATTTAAAGTTGCTATTTGTGCTGAACGTCAGACAAACCTGAATGAGTATCACGTATCATAGTCGATTACCTACAAGTGTATGTCAAATTGATGGTCACTATTCACTACATTGCTGCATTGAGATAACGTGTTAATCACTATAATCTAAGAGAGAAAACAATACACAGCATAGTGGCTTTCAAATAACTATTTGAAATTGGAGGCTAGTTAGCCTCCCTGATAAATGATAAACCTCCTTGAATAAAATGCATGATCCCTTAATTTTAACGTGTTGACCATTAAGCTATTCAACCGACTGATAATTAAAGGGAAGTGAGTTTAAATAATCTACTACTTTTCTAATATAGACCTATAACTACCACAAGCCTTTAAGCCTCACCTGAAAGAGTTAAAAGAACTGCTAGTATTTCACAACACAGGTAATCATTGAATAAAATATAGAACTACATTACTCTTAGTCGATGTGGCGTCAAACTTCATACATTTTATATGATAATTACTTTTGTAAAGCTATTTTGATCTATTTTACATGTGCAAAGCACGTTTGTCAACTTTTATTTCAAACGTAGAGTTATTATCTTCTCATAATACAAAGATGGGCTTTGATTCTTTATTTATTATTTGACGTTTCGACCGATTAGTGTTGGTAGCAGCTCCTTACATCAGCAATGATTTATACCTAATAGAAATATTGTTAAAACCATCTAGATTAAAAAGAGTGGCCAGGAGTTTCTCGCCAGTTTACCTGTACTCTTGATTCGTCGGTAATTCGATTTTAAAAGCTAACATAAGTATGTAGCCAATATTTGACTTAAATCAATAGAAAAACAATTTAACTAATATTGCTTTTGTCCGCAACAGAGAAAGATGTTGCGTGATTTTTCGTATACTTTCTATGATACAATGATAATAGTCAGGAATGTATATATTGCAGATCAGTTTTCATTATTAATCAAGGTATTAATTGTTTTTAAAATATTCCAATTAATTTAGCATTGGACTTAAGGCTCTCTGTATGAAGTAACCCTTGAACTCTGAATGAAAATCCTAGTCAAAAAAGTAAAGAAAATATGTTTAGTAAATAATAAGCTTTTTGTCTGAGTGTAAAATAAAAATATACCTCCAGTATTTACGTTTCCGTAGACAACCATTTTAATTTTTAAGACTCTCAATATAAGTGATAGAGTAAATTGTTTAATTTGTACACATCTGTATAATTAAATTATATCCATTCCGATCCCGAAATAAAAACGCGTACATTTGTAAAGAAATTAAAGTAACAGTGACTTCGAAATTCATTTTCGGTTGCGTGCCTCCGAATTTACGTGATAAAGCTGTGTGTTACACGGATTATGTAGTTTTGTACTGACTATTGACCTTTATTGACAAACTAGGTGAGTTTTAGTTTCACTACTAAACTTTAAACGTAGTTTTAAAATAGTTTTTATATGTACCAATGCTGCAATGTTCTGAATCGTAGCATTAAGAGTCTGTAGCGCTTCTTGAAGCGCTCATAGCCAGTTGTGCTCACCGGTCGGTAAACGATCTGTAGGTTAAGCAACCGTTGGCGCGGTCATTCTATAGATGGGTGACCGCATACTGGTATTGGAACTGAGCGTCTTCGTGCTTCGAAGAGCACGTAAAAAGTTGGTCCCGGTTGTTGTCAATTAGGATAACAGTCGTTAAGCCATGTCAAAGGCTTTTCGGGCGGCTTGAACAACTTTGACATTAGGTTGACCACTAACCATACGATAGATAGATGTAGCGCTTCTAGCTGAGGAGTCAACGCGAGAAAAACATATTGGTACTTTCGTGGTACGGTTATGTAATACATATCTACCTCCATACATACATAATATCATGCTTGTTATACCCGAAGGTATAGGGAGATGTGTGTGAAATACACCCGCGTTTCGCCATTAACAATGACAGTCCCATATAATAGGAGGCAAGCCTTATTACCATACACCGGGCAACAACGTCAAACTCCGGGCTATAATTGAGATATTTTGGATATATAAATTCGATAAGACCAATAGCTTTTTCTCCGACCCAGGAATCGAACCCGAGATTTTTGGCATTCCTGTATCACCTTATGTACAATCTATACTATCTATACTAATATTATAAAGCTGAAGAGTTTGTTTGTTTGTTTGAACGCGCTAATCTCGGGAACTACAGGTCCAATTAGAAAAATATTGCCCATTAATCGAGGAAGGCTATAGGTTTATATATCATCACGCTACGACCAATAGGAGCAGAGTACCAAAAAAAATGTTACAAAAATGGGAAAGTTATGACCCATTCTCTCTTATGTGACGCAAGCGAAGTTGCGCGGGTCAGCTAGTAGAATATAACATTTTTAAAGTAACGCCGAGGAGATGATTAGGCTTACGTTCAGTAATACATATACTTAACACGGAAAGCAACCAGTTTACTTAAGAATAATTAATTTCAGCCATTATTATAACAGGTGCTTGCGATATCCGCGTGAAAAGATTCCCCTTGGTAAAAGAAGAATTTTAGCAATTGTACTAAAATTTTAACTAAATCCGTAACATAGGTTTTTGGTGGTTTTAAAAACATACAATAATCTGTGTAAAAAAGTTTATAAATAATCGTACCATAATAGTAATATTTGCGTAATAAAGAAAATAACGTACAACGGTCCGTAAACCAAATAATATCAAAATCTACATCGTAATATTAGCGTGACAGAGTAACAAACATACACACAAACAAACATACATCTCTCCAACTGCAATTATAACATAACTATTCGCATACACAAAAAACTGCACACGAAATCGTATAAACGTACATGACAGAGTTCTCTCGACATCGGTACATGTTGGTACGTATAGCAAATACGATTCCCGGGCCGCACAGCTGATGTCGTTGACCCGTTTCTGTGGGGGTGGCTGGCGGTGGTGGTGGGGGCTAAGGGTGGGAAAGTGTTCACTGTTGAGTGGTATACGGTAAGGGATGGAAACTGTTTTTTGGGTCTCGGAAGTGCGTCTTCGATATTTTGTTATGATTGAACTCTAGTGTTAATAAGATCATCCATTGATTGACATTTTAGAATCTTTTCTACCATATTCTACGCTGGGGATCTATTAAAAACGAATTTTCGTTTTTAACACAGCTTTTTGGTTACGAAATTTCGTTCGGATTCAAAAATGTGGTGCATGCTCAAGTAAGAGTGCCTGCCCGTACTAAACCTAAATCTGAAAGATTACAACATAATTTAACATTATTTCGTAAACTAACTAGTTACTTAAACCCCGATATTTGTATTTTTGTAAAAACCTCGGTAACACTCGATCTATACTGATTGTTACAAAAATATAATACTTAAATAAGAACTACGGCCAAACATCAAAACTGATATTTATAAAGGAATACAATGGACACGTTGAACCTCCCCAAAGACAACCCGGGAAATGTACAATCAGTAGCTAAACCACCCTTTATTTATCAACAACTTAATATCAACCTTATTCTAACACGTCTAGAGTCGAAATTACAAAGATAAATGGAAATCAGTTTATTGAATAAAGAACTATTGCTATTCAAGGACGTTTTCAACTCTACATCGTTAAAGCTAAGGTTTAGTTTCGCTTGTGAGGTCAAAGTAATAGCTAATATTTCCTGTTTATCAAGTTTTATAGGAATATGAACTTTATATTTATAGAGTTAAGGTGTTCATCAGTTTGTTATTAAATAACGAGTGCGAACATCGTAAAATGCGATGCGAGAGATTTGATATCGGTTTTTTGTAGAAAGTAGATTTTTTGTGGAGTTTTCTCTGAGTTCTTAGTTTATAGGTAGAATAAGTGGGAGATGAATCTAGCAGATAGGTAATACTGAAGCTATGTGCTAGATAATTTAGTAGATAACTTCATCTATATACACATAACTCCTGGTATTTCTTAGGTCTATAACCGGGTCCAATTTCACTAAGGATACCTAAATGATTAGAGCTTTCTAAGTCTTGTAATAACCAGAACCTATAAAGAGTTTTTTTAGGATAGCGGTATATTAAAGTGGCGTTTTAGATACGATTTTACTTATTCTTTTGTTTTAAAAATCATATTTTAACGTTGCGTTTTGACTATCTGATGTATGATAAGGAATTGACTGACCAAGTCGCTTTGCTACCATGGCCTGATTAGCCGTTACCTGTGCAGAATTGCCCAATGAACACACAATATGTAGGATACGGATTTAGTTAAAATTTGGTATAATTGTTAAAATTCTTCTTTTACGACAGGGTAAACTTGTCACGCGGATATCGCAAGCACAACCTATATGTTATAATAATGGCTGAAATTAATTATTCTTAAGTCATATTATTAAAAATATAAAATATGCTTTTCTCTCTCTCACACACCCTCAATTTTAAAGTCACTGCACGATGATTCTTAATAACTACAAATTAAATTAAATATATTTTTTTATTCTGATCCACCATTTTGTCGTTCAATCAATTATTTGTAAACTAACAATTATTGTAAAGCCGTGTCCCAAACAGAAATATCGCACGGGAATCAAACTTAAGCCGACCATTAATGGATCGGCACGTAACAATGACATTGTGTGTTAAATACAATATTTTTGTATCAATATACGAGATTTCTCCCCCAATGTTATCTGCTTCATATAGTTAACTGTGTGTCGTGTGTTTTATCCAAAACTATTTAGCTGTTTTAAACCACTAAGCTACTAGAACGTTTAGAAATATATAATAAGATATGATGTGCCTTATTATTATATTGAATGAAATTAAATAATGCATGTAAAATATTATGCCATCAAAAACATTCTGTAAAAACCTCAAGTCTCGCCGTAAAAAGTTGTGAGATCTATATAATACCAAGTCGATTAATCTATTTAGTCTCTACTTAAAGGACCTTCTGTCTTAAGTTATTACGTATGTTATTATCATGCCAATTTTAAAAAAATACCTCTAAAACAAATAGACCGACCTGGCCATCGCATGATTTGATTATTAGTATGTATCACACTACACAGCACGACGAGAAGTTAATGCTCCTGAAATGTTAATGGCGAATTTGTGTTTTCTTGCGATGACCAAGTCGATCTATTTGTTTTAAAGGTAATTTTTTAAAATTGGCATGATAATAACATACGTAATAACTTAAGACAGAAGGTCCTTTAAGTAGAGACTAAATAGATTAATCGACTTGGTATTATATAGATCTCACAACTTTTTACGGCGAGACTTGAGGTTTTTACAGAATGTTTTTGATGGCATCTCACTTCTTTTTGTAGAGCGAATAGAGCAAACATAAGTCCAATTTGTATGGAAAGCCGTATTTTTTTCATAATTCAACATATTTTCCTATGGGAATGTTGTTCAGTTTCATGGGCTAAACACCCTTACCCACCCTATACCCCCTCCCGTTATGTCTCATATAGTAGATACATATTTACACCTATTTATTTTATTTTCTACAGAAATAATAATTTAATTCATTAACTGCAAATGTAACCTTGTAATCTTATACATTTATATGGGATTACAAAGTTATTGTTGCAGTTAGTGTATTTAGAAAACTTGACCGAAATTAGAAAATATTGAAATTTTCCCATGATTAAGACACTAAACCCTATTTGTATTCTAAATTTTAAGCTTCTAAGTCTGCTAGAAGTACCTTAGACTTTTGATGATCGGTGAGTCAGTGAGTCAGTGAATCAGTGAGTGACAAAATTCAAAATTTTAACAAGTGGTCATTCTTAAACTACTGGTTCAAATTGACTGAAATTTTAAATATACCGTGTTTATACAATGACTGATTAGTTGCTGAAAATCCAGGCTTCTTGTTTTATCCACTACGAAATTATAGGGGTGTCAAAAATAGCCCGAATTGCTTCGAGAAAAGGATGTTACGGCCGTGCCGCTTTTTTTTTGCTCGACTTGCGGGGGCACTTCCGTGCCCCCAGATTCAATATTGCATGCCGTGTGACGGCCAAATATGTGAAACTTAATTATAAATAAGAATTCTGAACGATGCAATAAATAATTTTGAATTTGAATTTGAAAAAATATGGTAACGCGTACTGAACTTTGTTACAATATTTTTCAATAGTAACATGTTACTATCATTTTATATAGCAAAACGTGGGTGTGTTTCATACACCTTTGCCTACTTCTTCGGGTGTTACAGGTGTGATATTATGCATGTGTATACTACTTAAGTGAAGGGACAATTTATAGAAATAATCTAAATCTCGGACAACTTTTCAATGTAACATTAGTCCACTAAACTAAAATAAAATGTCGATAACACGAACTGAATTTAAAATCCTGACTCTAAAATTCTATCCTATACTTCCATTTCATGTTCTACAGGTAAAAGAAAAACGGGGAAGGCGAAGAAAGAGATGGAAAGATACAATTACTAACCGGCGTGAGTGAGACAGCAAAAGTGTGCGGTAGAAAAATGTAAAAGAGTGCTACGCCGTAGAGGTAGGTGCTACAACTACCTGCTACACAGCTGATTTCTGCTACGGCTACGGTTTTTAAGATTTGTTAAGTTTGTGAATTGTATCATATTATTGTTTAAATTGTATAGATTATGTATGGACTAGGTTTCTATAGTCTGATGACTATATTTAATGCTAAATGATCATGTTTTTGATAAATGGCGATTATTTTTCTTGGCATTGAAAAATCGATTCTTAGATGAAATAAAATTACCACTAGCTGTTGTTCGTCTTTGTAAGATAGGGGTATAATTTATCATCCTGTCAATTTTCATCGGTTCGTAAATGTGTATTGTCTAGAAATCAGATAGAGGATTTTTACCGCACTCAGAATAAAGTTCAATTTGGCTATATTTTTCAATCAAATTCTAGGAATTAAAAACTTCAATATTTATATTTATTATGATATTGATTTCACGGGTATTAAAATGTTTAAAAAGCGTTTCAGGTGCAAAAGAAATTGTCATAAAGTACTCTATAATGAAAAAATAGCATACCAGCAAAGCAACGGCTGAAATTATACGTATAAGAAAGCCAGACCACACTATAAAGATACTTTTAACTTCGCTTATCGGAAGCGATTATTATATGACATATTTAACACGTTATATTGAATACATAACCGAATCTTTAACAATACCTACATATTGATATTATTATCTTAGATTGCTTGCAGTGATAGCCGAGTGGTATAAGTTGACACCTCCCACGCAAGTGGTCACAGGTTCGAACCCGAGGCAACACACCAATGACTTTTCGAAGTTATGTGTGTATTAGAAATAATTATCACATGCTCCAACGGTGAAGGAAAACATCGTGAGGAAACCTTGCATGCCTAAAATTTGTTTAAAACATTTATTGAGGGCATGCAAAGTCCCCAACCCGCACTTGGCCAGCGTGGTGGACTCAAGGCCTAACCCCTCCCTCATTACGGGAGGAGACCCTTGCCCAGCAGTGGGACATTAATGGGTTAAATTTATTTATATTATTTATTTTAGATATAAAAAAAAATACAAAAAGCACTAAACTCAACCGCAACAGCTCAACCGTTTCGACTTATTGTTTTAACCGACTTCAGAAAAAGGTAAGGTAGGTAAGGTAAGGATTCTCAATTCGACTGTTTTTTTTACTATTTGTTACCTCATAACTTTTTACTGGGTGGACTAATTTTGTAAAATTGGTTTTAAGACAGTTCTTTTGGAGAGAAAAAATGCAAAGATAATTCGTGCGCGAGGCTGCGTGGGTTAGCCAGTATTTTATAAAGAAAACTCTCACATAACTAGATCTATCGTGGGCACAATCGTGATATATATCTCAATAACAGTTGCCAAAACAAATAAAATATTTGGCATAAAAACTGATACGAGTTGTCTGAACACAATATGATAGTATTGATTTGTTGCTAACTTATCTAGTTTCTATGTCAAGAGATATTTATTTTTGCTTTCTTTTCAAATATTGTCTTTGTTTCATAAAAAAATACTTTTGATTTTTTCATACTTTTTCTATAATTCTCCTTCTGTAGTGTTGTAAACGACTCACCATGATATTACCTAAATAATTGTTGACCAGAACTTGGCTAATTCAGCTGCTTTATCCGTCGCCAAGTTAAGGTCCCCAATTCTTCTATATTCTTTACATACAAACATAATATCACGCCTGTTATACCCGAAGATGCAGGTAGAAGTATGTAAAACACACACGTTTTGCCGTGAACCAGCCGGTAAATGGCAAGAGGTTCCTATTGCCATTTACCGGGAACAATATCAAACTTCAAGCTACTATTGAGAAATACTGAAATATAAATAAGAAAAGACCAAAAGTACTCAACCCGGGAATGGAACCTGAGACCTGATGATCAACAGTCAGCAACATTAATTTTATAAATATAACTCGCTGTCAAATTGAAATGAACTATAATGGGAATTTCCTCTCAATTTTATAAGCTTACGAATAAATATTACATGGACAAATTTTGTGTGAAAGAACAAAGCACAACCTGTGTTATAGAATAAGTAAAAGAAGCATAAAATGACGTCACTTGCCATTATGCAATGGTGCAGTGTGCCAGTGGGGGGCATGACATGTGTGCACGGGCTTGAGGCGCCCACGTATGGAAGAGGAGTCTGTTTTATTTATGATTAATTAACTGTAGCTCTTACAATATGCTTTAAATTTTCGGTAATGAGCAACATGCTTCTGTAATTTGGAAATAAAATGTATTCAAACAATAAAATACTTAATTTTCTTTCAATAAGTCGGTTAAAAAAGACGATAAATCTAAGGGTTTATTTTCGTATTTTTGAAAAATCCCCAAGACACACTCTATATCTCTTATTGGGAAGGATTGTTACGTATACTATTTGATGTGAATTACTAGATCTTTGCGTTATTGTTAGGTTGTTCGGAAAGTCATTTCGTTTTTCGTGGATCAGAATTGAATTTGATGTATCTAACACTTTATGACCACTGGAAAGGCCTGGGTTTATCCTCGAAGCTCGAAAACGTCTTTCATTTCCACAAAAAACTAAATTACTTTTCGAACAACCGATACATTTGGTACTTGTTTATTTAATAATGCTTATACACAAAATACTAATCGAAACTGTTTTTAATTTTTAAAAAATATTTTTTACTCTCTATCAAGATATTGAACTGCAGTAAGAATACAAACACTAAAGTAACCGATTAAATAATTTTACAACCCTTTACCTCCCTTTACAAAGATAATCCATAAAATATATCAACACTAATGCACTTAGCAAATAAAATAATAAAAGAAACAACGACAGCTGCGAAAAGAGAATAAAATAATAAATCACACTCCATGCTTATTTGTCACGCATCACAATTAGCTAATATCTACCCTCTCTTTCGCACTTGTGTAGTAATTAGTTACAGTTGTTTGTTGTCTCACTCGCACACAGTATATTTAGACCAGGAGTCGACTGCGAAAAGGACAAAAAGTTTTACCGTCTTGGTGTTACGAAATTTTGGATTGTGATAGGGTGAGAGGATTGGGTAATGATATAATGGAATATTGTTGCGAGTATGGAATTTTAGAAACGTACACTAGACTGCTACGATTATGATTAGATAAGTATGAAAGTACGAAATAGACATTTGTATAATCTTATACATATATAAAATTCTAGCGTCACAGTTTTCATTGCCGTACTCCTCCGAAACGGCTTGACCGATTCTCATGAAATTTTGTGAGCATATTGAGTAGGACTGAGAATCGGCCAACATCTATTTTTCATACCCCTAAGTGACACTTTTTTTTTAATGGCACAACAACGTTTGCCGGGTCAGCTAGTAATAATATAATGTTAGAGTTTACAATAACTATTTCAGTCTAAGGGATCGGTAAAGTGATCGATTGATGCAGACACTCAGATCAAACAATTACAATCTAGGGTCTTGGCTTAACTGCTTTACTAATCTTTTTGTCCAAGAGCTGTTCTATAAAAGAAAACTAATTGCTTCTTCATCAGTTTTTCAGTATACCAATGTTAGAAAACTTTAATGAAGATATAATTCGATATTTTAGCAGTAAATGTATTTAAATCTTTGTTTACTAAAAAGATTTTATTTTGCAAAAGAGCATTCCTCCCCTTTTTATTTCAAACAAAATATCGTAATTCCAACAATAACGGTCTCAAAACTTGTCCTCTATTAGTTTTCAACATTTATTAACTATATTTACATATTAAAAACCTACTTAGTATGTATAAATTCATGAACACGACTTCATTACTATTTTATTACAAAACGCAAGCGGTGCCACGTGTAAAACTTGTATAAAAGTGACCCCAGCTCCGAGACTATTAAGTTAGGGTTGTCTGCCTTTCATTAGCATATAAAAAAGGGGCGAATTGGCAACAAACTTTATAATAAACTACTGAAATCACAATTGAATCTTATTTCTATAGCAATAACAATCAAAATCATTTGATCATCATTTTACAAACAGCATAAATAAATTTGTTTTTCACTCACATTCGAACATTGTAATGTCAACTTCATGTCTGAATCTTTAAGGTATATTTTCCTATGGTTAGATATTTTTTTTCATATTATTTTAATTCAAAAAAGCCCCGTGCCATATGACAGTTGTTCTCAGTCATACAGCCGTAAAAGATTTATCTAGGTCAACCATAGATCGTGACGAGATAACAATATGAAAGTTTTTCATATACAATAATAATATCTATACTAATATTATAAAGCTGAAGAGTTTGTTTGATTGTTTGTTTGAACGCGCTAATCTCAGGAACTACTGGTCCGATTTGAAAAATTCTTTCAGTGTTAGATAGCCCATTTATCGAGGAAGGTTATAAGTTATATATCATCACGCTACTACCAATAGGAGCAGAGTACCAGTAAAAAATGTTTCAGAAACGGGAAAAATTTTGACCCATTCTCTCTTATGTGACGCAAGCGAAGTTGCGCGGGTCAGCTAGTGTAAAATATAACAATGAGTTTTTGTTTGACAGCCAGTTTTGAAAACAAAACAAGTTTTTGACAGCCCCAATTATGTATAGGTCAAGAGTCTGTTGTAATTCGTTTAAAATTAATTGTAATCTTGAATAATATTATTATGACACTGTTGAAGTGCTTTTGGAGTGGATGATGATCAGCGTGGTTAAGTAATGTAGACGAAGTCATATTAAAGATGGGTCGGTCGATTATAATTAAATACAAGAATTATCTAAAGGTTTGATTTAATCGAACGATACATATCATAAAACAATGTCCCCTCGCCGCGTCTGTCTGTCTGGTTACTCGCGATAAACCCTTAATCTACGTAATGGATTTTCATGCGGATTGCCAATAGATAGAACACAGTTTTAGTGTATATAATGTAAAAAGTGTGTTTGTTGAGGTTATGTGAACAATTGTTGAAGCTGACGAAAATATTGCCGGATGGGCTCCGATTCCAGGTAGAACGCTACATCTACTGAATCAGCTAGTATTTTTACAAATATCGACAAATATTTTTTTTCGAATTCTTCAACTTTGAAGTATGACTCGTATTATTAGAAACTAAAATAACAAGACTCTCGTCTATTAGCAATAAGTAGCCATTAATTTATTATAAAAACAACAACAAATCAAAAAGAAAAATAAGTGTAATTATTCAACATTGTAAAGAAAGACTTCGATACATCAATCGTATTGAAAATCGATACAAATGTGTTCGACATATTTATAGCTCGTATAAGCGCTGCAGTTGGCACCAGTCGCTTCCTTATGTCTACAGCGATGCACATATTACACATACAAACAAGCAAGAATAAACCTAGAATACAATACTATAGGGTTAATGTTTCAATGGCGATCTCCATTTGACATTTAGTAATTTTGCACGTGGACATTTTCAACGAGAAATGCGGCCCAACATGTCGGTCAGATAAAATCTGTATTTAGAACCTCAGTCACTCAGATTTCCCCGTAATAGTTAGTCGCGGTTTGTGTTAAATATGAATAAAAAGGGTAAAAATAAAAAAGGGAAAGTACCTAATCCTACAGTTGTACAGGAACCTGAAAAAATTGAAGATACAGGTGTTGAAAAAGAAAATGTGGTTAAAACAAGTGAAGTTGTTGAAAATGTGGAAGAAAAAGTTCAAAGTGTGAAGGAAGAGCGTGTTCCTGAGATTGTGAGTGAAGTTTTAAAACCACCAGTTGATACCAAAGATGAAGAAACTCCTAAGAAACCTAAACGCAACAGAGGTAAGAAGAAAAAAGGCAAAGATGATGATTTTGATGATAATCTAGAAGAACCTGCAAAAGAGACTGCGCCACAGCCAGTTGTAGAGGAGAAGAAAGATGATACTTTGGTAGTGGAAGCGGAACCAATGGATGCTGCCATCGTGACAGCGACAGCGCGTAAGAAAAAGAACAAGAAGAAAAATGCTGAACAAAAGGGTGAAGAACCTACTTTATCTGAGCCTGAAATGACTACACAAGCTGGTGACGTCATAAAAGAACCAGCAATAGTAGAAGAATCTAAACAAGCTACAATTGTGCAACCAGAGCCTACTGTGCTTCCAGAACCAATCGTTCCACAAGAACCTGTAGAACCGGAGGTAAAACAATCCAAAAAGAAAAATAAAAAGAAGAAACGTAACGATTCAGAGAAGTCTGACAAAGAAGAGATTTCCTGTACTTCTGCGTTCCAGAAGTTAATTGAAGCGAAAGAAGAACCTTCCGAAATAAAAGCAGAAGAAAATATTGACATCAGTATACTCCCTGTTGAAGAAGTAAAGGCTGAAATTGAAACAAAACCTGAACAAATACTACCTCAAGAAGAAAAAGCAACAACTCCCGTAGTACCTTCAGTAGAAGTTGAGACTCAACAATCACCACCGGAAGGTAAAAGTAAGAAAAAGAATAAAAAAGACAAGAAAAACATTCCCAAACCGGAAGAAACTGGACCTGTACTTGACAAACCTGCTACAGACACACCTTTACCAGTAGAAAAAGACTTACCTGCAGATACTATTATCAAAGAAGAAATCCCTATCCCAGCCGAGACATTAGAAAAATCTGAACCTATAGTCGGAGAAGCGAGCCCTAAACCCAAAGCTAAAATCGCAAAACCTGTTGAAAAGAAACGCAAAGGTAAACACGATAAAGGAGAGTCAGAGAACCAAGCAACTGAGACTCCTCAAGAAACGCGAGCTGCCGAAGAAATCAAACCAGACGCTCCATCTTTGATAACATTAGAAAGTCCTGCAATACCGACTGAAGTACCAACTACTGAAATACAACCTGTAAGTGTAGAAACTAAAATAGACGCGCCTATTGAAGTTCCTGTAGTTCCTGTTGCTACAGATGAAGGTAAAGATTTGTTAGATTTTGAATCTTTAAATATACCTGATAAAGGAACGAGTAAAAAGAAGAAGAAAGGCCTCAAAGTACCTAAGACACCTGATGTGAGTTTTGAAGTTGTAGAGCCGAGAGTTGAATTTGATGTTAATATAACTGAGACTAAACCTACTGAAATGAAGCCGATTGAAGTTAAGTCTGATGAAAAAATGAAAGAACAGCCTATTGTTACTGAAATTGTAGATGTTAAAGAACAACCTGTAATTGCTTCAAGTGAAATGCCTGCTGTAGAAGATGAACCAATCAGCGAACCTGTTGTTGTAGCACAAATGTCAATTAACGAGCCAGTTGTTGAACCTAGAGCATATACACCAGTACCAGAACATATTCTTCTCACACCTGAAATTACTGAAGAGAAATTGGACATTCAAATGGAATGTCTAATACCGGAGAAATCTGAAGACAATCTGAAATTTGAAACGAAGACTAATAAAAAGAGGAAAAAGTCTCCTAAACCACCAAAAAAGGCTGAAACGACACCAAAACCTGAAGAGACAGTAAAACCTGTAGAAGAAGAATTACCAAAGACAGATAATACAAAAGAAATGGCAGATAAAATTGATGCTTCAAACATAACTAAGATGTACGCTATTGAAATAAGTAGTATAAAAGCTGACGAACCTGAAGCATGTTCTTCAGATCCAGTGCCAGATATAACATATCCACGGGCTTCAAGTCAACAGTTACTTGATGATAACAACAATACTACTGTTATCAGAGAAATATTCCCTGTACAAGTAGTTCCACCTGAGCGTAAATCTCAAGAAAAGCTAAAAACTCCAGAACCTCAAAATCTTGAAAGGAAAGAACCTAGTCCAGCCAAGGAAGAAAAAACAGATATAAAATCAAAAATGATGGAAGTCAACCAAGACATGGAGGAACTAAGACTGTCTATTGAAAGATCTTTAGCCGAATTGACTGCTATGGAAAAGAGTGAAGATGTTGTTGAAAAACAGTTTGAAGAAGCACTAACTAAGGCTGAAGGAAATGTGCCAACAGCTGCAAGTGATGTTATTCAAAAGAAAGATGATCAAGAAAAAATAATGGAAATATCAGATGCAGAAAAATCTAAAATTGAAAAACCTGTCGAAAAGAGTGCTAGAATAGTTCAGGAAAGTAAACAAATTGAGGAACTACTATTATCTTTTGACATCAAACCATCTCCAGTGAAGGATACTAAGCCTAAACCCACTGTTGTAGAAGCCAAGATTGATAGCAAAATTGTTGAAAAACCGAAAGCAGTTAAAGAATTAACACCTATTGTTGAGACTAAAATCGAACCACTATCAATGGCTGCTGCAGAGAAAGTCTTAGATGCTGCTATGACCACCGAAACTAGCAAACTTACTGAACAGCATATAGTTAAGGAACCAACACCCATTCCACCGGCAGAAGAAAAGAAGGCCGAGGAAGTAATTACTGAAAAGAAAGATGAACCAAAACCGAAGGAAGTAAAAGAACAAGAACCACCTGTCTGTCCTGCAAGAAAAGATACAGCCACAGCACCTTCAAGAAACAAGAAGAAGAAAGGAAAGCAAGACTCAAGAACTACTGCTCAAGCTACTTCAAGCCCTCAGACTTCTACATCACAATCTACTCAACAATCTACACAGGAAACAAAGAAAGACGAAAAGACTGACTCCAAAACTGACAAAAAATCTGATTCAAAAGAGACTAAAGAAAAAGGAAAGCAACAAGCAAGTAACACAGACCAAGTAACAGAAAAAGATTTATTCACCGACATGGACTATGAACCAATAGAAAATTTCGAAGATGCCTTAACATCTAGTGTAGACGACGTTAATAAAACTTTTGAAATGATCGTCAAAGAATCTCAAGAGCAAACAAACCCGAAGATTAATATAATAGCACCGGATGAAGAGAAATCCCACGTTTCGCCGCCAAAAAACTTGTTAGGCCACCCCGACATTCCTGTGCAATCGAGTAAAAGGGACTATAAGAAAGAAAAAGATAAAATACCTAATGAAATAACGGCTAAAGTTAAGATAAAAGACGCGGTTGATGTTGAAAGGAAACCTTCGAAGAATACACAGACGATGAATAAAATGAAGGATCTGAATCTAGTTTTGAGTGACAATGAAGATTTTGTTTACAAGTATAGTTTTCGTAAAGTTTTTCTTCAAAGTTGTTGCCAAGTTTGTAAGAAGGATGTAGGGGGGACGCGAGTGGCTTGCTGTTATTGTAACTTGGTGTTCTACTGCGGGATCAAACACAAAGATGAAGACTGGCCGCAGCATCAGGCGCTGTGTTTCGCTGTCTCCACTCTTGGACATTTGAAAGGTGAGTTTTTTTATTAACAAGATTTTTTCGGTGGCTTCGTTCGCTTGAAAGATTCAAAATCAAATCATTTATTCATTAAGGTTAAAAATTGTACACTTATGATAATCGTTACAATGACTGAATCTACCACTAGCTCGGAAAGGGGGTAGAGTATTATGAGAAGAGTTAGTAAGAAACTCACGGCCACTCTTTTTAATCGCCAAAAGATTTACAATGTGGTTGAAACAATAAATAATAATTGATCATGCGAGGAGCTCCCAACAATCAGCGATATAGACTAAACGTCAATTATGTGCCAATGTAAAAAAAAATATTCATCAGGTTTATTACCCTATGTGTTCATTGCCTATGTATGAATTTATTGTCTGTGCAAAAACTAATTAATCGAAAATTATGCAGTTGTTTTTTTGGCAGTAGGAAGATAATCATATTTTCGAAACCATAAACTTCAATAGTTTATAATATGATCAAATGACATAACATTTTAGTATAATTTCAATTGTATGCTGATACTCGCATGTAAAATGATTTCGGCATATAAAAAGAGCGAAGCCTAAGTTTCATGCCGTTGCTTTTGACGAGCAACACGCTTTTCAGCGGCGAAAACATGACATAATTACGACAATTTTATATACTTAAAAAATTACAAATTTAATTTGCAACATTAAGATCTCCCCGAAATACTATTCAGTGTAGTCATAGCCGTATTCTTAGTCATAATAATTACAAAATAATTACAAGTACATACATATATGTATGTATGTGTGAAGATATTTCAGGAAGTATTGTATTATCCTCTGAGCTAATTCAGGAGTCATGAGTGGGATAGATTTATGTTTCTCTCTACTTACGACTCCACTGAGTAATAGGTCAAGAATAACTGTACTTTGTATATCGTTGTCATGCATCTTAACGATTTTTAATGTATTTATTTTTCGTATTTTGTGCAGCATATACTGTGCGAATGTGATGCTTTAGGAAGGAACAATGGATCTTCTAGGATGCACATTATTCCACATACCCCAAACCAAAATATTGTAGACTGCTACTGATGGGTAGCATAACAAAGGTGTTAAGTTTTGCTTTGCCCCCAAACGTATAGAGTAGCAGAGGAGGGGACAAATGATCAACAGTGGTCGAAGTGACAGTCAGCTATTAGCTGGCACCCACACCCCTAAAATAAGATAAGATAGTAAAGCAACTACCTTTTATTAAATGCAGGAGCATATGAGAAAATATAAAGGACCAAAACAACACTACCAGGAGATGAAATACAAAAGTATATTTTTTCTCAGATCAAAAGCACATCTATGCTGACGCGAAGAACTTGACCGGTTACGACTACAGACTGATCCGAATGCAGATGATCGTCTCCTGCGAGAAGATCCTCAAGCGAAGACTAGGACCCTGGGAGCAGGAGGCGCTGCTGTACCCCAGGATATGTGCCCATGTGCCGTGCAGGGAGTGGCGGCAACAGAAACTTACTGACTGCCAGGGGTGTGGACAGGTAATGGAAAAACTTTTTGTTGTATTACAGGTTTTTAGCTTAAGACTATCGCATGGGGGCAACAACTTTGACACTAGGTTGACCACTAATCATATGATAAGAAGAAGAATCGCAAGGAAATAGTAATATTTACCTTCATTTTTCTATTTTGAGAATTTAGGATGAAATTGAAAATGTATTGTTTCTTTTAAATTTACACGCTACTTATGCTTTTGTTGAATATTGAGAATAGCATAATTGAATATTTTTGCAATATGCATCATATTTTTCTCGACCTTTTTCCATACTGGAATTGGCTCATTTTGTTATAAAAAACAAAATACATTACATCTAGATATACATTTCTAGTAAGATTTTTTATTTAACCCATTACTGTCCCACTACAGAGCATAGACTAGGACATAGACATAGGCATGATTTTCTTATCACTACATTTTCTTTATTTATTCATTAAAAAACAATACAAGCTTAAAATTTGACATCAGGGAGCTTATGCTATGTTCTATGCTAGCCTAGTTATTAGTTGGCCAAAATCTTAGTCTATTTTTTACATTACTCTTTCAGATATCTTTCTGCACGGACAACCCAGACCACTTGCCAAACTCCCACGCTCGCTGGTGCAAGTCCTACAGCCTGTATCAGAAGCTGGTATGCTACCAGCAGACCAAAGGACGGTTGGAGCCGAAGATACCGACCAAGGTGATGCAGGGACAGTACCAGATACCGGACAAGATCAATGAAGTGCTAGCTGCTATGTATGAGGAGAAAATCGGTGAGACGCTTTGAAAATAATAATAGACATTTCACACGCGCATTTCACACACGGTTGTTTGATTCCAAACTAAGTAGAGCTTGTACTGTGGTAGCCAAATAACTGATAAACATACCTATATACTTCTTAATATATACATATATAGATAAATTAACAACCAGGCTCAGAATAGATACTCGTGCTCTTCACACAAGTATTTAATTTTGTTCCAAGTGGGATTCGAATTAACCACATATGCGGCATTTCTTACTTCACGATACTAAGATTCATATACTTATAACTCTTAACGCTACGAAATTATATTTATGAAGAGAAATCGAGAACCTATCCTACCTCCTGCTAAGTTAAATGTAATTTGGTGTTATTGTTTCGTCCTAAAAGCAAAATTTTGAAGATGACAGCTGAAGTTGCATGGATAGTTAAGATTTTATAGTTTTACAAGTTTTAGTGATAAAAATAGCTAGTTTTTTAAGAATTTCTTAAAAAACTAGCAATTTTTATCACTAAAACTTGTAATTTGTAATTAAACGAGTAAAACTAAAACTCCAAGTTCGCTATGTAAAAGTTTATAAATTGGTATGTGTTTACTAGTTTTTGAGTTTATTGCGTCCAAACAAACAAATGCAACAGAGGACTTTATTTTATGATATGCAGTGTCTTGTTAGTAATCAGTAATATTACTTATTTTTCGAGTACCCCTCACAATGATTGCAAATGACGTTGTCGAAATGAAAAAGGGTTGCATTGATTAAAAACACAATTTAATTCTATGAGATAGGGGTGAATACATGCAACCCTATGCTGACCTAAAAAAATATACAGGATGGACTCACAAGAGACTAAATTTTTGCAATTTTTAGAAACTAAAATTACGTTGTAGTGTGTTTATTTTTATAAAACTCTTCGCGTTATGTTCGAAGGTGTACGTAGCAGTGCTTTGAAATACATATGTATTTCGTTATATGTCTACATTTGATCTTATGTGATAAAAACAAGCCTACATAGAAGTAATTGCTGCAACTAAAAAAATTGAATGAAAATAAAAACAAAATCATTGAACGAGATAGAAGGTGAGAGCTCGTGTTTGAGGACAGTACAGACTATTGCTAAGCTATATTAATTAGTGACAGCAAAGGATATTCAAGAAAAAATACATCGCAAGCTTTCATTTAGGATTTCAACTGATAAATTCATCTAAAATATGAGATACGAAATATTACTGTATTAATACACATAATATATCTTCAGAAATACAACGTTTGCAAAATTGACTAGCTAAAATATTATAAAACCAACTTCACATAAAAAACAACACGCTGTATAAACACTAGGGTGATGCTTAATATACAATTACGAACACGAGACGTCTGTCCGTCCGATAAAAGCTTTGTTGAGTAACATCAAGCTTGTAATCCGCTGAGGGTCAGCACAGAGCTCACGTCAAAAGCACTAGACTTCAAACGGAATGGGTACATTGTATTTTAGCGTTACTTGTTTAGTGATGGTAAGGGGGCCTAGCGGCGGTCCAGAAAATGAAATAGCAAATTGAAATTAAAAATATCTTTTATTTAAACTTCGTACAAAGAAATATATGAAATAATCATATATAATATTTTTAGACGGTTTCGGAAAAGCTGGTTGCTCGTGAGAAGAAACGGCAAAAAACTCAGAGCTTGCTCTATTTAAATGTCAATATTTCTTACAATGTTATAATGTCAAACAATGGATAATATACATATACCTATTATTAGATTTGAGGTTCCCGTAGCCAGTTGCGCTCACCGGTCTGACAACGATCTGTGGGTGAAGTGAAGCAATCGTTGGCGCAGTCATTCTATAGATGGGTGACCGCATAGCGGTATTTGAGCTGGGCGTCTTCGTGCTTCGGAGGGCACGTAAAAAGTCGGTCCCGGTTGTTGTCTACTAAGATAACAGTCATTAAGCCATGTCAAAGGCCTTTCGGGCGGCTTGAACTACTTTGACACTAGATTGACCACACATACGACAAGAAGAAGAATGATGGCTAATACATAATGTTAGTAGTATTGTTAGTCCCATGAAATTGATTGCGAGCCCATTGACATATACCGGGCACCTATTGAAAAATATTCTGATATAAATTAGAAAAAACCAATACTATTTCGACCGAACTGGGAATCGAACCAATTCACGATCGGCAGTCGCCAGAAGCAGTCTTTTTATACTTTTCGATAGATAATAATTATACATTATTATGTTTGTATGTTACACACAGATATGAACGACATACAATACGCTGCGCTAACACAGATCGCCACGGCGCCGCTCACCACCGCCTACTGCTACCAGAT
Organism: Anticarsia gemmatalis; assembly: GCF_050436995.1. Lineage (NCBI taxonomy): Eukaryota > Metazoa > Arthropoda > Insecta > Lepidoptera > Erebidae > Anticarsia > Anticarsia gemmatalis. The sequence goes on along the minus strand of NC_134767.1, from coordinate 419,042 downwards.
GTGCAGGAACAAGAACGGACAGACAAACGGATATAAGGTATGTTTTAATTATAAAGATAGAGTTTTAGATAATAAAGACAGTTTTGTAATATATATTATTTATTATAAAAAAGTTTTTAAACATAATCGTAATGACAGCCGGGACCCACAATTTAACGTGCCTTTCGAAACACGGAGGAGGTCGGAATGTGTGTTGTGAATGGATGGTCACCCATCCATAGAACAACCTCGGCAAGAGTAGCTTAACCTCAGAGATATATTCGCACGGCTGTTGTTAATAAAGCCACGCTCCTCTCGAGAGTTTAGGAACTAAAATTAAATAATATTTAATATATTTACAGGCTGAGTAAAAATGAAATTTTGTTAGCAGTCATATGCGTTAGTTGGTGTAAAAAAAAAACAGATACGAAATTATGAATTTTGGGGGTCTTCTTAAGCTGTGTTGAACAAATGAATTGTAGGTAAAATTTACATTTAAATCCTAAAACTAAATGAAGATGTGGATTACATTAACAAAATGCGCAAAAATATTGTAGAGCTCGCCTCTACAGTGGACAGCTAATGCCATCTAGTGCAGATTGAGGAAACTAAAATTTTGTTTGAAGCAACATATTGCCATTATATTCTGTCAGGCGCTCTCTTTAAAGATTATATTAGTTTCTCACATATTTGTATAGGTACTAATAATAAATACTTAAGTAAATTTAAAGTACTAATTACTTAACCTATTATGCTAGTTTATTTTGGTAAATGAATAATTTTCAATAATAACAATGGAATCAAATATATAAATTCATAGCCTCAAAAAGGTAGAGTAGCAAGCTATATTTATACTTATAGATTACAAAGATAATCATTTCCTTAATAGTTTTACTTAAACTTATAATTAATTTTCTAAATTCTAACAGCTTTTACACTGATAGAATTTTCTAAAAATACTTTATAGTTGTCAGAATTTTCGAGGTTATAACATAGCAGTGAAGCTTATATGCTAGCCGCGGTAACGAAACCATAGCGCGATTCAGAAAAACTGCACAACGCCATCTATCGAGGTAGCTTGTAAACTATTACTACCAACTACAACGATGATGTTCTTAGTTATATGTTCATTACTTAATCTTGGCAAAACTGCTGCACGGATTTTGATGAAGTTTAGTACACAGATAGTTTATATTCTAGATTAGTACATAGGCTTATTTTTATCTCATGAAATAGAACTAAGTAAATTTAGTTTATTGTAGTTTGTCAACTTAGTAGAGAGCCTTGGCATCACGATTTTTCTGGATTGAAATGATGTGTAGTTCCAAAATAAAGACTATCATAAATGTCACCATTTGACCTGAATTAATAAATGATTTGATTTTGTAAAGTAGCCGTATCAGACAGGCCTCCGTTAGCCGCGAATCTTGTATACAAGGCTCTCTACTAAATTGTCGAATTATAGTTAGTTTAATTACTTCAGAAGTCCACATTCACAATCCACGTGGTGGGAGCCGAGCTGCAGTTTGAAGCAGACGCTCTGAACAAGTGGGAGGTGTTCTTCCTCCACCTGTACCCTGGGCTGCAGGAGCTCAGGGTGGTGCTCGTCAACTATAACCTGAACCCTTCGAGTCTGCCGCTGGATCTGCTTGGGAGAGTCAAGTGAGGATTTCAAGATATATTAATGCGATCATCTAACCCGTGGCAGGCCTTGATGATAGTTTTCTTATTTAATTAGATAATTTGAGAATTACTAAGTAGCTGTGGATTATAGAATTTGATTAATCGTATATTATTTCAAAAGTTTTAGTGCTCGATAGATTATTATTTTAGACAACGATTTAAAAATAATATGAATAGGTATTACGCTATTTTTAATATGATCCCTCGGGTGAAAGAAGCGCCGCGCTTTCTTATATTTGTTGTTATTGAAATAAGTACTAGTAATAACCTTTACTTTTCTCTCTATCATAGTCTAACCCCCGGTTTCTGACTACTTTTAACGGTAATTTGTCTATTCAATAGCGTTTTTTTTATATGAGCTTAAACGCTATTGAATAAATAAACTACCGCTAAATGTACTTTAGTATCCGGGGGTAAGTAATCATTTTTTATTCAGAATGTGCGAGAATTGTCGTCAGAGCAAGCGACGCGTGGTGTTCAACTTTCAAGATAAAAGAAATTACTCCGACTACAAAGCCAGTGAGGAGTTCGTCGTGCCTGATATAGGTTCGTAAAGTAATTGTAGTCATCACTAACTATACATTTAAATTATACTCTACAAAAACACATAGACAATAGTTTCAGAATGGCGATAGTAAATAACAATGATTATAATGAACATTAGAAGGCTTCTAAATTCCCGAACAAAAGAAATTCACTTCAACAAAGGCAGAGACATGCTGATACAGGTAAGCTGGTAAGACCGTCATTGCATCACATATTCGTATTTCTTATAACTAATTCTTTGTATCAGCTTAGAGTTAGAATAAGGCTTTTATGTTATCAATAGATCAATCAGCTCGACCTCCATAAACACCGTTCCATTTATAGTAATTAAAAATGATTTTTTTTGATAAAACAAAGAAAAATCTTTTTCATTTTTCCAGTGTGTGCCTTCAACCCCTCAATCCAAAGATCTTCAATATACAACGGCAAAGACTCGTGGCCATCGACAGTGAACATCATCTTAAAGCAGAAGATCCCCTTCCTCATCACAGGGTACACCATCACGGAACTCCACAAAGACTGCATCAGAATCAAGCAGTGTTCGGAAACTGCCTACAATTTTATATCAGAACCTAAGTATAATAACTTTGCGAGTGTCAGACCTGATAGGAACTTTATCTCTGATGACGAAATGCCTTTGTTGTTTAAGAATTATTGTTTTGCTGTTATTTGTGGCTAGAAGATGATATTGTTAGAAACTTTTCTCCTGTTGAGTAATTGCTACGGTAAAGTGTAAATTTTCGACAAAATATTCAGCTGGTATTGGATCCGATTCAATGTTAATCTAATTCGAGTGTCGGGAGTAAGTTAACATTTCTCATTTAAGTCAAATATTGACACATAAATCATGGTTATAATTATATCTACAAGATTCTATCTGCAGTCACCATTTTGAATGTCCAACTTTTCACAAGTGCTATTATCTTTTGAAAGAGACTGCGATAGGAGTTCCTCAAAATAATTTTGTTTTTTATTATACTTAAGTATTGTAGTAATACCAGTCCCTAGTCTTTTATAAACTTTGCGTTGATAATTTTCGAAAATACTTGAAAAAAATGTTGGTATTGTTTGTTTATTAATTAGTAATGTAAAATTACTTATTGTTTTACTGTGTATATTCGTTTTAATGTGTGTGAGCTGTTTTAATAAAGAGTATGAATGAATATGTGTTTTATTCTTCCACTACTTCATGAAAATTATGCATATATTTTAACAGTAGATAGCTTGCGGCTACATTTAGCCACAATCTGCCTTAAAAATATTTATGAGTTTAGCCTTCTTCCAACTATGTTGGAGTCGGCTTCCAGTCTCACTGGATGTAACTCAGTACTGGCATTATGTAAGACATGGAGTGACTGCCTATTAGACCTCCACAACCCCGGATAACAACACGATATCCATCGGTAAGACTGGTATTTACTGGATTGGTAACTTTTTAAAACTTTTTATGAAGTAAAACACTGAAATAATTCTTAAAAAATATATTTATTTAATGGCGATACTGACAATTGCATTGACAATAAAATCACAAAACCTAACGAATTACACTAAAACATATCACAGATAAAATTATTAGTCACAAGTTTGAAATTAACATCTAAATGACTGTTATATAGGCATTTGTAAATATAGGTGCAGTATGTAAAAAAATAAGAGTTTCTGATTGGTAACCATGGATTTTTATATATTAGCATATAATGATTAAAAAAATATGTCATATTTACTATGGGGTCACTAACGTATTTCATAAACATGCATTATATGTTTCAAGTGTATTTCATAAGTGCAGAAAATAAACTCTGTCTCAAAATCCCCTTAATTTAAATTTAATAGAAATAGCAATTAGAAAGAGAGTGAATGCGTGTTGGGCGCGGTTCGCGGCGGGACTACAGCGAGTCTAATTACTTGTGTTCATACGGTAGATACCACACTGCACTTTCACCCACTTTCGGTGTGATCCCACTTTTCTAAGTCTTTTTCATAAAAAAGACGTTTGATATAAGTAGCTAATCGCACTCCAATTGGGTTGAAAATTAGTTTGTGCCGTTTTACAACGAAAAATCATTGTAATTATCATGCGAAAGAGAGACTGAAGGGCTACACTAATCATGACTTTAACTGAAAATTTCCACATTCTTTCACTACATAATATTGTCATTGTTTATATTCCTACTATAAATTGTTACACTGTGTTCTGTGCCAAGGTATATAACAGTCATTTAACGGCTAATATCAATATACTTAAACACATAATAAGGTAGTTACATAGAACCACGACCGCCGAGGACGTCGCTCTTGAGACTGCCACCAATACCTAAAAAACAACACGATTCAACATTTTGTTCACTTGAAATGTACGAAATTGATATTTTCTTTCTTTTACATATATTAAATTCGGAATTAAGAATTAAGTGTCGCAAGGACTTTCACAAAATATACAAACAATAAATTCTATAAAAAAATGTATGAAAGTCTGTTCAAAAAGTTTTGTTTGATAAACGGCTGACTATAGACAAAACGCGTTACAATCTGGACATAATATTTGTGGATCACACAAATATTTGTTTTTAATGGGAATTGAACCCATTGAAATATCATAATTCAGAATTCAGGATAATTTCCTACCACTATCGATAAGCCATCGAGATTAAACGAAAAAATTATCAGCGCCTCTAGTGGATTTTGAAAGAACTAACCGATGTCAAGTTTTTAATGTTAAATGCTCTATAGCCTGATGGCAATAGTATTGAGTGTAGGAAATCTCCCTCATTCAATTGAACAAAAATAATAGCTAATAAAAAGCTCAAAATTATTGTGTTATATAAATGCAAATAAATTATTATGTGAGTACATTAACAATCAATTCAAAGTAAAACAATCATTAAATCATATTAATAGTAGTAAACACTTGCTTGAAACATTCACACTCAGTTTCTGAAAGATTGTAGTCAAAGCCATTAAATTATTGATTAAGTAACGTCTGTGAAATCGATTCGAGTTTCCTTAACATTGTTAGAAGAAAACAATAATCTAATAATTCTTCCTACTTCTTATTGAGTTATTATTTTCTCAATTAATCAAAATCAAATCATTTATTCATTGAGAACAAATGTTGACACTTATGATAATTGTTACAATTACTGAATCTACCATTAGCCTAGAAAGTGGATAGAGTCTTATGAGAAGAGCTAGCGAGTAACACACGCACAATATAAAAATAGTTAACACCATAAATATGAGGGTAGTCGGAGAAACTTGCGCCACAAGGTGATGACACTTGGTAGACACATCAGTCAGCCCGTGACCACGGTCGATGTAATTCGATCGAAACGTCGGGTAAAAGGTATCATAACCTTTAAATTTTCACCACACATAAGTTGTGTAACTTATTATTATGTGTGTGATAGTTAAAAAACATTACTTATTAGTGATTTTCAGTCTTTCAGAGAGTGAGTGTGCGAATAACAAAAGTTTTAGGAGCAAGCCGAACAAAATGCTGGTAAGTGAACAAAATCATGCGTTTTATGCAAAATTAATACAATGGCAAATCATTAAAATTAATAAATACATTAATTTGTTATAAAATTCAGGTAATATGTATGTTTAAACTTAGTTGTACTAATAAATTCGATATTTGTGATCAATTGACTATCATTAATAGGGAAAAATTACTTAATAACTGACTGAATGACCCCTGGTTTTTGAGGTACATTTAGCGGCAGTTTATCTGTTCAATAGTGTTTAAGCTCATACAAAGATGACAGTTTGAATAGATAAACTATCGCTCAATGTACCTTAGAAACCGGGCATGAATGGCACAAACTACTAGGAATTGAAGATTTGTACAATTCTTCTTATTATCGTGTAGGTGAAAACTAAGAAAAGTTTTATGGAAATTCGTTCCTTTGCGGGATAAATCACAATGATTTACCTATATAAAAAAAGATGAGGCTGGGTATACGTTTAAGGTGCATGAAATGTGCATAAAAGGTGCTCAGAATGTATAAAAAATCCGGGTAACTATAGGATACTTACTACCTACCTAATAGGTAATAGTACATATTATTATGGTTTTGGAATCCATTTTCATCCTAATTGTACTATTAATAATCTTCTATTTTATATCAAAAACATACATACTACCTTTTAACAAAAAGCACTAAAACTCAATCGTGTGTAAATTCGCTATTATAAGTACAAAAATGCGCAAAATACAAATTAATTAAAAACATTGTTAATCGTATTTTAAAATAACTATCACCCATTTTATTCTCAATTTTAAGAACTTGAGACTACACTCAAAATGTACTCTCAAAATGAGACATAATTTTGTCTTGTAAGATGCGTCGGGCGTAACTTAATTAGTATGGGCTTCGCACCGACGTATCATCGGTTGAGTGTGAACGGTCGAGTGTATTTCTATATATTTGTCTGTTCTGGCGTTGCGCGACGTATGTTCCATCAGATATGAACCTTTCTTAAGACTAGTTCTAAATCGGTAATAGTTATTTTAAAACGTCAAAAATTTGAAATCATATCAACAGTCAACAACAAACCTTAAACAACTGAAACAACAACCTGTTCTGTCAACAACGTAGTTGTTGCGTTCTCCACATCATTGATATTCACTGTACTGTATACATTTTCCGTCGATAACTCGTAAACTCTCCAACTATATGTGCTAGTTTCACTAACACTTTCTGTACTATAATTATTTTCTTGACTATATATTGTGCTAATATTTATAGTACTAGTTTTTTCTGTGAACATTTCAACAGTGCTAGCACTAGGATCTGCACTATTTTCAGTAGTACTTACACTAGTTTCGGCAGTGCTAGTTTCAGCAGTGGTAACACTAGGTTTTTCTGTACTTATTTCAGCAGTGCTAGCACTCAATTCTGTAGTGCTAGTGTCTGTACTGTCAGTGTTATCATTCAAACTATTTATTAGTACGTAATATGGACTTGGTGTAACATTTTCTGGAGTTACATAATTCTCTTTGAGTGTTGATGTTGATAAGTCGTAGTCGTAGTAATTGTCGTATTCTGTTGTTGTTGATGTTTGCACTGGAAAAATACATTTAAGATTTTAGTACTGATATTAAATTTTGTTTTGAGTTGATTAGGATACAATGATCATGTTTTGGATAAGAAAACGGCCTGTTTCTACGTACTGTTGAGTATATCCCCTCTAAGAAAATTATTAAATTTCGCAAGTAAAAGTTTCCAACGTTAGATATCAAATAAAAAATGTAATTACGTAAATGGATAAGGTATTTTCTGTAATTTGCTATTTTTAAGCAAAATTTATTTATGTCGTTATGCTACCATTCTATTTATAATACATACATACATAAAATCATCCTTTTTCCGATAGGGGTAAGCAAAGAACAAAGGACGCCACTTGCTACGATCCTTACAAACTTTCCATGCTTCATTCACATCCATACATCTAGTCATACAATATTATACTAAAAAATTATGATTAAAACTTACCCGTAGTCTCATAACTAACAGAAGTTTCTTTAAAAGGGTTCTTAGTTGTGAGTACAACCGTACCCTTAGTAGTACTAGTAATAGTAGTAGTATTATTTTTATCTGAACTGTCCTTCTCACTACAATTCTCAGAACAGAAGTTAGCAATCTTATGCAGAATAATATCAATTAAAATACTCTCATTTATTAATTTATTTCTATCAAGTCTGGTCTCATTTTCTTTCTTCAATTCTTCATCGACAATTTGTTCAATATTCTGCGTGTAATTTTCAGGCGGCACCCAATTGTATTCTGGATCAAATTTTGTAACATTTTCAGGAGCAAATGTCGTGTTGTTTATTTCTTCAGGTATGTCGTGTAGTTGGGTGTTTTGTTTGGTGTATTTTGCTATGGCCGGACCTAGGGTGTTCGTGACGTAATCACGAAGTTTTTGACACTTGGCTACAGTGTTCACGTCGTTGGAACTGCCCCAGATGATGAAGCCTGTTGCGTTGGACTTGTAGAAGGTGCTGAATGATGCATCTAGGTCGGCCTGGAATATAAAATATGTGTTAAGTATGTGTGTTTCTATTACGGATGAAATAATATTTTATATAAAAAACTAGCTGACCCGGCAAACGTTGTTTTGCCATATAAATAAAAAAAAAATACACTTAGGTGTATGAAACATAGATGTTGGCCGATTCTCAGACCTACTCAATATGCTCACAAAATTTCATGAGAATAGGTCAAGCCGTTTCGGAGGAGTATGACAACGACAACTGTGACGCGAGAATAAAATAGGAGATTAAACTTTGTATGTCAAATCTATCTAAGCTAGTATGACCGTATCCTTGCACTCCATTACATGGTACTTAAGTAAAAAACGGCAAAACATGCGTCTATTTTATACATCCAAGTATTACAATTGTAACAAATATAAAGACATATCCTCACCTCAGTAAAATACCCATCATCCCTATATCTGTACCACCAGTACGGTAATATCGGGACGTTACTCTTCACCCTCGCAGCCTCCTTGACCCTCCCCCTGATGAAGGCTGACAGCTGGCTCGAGGACATGTCGTGAGTGCTGTACACTGAGGGGAAGATGGCTGTACTCTCTGACCAGAGCCAGTCTATCCTGGAAATATATTTGAAAGATCAGCTCGTGACCACGGTCGATGTAATTCGATTGAAACGTCGGGTGAACATATAAGGTATTCTAACCTTTAATTTTCAATTGCGATTAAGACCCGTTACATTATAATATTATGTGTACAAGTCGCGACAGTTTAAAATCGTTCATATTTGAAAGACGTTAACAACATTACGCTGCCAAAGTTTTGTTTCTTCTTCTTGTTGTATGGTCTTTCACGTGGCTTATCGACTGTTACCTTAATTGACAATAATCGGGACGGAATTTTCATAAGACTCTTTTGAGAATTTTCACTCAAAGAGTGGCCAGGAGTTTCTTGCTAGCTCTTCTCATTGGCCCTGCCTTCCGAACTGGCGGTAAATTCACTCTCTGTATCATTGACTATCATAAGTGTTTAATATGAATAAATGATTTGATCATGTGCTCTCCGAATCACGGAGACGCTCAGATCAAATACCACTGCGGTCACCAATCTATGAAATGTTTACTGACTGGTGAGAGCAACTAGCTAAGGGCGCTTCAAAGGTTACATTCAACGCGAGCAACGCCGCGGGCGGAAATCTAGTTTAAATATTTTGCTCTGATGAGTTGTTTTGGTTGGTAAACAAGAATTTGACCAGTATTCAGATACTAAAGGTTATAAAGTAAATTGTATTCTTACTCATCATTTTCCTGCGGTACCTCATCAGCGCACGCCTCAGGGTTCTTGTTGAAGGCTCTGTTGAAACAGTGCGGGTACCCGTAGTAGCCCCACACTGCCTTCGGACGAAGCTTCTTAGCGAGGGATATGGTTGTCTGCATGAAATCACGGCCTGACGCTTCGAAACGACGCTTAGCCTGAAATGTGGAAAAATATACGAATTAAAAAAATTATAGGCCTTTCCTTATGCAACATGTTTCTGGTCAGGCACTGAAACTTTAAAGTTTAGTCATGTAAGCTTTGGAGATCGAAGGTTTAATTTGCATCAAGGCATATGCTACATGGACTTTTTGAAATTATTATCAAAAGAACTTCTTTCTTTTGATAATAATTTCAATATAGTCTGAGCATCTCGTAAGTTTTTAAAAAAAATATATACATTTTATTGCATTTAGCGAGAGCAAGCGGCTGATTTAAAAGAGGAGGCCTTTGGTAGGTACAAGTCTTTTACACAAAATTAAACGCAAGTCCACCAGGCTAGTGACAGTTCTGATTTTTGTTAGTGTCTTAACATTTGAACTCATTACTGTCCCATCGTCTGCTCGCGAAATAAGGGATGGTTTAAGCCTTTAGTGTACCACGTTGAACAATTAAGGGTTGGGATAAGATTCTTAAGGTCGCTTAATCGTTTGTATTTTCACCAACATCTAGTCGTATATCGATTAGTAATCCATTTGGCCAGAGTATCTATGTTACTATGCGTGAGGAATTCAAATACTTGGCTCGTTGTCTCCTGATGTATGTCGGACGACTATTAGTTTACCATTTGATAGGTGTAAAGGTGTGATCACGAACTACTAACGAACCAACTATTGACCTGCTATCGATTAAATTATTTTTATATAAAACTAGATTCTGTACGCGATTACGTCTGTGTGAAAAGTTATCTAAGAACAAAAAGTACGTCATGTGTTAATGTAGTTTATAAACTATCTGTGAACCGAATTTCATCAAAATCCGTTCAGTAATTTTGACATGATCGAGTAACAAACCATATTTTTTTTACATTTGTAACGATGTTAGTATGATGGATTTTACAATGTTAAAATGTAAGCATATTTTTTAAGCCATTATTGTCCCTCTGCTGGCCATGTCTCTCTTCCTAAGCGAGTGTTGGGTTAGATCTTGAGTACATCAGGCCAGCCAAATGCGGGTTAGGGACTTTTCATGAGTATTAAACAAATTTTAGGTACGCAAGGTTTCATCACGAAATTTTCCTTCACCGTTAGAGCAAGTGAAAATTATTTAGTAAGTAGATTAACATACAGAACTAGAAACTATGAGATTATACGGGAAACCCAAGCTTGATCAAATAATAAACAGTGGCAATACTAGTGTGTGTTAGATGACTATTAGATAACTCTAGCGATGCGTACGCGCATGGAGCGCGCGCGTCCTAAATACCGCTGCACTCACTCACTCATACATCAATATGTTTATTTCTAGATATACGTACATTTAGATCACTCTGAGAATTATATTTCTTTCTTTATTCACAAAGACTGTAAAACATGAATTTTGTTTGATATAAAATGTACTGTTTATTGCAATAACCTTGATATTGATTGTACAAACAATACGAACGGCCCTGGGTAGCCATTCATCTCTGCCTACACCAGTATGTAGGCCATAACGTGATATTGTAATAAAAATAAATTTCTCTCTGGTTTCTTATGAGTGAAAATCTGATCAGCGCCTCTAGCGGGCGCCATTAGAACTATTAACTATTTTTGCAGTATACTTTTAATCTCGATACTCGGTAGTACCGGCTGTAAGTATAGGTTCCCCCCTCGGGAGAAAGGCTTGAATTTCTGTTGGTCTTTCTTTGTTTTCAAGTGCTTGTTAAAAGACAACTCCCTCACTAAGAACTGCATTTGTATTTGACTTTTACATACATACAAACAAAGTACAAAATGACCCGAAAAAACTATTTGGAGATCGCACAAATAATAGTTGTTCCGTGTGGGAATCCAATCCACGACCTCCCGTAGCAACCTTAACCTCTGCGCCATGGAGGCATGTATGTACATTAACTTAGGGATCTGTTTAGGGGACGTAATTGACCTTGATTATTATTATATCAAACAAGGCACTTCCATATTACAAGTACATATTTGATAGTAAACCGATATGATTGTGATGTCACGATTAACTTGCAGTGATATAAAATTTTTATAGAGATTTTAATATTTGTCTGTTTGTTTGTCGATACTGTCCCATGGTTAGGGCAAAAATTTCCTCCCAGAATGAGAGTGCGGTAAGCTTTTTCTGTACCACGGGGTAAAATCTCTTGACTGTTTGAAAGAAGTGAGAATGAAAGAATGAAGTAAACAATTTTCCCCATGGTGCTTTCCTTTACCGTTCGAATAAGAACTAATAATTATTAGTGCATATACTTCTATATCCCTAAAAAGTATGTTGTCTTGAGCCCAAATTGAAACCATTTGCATGTCAGACGGATGCTTTAACTGTTTTTTTTTCCTTTGAGAGTAAATTAAAATATTTATTGTGGTATTTCAAAATTCTTAGTAACAATTTTGGCTTAATCATTTTCACCTTACGGGCGACTGAAATTGATTACTAAAAAACAATGAGATCATCTTTGATTGTTTTGTCCATTCGTCCTGTGGATATAACTGGATAAACTGAAATTCGGAGAATTTATATGTTTTTTATTTTGTATCAAGCAAGGTAATTGACCGTGCCTAAGAACAACCATAGTACAAATAAAAATGTATGTAACCACAAAACGGATTTAGATTAAATATAGTGCACAGGTAGTTTATAAAAAGGATTAATGCATAGGATACTCTAAAGGCTATGTACACTATGTACAGTGCTGGCGGCAATGCCACCGGGTGTATGATGAGCGGCTATGCAGCCGGCTATACAAGCCGCGTAAAGCCGCCAAGCAACATTTTAGACAGTCACATAGAACGTAAGTACGTCTAGTAAAGAGAACATGTTATGGTTGGTTGAAGCCAGCAAGCTACGAATCCCGCTGCCACCCCCAGCGTCCACTCCGAAGGTTTCTTTGTGTGGCAAAGCCAGCGGCATTGAATGCTACCGGGGCAATGCGGCTTGTTCGGCGGCCCAGCCACCGGCACTGTGTGTAGGAGTTTTTACTGTGAAATCCTATCACATTTACGGAGTTGCGGACTAAAGCTAGTTAATAATATTCAGCAATTGCTATCAAAGAGTATTGTTTTCATATCAAAATGTAAAACATTATCAATTAAATATTAGAAAGATAACATCTATTATACAAGTATTGAGTATTAAGTAAAAGATTAGTTTCCGTGTTCTTTTCATAATTACTTTTACATATAATACGATATGGGAAAGTTGCTTAGAAACTAATACTTTTCTAACTATGTTACTTCCTACTTCTAATGTACACGTGAAACTTTATTAAACTGTTTGTCACTCCTTTATTAAAAATGTTTATATTTTTTGCAATGGAATTTGTTCTACATACACATATATAATAACGCGCTTTTTCCCGTAGGTGTAGGCAGAAACCAAAGAACGCCAATTGGTACGATCCTTATTAACTTAACTTATTGCACATATAGTGTCATATCTATACTAATATTATAAAGCTGAAGAGTTTGTTTGTTTGTTTGTTTGTTTGTTTGTTTGTTTGAACGCGCTAATCTCAGGATCTACTGGTTCGATTTGAAAAATTCTTTCAGTGTTTGATAGTCCATTTATCGAGGAAGGCTATAGGCTGTAAAACATCACGCTAGGGCCATTAGGAGCGGAGTAGCAATGAGAAATGATACAAAAACGGGGAAAATTATGACCCATTCTCTCTTAGGTGACGCAAGCGAAGTTGCGCGGGTCAGCTAGTAGTTTATAAATTGGAATACATAACACAAGCGATTTCTAGAATCTTAGATTATCCGAGCTAGTGATAGATTTAGTAATTGTAACAACTATCATAAGTGTCAATCTTTTACCTAAATTATTAATTGGTTCGATTTTTAAATTTTTTACCTGTGAGTTTTGTATAGGCTTTAATTCTCAATAAGTGGATAAAAATTTAGTTAACATAGTACTAATACGTATACGTTGGTATGTATATGAATGACTTTGTTAAAAGACAACACATTCGTTCATTATGTAATTAATTCTCAGAACCTCATCACTGATACGCACAAATCATTGTAAACATAACAATGGAATGGTAAAGATAGCAATAATCATTATTGTGTTAAAAATGTTGTATTAGAATTTCTCGTAAACGATTAATTCGTTTACGAGAAATTCTATCGATTCTATCGATTTTTAAAAAGGAATGAAATTTTATTACGAAAATTTGTGTGTAAATCTTTTACTTTTTATCAAAATCGGTCCTTAACACCTTTGATTTCAAAACCTTTTTATATCGAAGATCAGCAACGCCCGTTTAAACATTGTTTATTACATGTTTAAGCTTGAAGTATCCTTTATTTTCTCAAATAGACAAGTTCTTTTTTAATCATTCTGTAGTTCACACAAATAATTTAATCCCACACGACAATCGAATCGGCTTACATTCAGTAGTAACTATAACCATTGCGTCACAAACTGCAGTTAAACCCCATTAACACATAGCTCAGCACAGTTATTATAATACAAGTCCCTACACATGTTGTCCTAATTACTAACTGCGAGTACAAAGATATGAGATTGAGCAATTTGATGATGGAACTTTAATTATAAAGTAACGATCATTGACGATGGGGCGAGCCCGTGGCTTAGTAACAACAACCGCGCGGAATTATCTAGGAGGTTAAGCTACGCTTCCCGTGGTTGGTATATAGATGGGTGACCGTATGGATCGAACTTTTAGTCGAAGTTCTGCTTGTCGAGATTTTTCTGAAGATGGGTGATTACTGATCGTATTGTACATACCGAGTACCTCAATAATTTCAGTTGGAATACGACACTGTATACTTATATATGTATAGTGAAACAACAATATGTGTTCTTTCTAGTCTATAGTGAATCGAGGGCACTCTAACTCTATCAACATCATCAATATAGTACATAAAACTCTTCCGTTACTGACTGACTGACTGACGGTCAACGAACAGCCGAAATTCGGTGTGAAGATTTGGGAGTCTAAAGGAGTACTAAAAGAGGATTTTTGTAAATTCTTTCCGGAAGGAAGTGAAAGGCATTTTTATATGAAAACAGAGTAATAAAAAAAAAATATAAATAGGAAAACTAAAGTCCTAACAAACTAAGTCGCGGGCAGTCGTTAGTATTTTATAAAAATGAATAAATAGTGACACATACCTCCTCCTGTATCCACTGTTTCTTCCACCACCAGTGCTTCTTCCTCTCGATGTCATAAGACACGTCTTTGTAAGGAGTTAGCACGCCGAAGTTCTGCCGCAGAATCGGCCGCCACGACTCGAAGTCTATGATGCCCACTCCTGAAAATGGTGAACAGCATTCTATTAATATTTATTCCTAAGATAAGCTAGAGCAATGATAGTCGAGTGGTATAAGTTGATACCTCCTACGCAAGTGGTCATAGGTTCGAACTCGAAGCAACACACCAATGACTTTTCGAAATGATGTGTGTATCAGAAATAATTATCACTTGTTCCGACGGTGAAGGAAATCTCATGATGCAACCTTGCATGCCTGAGAGTTCTTTAGAACAGTTTTTGAAGGAATGCAAAGTGCCCACCCGCCCAGCAGGACATTAAAAGCTTAAATTTAATTTAATATTAGCTTAACGAAACGTAAAGACGAAAAAGTAATTATTGTCGTTCCCAAGATATATTCTATTCTGCTCTCCCGAAATTTTGTCTTTATCGATGCTGCTGATTTTTACTTAAAAGAAAATGAAAGAATCTTTTGCATTTATAATAAAAGTGCGCATTATTTTGACGTCTCTCTATTTGCTTACTTTATTAAAGATTTCATAAATTGTTTATTTATTTATTATTAACATTTGAATAAAACATAAAAAAATATTGTTGAAAAAAGCCTATATTCGACAGTATGTATTATATTAACGGTTTCCCGTACAAAAAAATATATCATGTTGTAGGGAGTTTTACAAAGACACCAATAGCGGAACACAGTATCTATTCCTCAATTTACTAATGGATCACATAAATCCTAGTTCCGTGTGGAAATGGAAAGCACGACATCTTGGCACAGTGGCGTGATGACCAGATTAATTAAACTGTGACACGGATACCATTAAGTCACCACAGAGTCTATTTAGGGTCAATTTGCAATTTATAGCTCACTACTGACACTGTCTTCTGCCCACGACTTCGCCCGCGTAAAAAAAATTCCCGGGGTAAAAGTGTCTTAAAATCTAAGTTTCAAGCTATCAGTGCGCCAAATTTTGTTAGAATCCATCTTGAAGTGTTTTTGTATAACTGCACGTTTGGCGCAGTGGTTTAAGCGGTCACCTCGCCGTAACAACCGTAGCGCCGCGTGTGTTGGGTTCGAATCCCACCCGGGACAAATCTTTGGGTGATGAGCACAAGTATATATTTAAAAGTATATTGGTATATTTAACAGTTAATTGGATACCATAGTACAAGCTCTGCTTAGTTTGGCAATCAAATTACCGTGTGTGAGTTGTCCAACAATATTTATTTATTTATTTGTGAAAGAGTAACAAACGCACATACATCTATACTTACAACTTTTGCATTTATAATATTAATGGGATTATCTAAACTGCCCCGCTAAGTATCATTCCCTATTTAAGCTATTCATAAGCAGAATGCCAAACCCGTCTTTCGTTTGGGAGACCCTTGCCTAGCAGTAGGCCAGCCACAGGTTAAAAAAAATTGTTGAGCAGTCAAAGTGTAAGTGTGATAGACAGACTTTTGCATTATTAGTATTAGTATGTATATAGGTCTACCTATAAATTTATTACCCGCATTTTAATTGGCTCAACTGTACCGAGGTCACCCGCAGTTAAAAACTGTGTTGATCTCTATTTGAGCTATTTTTACATAAAAGTACGTTGGTATAGAATTATGGAAATCCTACATTGACGTAAATTACATGATCCTAATTTAAAGACGTTCACAGATGCGATATCATGATCAACATAGCCTTTCTTCGGCTTCCAGTCTCACTGGATGCAGCTGAATACCAGTATTTTACATGGAGCAACTGCCTATCGGCCCTCCATTACCCAGTTGACAGGGTTGTAAAACGATACCTTCGGATAGACTAGTTGTCAAACTTTCAAGCTTCTGACTACTATTAACGACTGTCAAAGATCTTCAAAAATGACAGTCGGGACCCACAATTTAACGTGGCTTCCGAAACACGGAGGAACTCGGTATGTATAATATGGTCACTCATCCACGGAACAACCTCGGCAAGCGTAGATGCTCTGGACCTGATAGATCAATCGAGACTGTTGTTACTTAGCCACAAGATCTTTACAGAAGAGGTATTATGCTGGGTACATTTCTTTAAGGGAAACCTGCGCAATTTGAAGCTGATTTTATTATAATGTGGATTGACAATTTTACGTCAATATACTGATAATTAATACTAACACCGTAAGGTGATAACCATAAAATATAACATATCTATACTAATATAATAAAGCTGAAGAGTTTGTTTGATTGTTTGTTTGTTTGTTTGTTTGAACGCGCTAATCTCAGGAACTACTGGTCCGATTTGAAAAAATATTTCAGTGTAAGATAGCCCATTTATCGAGGAAGGCTATAGGCTATATAACATCACGCTACGGTCATTAGGAGCGGAGTAGCAACGAAAAATGTTACAAAAACGGGGAAAATTTTGACCCATTCTCTTAGGTGACGCAAGCGAAGTTGCGCGGGTCAGCTAGTCGTTAATATTTCGCGGAAAACTTATGTGTATAATTACACAATTTTAAACTAACAATTGTTTTTCCTTAAGGTATTTCTAAATGCGTCAATAATACATACAGGGACTTCTTTGATTTACTTATCAATTATGACAGTATTTTCAAATGAATCATATAATGACTATTGTTTAAAATTTCCAATCCACTCTGTGGTTTCCCTGATTCCATGGTATTGTTATACTAAATACCCATATTTAATACAGCTCTTTAGGCTTGCAACCACAAACCTCACTACTTTGACTACCTTCAACTCACTGAGTAAATTTTGCTTTTATAATTGATACATATATTATTATACATAATATCACGTCTACTTTCCATGAGGATAGGAAGAGACCAGAGAACGCCGCTTGGTATAATCCTTACAAACTTCCCTTGTTTCATTCACATCCATACATTTTATGATACAGGACCGCTGGTAACGAGTAACAACCCGGCCTATTTTAAGACATTGCCTATGATTGTGATCTGTGTGCTGTGATGCTCACCGGTCGGTAAACGATCTGTGGGTTAAGCAAACCTTGGCGCGGTCATTTCATAGATGGGTGACCGCATAGTAGTATTTGAACAGGGCGTCTCCGTGCTTCGGAGGGCACGTTAAAAGTCGGTCCCAGTTGTTGTCAATAAGATAACAGTCATTAAGCCACGTGAAAGGCCTTCGGGCGGCTTGAACAATTTTGACACTAGGTTGACCACTAACCATACGACAAGAAGAAGAATAAATACAATTAATTTAATCATACGATAACTGAAATAAAATGGACTAATAAATACAAAGTTATTACCACTAAAATCCTTATCGGGAATACTGCTCTTCAGTTCATGTCTGAACACTTGCAAATGGTTAATCAAGTCTCCCTGCTGCGGCACACCTCCGTTGCGATACCTAATCTCTCCCGTGGTCTCATTCTTGATCAACGCGGGAAAGTTCCCTGGGTCATACAGTATAGATATCTTGTCCCCTCGGTGTGTATCGTTCGTGTTCTGTATTATACCGTAGTTTTCGTACAGGTCGTCGAAGTATATCTTCTTAGATTTGCACTGCATTGTGGGCACGTTCCAGTACACTTTGAATTCTTTTGATGAGATCAATTCTGGCATTCGAACGACGTAGTAGCTGAAACAAATGAAAAATAGTTAAAATCAATGTATATTGCTTGAAACTGTTCACTATTCTAGAGTTCGATTTATCAGGGTAGAGTTACTAAGACTTTATTTTCTGTTGTTATATATTATTATGTTACTACATAAGGTAACGTGCCAGATAAGGCTTGCTACACACATATTCGGTTTGGCATTAATCAGCCGGCACAAGCGAAATAAGTCGTGTCGGTTTTGCTGTTTTAAGAATATTGCCAAATCGAACGTGTCGAACCTAATATGACGTGTGTAGACAGCCTTACTGGCAGTAGGCTCAATAATAATATACTCGTACATCACATTGGTCCAATATAGGAAATATTATGGTAACTTTATAAACGATATGACAAACGCAATGTCAAAACAAAAAAAAATAATCGAGTTTTTCAAGATCTACTAATTCTAATTACAGAATTATTTTACTATATTGATCTTACTGCTACCGTTCTCAAGCATTTTATTAGAATTTTAAACGAGGAAATCTACACAACTTCGCTAACTCTGAGTTGCAAATCAAACTTTCTTGACTGCAGAAAGGTATACACCATTAATAAAATATTTATTAAAGTAATAATAAAAGTCTTATCATTTAATGATTATTATTTTAATTAACAAAAACACATGTCCGCAGAATGACCTGAAAAGAGATAATGATTATAAAACAGTTTGATATCGAAGACCTACATTCAATTTATGCAACGTGTGACGTAATAGTGTCAATGTACGATTGCATTGTGTCATGTGTTGTGCGACCTTAATAGATATTTGAGCTGTCAAATGCAAGAATGCTTTAAAATCATATTTTTATATAAATTCCCAGGAGGGCTAACACAATAACGCTAAATATTAGAAAGCCACTATGCATACACTTTTATAGAGATTAACACGTGACGTACAAGCCACCAAACGCCAATAATTTAACGCACACTACTTGACAAATAAGATACGTGATAACCCGCCTGGTTGGACAAAGTTCTTTTGATCGTTTTCTAATTTATTTTAGGTTATTATCAATATAAATCCGGAGTTTGTTAGCGTGCCCGGTATAAACGTGCAACGCTATTTCATGGGACCAACATTGGTAATGCGCCTACACTACACTTTCAGGTTCAAACAAGCTTAACTGTCTCTGTAGTCTAGGCGGTATTGGACTGCAGATCATAATGTCTCGGGTTTGATTTAGTTCGGCAAAAGTATGAAGGTTCCGAGAAGGTATCACTTTGGCAATAGGTTCGCTAAATATTAAATGGTAAAACGCTGATGTATGTGGTTCTCGCAATTGGTCAGCCTGGCTTTAGGTGTAATTCTTCCTTCATTCCGAAAGTAAAACCTTGCCCAGCAAAAAAAAAACTTTAATTAGCGCTGTTCTAAGCATTTACTAATAAGCATGTTTACTATAATTTAATAGATCTAATCATAGAGAAGTAGTAGTAATTTAAACGTAAGTCAAAATGCTCAAGAAATCTCCAATTATACCAAAGTCCACAACAACAAAAGGATGTAAGTACTTAAGACGATATCATTCATTAAGTCATTTCGCTTCCAGCCGCCTGTATCCTGTTCAGATTTAATATTCATTCAGATAGTTAACGCATTAAGAATTAAGGACCCGCCCACTCATGAGAATTTGTCGGTCATTAACCTCTTATATGATTGCAAGTGTTTTTTTGCCACATAATAGCCAATTTCCGTAATAATAACTAGCCTTTTGCGGGAACTTTTACTAATAAACAATCAATCAGCCTTTCTTCCAACTATGTTAGAGTCGGCTCCTAGTCTAACCAGATGCAGCTGAATACACCAGTATTTTACATGGAGTGACTGTCTATCTGACCTACACAACGCAGTTACCTGGGTTAGAACACAATACCCTTAGGTAAGACTGGTTGTTTGACTTTCAAGCTTCTACTTTTACTATGTACTACGTATTGCGTATCTCAGGTGACAACTAGTGTACGTTAATGTGATAGTCACTATGCAGTAGGTACATTACTGATTTGACATAACATAAGATTTACAGTCTTTTAGATAATAAACAATGTACAGAATAGTGGCTATCAGACGCTCCTTAAATGTGACACAAAATACCAAAGAAACAACTTTTGTTTTACACAATGTGTGGGAATCGAACCCGGTAATGGTGCACTTTTTACCACTAAGTCACAACTTTGTAATTATTAGTATACAGCTCTACCTAACTTTTTAACAGGGCGTAATGTTATATCAGGATTTTATGAGTTCAATAATTCATATAGTAAATAATCTATTATGAGTTCCGGTAACTGTAACTAAAATAGAAAATTATACACTCTTTAAATTTTAATGATATTAATTGTACCTTACAACACGAATGGGAGAATACAAGAAATTTTAAAAATGAAAAGGTGTTTTTTAAAACCTTTCTCACTTTAGAGGAGACCTTCAGGCCTACCTACTAAGTTTCGTGAAAATAAAATTTGGTCAAATATTTAAGGTGCTATGTTTATGACGTTTTTCTCTTCTAGTGTCTTGGAGTGGGCAGTATCGGATATGCAGCTTATATTCTTGTACCATAATTTGATCGATATTTAATTTTTATAACGGAAATAATTGTAATGAAAAACAAAGTTATCATCAAAACTTTTTTTATTATAGGAAGGCCTTTGTTTCTTTGCAAGTCTCTTTAAATCTGAGAGGAGACCCGTAATATAATATTTCCGTAAAATAAATAAATATACAACAATAAAGGAACGTGTATTACGTCAGGACGGAAGTGAAAATGGCACGTAACTGAATTCTAAGTATCGACAAGTTGTGAGTACTTGTGGGCGATCCGCTTAATCAATTATAATCTCACACAATATAGAGGTATTACAGAATATCTACTTGGTACTGTGCGCGAAGTTCGTATCCCAGGCAACACACCAATGACTTTTTAAAGTTATGTGTGTATTAGAAGTAGTTATCAGATGCTCCAACGGTGAAAAAACATCGTGATGCAACCTTGCATGCCTGAGAGTTCTTTAAAACAGTTCTTGAAGGTATGCAAAGTCCCCAACAAGCGTGGTGGACTCGAGGCCTAACCCCTCCCTCATTACAGGAGGAGACCCTTGCCCAGCAGTGGGACAGTAATGGGTTAAATTTATTTATTTTTATTATTTAAATGTTTAAAAGTGGGTGAACAAAGAAAATAATTTAATATCGTAAATATTTACAAATATACAAAAACAGATGTTTGTTGTATCAAACAAATATTGTTGTTTTGAAGGATTCCAACTAAACGTGAAACGGTTTTACCGATTTATAGCCATTATTTTTATAAATTCAACGCATTTCCTTGAAATATATTCACCTTATAGAAGAGAAGACCTCAAAACCTCACTGATTTCCAAATATCCGGGATATCTTATACATAAAAATGAATCGCCAAATGTGTTACTAAGCGCAAAACTTAAGAACGGCTAAACCACTTATGGTTTTCATAAAAAAATATCTAAAAAAAGTCTTTAAGACACGAAGTAAATTTTATGGAGAAAAAAGTTCTGTGCGGGTCAGTTAATAGTATGTAAGCATAAAAATACATGTTTTTATATACAAAATTCCGTGTACAAACTATAGTTGTCTTACTACAAGATGCCTGTACAGTTGTTATAAGCCAATTATTAAGAGTTAGCAATATTAGTACGCATACAAACAATACAGTGAAGTACAAGGTCACACTTGTTTATATATTTACAGCTGAATAAGAACAATCACGAGCGTAATGGCGTGCATACATATGTTTAGTAAAGACACGGTTGTTTTACCGTTGTTTTAAACTGCATTGATCTTTGATTGGATATCATTGCGCTTTGTCTAAGTGAGTTGCGTCGACTTATCCGTACCTCGATTCTCTACCACTATCGACTACCGACAACCGGCAAGCTATCGACATTTGAAATTTAGAATGTACTGCCAAAATGTTTCCTACGACACCCGTCAGAGGCGCTGATCAGAGTTTCATACAAAATTTCTCGATGACAGTTCGGTTGTCGGTAGTCGATAGTAGTAGAGAATCGAGCTACAGATGTCAAGTGGTAGTGGACACTGACAATTCGTAGTGAAACGCCATGGCAACTCGAAGCTGACACGGGCAAGCGAGCGTTAATATGTTTAATAAAGACACGGTTGTTTTGCCGTTGTGTGTTCAACTGCATTGATTTTTTATCGGTTGTCGCTGAGCTTTGACTGGGCTCTTTAGAGTTTAAGAAATGCATGCTTATAAAAGCGATGACTTTTTAAGAAAGATCCGGATTTTTAAGTACCTCCATGCAAAATTTCATCGAAATTGGGTTAGCGGTTTTGCTACGATAAGTCTAAAATAAATGCAATTAAACATAGTCTGTTTGTCATTCTTATTAAGATTGAAATGACACTTATGTTAAAGTCTGCATTATTTAAAGTTCATCAAAATATTTTTTTGTGAATGCCAGTAGAGCTTCGTTGGTCATTATAGTATTTCTTAGTAGGTGTGTAGTGTTTCTTTTACGCGTAACCTACTATACAATTCTTTTTACTACCGGGAAACCTTTCTACGTTGACAAAGACGACTTCTACTGACTCCGTGGCGCAGTGGTTTAGGTCACCACGCTGCTACCATTGCGTCGGGAGGTTGTCGCTTTGATTCCCACACGGAATAGTTATTTGTGCGATCCACAATTCATTGTTTTGGGCCTGGTTGTACATTGTGTCCGTTGTTTGTATGTTTGTAAAAGTCCCCGCGATACAAGAGCAATGCTTAATGCGGGAGTTGTCTTTTAAAAAATATAAAAAAGGTGATTCACAAGTAGTTACAGTATACCTATATTTTATAAATATTTAAGTAAATCTGATAAAAAGTACCTTGTGTATTCAGTGAAGTTCACAGTACATTAAGTTCGCATGCATCCGCTATCGATCTGTACAAGTAGGTCAAACACTTTGAACTCACCGCTGTATGTGCACTCATCACACTTCATTGCTTACAACTAAATTCTACATCAACCTTATTTTTTACTAGCTGACCCGCGCAACTTCGCTTGCGTCTCATAAGAGAGAATGGGTCATAATTTTCCCCATTTTTGTAACATTTTTTACTGGTACTCTGCTCCTATTGGTCGTAGCGTGATGATATACAGCCTATAGCCTTCCTCGATAAATTGGCTATCTATCACTGAAAGCATTTTTCAAATCGGAATAGTAGTTCCTGAGATTACCGCGTTCAAACAAAGAAACTCTTCAGCTTTATAATATTAGTACAAATAACATTGGGTCTATTACACCTGAAGATACCGACATTTAAGTGTATAGAATAAATTCTCGTTTTTCGCCCTTCACAATGTTAGTCCCGTGTAATAGGAGAGGCTATTGCTATATACCGGCCGTGATACAAAAACCCTGGGCTTTTATGGAGAATATTCTTTCTTTTTAAAAGACAACTCCCGCACTAAGAATTGGTCTTGTGTCGCGGAAAGTTTTACAAATATACAAGTAAAGGACAGAAAGTACAACCAAACCTGAACAATCGTTCCGTTTAGGAATCGAACCCTGACGCAATGGTAGTGGCGTGGCGTCCTTATTCACTAGCCACAGAGGATCGAAGCAAATGATTTGAGTGCCTTAAGTAATTGACATATAATATCATGAAGAAGTGTGCCCGCCACACCTAAATCTCCATTCATATCTACACACTAGGCGATACTAGGCGTGTCGAACACGTAACAATACAAACAATACTACCGCGCCTTGCACAAACATTTGCGTACGCGCAGTGAAAACTTATCTATCAACAAAAAAATACACTTAATGTGAAAACGATGTGATAATTCTATGTTTACTCTTCATTTAGTTAATCTTAGAGTTCAAATATTGGAGTGTTTTCATTTGAAATTGGGGCTTTACTTAATTAGAGAGTTAGAAATGCGTAAACGTTTGGTGGCAGTTTGTTCTTTACCGGCTTTAATAAAAGTAGGTGGTTCTCAATTCGCTTGTATTTTTTTTTCATGTCGCCGCCGAAGAAGAATCCAAGATAGTAGAAAGGCTAGGCTTAGGCGTATGATAAGTGGTCTAAGGGAGACGATCTAACCGCTTTCGTAGTTACGACGATAGGAAATGGATTGGAAGTCTACCACTTATTAGGAATGTGTGAAATAAATCGTTGTTATTACCACATCTCTGGCAAATAAATTAAAATAAACGCGAATATATAAATAATCGAACACTTTACATAGTTAAAATAAATTATAATAATCGAAGTATTAGGAGAGGCAGGCCTTTAAAATAGTTTAAAATGTGATATAACTAGCAAATACTACTACATATTTAAATTAAAGATATTGATAATAATTAAAGGTATCGCGCTTATCTATGGAAGTGCTGAGATTTCAGACGAGTGAAGCCGTAGAGAGAAAAATTAATAGTCACGAGAAATAAAAAATATACTATATATCAACGCTGTAATCCCACGAATCGTATACTCAAAAATACTCCTGACATACTTTTTTTGTTCCATTCACATATCTCATACAAAAACTCACAAAAACTGTCTAAGGCATACTTTTTGTACTAATGACATCATATAATAATATGTAAGTATCGTGACATAGAGACATACAGACATACAGAGCTATTGTAGTCGTGATTTGTAGCCGGCGTGGCGGTGTGGCGGAGTGGGCGCAGCTCGACTGATAGCCTTGGCCTCAGAGGAGATAGGGATGTACAATCAATAAAATCCATCTGACTGGTGATAATAATAAATTTAATAATCCCACTGCTGGGCAAGTCTTAAGCATGTGAGCGCCTTGGTGTCGAACTGTAAGCTTATATTGTTTTCTAATCTATACTAATATTATAAAGCTGAAGAGTTTGTTCGTTTGTTTGTTTGTTTGAATGCGTCACCTACTGGTCCGATTCGATAAATTCCGTGTTAGATAGCCCATTTATCGAGGAAGGCTATAGGCTATATATCATCACGATTACGACCAATAGGAGCAGAGTAGCAATAAGAAATGTTAAGAAAACGGGCAAAATTTGGACCCATTCTCTCGTATGTGACATATCTAAATCCTTTTTAAAACAAAATTAACAAAAATAACGTTTAATACATACCTAACATAAATACTGACTAGATTCATCGCTCAGCCTGCAAAACATTAAACAAACCAATTTTAGGTTAAGCAAAATCATATTATCTGTGAAGTATTACACAAAATCGGTAAGAAATAATTATAGTTTGTTCTAACAGTAAAGAAATACATCGTTATGAAACCTTGCATGCTTGAGAGTATTTTAACACAGTCTTAAAGTTATGTAGAGTCCCTCCTTAGTTCGGTAGGATCTTGCCCAGAAGTGGGAGAGTAACTGGTAAAAAATAAAACAATTGTACAGAATTTAGCTATGTAGAGTCCCTCCTTAGTTCGGTAGGATCTTGCCCAGGAGTGGGACAGTAACTGGTCAAAAAAAAAACGATTGTATAGAATGTAAAAACTATTTGCATATTATTATGCGAACACCAATTTTGCCAGCCCTGAGTTCGACAGACAGACACATAAAAAGCCCATCATTCGTAGTTATTATAGATTTATTTGTTTATTTGCCCGGCACGGAATGTGAACCTCGCACTATTGTTAAGATAATCACTCACTTGGATTCGCGTGCTAAACAATGAAATCGAACCTGACATCATTGGATTAAAGCTACACCTCTGGAGCAGGGGTTCTAAACCTTCTTCTACAAGAGATAATAAATTGTAAAAACATTATTAGGCACGCAGTTCGAACGATAGTGTTAGCGATTGCTAATCACTTGGTCTCGAGTTCGACTTCCGGGTCAGGCGAAGCTCTATATGGCTTTTCTAATTCCTGTTGGAAGGTTTATAATAGTTGGCTTGCCCCATTAAAGAATGGGAGTATGAGACGCTCAATATCAGTGGCGAGAAATAAGAGTATATCAAACATCTCGCATCTACAAAAGGTATGTATCATAAAAAAAATCTTAAATCTTATATAAAAATCATACCGTTTGTTTTTCACTGACTTAGTTTGACCTGTATGTAAGTATGTTTGTCCGTCAGTATCTATCTAAAGATTTTTCTCCTAAAGGTTATCACATATGACTTTTGTTTACGAGATAAAGTTAGGAAAAAACATATTTGTGTATTGCCCTCTGTCTACTGTTGACAAACAAACTGGCCATCTGTTATCACCAAGGTCATTTGATAACGAATGTTTGAGAAAAAACATTATCACTTCTTTCAATAGTTTGCTTCTTTATATGTAATAACACGCCATATACGCAAAGGACACCTCAGCGGAGATTTGAACCAGGAACCTCGTGATTAGTATTGATTTACTGTAAAGTAACATTTTATAGTACATGCCTACATCATAAAGGCAGTCAAATATGCTTTTTGGCTACGTAGCATCAATTTTTTTTAAAACGGAGAGTTTGATGCTATTGAAAAATTGAAAAAAATGAAAAATTGAAAACTTTAAAAACTATTAGGGTTCAATTCTAGTATTACTCAATACTAGAAACGAACCCTAGAACATCACGCGATTAGAAAAAAAAACAACTTCGAATTGAACCTTTAACCCAATGACCGCATAAAAACAGTCTTAAAAATGTCGGTCAAAATATCGGAATTTGCCACTATCCCTTATCAAGTCATCCATGTATCCGCACGCGTACTGTACATAAACACACTAACAGGCCACGTAAATATTTACTGTCGTAATGGTATTGAACTCCAGATTCTTTAAACATGTAGGTCATATTTAATACCTACAATAATTGGCTAGTTTATGCCTTGCTTCCTTTGCCTGGAAAAAATCTCGGATATCCCATGAGTTAGTCCGGGTTATAAAGTATCTGTGTTCCAAATTTCATCAAAATCTGTTTAGTAGTTTTGGCGAAGTTAAGATAACATCCAATCATTTAAACTTGGCCATTTCTCAACTCAAAAGGCTTATATCCTACCTTGTGATTTAATCTATCGCCTGATTTTACAGTTCATAATAATAATTTTACGTTTAGTAATAGAAAAACAATAATATTAAATACATACATGTCTATGTCTATTAATATTTTACATAGATTTTTTTAATTCAAATTCAAATTTATTTGTGGTTGTTACTCTGTATGCCCGTATAGTGTGTGCTTAATTTTTTTTCCTTTATCGTGATCTAGACTCTAAATGCCTTACCCGTTTGTGATAATTTTACAATCAACTAACTTCTTGATGAATATCCTTGATAAAAAATGTTCATTGTTCATTCATCTTCATATCAAACTCCAAAGGTGAATTGAAAGAAAGAGTTCTTGAAAAATCTTTCACAAATCCGGTGTAACAACCTCGTGAACTCGCTTTCGTTACAAAACATCATAAATCACACATTTCGATCAAATATTTACACCTAAATATTCAACAGTTATATGCAAAACAATCACATTGAACAGCCAAAACACAACCTTATAACAACAGTAAAAAGATTGACTTTACATTGAACGTAGTATTGCAGAACATAAACACAAACATATATCACCTTCAGAATCAAAACGACGTAACGTTCAACCTGTAACGTGTTACTTAGGTCTTTATTCTTCTGATGTTGTGTTGTGGTTCAAAGTAATCTAGGCCTATTTGTACAGAGATAAGGTTTAGTTTAGAATGATAATGTGTTGCTCTAGTTTCGCTCGCTTGATGTGATTCATCCCGTTGCCTAGCAACCGGGATTGCAACCAAGGCTCTTTGCAAATTGTAGTAAAAGGGTTGTTTTCATTATAATATTGGAATATTTTTTTGCTACTTTTGCGCAAACCGCGTCTGGCATTTAAGTGGTAAATAAAATAAAGTCCCAGGTTCTATTTAAGCTTTGGTATTTTTTTTTGCCATGATTAGAGAGATTAGGCTTAGTTTAGCCTAGAAGTTTGTAATAGGATTCAATGCACATGAGCAGTGTTGAAACCACAACCTATCGGTCCTATGTTCGATGCTTCGGCAAATTTTAATATGCTACTTCCTAAATTATATTTTAAGTGCAAAAGTTTGTTACTGTGTTACTTATTTACTTAGGAACTACTGAACATATTTTGAGTACGCAGTTAGGTGAAGATTTGTAATCAAACATGACACTATAAAAGGACACTGTCATATATTTAAATGTATCTAAACAACTAATATATGTGATACTAAATAGACTCTTTTAATTAAATTTTGTAAACTTAATCACATAATACGTGCATTTGTATGTAATCTTATTAAAGTATACCAACTTAGTAGGCTTCTGATAAGGACTGTGATATAATTCAGTAATCAGACTCTACCTCGAGGCTTGCAATTGTTGTTTAATGTGAAATTATCGTTGCTTTCATTAGATAACATTGTGTTTCATTAATCAAATATAACTTTAAATCGTCTAGACAGAGGTATTATAAAATGTTTTAATATTTAGGTTTATGAGAGGATCTCCTTAAGATTTGGCTAAAAAAAACCAAATTGTTGAAATTAGGAAAATGGCGATGGAAAATCATCTCTATCTCCCGGTTTCTGAGGTACATTTAGCGGTAGTTTATCTATTGAATAGCGTTAAAGCTCATATAAAAAAAAACGTTATTGAATGGGTAAACTACCGCTAAATGTACTCAAAAACCGGGGGTAAGTCTTATTTACATGTCATGCCCGGAAGACATCTTAGCGCAGTGGTTAAGGTGGTCGCCATGTAATTATCAGTATGTCGGAGCAGGATTTGATTCCCACTATGAACAAATATTTTTGCGAACCACAAACGTTGTTTTCTGTGTGTGTGTGTGTCCGTAATTTGTATGTTTGTCCCCGAGACACAAAAGCTGTACATTTTGCGGGATTAGTCTTCTTGAAAGAAAAAAATAGAAAAAAAAAAAGAAATTTGCTACACTTTTACGGCTAAACAACCAAAAAGTCTGGACGGATTTAGAGACAATTTGTTACAATAATCTATTATATCCGGAGAAAGACTACAACAATATTTTTTCAAACTCCAACCTGCCAGAACTAATATCTAAGACTTTATCTTCTCCTTCCGGTACAAGTCGTGAAGAATAAAAATAACAAAATCGATCTCGCACTTGACCGCATTCAGTGTATAAACATTAACGTGTCATTGACCCCTGGCTGTTCAAAAATAAAACATGTTCAAACGAACAAAGACATTTTTTATATTATGACATAAGTTCAGAATTTGTTATAAAGGGCCGTGGCACGTGGTTGGAGTATATTTGCGTCTCTATTTGTCACATCATTGGACAAACGTTCTCTAAGACATGAGTATACCCGAGGCAACACACTAATGACTTTTCGAAGTTATGTGTGTATTAAAAATAATTATCACTTGCTCCAACGGTGAAGGAAAACATCGTGAGGAAACCTTGCATGCCTAAAATTTAAAAGTCCTAAAGTCCCTAACCCACACTTGGCCATGGCGTGGTGGTCTCTATGCCTAAGCTTTCCATCACTAAAGGAGGAGATCCCGTTGCCCAGCAGAGGGACACTAATGGGATTAATTAATTTGTTATTACATAAGTCAAATAATTTAAAATTTAAAGACTTTTCATCAAAGGTTACCCTTATTTGAAGAATAATTGCCAGTTTCGTGGCTTCTGGAATTTGGAATGGATCTCCCGTACAGGAAATCGAAGCCAAGATCTCATGATCAGCACTCTTTTACTTTCTAAAATGCAGTTTTTTAGCACAAAGAGTTTATTCTTACTGTGCAGGTCGGAGTCATAACTATTTTAGAAATGGAGCAAATAATTCTGTAACAGAACTGGAACGATCAAACAAAACAATGCATTACAATGTAGTTTGTATTTTTAATAGTAAGAGTAGTTTACGCATTATGAATCATTTACTAATACTAACTGCTTTTTAGTAAGTTCACACTGGAACGTGTTTTTTTTATTTTTGACTGTCTTTTAGTTAAAAGAAAGATGGTGCAAAGGTCTTGGGTTCGAATTACGGGCCGGGATCATGAGTAATTTTTGAGTGGGTCTGCTTAAAATTTTTTGGTAAGATTGTATTATTTATGCCAAATTACTTAAAATATGCTGTTTTATACGTCGAAAAGTTTCAGAATGAAATATCCAAAATAACAAAGTATAAGTACAAAATTTATTAAGTTTTTCAATTTAATTGCTTGTAATGTAAAGTTTACAATTACGGGTTAGCGTCTAAATAAAAGCTATGCTAAGCAACTGTCGAAATGCGAAAATCTGTTAGTCTGAACTACTGAACAAGCTATGATAAAATTGAGCATTAAGATAGATAATAAAGACCTCTAGATCTTTACCTATATTTTTCTCTTGCATTTCACTATCTCATCTTTGCGTCACAAGAAAATTAAATGCGAACGAAATTGAGCTTATCACTAGTTTTTCAAAAAACTTTGTATTTCAGTGAAAATAAAGTCCTAATTTTCCACCTAGTTGTAAATTCGGTAACAAAACTTCGATCATCATAAGTAACACGTAGTGAATGCAATCCCGATCTCGCGGGATCCCGATCTCGCGAGATCCCGTGTATTTTTTCGGGATCAATCCCGAAGCATAATATGACGAGATCCCGTTCGGGATTGTCGGAGAGGGCATTTTCAGCAGTTGGCTACATTGCAATAGACTTAAGATGCCGATTAGAAGCTCGTAATATTGATACACTTTGTATTTTAAGAGGCTACTTTCAAAATGCCATGTGATTACTTTTTATTTTGATCTCCTGGAGCTACACCTACTTTTTTGATTATGTTCATGTTATTACACCTGTTAATTATGTTACGTTGTTAGTAATATTGAAAAATAAAGGCTTTTATTTTCTTTCAAATAATAATTTATTGCATTCACCACACTATCACACACATATTACATTAAACAAGCCGTTCGAATTGTATTATTTTTACTAACTAGACGGGATCCCGAAAATCTCGGGATCCCGCGGGATTGATATTTCTGATCGCGAGGGATCTCGAGTTGACGATCTCGAGTCGGGATTGCATTCCCTAGTAACACGTCACATTGTGTTGTGGTATTACGCGTTTGGATGAAAGACAGCTCGCCTTGACAATGGCACTCGCTGGACGTGCCAAAACTAACACAAAGAAAAAGTTCACTGGACCTACTCATAATAATAATTTACAAGCATTTTACAACATTTCCTGATAACAATTGTTTAAGTATCTCTCTTACTTTAACTTTTTAAACGGTTTCTCCCAGGTTAAGCTATGCTGCCGAGGTTGGTATGTGGATGGGTGACCATCTTATTCATTACGAGTACCTCCAGGTTTCTGAAGGCATGTTAATACGTGTCATTTTCAAAGATCTTTGACAGTCGTTACAAGTTTCACAAGGTTTTGGAAGTTTGATAACCTGTCTTATTTAGTATCGTGTTATAACCCAGGTAATTGGGTTGTGAAGGTCAGATAGGTAGTCGCTCCATGTAAAACACTGGTATTCGGCTGCATCCGGTGATACTGGAAACCGACTCCAACATAGTTGGAAGAAGGGCTATACTGATTGAAGGGCTAGTTTCACCACTACTATTTTTTTTATACATTACACTTTATATTATATAGTTTACTAGCTGACTAGTGATGATATATAGCCTATAGCCTTCCTCGATAAAGGGGCTATCTAACACTGAAAGGATTTTTCAGATCAGGCCAGTAGTTCCTGAGATTAGCGCGTTCAAACAAACAAATAAACAATCAACCAAACAAACTCTTCAGCTTTATAATATTAGTATAGATAGGTTACCAGACACTTATTCATAAATTTTGAAGCTGACTAAGACAATTTTATTATCAGCATATTCATTGGATAGGAAGTTGCGGCTATAAGTTAGATAGTATGTAACCGTCATTTAATTATTATTTCTGTAATATTATTTAAAGCAAAATTAGCGAATGATTAATTCTTTTTGATTGTACAGGTGTTTTTAGAATATGTTCTTGCTAAATTGAATTTAAAATCTGAATGCATTTTTTTATGTATTATTTTTGTTCGTAAAACTTCAGTTTTTTTTACTGTTATATAATAACGTAATATTAATTTTTTATTGGTAGATACCTATACAAATATATTTGCTTACATAAACAAAATAACATCGATTTAATACATTTTATTAAATAAAACTAATTTTCCTGTAATTATTTATACAATTGTTATTACACATGTCCCAATATTTACCACGAAATACCTTATTTAATTTTTAATGAATAATTATAATTTATATTCAACTTACTTGTCATCACATCTAACCGCATAGCCCGCCAAAAATATAAACAAAAAAGTTTTCATTTTCACTTTCACAAACACGAAAAAATACCCATTTAATAACAAACGAGAATGTCCACAACAAATTCTAATTTAACACTACAATAAGAAAACAAACTAATAAAAAAAAAATAGATCGAACAAATTCAAATTTAAAGAACACTTCAAAAAAAAATCTTTACTCAATAAAAAAAAATAGATCGATTAAAAAAAAAAGTTTTCGCGCCAAAAGTATTTTTTGACGTGTATAGTGTTGCGCGGACGTTGTCTCGACTCCACGTGTGAGTCGATTATGAAACGGTTCGCTCGAATGACAGTTGTGGCTGTTCTTTCCATTGCTTGTGCCTTCCGCGCACTTTATATGCTGTCAAGTGCTATGTTATCATCTGGATTCACCTGTTTCAGGTTTATTGTGTTGAAATGATGGTAATAAAATAGGCTTGTGTATTTAAAAGATTAAGGTTTATGTTTAGTGATTAAAAGTTGGGTTTTTATTTGCTTTTCGTTTTAATTTTGATATTTTTGGCTCGTAGTTACTGGCAGGCATTAGGACCTATTATTACCTAGGATTATTTAGAACCACAAAAACAATCTTCATAAAACTTGAATTTGTGAAGTCTATTATTTTGAGCTTTCATATCATTTTAAAACAAGACTGGAAGCCTTTTTGAATCTTTAATCTTAGTTGAGAAGCTTATGTTGATTAATCGACTTCAAAAAAGGAGGTGGTTATCAATTCGTCGGGTTTTTAATGTTTGTTACCTCACAACCTTTTATTGGGAGAGTTTTATTATTTTTAAATATACCTAATACATTGATAGCATTGTATACATTTATGATTTGACCACGTTTCGATCGTAATAAAATGATAATTTATTTTAAAGTCTTAATAACAAAAATCTGTATTTGAAGTTTACGCCGGTAATGAACCCACGACCTCTCGACACAAAATCCGGCTGCTTAACTAACTTAACTAACATCACTTACCATCATTTTACGTATCCACAAGGTAGACGAAACAATGTCCATATGATGCCACCATAGATAGTCATTTGTATAGAACAATACTTTAAAAAAAAAGTTGACACGAACCAAAGACACGCATCTTATTGTTTTCTAGAATCGAACGTGTCTCGCATAAGGTATTCATTTTGAATATAAATACTAACTAATATGAAACGAGACTGTTTGTCTGTTTTTCTGCGAAATCTACAAAAAGATCTTGAACTGTTTTTGATATAAATGTATTTATTGGGTATCAAAAAGGGTATTATTAAAACGTTTATAGGGTCTCATAAAATAGGTTATTTTTATGAAAGTGATAATTTCTTATTTCTAATTTGTCCTGACTTTACTCGAGTTACATCGGGTTCAACGCAACAAGTAATTAACTAATACCTGCCTAAATAATATTTTTACTTTTGTAAAGATTGCATGACATTTGATTCAGTAGATTTAAAGTTATAGCAAACAGATAGAAAGCCTGGAAAGATGAAAAAAAGTGAAGCCACGGGAACAGTCAGTGTGTTTATTTCCAAGGATTCATATCTGCATCTTCCCTTTTTATTTCGAGGGACGAATGCTTAATTTTAACCTTATTTCTATTTTACCTTTGGAATCAGCCTAGAAGTTTATTGTCTGTACTACATACATACATAACATCACGCTATTTTTCAAATACAAACAGATAGAGATCAAAGAGCGCCACTCTAATACACTTGTTATAAAGAACCTCCCCACCCCTTTTTTGCAGGACAGCAAAGATATTATGATCTGTCAGGTATATTATGTCTTTGCCTATTGTAGAAATATGTTGCATACTGTCCAACCTAGGTATAGACAACAACTTAGTAGAGAGCCTTTTCATGCACGATTTAACTAACTTATAAAGTAAATAATTTCAGAATTACTTATAGCCATACTATAGCCAAAGTGGCTATACCAAACTGTGAACCTTGCAAATAAGGCTTTCGACTAAAGCAAAGCCGCGAGTAAAGCCTGTAGGACATAACACAAGTATATAACCATAAAATTCAATGTTGTTTGTCACTTTCACTGGTTTGGACAGCGGCTCTCAACCTATGAACAGAAAAAAGTTATTGTTCGCTAACTCTACACGCTAATATTAATTTAAAATTGTTATGTTGTTGCTCTTATTCTTGCATCGGATATGATTTTATTGGTAAAATGTTTTCGTTATTTAGACGTTTAGGCACTGAGTTGAAATTTTACCAAATTAAATCTCATATAAAATCAAAATAATCTTAAATCGACGTGATTATATGTATGTATGGATGTATGTAAATCTGGAATATTTTTTTCTGACGGTGCAAAATAATTACAGGATCGGCAAAAGTGTAGTTAATATGAGCGAACAGTACCTCGAATAAAGTTAATTCATATTGTAATTTCTTTAGACCCTTGAGTCTGGATCGATCAGTCTCATAACAATATACAAAGTATGTCGTTTTGTTTTGAAAATGTTGAGAGCCCCTGGATTAGGAAGTAAATAGTACTAGGTATTGTTGATCTAGGCCAGTCTAGGTCTAGTCTGATAAATACCTTTGTGTTGAAACGTTTGTTTACGACTGAACTAGAAAAATAAGAATATTTGCGCTTTTTTACTTAAAAATAAATATTGGAATAACGATAGACTGGGGTTCTTATTTTGTGATTGAAACTGTCACTAAAACTCGACAGATCGAGAGGTCATGGTTCATAACAGGGATTTCCTATACATGCATATTTTTAAACAAAAATACTTTTTCCCTTAGGGGTAGGCATAGGGACCAGTAACTCAATTATCTACTCAATCTGGCGATTCTCAAGAGTTTGTCATTTAAAATGTACTGCCAATATAGTTTTTAGGGAGCCCGGTAGAGGCGCTAAACAGATTTTTGTGTAAAATTTCTCGATAGCTAGCCGGTTGTCGGTAGTCGATAGTAGTAAAGAAGCGATCTACTGAACGCTACCTGCTACGGTCCTTGCAACTTTGATGTATTATCTAATATGTACTACTGTTGCATAGAGGGAACGAGAAAATTTACAATTTGTTTGTTGGGGATAATTTACAGAGCCACTGAAAACATTTAAAAAAATCTTTTGCCGAAAGATGCTTTTAAAGGAAGAATGTATTTTTAACTAGTTACAGACTTTCTAAAAGAGGTACATTCATAGGTTGTATAAAAATATCTATTTCCGTTACTTCTGTCACTTTATTTGTATAAAGTTTAACACAAAAACTGTTATAAAATGTCTGAGCTTTATCAAACAATAATTAAATTAACGTAAATGCTGTATCATCGAGATAGTTCCTCTTTATAATATGTAGATAATATATTATGACTTATTTGTTATTGCCATGAAAGAGTCACTAACTGAAAGTTTGGCGCAGTGGTTATCATGGTCAACTTTCGCCGTACAGTGAGTTCGTTTTTTAAGACAATTTTTAGTGGGATCAGCACGAGAGTATCTTTTTAAACTTGCGAAAAAAAAGTTGCCGCGGCAATTTCCCAAAGTTTAAAATGGTTAAAGTTAATTAATGTATGTAAAGCTAATCAATACTTTGTTATGGTGATTAAGTATAAAATATGGCTTTAGTAAGCTAGTTTCTACGCTCGGATTTATCTGCGTTAAATCCTTTTTAGTGGGAAAACTATGCTTTATATTATAAGCCCTCAACCCCCACTTGTCTAGCGTGGTGGACTCTAGACCTAACCTCTCCC
Organism: Anticarsia gemmatalis; assembly: GCF_050436995.1. Classification (NCBI taxonomy): domain Eukaryota; kingdom Metazoa; phylum Arthropoda; class Insecta; order Lepidoptera; family Erebidae; genus Anticarsia; species Anticarsia gemmatalis. The sequence continues at coordinate 382,468 of NC_134767.1, read as the reverse complement.
TCGTTCGGGAGAGCTTTGCACAGCAGTGAGACAGTAACGGGTTATTAAAAATATAATACAGGTTATAGAATATGTGTGTAAATTTCAATTTCAATATCCATTCAGCAGTTTTTAGGTGAAAGAAGAATTGTAAAAGAGGATCAAACGTACATACATTTACCCATACAACCTCTTCCGCTTGTATATTACTCGTAGGACAAACATATGGCACAAAGATATCCGTTCACTTCACAATGCAACAACTATTGTTTACAAATAGATATGATTCATTTACTTGAACACATAACACACATAATACTAGTAGAATGATGTTATATAGTATAATACGAGAACGTCGCAAGGCTGAACTAATTACACGTCAGCAATGTCAGCGCGGAAACTAATAGATATACGTAGTGTATGGCGCAGTGATATTATATCGATATACTTTTAAATATGAAGTTTCAAAAAGGGCATATGTCCTGGTTTTGTAATGTCACATGAGCCCTTTTTGAAGTAGTCATTAGATGATTCACAGTTTTTTTAAACGGTGCTAGAGTTTATTTTAAAGCGTTCAAGTGTGTGCTCAGTATACTCAATTCAATCTATATGCAGTTACTTTCATGGTCCGGTGGAACGGATTATTGACAGGTCAGTTTTACGTGCCTTATGGGACATGCAGGTCCAAAACCTGAACTTCCTTACTCTAGGCAGCCAGTAATGTATAGACACAAAAACCAACAAAAATTGTTGACTTCCGCTGGGTTCGAACCCGAGAGCTCTGCCTGGTGGGCCGACCTCGCCACATAGACACAGTAAAAAAAGACAATTATTCATGTAATGTCTTTAACACGCACTTAAGTATGTATCTCATATCAAAATGTCAAAAGTCGTACTTCGAAATCAAACTGTCATTCCGAGAGCTTAGTTCACGGACTATACTATACTATAACACGGTACTATAAAACGAGTCACAGTGACTCATTGATTACACTGATCGGTTGTCTCACATCCCGGCTCCGATACTTTTTGTCGATTCAGTTTATTACTAACTACAATACATTACTCATTTTATTCAATGAAATGTTTAGTTGTGTAAGACTTTCATGTCAGCAGTTGCTTACGGGTCGGTAAACCATCAGTAGGTTAAGGAAACTAATCGCGGCCATTATTTAGATGGGTGAACGAATGGTATTTGTTACACGCATGTCTTCTTGCTTCGAAGGGCGCGTAAGTCGATCCCAGTTCTTGTCAATTTAGATAACAGTTTGTTATGCGATGTCAAAGCCAAAGGGCTTCTTCTTCTTCTAAGTTTTCAAGTCACCCAAAGGGGTGACTTGAAAACTGATACTAGATTGACAACTAACCATACGTTGAATCCTACTATCCTATTAATATTATAAATTCGAAAGTTTGTGAGAATGTATGTATGTATGTTTGTTACTCACGCAAATACTACTGAACCGATTACGATGAAATTTGGTATACTGGTAGCTGAAGACCCACATAGGCTACTTTTTATACCGGAGTTCCCGAGGGATTGGGATTTACACGGGAAGGGGTTCCACGCGGACGAAGTCGCGGGCGGCTTCTAGTGATTTCATAAATTGTGACTGGTTTGTCTACATACGATAGGTTAAACTAAAATCAGGAGTCGAAGTAGTTACCATGGCCGAAATCAGTCAGATAGATCAGTCACTGAAAAACTTATCAGGCAAGTAAGATTTTCCCACGATGTTTTTCATCACAGTTTTCCAAAGATCTCTGACTGTACTATGGACATGCGTGTTCGAATACATCACGTTTTTGGCCAAATTACTTCGTACAATAAAGTCCACGTGTTTACGTGATTATAAGACAAATAACAATAATAATATGCTGTAATAATTTAATATTACACGTTTAGTGTGTGTCCGTGTGTCAGCACTTTTATGTATCGTTCAATCACGCCTGGAGCTGTCTGATGGGTTAATAAGGATTTGAAATTATGAATCCACTATACTAGCGGCCCGCCACGACTTTGGCTGAGTTATAAAATTACGTTACACAATACCTTCCTAGAGAATCTCCTTTCTATAATACTAACATGCCAAAGGGGTCTTATTCGCGTTGAATATTTTATAAGTTACGCTACCTTGCTTCACGAATAACCGACGACGTTTCGATGAATTACAACCTTATACACTAATATACAATAGTGAAAGCCGCATGAAAATCCGTTAGATTTTGAGTATATCGCCAACAAACAGATACACGCGGCGAGAAAATGTGGACGAATTCAACAATACCCTGTAGATCTAATCATATAAAATCTGAAAATCTGTTCAGTGATTGCTGTGAAAGCGTAAGATAGATATAGGATGTATTGTGGAGTAAAATATTTTGTAGAGAGCTCATGGCCTTGACGGCCGTTATTCTAATATTTATTTGTCTGTCAAACAGAGGTAATACAGCTTGTGTTTATCTAATACAGCTGTGAGATAGATTACATTTTAACGTTGATGTGTTTATTTATTTTCTAGCTCGAGCTAGCTAACGAATTACATAACTCTAATATATTATTACCTGGATATATTTAAAATAAAAATAATAAATCCAACCCATTAATGTCCCACTGCTGGGAAAGGGTCTCCTCCCGTAATGAGGGAAGGGTTAGGCCTTGAGTCCACCACGCTGGCCAAGTGCGGGTTGGGGACTTTGCATGCCCTTAATAAATGTTTTAAACAAATTTTTAGGCGTGCAAGGTTTCCTCACGATGTTTTCCTTCACCGTTGGAGCATGCGATAATAATTATTTCTAATACACACATAACTTTGAAAAGTCATTGGTGTGTTGCCTCGGGTTCGAACCTGCGACCACTTGCGTGGGAGATGTCAACTTATACCACTTGGTTATATTTATGACTCTATTTTCTCTGTTGCATTTGGAGTAGTATTTGCGACTGCTGATCACGATCTCCTGGCCTCAACTCCTAGTCAGAGAATCAACTATTTTGTAATTTCCATTAGAGTTTTCTGAATAGTAGCCTGGAGTTGGTTAACTTTCCCGATAAATGGCTTGAGATAAGCATTTTTAATGACGAAGCTCTCGAAATCGTTCGTTTTATACAGAGAAATACGCATCGAGTGAAAAGATAATTATTGGAGTTAGAATTAATAATAACTGACTATTCCTCACGTATAGATTTGAAAAGATATTGGTGTGTTACTTTAGGGACAGAATAAATTGATAAAGAATATTACTTTGGGATTGAACCCTTCACTAAACGTGGGAGACGAATGTTACTACTACTGATCGTATGGTTAGTGGTCAACCTAGTGTCAAAGTTGTTCAAGCCGCTTGAAGGCCTCTGTCGTGGCTTAACGACTTTTATCTTAATTGACAACCACCGGGACCGACTTTTTACGTGCCCCCTGAAACACGGAGACGCCCAGCTCAAATACCACTATGCGGTCACCCATCTATGGAATGACCACGCCAAAGGTCGCTTAACCCGCTGATCGTTTACCAGACAAATGCTAAAACATTTTCGGCTAGTTCTTTTTCAGTAGGTTATAAAGAAAAAAAGTGTCCTTTTGTACAGTATTGAACAAGTCTGGACATGCCACAGCGTATATGTCAGCTGTGAGTCGTGAGGCGGGCAGCACAAAGCGCTCGAGACAAACATCAATAACATTCGACTCGCTATACAATAAACGTTAAACGGACAGTTGTGATGCGGAAGTACGTGGTTTTGGGGTACACTGGCAAATTGAGGTGCACAAAATACAAACTGAAATAAAATTTCTAAAACTTTACTTATTAAATTACATGAGTACAGTTGAAAGTGCAAGGGGACAATTTTTTTTGACATTGTCATATTTACGCAATTTGTTAAATTGTGTATTTTAGTGCACCAGATATTTTTTTTACTTGTACGTGAAAAGATTCACCAAAAATGCTCTCGCTGCGTTGATTTTGTTGCGTTATTGAAAAAAAAATTATAATTATAATAGACTGAAACATTTTATTAGGCAATCATTGACAACTCTAATTCCGTTACCTTTATTACATTAGTTCTACCCCGTGGTTCTACCTGATATTAGAGAATCGTACCGCTTTACCTTTTTGACATCTTCAACAATTGTCAACATACTTCAGCCACAAAATCAGTCATCCATTAAAAACTCAAGCATGCCTTACTAACCTTTCCGTATAACAGTGAAAACTTCACGAAAATTATACAAGAGTAGGTAGATTTTATGTGTGAAAACCGTCAAATGCAGTGAATGACGTTGTTCTATAATATGGATTATACAGAACCTCATTCTATCTCTTTGATTCTAACTTAACTAGTGTTTTTGGAAACGTTCCGAGGCGTGAAATCAGATTAATATAACATTTGGTCTCAAATTGTCGAAGTAGTTTTTATAAAACCAAATTGAGTCACAGTTATAAAAATATTTTGATATTTTACAACTCATAAATATGTAGTAACACGTAGTATTGTGGTAAATAAAGTTTCCAAAAAAAATGTTGTCATGATGTAACTAAATTATTCTAGAAAAATGATTTTATTCTGCAAAAACAAATCTGTATCTGCCGCTAACGGATATCGCCTGACGGTGGATTCTTTAATTTAATAATATTTGTCCACATTAAAATATAATCTATCGTCGTATATGTATGTAGTCGATAATCGAAGGATCCATCCTCGTCCTTCTAAGAATATTATAAAAAAAAATAATAGTGAAATTGGTTCAGCCGTTCTTGAGTTTGGCGCGTAGAACACATTTAGCGATTAATTTTATATTATAGATAGATTTAAGATATATCTATTTGAAGTTTAACCTTCTCTCAACCTTCAAAGAAAGCAAATCACTGTTATAATAAAAAAATAAACATGAAAAAAAAAGATTTACAACAAAAAATAATCCATTGTGTCAACAGTGAAATGCAATTGTAAATGCATATAAAAGTTTATTAGTTGGGAAATTGAGACTACGCTTACTGTATTAATAAAATAATTAAATACTGCTACAGTTTTCCTGTTAGGTAAGATACTTTTTTTATATATATTGCGAAAATTATTGTGCAAAACGTTACCTAGGTTACCGTTATTCCCCGATACCCTCAATACCCTGCAATCGGACGGGATGTCAGACTTTCAAACTTCTGACTAGTGCTTAACGACCGTCGGAACTTTCGATAACCACTTCTGAGACCCACAATTTAACGTGCTTTCCGAAACGTGGCGTAATATGGTCAGCCATCCTCAGAACAACCTTGGCAAGCATAACTTAACTTTAAGAGACTGAACCGCGTGACTGTCATTAACTATGCCAAAGGTGGTGGCAAATTATCTCTTTCGGTCCGTTCTAGAAATAGGTAGTCCATACTAAAAAACTCTTGGCTAGCAACTTTATGCTTTAGGCAACAGTAAAACTACCGTGCTAATTGTAATTATAATTATAATCGTTATAAACTAATTACGATAAGGAAGCAGTCTTAACTTCCTAAATAATAAAACTTTTATATATTTATTGCATTTCACTGTTCTCTATTGACACAATGGATTATATTTAATTAATATTATCTTTTTTTAGTTTCATAAATTTTTATTTGTTATGGTTTTATCCTTATTTTATTGTTATATTATTTTATTATGGAAGTAATTAGTCTTTGAAGGTTTAGTTAAGGTTAATTTAAAGATAGAAAAAGAGCGTATTTTTGAATTATTTAATATTATTTTTTATAAAGTAACCAATTTCCTAGCCTGAAAAGATTTCTCCGGGTAAAAAGTATCGTAGATATGTGTTAATCCATGTTATAAACTAATATAAGTAAATGCCAAATGTTAAGGAGGACCCCATAATCCAAATTTCGAATCTGCTATATTTGTTTTAACCCATTTCGAAACCCTGATGGGCAAAAATCTCTTCTTGAAAATGAGAGAGTGGTTTGGCCTTGAGTCCACCACGCTGGTTGCGGTCTGGTCTGGGGATTGTTCATACTATTAGGCATTAGGCATACAATTTCTTATAACCCTAGTTCATGAGGACACCCGTGCCCAGCAGTGGGACAGTCAACGTTTAAAAATGAGTTTGATATCAGTAAGATAAAATAAATAAGAATATTGAAACAAACAACTAACGAACTAAAGCCCTTTTTAAACCAAACATATTGATAAAACACATATCCTGAACCACAAAATTGCCCAACAAACCACTGTTACGAAACGACCTACATAACTTGATACCTACAACCCAGTACATTTCTGATACACTTATCAGCATTTCCGTACATTAGCTTACTTACAGGGGTCAATAATAACTGGTTTTTAAACTACCGATGATAAGTGTTACCAAAATTTAAAATACTCTTGTTAAGGGATTATGTGCCTTATAATAAGGTGATAAAGATTGTTTTGATTGCATTTGTTTCGTGGTGGTTCCAATTAGCTGGAATTAAAGCGAGTAATTGAGACGTTAGACATAGTGTAGTTTAATACAGTATGTTAATTATGTTATGTCTTTATTTTTACTATGTGTAACAAAAAAGCTAAGCTAAGATATCGGTGAAATGGGTTCGAACTAAGATGCAACCATTAAGTTTTTAATATGGTTATAGTTAACTCTTTGAAGGTTCTTTGTTTAACATTTTATTCGTAAACTTCATTCTTAAGACCAGAGCTTATTAACACGATTGATCAAAATAAGTATTAATTTTGGGTTAATATGTTTATTCCTCAATTCGAAAAAGAATGCTTAGTATATTCGGATGAAACTTGGGCCTTGCTTAAATATAAATCTTAAACGTCAAATCTATAGTAAGACATATCTGATATAATTTTTTATGTCATTGAAGAATAAAATATATTCGTACAGAAAGAAAAAACATCTGTAATTTAGCTAGAACTATCTCATAAACAACTACAACCATCATTAACAAAAGTCATTAGTGTTAACGAGCACGCGAGGGGTCATGGGCTCAATTCCCGTTTGAGACAAATATTTGCGTGACCTACAGATTATCCACGTGTTGCTATGGGTTTTTAACGGTGTAATAGATATTTAGGATATCTGATTTAAATATTAATTACTACCTTAAACTAGTTTGACATACTTTGATGGTGTTATTAAAAGCCATTTCAACCCATACTGTAAATGCGAAAATTTGTATGTTTGTTACTCTTTCACACAATCACTAATTCACAATTACAGATAGTTTGTAACCTGGATTGAAATATGACATTTAAGTACTATACTAATAACCTTTAGGCGCCCATAGCCAGTTGTGCTCACCGGTCTGACAACGATCTGTGGGTGAAGCAATCGTTGGCACGGTCATTCTATAGATGGGTGACCGCATAGTGGTATTTGAGCTGGGCGTCTCCGTGCTTCGGAAGGCACGTAAAAGGTCGGTCCCGGTAGTTGTCAGTTAAGATAACAGTCGTTAAGCCACGTCAAAGGCCTTCGGGCGGCTTGAACAACTTTGACACTAGGTTGACCACTAACCATACGATAAGAAGAAGAGACCTTGAAAAATATTTTTACGCGGACGAAGTCGTGGACAGTAGCTAGTTTTTTTATGAAAACAATAGTTTGTATTAGGGGTATTAGGGAAAATATAATAAACCTAATTTTATCCCTCTTAAAGAGGCTTAAAAAAAGTACAGTACAGAAATTAATAGATCAGGAATCAAACACACGACTGATGTAGTTTTAGCGTGGTAACCACATTGGTATACTGCATTCAGTACTCTGTGACAGTTTCTAGTTGTAAACAATAATACAATGTTTCATCTGTGTTCAAATGATATAACAATTAGTAATACTTCACACATAACAACACAAACAACGGAATTATTCCTATTGTGATTTTCCGAGATATAGCATGAATAATTGTATTTTAAGGCGCACGGAGCCAGTTGCGCTCCTCAGTCGGTAAAACGATCAGTAAGTTAAGTGTCATTGAAGCGGATGCTAAGTGGATGGGTGACCGTGTTATTCGAACTGAGCATTTCCGTGCTATGCTATGGTTAAAAGTTAACTTAGTCTAGCATCCCTACATTCCATAAACGTGTGACCGCTTAGTGGTAGGTATTTGAACTGAGCGTCTCCGTCGTATGCTTTGGTTAGTGGTCAACCTGGTCTTAAAGTTGTCCAAGCCGCTCGAAGTCCTTTGACATGGGATGACTGTTATTTTATTTAACAACCTCTAGGTCAAACTTTTGCGTGCTCGCCATCTTAAAAAAAAAATCCGTTCTCACTATGGATATCAGTGTTTTACATAGAGCGACTGCCTATGGGACCTCCACAACCCAAGTCCCTTTATTTTTTGCGTTAGTAAAATGCATTACTGCATGTCCCGCTCCAGGGAGGAAGCGGGGGTCTGTCGGGCTCTCCCGCCGGCTAGGCGTTCCGGCATTAAATTGGGCATACCGACTAAAAACCTGACGGTGTTCCTTCCGCGGTCACCATAAGGTGGCCAGGACGCGGTACCTCCAATCGGATACTCCGCGTCCCACAACCCAAGAACCTAGATTATAACACAATAACATTCGTTAAGACTGGTTGTCAGATTTTCAAGCTTCTGACTACTGTAACGACTATCAAAGATTTTTGAAAATGACAGTCGGTACCCACAATTCAAAGTGCCTTCCGAAACACGGTGGAACTCACTAACTCTCAAACACGAAGGAAAATGTATGAGATGATCACCCATCCATAGAACGACCTCAGCAAGCGTAGCTTAACCTCAGTAACCTCTGTTGTTTACTAAGCTACGGACTATCAGACTATAGAAATATATTCCGGGACAAATTTGCCACATCTGCTCACAACTTGTTTTCCCGGAATTACCCCAGTAGTATTACAATTAATAATAGTTGTTATGATTGCTAAATGATCTCATGATTGAAACTATTAATTACGACTTATTAAAAAGGTTATAAAAGTTCAATTTATGTTGCAATTTGCCGAGGTTTTTATGTACAATACATTAAAAGATATTATCATATTTTATTGAGATTAATGCTTCTGGTCTAGATACTTTTCTTACTTACTTTGTTTGTCCCTTTTTAGGGCAAAACAACTGACTACATAGATACTTAAAGTCACGCCTTTTTCCCATAGGGGTAGGCAGAGACCAAAGAACGCCACTTGGTGCGATCCTAACAAACTTCCCTTGCCTCATTTTTATATCCATACACTTTGTCATACTGGACCGCCGGTTACGAGTACTTCGCACCTGAGCTTTTTGAAAGACATCACCGATAATGATCTTTGTAACGACGGAGTAGTTTTATCAAAATCGGTTTAGCAGTTTTGCGTGAAACAGCAAACACGTGTGTATGCTCACAAAAAAATAATTTTCAGCGATCAACGATACTGAAATCATAGAATTATTACTTGATACTTTATTATTTATTACTTGATCGTGTGAGAGCTTTTTTTAATTATCTACATATGTTAAATATTTGCTAATAATTATAAATAGTGAACTAGGCGCCGGTCATTGACCCCACATCTGGTGTTGTTTTAACACAAATAATTTATTTATGAGCTGTTTGTATGAAAGTCGTGTTTGTTATTATGTTTGGATGAGTTGGTTAAAAAACTTACCATTTATAAGAAACTAGCTGACCCGCGCAACTTCGCTTGCGTCCAATAAGAGAGAATTGGTGAAATTTTTCCCCGTTTTTGTAGCATTCTTCGTTGCTACTCCGCTCCTAGTGGCCGTAGCGTGATGTTATATAGCCTAAAGCCTTCCTCGATGAGTGGTCTATCTAATACTGAAATTTTTCAAATCGGACCAGTAGTTCCTGAGATTAGCGCGTAAACAAACAAACAAACAATCAAACAAACATACTCTTCAGCTTTATAATTTTAGTATAGATTTTATGTTTATTTTCTTGAATTTGTTGGACTTCGCAGTAAGCTTCTCATATATTTACGTAGTCACGTCCACGGGAATAAAGTAGCCTTTGTCTTACCTGAAGGTGCCCATAGCTAGTTGCGCTCACCGGTCGGTAAACGATCGGTGGGTTAAGCAAACTTTGGCGCGGTCATTCCATAGATGGGTGACCGCATAGTGGTATTTGAACTGGGCGTCTCCGTGCTTTGGAGGGCACGTAAAAAGTCCGTCCCGGTTGTGGTCAACTAAGATAACAGACGTTAAGCCATGTCAAAGGTCTTTCGGGCGGCTTGAATAACTTTGACACTAGGATGACCACTAAGCATACGATAAGAAAAGACTTACCTGATATCCATCACCCTGATCTAAATTTTACTCAAATCAGCAAGCTTATCACGTATCTCAGTTGACAGCAAGTGAACATCAAACTGATGGTCACTATTCATTACATTGCTGCTTTAATGTAGCATGTTAATTACTATTATCTAAGGGAAAAAACTATGTACAGCATAGTGGCTTTCAAATCGTTGTTAAATATTTTGAAAAATAAAACAGCTAGGTATTCTCACATAACATTTTTTTGTTTATAAAATTTTATTTCTTATTTACTTCCTTACATTAATAATATAATAACTAATAATTTATGCTTAGTATTTTACAATACATTAACTTAAATTTCTATATTTATGTTTTACTTCTATTTCCTGAAAGCTTTGCAAACATTTTTTTAATTCTATTTAAAAACCAACTGATAAAATACTATTGAGCAATTTGCTATGTTTGTATCGTATTCGATTTACTTACTAATTAACGATTACTTAAACTATAAATAAATGCAATTTAATTAGTTTTTCTTTATAACAAAGCAATAAACATACGATTTTATGATCGTATACTAAACCATTTATCAATTTGAAGAAGTATTTGAATTAAGTTTCAGGCCAGTTTCATGACTAATAGATAATTAAATGTGTATTGATAAACGAAGTAACAGCAAATGTATCGAAATATTTGTCAGATTTCCTTCTGATAAACTAACCATCACATATCCAGAGTGGTGAATTAAAATGATTTGCGCATTACAACGTCCTCTTGCGTCAAAAATACTTACTTAAATGAAATGAAATTGAGTTCAGATATAGTTCAAAAGTTTTAACACAATTATCCGTACTCAGTTACTTATTTAGTAGTCGTTGACTAAAAATGTTTAAAACGATACTGATACTCGTACTCATCACACAATTATTTCCCGGATGGCACTTCAACCGAAAACAGTGATAGCAGCTATGCAATGCCTCAAATGGACAGTCCAGATGTACAAAAATATTGTTAAATTTAATATCTAATTAATGCAATATACTATTCCTTCAACTCCTTAGTCAAATACCTCTCAGGATAAAACCGTTTAAAGTTCCACCCGAAACTTCTTTGCGTGCCATTTCTGTTCAGCGTGGGGGAAGAAGGAAGCGAGTCGAACTTGGACAGCGTAGAGGAGTCTTCTTGCAGGCTCATGTCGGTGGGGGAGACAGACATGTTGGGAGAAGACAATATGTTGGTGGAAGTTTTGATCTCTTCTTCAAGTTCCTTCAGGTAGCTGGCGCTGCAGAGCGGAGTATCCACTTGTTCGACCGTGTCTAGGTTTTCTACGTCGATTTTGTAGGCTTCGTCTTTTTTGCTGTAACTGAAAAAAGTGTCTCTTGTTAGTCATGTAGACATTTAGAGTTTCTTTGAAAGTAGTGTTTTTATATTCATTTATATAAACGACTATGGCGCTATTATTTTGACAGAATTAAACTTTGGTGTTTTTGGTGAAAATCATAGAAATGCCTAAAACCTGCTGCGATTGTAAAACTGGCGAACTTTAACTAACACTTTTGGGTACATTGTCGTGTGTACAAATTACTCAGGTATGCTAACTACGCATATTTCTCTACTTGTTATTAATCGGGATGTTCCGAGGACTTGCACGCAAATCGTTAACATGTGTCATTAGTAGGATTCAAACACACAACAAAGATTATTAAAGTTATCTTACCAAATATTCACATAATACTATACTAGAGTTCCTTTGCTAGTCACGGTTTCAGAATAAAAAGGGCTTAAAATAAGATAAGAATTTATAGAAGGCTATAGCCATGTACTTACTGAACAACATTCTTGAATCTGTATCCCCAGATAATTTCCTTGGATAAATAGGACGTTCTGCTCTGAGTAGTGGTGCCCATGTTCTTTGAAGCTCCCGTCAGACATACTACTATTTCGAACCTGAAATCATACAAGTAGGAAGGAATGAAAATATAATCCTTACACAAGCACCTTATTGCTTGGCTGGAATTTAATTCGAACTTCGACCAAACGACGCGACGATAGAACAATGATCCATGCGGTACAAATTCGTTCTTAAGTGACAAAGTCAATTCTTAAATAAGCAACAACGATGTTGAGTGACATAAAATGTAGGAAAACATACCCCATCTTCAAATGCATATCGCAACTTTTTTAAGATCCCGAGTCTTTAACTCAACTGTATTTCATCGACATGGCTTAAGCGGTTGAGCCGCGAAAGCGTAACAGACGGGCAAACAGAATTACTTACAAACTTTAGTCTACATTTTTATTACAACATTTTTTGGCACTAAGAATTTGCTTTTGTGTCGCGGGGATCTTTACAAACATACAAACAACGGACACAAAGTCAAAAAGTATTAGTATGGATATCATAGGTCGTATCGTTATACCGTCACTTACCTATAGTCCATCATGTCTTGTGCAGACAGGTCGTAGAGCGGGCTGTTGGCGTCAATAACGTGCACCACGGTGATGGGCCACAGCAAGAACGCTCTCGCCTCTTTCAGCTCCAGTTGGTGGATGTAATTCTGTACTTGCTCACCTTCTATCGTTCTGGAAGAAGACAAGCATAAATATGAAGACAATTTTGGTACAGTTTTAAACTACTCAGGGCACCAATGGTTTTTAGAACTCCTTGTCTTATTAAAACACTAGCTGACCCGCGCAACTTCGCTTGCGTCACATAAGAGAATCATAATTTTCCCCGTTTTTGTAACATTTTTCACTGGTACTCTGCTCCTATTGATCGTAGCGTGATGATATATAGCCTATAGCCTTCCTCGATAAATGGGCTATCTAACACTGAAAGAATTTTTCAAATCGGACCAGTAGTTCCCGAGATTAGCGCGTTCAAACAAACAAACAAACAAACTCTTCAGCTTTATAATATTAAAGTATAGATATAGATAATATGGAAACAATATTGGTGTAAATCACAAATCTCTAGTTTTTACGGTCTAATTGGCATTAGTGCCATATTAGTACGACAAAATATGAACAACATTAATTATTATTTGTGCAAGCAAGAGTAGGGTTTTCAAAATATAAACAGAAACTATTGAACTATTTTAATATATTAGTACTTGTGGCATCTCACACAAGTTTTTGGGTAGCTAACTTTGATTCAAGAAAACTCAATTTCGTCTTTAATTTATCTCTTCATTCATCTGGTGGCTGAATTTCATACGACATGTTTTTCTTTTTGGTTCACCTGATAGGTTTCAGCATATAAGCTGTAATGGTGCTCCCAATCAAGTGCACGTTCATAAGATCCCACACTCTGAACTGCAAGCACAGCTCACCGTCCCGTCGACATACCTGCAACATCAACGTAATAACCTTGTGTGTTGAGGATTCGAAGCCCGCACATTCGGACTCTTATTCCCATAAGGTGAAGTCACAACATTGCTTTACATTGATGCATAGCTCTAACGAAGATTCACAAGTACAAGCCACAAGATACGTATTAGATAAGTGACGTACATTTCTCATTGTGTCGTTGCAATGAGTGTTGTGGCATAGGCCATGGGGGGCCTTTGTCGTTAAGGAATGCCACTTGATGCGATCTATACGAGCAAATATTGCTAAGTTCTGTTGATATACTTACCGTAGCTTTCTTACTGAAACCTACTGAGGACACGTGCCGATTTGGTCTGATGAGTTTCGTGAACAGCAAACTTGAAAGACCACCAGAAAGTGCTGTGCCTGCTACGATCTGAAACACAACAATAATTTAAATAATTATAGAAGAAGTCCAAATATAAAAATATACCATTCTTCAAAGTTTAACAAAAAAATGATGCTTGATGATCAAGATTAAAAATAAACAGCTTTATTGTAGAATTGGTTCCAACAAAGTCCGTAACTTTGTGCCTACCGGAAGGATTTCCCGGAAAAGTAATAATTCGTTTTGTCAAGTAACAACTTTTAAAAATCATCCCGTAGTTTTTGCATGAAAGATTATCCTCATAAACTTTGAAATTTCGACCAATAGTAAAACAAAACCAGATAGTAAGCAGAATCCTATTTAAAACGGCACCCCTTTTAGAACCACTATATCTACAGGGTGGTTGAAAATTAAACAGGAACAAATCCTTTGTGAAAGTTTCACTCGCGTGTCATATTGTTCTCGCATGCGGGTAATCAAGTTAGCTCACAAAGTTCCTCTTTGTCACACATTGTGGGATATTCAGGGATTTTTCAGCAGCCTGTGTGTTTTTGAGGTTTATTTTAAACTGTATTTTACACTTTGAGGTGATACTGTAAAATGTCAGTACAGTTTTATTTGCAGGAAGTTTATTTTAGTATAGGGATAATGAATACTATGTGTTTCATCATAAATGTGAAAGTGCCGGTCATTATCTATCTGTCTCGCAGTCACGACTCAACAGCTGAACCGAATTTGATAAAATTTAGGGCTGATTACAGACTTTTTGATTTGCAAGAGATTTGAGCTGAAATAACGAATAAGAACTTTATACGCATTGGTAATGAACAAATAAGAATAATTTACCTCAAACACCATGATGATGATAGCTTCAGGACACTCCTCGTTGGGATATCTCACACCGTAGCCGATTGTCATCTAAAATCATTCATTAAACTTTAGGCTGGCACCAAACTAAGCTGTTCAATCATTGTTTCCGACTGTCAGGGTTTAGTGTTTTTGAAGTCAAAGGATTGCCTTACAGCAACGCTGCAACGACTTTCACAAAATCCTAAAAGTGCAACTTTATAAGAAAGTTTTCTTGTTTTTTTTTAACCTTGTTCACAGCTAAGCAAGCGTCTTCTACCAAACGAGAGAGTGGTTAAGCCTTGACTTCACCGCATTGGCCAAGCGTAGATTGGGGACTTCGCAAACCCGCCTTTGTTTGTTTAGTTTAGTTGTTAGTGGTCAACCTAGTGCCAAAGTTGTTTAGGCCGCCCGAAAGGCCTTTGACATGGCTTTAGGACTGTTATCTTAGTAGACAACAACCGGGACCGACTTTTTACGTGCCCTCCGAAACACGGAGACGCCCAGCTCAAATGCCACAATGGTTGCTTAACCCACAGATCGTTTACCAACCGATGAGAGCAACTGGCTATGGGCGTCTCTATTGCCTCAATGCCTTAAAAGAACGTCTTGTCTTTATTTGCTTATAAACCGTAGAAGCAATACAGCTATTTTTTTCTCTGCTCGTCACTTACCTGTGTTTCCACTGACATCATGAGCAGTCCAGCAAAGCTTTGCGTCCCTGTCACACAGTGCTCCTTCCCGTCACCTATGTCATCCTGGTATGACGAGGCGACCGCCAGCCAGATGGCCGCGAACACGAACCAGAACACGAAGTGGGCCACCACCATCATGAGGAGGATGAAGCGCCATTTGCTGTTGATCTGGAAGTTACAAATAATGATATAAGCAATAGAACAAAAACCTCTTGAATAAAAAAAAATAAATAGTTTCAGAGACAAACAAGAAATTCTAATAGAGACATTACTGGAGAAAAATATTTAACGGGTAAGCTTTTTATGGGACATAAAAACGAAGGAATTATGCGAGCGGAACTCTACCTCCCTGATGAGGAGATTCTTTTTAATATAAATTTTTAAGTTATGTTAATTTCAGAATTGTAGAAGGTCATTTGTCATTAGTTATTAATACTTTTCTTTACTCTTAATTCTTTAATCATTTATTTATAATCAAAGGCTTTTGGACATTAATGAATTGGTGGAAAACCGCGAGTCTATATCTTTTATATAAAATTTCCATGTCACAATGTGAGTTACCGTGCCCCTTTCGAAACGGCTTTACAGATTTTTACAAAATGTTATATGCGTATTCAGTAGGTCTGAGAATCGGCCAACATCTATTTTTCATACCCCTAAGCGATAAGGGTTGTTCACTCATAAAAAAAAACTTATATGGCAAAATAACGTTTGCCGGGTCAGCTAGTTTCTTAATAATATTTTTGACGGGATTTAAATTCGTCTACTTTCTCACACACTTGGTGGCAGCGTGGTAGGCCCTTCAGTACGACAGCAATTTAGTTGAACACTAATAAAACTTACAACAGTGTTGACAATATCCCTGGCATACTTGATAGACTTGGCCGGTATGTTACTGCGGACTGGCACGTTCTCTTCTCCGTTCTTTAACACCACGCGTCTGGAGCGAATCGGTCTGCCGTGCCTGCGTCTGAAACAAATTTATTTACGATATTGGGCGGTATTGCCACACTCTCAGTAGCAAATCTAGGATTTTTCATTTCATAGTAAAATTATAAATAGTTGCTACTACGTGATATGGGTGTTGCAAGATAGGTATTAACATGCTGCATTTTGGCAGGGCATTGAAACTTTAAAACTAGTGAATAGAGAATTATGGCAATCGAAGACAAGAGTAAAACAATTGGCGTGCAAAGAGACGACCACTTTTATCAACGATGTATTTATACGACGTATAGTAGCTTGCTCTTAGTTAAAAAAAATTGGACTGACATTTACGTGAACGCGAAAAATATTTACTATGTTGAACATTTCTAGGAATTATCTAAGCGTATTTCATAGAATCACCAATATTTTTTTCTTTGACACAATCATTGTGTATATTATTGGTATCTTATCGTAAATTCTTTGATATTTTTATCATCTGTCGAATGAATCAGGGTTGTAATGACGAATTACTTAAATAACTGTCCAAATAAGACGGATTTCTTTAAATAAATAAATATTCATTCTTGCGCTTAAACGTTATACTCAGGCAATAAGTCAAGAAACGACTATTACATCTGAGGCAATGGGAATCAAACCCACGCATTCTGTGTTTAATGGTTAAGTGGTAATCATCTTAACCAATACGCCATAGTACAGAGATAAAAATAGTTTGGTATTTTAAGGCGAGAACTGCTTTAGTCAATTTCCGTTTGCGACAAATATTAGCTAATTAGATATGTTTACTCTTAGTCTATCCAAGCAAACGTAAAGTTAAATTTCTAGTTTTTAAGTCCAGTAACGTACTAAATACAAAATTATTTAAAACGTGTGCTATAAGAATCTATTAACGAAAATATTATTCACCAGTACTATAGTATTGTTGGTCCCATGTTATTAGTGACGAACTATTTTACACTGGGTATGTAATTTTTGTAAATTTCGTGGTGCCACGATTGAGAATTCGACTTCAACTACTCTGCCTAACCCGAAATCAAACTCGAGACCTTGTGATTAGCAGTCGCTAACACCGACTGCCACAAGAACAATCATTTTCAAAAGTGTCTAAAAATACTAACCTATGAGTACTACGTTTCCTTCGTCTACTATAAGGCGTAGAATACCCCGGCGGTGCAATAGTCTCTCTCTCATCAATCACACTGTCTTCAGTCACCGTCTCAATTCTATCATATATATGATCATTCGTGCTCGAACTAGCCATCACACGAGTTGACGCATCAGATACATGCCTCGTATCATCCGAAGTCTTCGCATCTTCCACATCTATAGTCATAATAATCCCTTCATCTATATGTTCATCTTCACTAGAATAATGGGACGATTCCTGCGAATCATATATAGTAGGGACTTGTAGAAAATTCTTTGTATCAACATTTGTTACGACTGATGGAAATGCTATTTCTTTTCCTTCAACGTATGTTTGTGAGATCCTGTATTGTTTTTTTAGTTCTTCGTTGAAGTAGACATCTGTGTGGACGATGTTTGGTATTTCTATGGACGATCGACCGGAGTTGTTGCCTATGGCTTCGGAGTAGCTCAGGGATCGCTCTAGGGCCCGACTTCGGGAACCACGGCGAGGTGCTTCTGAATGATCGTAGTTCATCTTTAGGTCTTTTTTTATGTTTTATTTTTCTTTGTTCTTCTTGTTTGTTATTTAAAGTGTCTTTATGTTTTGGTTTTTCAAATTACAAGCATTGGGAATTACTTTTTTAACGACAGTGTTTTTTGTAAACGGATTTATTAAGCTTGACCTATTTTTAGCCGTCAATTTTGGTTCTTTAAAGCGTAAGATTAGGTTTATCTCACAATCTGTATGTCACCATAATATAACACTTTTATACACACTTTAACAAACTACTAAAATCACCGTTTTTATCATCAGTATTCACAAGATCTATTCACAAATTATCAATTTTCCCGTCACTTACAACTTTAATCAAACACAAATTACTCGTTTATCCCCATTTTGTATGCAATTGTTTTAAAATAGTTAAAATTGTTGTATTAATTTATCTTTTTAGTAAAACACTAGCGCAGCACAAAGCAAGGAGTATGTAACTGTTCTGTGTATATTATCTTGAAGATAAGAATATGTTATCCGCGATAAGAAACAAATATATGTACTTGTTGTGATCTGATTGTGACCTAGAATTTGAGTTCTATGACTTTAAAACTATTGCGTACTAATACTCAAAAATAAGTAATTACTCAAATTACTTATGTTTGAGTAATTACTAAGTTCAATGCTCACGAGGATGATGGGAATAATGTCGATAATGTTATGTAATGTTTTATAATTTTTTATAAAAAAAAAATTATAGAGATATAAAAAAAACACCTACAACCTGTCAGTTTAAAGCCCTTATGGCCACATTTAATGGACGACATTTTGTTAATGCCTTAGATGGCATTCTTTAACTTTGTCTATTGCGCAGTCGGTAGTGTATGCGACTGCCGCGCAGAGGTCTCAGGTTTGAATTCCGGGTCGAGCCAAAAAGTTGTCCATAATTTTTGTAAACAAAATTCTCAATGATCGCCCGGAGTAAGTAACGTGTAATTGTAAAGCTCCGTACCTCGAAGAGTGCATAATACTCCTCACTGATCGTGTCGGTTATTCGTCTCACCAGCCTATGAGAGTAATGGAATAGAGAGTGTACCTATGTATTGGCACAAACTTGCACACTACAAAGTCCTGCACAGTTGGTTGGTTTTAATCAAACTGGTCGCCTCAGCCGGTATGCAAAGTCCCCAACTCGCACTTAGACAGCGTTGTGGACTAAAGGCGTAACCCCTCCATCAATACAGGAGGAGACCCTTGCCCCACAGTGGGACATTAGTGAGTACTTTTTTATTATAATAATAATATTATATCGTACTTACCTTTCACTCCCCATGGTCAGGCACAAACTATGATAAGAATATGCTCTCTAATGATAAAATGTTGTATAATTTGGTATCTATGTGTCTACACGCATCATCCATCTTGTCAAGAACAGATTACATCTTGTTTGCAAATCTCTGAAAACTATACAAAAGTTGACTAGTTGGCAGCTATGTGTTTGAGAGATATGCTGATGCTTAAGTAGTACCATCTTATATTATAACTAGCTGACCCGGCAAACGTTGTCTTGCCATATAAATTTACATATTTTTTCACAAAATTTCATGATAATCGGTCAAGCCGTTTCGGAGGAGTATGGCAACGAAAACTGTGACGCGAGAATTTTATATATTAGATTATTTCCATGCCACAATGTTAGTTACCGTACTCCTCCGAAACGGCTTGACCGATTCTCATGAAATTTTGTGAGCACATTAAGTATTTCTGAGAATCGGCCAACATTTATTTTTCATACCCCTCATGTCATTTTTTTTTAATTTATATGGAAAAACTACGTTTGCCGGTTCATAGTAATTTTGTAAAATTAACAGTTTAGGGATCAAATCGAAGTACCATCGAGGGGAATCGAACTTATTTTTAACTGGTAAAAATTCATTATCAGACTGTCATTTTGACAATTATAAGTGTAAGTATTTGACCTAAATCAATCAATAATTGGTTAATTTTGTATCTAACTGGGTGTTACTACAATAAAACAAAAATTAACTTACATAAATAATTGTTTATTTTGTACTATCATAATACTGTAAATAATACTGATATGCTAATAACAAAATATAGGACTTGATGATTTTCTACAAAAAATACTTTTATTATAAAACATTTTTATCTATCTTATAGTAACATTTAAACTAATAATCTCATTTTATTATTTATATTTTAATAGTTTACACATTAACATCCAACTGCAGCTGCTGGGCAAAGCCAATCATTTAACCCTCCTATGAGAGATTCATAATAATTTTCCATAATAATCCTCCCATTTAGACATTCATAATAATTTTCAAAACAAAAAAGGCCAAGAATAAAATATAAAATAGCCTTATAAATTTGCTAACTTTTAAAAACTTACCCTCTTATTCATAAAAATATATGAAGTTATGAAAAGCTTGTAAAGTGTTTTGTTTCTTTCATTCCTGGGCAAAATGAAAAGGGAAAACATATTATTGTAGCTTTTTAACTAAAATAGGTTTATAGTGTGTTTATGAATAAATGGGCATCTACAAGTAGCACAAAGTATTTTTGTCCTTATCTTACAGTCTATGTTAAAAAGAGATGCATATATTATGCCTTCTGTGATTTCTTCCTGAACGAGGAGGATCGTTCGAGCTGGAAGGACGCCACCTTTTCACTGAAGTTGCTCGGAGTACCAGGGGTAGGGGGCGGCTCTGACTTTATAGGGGTAGTCCTGAAAAGTTATAAATAATATTTGTATGTAAAAACAAATTTACATGTCACAGTGTTGTTAAATATTGTTTTCTTGGACATGCAAGAGGAAAATCGGTACCACTATAATATTACTAGTTTTTTTTTTAAGGGTTTACCTAACACTGTTACTGTAGGCCTGTGTCATCTTGGGTCCAGAAAATAGGAGGAGATATTCTTTATTCTCTATTCAATCAAAATTTTTAAATTGCTTTTCTCGTTTTTCATGTGGTTATTGGTCAACCTAGTGAAAAGATGCTTTCGGAGTATTTAGGTATAAGGGTGTAAGTCTATTGCAAGTTCGTACTTACGCTCTGTACAGATCTCTGGCACAGCAGCTGGGAGTGTCGATAGGCTCCACTGTATCTAACTTCTTGTGATCTATCACGTACTTCTGCTTGTGAGAGTCGTATCTGAAACACGAAGGTAATATACACTCACCACTTTCATAGTTCAATTGTCATGAAATATCCGAATTAAATTAATTTAGCTTCTATGCACGTTCATAATACTTCAATAAATAACGTTTGTTTATTTTAATAAAAAAATAAGTCTCAGTGGTAATTCTTTTAACTTCTACAGATAGGTGTCACATGGGTAGTACAAAGAAATTTTAACCCCTTAAATTTTAAATGTTAACCCCATGAAGCTTTATATTTATTTTTGATATTGTTTTTTTAGGTAATAGTGCGAATTGTGTAAGTACTTACTTAACGACAGGCGGGAACCGGTATCCCCAGATGACTTCTTTAGGCAGGTACGAGGTTTGACTCTGAGTGAACGTGCCCATTGAAGCAGACGCTCCCTTTAGACTTACTGTGATCTCGTAACTGGAATATAAAGAAAATGTATTAACTGTAAAAGCAGAAAGTAAAAGGACCAACAAATACGAGTAAAAGATAAAATTTAGACTGCCTCCGTGGCGTAGTGGTCTAGGTCGCGACGTCACTAACATTGCGTCGGGAAATCGTGGGTTTGATTCCCAAACGGGTCAATTAATTTGTGCGATCCACAAATAATTGTTTCGGGTCTAGTTGTACTTTGTGCCCGTTGTTTGTATGTTGTGAAAGTCCCCGCGACACAAGCGCAATAGTAGGTTCATCATAACCTAGTGAGTGAAGAATGTCTACAAAGAATTATTATCGTGATGTCCGTATTCTCCGTTCTGATTTAATTTATTCGAAACTAAACATTAAATTAACACATTAAATAATAATTTTATATGTACAAACGAAAAAAAATAATAATAAAGGAATTAAACAAAAATGAAATTAAAATAAGGCATCATAAAATATCTCCGCATCGCCGTCCCCGGGTAACGTGCCCAGAAGGCTGGCAGCATTGCCACGTTGAATGGCAATGCTTATTCTTTGCCCTAAATAAAGGCCAGCCACGTTAGCCAAGCTCTGGTCACGTGTCGTGCTGACTATTCGGCGGGAGATGTCAAAGAAAGTTTTTTTTGCACTCGGAAAAACCTCACGACCCCATCGTCTCAACTCCGAACGGCTCAAATATGCAATCACCAATAAGATTTGCATATTTGCGCCGTTTGAGGAACTCTGCAGCTGCAGCAGCAGCGCCGGAGCAAATCGACGTGCTAGGAAGATGTGATGGCGCAAGGGTATCGACGCAAGTTGCGTCCCATACCAAAGGCCTACCCATCTTCCAAGGTAGCAACGACATACCATCAGGTCTCTTGCCATCGTCACGTGCCAGCCCATTAGGTTCAAGAACAGCTGGCACGCCGGCGGTGACAAGAGCACGACGAATTATGTCATTTAAGCTGCAATGACGTGAAATGCGGCCGGCGCTCCTACTGCAGGAGAGGCCGTGATGTCCGAGGTTGTCGACTAGTACACCGCAATGACAGCGGTGCGGAGATACACAAGGTCCCTACACGGAGGCAGGCAGCAAGTCGGAAGGTGGCGTCGTCCAACATAGTCCCTACATTGGACGACGGGAGAGCCTGCAGCCATAAACCCGATTCCCAATCACCCACAGCCAGAAGGCGCGCGCGCTCCGCGGCATTAGAAGTGCTGTCCAGAAGGGACTGCCTTACCTTGGCGCAGAGCGGCACGTCCCACTGTCTTCGGCAGGAAGGGTTAGTGGGAGCATCTATATTTGGACAAGCCATTTTCCAGGCATTTAAGGCGTCAGTCTTACATAGCACCTCGGAATTAACCAGTTTTAATTATTCTCCGTTTGATGAAGATATTTAGGTTACCTGTTCCCCGCGACTAGTTCAGGAGTATATCCGTACAAGGGACTGGTGTGGTCGATGACGTGGACGAGCGTGACCGGCCACAGTAGGAACTGACGGGATTGTAGTCGCAAGCTGCGAGCGTAGTAGCGGATCACTTCACCTTCTTTGGTCCTGGGAGAAGAGAGGAAAAGTATTGGTAGAACAATAAGACTTATGTTTAATGATAGAGATTACATTCAAACATTATAGCAGTGATAACTAAATGGTATTATTAGTCGCATCATCACGCGAGTAGTTGCGGATTTAAACCTAAGCCTACACATTGACTTTTAATAGTTATAAGTATGTGAATTATAATTACCTTAATGTTTCGGTCACTATTTGAATTAGCCATGATCGTTAGTTGTTAAACGAGTGATAGCTTGGATGGGGCTTACACATGTTATTAGTACATTTAAACAAAAGTTTATTTAGTAATTGCAATTGTCCAGGCGTACTTGAATGTTAAATATATACCTATATGTATTAACAAAGTGTGCAGTGAACTCCGAACTGATGATATGGTCGTAGTTGAGGTCCCACGCGCGCAGCATCAAGCAGAGACGACCATCACGCATACTGATCTGAAAAATCTTGTTGTATGAAGAGCTTTTCTAAATATAAAACCTAAGCTTTAGAATTATTTCGACTACGACAGCGTAATACTACTGAGGGCGTTTGTTTATACCGACCAAGTGTAGACAATATTCAAGTGCACTCTCTTTTCCTTTACTTTTAAGCAGCTGATATAGTTTTCAATAAGTCTACAGAAAGTTTAAGCATAGCCAAGCACAGCACTTATGTTCTATGACACGATTCGATTACTAATAACGTTGGGGCCAATTAGTCGATTTCTTATAAAGACTAATAGGTTCGCAACTGCTGTCTTTTGCCCTTTCTGTAATATTATAAGATAATTAAGAATCAAGAGAATAGTTTACTAAACTTACAACAGCCTTCTTACTGAAGCCAACGCCATCTCTTGAGAGTTTCTCAGGCCTAGTTAACTTGGCGTACACCACACATGTTAGTACTCCTGATAGACCGGTACCCAGGATTAACTGCAAGAAAACAATAAGATTGTAAAATTAGATTCTTTCGTTCAAACCTCAAACAAACAAGTCATTGCAAAATATTTCGATTTTTTGAGCACAGCTTATAAGATGCTATTTTTTTGGGAACTTTGTAGTTTAAAAAAAATTGTGTCATTTATAAAATAAATTATCAATACTCATAATTACTGAAAATAAAATATAATATGCCTTTCCAAAATAGAGTGGTTATCAATAAATAATTTATTATTTTTATGCTTTGAAAGTAATTGTGGAAATAATTTTCATGTACCACTTTCTTCATTATCAAAGTATGAGTAGCGCCATCTAATACTGACTTACTACAACAAACTTCAATCAGTTGCAACTAAATTGAACTAGATGTCACTACTAGTAGTACAATTTTCAGAGCTATTCAAACATCTTGAAATAAACTAACAAAGCAATGACCTTCGGAATAGTAAATATTTAAATAATGTAGATATATTATGTGCGATGCGACAACTAACGGTCATTGTTCCGTGCATACATAATTCTTAGGTTAAACAGCTGGGTTTTACAAATTCACTTTTCCGTAGCAGTTTAAATAACACATTTAACACCTATTTACAATTATTCAAAACTTGGACATGACTTATTTAGCAAGAATAAAAATATTGTGAATACACATTTGTTCAGCGTGATGGACTCAAGTCCCAACCCCTTCTTTGTTTGGGAGAAGACTGTTGCCCAGTCATTACTGGGCAACCATGACTCTCATGTCCCATTGGACATGAGAGTCATGGTTTAAAAAAAATGTGCCAAAATACGATTCATAAACTTTATTTCATAGCTTTCTACGGAAAAAAAACATCATTTGGTAGGTATATCGATAAGTAAATAGGTATTAGTTTTTATGGAATCAAATCTACGATTCATGTACGGTTGGACAGCAATGTATCTAATACCTTATCTTCTATCAGAGATTCTTACCAATTTATATTAATTAGGTAATTTATGTTTTTTTCAACGAATGGTGAGTTTCATATTGTTTTCATAAACCTCATAAAATCCATGGTTTAACGTATTCGTAAATTACGAGAGTAACGTAGCTTAGTGTTGCTTACCTGCATGATAAATAGAAATATAGACTCTGGACATTCTTCATCTATTGCACGATCGCCGAATCCGATTGTTGTCTGTAAAAAGGAAATCATGAATTTAGCACAAAATTTTGCAATCAGAAGGTATTTTTCAATCAGGTAGCAGAAATTGATCCATTTTTATGGGTTACGGTATTAAATTATTATCCTGATATTAATATATTATACATGTTTAAAGACTTATAATACATAATACTAAGATGCACAACGGGTCTAAGCCACGATGTTTTTAAATTGTAGCATTGTGTAGACATTTATACCATGTCAGAAACAACCCTATGCGGCGTTTCAGCAATGGCATTAGTTTCATACGGTCACTTTAATGGTTTTACAATTGTACCTCCTTGTGAGATTCCCCATTTATCTCCTATCCACTCGTAGCAACACACGTCATCATTGCCCTTCAGTCATTCTAATTCACAAACAGGATTCATTAAGAGCAATCTTTTGTCAAATTGCACCAATCAAGGACTATTGGACATCCTGTTTTATGGAATTAAGACGTCTCAGGCGTAGATAGCAAAATTGCTTGGTGCCTTTGTGAGTGCAACACGACTAGTCTATTACAGTGAGAGATGAGCTATTTTTGAGATACATTCACACGTATAGACTGAATGAAAACACGTTATAGCGTTTACTGGTCGGCAAACGATCAGTGAATAAGTCTATAGTGAGGTGGCCGATTTGCCATATGTGAGCTGAGCGGTGGTTAAAAAGCACGTATAACTGTAGTACTAGTAACTACCACTGGTTTTAATCTAGTTTTTTGGTTAAAATTGAGCACTCTCTCAGTCCACAGCCTGCTTTAATTTTTTTTAATGTCTCTACTAATTGTAAATGCGAAAGTAACTCTGACTGTCTGTCTGTCTGTCTGTTACACTTTCACGTCTCAACTGCTTAATCGATTTTTATGATATTGTGAAGAGATAGAGCTGACTCTGAGAAAAATCATAGGCGACCTTAACTACTGCGCCACGGAGGCAGACATTATTTTTTCTTTTTTTAAAAGACAACTCCCGCACTAAGAATTGTTCTTGTGCCGCGGGGACTTTTACAAACATACAAACAATGGACACAAAGTAAAACCAGACCCGAAACAGTTATTTGTGTATCGCACAAATAATTGTCCCGTGTTGGAATCGAACCCACGACCTCCGGACGCAATGGTAACGTTTTGCACACAAAGTTACTTGGCGCTTATTATACGTGTGCAACAGACAACTGCATCAGTAATTTGTCAAATGTGTTTAGTACATAAGTACCTGCGCCCGTGAACACTTCCTCGCTATGATTGCTCAGCATCCTTTGTCTAAATCTATTTCAAGTCCTAATGACGATCATATTTGTTGCACGTTTGTCGCCTACACACGCTTAGAGAGTGTATAGTGTGGTGTAGTGTTTAAGAATATAGCGGTAAAATGTCCTTTGAAGAACACTTCGGTAGCTCTATTCAATTTAACTAGCCGAATGTGACTTTATTTAAACAATTTTTTTTTTATAGTAATTGGTGTAAGTCAAAAAGCGCCCAATACTGCAATGGTAACCATGTTCCTTAAATCTGGGCAATCAGCGAGGACTTTTCAAAACACTCAAAACATTTCCCTGTTACCTCAAAAAAGTGAAGGTTCTTTTTTGAGGAAACAGGGAAAAAATTATTTGCTTACCAGACAATATTATGAATGTGTGCATCTGGCTGAAACATAAAGCAAATGAAGTTTGCAGGAATCGTAATACGAAGATTTCCTTACTTTCTTTCCCCATACTAACTGGACATTACGTGAATATTTTTCTTTCAATCAAATTTTATTATTCTTAAATTTACCGTCTTTCAGGATAAAAATAGTTTTTTATAAATTGCACCATACGTACAAACTCTGGTCACAATGTTATTGTATAGGTCACGCTTTATTCGTCGTCTGTTAACAAATCCTTACAAATTACTACACACGCAGTGTCACTCGGTTTACTAGTGCAAAAACCAAACAACTTAGTTCAAAGTCTAACAGGTTTTAAAACCCATAATATAATTATGTAACGGGACTTAATCCCGATTGAAAGTTCTGCATCCGTGGCGAGGTGGTTAATAAGGTCACCACGCCAATACCATTGCGTCCAGAGATCGTGAGCTCGATTCCCACACGGAGCAATTATTATTTAACCTTCATTCAATCGCAACCCCTAGCACTATTCATCATTAATTCACCATTCGATTATTATTATTTTCTTATCATTTTAATGTTTGTTATCTTAGGAGTGCGGGAGTTATTTAAAAGAAGAAGGAATAATCCTATTGTACCGGACTGCAGCAACACAATGGTATCTCATGACGACATTATTTTGTCCATTTTTAAAGACAAAACATACAAACAGACATGAACTTTATACGATAGTTTAGACAGTTGAAGAGATTCGCCTACTACCATTACTACCAATTTGTTCAAATCAGATTACGCACATTAAGACCAGTATATACGTATACCGGATAATAATAACGATGTACTAAATAACTTTGTATGTGGGTGTTACATTCTTCTATATACGAACAGATTTGTCCCTTTTACGAGCTGAATGACAAGGATCTCTTTTCAAAATGAAAGAGTTTTCAAGTACAAGATGCTGAACTGGTTAGAAACTTAGCAATTTCCTCTATTAATGAATAATTTCCTAGCCACTATTTGGCTATGGCCGCCAGTCCAAAGCACGGAGATCTTCGATGTCAACTTTCTAACTTCAAGGAGTAAAAGAGAGTTTTTGAGCAGATAGACTCGAGAGTAACTTATTGGCTCGACCTAGGATTCGAACCCGAGACCGCTGAAAGACACCAGATGATATACTACCGACATGCCGACGAACCTCTAGTAAAATGAATAAGTTCACTAACCTGAGCCTCAACAGAAGCCAAGAATATAGTAACGAAATCCTTCCCGCCAGTCACACAGGTTCTCTTGGGAGGGTCCGGCTCGAAGTCGTAGTGAGCCAGCGCCGTGATGTACCAGAACACGGCGAAGATCAACCAGATCGCGAAGTGCACCATGATTGTACCGATCACTATCCAACGCCAGCGTAAGTTGATCTGTGGGGTAGTGGTTTGTTTGATGAGAGAGATCTTTTTGAAGGTCAGGTGACTCTGGACGTAGGTAGGCTTCTTGTTTTGTTGAGGACCTATGTAGGTACTGTCCATGATGATAGTGTTTTGGTTGACTCTACTACTGTCTAGTATGCTCTCATGTCTTAAAGGATATTTGTCTTGTGAGAAAAGTTTTGTGAATAAAATAGGGTCCAATGCCTTTCTGGGCTCATGAAACTGATTACAAAATTACTGTAATACTTTGTCAAACGGAACCAATACATAAAAATATTTCCCAGAATCCCAAAAATTTATTCATCAGGTAATGATGATCACCAAAAAATGTCAATGACTCCTGACAGAACAAAATATTCCCAGACAATGGGGCTTTGGGAATATTATTTGTAGAAAAAATGATTTTGTTTTTGATCCGACTGTGGAACACAGTTATCACGTAACTTACCAAGGTATGAAAGGTATCATTGAGCAGACGGATCTTCTCGAAAGGCACGTTTGATATGAGCGCCACATTCTCCATGCCAGTCTTGGAGACGAGACGCTTGGGGAACTCCGACGCGTAGCCCTGCTTCGTTCGCTCGGGGTGACTGAAACCACTTTAGAGAATAACCTTTACATTAAAAGAAATGTAAAGGGAGATGTTGGTGCCCTACGCTTGCGTTGGTTCGTCTTGTTGAAGTACTGAAGAGCCTCCAGACTAATGTAGTAATAGAAGTATATGCCGATCCTTAAGGATCACGCGAATAAGGCGACAATTTTTGACATTTCCGCTAATAAGCACTTATTTTTACTCTGCGAGAAATACAACTTGAAAGCTTATAAAAACGTGTAGGCGAAGAATAAATAATGTTGTTTGTTTTATTCGAAGTCCTTGTCCATGTATCTGTTATGTTGAAGGACGGGAAGAAAGTTTTCATTTTAATAGTCCAAACCATTATCTCTGAAGTATTCATGAAATAGTAACAGTGGCTCAACAGTGTGAAATAGTAACTAAATACTACTGCTCTATTTACTACAAGTTTCCTCTTCTATCTAAAATTAGATGACTACATGTGCGATTATACTATAATGTGTACAGATTTTGGCCTCGAATTAAATCTTCTTTAATCTCTATAAGCCGAATACACGAGACATAACTTAGTCATTCTGCCAGCCAACATCGTACTACATACTTAACGTAAATAGCTGTGATAACAGTGCTAGCTAAAGTGGTTGGTGATTGAAAAATTCGGCCTTCGTTAGAGTCTTCGAAATAATATGGGCTATGTGTATCATTATCTAGCATTTATAGAGTACGTAAAGCCATCGGACCTAAGCCCGACTTTCACAGTTCGTATCGGTTATCTGTCCAATCGAATTGTGAAAGTGAAGGAATAGTATATTGTGCACACACTTGAATACTATAAAAAAGCCCTACGCAGTTGGTCGGTGTCAATGAAACTGGCCGCCAAAGTTGGATATTGGTTAGGAGGACAATATATCACTAGTCATTATGGTGAGGAAATTTTTTTAATAGGCTTGAAATTTAACATCTCTCTATGGGAAGCCTTCATTCATCACCGATTGATTTCAGGTAAGTATTAGTAAGCCATCTCCTAGCAAAGCCTAAATTTGGCTAAAGAGCCTTTTTATATTTAAGCGTAAATAACGAATTTACATCATTATATGAATGTGTCATCATAATATAAGTAAAGACAATTTAAAGCTGCAGAAACAGTACATAATATTTGAGTTCTGCGTCACATTATAATCTTATAATTCCGGTATCACTGAGTAAAGTTTCACTCAGAGATAATATTGGAATATTTGTTATCTGTCAAGTTTGGTACAGAAATAGAATGGAAACGTCCAGGACGAATTGCGGAGTACAATGCTCTCGTCTGGTTCACCTCACTGGTAATAGAAAAATATTGGTAAGGTAAACTGGTGAAATTGTAATATCCTTAATAGACCAAAAATGGCGTTTATTTACGAAGCCCTACAATACATTTCACTGAAATTAACCCACAGGATTAACTATAACTTACTTATGTTTGATGTTAAAAAGTTAAAGTAAGGTGTTTTAGAAAGCAATCATGACTCGGACCCAGTGCAGAGGACTGTTGTAACAATTTCACCTATAAGTCGTTCATTATGATTTAACGCAATTGTTCAGAAGCTCGATTCTCTACATTCGGAACCATCGCATAACAAGAGTTTGAAATTTAAAATATACGGCAAAAATAGTTTCTACAACGTCCGCTAGAGGCGCTGATGAAAATTTCATACAATATTTTGCAACAGCTAGTCGGTTGTCAATACTTTTTTCTTCACAATCTCTTCTTACAATTCTCTTCATTTCCGTGGTTCGTATTTAAAATGTGTAGTTTCACTACTATTCTTGCGATGCATGTAAGTACGGTGCATTAATTAGATACTAAACAAACATTTTTGGTCTTTATTACGATTCTACATGTAATGTAGGTACATGTTGCAATGAAAAACCGAATTATGTCTTTTTTTTCTCAAGTGCTGTTATAACCAAACAAAATGCCAGACATACCGGTAGTATTTTATTAGAACTTATTAAGATATCGTGACAGTTTGATTAGTATCATATTAAAGGCTGATAGCTAGAATGACTTTGGCACTAACTACACTACACAACTAATATGAAGGAAAAATAATGTCATATTTCTAAATAAACAACTGAGGTTAAAGGCCTTTTCAATATTCGTATCAATTGACCCCCATTGCGTTCTAGATGGCTGAGTATAATACTGACTACGAGGTCTCGGGTTTGTCTCCCTGGTAGAACAAAGTACTTTTGGTATTTTAAATTACAAATACCAATAACGTTGTCAGTGTAAAGATTAGTTCTTACTCGCAACTCTTTAGTTACGTGGCTTATTTCCCGTTCCGGTTCCGGTATAAAAACTATCTTATGTGCTTTTTCAAATGTAAAACTTTTTTTGTACGAAATTTTATCTAAATCATTTCAGTGCTTTAGTCATAAAGAAAAGATAGATAGAGAGAGAGCTACTTATTTATAACTAGCTGACCCGCGCAACTTCGCTTGCGTCACATAAGAGAGAATGGGTAAATTTTTTCCTCGCTTTTGTAACATTTTTTACTGGTACTCTGCTCCTACTGGTCGTCCTATAACCTTCCTCGATAAATGGGCTATCTAAGACTGAAAGATTATTTCAAATCGGACCCGTAGTTTCTGAGATTAGCAACAAACAAACAAACTCTTCAGCTTTAAAATATTAGTATAGATTTAAGCAGGAATTTCTATAGCTATATAATTAAACTTACTTTCTAATAGGTCTTTTCCTTTCCACATGCAAATGGTTCAACTGTTTCTCTTTCACAACTCGATCACTTTTCAACAAATCATGATCACTTTTGCTAACACGCCGATCACTTTTGTAATCATGATCACTTTTGTAATCACGATTGCTATTTAACCCAACTGGTATGAACTTGTACTCTTGATTCACATTTAAACTGGTAGTGCTTTGAGTGATAATGATTTTCGGAAGCTGTTGTGATAACTTTCTTAACCTTTCAGATTTTGGTTCAGATATCACTGAATCAATGCTTCCTCGAGATTTTTCGTTTTCTAAACTAAATATTGGTTTTGTTTCTTCCTCAATAGTTTCCATTTTTTCTTTAATTACTTCATAATCCGGTTCTTCATTTTGATGAAATTTATTATTCTCCAAGTAAGATAAGCATTCGTCATACAATTGGTCTATTTGTTCGTATTCTAAATCTTTTGGTGAGTCCTCCATTTTTGTTAGTTTTGTGCGTAATTTATGATTCTTTAATTATATTCGTAACATCCTTAAAAGGTAATATCACTTTACATTCATTATATTTTTAAAACTACACTCACTGTTTCTTACAAAATCACTTTTACACACACGCGTAATTTAATATTCAAAAATTAAGTTTCACTTTTCACTTTTATAATTTAAAGTCAGAACATTTTTCGAACGCGTAATTTACCATTTACTTTTTATTGAATGTTTTAATATTGATTTCAATTTTAGAATCGCGTAATTTATGATTCAAATTGCGTAATCAATTTTTTTATGCAGAATCGCGTAATTTAACGGGTTTTTCAGTATTTAGTGCGAGTTATTTGGTACGAATGTCCTGTGTTATCAGTGTTATCGCGTTATCTGCGCCGCTAATTGTGATGTGAGCGCCGTAAGCCCAAGATCTGCGCTGACCTTGTTGAGAGTACAAACGGGCTATTCTGTAACTAGTATTTTTGAAACTAGCACACGAATTCTCTCGTACCATTTTTTGTGTATACCTTATTTTAACTGTATTAATGTTATATCAGTTAATAGTGATTCAATTCAGTTTTCAGATGTACTGCCTATATACACTAATTTGGCAAGAGATATATAAATTTCTTCATCAGGCTAATTAATTTTGACAATTAAAGATGAAATATATACATTTTGGCTACATCAATTACTCACATTTTATTTTGTTTATTTAACTAAATCTGATATACTAAAAAACTTCTCAATCGGGTTGTTTTTTGTAAACATTAGTTGCCTTTACACACACGCTCTTTCGCGCTCTTAGGTCTTAGGTTATAGCGTGTGCGTAAAAGCACTTAATCAGTAGTAGCTTATTTTCAAAGCGTTTGCCTTTCTATGACTCTTCTGCACGTTGGCTAGAAGCAGAATAGCCCAATACGGCAACAATAGAAAATGGCATAATTCACAGAGACTAACGGTCTTAGGTGGCTCTAGTCACCAAGTATACAGGGTGAATTTTCGGTAACAGTTTAAAGTAGTAAGAAAAACCTGTATAAAATGTTCAAAAAAAATTATGACGTTTTACGAGCTTGACATCTCTGATCATAATATATGAAGTTGCTAAGGTTAAAGGATTGTGAGGAGATTTATACACCCTTCACGACCATAGACTGTAGGTAGCTAAGCGATTTTATGAATTTTAGAATACCAGTTTTCGCTACGCCGCTACCATTGCGTCGAAAGGTCGTGGGTTCGATTCCTACTCGGATTGTAATTTGTCGGATCTGATTGTACTTTGTGTCCTTTGTTTGTAAAATTCCCCGCGACACAAGAAAAAAAATAACCAGTTAGTTAGGTATACTTATTTTTTTTTTTACTATTAATCAGAAACTATTCTAACTATATTGGTGAAATTAGGCAATCACTTTTGCCGGAAATTAGGTTACCTGTTATGACAACGACTACACTAATTTTCATTTTTAATTGATTGGTGCGAAAACCCGCCTTATAGCGTTGCGTAAATATGACTACCGTATTATGTGCTGTTACGTTTCCATACGATATGAGTAATTTAGATATTTTTGTAGAGATCTTGGGCTAACAGATAACTCTATATTTGTTTAAAAATGTGTCGTTGTTATAGTTTGATATAATGTTCTTTTCATGATGATATAATATTCTATGCTATGTGGATTTAGTTTGCATATAAAAAGGGGAAAAAATACGGGTCTATCCCACTAGTCCCGTGGAGGGCAGGCACAATTTTTTCCAAATTTTCACTTAATAAGTGACACTGTTTTGGCATCAGTTGTCGCGTTGCAGAAAATTCATGGGACTAATGGGACAGACGAAAGGGTCAAGCTCACTATACTCACGCCATTTCATAAGTGCGAACTAAGTCATGTAATTTTATCGAAGTTTCTTGCTCGCACTTACACATTGTCACAATTTCTATGATTCTTTGATAAGACGTGGATCGCAAGTTTGTAACGGCCTGAGTATAGTCCCGTTTACCAGTGACGTGGCCACTAGGATTAAATAGTGGAAGTAGTCTCGTGGAGGGACAAGTGCCACTATTTTGGTGGCAAAAGTCCTGTTAGTAGTAACATCATGGCAGCTGCGGAAAAAGCACTATTTCGGCAATCGAGCAACTGATATGTCACTCAAATGTCAGTAATTCTTAAATATAAAGTTATTTTATGCGACATATACGACAACAGCGAATATAATGTGTGTGCGAACACGTGTGTTAAAGATTATGTCAATTTACGAAAAACCATCCTGTCTCTTCTCTGACAGGTTTGTAAGACACAGGCATACAATGTAGAGTTTGTTTTCATCACTTTCGTTTTGTATGCAGCATTGCAGTGTTCGTCGCTCACGTAAGACTACGTTTTGATCTATTGTATGGCAAGACCCGAAGAATTTTCAGTGCTACCATCCGACACCTTAGAATAGTCTTGGGATGCACGATTTATCTTAGTTATAAAGATAAATTCTGAGTAAACTTCCAAAATAAAGTAGCGTACCAAAAAAGCACAGTCAACTGTATAAGACTATGGAATACTGAATTTCTAAGTTATGAATTTAGTGTAACTGCGCAAGCATTTTGCTTCTAAGACTCTTTACTAAGTTATTGGACTATAGAACTTATCGTCTAAATATCGGTAGGTAAATAAGTGAAAGATAAATTTATAGGCATAATATTTTATTGCCTGTGTAATACACGTCACATACAATCAATAATAATGGCGTTCGTTTAAAATTCCAGCATCGTGTTTTTGTAACAGATTTTTCTTACTGTACAATATCAACTGCTATATAATATATGTAACTATGAATCGATTTATCCAGATTTTTCTCACACATTTCGTCAACTGCTATGTATGAGAATTTTGAAGTTGATAGATGCACAGTAGAAAAATCCAGTTATGTTTGGTCTATTTCTTGCTTAACTTTTTTATTTGGTAAGCAATCTTGCCCTATGTTTTAGAGTATTTCAATTATTTTAATTTAAAAATAAATCTGAATAATGATTTTGTAAGTGTTTGCATTCAAACATTTGTCAGTTTACCATTAACTTTCTTTGCTTTGATTTATATTATAAAAATAGTACCCAGATTGTTTTCCAAATAAAATATCTCAAGAGAAACAGACCTTACTTTTACTTTCGTTAAGTACATTTTACGGCAAATATTTTTAAAATTAAATTGTTACAAATGTTCATAATAATGACCATGGTAGGAATATTACCTTTTTGTCGTAGTTCATATATTTTAAAGCCAATTTTGAAATATTATGATTCTTTGTAAAGTTTTCTAATTTTCTTAAAGTATTGATTTTGGTGTTTCATCCGGTCTTGTTATAATATTTTTTTTACAATAAAATATTAGTCAAATCAGCCAGAAATAAAATTCTCAGTTATTAACATTATAAGTATATGCTTTTTTAAATAATACAATAATTAGTCGAGTCGAATGGGAATTCCCACAAATATACTTTTGTAGTACATGGAGTTGTTCATTTATAAACATTGTAGGATTGATAAATAATCCATACAAATCTATATAATTCCAATGATATTATATTAAATTCATGTGAAATTCACACGACCTCTTAGAAGATTTTAACACTACATTATTTTAGCTAAACAAAACACTGAGGCCTATTCTAGAAAGTTTTTATATAGTTAGAACAATATTATTATTGAACACAAATATATTATTTGGACTAGTCTAATTATTTTCTAGAGAAGGAAGAACAGAAGAATTATATTTTCTAACATTTAAAAGTAATATTTAATAAATAGTCGTTCTAGGTCTAACACTTTAGTACCATTTCTAAATTATAGGATTTATTTTAGTATAATACCAATTATTTATTGAATTTACATTTTGTTACTCGTTTTGTATGAAATACGAAACAATACTGACAATGGTTTTTTTATAATTTTTGGCAAAACGATATATGTAGATGCATGCAACAGCACATTATTATAGTTTTAGCAGCGTTCAATGTTAAATTTAATAAAATCGATTTCACTTAAAAATATGATAACAATGGATTTGGCATGTAAAATTGACAACACAACATTTATTTGGCAAAATATGTCAGTCGTATCGTATGGGAAAATTCCCATTAGATACTATGAGTTGGGAATTTTTTAAACATCTTTCAGTTTATTCTAGATAACCGTAGTACTAAGCCTATCTATTTCCAGGCATTCTAGGCTTAGCATTTGCACTCAATGAGAGATATAAGGCCATATAGTCCGTCACACTTGTCCAGTACATATTGGCAGCATTTTTCAAGGAATACTCCTTATTTACCCCTACTATTATATATTATATATTTCGCACTTATTAATTTATATTCTTATTCACCAATTATTAAGGTGATAACGCCAAATAGATTCCAGTTACATTGGGAAACGAGTATCACTACGACAGTTTCCTATGGGAATTATTATTATATCGTGATATATTACAATTTGGTCGATTATTTTCAAAATATATATTTATAATTATATTTAAGCTATTATATGGACATCTCATATATTATATTTAATAGTCTATCTACTATTATTCTAAGGAACTATTATTATTTTTCAGGTAACAAGGTGACGTACGACATTGTATTATTATTTGATACTATTATATATTTATTACTATTATTAATAATATTATTATAATATATTTTATATATGATAGCATATATTTATTATTCACTGCAGGGCATTTTGTGAGGCATTACGTTTCTAACTTACTCTAAATAGATAATAGGATAAAATATAAATTGTAGTAGAAAGTTAAATAAAATACAAAGATAAAAATAAAAAAATATTAAAATTATTTCAAAGTTTTTCAACAAAATACTAATACTGTAGTATGAATCCTTAAAAGTCAGTGCCTTTTTAAAGTTCCTTTCACACCTCAAGAAACTGAATATTCCGAACTAAAAACCACTGTACTGACATCTTACGTCGAAGTTCGAAAACCTTACATGAGTTATTGCATAAACCATGTGAGCTTATTTTCACATTTTTTTCAAATTTAAAGCCCCATTAAAACTCTTCTCTCCTTTTAATGAAAAAGTCAGTTCGAGCTGTCATATTACACATTAATGAATATTTTTTTAGTGCATGTTATGATTTTATCATAAAATTATATTAATCATGTTAATTTCATTAGAAGTAATTAAAAGAATCATTTGAGATTCAAGTAAAATTCTCTGTACGATAATGTACGTTTTGAGAGAGATAAAATCACTTATTTATTTATATTATTAATGAGAAATATATAGAATATTTACCTTAGTTTTCTTCATGTCACAACCCTATTATAAACTCTTGAAAACACAATTTATAAATCTGAATTTATTATTGTTATTGTATTTAATAATAATAATTCTAAATAATAATTAAATGGGGAATTATAAAATGATTTATAAAAATAAAATAACGAATAAAAAATAACCATTTATTTTATTAATGAATAAAAATCAAAACAAAAAATATAAAATATTTAGAAATAATTTACAACAGAAGTTAAAAATATAAAATTAAAATCACAACAGCTTGGTATAGTGTACTTTACAATAATAATATATATTATTTAAAGTCTATTAAGTATACAACGTTAATAATATCTATTTTGTTACATTATTACAAATATAAATACTAATAATAATAATGTGTCTTGTGACTTCTTCGATCTTTCAGGAATATTATAAATCCGATTATAAAGTTTCAATAAAACTATTGTTATGGTTTTATTCATTTAAACACAAAATAATTATTACACAAAATGTAATAATTTGATGTATGTAAAGTTATTTTTTGTCATTGTAAGTCATAATAATAAATCGATTCCTTTCATATTATTAATAGTATTTATAATTATAATTTGAAATCACATGAAATCAACAGTTTATACTTAATCTAACTACGTACAATAAAATCATACTAATATTATTATCTGCTTAGACATATTCATTCGTACATCGCCTCGTACAAAGCGACGAAATCTTCACGATATATTTTTAACATTTTGTAACTTTTAATCACATTGGAAGATTATCTATTCAGGATAAGACTAATCTCGGATTTACTTATCCATGCTTAGTTCAGGTTTATAAATAAACGAAATATTTTTGATTCAGAGTTATTTCGCGTGTCTATCGCTCCTTTCAAAACATTGGAATTAAATGCTTCTACGCGATCGCTTACGCTTACTTTATCGCATCAATATGTCTAAAACAGATAATATTCTGGAATATTTTACGTCAAATCACACCTGGTACACGTCCCGGGGACTGACGACGGCGCTCCTGGAATAACAAACATACATATTAATACTAAGAACTTATTACAAACAAAATCATTCATAATTCATTTCAATATTATAGTCTGATAACTTAGGCCGCGATCCCACTAGCGTTATATGAGCGTTGGCGTTTCTCCAACGTCTGCATCGTCAACGTTACGTCAACGTAACGTTAACGCCTTTCTACTAAGTTGTCAAACTATAAAAACGTACAAATAAAAACAAAGGCAAAGGCCACATTAAATACTTTATTGCGAAATCTACAAAGAACTTAAATTTCATAGAACACAAGCACATGTAATACTGCAACCCATAAAAACGAACATCACAGAAAATAAAACAAACTATTACAGACGCACACTATTTATTTTAACGTGAAGTGTAAACTCAAAACCGCGATTGAATGCAACGCTGAAATGTGCGATACGTAATTTTGGCGTTACGTTCGCAGCTATACAAAACGGAGGTATACGATATTTACGATTTAGAACTTCTGCGACGCGCAGTCCTATGCAATTCCTTTATTTTAGACAACACACATAATTGTACATGCCAAGGCTCTTTACTAGGTTTTTAGATTATAGTAAAGAGTTTAGGCTTTCACGATTTATCTAGATAATAATAAATTATTATGTGTTCCTAAATAAAATTGCTATGCTAAACAGGCCACCGTCAGCTGCATAAGCATGCGGATGAATGATTGTCTAAATTCTGAATATTGTACGACTACGCCAGCCGCGAACCTTTCATGCAAGTCTCTTTATTAAGTTGTTGGATATATAATACTATGTTTCAGAGCTATACATGAATAAATGTAAACAAAATGAATGCATGTATGATAATGGTATTGCATTCTGCCGTCAATCACATTACATTATAGGCATGTGTTACATCAAATCGCGAGTTTTTCCAATTCTAGCGATTAATCGACTTATCGCAGTTTTGAGTTAACTTCATTTAATATAAAGCCTACATACATATTGTTATATTGACAGTGACCGGCTACACGTTTGTAGTGGACCTGTAATATTGGGTTTTAAGCCGGATTAGTATGAAGAAAAATATGATACAAGTACGTTTGGCTGTCGTGAAACAAAACTTCAAAAAGTTAATATCTCTAATAATAATTTCTACACCTTTAGGTTGACATAAAAAAAATGAGAAGTAACTTTTCAAAATATAATAAAACGATCCTTTATTTTATTTTCGTTTTCAAAAAGTGAATTTAATTCATAAATAATTCATTTATCATTTGTTTATAACAATGAAAATATAATATGTAAGAGTTTGTAAAATGCAGCTTCAAAATATACGTAGGTATTTTAAAAGGCCTAATTTATTTAACCATCCTTTATTTTCCTATAGTTCCAAAACAACCAAACGCAAGTGAAAATTAACCCTAATTCAAGGTATTAGACTCACCTATCGCGTGCAGGCATAACATCCTCGTCCGAGTCGAATTCAAACAGGTCATCTCGGACGTAACTCTTGTTGGCAAATCCTCCCAAATCCACTGGAAAACAAAAAAACAAAAAGCTTTAAAATTATATTTAAATATTGTTAAATGTTTTTTATCATTAAGAACACTAAAGTTACATTGTGTTTTATAAACAGTCTGTTAAATTCGATCAGCATAGTTATATTTTCTCATTAGCGATCCGAAAGCAGGATTTCCGAATCGGTTGTAGCTTAATTAATTATGCGGCCATTTCACATAAGCTCATTATTTTCAGTGTTACTAAACGCATCTAACGCAACTGTCCGTCAAAAAAAGTTTCATAAATTCTGTAAAAATGAAAACATTTTCATAAATGGGATCGTTATTGATAAACTCTTTCAGCGTCTGCGTCTTTCAGTCCTTAAAAACGAATCATTTCGGCATGACCTGGACATTTTGTAGTGAAAACCTGACTACCTTATTTTCTGAACAAGAAAAAAGTCCATTACGAGGATAAACCGCTAAATGACCTTATGATAAAATCTAATCCGGTTCTTCTTCATTTTTAGTTCAAACGCAGCCATTTATCTGTTCCATGCTTACCTCTGGTCGAGTCGTCGTACTTGTCGTCAGCCCACTTGTAGTCGTTGTCGCTGTAGAGGGGGGGCAGGCTCTGGTGGGGAGTGGGGTACAGGTCCAGCTTGCGCTTCTCGTTCTGTACGCTGTCACCGTCGTTGAACGCTTGCATCCTATAACGATCATAATTTGTTATAGTTTTGTATGGCAAAGTTACCTATTTAATGTTATTATTATTACAAGCCTGTATTGTCCCACTGCTGGGCAAAAGTCTCTTCCATAGTTTCATACTGTAGCCTATTAACAATTTAATTTTTGACTTTTGTGATCAGCAAATTTTATAATTTTGTACATTAGTGTCTACTAATAAGTTCTTAGTTGCATCCTTATTGGTTTTTGTTGTGCCCTTTAAAAGTCAGTCTTAGTTTTTTTTGAACAAAATTGCAACCATCTCAAAGTCTAGTTTAAAAATTCTACGTTTACCATTTAATAAGAAAATAAATAGATCTTTCCTTTTTCCTATTGAATGGTAAATACTATCTACATTTATGTGCTTTGTTACACCTGCTAATTAGGCATCTATTATAACATAGCCTATAGGGTCTATTTTACTTTAAACATTTTAAAAACATCAAAGATACAAAGAACATGTGATTTTATGGTGCTGTACCTGGTGTAATCCTCGAAGCAGCTGAACCTCCAAAGTGCGAAGGCGAGCAGAGCCATGGAGATGAGCACTCCACCGGCGATCACCATCCACACCATGAGGATCGTGCGGTCGTTGGGGATCGCGTACTCCTGGAAACAGATACACAACGAAATTTAACTCATTGCTTTAAAAACTGAAATCTTGATTTGTAGTACCTACCACTTGTTACGAGAAAATTGCTTTTAAATTTTTTTTTAGATATTCGTACTCAAAGGGTAAAAACGGGAGTCTAAAACGGGAACCGGGACCGGGAACTGTGACCTTGTCTACTGTCACCAGACTGACTGACTTGAAATTTCCTTTCGAGCGTGTTTTACAGTTTTGTGGGAATGAGTGTAAGACTTAAAAACATTTGATGTTCTTTACTTAGCATTTTAACGGTTTAAAAAAGGCAATAAATAGTTTATCAGAGAAGACTAGTGAGAGAAAAATTCACTAACCGTGATTCCCATCTCGCTTAACCTGGACGAGAATCGTTCCTCAGTGATGTAGTTGCGCCACATGTCGGCCAGTTCCTCGCTGCTGAGCCTGGCTTCCTCCGGCTCCTCCTCATAGTGCAGCGGCACTCCGAAGGTCACGCCGACGCACGTCTCGTAGTTCGGCCAGCGGATGTTGCACACAGACACCCTCGTGATTTGAGTCACTTCCAACCTGGAAATAAATAGAAAATGTAGGATTAATTACTGATTAATAAATGTTGATTAAGCGACTGGTGTGTCCATCCAATTCGTGAACCTTGTTTCATAAAATGATTTTGCAAAGGGCAAAAAACTTTTATATTAATTTCTTGCTTGCACCGTCGATATATTATTGTATATTTAAACATATTTAGAGTTTAAATAATCAAGCAATATTGACAAAAACAAAAGTGAAATCTGCGTCGTATATTGTGTAATGTCAAAAGAAAATGTTACGTATTTGTGATTCAGTGAAACAAAATAACATTTAAATCCTAATCAAATATGCCTTCACGTCACAACTCACCCATTATATTTTCTCCTAAGTCCTCAGTAAATACATAATGTGCTTATTTGTTATTCTAATTATCCTATGTGAGACGGATTCCATCTATTTTATATCAGGTTTTTACTCTTATATTAATATTACATCTAACGTTCTCATAATCATCTTCATTGCCAGTCTTAATATCATTACTAATCAAGATATGTCAGGTTTTTAGGCTTCAAATATCTATGCCAAATTCTACACAAATTAAAATGTAACGAGAAAAAAGCTAACTCCCAATCTCATACAAGCTTCTCTTCAGTGAACTTGACAGGTTGATTCAATACTTCCACGGCGTTGTCAGCGCTGACGTTCACCTTGTTGGTTTCATTGTTGTTGTAATTGTCTTTGTCCTTCTTACAGTCCACCACCTCCTCAGGCGTCGACTCATTCTTATTATTATCTACTTTAGGCTCCGGAAGATTTAAATCAGATTTCTTCGTTGCTATAGATTGCTGCTTCGAACAATGCTCGTTATTAGACACCTGAGGATAATGATGCAGTATCGCCGTAGTGTTAAAAGTAATTTTACCGTACTTAACTATCTCTGTAGGTCGTTTGGCTTTACTAGTGCTAGGTACAGCTAAGTCTATATTCTTCTCGATATCGTTGGGAGTATTCGCCGAGCTGTACACGTCCTTAGTCTCCTCTATGAGTCCTAAAGCTATTCGCTTGCTGCGCTTAACGTTTTCCATGTAACTATTGTAAAGATTCATATCTACTGTGTTGTTTTGTTTGAGTGGCAATGAATTTGGCAATCTCTGCGCTCTGTCTTCAGCTGTGTATCACAATTGTTTGTTAGTCGCGTTCTTGGCGAGCTGGTCGGGGGCGGCGGCGTGGTCGCGCGCCCCGCTTGTTAGCTATGTCTGCGACTGCACCATCGAGATACTGGTCGTCTCCGTGACGATGGTCGGCGCCGGAAACTCCTCGCCGGTCGAGTCGTAGATGGGGAACTCGCAGCACATCACACACTTCAAGAACTTCGGCACTTCCACGTAGATAGCCGGAGGTATCGGTATCAGCGGTGACGTCGACGCTTTGTAATACAAATAATCTGGGTTATCTCTGTATTTCTCATCGGCCGAACGCTCCAGTAACGGTATTCCGGATAAAAAGAGAATGATGGCCGTCGTAAACAATGGTGAGAGTATAGCGATCCACTCGAGGCCGCTGATCACGTTCAGTGATATTATAAATATTCCCCACCACAGTACGACCTCGCCGAAGTAGTTGGGGTGACGGGAGAGTCCCCACAGTCCATCATTGCACCACCGTCCTTGGTTCGCAGGCTCTTGTCTAAACGCGAACTTCTGTAGATCCGCGTACGTCTCTATGAGGAGGCCTATCACGAATACGCCCGCTCCGGCGGAGTCTAATGTCGTCATCGTCTTCGGCGATTTAGGGAAGGAATGGTGAGGAGAATTAATTATGATTACTGGCAAGCTAACTATGTACACCCAGACCGCCTGGAACGTGTAGAACACCGCGAACCGCAGCGTGTTGCTCTTGCGGTCCTCGAACTGCTTGTCTCTGCCGATGTGGTAGATTCTGTATATGAGGTAGCCGGAGAGGCGCACGCCCCACAGGCACACGAACGCTGTCACCATCAGCTGGCGGCTGTCATAGTTCTTGAGGGTTGAGCCTCCTTGGCCGAGGAAAAACGTGAGCAGCGCTATGATGATGAAGTTGGCTCCCCCGGTGAAGTCCGTCACCTTGTCGTTCTGGAACAGCGCGGCGATGGTGAAGAACAGTATCTGCAGGGCCACCGTCACCATGGCGCTGATCGCGAAGTTGTTCCTGTCTATCAGAGGCTCCATCGTGTATATATTTGACACTAGTTTCTGTATTTGGCATCAGGGAACGTTCGAATCGATTCGTTGGCGCATTGCTGCATTTTCTAATATCACACTTATATTATGGTAGTTAAAGTCTCGTTTGTGTTGCACATAGTCGCTGTGTTCCACTAGATTTACACACTACACGTATTTTATGTATTTAAAATTATATTTTGTATATTATTTGGTTATTATAAGCGGTTTTATAAGCTCGTCACGTAAGCTTGTACTGAAATAGACTTTGACGTTTGTAGCG
This sequence comes from Anticarsia gemmatalis, assembly GCF_050436995.1. Taxonomy (NCBI): domain Eukaryota; kingdom Metazoa; phylum Arthropoda; class Insecta; order Lepidoptera; family Erebidae; genus Anticarsia; species Anticarsia gemmatalis. The sequence goes on along the minus strand of NC_134767.1, from coordinate 338,277 downwards.
CGCATGTTCCGAGGTGAAGGCGAGGCACGCATGCGCGGGGCCTGATGCCGATCAACAACAAAATAATCTGCAGAATTATTTCACTGAACTTGATTTGTATTAAAAGAGGAACATGTGAAGATGTTTTACGATTGATACAATTAGTGTTAGTATATTTTGTGTAACGAAACGTTCAGTGTAAAGTATGTAGGTCAGTCCGTAAACTGAGTCAGTCGCAAGTATAAATAGAAATTGTTCCACGTCGCTGTCGGAACACAACTTCACGCTTTGTGTATATGTAATAGGCAGAAGTTCATGATGTAACTGAATAATCTTGTATGAGTTAGATTTGCTTGGAAATTAGCCAAGTAGGTACAATGTTTTGGTAAAACAGTAATTGTAAACAATACGGATGTAATAAACGTAATATAACCCAAAGTTTTGTAACTTCAAATTCATGTACTTCTATTATTTTATTTTTTTTGCAATGCGATACATTTCTACTAGACGATTCTCTGTTTTACTTTCATTAAAAAAGAGCTTTTAGGTATGTAGCTAATTTCTTTTTGAGAAAGTATTTTTTTTAAAGGTTTCCGTAGCTTCTAAGATTTGCGTGTAGAAACAGATTTTCAGATTCATAAGATCTTTAATGATTAATTCGAAAATGACAGCATATGGGCACCCATCCACTGAATAACCTCGGAAAGCGTAGCAGAACCTCAGAGATCGATCCGCTGTTCTTACAGTAGTCACGAGGTCCTCTTAGACTAGGTTATGACTTCAAATCAATAGAAAACAACTATAAATAATATAATAATAAAATTGTATGAACGATAGACTGGTGTTGTTTGCGCAAGATTATGATAGATTTTGTCATTTCCTTTGTCTTTAACAGCAAATACGTGTTACTTTGTACGTTTGTTGATAAGAGATTAAGATTATATCGGTGTTTTATGATTCAAACAACCAAATCTATACGTACGTCACTCTTTAAAAAACCCCTTGAAATATTTTAAAGCCATTTAGGCATTGTTTATGTAGCGACTTCGTTAAGGGATGATTTACGCAATCGTCGTTTTTGTTTTACTACAGAAGAAAGAATAGCACAACTTATTATTATTATAGTGTAATTTTTTCCGCGGCTTATTCGTGTTTTTCTTGTAGTAGAAGTAACAATGAACAAGATTTGTCCGCGATATTAACTATCACGTTGACAAATTTTATTTTTATCAGCGAACGTTTAAAAGTGCGAGCATGATAAAGATACACACACTATATTTTATTTTAAGTGGTTTTAATTCGCATAAAAAATATTTTTATTGATTTTATTTGGTTATTTAGGTGAATGTTAGTACAATCACTTGTTTGAGCATCAAAAAATTATTACTCATTGTTTTATGATACTTTAAATGGACTATTTTTATTAACATAATCTAATGTCGAAAATCAGTTGCAATGTCTATTTCAAAAGTTTTCTTCACATCTTTTTATACATTTACGAAAATATTTGTTTAAAATTGCGAAACTTCTTTTATCTATACTAATATTATAAAGCTGAAGAGTTTGTTTGTTTGTTTGTTTGTTTGTTTGTTTGTTTGTTTGTTTGAACGCGCTAATCTCAGGAACTACTGGTCCGATTTGAAAAATTCTTTCAGTGTTAGATAGACCATTTATCGAGGAAGGCTTTAGGCTATATAACATCACGCTTCGGCCATTAGGAGCGGAGTAGCAACGAAAAATGTTACAAAAACGGGGAAAATTTTGACGCATTCTCTCTTATGTGACGCAAGCGAAGTTGCGCGGGTCAGCTAGTTATATTTAAAGTTAAAATGAAATATTTGTTTCTGTAATATTTGATAGTGTTACTGTGTACGATATTAATCTAATAAAGCAATAAATAGATAAGTTATCGACACAGCCATTGAATTGTAATACCGATGTGAAATATTACATTCCTGTACATTACCTAGTGTTTTGTCACACTGCGACGTAATTTAATTGTCATATTGATTAGTTACTGTCATTATATTAAACCAGTTATTAGAAAAGTGTAATATTTAGGTAATCTTAAAATTACTGCCTCCGTGGCGCAGTGGTGAAAGTCACCACACCGCTACCATTGCGTCGGGAGGTCGTGGGTTCGTTTCCCACATGGGACAATTATTTGTGCGATCCACAAATAATTGTGCGAGTCTGGTTATGCTTTATGTCCGTTGTTTGTATGTTTGTAAAAGTCGAAGAAAAAGTTGTATTTTTTGAACTACACATTAAAGCTGTTAATATATAATTGCTGACCCGCACAACTTCACTTGCGTCACATAAGAGAGAATGGGTCATAATTTTCCCCGTTTTTGTAAGATTTTCCGTTGCTACTCCGCCCCTAATGGCCCTAGCGTAATGTTAATTAACCGTAGCCTTCTTCGATAAATGGGCTATCTAACGCTCAGAATTTTTCAAATCGGAAGTGTAGTTCCTGAGATTAGCGCGTTCAAACAAACAAACTCTTCAGCTTTATAATATTAGTATAGATAACTCACGTGGTATTCAGTCCCCGGTTAATATTATTATCAACGATGTACTCTTCAGCCATGTCAGCGATGAGCTCCTTGAACACCGGTCTGATGTCTTCGAACTGGGCCAGGGTCAGGCCCGCGAGGCTGAGGGTCAGCGTCTCCTCGGGGTGACGCAGCACTGGCTCCGGTTCTGGCATGTCTTCATCTATTTCTGGAAGTGGCCCTGAAATATATCATCACCTTTGTTAAGATTACTAGATTTTACATGACTATATATTTTTTTAACCCATTACTGTCCCACTACAGGGGTCACCTCGCAAACGAAGGGGAAGGGTTAGGCCATGAGTCCACCACGCTGGCCAAGTGCGACTATAATAATATTAATAATTAATAACGTTTATACTATTTTTATATTAACAATTACATAAATAAACACTATATAATACACGAATGACATTAAACTTGGTAAAGAACATAAAATCCTACTAATTCTACTATAATATTATAAATGCGAAAGTTTGTGAGTATGTATGGATGTTTGTTACTCTTTCACGCAAATACTACTCAACCGATTACGATGAAATTGGGTATATGTATACGTAGCTGAAGATCCAGAGTCACACATAGGCTACTGTTTATCTCGGAGGTACCGAAGGATCGGGATTAACACGAGAAGGGTTCCACGCGGATGAAGTAGCGGGCAGCCTCTAGTCTTCCTTTAAAATCACTTTATTTATTGATTGAAAAATTGCTAAGGAGGTTTTGAGTATTTTGCGAACAGACAGACGCGACGAGATTGTTTATTTTTAATTGACTTCAAAAAGAGGAGGAGGTTCTCAATTCGACTGTAATAATTTTTCCCGTAATTAGTTTAACGAATTACATCGACTACTTTCATACAATTTTAGTAAGGCTACTTACAAAGCATTCTGGCACTGACGACGACGCCAAAACCGTTCATGAAAAGCCCCGACCCGGAGTCGAACCTCATGAACAAACGGTTGACGTTCGTGAAACGGTATCTACGCTCAGAGCGCAGAGTAAATGAGAATACCAGACCGTCCGTGCCGCTAGCGTCCACACCACCTGGCAAAACAAAACAACATATTTAGAACTTATAAACTATACCTCGACCACTATCGACTACCGACAACCGGCTAGCTATCGAAATTTTGACATTTAGAATGTACTGCTAAAAAAGTTGCTACGACACCCGTCAGAGGCGCTGATCTGGTTTTCATACAAAATTTCTCGATGACAGGTCGGTTGTCGGTAGTCGATAGTAGTAGAGAATCGAGCTACTGCACGTTTAGCGCAGTGTTATAAGTGGTCACCTCGCCGCAGTATCCGTAGCGCCGCGTTCGGCTGGTTCGAATCCCACCCGGGACAAATATTTGTGTGATGAACACGAGTATTTGTTCTGAGCTTGGTTGTAAATATATTCACCTATATTCAGCTCAATCGAATGAACCTAACTTAAATAGGTATAAGATAGTTACCTGGTTTCACAAGTAGATAACTGTCCCTAACTCCGTTAAGAGCTAGATGAGTGACATTGAACTCAATTCCAGTTCCCGGACCCTCAAGGATCCAGTCCACCTTCGTGTTCGCAGGGAAAGCATTCGGGTAGTTCGGCGAAGTAATAACAGTAGGTTTATCAACAGACAGAGTAATTGGTATAGGAGTATTAGCATCCGATTGGACTTCTAAGTCATCGCTGTGAGAAGCGCGGAAATCTCTCATTATCTGATCGTATTTAACATTGGAGAGCTCTGGTTCACTGGTAGTTTCAACTGGAACTTGCGTTGTTGAAGGCTCGATGTTCGTTGTAGACTCCACTTTAGTAGTTGTATCGGATTTAGCCTCTATGTCCTCGGTGGTAGCTGCTACCTCGGGTTGTAACTCGGGTACTGCCTCGGTCGTTGTACTAGGTACAGCGGCAGCCTCCAAACCTTCAGTGTTAGCGGTAGTCAAAAATACCTCAGCATCATCATTCTTTGGTTGGTCCTTATCAACCAAGCCGTCTTCTCCGTAAGAATGCTTCAAGATTTTATCCATAATTTCATCAGCTTTGTCAATCTCTTCATCATCAAGATCGAAAAGCTTTTTCATTTCCTCTGAATAGTCGAAATCATCGTAGGCTTTAAGGTCGGCTTCTGCGTTTTCTGCTGTAGCCTTTGTGGAGCCAGTTTGGTTGTCATTAACCACCGCATCTGATTCAACACTTTGATCATCATCGTCTTCGTCAGAAACATCATCCTTGGCGTTTTCACTGAATATTTCTGATAGGTTGTCCTCCATTTCCTCTCTCAATTGCAGAATATTGTTTTCTTTGTATGGTCGGTTATATTTCTCTTCATAATCTTGGACGTCATTGGCTGATTCATCTTTCTCGTTACTCTCAGCCGCTGCTGAATCGCTATCGGTTAGTTTGTCGAGTGTCTCGAACAGTTTGTCGAGATCAGCATCGAGGTCACTCAACACTTGTTCTGGAGTTTCATCATCGTCATTGTTTTCTGAGAACACATCTTCTTCGCTCTTTTCATCCTCATCAGAAACAAGCGCGTAATCATAATCAGCCTTGAAATCATCGTCACTTTCTTCAAGAAGTTTGCCAGTTTCTTCGATGATTTTGTCTAATTCTAGCTGATCTATAGCTACCTCAGCACTTTCTGCGCTCACTTTATCCAATGACTTCTCATCAGAGTTTTCTTTTACTTCCGTATCTTCTTTCTGAATTTCTACTGACATTTCTTGCGGTTTCTCAGGTACTGGTAAAGGTTTAATATCATCGGCTTCAACTACATCTTCAAAAATGCCCTCATCGGGATCATTCTCTGTTTCTTTCTTTTCATCTGATTCAGAGAGAGATGCGTCATCTCCATCTTCAAATAGATCGTTCCAGAACTCGTCATCGGCATCATCAGCAGCAGTATCGTCATTTTTGACCGGTTGTATGGCTAAATCATCGAGGTTCATTTCAGGAGCATCATCAGGCATAGGCTCCTGTTTCTCTTCACTGTGTGCATCGCCCTTGTCTCCTACAGATCTGTTATCTTCAATCTGATAATCAGCTAAGTCGTCGAACACATCTTCATCACTCTGTTCTTCGTTTTCATGTCTGAATTCTTGTATTTCTGCTTTGACTAGTTCGTCTATGGTGTCATCTTGAAGATCTTGGTATCCCAAGTCATCGTAGTAGTCATCTTGCGCTGCAACAAAAACATTTGTATTAAAAATTTGAAAAAACACGTAATACTTTTCAAATTCCTGTTCCATATAGAGATTTCGATTGATAACGAGATAGCGAGTGTATGATAAAATCTGTCTTAATTTCACCATATTTGGTAAGCTAAGCTGTAGTTCATCAACACAGAAGAGACTAGTAGAGAACATTGTTTTTGCACAAATTCAGAATTTGGCATTTCATCGAACCGCAGACGAAGACGGCTTGATTGATACAGCTTCTTTATTTTGTACTAGCTGACCCGCGCAGCTTCGCTTGCGTCACATAAGAGAGAATGGGTAACATTTTTACCCGTTTTTGTAACATTTTTTACTGGTACTCTGCTCCTATTGCTATCGGTCGTAGCGTGATGATATATAGCCTATAGCCTTCCTCGATAAATGGACTATCTAATACTGAAAGATTTTTTAAAATCATACCAGTAGTTCCTGAGATTAGCGCGTTCAAACAAACAAACAAACAAACTCTTCAGCTATTAGTATAGATATACGAAGTTGTCAGACAATAGATAAGAGTACATCTAGTAAAAAATAAATAGGTTTTTAATGTACTGAAGACTTGTACCTAGCCAGTATCTATACTATCAACACTACTATAAGCCTCCTTGAAAACAAAAATACCTATGTAAGCACTGAACCAAAAATGAATACTCAACCGAAGCATCAAATCTTGTGATTAGTAGTCTTAAAAATTACCACAATTATTATGTATTTGCTAGGATCTTATTTAAACAAGTAATTAAGTATAATGTCCGATAAATAGATATTATTCTAACAATAACCAAAAACCAAAACATTTTAAAAAGAACATTGATTTCTTTGTCTTGAAAAGTCACGATTTTTCTTTATTCCTAATATTAAAGTGCTCTTATCTGTCCTTAACACGGAAAGTAATCGATAAAAGAAAGCCGATGGATTATGCATCTAGATCATTCGACGATAATCAAACAATAATTTACTGATTAATTTGTACGTTGTTACTGTTAATTGGACTGAGAATGACGAAGATTGTTTACGCAGAGTGCCGTAGATCCACTTGGACAATAACCACCTTTAGGGCGCGTTCCTACTATGTCGTAACGATTAATTTATCGTTGGACTAGCTGTTCCCATTATAACTATTGTTTGCCGTCAAAAAATTGAATCGTTTAGTGACTGTGGTATCTAGCCGTCCCCACTGTCACGATAATCTGTCGTCACCGCAAAAAATGTCGTAGACGACAGTTAGTCGTGTCGTTCTATATGTGAACACCTCCATTTAAACATATAAGCCACGCCACTTAAAACTACACGATTATCTGTCGTCACGACATAGTAGGAATGCGCCCTTACACACACACTCTATCGCATGTTCTTAGGAGCGTGCAGGGTTACGCGCGGGAAAGCAGCGCGCTCTTCGCTCGCGATTTTCTTCGCGGGCTTGACAGATGAGCACGGCGCGTGGTCCTTCCTTTCCCTTTGCACGTCATTTATACGCGCACTCTTTCATGCGCGATTGTTGTTTCATGCGCAATAGAGTGTGTAAAGGTGGGTATTATTGCTAAGAATCACTCGCGACTTGTATACATAATATTATAAGTCAAGACCATGATGACTATTAATACCCAATGCCCCCGCCTAACCTTTCTTCCTACTATGTTGGAGTCGACTTCCAGTCTCACCGAATGCAGCTGAATACCAGAATCCACAATATAACGTGCCTTCCAAAACACGGAAGAACTCGGTATGCATAATATGGTAACCCTTCCACAGAATAACATCGGCAAACGTATCTTAACCTTAAAAATCGATCCACGCCGGCTGTTGTTTCTTAGCCACGATCTCCTTGTTGTATTTGCCGCCGGATTTAACATAGTTTAATAACTGATATAGACTGATAGAACTTTTACGTGTCTTGCAAAGCTGTATACGCTCAGATCAAACACTATGCGGCCGTTAACTATGTATAAGCCTTCTTTCTTTAACATGTAATAGAAATTGCTAGTAATTTCACAGACTGGTTTAATTTGCAGTGTTATCAAATACACATGTATTTGCTAATTATAATGAAGATAACGCCGACCTTTGTCTCAACGTTCAATTAATTTCTCGGATGCATTACTAATTAATTATAATTATTCCTCAAGTCTAGACTAATGGATAAAAGAGATAGTAGTTTAGGCATTTGCTTTCTACGCAAAATTCTAAGATACTGACTTCTCAAAGGAGGACTGACTTTTCAAAGTGATGTGTATAATAAAATATATTATACTACCATTCAAATCAGCTTCTGTTTATAAAATGTCAAAAAACACATTTTGGTATAGAAATAGAAATACAGTGTAGGGACGGCACTAGTAATCGTATTGTCGTTTGTGTCAAATGAGTGCCGAAAAAATATTCATTGCTAGTAAACAAGTCTTTCTGTCAAATGAAAAAAAAAATCGTAGCCATAAATTTTAGATGTCCCTTTTACGAGTACAAGTCGTTTTTTTGTTAACCTAGTTAACTACCCAATTATCCCTTTTTCTGGCGGTAAAAAAATCGTAATAAAATGTTGCCAGCCTGGAAGTAAGTCTATTTTTATGAGTTAAATAGTCCTCAACTCGGCCAGAGTGGTGTACTCAACGATCAGACCCCCGTATTAGGAAAAAAGGCAAATAGTCAGCTGTGGGGTAGTATTGTGCAACATTTTCTATTTAACTACAAAAACCATGATACTTATGAGTTGTTGAAGGTTGAAAGACGTGAGTTATAAACTCTCTACCGTTACAATGTTGTAAATGTGATGAGAACATAATTAATTTTATCAGTATCTTTCAGTGCAATCGTGAACTTTCGATACAGTGCTGGAATGCTAGACACACGATTACCTATAGGTCATATTGCAATCATATATGTTTGTTGTTTAAATCACACACATGAAGACCACATTTTTACACAAAGTAACCTCCGTGGCGCCATGGTTTAGGTCGCCACGCCGCCGCCGCTTCCATTGCGTCGAAATGTCGTGGTTTCAATTCCCACAGGGAACAATTTTTCGGGTCTAGTTGTGCTTTGTGTTCGTTGTTTGTATGTTTATAAAAGTCCCCGCGACACAAGAGCAATTCTTATGCGGTGTCTTATAAAAAAATAACTGAGCATTAAGAAATACGTTTGGTTTTTCCTTTCTGGAAGACTTGTTTAATCTTCATTTGCAAGTGATAGTATACAGTATAGGGGAATTAACCACAGATAAATGTATCAATATTTACTAGGTTATCAGTTCAAGACCTAAATAGCCTAGAGTGAGAGCTAACAAGCGTGACGTCACAGGTCATATGTCAAGCGAGATAGCGCGACGAATTAAACATGTAAATAGCAAAATTTCCTTACATTCTGTATGTTCTTATCGTATAGTTAGTGGTCAAACTAGTGTCAAAGTTGTTCAAGCTGCCCGAAGGCTTTTGACGTGGCTTAACAACTGTTATCTTAACCGGCACCAATTTTCTACGTGCCCTCCGAAGCACGGAGACGCCCAGTTTAGATACCTCTAGGCGGTCACCCATCTATCAAATGACCGTGCCAAGGTTTGCTTAACCCACAGATCGTTTACCGACCGGTGAGCGCAACTGGCTATGGGCCTCCATCACATTCTATAAGTAAAATGATTCATTTATATTTATCTAGTTTATGTTCAAGGAAAATATTGTGAGTAAACCTTGTATACATAAGTTTTATTTAAACAGTTCTTAACCGACTTCTAAAAGGAGAAGAAAATCCCCGAACTAAGAATTGCTTCTGTGTTGAGGGACTTTTACAAACATACAAACAACGGACACAAAGTACAACCAGACCCGAAACAAGTATAAATGGATCGCACAAATATTTGTTCCTTGAGGGATTCGAATTTGTTGATTAGTAAGGCCTAAGAATAGTTAGCCATTAGACTTTAAAAAAAATACTCTAAATAAGAATTCTTTGAAAAAACAAGAGTTAAATGTCTTGCAAAAAAGTCAGGTGCATAGCACTTGTAACAAGCCTAGAAAAGTTTGTAAAGATCGGGCCAAGAGGCGTTCTCTAGTTTCTACCTATTTTGGAAAAAGGCGTGATTTTATGTATGTTTGTAATTATGTAAAATAAAATTTTCTTAAAGAAAAATTCTGAATCCCCGCTTTCTACTTAGTAGTCAGACTGTCCTTCCCGTCAATAACCTTTCAACAAATATGTATTTAAATGCACAAAGAAAAGATTATCGCAACATTCGCTCGTATTCTGTTTATTTTTGATAACACTGATAAAGAAATAACATTTTATTATGCGTATTAATATATCATACAGTGACACAACGCTACCGTTCCACTAGTCGGTAATTTAACGCGGATTTACACCAGCAATTATCAGGGGACTTTTGTATATAATATAACCAAACTAGAGCCCGCCCGTGACATCGTCCGCGTGGAAACCCTTACCGTGTAAATGTCGATCCCTCGGGTACTCCAGGAAAAAAGTAAAGTAAAGTAAAAAGTAGCCTATGTGTTATTCTGTGCTTTCAGCTAGCTGTATACCAAATCTCATCGTAATCGGTTAAGTGGTATTTGCGTGAAAGAGTAACAAACATCCATACGTACAAACATACATTCTCAGAAACTTTCGCATTTATAATATTAGTAGGATTACGAGGTTATAGTACCTATAACCGGACCTGAAACCTACATAACTATAACTATGTATTTCTTTTCTATTTTAACTCGTGGCTTTCCCACTGCTGGACAAAGGTGTCCTCCCGAATTGAAGAAGGGTTTAGGCCTTGAGTCCACCACGCTGGTCTACTGCGAAGTGGACTTTGCAAGCCCTAAAGAAATGTGTAAAAGAACTTTTAGGCATGCAAAGTTTCATCACGATGTTTTCCTTCACCGTTGGAGCTAGTGGTAATTATTTGTAATATACGCATAACTTCGAAAAGGCATTGGTGTGTTGCCTCGGGTTCGAACCAAACCTTCGATCATTGCGTGAAACGCGCGTTTTTTTATAGTCATGAATTTATTGTATTAGGCTTTATACAATACAAATATCATTGAGCTCATAACGTTTATATATCTTTATTAAACGGAAATTTAAAGTAGTTATTTGACAAAAGGCGGTGATAACACGTTGTGATGTTATCAATCGAGCCGTCGACGAAAACAGTCGTTATCACCCCTTATCGCTGATAGTGAATTACGTGATATTAAGATATTTGCGATAGTATATTAATATTCTAAGGAGGTTATATATCCTTCTTCATTTATTAGTTCAATGATAAATTATAACTTAACCTCACTTGAAATGGTCCTTGTATCACGAATACTATAATACAAAGAACAGACATCAATTACAGCCTGAATCAACTACTAAAACAATTTTTTGTCCAACGTGGAAATCGAATTTGCGACTACCCGACCCATTAATAGTGGTATGTCGACCACCTTAACCACTGTGCCTAGGTGATAATATTAGGCTAAGGCTATATGAAATACAGCCATGTTTCCCGGTTAATAATATTATGTCCCATGTAGTAGCGAATCGTGCCTAAATCTTTATATAGACCATTTTATTTTACTTAGTATCACGCCTATGTCACTCTTAAAGCCGAGTGGAACAATAGCAATTAGAGCTTAGAACATTCGTGGATTAAAAACCACATCAATGTCTATAATTAAAGTTGGTAAGCTGAACAAAACCTCAGCGATACTTATAATTAGTATTTCTAATTAAATTAATTCTAAGCAAAATGTATTGAGTCATAATTATTTCATATTTGTTTACGAAATAATAACAATAACATCACGCTTGTTATTTACAAAGGAGTAGACTATGGGAGGCAAACTAGATACTTTGATCATCGGCGATTTAGTCGCTTTTCGGAAGATAGATGCAGCGACCGATCCATGCATCCCACACACTAGCAGATGCCGATCGCTGTATTTTGTCAGCTACTGAACACGACTGAGTTGGGAAAACGAAATACACCCACATTTCGCTTTCAAACGGCAGTCCTGTATGACAAGATATATGGATGTGTATGAAGCAAGGGTAAAATAAAATGAAGTAAGCAAGCAATCATCGTAGAGTCGGTACCAATTGAGGTTCGTTGGTCTCTGCCTACCACTTTGGAAAATATCGTGATTTTAGATTAAGATAGAAGATTACGCCGGTTTAACCCTGCGTATAAAATACACACCCGGTTACCCGGTATTGTCATGAACGACGTTAGTCTCATGTGGACCAGCTGATTGTCATTTACCGGCTACGGTACCAAACTCCAGGTTACAACCGAAAAACTTTCTTATATAAATAAGAGAAGACTAAAAGAACTATGCCTAACCCAGGATTTGAACCCAAGACCTTATGACGAACAGTTAGATACACTACCGACCACGCCACAGAATCAATGAAGACTTGACTCATAAATATTTCAAAGTTATTTACAAAATAAACGTTATATTCTTGTAAGACAATGCAATCGTTAATTGTTGTGTAACTTGTAGCATTACTCATAATTACATTGTATTTTTATACTTATATTGACAAATACATAACGCTATTTATTTAGCTGCACTTGTAAAACGGTTTAGATACATATTTTATTCTATTAATATTGTTAGTCATTCACCTAATATTACTGAATGGATTTTGAGTATTTTTTTATGCTTCATTATCATTGGCCTGTGTCGAACTATTAATAATCGCAGATAATTCAGGTGAATCATCACAATTTTTTTTGCTTAGGTAACTAATAATATGTCGCCTTAACATAAATGTATACTTTTGCTCCAGCAAATTATTTCAACACGGACGAAGCTGCGGGCAGAAACTAGTATTATCAATGTCAAAACTTGTCTGTAAGACTAATACATAGTATTTCAATGCTAAGTCTCTGTACTGATTTTGATAATATTTAGTAAGGAGATAGTTCAAGATCCAAGTAAACATAAAGATCCAAAAATAATCCTTTGAAACTGAACTGAAATGACTGAATTAGGTGATGAAATATTATAATAATATACGAAGTTCGCTAGTAACTATAAGTATAAAAACCATCTTATCTTATGAGTCATTTAAAATACCATTCATAGCGTAGTCACCATTTATTTACACTATTTAATATTATTTTCTATTTTATATCATTGTTTGCACTGTTCTATCAAGGGCTTGTCTACAATTTTAGAGTATAATTTAGTATTGAGTCTTTATTTTGAACCAAACTTGATGATTTCAGAATTACGTTTTATCAGGAACTAGCTGACCCCACAAATTTCGTCTCGCCCAACGGCTGATTTTTATAAATAATTGTTTTTTTTTTCTTAAGAGCCATCCCCGTACTTCAAAGAAACTTTATAATAAAAGAATTAGTGAAATCGGTCCAGCCGTTCACGTGTAATGGCGTGACCAAGGGAAATAGGGATTCATTTCTATATACATATATAAACCGCTTTTAAGTACTTTGTGTCCATTGTATGTATGTTTGTAAAAGCAAGATTTGTCATTGAAAGGTTTATGAAGATAGTATGTACATACATATGTTGTGATGTGTGGTACACAACGTGTTTCTAGATTGATCGAAGCATTATGAGAGTACGTCGTAGATCTTACACGACACGTGTGACTCACTAATGTCCAGTCCACACTGTACAAGTGGGCCTTTATGCCAGTGATACAGTAGTGGATAGCAAGTAATCAGTAGCTCAATTCTCTAATACTATCGACTACCGACAAACGGCTAGATATCGAAAAATTTTGTATGACATTCGGTTCAGCGCCTCTAGCGTCGTAGAAACTATTTCGGCAGTACATTTCAAACTCTCGATACTCGATGGTTCCTATTGTAGTGTCGTGCTACTGAAAAGACGCTGAAATGCATTGCATCGAGAAACCATTCCTTTGCAATCAAATGAATCTAGATTTATTTTAGGGTTTGCAAACTGAAGAAATGCTTCTTCAATTCTATGACAATATTATTATTTGCTGTTTGGTTTTACTATATTATGTATATAACTTAGGAATCAATGCAAACTTGCGACCACGGCCAGTTTGAGCTGCGCCTAAAAGTTAAGCAATCAACGGGAGATTCCTTTTTTACGTTAAATACCCTTTAAAACTAGATTAATAGAGTGGTTCATTAGTCCGATATATTAGTGGGACAATAAGCTCGCCAATATTACACGGATTTTTTCCACCTTGGGGTAAAATAGGCGTTATCTTTTGTACATACATCCAAACTATACCCTATCTTCTCATAGAGGTGGTATGCAGAGACCAAAAGATTCCCCTTCTACGATCCCTACAAACTTCCCTAACTTTATTCACACCCATACATCTTGTCATGCAGGACAGCTGGTGAATTTACGTACCTATAAGTAATTTTTGTTGCACTAAATCACTAGTCTAGTGCGAACTATGCTGCGTGAGTGAGACATTATTTAGATTGGTATAACGGTGTCATCCGGGCACGATTGGGGACTCACTATAAACTTATATTGATCTGTTTACAACTGTCACGCAAGTACTGCGGCTACTGCTACTGTGGTCAACGCTTCCGAGTGGTTATTTCCATTGTTAGGACTGTTATAGATTTGATTCCCAATCGAATCATTATTGCTTAGGCTATTTTAAGAGGGAAATAATAATTATACTAAACTAAACTATGACTAATTGACTAAAAGAAAAAAAAATACAATTATAAAAAAGATGTACAAAGAAAAAAACATAAAATAAATTAAAATATTCCTACAGGCTATTTTCTATTGCATTTGAAACTTCAAGAAATTAAATTTTTGAAATATCGCGTTGCAAGATTATATTTGAACTTTTCAAAGTCCCTTTCCCTATTTTAGAGGTTGATTTTTACAAAAATGTAGCCTATATGAGACCCCAGACCTCAAAACAATGGATATTGTAAGCTATATACATGAAAATCAGTTTTACGGTTTTACAGTAACGCGTAGCAAACAGGCGTTCTAATTAGTACAGAATTATGAATATACTAGAAGCCGCCCGCGACTTCGTCCGCGTGGAAACCCTTCCCGTGTCAATCCCTTGCGAAATCCTAGATAAAAAGGTCTATGTGTTATTCTGGGTCTTCAGCTACCTACATACCAAATTTCATCGTAATCGGTTCAGTAGTATTTGCGTGAAAGAGTAACAAACATCCACACAAACTCACAAACTTTCGCATTTATAATATTAGTAGGATATTTCATGAAAATTAACGCTATAAATCAAGTTACCTTGGTTTGCCTTATGTTTTTCACTAACAGTTACTCAAAACTAGTCACCACCTAGAGTTAGACATATTCTCAGAAATTCAATATATTTAACAAACAACAATAAATTATTCATAATTATTAACTATTTTGATGACTCATTAAACAGGAAAATGTTTAGCCTAAATATGAAACTTAAGGATGTATACTTAAATGTAAATTGTGGTTTATTGTTTATTAGTTAATTGTTTAAAATAATTAATTGGAAGGTTTTCATAACATCACGCTTGCTACAGGAGGTAAAGACAGAGGTGTTTGGCACTACCTACGTTTTCTTTATTGCCATTTTCCGGGTACTTTGCTAAACTTTAAGTTACTCAAATATTTTAACTAAAACTGAATTTTTCCTGGAAAATAGAATACTCGACCCAGGATTTGAAGCTGAAATGACAGTCTCCGTGCTTTGGAGGACATGTTAAAAGTCGCTCTCGGTAATATCGACTCTCAACAACCGTCTATCGAGAAATGTTGTATGAAAATTTTATCAGCGCCTCTAGCGTGCGTCGTAAGAACTATTTTTTTGCAATACAATTTATTTGTCAAATTCTCGATACTCGATAGTACCGATTGTACAAAATTGCGCTACGGTTGTTGTCAATTAAGATACCCAGCGTAAAGTTATGTCAAAAACCTTTCGGGCGGCATGAAAAACTTTGACACTAGGTTGACCACTAGCCATACAATAAAATAATAAATTTAGTCCATTAAGTACTGTCCCACTGCTGTTCAAGAGTCTCCTCCCGGAACGAGGGAGGGGTTATGCCTTGAGTCCACCACGCTGACCAATTGTGGGTGGGGGACTTTGCAGACCTTCAAGAACTGTTCCAAAGAATGCAGGCATGCAATTTTTCATCACGATGTTTTCCTTAACCGTTGGAACAAGTGATAATTATTTTTAATACACACATAACTTCCAAAAGTCATTGCTGTGTTGTCCCGGGTACGAACCCCCGACAACTTGCGTGGGAGGCACAACTCAAGCCACTCGACTGTCACTGATATACCATACGATAAAATAAGAAAAAATCCCTGCATCTTCTTTCATAGTTGTGTAAACGCTAGATAACCTATAAAACATGTCGACTTCCTTCAAACGATCTATTTCAGTCGAGGTCACGTTTAATACCTAGCTCATAACTAATACCTACTTGTATAAATTACTAACTTAATGTGTTATGATGTAATTGTTATTTGTTTATACTAGACTAAAACAGTAGATTTGAAGTCAGTTTGACTTGAGTTCGATTCCCGGATGAGAAACTTTTCTAAAGTTATTTTATTCAGTCATGAAATTACTATCTAAATATATAAAAATCAATGGTGACTGACTGACATAGTGATCTATCAACGCACAGCCCAAACCACTGGACGGATCGGGCTGAAATTTGGCATGCAGGTAGATGTTATGACGTAGGCATCCGCTAAGAAAGGATTTTGATAAATTCCACTTCTAAGGCGATAAAATAGGGGATGAAAGTTTGTATGAAATTTCTGTCTTAAGTCACAAACCACGCAGACGAAGTCGCGGGCAAAAGCAAGTTTATATAATAAATTTAACCCATTAATTGTCCTTATGGCAAGGGTCTCCTCCCGTAATGATGGAGGGGTTAGGCCTTGAGCCCAACACGCTGGTCAAATGCGGGCTGGAGACTTTACATACCTTCAAAATCAAAAGAACCCGATCATGCTTTTGGCCACCTATTACTCGTTTCGACGTAGGCTATTATAATGTTATCATCAGTAAATTTGACAATCATAAGTAAATATTTAATTCAAATATTTTTAAACGTTGTCTTTTTAAGGATAAATCACTTTTACGGTGATTTCCCCTACGGATATAGATAAAATAACAGCAAAGGTAAAGAGAATTGTATCAATATTTCACTTGTTTAGTTAACCGATAGTTATCTACAGGTGATAAAGCCGTATACCTATATGGTTATACCGTAAATTTTTAGAATCTATTGTCAATATTTTGACCAGTATTTGACACAGCTAGCTGTTGTCAATTGACAAAAACTGGCTTCAACCCTCTCTTACTCCCGATTTCTGGGTACATTCAGCGGTAATTTATCTATTCAATTGCGTTTTTGATATAATATTAAACGCTATTGAATAGATAAACTACCGCTAAATGAACCCAGAAATCAGGGGTAAGAGAAGATTGAAGCCAGTACCTCAGAAACCGAGGGTTGGAAGTTTGGAGACGCTCAGCTAACAACTTAGTAGAGAGATATTGCTGATCGGCAGACTTGTGCAGCCGACGGTGGCCTGATTATTCTATACTATTCTAATATATTAACTTTGTTTTGGAAATACACAGCAATACACATAACAATATATGTAAATTGTCAAGGGTCTCTACTAAGTTGTCAAACTATAGAGTCAATGTTTTGACCAGTCTTTGACCTTACCAACTTATTTATTAAAAACAACGTGCGCGCATCCCCTTAAAAACATGGAGACGCTCAACTCAAACATTACTAATCGCCTCGGTCACCCATCTTTGGAATGTCCGTTCGAAACTCCACTTAACATAATCATTTACCGACCGCTGAGTAATTTTCATTACAAATTTGCTCGTCACAAAACTCATTTTCGAACTAATTTGAATATGTTATACACAATACAGTAAATGTCATTCATATCTTTGAATGACGCTACAAAATACTAAAAACTGAAATCAGTACATAAGTATATATGTTTACTAGCTGACCCGAAAATCGTTGCTTTGCCAGATAAATTAAAAAAAAATAGTGTCACTGAAGGGTATGAAAAATAGATGTTAGCCGATTCTCAGACCTACTCAATATGCTCACAAAATTTCATGAGAATCGGTCAAGCCGTTTCGGAGGAGTATGGCAACGAAAACTGTGACGCGAGAATATTATATATTTCTACTAGCGGACCCGACAGACGTTGTCCTGTCTACACGTCTTTAATTTATAAAAAATAATTAAAAAAACATTGTCCAGCGGACAAAATTGTGAATCTAAACCTTTCTCAGATCCCCTTGAACACACTCAAAAAATTTCATCAAAATCAGTCCAGACGTTTAAGAGAAGTTCAGTGACATACACACTTACAGAAGAATTGTATATACTTCTATTTACCTTGTACACTCGCCGCTAACACGAAACCGATGACACATAACACAAGCTTCATTTTCAACACTAAAACATTTGTATATAATTTAAATAATATTCATATACGTGTATCACTCGCGATGTTTTCACCAACACTACTGGACTGGCTACAAAACCGTATGTTTTGATAAACGTATAAACGTGCTCGTACACTGTAGCGGAACGGATGAGACTATTTATATTTTAGTGCCGTTCGCGCCCACGTGGATGTCTGCAGTTTGAAGTTGTTTTGTAGTTAGATAGTTTGTAGTTTTTGTTTTGTTGTTTCTTTTATGTGTTTCTAGGTTTTAAATAAGCAATGCTAGATATTATTGTGTACAGTTTTTGGATAAGTAAATGAGACGAATAAGGCTTCCTCACACATGAAATTTCTTGACAAAAAGTCCTGTTCTTGATCGTTAAACTATTTATATAGTACTATAAATCCATATTGATTGTTTGTAATCTAATAAGTTAGAATATAGATATTACCATGAATATCCATGCCTAGAAAATCATGTTTAACCCTTGGTCTTGCATTTCACTTCACATTTAGTCTGTCGTCCTACCAGATTGCGAGAGTGACGTACAAACTGTAAGCAGTATCCTTACAGCTATTAAGATCACAATTAGTTGCATTTCAGTAAAAAAAATATCAGCCGAGGGAACAAACATTTTGAAATCAACGACGCACATTACGCTCAAATGTCCGCTCACCTTTATAAACAAATGATAGAGTGGTTATCAGCACTTCTTCGTACCGCCATCTTATCAAGCGTTATCATTAGACTTTGACATAAACATATCCGATACATACGTCTAGCCAATTTCTTATAATCGACACTAAATAACACTAAAAACCAGAATAACATGTTTATTGTTTGGGATTTTTTTTTTTAAATAACTTAGCAGAGGGCCTTGGCAGACAAAATTTATGTAGATTATCCTACTGAATGCGGTATTTAATGGCCGGTGTTTGTTACTCTTTCACGAAAAACCTACAAGATGTATTTTAATAATATTTAAATCATATATAGCTTCAAACCTGGATTAATAAATAGGATACATTTTACACGGATAATCAATGCACGTGGCCAAAATGGCAGGCGGATAGGTACTAGTAAAAATTATTCTGGGTATTGTCTAAATAAAGTAGCAACGCAAAAGGTTACCTTAGGCCGCATAAGCCGCCGTTTCTGATGTGTCTAAATCCTGATTATGTAACATTGTTACAATTACAATTTTATCCCGTTGAATAATTTACCGTGGGAATTTGAATCCCGTCGATCCTATACAAGCCCTGTCCCGACAATTAGGTACAGATGCGTCACAAAACAATTTTTTGAGTTATACGCAAACATACATATTATTTGTTATGATAACTTTCTACTTCTTCTTTGTCTTATCCTTATCCCATGTTAAGTAAGTTTAGCAGAGTATGCCTTTTTGAAAAGCATACACCTACATCTTACAACCGGCCGCCTGCCTTACGTCAACCACTCTTGGGAATATACGACGATTATCTATGTATCACCCATTTAATATAATTGGAAAAACCCGTTATTATCTGACTGCTGTATATAAAGGAATGGGATAAGGGCATCCCACGTTGGCTAAATGTGGTTTTTCAAAATAATGATCTATCAGGTCAGCAAGGATTTCTCGTAATGTTTCCTTTAACGTTATAGCAATTGACGATCATATTAGACCATTGACCACTTGGAGGTAGAGGCAGATAGGAATAAACTCCAAAGGAATTTATTATCTCCTATTGAAATATGTTAGAGATTGTCTTTTAAAAGTCTACAGTACCATCAATGCAGTTCGCATATAATATCATTTTTTATTTGTGATTTGATCAACCTAGTGTCAAAGTTGTTCAAGCCGCCCAAAAGACCCTTGACATGGCTTAACAACTGTCATCTTAATTGACAACAACCCGGACTAACTTTTAGCGTGCTAGCGCTTAGTTCAAATTCCTCTTCAGGTCACCCAACTATGGACCGTCTTTTAACGTGCCCTCCGATACCACTATGCGGTCACTCATCAGATCGTTTACCGCCCGTCGACCATAACTGGCTATAAGCGCTTCTATATAATATATTAATTGCTGAATCAAACAGCTGAATTTCTCAGCAATGCAGGTGTGAGAGTGACGTCACAGATACTCCTTGCAATCATTGATAAGCAACAATAACCGCTATTCTTCAGTCTATTTGATTTCACTCTTATCAAACTAATGTCTCCCGTGAAAAGTTTCAAAAGAGCTTATTTTGTTGTTAGCTAGAATCGGAATAAGGAAACATTTATTAATCAAACATACTTCTGTACTGTTTGGGAATCGAACCCATACCTAAAAGCAACCACCCATCTTGGAGTAGTAAAAGGCATGTACATTGTAACCTAATCAAAAAGTCTACAGTAAGTATTAACACTCATAGCCAGTTGTGCTCACCGGTCGGTAAACGATCTGAGAGTTAAGCAACCTTTGGCGCGATCACTCCATAGATGGGTGGCCGCATAGGTAGTAGTATTTGAACTAGGTGTCTCCATGCTTCGGAGGGCACGTAAAAAGTCGGTCCCAGTGGTTGTCAATTAAGATAACAGTCGTTAAGCCACGTCAAAGGCATTCGGGCGGCTTGAACAACTTTGACACTAGGTTGACCACTAACCATACGATAAGAAGAAGACGATGATGGAGTTAGTGTACAGTTGGTGGCCACGGTGCAGTGGTTAAGGTGGCTCCCACGCCACAACCGGCAGTCAGAAGGGTCGTGTATTCGATTCCCACGCGGAACAAATATTTGTACGATCCACATAGGTACCTAGTTACTTCGTATCAAGCAGTGTAAACTTTGTTTGTATGATTGTAAAAGTCCCCGCAACTCGAGAGCAGTTATAGGTCAGCCAATAAAAAAATAGCTGGCAAATTATGAATGAACGTTACAAAAATAGTTATTAATTTCGCGGAAACAGGGGGATGGTCATGTCCCATACTATAATTATAAGACCATGTTATGACCGTATCATTGAGTGATCGTTCTCGGAGAGGAAGTGACGTCACACACCATACATTACATTAACATGAACTAGTATTAACCGATCATGGTACGCTCCAGTGAGCATGGCATGTCGCTGGGAGTATATTTATAAAGACTGGCCTTTGCCTGCGACGTGGTCGACATAGATTTACTTACCCCGGTTTCTGAGGTACATGAAGCGGTAGTTTATCTAGTAGTGTCATATAAAAAACGCTATTGAATAGATAAACTACCGCTAAATGTATTCAGAAACCGGTCTCATCAGATGAAGCTGAATAACCATCCACAACCCAGTTACCTGGGTTATAACACGATACCCGCCAGTACTTCTGACTACTGTTGACGACTGTCAAAGATCTTCGAAAATGACTGCCGGGTCCCACTATTTAATGTGCCTTCGTAAAGTCGGAGGAACACGATATGTATGAGATGCCACCCATCCACAAAACAACCTTAGCCAGCGCGGCTTAACCTCAGAGATCGATTCGATCGATTTTTTTGTAACCCGTTACTGTCCCACTGCTGGGTAAGGGTCTTTTCCCGAACAAGGGAATGGTTAAAACAGTTATTTTACACAAAATCTTCAGAAAGTATAGGTATGTATACTTAAACCTTCCTCAAACCTTTAATTGCTCTTTCTATTGGGGAAACCCGCATGGAAAACCTTACGGTAGATTTTAAGTTTAACGCGAATAAACAATATAGTTATTATAGTTTGTAGTGATGTGGCTTATGTTATGGACAAATAGGTACACGAACAAAAACTAGTATTTCTATAGCCTACGTTTTATTCCGGTACTCATGTTACAACACGCCAAGTAGTTTTGGCGTAATTGAGTTACAAACATCCATCACATATAATATTAGTAAATATAGATTATTATGTACAAAAAATTGGACTGTTAAAATCAATGAAAATATCTCTGCTTTTTGCACAAGTTTTTAAAAACATTGCACAAAATGATATACCTACGTAAGACAATAACAATTTACAAAGATTTATCAAAATCGAAACAACCACTTATCAACCGTGACTCACACAAGAAAAATGTCAAACAGATCTATTTTTACTGAAAAAACTCGGATCTGATAAACCAAAATCATTCGTTAACTGTTATTGTTAGTTTCAAGTGATTCAGTTCAAAAACAAGTAAAATATATCTTTAAAAGAGTAATCTTTAACTTAAATGCAGTATAATAAAGTATTATTGTAGCTCTTTAAAATAAATAGGTCTGTATGACTAATTTGTAAAAGTTGTCAACATGTTGACAACTATAATAATGTTCATTTTACTGCCATCTAGCGGTGTACTAAATAACTAGTGTACGTGTTGTCGTCGTTGATGTCACGTATTCTAAATGATTTGAAAAACTACTAACAGATGGCGTTGTCAAAATATTCTTTATTTTTTATCAGCAATTTTACATAAAACATTACACCTAGTTTAATTTACAAACAAATTATAAAATTTTTATCATTTCTTTTACTCGGTATTGAAAGATAACTTTGACTATGACCTTGGTCCAAGGTTACAAAAATCTAGTCTATTTCCGTGCAAAAATATGGCACTGAAATAATATCTAAATGGAGGTTTTTGGAGGCCAAATCTGGTTTAACCTCGCTGAAGGCTGTGTCCTCGATGCGAGGTCGCTTGTCGTCAAACAAGGCCGCTTCAAGGTTCACCTTGGCTTGCCATTGACCTTTGTAAAGAAACCTTGGGCGGAAGGCCGAGTCCCGCAAATAATTTTAGCACAATCTTATCAACTTGATAACCGGATTGCGGATTTTTACTTTGATATTGTTTTAATAATATTATTGTGATATCAGGAAGTGTTCAGTTGATAAAACATTTATGGATTATTCGATGTAGCAACATTTTTAGCGCGGGAAAAATATTTGTTTAAACTAGTGACAGCTTGATTTAATTACAGGGTTAAGTACTTGATTAGTAAAATACAAACCTGGCGATTAAAAAAGTAATTAAATAAATTGTAGACTTCATAATCTCAGGTTTAAGATCCGTTAATGTTATGGATTTATTCACTGAAAATACAAAGCTAGATCTAATGTAAAAATCAATAACAAAAGCAACGTTATAACTGAAGGGCGTAATACTTAATGAACAAATAATATAAACAAGTAGTTATCATTTTAATCAACTTTATTTCACAACATTTGTACAAAATTGACTTATTTATGGTAACATTAAAATTTAATAAAACGAAAAATAGTATTGTCGTAGAATTTTATAACAAAAATCACATTTATAAACACAGGCAGAATGTCATGGCACTAAAAATAATAAAATAAATTATATTAACTTGTCACAAATAATTCGGGTAACATTTAATTATCTCTAAGAATTATTGTATTAGTGGCTTTTTATGACTCGTTTTGACCCAACTCTTGCAATATCTATTAATATGAATAAATATATTTTTGGGTCATATCGGGTTTTTAACAAATATTACCATTTTTTTCGGATTCGGATGTCACTGTTTGTTTTAGTTTTAAGGAAAAGTAACATTTCTAACGCAATTTCTTAACTTAGATATTATACGGCAAAATGAGTCATCCAGCAAAATTGTCTACTTTAATATTTTGTTAGATTTGTATTTTAATTTTAATACCCGATAATATTAAAAAGTACATTGCATAACATTTGATTTAATAATGTCCAAAGCAGAACTCAAATAAATACAAAACCAGATATTTTATTCATTTAATTTAAAGGTAGGAATCGAGTGGTTTTTTCCTGGTTTCTGTTAATTCCCCATGTAAAGGTTTTTAATTATTTTCAGCTTACAATCTAAGTATTGATTTAAATGTCTTAATAAAGTAAGTATTTACTATCACAACGTTTCGTGGTCAACTTAATTATTTTAAGAGAATAAAGTAATAACAAAAGTAAAGGCAGATTCAAATGCGCTGTAAAATTCAGTGTGCTCAAAAAGGTCTATTTATTTTTCATTTCAGAAAAGTAGTATTTTTGGGCTGATAAATAATCTTGACAAGTCCCAAATAGTTTCTTTTATCATTCAAAAGATGGCGTTTAAAGTACAGATAATAGTTATTTTGACCGGTAGATAGCACTAATAGTACAACCACACTTAATATTTCTTTTGACCGGTAGATGGCGCTATTCTCCAAAAGCCTGCCTTAGAAGACTTCTTTGCGGAAAGTGAATCCGAACTGGTCGCATTTGACTCGCAGTACCCTGGCCAGTTGAGGGGGGCCGCAGTAGAACACGGTGACCTTGCCTTTGTGCTGTTCTTGCAGCTGTTTGAACACTTTGTCCCAGTTCGGGCGGCCGGCGTTTGTGCGGGTTTTCAGGCCTGTTATGAGGTCGCGTTTCTCCTGAAAAGTAAATTGTTGTTCTGCATGTTTGTTTTGTATGTTCGACATGTTCGTGTATTAAAGATAGCATACTCTAAACTTTAAAAGAGTAGGCAATGGTTAAAGATATTATGGACAGGTTTGCCGGAGAGGTCTCTCTCATTGCCTTTCATACTCTGAGAGTCTCACTATTTTACTATTTGTCATATCATGGCAATAAGATACGTTATTAGGTTTGATCCCATCTTCAAATAACTTGCAAAGATCTAGGGATTAACAAACTATTCTATTTCAAATTGGTCCCGATTCTAAAGGCTACCACTGACGATACGTCCATTAATCCGAATGGAGTAGTCGTCATCCAAAATCATCCCATGAATGGTAAAAAAATATTCCATTTGGATGGACGTCAGGCAGCTCTGGATTTCCAAACGGATTGAAATCCATGCGTCCAGGCCAATTGGACGTCAACCGCGGCCGTCCGTCCGTCCGTTGGACGTATCGTCGGTGGTAGTTTTAATACAATTTCTTCAACATATCACTTTACATACCTTCTCATGTAACAGATCCATAGCCAGCTGCAGCCCGACGGCTTTCATGTCGTTCCTTTGCAGCGCGCTGGTGATGTACATGTGCATCTCCAGGAACCGCTCCATGGCGCCGCCCAGCTCCGCCTGCTCGATCTCCAGCTGCGACAGCAAAGACACGAACCACTCGAACGAACGCTGCTCGCGGTTTATCCAGAAGAAATCCACCTGGAAAACAGAAGAGTACTTAAAACTGCAATAGAAATTAGGAAATGAAACTTAATCCATTCGGGTCCTCAGGGTAAGTTAACAACAGCCGCGGGGGTCGATCTCTGAGGTTAAGCCGTGCTTGCCGAGGTTATGGTTATGTGGATGGGTAACCATTTTATTGAGTATTGAGTTTCTCCGTGTTTCGGAAGGAACCTAGTCATTTTCGAAGATCTTTGACAGTCGTTAACAGTAGTCAGAAGCTTGAAAGTCTGACAACCAGTCTTACCGAAGGGTATCGTATAATTTAGAGATCCGGAAATTAATTGAACCCTTCGCCATTCAATGTACTTGTAACGTTGTATGGTGCACTATAAATAACTACGGTGTAATTTAAACTATAAGATAGAATTAGGTGAACGAAGATACACATTTGCTTATAGCAAATATTCAAAAAAATCTCTTCTTTCTAAAATAACTTTGATTGTACTTTTAAGACAAAAAGGCTTACGAAGATACACATTCGTTCATACCTAATTTATTAAAATAACTTCCCTTTTTTTTAAATAACCTAGAGTGTACTATTAAGAAAAATAAATTAACAGCTAAAAAGATCGTAACTAACCTTCTTCAGGTTCATATTATGTCTGGGCATATCATTGGCCCAGCTGTGTCCGCACTTGGGGCAGTCCCTCCTGGCGGCCCAGTAGCGGTACATGACGGCCTGCAGGATGGACGCGAAGGGTGTGACGCCGATGCCGGCCGCCACCAGCGCCGCGTGCTGCGCTAAGAAGATGTGCGAGGACGCTGCGCCGTATGGACCGTCCACGTAGATCTGGAAATAAACATGATAATGAATATGATTTAGAAGAAGGTTCAAGCTAAGTTATGCAAAAAGGAATTAGTGGGGGTTTCGTAAAAAATGTGTTACTTTCCGGTTACATTTCGTTAGGTTAGTTCTAACAATGCTATTTTTTTTTCAGAAACAAGGGATTTGGGTGTTTTTACTTGTAGGCAATGTAAGTAAATTCGTAAATTGAGTAGTCGTTGTACGTGATTTTTCCATGATCGAGATAAAAATTCAAAAACCTTTTATGTTTTAACCAATGTAACAAACTATTTATCAACACCCAAATCTATTAAGCTCTTAACATGCTACTCTTCTCGCTTAATTATGTTATTTGTAGAGATTTATAAAGCTAAAAAATACATAAGGTTTTATAGTTTCAACTGAAAATGATACTATACCTCCAAAGGTCTCCCAATAGGGTAGTTGACTTCGAAGTCATCAGTAGCGACAGATCCATCGTTCTCGTACGTCACAGTCTCCGGCTGCGATTCCACGTCACGGTCCGGTGACAGAGTCTTGGAGAGACGGCGGCGAGCTGAAACAATATCATGATTATTTTTTGTGGGCATCGCTCAAAAGGCAAAGCTTTTATAGTAACTGATTGTAACTTTAGGTGCTGAAAATTTCGCGACAAATTGTGAACTTCCTTATTTTGTCGGCTAATAAAAATAAGTACCTATAAAAACCTCTACCACAACTATTTAACTAGTAGATATAAGTTTAGTAGTGATTCAATTTAAATCATAATCATAAATCGTCATCATCATTATTTATTTATGATTATTTATTTATAAAAAACCCATTTGTTCAGTTTAAAAACTAGCTCGAATCCTAGGCAAAACATCTAGGCACTACCTCCAGATACCAGTAACTAGTCTTAAAATTACATTAAAATTATTAAAGTCCCACTGCTAGGAACTAGGAACCTTTGTAAATAAAAGCAGGGTAACATTCAAAGTCTAAAACGTTTTACATTCTCTCTACTATTCAAAGTAATCTCAGACATGCAGTATTTCAATGCGATGTTCTAATTATTCTATCTGACACTTACCAAGAGTGAGTATGCTGTCGTTACTTCTTCTCCGTTCTTCAAAGCTTGGTGTCTTGAATGCAATTATTGTAGGTTTTGTACGCATGTACCTGAAATAATATCGGTACAAATTAAAATATATGTTTGTATCTGTTTATATAATACTGCCATGGTGCACGTAACTTCGCGAAAAACATGGTTAGATACTCAAGTTAGCACGCATGTTATAGAGATTTTCTATTCGTATTATACGATAACAGCAATTTAGCCATTTTTAGTATTGACAAACGTACGGCAGATTGACAGACATAGGGTTCGAATCCCACCCAGGACAAATCTTTATGTAATGAGCACGAGTATTTGTTCTGAGCTGAGGTTGTCAATTTATCATATAACAACGTATTTAGAAGTATACATATAAGTATGTTTATCAGTTATTTGGTTACCATAGTGCTCTGCTTAGTTGGGAATCAAATGACCGTGTGTGAGTTGTCCAATGATATAAAATACTAGCTGACCCGGCAATCGTTGCTTTGCCATAATATAAATTAAAAAAAAATAGTGTACTCAATATGCTCACAAAATTTAATGAGAATCGGTCAAGCTGTTTTGGAGGAGTATGGCAACGAAAACTGTGACGCGAGAATTTTATATATTAGATATAAAATTACGCTCAAAACACAAATAGCGCATCTTGGTAAAGGTCTTTGACCGGCATTCGATCTTGAAAGGCTGTGAGATAATGATGATGATAGAAAGTATTACCTGAAGCTATGTGCAAGTGACTTGTTGTGTGGTGATCTATGCGCTAGTTTCTGTGTGGTACGCACGGAAGACTCTGTCAAGTTGCGCTCAGACTCTGATCGCATGAAGTCTCGCAAACTGTAAGAAAAATATACATCTTAAAGACAAGTCAAGTCCTTTTAATATTATATGTTTTGTAACAGGTGAAAACTGTTTATGTCTATACAAATACTGTTTGTATTCCTTCACTCACATAACCATCATTTTCTGCTTCGAATGAGTCAACGAATATCAAGATAGGTAATAGTTACTTACACCATAAGTCGTTCTCGTTTCTTTAAGTTATTCTGTACATCGGGCATGGAGCGAGACTTCTCTAAAGTTCTGTGAGCTAGCAACGACGGGTGATATGACACACGTGTAGGTGAAGATGCTGCAAACATATATAGGGATACATATATAGTTTGTTAGATAACTGTAAAGAATAAAGGCTCCCAAACGCATCCTGAGAAATGCTAAGGCATCCTGAAGTCCGTAGTCCCGTCAGTTGATGACAAATTTTAGGAGCTTAAGACCGATAAAATTTATAACGATCTGTAATACCAGATTAACCACTAAGCTACTAAATAAATGAATAAGTTTAACCCATTAATGTCCCATTGCTGGGCAAGGGTCTCCTCCCGTAATGAGGGAGGGGCTAGGCCTTGGAGTCCACCACGCTGGCCAAGTGCGGTTGGGGACTTTGCATGCCCTCAATAAATGCATTAAACAAATTTTAGGCATGCAAGGTTTCCTCACGATGTTTTTCTTCACCGTTGGAGCAAGTGATAATTATTTCTAATACACACATAACTTCGAAAAGTCATTGGTGTGTTGCTTCGGGTTCGAACCTGCGACCACTTAAGTGGGAGGTGTAAACTTATACCACTCGGCTAAGGCTACTAACAAAATGAAAAAAAAAATCTACTAACGTTCACTTGGTTTTGTGTCTCCATTGGTAATTTCATCAGCGATATAAGCCTCGTTGTTGTAGCATAGAGGAGAGAAGTCTACCGATCTCTTCTTGTTGCTGCTAGAAGAATTCTTGCGACTCTTCTTACTAAGACCTGAGACGGAACGGGCTACCTTCCTGAAACATACCGGAATTTATGTTATAAATGCGTCTTGACATCACACATGTTTGTCTGTAAGTATTGCTAAGCTGCAGCTGAATCCTGAAGAAAAAAAAAAGCAAATTTTTTTTTTACTATAATAATCAATAAATCTTTGTCAGTAGCGCGATTTTCAATAGTCGATACTTTCAAGTATCGAGAGTTTGACATTTAATGTTCGGCAAAATAGCTCTTGCGGAGCTCGGTAGAGGCGCTAAACAGATTTTCATGTAAAATTACTCGAAAGCTAGCCAGTTGTCGGTAATCGATAGTAGTAGAGGATCGAGCTTACAGGTGTTCATACATCATTTTCCAATAGCTGGCTGTCCATAGTGGTAGAAAATATCGCTACTGATTTTTTAACATATTGAAATCGTCATTCTCTTACTAACTCACCTCCCGACTCTCAGGTACAGTATCTTACTATTTATGGTAGTTAATGTATCGATAAAAGTATGTATTTAGAATAGAGCGTAAGTATGTATATCAGTTTGGTTACTATAGTACAAACTCTGCTTGGTTGGAATCAAATGACCGTAATACTCACTGGTGTCCATTCTCGATGGCTAGGTTGTCTGTAGCGTGGAGTCTCGCCTGTTCTCTCTCGAAGTACGTGTACAGACGGTTCGTCCACTCGCCCACTCCGCGGATATGAAGCCATAAGTAATCTGGAAATTATCATCATCATGTCAATAAAAAGACTTTTATTGCCGGACACAAACCTTCAAGAAAAACCTCTTGACTGTCTCCGTGGCGCAGTGGTTTAGGTCACCACGCTGCAACCACTGCGTCGGGAGGTCGTGGGTTCGATTCCCACACGGGACAATTATTTCTGCGATCCACAAATAATTGTTTCGGGTCTGGCTGTGCTTTGTGTCCGTTGTTTGTATGTTTGTAAAAGTCCCCGCGACACAAGAGCAATTCTTAGTGCGGGAGTTGTCTTTTTTAATCATAAAAAAAAAACCGTAGCGCCCGGTCCTGGGCCGCCTTTAGCCAATGGTCTTCGATTAAATGATTATATTACGGTGTCTGAAACTCTGGCTTATTCCCACAATTTTAATAGGAACGGGTTTTAAATGGAGATATCTTGTATTGTTGACCTTGGTATGCGGTTTGCTTCACGTTTCAATGCAAACATTTTGTAGAGATAAGTAACTGGAACCATAATTGCAACGAATAACGAACATTAATCTTCATTAGTAATATCCTACTAATAATTTAAATAAAAAAATTGTTGGGCGAAGTTTGTTTGTGGGCAAAGGTTTACTTCTGTCATAAAATACAAGTATACTGCGCTACTACAATCTACTACAACAATCGGGTCAATTTTAACTGATCGAAAACAAATACACATACCTTCCTGCTCAGGCGCGCTACTGATGGTAAACGGATGCCACTCGTAAGTCGCGATGGCTGGCACGTTCACGAACACGTAGTCTCCCGCGTGGAACTGCAGTAGCGGTGGTCGCTTCACCACCAGGTGAGTGACGCGGGATGGAAGTAAGATGCCTGAGGATATGTAGGTCTTGCCGCGCTCGGATCTGCAAGGTATAAATATTTTGAATAACAGTTTTCTGTTGCTGTGATGAGGTTTGTCTTGTTACAATATTGCTGTCTACATACGAGTATTTACTTAATAATTACAAAGTTTTTCTTTACTGTTTACACAAGAATATTTTCTATTTATAAAAGGTGTTTAACCAAACATAACTGTAGGTGTATATGTTACTGTAAAAGCCCGAACTGTGGTAAATCCTAAGATTTTCCGGTAAAACCTAAGATTTACCAACTCTCAATGGTAAAAGTCCGAACAAGCCAGAGTTTAAAAACTATGTTACGATATATAAAAAAATCCTCCTTCATTACTATGTTTATAACTATTTCACGGTATAATTATATACTGTGACATAGTTATAAAGAAGGAGTTTTGGGCATAGCGACATGGGTAGGTTAGGTTAGAAGGCTAAGGTGGGAGCGAGCGAAGCGAAGCTCCCACCTTAGCCTTCGTGGTTATTTTTTTTTAACCACCCAGAAGGAGGAGCCCCGCGAAGCGGGGCTCCGGCGATGTCTCGATATCATCAAGTGAATATAGGTAAAAGTTCGAAATAAAAGAATTGTTCGGACTTTTACCATTGCGAGTTGGTAAATCTTAGGTCATACCGGAAAATCTTAGGATTTACCACCGTTCGGGCTTTTACAGTAACATATACACAAAATTATATATTAAAGAGAAAAGGAGTTCAATTATGTTTTTACTCCTTATCTGCTGCCAAGGGTGGATCTCTTTCTTGCTTGTAAATGGAAAAGTCCGGCCTTGTACTGATTTGTACATTGTTTAAATGCAGTATTTTATCCTCTCAAGAATTACTTGATGAAATCTAATGCAATTTATGACATTGTTTCTCTTATATTAAAGTAAATAAGTACGTATATATGATGTCTATCTGTCCATGATTTCCAAAATTCTGAGGTAAGTATGTATTCATTAAAATTTTGACTACAGCGATCAGTGTTTTTAATATTACATTTGGTAAGGAGTATACAAAATGATTACCTCATCCAGGCCAGCCGCATGATCCTCTCAGATATGTAGATGATGCCGGGCACCACGAACCACTTCCAGAAGTTAGGTCCGTGGAACAACAGCAGCAACCAAAACGGTACGTACAGTAGATGAGTCCAGTAGAATATCTGAAAATATTCAACTGATTCTGTAGTCAGAGTCACAGTATTTGACGAGTTGTTAAGAGGTCACAGGTTCTCTGCTTATTATTGTTATTTTAAAAAGACAGCTCCATCACTTAGAATTGCTCTTGTGTCGCGGGGACTTTTAGAACATACAAACAACGGACACAAAGCACAACCAGACCCGAAACATTTATTTGTGGATCGCACAAATAATTGTTCCGTGTGGTAATCGAACCCACGATCTCCCGACGCAACGGTAGCGGCTTAACCACTGCGCCATGGAGGAAATATTATTGAATTAATTTGTTTATTTTTTCGTAATTACAGAACATGAATACTGGTTAATGGCCCCCAATAACGTTATATAGAGATAACACGTCGGTTGGGTGTTTTTTTGGCAGAGCATCTTCGTACTTCGGAGTGCACGTAAATAAATGATCAATTTCAATCGTAGTCAATTTAGGCAAAATACGACTCGGGAGGCACCCGCGTGTCATGACAACCTGGAAACTCTCATCGTGTTTAAGACTATTTGGTAATGTAGTATTATCTAAGCAAACCGCGAAAGTTTAAAAACATCATCTTTGGAAATGCTTATAGTATATCTTAAGCCATTTACCTCAAAGCACCCTCCCCTCCTAATAAAGGGTTGGCTGCACACATACATAACGAGGAGTATGACGGCGAGCGCCACGCCCGTGGGGTTAGCGCACCCCCCCACGAGCCCGAACAACCCTGGCTTCTCCGTCAGCAGCCACTCGTACAGCGTGTAGTTGGCTTTGTTCAGCTCTGGGTCGTGGACTACGATTAAACCTGTAAGTTAAAGAATGTATTTTTTAAGATATTTGTCTGCAGTATAGATACTTGGAACGTTTATATAGTGGACATTAATTTTGTTATCGGTTTAGCCCTTCTTCCAACTATGTTGGAGTTTGCTTCCAGTCTCACTGGATGCAGCTGAATACTAGTATTTTATATGTAGCGCTGTCTAATAATGGACACTAAAGTGTAATTAAATACTAAATAACTGTCGTAATGATAATCTCTTCAAAATACCACTTTTGTAGTAGCCTCAACAAACATGACCAGTACCAATATATACTATACGACGCATTTCTAAGAAGATCTCAAAATTATTGTTACTGGTCAAATGCAATTTACCTGGGACCACATGGGTAGCACTACCTTCCGAATAAAATAACCAAAATATACAAACAAAAAATACAAACTAATTAAAAACTCCCTTTTTTTAAACTAAATATAACGTCAACTTACTAAAATTACACAAATGCATGATAGTATGTACGAGGCTGTAGATGCAGATGAGGACTCCGGTCAGCTTGTGCAGGTAGATGTGGTGGTCCAGCGGCAGGTACGAGCTGAACCCTCGCACGCGCAGCTGAGTGAGACAGTTGCGCAGCATCAGCACCAACACCCAGGCGCAGTTGAAGTTTAGACACTGACCTGGAAATGAAACGACTGATAATATAATTCAAATTCATATCTTTTATTTCGTAAACTTCATACAAAGTATTAAAAATAAGTCATGTATTATATTTTATGTGCGTTTCGAAAAAGCTGGTAGCTCGTGAAAAGAAACGGCTAGCAACTCACGGCTAGCTCTTTTAATTATTCGTGACAGTTCATTTTGTTTTCCATATTTTATTCCGTCAGCGCAAATACTCGTATTTGTTCTGAGTCTGTTTGTCAATTTATCAAGTATGTATATACTAATATATTATGTATTTAGAAGTATATAAGCGTATAATTTGGTTACCATAGTACAAGGTCTGTTTAGTTTAGAATCAAAAGACAAAATGACATGATATTCAAAAAATATTCTTGACTAGCCTCACAACAACGAGACTCATAAATACAGCCACAATGACTTACGTTAATGTACTCTTCGTACCGTTTTATAGAACTTAGAAGAAACGAAAGAAAAAACAATGTACCTTTGGTAAAAACGTTTTTTCTGTGCGTGTAGGTACATTTTCAACGAATGCAAAATTAGTTTAAGTAGTTAAGCTGTAATAACTCACCACAAGCTCTAGCAAATATAACAAAGCCATTAGACTTCCGATACTCATAGCACCTGGTGACGAACAGGCCGATATTGACCAGAAAGAACAGCCCCAGGTACGTGAGGAACACGTAGTTGTTCCTGAAGTACGGCCCTGAGAGCTGGTAGGGCTTCAGTTTGGACAGCCTTTGGAGGAGGGATACTGGTTCAGGGTCTTGCTTCGGAGGTACCAGCCAACGGTCTATGCTGAAAAGGAAAGTACAGGATTTATTAAGGCCTTAAAAGCGACAATTTGTAATTGGCCTTCTATTACTTTTATACTGTTACATTGTCCTCTAACTGTAAGTTTTCTAAAGATTAAAAAAAATATATTTGAAAAATGCCTTCGTGATTTTCCCAACTGTTGTATCGATAAGTCTAAAGCGTCCTGAACGTGTTAACCATAATACAACATTATTTATGAATCTTCATAAACATTTTAAAGCTTAACACGTTTCAAAGAATAATATAATTTCTTGAGCCTTGGTAGACTTTCAGATATCATTTATACCAAAACTATTGAGTATGCCTACAATAACTATAATGTCCTCCCGATACTCAACTATTTTAGCAGTATTTTTTTTAAAGAAACTAGCTAATTGCGTGAGGCCTTAGGCTAAATCATTATTTGCTACTAATCTTGCAAACAAGCTTGTTTTCGTGCACATACATTCACCTAATCATATAGCTTTCATACATACGTGACTATAACCGTTACCTTATAGATAAATTTTCAAGCAGTCCCTCATGGCTGCTGAGCTGTTTCTTCAAGGCTTCATAAGTGATGGCGCCCCTCTGCTCGGTGTCTGCGTCCTCGAACATGGCGGTGGTGAGCTCCAACAGCTGCTCATCGCTGAACTGCATGCCGTTCTCCTCCATGCACGCTCGCATCACGTGCTGCAGTTCTCGGTGCTGGATCAGACCGTCGCCTGGAAGAAAAAGAAACTGAATATTAGAATCATATTCATTCCATGGCGCCCGTAGCCAGTTGCGCTCATCGGTCAGTAGACGATCCGTGGGTTAAGCAAACCTTGGCGCGGTCATTCCAAAGATGGGTGACCGCATAGTGGTATTTGAACAGGGCGCCTCCGTGCTTCGGAGGGCACGTAAAAAGTCGGTCCCGGTTGTTGTCAATAAGATAATAGTCGTTAAGCCACGTCAAAGGCCTTCGGGTGGCTTGAACAACTTTGACACTTTAGGTTGACCACTAACCATACGACAAGAAGAAGATTCCATTGTAATTAAAGCAAATGAAACTACTTCCTGTCTGTTTGTTACGGTTTTGTGTTGAATGAAATATAGTTTGGACGGGTTGTCAATGTCTCATAAACTATTTGTTCAAAATCAAGTTCCCTCAAGAAGTTTAGTCTAAGTAAAGTCCGCTCTGCCTTTCTATTTCGCTTTTTTGGCTTTACGGTAAACGATTCTAGATGTAGTTCTGGATCAAAACCGAGTAATTTATAATGATAATGTCTTATTAACATTAGGGATCCCGAGGAAGGACTAACGAAATTATTTATAGACATTTTAGCTGCAAGGGAGTAGCTAGTATAACATATAAATTACGTACCATCTAAATCATAAACCTTGAACAGGAATCGTATCTTGTCCTCGGGGGTCTTGCCCGCGAAGTTGTGTACCGCTTCTATGAACTCTTGCAGAGAGATGGCACCTGAGTCATCCGCGTCGAAGATTTGAAACACGCGCTCCGTGAAGAATGGCTGAAATACGATAAAGATAAATATATTTTAAACAAACAGCGTTATTTTGAGGTTGACAAGTAGTAACAGGTTCAAAATGAATTTCAGTTAGCCTGCGACCACAGCCAATGTAATTTAGACAAAGCTAAGCATGCATATGTGTGTATTATTTCCGTGTATTATTATCTGTTTTGAAATGCATAAGTTACAATTTTTTATTTAGTTTATAGTCTTTATGACAGTCCTATTAAAACGTGGGAAATAAATACTAAATTAATGCAATATAGTCTTATCATTTTTGCAATAAAACAGAAGACGATATTGATTAAACGTGCGATGGAAGTTTTCCTGATATTCTATTGAATTAAGCCCATAACTAATAATGTTTTGTTATTACTTACATTCTTCGAGACGACGATCTTCTGGAACTGTTCTCTCGTGATCTCCTTCTCATCTCCGACAGTTTCTCTGAACAACTTCTCTAAGCGATCTACGCTGTGCTTGTCGAAGCCTACTCGAGGTCTGCAAACATTATAATCACCATAAATAATTTAGCTTTAGCATTCAATGTCCCCACTAAACACTGCCAGCGTTGTGGACACAAAGCCTCACGTCTGCCTTATTCGGAGAGAAGTCTTACCAGTACAGCAGTAGGACAGTGATTGCTTAAGTACTTATATTATTAATTTATTATCTTAAATGTTAAATAACATAGCAGTGCCTTTGAACTCGATAACAGATGAATCGCTCAGACTCCTTTTGGTTCAAAAAGTGGGTGAACGCATTGTGGTATTTGAGCTGGGCATCTCTTTACTTTGGAGGGCACGTGAGAACTCAATCCCGGTTGTTATCAATTAAGATATCATTCGTTGAGCCATGTCAAAGGCCTACGGCTTGAAGAACTTTGTCACTAGGTTGATTATTAACCATATAAGAACAAGTGAATCTTCAATCAATTTACAGGGTTTTTCAAGGTAAAAATGTATGAATATAGTAAAATATAAAGTATACCTGCTACTAGTGACTACGGACAAAAACTCCATGATTTCATCAGCAGTCGCGTAGCCGTCTCCATCGGTGTCCACCACTCTGAACAGTTTGTTTGTCACCTGTTATTACAATAAACAATATTTTTAATAAAAAATGTCTTCCTCAATAAACACTATGAGAAGTAGAATATTTAGAAGGTAGGTTGAAATAATTGTCAGTATTATGTGATGTCAAAATCTACCCGCAGATTTTTTTATTTAACTGTCATAATAATATAACGATGCGAAGCACTTCTCTTGTAAACATTGTAAATTATATCTAAATGTGGGATTTATAGTTAAAAATATGATTTATGTTTATTTGAGTACCATGTTTAAATGTGTAATTAGTGAGAGTTGTATACTATAGTGTAAAATTATATAAAGTGAATTAACTAGTGTGACAAGACAAGAGTTTACAAAACATTAATGAATGGCGAAACCGAGGGGAAGCTTGTGCTAAGCAGTGGGTAAGTAAAGCTAATATCTATAGCCTATGAAGTATACGTACGACTTTATTTTGCAGTATAAGTTGAAATGTATCCAATGTTATCACTCCATTCCCGCAAAGAACGTAAGCAACGCTCTCCACTTGTTCTACAAAGTCTAGCTGCTTTTCTTCTCTGAAAACCAATAATTATTATTTAAGCGGTATATAGTCTCTTATAAAAACGTCTACTTTTTGAAGGATAACTCGAGCTTAATTAGTAGTTAAGAAATTCGTGAAAGTAAACCGAACGCCTTCTAGTGAATAATTATAGAACTACTGCTATAACTACTCGACACTAGATGGCGTTGCAATAAAATTCACGTATTAGAGGTCTCTTTTTTCCTTGAAAACAAGAAAATTAAAAAAATAATCTGAACACTTACGTGAGCCGTTCCTTTAAGTATTCGATCCAGTCATCTTGTACTAAGTGGTCTGTGCCGTCGACGTCAAACAATCGGAATATACGCTCCAACAAGTCCTGCAAACAAAATAAAAATAAGTAATAATAGCAATTTAAAAAATTGTACTGTCAGTACTTAGCAGTATTCCAAAGTATATTGAAAAATCGCTAGACACTCACACGGCCTGAAAGTGCTTCGCACACCTTTATTTATATCAGTCCTGTAAATGATTAAAAAAAACTTCGAAGACGATAATCTGTCATGATTTTAACAATTTTATTATGTTTAAGTACATTTTAAAACGCATAAACTTATATCAAATGCAAATAGTGATTAAAATAACTGAGCAACCTATCAATAATTATTCTAAAAAATATCCACTCATTAACAAAATAATCAAATCACCAATCAGCACACTAACATCTACCGACAGAATGTCACATCGACTTCATCACGTCCAACTTAATTCACTCCTAATAAACTCATTGCAAGGAAATAAGTAATTTAACCCGAGATGATTACAGCTGGTATAAGCGGGTATAAGTAGAGAAATGTTGCATTCAATTATGTAGATTATCTTGTAATATCATAAGCATTTAGAACGGATCAATTTACGCGAAGCTGGTTTTACTCGATGATATGTCTATACTAATTTCAGATTACATAGTAATATCGTATGTTATGTTATATGTGTATATGATAGTTTACTAGTTTACGCCGTGGTTACGTCTGCGTAAAAATGTTGCCGAACAAAAAGTACGTTATAAATTACTTTGAATCTTATCAATATCATTCGATAGTATTTTCGCTAAAGAGTGACAAAGATATATTCAGGAATAGGGAGTTATTCCGTTGAAAAGTTACAGGTAAGTTTTCATTTTTCAGGGGACGTCATTTTACATTTTAAATATGTACTAGGGGGTAGAAGCTTAAGTCTAAGTTTGTGTGGTCGCCACCCTAGTCTCCCGGAACCGACCAATTTTTCTAAGATGGCTGCCTAAAAAAATTTACATGTTAATGGACAATTAAGTAGGATTTGAAGTCGTCCCTGGCGTATTGATATTGGTGGTCCCCATGACCCACCGATCGGTAAACGATCATTAGGCTTAAAAACAATTGACACGGTCAGTCCATAGATGGAATGCTGCTGGCTACATAGCTATAAGTCGGCTAGATTCAGTCAAAATATTTTCGGGGGCTGAGACTTGTCACAGAAAAATACTGTTCTAATAGGCCTCATGTATTCAAGCCCACGACCGTCATCATAGGCGTGGCACCCATCTCAACCATTGCACCATTACGTCACGTGTCAGTTGAACCGCTAAACAGACGTATTTATCAATAGATCGACACATCACTCTAATTAACGGGCCGTCATCACGCGATCGCGTTATCACGTCACGTCATCACCACTGTCGATCACAACGCCCTCTCGTGACAACACCTATCACGATTGTACGATTTTAAAAACCGTTATTTAAAAACTTTCTTTGCTTTCCCCATGAGATAGTATGCTAAATAGAAATGGTGAAAAGATATACGCTGGAAGTAGCTTTAGGGCACGAGAATTCTGTGATTTCAACTACCATTCCTGGGCAATCTTTACTTATTTTAGGATAGAAAACCTGAGGGTAATTATCTAGATTTATGCTTCGGGCCGTGGATAAATAATACTGATAACTGAATGATTATTTCTAGGCCCTACACGAATTCGTACCCAAAATCGAACACCTTTATCTGGTAATTGCATAGTCTACGAAATCAAGTCAAAAGAAAAATGCTAGTCGGATTATTTTTCGAGACATTATCAAGCTCTTAACAAGACAAGATTTTATAGAAAAGGGTATACCTTCGCAGAACCAAAAAAAAAATGCCACAGTTATCAGTATACCTATTTATTCCATGATCGGACTAATACCTATGTAGTAACATGTGTAGTTATATTAAACTAATGCTAGGTTACCACTAGGTAACTCGTGCACACTCAAGGCGCCATGATATCACTAACTAGAGGTCGCCGGAGCACCTCCCCACGGCGCGAGGTTATATCGTCACGATTTACCCTACAGCCTACACTAAACACTAATAGTTACCTTATATTAACTAGTTAATACACACTACATTACATGTGTAGATGAAGGTTAATAAACAACTTATTTTCCCTTAGTATTATGCGTATTATTACGCTCCGAAACTCGAATAGCCGATGTAGGGGAAAAGACCGCCAAGCTAAAATGGGACTGGGCCACATTATCCGCATGTATCTATTTAGTAGGACACCTACTAAATAACCGTGTTATAAGGATGTTTAATAAATAAATAAATCCGGAAAGGAGACCATACGCGTATCTACCAACTTACTGGGTGCCAGAGGATGGTCATCGCGAACGCGGGAAACCCAAACGGAGATGATGAGATTCCATTTGAAACAGGACTGGTCGGATCTTGCCGCCGATAGGGGGATTTGGAAGAGAAGGGGTTGGCCTTTGCCCAGCAGTGGAACACTCAAACAGAAGAAAAATAAAATGATCCGTCTAAATTACAGATTAGTCGGTTCAGCAATTTAGCGGTACACTAAGCTGACTGCCAGAAGATATCTCGTTGCCCTTTTCTGAAAAATAACTTACTCGAATTTCTGCTTACTCCGTTTTGAAATTTTGGTTCAAAAGCTTAACAGATATTCTGCAATACAATTCCTGATGAGAATGTCTTACAATCAAATCCAGTGTTGAGCAATAAAAAAATATACTTAATAGAATCTAAAGCTCACTAAAACACCAGTATACTGCAATAGCACTATAACATACCACAAACGCAAAATAAGTGGGTGTATAAAAGACCTCTGCCTACACCGTCTCATATAAAACGATGTTATAAAACACGCACATATTAGTTAATGTATTCCAAGATCAGGTCGGCTATCATGTTCCAATTACCGCAAGTACCTCGGCAGGGAGGTACCGCGCATTAGCATAATCGTTGTTAACTGTAGCGGTTACGAAAGCTACGAATGTACAGGGTGTGTACGGATGGGAGAGTGAGACAACTTGTTGGGTGGACACAGCTTTAAGAAAAAATAAAGCTCTTAAGTTCTCAAATGTTTTGAATGTGATGTAGTGATCTTGGAAGAAGAAAGAAAACTAGTGATCTTAGAAAAAGAAATTGATAATATTCATTAAAAGAATAAATGATTCTGTTTCATGTCGGTCCAAGAAAGGATAGTTTGTAGTTAAAAAGCAAACGATGTCTATTTTTTCGAATTTGGTGCCTTATGTTTTCACCCGCTTAATATTTTCTGAGTGGGGTCATAAATTCGTTTCAATTGAATTCTTAGACAAAGAGTACCAATAACGACCCTTTTACAATCAAGAGAGAGATAAAGCTTTTGAGTCGACAACGCCGGTCTAAAAGAGTTTTTTTAAGATAGCTCCCGCACTAAGAATTAGTCTTCTGTCGCGGGGACTTTTACAAACATAAAAACATTGGACATAAAGTGCAACCAGTTCCGAAATAATTATTTGTGTATCTAACAAATAATTGTTGAGCCCACGACCTCTCGACGCAATAGCAGCGGAATGGTGACATTAACCACTGCGCCACGAAGGCAATCAAAGTTTAGGGGCATGAAAGCGCTATGTAGTTCGCCGTTCTGACAGACAGTGTGTAGCGTTCATAATATAATTAGTAATTGCACAAGCGATACTCCACTTGCGGAGCTTCGCACAAACATCAGCGCGAGACTTGCACTTTCTACTTTTATACCGTACAATATAAAACCGAATCGAATTATCACAGCAGTATAAAAGAACTCACTCTTTCTTATCACACTTTTATTATATAAAAAGGACAATATTAAAGCTTTATAGTCTTACTTTCCGGCCTGGTTGTAGATTCAGGATTTCGTTTTCATAAGTGTAAATGTTTGACCTAAATGAACTAGCTATTTGAATTTGAGCTTTACTGTTTTAAATATGTTGCGAATTAATAGTCAATTATTAGTAACTAGCTGACCCGCGCAACTTCGCTTGCGTTACATAAGCGTTAAAAATGTTCCCCGTTTTTGTAACATTTTTCACTGGTACTCTGCTCCTATTAGTAGTAGCGTGATGATATATAGCCTATAACCTTCCTCGATAAATGGACTATCTAACACTGAAAGAATTTTTCAAATCGGACTAGTAGTTCCTGAGATTAGCGCGTTCAAACAAACAAACAAACAAACAAACTCTTCTGCTTTATAATATTAGTATAGATTTTCGAATTTGAAAAGTCTAAGTTATCGTATTGTTGTTTAATTCTAAATATTTGTCTCAGAATGATTTTCACAAAGGTCGCTTTCTTCGTCACTTTGCATGCAAAGCCTAACTGGAACTTATTCCTAGAGTAGACCCATGCACACAATGAAGCAATTGTATATAAGTAATAAATATCATCAAACAACTTACAAGCGGTCATTTAATTCCAAACTAAGCAGAGCTTGTACTATGGTAACCAAATAACTGATAAACATACTTATATACTTCTAAATATGTATTTAGAATTTAATTGTTAAGTATGTACTTATATAGATACTTTAACCACCAGGCTCGGAAAAGATTCTAGTGCTCATCATACAAATATTTGTCCCGGCTGGATTCGATCCCACCACCCGCGGCGCTACCGTTATTACGGCGAGTTGATCACTTAAACTACTGCGCCAAACGTGCAGTTGTTTATAAGTGAATTTATACCTATCGCGTGGGAACTTATAATCCCTTTACAAAGTTTTATCAAATCACTTGACGAGCTGTAGGCGTGTTATTTCAAACTTATCTTCAAACATCATTGCGTTATTTGATAAGTTGTTATTAAAGATATTAAGTTATTAGCGTCAGAGCGGACGCACATACAAACATACATACATAATGTGACGAGGCTTTCCGTCTGTGTAATATTTAGAAAGTGTAATATCCGTGGTAACTCGTCTGTGGTCAGTTATTGCTACGATTATTATAATTAAACTGGATGACCCTCGGTGATTACGTAAATGGTTTAAACATTAGTCAACCTTTAAGTAATGGATGCCAAAATATTGCGCTCTGTGATGCTGTGGTTAAAATGGTTTTTGCGCGACCACAGCGTTGGAAGACCGTGGGTTCTATTTCTTCGTGCAATGACTTGAGTGATCCACAACTGGTTGTTTCGGTTTAATAATACTTTGTGTTTGTTGTTTGTATGTTTGTAAAATTTTCGCAAGATTAGTACTTGGTGTGTTACTAAGCCAGTCTCTGCAAGTCTCAGTTTTTTTGCAAAAATCCAGTCTCAAAAAACCAAGAGTGCGATGATTTAATTTTAGGTCCTGCCTGTCGCTTTCAAAGATCTTTGACAGTCGTTAACCGTAGTCAGAAGCTTGAAAGTCAGACAACCAGTCTTACCGAAGGGTATCGTATTGTAGATGATAGAGATTACTGTGTTGTGGAGGTCGGATGACAGTGGCAGTCACTCCATGTAACACACTGGTATTCAGCTGCATCCGATGAGACTGGAAGCCGACTCCAACATAGTTTAGAGTAAAGGTTAAGCCGAAAGTACTTTGCCCGATTCGGGAATCGAAAACTAGATCTCGGATACACTGCCTACCTTACCACAGAGGCAGTCCAAGTAGACATTTAATGTATAATAGAATACGGGAAATAACGCGAACGCATTTTGCCTTAAAATGTCTAACGTTTCGGCGCAGGTTGCACTCGCCGTGGTCGCAGACTGATATTTTCCTAGATAATGTGTGTGTTTATCTCTGCGTAGTACATGAGGCTTCCTCGCTTGTACCGCGATGGTACATGAGATGATAGATGTGAGATGTAACATGTAGATCGATGTGATTGCGACGCGACACGATGTGTGTGTAATGCGACAATCGTGACGCACAGATTAATGGCTTAAGTTACTTACTTAGGTTTTTTGTGTTTGTTTGTTTGTCTGTGTGTGTTTGTGTCTAATTGTTATATTTAGACAGTATGTAGTTCTTTCAAAAATATCATTAATTTGTAGTAATTTAAGCGCGGTGGGGCTCCAATCACTAATTATTTAATTATAAAACCATTTATTGTTTTTGAAATATGCGGTGTCCAATCTAAAATGTAATAATTTATTATTAAAGCCTTTTATTTTCAGTAACTCTCATGAGTAATAATACAGTAAATTAATTCACTGCCAGAAGCCATTGAGAAAAGGTGTCAGAATCTCTAAGGTCGAAATTTTCTCGCCAGTTATTTATGTCATAGGCCACTCTTTATAAGTACACGGGTCAGGTTTTATTATTTTAATCTGACATTAAAATTAAAATCTTCTTTTGAAGTCCCAGTTTGGCCAAAAAGTAATCTTTAGTTACAAAAGTATTCTTTAGGTATAGTGATCCGAAACTTTTCAGTCAAATGTATAGTTTTTAGAGCTAAGGTCATGTACCAATTTGGGTTAGTGATATATGCTGTTATTGTTATGTATGTATTGTTGGTCATAAGTATATCAAAACAATAAGCCACAGTTTCGCAAGTATCTGTCTTAGTATTTGCCTTTATCGGGTCTAGTGTATCGCGCGACCGGTTCCACACTCGACATGTCACAGTTCTTAGTATATAAGGGTACAACTATATAAGGTCGATATACGACTGCTGATCATCATGAAATCGCTTGTATATTAAATGTCAGTCTCGCTAGTCTATACTACTGACTGCCAAGAACCTACTAGCAATCGACTAATTTTGTATGAAAATCTGACCAGCGCCTCTAGTGGATCTTGTAGGAACTAATTTTGCAGTACATTTTAAATGTCAAAGTCCTCGATAGTATGGACTAAAGAGAGTCGCGCCACAGTTGTCCACTACGCTCCGAGTTGACATAAACGTGTATTAAACCGGCCTAGTGTGGCAGTACCTTAAACGTTGTCATTTGTATTGTCTATACTTAGAAGTTATTATGAATGGAGGTCGAGGATTAAATGTATCACGAAACGTATTATTACGCTATAATGAACACTTTTAATAAGCAGGAGGTAGGCTTTTATTAATATAGTTTTTTTTAAACAGGATCTTGGTTGGGATTTTCCATTGAGAAAAATAATTCTATAACTGCTCATGTGCTCCGGGCTTTAGTGATAAAAAGGTCTCAAGTTTGATTTCCGAGTCCTGCGGGGGTTATGAAATTTGCTTTTGCTTAACGCATATAGAGCGCTCGAAATAGATTATAATGCGATACTGAAAAAAAGAAGCTTAAAATTTGCTCATATGTCCGATATTGAAATTAAAAGCTACAAATAGTGAATACAGTCTATATATATATGCTTTCAAGTGAGAAAGGAATGGAGATAAAAAAATCAGTAGGGTTTTGTGACGTCACAAATACTTACACGTCACCGTGAACATTTTGGCTACATAATTTATATATAAAATACACGAAATTCAAACATAGATAGTTTATTATTAAAAACACACAGGATAAATAAAAGTTTCTTTGTTGTAAAAAGCTCCTCAGGCTAAATATAAAAGTAAAAAAAATAAAATGTCCGATCGACAAAACAGGGTGTGTCTAAAATTCA
The DNA here is from genome assembly GCF_050436995.1 of Anticarsia gemmatalis. NCBI lineage: Eukaryota > Metazoa > Arthropoda > Insecta > Lepidoptera > Erebidae > Anticarsia > Anticarsia gemmatalis. The sequence goes on along the minus strand of NC_134767.1, from coordinate 293,322 downwards.
ATAAGCAATATATACAATCTAATCACGATCAGCGAAGCAATATATAACAATCAATCACATTTGATCAAATTGATTACACTTGCTCATTATGATCATATTGATTATGTAGAGTGATCAGTAACAATGGGCTGTTACGTGTTATAGAGGTGTGAGTGTGATCAATCATTGTTTGTACGTGTGATTTTGATAAAGGATTAGTAGATGAGTACTTTCGGTTTTTAATATAGTTAATGTCCGTGGTTTCGCTTTCAATGACGATATATTTTTGTTTTTATTTATAGATATATTGTTTGTGTATTCGTTTCGCCGTGATAGTGTGCAAAACGGACATTGGATTTTACATTTACATCATTTTATAATTTTTCCTTATTTGTCTTGGTAAAAATTTACTTACCGTCAATATTTTTTTAAACTAATGGACTCGCGCGCGACTCCAGTTTTTTCATCATCTTGATGCTGGCAGATGCATGCATCAAATTTGGATAAGGGGTAAACATGTAAAAGCGTAACAAACAGACAGACTAGCATCTTTATAGAGTAAAGCATAGCATAGCATACTATATTTTCTATATTTCAGATTACTAAACGCATTACACGCTCCATATAAGGTTTACACATAATAACAAACTCTAGGTCAATTCCACAGCCTAATAACACTTTAATCTAATTAATAAAGTCTAATCAAACTTGTCAAGACCTAACCCTAATCTAATTTCCACATCTACATACAATTACCTTGATCGTGATGTCATATTCACTCCATTCACATACTAACCTTGCACTCACAACACACGATTGGTCAAGTTGTGCACAACCTAACGCGTAAGGTTACAACTGACCAATCAGGATGCAGCATTTTTTAGAATAGTGAAATATTGGTTTGATGTTTGATTGATTCATTGAATGGTTTGTGATAGATTTTTTAATTAAATAGTCTAGATGAGAGATAAGGGCTGTTTTAGATTAGTGCAGTTTATCTATTTTCGATATACGAAAGTTAAAGTTAGTTTTTTTTGACCGTTTGCTAGGCTCAATTTCAGGGAGGTTTTAGAATCATAAAACGCACATGTGTCACAGCGCATATATTAAAGGCTTGAAGAAAAACGAAAATATTTTCGGTTCCTACAAATATATTCTCTTGAAAACGGATATTGCCCGTTGACCGCATCGTCATTTTCGAACTTCTATTAAGCATATTATACATTTTGGGATACGGTTAGTATTGGGCGTCGATGGTCATCCACATCAAAAACGGTATAATATCTAATATCGGTTTTAGGCTATTCACAATTAAGTAAATTTGGATAAATACATTTTTCAAACCATATTGTGGCTTGACATGCTTTCTATGATATCAATAATATAATTTATTATATGGAGGAGCGTGGGTTATCTATAATAACAGCTTATAAGGAAGTTAACGTCTTAACGGGAAAATTCGATAAAAAAACAAAATCATATTGAATTCTAATAATTTTTATGTTTCTGTGTTACTTTCTAAAATCATGTTATGTTTTGTATCGCAACCTTAGTTTACAACGGCTCATACCAAATACTCAAACTTCAATCAATATGAATCTGCCCTCAAAAATAATACATGACTCTAACATACTAAACACGAAACTTATCTTATACTTAACTTACGACCGTTTTCAATAACCTATCTATCCACTGACTAAGGACAAGCATAATCTATCATTTTGTCGTCCTATAACAAATTAATGGATAGCAATCCCTAACAAAATCAGTTAGTGATAGATTACTTTTGACGTAATCATCTATCTGTAATCTTTGATATAACATTGGGAATGGTCGTTAGTGACATTTCAGTATCCGGCCGGAACAATCTAGAATTAAACAGCGGATTCGAACTTGAATCTCAGCGAAGGAGGCCAATGATTACTAGCCTATAACAACTATAATAACCTATCATTAACATTTACATTGACAGTCGTCGACCTAACCTGTCAAATGTCGACCCGTGATTGGTCCATAAATCAGGAGAAATCATGTGATTGGCTAATAAATTGTAAGACAATTATTTGATTGGTTGTTATTAATTGAACTGTGATATGTTTGAAGGTGCACGGGTTAGTTTATTTATCAAATGGGCGATAGACATGTGAGTAAAGCTCTGTATTCAGTTTTACTCGATTGAACTATCGTTGAGCAAAATAGTGGCTTGCTTTCTGTGAGTAACGAGTCTTTGAGCATTGAGTTATACCGTCCACATTGTATTGCTAGTTAGTTATAGTGTTCTACTCGACTGAAATGCTATGTAACAACACAGCTACCATTCATGTGTTTCAATACGAACTTTTAATTATTGTTGTCAAGAAAAGTTTAACTTGATCGGGCAGACACTTTTATTAAAAATCTCGGCTTGTTATGTCGAATTTTTTTATTTTTTTATTTATTTTATTAGTTGTATGTAATAGTCGAATCAAATTGTAGACTAGACAGTCTGTGTCTTAATATGCATAAAAATTGAAGCTATGATTCTAAAAGTTGCTAGAAATTTGTATAACGTTTAAAGTCTTTTCACAAGCACCGGCGGAAACAAAATGCTAGACTTGATTAGCCTCGCACAAATAAAGTAATGAATAATTCCGTAAGTGGCAGCAAACTAGGAGTAATACAAAGTGTGCAGTCGGTAACATTGCAAATACTTCTATAAGTTAACTTGATTCAGTGTCAATTGTAACTTTAAGGGACACCGCAGACTAACCACTTTTAGCATCGGCAATTTATTCTTGCTTGATCGTGGCGGTAGAATCGTTTTAGCGGCTGAAGCAATGATGTACCGTGTTTTCGGCGACCATCTGCGATGGGTCGCGGCAGCAAAATCGCGTCTTTCAGCATGTGCCTCAATGCTGCATCATGTTTTAGCGACCTCCATGTGTGGTAGCGGCGGCAGGAATCGCACGTTTTAGCGTCTGTATCGATCCTGAGAGATCGCACGAGTTACCGCGACTACTGTGACCTCTGTTTGGTGGCTGTCAAAACGCAGAAATGGGCAAGTAGTGTGCCAGGCGCAGCAATAAGTCGCGGCTTTTAGCTTCCGAAAAGCAACTCAATCGCCGGCAGTGGCAACATACTAGAAGTAATACAAAGTGTACAGCAGTGGCGAAGGGTCAGTTTTTACAAAAGGTAAGCCGGAGCTATTAGTCATTCTCTAGGTATAATACCTACATATTATGTACCTACATCGTAAGAATATCGACGTAAAATTCTGCATAATAACAATATGAGAGTATTATCTACATTCGACTACAGTCTCTTATTTCTCTCTCTACAGTCTAATAATACATAGGTACTTACCATGCTACCTAATCATGCTTGTTTTGCATTAAGTTACTCTGTCTTCAGTGTAGTAACACGTAGGTAACACAACAGCACATATTTAAGATAACGTATATCGAACGATTGATGATTGTCTCGCACTGGTTGTTTTATAACATATTATACAAGCAATTTAGAATGTATTCATCAACAATAAAATATCAAACACATTATGGATAAACGCAGAACAGTTTAATAGAAATGAGTTTAAGCTATAAATCTGACAAAATGAAAATTTACTCGAATAGAAACATGCAAAACAATTACTCTTTAATACACTGATTCGTTCACAGTTATGCACAAACATTTAATAAGGAATAATGTTGTAATAAACACAAATATTCTAATTTGTTATAGAGCGCGCGAAAAAACAGTAAACAAACATAACCTATAATGTCAAACTGGTGAACACTGAACAATGTTCGACTCATACTTATGCAGGATGCTTAGCTTTGATTTCGCCATCTCGCTCTTGCACGCGGCTCGCGCCGCGACAGAAACATGCGTAAGATCATGTGTCCGCCGCGGCGCGGCGGCGCGAGCGCTGTAGCGCGAGGCAACCCGCTCTTCCTCCGGCTTGCTCGCCACTATGCAGCGCGGTGTAAAGCGCGATCCAAAAGGTCGTAAGCGACATCGCCGCCATAGTTTTTATTGTACGCGATTCCCGATCAGCGCCTACGGTTTATTTCATTATTATTACTTCACGTTGCGTTTTTAGCGGAGCGTAATTTTTGAAGGGTAGGCGTTTTCGTACTGTTTCGATTAGATTATTGATTCTAGTTAAAGATTTCGCTTTAAATATTGTTGATTATTAATTAATTGTGTATTATTAGGCAAAAGTAAACAATTAATTTAACACTAATATTAAGTCTGTCCAGAAAGGGAAGCCGGTAGGAATCGAGTTGTATGGAGCCTTCGCCACTGGTGTACAGTCGACAACATGTAAACAAGCTCATAAGTTAACGCCACTTACTCGTTAACTTGAGTTAGTTGTGTCGAATGTTACTTTATTTGCTGTACTCTAGAGAAAAGTGTCGGTATTTACGGTGCTTATACAGGCTATTAACTGGCTATTGCTTGGGTTTGATTCTCTCGCTGTACAATTTTTAGTATATACTTTAGTTTCTGGATTCAAAAAACGGCTGATGCAATTTTGGTAAAAATCTATACATACTAAAACTTTTGAAATTGCTTAATAACAGTCAAAATTGACCTTTATCGTTCCTTGTAAACCAGGGCAACGCTCAGTTCAAACACCACTATAAGGACACCCGCCTATGGAATGATCGCGCCAAGATTTGCATAACCCACTGATCGTTTAACGACGCACAAGTGCAACTAGCGCAACACTTCTATTAACATTAGCTTTAAGTTGTCAAAAATTGTACATCCGCTATGCATAAACTGTTGATTCACTAATTGTAACATCCTATGTACACAGTTATGCAATAAATGTATCTTTATCTTTATCACAATAAAATCATAATCAGTTCGTGACGCGGCGCGGTACAGCGGCGGTGTTGCGTTAGACATCATCAATCAAACGTTATCCGGCGCGTGTATTGACAAATGACTGTACGCGGTACTTCATATAATTGCTTAGAAAGTACCGATGCTATCAACTGCACCTGGTTTTAAACGGTCGACTGTACTTATAACCCTTGAAGCACTGTTATAGACGTGTAGTGTGCAATGGTTCGTATGTGGTTACAATCCCACATACAAATGTAATACCATAATCATATTTCGAGCTAATCTATGTTTTCCGTGCTTCGGAGGGTACGTAAAATTTGGTTTTTAATTGAAACACTTGGCACGGTCATTTCATAGATGGGTGATCGTATGTATAAGAACTTAGCATCTATGTGTTTCGGAGACCAAGTAAAACGTCGGACCGGTTTTGTCAATGAAGACAACAGCCAAATCGAAGACTTTCCGGCGGCTCCAACAATTTTAACACTAGGTTGACCACTAACTACCTCTAAAATGAACGGGCCACTGTATACAGGCTTTTCTGGAATCAAAATATGGACGTATGATTCCATGTCCTAGCATAAATCAGACTAAGCAGCCTCATAAGTTGTGTTGCGTCATTACATTCTGAATATGCACAACTCAATCTGCTGACATTAGTATAAATCACATTTAACCGTTAGTGATAAAGCTAGTAATGTGTTTGCTCTAGGAAATTGTCTAGTAATCTCTCTCTGTCAGCCCGCATCAAGCTAGATTACTTCAGTACCTGACCACTACCAAGGAAACTCGATTTGAAGCTTTCTAACTCTATCATGAGTCAGACTGTAAGCTGTTAAAGAAGCAATAAGTTATACGGATATTTACGATAGGATTTCAACATAATAAATATAAATTGTTTTACTATGGCAAAAATAAACTATTATCAGAAACAGACCATGGTCAAACATTCAATCCAATTTGTAACGTTTTCGTAAAAATATAGAATTTTTTTTTATGAAAAGGTGTTAAGTCCACAACTGACTTGCAAATTGAAGTCCAAACTCTGATGAGACGAGACGATACTTACTTTGCTTTTTTACTGCTACTCAGCTCCTATTGGTCGCAGCGTGATGATATAGCCTATAGCCTTCCTCGATAAATGGGCTATCTAACACTGAAAGAATTTTTCAAATCGGACCCGTAGTTACTGAGATTAGCGCGTTCAAACAAACAAACAAACTCTTCAGCTTTATATTATTAGTATAGATTTCATATATTAACATAAATGTTATACAATACAACTGACTAAAGTCTTCGAGTTACAATCGAGAACTCGTAGTAATTCCGACATTAATTTACTGGCCATTACTGGAGCAGGACCCGAGGCTCTATTAACGACACAAACATATAATATATGTGTATTATTTAATGTAAATCCAATGAAATATGGCCGACAACTAGCTAACTAGGTTTTGCAATGATATTTAATGTGGGGTAACGTTACACTTTCGACATTTTTAGATTTGCATCAAATAACTAGTTTTCGATTCGAGTTTTGTATGTATACTTAATTGTACTAATGTTAATTGCGTAACAAATATAAGATTTACTTCTAAATTCTTGGAGGAAGTTTGAGGTTGTTTTATGTAAACGGATTAAAATGAAACTTTAGAGATAGTTTAACCATCGAAATAATGCTTTTTTATCAATTATTTATTTTTCTCTAAGGGAGAGCGAACGCAATCAGCTAGCTACAAGCTTTGTTGCGCTTTCACTGCTAAACTCTTGAGCTGAATTTGGTGAAATTTGGGATCATATATTTCCTTTCTTTTTAACCCATTACTGTCCCACTGCTAGGCAAGGGCCTCCCGAACGAGATAGGGATTAGGCCTTGAGTCCACCACTCTGGCCAAGTGCAGGTTTGGGTCTTTGCATGCCCTAAATAAGTGTATAAACAAATTTTAGACATGCAAGGTTTCATCGCGTTTTTCTTCACCGTTAGAGCAAGTGATAATTATTTATACCCATCATACATAGTCACATTTTATTTATAAGTGCTTACCTTTATTTAATCCGTGCAAATCCGTATGTATCACCTTGTTCAAAACAACTAGTTTTGTATAAATCCAATAATTGCCTAAGTTTTTTGGTGTTGCAATTAAATCCTTACTTGTATCAAAAATGTGAAAGTTCTGACATGTTTCTATGTTTGTTACTCAATTTCGCGGAATGCTTGTACGAATTTGGATAAAATCAATTAAGTTAAGAAATTCTTTTGTCGCAATACATTTCTCCGAGCGGACGAATTTGGGATTTGAGGTAAAATGTTTAAAAATATACCTACTTTATGTTGTTCTGCACTATTGGTCATTTGAGCTAGATATACGTCTACAGTTTAGCCTCACCCTTTCCTCACGGCGCGAGAGGAGATCCTTACTTATTAGTGACATAGTGACGAAATATTGGACAAAAATTTTATTAATACTACTAATGTAAAAATGCGAATGTTTGAATATGCGTTAGTTGTTAAATCATTAATTTCATTTCATTCATTGCGCTCATAGCCATTTGCGCTTACCGTTCGGTAAATGATCTGTGGGTTAGGCAACCTTCGGCGCGGTCATTCCATAGATAGGTGACCGCACAGTGGTGTTTGAACTGAGCGTCGTCGTGCTTCGGAGGGCACGTAAAAAGTCGGTCCCGGTTGTTTTCAATTAAGATAACAGTCGTTAAGTCACATCAAAGGCCTTCGGGCGGCTTGAACAATTTTTGACACTAGGTTGACCACTAACCATACGATAAGAAGAAGAAGTTGTTAAATAACGTCAAACTATTGCATTTTTAAAACGCACTGCAGGCTAAAGCAACAATTCATTCGCTAAACTATCTTTCGCTACCAACCAACAATTACGTTGCTATCTTTCGATCAGATAACGTCTCACGTATATAAAACACGTCGAAGTACACGCCCCTATTGTGTTATACGTTACTACTTACTATGTTACTAAGGCACGTCGTATATCGTCTTAGTACTTATACTCGAAACCTCTGAAAGCGTACAGAGGTTCGCGTTCATGACCACGATGGGAAGAAAATATTCTAGATCTTTTCTACCAGTAAATTCAGTTTTCTTTCGGATATTAAGTCGGGGGGACTTTTACAAACGTACAAACAACGGACACAAAGTACAATCAGATCTGAAACAATTATTTGTGGATCGCACAAATTACATCGCATCGCACAGTTAAGTATATTTGAGTCATTCCATTCATCTTGTAATATAATCAACGCAGCTTGGTCAAAACTCCTTATGTTATAGTCTCAGCCAGTCATACTAGAAGGTAAACAGACATCGGATAAGCAAGTGTATAAATATGGAATCAGAGCAGCTTCAGTGGTAGTCGTTAAGCCTTGTCAAATACGACGGAATAGCACATAAGTAGCTGATACACGTACTAGATATATCAAGCTTTAAGTCCGCGTACCTGCTCGGCTCTACGCAAACACGTGATATTTTTGCTTATTATATTACACTATCTTCTATACATCGGCTACTTTGAAGAATTTCTCGGGATAAGAGGTACACTACGTCTATCTAGGTTTTGAACTATCAGCGTATTGAATTTCGTCACAGACAGTTAAGTAAGTGAGTATGTAAGAAACATTAACCTTCTTATTCATAATCACACTATTTTAGTTAAAAAACTACTATTTTTTCATTTCGCTAAGGAGTGAAAGAAACAAAACCCTTTATAAGCCTTTCATAACTGCATGTATATTTTTTTAAAAAGAATGTAAGTATTCTTTCAAGAACAGTACTTTCAGGAGGGCAAGACTTAGTTTTACCAGTAGTTAGTTTAATGCATGAACTATTTTTCTCTATCATAATAACATTTGTAAAACACACATACCTACTAAAAGTTCATAATGTGTGTTGCCTCAGGCAATGAACACTCGACCAGACTTGCGTGGGAGACGAATGCATAAACCAAACGGCCATTACAGCTGCAGTTTTAATTCTTTTAAGATCTAATCGTTACTACATATATAGAGCTTAAGAGTATGTTTGTTTATTTGTTTAAACGTACTAGGAACTACCGATCATAAACAGAAAAATTGCCATGTGTATTGCATATGTATTTTACATCGGACATCACACACTTAGTCCACGAGCTCACGATCGTACTCGCACGTCGATCACAAAGATTTACGACAACATATATAGATCAGCAGGGGTGATTTATACGAGAGCTCATTACACTTGATAAGGCAGCGCGGCTTGTTATCTCGCCTTATCACCACCCATTATCACTCATGCCTAAATATGGGAATAATGTTATTCTTAGAAAGGCTGCTGAGTTAGTTGCGGTAGTTTTCTGTTTGAATTGTATTTAAAGTAATAAAGACTATAATAAAGTAAGTATGTTTCTGAGTAACTGAGTAGCGGTGGTTTAACTTTTCGATAGCGCTTTTTTTGTATGAGTTTTAACACTATTGAATAGATGAACCACCGCTAAATGTACCTCAGAAACCAGGGGTTAGATGATTTCTCTTCAAAAAATACATTTATGTGTTAAAGCCGTTTTTTAAAAAACAAGTTCAAATGTTACGTTCTTGTGTGGCATACAATATATCACATTTTATCCAAATTTTATCCAATTTTTTTCAGTCGTTTATGACCTCAGCTTCCTATCTCCGGCCAATCTGTGAAAATTTGTTAATAGGAAATTCAGTAAAGATTTAGGCCTGACCTGGGACTTAAACCGACGACCTCATGGCGGGAGCCGCATACACTACCGACTGCGCCACAGAGGCAGTAAACCTTAACATTTATGGCGATGGTGTAGTAATGATTTGGCAAAATAATAAATTGTTTCCAGGGAATTCCTGGACAAAAGCCGCCTAGAAAAGATATGGCAAACAATGTTTTTTAAAAACAATATGCACTACTAAATAATTTACTTATACGGTAGGGTAAAAAATCCTACAAAAAAATTTTTAAGTCATCATCATCACCTTAACCTCTCTTTCAATATTTTGGAGTCGGCTTCCAATTTTAGCAGATGCAGCTGAATACCAGTATTTAGAAATAATTAAAGCATAAATAAATATATTTTAGTTAAAAGTATCGCTTAATGTTCAAAGATAACTAATAAACACACATAACAAGTACGACTAGTATGTGGTAACATCGGTACTAGCAGAGCGGACACGTTCATGTGAACATATTAATATACATTATACGTCGATATGTTTTATAATTAACACAGCTTAATGAGCACATCTAAGTTAAAGGCTCGTTATACCGACGCGATTAGTCGATTCGACTATTACTACTAATACTCGTCTATAGGTACTTCTATACTAACATTATAAAGCTGAAGAGTTTGATTGTTTGTTTGAACGCGCTAATCTCAGGAACTGCTGGTTCTATTTGAAAAATGTTTTTTGTGTAGAATAGACCATTTATCGAGGCAGGTTTTAGGCTATATAACATCATGCTGCAACTATTAGGAGCGGAGTAGCAACAAAAAATGGTACAAAAACGGGGAAAATTATGACCTTTTCTTTTATGTGACGCAAGCGAAGTTGCGCAGGTCAGCTAGTTTGATATATGCGGGTTTATGCGAAAGAGGAAACGCTTTTGCTTAGCAGTGGAATCATATAAAGGGCTAACAACATTAATGTAAAAATATGGTGTCTGAATTTTTCTTTTTCTTTTCCCTCGAGATGGCTGTACCGATTTTAATTAAATTCTGTGTGTGACAGTGCGTGTTAATTTTCAAATATTAATTATTAGCTACTTTCGAAGTCAAGATATTTCACGCCTTAGACAACTATTTATTTACGCTTTATTTTTTGTTCGGTGATAATAAAATGTTTTAGTAGATGTCAAATCATAATCTTAATAATATTAATACAAATGATATCATACAATTACCACATCAAATAAATCACAAATAAATACAACGCAGCCTTGCTCGCAATGCCATCATAGATTCTCAGACCAATTAATTCTGAGCAAAAATAAATTACACATATTGACCCCATTTATTAGGGTTCCGTATCTAAAGTTAAAAACGGGACCCTGTTACCTACTAAGCCTCCGCTGTCTGTCCATCCGTCTTTCTGTCTGTCACCAGACTGTATCTATAAATATATAAATTTTCAAAAATTATATAATTCGCTATAACGTGGCCGCTATAAAAAATACAAAAAACTTAACAAAAATAAATATTATAGAGGGTCCCATACAAATAAAACGTGTTTTTTTATTAAATATTTATAGTACGGAATCCTACGTGCACGAGTCCGACCCGCACTTGTTAGTATGACCACAAACAAAACTGCTACATAAATTGCGCCACAGAGTGAAATTAATCAAAATATAAGTCGCATTCACAAGACCACACCTTAACTCGGATTAAACGAGTGACGAATGATCTTCTAAAGATATCGATATTATTTTATCGATCTACTTTCGATTGCGTACTCGGATAGTAATTAATTTTGGCTTGTAAAGGTCAGTATGTATTAGAGTTTGCTTGTTACGCTACGCAACGAACTACGTAATTTGAATGAGAGGAAAAAATCATATGATTATCTACTACTTTTCAAAAATCTGCATCAAAAATTAAATAGTCAATTTAATACGTTAATGTCCCACTGTAAGGCAAGGGTCTCTTCCCGTGATGAGGGAGGAGTTAGGCCTTGAGTCCACCATGCTGACAAAGTGCGGGTTGGGGACTATACACGGCTTTAATAACTGTTCTAAAGAACTCTCAGGCATACAAGGTTGCATCACGATGTTTTCCTTCACCGTTGGAACAAGTGATAATTATTTCTGATACACACATAACTTGGGTCATTGGTCTGGTGCCTGGGGTTCGAACCTGCGACCACTTGCGTGGAAATACCGACTTATACCACTCGGCTATCAATGCTCTCAATCCGCATAATATTTTATTAAGATATTTTTATTAAGATTATAGTCGTAATTTATCCGCGAAAACATAACAGTCAAGCTGCAGTGTTTATAATGTCACAAGTATATTTCATAGAATGTGAACTTTATTGAAGCTATTTTGGTCTTTAGCGTGGGTTGTGAATGCATTTGTTATTCTGTTATTGTTCTACGTGGGAAGCAAATGCATCTACTAATCGTTTGTCCTTCTGTGAAACGAATGAATGTACCAGACAGTCACTACTGGTATTTACATGCTTATATCAAATATTATAATCCTATGGTTGTGTCAAAACATCGCATCACTGCATCGTTACACCAATATATCTCATACCTCTTTCTGTAGTCTTACTAAACCAAATAGCACAAACTTGTGTATCCACACACGTTGATTCACGACGATGTATAAGTAAAAGATCGAATTCATATGCCTCGAAGCACAATTGCAGTATGTTTGATAAACAGCTTTTAAATAAGTCACATACGTAATATCACGCTTTTTTCCCATAGGGGTAGGCAAAGACCAAAAAGCGCCACTTGGTACGATCCTTACAAACTTCTTTTGCTTCCCTCAGATCCATACATCTTGACATACAGGACCGCCGGTTACGAGTACTTCGCACCTAACCTTTTTTTCAAAACTTTTATTCAAATTGGCGAACCCAACGCTATGTTAAGGTAACATTCAGGTGGCGGTTCGCGCCGCGACAGAGACAGGCGACCGAGACAGGAGACCGCGACCGGAGACCGTGACCGCTACTTAACTCTAGGCAATGTATAAAGCATCAGTTCGCGAGCGCGACAGAGACAGGAGACAGAGGCGCGCGACAGGAGACAGCGAGACGGTCGCTGCTCCGGTGCAGTAGTGTCTCGGTCGCGCTCGTGAAAGTACGTGTTTATGTTTAAAAATGAGTTTTTCTGACGAAGACTGTGAGACTCTGATTGAACTTATCAGGCAGCACCCTCCGCTATACAATGCACAACTAGACTCCTACAGAGACGAAAATTTGAAGGACAATATTTGGAAAAGCATAGCTGAAAGCATAAATAAAACAGGTGAGTTCTTCTTATTTTATTTATTTTGCATAAAATTAACATATTAAGAAAGAAAAGGTTAAGAAGAAAAGGAATGGAATCAGTTCAAACAAGCCGTGTGACATGTTGTTCTTGCCAGTCTACTGCTCCTTGCTGTGACGTCAAGTAATTGGTTAATTTTACTCTAATATCGAGTCCGTTGCTGTTCGAAAACCCTCCTGTTCCACGTAATGTAACAAAATTTGAAGGCAAATTTTCTTCCTCTCGATTCCATTGATGTACGGGCATTTGAGCAGATTCCAAAAATCCATCTCTTAATAGGTTATGCAAGCAACAGGCAACTAAGATCATGTCTGTGCATGTTTCTGGCGCTATTCCGATAGGAGTGTAAAATATTCTAAACACCTGAGACAGCAAACCGAACGCGTTTTCCGATACTCGTCTCGCACGACAAAGGCGGTAGTTAAATATTTCTTTGCTTAAATCGTTTTTTGCAACTCTTCTAGCGTAAGGTTTCATCATAAAAGTATCAAGACTAAATGCTTCATCTCCAACTAAAAAATGGGGTAATATTATGTTCGAATTCGGTAGATTTTTTGGTTTCGGAAAATTAAATTCATTTTTCATTATTTGTTTTCCCATTGCAGACTTTTGGAATATTCCACTATCTCCTTCTTTGCCATAAGAGCCAACGTCTACTGCAATGAACTTGTAATTATAGTCTACAATAGCCAGAAGAACAATTGAGTAATACTCCTTATAATTAAAATACAACGACCCACTATTTTCAGGGGCTCTTATTCTTACGTGCTTCCCATCAATAGCACCTGTGCAATTGGGGAATTGCCATTTGTCCCAAAATCCTTCAGATATAAGCCTAAAATCACTTTCTTTTGGAATAGGCATAAAAATTGGCACCAAAACAGTCTTTAAATGTTTTAACACCTCTTTGACTATTTGTGAAATATAAGAAGGTGATATACGATATTCGAATGATAGCGAAGCATATGTTTCTCCAGTCGCCATGAATCTGGGAATAAAAAAAAATATTATTATTTATTACAGATTCGGAATGCCGTAAAAAATGGAAACTGATCAGGGACTCCTACAACAGATATAAGCGCAAACAAAAACAATCGACGGGATCTGCAGCACCAGCTAAAAATTCAAAGTGGCAGTTTTATGAACGCTTAAGATTTTTAGAAAACACACCATCAGAACGGCAAAGCTGCACCAGTGTAGAACAAGAACAGCAAAGCTCCGCCAGTGTAGAAGAAGAAGTTACTAATACCTCCCCAGGAGTAGAACATGAAGATACTCCTCACGAAGCCGCAGACACGTCAGTACATAACACTCCTTCAAAGGAGTTACCAGGCACTTCTAAATCTACACAAGAGAGATCTAATATACCACTAAATAACAGTTATGAAAAATCAACCTCCAAAAATACAAAGAGAAAGAGACAAAAAGAAGATGAATTCATAAAATTTATGAAGGACAGACAGGAAAACCGAAATAGACAGCTGGAGTCATTAAAATCTCAAGAACCAGTTGATGATATATCGACATTTACAAAACATATTGAAATGATGCTAAGAAAATTGAGTGCACGTTCAAGAGCCATGGCAAAAACGGAAATATTTAATATTGTCTCGAAGTATGAGATCGGAGATATCGAAGGTCAAACTGAACGCCCCTATACTGATTCATCATACCAGTTATCATATAATTCAAATTCATCATACAATTCATATTCTCCGATAAGTGCAGCATCAGAACACCAAACACAGACTGGATTGATTGATTTAACATCTCGCCAATCACTAAATATTTCGAGTGAACCATTTCTAAACAATTACGGTGAAATCGACCAGAATAATTTAGATGAATTGGCAAACTTACCTTAAAGTTAGTGATAATTTTTCTTTTACTGATATTCTTCCCTTTTCTTGCATTGTTTTTTTCAGTAAATTTAATACGTAATCAAACTGTGTTTTATTCAGCCGAAAATACTTCCTGAATATATTGTCATCAAACATCAGGTGCTTCTTTACTAATAGCGAAAATGATCCTTCTTCACCTCTAGTGGAATATAAATCCTTAATAGGTAATCGTCTTTCAGTTTTGTATTTGTAATAATAATATAAGAGCAAATCATCGTCTTCTTCTTCCTCCAATAGCAGCTTCATTACTTGGTTTTCCATCACGACACAAAACACCAGTGACTTCATCGACAGACTCTCTTGAACTGAGCGGTCGCTCTGTGACACTTGTCGCGATCTTCGGTCTCAGTCTCAACCTACAGTACATGCCGAAGAGACCGAGACACTTGTCGTGGTCTCTGGTCTCAGTCTCCTGTCTCGGTCGCCTGTCTCTGTCGCGGCGCGAACCGCCACCTTTAAGGTGGCGGTTCGCGCCGCGACAGAGACAGGCGACCGAGACAGGAGACCGCGACCGGAGACCGTGACCGCTACTTAACTCTAGGCAATGTATAAAGCATCAGTTCGCGAGCGCGACAGAGACAGGAGACAGAGGCGCGCGACAGGAGACAGCGAGACGGTCGCTGCTCCGGTGCAGTAGTGTCTCGGTCGCGCTCGTGAAAGTACGTGTTTATGTTTAAAAATGAGTTTTTCTGACGAAGACTGTGAGACTCTGATTGAACTTATCAGGCAGCACCCTCCGCTATACAATGCACAACTAGACTCCTACAGAGACGAAAATTTGAAGGACAATATTTGGAAAAGCATAGCTGAAAGCATAAATAAAACAGGTGAGTTCTTCTTATTTTATTTATTTTGCATAAAATTAACATATTAAGAAAGAAAAGGTTAAGAAGAAAAGGAATGGAATCAGTTCAAACAAGCCGTGTGACATGTTGTTCTTGCCAGTCTACTGCTCCTTGCTGTGACGTCAAGTAATTGGTTAATTTTACTCTAATATCGAGTCCGTTGCTGTTCGAAAACCCTCCTGTTCCACGTAATGTAACAAAATTTGAAGGCAAATTTTCTTCCTCTCGATTCCATTGATGTACGGGCATTTGAGCAGATTCCAAAAATCCATCTCTTAATAGGTTATGCAAGCAACAGGCAACTAAGATCATGTCTGTGCATGTTTCTGGCGCTATTCCGATAGGAGTGTAAAATATTCTAAACACCTGAGACAGCAAACCGAACGCGTTTTCCGATACTCGTCTCGCACGACAAAGGCGGTAGTTAAATATTTCTTTGCTTAAATCGTTTTTTGCAACTCTTCTAGCGTAAGGTTTCATCATAAAAGTATCAAGACTAAATGCTTCATCTCCAACTAAAAAATGGGGTAATATTATGTTCGAATTCGGTAGATTTTTTGGTTTCGGAAAATTAAATTCATTTTTCATTATTTGTTTTCCCATTGCAGACTTTTGGAATATTCCACTATCTCCTTCTTTGCCATAAGAGCCAACGTCTACTGCAATGAACTTGTAATTATAGTCTACAATAGCCAGAAGAACAATTGAGTAATACTCCTTATAATTAAAATACAACGACCCACTATTTTCAGGGGCTCTTATTCTTACGTGCTTCCCATCAATAGCACCTGTGCAATTGGGGAATTGCCATTTGTCCCAAAATCCTTCAGATATAAGCCTAAAATCACTTTCTTTTGGAATAGGCATAAAAATTGGCACCAAAACAGTCTTTAAATGTTTTAACACCTCTTTGACTATTTGTGAAATATAAGAAGGTGATATACGATATTCGAATGATAGCGAAGCATATGTTTCTCCAGTCGCCATGAATCTGGGAATAAAAAAAAATATTATTATTTATTACAGATTCGGAATGCCGTAAAAAATGGAAACTGATCAGGGACTCCTACAACAGATATAAGCGCAAACAAAAACAATCGACGGGATCTGCAGCACCAGCTAAAAATTCAAAGTGGCAGTTTTATGAACGCTTAAGATTTTTAGAAAACACACCATCAGAACGGCAAAGCTGCACCAGTGTAGAACAAGAACAGCAAAGCTCCGCCAGTGTAGAAGAAGAAGTTACTAATACCTCCCCAGGAGTAGAACATGAAGATACTCCTCACGAAGCCGCAGACACGTCAGTACATAACACTCCTTCAAAGGAGTTACCAGGCACTTCTAAATCTACACAAGAGAGATCTAATATACCACTAAATAACAGTTATGAAAAATCAACCTCCAAAAATACAAAGAGAAAGAGACAAAAAGAAGATGAATTCATAAAATTTATGAAGGACAGACAGGAAAACCGAAATAGACAGCTGGAGTCATTAAAATCTCAAGAACCAGTTGATGATATATCGACATTTACAAAACATATTGAAATGATGCTAAGAAAATTGAGTGCACGTTCAAGAGCCATGGCAAAAACGGAAATATTTAATATTGTCTCGAAGTATGAGATCGGAGATATCGAAGGTCAAACTGAACGCCCCTATACTGATTCATCATACCAGTTATCATATAATTCAAATTCATCATACAATTCATATTCTCCGATAAGTGCAGCATCAGAACACCAAACACAGACTGGATTGATTGATTTAACATCTCGCCAATCACTAAATATTTCGAGTGAACCATTTCTAAACAATTACGGTGAAATCGACCAGAATAATTTAGATGAATTGGCAAACTTACCTTAAAGTTAGTGATAATTTTTCTTTTACTGATATTCTTCCCTTTTCTTGCATTGTTTTTTTCAGTAAATTTAATACGTAATCAAACTGTGTTTTATTCAGCCGAAAATACTTCCTGAATATATTGTCATCAAACATCAGGTGCTTCTTTACTAATAGCGAAAATGATCCTTCTTCACCTCTAGTGGAATATAAATCCTTAATAGGTAATCGTCTTTCAGTTTTGTATTTGTAATAATAATATAAGAGCAAATCATCGTCTTCTTCTTCCTCCAATAGCAGCTTCATTACTTGGTTTTCCATCACGACACAAAACACCAGTGACTTCATCGACAGACTCTCTTGAACTGAGCGGTCGCTCTGTGACACTTGTCGCGATCTTCGGTCTCAGTCTCAACCTACAGTACATGCCGAAGAGACCGAGACACTTGTCGTGGTCTCTGGTCTCAGTCTCCTGTCTCGGTCGCCTGTCTCTGTCGCGGCGCGAACCGCCACCTTTCGGTTCTTAGCGACCGCGACGCGCGACCGCGACCCGCGACCGCGACCGGGTCGCGCGACCCACTGCTTAGTATGGATTTATATGGAGTACTAAACAAATCTAGCGACCGCGACGCGCGACCGGTGGGCGTGGCTAGAGAGCAGCGTGGCGACAGCGACTCGGTCGCATCGGAGGCAGTGCCGTCACGCGACGCAGGCGAGAAGCACATCAAAATGGCGGCATTTTCACCGAACGAGGACGAGAAGTTAATAGAATTAGTTATTAAAAACTGCTTATGATTTAACCTACAATATTTTCTGAACTTTTCTTCTTTATAATTCAAATGTTGTTTTATGAGTATTTGAAAGCAACCCTCTTCTTCCCGTGATGTGAAGATTGAATCAATCCTCATTCTTTTTTCTGGAGGCATAGATAATAGCATAATAAGAATATCATCATCTTCTTCATCCTCCAATAGCTGCTGTATAACTTTTTTCCTAGCTGCGGAATAATTGTCCGACATATCGTACTGCACTAGAACACAACCGTCACCCGTTAAAACTGCGGGAAGAGTGACGATGTCGCCGTCGCTGAAATCCGAAAGCTAGGGTCGCCTCGCGACAGGCGACCATGGTCGCGGGTGGCGGTCGCGCGTCGCGGTCGACCGTGACGCGCGACCGCGACCCGCGACCGCGACCGGGTCGCGCGACCCACTCTGCTCTCTAGCCGCGCCCACCGGTCGCGCGTCGCGGTCGCTAGATTTGTTTAGGTAGCATTCGGTTCTTAGCGACCGCGACGCGCGACCGCGACCCGCGACCGCGGCCGGGTCGCGCGACCCACTGCTTAGTATGGATTTATATGGAGTACTAAACAAATCTAGCGACCGCGACGCGCGACCGGTGGGCGTGGCTAGAGAGCAGCGTGGCGACAGCGACCCGGTCGCATCGGAGGCAGTGCCGTCACGCGACGCAGGCGAGAAGCACATCAAAATGGCGGCATTTTCACCGAACGAGGACGAGAAGTTAATAGAATTAGTTATTAAAAACTGCTTATGATTTAACCTACAATATTTTCTGAACTTTTCTTCTTTATAATTCAAATGTTGTTTTATGAGTATTTGAAAGCAACCCTCTTCTTCTCGTGATGTGAAGATTGAATCAATCCTCATTCTTTTTTCTGGAGGCATAGATAATAGCATAATAAGAATATCATCATCTTCTTCATCCTCCAATAGCAGCTGAATAACTTTTTTCCTAGCCGCGGAATAATTGTCCGACATATCGTACTGCACTAGAACACAACCGTCACCCGTTAAAACTGCGGGAAGAGTGACGATGTCGCCGTCGCCGCGTCGCTGAAATCCGAAAGCTAGGGTCGCCTCGCGACAGGCGACCATGGTCGCGGGTGGCGGTCGCGCGTCGCGGTCGCTAAGAACCGAATGCTACCTTTTAGTACTCCATATAAATCCATACTAAGCAGTGGGTCGCGCGACCCGGTCGCGGTCGCGGGTCGCGGTCGCGCGTCGCGGTCGCGCGTCGCGGTCGCTAAGAACCGAATGTTACCTTTAGCATCTATTTGACGATTAGAACTACGTACGAAAAATGTTGTTCGTTCTCTAATGTATAGAGCTCTTAATAGAATGTTAGCATCAATGTCATGCGAGTGACGTAGGTGTAATGTTTGACAAGTGAAGCTTGACACACATACGATTATATCGTGACTATCAGAAGATTGTGAGACGATTTTAACTAATACCGCTAATACGTTAGGCGTAACAGAAAGTGTAGGGTTTTTTATTTTAGTTCTTTTCTTAGTTTTGTTTTAATTGAAACAAGGTTGAGTAATGTTTTTATTTTATTAGTTATTTTATATGCAATGATTATGCAAAATACAAAATAATATCTGTCGTACCGGGTTTAGCGTAAAAATATAACCTTCTTATTTTTAAAATTTAAGTAATTAAAATTCTACTCAAGGCCTAACTCAACTAAAATAGGTCAAACATTTAAAATATTACAAATAACTAAAAACAAAATAATAAATTACTTTTTAAAAGCCTCTTCATAATGTCAATCACGGTATTTTGTTGACAGCAATAATTTTAAAAACATATGCTTTAATTAAGTGTGTTTAAATTATTTGCATATACTGATAGGTACAAAGTTTGTAGCTGCAGGACACAAACGTTTTAATACACAATGACATGAAAACACACAAAACACAAATGTAACTAAAGTTAAGATAAATGTAAGGAGAATTTGAGCAGGTCAATTAATCAATCAATGTGTTGACGTGCTTGTTTGAAAGCTAATAATTATCTAACATGAATTTTAGTTAGTTCCATGTAATTAAAGATGACTGACCACGTGTGATCATATCGGTGATGTCTTACAAAAGGTGCGTAGTACTCGTAACCGGCGATCCTGTATGACAAGGTGTATGGATTTGAATGGGAAAAGAGAAGTTTGTAGGGATCGTACCAAGTTATTTGGTCTCTGCCGACCCATGTGGGCGTTAAAGGCGTGATATTATGTATGTATGTGACTATTTAAAGTGTTTTCTTCGAGATTTATTTCATACTCTATCGAGACGGACACTACAAAAGTAGAAATCACGAACGTAATTTTGCATCTCAAAAATATTTTTGTTTTGCGTGGAAATCAAACTCACGACCTCCGGGCGGCTTGTTAGCGTCACAGGCGACAGCGATTACTTTAATCAGGCGTAGAAAACTTCAATTTTGTTATTTTAACTCTAAATATAAATATTAAACTCTATAATTACCACTTAGTTGTATATTTTAAGGTGCGGTCTGTCTCGTACAAAACGAGTCATATTTATAGCTTTTATCAAATTCGTTAATTTATAGCACTTGTGCGAAGGTTTCTATGGTGTAATACTAATTACTTTTCCGTTACGAAATACCTTTTAACAAGTAATGAGCTTGTTGATAGGTTCGCATATACTGCTCAGCCGTGCTGCTGAGTAGGGGGATCGGGTTCTATTCCCAGATCATACAAAAAAAATTGGATAGCTTTAAGGCATTCAATACTGTTTCTTTTCATCTTAATCTTAGGTCTAAATCCTAAACATTTTTTTTAAACCCATAACTGTCCCACTGCAGGGCAAGGGTCTCTTCCCCAAACGAGGCTGCAAGGCCACCACGCTGGCTAAACATTTACTTTTCTTAATAAAATTAAGGTCTGACCCCTCAATTTCATTGCATCCTGAACCCTTTATCTAGCATTGGAACATAAAAAAAGATTAATTGTTTTATTTATTAACAAAAATCGATCTGCATCAATATTTTCAACGACGATCACTCATAAAAATTACCATAAACAAAAATAAGATAATTTATCAGTGAAGTAACTTTGTACATTTTTATCTACTTTTTAATGACGATAGTTTATAGAAAACGGCCACATAAAACGGTAAGTTAAGATAATATCAGTGTCGCGTGGAGTCAAACCTGCGTACTACCGGTGACACTTGTCAGAGCTACTGCACGCTGAGCTACCGGCCACTGAACAAGCTCGAGTGACTGACACTCCATTATTTATGCCCTGTTTCACTCTGTGGACATTATATCTCATTATGTTTTGAGTATGCGTTAGAAAAATGTTTGGGAAAGCCAACTTGTTATCAAGTGTTAAAGTTTGGAGATTGACAAATTGTATACGTTTAATTTTCCCCGTTTTTGTAAAAATTTTTACTGGTACACTATTGGTTGTGGCGTGATGATATATAGCCTATAGCCTTCCTCGATAAATGGAATATCTTAGACTGAAAGAATTTTTCAAATCGGACCTGTAGTTTTTTGAGATTAGCGCGTTCAAACAAACAAACAAACTCTTAAACTTTATAATATTAGTATAGATAAGACCAGAAAGCGTTGTCAACTTTACTGATGAACATAGTATGTCAATGTATGTTTGTGGCTATAAAATAGTTGTCAACAGAGATGCACAAGAACTCGCCATATGTATAAAATATTGTAATGTGCATTCAATCTCGCATCTCATCGGCATAACATAGGCATAATTATCTATTCCTTGACAAAAACTGACCAATCGAGGCACGGCTCCATAAATGCTTTGTACCAGAACATTGCACATTACTACCCATTAACATGCGCTCTAAATGGTAAGCTAATGTATTTTAATAGCTCAAAAGTGCTCTCATTAAACAGGCTTTATTATTTCAAAGAAATATGCACCCTTTATAGTGTTATGGACTTGATGAAGACTTGTAAAGGGTTTGAGTTATTGCTTTTGTTCTTCGAATTTAAATTTTGTAAAAAATGTAATTGTCAATTAATGTTCCTACTTTTTTGTTTTTGTATTGCACAGGACAGGAAGTATCAGTAATGCATTCATATTTCAATGAACAGAACCGTCTGTCGTAGTTCCACAGCTAAATCGCTTAGCAGATTTTTATGCACGTTTGGCGCAGTGGTTTAAGCGGTCACCTCGCCGCGACAACCGTAGCGCCGCGTGTGGTGGGTTCGAATCCCACCCGGGACATATCTTTGTGTGATGAGCACGAGTATATGTTCTGAACCTGGTTGTGAATTTATCTATATATGTATGTATTTAGAAGTATATAAGTATGTTTATCAGTTATTTGGTTACCATAGTACAAGCTCTGCTTAGTTTGGAATCAAATGACCGTGTGTGAATTGTCCCACTATATTTATTTATTTATTATTTATTTATGAAGTTTAACATGAAAATGTTTAAAAACCTAGGGTCAAGTATAGAGTAACTACTTTTTAGGAGTATTCCTTTTTTATGAATCTCCAGTCTGAACTTAGCCAGCTTAAAGGCCTAACCCCTTCATCAATCGGAAAGGACGTCCTGGCTTAGCAATGATTAGCAGCCTAGCGTTCTTCCAACTATGTTGGTATCGGCTTCAAGAACAGTGGATGCAGCTGAGCGCCAGTATTTTTACATGGACCGACTGCCTATCGGGCCTCCACAACCCAGTTACAACGCGATACCCCTCGGTGCCTTCCGAATCACACAGGAACTTGGTATGTAAAATGGTCACCCATCCACTGACCGACCTCGAAGCGTAGTTTGACCTGAAAACTAACTCCTTGCATTAAAATTGAGTCATTTGCCTTCTGAGAGCTGATTCTTAGTATTATATTCTTAAAAGATTCAACTACAAAACAATCAACAGTCATTCATTGAAACATGCTAGGTGGACATTCGATCCATCACCTCGTGACTGCCGGTAGATAATTATATCACTCGATAACCGATGTGATCGATCGCTTTCATGTCTCTCGATGACATACTCGACCACTGCGCGGAGTTTATATTGTTCTTTTGGCTACTGCATTGTCGTGTAATATTAAAAAATACTTGTAAAAAGTTGTCACGGTTTTTTTACTGATTATAATATTATGTACATAGGATAGTAACTCTATGTGGCTGTTTGTTGCATATAAAATATTACACCTATTTTGATGGAATTTGGTAGAGTGAGCTTATAACGAAGCTAAGAAGCTAACATTAACTTATTTCTAACAAAAATACTGTTTAGCGAAATTAATTTATTAATTTCTTTTTATGTGTTTTTTATAATTGTTAATATTTTCCTTTTTGTAAATTAGTTTAGTATAACAGCATATGAATGTAAATTACAGTGTAATAAATAAAAAAAATGCTTGGCGAAATTAATTATACAAGAATTTGAACCCGCAACCTCCTATGGGAGGCGAATACACTACTATACTGATAAACTATCACTGAAACATCAAAGAAATAGTAATTAATCTTCGTTTTTACAGTTCGTATCGTCAACATGCCTCACAGCTGGACGTCTGAGCTTTACTCATTAGACGACTACAAAAAACCATAATTAAAACAAATGGAAAAATAAATAAGGTTGCCTTCCTGATGCAACGGCATTCTGTGGTTTGTTGTCAACCTTGTATTACAGTTATATCATTACGTTTGAGATTATTTTTATTGTCATCGGAACTTAGGCTTATTACACACACATTCGGCTCAATATTAATTGGCCTAGACGGGCGGAAAAACTAAATATGTGTAGATGAACCCGATCGCCACAAGCCACAGAACAAGTTAGCCGAGTCGGTTTTGTTGTTTGATAAATATTGCCGAACCGAGCGTGCCGAATCGAATATGTGTGGCTAACAAAATAGGTCCCAAGTTTGTACTCACTGATTTCTTTGCGTATCTGTGAGATAAATTTCAAACCAATTAAAGGCTTGATTTAATTAGTATCATCGTAGTGATCAGTTGTACAATGGTCCGACATTTATATAGACGTTTAGATAAACAACCGAAACTCAGTCAAAGATTTCTCTAGCATTCTACGGTATATAATATCGTAATCCGTTTTTAGAACCAAATAACCCGATATTTAAATTCCATCCGACAGCAATTCTCCATAATACGACAAGTCTATTACCAGCTTCAATAAAAACTATCTCTGCTCCAGTTCCCGACACCTAACAATACAAACTCGCTTTCAATCCTCATTAATTCATACACACCCATACGTTTAACATACCCGAGCACCGAACCCACCACCCACTCGGTTCCAAGTGTCACACATGCCACGGGTGCCGACAACTTTTTAAAATGGATGCCAATTACGCGACCATATACAAAAGTCTTGCGATTTTTTGTCGCTCGTCTAAAAAGGCACTAATTATAGTTTCCTGTTAGACACAGGGAATGTCGATTTGCTACAAAAAAGTCGTAGAGGTGTGCGCTGCAGAACGCGCGACGCGTCGCACGACTATACTGATATAGGGTTGACGAACTTTTGTATTAAACCTTCAGTAAAGTTCATGTTAGTGATATCATAACGTAGTCATAAGTAGTCTTACGAGAAGCTCGATCCCCATATTAAATTAAATTATCGCATTAGGTTTTTCCGCTAAATATAATTCAGTAATTTGCTTTTTGGATTTTAGAGACCTACATTATTAGGACCTTGCACATGCATTATTTGAAATTTCCCGATGATTTTTCAACTAATCCGCAATAAAAAATTACCCCATTTTTAAAAGTATGACCTGTTTAATGAAACTAAAATAACCTTGATAATCTAAGTTTAATCAGTAGGTGGACATAATATAATCCGTATTTTACCAGAAGACTTATGTAAAGTAAAATATAAATACTAAAAGCTCACACTCGCAGCCCTGTACCAGTGGTCGGCGCATTAGAACGCGAGTCACGTGTGCAACACACAGAGTAGCGCACAAACATGGACTAATGAATATCTTCATCGCGACCGAATTACTGATACTCCTCATTACAACCGCTATTACGAGACCAAGCACTCACATGCACTCGCTAGCACTAGCACTAAGCACTCACACACACATGCACTCACATGCACTAAGCACTCACACGCACTCGCTAACACTAGGCGCTCACATAAAATCGCTAGCACTCACATGCACTCACTTGCACTAAGCACTCACATGCTCTAAGCACTTTCATACACTCGCATACTCTGAGCACTAAGCACTCACACGCACTCACTAACACTAGGCACTCACATACAATCGCTAGCACTCAAACGCACTCACTTGCACTAAGCACTCACATGCACTCGCTAACACTACGCACTCACACGCACTCGCTGGGCAACTTAGGCAACACTAGGCACTTACATGCACTCACATGCACTTTTATACACTAGCTTGCTCTAGCACTCATACAATCGCTAGCACTCACATGCACATGCACATGCACTAGCACTCGCTAGCACTGAGCACTCACAAGAACTGAGCTCTCACCAGTTAACGATCTGTGAGGTAAACGGTGCGTTAGGAATTTCATAGTTCATTAGTTTTTATGTTTGTAAGTAATATCAGCTCTTATGATGTAGTGATCAATGTAATGGCTGCTACACAATTTTTTTTACCCATTACTGTCCCACTGCAGTGCAAGGGTCTCCTCTTAAACGAGGCGGAGGGGTTAGGCCATGAGTCTACTGCGCTGGCCAAGTGCGGGTTGGGTGCTACTAACAGGCCGGCGGCAATGCCCCCGACACAAGCCGTGCGGGTTGTCAATACCGTTGGAAAGCTAGAAAAAAATGACGAAGGCAAACCGCATAATCCGCCGGCCCACACGGCTGCCTGAGCCTTTCGGGCGGCTTGAAGCTTGACTAAAGGTGGAAAAAAATGTACTCAAAAAATGGTACTGTTAAGTAATGTGTAGAAGTCTTGGGTTTGATTTCCTGGTGTGATTTTCGAGCATTTCTTAGTGAAAAAAGGATGGTCGGTTCAAGACTTTTACACTTTTGGAAGTACGTAAAACTGTTAATTGATCTTTGGATGGTTCTCTTTCGTACCTATTATGATTATTATTTAGTTATATTTACTTAAAAAAAAACAGTATTAATGAATTGAACAGCTATTGCCAAAATTAGCAGGACGACTTTAAGTACCTATGCGTTCAGACACTTTATTAATGCTATACCATAAATGATGTTACTTTTATTTTTATATTAGACTTTCTTAGCCTCACTCATCGTTAGTGATACAAATTCCACGTTTAATAGTCAATAAGTATTTCACTTATTGACTATTAAACGTGGAAGTCTTCATTCCTTCAACAGAATATATAAAAGTTTAAAAACACATTTTTTTCTCAGAAAAACAACGCAGCCTCTAGAACGAACATTACTCTGTGCCATAGATGGTGTTTGTATAAAAAGAAAACTCTTGGGATTATCGATTACGATCTGTACTGTCATCGTGGTGGAATTGTAGCTCTTATTACAAAGGAATAAGGTTTAGAGTAACAAGAGAATTTTAACACAAAATCACTCTTTGACCATAGTATAGGTAAATGTGCAGAAGGTAAAATTGGTCACAGTTCAATAACAACAGTTGTCACAAATATTTTTTTGTAAGTAGATATCTGTTTTATTTAAACGTATAGGCAAGATTATAAAAATGTGAAATAGCAATAAGATATACTCTTAAACCATTGTAATAATCTATACTAATATTATTAAGCTGAAGAGTTTGTTTGTTTGATTGTTTGTTTGTTTAAACGCGCTAATCTCAGGAACTAATGGGTAGGCTATATATCATCACGCTTCGACTAATAGGAGCAGAGTACCAGTAAAAATTATTTCTAAAACGGGGAAAATTTTGACCCATTCTATCTTATGTGATGCAAGCGAAGTTGCGCGGGTCAGATAGTATAATTATAATGTGCAAAAAAGCCTCAACGCAAACGTTTTGAACTAAGGAGGTCATTTCAATCATCATCATTATAATCTCAGCCCTGAGACGCCCACTGCTGAACATAGGCCTCCCCCATCGTTTTCCAGTGTGACCGATCTGATGCGGCCTGTATTCACCATCCGTTCAAATAACAAACTAAAACAACGTAATCAAAATCTTTATTGAACTTCTGATAATTCCTTGTACAGTGACACTAAGTGCCTGAATAATGACAGTCAACAATGTGATATGTCGGTACGCATTAGTGAGAAATTAGCACTAGCACTAAGCTCATTCGCACTAAATACCACTACTTTTTGCTTTTTAGATATTTTTTAAATACGTCGTAGAGGAAGCTTTACAAACAAACAAATAACGGACGTAACTCTGAACTTTGAAACTACTATCAAATGTCGCATATTATTGCTATCCCTCTGGTAGTAAAAGGGTCTCTTCCAACAATGCGGCCTTGAGTTCAATGCGCGATAGAGACCTTTCAAAACTTGAAAAATTATAAATAAAGGTAATAAATATGACTGAACACCTATAATTTAATTATGAATCATAAAACTAATTTTATTTTTATATACATTATTGTACGGTACAAAAGACATCAACGCGTTCGAAAAATAACATTTAATTTTCTTTCTAAGTTTTTCCAATAACTCTAATCTTACTCCAGCTTTACTTTTAGAGTTTTAAATTCTTAAGGGTCAATATTTAACCTAAATTTATTATTTGACTTCAATGTGCGTTTAGTTTCACGATCTTAATTTCTGCGAATCGGTAACGTGCCCGGTTTTCAAACCTTGGAAATGTTCAGAGGATCATAATAGTGGAATCAGTTTTATCCAACTTTGGAATTACCAAACCATTTGTGACCCACGCCTCTATTTTGTATGAGATTGATTCTCACCGCTGCTTTGTTACAGTTTCAGAATTATCCGTAACCTTAACATTCGTGACCATAAATAAGAAACAACTAATTATTCATAAACACAGTAAACCGTAATAAAAACTGTAAGTAATTGCGATCGGCTGTCATTGGGCGTGACTGCGACGTGAGTGACCAATAGTATTTGCGAACAGATAACCTAGATACGACTGCATAAGCGCATACCTACTGTTTAGATATTCTAAGTTTATTTTATTTATACCGAGATCTTTGCTAGATACGATCACGGATAAGTTTAGGATCAGTGAGGGAAAAGACTATATAATCATGTCGATGATGAGTATTTTAAAGAGTAGAAGTTGTAACTAGAAGTTTGACTGCCTCCGTGGCGCAGTGGTTTAGGTCGCCACGCCGCTACCAATGCGTCAGGGCGTGTGGGTTCGATTCCCACACGGAACAATTATTTGTGCGATCCACATATAATTGTTTCGGCTCTGGTTGTACTTTGTGTCCGTTGTGTGTATTTTATAAAAGTCCCCCGTGACACAAGAGCAATTCTTAGTAATTATATACAAAACTCATCCCATGCATCAAAAAGGTATCGAATGTTTGACTTCGGGTTTACAGGGGTTTAGTCATGAAAACGTTTCAAACAAAACTCACATTCCAAATACTAGTATGATATGCTTAGAGTTATTAGGCGATAAATGGAAACTGATATAAGATAGATTATAGATTTGATTATTTATCTGAATTCTGACACATTCTGAGATTTGTTAAAAATTAACTAAAGTTGACTTATCCATGAATAACATATAAATACCAGCCGCTAGTTTAGCTTCAATAAATTTCCCACATTTCTAAATCAAACTACACGTCACAAACATACACTAACAATCTTTATTACGATAAGTGCTCATCCATAATGACATCAAATAAATTATAACAAATATTTTTGTAGCCATCCATCATTGTAAGAACGACTGCTCAATCGTATCCTCCATCTCACTCTAGCACGTACAAACTGTGATATGTCTGTCCTTGTTTCTCTTCAGCGGTGGAGTAGTCGTGGTGAATGCGCGCGCGATCACGACACCTAATGATCTAGCATCGATCTATGATCTATCTGGCCAGGTGTTGGGGTGACCATAAGGTCAAATATTTTGATGGTTGTTTTCAATTTGTTTAATCGACCATTTGGCTTGTGGCTTGCTATGGTTGTGTATGTTTTGTGGTCGGAAGTAGGATTGGATTTGGTTTTTGACAGTTTGCTTTTGAGAAGGCTATTTCTGTGATGTGCAAATTCTGGGTAACTATAAGTAGCTCCCACGCAAGGATTAGGTTCCAATCAAAATCCTGTTAATGCTGTTATTGCTAATATCTTTGGGAGAAGAACATTACCTACATTACTTCCATTGCTGATTCATTCAGGATGTGCCCAGCATCATTTTCAACGTTTCCGGGTTGATGAAAAAACGTGAGTCGATTATGATTCACGACTCGTCGTGAATCGCTTTAACTATCTTTGGAAATTGGTTACACGATTTAATGATTAAATTGGGTTTACCAGTCAAATCAGCTACTCATTATGAAATGTAAAAACACATGTTAGTAAAGAAATATAGTGTAATGACGTCACGACACCGTATCTTCGTTGAAATCAAATGAGCACCTAATAAAGTATTTCAATGTGTAATAATTACAATTCAACATTATTAATGAAAAAAAAAATAGCATAAGCATTTTAGATGAACCTTTGCGGGTACAATTCTAATAAATTTGTCGTTAACCCAGTCAAGTACCCAATATTGCTGGAATACCGAAGTATAAAAGTAACATACAAATTTTCATCCTGGTCAAATATTGCTGTAAAACATGGTCACCCTTCCACTATAATGCAAGGCGTTCGCTCACATATGGCGCGGTACTAACTCACATTCCAACACATACAGTTTGGATTTATTTCGTGCCTAGACCAGTCTAGGACTTAGCTCTATTTTGAGGACTATTTACTACGGTGAGCCTTGTTGTAAGTTACTTGCAGGTAACGTCTGGATAGTGGGTAGGAATATTTCAATGTTAAATCTATACTAATCTATACTAATATTATAAAGCTGAAGAGTTTGTTTGTTTGTTTGTTTGTTTGAATGCGCTAATCTCAGCAACTACTGGTCCGATTTGAAAAATTATTTCAGTGTTAGATAGTCCATTTATCGAGGAAGGCTATTGGCTATATATCATTACGCTACGAACAATAGGAGCAGAGCAGCAATAAAAAATGTAACAAAAACGGGGAAAATTTTGACCCATTCTCTCTTATGTGACGCAAGTGAAATTGCGCGAGTCAGCTAGTTGGCCATATTTTTGATCAGTGAAAAGTCTGGAGATCGAATTTTGGTAGCGTTTGGAAAAGGTCTGCTTGATAGCTGAAAAGTTGCTATTTAAAAAATGGATGAAAATACAAACATACATAAAATCACGCCTTTTTCCCATAGGTAAAAAATTTTGTACATTTATAATTTAGACTTATTTATATACTTATTACTCAACCATACTTTTATTTTGTCTCTAAAAGTTTCAAAATAACAAAAAATTAAGAGACAATGGAATGAAAAGATAAGTTTAAAACTCCTTTTATTAAGGCCATGTAACAACCCTTTTCTTTAAGCTACTAATTTTAATTCATAAACCAATTTTTGCATTAAAAATAATCCTCACTATTTACACGCCCGCATCAAAACAAAAGTCGTAAAAAGACATTTAAATTTCAAAATATTGTAACATCTAAAAACAATAAACCTTTATTACCTTTATAACATTGATTCCGCTCGTGTATTCATTAGTTCTAAAAGATACAACTTGTGAGCTAACAAGTATGAACTTACGACCTTTTAATTGCGAAGGTTAATGATTATTACTGTACGAGAACGAATAAAATCTAACTGCATTGATTGACATTGATTATTGCTACATTCTTTATTCATTAGTAATGTAAACACTAGAAATATAATTAACACAACATATATGAATTTATTCGTAGCTTCAATAAAACAAATCTAGCTAATTTAAAGTCAGTTTTGTGCACTTAAGGTTCCGTAACATTCAAAGTTTTATACTTACAAATACGTATATGCGCTACCTGTAGCTGTTATCAATAAAATGCAGATATGAGAAAAGAAAACCCTTTTTTTATTATGTTTTTTGTAGCAGCAACAAAAATACATCATCTGAGAAAATTTCAATTGTCCTACTACAACGGTTAATGTGATACAGCTTGGTGATAGACAGATATCGAAGTCCCAGTAATAAAAACCTATTACAGAGACTTTTATACGACTTTTTAGACGTTTTAACCGTTTGGGTATGGAACTCTACGTTGAACAACCATACAACCTTATTACAAAAACATAAGGTTAAAAATCTAACGGATAAATTAAGTGTCTATCACGTAATTTTGTAGTTATTAGTATTAGTTATTATACTGTAGTTCTATTACATTGTTATATATTCAATCGAAAATACGCCTTATTTTGCTTGTTATATAATATTTTTCCTTATATTTGCTGTGCTCAAAGTACAAAATTGTAAAGAAACTAGTACGATATGTAATTAAGTGTTTCTTATGAATGTAACACATCTGTGTTATATGTGTTTTGTAATTAATGTAGGGCTACAAAAAGAGCGGGTCAAAGATAAAGCTATTAAGTGGTCAATTTCAACTGGCACATAGAAACACATTTAAATTAATTCTAATATATTTAAATTGATTTAAATTCTACTCATTTATAAACTTATTCTATGCTCATTTTTAGGTTAGGAAATTATTTTCTGATATTTTTATCCATCAAAATCAAATCATTTATTTGCAAAAGTGGATATAATTGGCCGAGTGTACCCATATTTTCCCATAGACCCCAGATTGTAGGGATCGTAACCAGTGACGTCCTTTGGTCTCTGACTATTCCTATAGGGTAAAGACGGGATATTATGTATGTATGAATTATGGCTGATACAAACGACTGGTAAAGTAATCCACTGCAAAAAATCATCTTCATCCTCCTAACTAAATGTTTCCCTCATCGTACTATCAGACCTGAATAACTTACAATGGATTAGCAAATAGTTCATCATGGGAATCGAACCTACACAAGTACACTACCTATGACCTCCACCTTTGTCATATAGACGACTAGCTTTTACTCGCGACTGCGTCCGCCACCTGAATTTTCACATGGGAATGCGTCATTTTCCCAGGGTAAAAAGTAGCCTATGTCCTTTCTCGGGTATCGAAATATCTCCATACCAAATTTCATGCAAATTGGTTCAGTAGTTTAGGCGTGATTCAGTAACAGACAGACAGAATTACTTTCGCATTTATAATATTAAGTATGGATTAAAATTACAGCGTTGTTTCTATGGCCACACAATAAAACGATTAAACTAATATAGCAGTTTCTATGGCCATACAATAGATCCTCCGGCGAGCTTTCAAATCGCCAGAGGTGATCGTGCGTGCGAAATGCGAACATTATTGGGGATCTTAACGAGGATTTAATTAGTATAACGATTGGACCTCGAGCGGTGTAGCTTGAAGGTCAAATAAGTAGGTTATTTTGTTACACTTCTGCCCGCAATATTGTATGTTGTTGCGTAATATTCTAACTTAAAATTTTCGGGATTTAAGGTATATTTATTTAATTTAGGATATTTTTAGGGATAGTGTACTTTATGAAGCTTTTTATTTTGAGTTAATATTTAAAAAATCTATCACAATGCCAAAAAATAGAATATCGCATCGATAGAGATTCTTATTATAATCATTTCAAGAGTAAACTACTGAGTTGATTGAATTTAAAGGTATTTCGACAATTTATCATAAATTATAATCCAAGTCAACCCAGACTGAAATCAAACCGCCGGAGTCAAGCTACGTTGGGAAACTATAGGGGAATCATTTGTCCAGCAGTGGGACGATACACTCATAAAATTAAAATACAAAATCCATACAAGCAAATCCGCGGACAAAACCTTTTCCTCTATTTGATCGTTAACATTTCAACAGCTGGCACAATAATCGTTTTAAGAAAAACCCAAACATCTGGTTTTGAACCCGGAAACTTTATATTATTAATATTATGCAGTGTCGTCACCGAGTCATCGAGCGGCCATTACAGTGAGATGTGAACAACATTGGCACAGAGGCACCCGTGTGTTCGTGTTGATACCGTTAAGTGTTAGTGCTGTTTTGTAAGATTTTATACCACAAAGTAACAAAAACAGAAGTTTAATTTCACCAAAACTCAGATAGCATCTATCAGCGAACGATGAAAATATGTCAGATTGAATAAACCTGATAGTGTTATAGGTTAAAGGCCAGTTCCACAGTTTATTTTTAACCCATCTGCAAATTAAAGTAACAACAAATTTGTGAAAACAACTGTCAAAATTTCATCTGATAAACTTATCATATGGAATTTTCTTTCAGATAGCTATTTAAAAGTATTGAAACCAGACATAAATCTAAGATAGACTAGATACGTTTATAAACAAATGGGCCCGAGTGTTATTTTAGATAGCATTTTTGCTGTTATTACTATACTATGTATCACCTGGTAATCTACTTTTTGGTGAAACGAATTTTGATTATTATTCAAAGCCTTAATAACGTTGTAACGGAAACTTTCGTAAAACATATTTTATCTTGTCCGTTTTAAATTTTTGGGCGTAAAGTTTTCTTCGCTACCCTATTATAACATTGCGTTACTTCTGTAGGCATCAGTTTTGTGTGGCAACACTTGTTATTGAGCAAGTATTAACGCGTTACATAAAGTTAAAGTACTAACATAAAGGTTAATTCCACTCGAGCGATACCTCCGCTCAATTATTGAGTTCTCCATTTTTACTGCGATCTCACGAGGATTATTGATTTTACTTTTTTGTTAGCTAGCTAGCTAAAGAAATTAATAATATAAAAATTGACCAAACCGGAAAGCTTAATGACTGTGCAATTGATGAGAGAAATTCAACTAGCAGCAAGGACATTTCTTATAAAAAAAAACAAAATCCTGGCGGAAGGTATTAGACGCCTACCTAAATTGTATTATAACCAAAGTATGCTGTTTTTCAGATAGAAAGAAAATAACCAATTTAAATTCGGATTTTTTGCATATTTTTTTTTTAACTCGATACGTACTGTCACTTCAATTATCTAACATAAGTATGAATTTACGATAATTTTTAACCAACTTCAAAAATAAGGAGGATCTATGTTCGATTTTTTTCGTCTTATGACACGTATAGTTGCTGTCTTAAACATGAAGATAAATCCATCACGAAAAACACATGAACAACGACATAACCTAAACACACAAATACAAAAATAACACAGTTACTCCACTTACCTGATCCTGAAAAGTCCGATGCAAAGTCTCCTTCGTGTACCTCCCATCTCCTTGCTTGAAAATAGCAGAACACTGCTTCAGCAACGCCAACCGCGTCCTCTCCTTAGCACATTCCACCTCCATAATAGACAGCCTGTGCCCTGTCCTAGGCACCCCTAAACCGCCCCCTAAACCGCCCCCTAAACCGCCCCCTAAACCGCCCCCTAAACCACCCCCTAAACTACCCCCTAAACCGCCCCCTAAACCGCCCCCTAAGTCCCCATTATCCGTCACATTGCTAACACTGTCCCCTAAGTCCACAGTTTCCAGTTCAGTGATGATTTGCGGAGTGTTACCGCTACCGTTCGCCATATTTGTATTTATTTTCACTCATTTGGGTTAATTTTTTATTGAGTTTGGTTTTCACAGTTTTTTGTTGAGCTGTTGTTAATAAAATATTGTGTTGATTTTGGATGGTGTGGTGTTTTTTTGGGTTGACAAAGGATATGATAAGGTTTAGGGTTT
This sequence comes from Anticarsia gemmatalis, assembly GCF_050436995.1. Taxonomy (NCBI): domain Eukaryota; kingdom Metazoa; phylum Arthropoda; class Insecta; order Lepidoptera; family Erebidae; genus Anticarsia; species Anticarsia gemmatalis. Next base: position 258,366 of record NC_134767.1, on the reverse strand, counting down.
CATTCCCCGATCGGACAAAGTACTATTGGTCCTTTCTCATTCATTTTTGAATATGTAGTATTTTCAATATCTACAAATCAAACTCCTACAGTTTGGTAATGTGTCCGGTATATGGTAATGAATAAATTCGCCTTTTTCTGCCTTTTCTTTATGCTTGAACCACTGAACCGATTTGGATGAAATTTTATACAAAGACAGTTTGACACTCAAGAAAAGACCTAGGACATTTTATAACTCGGCTATCCAACGGAAACTAAGCGAGATTTGATATGTCATATAACGATAATCCAGGCGGAAGGAGTCGCGGGCAAGAGCTTTCATATAAAACCAAATAACCAGTTCCTTCGTACTTTATGATGTCAGTGCAAGTTTATACACTGTCAATATTTATCGTCATCGTAAAATTACATTAAAAACTTTTAGCGTTAACAATAAAATATTTAAATTCACTTTCACGTGTAAACCTCTTAATCTCATTTATAAATGAAAGTACAACATATTTCTGGACGCGTTTATATTTGATTTGGTTATTTATTTATTCTATAGTGGTGATAGCTGAGAGGTCTAAACATTCACCTGTTGTGGCAGGTTCCAACAATAACTTTACGAAGTTATATGTGTTTCACCACAAGATATGAAACAAAGTCCCTCTCTTAGTTTGTCTGTGCATTTGCGGTAAACACAAAAATTGTTAAACGGATTTTGATGTGGTTTTTGTCAATAGACTCACAATTTACGCTTTATTTAGCAAGTTTTCGTGGTAGCCATGTAATGTTAGAGAAGAGAAACATAAAGAATCTCCCAATAGTATATAAATATGATTGAGTGGATAAATATATCCTAAGATCTATAAATCATATTTATCCACTAATAGTTAACTAACATATACAATAATTATCAAAATAAACAATCATAATAATATGAATGGCAGCTCCTAATATAAATGATTACTTATGTCTGCAACGTTCTGATTGACACATATCGTGTGGGAGGTGACACTAATTCTATTATAGCAAGTCACTTTAGACACGGTTCCGTACTATTACATACAAAGGACCTTAATAATATTTTACCTTTGGCGACCTAAATCGGGTTTACAACTTTCATTGAACATCAGAAAAAAATCAATAAATAGTGAAAAAAAAATTCAAGAGCCCATTTATCGAGGAAGGCTGCAGGCTATTATATCATCACGCTACAGCTAATAGGAGCAGAGTACCAGTAAAAAAAATTACAAAAACGGGGAAAATTTTGACCCATTCTCTCTTATTTGTCGCAAGCAAAGTTGCGTTGGTCAGCTAGTAAACTTATTTACTGATGGGTGGCTTTCGTGGACTAGGCTAGGTGCTTTTCATCAAGGCTATTTGAACAGGTGCTCTAGATGGACTACCCCCACCCTCCCTCCTCCCCTAAATTTGAGGAAAAAACTTTCAGCTTTAATATGTTTGTTGTTTGGATAATTTCAATCACGCCAAAAGCAAGAGGTATTAATTTAGGACGAGAGTCTTCTATAGGAATATTGATCGAGGTGTCTACATCAACGTGTGCCAGAAGTCCAAAATCAAAATAAAATCTATTTCATTTCCTTTGGCGCGAAACACCAATAGTCATATTATTATTTTAAATACAAATTTCCTGTATCAATAATAAAAACTAACGATTTTTATAAACATACAAATAAAAAACTAGAATTTAAATAATACTATAAAATATTTTTGTTACTCTTATTTTGTTGTAGTGTTCATCATTTTCAAAACTTGTAAAACATGTTATATGAATAGGTAAAACTAGACATAATTAGGATCAAAATGTAGGTATTAGAGTAAAACTTGAATTTAATTGTTAAAAACTATCCGGAATTTCGAAAATATTTGCATAGATAGATTAATATACGATTGTCTTCCAAATCAAATCATTTATTCATTTAGGTCAAATGCTGACACTTATGATAGTCAATAATACAGAGAGTGAATTTACCACCAGTTCGGAAGGTAGCGCCAATGAGAAGAGCTGGCAACAAACTCCTGGCTACTCTCCCTTTTTCCATAGGGGTAGGCAGTCACTTACTAGGGTCCTTACAAACTACCCTTGCTTTATTCATAGCCCTTCATCTTTTCATACAGGACCGCCAGTTATATCACCGATGTGATATAATATATTATGTGCGTGTTTCTCTAGGGAGCCTTTAAAAAAATCGTCTTTAAATTTTGATAATAATGCTCCCGTATGTTGCTTTTTAGAAAGGAAAAACTGGTTATAGATTTATAAGTGCTTTTAAACCAAAATTGATAAGGAAATTGCGAAACAAAAAGAATCGAATGACGTTACATAATATTATGATTCAAATCAACATTATTATTATTAAATCGTATTTTAATAACAATAAAGGATTGAAGATAAATATGAAATTAATTGAGGAATTAAAAAAAATATATTTGTATTTTTGAGTCATTATAATTAGGGGGTTATATGGCCAACCTTTTATAATTTGTTGAGGCATAAGCACCAATGGTATTGAATCAGCAAAATGTAGATATAAAGGTTATTTTTGTGTGAATATATACATTATAATACTGATATGATTTTCCTTATTGTTGTATAATATTAATAAAACAGCACGGAAACGTGTTTCGCTAAGATATTCTTAATCTTTTGCAACTTAAGTTTGTTTATCTGTGATAACTAATTAATTTCGTTTTTACATTACTTCATAGCTTGTTCTTCCTTTTGCAAACTTTGTAAGAACTAGTCTCCAGCGGTAATTATAAAAATGATTTGAAATAATATAACTAACAGTGCAATTTTTAAATTCATCCTAGTCGATCACATATTTGTAATTATTCCTCTTTAATATAATAAATCTATACTATATATATTATATTTAACATTAGCTGAAGAGTTTGTTTGTTTGTTTGTTTGAACGCGCTAATTTCAGGAACTATCGGGTCCGATTTGAAAAATTCTTTTAAGGTTAGATAGCCCATTTATCGAGGAAGGCTATATCTCTTATCTGACTGACGCAAGCGAAGTTGCGCGGGTCAGCTATATATATTATAAAGTATATATGATAAAGTTAAACTTGTTACTTTTCAGCATTAGGATTCGAATCTTGAACCAGAAATGTATATTTTTTTTGGCTTTCTATTTGAACCGCGCGTAAAATTTTTGTCCCTTATTTGAGTCGCTCTAGGGTTTTAATTAAAAACAAAGAAATTGTTGCAGAAACCATATTCCAAATAAATTTGGTATAAACTATTAATAATTTTGTTCCTGAACCGCTAAATTAATTATATTCCCAATTGTCTCGTCTACTGACAACTGGGAATAAAAGTAGGAAGAAAATTCTCAGTTGTCACCCCAGGGTGACAGCGTAGACGAGACAATCGGGAATATAATCTAAGAAGGTCTAAGACTCACAAATTTTCGCTTTAACACTACCTACGATTATTTATTTTGGAAGTTATAGATTATCTCCCTTATAAAATACGTACGGATTGACGGTACCCTAAACGCAAAAGCCTGCAATATAATAAACTAGCTGACCCGCGCAACTTCGCTTGCGTCACATAAGTGAGAATGGGTCAAAATTTTCCCCGTTTTTGTAACATTTTTTACTGGTACTCTGTTCCTATTGGTCGTAGCGTGATGATATATAGCCTATAACCTTCCTCGATAAATGGGCTACCTAACACTGAAAGAATTTTTCAAATCGGACCAGTAGTTCCTGAGATTAGCGCGTTCAAACAAACAAACAAACAAACAAACTCTTCAGCTTTATAATATTAGTATAGATGTAAATGAATCAAGTTAGCGAATTGAGTGAAAGTGACACCACTCCCATATATTATATACTATCATATGAATATTATTTAATTATACTGACACAGTTATTTTGTTAGATAATTATCTTGTTATATACGCAAAAACATTGCAAAAAAGTTGTTATAGTGGTCGTCGCTCGAAGCAAAATATTGTGAGTTCAATTTCCGGTGGAAGCAAAATAATTGACTAACTGGCATTAATCATCGCATTTTTTAAGTTATTTCATAAATATACACACGCTTCGCTTTTTTTATTATTATCTTTTACTGGTATTAAATCCATACGTATTTGAAAATCACTAGAAAATTGCTCAACCCGAGAATCGAATCTGAGACGCGATGAGAATTTTTACAAACAAAGAGCACTACCTGTATAGAATATACCAAAAGGCGTTAAATAGAGAATATTTCAATACATATTTAGAAAATCCAACAACGGGAATCGACTTCTAGACCTCTCAATGACCAAACTAAAGACATAACAAAATATTTTTCCTTGTTTATACTTCTCATTAAATACTCAAAAGGATTTAGTACTTAATTGAGGTTTAAAAACTTGCAGGAAAACCCTAAAGACGAGGAAATGTTTATTATTAATAGTTATTATTTTTAGGTAAACCCATACAGTCATTACATGTGCAATTATAATAATTATTATATTAAGATTATATCCTGGATCCTTTATGACTAAGTGCAAAAGGCGCAGTGGTTAAAGTGCTCAATGCCACCACGAATGTCTTGGAATCGATTTCTAGTGAAATCAGACTGAAAAAAATATGAATTTTCACATTTTCATACATAACATCACGCCTGTTCTGCCTGTAGGTGTAGGCAGAGCAATATGAAATACACCCAAAATTTGCCATTAACAATATTACTTCGCCCAAATGAATATTTCATATCGCAATTTACCAGACCCGTTTAGGAAATCGAACCCAAGACCTCTCGGTCAGCAGTCGCATACAGACAGAGGCAGATTAGATTATCCAACAGAACCTAAATAGGAGGGTATCTTTGGGTACAGAACTCTAAAAAGATACTAAGAATATTTTCTATTCCACTAAGCAGTACAGTAATTAGTTGTATGAACTTTGACCGATAATTATGAAGTTGAATAATTATCATTTTACAAACATGAATAATGATGAGCTATTAATGAAAGTCGCATCAATCATTGCATACTCAAAATATTATATGACCGGTTAAATAGTATAGCGGCTGTGAATGTGACTGCAGTACAGAAGTATTGAGTTCGATTCCTATGCAAAGCCAAAAAAACTTAACTTGTAGATATATATTTTCTTAAGACACGCTTATTGCTCGTTATAATTCACTTTTACAAAGATACAAATAACATACACAAAGTCAATCCTAAAGAGAACAATATATATACAGATCACAAAAATTGACATTATTTTAGAGTATCGAAACCAAGACTTCTGCGAGAAAGCACCCTGCTTGACCTTGACACCACAAACCTCGAGATTTTCTAACAAAATGTCGATTTATCACATTCTCAAATTTTTATTTTGACATGTGCAAAGTCTATAATTATAACCACCTCCTATTAAAATAAAGAGCAATTAATTTTATTCTTAAAAACAAGTCTTCAGGTTATATTTTACCTTTACTTTTAGCAAAACCCGGAGCTTAGATTAAAATATGACGTATAGAAATGTTAAAAATAAAACTAACTTGAGATGAGATACAAAACCCGTAGAACTACTAATCTTAATAATATTAATGATATGCGGAAGGTCTAACAAAACAATGTATTGCAAATAAATATTATCATAATAATAAGTTATATCATTAGCTTAGAATATACTAGCCTTTTTCGGCGACTTCGTTCCTTCATACATTACTAACTTCTGCCTACAACTACATAATATGTCTGCGTAAAAAGGTTTTCTAGGTTAAAACATTGTGTGCCTCATCAAAATCTGTTAAGTAGTTTTGGCGTGATTGAGTGACAAACATCCATCCAAACATTCGAAATAACATTAGTAGATATAGAAGTAAAGACTAGCTGATTCACGTGGCTCTGGTCACGTACAAAGTTTAGTTTCTTTTACAGCTGATTAAGGACCGATTTTTGGAAAAAATACAACACAAATGTATACACAAACATCTACCACTTCTGCTTAATTAAAAAACTGGCTAGCGGAGTGGCGTGAATTTTGGTAAAATTAAAAAATAAATTCTCTTCTAGTAAAAAAAAATCGTTTCGAAAAACGTTTATGCTTGAAAATTAATTCAGTGGTTTAGCCATAAAAAGGTGACAGACTGACATACAGACTTTGGCGTTTATAATATTAATATGGTATGGTTATAGAATATATTATATTATATCAATATAAAGTGACGTGTATGGTAGTTTTATATCTAGTTATGTTAATTTTGTACTAATAGCCATAAAACTGAGTTTGATGACACCGTAACCGTCAACTTTGGTTTAGCAATCAGTTAAGTAGTTCTGTATTTATTGCTGACTTACTTCTGCCATTGATTTCGTTTCTTTACCAAAGTATATTAAATATATGAGTTGTTGTTTTCTTCCTACTATCCAACTAATATCATAAATGTGAAAAGTTCGTGAGTAAGTATGGATGCTTGTTACTCTTTCACGCAAATACTACTGAACCTGATGAAATTTGGTATATAGGTAGCTAAAGACCCAGAATAACACATAGGCTGCTTTTTATCCCGGAGTTCCCGAAGGATCGGGATTTACGGGAAGGGTTTTCACGCGAACAAAGTCGCGGGCAGCCTCTAGTGTGATATTAATTTAGAAAAAATTATAGGCATTGTTTTTTGTTTTATTTGGTATATATGTTACTGTAAAAGCCCGAACGGTGGTAAATCCTAAGATTTTCCGGTATAACCTAAGTGCTTGTTCACGTTGGAACTCGCGGGCGCGAGCGCGGGGACGTGGCGATTTGTGTTCACGTTGGCCGCCAGGCGGGCGTTTGGCTCAAACTGGCTCAAACTGGTTGATCTTACTTGACATCGCGAGTGGATCGCGCCCGCCACCGCTAGTTCGACGTGAACACACACGAACATCTTCACTTGTTTGATATTGCCGCGAGCGCGCCGCGCGGGCCGCGCGCGACGCCGCTAGCTCGCCCGCGACTTAGACCGCGCGAACGGTTTGTACGTGAACACTTCGGTACATCGCCATATGTTTGATATTTCGCGACCGCGCCCGCCACCGCGCCCGCGAGTCAACGTGAATGAGCACTAAGATTTACCAACTGCCAATGGTAAAAGTCCGAATAATTATTTTATTTCGAACTTTTACCTATGTTCACTTGATGATATCGAGATGTCGCTGGAGCCCCGCTTCGCGGGGCTCCTCCTTCTGGGTGGTTAAAAAAAAATAACCACGAAGGCTAAGGTGGGAGCTTCGCTTCGCTCGCTCCCACCTTAGCCTTCTAACCTAACCTACCCATGTCGCTATGCCCAAAACTCCTTCTTTATAACAATGTCACAGTATATAATTACACCGTGAAATAGTTATAAACATAATTATGAAGGAGGATTTTTTTATATATCGTAACATAGTTTTTAAACTCTGGCTTGTTCGGACTTTTACCATTGAGAGTTGGTAAATCTTAGGTTTTACCGGAAAATCTTAGGATTTACCACAGTTCGGGCTTTTACAGTAACATATACACCCATTTGTTAAATAAACTGCTTTAAATTTCTTTAAAACTATTTTTTAATAACAGCTTACGCTATCCTTAAAGCTTGTTACAACAACTAACATTACATGGCTGAAACATTGAAGAAACAATTTTCTAAAAAAAGTTTTAAAATAATTTTCAAATGTCACTCTTAAACATTTTGATTACTATTTGACCATGTTTAAATTCATTTTAATACATTGAAAAAATATTTTAAACCTTTTCTCTCAGTTTTTCCAAAAAGTAAAAGTGATTTAACACTAACCGAAATTATAAAGAAAAAAATAAGTTTGCCAACCTCAAAAACACAACACCACAAAAAAAAACTCGAAAATTTATTAAAAACCACACATAACCCACTTCACGGACACTTCACCACGTAGTTAATTTCCCATAAAACTGGGAGGTTTCGTACACTGTCACTTTCGTTGGGCCGATGTGTTGAAGTCACGCGTGCGCAGCCGAGCGTGTGTACTCACACACTAGAGCGAGGGATACATCTCGTAAGGAATTGTCTCGGGTTTATTGTGAATTCTGCTACTGAACTTGTGGAAAAATGTGTAATAGTAGAGAGTATTTTCCTATTAAGAAGTCGTTTTGTAGAGTATCTTGGTTTGAGTGAGCTTCTGAAATTGTCTTCGTCATTAAACTTTGAAAGCTTTTTTTGCTAGTAGTTTAAACAGTATTCTTTTGGTATTTTTCTAATGTAAGAAACATGAAGAACAAAGAATCAAACATACAACGTAGCAATGCTGCCAGCATTCTGGGAACGTTCCCGGTAGACAGCGATGCGAAGGAGTACTTCGACGCATATGGCACTCTTTCTTTTCCTTAAATTTTTTTTTTCGTTTTCGATTTTTTATATATAATAGTAATTTGTAAATATTCTTATGTAAATTATACACTTAAGAAAAATAAACATGAAGAAGTATGTCAAATAATCAATATTCAGTGTATAAACTAGATACTACCTTTTGGTGTTAAAGAGACTATTGATACTTAACTTTACGTTATACAATACTAGCAATTCTGCTAACCCCTTAGCTTATCTCAGATGCGTGAATAGTGTGGCTTAAAGTGATAATGGGTTGGATTTGAAACCACGGGCTCTCGATCGCAAGACTTCATTATCTTTAGCGTGTATTCACTTAAAAGTTAAGTAATTTAGAAAAGATTGCAATGTCAAAACTGAATGATTAATGAACGAGAGAGAAACGAACTCTGCAAAATATACTGTTATGAAATTATGACTAGATTTGAAATAGTATTCAAAATATTAAAAAGTCATTCAGAATAGTAATAAAATTTAGATGTGGTAGACCCAAACTGAAAAAGCGGGATAACGTGGCTTCCTACCTAACTAACCTACCTCAATGACAATTACATTAATCTATCCCTGGCTAGAAGAGCTAAATATTTTTTAGGATTTGATTGCAAGGAATATAGGATTGCCTATTGATTCGAGCAATAGTCTACAATTAGGGTGACGTTGATAAAACATATACCTTTTTAAGCTAACATATTTAATTTTAAGTTCTTTGCATGTCATATTTGGCATATAAAAGCTACTGAATGGATTTTCACGAAGTTTTTACAAAGGAGAGAAATGGATAATAATGAAGTGATTAATGAGATAAAGCAGCATTGTGCAAACATCGTTAGTACTGTGCAAACACGGAGGAACTCGATATGCTTAAGATGGTCAGTATCACCCATCCACAGAACAACCTCGGCAAGCGTAGCTTAACTATCGATCCGCGCGGCTGTTGCTAAATTAACCACGAACTCCTGGAGCTGGACTGAGACAGTCTGGTATAAAAGCTTTGTCCTACAATAATGTTTCAATGTCACCGACAGTTGAAGCGACATAGTTAGTGAAAGTTTATCTCAAGTTGCGACATTTACTATTATAATGTGTTCTTCACGAGTGTTATTCAAGACCGAATTGATGTGTGGTGACGTCATCGTGCTGTAGAAACCTTTTTGTTTCACTGATTAGTATAGGGTTATGTAATCATAGTAATCTTGTTAAGTTGATGCTTAGATCGAAAACTTGGGCATGGAGTCCCTAGAAAATATGATATAGGATGTGATTCGTACTTATGGTGGCCTGTTGATAAAAAACCAACTGCCTCTACCATTAGACCACCGTTAAAGTAGTTTTAAAACTGTTGTTTACAAAGTGTGGTCCAAGTTTTGTTGCTTTGCTTGTTTCGAGAAAACGGGTGATTTTTCGCCTGTCGAATTCTGACCCACCGTTCTGTAAGACTGATGGAAAGTGATCAAGTGTACCTGGGTATTGTGTGTATTGTGCGTACAATAGGATATAAAAAAAAGCTCCTGCACAGTTGGCTGTTTTGTTTAAATAGCAGCTAGAAAGACATTTAATTCAGCTACAAATACTGCTGACTGCAATATATCTGTTGTTTGTATGTTTGTAAACGTTCCCGCGACTGCAACGTTATATTTCTTAAAGAATTAATACTTTAGTAATGTTAGTAGTATAGTTTAACGGTAACATTTACGCACTTCAAATCCCCCATCGACCTCAGGCTCTTTCGTCTGCCAAAACTGCGGTCGCGGCTGTCACTCCCGCATAGGCCTTTTAAGCATCGAACGGAGATGTTCCCTTATTACAAATATTCCTCTATCTGACGCCACCTGAAACATCTACAATAGATGGACACAGACCAATGATGATGGTTTGTTTGTAAACGTTTCCGTGACTGCAACACAATATTCTTGTCGTTTTTCTTAAGGGATGTCTTGTAACGGTAAGCTGCAGCTGCGCACGCGACACATGCTCGCAGATGCGTGGGCGGTGATCGAGACAAGAACTTATTTATTTGATCACAGAAAGGAGCTGCTATATCAAGTCACCTGACTCGTGTGTGGATAAAATAGCGTAGATAAAACAGAGACTATGACAAACTGAGCTGAATGAAAAACGACATGGTCGGTAAACATTTCCTAGATGGGTGACCACATAGTGGAATTTTAACTGAGCGTCTCCGTATTTTGGAGGGCACGCAGAAAGTCGGTTCCGTTTGCGACACTTGCTTTTTTTATATCTTTGTTGTCATTTATTTGGGTTTCAAAAGATACCCGTAAAATGTTATCCCTTATCTAAGTAACAATTATAAACTAGTCAATCAGTCGACTGACATTTTACATTCCTTCATATGAAAATAATAGTTGTGGGGATGTCTTTGCCCAGCATTGGGACGATTATAAGCTCTTAATAATCCTAGCAATAGTTTTGATTCCTTTTACGTGAAATGACGAAACTCGGACGTATTTCTACCTACGTCTTCGGGTATAACAGGTGTGACGTTGTGCTTGCATCATAAGAATAAATACGTCACAGGAAACCACCAATAAGGATGGTTTTTTCAACAAAGGTGCGCGTAGTCACGGGGAAAACCACTGCATCCTTAAGGATTACCTACACCATTTAGTCTCTATGCGGTATTGTTGCATTGCTATCTCGCATATCCGTGGTAGAAAAGCCACCCATCCGCCGTTTTCAATAACCTATCCACTGTTTACTGAGTAAGGACAACCGTAATTTAAAAGAGTTAAACAAGAAGAGAGCCTTATTTACAGGGTTCGTGAGTGGAAGTAGGTCCACAAAATTCAGAATTTAGTTAATCTAAGCTTTTGCAGCCGACTGCAGCCTATTTAATACAGCTCACTACTTTATTTTGAGAAAGCGCAGAATTATTTATTATAGTCTAGATAAATCGTGTCAAGGCTAAGCCATTAAGTTGTAGGACACTAATTTATCGTTACCTTGTTTACCATAACCCATTAACGAAAAAAATACCTGCCAAACCAATTAATGTAAGATCATCTAAGATAGCTATCTATCTGTAATCTTTGAGAGAATATAAAAATGGTGTTAGCTGTGCTGATCGAAGCTTCAGAAAAAGAAATAATAAGTACTATTGCATAATAAAATTACTTTTAGTTTAATAGTCAATATAAGGTTTTTTTGTTAAAGCATTCCATTGCATAATTTGCTATAATATTTTGGCAGTAGCTACGTAAAGTTAAACAAATACTTGAAGACTGCACTTAACTAACTTTCACTCAATATTTATCGTAACACTGGTTGTCGCCCGCGGCGCCACTCGTACACTTACGGACATAAATCATGTGTATTATTGTGTATAGAATAATAGAGATATTTCAAAACACGGGTAATTCCAGTGTGTCACTAGTGACTACCTAACAATGTCATGGTCTAGTTTTAAGTGAATATATTTTTGGACTAAAACTGTTGCCGAGTTCGGAAGTAGCTTACATTTTTTCCGGAATTATAACATTGCATTAAAAGCACAGACAATAAACTGCATGCAAACGTACTTATATGTATATCTTATACTTATTATTTATCTATCATAGAATTAGGTGACGACATGGGTCAAGCTGTTTTAAAACTTGTCCTAAGCCAAATTACAAGTGATTAGAGTGGCATTTAGCAACGAAAGATAAGAGTTAATTTCTCAACGAAAGCCAGTGACTGTACCTACTTACAACAATTATTACATGATGTTCATAATAATTTCAATTTTTTTTTAACCTCACTATCGCACTGCTCAACAAGGAACTGCTCCCGAACGAGAAAGAGCGACTTGAGTCCACCATACTGACCAAGTGCGGATGGGGCAAAATTTTAAATTAACATTTTTTTTAAATATTAATAATTAATAAAAAAATGTTTTCATTTAGTTATCGAAATTATAACAGTCTTACTCTATTTTCGAATTCACGTGAAAAAGTTTTATTTTACATACGCTTTTAGACGATTGTTCGATAAATTAACAAAAGAGCTCAATAATTAAGAATGTTATCACCCAGTGAGTATTTAAAGCAATGACTTTTTCACCATATATGTGTGTATTTACTACAGTTCTTGATATAAAAGAGATTATTGCATATTGCATTATACTTTCGAATGCATTCAGTATCAATGTACAGCTTTAATCTCAAGGTTTCAAAATTAAAATCACAGTTAAAAGAATGTTTGACTGAGCACATCTGGAACGATTTTACTCAAAATCCCTAAAGAGCAACATAGATATTGTATGTTATTTTTAGTTCATTCATCTTAATTCTATATTAATTAAAATTGCTTAAGTATATCCAAAGCATCTGTGTCTAAGTTTTTAAGTGAAATATAGAAACCGTTTCCAACCTGCCTTAAAATTTACAAGTTTTTCCTGGACTGTTACATACTTAATTTGACTATGTTGACCTACGTCTAGTAGGTCAACATAGTCAAATTAAGTAAAGTACCTAAAATTTAAATAAATAAATAGATACTTAGGCTCAAATAGGAGAATATAATATTTTACTATCTCTGATTTAAGTGAAAGGTTTCTAATTCTGTGGTATTCGAAAAGCTTGTCTTTAGAATTCCGTGTGTCACGGTGACAGCTACTGACAAATTACTCGTCAAGTGAAGTCAAGTTGAATGTCCGCGCCGCTGAGTTGACAACATCACTAGTCACTAGTGATGGGACTGATGTCGGTAATTAAGCGCAAGTTATTAAATTAAGTATGGAACTTAAAGAACCAAATTTTTGATAATTTGCTCAAATGAAATTGGTAGGTGCAGAAGCAATTGACTGCGTTTAATAAAAAATAAGTCCCAAAGTTTGACTGCCTCCGTGGTGCAGTGGTGGGTTCGATTCCCACACGGAACAATTGTTTGTGTGATCCACAAATAATTGTTTCGAGTCTGATTGTACTTTGTGTCCGTTGTTTGCATGTTTGTAAAAATCCCCGCGACACAAGAGAAATTTTTAGTGCGGGAGTTGATTTGTAAAAAATAAAAATGTCTAGTGCATTATGGAGAACACTTAAGTAATACCAACAACGCATACTAAACACAAATATGTCAATAACACAAATACCTGTTTGGTCTGGGAATCGAACTCATAACAAATCGTCTAATAATATCGTTAAAACTTTCCTAGCAGTTACAATTTATTCTCAAAGCGTAATACAAAAACGCTTCTCACAAAACTATCGATAAATCCCAACACTAACAACTCCGCGGCGGTACCTTTGATCTACACAAGGTAGTGATGTGACAGTATCGGCCATCTTAATCCGCGCCTCGAAGAATATCATTTAAATAACATTAGATTAATCCATCGCCACACTGACAGGTTTTAAATTGAAATGCAACTTGCAGCTGATTGAATAAACAACATTACATAGATTGAAAAACTTATTACCCTCCTTAGCATTAGCAAGTCGAGTAAAAATGATGCAAGATTTTTACCTCAATGATTTTTATTCATTCTAATTTGCATGTGTTGGCTAAATGCTTTTACATTTTGATAACCAAATGAAATACTTTTATAAAAGGGAAGCACTTGGATGGATAGCACAAGCCTCGCTAATATTTTCAACGGAACGGGGAAAAGTCTTTTCGCATTATAGTAAGTATGAACTTGTAATTAAATCTCTTTGGCTTCAACAATCACAAATGAGTACACGATTCATTAAGTTTCTTTCAGTGAGCTCGTGAGGTAGCCAAATATCGAGCTTTTTTGTGTAGAGAAAAGATTTTATTACAAGTTCATACATACTATAATGCGAAAAGACTTTTCCCCGATCTAATATAAATAATACATAAACAAGTAAAATTTAACCTATTAATGTCCCACTGCTGGGCAAGGGTTTCTCCCGTGATGTGAGAGGCGTTAGGAATTGAGTCCATCACGCTGGCCAAGTGCGGGTTGGGGAAATAATAAATATAAAAAAAGTAAACGGCAAATAAACGCATTGTATTGCCGTGTGACGTAGTTTTGCGATGCAACAATGAACGCAGTCTTGCGGCTTTTCCCTTATCTTGTTTACCTTGTGTGAAGAATAAGACGCCGCGTCGTGAACTGTAGCGAAATGTATTTTACCGGTACACAACAGCCGTGTGGATGGGTGGCCATATCAAACATTCTAAGTTCTTCCGTGTTTGGGAAGGCACCTTAAATTATGGTTCTATGCTGTCATTTACAAAGATTCTTGACAGTTGTTAACAGTAGTCAGAAGCTTGAAAGTCTGTCAACCAGTCTTACCGAAGGGTATAGTGTTATAATCCAGGTAACTGAGTAGCGGAGGTCCGATAGGCAGTCGCTCCATGTAAAAGCTACATCAGGTGAGACTGAAAGCCGACTCCAATATAGTTGGAAGAAAGGCTAGACTGATTATTTATGACAAAAATACAATTCAAGTTGTTATAAACAGTCTTTATTTATTACTACGCTTCTTAATATTACAATATATTTAACAGCTAAACAATATCACTACGAATACTGAACAGAATATCTTGATTAAATTTCAATATATTTACATAAATATTTTAAACGAAAATTTAAAAAAAACGATAAATAATATAATCTTACTTAAAAGATGACATAATTTATGAATAAAGCAAAAAAAATATATACATTGTAGAACAATTTATACGATAATACCAAAGTTTTTGAAATTCAAATATAGATGGCGCTAAATCCCATATTATATATTCATTAGATGTTATTTAGTATAGTCTTTATAATAGTAGATGTCAGATGTACAAAGTCCCGAGCTGGCATTAATCTATACGGTAAACTTAAAACTATATCAGTAAGATGGGTTATTTACGCGTTGAAATTGCGTTTATCAGCACACATCTTTACAACTGAACAACCAGCTGTCACGTTGAAGGGCTTACTTATGAAGTCGGCTCTCTAAAAAACATCGCTGCCAGACCCAGAATCTTTAGAACTTAACTACTTTGGTATTAGTATAAAATTCTATCATAACCATAAAGTGGATAAAAAAATGCAATTATTTAATATAGGTCAATATTTAACTCCTAGTCAAATACTCGTTGGCGATCTCCTTCCACGCGCAAGGGTCTCCGTCCTCGGAGGGCTTGGTCTTGCGGATCTTCTTGAGCAGCTCCCAGCCGTGGGCCCTCTCGGTCGAAGACACGTACGTGTTGGACGGGTCCAGCTCTCGTGTGTACGCGCCTAATACCAGGCTCTGGACTAGACGGGCTGAGATGAGCGTCTGAAAAGAGATAAGAGATTTTTGTGTTAACTTAAGTTTGATTCCCTTTTTTATATGAGACTAAACGGATGAATTAAATTTGTTTATTGTATTGAATCTGTAGTTAATTTTAACGGAACTGTAGTGGGATTTTCTAATAAACTTCATACAAACTCTCATTACCTATACAGTGTTTCGTATTTTTCCGTCATATACAGTTTCATAATTTATACAGCGACATTTATAAAGCTTAAACGTCAGTTATCACTACCGTAAAATTACTTTGGGAAAATTTAGGGTTAATTTGGTTATAGAAATAAATAAATAGCTCCTAAAAAAAACTAGCGACTAATTCAGGTTTCCAGTTCTTTGCACTACTATCGCAATAAATAAAATTGTAGCATCTTAAATAGTGTAATTGACCTTAAACATGCCCATTTCCATTTCAAAATAACCCCATTTCAGTAAGAAATTATCTAAAGCAGTACCTTAAGTAGCCTGTACTCGTCGTCAGGCAGTCTCCTGTTGACGGTGTACCCGGCGAGCACGAAGCCCCCGGAGCGAGGGTCTCCCGACGTGATGATGGCGTACGTCATGGCGATGGCCAGCTCGAACACGTAGTATGACGCTTGAATGTCGCCGAAGTCTATGATACCGGTGATGCGGTAGTCCGTGTTACTGTAGAGATACAATGTTATATTTTTAGAGTGTAAATTCATAGTATTATTTAAATATAGATAGACTGAGAAATATTTATAAGTTTCCATAATATTAGGTCGGGGAAAAGGTCTTTTCGCATTATAGTATGTATGAACCTGTAATAAAATCTTTTCTCTACCCAAAAAAGCTCGATATTTGGGTACCTCACGAGCTCACTGAAAGAATAAGAAACGTGTACTCATTTGTGATTCTTAAAGCCAAAGAGATTTTATTACAAGTTCATAAATACTATAATGCGAAAACACTTTTTCACCGACCTAATATTTTCTTTGGTTGCTGCAGAAATTAATATTATTATTTAAATATAGGTAGACTGATAATATTCAAAAGCTTACATAATATTAATTAGGTTATAGGCTTGTTTGACAGTTTAGCCATTTTCAGCCAAAGTTACACCGTTTGCAGACGAGCAAGCTGGTATACTAACCCAATAAAACTAAATTTTCAGAAAATCAGCTATTGTTAATCAAAGTTCTTTGGTTTAATTTGTAAGCCTAGTTCAGTTACAACAATAGAGAGTGGATTAGATGAATTAAGTTTATTGTTTATTTGAATACCCTCGTTAAATGTTAGTCCATTATATTGTCAGACATTTTCCCGTGTATTTTACATAGTTATTGCTGAAGGGTGATAAGATCTTGTTGAAGAAACCTCAGTTTAAAGCTTGTTTTTGACTCTGTGTTGGAAGTTTGTTAACAACAAAATTAAGTTTATATCCACAGACAGACACTAGATACTGTATTTATATTATCATGAATTTGTTTTTGAGCTCCATCGTGTGACGCAAACAATGTCTGTAGATAAGTAAATAAACAGATATTTTACCCACATTTTTCAGAATTCCTCAATACCGCACACAGAAGTAAGCCAAGTTATCACTTTTAAAAAAGAAAGTTATATTTACAAATATTTTGTATTTATACTTGGCTTACCTCAAAAGAACTCCGCTTAGAATTTTTGTGCATACCTTCAAAACTGTAGAATCCACCCGCCTATTTTAAAACACGCATTAGTGATACTGAAACTTAAAGCGACATCTGTTGTCGAGTAGAAATACTTCTGTGTAACGACATCTATTGTGGAATAGTGTAACTAAAGTTTAAGTGACATCTGTTGATAACTTTTGGAACTAAATATTTTAACACGGAAACCAAATAGTTTAAACACTTTAATTGTACTCATAAATATTTTTGTGCAGATTTTAAAGTAAATAAATGTATTTCTTTTACGAAATTGACTTATATGTTCTCTAGAGTTTATGTTATCACAGTTTCACAATCTCGATAAGATAGATGTTGTCTGTGTTCATTATCTGAGAACTAACTTGTTTTACGCAAACAAACGTCGTGACATGATTATATTTAGCGTTAACAATGCACTTTGAGAACAGTTTATTTTACTACAGAAATGAGTCAACTTAGAACAACAAACATTTAAATTAGAACTATGTTGTATGCTTTATTATCTGTACTACTTAGTTACAGTTTTAATCTCACGCATAGAATTTTAATAATAAGACGAACATACGATAAAAATCTAGACTAACATTAACTTTATATTTTGGAATATTTTTTAGAATCAAAATTCCGTTATCAAATCCAGCTATTATACTATAGTCCAACAACTCAGTAGAGAGCCTTGTATGCAAGGTTCGCGGCTGAGACTCTTTACTAAGTTGTCAGACTATATTTTGTGAATAATTTTCGCTATAAGGTGTAGATTTTGATTACCTAAAGACTGTCATAACCGAATGGAAATCTTTCACATAAAGGTTTGAGTTCAAATAATATAATTTAAATACTAACAAACTTTAACCCCCGGTTTCGCGTCTGCGTTTTTTTATATGAGTTTAAACGCTATTGAATAGATATACTACCGTTAAATGTAAGCAAGTCATCAGTCCTACCTGCCGCCGGGCTTGAGTCCCACAAGGACGTTCATCTCGTTGATGTCTCCGTGGATGACGCCCTTCTCCAGCTCGTCCAGGCGAGGCACTACTGCGTACTTGAACTCTTCGATCACCTATGTAAAACACACGTTAGTAAATATTAGGTTCAAGTTCATACATACTATAATATGAAAAGATTTTTTCCCCGACCTGATAGATCACGTTTTCACGAGGTTTTGACATCTGATTAATGCTTACATAACTCGGTAATCAAACTCATAAAAATGTATAGGTTTTTTTAGTTACATTCTGCGCCACATAATTTCTCATTAACAAGCAACTATAGCAAACATTGTGAAAAGGTATTAGGCCTATAAGATGTATAGTACAATATTCTATTATTATATAAAATACTCTATTTTAAGTAGGTATCAAAATTCAAAATATCATTTATTTCGCAAACTTCGTACAATATATTTGAAATAGTCATTATTTTTTTCTATGGTTCTAATATACAAGTCTTGACCAGCAATAAACCAGTCTCACTAAAAAAAAATATGAGTAAACCTTCACGGTTGTTCACTCACCTCTTCCACGAGGTCGAGTCTCTCCTGGTCCTTGATGACAGACTTGAACTTGTCCAACAGAGGCACCTTCGTCAGCATCCACATGTGCTCACGACTCGCCAGCCCGGAGTGGTTGAAGTTCTACACCAATAAGAATAGAGACACATTATTAAAATGCAAAACTTAGTAGCGTTAAATAATAAATTTTCAGTAGTCAGTTTGTACGCATTATCAAGATATCTTTTGGCTGATTTCGGAAACGCTTATGTTATTTTTTAGGAACACATGAAACCTATCTGTCACTTGTGAGGCGAATTACATCATTTATATATTTACATTATTACATCATATTTTATTTTAACTGCAATGACTAAAATTTGTAGGAGACCCTACATTGTATTCTTGCATAGCATGACTTTCATATATTTTCGTAATCCTTAAAGTTAGGTATAAACTAAAAAAATGTAAAAAACGTATCATTTGCTGACGGTACTTTTACGCTAAACTTTTAATAGCTTAAAAGACAACATCAAATCGGGGTACTCCGGGACGGGGGCCTCGGGTGCTCGGGGACTAACCCAATTTGTAATATTTGTGATGGATTAGCAAGAGATCCCAGATTCGATTAGAGTAATAACCAATTTATTCTATCAGATTTTTCACTTTGTAGTGAACTAAATATAGAATATCATACAGTTTTAACTATACGCCACTAACAATATGATACGAAATTGAAAATTGATCATTAAAGTTAACTATGTGACAGTGAAGCGGACAGTGTCAGTCGTGACATTAATACCGTAGCACATGTCATACACAATAGGCACCGAGTAGTCCAAGGTTCCAATCATTGTGTTATTACCTTGTACCTACTGTACTCACTGTACTGGCTGTGAAACACTCGCCTCAATAAGTATATTATATAAGCTGTTTGAATAGTGAGGTAGTCTCATTGTTATATGATTATAGGTAATGGTCATTTGAATTCTGATTTTTCAATTTGAATTTTATTACCTTAATATGCTTGACATTTCGGTTAAAATCGCAAACCACATAGATACTACATAATATTCCTAGAGCATGTAAAGCCTTCTTATGTCCATCCTGTCAAAATACAGAGAGCATGTAAAACCTTCGTTCTCTTTAAAATACTTCTTATCCCGTCACATCGAGACATACTAAATGCTGCTAAAATCAACTCTTACTCAGGTGGCTAATTTCAAACTGACCACCGTAATCCAATGTTTAATTTAATATTTTTTTTTATTTATTTAAAAGTACCTTAAAACGAAATACATATTAAACTCGCCAAACATATGTTCAAATCGACAACTCCCGCACAAACAACCGCTCTTGCGTGGCGAGGATTTTTACAAACATACAAGCAACACGGACACGAATTACAAAAAGAGCCGAAACAACTATTTGTGTGGAAATCGAACCTCCCGACGCAATGCTACGACGGACAAAGGCAGAATACCTCACCTGCAACTTAGTATCGATATTAGCAGCGAACTCCCCGAGCTGGTAGAGCAGCGCCTCGCTCTTGGGCACGTCCTGCAGCAGGTCGCCGGGCACGTAGTTGAGGAGCCGCACCGCGTGCTGCCGCCCGTCGATCGTCTCAATCGAGTACAGGTGCCCGTACACGTTGCGGATCGGCTTTGGACAGGTGACTGAACGAGCAGCTAGAAAATGACATGGTACACATTTAATCTATCTATCTATAGACCAAGTAATTGAATTAGTTCCTAAACTAATGAGACTTCTGCTGCAAATCACGCGACCTTCGTAATGTCTCTTCGTAATCTACCCTGTGTAAATAAACACGGCTGATGTACATTTAAATAGTTCTGGACGAAATCTCCCTGCTTTGGCCAGCTCACGCGTTCTTTTAACGGTTTTCTAAATGGTGAAAGATCCACTTTGGCTCCTATGTTCTTCATATTTATAAACTTTTGTTTGGCAGTACGTCAGGTGACGTGGTACAAGTACGTAGGTAACGTCTTTAAAAATTCTTATTCTATCTAACAAACCCTGCAACGAACACTAGAAAAGCAAAATACTAACCCAAAAAGTTCATAATCTCATTCTGCGCCTCAACCACAGCAACATCCTTCGAGTCAATAGAGTTCATGATCTTCAGAACATATCCATGTTCACTCGGAGTAGTGATCAATGGGTTCTTCACGTTAGGGTCTTCGACAATCTTGAAGTTCTTGTCGTCGTAGCCGTTCAGTTCGATCAGCTCTAGGGCGGATATGCCGTAGAGCCTCTCGGCCAGGAGCTTGACTCCCTCATGGTCGATGATGGGGCGGACGACGGTGCCAGGCTGCAGATCATCTGGCATGATCTCTGCAGGTGGAAGGTATGGTGTAGGGAACTGTATATACAGATGTATAGATAGACGTTGTAACAGTGTGCACGCAGGCTCCTTATTTGACTTGCTTTTAGAAGCAGGTTTTGTAAGAATTTAATTTTTGAATGGGTTTTGTTTTGATGATAGTGATTTCCAGATGCTCTAAGCCGGATTTTATAAGTGACATGAATATACTTACTTACGGTCATGTTGGGAGAGAATAACTCGTATTTTTTATTGGATCCTCACGTTCTAGCTCGGTGGTGAACTTCTATGACTTTTGGGGGCGATGTGGGTAATGGTTGTGTGAATTCGGATGTTTAACTTGTACCATTATTAATGTAACCGGTGTGTTGTTCCGTAAAAGACAAGTAAAATAAGGGTTTTATGGTTACTAACTTGTGAAAAATTTGTAAAATGATATCTTAAAAACAACTGTCAAAAGTCTATCAATATCATCTGGTTCATTTAAATAAACATTAAAAGCAGTCAGTTACGTTGGAATTAAGATTGTTTAATATTCAAGATAGAGTCCGTAAAGTTAATGCTGTCCTTTTCTATTAATATTGAATGGAAGGGACTGCATAAGTTCTAGACAGTAGGTACATATCTTGAAAATTGAGAATATTGTCTGTTCAGCAAGAGTTGATAGATCGTTTAATCCATTTCTTTTTAAATATTTTTTGTAATGAATCGTCATGCTAGTGTGTTACCGAGCATGACATTATTTATGTGTCCCGATTGACATGTATTAGCATTTTTGTAACTATAATACAAACATAGTTCTAAAAATACTCATAAGCCTTTACTAGTTAATCTTTGTAGGTACAATAAAAAAAATGTTTTATCAACTCAAACTGAACAGATTCAAAAATAGTTAAACACAAACATAAATAGCTAGGTTCTAAAACTAAAACTGTTGTTACACACAACTAGTACTACATCCTCCTTCACAAAGCGATAGTAACAAATAGCTTAACTTTAGTCGTTTGAATAATGATAACACCTTGGCTTCGCGAAAACCGGCTTTTTCATATCTTTGAAACCGTACATTTTTTGTGATAGATTCTTTTGTTCAGAAGCATAAGTACTGCTTTAGTTTTTATACGGTTTAAAACGATGTAGAAAAACCTTGTCTTCGACAGGCCCGTGGGTACTGCTTAAAATTATGACACACGAAACAAATAGATTTGCTAGTAACTAAGACTAATTTTAAAGGTAAAAAGAAAGGAGATCAACACCAAAAAAGCTGAAATTGTAAGAATTACATAAAAGTATTAGACGTTAAGATTTAGATTTATTATTTATTAAGATTAAGTCACAAAACAATACTTACAAATTCTATTTAATTAAAAAGAAAGTTGCAACTAATACACCATAATACCATAACAAAATCCGTCATTTTTAACAGAAAATTTTCAAATTATTTGATTTGTGTAAATAAGTATTACGGTGTAAACGACGCAATGATTATCTAATTTCTAAAAAAAAATAGTTAACACATAAGCATACAGACTAAACTAAGTCTAATACTACAAAGATTATCCATTATTCCAAAAGCCAATCACCAAGAGAAATCCATCGCCGAGCCTGATGCGTCATGACAGCCTTAGTCTGACGTGTCATTTCAGAAAATGAAAATGAGCATGTCATTTCATGCCAGGAATTATGTCATATATTCCTGGCGTTCCCGAGTCTGACCTGTCATGTCAAGGAACATTTTCCATAGAAGTGAGAATGATAGCCAAAGTGATTGAAATCCCATCGATCCCTTGATGTAAGCGTTGATGACTTCCCATATTGATTAACGCAGACGACAAATGTCGATTCAAATAAGCCTTTTACACAATTCGTCGATATAAAGCTTTTTAATATCAACATTATGCGTTCTTGCGCAAATAATATGAGAAGGCCCTTGTCGAAATGTGCGAACCCATACCAGAAATGAAGATAGATACGAAAATTTGGAAACCCTTAACCCGGTGTAAGCACATTTTTGAAGCTTCCTTCGTATTTGAAGTGTCCAACATCTAACAACTTAACAGCACAGATATAAATAATTGTGGTACTCATTTTCGTACAATATAACTCAAAAATGAGGAATAAGGGTATAATAAAATTCTCAAAAAAGAAAAATTATATCTTAAAAATAAATCTAAGCTGTCTATCTAATCTAAATTTGTGAAGCTTTACTCGACGGAGCAAATTTATATCACCTCTCGGTCGAGTAAGCATCCTGTCTAGATCGAGCAATCATCTTGACAGGATCGAGCATTCATTCTGTCTCTATCGAGGAAACATCCGGACTCGCTTGAACATAATTTTATGTAGGTAACTACATGTGAAAAAAATGAAAATTCAGAATTCAGTTTATATTTGTGCTGTTAAGATTCTACAGAACATAAACGAAGGTTTAGCGTGAAGCGATCCCTTGAGCCCTAACTCACCGACGAGACGGGTGGCGTATTGCGACATCTTGCCGGGTTATTGTCTTCTTCTTGTCAATACGAAACTTCTCCAGGAACTAGAAATTATAAGACATTGTTTATACATGCTCATGCCAAATGCAATCAGATACTACATAAAAACCTGAAAACATATAATTAAAATGAAAGTTACACTGACATCTGGCTTCTGAAAGGTTCGTCAAATCATTGTTCGACTAAAGAACATTGTGAAATCAAATAAGTATTATAATATTCTTAACTGTCAAAATGTATAACTTTGTGTAGATAAAGGTTTTTAAACTAAAGCGGCTTTTACACATAATAAGTACTTGCACATAACGTGCAAATCAAAGTGATAAACCTTTTCTCTCTAAAATTATACTAACAGTGGTTTGACAGCTCGCCAACTGATTATAACGTTCATCAACGTTTCAGAAACTGGATTACTTTGAACTAAAGTTATTTATATTAAGGCTCGGTTCAGATACTTAACAAAAGCAATTTAATTGTTTATACATAAACCTCTACGTGAAAAGAATAAACGCTTTAAGTTTTAAAGCATCCTATGTACCTATGTCTTATTCTAAAAAACACACAAATCTATGTTCAGAAATTTTCACTTCAAGGAACAGAAAAAATCCACAGCACACGTTCTGAAAAACTTTTGCGTGTACATATAGTTTAAGTAGTATAGAATAAATGTACGTCATATGTGTTTCCAGCTTCTAAGTAGGCATTATAATCTATTCAGTACCTGAACCGAGCCTCAGGCATTTTCATGGATCATGTTAAACTAACTACAATACAATGTATCTCTAAATGTATAGAAATAAAACAATACACATCGGTTCCATACAAACTACAATAACTTAGTATCTATTATAAACATGTTGTTTACGTGGCTAAAACATGGAGTCGTCATAGGTTGAACAGAATTGAGCATTAAAGAACACGTAATTTATTCTAATAATTCTAAAGATACAACAGTCTGTAAATAGAGGCACCTGAGATACTTTGGCTTTTGTAAATTAATAAGTCAAAAATATATTTCTAAGATCCACCTACAAGGTGGATACAGACCTTTCTCCGGCCCGGATATCCGTGACTAAAGATACCTCATACATCAGTAATCGTGCTTGAGGCGTTATAGCCAGTTGCGCTCACCGGTGCGGTCGGTAAACGATCAGTGGGTTAAGCAACCCTTGGCGCGGTCAATCTTTAGATGAGTGACCGCATAGTGGTATTTGAACTGAGCGTCTCCGTCCTTCGGAGGGCACGTAAATAGTCGGTCCCGGTTGTTGTCTACTAAGATACCAGTCGTTAAGCCATGTCAGAGGCCTTTCAGGCGGCTTGAACAATTTTGACACTAGGTTGACCACTAACCATACGACTGAATAGAATAGAACTAATTGTAACATAATGTAATATCCATAGATGCATTGTTACGTCTCATAAATATCAGCATCACTTAATAATAAATGTCAATGAAGAATCATCTATAATTGACATTAGCTATTTTTATCGCGACACTAGCGCCGCCACGGCGTGCGGCCGCGTGCGCGAACTACAATCATGTGATTGTTACGCGCCGGCCGGAAAATTTTCACTAAAACTGTTTTTCTGATAGTTTTAGTTATTTTTAAAGTTAAGTATATTGTATTAGTATAAGATATTATTGATATTTGTTATGTAAGTTCAATATCTTAACAAATTGTTTAAATAATCCATGTAAAATATAATAAATACTTAGTACTTAATTTATTAAAAACTTAAATTAGATGCTAAAATTATTGTTTTAAAAAAATGTATTAATTAGATTCTATGTACAATCTATTCTGTTTCATCTAAGCTGTACTTAAGTTAAATAAAAACTTAATTGTGTAAAATACAAATAGGTAACGTCTGAAAATTACTTAATATCCCTTAGAATCGGAAATATTACGATATAAAAAACATATTTAACTATTATGTACTTATGATATAACGTTACAAAAATAGTTTATCTTATTATGTAACACTAATAAACTAATAAACCATTAAAATAACACAATAAGTATAACAAGTAACAATAACAATCAATATTCAACTACGATTTAATTACCATATTCTAAAAAAAATAAAATAGAAAAATCCATATTTTTCATTAAAAAAAACTCACCAAAAATCCACCGACAAAAATTAAAAAAAAACACAAATCACTATAATATTTTTTTCAAAAAAATATGAATTCTCAAAAACTTTTACAACAATTTTGTTTGAAATTCACTAATGTGTAATAATATTAAGAATGTTGTAAAATTCACTATTAAATAGAAATGTTGTTCGTTACCTCACACTAGTTAACAGTGTCGTGTACAGTTGACAACTGAGTAGCACTCGGTTCAGTGAGTACAGTGAACATTATCTAGTCGTGTTATCTCATATCGAGATAGCAAGTGATGTGCTCGGATGTTTAGTGAAGATGATTCTTGAATTGTTTTTGTTAGGGATGCTGTGTTTTTTTTTCATTTTTCTCAAGTTGATAAAAATAACAAACTAAAATATATTTTTTAAATTCGCTTAGGTCATAAGTAATAAGTAATAAAGTCGTAAGTAATATTTTTCAAAGCGTGTTAATTTTTGAAAATTTTTATAAATACATTTTATTGCATTATTTAATAATTTAAAAATAGTCACTACTATGACCTAATACTCCTTAGTATTAGGTCATAGTAGTGACTTCCAATTTCGTTTCAAATACTATAATACAATTACAATCACAACACTGATTTATTGCGTACAAAAATCGAACCGACGACACACGATGTACTAATTGAGAACTTATAACAAAACACTTGAAACTCTATACAAAATATTGTATGAAAGACTCAAATTAACTAACTATAATAAAAATAACCCGTAGCACTTACCGGTCAATAAATGATAAAAAGTAATTAAAAACAATTGCAGCTGAGCGTCTGCAGTCTTTGAATTGAGTAAAGTATTCGTTTAATGAAGTCCCGTCAAAGCCAAACACGTATGACTTTAGCTTGGCTATAAACTATAATCACAGAATGAATGGTATACCGACCACCTGGTGATCCGTTGTCATGGTAACCAGTTATCAACAAAGATAATTTGTTTAAACTAAACCTTAATGTGTTTGTTCAATTTGAACTTTGATTGACCCTCTCATTAATAATAATGTTGGTATTTATTTTAGATAGGTAATGCGGCAAATAGTAATTACTTAGATATATTAGCTAAATGTTCCTACAAGTAATACATTCCTTGAATCGGAGATCGACTCAAAAATTCAAATTGTAGTCATATGCTATGTAACTGCCAGCAAACTCTTATTTTGGACCAAATATGGCAATACTCTTTAAAATTTTACGACCTCCGCGGCGCAGTGATTAAGGAAGTCAGCCATCACTGCCACTGCTTCGCGAGGTTGTGGGTTAGATTCCCACAAGAAATAATTTTAGTGCAATCCACAAACAGTTGTACTTCGTGACCGTTGATTTTTTGTTTTTAAAAGTTCCCGCGACAATTCATTGAATTCACAAATTAAGATAAATATTTAAAATGTTTCAAAAATATATTATACTAGCAGACCCTCGCAACTTCGCTTGCGTCCAATAAGAGAGAATGGGTGAAATTTTTCTCCGTTTTTGTAACTTTAATTACTGGTACCCATTCTGCTCCTTTTGGTCGTAGTGTTATGATATATAGCCTATGTCTTTTCTCGGGTATCAAAATATCTCCATACCAAATTTCATGCAAATTGGTTCAGTAGTTTAGGCGTGATTAGGTAGCAGACAGACAGACGGACAGAGTTACTTTCGCATTTATAATATTAGTATGGATGAAAAGTGAATAGAAATATCTCGTGATGTAATGTCTATATCCATACGTAACAGAAGACTGACGAGAGTTCGTGACTAGTCGTTTGACATAATATTGTAGTTGTTCAGTTATTACCGTAATAAGTATTACCTACGTGTTATCACAGTGATGTTATCATATAGACTGGTTTATTTGTCTTAAACATTGTCTCACTGCTGGGGTATGCTCTTAGAATGAGATTATTTGGTCTTTTGGGAAGAAAGTGTGGTCTTAATTTTAAGATTCTGTTTGAGGAACTCTCAGACGCACAATTTTTGAAGATGTCTGTAGTTCAGTAATGACAACTACACAGTGAGGTACAGGTCGTGGGTTCGATTATATTACAATAATAATTTTGTCATCTAAAAAAATTGTATGTCCATCGTTTCATCGTTCATGAAAGTACACGTAAAATTCAGAGAAGAGAGAGGTGATTATATATCATTTGTGTTTAAAGATTCGAATCCCTTCACTTATTGCGTGGGTGATAAATGTCTGAAATTCTGAACCGATTACAACAATTTTCGTGAATTTAAGTTAAGCACACTTACAGTTAAGTTAAATTACCATAGAAGGTATTATAGCTTATTATATACATAAACAACTTGAATAAAGGGCTAGAAATGGTCATCACGATCATTATCAGTGTGCCAGCAATCACATACAAGCAAATCAATTTTTGTATGATTAAAGTGATCTCTTCTTAGATTTTATGTTTTAAGAAATGCCATTCATTGCATGAGCGTGAGAGTGGTCGTTTATAAAAGGATAATAAATTGTGTAAAGTGAAGGGTCCCTCGATACAGCTTGTTAAACAATCAACGCGATACGGAGGGTCCGAGGTTCAAATTCCGCGCAGTTGACTCTCCCATCGACCATTGGCAAGGGATTTGTTATCGATATAAATAGACTTTGACTACCTCGGTGGCGTAGTCGAAACTGTATCCGACTGCGGATCATGAGGTTTGAATCTTTGGTTGCCCTAATTAGAATACTCGTCAATAGTCATTGTGGTGTGGTTTTAAACTGGATTAGATTTGGACCCGGGACACACTCAGTGTCGTGGTAACTACCTATATTGTTTATGCACAGTCATTCAAGAAAGAATACTTACAACGGTAGCGTAGATGTTCATTTGCGAAATTGTCTTGTACTCTTTATTGGTAACATTCAATTTCTTTTATCTGCTTCTTTCTCTTATTATAACAAACTGGCTTTCATTAATCCACCTGTTTTTAAAAGCATAAAACAGACAGACATTTCGTGTTGTATAGCACGATAACTAACTTGCATAGAAGTAGAGAAGTAGTACCTATTCCCTTAATATAACAAACTGGCTTTCATCAATCTATCTGTTTTTAAAAGCATAAAATAGGTAGACATTTCTTGTTCTATAGCACTATAACTAGCTTGCATGGAAGTACCTACCTATAAAGGTTTTAGTACATTTCGAAAATAACAAACCCAAACTTATATCGACTCAGCTCCTAAAAATATACAAATTGTTCAAAACTTTCCATAGAATCAGTGTCATACAATAATACGCTAAAACAAGACTCACGAATAAATGAGTGAGTCCTTGTCAATTGTCGTGAGTTCAATTACTTGTTCACTAATATATTGAGTATCAACTGTATTGAGCCGAGTTTAAACAAACAATTTTTATCTGTTTGTCTCTATTTATAGAAAGTACTTGAAGATACTTGAAGTATTTTTTTCCTTTTGAGTTCATTGGAGTTATTTTACTTTACTAAAAATGTGAAGAGTTTATGCGAGAAATGGTAACTTTAAGTAAGAGTTTTTCTTATAATAACTGCTAAATAAAGCCTCACAGAACCCTTTTAAAACTCTTTTTTTTTATACTGAACTTCGCTGTGAAATGCTCACTTTCCACACACCCTATGGAAATCAAACCTAACACTCGCACAGCAAGTCAGGCCCAGCTGAAGGAGCTCAGAGGTAAAAAGAAATTAACGAGGTGATAAACGCGATTGTAAAATAAAGGTTACGATACCTTATTTGTTTACCCGACGTTTTGATCAAATTGCATCAACCGTGGTCACGGGCTGACTCTAAATGGGTAAACAAATAGCGTATTTATCTTTAAAAAAGAAACAGGTAGTTCCTTCAGGATCAGGAGTGCATGAGATGTCAGCGGCGATGTCATTAACCTCTTATCACGCCTGTCTCTGCAGCATCGTGATAAGAACAGAGAGCAGACACGGTGTCACTATCATGACTGATCTGTGGAGAATTTTCCGATAACACTCTATAGAAAAACAATAAAGAAGACATGTTAGTACTTCACCGCGACTTTATTTGTGAAAGTAATATTTTACTGCGTTTTTGATCTATTCCAAACTATCTAACTAGGAAGGTTGTTTTGAATTTTTTTAACGGTCACTGTCTTATAAAGACTTCCCCTCTTTCCTTATAAATCTCTCTTTCCACTGCCATATACCGCGATGGGCGGACGAATACCGATAGATAATTAAATTTGAAGAACAAAATCTACATCCCTCTCAGTCACATGATCTATTTGCCATAGGCGTGCAATCTTGTCTCAAAGCGTTTTAGTGTAGCATTACACCTGCTGAACATTCGACAATAATTTCGGCTGATGTGTTAAAAGTGACAGGTGTCCCGTTACACTCCGCGAATTAAAGGAAAGGATAAACAAACACACTGTTACGTTTATTTACGATGGTTTTTATTAGTATGAGTAGTAATTAGATAACCAGCTTGATCATAATACCTAGAAAACTCTGTATATTTTTATTTTGGTGAATTTTTAAACTCACACAATAAGACATTTTACTTGTAAATGTAAACACTGTTTGTCATATTTCGTTATAAATATTTGTTATTGTTCAATAGATCGATCACTTTGCTCATTCCAAAGAGTTCGGTGCACGGAGATAATAATATCTTTATTGACAAGATAAAAATAATGTGATTCTGTTAAAATAAACGATGCATTGTCATCAGCCGGCCTCTCGCGAGATGAGCACTACAGCAGGGGATAGGATTAACATTGACATACTTAATATTATAGATGAATAGGAAAGTAATTCTGTCTGTTTGTGACACATTTACGGCTTAATCACTGAATCTTTTCACATTAGCAACGTGCAATGTAACTACAGGGTTCGGAGCAATGTCTATATCTATAGATCAAGTCGACTAGCCCTCTCTGCCCAAGGGTCAATGTGGCCCATAATTTACCACTATGCAGTTAAGCGACTGGTAACTATATTATTATAAGTTATTCCTTTTTATTCTTTAATAGATTGTCCGGACATCACTGGATTGAATTCCTTTTTCTTGAGCTTTTGTGTTTCGAGTAAACTAAAGGCAAGAGTAAACCATAGAATAAAGAAGCCTGCTGTTATTGTGTTAGCATACATGGTATTGTAAGTCATCATCAGCCTAGTCTTTCTTCCAACTATGTTAGAGTCGACTTCCAGTCTCACTAGATGCAGCTGAATACCAGTATTTTACAAAGAGCAACTGTACTTTATAATACCATGCAGCTATGTACACTGAACAAGATTTGTCATCATAAATCATCGTAGACACATTGATAGTCCTACACAGTAGCTAGATGTATCTGGTTGTCTTAAAGGATGTAGAGATTTAATCTTGATTATTCAATTGACATTATATTTTGGGCACTACGTCACGGGAAGTGCCCAGCGAAACTAGGAACTAGCTAGTTTTATTTCAGTTATACTCTTATTGTGTCTAAAGAAATCATAAGGAATTTAATCTTGCGGGTCATAAACATACGATTATTTAACGGCATCTAAAGTACAAACAAATTAAGAAGTGTTCGATTATTTTCAACGAATATCAAGAATATTATACAACCTACCTATCCTAATTTTTACATTAATGTGTATGATTTTTTACTAAAGTGTTGTGGTTTACTAGTACTGCCATCTAGAGTAAATTGATGTAATCAATTGAGCAGTGACATCTAGTTGATATCTTGAAAAGGTGCTGCAAACGCCATCTAGTGCTAAGTAGCAAATACTCTTAGTACTTTAGTACGTATTTAAAACTGTTAATATTAATAGTACTGCTACTCATTTATAGATGTCAGTGCTAGTTTTTTTTGTGACGATTTAGCAATGAATTGTCAATTTCTTGTGATACCTATTGAAATCTTAGCTTTCAGTATATCTGGTGTGAACGTTCATAAAATAGTTGTTTAAGTGGTTTTATAATTGATTTATCTCTTGTATTATTAGTATCTCATCTTATTCTCTTGTTATCAACTGCCAGATCAGAGGATAAAAAGAGTAAATAGTAGAGTAATAAATTGAGTAGAGAAAGAGAAAATATATTTTTATTCAGCATTATAAGCGAATCGGTAGTAACTTAGATATCTAAATTATGAAAAAAATACATTAATATACATATAAAAGTCTTCAGAAAACTGCAACATTGGCTCAATAGATTGTAAGTCTAGCAGTTAAAAATAGTTATGATGAAAGCTCAATTGATTTTATTTACATTTCTGACATTCTCTCTTATACAAAGATACCATTATACAAACCAGCTTCGAGGGAATTATTTTCAATTATTTATTACCAATATGAATGTAACCTCAGTCATAAACCTCGACATTTACCATTACCTAATTATTCTTAAATAAAAACCGTTCAAAAAGCGTACTAACTAAACTTAGAAACAGGCACGCGTCACATACTTTGACCGCCACAAAAAAACAAATTGGGAAGGGTTGTTTGAAAAAACGGCGGCTGACGGTCCTCGATCAAGCTCACTCGCAGATCGCCGGCTCGTAGCGCACGAGTACTGTGAGAGGAAAAAATAGGAAAAAATACCAGTTTATACGTAAAGAGCGGCGGTCGTCCCACATCGGACCACATCGGGCCACATCGGACCACGTCGGTCCACGTCGGAGCTCGCCCGCTGCTGACCGAGTGCTCTCTGTTTTTGTTGGTCAGCTAGACTTAGAACGACATAATAGGGAGGATATTCCAATAAAGGCTATTTTTTAAGATAGTTAACTTTATTTAACGAATAAGTGTGTCGTAATTGATATTTTTTTGTCATTGGTAGAAAAAACAAGAATTTTCTAAGGTATTTTTTTATAACAGAACTTACCTAATATGTAATGTGTTGAACTGTCGATATATCTTCACTAGTAATTAGATAATTCCTACTTGAAACAGTTGCAAAAATGTTTCCATACGTATTGATTCGTAACCCAATTATAGACTTTGAATGCAAAACCGATCTGTAAACAAGATTATCATCAGAATAAATCGTGAAAACAGGATTGCCAAGTAATACCTCCAGAACAAGCCTAGTAAGTAATACTGTCACAAAAATATCGAGACTAAAGGCCATTTTACCAACCACAGAGGATGTAATAATAATAAAGTAACGAAGTAAGTAGTAAAAATGAAAACATAGCCTATCTTTTAGAGGCTTATCCACAACACTCCTACCATCAGTCGGCATCGTCAGCACTGTGACACACACCGTCATTTATACTCTACACACACACAACACACAGCACAAGTATGTGTGTGTGTGATTTACTGGCGCTGACCTCAGGCGTGGACGGCAGCGGCGGCAAATGCGAAGGAAATGGAAATAGCCGACGTAGACCTGATGCAGATGTACCACATTACGTACTGAGCCGTCAAAGGGTTGCTCAAGTGTGGGTTTTATTGTTTTTATAGACGTATAACTATGGGCATGATATATTCGCTTTCTATGTATAATCGGTTGAGGCCAGAGTCACACGTCACTAAAACACCGTAGCAACCTTATAATCGTGGTAATGGCTTACCTCTCACACAAACCAAATGTTTCTTCTAACAGTGGAACTATGTTTTACGATGTCTAAATTTTTTTCGATGAACAAATGAACAGAAATGAAGATGAACAGATTACATGCTCTCGGTAGTTAGATTTTTTCACTCTATTTGTTCCCTGTAATTAGGAACAATTGAGAATAATGCAATTAACAAATTCACAAAAACATTTCAAGCGATACGAAAACTGAACTTTAGACCTTATGACCCTGTAGTAACAGGCTTATTTAAATGTGTTATGTAATACCAACCTATTGCAGAACTTTACATAAGAAATTACAGCCTTCAAGACTACTCTCTCCTCATTGGTCGGTGCGTTAGTTGTAACAGTCTTGTTACTGTATCTACCAATGGCAGGCCTTGCAACTGTATCGAGGCTTGCTATTGGTTGGTGGCGACGCGACGCGGGGGCGGCGGCACTTCATTAAGTCGACAAAAAGTATGCTTAGATGTAGGCGTTGATACTGTTGCTTTGTATGTATGTTTGTTGATACCTACGTCCTACTGGAGTCCGACTAGGAGTGACGCAGGTTTGGTAACTAATGAGTAGAAAAGACGACATGGTGATAGACGTGGTAACATAGATTTGTATAACTTGTCTTAGTTGGAGGAAGCTTTACAAATATACAAAGAACGAATAAATGATGATAAAATCTAATAATTTTGAAATAAGTTGGTGGTAAGCTAGCAGTATTCTTAGTTACAAACTCTTATGACTGAGGACTTCTTAATGGAACTGGTAACACGACTAGTTTTAGTTTACTTCACTTATCTGGGACCTCATAAGTAGTCGATTCTTTTAATTTTCCGTAGCATATGTGGTATTCAATAATAAGCTATCAAAAACTGAAAGGTTTCTTAGAATAAGCTCTGAATTGAAGATCTATAAATCTATCAACCCTATTTTAATAGGTATTTTATGTATGTAATCAGCGTACCATTTCCTACAGTATACAATAAAGAGATTTTTCATTTCGTTACATAAAAAGAAACTCTAATCTTATTAACTTTTCTTCCTACAGTATTAAGTTTAGTAGATAACTGCTAGCCGTTTCTACGAATACGGAATTCTCTAGAACCATCAACAATTCCACGTAGTAAAGACATCGTCCCTGAACAACCTTCAGAAGTAGATCGTAAATACTTAGTCCAGTCCTGAAATACTACATATAAACTTACTCTCACCATTTTATCATAAAAACTTGTAGCGAGAAATACTACGTAACTTCTACCCACAGCTGCGTCCGCTTTATAGAAAGACTAGCTGACCCGCGCAACTTCGCTTGCGTCGCATAAGAGAGAATGGGTCAAAATTTTCCCTGTTTTTGTAACATTTTTTATTGCTACTCCGCTCCTGTAGGTCGTAGCGTGATGATATATAGCCTATAGCCTTCCTCGATAAATGGACTATCTAACACTGAAAGAGTTTTTCAAATCGGACCCGTAGTTCCTGAGATTAGCGCGTTCAAACAAACAAAGAAACAAACTCTTCTTCTTTATAATATTAGTATAGATTCTTCGGGAGTGAACATAAAAAGCGTTCTATATTTTCATAATTCAGGATTGAAATTGTATACATTAATATTAGTAAAGATTTGCTACATTTCAATACAAACGCATTCAGTAGTTTTTACGTCAAAGTGTAGCAAAATAAATCCATACACCCTTGCAAAGTTTCTAAAGCTAAGTACAAAATTTCTTCAATTACTTGAAGGTGCTATCAATAATAGAACTGGAGCGTATGTACAATAGTAGAGTGGAGTAAGTGAAATAAGTTGGTGAACACAATCTCCGGTGGAGAGGCTACGGGTGTCGAGTGGGTATTGTTCTTTCACGATACATTCTACTGAAGGGTTCGTGTGTCTTTTGATTTTCTCTCCAGTAGTTAATTTAAATTTACTAACGATAAAGGTATTTAAGACTCCTGGAAGTTTTACAAATGATTGCTTTGTGAATATCTTTTCGAAGGAAGTGGAGATCCTTTAAACTTGAAATCAATTTGAAAGTAAAAATAACTGTGAATTTGTTGTGTTATAAATTGTAAAATTGCTGAGAAAACAGTCTTTAAGGCATAAGGCAGGAACCCTTTGAACACTCAATATTGAGGTTTCTACACGTCCCTTTTTAACAGTAATGACTTTATCTTTAAAAATAATAAATACATGTTTCCAAAATAGCAAATAAACTACTATCTTGTACTCAATTACATTAATGTTATAACATTTTAATACTAGATACATGAACCACATTTAAAACCTACAACTAAAAGAACTAAATTTATCCAAGCCTCCTCCCGGCGGGAGGGATGTGGGGGACGTCGCAGGGGGAGGGGGCGGCGGGGGGCGCCGGGGGATGGTGTACAGAACGATATTCAAATTGCGAACATTTCATTTTAACGCTTGCGAAGATATTCGCGCGCTCCCACGCTCAGCGAGGGATGGGATGCTGAAATAATATCGATACTCGATACATCTTTTTATGAAGCATTTATTTTTTGTATCAAAGTTAAAGGGTAATAATGTAACTGCTGATCAGATAGCCCTGTGATTTATTATTTTATTGACTAAAGTTGTTTTGATAAGTAATTCAGTAAGTGGAACATTATTTTCGAGCTTAAAAAAATAGGTAATGCAGATCATTGTAATGCTATAATTTATAAGTTGTACGACATTGTGGGAATGAAAAGTTTGGATGTTTTTAAACAGTTTTTGCTTGGTTTCTTGTCAACTTTTAAAAACTCTTGGTACAAATTGAATAGTTAACATCTATACCAACGCCGTAAACGAGTAATCTGCAAATATTCAACCGGTTTCGATAAAAAATATTTGTCTGAGACGCTATTTTGGCTGAAAAGTATCGAACATAACAAAACCTGAAATTATTTACTAACTTTAAATAAAAACATCGATAGCTAGAGTTCCCATCCCTATTCCAAGTTGAGACGTTTACGAAATGTTCACATTTCGCGAATTGATCGTTGCTCTGCGGAATTCTCATTTGCGCCTCGACTCCCCCCCCCCTCGCTGTGTCCCCCCCCCCCCTCGCCCCCGGCACGGAGGCAGCGCCGCGCCCCGACACACACCTGTATCTGTTCTGTTATACAGGGTGATGTTATGTGAAGATGTACTCGGGAATGCTATGGTGAGACTTTCGGAAGCTCTTGCCAACTACTGTGGGATCATTGTCAACGATTTTTTATATTTTTTATATTACGTGGTATTTAAATATAATTGCCAGTGTATCAGTTATAAGAAGATTATAGTTTATAACATATTATTTTATTTCAAGGATCAGCAGGTACATTTGTCCTGCAAACCTACTATTCTAGGTTAGGATATCTGGCGACCTAGAATCAAAGGGAAATTGCAGAATCAATAAGAACAGACACCAAAGCAGAGTTTAAAACCAAAACAAATTATCAATAAAGTCATCTATTTCACTCCAACCTCAAGCCTTACGGAACAAAGACAATTTCAAGTTATTCAGCACCAAAAGGTAACGTAGCCAGCCCTTCAATCACCCTTTAACTTTCCACTTCAAACAAAAAAAACGCTTTCGAACACCCCGTACAAAAATTTCCGATCGGCTTTAAACACAATACGCGCAGATATTCAGTTATACATTGATAATTACTCGTACCACCGCCCCCCGCGCCCCCCACGCCCCCGCTCGCCCCCCGCCCTCCTCCCCCCTACACTCTCATTGTAATTTAAATCGAATTCCCGTCGACAAGTAAATTGAAATATTTCAATTTGAACGCACCTTCCGCTCTGACGTTCGATATTTGAATTTAGAATTAAGATGGCGACGCTTTCCGTTTAGTTTAAATGTCATAATCTTTACAATAATACATTATGTAGAGCTTGTAAATAATTCTTCACGATTTTCTATCAAGAGAACTGAACGAATAACTATAGATCACAAAATCATTAACCTGTTAAGTTATTTTGCCTTATTTTCTCATCAAGCTTAAAGGAATCCATTCTTTAAGTAGATGATTCACTTTACCTCGAAATATGTATTTTAAGCATCTAATGCACAAGAGACAGAAACATAAAATTACCCCCTTGCCTTACACTTCCATCCATACACGTTTTCTTTAACGGTGAAGGAAAACATCGTGAGGAAATTTTGAATGACTAACAGTTCCTGAAACAGTTCTAGAAGGAAAGCAGTGTTCAGCCCCACCTTAGCCAGTGTTGGTTACCATTAACTGTTGTATAATAAACGTCATTCAATAGAAAAAAAATCATTTGTCATTTCACAGGAATTAAACCGGGATCTTAAAAAAAAACTCTATGGTACCATGTCCGTCCCGGAAATCGAACACGGAACCTAGTGAACAACACTCTTACCCCCGGTTTCTGAGGTGGGTACATTTAACAGTAGTTTATATCTATTCAATAGCGCTAAAACTCATATAAAAAAAACGCTATTGGGGTCAGTGGTACTTTCGAACTACAAAAACAGTTAATAGTATTTTATCCCACAATATTACCTCGTTGTAAGAAACATACAAGTAAAGATTCAAAATCAAAATCAAATTATTAATTTAGGTCAAATATCGACACTTATGATAGTCGTTACAATTACTGAATCTACCACTAGCTCGTTCTATCTCCTTAGTGTGAGGTGACCTACATTTAATTCCGTTAAGTGGGACGCGAGAATCCCAGAACGGGAAACCTCCCAACATACACACGATATTAAACACAACTTTATATTATTTTTATATTTTAGCTATTCTTAGTTTTGTGTATTATATTTTTCTTAGATGTATGACGCAATTGTTAAGAATCTATTCCTGCACGAAATATTTGAAAGCCTGTCTGTATGTTTGTAACGTTTTAATGTCTAAACTGGTGATCCGATTTTAATGAATTGTAGTCTGGAGATAGTTGAAGATCTGAGATCAAATGCTTTTTAATAGATAGTGCTTGTTGTTCATAAGTAAACAGTGAATTGATAGGGCATATAAAAAAACCGTTTGTCCTTAATCTAAAGGGTGTAAAATGTTCTAGTTGAGGAATGTTATATTTTCCAATTATTAAACAGATGCAACGAATATGTAAGCCGTGTTCAAGTTTCTAAAGATATGTATAATAGAGGACAAAGGGCTTTAATTTCCTGTATTTTACTTTCAATGGTATCTGTTTATTCTCAGAGATTCATTAACATTTTCTCACAAATACAATACTCTACATTATTTCCCATAAAGTAGGGTTAAACAAGCATCAAATACCATTCTCATTAATTGAACCGTAAAGATATAAGAGCGAGATACGACAGCACAGACAAGCAAACAAACAAACATCAGAACGCATCACACGCAATAAAGCACTCGCACACCAAACTAAGAGCTTATCACATCACATCTCATTAAGTGACGACTACCAACTAGGCAGCTCTCCACCAGCCATTATGCCCACAATAACAATCAGACAACACAATCAAATAAATAAACCAAACGAAATACTCCACAACAAAATAATTGTGTTTTTTGTGCTTCATTCAATTCACTCTTTGTCCGCAATAAAAAAATGTACTTCTCAAAAAAGTCACCTTTGTAAATTAAGTTTCAGCATGATGTGACCAATCACCGGGCGAGGCGGGGTCGCGGCGCTACCCCATTGGCGGGCTCCGACCTCTCATCTTACAACATTTTATATAACCGGATGATACAACATATACAGTTAACACTCCAGCGAGAGAGGGACGGCGGTATAGCTTTGAATACAGTGTGTCGTTTCGCTCTCGTTCCGTCCTTGTCGCGCGCCGCCCCGGCAACAGTCCGACTCAAAATGAATCAACAGTGTCTGCAACAACTCGGTGGAGTGCGGCGCCCCAGTGTAGCGAGCGCGCGCTCTCGTCAGCCTGTTGTTGTTGTTAGCATGTTATAGTGTTGTTGTGTCTGTCGCTGTTGTTGTTGTTACATTGATGGAGATGTCTCTGCCGAACGGCGTGGACGTGTCGCAGCTGGTGCAGCACCCCGTGCTCGCCGCGCTGCCGCCCTTCTTCCTGAGAGCCTCGGAACGATATCAGGTAGATGTTTATACATTTTACTTTTAAATTGTTTAAAAGACTAGTATTTAAAGTGCTGGCTGTTGATATAGGTTTTTTGGTTGGTTAAAAATTATTTTATTCAAGTTGCGTGATTTTGGCGAGCAAAATAGGTTAGAAGAAGTTAGGTATTAATAGAGTGACAAATGGTATCCATACTTTAAGTTATAAGAGTTAGTTATGCAGTATTCATGTATAGAGTCGCACTATAAAGTTTCTGTTATTTAAATAAATTGTAAAGTCTTAGAGTTTAAGCAAGATAGTCTCTATCAAATACACGGTTCAAATTTTATTTGATTTTTAGCGTACACGTTAAAGTATCACTAAAACCGCTAAAAATAATTGTAGAAAAAACCGATTAAGTTTAATTTAAAATGTATTTCAGTACTGACTTAAATTAGAGATACTTAAGCTTTACTTTATAGAATCGCAATGCAATATATCAGAAACAAAAAATCACAAACTAAATGAAATAAATTCGTACCATCACAATAATTTGCTGCACTTATCAATTTGAAAATTTGTTTCTAACTAATAGGATTTCCGTAGCTGTCAAACCTACAATAGAGTGAAAAAAAAATTGTTTTAATTTATAATCTTACTTTGCTTACTTATTATTTCTGTAAGTAGAAGCCCTATAGAGATAGTTTAGCGTGCTATATTTTTAAAGTGATCCGTCGCCCGGCGGTAGACTGCAGTCTGTATGTCGCGACGGCAAACTAAATTTTAACTTGGCTCAATTTATGCGTTAAATATTATTGTGATAAAAGAAAATATCAATTGAAAGCTTTTCTTGATGGATATTAAGCGTAATAAAGTTACAGTTTATCTGAAATGGTGATAACTTTGATCATAATGATCCCACTGAATTTGAAGTTTTAGTTTGAATGTCTACAAATATTCTATGTTAGTGTAACGTTAGAGGTGTCTTTTAGATGCAGGACTTATTGCATTTTTAACTAATGTAGCGAATACTATCTTTAATTTTAACTTCGCTCATAGTTAGGGACGGCGGTATAGCTTTCAGCGGAAAATCCATTCAGTTATTAGATTTATGAGTGCGGATTCTGAATTTATTAATTGCTATGTTATGTAAACTGACGCTGCAATTAATAAAGAGCTATCTCTTAACATATTTATTTCTCCATGGTTTTCGGTTGATACTTAATGGAGGGTGGTTAACCCAAACGCAGCACTTAGCATAAGAGATAATAAATATGTTCATTCAATCCATCTTATATTATTAAGAGAATAGTTATACCAATTTAGAGAGGTCCCTTAAAAAGATATTAAACTTAGTATGTTATCAGTATACCTAGTCATAGCTTTAAAACTTGTTTTTGTTTCAATTTGATCGTCACTACGCTTTTGTAAGTTGTAGCTTCATAGCGCAATGCTGAAAGTTTTTACCTGATTGCGCGACGTAAAGGAGGTCACATTGGAAGGATTTATATTGAGTAGATAAAATCTGTTCATATGGGCCACGATCGCTAAATTATTAATTTAAATACATAAGAAAAATAGAACTTTTTTATTTTTCATTTTCATCAAGCTAATATTAACACAGTCGAGCGAGATATGAATAGATCGATTGCGAAAAGCCCGAATTTGCTTTTATTATCATGTGGCTTTTATCATAGCAGTAAAAAAGCTTACTGCGTCCAAACAAACAAACAAATATATTACTAAAACATTATAATGTTTTTCAAAACTATGCTAATTCAATTTAACAACAAAAAATAACAGTTTCAAGTAACATTTCCTGTGTTCATTACAATATAACATTAATATAATTGCACTAATTACAATTCTCGCCCCTGTTGTAATTCACACTAGGAAACGAATGCAACAGTG
Organism: Anticarsia gemmatalis; assembly: GCF_050436995.1. Classification (NCBI taxonomy): domain Eukaryota; kingdom Metazoa; phylum Arthropoda; class Insecta; order Lepidoptera; family Erebidae; genus Anticarsia; species Anticarsia gemmatalis. The sequence continues at coordinate 217,200 of NC_134767.1, read as the reverse complement.
TGTAATATAACACTACTAATTTGTTACATTGTAATATAACACTTGTAATTTGTAACATTATTGTTGTTACAGTGTAATAGAGTTATAAATGTAAAGGTATAATCGTAATGTGATATTATTTATTATGTTATAGTTAAAGTAAAGGGTAATTTGTATTTGATATGATTTGGTTTGTGTTGTTAAATTATGGGGTTTGTGCAGCTAAAATATTTCAACATTTCGGTTTCAGTTGCCTTTTACCCTAAATAGATTTTAATTATGGTACTCATTGTAAAAACATTCTACGGCACAATTTTTTATAACTAATTGTATGTATATGCTCTTTAAACTCGAAAGGAAGTATAAGCAGGCTAGAACTTACGAGCATGAACTTAGTTTAAATGTCTATAATTTTGTTATCTCATATTTCTTTTCAAGAATTGTTTTTATTCAAAATCAAAATCAAAATCAAATTTATTTGCAAAAATACTGTGATAAATGGTGTTACAATAAGTATAGTTACAAGTATCTTGGCCTGTCAGTGGCATGCAAATATTAAATAGAATTGAGTTTATTAAGTGATGTACAAGAAAAAGCCTAAACAAAATGATGAAATATGTTATATGGTAGGAAAATATAGTTGACATAAAGTCAGATGTCAAAATTAAAAATAATATAAATGTCACAATAAATGGATGAATTGAATAATTAATAGATATTCTGCTATTGTTAATAAAGCTAAATAATAATTAATAAAGAAAAAATGTAGTTGAAATAAATTGATTGTAATTGAAATAAATTAAATATAATTGAGTAAATTGTCATTTAGATAATCCAATAGTGTATAATAGCATTTATTTATTAATAATTCATTTAATTTTTTCTTGAACATATGTAAGTCAGATTCCTTGATTGATTTTGGCAGTTTATTGTAAATTAGAGATGCCATATGGAAAACGCTTTTATGCATCAGTGCAGTTTTTGTTTTGCGTATACATAGTCGACTCACATCTCGTTGTCGTCTGTTATAAAAATCTGATGCTAACATAAATAAATTTGGATTGCATTTAACAAAAACAGCTACTTCGAGTATGTATAGGCAGGGCAAAGTTAAAAGTTCATGCTTCAAAAAATATGGACGGCAGCTATCTGTAGTTTTCAATGCAAACATAGCTCTAATACATCTCTTCTGCATCTTAAAGATAAGATCTTTGTTTGTTGAATTTCCCCAAAAAATAATACCGTATCTCAGTATTGAGACAACCAATCCGTGGTACGCAGTAACAACAGAATTTACATTAGATATTTGTGACAGCTCATGTAGTGCGTATACAGACTTACTGACTTTTTTACAGAGCGCATCAATATGTGGTTTCCATGTAAGTTTACTGTCTATTTCGAGCCCAAGAAATTTTGTAGTTTGTGTCTCACATATTGGCTGATTACCATGACATATATTTAACGGCGTTTGAACCAAACGTTGACTGAAGGTCATAAGGGCGGTTTTGCTAATATTACAATTAACCTATTTAACATTATTCTGTAATCGAATTTTCTGTGATTGTTTTAACTATAGGGAAGGGGTTAACATTTAAAGATAGTATGCAAAATCTATGAGCGTGAGCTAGAACTTTCGTTTCACGTTTGTAGCAAAGTTATGAGAATGATAAAATAGAAATTTTTCATAATAAATTCTAAAACCGGTTGTATTTTATCAGTATCTAGAAACTAAAACCTTTGTCATGATAATGTTATCCTTAACTATCTAAGTATAACAAGCCAACTTAACTAAACTAAACTAACTTAGGTATCGATACTACCTCAGATCTACAACTATCTCTATGCCAAATTGAATCAAAATAGCTTTAGCGGTTTTGTATTAACAGCGTTACAAACAGCCTTCCTTTATCATTTGCAATATTAGTATAAACTATGTATAACAAAGCTGCTATCAGTGTAAAGAAGTTGCTACATAATAACCAGTCGGCTCTGCCCCACCAGCGGACGCCGAAGTGCGCGCGCTGCAGGAACCACGGCGTGGTCTCCGCGCTGAAGGGCCACAAGCGCTACTGCCGCTGGCGAGACTGCGTCTGTGCCAAGTGCACGCTCATCGCCGAACGACAGCGGGTCATGGCTGCACAGGTAACCACCAACAATACGTATTAGAACAAATAAATACCCTACATCAAGAGAAAAGAGCCACGCGGGAGCTGGTCTGCGACTGCTGATCTTGGTGGCCTGGTTTTGATACCCGGGTCGGACAAATTCATGTCGGTCGTATATCAGCGTAGACTTCTAACTATGTTAGAAGCGACTTCCAGTCTCATCGGATGCAGCTACATATCAGTATTTTACATGGAGCGACTGCCAACCGGTTATCCGGGTTATAACACGATACCCTTCGATAAGACTGGTTTCAGGCTTTCAAGTTTCTGACTACTGTTAACGACTGTAGATCTTTGACAATGGCAGCCGAGACCCACAATTTCAGGTACCTTGGTACCCACCATTTAAGGTATTAGATGATCACCGATCCAAAGAACAACCTCAGCAAACGTAGCTTAACAATTTGACTGTTGTTCAGGTCGCGCTTCGCCGTCAACAAGCTCAGGAAGAGAACGAGGCGCGGGAACTGAACCTACTGTACGCGAGTCAGACGTCCACCGCACCACACCACTACACAGACCTGCCAGATGATTCACCAGGTATGTACATTTGGATATTTTTTATATTTTCTGCCGGTACGTACACTAAAAGAAAGTACTACAATTGAATCCGGAATCATCTAAAACGTGATTACATAATAATATACATATTGTAATAACACAAAAAAAACTAATTGATGAAAATAAAAATCAAATCATTTATTAATTTAGGTGAAATGCTGACATTTATGATAGTCAATGATACAGAGAGTGAATTTACCGCCAGTTCGGAAGGTAGGGACAATGAGAACAGCTGGCAAGAACTCCCACTGTTTTAAATCGCCAAATGGTTTTAACAATGTTTCTGTGAGGTATAAATGAATATTGGTATATAATAAGGACTTCATTTTATTTTAGCATTCACTACTTTGCTAGGTTTATGGTTAGGATATAAGAATATGTTTACCCTCTTATTCACAAACACACTATAAACCTATTTTAGTAAAAAACTACTACAATATGTTTTCTGTTTTGCATTTTGCTAAGGAGTGAAATAAACAACTCTTATAAGCCTTTCATAACTTCGTATAATATATTATTATGAATATGGCGATTAGTGCTTTTTTATAAGCCAAATTACTTACAATCTTCATTTCTCAATTAATTTTCATCAGTTAATCTTTACTCTTTTAAACGTTCATACAAATAGTTCAGCCCCTACACTGTAGGTAGCGTGAATAGCAATTACTTGACAAATACTCCCCTCGTGGCTCACCCTCTATCAAACACAAATTGATCGGACATACCGCTCACCGTGTTTTACTTATGATCTACTATTTTTCTCTTTAATTGACTTTAGAAACTGTAAAGGGATATAATCTATATTTATAGGATTCAGTTTTATGACATTTTGTCAAAGTTGTGGATAAAATATGGTCAATGCGATTATAAAATGAGAATATTTTTGTACGCCTGACCAACAAATATTTTAATACACACGGTCTTTACCCAGCTGTGAAATCAATACTTACCCATTTAAACGAGGCGTCCTCTCGGATTAGACCTACCAAATAAATAGCAGCCATACATAAATCCATGATATCACGCCTTTTTCCCATAGACCTGAATAAGTCTTACGGGGATATTATACGGGATAAGTCAACCGGACTAGTGGGATAGACTAGGCTAAAATGAGTAAAAAGGTAAATGAAAATCTCTTCAATTTAACATTCAGTTTATTTAATAGAAAGGCGCTCATAGCTAGTTATGCTCACCGGCCTGTGGGTGAAGCAAACCTTTGGCGTGGCCATTTCATAGATGGGTGACCGCACGCCACGTTAAAAGTCGGTCCCGGTTTTTGTCAATTATATAACAATCGTAATGCCATTTCAAAGGCTTCGGGTGGCTTGAACAGCTTTTACACTAGGTTGATCACTAACCATACGATAAGAAGAAGAGTAAAAAAATCCATTCGATGAAAGAAAATGCTATCATTTATACCATTATATATACCATTATATACCATTTATTCTTTACAACAATTTAAATTAGTTACATATAAGTTAACATAGCAACCTACATTTAAACAGTTCATTAGTCTCTATCAGTAAGGTGCGGACATTAACGGGTTAATGTGATGGATAGCGCGATCTAATCACCGAGTGACGTCGACGTCACTCATCGTGACGTCATCACCTCACGTCACGTCACAATGACTGACGGCCCGGAATTTCAGTTCGCATTAGTCAATTTACATTGAGACTCAATAGTCATCATTCGGTGAACTGGATCAAAAGTACAGTAGCTGACCAAAATAGTAGAATGAGATTTTTGTAGGATAGTAGTGGGTTACGTTATGAAAAGGTTTTTCAATTTGGATAATTTAATAGTATAAGGATTAGGATTTGCTATGTGACTCCTGTAACGGAGTGAACGGTGGAATTAAAGCTACAGTGAGTGATTAATTAGGCATTTTATCGCTGTTACAGTATTTTCAAACTGAATTCAACCCAGATTAACACAAATTAAGGTGGATATTAAAATTATCTCAAATTAGGCCTACGTCCAAATAAAACCTATTTCTTAAATTTCCCGCTTCTTGGTTTCGAATGTCCGCCAATGTATGTGTAAGTTTGCGAGTACACACTACTAACCTTGCAATCTTTAAAAAGCCAAAAGACTGCTTGTTACCAACGTCAAACAATCTAAGTCAAATATCTATACTTAATATTATAAAGCTGAAGAATTTGTTTGTTTGAATCTCAGGAATTACTGGTTCGAATTGAAAAAATATTTTTGTGTTGAATAGACCATTTATCGAAGATTGCTTTAGGGCTATATAACGTGACGCAAGCTAAGTTGCGCGGGCCAGCTAGTTACATGATAAAACTAATTTTTGTATGAAAAACTACTTATTCTTACGATATTGACTATCGCTGCTTCATGTTTGTATGTTTGCGTAGACAGAAACAACAGAACCATCTAGTTAGTGTGACGGAAGCGTAACCTCAAAAGACAATTCTTAACTGGTAACTTAGTGGTGTGCGTGACGTTTGTCACTCGTGACGACGGTTAGGAAGCGACGCCGCGGGGCACGCTAGATTAGATTCTTACGAACTGTGTTTGTGCTTGAAGACGGTACGAGACTAGTTGATAACTGTTTAGCCTTTAGGTGGCTTGGACAACTTTGACTTACAGCGGATTAAAACCTTATAATAAATTTAACCCATTACTGTCCCACTGCTGGGCAAGGGTCTCCTCCCGTAATGAGGGAGGGGTTAGGCCTTGAGTCCGCCACGCTGGCCAAGTGCGGGTTGGGGACTTTGCATGCCCTCAATAATCGTATTAAACAAATTTTAGGCATGCAAGGTTTCCTCACGATGTTTTCCTTCACCGTTGGAGCATGTGATAATTATTTCTAATACACACATAACTTCGAAAAGTCATTGGTGTGTTGCCTCGGGTTCGAACCTGCGACCACTTGAGTAGGAGGTGTCAACTTATACCACTCGGCTATCACTGCTATCTAAAACCTTAATAAACAATAAATAAATATTCTAAATAACTCACACACAGTTATTTGATTCCACACTAAGCAGAGCTTGTACTATAGTAACCAAATAACTGATAAACAAACTTATATACTTCTTAATACATACTTATTTAGATAAATTGACAACCAGGCTCAAAACAGATAATCGTGCTCATCACACAAAGAGATTTGTCCCGGGTGAGATTTGAACCCACCACCGCGGCGCTACGGTTGTTGCGGCGAGGTGTGTGTTTAACCACTGCGCCAAACGTGCAGTTAGCTAGGAGCTTATAAAAAACACAATTATTTTTACAATAATTTCTTCCATTTTATTTGCATTTCATTGATGGTTAGACCTCATTTGATTTGCCCTACTGACGATTAGGCGTCCAAACTTTTAGAGATCCGTTATTCTAAACTTACTTATACTAAACTGAAAGTGATAAAATTGATCTTAATGGTACATTGCTATTCGCTTTATTAAACTTCTGATTACTATAGAATTGTAAAGCTTTATTTTTGTTTTATTCATAAAATTATAATTTAAATAAATAAATAAATAATAAATATCATTGGACAACTCACACACGGTCATTTGATTCCAAACTAAGCAGAGCTTGTACTATGGTAACCAAATAACTGATAAACATCCTTATATATTTCTAAATACATACTTATATAGATAAATTGACATCCAGGCTCAGAACAAATACTCGTGCTCATCACACAAAGATTTGTCCCGGGTGGGATTCGAACCCACCACACGCGGCGCTACGGTTGTTGCGGCGAGGTGACCGCTTAAACCACTGCGCCAAACGTGCAGTTATATTTACTTATATTCTGCGTATACATGCTTTACAACTATGAGTAACTAACTATATTTATATCACATTAATGAATAAGTTTATCGCATTAACACAACATCAATAGAATTTATTACGCCTTCACGAATCACAACTTTGAAATAGTATTTTATTACGCATTTAATAAACACGCGACATTTAAAATGTCTAACAGAAAACATTAAGCGTCTCCCCATAAACATTGCCAGCGAATAAAACCTCCCTGAAAACGAGCAAAAAATATACAGTAGAAGAAATAAAAAGCGCAGTGCTAGCAATTAAGGTACAACAGTGCAAAGTGTTGCCACTCTCCGCAACTGCCGTGAAAAAGGTAAAAAAAAGCCGTCGAGACGCATTGTTCCATAACTGGTAGCTACGTGTAATGGCTGTTAGGAGTTTGTACGATGAATAGAGTCGAATGATTTTGTAAATTTAGGTTTAAACAAGAATTTAAAGGTTTTATGATTTGAGATACCAAGATGGATGTAATTAAATAATTTCTGTCCTACTAATGTTTGTGAATGTATGTGTGTTTGTTTGTTTGTTGCTCGTTCACACAAAAACCACTGAACGGATTTTGATGAAATTTAGTACACAGATTGTTTGTAACTTGATTTAACACACAGGATTTTAAACCCGTAGAATTTATCTACCCGAACCAAATCGGGGGCCAAACCTTGTATCATATCGTCTCCAAGCCCGTCTTGTTCGTTGCTGTAGGTAACCTAGGTAGTAAAGCGCAGCGAGGCAGGTGAAACAGCGCCCTCTATCGATACAGTCTCGCAATTAACCCCGTGTTGCCTTCGCGCCTTTGTCACCACACTCACACCACGTGCAATCTTGAAATACGTCGCTTAACTAATAAAATGTTAAAAATAAATAAAATGAATTAAAAGTATGAAGTAAATATTATGCAAGAAATAGCTGCTTATAAATATACCTTTAAATAATTTTGTACCTATTTACACACATCGGCGGATTGATGACTGGTCGATCGGCCGACGCGTATCGACGACTTGATGTCAGGAACTTTATTTTTAAGGTAGTCCAGGTCCATTCCGACGCGGTTTGAAGTAAAGAGCCGCTGACATGTGTCATGTACCTTTTTGTCCAGATCCTTAACTAGTCATCCTTAGAATAAAAAAAGTCATAGTCTTTTATAACTAGAATACTTCATCAGCATTTTCAACGCATCTAATTTCAAATCCTCGCCAGGTCTCTATTCTTTTATCCCTGTAATTTGTATTCTTACGAGATTTTGAACTTACATTCGACGTAAACTATGTTTAAAACTGGCGGTAATGGAAAGAAAGCATCCAATTTTCTTGCGTAGTTATATCGACAACAAAATATGTTGATCAAACCTTTCCTTATTTCAAGACTGTAGGGACAGTAACTAGTAGACACCAGCCAGCAACTTCTACAGTTGAGTATACATAATTATTTATAAGTAAAAGTACGCAGTAATTACTAAACGAACACATATTGAAACACCGTATACAGTTGCAGCTCTAATTTGTTCACATTAAAACTGTTAACAAAGTTACCACCGGTTCTCGCTCCAGTCTCACAAAGCCGGCGAGAGCAGTGAGTGCAGTGAGTGCAGTGACTGCCAGTGTGCGGCTAGTTTCACGTAATTCACGTTAATTTCACGACTTAGAGGAAATTGTGAGAACTAACCACTTGCGAGGCACGAATTTAATAACTTGCGCGTGTTACTGTTTGTACAACTCGATGGAAACTCACCTTTTACTTAGAACTAGAAGTATGTTTTTTACATTTTGCTTCGGCTATTCTTATGATTACGGGTATTTAGATGGAACATTGATTTGTTGTCTTTTGCCAAATATAAGTTGCTGTAGTCATCTAATCAAAGATCTTTTAACTTACTTCATTACTTTGTTTTGTGGTTTGAGAATACTTTAATACAACGTCAATACTACACTGCAAAGTGGAGGCTTTTCAATTTAGATTTATTTATTGAAATATTTTCACCTGTGTCCATCTATAGCAGATGATTCAGATAACGTCAGATAAATGAATATTTGTATCGAAATGAATATTTCAGTATAAGCAAAACGTAAGTAACGACTAGATAATCTACCATTTCCTGATGCTAAAACAACCGTTTCAATCGCGAGAATTCTTGGCAAGTGTCGAATCTAAATCTAAAAAGTCTTAAAGTCTCGATCGGTTACTTCAATATGTCCGGTGGTAGGGCCCCACACTTTGATGTTTCACAGCAAGCAAGGCGAATCATAAACATTTGTATACTGCCTGAGACGCAATTAACACGAAATGCAACCACATTCAGCTCCCGTCGCCCGCTGCGACTGTGTGACTGTGTGACTCTGTGACTGTGACTGTGTGACTGTGACTGTGACTGTGACCACTCGCCTGTTGTCGACTGCGCCGTGAATGTTAGTAATTATGTTTGAAAGGTATTTCGGCAGTTCTCGCTGTTCAAGTATGTTTTCAGTAAAATTGTAAGTAATTAATGGATTTCACACGTGTTAGCGTTATGTTTTTAAGTTAACAGCGGGAGTAAGACTGTTTAGAGACCTTGCAGAGAAATATACGTTTAATACTGTTGGATAAAAATCTCGTGATATTAGATAGTCTATAGTCTTTCTCATGATTGTGGATGTAACGTATACAAATGTTCTTCTTTGTAATCCGACAGATAAAGAGCGCGTTGCTAACAAAACTGCGCTCTAGTTTTGTTTGATAAGTATAGGTAAACTAGGGTCGCGACAGCGTCCGCTTAAAAAATGGACCTGGAGTAAAAACAATCTCTTATTTTAGATCATAAATTGTATCTCTATCTGTCATTGAAAAATTCGGTGTTTTTTAAATGACAAAGCAACTAACAAATATCTTTTGCAAACAGAAAACCTTTCGCATTTAATTACGTTTCAAACGGCTGCCTCTTCCCCAGTGCACATCGTTTAACTGAAGCACGAGTATATAAAACAATGTAGTCTAACACTTTCCCTCGAGCTATAGTAATACAATATAGTAGATATAGTATAGTTCTGTTTATTACTGTGATATAGCGGGGACCGCTCGCGCCGCACATACCGACATTCTTTGTTCGTATTGTGCCACAAGTCACGAGCGAAGCGGGTCGCTACATAGCTGCATAGTATCAAAATATGGACTATTCTATCTCTGTATCTAGAAAGGTTTCCGTGCCGATTCTGATCGTCTTGACAACTATTTTACTTATAAGTATCCGAACGTTAAGTGTTCGCGCATATGAGGTTATGTTATTTTATAGAGTCAATTAGTACAAGACCGAATGCGTTAGTTTATGAAAACTGAAATAAAAAATCGCACAGCTACCACACCCAATTGCTTTCTTCTTTGTCTTTTAAAAAAAGTCTCCCGCGCTAAGAATAGTTTGTTAGTAACCCTGGTCGATCAAAATATGCATAAAAATATTTGATTTGTTTAAATATCAAGTGTTGTATAAAACTTGACGTATGACTCCAATTTCACTCAATATTTGTTGGTGACCGGTAGTATAATCGCTAGATCTTATGAGTTATATCGTATAAAAGCAATACATTGCTAGTATATTGCGGCGAGCGGCGGAATGTCACCGTCCCGTGTCGCAATGTATTATTACTATATATTTATATCCCTCGCGATACACTCGCCACTAAGAAGTGAGTCAGCCATAGTGTGGGACTGTTCATGTATTACTTGACACATTTTGGTTCAATAAATATTTTTCATCAAATAAAGACTACTTCTTCTTCTTGTATCTCACAGAAAGGGCGCTAACTAAAAGATAGACACTTAGACAATATTTAAAAATGTTATTCTCGTTTGTTGACATTCGTTTTGAAAAACAATCATTTATATTTAACACAATTACAAGAGTTTTAAAAAATATTATCATCTAAAGAATATTTTTAATTTGTATTGTTGCTATAATAGTCATAGTTATTAAACTACCTGTAGAAAATTCAATATTTCTTCGTACTCAAAGGCCTTGAGTTAGTTTAACAAACAGCAAATTACTTATTGGTATTCATTGCCATCTTGTTGCCAGCTATTCCTTACATTTTCAAGCAAAATTCTACTGATTCAGCGGGTATTATCGCCGCTATCGCTTATAACTTGTAGCGTACATCTCGCTACGTTATTGCGAGTGTGGTATGCGGTTTATTGGCGATACACTGTATAGTACTCACTACAATACAATTTTAATACAAAAGAGATTAATATACTTTTTGTACTCATATTGTATTAAACTTCACTGTGTATTATGTATTCGTGGATAGTTATGTACAATCACAAGCATATACCTTTTCTATAGCGTGTACTTTCTTACTAACATTATAATATATGCGAAAGTTTGGTTTTTCGCTACTCAATAGATTTAACTTGATATGTTAATAAATAAATAAATGTTGAATCTTATGTACAAAATAATACATGAGCTAATATTATTATTACATAAATAGTGTTATTTCAGTCGAATTTTTTGTATTAAAAGAACAAGACTTATCCTTTTCATTCACTTACGTGAAAATGCACACGAGAAATAATCAATAAATCGACATAAACATGTCTACTTTTTCATCTAAGTATAATATAAAAAACAAATAAAATACTGACATATTTTAAAAACTTTAGGGGAGTTTTAAATCTACAAAAAATATCTACGAAGGTCTACGAAAACAGCTACGAAACTTAAAAATTCAATTAATCATTACACGCTTGAGGTCAACAGCTGTCTGTATTGATATATTAATTAAAAACAACTCGACTAATCGATTAAAGTTTCACAATCGACCTTCACGCTGATGATTCGATTGTGAGTAATGTTTGAACAAAAAAAATTAAACTGTTGGCCCAATGTATGTGCCAATGTTTGTTCCAATGTTGGCCTAGATCTACATCTTTATAAGAATCAAGTGATTTTTTTAAAACCTTTGCTGTTTTAGCAATTTCATAACGATATGTGTTAATTGAATCAATTGATGTAAATTAATTTATTATATTATATTTACTGAGGAGCTCGTGGCTTAGTTTACAACAGCCGCACGGATCGATCTCTGAGGTTAAGCTACGCTTGCCGAGGTTGTTCCGTGGATGGGTGACCATCTTATACATATCGAGTTCCTCCGTGTTTCGGAAGGCACGTTAAATTGTGGGTCCCGGCTGTCATTTTCGAAGATCTTTGACAGTCGTTAACAGTAGTCAGAAGCTTGAAAGTCTGACAACCAGTCTTACCGAAAGGTATCGTGTTAATACCCAAGTACCTGGGTTGTGGAGGTCAGATAGTCAGTCGCTTCATGTAAAACACTGGTATCCAGCTGCATCCGGTGAGACTGGAAGCCGACTCCAACATAGTTTGGAACAAAGGCTAAGCGAATATATATATATATTTACTGTGGCTAATGATAACGCCGGACCACACAAATCATATCGGTGATGTCTTGCAAAATGGTCATATGCGTAGTACTCGTAACCGGCGGTCCTGTATGACAAGATGTATGGATTTGAATGATGCAAGGGAAGTTTGCAATGTTCCAAGTGGCGTGTGGCGTTCTTTGGTCTCTGCCTACTCCTATGGGAAAATAGCTTGTAATTTCACGTATGACTGTGTATGTACTATGTCTACTAGTCGACCTTTTTAATTTTGGCTCATAGCTTTAGTCATATTCCTAAGCAGTTATTTTGTCTCCGAAGTTTGTCTATCATAAGGTGTTATGTATTGTAACCTACTTAACAAACTTTCTATGTGGCAAACATCCAAATCATTTCAGGCATTTAAACATTACAAGTTTTATCGACATTTTAGAAGAACGACAAAAGAAGAAACGTTAATGCATTTCCAATAAAAATATATTGATGTCTCCACACAATGGTTTCCAAATCATTTCAGTTGAATCAGTGTTATTCATGTTAAGTAGCGTTTCTTTACTGGCTAATATTGTTATATTACTAATTCAGATTTTTATGAGAGTATTTAAATGTGGCAGAAATTATTTATCACTTTTTTTAACAGTAAAAGAAAACTTTAATGTTTGAATCAAAGAGATAACTAAACAGTTATTCAGTTCTGGGTGGAATATCATTTTAAATCCGGGTATGGCCAGTTTTAAGTGAACTCAATGCCTACCCTCTCTTATTTCGAGGAAAAACCCGTACCCAGTAGTGAAACAATAATAGGTTAATTCCAAGTAGTTTATTATTATTTGCAAATTTCAGTTTTAGGTAATCTTATAACGAAAACTAAAATAGAATAATCACAACCTAACGAATCGTATTATTGTTTCTTATATGACTTTTTCGGAAGTACTTCAATTTAGGCCTACGTTTCACTAGTTATTGGATAAAACCAACTCAATTTTATATAACCTACAGAATAGTGAAAGTTTGTTCATAATAAAACAAGCATTTTAGGGTGAAAATCTGTCAAACAAAACGTTTTTGTATTCCACCATTTGCGAGGTATATCGTGTTACGTCATTGTCGGCGACAAGTCGGACAGTTGTCGCGTAATTCGATATTTGCAACTAATCGCACAGACTAGTCGTATTCTGTTTCATGGTTTACTTAATTACTCTTAATAATTGGTGATATTTAACAAAGTAGTTTTTGTATTGCTTTATTTATAAAGAAACGTGTTCGTAAAAATCCACGTGTTCGGTTTGAGGTCGAGAAATTTCAATGGCCCGTTTTCCATGTCAGTATTTTGTATTGTTTCGTGGTTAAAAAGGGGTCAGTGGGAGTGGGAACTACGACAAGAAAATGTATTATGTTATTCGCAATCCATTATAGACTTCTTGTAATTTTATAGGCGGCTCTTACTAAATGTTATTTAATTATTTCGTAATGAAGCCACAGCCCACGCCTCAACAAACACTCGGGGACTTACCTCACTCAACTGTATGCACAATTAATTACCTTATATTTACAAAAAACTTGAGCAAAGCCGCGCTATCAAACATAGTCCAACTAATACCTCCACTCGAGCCATCCTTAGACATCTATACAGTACTGACCACTCAAGCGCATTCAATATCCCCCTCCCGCTCCCACACGCGTATAAACGCTATCTGTATCTCACTCCACGGCAATCCGATACCATTTATATTTGAAGTGGCACTTGAAACCTATCGCCGTCCCACTCGCTCTCTAGTGGCGTGTGTATGTCTGTCTCGCGTCCTCTTTTGACCAGGGCTGCAACCTGTCTGTTTATTGTATAAGACGGTAACGAGAGCTCAATTTAAGGGTTGAAAGGGTTTTGATGTGGTATTATTTTGTGTTTTTATACGTTTAAGAGGAAATGTGGAAAAAGTTTTTGCGGTGCTTTAAATGGTAATTTGTGGAGGCTTTAATGTCGATACTCGATCGAGTCGATCGAGTGGTGGCGTGTTTGTGGTTGATATTACTGCGTGATGTTTTATCGAATTGGAAAATGATTTACAGTTGTGTTTTACGTTTGATCGATCTCTTGTAGAATTAATATAGTAGATGACGTTGGCGTTTGATTATGTTTTGCGTTTTGACTGATCTTTCCAGTGTATTTTAGTAATAAGATGCTTTGCACCTTTACGGAACATATTATTACAAGAACTTCCCTTCCGAGATCAGCAATTATCTCCCTCATCAACTTACATATTAAACCAATTTATCATTAAAAGTTAAGATGAAACAGTACCTTAAATCCAAACCCAAACCTTCCATAAAAGGTCAATGGCTACCAGGTAATGATTATCATTGAAATTGACCTTCCAATTTAGCATCCACACATTGATTCAAAAACACTTGAGATTTAACAACATACATTGAATTCACAAGAACTCTTCAAAAAGTATAGAATAACTGAATAATGAGATCTTTTACCAAGCACTCGACGTGACCGCTCCTTCAACAACAAACTCTTCGGAAAAACTAAGTGGTGACCCTAAAACGTTTAACATTCGAATTGCAACTTTAACACTGTGTATTAGAATCGAAAATTAGATTGACATTTTTCTATAAATCTTGGCAACAATTACCGTTGCAAATTGTGACTTAACTTACAAGAAATAGAATTCAATATTGATTGATTGATATTTGCAATGTTATAACAATGTGTGCCAAAGAAATATGTGTTTTACTAGAAGTGGTTAAGGTTTATTTTAACTCGTTGTCTGGTCAAGTAGGGGAAGGTAATGGTCCAGTGGACACGGTGAGTGTGTTTGATATGTTTGTGTTGGGTTCGAGTGCTGATTGATTTGATTACGAAGGATACTATACGAGTTGTTTGGTTGATATATCAGTGGGTTTGACTACAGTTTTAATTATGTGGGTAGTTGAACTTTGGGGTTTTGTTGCTATTGTTATATTATTGTAGTGTTTTAAATTATATCTCAGGATGCAGTCCTGAGCCAAGAAAAATTATAGACAAATTTTTGCTGTACAAAACAATTTATTGGTCTCATAGACCAAATAGTTGAATAGACAGATTTGACTGTGTGTAAATAGTTTCAAGACCGACTTAAGACTTGACTAAGTGAGAATATTATGTTTTGTCTTAAGTCTTAATTATCTAAATCTGCGCGCTGTCTAAAATTTATATTTGTTCGAACAATAAGCAATAGGAAAGCAGTCATTTCGTGTACGAGTAAATAGTAGATGACTTTTAAAGCCCACCCTACAATTATTTCTCTGATCACCTGTAAGAAACTTTTTAAGAAAACCATTTGTAATAAAATTTAACTTTATTTATATCGCAGTCTGTTCAGAACAGCTTCAAGCACACTCTAGTCTCATCTAGCAGGAGTGTATATCAGATTGTTCCGTTTTTATTAGTCCGTGTAAGTGATACACGGCACTCGATTGATTTATATTTGTTCAAGAAAGGTGTGGTCTCGACATAAGCGAAGCGAACATAGAGAGCGAGTTGCTATTTTAAACGCGGGAAATTGACGTTGTTTAGCTTGTACAACTAACGTCTATATTATACTGGTCTTCGAATAGCTCGTTACGAACATAATTGTTTTTCAAACATTTTTTAAACATTTTATGGTTTTGTCATTAGCTGACTACAAAATAGGTATTTATATGAACGTTAACCACAAATTCTCACTCGCTCAATCTTCGACGAGCAATTTTTAAAAAAATCCATTATGTTACGTAACAATACTATAAGATATTACATGTAATTTTTTTATAGTCACCAGTATTAATACTTACATTATGATTACCTTTTGGCGGGAACCTCTACTAATGAATGTTAACATAATCGCGAGCGACGCAACGCTGCAACTCATCTCAAAGTAGCACCACACCCTATTTTACAAAGGCTTCTCACCGTTTTTTATCGAATGAGAACAAACAGTAGACAGTGAGAGTTTTATATTGGATTGATTAAACGGTTCATGTTTCACGAGATATTGCGAATACAACGATATAAAGGTATATGTTGAGGGCTGTGACCGGTTCGATGTGCAGCGATACTTGATACTCACGGCTTTTCTTTTAATACGCAGTGTTTTTTTGAAGGTTTTTTTGTTTTAGTAGGGTTTCTTAGCTTAATCAATGTTTAAAGGTACTTACACAACATCGGTTGCTATTTTACAGGCGCGGATAAATGATGAAATTGTATTTGAGTTAACATTCTTGTACTTGAAGTGGTTTTTCAATGGCTAGTTGCACATCTATTTGTAGCTCAAAACGTTAAAATAAATATGATAGATAAGAACTTACTTGGATGTCCTGAATATTATAATCCATCGCCGTCTCATTTTTGCCTCTATCGATTTATGCCCGATTTCTGAGGTACGTTTAGCGGTAGTTTATCTTTTCAAACTGTCATGTGTGTATGAGCTTAAACGCAATTGGATAGAAAAACTACCCTAAATGTACCTCAGAAACCGGGGGTTAGAGTGATTCAGACAATACATTGTAACAGATACTTTACTTAACTTTAACAGATACATTGTAATATTTACAAGCACTTATAATTATGTTCAAATTACGGTGTGTTCTAACCCTATACGATGATAGTTCATAATTATTGTGTTATTAATTTGTCCCGCCCTTGGACAACAAGTAACGGATGACAACGTTGTCCCCCGCGACAGTTAGTGACAGTATTCATTGTCCTGTCGCACTCTGTCCCACTTCAGACGATTGCTAATTACAATTTATCTGCCAATGCACAGATAGTGTTGGGGAGCTTGAGGTACCAGGCTCGCAGAAGTTAAGAGGAAATTAAACGTATCGGCTTAAAAGTATTGATTGATAGAGTTAGAATTTTAATCTTATAAAGTTATTCAGAGCATACAAACCCGTCGGTCTTTGCTTTATTTTTGTTTTACCGTCGGTAGTGTTGATTTTATGTTTTAAATTATTTGAACATTATTCTCATTTCGCCA
Organism: Anticarsia gemmatalis; assembly: GCF_050436995.1. Lineage (NCBI taxonomy): Eukaryota > Metazoa > Arthropoda > Insecta > Lepidoptera > Erebidae > Anticarsia > Anticarsia gemmatalis. The sequence goes on along the minus strand of NC_134767.1, from coordinate 200,315 downwards.
GTGTCAGTATTACTCGCTACTGAGGGATCATATAGGTCAAGGTCTGTTTTTTAATGAGAAGAAATCTGGTTAACGTAAGTGGCCTATCTTTCCTTTTTTGTTTATACACACGCGAAAGGAAAAGGTATATACTACCTCTATAAAAGCACATAAAGTAACTTAATAAGCACAAGAGCTTATAACATAAGTGTCGGATTATCCATGACTAATAAACAAATACCTTTTTCGTTTCGTTATCATAGCAATACTAACCTTTTTTAGGTCGTTTGTAACCTGCCTAGTGATTATTATATTTACTTACTTCAAGACGAAACTAAAAGCGCCAAAGACATTAACTATTAAACGACCGGTTTCTTTAAAGTTTTACTAGCAACGGTATATGACAGTCCAAACTTGTGCATTCTTCCAAATAATTTGCGACCTCAAAGCGACTCTGTCCAAAGTATTCCAGCACCGAGCGAGTGAGCGCTAATTACCGTTTATTTCAGTTATTATAACGCAATTAAGAAGTTCTATGTGAAACCTCCTCGCTTTTATGCCAGCCTGGTACCTTTGTGTCCGAATACTTTTTGTTTTTTGTTATTTATTTCGGTTTGGGGGTGAATTTGGGGTATAAAGGCTTGGCGGGTTGAACATTTTATTTTTTATTCTGCCTAGTTTCGTTAACGATTCTTGTTTTAGGATTAAACTAAATGACCAAATTTAAGAAATATTAAATGACCCTTTTTAGGATTACATTACTGTATTGCTATTTGCTTTTTAATTAAATATATTTCATTCCGCTATGGTAGTGTATAATTATTATTATTGAAATAAAAGTTCATATCATTTTTTTTATTCGCTTAATACATTCTATATCGAACAGGGTCAAACAAAAATTAAAATTATTTCTAAAAGCCCAATGTAACAGAACAATAAATCAAAAACTAATACCGCCCACTAATCACATGATTCATGAACATTTGTCGATCAAAACAACCCCACTCGATATTTATATCCAAATGACTGCAAATTTAATAAAAACACCCCCAAGCCAGTGACCCCCTAATTTGTGCCCTCGACCTGTACTTCATTCTGTAGTGATTAGCAACCCTGGGTGCATCCGACTACCCGCTACGATTGTTCGCGACACCTATTATTTACAACCACACAATTTAACAAACGAAATCATACTCTATACGCTATAAAATAAAGTCTAAATTGACTTTTAATGATTCATGAACGGAGTAACTTTGAATCGGCGGGCGGTAACAATAAAACCAATTGTTGGTGAACTCTATTATAAAAGGGTTGGGGTAATTTGGATCTTATTGTGTAGGGATAGAGTTGAATGTTGATTGATGGTGGTTGGATGTGGTTATACATTTGATTGAGGAATTAGTGTTCTATTGGAGTGCATTGAGTCAGGGCTGCGTGCAACGTGGTTATTGTGCTTGAATTTTAATACAGAGTTAATTTGTTTTATACAATTGGGTAATAAAATTAAATCTTTTTATTACTTTATAATCCATTTTGTGCTTTAATTCGCAATACATGTTCTACAAAGGTCTAAGTAGAGATACTGACTATCAGAAAGGAGGTACATTTTAAATGAAATTAATCGTTATTGATTTTAAAAAATACCAAAATGTTAACGCTATTTTTGTAAATAATATATTATTGTACATATTCACCCTACATTTAATATCTGTACAAATAACACACACCACAGAAATAAAAAAAAAATCAACAGTTATTTCCTAATTACTCTTTATACAAGATTTTAAAAACCAATAAGTACCACGTTTATTCGCAACAGAATTTCGGTATAGTCAAAAAATAAACGAATCTATTCAACTACAGCAATACTTATACAAAAAGAAAAAAATAAACCCGCAACTGTACAACAAAGTATCGACAGCCCTTGCCATCAAATATTTCATTAAACCTCATACAGTCGTCATTGTGATATTGCATTTAATATGTGAGTAATAGTATTAATATCTGTTTTATAACTGCCCTTACGCCCCGCTCCCCGCAGCCCGCACCCCGCACCCCGCACGCAGTGACACGGGGATGAGAGTCTTTGTACGAGAGTCGAGGGTGACTTGATTAATACCGGCAGTTTATCTGTCATATTAAATGTGTTATTAAGTTGGTATGTTACTTAGTATTGAAAGGATGTTTGAAATGGGATTAAATGATGAAGCTAATCTATACTATATACTATATACTATAATATTATAAAGCTGAAGAGTTTGTTTGTTTGAACGCGCTAATCTCAAGAACTACTGGTCCGATTTGAAAAAATCTTTCAGTGTTAGATAGTCCATTTATCGAGGAAGGCTATAGGCTATATATCATTAATATACAACCAATAGGAGCAGAGTAGCAATAAAAAATGTTACAAAAACGGGGAAAATTTCCTCAAGCGAAGTTACGCGGGTCAGCTAGTGAAGTATATGTTAAAGAAAAAGATACATTTATTGCTTAACTGTGTGTTGTGGAGATAAGTGTGATTTTATAAAAGGCAATGATTTTCTGCCTTGCATTTATGAGAAACAAAATTTTGTAGAATGATCAAAATCATTAATCTCTGGTCCATTTTAAAACCAATTTAAAGGCAGTTAAGGGCTACCCGTCGCCTGTTCATCCAAAGAATATGTACATGTTGTTCGAGTAAAGTGCAATATGCTTTAGAAGTGCTTACGAACTATAAAAGACAAAACACTATACAGAAACATACATAACCGTACCGAGCTCTGAATAATTCGGGAAATTTATTCTATAAAATACTACGTAATATGTAGTGCTGGTATAAAAAACAATGCAACTGCTAAGACATGTTTACTTAATGTTGTACAACCGCATAAAGGAAGGAAGAATTTGATACGACCAAACCCGAGTTACGAAACATAGTCTTGCGGAGTAACACAAATGAATAGTAATGCAGTCAGGGGCAGGCCGGTCGTACTAAATCTTGCGCACAAAGCGAGGCCGGGCGACGCCGCGCGGCGACACTATTGTCAACAGATTTACGAGCGCGACTGTACCTCGAGTGTTAACATTATGTGCTTCACTGTACTGCTCAATTATTATGTTGGAACAAATTAGGTCTATAATTCCTAAAAGATTAATAAATAAAATATTGCGATTTCTGTCTTCAATTCTGGAAAAAACGTACTGTACAAACATGGTCATCGTAAAATATAAAAACAAAAATTACTCGCAAAATTCAGATTATACAATAAATTTATAAATAACAATAATCTAATTTTTTATATTTATACGCGTAGCCCTGTGCTACGGTGCTACGAGTTGCGTAGCACTGCTACGATTGCAACATTATAACATTTTTTTTTCCGATGACAGTTTTCCTGTTAATTGACATAGTTTAAAACTGTCTATAGCATACGCACAACGGAAATAAAAGGGCTTATTAGCAGTAGTTACATTTTAAGGAAAAAAATAAGGAGCTTTACGCAAATCAAGAACTATGTATGATGTAGAGACATCTAGAAAGAATATATTTATCAAATCTATCCATCTCAGTATGTTAAACGTAGCTCACATAAAACACCAACACAATTACCGAAACATAAGCCGGCACTAGCAAACACAATAGTAGCCGCGTTGCAGTGGAATTACCGCGCGCACAATACATCGCCGCCTTTGTTCCGAACAGCGGCCAGTGTTATAAACAGACGCATAAATCAACGCGGAACATTGCGGCCCGACCAACGCATGCACGCGGACATGGTGCCACACCGTTATTGTTTAAATGTTTGCCTTCATTTTACTGAAATATAGTTTTGCTTGTGTATTTTTTACCAACCTAAAAAATGGAGTCGGTTCTCAATTCATCTGTATTTTTTATAGTTGTTCAAGATAAAAAATACAGATAATTATTTATTATCGTATTTAGTGGTCAACCTAGTGTCAAAGTAGTTCGAGCCGCCCGAAGGCCTTTAACGTGCTGCGACTGTTGCCTTAATCGACAGCAACTGGGACCGACTTTTTACGTGCCCTCCGACGCACGGAGATGCCCATCTCAAATACCACTATGCCGTCACCCATCTATGGAATGACCGCTATGTTTTTGAGATATCCACGTTGATGATATGGTCATCTATGGTGTAACTTATGGCTTCTCAAGAGTGTATCGGTATCTTCTTGTATCTTATTTTTCTAATTAAAATGAATTGTATGACCAAATTCATAAACCAAGTAATAATTGTGAAACGTGAATTTGATACGACAGTGATGGGTTGGTAACAAAAATAGAATAACACAAATATTTCAATGCACTACTGCGTTTATATTTGTACAATAATAATTAAAAAGAGTTTATTTGCTGACCAGTGTGTAAAGGGGTTATGATATCCCATATTATGACCACATACTGGTACATAAAGATTAAATAAATAGCATATTAAAAAGCCCTTGATCCCCTCGTACAAATAACTATTATTATATTATTGTATTCATCGCACAAACATTGTTGATACACAAAAGGACTAACACACGCGTCGACGGCATCATTTACCGACATCTGTCTATATTAAATCCAATTCAATGCCTATATTCGTCTCTTTCACTCCTATACGAAAGTATATATTTGTCCCGCTCACTCGTACACACATAATGAGATTCAAAAATGGCCAGTGTTCATTGTAATTCAATAAAACTTTTGTATACCTTCCGTATTATTTTAATGAAATTTTTTCGTTTCCATTTTCTTTGGCGAGGGCGTGCCTTTATTATAACACAAAACGACTGTGTTTTTTTTCTTATTCACAAACGGTTTTTTTATCAAAGAATGGTATACATTGACGATTATGTTTTATGAATCGTTCGGGCTCACTCGGTGACTGTTCAATGTATAGAACGTTTTTTCGTCGAGTTTCGATTACATTTTAATGGTCGCGGTTATTTGAATGAGTTCACTCGACATGCTTTTATGGTTTAAATTGACGGATATCGTTTGGTTTTTCATTTATATTATTATAATGATATATCTGTGCTTCTGTGCTCTGTGGGATGAAATAACGTGTTTGTAAAGACTGTTATTTATGGATATGCGTCTGATAATGAGTTTTAAGTAGACCAATATAAATTAATGAATTATTAAAGTTATCCTTAATATCAGCAATCGTTTATTGAAATCATGTTTTCTCCGATTACTACTACTACTACATAAAACATAAAACAAACCATTACTACAGCTTACAGTTAGTTGATGGATTTTGCTGATAATTAGTTCAAAACTAACTAGTTTCGGTTTCAATTAAAAAAAACGAAACTAAAACTAAATAAACGTCTAGAAATAAATCGTTAACTAATCCTCACACAAGTACAGTCAGCAATACAGTCCATAGTATAGTGTGGTGAGTACAGTCACACACAGCCAACTTATTAAAAAATCCGAACTCTTAAATTTCGACTCTCGATAGAGCCCTCTGCGCCGCCCCCGCCCCCTGGTGTTAAAAAAAACAATAACTTCGCCCATTAAATTCGCACACACCACTGGTGACGGCCTGCTTTCTAATTGCGTTCACAATCACATTTATATTATATTGTATGTATGTAATCGCTGGGAATTTCGTGTTGTTATAGTAAACGGGGAGGCTATTGTTTTTTATAAACTGTTGTGATTATTGTATAAGAAGTATTAATAAAATCTAAAAAGGTTGGTTTAGAACAAGTAGACGTTGTATTTCAGAGAAACAACGTTTCTGTTTCTAGCAACTCTTACGAGAAAAATACTTATTTGTTACTGTACTGGTTAAATGCTTTTTTTCCATGTAAATATTCTGTACGAATAGAGTCCTGCACAATTTTTTTTTTTTTGATGTGCTCACAAGTATCTCCAGAATTATCTTAATAAGATCCTAAAATAGACAACAACGAAAGCAAAATACGCATAACGCAAATCAATTCTACTACTAACGAAACGAAACCTAACCACAAATACAAATGCTCACAAAAACCTCAACTCATATAAAAAGAAAACAAATTACGTCTGTGTCTTAACAAAACTAGCAACACGATCCTGTGAAGTACCCTCGAGACCGTCTGTGTTCGTGTGTGACTGTTTGTGTGTTCGTTTGTTCGTGCCCTCCCTCCACTCGGCGCAATACGCCAGTCTTTTTGTCCCTCATTGTTAGAACTTTTGTTCTTCACTGTATTATTTTCGTTTAACGTGTACTTCGCTCACAGAAATGAAATGTGTTTCAAGAAAACGCTTTGTTTGAAGGTTCTCGTTTATAATTGTTATATTATTAGGTTTTTCATGAGAAAGTTGTCGTTAGTGAAACTAAATAAATCTTTATATCAATTCAAATAATATTGTTTATCAAGTAAAGTAATGTTTGATCTAGGCCGTTTACTTATTAAAGCTCCACTGAATAAGCAAATAAAATAAGAAAGTCATAGTGATATTTATTATAACAATGATTTCGCAATATTATTGCCATTGACGTATCTACTAAAGCCAAATATTGTTAAGTAGAGACAAACCCATTTAACAACTTGTTTCTCTTTGTCAACAGTTCAAAAGCGTGCTCGCATCACAGAGGTATGCTCCAGTCCGTCACCACCGTCAGAACAGCAGCCTGAATCAAAGACCCCAGCTCCGACGCCACCCCTCGCCACCCCACCCCCGCGCTCGCCCTCAGACCACGAGCTCAACGTGGAAGAAGAACTCGACGAAACAGAACCCTCACTCACTCCAGAAAACCTCTCCATGAAAGAACAGAGAGAGGAGATACCAGTCAAGAAGGAAGAAGAGGACAAAACATGGGAGAACCCTGAGTTCAAATATAAAATGTTCCGACGAGAGAGAAAGGAGACGGTCGAGACAGTGACGGAAGATCCCTCGCCGTACCAGAAGTCTCCCGTCGACGTGTTAATAAAAGTATTTCCAAGACGCAGCCGAGTGGAGATCGAGGGTATACTGAATCGGTGCAAAGGAGATGTCGTAGCGGCCATGGAGATGATGATCAACGGCGAGAACTCGGCCGCGTACCAGGTGACACAAGAGTCTCCTCCATACATGCAGAGTTACCAGTCCAAGTCTGCCTTTTCTCCGCTGTCAAATCAGAGTTTCAAGTTCTCTCCTTCACGACGGTTTCTTACTCCTCCGTACAGTGGTACAGGGTACCTCCCTACCGTGATCCGACCGCCGCCGGAGTACCTGTCCTCGTTCATGCCACCTTCAGAGCTGATGTACGGCAGACAGCTGCAGGTTCCCTCTCCAGGTACTTCTCCGACGTCGGACAACACGAATAATGAAGGTTTCTCTGATTAGGGGTACCTGAAGTACTGGACTGTGTTATAAAACTGGTGTTCGTGTGAATGCGTGGACTAATGATTGATTTTTATAAGTTTTTATTTTAATGCTGTATACATATTGTGTGAAAGATCAAATAGAATTATTCTTACAAGTGGAGAATTGCGTATTGGGTTCAAGCTTAATTTATTCATGCCGTAGACACATAATTTTGCAGATCATTCTGAGTTTAGAAGTTTGAAATGGATTTGATTGTTATGTGCATAATTGATGACCAAACATAGTACTGATATTTCACATCTTTGAAAACATTTATGTTATACATTTCTCTGTTGTTACTTTAATAGGTAATTAATTACAGAAAACAAACACTTTTAATAAGAAAACACGATTACCAAAACAAAATAATTTGCGATAATAATTCCATCAAAAATATAAATCCAATTTATTATTAAGTTAAAATGATAATTTTGAATAATAAGGTTTTCTCGTTGAGATTATTGTAAATATTTACACTCGCTTGCTTATAAATATTTCCGATACTATTATACGTAATTACAAGTTAGTATTATTAATAGTAATTAGTACTTATCTATGTAGTGGTAGAGAGATAGATTTATTACATTCAGTAGCGTACAACGCTGTACAAATATGTAAATAGATATAATAATTATTATAATTATGTGTAATAATAAACAATAGGTTTTCATATTCATTTACTTATCAAAATATAACCTGTTTTAGTAACTGGCTAATTCATGATGACAATTCAATTTCTACCAAAGTAATGTTGTCTTTCTTGTTCTAAGTTACTGATTATATTACTGGTTTACTCGTATTCGTATCACGTATCTCAGTTGACAACTAGTGTACGTCAAATTGATAGTCACTATTCAGTACATTGCTGCTTTGACGTAACGTGTTTACCACTATAATCTAAGGGAGAAAACAATGTACATCAAAGTCGATTTCAAATGGTTGACAACTGAGATACGTGATGACTGCTTTAGCTTTTACATAGGCAAAACATAAGTCATGGAAGTTGTAATAAATATATATTTCTTCATTCCATATGACTTACAGTGCATTCGTTATTAAAAATAATACTTTATTTACAGGTTATATTTTTGAAATAAACAGAATTAAAACATACATAGATCTGATATGAAATCTGTGAATCAACGTCGTAATAGTAATAATATCAAGTACACAGTGATTTAGTTTATAATAATACTATTATTAAAGTAATTAATTATGTGTAACAATTGTAATATTTCGATAAATACTCTTTATTGTTTAGTGTTCAATAGTTAGTGGATAGATAATAATAATTGTAAATAATAGTAATAGTAAAATGTTTACCCTAAACCTAGACACGATAATAATTACGAGTAATAATGTAAAATAATAATAGATAAACGTGCTCAATAAATCAATACATAAATACACAACTGGTATTTTTATTTATTCATATAATTAACGTTTAATAATATACTAGCTGACCCGCGCAACTTCGCTTGCGTCACATAAGAGAAAATGGGTCAAAATTTTTCCCGTTTTTGTAACGTTTTCGCTACTCTGCTCCTTATGGACGTTGCGTGATGATATATAGCCTATAGCCTTTCTCGATAAATGGACTATCTAACACTCAAAGAATTTTTCAAATCGGACTAGTAGTTCCTGAGATTAGCGCGTTCAAACAAACAAACAAACAAAAAGAGCAACAAGATGTGGATCTAACAAATATTTGATCAGGTAAGTAAGACAAGTGGCGGACATAAACTACATGATAACTGTTACAAACAAAAGATTTTCTTAATACTAGAACTGAACTCAAGATTCCTTTATGTCATATAGCTCTGGCCGAGTGGTTCTCAACCAGTTGTTTGCTACAGTATTTCTAAATGTTTTAGAGACCGTTTATCATCATTCTTGTTCATTGAAAGTTTTACTAACCAAACCCCCAGATTGCAAAATCAAGGTTATTAACAGTTGAACTAATACCCGGTTTCTGAGGTACATTTGGCGGTAGTTTATCTATTCAAACTGTCATTTTTATATGAGCTTAAATGCTATTGAATAAGTAAGTAAAATGAAAAGTATAAGAAGTCGATAAGCGGCTCTCAAACTCTCTATTTAAAAGATATGATAGAAATTTAATACTTTTACATTTTATTGATTTTTATTGAAAATATCGAAAGCTATCATAACAAAAGTTAATGCATAATAAAATATTGATTCTTTCAAAAACGTCTACAATAACCATTGCAGTTTTATTTCAATTATAAATACAATCAACGAGGAGCTCGTGGCTTAGTCAACATTCGCCGCGCGGATCGATCTCTGAGGTAAAGCAACGCTTGCCGAGGTTGATTTGTGGATGGGTGACCATCTTATACATATCGAGTCCCTCCGTGTTTCGGGAGGCACGTTAAATTGTGGGTCCGGCTGTCATTTTCGAAGATCTTTGACAGTCGTTAACAGTAGTCAGAAGCTTGAAAGTCTGACAACCAGTCTTACCGAAGGGTACCGTGTTATCCCAGGTAACTGGGTTGTGGAAGTCAGATAGGCAGTCGCTCCATGTAAAACACTGGTATTCAGCTGCATCCGGTGAGACTGGAAGCCGACTCCAACATAGCTTGGAAAAAAGGCTAAGCTGATATATATAAATACAATCAACGGATACTAATCATTGAAGCATTTCACTTAGGAAATGCCTTAATAACCACGCCAGTTACACAAGTGAACTAAGCCGTCATCGATAAGCCTACTCCGTCGCTGCAAGACTAGAGCGCCCTACAAGCCAATCAGATGTCATGCCGCTGACCGTGACGTCACGCCGTCATGCACTAAGTCATGCACGACGTCAACTCGACGTCGCGTGGCGTCACTCGAGCGGACTGGCTTTGTTTGAAGATACCGGCCGAGTACTGTGGGTCTGTGTTGGGACAGTTTAGTGATGTTAGTGGTCGATGATTTATTGACTAAGGAGATGTTTTGACGATTTCATTAAAAACATTGAGAAACATCGTTTTACATTATTTCAATGGTAACCATGAAAAGAATACTTTAGCAGCAGCGTGTTTCAAGGATTATCGATAACGCTTTACTTAACCGGTAAATAAATGGACAGCAAATACCATCGGGTTAGCTTTAATATAATATACCCCTTGCCTCTATTTTTGAGTGTATACGACTGCTGATATTAGGTCTCAGATTCGATTTCCGGCAAAATTTCAAAAACTAATTCTGATATCAAAAAAGTCTATAAACTGCGCTTATTTCACTAAGCTAAAACTAAAACAGAGCGATATAGAAAAATACAAAAAAATTGGACAGGTGTGCCTTTTTTTTTGCCTGGTTCTGGCAATATACTCGTATGTAAACTAGCTGACCCGCGCAACTTGTGCGCTTGTGTCACATAAAAGAGAATGCGTGATTTTTTTCCCCGTTTTTGTAACATTTTTTACTGGTACTCTGCTCCTATCAGTTGTAGCGTGATAGTATATAGCCTATAGCTTTTCTCAATAAATGGATTATCTAACACTGAAAGATTTTTTCAAATCGGACCAGTAGTTCCCGAGATTAGAGCGTTCAAACTAACAAACAAACTCTTCAGCTTTATAATATTAGTATAGATACATAATCCAATTTCTTTCCAAAGTCTTTTTAACTATCGGGGTTAGAACAGATACGATACATTTTTATCGTTTTGTTTCATTCCTCTTTCATTTTGAGTTACCATTGTGCAATCAAGACGTCATGTGTTAGTGCCCTTACTGTCCAGTGTAGGACAACAGCACTGTGGTCATTGGAGAGCGTGATTGGCTTGTCTCGGCGTCTAAGTGATAACGCGCCATTGTGCACCTTTGTGCCTACATGTGGGCAGACAGACACTGCATCTAGGGCTACTAGTGTTAGTCAGACAAGACAACGATTCAGATTTGTTTATTTTCTTGAAAGTAAGGTTGTAAAGGTAAGACTCTATTTTTCTTTTTTAAAAGACAACTCCCGCATTAATAGTTGCTCTTGTGTCGCGGGGATTGTAACATGCAATCAACGGGCACAAAGTACAACTAGAACCGAAACAACTATTTGTAGATCACACAAATATTTGCTCCGAGTGGACATCGAACCCACGACGCAGTGTTAGCGGTGTGGAGACCACCTTAACCACTACGCTACGGAGGAATTTTTTTATCGCTAATAATAAAATATTGACAACATTTAATTTCTACCGCATGTATCAATTAGTTGACGTGGTGGACTTACCAACTTACAACTTCCAATCTTACACAACGAACCGTATCGAGGCGCAGTAAGAAAAGTATATTTCCACTACATGAAATTATTTCGGATCATAATTATAATCTTGAAATTTTTATTATGCTTTTTGCTTGAATAATTACTCGGATTGAGGGCAATTTAAATGTAAAAAAAACAAAAGCACACATTTTACATCATAAATATTCCCACCTAACACCACAAACAATTTTAAACTGCACAGATTAAAAATCTGCGTTTGACAGTTGAGATATCAAATGTGGAACACGGTGCTTACGTCATAGTACATTAGGCCACCTCTCGTCAACATCAGATTAGCAGCGATGGCCGCCACGCGACCAGAACTTTACACTTTCTATTATTTCAATTTAACCGCTTTTTAATTCATTGTTTGATTTTAAAAGGGGTGGTTTCCCAACATGCTAATCGCGTGGGAAGCAAGTTTAAATTGATTTGTATGTAGTTTGTTACATGATTAGCTTTGTATGGAAAAGGGTTTGCGGGTTTAATGCGAAATCAATGATTGTTTCATTGCGAGGAATAAATCTGTTTACTGTTCGTGGGAAGACTATTAAATGTAGATTTACCAAAATCAAATTAAACAATTAAAGACCAGTGGAGAGAGAGACCTTTGCCCAACAATGTGACAGTATAGGTTGTAAAAAAAATAGTTAAGTAAATTATTGTAGACATGCTACGCTCGTAGCACTTCGTAGCATATTCGTAGACCTCATTCAACGTGAGAGTATTTTTATGATATAAATCCGGTAGTCGACTGTAGGTAGCTAGGTACATTTGAACCCAAAAATGTTGAACAATGAATGAACCCACAAGTTTGTGAATAACTCATTACGACACTTGCGCGCGACAGATACTTGTTTAGCGGACCGTGGACCCTCTCATACGTACTCGCACAAATATGACAATACTTTACAAAAACTGTATCTCCATAAAGTTCTCTAGAGTTTTCTATTAGATTTTAAACTAAACATCTTGCTGGCCGAGATGAAGATATTTTGCATAACTTAAAAAAAAATTAAGAATTTTTCTTCTCCTTTATTTCTCACGCGGTCGTTATAGTTATGCTAGTTCACTAGTATCTTTGTTACAAACCAAATCCTTGACCCTTAATATTAAACGCAATGCTCGCGGTGTATAAAGTCCCTAAATAGCAAAACTTGAATACCGGTGGTGTATTTATAAGCACTAATTACAACGTATTATTAATAAATTATTGCTACCTTCCGCATAACCCCATCCACTAGAATCGTCCATAATTCAATACTTTCTTAACTTCGCTACCACTATTACAATAAGTTCGCCAGAGTGAGACAGCAATACGAAACCTCACCAATAGTGAACGAGAGGGGACATTCCTTTGTAAAAGTTTCAGCCAGTGAATGGATCGGCGCGAAAATTGTAAAATTTTAACGATTAAACGCAAACTGTGGTCGGTTATTGGTTAAAAGTTTGTTTCTTACACAAATTATTTATTAAGGCTGTATTTGATAGCGACCATTTTACAGTGTTCGCCGGTTTATTTGTCTATATATTTAAGGTAGATATGAAAAACTTTATGAAAATAGCAAGTATAATTACTTTATACAGTATTATTGCTTATAATACTAATAGCAAGATCCTACACGAAAAACTTGGTGAATACATCGCAAACCAGTTAAGTTGCTGACTCTAGCAGGTGAATGTAAGAAAAATCTACTAAATGAATTCCAGCACACAGAGTCACAGATAGTATATTACCTTAAACCTAGATTAACACTAGTCTTGGGTTGAATATGATCTTTGTTTTTCTTAAAAAATAATAAATAAAAGAACTAGGAAAATCGTTTAATTTCCGATAATGTATCAAATTGAAGTAACTCTCAATGATAAGGTGTCATTGATACCAATAAACGTGTGCTTCAAGCATCTTGCAAGGAACCCTCGCGTGGGGTGCTACCGGGTGCTGGCGGGTGCGAGCGGGTGCAAAGGGGTGCGGTCTAGTCGTGTTTCGATTAATTCGCAATACTTGTGGCACCGCTTACATTTTATATTTAGACCGGAGTACGATACAAAAGTACGGAGATGGCTTCTTTATGAAAAAAGGTTTTTTACAAATATTAGCATTTTTATTTAAGATGCTGTTAATCAGACGCATTTCAAAAACTCACGCAGCCGCGGCCAGCCGGCGTCATAGAACTTGATAAATACGACTGCCTAGAATAACTGATGGCTAGAAGCGCGCTCATGCAGGGTTGGCACCAATTAACCTTAAAAATCTTGCACAATAATTGAGAATTCCCCGTCGGAACGCTCCATAATCAAATTTTAGTCTGATCCAAGAGCGTCCAAGACTCAAATCTTAAGCTCACAATCTAAACCTTTTAGTAATCGCACCAGGAAATCGGCTTTTAAATGTTTCGAAGCACGGAAAAGTCCATTCAAAGATGTCTGATTGCTATTTATGATAAGCCATGTCCACAGCACACGACACGTCCACCGCTGTCACTTACAGTGGCTCGGTAATTATTTTTATTATTGAAACACCTCCCTGCCCCGCGCACCCCCTCACACCCCCGCGCGTCCCCGCGCATCCCCTCGCTACCCTTAACACACTTTGTTTTTGTTTTAATTCCAATATTTATTGCGGTGGACATAGAGCTGCTAATTAAAGAGTTGAACGTGTTTTTTATCATAACTTTTATATTTATATTTTGTTTACTTTATTAATTCTAATTTACTGATCTGTGGTTATGGTAAGGGTATGCAGCTGAATACTGTCATTTGGTTTCGGTTTCGGGTTCGATTTCCTCGTTAAAAATTGCTTGACTATTTTGGTAAAATATAAACAATTAAGAAATTCACAAACTAAAAACTCCTAGTTCTAAAATTACTCAAAACATGGATAAAGTATTAGACTTTACACAACTCAAGAAAAAAACATATGAGAGATTTGACGGTCTCCAGCCAACTAAATCCAAGTTACGTATATCTTCAATAAACAAAGAAAACAAACAATTCAAAATCTAACTGAATAATAAAAACATCAACATCAGCATAACCGTTTCTGAGATTTACACATACAAATATACATAAAAAAGCTCCATTGATGAACTTCACTGCATAACAATTGCGGTCAACAAAAAACAGCCGCAGCCCGGGGGCAGAATTAGTTAAAACGTCAAATAATAGTCATTGGAAACCGTTCAAGTAATATCGATTACTTTTTGTTATAAACTGTTTATTCAATACAACCTTTTTGATAAAAACCTTTTTCAAATAATTGTTTTGCAAACATACCTTTTACCATTAACATATACCCTATTTTTAAAGCCATAAGGTTGATTTTTCTATGGCTGGTTGTGTTTTTAACTTGGTGTTATATTTGCGTGGGACGGGATAGAGTTGATTCATATATTTTTTTGTAATAATTGTTAGAATCTGACAGGAGACGTTTGTATAGTCTGAATGGATATTTAAACTTATATTGGCTTTTATGTTCTATTGTAAAGATATTAGTTGTCTATCAGCTGATAGTTTACCTTCATTTAAATATCTTTGAATATGCTTGTACTAATAATTAGAGCTCTGTCCCCCAGTTTCAGTCCAGTAGTCTATCTATTCAATAGCGTTTAAATTCATATATAAAACGTTACTGAATAGATAAACTACCGCTAAATGTGTTCAGAAAACGGACATGAGTGAGTTTTTGACTTAGCATACAAGGATACAATACTACTACTATTTGTTAACGCGAAAGGTCGTGAGGATTTGTATGTATGTTTGTTACTCAATCACGCCAAAACTACTGAATTAAACGGAATTTGGTACACTTTTACAGTTCATAACCAGGATCTCGTCATAGAATAGGTATTTTGTAACCCAAGGAACTTTTTACACGGACGAAGTAGCTAACAGAAGCTAATGAAACATACATTCTTACATTTACATGTTTAGAAAGAATTTGTAAAATTGAAGACCCTATTTATAAGAAATATCATTGGCTATCTATAAAAGAAATAGTCGCAGACAGAATAGCGAGGTGAAACTATACCCGTTCATAGTAACCGTTTGTTACTACAGTTTACATTAATGATGCTCAAAAAAACTTCCCTTAAAAAAACTCCTCTCTCTTTCCACTAAAGCCCTGTCTACACGATACTAAAAGTAACAAATCAACTGCCAACGGATCCGTGAACAAACAAATTAAGGCGAAACCACACGTGCGTCGGTGCGACCGCGCGGATAATCGCAAATTGTGCAAACTGCCTAACAGCCACTGACAACCACTGAGGGAGATATCGAGTGTCCACGATTAATTCACTTCAATACTGAACACTTTTTTGTACAGATTTTTCGTAGAATTTGTAATACGTTACATTGATAAATTTGTTAGAAATGAAAACTAAATTTTGATAGTTTATACCGAGTAGTGACTAAAAAAAGTATTGTATGTTTCGTAGAAAACAGAATTTGAATTTAAACGTTTGCATAGTAGTTTATAAATGTATTCACAAGCTAAAACGTTTATAAACATAAATACAATAATATATTTAAATATACTTAACTACATCGTTTTTTTTAATAAGAATACTACAATTTGACGTTAAAATCTTTTATGTCATGCAGTAAACCTTTTATATTAAAACACTTTTATAACAGCAAATAATTGTTGAAAATAATATTACCTACGTACCTACATTTAATTTAATGTTTTTTTATTTATAGAGTTGCTAATCAGCGGATATCGCACAATGACAAGTTAGAAAGAATAACCCCCGGTTTCTGAGGTACATTTAGCGGTAGTTTATCTATTCAGTGGCGTTAAAACTCATATAGTCCGCCATTATACAACTTTTGTATATGAAGTTAATAATAAATAAATAAATATAAAAAAACGCTATCGAATACATAAACTACCGCCAAATGAACTCAGAAACCGGGCATAAGTTACTCACGTTAAAAATGTGAAAGACAAAAAAGCAAAAAGTAGTTAGTATCGATACTAGTGGGCGTGGGGAGCGATAAACAAAAATAGCCGAGTCGATATCTCGCAGATACTGTTACAACCCTCTCTGTAAGGGTTGATATCACCAGTTCACCGCTGATCTGACGATATCTGTGGCCTCGTCTAAGGGTGAGTTCATACAAGTCGACTAGTCGCATAGAAATCGGAAAACTGTAAAATACTCTGGTCCCTGCCTACCCCTAAGAAAAAGACGTGATTTTATGTATGGTGAAACTACCAAAATAGATTTTTGATTTGTGCATTATAGTAGGTTGAGGCAATTAAAATGTCAAACAAATTTCGTTCATGGTGCATGGTGCGAAAGCATGGTGAGATCTTTGGTTTTCTAAATAAATTGCACCAATAACGCTAGTTAGTATTTTTTATACTGATTTAGTTCTCTCATTTTAAAATTCGGTTTTGTGTATTGATAAGCACTTTTGCTCTTTATTGTTTTCTCAACCAACTTTAAATGACATTGAAGCAATGCGACGGTATCAAAGTTCGCAGTTGCAAAATTCTGTTTTCGACGCTGTATGTGAACGCAGCCTAAGGGTTGATATTTTTTATATTTTCAGTAAAAAAGCTAAAGAACCCTCTCACCACATTGTGGACAAATCCACTTGTTACAACAAAGCTTCATCGATATTAGTTCAGCACAATTGAGTTAAACCAGCTCTGATCACGAGATAACATACAATACAATATTGTCGCTATTTTTTGTTGCTAAAAGATTTACGTGTATCAGATTTTGGTTTGGTTACAGATTTTTTTGAACAATTTTTTATTAGAATTATTTATTTCAACACAATGATGATATCATTGGTTATTTTACTTTTCAGAACAGAAGTAATGGAGTGTTAAAACTATGAAGACAGATGACTATCTTGTAAAACATAAAAACAATGAACCTCGCACTAAAAGGAAAGGACTCTCACTGCTTAATAGTGACATCTATCGGCCGGTGATCAAAACCAATCTGACTTGGAAGGAAAGTCGGGTAATTATAACGTATCGTATGTCTTTAACATCGTTTTACATTGTGTTATTATATGTACTTGCGATATTTTCCAACAATCAATGTAGTACAACCTGGTCTAAGTATCAACCAAAACTGTAAATTAAATAAATATGCATGTTTCTTTCAACTCAATCAAATATTATTTATTAGAGAAAAACTGAAATTGTGAAATTGTGTGATATTAGTTCACATGTACTAAACAAAGCTTATTACCGCATTTTTTATCAAAACCACACAAATCTCTAACCAAAAATCATCCACAATCTGCTAAAAAGTTCACACACAAGACAAACAAACAAACACACACAGAACACAAAGCAATAGGAAAGTATTGACAATAGAAGGTATTGCCCCGAGACATTTCACAGATAGCTATCAGTACATACGGCATGTACGGTAGGTGTATCAAAGGCTTGTGCAGGTGCTACTCCCACGGCTACTGAAGCCTTTGTCATGAGTTCAAGTGGCTGGGGAATTATCTGGTGACTTGATGCGATGAGACTTCTAATATTAGAGACGAGATAGTAGCTTGTTAAGTTAGGCATATAAATTTTAATCTATACTAATTCTAATACTAATCTCAGGAAGTACTGGTCCGATTTAATTTTTTTTTCAGTGTTAGATAGTACCTTTATCGAGGAAGGCTATAGGCTATATATCATCGCGCTACGATCAATAGAAGCAGAGCAGTAATAAAAAATGTTACAAAAACGGGGAAAATTTTGACATATTGTCAACGCAAACGAAGTTGCGCGGGTCAGCTAATTAAGTTATACATTTGTTATCTTTGATAGTCGTTACAATGGTCGAATCTAAAATTAGGTCGAAAAAGGGTTTCAAGTCTAAATGGTAAGAAACAGGAAAGTTGTGAAGCGCAATACACACCAACGTCGCCGGCCGACCAACCTATCTCGGCAACTCATTGTCGGCGGGATAGTTAGCTAACTGATGATTGTGTAAGTAGGCCGCCGACATGCTGCCAGGTTTCGTCGGCGGGCTGTGTATGTACTAATGATATTACTAACTGGGTTAATTTAATAGAGCTGAGATGGTCTTTTGGGACGCAAAGATGCTATGTTTTGTGACTAACTGCTAGCGATTGTATCTTAAACAAAAGCATTTACTAAGATGCCTAACATATCCAGTCTAAATTAAAATTAGACTGGTTTATTAATTAATTTTAATTTAGTCTAATTTAGACAAGGTACTGAAATTGTTCTGAGATTTCAAAACTCAAAGAAGCTTTAGACATTGTCTCGACACTTTAAAACACAATTATAACATAGTGCTTTAAAACTACCACTCGACATTGTACCGTTGTTTCACAAAACATAAGTGACACATCAATTAAATCAATTACTTCTACGCGATCAACCAACAAAGCTATCATTACAGTACTACACAATGCAACTGAATTACACCCTCAGCCAGCACAGCACATACACGACAATTGTACTACAATTGTACTCGCCACACGATACCTATTGACTGCATTCAATACCTTAACGAGAACACTACACATTGTTTTATTTCTATTATTATTAAAACCCTTGAATTGTTATTGAATTAAGTGTTTTTTTGAAAATTGTTTTATGAACTTTTTTTGTTATAAACTTTAAGGTAAAATACACCTTTGCTTTACAAACATAAAGTTCATTTTTGTTTGTACCAGTATTGTCAATTACAACGTTTGAAATTATGTAAAATACTCAATTGCTTTTCAATTATAGGTCTTGGGTATATATAGTAAGGTTTAAATTAAGTTTTGTTGGTGTATTAAGTATATTTTTAACAAATGGTTTGCATTGTTATAGCATTGTACGAGGCGTGGCTACTTTGAACGAATAAGTAATAGTTTTATAAACGATTAATAAGTAATTGGACCCCTTGCGGTTAGAAACTAAACGATATCAATTACATGGGTTATGGGAGACGAGGAACAAAGTGCAGGGTGCATTGCAACGGTTTTTAAGATTAAACTCTCGAGGCCTAGACTCTCTCAGGAAAAAGGCTCTTCATAACGAGTGTTCTACATATTAGCTTTTTTATTTTTATTTTTCTTCGGGGGGACAAATCCCTTTGTATGCCCAACTTTCTTAGGGGAAAAATGTTGGGATATGTGGTGTATTTTCCACTAAAAAACCACCCCGGTAGCCAACCATCTCGCGCGTAGATGGAAAGGCTCTGGGACCTAAAAATCTCTCCAATGCCCTCCACCTGCACCTCGCCTCATTGAGGCTCCCACACTAGAAGCCCATGGGCCTCTCTTCTAATTCTACAAGCTAGCTCGTGGCAATTTTGGCTACTAAAATTGCCACCAATTCTTCCCGAACCGCATCGCATGCCTACAGCCCCCACTATAGACATCTACGGTTCATATTCAGCACCGGGGTCCTACATATTAGCTGATGTTCTAAGCTATAAGTAGCTATAAGTCTAAATGCTAAACATCCTTAGTCTGCCATTTGTGCCCAATTAAGTGTTGAATATCCAAACATAAATGTTATCACATTTTAAACGATATTTACTTTACAAAAGCTTTATGATTACAACCATATTACAAGACAAGTTATGTTTATTATTCTACAGTAGATATAAGGCTTAACCTTGAATATACTACAAATTTTTATATCAAGCCATAGGTAAGATTTTCGCTCATAACAAAAGTATTTGTGTGACCCAAAGGATTTTTTTTCGCGTGAAAATATTGATTGCGTATAAGAATAAAGATTTCGAGTTATAATTCTACACTACCATTATGTCAGAAAAAAAAAATCTGTAGATTTTGCTACAAATAGTTATAAATACTATACATCCTCTCCAACTTTCGCCTTTTTGATGTTTAAAAACCAATCGCAACCCATAATTACTTTTATTAAGTTTTGAGGAAATGTAAAAAAATCCTGTACTTTCTCTAAGACAGGAAAGAAACTTTCTTCCGATCGTTGTGATAGATGTTCTATAATTACACGTGGGTACTGATTGTAGTAACACAAAGACTGTCACTTAATACAAGAGCAAGCTGCTTGTTTAATTGTATGAAATTATATACATCCAGGTAGCTAACCTTATAGTAAAACCCTTTTCAAATAAGTTTTTGGATCTATGGCGCAGTGGTTAACTTTGGTTGTCGCAATAACCGTAGCGCCGCGTGTGGTGGGTACGAATCCCACCCGGGAAAAATCTTTGTTATTTATTTATATCTATGCTGAGATAATATTACATTAACTGATTTAGTGGTTTAGCAATAGTCTTAGTTCCTAATGTTTAAAAGATCCTAGGTCTAAATCCTGTGTAGGGAGGATTGGGTTAATTTATTAAATTCTCGTATATTTTAAACAGTACAGTGTTACCTTAGTATAGCAACCTTTGATCCTTACTGAGAATCGAATTCGTAACCTTGTCATCAACAAGCATGTTTGTCATGCAGACTCTTATTTCTATCTTATACGTTTTTCAGGTTAATAAAATATATTATTATGTAATCCTATTAATCACTCCAATAAAGTTTGCAGGCTTATATTGTGTTTAATCTGTTTGTACCCGAGACCATTCTACTGCAAATCCGCCGCATTAGCAATTGGACCACTGCCTACTTTAAACCTATACAATATAACTTTTTCTCCCCGGAAGCTTCCACTCTAAACTAAACATTACTTATAATATTATCTCGCCATTATAAATTCACGCACGGATACCTTATTTGCAAAATATTATTACAAACATACAAACTAACAAAACACTCAAGTGCTGGAACAATATCGGTTTACCACAAATATCCAGTTACCCCGTACCTCTATACACTCTACCCCATAGACAATTACACAATGGTAATAGTTTTTGCGCGCATTCAATAGTTTTTTGTATTGAAAGATTATATTATATTATTGTTTAGCGATTGTATAATACTATTATTAAGATAGCAGGTACTTCAATTTATTAGATCCAACTTTGTTTCCCAGCTGAAATGTAAAAAAATGCTTTAAAAAGTAGATATGAATTGTCAGTTTGCGACTACGGCTAGCGCAACCTGAGCTGAATTAATAAGAACAAAGCAAATCACGATAATCCTATATGTAGGTATGTGCAGTATATGTATGTTTAGAAACAATGTTCTACAAACGAAATTTGATAATTTCTAGTGCGTAATTTTGCTTGGTGTATTTTCTAGAAGGCTTGTCAGTCCGTCCAATTTATATTTCCCAAGCATTACATATCATTTGATCCTTAAAAATCAGGTGGCCTGTGACATAGTGTCACATGCTTTAACTAGGTATAACTTTTCACATCGATATAAGCATTTGGAAAAAGCAATATATCGTACCCCCGGTGCAATAATGTCACTTTTGTAAAAAAATGCAAAAATGAGTTACTTATGTAGTAATTGATTTAAAGCACTACTACTGTATTACTATTATCATTATATAAGCAAAAGTAAAGTTAAAAGTATTCGCTGATGTATTCATCTTATCAATATCACATAAAGTTATTGTTGTGGGAGGTGTCAAAGTTTAAAATGCTTCTCCTGAAAAACTACATTTTTGCATAAGTGACAGTGTTGCACCGAGGGTGCGATATTATTACCTTATACTCAAGTTTACTATGACAGTAGCAATTAGTCCAAAGTAGTAATATTGTTAAAAATCTAAGACTTAATGGAAGTCTACTTGAATTATCTTCAAAACGAAGTACTTTCTACTTAAAATAAATACTATTAAAAACTTGAATAATTCTTTCGAAAAAATGTCATTAGTAAATCGTATGTTAAAACTGTTCAAACAGTATTAAGAAACGTATCACAATGACAAATATATTAGCATTCCATTCCGACCTTATTGTTATGTCAATAAGACTTAAAATCACTGTGTTATTATTAACTATTTTATTTACACATACCACCGAATACATACATACATAAACACTCACAAAAAACACGCAACACTCTTATTACAACGGCTTAGAGCTCAATTTAGAATGATTTTTTTCTTTGGACTGAATATATAAGTTTGTTTAAAATTTTGGAGTACTTACGTGCCTACAAAATGGGGATCTAAGTTTCTAAAATGTCCAAACAGTATAGATATTGGTGTTGGCGAGCGGTGGACGTCAAACATTGGACGCAAACATTGGTCGTGTTGAGGCGATCAACCGAACTCGGATCTTGTTACCGCTTCGAGTATACTCGCACACACAAATGCTCAGCAATGATGCACTTGCAATATTCTATCTATCTATCGTATGGTTAGTGGTCAACCTAGTGTCAAAGTTGTCCAAGCCTATCTTAATTGAAAACAACCGGAACCGACTTTTTACGTGCCCTCCAAAGTACGGGGACGCTCAGTTCAAACGCCACTATGCGGTCACCCATCTACAGAATTACCGCGCCAACGGTTGCTTAACCCACTGATCGTATACCGACCGGTGACAACTAGCTATGAGCGCCTCAACTAGCTATGAGCATAATATATGCAATATTTAAAGATGTTGAATGTCACTAATAAAAATCAGTTTCCATTTCTTAATTAATTAAGTAAAAAAAATTGAAAAGAATCGAATGTATGTGCGCGAAGTGCGTCCCAGATATAGTAGCCCTCTAACTTGTGGTGCGGCCTAAAATGGGGGACGTGGTTCTTTCGAGACTAAATTTAAACCAACCTAATTTGGATTAGCCGGTAACTTCATTCCGTGGGCACTAGACATAACCTTCTTCTTATTCAGTAAAGAGACCTCAGTCTTATTGTGGTACTTTGATTGATAAAAATAACGTGTTACTAGAATAGTATTAGGATAATTTGCGTCTTTAATTACTGAACACTTTTGTGTTGAACTGTACGAAATTGGTGTCTTTGAAGCGGGTTAATAGCGAACAAACAGTGGGATTAAGTCCACAGATTATAGTTGCGCCACAGACGATGGACACAGATCTACCACCACACACCACGCTACCACCACGCTACGACCACGCTGCCTCGGTGATGTGTGCGCGGTAACTGCTTCTAACTAGATATTGTGTTAGGGGATTTACTCGACATTACATATTGATTACGTGTGTAGTTTTATTTCTTATCTTACGTATCTTACGAGTATAAATACGAAGGTTTGAATGTCCGTTCCTCAATCACGCTAAATTACTGAACAGATTTTGATGAAATTTGTTACACAAACTGGATTAACACGTAGAATTATTAAGAAATCGCGGGCATATTGTATCTTTTCTGTTTTTTTTTGTATAGTAAAATATAAACTAAAGTATTAAGTTATAAAGATCAAAGAGCTCTAAAAATAAATATCATCGCAGTTTTCTTCCTTCTGTAAGTTAGTTTCTATTGTCAGACACTAAAACTGCAAGTAATATACAAAGTAGGTACATTAGAGGGACACTAAAATCTGAATTGCATAACTAATAGGCAAACAAATTTAAAATACAAAAATTCGTTACTAACTAAAGTTTTAATAGTGTGAGTGAACATAGTAATATTTAGAATGCGTCTGTGTGTGTGTACGCAGGTACGTGTGTGTGCGTGTGTGTGCGTGTGTGTGCGTGTGTTGAAATAACAAAGTAAATGTATTGTCCAGTTTTTAGTTAAATTAATATTTTTCAACAGTTAATCGTGTACCGATAGCAAACAATGACAAAACATTTTAAATACTAAATAATATTTTATTCTTTTAAGAT
The DNA here is from genome assembly GCF_050436995.1 of Anticarsia gemmatalis. Classification (NCBI taxonomy): domain Eukaryota; kingdom Metazoa; phylum Arthropoda; class Insecta; order Lepidoptera; family Erebidae; genus Anticarsia; species Anticarsia gemmatalis. The sequence continues at coordinate 176,059 of NC_134767.1, read as the reverse complement.
ATTTTTTTAAGCTTTCTTAATATACATACGTCATAATTTAAGCTATCTCAATACACATTTATGTAAGAAGAAAAGCCTTTGAAAGACATCACTGACTACTTTAGTGGTTTGAAAATATGCGTGTGAATATGTATAGGTATATGTAGGTCTCTAATAGTCAAAGTGAGTATTAAAATCTGTTTAAAGAACGATTCTGCATCTAATTCTGTACTTATTATGAAGCAAGAATAATTATGTCCATCTATTAGTCTATAAACACGCATTTACAGTTAAACTATCGAGCCGATTGAAGTGAAATGAGGAAGACTGGTACAAAAGCTACTGGTATTCTAAAAATGTCTAAAAGAAGTAATTAGACTTCTAATATAAAAATATGACTTTTGAAATGAGAGAAACACTATCTGATTAAGGAAATGTTGCATGCCAAATGCTGAAAATCGTATTTTCATACATATTTGTAACATCTTCTAACGATCTTTTGCGACTATAGGTATGCCATATAAATATTTAAATTTGAAACTAGCCGACCCGGCAAACGTTGTCTTGCTATAATTATAAAAAAAACAATGTTACTTAGTGGTATGAAAAATAGATGTTGGCCGATTCTCATAGATAACGGATAAGCACAAAAATTTCATCAAAATCGGTCAAGCCGTTTCGGAGGAGTATGGCAACGAAAACTGTGACGCGATAATTTTATAGGTACTTATACTAGCTGACCCGCGCAACTTTTTCCCCGTTTTCGTAACATTTTTTAATGGTACTCTGCTCCTATTGGTCGTAGCGTGATGATATATAGCCTATAGCCTTCCTCGATAAATGGGCTATCTAACAGTGAAAGAATTTTTCAAATCGGACCAGTAGTTCCTGAGATTAGCGCGTTCAAACAAACAAACAAACAATCAAACAAACTCTTCAGCTTTATTATATTAGTATAGATAGCCTTCCTCGATAAATGGGCTATCTAACAGTGAAAGAATTTTTCAAATCGGACCAGTAGTTCCTGAGATTAGCGCGTTCAAACAAACAAACAAACAATCAAACAAACAAACTCTTCAGCTTTATTATATTAGTATAGATTATTATATTAGTATAGATTAGATTTGAATTTGTTTTTGCCACCACTACTTGAATTACTGCACTGCTCTTCAAACAATGAAGCAACGATGATCGGCCTCCAAACTCCTAGCCGTTAATTAATCTAACCATCACCTGATCATCCATCACGTAACGTGTGAGCCAGACAACTAGCAAAGGCTTTTAGTAAAACATAGACTTTGAAAAGATTAAATACACAAATTTTAAATAGCTAACTTATACAAACTAGTTTCTGATGGTACCTATTCATTATGCAAATTTAGATTTTTTTGATAATGTTAGTATCTAGAGATGTAGTGACCTCAAATTTGATTTTCAGAGCTTCAAGGATACTCATATTTTTTCAAAAGAATATTTTCAGTAGCATGAGGATACTTTGAACTTTTATTATTTCTTTGATTAATTTTAAACTATGTTTAAATCGTAGGTACTAGCTTCTGCCCGCGATTTAGTCTGCGTGAAAAGATTTCCCGAGGTAAAAATAATCCAATGGATCCTTGTTTTAAGCTATATCAGTATACCAAATTGCATTAAAATCCGTCCAGCAATTTTTGTGAAAGATTAAAAGACCAACATTCAAAAATCACAAAATTTCGCTTCAAAATTTTATAATATTTATTAGTAGGATAATTTAAAACAATTACCATCACACCTGACCAATGCATCTTATAACCTCTATTTCGAAGGTTAACAGCTCCAAACACACAGAGAACTTCAAAATTGAAAAAAATTAAAAGCCCAAAAAGAAGCACACTAAAAGAAATATTGGACAATCTAGTTTGTTGTGTGCACTTACGTACATTCCCAGTGTAGCAATAAGTGACCAAATATTGTCACTTGGTCGGCTCCAGTGTCCCGTGACGGTGCTCCCTCTCGCTCACACGTGTGCCGTGCGAGAGGGACGGCACGCGTGCTCTGGAGCGAGCCACTTGGCGACAAAGCTGCCGACTAACAAAATACTAGCATGGTGGCAATACAGGGACGGAGTTTGTACACTTAGATGAGTTTTGAAATTAAATCGAGACAGTTTCTTCGCAGACAGTCGTCGCTTCGTCACATGGCATAAAGAAGGTATGTCGGAAACTCCCCGAATCGAATCTACGCACGCGGTATACAAAAGACGCATGGAGTTAAGATTTGCTATGTTTCAGTCTCAAGTATCGTATGTGTGTGATGAACCAAGTTTTTGGATTATTAATATTACCTACCTCATAAAAATGTGTACACATATAGCAGTATTATAAAAGCCAAATTAGCCCTGTGCCATTGTTACGCTTTAACATTTAAACTAGAGGACCGATTATCATTTGGTAAAGTCGTAAAATTTATCTTAGTTTATATTGATTTCTCTTAAATTCACGTGCTCTCCATAGACAAAGGCTAGTATATTACTCAAAGTTGAGTGTATCAAGGTAAACTATTAACAGAGCAGAGTCCGAGTCCGTCCCGGGGCACTCGTGTAGCGCGTCAAGTAGCGAACAGCGCGGCTTTGTAGCGCTACACTCGCCGACACTACACGCTACACAACGTGGAACATCACGTATCAGTCCCAATACATCATACTTACAAACAGACAGACAGTACATACGTTATAGCACAGACAAAACTGTGGTAGAATCTAGACTAGAAGTATTCATCCTACAGCACCAATTTTTTCAGCTTGTACAGTACCTTAATACATACGTACAAAAAGTGACGGCTTTTCCCCGTAGATACCCCTATTTCGAGAGCAAAGCACACAGACAGACATTACGTTAATTGTAGAGTACTAATCCATAGAGTACAAACGCGCTACAAAACACACACGACGTACCTACACCTAAGTTTGAAGAAAATAGCCATATACTATTTCAAATTTGCTGTTATGAGCTGATGATGCTACGTGTCTAGATTGATAGTACTACCCCACAAAAACTGTTATTTTACTGCCTTCGTGCTAATCCAATAGCGAGTTTGACTGCTTCGCGAATCAAGATCTCAAGTCAAGAATGTTGTTCCAGCAAGATATTTCATTAATAAACTATCACGGCTTATACCATAATACTAAGATGCTCAAAGGGTCTTGTGCGATTAAAATTTAAAGTATACCTCGGCCTCTACCTGCCCTCAAGACGAAAGGAGAGACATTATACATCTTAGTCTAATCAGTTGTTAGACCTAGTTTATAGATGAAATTGTTACTTAATTGTGACGTTTCCAAAACCTCAGCTACTTTGTACGTATTCTTATAATTTCGTAAGAAACCACTAAATATGCAAATCACAGCAATTTTCACCATTTCCTTCGCGAAGTGTTCCGCACAAAAATTAGGGTTCCTTGAAAGGAGTAGAGGAGGGAACCCTTCTGTTATTGTGGTTTTTATTGTGCCCTTGCATTTTATTACTTTTTTATTTGTTTTTAACAGCGGGGAGGTCAGTTATCTGTGTTCTGTCAGGGTTGTGCCGAGGGGAAATATTACTGCAAGGGAAATGTGAATTTAAATGTTGTGTGAGATGAATATTGTATTGTTGATGATATGAGTAGACGCGGCGACCACAGAGCTGGATAGTGCTTTCGATTCCCACATGAAACTATATTTGTACGATCCACAGATTATTGTTTCGACTGGCTTTAATTTGAGACAAAGGTTCTTAGTGCCGGGGACATAAAAAAAATTGTATAAATATTTGAACTTTTAAGGCACTTTTGCCGCTTAATCATAGCACATAACGTGACTCTGCTTTGTCAGTGGTTAAAAAATATCAAGACAGTCACTGAGGTTCACCATCTTACAGTAAGTATCACCCCTGAATGTAAATTGAAGGGTCATCTATCAGACAGCCCTGCCCTGCGCCGATGTCTCAGATTATTCGCAAGTTAACTGCTTCACTACTCCTCGGCTGCCCCTTTATATCCGATATATTTAAATTCTTTCACGCACTTATCGTAATAAAATATATTATCATTTTATATTTTTTATAACTTCGCACTTACGTTTCTAACGCCCGGATTCTGAGGCACATTTAATTTTAGCAGTAGTTTATCTACCTATTCAATAACGTTTAAGCTGACACAACTATACATGACAGCTTGAATAGATAAACTACCGCTAAATGTGCCTCAGAGACCGGTGTAAATGGTCGAATCGATCGATGTTTGTACGTTTGTATAAATCTCCAAATGCGTCTGTCAGAGTGTTAAGTAACATAATTTGGGATTCTGAAAGTGTAATTAATCACTTAGATTTAAATATAGTATCAGATAACACTGCATTTAAGTTATACGCAAAAAAGAAGTCAAGAGAGAGAGAGAAATCAACTTATTCCAAAAATATAATCTATAGATAAATAAAACAAGAACCAATAAATAAAAGTATGCAGGTTACTGTCAAAGAGACTTCAGTTAAACTTAACAAAACAATGAAAAATACCGTAAAACATCAGAAACAATCAAATCAAAAGTAAAATCATTAAAAGCAACACCCTCATTGTCGAACAGTCGGCTAAAAACAACTCTACATTATAAACAAATAATTAAAAGAAAATAAAGCCTCGAAACACAGATGCGAACGGAAATCTTAAATTGGATTTTCAAAGAGCAAGCGAGTGAGACAGACATATACACTGTATACTAAGTTAGAACGAGATAGAGCATACAGTCGAGATCACAAAGCAAGTAATTGTAGACAATGGGAAACTGAAAAAGACGTTTCCTTTAAAGATTCCTATCTCAAGAACGTTTTGCCTTAGGACCTTAGTACAAACTTAACTGTACACATCACAAAACATATGTCTATACTTTAACTCTTTGCAATAAGGTTCAATTTCGCGTGACAATAATGTTTCGTAATAGTAAACTAAAGTTAGTAAATTGTAAGCGACTGTGAAGCCACGTCTAGCGTAAAACAAGATTTTGTCAAAGTATAATTTTAGTCCGTTATTAGTTGAGCTCTGTCGTCGTATGTGTCAGTGTTGTGGAGAGGTCAGCGTATACTGGTGGTATCATACGTTTGATAATGTACAAGTTTGTTAAGAGATCATCATTTTAATGTAATTGTCTTGTTTTGCTCTAAACTTGTTATAATTACGAGTAATTGTTTAAGGTTTCTGCTGTCACTTTCTCTAAACCCCGGTTTCTAAGGTACATTTAGCGGTAGTTTATCTATTCAATAGCTTTTAAGCTCATATAAAAATGATAGTTTGAATAAATAAACTACGGTTAAATGTACCTCAGAAACTAAGCATAAATCTTTATGATTGAAAGACTCTATCTCTATAATTGAAAAGAAACATATTTTATAATTATTATCTTGTAGTCCAAGCGTTATAGTTGACGTAAATAACCGTAGTTAGTCACAACGGAAGTAATTTTTTAGCAGTTTTGACACTTTGATGTCATTGGCTAGAGAATCGAAAGACGAAATTAAAATTTGTCTCTCCTGAAAAGTTGCTTAAAGCGACTTACCTACTTGGTGAAAGAACTTAAACGACGATATTTTCCATTTCTCTAGGCTTATAAATAAATAAAATATACTGAAAAAGAAATGAAAACCAAATCACAAACACTCTCGAAAGCCGAATCAACTCAAAAGCCATAAGTTAATTAGATCAGTTTCATGTGATGTGTCAAACTCACGGGTTAAAACCAAGCGGTGGAGGGTTAAATTAGATTCTTTATTCGTCACGTGGCAAGGATTAACACCGCGCTGTCGGGGGGTTAACTAATTGGAATACCCAATCGAGTAGTGCGCTTTAATTTGATTTTAATAGTTCAATTGTTGAGTTATTAATTGTTGTGGGGTGCGAACATGTATAAGATTGTCCTGTGACTGTTTGTAACGAGGTTTGAAGTCTGTGTTACGAATGTTTTGAAACGCTGGAGAGGTATTGTAACTATGCTATTAGTTTTGTTGTCACTCACCTACTTTAGAACTGCCAATGTATTCTGAAACGATTACTGTTGACTTTTAACTTGAACAAACTATAGTATAGGTAATTTAATACTGCAAAGTTACTTATATTTAAAAACTACTATCGATAATTTGTTATTCCTTTAAAAAAAAACGTCTAAACAATCATCGAAATTGTATCGACACTCCAACTTAAAAGCTAATGCAATAAGGGTAATATTTAACTACGGTGATTCTTTAAGAAACTTATAGTGACATCTATGGTTGAGTAGTAAGATAACTTAAACTGTAACATATGTACTATCGTACTTAATAATGCTATTACACACTAGATGGCAGACACAAAAGTTTGTCAAGAAAAAACTAGATGGCACTGATTATCTGGTTTGTGTATTATACACTAGATGGCGCCGTACATGTTTTCTTTCAGCGACATCTAGCGTCTAGCAATATTATTTAAAGTTAATGTATATTTGCTATGAGTAACTAGATGGCACTGTACACCAATTAAATTGCTAATAATGTTATAAAAAGATTCCCCCTCGGTCGATTGTTGCGTCTGGCCATCCATCCGGGAACGCATCCAGGTCATCCCGCCATCTCCTTTTAAGCCTTCATCTTCGCTGCCGACCATCTTGTGGCGTCCACTTCGTGGCAATGTTAGCCCATCTGTTATTCTTTCGGTGTGCATTCGGTGAACATGCCCGGCCCAATCCCACTTTAGCCTAGCGGTTTTTTTTCCCTACATCGGCTATGCGCGTTTTGGAGCGTAGCGTTGAGTTCCGGACGTGATCCGTCCTCTTTACTCCAAGAATGCTACGCTCCATAGCTCTCTGACAAACCTTCAATTTGGACTTCTTAATCTCAGTCAGGGACCATGTTTAGGCACCGTAGATGAGGTTTCTTATAGTTATAATACTTACGATTAAATACTGAGACATTTTTAAAGATTTAATGGCCAGAAGATATCTTCTCCTCTTTTTATAAATACTTATACCATGGAAGTAATAATATAGTAATAATAATATAATATATTTACAATAATTTCTTAGTAGGTAGGTAGGTATGTTCTCACGTACGACTGCTGATCACAAGGATGTGGATTAGATTCTCGAATCATTCATATTGACATTTTTTTATTTTATTTTACAATAATTCTCAATATCTCCCTAGCGTAGTATCGTGTCCAGTTTATTGCAATAAGTTAGCCTTCTTTTTCACTAATTACATGGGACTAATATTGTAAACGATGTAACGTACGCCTCTGCTAGGGAATGCAATCCCGACTCGAGATCGTCAACTCGAGATCCCTCGCGATCAGAAATATCAATCCCGCGGGATCCCGAGATTTTCGGGATCCCGTCTAGTTAGTAAAAATAATACAATTCGAACGGCTTGTTTAATGTAATATGTGTGTGATAGTGTGGTGAATGCAATAAATTATTATTTGAAAGAAAATAAAAGCCTTTATTTTTGAATATTACTAACAACGTAACATAATTAACAGGTGTAATAACATGAACATAATCAAAAAAGTAGGTGTAGCATTTTGAAAGTAGCCTCTTAAAATACAAAGTGTATCAATAGTACGAGCTTCTAATCGGCATCTTAAGTCTATTGCAATTTAGCCAGCTGCTGAAAATGCCCTCTCCGACAATCCCGCACGGGATCTCGTCATATTATGCTTTGGGATTGATCCCGAAAAAATACACGGGATCTCGCGAGATCGGGATCCCGCGAGATCGGGATTGCATTCACTAGCCTCTGCCTATACCTTCGGGTTTTTATACCTATAATAGGTGTGATATGATGTATGTTCTCACCTACCAATTACCTAATCTTAAAACAGTGACCACACACTCGCGTTACAATAGCGGACGTAAGCGTCAACTTTGTCACGTGTAATTAACATAATATTTTGGGTGTTCGCCGCAAACAGCCGGCACTCCGCAACAACACAGAGCCATGTTTACAAACATAGAAACAACAACACGTCCTACGAGATGAAACTGTTCACATTTTAGAAGAACGCAGCATTGATATACCACGCGCTGACAGTGAGTTACACTTTCATTTAAACTATTAATTTCCGGAACATTTAAAAAAGATTCCGTGTTTTAAAAGTAGTAACTACTAGTAACCGGTTAAGATTGTTTAAAGTTACACATATTAAAGTAAGTTTTAGTAGTTAACTGATAAACTCTTCTGGAACAAGTAATTTATCAATCATTTTCTAATTTTGCAACATATTATTACAGCGACTTTTGGCATTATTTTAAGACAATTAATGAATACCTACTCGGAACCGGCAAACTTTTATTTTTCTATTTAATCAGAATAAACAGTGTCCCTTGAATCACGACCTCTTTGTGCAGGCAAACTGAAGTGACCTGATGCAGCCGAGCGCCGCTACTTCCAGGGTCTACCGTCTACACAGAACTGCTCCACGACTTATGTAAGAGTGAACATGTATGTTATCTGATTATTCCAATGTCTCTCTTTTTGTGGTAATTTCAACTTACCGTTGTAGGTACTGAAAATGTCTTCTGTCTTGCTAAGCTAATATTGTACTATGCTCTGTTGTAGATAATTACCAGCATGGCGTGGTTGCACTTTAAGCTGTTATTCATGACGTTGTACGTGACGCACGCGGCACCCAAAATGATGCGCAACGACGCGCTCATTTCCAAGATGGTGTCGGACTTCCAGAAGGACAACACTCTCGCAGAGCAAGCGTCGCGCGGCAACGTGCAGCATCAACAGCAGCAACAGCAGCAGCAGGAGGTGGAGCAGCCCAAGAACGTGCTCACATTGATGCAGAGCGTCCTCTGCAAGAACTTCCCCTCCATCCCGTGCGACATGATCGTCGAGGACGAGACGCTCAAGACGCTCATCGAGCGATCCATCCAGCAACTCAAGTACAAGAAGCTGTCGATGGACAAGACCACGCCGCTCCCCGACTACCACCTCACGCTGTTCCCCATCGTCAACAGCGAGGACCTGTCCAACTTCCTGCAGGTCAACGACAACGGCTACTACAGCGAAGGCAAGACGGAGAAGAGAGGACACAAACACAGGCGACGAATTCACAAGAATAACATAGAAGAGGGGGAGGGGAAGAAGAGAAGTAGCAAGAAGGACAGCCAGCGCACGGCGCTGTACTCCTCGCACAAGAACATGAGGAAATTCTACCCGCACAAGATCAAGTACAAGGACAAGGCGGGCAAGGCGTCGCGCGACAACTACCGCGACTACTCCGAGGAGAAGATGTCCATGTCGGTGGAGGGGCCCGACGTGAACCTGGCGCGCAAGAGAGTGGGCGGCAACTACAAGGGCGAGCCGTCCGACCCGCCCGTGTGGAGGATCGACTACATGAAGCACGGCGAGCCCAGCATGAACATGTTCGGCTACGAGTCGGACCGGCTCAAGGAGAAGCTCATCAAGTCGGGGCCCACCGTCATGGTGGCGGACGAGTTCCTGGAGAAGGTGTCGCGCAAGGACGTGCTGCACCCCGACGTGTACATCAAGAAGAACTTCATCAGGAAGAACGCGCTCGACATGAACTCCGGCGCGCTCGACTGATATCGTCCTGTCCAATTAATTACTAACAATAAATATTTTAAGTTTCTCTAAACAGTGTTTTTATATTCTATAGAATAAGGTAGACTTAATTGGAAGGAATAACCTTGTTGTAAGGGTTCTTGATGATGCAACTGTGAGTTAGATTTAGTTTTCTACACAAATCTTACATTAATATAAAAAGAAAAATTATGACGTAACTCTTACATCATTTCATTCATTGTTTGCTTTTACTTTAAATAATTACGTCAACTCTCTTGCAACACAATCAAAATCTTCGTCTATCTATATAATTATGATACCTGTAGGTAGGTACTTACAGAATATACCTACGATTAAACTATGCAGAAATATCTATCACATATATGATAAAAGCGCATTTTTAAGCATCAGTTTCGACATAAACTGGTGAAAATTAACTTTCTTAATCTAGCCACACAAAATAATACAATTATCTCAAACGTCATACCTACATACATACAATAACAATAATAAAACATAATAATATAACAAATTAATAATCTCGTCACACACACGCACACGCACACATAGAGACACATCACTAAGATCAGTCAGTAGTGACTAGTGAGTGAGATACAGACAGACGTATAGCAAGGATCGTTGAGTGAAGTCGTCATGTCTCGGCCGGTGTTATCCACGCACGTGCTGGACACCTCGTCCGGTAAGCCCGCCGCGGGCTTGTTCGTCGAGCTCTACAAGAAGACCGACTCTCAGTCGTCACAGTGGACATTATGGCACAACACGATGACGACCAACGACGGCCGAGCTCTGTTCCCCTTTACAAACGATTCTATGGCGGCCGGCACTTACAAACTGTTGTTCAAAGTGGGAGATTATTACAGAATGCTTGATAAGGAGACGCTGTATCCGCATGTAGAGGTATGTCACAAACATTATCTGTAGAAACTTGTAAACATTGTTTAATATGACATTAATTAAGTTCTGTACAATACAAATATGTGGCTAGCTAAACTACAATCCAACAAAATGAAATAGGTAGATGCCGAAATAGTTATACAAAATTATGTGAATTATAATTACAACCTAGACACTAACTAGTATCCCATTTATTAAGTCGCTTATTATTTCGATAAAAATGGATTATAACTTAAAGAATAAGTCCATCAATTAACTTAAAAGTTTAGACAGTTTTATGAAAATTGAAATAGGAGGGTAGGCCGCCAGTATATTTGTTTATGTCCGCGTCGGATGTTTTATTATACATACTTAATACTTATGTACCATACACGTATTTATTAGAATTAAGTACATTTAGTAGATAATTCGAAGCCATGAATATAAACTCGGATTCCAGCAGTCCAATTAACATATAATTAAAGCATTTTTGAATGACTGATTCAAGACTTTTCACAATAAAAATAGAAGTTCTTTCCTCTGTAAATCTTTAGGCCTGCAATGAATTCATACTACCTACATGCCTAATATTAATTATAATTTACCTAGTGTAGGTACCTACTTAATAAACCAAACAAAAAGACTCTTATGATAATACTCACAATTTCGCGAAATCTTGCTATCTGTTGGACAAAGGTTGTTTTAATAGTTCAGTAATTACCTACTTAATTCATTTTTAAATTTATAAGCAGTCGTTAACCTTCAACATAAAGTCGTTTTATTTTATTTTCTATGCGTGAAGTTATTGTGTTTAATAAGTCAAACATATTATTATTAGGTATGTGTTTGATATGCGCGAGTGTGCCATTTCCTACGCAAACAGGTCAAGGGTCATTGACCTGTTTATCTCCACTTGTTTTGTTCAACAAAACTCGCATCTAATTTAATCGTTTATATTTCATGTACCTAGGCAACTTTTATTCTAATCATGATTCTAATTTTATACGATAAATTTAATCCATTACTGTCCAACTGCTGGGCAAGGGTCTGCTCCCGCAATGAGGGAGGGGTTAGGCCTTGAGTGCACCACGTTGGCCAAATTGCGGGTTGGGGACTAATGTCATAATATAATATCCTAATAATATTCAAATTAATTTCAAGTAACAGGATTTTTTTTTTCGTGACTCGTTTTTTTGTTGTTTAGTTCTCCTACTCTCTCATAGATGGCAGTTTATTATGTGTACAGAATAACTAGTATATTACTCACACATTTAAATAAGTTATATTCGGGATAAATTGATATCACGGTCACTATTTTAATGATATTTAAATGCATTTTTGTGATAACATTCATTGTGCATTTTTCAGATAACATTCAGCACCAAAGATGGCCAGCACTACCACATTCCACTTCTGCTCAGTCCCTATGGCTACACAACTTACAGAGGAAGTTAAATATTACAGTAGTAATAGCATATTATTAAGTTTAATTACATTTTTCTACCACTATTTCGTTTTAATTACCTATGAATCTATATTATTATCTATATTTTAATAATAGACTACTAGCGCCATCTAGTACAGTAACGTTAGCATTATATTAGTAAACGATGATGACGATATATGGCATTGACGCATCTTTTATTTCTTTTAAGAATTCCTTAGCTTATGATTGTTGAATACATAATGTTTGTGTCAACTATAATGTAACCAATTTACTACTCCAGTAAACCGAGTTATTCTTCTGGCAACTTTGAAATTGGCGGAATCACAACTAAGAGAATAGCCATTGGATAAAAAAAAAAAAATCTGTCTATATTAAAATGCATTGACGTAAGTCAGTGTAGACTTCTCATGAAATATTAATATTGGGACGATTCAAAATAAAACACTTCTGTATTTATGTACAACATTTATTCCGACGCTCAATGAAAACTTAAGCAACGTATAAAAACCGTCTGCAAAATATTTGTAGTTTTAATTATAATTCGATAACACGATTAACAATTAATTAAATCGGAGCACACGCCGTAACATATTATATGCTCTGATATCAATGAAATAGAAATAATAATATACATGGAGTACATAATAGGATGCAGTGATATTTTAATAATACTATTTGCAGACAACCAACTAAGTTACTTTAGCTAAGTTCTCATAATCAAAGTAATATTCATACTAAGTGCTCAGTTAACGGTTAGTGGTGAGCACACTAGTATGCAAGTATACCTCAACTTAACAAACTATGCAGTATTTAACTTAGCTTTTGGTCTACAAACAGATCTATGGATATGAGATATAACAGTAAGTCACTAGTGCAAGTAATGACTTAATTCATTATAAACTGTTAACAAACATAAATTACATGAAATTGTATTAACAGACTTGTGATAAATAATATACAATACATAATATCTAGACATTGCCATGTCCCCGGAATAATCACTAAAATAAAAGTTTAAACAATAAGTCAAATATATTGTTCTACGCATGGCTTGACACATTCCACTCAAGTCTTTAAGTTGCTACAGTACATTCTATAATTAACATTAAAACTATGGAGTTTCTGAGGGTCCTTCAACTGTAGGCACCCTAACACCTATCTCTACTATATTTATGGAAAATTGCCCTAAAATAAGTACCTACCTACAGAATGTATGAGGACACTATGACACAGTAACTAACGCTGTTTGAGCAGACCAGACCACTAGACGCTGGTTGTAATATATAATATTATGTAAGTATCATACATAAACTACTGTACACAACACATGTTCAAAAATTCGTTGCTCAACGAGTTCTATTTATAATTGGAAGAATGTCTAACAGCTATCATTTAGTAGATAGTTCAAGAGGAAACAACTAACATTAAACTGTAGCAATGCTCATTATTGCTTGTTGTTATATCACACGTGAACATTGTCAACAGACTGCCAAGTATCTAACACTATCTAATTAACTAGAAATAAATGCAATACATTCATTGTCTTCAAATGATTTTATTCTGTCTACAGTGAATAACAAAAAAATAATTTTGAATAGAATATTTGACTAATAAATAAAAGATTTTTGCTTTAAATTTAGTCTATTCGCTCGAGCAGACTGGCTACTTTTCATATGGCGATTCCTTGGACTATAATATGAAGGGAGTTTATTATAAACAATACAGTAGGACGAGACAAAAGAATGAATGTCGTAAGCAACATTTCTTTGACATTCGTAATCCTTTGTGCGGATAAGTCGCAATAGAATAAGTAGCGAGCGAGCAGGAGCCACAATGGAGCGCATCTTATTCTACGTAAAATAGTTATAATCTCGTAATGTGTTCTAGTTAAACTTAGGCTATGAGTATACACGTTGTATTTGTAACAATTGTTTGTCAACGCGCTGCGGCAACGGGCGGCAACTCTGTAATATAAATAGTCACATTCATCAATAAAGGGCGTAGTGCGCGAACACCGGTTTCTTCTCGAACACAACACTACGTCACAGTCTATCACAGTTCCATGCTCCAGAGCTCGGCGGGCTTCGAGGCTTCGATATACTTGTTAGGGTTCGAGTCAATATGTTTCGCTATTTGGACAGTGCATTGCAGATATAGGGAGAGTTATTACTTAATCATATATCACTCCTACACGGCTGGCTCTTGATCTACGACCCCGCCTTACATAGGACGAGCGACTTGTATCTAAGTGAGGGATACAAGTGGAATCTTGACTAGTTACTAAATAAGGATAAATTTTCATAATATTGCGCAGCACAAGGTTAACATAATAATAATTCTTCCCATTCCTGCAACTTATCTAATGAAAAACACAATGCTATAATAAAAAGAAATGCAGCAGTGAGACACTTGACAAGGTGTCCCAATCACTCAAGTAACTTCAGTACATATTGCATGGTGACTTGATAGATCGTTTGTGATTGCAGCTCTCTTGAACATAGTACAAGTGGCCTGTTCACAGCTGTGGGAGAGACACGGAAACAGTAGATGTGCGTGACGCACACAGAGTCAATACTTACCATGTTGGACGACGTGATCTCTTAGTGCAGACCCTCTATGGGAGCATGAAGCGCCGACATCTAGTGTAGTGAAATCAGAATCAGACCATTAGAACCAATTCAATTTATTCCACAACCACAACCTTTTCGACCTTGCAGTCATTATCATAAAGTCTCTTTTGTCTTGAAGAATTCACTTAACAGTTAGAGAATGTCATATCACTGCTATAATAGTTATTATATTGCACTTTAGTTCATAGACAGCACCTATGTTTGACTAGTAATAATAATAATATACTCGCAACAAGATAAGGAACATTTATCAGGTACATACAACAATCAGTCTTATATAATGGAACCTTGAGATGAAGGTGAGGTGCCACAGCTCAGTACACTACACCAGATAACAGTTATATTTGATCACAAGTTTGACTGACCTGTAATCCATAACCTGCAACAAATGAAGTTAGTGTAGGAAGTAATAAAGAGTGAACCCACCTATTTCCCTTCCTCTTGTCCGACAACCTCCTTATATCTGGCAATCATGAGCTTCTTGACAGTGTCTCTGTAAGTCTCTCCGGGGGTGGGGGTGTAAATGCCTCTCTTCTGACCGAGGCCCGCTAGACTCGGTCTTTGTTCCGCTTCTATGGGCGCGATTCGGCCTTGCTCTTCTTTACCCAAACCTCTGCCCTCAGACCAGCCCATCTTCTGCAACATTTTGCCACCGATGGTGTCGACGACGGAGGGCGGCGGGTGCGCAATGATGGGCGGAGGCATCGGCTCGGGCGGGTCGTAGCGCTTTCTGATAGGAGTTTCATCTTCTCCGAACTTCATGCGCCTCTCTGCCGCCCGGTCCCGGTAGCCGTTTGTTTGAGGTATCAGTTCGTTCTTTTTGCGAAATTCTGCCAAATTCTGTTTGTGTAGGTCTGATAGTGACTTGTGTTTGTTTAGAACTTCAGCAGAGGGGAAACGTCGCTTGCATATGAGACAGGTCAACTTTGGCCAATCGATAATACCTTCGTCACTATCGAACGCGTATTCTGTTTCAGCGACTCTTTTCATTAGGAAATCATCTCCAGTCATGGGAGGCGGTGACAGTTCCCTTACATGAGTCAGGGACGGCCCAGAACCAAGTACAGAGAAGCCAATATCAGCTGAACCTTTGCTGGCCCCTGTATCTAGGGGTTGTTCCATCACAATATTACTCCTAGCATTCTCTTTCTTTTGATTCAAAGTTCTTGCCCATCTCTCCATATCTTTGGCTATCTTTTTGGCAACTTTCACTTTATCCTCCTTGTCTTTCTTTTTCTTTTCCTCGGGCTCTTTGGCAACAATGGTGTTCTCAGTGGTGGCTTGTGGGGGGTTGGGCAGTTTGGGCTGTTCAGTGTTCTGTTGTGACTGTGACGCTGCTATGTATGTGGAGCTGGTTGCATCCCAGTACATGTACTGACTAGTCTGGCTGTTGTAGAAGTACTGAGTGGTGCCATCATAGTACAGACCTGTGGCAGGGTCATAGTAGTACCCAGAAGTTTCGTCATACATGAAAGTCCTCACATCAGGAGCAGTATAAACAGTTTTGCCATCACCAGTGGGAGCTTTGACAGTGGGAGTAGCCTGGGCTGTGGAAGAGACAAACACTGGGACACTGACAGGGGTCCAAGACATGTGGCGAGCCTGTGCGGCTGATATAGCTGACTGAGCAACAGCAGCAGCTGCATTCACCCTGTCAGCCTCGGACATGGCCTGAGAGGAAGAATTATAATTTGACATTTGAGCATAATATGAAGAGTAATCAGTATTCTGTGGCTTTTGCAATTTCTTAGGCTCATTGTAAAAGCTGACAAGGACTTCTCTACCATCAATTTCTAGAGGAGGGTGCAGGCCAACTAGCTGAGAATGAGCCACAGTGGAATCAGCAATAGAGTTAAAATTTATGTATGCTAAGCATTTGGAAGCCCCGGTCAAAGTCTCCCTCCCTATGGTGATGCCCGCTATAGAATCTAAGACAGCCTTAGAACATCTCTCTTTAATAGCATCCAGTATTTTTTCTTCTGTAGTCAAAGCATCTAATCTTCTGAATAATAAACGTTTAGTGATGCCACCATTTTCAACCATGTTGTTTCTATCACTGTCACCACCATACACTATACCCTCAGACCTCTTTCCTTGGCAGTTGCGTCTGTAACATACTTGTCGTCGTTTGAAGTTGTACAAACCACACTTGCAGAACCAATCCCCCGGAGATGCGTTGATAGAGGACTGATTGTCATCGTGTTTGTCCCGGGAGTCATACTTGTTGTCAAACTCCGAGTCCATGCGATCCCGATCTCTGTCTCGGTCACGACTGCCGGAGCGGCTGCTCGACCTCGAGTTGGCCCTTCTGTCAGAGTCAGTTATGTGAGGCGGGGAAGGCGGAACCGGCATGTTGTCCTTGTCCCGGTCGTCGTGTCGTTTGGGCGACCGGCGGCGGTCGCGGTCGCGGTTGCGGTCGTACCGGTCGCGACGGTAACGGTCCTCGCGATCGTAACGGTCCCGGCGGTCGCGGTCGTCGTCCCTCTCGCGTTCGTAGCGGTCGGGGCGCTCTCGGTCGCGCTCGAATCGTTCGTGATGGTGGCGGTCGCGCTGAGGCGAGCGGCGGTCGGGGCTGGCGCTCCGGCGCGGCTCCCACACGGGCGAGCGCGCGCGGCCCTCCGTCCACCGGCTGTCGTCGCCCCACCGCGTGCTCCGCTCGTCACGGGCGCGCCACGACATCGCAAACGCCTGTGAACATCACCCGTACGAATAAAGTGGCCGTACTCACAAACCTGGCGACGCCGCAGTTCCTTGTCCTCCATGTTGGTTGGCCTACAATCGCTGTTCATTTTAACCTTTCTCCTCGCCGTTTTGTTTACCTGCTGTAGTGGTCACTGGGACGGTAATATTAATTCCTTAACACACACGTTACACACTTAACACACAAAACTTAATAGAATAAATTCACAAGTAAATATTGAATCTGTATAAAATTTAATCAATCATTCAGCTAACATTATCAAAGAAAATTCTAAGACGCCATGTTTTTCTCGCATGAAGTAGACACGTAGAGTTGCCATACGTTCGAATCGACTAAAATCATTTAAATGTCATTCTGAACTTAGTCGATGCCAAATGGAAGACATCTTGTAAAAATTAGAAATACTATATTTATTGTTATCTAAATAATACTATAACGCTAAGCTTTAACAAATAATATATAAATTATGTGTTAAAGCTTAAAATAGGCGCATTTTGCGCATATTCTAAGCTTTAACACATAATTCAACAACTAATTAATTTAGTGAAGATGAATAATGAATACCTACATGTAATTACTTAATCATGTACTTAATTTCGTTTCTATCTTTAGTTTTACCATAATTTGAATTACTTACTAATGAAATTCTTTTCTCTTTTTGTATATAACAATGTAATGTTATATGTGACCAAGTTTATTACGTAACTACAGTTGGTATTTACCGCTTATACCGTAATCGCCAAAGAAATATTATATGTATGTCGTGTTATGCACCCTTGCGTCAATGGTGATTTAATATCCAATTTGTTTGTTTTGTAACCTACTACTATATTCAGAATTTTGTGATATTATTGTTTTCTCAACTGGCTGCAATTTCGTACAACCTTCTACATAATATAGGTATGGAGAAGTAGTTCATGCATGCTTGATCATGATCACCTGTGATGTTTTGATCCATCGTGGGTTGGGACTGTTAGGAATAATTGGGTCGCAAAGACAGAATGAGTAGAGGCATCCATGGTTTTTGTATGGTCCAGAAAATGCAAGTTACCTATTACTATTCATGTGTGAATATATTTTGCATTATTTGTACCAAATTGTAAATAAAACTCACACAAGACAATCATTATTTTATTTTATGACTATGTCATGTCTTATAAATAGTCGATAAAATTAGTAATAAGCGAACATTAAATTACAGATTAAACTATCGACTAAATCGAACTAAGCGCAAACTTAAAACTAAAACTAGCATGACTATGCCTCTATAGAAGTATAGACTAAAAACAATAATAACAGAAACGACAAAAGGTAGGAAGCTAGTTTTTAACTTACCTATTTTAAGTGGCAATTAAACTATCTTTAACTCGAAACAAAATGATCAGTCGTTTTTTTTATTCTAATGTTATAAATAACTGATAGAAGGTAGGTCGCGTCGTGATAAATGCAAATCATGAATGTCAACATAACAGCTTATTAAATCTATTTGGTAATATTTGTTATATGGAATGTCGATATTTAATATTATGAGGTTAAATATTGTAAGTTATTCAAAGAGAGTCTACTCTACAGTACGGTCGATTACATGTTTTTACAGACACTAAAATACAATATGATTGACACAAATTGAAACTACTAGCCGTATTTGGCTTCCATTAAATAAATAGGTACATACAACGAACACCGATTTCTATTGGATAATACTACTGTGGAAAATGTCTTTTGTCCATGTCTCACGCCGCCGACCGTTCTCGCAAATCACATAAACTTTGGCTCACTTCACATGCGTGTGTATAAATACACGCACACACACACGTAACACAAACAAGATAACTCCACATCTCCGGCGCCTGCTCACTCCTATGATTTGAAAGAACGAGTGGCACCCTGTTGCGTCCCCGAACAACTAGCATCTGCCGTCTAAAAGTAATACTGACCGTGACAATAAAATCAAAGATGAATCGATGACTTACGTGTTACTTATCACTCGACTTTCAGACAACACGACTGCTCTCAAGGCGATCGAGCGTCTACGCTGAAGTTGTTCGAGTACGCGGACTAACAGGACTTCGCTTAAAATGTTCGGCGTCTCATCGCGGTCGAGCGAAATGAAATATTTAATTATGAATAACACAAGAGACTTTGTATCGTAAAATAACAATTAAAAACGTAATTAGAATCGTATAATTTAAATAGAACATATGAATCACCCATAACGGAACCACGTACGAACGCAATAAATTCAACATACGAAATCGTTAATCAAAAATACAAAAGTGATTCATAGTAACGAAGCAAAAGTGAAAGACCGCGTTATCTCTAGACGCCTACTTTAAGCGGAGTCCTATTAGTCCCAGGAGGCGCGCCACTAGTCCTTCCTGCCCGTGAGCAGATGTTCCCGCAGCGTGCAGATCTCGCGGTCGATGTTCTCCCGCGCCGCCGCCTCGAAGCACTCGAACTCCGGCGTGTGGAACAGCTTCGGGATCTGCGAGAACTGGTTCAGCACCTGGAACGTCAGACGGGAGGTATAATATAGAGTCACGGTCGAAGTATCACACGCGCGTGCTAGGAGAACGGAGGGCGACCTTGATCCGCAGCTCGACGTAGTTATCCTGCGTGAGCTTGGAGTACTCGGCGCGCACGAGCTTGGCGTGCGCGTCGTACTCCTCGCGCGAGGCGGCGAGCACGGCGAGCTCGCAGTCGCCGAACAGCTGCAGGTCGCGCAGCGGCGCCGGGCCCGCGGGGGTGGAGGGGGCCGGCGGGGGCTCCTCGGCGCCGCCCTCCGCCCCTGCCTGCACCGAGTCGGGCTCGGCGGAGTCGGGCTCGGCGCCGCTGGCGCTGTCGGGCTTCTGGTCGGCGCGGTCGCCGGCGCTGTCGGGCTGCGCGGAGCGGCCGGGGCTGTCGGGCGCGGGGCCGGGCGCGGGCGGCGAGCGCTCGGTGGGGTCGTCGGGCACGGGCACGGCCTCGGCCTCGTTGTCGGACTCGATGGTGGGCTCGGACTCCTCGTCGTCGGCGGGCGGGTTGTCGTTGGAGCTGGCGGGCGATGTGGGCGGCGACGACTCCTCGCTGCTGCAGCCGCCGCACCACTGCGCCTCGTCGTCCGTCAGCAGCGCCAGGATGTACGACGTCAGGTCTTGCTGGAATTCGAACGAACCGTTCTAAATTTAGTGTACTTTTAGCTTAATACAAACAGTAAAATACGGCTAACGTTTAACTTAGCTACCTAACACTAATCTGACCTGTCTTACGACTTAATCTTTGACCGATTTGTTAAAGCGAAGCGCGACGTTAAGGGCATTTGCATCTGTCAAATAGGTATATAGTTATATACTTCTCAATAAAAGGTCATCTATTATGCTAAATCTGATGTAACAAAGAAGTATTATTATCATAATGTCGTCGAGCACAATGTAAAGAGTTAGCGTTAATCTGAGAACAATTTATGTATCTGGGCTAACCCACGGGCCACGATCCTAGTAAGATACCTGCTGTATTTACCGATATGATAATGATATTGTACTGGTATTTAGAAATATGTTAGTATGTGTTTCGTTTACTTTGTTCAGACTTGGAGAAATCTTACTCTTGTTGTTACACTTGCTTGCTATTTCCAGAATAGATTCGATTATATTAGATTAGCGTATTCTGTTCAATAGGTACTTGACGATGTGTGTCATATATGTATAATCTTTTGTCAAGTGCGGTTACATTACAAACTAGTGTATGACATAGAAGTACTTACGGACTGCGGGTGTGATCGCAGCAAGTCAGAGAGCAGGCGAACAGTTAGCTCAGACGGCGTGTGGCGCAGCACTATCGCGAGCTTGAACGCGGCCGGTTGGATCACGTCGTCTATCCCCTTGTTGAGCAAGTTCTGCCACACGCCCGCCTGGAAACACGCAATGGATATCGAAATTAACAATAACATCGTATTCATTTGAATGTTGTGGTCGGGAATGCCTGTTTAGCGTGCATGTGTGTGCATATAAAGGGTTAAGGAGAAATCTGTTGCGTGTGTGTGCGTAGGATGTGTGGTATTCGTGGTATTATTACTGTGTGATTTGACGTGGCGTTATTGTGAGATTGCTTTATGTGGTGCACTGCAAGTAATAAAAGTACAATACAAACTGCAAATCAGTATTGTCCGTTCTTTGCCAGACAGAGAAGGAAATAGGAGTAGAACATCGTTTTAATGCATTCAGATTATGATATCGTTTCTTGCGAGAAGCTACTTTTTTACTAAGTTTTGCTATCATTTGCCGCTTGCTTACTAGGTAAGGTAGGTAGGTATAATACATATAGAGGTACCTAATTAGACTACTGTCACAGAATAATAAGTACTAAAGTACCTACTACTGTTCTTAACAAGCCAGTGGTCTCCATGACTTCAGAAGCATCTACCATAGTATAGCGAATTACATAGATAAACCCAACGATTGTCATAGCATAAGACGATCAGTGCTGAATCATACCAAGGGTTTGAACAAAGATCGGTTCGGAGAGTTGGTTGTTTACCTGATAGGCGACGCAGTTCCTGAGCGAGTGCCAGAGCGAGTCGGGCGGCGAGGCGTCGACGATCTGCTGCCAGGCGTCGTCGGCGTCGGGCGCCACCAGCGTGGTGCACGCGTTGCGCCACATGCGCATCGCCGAGCAGCCCTGCCGCTCCACCGGCACCGGGCATGTCATCACCGCTGCACACACACAACACTCATTAACGATCGATCAGATCAATTAACTGTTACTCGTATTCTTCCCTCCAAGACCAGAAGCCACTTATTCCTAATACCTATGCTAATACTTAGGTCTACCGGTCCTGATTTTAGTTTGGACAGCTGCAGGCTATCAATCCTCGAAACAAGCAGACTCCTGTACCAAATTCGAGGAACACCTTAGTACTTCTCTAAACGAATGTCTTCTTTCAACTCATAACTCCTTACTGTTGGGCATGAGTCTCTTTTTCTCAAAATGACAAGAGTTAAGTTACCTCCTTGTTTCACTTGCAAGCCGAAAGAGAATACTGGTTTTAAAAACTACATGATTGTTAGTTCAATCTAACCATAACCAGTTCTATACAACTGCATGCCTGCTAATAAATAAATAAATAAATAAAAATCTACGATCTTTACCGTTGCTGAAAAGTTACAGACAAATCGCCAGCCGCAATCCCTTCAGTGTCGAACTACATTACAAGACATTAAGTTTGATGATGTATGAAAAATATTACTTAGTTGTTAATCAGTTCTATGTTGTTATCTTATCATTCGCTCAACGCTGTCTAATTTACACAATTCACATACAAAATGTAAAAAACTGCTATCATAATAATAGTAGTAAGTAGACTATAAAGCTGTCCGTACCTTCCACGTAAAGACGTTGTAACAACAAACACAATTTAACAAGTTATTTATGTCTATCACATTTGCACTCAAAACCACAACTTAATGAAATATTAACACACTTTTTTGGCAAAATAAAAAAGTAGCACGCACAAAAACGACATGTAGTTACTGAAGATAGCAATCGTGTAACGAAATTATTCCACCAAATTAATAATGGACGCCTCATTTGTGATTAAAATAGCAACTCTTGATTTAATTAACTGATTTCAAACTAGATTTTCGATCATCTATTTTTAAGCTACCCACTTTCTTATGTCTTGAGGTAGGTAATGTAGAGTCAAATAAAATACCATCTTGTCTATGGTTTTTTTCTTATCAAGATGCTGATAAAACGCCCTGTTACCGACGCAGGTCAACGACCCTTTGAAACATAAGAGTAAAGGATTAAATAATAATATTTACCCCCCATATCGGGCTCCTTCCACCAATTGTGCGCCATGTTGAACGAAGTAGGCCGGTGGCCGGCGAGACAACTGAAACAATGAATGATTTCATGTTACCGATCTAAGTACCAGTCAGCAGACACAACACCAACAAGGTCACGCAAGTGGCGCGTCTGCGATGCCGGCGAATAATCAATGACGGAAAAATAATAGCCACGTATTTTTTAAATTTCAACCGTAATAGAACACAATAAAATATGTTTTGAATTGTAATGGGATATAACAAGCGCGGCAGTGTAGTATTTCATACACTGAATGCGATATACCGATACAAATAAATAAAGAAAAATGTCGGCTAGGTACTTGATTCGTTCAATCAAATAATGCACGAATATAATGGTTTCCGGCTGAGGTACTGCTGCTCCTGCACCTAATAAATACTACAAAAACTAATCAATTATAAAATCTATAGAATACAATAACTGTATGCAAATCAATATCTTTTTCAGAGGACGCGCTACAAAAGCGACAATGAAAAGAAAATATTAATTGATATCAGTCGCAAGAATGTCAAGACACCACTGATAAAAATAAAGAAACAAATAAAAAAAAATATAAAAAGAAACTTACATCAGAAATCCAGGATATTCCTGGTCAGATGGTTAAAATTTAAAAATCGAGTGTTCTATTTTGGTACGTGCCAGGCGCGTAGGGCGCGCTCGCGAAGTGTCATGGCGGAGCGAGGGAAGCGCGGAGCTACCGCCGGCGCCGACATCGACGCGCGAATATCGATGGTGTTTGTCCGTGTTTGTACTTACTCGGGCTACTCGTGCGTGTGTACTCGCTTGTTTTCACTGAGAGCACGTTATTGTTTCATTCGACGCATTGCTGCGGTCGATGACCGATTTATAATGTGAAATTGCATCGTTGTACATATTTATGAGCGATGCCAATTTCGTGATTGAGTAAGCGTTTTCTCGCTTCATGGCATCTTGTTTCATTGATGATTTGATTTCCACGCTAGTTACAGTTATTGATTAGGAACTTTAACACATTAACTAAAAGTAATTTTAATGAGCCATTCGATAAGACTATGTAATCTAGTGTGAACAACACTATTCCTACAAGGGGAGAAATAAGTGGAGGCCATACGCATGCGCGAGGGCGCTTAAGGCCTCTTATAACATTAACTGTGTTCAACCCTAAATCAACCCTTATTTTATGAGCAATAAAGTATCATTTACAGTGCCTACAGGTTCTTGTACTAATAAGGCGTGTTTCAGACAAACAATAACGGACTTTACCGTGTTGTGATAAAGTCTATATCTAGGTGCACAAAATGTTGATGAGTCATGAACTCATGATGGTGAACCTGAACTTGAATGTGAGACATATTGCTGGTCGTTTGTCGTCAGGCGCGCCATTCATCAACGCAATAAAAGGGATGTTTTGTTCAGGGACTGAGTTTTGACGTCTTGTTTGCGTGTAATGGGGTTGAAATCGTAAAAGGTGTGTATTTAGGTGTTATTTCGCGGAGATAACATTGTTGTTTTGTGGATTAGGGTGTTTTATATTTGTTGCCAATAGAGTGCGCTTAGTATGCGTCTGGCCATACAGCACTGTCATTTTTATTTTGTTTTTAAAGCAGATAGGTATCTATCCTGGCTCTTTGGTTATTTGCTTCCCGCTTGGTACCAGCTTAGTAGTATTTTACTGTGAACTGACTTATTTGTACATTTAATATTATATCAATCAATATTGTGATAAAAATACTCAGTTTCAGTTTTTATTAAATAATTTTTATTCAAAAAATATTTTACTCAACAAGCTCAGTATACAATAGGATAGAGTTCCTCCCACACTTTAAACCGGTCCTCCTTCAGGTTCTGTTTGACGGAGAACTCCTCGTCAACGCGGAGGTACTGCTTCTGCTTGGAGTCACTCTCACGGCGGCACTTCATAGTCGGCCAGTGAAGAGGTGACAGCTCCGGAGTGTCTTCACAAGAGTTTGGGTTGCTGCAGAGAAAATAAACTTATTTAGTTATAAATAACGAGATTTCTTTAAGATTATTTAACAAGCAATCTAAAGCAGGAAAGGATAACTATCAGAGTTTTAATCGCCTGTTAAAATTATAATTATATGCATCTGGAAAACATTGCCTTTAAAATTTGACAGGCGCTTTTTAAAAATTGGTGTAGGGAGTTTCAGAATGGATAGTTTTGTTAGTAATTTAAGTCATGAGGAAATTACCCGTATCTAGCGAAGTTGTACCACATGGCAGTCATCTTGTCGACCATGCGTGAGTCCTCGGTGTCAGCGACATCTATCGTCGGGTAGCTGTAGTTTAGAGTGAACAGATAGAGCAGGTCATCGTGGTGAGCAGCGTCTGACGAATGAAAAAGACAATAAATATTTTATTAATTTAAATTTTGTTTCGTCACCCATTAATTCTGATCCCACCAATAATAGGGCGTTACTTAAAGTAAGTATTATCCAAGGCACGTCAGCTTATGGCTAGTTCCCGGCATTTCCTGAAATATTATTTAAGACAAAGTAAATATAGTTAGTTTGTTGGTACTCACGTGTTGGTTTGTTGGTGACGCGGTCCACTCGGTGACTGTTGTTACCGATGTAGGCGAACTCGTAGTAGTACACCGGCTGTTTTGAGAACTTGCACATTAAGTTCGCCATTCTGAAGACACACATAAGTTACATTATTCGTTATATAAACTGTAATTTTATTGGAAAAGGTACGATATTTTGTAACATAACTACATATTTTTTAATAAACAGTGCAGGCAGTGATTTAAAACTATAAACAGCAATTGGCTCCTTTCCGAAGAAAAAACAATTCATGTGAATCGGTTTAGTAGTTTGGATGTGAAAGCGTAACAACGACAGCTATTTTTGCAAGAAAGTACAGGAATTTATTTAAATACCACTGACCTGTGTACAGGGAAAGCAGTAATAGTATCACTATAAAGTTTGCCGAGTGCATCAGAAGTGCTGGTATCATTCACCAGGTCTTTGTCACCGAAGTAAGCGCGTCTTAACTTCGCTAGTCGTTCGTGTGTCTCGTCGCGAGGCAGCGCGAACGAGATCGGAGCCACTCGGTCCCACTCGGCGTTCATCGTGTCTAGTAGCGTCTGGTTGTACAAAATGGCTGAAATAAATAATCATAAATATTGGTTATGCTCCAACGGTGAAGGAAAACATCGTGAGGAAACCTTGCATGCCTAAAATTTGTTTAATACATTAATTGAAGGCATGCAAAGTCCCCAACCCGCACTTGGCCAGCGTGGTGGACTCAAGGCCTAACCCCTCCCTCATTACGGGAGGAGACCCTTGCCCAGCAGTGGGACATTAATGGGTTAAATTTATTATTTTATTATTGGTTAAGTCCTGAATTGCAACTTTCAGATTTTTCATGAATTTTCCTATAGATATTTGACAAATTTATTTTTAGTTGATTTCACACTTGTTACCTATGAAATATCGTTTAAGTGTTTACCATACTGTTATTAGTAAATATGTTGAAAAATAACACGTTGCCTCGCATTCGGAAGCACTCAGATTAAGGCAGTGTACGGAAATATTCATTTTTAGTTTCAAGTTTCTATCTGGAGTACCTACAGTTAGCCTTCCAGAAGAACTCGTCCTGGGTCTGGCTGACGATGAAGGGCACCTCGTGCATCCTGCCCTCGCGGATGGCCTTGATCGGCTCTATGTCCAGGAACCGCTCCTGGCCGAAGTCTGGCTCCACCACCTGCCGCCACAGGGTCAGCGGGTCGTAGCCGAACTCCTGAACAATCAGGACATTTACATCTACTATGTGGCTTCTTCTTTATCCTTAGTTTGATACTCGAATTTTGTTTAAGAAAAGCTAAGAGATTCCTAAATGCTCATTTGTCATTGTTTGAAATGATAATAGAGACTGGATCACAATCTCAGATGCGCTCTAAAATTGTTAAGTTAACAAATAAATGTATGCATAACTGAAGACTAAAGCTGTTGCTGTTAACCTGTTCTAAGCTGGCATTCAATTCTAGAGTTGTTATTTTTATCATTAATAAGTACAACTTACAAAGAACCCCAGTATGGAGCCATGTATCTCCCTCCAGGGTTTGTTCTTGAGACAGTGGTAGAGCGCGGTGAGGTTGTCTGCGGGGCAGTCGGACACGCGCGCCTGCTTGTGGGCCAGGTCCAGGCGGTGCGAGGGACTGTGCTCCTTCGCCGTGGGGCTGCCAGACATCGAGATAGCGCGGTGGAACAGACCTGGTCGTGGAAATAAATGTTAGATCTATTATGATCAATTTTTAAAGGTAAGTACACTCTCTTTCTCTTACTCTCATAGCCCTGTGGGACGGCTTAATCGACTCGACCAATAAGGGGTCAGGCACCGGACCGACGGCTTTACGTGCACTCCGAGGCACAGAGAAATCCTTAACAACAAAACTTGAAGAGACTTTTTATCCCGAACCAGGATTCTAACCCAGGACCAGCACGGCCGTCGCATACACTACCGAATGTGCCTCAAAGGCAGTCAGCGCAACATACCGACTAGCGGTCAAATGTTAGGTAAAGTGGTTTACCTTTCGTCATAGGTGAGATCATGTGCAGCATGACACTGACGCCGCCAGCGCTGCACCCAGCGATGGTGACGAGGTTGGGGTCTCCGCCGAACGCCGCGATGTTCCTCCGCACCCACTTGAGGGCCGCTACCTGGTCCTTGAAGCCGTTGTTACCGGGAGCTAGCTTGTTGCCCAGAGATAGGAACCCTGGCGGAGAACCACTTTTAGTTAAGATGTGACTTCAAATAGAAGGTCTTCAAAGGGGAACTTCAAAAGATCAGTAAACGATTAGGAAATTAAGCTAATTGTAGCGCAGTCTTTTCCTAGATTGGGGTACTTGCCGTACCAAGGTTCACGTCTAAAGGAAACAGTCAGTGTGTAGATAATAAGGGCAAATCTTTTACCAGACTTTAAACTGAAATGGTAACATCATATGGGTAACAGTGGCGTTGTTGTCAGAACTTACCGAGAGAACCAAGTCTATAGTTAATAGTGACAAGTACGACGTCTCTGTCCAGTAGGTAGTGTGGTCCAGCGTAGTCGCTGCGACCTGACATCGAGTAGAAGCCGCCCGCGTGGATGTAGAATATCACTGGCAGAAGCTTCGAGCTGAACAGAAATGATATTTATTACAACTTAATCTAACTTATTTAAAGAAAGTGAAAGATGACGTTTTAATTAATGATGATGGTGGAATAGTTCATAAATTAAATCCCATTCCATCAGTAGATAATATCTTACATAAGAGACGAACTCGTTTTCAATATTTCTGTTAGTGTGTCCATAGTCAGTGGCGCTCACCGGTCGGTAAACGATCTGTGGGTTAACTTTTAGCGCGGTCATTCCATAGATGGGTGACTGCATAGTGGAATTTAAACTGGGCGTCTCCGTGCTTTCGAGGGTAGTCTCCGTGCGTCAGAGTTAAGTCACATTAAAGGGCTTCGGGCGGCTTGAACAACTTCGACACTAGGTTGTCCACTAACCATTCGACAAGAAGAAGAAAAAAAAACTTTTGTCATTCTTTCCTAGACTGTTGGCTATTGCTAAGCCAAGGTGTAGAATAGTAATGGAGAATGTTACTAGGTATGCCAAATCGCTTTAAATTTCGACACAGTATAGCCTGTGTGTATACATATAAACTAGTTTTTGTTTCAGTCAAAAATACCGAATAGTTTTGATTTTATAAGCATTCAAAGTTTCGAAAAATATCGAGTCCCGCTAACGGCCGCGTGAGTGGTTATGACGTCATACTACACTTGCGCCGCGCGGGCCGCGTCCCGCTTAGTATTAAGTTGCCAGCCGTTGTTGTAGGTGTAATAACTTGCGCAGTATTTTGTTGTGTTTGCGTCCGCTTATTACATTTATAGTGTAGTAATAGTAAATATTATTCAATTAATAAAATGGATGAAGGATTTGAAAAAGGGCATTCGGATAATCTATACCTAAAATAGATGAAATTAATGGTTGCGCATTATTTATCAACAAATAGAGATTTTGTTGCCTCCGAATTCCTATTTATTATTATAAATGCGAAAGTTTGTGAGAATGTATGCATGTATGTATGTACTATTTATTTATTTGTACTATTTACTCTGTACGTTAAGCGCAGTGGTTTAAGCGGTCACCTCGCCGCAATAACCGTAGCGCCGCGTATGGTGGGTTTGAATCCCATCCGGGACAAATCTTTGTGTGATGAGCACGAGTATTTGTTCTGGTTGTCAATTTATCTATATTGTCAATTTATCTATATATATTGAGAAGTATATGAGTTTGTTTAGCAATATTTATTATTTAATTTTAAATTTAATGTATGTATATAAGTATGTATGTATATAGGTATGTATGTATATATGTATGTACGTATATATGTATGTACGTATGTATGGATGTTTGTTACTCTTTCACGCAAATATGACAGAACTGATTACGATGACATTTGGTACATAGGTAGCTGAAGGCCCAGAATAACACATAGGCTACTTACTATCCCAGAGTTCCCGAGGGATCGGGATTTACGCGGAAAGGGTTTCCATGGAGTCAAAGTCGCGGGTGGCCTCTAGTATATTAAACATATTTGTAATATCTATACTATAATATTAGAAAGCTGAAGAGTTTGTTTGTTTGAACGCGCTAATCTCAGGAACTATTGGTCCAATTTAAAAAAAACTTTACTAACTTTAGTGTTAGATAGAAAATTTATCGAGGAAGGCTATAGGCTATATATCATCACGCTACAATCAATAGAAGCATAGTACCAATAAAAATGTTACAAAAACGGGGAAAATTGACCCATTCTCTCTTATGTGACGCAAGCGAAGTTGCGCGAGTCAGCTAGTGTTAGTTAGATATTCACGATCTCGCATATTATAAAGAAACAATTTTTAATCGAAATAATCGCGTACTTATTGATTTTACGTTTCCTGCCACTGTAAATTCAATAAACTCGCGATCAATCCGGTTAGAAATTGTTTCATTATAAGATATAGTTAATTATTATTACTTATATACTTACCTACATAAAATTTAATTACATTTAGGCACAACATATGATTTCCTAGTATTTGAATTGAACATTTTAAAAGTATTTAGGTATAATTTCAACGCACCGAGCGCGCGACCGCAAGCAGACTGTGTGAGCCAGACTGAGCGTAGTGTAGAGTGACGTCACACCGTCCCCGAGAGCAAGCGTCGTGCGGTTACAACTTGTTTTACTTATAAATCGGAAACTAATTGACATATCGAAGTAATTCTTTCACTAGTATTTTTTATTTTTAACAAAGAATAAGGACAGCTACTAATCAAAATTTGGTAACATTCTCCATTAAGTAGTTGTTACCCGTTGTTAGTCGGCGTGTACACATTGAGAGTGAGGCAGTCCTCGTCGACGTAGTACCCTGGCGGCGGCGCGGGGACGGGGCACGACGGCCCCTCCTCGCCCGCGTACACCACGCCCTTGTACGAGTCGATCAGCCGAGGCGGCTGAGAAATAACACTGTACTTTGAAGACATCTCTCAAACGTGACGGCCTCCGAGGCGCAGTGGTTAAGGCGGTCGCTATCATTGCGCCAGGAGATCGTGGGTTCGATTCCCACACGGAACAAATATTTGTGCGATTCACAAGTAGTTGTTTTGTTTCGGGTCTGGTAGTACTTTGTGTCCGTTTTTTGTATGTTTGTAAAAGTCCCTGCGACATAAGATTTATTCTTAGAGCGGGAGAAGTCTGTTTTAAAGGAAAAAAATGAAAAGCTATTAACAATGCCCCATGGTCTCAATGGTCATATTACCTGAAACCTGAGCTCTCCGACGGGTGGCCAGGCATACTTGATCCCCCTGTACGCCTGGAAGCGTCTCCCGCGGCGCGTCTCCATCCACGAGCCCTTGAACGTGCCCGACACGCTGCGGGCCGATGGAAATTCATCTGTAACACCATACACATTAGGCCAGGCGCTTACTTTTATATTAGAAGGCATTGAAAATCACCTTAGATTCTCCCAGATACTCGCAGTGTAGACTGGAATGTGGACAGAAATATAATGTAAGAATTGAACTGATAGAGTAAGTATGAGGTTTTCAGACTTATGGTTTAGTCGGACGAGAAACAAAATACATATTTAATAACGTTACAATTAATATTTTCCTTGTCCATTATTTTAGTCGAAGCGAGTTTTCATATAGTCTCATATATTTATTTTAAAAACATCCTTGGGCCATACACAAAGCTCACTTTAAAACTTAAATATAGATATCATCAGCTGCAGGTGTGTTGATATCACGTTATCATAGTGCATCACTGACCTGCGAGCCCGCCGCATGACGTCACAGCGAGTACAGTCGCGCACACAACACATAACAAGAACACGTTCATGTCGCGACACTAAGATACTACTGAGAATTCTCTACGTTTGTTATTTCCTTATATACTTGTTTATATTATTGTACAGTCACTGAGAAAATCAAGAGCAGAGTCATCGGTCATTATATTTCAATGGATCGCTTTAGGAGGGCCCAGTAGTAAGTAAGAAAAATATTAAAAAAGCTCTGTACACAAGCTGGAATATGAGTTATTTTTCATTGCTTTTGTGTAATGTCTTATATTCTAAAACTGTTGTCAATAAATTGAAAAATATTAGATATTAATTCGTAAATGTAATGGAGGTAATAATACTCATGAAATTATGATGTTGTCTGTACATTGAATATGTTGTGAACATAATAATATGTGGTTCATTGTGAATTTTCTCCAAACTGTCAAGTGCGATTTCTGCTCAACCTTGAGTTCAGCGAATGAGTTTATTGCACCAGCTATGTTTTATATTTTTGTAATTAAGTTCAACAGGTTTAAATAGATTAACTATCTAATTATTTAACTATTGTTTTTTCCGCATGTCTAATATATAAAATGGTTACACATTTAGGTTATAATGTCTTATTTTGTACTTATTCAAGCTTTCAGAGTATTCAGTGTAAAAACTTGAAGCTAAAGATGTATGAGACCGCTTTCGATAATCTGTCTTAAGTAAACGAGATGTTTGCTATAGTTTAGTTATGAAAAAACTGTAACAAATAATGAACTATCCACGCTGAGACTAACTAATTTGACGTGGCTTTTCACTTATATTCGATTAGTAAAGTAAAATTGAAGGCAGGTGGTAAATGATCTCCTTTTCATAGACCAAGCTAAAGATTGCTTACTTCACAAATCAGCATGTTATAAGCGCCTAACAGATAAATAGCATGTTTGATAAACACATTTCGTTATGTTTCTTTTCGTT
The DNA here is from genome assembly GCF_050436995.1 of Anticarsia gemmatalis. Taxonomy (NCBI): domain Eukaryota; kingdom Metazoa; phylum Arthropoda; class Insecta; order Lepidoptera; family Erebidae; genus Anticarsia; species Anticarsia gemmatalis. Next base: position 143,714 of record NC_134767.1, on the reverse strand, counting down.
ATTTTTTAAACAACTCATGCACTAAGAATTGTTCTTGCGTCGCGGGGACTTTTACAAACATACAAACAACAGATACGAAGTACAGCCTGACCCGAAACAATTACTTGTGGATCGCACAAATAATTTACCCTTGTGGGAATCGAACCCACGACCTCCCACCGCAATGGTAGCGGCGTGGTGAACTAAACCACTGCGCCATGGAGGCAGTCGAAACATGTGCACTCATGAAATATGAAGTGCGTCAGTTTACCTCAGGTGAGTATCATTTGTGGTCAAGTAGCATCACACACAATAACAAGAGATAACAGCTCGCCGAGTCGTCTGTTCACTTCTAAGTGCTTCCAACTATATTGATTAATACCAGGAAAATATTGTGCTTAGAGGGAAAACCGACCACTTTACAAGTATGCGTAATAAAAGAGTAGGTACAATACGTTAAGTCTATTCTCTGTTGTTATTGTTCTGTTTCCATTGGACTTTGTTCTCGTGGAGTTTTAGTTATTCAGAATTTGAGTTGTAATGTTTGGTGGTGAATTACGTGTTTACAGTTAAATCAACGTCCTGCTGTGAGTTTGAAAGTCAGCCTGTACTGGACTCACTGGGCTCGGCTTAAAGTCTGTTTTATATTGAACTGTATACTTGATTGCGGATGATCACTTTTAGATCGTTACACCTACGTAATTGTCGTTAAATTTGCTCACAACTAGCCACCTGTTTTGAAAACATTTAGTATTTCTTTTTTTAACCCGTAACTGTCCCACTGCTGGGCAAGGGAACGGGGGACAGGTTTGGCCTTAAATCCACCACGCTGGCCAAGTGTGGGTTGAGGACTTTGCACGCCGTCAAGAAATGTATTAAACCATTTTTAGGTGTCATCACGATGTTTTCCTTCACCGTTAGAGCAAGTAATAATATTTCTGATACACACGTTACATTACTTCAAAAATGATTGGTGTGTTGCTTAGTAACATAAGAAAAACAAATACTAAAGTTCAACAATATTTATTGAAGTGATGTTCAGTACTAGAGTAGTGGATAAAGGCTGTCCCAGACGGGATAGCGCTCCTCAAACATCTTCCACTTGACGGCGAGGCTGCGGCCGATGTGTAGGTACTCGCGCTGGTTCATGGACATGGCCGGCCAGTGCACCGGCGACCGCTCCGGAGTGCCGCGCCCTAGGTTGGGGTCTCTGAAGAACGAATATGAAACACTTTAGTATAAAAACCTTTGATGCTTTAAGATGGTTAAAAGAAGAGTGTGAAAGAGGAACGGTCAAACTACATAAACAGAGGAGTACTTTATGTTCTCCGCAGGAGGTTTTTTTTTTATTAATCTTTTGCCGCACTTAGCTTTTACGCCGCGGGCACTTTTACATACATACAAACAACAGACAAGAAGTGCAACCAGACCCGAACGAATTATTTGTGTGTATATTTTATACATTAAACATGTATTACATGTTTAATGTATAATAGAATACGGGAATTAACGCAGACACGTATTTCACCTTAAAATGCCTAACGTTTCGGCGCAGGTTGCACTCGCCGTGGTCACAGGCCTGCGACGCGTTCGCGTTAATTCCCGTATTCTATTATACATTAAACATGCCACGCGAGAGATTAAAAGATAAAAAATATACATGAATGCCAAAGGGACTCATCGTATTTTGTATGATTTAATAATTTTTGAACTTTCCCTAAGAAGTGCAGTGGGCCAGGCGTGGACATCTAAATCCGAAGCTTAAATCTATCTTTTTAATTTTCATTTCGTTCCTCACCCGAATCTAGCGAAGTTGTACCAGATGGCGGTCATCTTGTCCACCATGTAGGAGTCCTCGGTGTTGGCCACGTGTATCATGGGGTAGCGGTGCTCCGACGGGAACAGGTAGATCAGGTCGTCCTGGTGTGCCGCGCCTGCAAATGTTAACAATATCAATATTCAGTACAGTAAAGTATTTTACTCGGTCAACAGAAAATTATGAACCCTGTACTAGGAAAAAGCGCATCCAAAAGGCTCATGTCATATAAAATTTTTCGTTATTAATGTTGAAATTAATTTTATAGACCGAACCATTTCATTGGCAAACATTTAATGTCCACGAAAATACGACATTGTGACGTCACTACGTCGTATTTATATACAGAAATGTGTGTTTGTCGTCTCAAAAAGAGTAGCTGACTTGGATGGTAGTAAAATGCAGTATTGATCTGACTAACTGAAAGCAGTGCCACATGAGGAAATAACATACAAATGATTAAAAGAATATTCGTATAGGAATTGATTCATTTATGCTGCTCTTGACATCCGTCCTGATTTTCATCTATGACCCCTATGATAGAATACTTCATGTATACTTTGTATATAAATCTGTTGGCTTTGTAAACAGGAGTGTGACTTACCGAGAGGTTTTTTGGAGACAGCGTCTTCATAATTGCTGTCGTTACCGATGTACGCGAACTCGTAGTAGTACACCGGCTGCGATGAATGACGCACCATCAGGTTCGCCAGTCTGACGTCACAGTACACACAGTTAGCGGTATCATTGTCAGTATGAACTTGCATGATGATGAATATGATATTAGACGGATTGAAATGGATAGACCGTAGATAGTTTGAAAATATTCATAAGCAGCATCATTATCATGAACCAAATGATGGCAAGATTTGTGTATAGTTAATATTCGATCATAACTGCATAAAAACTCTGCCGCCGTATTACCGAAGTACCTGGTAATGTAAAGCTTAACTTCTATAAATAAAGAGAATATGTTATTTTTTTCACAATATACATACCGATGCACAGATAGACTAGTAAGCGCGTCTCTGTAAAGACTGCCGAGTGCATCGTTAGTAGGTTTGTCGTTGAGCATCTTGGGCTTTTCGAAGTAAAACTCCCTGAGCTTCTGCAGCCGGCCGTGGTCCTCGCTGCGCGGCAGAATGAACGCGATGGGAGCCGTCGTGTTCCACTCGGTGTCCAACTTGCGGAGTAGAGCTTTGTTCCTGGTCACCTCTGAATGAAAATGCCATGGTTGATTAAGTAATATATTTTGAAAGCGGCTTTCAGAAAAGTAACGGTCCTCGACGAACAGTTTATCATGCGGTAGAAAGTGAGTGAGTGTGAGTTGTCCGAAGACGATGTCCAGGACAGAGCGAAGTGGAGGAGAAAGATCAAGGAGGCTGATGCCACTACTATATGGGATTCATAGCACGGAAGAAAGAGAGAGAGACAGAGAAAAAAATTTTTTTTAAGAGGTAAGGTTGGCCAGAAGCCTCAACACATTTTCTTTTTAAAGTTTCGTATAGTTTATGCTGTACATGTTATGAATAGTAATGAAAACAAACTAACTGCTAGCTTTCCAGAAGTACTCGTCGGTGGTCTGTCCGATGATGAGCGGCACCTTGTGCATGCGGCCCTCCTTGATGGCCTCCGCCGGCTCCATGTCGAGAAACTTCTCCTGGTCCGTGTCGGGCTCCACCACCTGCGTCCACAGGATGTGCGGGTCGAACCCGAACTCCTATGGGAATAGTAATTAAAACATCTAGTTTTGTGCTAAGGCTCCTTCAACTCTAAAAACTGGTTTAACACGTTCACTGCCGCCGACACACCTTGCTAATTTCAATAGCTACGCCTCGAACACGCTAACACAAACTGAAGCACAAACAAGTTCATAGGGATCGTAACAAATGGCGTTCTTTGGTCACTGCATACAGCAGTGTACCTTATAGGCAAAATGAGACACTGTGTATGTTTGTATAAACTGCCATAACATGTAATACATAGTCATTAGTTCGACAATATTTATTTAAACCGCACTTACGAAGAATTGTGAGATGGAGCCGCGTATCTGTTTCCAGGTCTTCTTCTTGAGACAGGTGAACAGCTTGTGTGGCTCGGCAGGACAGAAGGACACCTTGGCCTGCTTCATGCCGAGCTCGATCAGGTGCGACGGGCTGCGGAGCTTCGACACCGGACTGCCAGACATCGCGATAGCTCGGTGGAATAGACCTTTGGGAAAATTGTTACAATTGCGACTAGACCACTTTAACAGTTGATTTTACTATGCAAATTTTTAAATCTACTGCTGACCTAAGCATACTGTCATCATTTTTACCTTTATAACGGATCAATAGCGAAAAATTAATGTCTGCTATAATCACAAGGTAGGTCGTCGAGGATAACATCATCGCAGATGAAAATGCTTAATAAAAATGTCTTCTAGCCTTAAGATAGCTACGGCGGCCTTTGGTGCAGGACTTTCTGGAAAGTGACTATGAGGTGCAGGACCGACGGCTTTTTGTGCTCTTCGAGGCACGTAATTTTAATAAGAGCAGATCAAATGGGTCATTTCAAATACTAATCTACTTGTAGAAGTTGTATTCACCCTTGGACATCGGTGAGATCATGTGCAGTATGACGCTGGTGGCGCCGGAGTCGCAGCCGGCGATGGTGACGAGCGCGGGGTCTCCGCCGAACGCCTCGATGTTGCGCTGCACCCACTTGAGCGCCGTCACCTGGTCCTTCAGCCCGTTGTTGCCCGGCGCGTCTCTGTTACCCAGAGCTAGGAATCCTGATGTGAACAAAATAAATAAGAACTATAGAGAACTGAAGTCCCCAAACCGTACTTGGCCCGCGTGGGGACTCGAGGCCTAACCCGTCCCTCATTACAAGAGGAGAACCTTCCCCAGCAGTGGGACATTAATGGTAAAATTTATTTTTTTGTTATTATTTAGAGAAACTTCTTTATTTATAATCAGGCCGTTACTATTAACGTCCGAACTACGTCATTATCAAAAGAATGAAATTAATGTGATAATGTGTAAGTGCGAGCGAGAGACTCCGATAAATTGACATGACTTAGTTCGCACGTTTGAAATGGTCCGAGTATAGTTACAAAAAAAATAAGCTAATGAAGATTTAGTTTTCTGTATTTTGCGTAAAACTTAAATCATTTTCTCTTTCTTCTCTCACTCAGCAGTTGCCGATGAAATTCAATGTTTATGTTTTGTAATATTATTGTCGCTACACGAAACATCCTCTAAAATATTGTTACCGAGTGAGCCGAGCCTGTAGTTGATGGTGACGAGTACAACGTCTCTGTCCAGTAGATATTGTGGTCCAGCGTAGTCGCTGCGACCTGACAGCGAGTAGAACCCGCCCGCGTGGATGTAGAAGATTACTGGCACTAGCTTCGAGCTAGGAACAGAATAGACCACAGCGTTCATTTAAATTGCACTGCCTATTATCTTCTTAATGAAAATGAATAGCCAAATGTGTTGCTAAGCGCTTAACTCAAGAACGGCTGAACCGATTTCGCTAATTCTATTTTATTATTTTCCTTGAAGTACGAGGTGTACTAACGGAGAGAAGAATTGAAAAAATTGTAAAACATCTAACAAATGACACGACTGTTAAGCGGTACGAAATATGCCGTCAGCTAGTACAAATATGAAATTGACTCGTAAAGTGTGAAGGAACAACTTGGTATCCAATAAAATAACACAGGATTATTCCGATTCAAATGGATTTATTTCGGTTTGAACAAAACGTCCGTCTTGTGTTGCACGTGCTAGTCGTCTGACGTCGTCTATGCCGAAGTGACAACTGACGTTTGACAGTGATATAAATATTGTTCGTCACTTCGACATAGACGATTCAGTTTACAGAGTTGCCACACTTAATAATAATATTGAATAATTTTACAATCAAATTATATATTAGAAATAGATTCTTACAATTCTTACAGCTCGGCCATCCTTTTTAGGGTGGGTCCTCACACCGAGTTAATTACATTGTTTTTATCAACCCATTGTTCTGAATCTAAATTACAAGTTCTCGTTTTAATATGCATTATTAACATAAATACGTCTTATTAATATACACTAGTCCCAAAAATTAAGGGATATAAAAAAACATCCAAATTTTTGGGTGATTTTCAACAAGCTGTAACTCTGAGGAAAATGGTTGTACAGAAAAATTAAAAAAAGCAAATTGTAGCTCCAAGTGTCTAGTTTTTAGATATGACCATGAATTTTTTTTGTCATGTCCAGGTCTGGAGAAATCCTACGAAAACTACCGAAAAAAAAATTTCCAAATTTTTTACCGTCTAAGAAAAGGTCCACGGGCTTCAAAATTTTTTTTTTGATTGTTTCGTTCAAAAGTTCTTTTAGAAAATTTAATCCTCTTTAATTTGCCGTATTCAAAAATCCTGTACGACGATTTGCCGCGGAGTTATCGTCAATCAAAGCAAAAAAGTTCTTTTTGACTTTGATATTCAATAACTCCGGAAATAATGATCGTACAGGAAATCAAAGGAGGGTTTTGAAAACTGCACAATATTCTCTATAAGAAAATGTAAACATCTTTGAGAAAAAAAATATTTTTTTGAATTGAAAACTCGGACTGATAAAAGGACAAAAATTCGCAAAATTAAGGATATTTGGATAACTTGGTATAACTTTGGATAAAATGGATGAACGAAGGATATCGTCGGTAATTTTTCAACCTCAAAGTGTCCCCTAGAATCTCTCAAAAATTCAAAGCGCTGCGATGTTTTTTTCATTGTGCCCCGAAGCTTCAAATTCTTTGTTTTTGCAAAAATCACCATTATGAGCAATTTTGAATTGATTAGATTTAAAAAAAAAAATCTCTCTAAAATCTTTATTTTTTTTTCACAAAGATGTTTACATTTTCTTATAGAGAATATTGTGCAGTTTTCAAAACCCTCCTTTGATTTCCTGTACGATTATTATTTCCGGAGTTATTGAATATCAAAGTCAAAAAGAACTTTTTTGCTTTGATTGACGATAACTCCGCGGCAAATCGTCGTACAGGCTTTTTGAATACGGCAAATTAAAGAGGATTAAATTTTCTAAAAGAACTTTTGAACGAAACAATCAAAAAAAATTTTTTGAAGCCCGTGGACCTTTTTTTAGACGGTAAAAAATTTGGAAATTTTTTTTTCGGCAGTTTTCGTAGGATTTCTCCAGACCTGGACATGACAAAAAAATGTCATGGTCATATCCGAAAACTAGACACTTGGAGCTACAATTTGCTTTTTTTAATTTTTCTGTACAACCATTTTCCTCAGAGTTACAGCTTGTTGAAAATCACCCAAAAATTTGGATGTTTTTTTATATCCTTTAATTTTTGGGACTAGTTTACATAATAATTATCAAGTTCTTATCATATCACTTATCATATCATAATCGAATCGCAATCAAATCGGTTTCATCTATAAGCACTGACACTTGTAACCCATACTGACATAGTCTGTCGCGATCTGCGTCATTTGTGCTACCGCAAACTCGACGCTCGCAACCCATGTCAGTACAGTCTGTCACAATCTGTGTCATCTGCGCTCCTATTCTATTATACCTCTACCAGTACAGTCTGTCGTGATCTGCGTTATCTGTATGGAAACACTGACACTCACAACCTATACCAACATAGTCTGTCACGATCTGCGTCGTACGCTAAGGACGCTCATGACCTACGTTAGAACAGTCTGTCGCAATCTGTGTCATCTGTGCAACCAGTACTAACGCTCACAACCCATACTGGTATCATCACTCTATCTACACTAATGTATCTCTACAATTACATTTGATTAAAATCTAATCGTTATTCTAATCATGTACTATATCGAATATAATAATAATTTTGTACTCTTTCTATACATCAACTTTCAAAGTTTTTATTTTTTTTTTGTTTTCAATCATCACCCTCACTAATGTCGCTGTCGTTTTCGCTTTCTATCCCCTTAAAACTTAACCATGGGTGTATTTTGTCAATAGAGACAATGTTTTCATACCTTTTGCCCCCTTTTCTTGTGAGAGGGGTATCTTCGATTAAATACCTATCATTCGGTAAAATTTTGACAATTCTATAAGGGCCATGAAACTTAGCTACGAGTTTCTTAGATTTTCCTACTCTGTCCTTATCAAAAGTTGTTCTTTCTAACCTGACCAAATCTCCCTCATTGTAATTAGTTGTGGATTTTCTATGCTTATCGAAGCGATCCTTTGCTTTCTTTTGTTCCTTTTCAATATTATGCATTGATTGTTGTCTCAAGTTCATTAATTCACCATTTGTGATACGATCAACCGTCGGCGTCGGGTCGATTACATCACTCAAAATGTTTTCGGTAACACTTTTTACGTTGTAGCCAAACAGAAGTTCCGAGGGGCTCTTACCAGTTGTTTTATTAACTGATGTATTTAACCCCAATTGTACATCATTAACGTATTCATCCCAGGTATTATCACTTTTATCGTGACATTTGGTGCTAAGAGCGTCCAAGATCGTTCGATTGAAGCGTTCAACCTGTCCGTTCGCACGCGGAGTTGCAACTGCGTTCAAAATATGTTTGATTCCAGTATTTTCAGTAAACATTTTAAACTTTGAACTAGTGAAACACGAGCCTCTGTCCGTAATCAAGCGCGTCGGAACTCCAAAATAAGCAAAATAATCCTTAAATACTCGAATGGCGGTTGTAGTTTTTGTATCTCGAACAGGTTTAATACTGATGAATTTGGTAAATGCGTCTACAATCACTAAAAGGTAAACGTTACCCCTCCGCGAGCGAACGAATGGTCCCAAATGGTCAGCATGCAACGTATGAAGTGGCATGTCTGGTTTAGGGATAGGATGGAGAAGTCCTTCCTTAGGTCCGCCAGGCATTTTATGGTATGCGCATTCCAAACATGCCTTAACATACTTTTTCGTGAACCTTCTCATTTTCGGAAACCAAAAGGAACCTCTAAGTCTTTTTAAGGTTTTATCAAACCCGAAATGACCGACGTCGTCATGGTTCATCCTTAAAAGTTGCCACCTAGCTGATCTAGGGACTACCCACCGCGATCCACCGTCTACTATCCTATATACGTGGTTACCCTTTAATTGGTAATTTTTCTGAATATCTACAATAGATGAAGTATCTTTGCTTGATAAGATTTCCTTTATTCGTTTAATTTCGTCGTCAGTACTTTGTATAGTTGCAATCCAGTCTTGTGTATTTATCGTAAGTACATCAATTACGTGCGAAACGTCTGAAGTAGTGGGTTCATCAACAGGAGCACGACTGAGTGCGTCTACGTGTGTCATTTTCGAACTTGCTCTATATTCTATGTCGCAGTCGTACTCCTGGAGCTGCACCCACCACCTACCTATCCTCGGCACTAAGTCTCGTTTGGTCATAGTTGTTCGTAGTGCATTGCAGTCGGTTATTATTTTGAACTTTAAGCCTAACAAATAGACGCGGAATCTATTCAACGATGCTATGACGGCTAGAGTTTCTAAGTCATACGAATGAAGTCTCTGTTCATCGGCTGTTGTCTTACGACTGTAATATGCTACTGGTCTCATTAGACCATCATGATTGCGTTGCATAAGAATGCCCGCGACACCTAATTTAGACGCATCCGTATGCAACTCAGTGTACAGTTTAGGGTCATACAGAGCGAGTAACGGTCTCTCCATCAGTTTACGTTTCAAGGTCTCAAAAGCTAATGTATGTTCATCACTCCATTTCCAAGTGAAATGTTTCTTTAGTAAGTCGGTTAACGGGCTTGCGATCGTAGAAAAGTCTTTTACAAAGCGCCGAAAGAAACTGGTCAATCCAATAAAGCGTCTTACGTCGTGAACACTATTTGGTACAGGAAAATTTGACACTGCCGTTATTTTGCGATTACCGGGTCGAATACCTGAACCACTGATTTCAAAACCTAAGACGTCGATCTTTTTGTAAAAGAAAAAACACTTTTCTAATTTAAGTGTAAGATTTGCTCTACGAAAAATACTTAAAACTTCCTCTAATCGCCTCAAACCTTCTTCAAAAGAACGAGTTGGAATTAAAATATCATCCATGTATACCACTGTGTAATCAAGTTCGGATAATACTCTATTCATTGTTCTCTGGAATACCGAAGGGGCATTTGCCAACCCAAATGGCATTCTTTTAAACTGATATTGGCCATCTGGTGTTACAAAAGCGGTCTTGTCTTGAGAGTCCTCTGCAATGGCTAATTGGTAGTAACCTGACGCTAAATCAAGGCTAATGAATAACGAATGACCAGCCAACCTATCCAACTGATCGTCAATCAATGGTAGAGGAAAATGCTCCTTTTTGGTTTTCCTATTTAGAGCTCTATAATCTATGCAAAGACGTCTATCTCCCGTTTTCTTTTTAACTAGTATGACTGGACTAGCGTACGCGGAATTCGATTCGCGTATTATATCGGCGTCGAGCATTTCCTTCACCATTGATTTGACTAAATCTCTTTCTGGGTGCGATAATCTATAAGGCCTGTAAACTACGGGTGTTGCATCGGTCAACTCAATTTCCATTTTATCGATATTCGTAAAGCGTAAGTCCATCATATTACGTGAAAAGCAATCATTATACTTTTGAAGAATGTCCTTTAATTGTAGAATCTCGTTACTGGATAAGCTTTCGTCATAGTTTATAGAATTACCTACGCTTGGATCATTGAAGTCCAATACGTTAACGTTCATGGGTGAAGGTTTGCACATAGCTCGAGTTACTAATAATCCACGTTCTAAATTTATTTTGTTATTCGATACGTTTTGGACTAATACTGCACCTTTACCGTTTTTCATATCATATTCGCCCGGCATCAAATAATATTCAGTTCCGAAAGTTCCTCGTAAAGATCCAATAACATGTATTGTACCAGAGTAATCAATATTACTAACCACTTTAATTATCGAAGTATCACGGGGCCCCATGGACACGTCGTCTAGTAGTACAAGATGTAGTTTCTTGGGTGAAGTTCGTCCAAAAATCAAGGCATCAGTCGTTTTTGTAATCGTAATGCCAGGTAATTCAGTAAAGGTATGCCCTATGAGTACGTCGTATTTGATTACACTATTTTCTACGACATAAATTTCTATTGACTCTGTTATACCTTGGATTTCGATTGTAGCTATGGATTTACCCAATGGTAACACAATATTGTTTCCGATACCGCGCATTGTTGGTAATAGCTCTGATGACCACTGAATACCTAACCTTTTCGCTACGTTGAGACGAACCAACGTACACTGACTACCCAAATCAACGTATCCAAACAAGGGTTCATTATTTACTTTAATTGGAATAATATATTTATCATTTTCTACAATGAAACTGTTTAATGTCATAACGGACTTTTCTTTGCTGACCTCTGATTTTGATGAATCATTATTAGGCAATTTCGAGCAATTTGTGGATATATGTCCTAATTTGTGACAAACATTACATTTCAAAATTTTCTTAGTGCATTGAAAACTGTAATGGCCATTTTCACTACAATTGAAGCAAGTAACCGATTTGGTATTATCGACAGGCCTTGTTGACTTTGGGGTCGACTGCTTAGGTAGATTATTATCACTAGTGTTTATTCGTTTGTCATGGCTCCCTTTGAATCTATTATCATTATCTCTTGGTTGTTGTTTAATGGACTGAAAATACTTTAATACCTGTTCTGGTTCTTCACATTTTGTTGCTTTTGCACCTAACCTTAAACTACGATCCTCTATCCCGTATAATAGACAGTCAACTGCACGTTTGCCTTTAATCTCACAACGGTTCAAAAGGTTAATCTTTTCGTAATAATATAACTCTAAAGAATCATTATACTTAACTCTTTTCGACATCATTTCTGACAATAATTCCGCATAATCATCACTAGAGGGGAAAGACTCGTTTAGCTTGATTTTCCACTCAGCCCACGAAAACGACATCGACGGTAGAGTTTGATACCAGGCTTTAGCCACTCCGCTTAGTTTAGGCAATGCGTAATGTATTATTTGATCCTCACCCCATTTATATAATCGAGCACATTCCTCAACTTTGCTAAGCCACGTACTAATATTTTGACTTTTATTCATGGGATCAAACTCTGGAACCACGTTACCCAACATAGGAAACTTGTTCCCTTCAGGTCGGTTATTATAAATAGTTTTTATTAATTCACTTAATAATGATTGAGTACCATTATCAAAATCAGAACGACTCACTTGTTTTGATGAACCTGAGCGACTCCGCTGCTTTGATCTCGGGCGGCTCCGCTCCGCTGACCTCGAACGGTTTCGTCGCATTGATCTAGATCGGCAGCGCTTCGACGACCTCGAGCGATTTCGTCGCGATGATCTCGAACGGCAGCGCCTCGCCGACCTTGAACGACTTCGTCGCGATGATCTTGAACGGCAGCGTCTCGCTGACCTCGAATGGCTTCGTCGCGTTGATCTTGAACGGCGTCGCTGCACCGATCTCGAACGGCTTTGCCGCGTTGATCTCGAACGATGTTTGTTTCTCGAACAATGGCTTCCAGTTTTCTGTATAGTCTGCTCATCTTCATGTTCTTCTGATGGTGTTCTTTGATCTTTTTCGTGACGAGATTGTTTACGTGATAATTTTCTACGTGGACGACGTTCGTTTTTTTCTTCCATATTCGTCGGTAGATCAAGAAAAAAGTTTAAGGATGCACTGAGCGTATAATAGCTAGTGGGGCTTCTTTATCCCACTTCTGAGCTGAAGGAACAACTTGGTATCCAATAAAATAACACAGGATTATTCCGATTCAAATGGATTTATTTCGGTTTGAACAAAACGTCCGTCTTGTGTTGCACGTGCTAGTCGTCTGACGTCGTCTATGCCGAAGTGACAACTGACGTTTGACAGTGATATAAATATTGTTCGTCACTTCGACATAGACGATTCAGTTTACAGAGTTGCCACACTTAATAATAATATTGAATAATTTTACAATCAAATTATATATTAGAAATAGATTCTTACAATTCTTACAATAGATTCTTACAATTCTTACAAGTGATAATAAAACCACTTACAGGCTTGATTTATGGAGGACCAAAAAATATGCGAAAATTGATGTCTGTGTAAAATTTGTTGATACCAGTCTTTTTATACGGACCCTAATAGCCATCAGCTAACATTTAGGAAACAGGTCGTCCGTTCGGTTTCTTGCATCAATATTTTCCAAGGAAACTGATAAGAAAGAGTTGAACATGGAATTAAGTGGTATAAGTACCTGTTGTGATTAGCGGTGTACACGTTAAGCGTGAGGCAGTCCTCGTCCGCGCTGCCCACGGCGCCGTCGAAGGGACACACGGGGCCCGCGCGCGTCGCGTCCACCTCGCCCTTGTAGTACACCTTCAGGATAGGAGGCTGCCGAGTGACAGATAACAATAAAACTGTACTAGGCTGTGAGTCTTCTTTCAGACTGAATATTGATTAGCAGATAAGCAAAGATATTTGAGTTAATATTGACATTTTAAAAGTGCAAGCCGTGAGTTTCCTGCCTTTTAATTCACCAGCAACCGCTTTTCCCAAACGGTGGTAGATAAAAAATTACGATTTCAATACTTGTTAAGTTTATGAAATGAAGTATATTTGACTTTGACTTAGCAGTCTATGCACCAAACCTGCTGTCCCAGCGCAGTCCGGGCTTGCTTGATATGGCACTTTATTTCATCAAAGTGATGTTAGCGACTGCAGACTGCCTTAGACGAATGTGTATACTACTTTGAAATTTCGTTATTAGTAGGTACTATGTTTCCCCTCTCCCTCGTTTCGGAGGAGATCCTTGCACTGCAGTGGGACAGTAATGGGTTTGAAAAAAAGGTACTATGTAAACGAACCCTGAAGCGCAGGTCTCCGACTGGCGGCTCGGCGTAGCGTATGCCCCGGTAGGCGTGGAACTCCCTGCCGCCGCGCGAGTGCATCCACGAGCCCTTGAACGTGCCCGACACGCTATGCGTTACCGGGGTCTGGATTCGAAGACCTTTTTTTACTGAAAGTGTTTATTGTGGTGGTTTATTTCAGTACAAAATGGGGTTTAATAAATGGCTGCCATTGGCTGCAGTTTCTTTTTACGATAATCGAGTATACATTATGCTTCGTTATGGAGGAATCTGAATAACATCAAGAAAAAGATCAATTTGTCATGTAATTTTGGGTTAAAAACTGCATTTTATTCCATACTTATTTAATAACAATGAAATAGATGTTTTCTAATTTATCTTAACGGTTGTGAGAAGAGAAGAGACATTTCATCAGTAGAACATTTCAGCCTTAGGCACAGCTAGTCTGGATGATGATCGTTTAAAAGCATTGAATGCATTAATTTAGAGTTTTTACGTGTAGTAGAAGTGTACAAAACAAACAAAACCTTAGGTATGCAAGTAATAGTAGTTGATAAGAAAACACATAAAACTGTGTTGTTAAGTTTCACAATAATAAAGTGAAGCCAATGTTCTTCGTCGATATTGTTTGTTAATTAGTTGCTCCTTTATCTAAGGGGACACTACTTTTATTTGTTGTTGTTTTTTTACGAGTCCTTTGTATATAATAATTGATAAATAGAACAGGCTATGCCTCTGCGTACCTTATTATATGTACGTACCTATCTAATCTTATAGTATCTCTAGATCTTGACAATAAATAAAGTGATTAACCGACGCCGACGTTCGGATGCGGAATCTGCTCTAGGAAGGAGAGTAAAGTTTGAAGTATTTTCTGTCAAATCGATAGCAGTGGTGTCATTTTATTTTTGGTTCTTACTTACCTGGTTTCTTATTAGTTTTTGAATGTACTACACATGCTAGTGCACATAATACCAATAATTTGTACATATTCCACATCCTCGTGAAGTTGTAAACATCACAGTGCGTTTACGCTGGTCTTTTATACCACTCATAGGTAAAATCATGCGAAAATAAGTCTGTATGTCTGTTAGTATTTCGTGACTATTACAAAACCATAATCCAATTCTGTAAGTTAATTGTTACCTGCTAGTTATTTAGGTGGAAAGGCAAAATATATTTTTAAGTTACAATCTTTAAGTTTCTTACATTAAAGAAACAATAGTTTACTAAAAACTCGACGGTGGTTTTCATTCTAATAATATCGTTGAATCCGCCGCGAGTAAAGACTTGAGTAAAACTAGTTTGATTTATAACATTTACTGTTATTGATTTTATTGTTCACTATCGATATTTTATATTTTTACAACTTAGAGTTCAAATCAATTTTATTTTAGTTCATATTTATGAATTTAAGGTACACATCATGCTATATAAAAAACTTCCAATAGGAAAAATTAACAAAAAAAAGACATTTTAATATTTTTATTTACTTAACTTCACAACATACAAAACACATTCCTGTTAACAACAAAGGTTTTTAGATTAACAAAATTTTAATTAAAAACAACTTAACATACAAACATACGCTTTCTTATACATACACAAAATTACGCCTTTTTCCCACAAGGGCGGCACTAAGCTGAGACTAAATAAGGCCTCTTTGTCTAATAGTCAATAGGATAGAGCTCCTCCCACACCTTGAAGCGCTCCTCGAACATGTTCTGTCTGACGACGAGCTGGTCTCCGCGGTGCAGGTACTTCCTGGCGCTGGGCTTCATCGCCGGCCACTGCAGTGACCCCAGCTCCGGGGTGTCGCCGCGGGGGTTCGGGTCTCTGAGGAACAAGGATATTCCAATAGACATTGAAGAAGTTAATGAAGTATATAGTCATTGTCCAAAAAGTACTGTATAAGTTGTAGCCGTAATCGTTTTGGAAAGCACTTGTTTCTAGTGCAACTCGTATGTTGTAAAGATACATTAAGCTACAAAATAGCTGAGAAAACTATTTGTGTATCAATAGGGCTCAAAAACAGAGCTAAATATTTGTAGGTCATTTTCGAGGTCGACGCTATCTTCCATTTCTAGTTAAAGATAAGTTAGCACTTAGGCAATGTCAACAAAACCTGAGAATCAATTTTACGTCAAAAATATCTAGCTCTAGTGACATTACTGATTGTCTTCAACTATATTTCAAGTCTTGGGATACTCACCCATGTCTGGCGAAGTTGTACCACAAGGCGGTCATCTCGTCGACGACGTGCGAGTCGGGGCTGGTGGTCGTGATGGTGGGGAACCGGTAGCTCTGACTGAACAGGTACAGCGTGTCGTCGTGGTGGGAGGCTCCTGAATGCAACAGGGTACGGTTACTCCACTGTTACACTTGCCATAAGACGTAATTCTGCTTCTAGCTTATAGTTTTTCAAACTAAGGATCCTATAGCTCGATTCTCTACTACCTACTATCGACTTCCGGCTTGTCATCGAGAAATTTTGTATGAAAATATGATCAGCGCCTCTGACGAGCATCTGAACTATTTTGGCAGTACATTTTAAATGTCAAACTTTCAATGCTCGACAGTACCGACTGTACAGAATCGCGATACTGTTCTTGAGAACTGTCTGTCTTAAAAGTATCACAGTGAAGGTACAGAGAAAATTATTTGAGTTTTAAGCAAAAGTTTCAAAAAAATAGTTAAGCAGTAAATAAAAATAGAGCAATCTAGTACCTTGAGGTTTGCCGTTCTCATCTTCATAGTAGCTGTTGTTGCCGAAGTAAGCGAACTCTTGATAGTACACCGGCAGGCGAGAGTGGCGACTCATCAGGTTCGCCAGCCTGGTGGAAACAGACATTACTTAACTTGTTGCTCCATATTCCTTATATACTGATTATTTCAAAGGGTTCAATTGATAATGGAGATTGATGATATTCTCGTATCTACTGACCTGTGGACACCAATCCCAATGATGGAGTCTCGATACAAGTTCGCGAGTCCTTTCCGGCTATCTTCGTTATGTTCCAACTTCTTGTTGTTGAGGTACGCTTCCCGCAGTCTCCTCGCAGCCGCCGTGGCGTTCTCCTTCGGGAGCATGAAGGAGATGGGCGCGATGCGGTCCCACTCGTCGTTCATCGTCTTCAGCAGCGTCTCGTTCTTGAAGATTGCTAAATAGTGAAAGGATATAATAAATAATAAATTTAAACCATTGATGTCCCACTGCAGGGTCTCCTCCCGTAATGAGGTCAGGCCTTGAGTCCACCACGCTGGCCAAGTGCGGGTTGGGGACTTTGCATGACCTCATTAAATGTATTAAATAAATTTTAGGCATGCAAGGTTTCCTCACGATGTTTTCCTTCACCGTTAGAGCATGTGATAATTATTTCTTATACACACATACCTTCGAAAAGCCATTGGTGTGTTGCCTCGGGTTCGAACCTGCGACCACTTGCGTAGGAGGTATCAACTTATACCACTCGGCTATCACTGCCAAGATATACCTTAGTATTTTTGAAAGTACACTACACAAACACAATTGTTTTCCGCAGTACCCGAAAAACCTGACAAATGGCATTGTAACCTTATTATTATTGGAATGAGTCTATAGTAGATAACTTTTAACAGAAATAAGTTGTAACAGACAAACATTTGAGTAATACTCACTGAATGCCTTCCAGAAGAATTCGTCAGTGGTCTGACAGACGATGTAGGGTACTTCGTGCATCTTGCCCTTCTTGATGGCCTCCAGCGGGTGGATAGAGAGGAACCGCTCTTGGCCGAAGTCGGGCTCTACTACCGGACCCCACAGACCCACCGGGTCTCCTGGACCGAACTCCTGGTAATTAAGACTTATATTTTAACAAAGTAGATAGATAGATATTATTGGACAACTCACACACACACGGTCATTTGATTCCAAACTAAGCAGAGCTTGTGCTATGGTAACCACATTGATAAACATACTTATATACTTCTAAATATATACTTATATTAATAAATTGACAACCAGGCTCAGAACAAATACTCGTGCTCATCACACAAAGATTTGTCCCGGGTGGGATTCGAACCCACCGCACGCGGCGCTATGGTAAAGTAAACGGAGAATGTAATTCCATTGCAGATTTGGTATTCAAGCCGTCAGTCGCGGAAATGCTTTAGATAAGTACAAATGTCACATTATTTATCTGGTAGGAAAAAAGGCCTTCTAGTTCGTCCAGAGGCGGGATGGTGAATATAAATAATAGCTGGCGTACAAAGAACTTGGTGTAGTCTCCGAGCTCCCTCCAGGGTTTCTTCATCAAGCAGTCGACGATCGCGGCCGAGCTGGTGGTGGGGCAGTTGAGGACCTCCGCCTGTTTGACCGCCAGGTGGCGCTGCTCGGTCTCCATCGTGGGCAGCTTGGTGATGGGGGAGCCGCTCATTGAGATGCCGCGGTGGAATAGACCTGAGAGGAAATAGTTGACATTTTATTTCCTATACGAATATAGTTAGGTTAAGCAAGTAAAGTTAAACTACTAGTTTATGTTCTCCATACATCCTAAAACTTGCCTAGGCTATACTAGGTTTCCCATTACCGCGCATATAGAACTAATTATTCTCTGGTTGCAACAGCGCTATTATTTCGTATGGCGATATTGCCAGAAGGTTTATTTGATGCTTCTAGTTATGTTAAATTTCTTTAAGTTTTAGAAATCGTTCCGTACCTTTAGACATAGGTGAGATCATATGCAGCATGACACTGATAGCGCCAGCACTGCAGCCAGCGATGGTGACGAGGTTGGGGTCTCCGCCGAACGCCGCGATGTTCCTCTGCACCCACTTGAGAGCTGCCACCTGGTCCTTCATGCCGTTGTTGCCGGGCGCGTACTTGTCGCCCGTGCTCATCCAACCTGCGAAAGAATTAATACATATTCTATTCTCTATTTGCCAGTGAGTGCAGTGACGACTACACGATTTAATTAAGTACAATTTACAACAGTATAACGAAGAGGAGCTCATGGCTTAGTTAATAACAGCCGCGCGGATTGATCTCTGAGGTTAAGCTACGCTTGCTCAGGTTGTTCTGTGGATGGGTGACCATCTTATACATATCGATTTCCTTCGTGTTTCGGAAGGCACGTAAAATTGTAGGTCCCGGCTGTAATTTTCTAAGAGCTTTGACAGTCGTTAACAGTATTCAGAAGCTTGAAAGACTGACAACCAGTTTTAAGGAAAGGTATCGTGTTATAACCCAGGTAACTGGGTTGTGGAGGTCCGATTGGTAGGCGCTCCATGTAAAATTCTGATATTCAGCTGCATTCGGTAACACCGGAAGCCGGCTCCACAATAGTTTGGAAGAGGGTACCACGAAAAAGAAAAAAAAATGCAGAAATAAACGCAGCACAAGTGAGTAATTGTGTGTGTTTGTAATTTTGTGTGTTTACCAAGAGATCCGAGCCTATAGTTGATGGCGACGAGCACAACGTCTCTGTCCAGCAAGTAGTGCGGCCCCACGAGGTCGCTGCGACCCGTCATCGCGTAGAACCCGCCCGGGTGGATGTAGAAGATCACCGGCAGCTTCTTTGAGCTAGACAAACGAATATTGTGTTATAAATATCTCTTGTGATATAGGCCATACTATAAATTTTGGTAACGAAACTTCTCCGAGACACAAATCATCACAATTTTCTGAAGACCAACCGTTTTTTCTTTTTTTCTTATATATAAAAGACAACTCCCGCATTAACAATTGCTCTTGTGTCACGGGAACTTTAACAAACATACAAGCAACGTCCTCAAAGTACAACCAGACCTGAAACAATTATTTGTGGATCGCACAAATAATTGTTCCGTGTGGGAATCGAACCCACGACCATCCGACGCAATGGTAGCGGCGTCGTGGCGACCTAAACCACTGCGTCACGGAGGCAGTCAACCGTTAACTTTAAGGTTCCGATTAGTATGTTCTTTCGTAGGACGTTTCATACAAAGAATACCAAACGAGTAGAGTTGAGGTTACGATTCGTTTCTGGATTATTATGGCCTGCTACGATCGTTCCCGTCCTAGTGCTGGAGGGAGCCCTGAATACTTTCAGAAAAGACTAATTAAAATGTAAATAGTCCTACCTGTTGTTATTAGGCGTGTATACGTTGAGTGTGAGGCAGTCCTCGTCGACGTAGTAGGAGGGGGGCGCGACGAGGGGGCACGCGGGGCCCTCCTCGCTCGCGTCCACCTCTCCTTTGTACGACATCATCATCTTCGGCGGCTGAAATATGACAAGTGTTAAAGCAGGGGTTCCCAACCTTTTCTTAGTCTGGGACCACTTTTATATTAGTCTTGTTAGCAGGAACCACTATGTTAGTATATTAAAGGTAAAGTGTATTAATCATCCTGAAAAGTTTAAATTTTAAGGTCATTCGCGGACCACCGGTTGGGAACCATTGTGTTAAAGAATCCTGAGTCCTAGCAAGAGAACTGAGTGACATGGCTCTTGCTCATTTTGGAGAATTCTAATGAACTAATGGAGATATACATCAAGCCTGTTTGACTCGTAAGTGCTGGCGGATTTAGTCGTTAACAATGTTAGATCCTCGTAATAGGGGGCAAGTCTATAACCATATACCAGGCGGATAAATATATAATTTGATGTAAATAATAATTAAAAAAGATCAATAGCCCTTTCCCCTACCCAGAAAGTAAACCCAAATTGTCATAGTTTGGAGTCGTATGCACTACTGCCAAGACCACAGGAGCATTCTTAGTCAACAATATTAGTAAAACTTTAAAACAAAAGTAACAAAATAAACCATTTCCCATGTAAATATACCAGTAGGTATAAGCTATGAATTGTTCATTCATATTGCATACGATGTCTCAGAGATTCAAGGTTACGTTGAGGATTATTATTTTCCTGTTCTTATACCTATTTACATTAATACTGGCAAGTGGTTTTACCTGCATTTGTTACATAATAATAAAAAAACTGGGTAATTTCACTACTTTAGCATTTTTTTTTTTTAAATACTACCACTGCATTAAGAATTGCTCTTGTATCGCGGGGACTGTTACAAACATACAAACAATGAATACATTAAAAAAGTTCAAACAAATGCGTCGGGAGGTCGTGGGTTGAATAACCCACACGGAACAATTATTTGTTTAATCCATAAATAATCGGATCTGGTTGTACTTTGTGTTCGTTCTTTGTATGTTGGTAAAAGTCCCCGCGACACAAGAGCGATTATTAGTGCGCCGTGCGGGAGTATTCTTTAAAAAAATGTAAATAATGAGAGGCCTATTGCATGATGTTGTGTGTTACCTTAAACCTGAGCTCCCCGACGGGTGGCTCTGCGTACCGGATGCCCCTGTATGCCTGGAACTGTCTCCCGCGCCGCGTCTCCATCCACGAGCCCCTGAACGTGCCGAATTCGCTGCGAGCTACCGGAGCCTCTTCAGACGGGCTGATCGTCGGAGTGGTAGGGGGAGGGCATGTTCCTGAGTTATATGATGAACAATTGTAAGTTAAATAATGAAGAATATTCGTATTTGAAGCTCAGTAGCAGGCATAAATCTTATGATTGAGGTAAAGCTGTTCTTTTGAAAGTACAGCTTTACCCTACTGAAAAGAGGACATGAACATAACAAACAATAGCTTGGTCTTGACTATACAAATTCCAAGAGAGCACACGCCATGCTCGTGGCCTTTCAGTATTTTTGAATTTTTGGCAATTTTCTTTTGCTCACTTTTGGTGAAATTATTCTCAATAATGCTTACTAAACACATATTCGGTTTGGCATTAATCGGCGTACCCGGGCAGCAAAACCGAAAATGTAAGATGAACCGGCACAAGCCAAACAAGTGAGTCAACTGGTTCGATAAATATTGCCGAAGAGAACGTGTCGAACCGAATTTGTATGAAGCAAGCCTGACACTGTATGATAATAAACAAACCTCTAATTTGAAAATGACTGAGATCATGTTCGTGATGTTGGTGTTCGCGAGCGAGCACACAGACGGCCGCGCACGCGAGCGCGCACAACACTAGTCGCGGCCACATCACGACTGTTACACTAGACACTGACTGACGGACACAACTGCACTCCTATATAAAGCTAATATATGATTCACTCGGCTATGTACTGATACATAACAAACGTGGAATGTTTTTTATTATCCTTATTTGTCCTGACTTTTCCAATAATACCACTCTACTACTGGGTAGTAGACTAACCTTTGTGGTCTGTCTAAAGTTACTAGTCAGAGGTCAGCTCTTCCGATTTGGCTGGAATTGATTGGCTGGTTGGCCGGGTTGGCTGGTTGCAATCTAAATATGTGCCACTGCGCCATAAAACATATATTCATACATAAAATTGCCTTTTTCACATAGTGGTAGGCGGAGAACAAAGAACACCACTTAGTACGATCTTAACAAAGTTCCTTTGCCTAACTCACACACATACATCTAATCGCACAGGACCGCCGGTTACGAGAACTACGCACCTGACCTTTTTTCAAGACATCACCGATGTGATCTGTGTATGTCTTACGAGGGCACCCCTCCCGGCGTCTCCAATTTCATAATTTTATTGGTTAGTACATAAATGTTTCGTTCATCTATTTTCTTAGTTCAAAAGTCGGTCCTTCAGGACATACGATGGATATAATTTGTGTATTGTTGACAGCTTAATCCACGTCCATTCATTGAAGACATTTTTGATATCAAAAAGGTCTATCTAAAGGTATGTGTATTTTGCACATTTATGTTATTGCCCTTGCCAACTCCCAACTTATCACATATTATTATGATCATATTGTTGACATACTGATATCGTTATCTTATGAACTTTCACTGAGAGGTCACGAAGTCAGGATGCCACACACAACACGACACAACAAACTACTGACCTTCTCACTAACTATAACATCGCAAGTCATGTGTCAATGTCGAGGTCGTATTACTGATGGGTGTGCGTTTGGAATTTACTAGGCATCTTATTTTCTTGGACAAAAAATGGTTGTTTTACATTATGTTGTTTTTTTGCAATAGAATTTTATTTAGAGTGAATTGTTTTTAACATTAATTGTTTTTTTTATGATAACGTTCACTTTTATCACATTCTTAAAAACTGGAACTAGGTTTTATTAGACGTGCATAGCCATTATTGCCTCATTCTTGTAATCTTTGAATAATTTATTTTGCTAAAAGATTATTTACAATATAAATTATTTACAACAGTATTCAAAATACGCTTTAAAAAAAAGGATTGGATCGCGCTACGCGTATTAATACTCCTTCCACATTGCTTTTTTACTTTTGAAACCCCCTTTTTTACCCCAATGTTATATATATACTTGCTATTCTACGAGCTTCCTAAAGGAAAAACCTTACCTGCTGTCTCGATTAATTTTTGGACACGAAGGCTAACCGGGAGTCATCAGAAATTATTATAATTTATGTTGTGAAAAAACAATGATATATTTATCTATACTAATATTATAAAGCTGAAGAGTTTGTTTGAACGCGCTAATCCCAGAAACTACTGGGCCGATTTGAAAAATTCTTTCAGTGTTAGATAGTCCATTTATCGAGGAAGGTTATAGGCTATATATCATCACGCTACGACCAATAGGAGCAGAGTAGCAATACAAAATGTTACAAAGACGGGGAAAATTTTGACCCATTCTATCTTATGTGACGCAAGCGAAGTTGCGCGGGTCAGCTAGTTTTTAAATAAGTACCAAAAATATCATACTCTTTTAATCACTGGACCAATACATTTTTAATCTACTGCAACATACGATGCTTGATAATCTTTTAATTATTATGTCTGGACTAATTACGTGGTCTGTCAATCAGTATTAGTTCAATCTATAATTCCAGGACTTAATTCAGCCATGCTTTGTTTTAGGAACACAATTTTTAGGGTTCCGTACGAAGCCTCCGCTATCTGTCTGTATGTCTCCAGGCTGTATCTCATAAACTGTGATAGCTAGGAAGCTGAAATTTTCACAAATTATGTATTTCCGTTGCCACTATAACAACAAATACAAAAAAATAAAATATTCGTATTTTTTTGCTCAATATAAAAAACCATAACAGGTAGACGTTTCAAATTCAACAGATGATGGTACGGAACCCTCCGTGCGCGAGTCCGACTCGCACTTGGCCGGTTTTTTTTAAAGTAATATTCCACAGTGAGGTGCCTTGAGGAAATAAATGCTCGTATTTCATACGAAGTGTAGTGACGTTTGGGAATAACGCGCTAATGATGTGGGCTAATGATGCGCAGTGAGATCTTCATTACACTGATGTTTACTGAGAGCTCGTTAATTTTAGATAATTACCACTATAACACAGCGTGGGGTTTGGTATCTATACTTTAAAAAATGATAATAGTATTACTAAGACTCAGTGTAGCTAAACACACGCACAAGTTTATGATGCCTATTGCCTGTACATTAATATGTTCAATATCTACAATATTTACGGGTCTCCTCTTTCAGAATAAAATAAGTGTTGAACCTTGAATCCACTAGTCTTAATTAGTCCGGGGTTAGGACGTTTAATTCCTTCACACTCCCTAATTTACTTACAAACAATTTCCTGACATAGTGATCTATCAACGCACAGCCCAAACCACTTGTCGTATCGAGCTGAAATTTGGGATCCAGGTAGATGATATGACGTAGGCATCCGCTAAGAAAGTTTGATCAATTCTATCCCTAAGGGAATAAGTAAGGAACGAAAGTTTGTATGAAAATCTATCCTTAGTCAAAACGACGCGGACGAATTCGCAGGTAATAGCTAGTCTCCAATAATTTTATACTTCAACCTTTGAAACTAAATAAAACAATAAGGAAAATTGTGATAACTATGAAATGATTGAGCAATAATAACTTAGGTAGCTGCGTACGTTTGAGAACACGCTTGTGGTTGAGTTGATTCACTGTTGCACATATAAACGCAACATTTGTACAGTATGATGCAAGTTTATTACTAAACTATTGTGTTGATGATCGTAAGATAACTTATTATGAAGATAATTTGCCTTTTTGTTATATCTTGTAATGTTTCTTTGTCATTAAACTTTGCAAAGACTTGTTCCGTTACCTTGGCATTATGTATTTAGTAGACATTGATAGAAAATGTTTAGAATATATTAATTTTAGTTTAAGTTTTATATAATGTTTAATGCCTAATATTTGCATGTCTTAATGACAAAATATGTGATACTGTATTGTTTTGATAACCAACTTTTGTACTATATTTTCTGCGAATAAAAATAATTTGAATTTGAATTTGAATTTGACATTGTATTTTGTAAACATCGTGATAAAACCTTGCATGCCTAAGAATCCTTTTACATACTCCTTAAGGGCATGCAAAGTCCCCATCCCACGCTTGGCCAGCATCGTGAACTCAAGGAATAAAGGAGGTCCTCGTTCGGATAGAGTCCCTTGCCTAGTAGTGTGAACTAAATCTGATTATACATATACAATAATTAACTTGTAGATAGAACACAGCCAGTTTAGGAGTAATATCGCAAAAATTAATATTTACAAGGTTTATTAACAGTATAAATTAAGCTAAACATTAAGATACATATACAGATCAATCAACGACGAGTGTTCTAAATGAGCCGCTCATACAGTCGTCGACACTAGCGCCACCTTTTGTCAGTTTCTTTGTTAAGTCTGCCTTCCATAGATTGTCGTCGAGGTAGGTTTTTCTGAAAGAAATACAATACAATGTTTATATTATGATTATATAATGAAATCTGCAATTCGGTTTTTTTTATTTTTTTTTTATTTAAAATGGCAACTCCCGCTCTAAGAACTGCTCTTGTGTCGCGGGAACTTTTACAAGCAACGGACACAAAGCACAACCAGACCCGAAACAATTATTTGTGGATCGCACAAATAATTGCTCTGTGTGGGAATCGAACCCACGATCTCCCGACGCAGTGGTATCGGCGTGGCGAACTAAACCACTGCGCATCTACACTAAACTACAGTCGTCTATCCATGGAGATTGATTACATTGAATAGGTATTACACCAATACGTAGTTACAGGTTGCTATTATTTTAGCAGAGGTCTTCTAATCCTAGTTTACCCATACTTAAATAGTCCATAACGTATTAAAACATATATTTATCTCGCTGACGGGCTTCCTACACTTTCAGTGAAGGCAAAATGTGCTCATTTATTAATTGTTAATGCAAATGCTCATATTGTCACCTTTTATCACAGATATCTTTGATCCAGAACGCGTTCTGTTCGGCCATGGTCTCGCGCTCGCCGCCGTAGTCCTTGGGCAGGTACTTCTTGTCTATGAACTTGTGCAGTCCCGTGTGGTCTGAGTGGAAGTGGACCTGCAACACGTTACCATAACTATTACCTACTTATTCTATCTGTTATGTGCATAGTTACTGACGATCGTTAATGACAAGATGTATAATATAAAAAAGTTTGTAGAGATCGTAGCAATAAACGGCTTCAGCCTTTAACTAGGGAAAAAGTCGTGACTTTATGTACATATGTTTAATATTCTAAGATAAACAAACTACTAAATTTCTAGGCTACTTAATTTAAGAAGAAGACAAATATCTGATTGCTTTGTCGACATTCTGCATAATAATATAGATCTTTATTCGTTGACACCGGCCACATCTATCTGCTCTATAGATACACCTATCCTTCAGATGTTCTATTTAATAATATTGTATTGTAAGACGTACCAGGTTACAGATGTATTCAGGCAGCGCAGGTTTGACGAGGTTGTAGAGATAGTCGCAGAACGAGGGGCAGTTGATCACGTGCACCTGCTTCAGACGCACCGGCATGCTCTCCTGTCACACACAGACATACATACGTTAATACAAGCCGCAACGGAACCATCGAAGAAGCAAGTTATCATATCACAACTGGTGGAAAAAAAATCTTCAATAATATAAATATAGGTTTATGATATAAATTACCTTTTTACCAGTTTGACTTTGATTTTGTCTTGTAATTATCTCTATTTTTAACCTAATTTGTTGTTATTTATTGCCACAACAACTGATTAGCAGAGAAACGTAAAGGCCATAAGACATTTTACGAGTGTAACGGTTCAAGACTACTACGTAAATATGTATAAAAGGCGTTAGATTTTCAGGCACTTACTCATTATTTATCTTAATTACGGCGTATCATTCAGCGTGACGTACGTGACGAGCGTGACGTCACACCGTGACGGAGTTACTTACAGTTTTACTAAATACTTCACATTAACTTTACAGTTTGTGACGGTTAAAAGATAAACGTAGATCGTGACAAATTACGAGCAATTTTTATCAGTTAGAAGATTGTCAAACGTAACATGATCCTCGGTTTAACGTGATTTTTATAAATGACCACTTTCACACTAAGAATTTATCTTATATTGTGGGGACTTTCACAAACTTAAACAACAGATCAAAAATATTTTTGTAGACGATACAATATTTTTTCCGTCTACTAATCAAACCCATGACATTCCTTGAAGCCCATGACATTATTTAAAAAGGGTTCAGCGCAATGACGATATCAAAACTAGACTTCAAACGGAGACCTTCAAACATTAACCTTTTTATAGCTATAGCGCTAATGCTAGAGAGAAAATACTTAATATGGCAATTATAGGTAATTTGGTCTTGTAATTTGGTCTTCCTGATTTAACAAAACTAGAGTAACTTACCAGCAAGAACACCAGGAACTTTTGGAAGTAGAACAAGTTAACTTTGGGTATGAGCTTGAGCGTGTAGCACTGCAGGTCGAACACGACGAGGTGGTTGGTCGGCAGCGCGGGCAGGGGGCGCCGCAGCCAGTTGTCGCTCTGCGCCGTGAACGCCTTCACGCACGCGTAGAAGTCGAAGTCCTCCGGCACTGACGTCAGCTTGTGGATCAACACCTCCTCCTCGCCCGCCATGTATGTTGTTACTAACCTGCACCAAATATTTGCTTTATTATAAGTTATCTTATTTCTATAACCAACTTTGTCAATGTCGGTTAGTTTCAAAGAAACTAAACAAGGAATTTATGTGCCTCTATAGTCTATATTGTAGGAGAGAGGGCACTGTTCAACTGGAATGAAAATCGTGTCCAAATCGGAAATAAATTTAGGACACACATAGATGGAGACACGGTTGTAACTAAAATTTGGTAATTTTACAATATACGATTTTTCGTAAAATATTTTAAGTAATCCTAGAAATATTACCAATTTAGGTTAAATAAAAGTGAGCACTGGTGAGGTCAATGAAATAATTAAAGCATAATACAATGTTATCGTAAGTGCTTGTTCACGTTGGAACTCGCGGGCGCGGTGGCGGTCGCGAGCGCGGGGACGTGGCGATTTGTGTTCACGTCGGCCGCCAGGCGGGCGTTTGGCTCAAACTGGCTCAAACTGGTTGATCTTACTTGACATCGCGAGTGGATCGCGCCCGCCACCGCTAGTTCGACGTGAACACACACGAACATCTTCACTTGTTTGATATTGGCGCGAGCGCGCCACGCGGGCCGCGCGCGACGCCGCTAGCTCGCCCGCGACTTAGACCGCACGAACGGTTTGTACGTGAACACTTCAGCTTCGGTACATCGCCATATGTTTGATATTTCGCGATCGCGCCCGCCACCGCGCCCGCGAGTCAACGTGAATGAGCACTAATGATTGCTTCACTCACTCGCTGTTATCAAGGATTGTAGTAGTTTTGTAGTTCAAGGCGACACTCATTGATGCGGAATTTCGCAAATTGTATGTCTAATTAATACATAACAAAGTTATTTCATTACTTGGAATACCGGTATCTGTTCAAACGTAAGCAAGTTTTTTTAAGGGCAAAAAATGACGATGAAAATTTCCGGGTATAAAAAAATATCCTGTTTTAGTTTAGACGCAGTCACATAAAAAAAAATCGGTAGAATACCTAACAAGACATTTTGCAGAATCGCAAGAACCAGACTCTGGATCATTGCGTAGTGGACACTGTATCACAGAAGCAGGTAGGGCCACTATAGACTACGTCGCATGGTTGATGTGCTCCAGGCATTCACTACACCTTTGCAGGCGCTGGTGGCGCAGTGCCAGTATTACGGAGTATCCATGGGAGGTACCGCGTCATGGCCACTTTATGATGGTATGCCCAAATTTAAAGCCGGAACGCCTAGCCAGCGGGAGAGCCCGACAGACTCCCGCTTCCTCCCTAGAGCGGGACATGCAGTAATGCATTTTAGTGACGAAAAAAAAAGTGCCAATATTATAAGTGTATGTACTAACGTGATGTTGAAGGCGGCCTGCAGCGCGGAGGCGAGCGGGTCGCGGTGGCAGTACACCTCGGGCATGGCGGCGCGCCGCGAGCTGAACGTCTCCAGGCACTGCTTGGTGCGCTCCAGGCTGCTGTCGCAACTGTACAGGAACTTCTCTATCACTACATCGTCTGGAAAAAAAAGTTTGTTTTAAGATTGGATTTTTTGTGGCGGAGCTTGGCACAGGACAGACAGGTTTGGAAGGAAAGAGGGGAGGCCTTTGCCCAGCAGTGGGACACATAAGGGGCTACAAAAAAAAAGTTTGAGGCAGGTGGCATTATCACAAGCTTGTACAATAAAGTTAATTTAACCCATTAATGTCCCACTGTCGGATCTCCAATCATGAGGGAGGCTTTAGGCCTTGATTCCACCACGCTGGCCAAGTGCGGATTGGGACAAGCTTTTGATACTCTAAGTTATATTGCTTCAAATATTCAAATGTTAAAAGTATTAATTACCGAATGTGTTGGGCATGTACGGCTCCTTCGCTAGCCAGTCTCTGATGGCCGACACATCGCGCTTACTCACTTGATTCATCTGAAATTAAACAAATAGTAATTAATATGATTAACTCACGAATTTAATTACATCTCTATCATAGAGTTAGAACCTGGAAACTCGTCATTTACAGTCATGAAAGTGCAACGAATCATAAATACTGTAAACCGTACAAGTCATTCCCAAAATAATTTATTACAAAACAACGGGTCATCCAATCATGACCCAGTACTAGAACCCAAGACCTTCTGACCCATAATTCTACATGTTTTCATTCACCATTTTGAAAACAAAGGAGTTTTATAAATTATAAATAATAATTATAACTTACCTTAAACTTACTACTACGAAAAGCTTCCACGAAACACTTCGCTTTTTGCAAATAAATAATTTATAATGAAAAGCACAGCGACGTGGGATGTATATGAGACATTGAACGATATTGTTGGCAATACTTGCAGCTGCGGCTCCGAGCTCGAAGCACCTCGCGTCAAGGTGGCGCCCCCACCTAGACTGACATTCACACTAGTGTTGCAAAACTCACAAAAATATTCAAGTGCTCTTGAAAATAATAACCGTACGATTTTATATTTCTAAACTGCTTCAGTAGTTCAAAATGTTGTATAGAAGAACACGGACTGCGATGTCCCAGGTTCAATTGTAATATTAAACGAAGTGCTTTTAAGTACTAAATTACTTTTGGTAATGTGATATGCCGATTGATTCAACTGAGTCTGGTTTAGATTGGAGCTGAAAGTCTATAAGGCTGTAATTAAAGTAATTACCGGTTTCAACCAATTAAACGGCTGAAAACTATTTCAAGAGCTTTTGTTCACTTTACTATACTCCCTGATAATATTGCGCTTCTACATACCCTGTTAAACAATTTCTGTTTCTTAGCAGTCTTAAACAAAACATGAAAGTTTTGCATTTTGATTTTGTTACTATTGTGACACTGCAACGTTCGGTAATCAAACTGGTTACAAAACAATGCGCTAATATTACAGCGAGTTGATAACTTTTCTAATAAACTAAGCGTGAAGTATTGATTACAATTTCATAAGTTATGCCAAGCTCTGAACGCAAGCATGCTCACGCGGGACAGTTTGGCAATCACAGTGAGATTTAACCTTCGTTTAGAAATCTATGCGTTATTGGACGTAAGTGTGAACTTACGAGTATTGACCATTTTGCGCAACGGTTAAACTGCCTGTCACTCAATCGTCTATCATAAGGTACCTTTGCCTCGTAATCTTATAGAATATTAAATATTATGAAACTGTTCATGTACAAAAAATCTTTTTCCCCGACCTAATATTAAACCTCTTGTACCGAATGATTATCAGTACTCTACTTCGTGCAGTACTATGGCAATATCACGCAGCGATTTTAGAAGCATCATCGGCCCATCCAGTGATTTTCGCCTTTGTTGCAATCTTTGTGCGTTTTAATCTTTGCCCATCTGTCTTTGTATGTAAAGGTATCAAACACTAGTTAGTTGCAAACAAGATAAAAACAGTGTTTAGTAAGTTTTTAAATAATGCACATGCCTTATGCGTAGAGTATAATACAGCATGAGTGCTCTCGACTCGTGCGCATCTCTCGTGAAATGAGACCGATGTCCTGCGGTGAGACATAAAAACGGGAAAGTAAAAAAGCGCAAAACATGACATATATTGTGTTATATTGGCAATAAATAAGTGAGGAATTTCTGCGGTTCGTACAGTTTCTACTCAGCGTGTGTTCGAGAACACTGTCAATATTGCGTGAGGTTATTGACATTGAGTTTATCACCTATTCGGTTTGTTGGTTTGTTTACATAGAGCCTATGTCAAGTGATCAGATAGTCAAATATAAAACAAAATATTATTGCGCAAAAAAAGCTTTTAAAATTGTTTAAGATTTAGGTCGACTTGAGTCCCCAAGTGTACGGGATCGATTTTCGTATCTGACAAAAAGTTGACTCAATGTCACTACGTACTTACAAATGTCAAGATTACTTTGTGTAGGGAAAGGTATAAACATCAAAGAAACGTAATTGATATATAACTAACATGCTTTTATAATAAGTTTCTTAACGCCGTAGGTACTGGAAGTTCATACACAATCAATGTCTATAATCAACTTACACACCATCTGATTCCAAACTGGGCAGAGCGCTAGTATGTGAGTATGGTACACTTGTAACGAGCGGAGCATCGTGATTAAACTAGTCTCTGTGAGGCGTCCTCTCTCCGAGTGGATTCGATTTCCCGTTGGTCCGTCCCGCTAGAGCCACCAGTGCATCACACGCCGCACTTCCGAGCGCGCCGGCTGTACGAGACCGTACTCACGCCATAAAAAAATATATTTAAAAAGTTCCGCGCCGCGCTGTCACACGCAAGCGCGCCATTTACTAAGTTAACTGTCAAATTCATATTTTTATTTGAAAGATATATTTAGTTTGACTTTTATAAATGTTAACGTGAATTGTGCCACTTTCATCTTGTGTTGTGATTTATTACGACTCCTGCGGTGCTCCACAACATGGCGAGATTTACATTCATATTTTTGGTAAGATTTTATTCTTATTTTAATTTAATTTAATCACCTACATTATGGCTAGAACTACAAATTTTTCAAAAGAACTTCAAAAATGTCTGTCACAAAAACTTCTTCGTTATAGTCCATTTAACCGAGCACCTAGAATCGAGAGCACACATAACTCAACGTTCAGTCTCGACAGCGGATACATGTACTGCATGTACCGAGATATTACACACTGGACAAATGAGTTCCTCGAATGAAACTCGAATAAAATTAACTCATACATATAAACTAGATACATAGTAGATGCATCGTTGGTAGAAAGCAATCGATAGCGAACTGCGATCGCATCGATATCGTGTGATGATAAAACGAGAAACAGATCGATGTAAATTACATATTGTACGAGATACATTTCTCGGAGACATCGCCAGCACCTGCCTCGCTCCGGTGGACACTCGGTAATGGTTAGTTTGCTTTTGGGACCTCACAGTGATAAATGACAGTAACCCATAAACGTAGAGAGCATAAACATCGTAACGAAGGCGCTAATGTTGTGGAATCTTGTAACGAATTTACGAGCTCGCTGAAGACTATTACAGGAGATTTATTTCACATTTCGTTTTGCTCATAAATAATGTGATTAATGTTAGTAATATTTAAGCTGTCATTTTACGACATTTTCATCATTCATTTTGTCATTATTAAAGTAGATTTATCTAAGTTTATTGATACTCACTAAATACTTACCTCAGTAATAGTTTAATGCATACCTTTGAGTGCAACTAGTTGAGTGTGCTCTCAGCTACGAATGCCTTACTTTAAGGTAAGAAGTATTCAACGGTATCCAACAATTATGCAAAGTGATACAGAATGTATTCATGAACTAACTAACGGCGAGTAATTTCTTTTTGAGATATAAAACGAGGAAAATTTCCGACCATTTATTTAAGTAATAGTTAGATGGCTACTGCGTAGGAATTATAGGCGGGTAGTACGAACTGAGTGATTTATGAAATACTCTTCAATTCCTTATAATAACAAAAGTGAATATAATAAAACAACAAAACTATATGTGTAGATACATACTTTTCTCTTTGGTAAGTATATCTCGCGTTTTCAGTTTTCCATATTGTAAGCAGAGTTTATTAAACAATCGTCTCATGTGACTGTGCGATTAGGTCAAAACGTCTACATAGTATCATACTTAATTTACCTTCTTTAACAATCACCTCATACTAATAGTTTCTGGTTAACCAAGAAAAATCTAGTTGTCTTGACAGTCAAATAGCTAATTTTATCACTTCTGAATAAATAACGGATAGCGTATCTGGTGAATTGTTGACTGTGTTTTTCATATATTTGGTTCGTATACAAGCTCTAAAATTTGTGTGACATTTTTCGAAAGAATTCGTAACATAAAAGTAGGTTCTAACGATGAGTGTGTAAAGCAGTTCGATGAGTATTGTATTGTAATATATTTGGATCGTGTTTGCGCCCGGACCGTTAGACCTGCGTCATGTATTTATTTGTGAACAGAACAGTTTCCTTAACGGCGCAGTGTTCACGGAGCGCCGGTGTACTGGTCAGTGTCACAGTGTGGGATGCAAATCAGCTGAGTTCACTCGGACACTCGACACATAAACAAACTTTCTCTCAACAATTGGTGCAACAGCCTTGCGGCCACTTCCACTTTTTTAACAGTTTCATAAAAAATGAGGATTTACGAACTTTTTATTTTTTTACAACTCGCTACGCGACTGCGTCTGCGTGGATTTTCACAATTGTCGTTTTATTTTACGTCGATATTGACAAAAAATGCGAAAAGCAACTCTCAAACAAATTACCTGGGTAACATAAATACTGAACACTTTGTAGTTCTTGTCTATAAGTCTCCATGTCATCTTAAAACGCTTTGTTTTGTGTAGTCCTTTGTTTCAACGCGATCTTAAGAACATATCATCATTTACATTTCATGCTCTGGTTAGAGTGATGTTTTCTTTGTCACTCGGGCAATTAACCAGCTACTCGTAACTGTTAATTGTACCTGTTAACCGTGAGATTAAAACTATAGCCAAGCATACAGGAACCCAAGACCCTTCCTAGTTTGAGTTTTACTCCTAACCCCCTTACGGTCTATATATTTCAAACTAGAGTCATATTCATTTATTGTAACCTTTTTATTTCACTGCTCATCTGACATTTTATTGCTAGTAAAATGATCATAATATTATACAGCAACTCAATAGATCGATGTTTTCATCAATAAAAGATCACCCATCTGTAACCCGTCCGCAGTGATGTGGTTTAACCTAGTTCCATGTGTAAAGCCATATATTAAATCGTGTTGTTCCACTGGCCTACTGACGTAATTTTATATAAATCTTTCTATTTTCACGTATAATTGTGGCAGCATATAAAATGTTCGTCACGCTGTCACGCACGCAATCTCGCTCATCTTCGTTATAGCTGTAAAGCATGTCATCACGCTACTTGCTTTAAGGGCCAGCCAGATTACTGCTGCAAACATTTATAACAGAATATTTCGACATTTAACTACATAATTTTAAATTAGTCTGAACTACATAGCGATAGGGAGAATTCTGTAATTATTAATCTAAAAAGTATATGTAAGACATGGTGTATCGATAAAATACTTTCTAAGGTGAAAATAAGTAATTCAAAATCGATTAACTATGCAAAAAATACGTGAATGAATTTTGATTTTATTACTCCCATTAAGACGGAGCGCGTTGATGTCTAATGTACTGGCAACTGTTTCTTAACAAATTCGTTACGATTTCATATAATTACGTTTTAAAAGTAAGTTTCTTTGAGTTATGTAGTTTTTGTATTATTTTATTTAACAAATATGTACAGAATAATTTACTATTTTTGTCGAAATTCATCATATAATTATTTCAACTCCAAATCGCTCCTATTTGTAGAGGTTTTTAAGTATTTAAGTACTACAACTGCGTAAATTGAATGAATTACTTGATTGTTTTTTTACACTAGGCAGAGTAATATTTTTCGACCGAATTTCATGCGAAGTATGTCACTCAACCACATAAGGCTCCACGAGCCCACGCGGGGCTTATCCGAGGACATAGTTAGTACTAGTCCCGTTAGGCTTTCTCTCGCCTAAGCCGGGAATTAAGGCCGCGCACTGATGAGGGAAAGAACACCATATATCATAATATATTGTAAATGGCGATCTATTGAAAGCGCAATTAACAGCTGTTTATAAATGGATTGTTTTTATGTCACGTTTCACTTTAAACGATGATTCATTAGCGCCGGCGACGCCATACTTGATCACTTTATATTTATCTCGTATTAGAAGAATTCGCTCATTTATCATCCTTTTCAGAAGCTTGAAATATACGCTGTCTTTTTAAATATAATTGAAAAACTAATCGGTAATGTTATGAATAATTCGGTCACATACACAATATCCATGAAAGGCATAATAAATTCATCATCTCCTATTTCGTCGGTATTTCTGTTATTGTATTTTCTGGACGTTGTTTTTATTGGTAATTATAGTCATTATATGACTAGTACGGTGTTTTATAAATGATAGCTGACCCGCGCAACTTCGCTTGCGTCACATAAGAGAGAATGGGTCAAATTTTTCCCCGTTTTTGGAACATTTTTTACTGGTACTCTGCTCCTACTGGTCGTAGCGTGATGATATATAGCCTACAACCTTCCTCGATAAATGGACTATCTAACACTGAAATGATTTTTCAAATCGGATCAGTAGTTTCTGAGATTAGCGCGTTCAAACAAACAAACAAAGAAACTCTTCAGCTTTATAATATTAGTATAGATACACTTAAATTTTCTCCTATTTACCAATGGAACTTAGCATTAGAAACATTTTACCGCTATCAAAATTATCACAATAAAAATTGTTACAATTATCCAATATTTACTAAGAACCAAGATGACAATGTTTGAACGTGACAGATGAGGTGTCACGATGACAAACAACTGTCACGCGGCGTGCCCTGGGGTCAGTGACCCCGTGAACTTTGATCTATGCACAATTAATATTCAGATATTCAGAAAACAAGCTCCAATCAGCTCAGATGTGGTGGAAATACCACTAGTATTAATGATTACGCTGACCTGAGCATTAACTATAATTTAACCTACATTTGACGAAATAAAATAAAAACAAAGCTATTTCGTTCTTTTCCAATACTTTTAGCCTTTCTGTTAGTAAAATGTGCAAGTCATTCATAAAATGTTTCATAGAAAAATAAAACAATTCATTGATCTGGTCAAAACAAACTACCCGGGACTATCGTAATGACCTTCTGTTGAATCTGACCGCAATGGCCTGGCGATCGCCAGGTTATCGGAAGTCACACCTTCTATTTCCTGAAGAAGCAAAAATCTATGTGGTACTGAGATCTCATGGAAGTTGTTCCTGACACTAGGTACCTGATCCAAATGAATGATCACGATCAAATATATTCATAGCCATCTAAGTGTATACCTAAGAAATTACTTCTTTATATTGTTTACTCCACAGTAAAGAACAAGAAGCGCTGTGATAGTTGTAAACTTGTTAAGTGTTAGTTGGACGTTTCCTGAGAATGTTCGCCGCTGACCGCAGCACTAACGTTTACTAAACTCGTTCGTTTGTAGGCTGCGGTTTAACTGCCGCCTGCCGCCAGTCACTGGCCACAGTGAGGCTTGTTTACATGATGAGCATATTAGGTATATGGGACAATTATCGCACTTTACGCATGCGAATTACGGTACACTTATTCTTGTTTGCCAAGGAGATTCTTGCATAAATGACTAAATAAGTGAAATAAGTCTTTCCCACAATTAAAGAGAGAGAGAGAAGTCTTTGAGTCTACCAAACTGACTAACCCCCGGTTTCTGAGTACATTAAGCGGTAGTTTATCTATTCAATAGCTTTTTATTTATGAGTTTAAACGCTATTGAATAGATAAACTACCGCTAAATGTAAGGTGTAAGGTAAGTGCAGGTTGAGCTGAATTTATGGTATCAAGAGCTGTAACTGTGACTTAAACAATATCAAGACTCTACGCAAAAACATAAAGTACAAAAATCTGTTTACTCGTTGTAAGCTGGAAGAATCTGTATGAGGAATAGTAATGGAGAAACAGCTATAAAATGTAAGATGTCATTCACCATTATAAAGTGTTAATTGTCATTATTAACATGTGAGTGTGAGCACGCTTCTATCATTATCGCAATACAATACACTTACTCTGTAACAAGCAATTCACACACTACGAGTGTGTGTTATTGTTTCTTCTATTGTGGTCTCAGTGGCCAGTATTCTGGATCTAATATAATGTATATATTATATTACGGTCTGTCATAGGAGTATATCAACCTGCTCAAGCACACTAATTTGTTCCTTCTAATAAATGAGCGCGTATAGTTAATTTGTTTGGAAAGTAGGTCGGATCTACGTTCACTGAGATGCTGACACCAACAACAAATAGGAATCAGTTTATTAGTTGAAGTCTCCTCTTGCTTCTAATTACTTTCGGTGTGAAAATTCTTAGGAAACGAATATAATCTGTGGGGAAGAAAAGGGCACACACAGTATGACGTCATCGATGTGTGGTCAGTGCGTTATCACCGCGTTACCGGCGTGTTACCGTTACCGGAGACGCGTGACCTTCACCTAGAGCCGCGCGCCGCCGGGTCAATGACCGCGCCCTACTTACACCTCCACCGCGCTCCACACTCCACACAGAACGAGTCGGGACAGCGAGCCTTCTTCTGATGGGATCATGGACCTTACACAGTTAATAGATTTACTGTTAAGCTGGTTTAATGATCGTACCAAATACGAATGATCTGGAATCTCGAATTAACCCTGTTAATATCGAAATTAATAAGATTCCTTTGAGATAAAAGATTCTATCTTTATTAAAGGAAGTGCTAGGAAATTTATAATTGCATGTCGGGGAAATCATGACAGACTTAATCACAAAGGATCTTGCTTCTCGCGCACTGTACGGTATTAACCGATTCGATACGAATTAACGCATTGATATTATGACGATAATTTTATTAATAGTAAGATAGTTCTATCCAACTCTCAGCTCGAATAGGGTGAACATTCTGAGTGATGAAAATATCGGCTTTATGGGAGGACTTGAACTATGGATACAGATATGAATAAGATTCTCACATTACTCGTATTATTATAGCACGTGCCGTACTGTGATACTCGTAAGTTCCAGCTAGCTTCTAGCTAGTAAGATGTAGTAGTGAGTAGTCGGCGGGTGCGAGCGTGTAGCGCTAAGCGGTCGGTCGCGCTCTGTTTGTGGCGAACTAACGGCCACACGAGCTGTGCCACTGAAGAGATCATACGCCAAGTCGTTTACACGAGCTCATTGTAGTTAGAGCAATCAACATCTGCATTTAAGCTCATACCACGTAGTGAAAATATTACAAAACCATTACAAAACCTTCTAGTTACTAAGCAAAAGGAGATCCGTCAAGAATCAGATTCTTACAGTAGCCTATTAGATCAATGATAAAAATAAGTTATGTTTGTGAATTATTGAAGTCATCTTGACGGTTCCAAGAAAAGAGCTTCCTCATTACTTTCCTTTAAAACAATTTATAAATACTTGCACCTGTCTCATGAAAGTGCAATTTAGTGCGAGTCTTGTAAAAAATGTGTGTCACCGTGTCGTTGGCGTCACCTCGCTACCACTCGCCATCGCTCGGTAATACTCGGCAACACTCGGGAGATCTCGACAATGCTCCGCTCCTAAGATGAAAGGGAACCACTTGATATGAGATTTCTTCTTTGATTATAGGGTTAGTACTTGTCAAATGTAGTGCTATATGTTGTGCTTAATGAACATTGCGGTTGTGATTACAGACTATTCATTTTCTTCATTTCTTCTATTGTTTTCCTGTAAACTCTGTAAAGTTCATGATGTCATCAAAACGAAACAGCCATGGCTGCCTAATAGGTATTAGTCCCTAAATCAACTTAATCGAACCGCGAGCTTTCCAGCTTCATTAGAGCGGTTACTACAATATAAAAAAGATCCATATTAAAAAAAACTTGTTTTAAAGATATCCAACTATCAAAAAAGTGCGTACGCTCTCAGAAGCTCACAAACCGCGCAAGTAGCGGGTGCAGTGCGCCGCATAATGACATATCAAAGTAACCGCGGCTAACTGCGTGTGACAGGCGTGACAGTTATGAGTCAACAACATGGCGCCTCTCGCCGGTTGTCGCCGAGTGTTGCCGAGTGTTGCCCAACGACATCTTCACAGTTACGTGCGTATGTAGGCGACACGCGACAGGCGGCGGCGACACTG
Source organism: Anticarsia gemmatalis (assembly GCF_050436995.1). Taxonomy (NCBI): domain Eukaryota; kingdom Metazoa; phylum Arthropoda; class Insecta; order Lepidoptera; family Erebidae; genus Anticarsia; species Anticarsia gemmatalis. The sequence goes on along the minus strand of NC_134767.1, from coordinate 104,376 downwards.
CTTTATTGAAATATTTACAGGGTTTATTAGGGCGCGACTATTGAGAGATATTTGCGCAAAACAATAAGCCTAGTTGTGCGGATGTGCGATACACGCGGTCACGTTGAACAGTATTTCTATCATTGAAATATTTGTCAAAGACATAGTTAGAGTAGCGTCGTGAATGGAGAGTGAAATTATACTTATACTTATGAATGACGCTAACGACGCATAGTTTTTCTCACAATAAAGATTAAAATCCATTAACGCGGCTGAGACGGACTTCAAAACTTTCAGTTTTCACTTACGAGTAGAAATTACTCGTACATACATACTTACATACATACAAAGATTACGGAGCACTCAATGTAAACATCAAGCGCCATATAATTAGGAAAAGTTAACTGTTCGTGTATTAAAGTCATGCGCATTAATGTACCACCACTTCATTTACCTTTTATGGCTCGTTATAACATTCTACTTACGGAGATGTAAACCGCTGCACACCTTAATGTTTGGTTCGCGGATCCGCAAGGTTGTTTTGATTAAAACATTTAACGGACACATCACCAAATCCCTCGCTGTTATCTACCGTTATTGACAGGAAAGTTTATTTCGAAACAAATCACAAATTATAATTATCAGAAGAACGGCAGAGTGAAATCATTTCGCAAAACATAACCCACTTCAATTTGAAGAAATCATCATTTCACTTTCGTGTAAATTAGAACTGATGTAAAAAAAACAATAAAACAAACTTTCTAAAAATCAAAAACGTAAATTAAAGATTTCAAACTAAAATTAATTTGTTATTTCAACTTCGAAATTCAATAATTACAGAATAAGATTGCTATTCTGCGAGGTAATTATTTATTTTCGCGAAGGAATTCACTGAACAGTTAATAATAGAGACACAATAGAAATCAAAATAATCGTAGTTATTATAATAATGAACGTGACACATTTTCCATGGAGGCAAGAATACCACAGATGTTACAAAGATCTTTGAATAAATTTCAACTCTCACGCGTACACAATACAGGGTAATTTAGCTCACACATTTCGAGAGTATTTTATTAAGGAATGGAGAAACTAATGTTGATGTAATATGATTGTAACAAGCGACGCTACTCATTGTGTTGTGAGGTCAATATTGTTTACTTCATACATAAAAATGAGCGCGTCATTTTGATTTCATAGTGGCACTTGACGCGCGGAAATTAAGCGCTCAAAAGCAGTTGCTTTTCCTATGTAGGGTCTTTAACATTGTAAAACGCAAGTCTTAGCTACAAGAACACGAAACACTTCGCTCAAATACTTCAGTTTTCCTAAAGCACAGTAAAACGTGTAAGACTGAGGGCTTCTTTCATTATATTCCTGTGTAACCTGCGCTAAACTTATGTACTTTTTCTTACTAGATCGTAAGCTGTAGCGCTGCCTATAAGCGTAACTTTAAGACTGTTTCACTAGTTGAATTTTTCGAGATTACTTTTAGAAGAAAGCACCTAAAATTACTCAGTAAAAGTCCAAAAAGATATACAAAGTCACTTTCCCATAGAGCCAGGCGTTACGCTTCACCCGCCAGTCTCCGACACGGTCAACTATAATAGAATTACAGCTATTAACCTCCCTCGTTACTCCACAGCCTCAACACATGAACACACGCAGTAATTGGACAATCTCAGATAATATTCCGCAGATCAAGTGGACCAACAAATTGCCATCATTTGAACCCAAATTATATCAATGTTTAGAAAACTATGAGCAGTTTCAGTGAGAGTAGAGTCTGGTTACGGAGTAATCGCATGGGTGGTCAAATTATACTGTTTACTGAGGTCAAGTTCATGATGGCTGGCCGTTTAGATAGTCACGTTTCCTTCCGTGCCACGGAGCACGTTAAACAATAAGTATATGTTGATGAAAGTTAAAATTTTGCCTCAGGCATTTGCTACAATCTATCTTTAGAGTAATTGGTTCAAACCATTCTTTAGTTTCGAGATTTCAAGAGATGTTTTTTTAAACGAAATACTTCTATATCACTTTTCATCCTTAGACAAGAGTTCGTTGTAACATTAAGATGCATTTTAGCAATACAACTTACTCCAAGATGTAACTTCATCATAATCAGTAGAGTGGTTATGTGGTGAAAGTGCAACCAGCACTAATCACCTTCTCATTAGCATGTACGAGCGCTTCAACACTCAACAGTCTAGCCTCTGTTCAGTGTGAAGGCGATATTGTTCGCCACTTATATCCTCGTGCATACTGCAGATTAGTGCAGATATATGCAGCTGACCTAGAATACATCGCCCACTTAACAAACAACACTGAGTGGAAGAAACGTATCGCTAGTACTATAGGTAGATAGAACGTACAAGAAAGTAGTTAATATATGATAAGTAAGTCTATTTTGTAAGGGTAATCTCCAAAACTGCTGCACTATTTTTCGAGATTATTTTAGGTAAGCTTAAGTTATTCCAGAGGGGCTACGCTCTGAAAAATGCTTATAATAATATGTACTATAGGTAGATAGAACGTACAAGAAAGTAGTTAATATATGAGATAAGTAAGTCTATTTTGTAAGGGTAATCTCCAAAACTGCTGCACTATTTTTCGAGATTATTTTAGGTAAGCTTAAGTTATTCCAGAGGGGCTACGCTCTGAAAAATGCTTATAATAATATGTACTATAGGTAGATGGAACGTACAAGAAAGTAGTTAATATATGATAAGTAAGTCTATTTTGTAAGGGTAATCTCCAAAACTGCTGCACTATTTTTCGAGATTATTTTAGGTAAGCTTAAGTTATTCCAGAGGGGCTACGCTCTGAAAAATGCTTATAATAATATGTACTATAGGTAGATAGAACGTACAAGAAAGTAGTTAATATATGAGATAAGTAAGTCTATTTTATAAGGGTAATCTCCAAAACTGCTGCACTATTTTTCGAGATTATTTTAGGTAAGCTTAAGTTATTCCAGAGGGGCTACGCTCTGAAAAATGCTTATAATAATCATTAGCTGGACAGGCGATTTCAATAAAATTAGTACTATAAAAATAACTTATTGCATAAGCTTTGCACATCGATATAAAGTCAATCGATGTGGATTCTTAATAATCCTTATTTTATTTAATTAAAACTAAAATTGGAAGTTCAAGCCGTTATACCTACACGATGTAAAATAATCTATTATTATTATGGAAGTCGGAAAGCACAGATATTCCTTTCACGCCGGCTAACTATTACAGCTAGTAAAAGCTACTCGTAGTTATAAACTGTGTGGAACTAATCTAATTCGTGTTAAACTCGCGCAGAAATTTGAAACGGTTAGTTAGTGTAACTGGTACTATGGTAGGTTCTGCAGAGAATTGCCATTGAAAATTGAAAAGTGGTTGTAATCATTTAACGTTTTGCTATAACGATGGAGGAAAATATCGAGCAAAAACCTAACACAAATAGAAGTTGTTTAAACAGTTTAGCGCGGTGGACTGAGACCTCGAAGTGCTTTTTTTGAGGGGACACCATCGTCCGTCAAACTAACTTGTCTTAAGTGAAGTGGCGAAAGTTCATCCAACTTCTTATTACAGTGAAGTAACATGTTGTTACGATATACGTAGTATTACCTAGTCACTGTCCGTCACCTCGCCTCGTCACATGTGACTTCATATAAGCTCACGTTACAGTGTCACTTGATAATTTCCTGACGCACTTGTTACATTCCTCTACATGTTATAGGTACAGTCTGATGTATTAACTCTGCGTCTTTTGCGAACAGACTATAACTACTTGGGAAGATAAGTAAAAAAAAATATTTTTTAGCTTTACCAAAAGTAAACATCCTGTAGTAAAGAAAAGAGTTCTCAGTACTCTCATGATCCTGAAAACGGTTGTAAGACATTTATGATCAATCGAGTCATACGATTATATGAGCAACTTGACACAAATGCTAGTATTATCTGTTAGTTAGTTTGGTGAACTATAGCTATTAGAGCAGGTGTATCAGTAAGTGTTGGTGTAGAGCGTCGTCGTCGTCGTGTAGCCGGCGCGGCGGTATGCGGGTCAGCGCGGTAACGGTGCGCCGCGGCTCCACGCGCGCTCCACCGCCGCCTCTAAGTGGAGCGATCACAATGCCACTACCAATACACTCATACTACATACTAGGTCTCAAGCTGTTTAGACTTAGAGAGCTATGCAAAACTATCAGCTCTCCAAACTAGATAGTACAAATGCTAGGGCAGCCACAAATCTGTAACAAGATAAGTACGATCTCGTATTCTGTAGAGACAACATGTCATTGTGTGACGACTTTCATGCATGGGGCTTGAATATGAAATTAGTAATACCTTTGTAGCATATCTGTGATCTATGATTGAGATAATCTTGCATTGATCAGAAAGCTTAGTTTGCTAGTCGGTGGTACAGACAAACTCAGTGAAAAATTACAACGACATGAATCAACTATAAAGTTAGTAAGTGCAATTTATAAGCTAGATATGCGTGCGAATGATTTCGTGAAATCTGTTAACGTCGGAGTGATATCGTGAGTGTTGTAGATCGTGTAGAATGTTGAATGGAGGCGAGCGGCGCCGCGCGGCGGCACAAACACCCATTGCCCTAGAATTTTGATTAGAAAAGCTTTATTTTTTACGAAAATTTGCGTAAACGCCGATTAATTCTTGGAAGCTGTTCGTTCTGTTTCCCGTTACTATTGCTCACGCACAAATATACATTCCGTTTTGATTTCAAGTCACGCCGAAAACAGTATTTAAAAGCTTATAGAATTTCCCTTGTCGGGTAATGGTTAATATCGTCCCCCGTCTTTACCATAACATAGGAGGTCGTGAGTACGATTCCAACGCGAAGCGAAGCGAATGTATATAATTCAGATAATTCTGTTAAGAATGTTTGTTGCATATAGCGGTGCGGACTTTTTCAGTACATGTAGCTCTGCATAAGACATTCTTCGTACAGGAATTTCCCGAAAATAAATCTCTACCTATCTCGCTCTAATATACTGGCCAATTGTTCCGCAAGGTCACCCCCTCATCTGCATTGATAACAAGATAGTAAATAATGCTACTGATTCAGTTGAACTGAGTGGGAACTGTGTCCAGTGCGAGGTGTTCAAGTATTCAGCGTGCGACAGCTCGTCCGCGCAGGTATTGGGGCGGGCGTGCGCGTGCGCATGCGCGGCACCGCCTTTATCTAGAACTGGGTGTGCCAGTGGCCTGCTTGTTCGACACACTTGCACTACACTTGTGTCGTCGCGTGTCGCGGCTCGCTGTCAGTCACGGACAGTCACGGTGCAGTGTGGCGCCACTCATTTGTTACGTTTAATGATAAGCTCGTTTAGATCATGATTGATGGAGGGTTACAGGTGGTGGTCTTGTAACTATTAACTGTGATCGTTTGACGCTCGCTCGGAACTAGCGTCTATGTTAAGATACATAGACTGTATGATAGAGCTTTGTAGAGATGACCTTAGATCTCGTGTGTCCGCTGTCTTCCTTGATGGTTATGCATATCCTGAAACTTATACGACCAATATAGGAGTCCATACTTAGTACCTACGTACATATTTTACGTATCACGACAACTTGCTTAGATGACAGTGGACAGAGAATTCTTTACACCAACACAAGTGGTTTACTGACTACCATCTAGCCTAATAATTAACTTTATTTTATATCCCGGATCAAATATTAACAGTAAATGTTTTTATTTCCAGATACTATGCATAAGCAGTAGAGCGGTGCTCCCGGAGCCGACGGCCCCGCCGCCCGCGAGCGCGGAGGCGGACGCGAGCGCGGAGCCGCGCGAAGAGACGCTCGGAGACACGGAGGACCCGCCCGAGGGATACTATGCCTTTGTTGAGTCACCTAACGCCACACCACCCAGGTAATAAGGAACAGAACGTATTTGCGTTTAAAACGTCTTGAAGATTATGTCTGTCTTCAAACACATCTCAGGTACCGATATTGAAAACAGGTATTTTGCTAATAATACAAGTTTTCAGTAGTTTTTTCTGTTTTTTCTTCAGCATTGCAACATACAGACTCCCACCGAGGGAGTCTTCCCTCCATTGTATTTGGTTTATAGGAATGTAATTTAGAATATAATTAACCTAGCATTTTATTGTTCTTACACTTGTATTATATCAATAAATTGTATAGTCCCAGACATACCTGACCTCTACTGCGAAAGTTTTTGTTAAAAAGCTTCCTTCACATTCCTAAGCTTTCCGTGACATATGTCAATCATGCGTGTTCCCTTTCTGTCAGTTGTAAATGACAGATGTTGAACAGTTCATACAATAGTGTTGTCCATGTGAGAGCATGTTCAAACATCACTCATACAAGTCATACATAAATACTCGCTATTTCCTCGTTACTTTCACCTCGCGCTTGACGCTTTGACCGAACACAATACAACAAAAATTTAAAGACCTGTGTCGTTAGTAGGGCTGTCACGTCTAAGTATGAAATAGCCAGAGCCTTAAAAGCCAATCTTGATGCACGACTTATAACGCACTCATGCACTCCTGATACTCAGCTACGAATTGAATTAGTTTTCCAAACCAAATTAAGCGTTTTGGAGAGTTGGAATTGGAAACATTCGACGAAAGAATTTTTGGCTTAAATAGATTATACTTATTATAAATACAATATTCAAAATATGACGGCTTTTCAAATCCATTGAGACGTAGACAGCCCTGTTTATGAATAGTATCAGTATTGAGGTGTTCAGTAATAACACATGTGTGGCCACGAGAGACGCGACCACTTTCACTAATAGCAAACAATCTGCGAGCGTTAGCCGCCAGCCGGACGTCGCCGGCGCCGGCCTCTCATATATACGAGATATTGTGATGAATGCTTCCCTGTATGGCGACTATTAGTGACCAAGTTCCGTGTGAGCTTTGTGTGAGAGCAACTTTATTATGGAGATGAAAGTGCATCTATTGTCACTCGCTTTCCTTTCAAAAGCAGCTGTTCACGTTGAAATTGTATGTTTTAATGCGTTTTGCCATTAATAAATAGTACCTAATGCGATTTTATTACAGTCATAGAGTTACTTTTTTTTAAGCATTCTGTATGATGGTGTGTTTTCTAAATCTTTGGCCATCACTTCACTCTATCCTCGACTTGGTTTTTGGGAATGAAGTTTATTCAGAGAACAATATTTTGTTTGTAGAGTTCGTCCGCCGCCGTACCGGCAGGTGGCGTCGCCGTGCCCGGAGGTGGACTCGACGCGGCCGCACGTGTCGGCCAACAACCTGTGCGGGGACCTGAACCGCGGCGTGATCCCGCGCAACCCGATGGGGCAGAACCCTAACGGCGAGCCGTACCCCTTCGAGCTGCTGCGCAACCAGACGCTGCGCTTCCTGTCGCGCACGCTGCCCGTGCTGCGCGCCGACGACACGCTGCCGCGCGTGGCGCACCTGCCGCCCGCGCCCTCCGCGCCCGCCGCGCCCGCGCCACTAGTGCCCGAGCTGCAGCATAACAGGTAAACCTTTCTGAAGAGAAGGAGTTTTCATTGCAGCCATGATCTATGGTACCTTTAACCGACTTCAAAAAGAAGGTGCTACATTCGAATGACTGTTTTTTTTTTCGTTTTCGACGATTACTCCGCCGAATGTACGGATTGCAAAATTCTTTTTTTATTTGAAAGAGTCATTGTCATTTTTGATCTTTCACTTCAAAGTTAGACAAAAAGGGATTCTTTAATGTATTTGTTTTAGAAAATTATGTGATCGAAGTACTAATTGAGTTGGTATGACATAAAGACCGAAATATAAAGGATTCAGTAGTGTTAGTACTCTTAATTCGTTGATTAATTCTGCGGGCCAATATCTGTGGATGACGAGCCGAACAAAAAACACTTTCTTTGGCGTACTTTGCAATCCAATAAGAATACCTCGGCAAGTAGCTCATTCCACCGTGTATTCGTCCATGGCATAGGTATGCAATAATGTTGCTCTATTCCTGCAGACTGGAGGAGCGGTCTCGTCGCTCACTGGACATGTCAGACTCATCCCCGTCAGACTCAGTACCGTCGCACGCGCTCCGCGCCGAGCACCGCGCCGCCGGCGACGACGCGCCGCGGGAGAGCCGCAAGTTCTGTGACGGCGGCGGAGTGTGAGTATACATACATTTATATTAAACGTTCTACTTACTTCTAGCAGTAAGACCCACGAGCAGGAACATGAGATAAGCATACCACTTACTTCATATAGTTCCTACCGCTATCTTATTCTTCAAAAAATTGAATCAATTCCCGCACTAAGAATTATTATTGCTCTGTGTCGCGGGGACTTTTACAAACATACTAACAAGTACTAACAACGGACACAAAGTACAACCAGACCCGAAACAACGATCTGTGGCTCGCACAAATAATGATCCCCTGTGGGAATCAAACCCACGACCTCCCGACGCAATGGTAGCGGTACTTTAGCAATATTAACCAATGCGCCATGGTAGATTTTATTGATTTCGACTGCCAAAAATATCCAACACATTTCGTACCCTGCAGAAACCCTGCTGACTGCATCTATACAACAAAACATTCAAAATAAAACGAATACACATCAAATAAAACACATAAGTAAATAATAATTAGGCAGATTTATTACAAACATATAATTTAACGAATACATAACACTGTGACACTGCACACTATGAGCGACGGTCACCCACACTCAAACGTATCACTTCACCAATGTTTATCACTTCTGACCAGACTGTTCGAACATACTCACTATCACTTTACACATTTAGTACCAATATTAAATAACTGTATCAAATGTCCCACAACAATAAGGTCTACTACCCACATTCGAGTACATTGATCATGTGCTTTATACACCGTTTTCATCATAGAGAAATAATTTATCAAATTAAATAACCCTAACTTGCATACACATCTGAACATTCGACCAAAGTATTTCAACTATACTCGGGCCATTTCAAACGTGCGAACTAAGTCATGTCATTATATCGGAGTCTCTCGCTCGCACTTACACATTGTCACATTCCTATATACTTTTGATTATGACGTAAGTAGTTCGCACGTTTGTAACGGCATGAGTATAAATTCTTTCCTTGAAAAAAGTAATCTACACGTTACATTTCTTATCAGACAATCTTCATCAATTCCGAAACAGTTATTTTATACTCTATTATAAATAGATAGTTTGTTTTTAATAATTCGAGTTACTGATACATCGAAAGAATTTTACAAGGGAGTGTTCACATGTGTACACATTTTAACAATAATTTCCTAATAACTTAACGACATGATATAATTTAATATAGTTTCCATACAAGCGTGCGTCGCGACAGGCATCTCGTGATCACTTATATATTCTTATTATAAGCTAACAATATCATACGATATTGAACTTTAAATTATAACAACTTAGAGTTAAGTTTACTCTGAATACTAATTTGACTTGGATGATAACACATATTTTCCGCTTATAAGCTAATTGACACAAAAAACTGTTGAAGTTTATTTTTCTCTGAAACAGTATGTTACTGACATTTTGAGAATAAATAAATATTTTTGTTTTTATTGCTTTCAATATGCTTTTACAGATTATGACGGCATTATAACATCCAAGTCAAATTACTAGATAATATAAAATGTATAAAAATATGCGCTATGACAGGTTTTTTTACAAAAATGATTGAAATGTAAATGATGTCTCTCACTATTATTTATATCAAAGCTCTTTGATTGTGTGCGTTTATAATGTTCCACTTTAAACATAACAAGACGCGTATATGGAATTAACACTATCAATGAGCACTATCATGACTTGCAAGTTGTCCAACATGTGTGGCGAACGCAACTCAATACAATACGACGATATGTGGTATGTTAAAACGCGAGTTGATGCGTTTCTTTGTCAGCTATTATCAGCTATTGTGTTTGGTAAAGCTGCGTTCGTAGTTCACGCAAGAAAACTTTTGTTTAAAATCTTTTTTATTAAACGGACACTATAAAAATGAGAATATCCTAGTCTCTAAAGCCGACCTTCACTTCGCCGCATAGCTATATTTTGCAACACCGTTTCATGACATGAGTTGCCATTCATTCACTAAACAATAATCGCCGCTAAAACATAAGCTATATAAGACCATTATTATAAAGTAATAGCACATTTATAACGTTTAATGTATTGCTTAGAACAAGATGTTGGTCAGCTAGGAATAATGAAATGTTGTTATGTCTTGAGCAAGGAGTTCAGGTCGGACAAGACGATCTCCAGCGAGTTCTGCGCCGTGCCGTCCAAGATCTTCACTCGGTGGTCCTTCTCGATCTGAAATCATAAATACCACAAATAAATAAAGTATAAAACAAGTAACATAATCTGCACATAGCAAAAACCTAGTCCTTTTTATAAGAGTCAAAACATTAAACAGTACTAATCAGAGTCTATAGGTGTCAATCGCATTAAATTTAGATCATTAGTTTTTAAACTTATCGCGAACAAACAGTCAAACAGACGCAGTTAGGAACTTTGTTTTATAATATGTAATGAATTAGTTTTCCACACTGGCTATCAGGTCCTCATAGTTGTAAGTGTGTACACTGTACGTACCTGTGCCCTATACTTGAGATGTTCGGGCCACACGCAGGTCTCGAAGTAGCCGGGGATGTCCGGGGGGTCGTACACGCGGAAGCAGCGCCGCGCCGCGCACTCGCCGTACTCCAGCACGAAGTAGTAGCTGACATACAACATACACACATATATTATCTACACTACACAATATACATAAGTAATAATCCACAGTAAGTTGATTATTTACGCCGTAGAATAATGCACTGAAAAAATACTACATAATTAAATCGAGGAAGCTAACCTATGTATACTTGTTCACAAGCGGTAAAACCGGCCTTAAATAAAAATAGCTTGTTGAAAAGCTCTAATCTTTCAACTTCATTATGATATAGTAAAGAGCAAGTTGCTATTATTAAAAAATAAAAGAATAAGAGAATGTTCTTACCTAAAATCACACAACTTGACGATAGGTTCAAAGTTGAGTACAGTGAAACCCTCCACTATGAGGAACTTCTTGCCTGCTATCTTGAACTTGTCGTCACCGTCGAGCTGGTTGCTCTCGTGACTCTTGTCGTCGCCGTCCATGGTGGAGCACACGTCCTTGTACAGAGAGTCCATGTCCACGGAGGACAGGATGTCGTAGTTGTTGTGGTCGAGGGTGCCGCACTTCACGTGATGCGGGCTGTCGTCCGGGTAGAAGTACTTGTCTTGATGGAATATGTACACGGGCACGATGACGTCACGCAGTCTATTCGAGAGCGAAGTCTTTCCTCCGCACGTGACCCCGGATATGCCGATGACGACCCACTCGTTTCTATGAGCCATGCTGCAGCTGGTGCTGGTCGTAGTACTGGAGGAGGCGGTGCAGGGTCGCAGAGTGACGAGGAGGTAGGTGAGGCGAGGGGTCAGAGGTGCGCGCGCACGTGGTACAGCGTGAACGACATGAGCCCGCCCACGAACAACAGGCCCCAAGTGGCGAACAAAAGAAGAGACCACTTGGGGTCTGGCACTGCCTGGTACAATAATGATTCTGAAAACAAATGATTATCAATGTTAAGTTTCGCTTCTATACTACTTACTGCTCAGTAAATTAACCTTCACACGAAAAGATCATGGTTCAAACCTTAGGGAATGTCTAATGGACTTGGAAATTAGTTGTCACTTGTACACAAATTTACACAATCAAGTAAAGGATTATAACAAGATCTGTACAGCACTTAAAAGTTCAGAAATATATATAAAAAAAATGACATGTCGCCAACTTACAGCTGATCAGCAATATCAAAGCCTCAATCCTCTCATACTGAGAGAAAACTCTTATTTCAAACAGTGCAGCAGTAATAGTTTTATACTCAATGAAAAGTCTGGCAACAGTCTCAAGACACTCTTAGTTCTAACATAATAATAATATGTATTTAAGTATATGTGTATATGCATAGTCACAAAATTGGTATCAATCATGTGCCAACACAAGCTATAAATACCAAGATAATAATAACTAAATTATGCCAAGTGAATTTATACCTTATTTCTATGTAATTAAGGATATGTTTTAACTGTTATTGTAACAATTTTTATGTAGAGTACTTTATTATGATGCAATGATCATTTATCAATGAGTTACAAGCACAAATATATGGTCTTATAAAATAGTTTCTTGTCAGCATAATGAATTTATTGCAATATCACAGTAGGCATAGTTTTTGCAAGGTAGTTTGATTACCTATATAGATAAATCTTGTACTAATACATACTACATATAAATGAAGAACTGAATGTAAAACATACTAAGTTTCTTTCTGGAATCAAATCACTAAAGCTGGCTCATTGATAGTGGCAAAACCAATTCTTTAATGAACTGCAAAAATAGTTAAATACATCACGCCCAATTACACATTAGTTCTGTGGAAACAGTTTTAAATATACTACAAAAGTAGCCATCACAATAATACTATACTAGACCACTATAAAACTTATTTACTAATATTATTAGAATGAAGTGTGTAGTTACCTTCGTCAATGAATGGATAAGTGTTAATCCAGACAGCTAGCAGCAGGAAGACTGTAGCCGTTGTTCCCAACACAAGCTTGCCGATCACACTGTCAGGAACATCCATGTATGTGCATTGTTCTCACACTAGTTACTACCTTATACACTTAACAATACAGTACTATTTCAAGTGCAGCACTTTTAACAGAAGTGGTTATAGTTTTTTGTTAAAGTGTAAGTTTAACTACAGAAGAGCTCAGATTCGAAATCTTCGAAAGTCTCAGGTTCGTCGGGGAACAGAATAGACTTGTGGTCGTCCACTTTGACTTCCAGTTTATCCGCCAGTGGCTTCTGTTTTATTGCGCGCTCCACGATCTGTAACAACATACATGTTGATTAGAAGACTGCTGTAGAAAAATTTTGCCTTTGTCTAATGCCACTAAGATTTGTAGGTGATTTGGCCGCTGACTGACTCATCAATTAATTATTTGAAATAAGGATATCACAACTAGCAATCTACATTATTATTCATTGATTTGCAAAAAATACAAGCTACAGATATACACAATTCTAGACAAAATGACAGCACACAAAAAGAGATTAGAAAGGATTGAAAAGATTATGTTTCCAGTTTAGTTACATGATTGTTAATATTGAACACCTTGATATGCATCACTCATTTACTATATTTTTATCAATTAATACATTAAAAACCTAATTGTATGGATATATCTAACAACTAAATAGTTATATTCTAAATATAAACCTTACACAACAGTGTGAAAAGTGATGTTGCTTCAATCACAAGTGACATTGAACACAATGATAATATTATGACAAAAATTAAATAAAGTTATCATTAAATAAATATAATTAAGATGATAATTATAACAATAACTAAATAAATAACATTAACTAAGGACACTAATTAATACTCATCTTAATAAACTAAATTAAATAAAAATCCAGAATGTTCTTTTGGTACCAACACTTGTTTGTCATCATCAATGAATGACATGCCACACGTACATGTTCACCTAATTCACGCCCCGACAATGTTTCAAGCAATTAACCAAAATCCAGTGAATCAGCCATACAGTGATCTGAGCAGCCTGCACTACTATTACAATACACAGTCTTGCAACACAATGATAACACAATTTTACTGCATGATAATAATAGTTTTAACAAGTCATTGAATTAGTAATGACTAACTCAAAATGTTACTACTATGTGTATTCCTCAGTTGTTAACATGAGTACATAGTGTCAATATTAGTTTATATTATCTACTGACTTTAAAATTGCTTCCTTACAGCTGATATAATTATACCTATACTAATTTATCTAATATGTTCTATATTATCATATAATATCACAATATCTCATCTATCAGTGTTTAATCAATATAAACAGAAAGTAGTTACATGCTCTTCAAACACTAATCTATATCAATTACATAACAATACACAACAAACAATAAGTATTCACTATTAATCTCAACTGACAAAATTATTCTTGCAATGTAACTACAAAAATCCAGTTTCAATTTGATATTATTACTATTGATCATATTTCATTGGTACAAACATAGGAATTTTAATAGCAGTAAAACTGGAGAATGATTCAACAAGATACTTTCACACACTACAGAACAATGTTATAGCGTTGCTGTAGTAAGTAATACAAATATTATTGTGTACTTACTTTCTCAGTGGTGGCGGAGTCAGCGGTGGGTTTGGACAGTGCCAGCAGTTTCTTGATGTTCTCCTCAGTGATCTGCTCCCTGGACTTGCTCACTGCCTTCACTCTCTTAGTCTTGTTCTTGAACAGTCGCCGGTGATCTGCACATGTCACACAAACACATGTATTAACACTGACTCAGCAATACACTATGCTACACTATTCCTTGGTTATTTGTTCATTACTGACTTTTTTCAATAAGGTATCTTAGAATTTCACAATCTCTTGCTTAGTCAGCGTTGTTTTCAAGCGTCACCACGTTTCAAAGTGCGGCGTTCAAGTGCTTGTTACATAAGATATTGTATAGTAATAAAATGTGAAGCAATAAACTTAAAATACGTGTCATAAAGTGCCGGCCGATTACGTCGCGTAGTGCCGCGCTGTGTCGTGATACCGGCTTAATTATACGGACTAGAAGGCGGCAGTGAGGAGTTGTGACGTCATACGAACCTTGACCCGCCGGCCGCCGCTTCCTCACCACGCACTCTGCAATAATAACATTGTTTCAAAAAGTTTGTCAACATTCATGCCGGAAGTTTTGTAACTGTTAGTACACTAACACTATTTAACAAATTTATATTTTACGTCTTAATAAACCGTACAAATATATATCTAAAATAGGAATCTGTAGGAAACCATAGAAAAATAAAGTAAAACTGTAATAAAAAACGTAAAGGTTATGTTGTATTCTTTACGTAATAAACTATGTTGTATGTACTATACCTTCTGGGTCGACGAGTTCGAGAGCCTGTCGCACTAATGCTGAAGACATCTTAGTACAAATAACAGATTGAAAAACATTTATGCACAATTTACACAAAAATTCTAAACATAACCTTAAACCAAAATGTGAATGTCAATAAAATTAACTGTCAGTGTATCAGATTCGTTTCGTTTTAACGTTACGTTAAGTTACACGTTGCGTTTCGTTGTCATTACTAAAATAATATCAGCAAATAAGTATCTAATATTAATACAGTTAAGATAGTAATATGTGATTTCGTGTATTTTGTTTGCATTTTTAAAACTAGAATTGTTTATTTAATGGTGATTATTAATTTGGTAGGTTCTGTATGCTGTACCGCGCTATCAACGGCGACAGTGAATCCTCGGCTGGCGTAGAGCGACGCGAGGACCCTGGACCAGCACCACACGCGCAACACGCACACCGATATGAAGTCAGTACACATAAAATGATTTATGTTATTGATACCTTTAATGGTAAATAGTTTGTATTATATTAATTAATGCGTAATGTCTCATGTGCAGGGTCCACCGACGCCATGCCCGGCGCGAGTGGAGTACGCGACGCCGGTGTTCGCCCGAAACTACCAGGGTGTTTGGCGCTACGTCGTACAGATACCTTACGAGGGATACTTCACGCAAACCGTTGAGGTCACCAGGTCTGTACTATCTCATATACTAACTTACATTTGACCAGGTAGAGCATAAACCTCAACCAGTTTCTAGGTACCAGTCGTCTATCAGCTCGTTTTGCCACGCTCACTGTAGTTTTTCAAATGCACTTCTTCAATATTCGTCAGGAGATGAAGAACGCTACTAGTGTACCTACCTCAATCGAACAGTATCAATATATTTTTTATTAAAATGATTATTTGTTTTCAGATGCATGCAGTCTCGGTGCCACTACTTGGACGGCGGGTGTCTGTCGTCACCGCGCTGGGTGTCGCTCCTAGTCGCTGAGCTGCACTACCCTCCCAGGACACAGCCGCAGTCTCACATACAGGTATAATTACTTTATTTTGTAGCTTACGTTTAACCTTAGCCAATAACCACCAGATGCCTTCTTGAGCTCGATTCATTGTCTAGAGTGAGCAGTTGTACTTAAACTCGATATTTTTGTATGTTCCAGGATTACCAGCAGTTCGTGCAGAACCGCGCCGGCACCGCGGAGGAGACCTCCACCGACAAGCCGCCACACTGCGACGGACACGACGAGATGGGATGCTACCAGGTACACACATACCTACATTGCACTCACGGCTTCAGTGCTTAGATATAACATTTATGCTTATCAATAGTGCTACAACGGATAATAAATTTAAAAAGCAAGCAATATAACAATTGACTGCCTTCGTGGCGCAGTGGTTTAGGTTGCCACGCTGCTATCTTTGCGTCGAAAGGTCGTGGGTTCGATTCCCACCCGGAGCAATTATTTGTATGATCCACAGTTTGTAAATTACCACAATGTCGTAACTAGGCTTGTGCTTGTTTCTTCGTACTAACGTTGTATTGTGTGGCGCAGGTCCGGCTGTACTACGACTGGTTCCTGGTGCCGGGCTCGTGCAAGTGCTGGCGCCCCGACTACTTCGCGCGCTACGTGCGGCGCCGCCAGAACAACGAGCTCTAATCACTCCCCTCTCGCAACACTCTCGCCTCTCTTTCCTTCACCACGGTAGGCTTCGTACCACCACCCCTGACACTTTCCTGCCAGCACGGGTAAGGAATATAAAAAGACAATCGTTACTTATAAGCTTGTAACTTCAATTAATTCGCAAAAGGGCGAAGTAACGTCGACCTGCGCAATTTGTACCTTCTACGTCGTCCTAATAAATTCCAATATCAATGTGAATGGCTACTAAATTCACTACATATGTCTTATTTGTTAAAATCAGGCGGTTTTGGTCTTCTTCACATATTTGTAATTAATAGAACTACAAGGTATAAGATTGGCAGTTGATGATACCTCCATATGAAATCATAGGTATCATTCAAAAGGAAGTACTTATTTCTATGTAATGTATGTAAAGTAAACCTCGGTGCTCTCGCTAACTGATCGTTGTGACATTAAGACTGTATTTATATATTAATTGTAACTTATGTTTAATTAAGGTAAGTATGTGCGTACCAAAATATACTTATTAAAGGAGGTGAGATCTCTTTGCAATAAACATAATAAGATATTATATACAATAGAGAACCCTCCATAGAAATCCGTACGATTATGAATTCAATACATTTCCTGACAAATATATGCAAATTTTAGATAATTTTGATTCAAGATCACGCTCAAAAAAACACATCTACATTTCCTGTAGAAATACTCGTTATTTAGATAATATAGATACTTACTTAGTTAACACAATATTATTTAGAAGCTCAAATTGCATTTATATTAATTTGTAATTATGTAAAGATGTACATCAACCATGATTTCTTTTACTGATTCGTATTCACGAAGAGAATATTAATACATTCAAAGAATATAGTTTAAGGGAACATGGTTTTTTAATCACGAAATAGTTTAACTTATAAACGTTAATCATTGTATTGCAACGTTGTATCTTATTGCAAATAAACGAGGTTCTTCAGAAATAACTTGAGTATAATTTGATGAATATAATAAGATAACAAAGACTATGTGAGTGACTGTATAAAAGTATGTATCAATATGCATCATCACTTTATAAAAATTTGAAAAGTCACCTCGTTTTACTGTAATTAAGGTTATAAAACAGAAAGTAAATCCTTAAAGCTGAGTGATTCAACGTGTATCAGTAGAACACATTATATCGGCGGTGAAGCGTGAGATGTGACAACACGAAACATTCATTTCATCGTAATCAATTAGTAATGAACCGATTAATATCACTATAACATTTGATATTATATTCGATTACGATATTTTAATGTTCTAGATGCAATCAAATAGATATAAACATAATAACAGTAATGAAAGTCATCCAAACATGAAATAATGATGGCCACTTCACCGCCGATATGTAGCGTTCAATGTAAGTTAATAGATACTTATTTATTTATATCTTAGAATATGTTAGATGTATCAATAAAGCACTTCGACAATAATAACTGTTTTAATGACAACATGAATACATACCTACCTGAATTGTTTACAACGTTGGGTTCTCCAAAGTTATTTTCAAAATATACTAACGAAGTGAAAAGTGACTTAATTTTTCAGTCAAATTTCAGGGACGTCTCTGAATGAGAAGAGGCTTTGTTGATAGTGTTAAAAAAATCAAGATGAATGAACTTGATCCTAAACTTAAATTATTGGTATTTGTAATCAGCCGCAGATTTAAAGGATATAAATTATGAATGAAAGCAGAGTAAGAGTTAAACAAAATTTATTAAAAATAGTAAATGATCGAGACGGTACAGTCGTAATCGTAATATAATAAAGATAATCTACAAATATTATACATGTCTTGCAATGTGTGTCGTTGTGACGAGCACGCGTCAATGTACACTTGATAACATATTTCAAATACCACTTCCAAAATAAGGACTGTATAATCTTGTATCTAAAGAGGCTTAAAACAAAAATTACATAATAAGTAACATGTACTACTACTGAAAATTCCTACATATTCGTTAGAAAACCTTATTTTGTCTGTGAACATTTTGTAAATATGTAACTCCATGTGACATTGTTTTTTGACTCTAAAAAAGATATAAAATATTTAACAATGCGAAGGTTGTAACTTTAAATATACAGTATGAAAGCTTCAAGTGCACACGGACGCGTGTGGCCACGTTACATCTACCCTACACTAGGCGTGTCGCTACAAAATTACAAAATACTCTATCAACTAGTGAGTTCAGGTATCTTTGGTAAGCACCTACTGTAAGTACCCAGTACCGCAGTACTTCTACCTCCAATATTTTGGCAGAACTGTGAAACACACACTTTTTCTTGCCTCGACAGCTACTAAGAATTTCCGAAATGAAAATCCCAATAACATTTAAACACAACTGTGGCCAAGTGCATCAATGTCTTTAGCTTCAACTTGGCTGTCAGTTACTTCACAATGAACACAGATGTAAACTCCACAAGATCTTTTATTTCCCGCTATCTGATTCTGTACAACAACATAAGCTGATACAACGAATCTTTTCAACTCTTATTAGAGTCTGAAGTATTCATATACTGACATCTATTGCGGTAAAGTTATTTATTAGCTATATAGTTGTTTAATACATTAGCACAACCGATTATATGTATAAAATAGTGTGATTGTAGTCTATGTAAGCTAGTGTGATTGTCACTGCACTGTTCTATACTATACGGTAACTATGTCGTCGTAAAATGAGATCTTTTATAGGATTTCATCATCTAATCTAGCTATACAACTAGCTATATCCGAATAATTTTGAGCGTTTTCTCACAAACCACTCGTAAGCTGTTCTCGAAGTAACGCTTACAAATATCGCGAAGACTGAGTGCGCGCTTATTGCTATCGCCATTATTAAACAATTTTAAGCACCGCTTATCCCTCGCGTGCTTTGTAAGCGTTACTTCTGAATCATAGCACGTTTTTTCGCCTTATAATACAATGCTATTAGGTTGAGTATCGACTTGTTAAACGTCATACAAAAATAATTGCATACAACTTAACACTCGCACCATAATACTTTCGTTCACTGTTCTTATAAACTATAACTCACTCACAACTATAACTGGACACTTGACACTTAATTGTCACTAGACACTTGTGATAATACTGGAGAATAAGAAACAGTAACACTTTTATATTCGGGAATCGACCGTGGTTATTATCAGCCGAAGCTTACTGTTAGCTTTTTCTGTAAGAAATTGTGATGAGCTGATGTCCAGTTACAGTCGTCCGTCCATCGCCTTCGTCCTACACCATGATGACTCTCTCCTGCCCATCTTCTGTGACGTCACCAGTGTTCCGTAAGTCATTGACGTCACAGATGATGGTGACGTCATCAGTGCTCCCGCCGCCGATCACAGTCTCGCCGACGTCGGCGACGATGGCGGGCACATTGTCGGTACTGTTGACGTCGATGGTGCGCTCCACGACGCGCCCGTTGTCGAACACCAGCTCCACCCTCATGGTGCCCTGCTCACCGGGGACGCGGCGCCGGCTCTCTATCAGGTCGTTGTGTATGTTGTCTGTGTCTGTAGATGTATGGGGCTGGCTGTGAAGTGTGTTGCGTGTGTCGCGTGTGTCGCGCTGTGTGTGTATGTGTACGGTGGGTATGTCCTTGTTGGAGAACGCGACGAGGCACGCGGAGTACGGCGGGGGAGGCTCTTCAGTGTCCTTGTGGTACGACTTGTTGATGTTGGTGTCGGAGGGCGCGCACTCGGAGTAGGGCGGCGGGAGGTCGGAGGTCAGGCGGCTCGGGGACGCGTACTCGTGCTCGTCGAGGTGCGGCACCGAGCCCCCGTCTATGTTCTGTTGTTGAACTGAAATTTATTAATTTAGCTTTGAAACATCGTATAAATAAACGAGGACAAAACTAACTATATAAAAGGATACTACCTATTACACTGTGGAAATGTGAGCTCTCGACTTTAAAATAGAGTATGATATAATATGATACTCACGGCTGGTGGCGATGACGTTCGGTGTGGGCCACTCGTCCGACCGCCGTCTTCTCGCTGAAATATGTATTTGAAAACGGTTTATATAACGATCAAAATTTCATTTATCAAGTAGATGGCAATGACGAAGTTATACCTTAAGAATGTGTTAGAAACTTATCCCAGTATTTAGAAACCATTAAGTAATTCACTAATCATGTACACAATTCATTTCTAAGTTACAAAAATGTACCTACTTTTGAACAGTCTTCTGTCCAGACACTTCTCGGCGGCTCTGACGATGAGCACGAGCAGCGCCAGCAGCACGGCGCCGGCCGCCCAGCCGCCCCACACGGCCCCGCCGCCGGCGCCGTGGCCGCCCCCCCCTCCCCCCGGGCCCCCGCCGCGCACCCCCGGCGTCACGCCCCCCGCCAGCGCGCCGGCGCCGGGCCCCGGCCCCGCGCCCCCCGCCATGTTGGCCGGCGGCGCCAGCAGCGACACCGGCGAGTAGTTGTGGAAGCGCTGCTGGTAGTCCAGCGAATGCTGCAACATTGTACCAACTGGTTAAAGTGACGCACCCGGCTGTGATCCTGAGGTGCAGAATGCAAATGACTGATACATAATACATATTTTCACAGTTAGGTAAAAGCTTCTTAACTTGATTAAAAATTATCTGATAAAACAAATATACGACCAATGAAAACCAACCAACCACTAGGTAGGTAGTTATGATTCAACAAAACTCACTATTTAAAGATAAATGCGAGAAGCATAAAAACCTTCCGAAACATTCTATAGCTTTTCAACACCAAGGCTTGATATCCGAATCCTCGTGTTCAGTCTGTCCACGAACGCTAAAGTGTGAGTATTACCTTAGTAATTTCAGGTGCGATGTGCGCGCGCCACATGTCCGCGTTGATGTTGAGTCTCTTGAGCCACTGGTTGGGCGGCGTCGGGAGCAGGTGCTTGTTGCCCAACATGTCGTCCAACCTGAAACCACACCACAACCGCTATGTGACACTTATCTCTATACACATAGGTAAAAGTTTTATTATACTCTACATTATTCACTGTAACTCACATTCCATGGATCTTTCAGACAGAAAGACACTTCTTGTCGTCTAATCGGTCCGAAAGTCAAAAAGCCACTGTCGCAGTTGATCATCATAAAAATTCAGCTCAAAGTAATCTCTACTTGAATGTATTAGTGTTGTGTGTATTGGCGAGTACCTGATAAGATGCAGGTTGGTGTCGTCCCTGGCGTTGAAGACGCCGGTGTAGAGCGCGAGGCGGGCGGGCGCGCGGGCGGCGGGGCGCGCTGGTGCGCGGGCACGGGGCAGCTCGCCCGGCCGCAGCCGCCGGTACCACGACACCCACGCCGGCACTGTCGGCTGCATCCTGCCGCTGCACACACACACAAACATTAACTGCTAGGTACTTCTTTCTTACAACTCTAAACAGAAACTAATACAAAATTTCGCGAATACTAATGACCGTCACTTCAGCGCGCTAGACCACTAGACGAAGCAATAAGCACGTTGTCCGCCACTGCCCGTTGGTTGACGCCGAGCCATCAACAAGTCACTGTCACTACGATCCATTTGTGATACGCTTCGATACGATGTGAGTAGAGAATTTAATATCAAACCTTATACTCTCTGAGGCATATAGTGGAACGTGTTATTTTACAAACGGCCGGCCACAACTAAAGCCACGATATAATAATACAAAGACATCACAACAACACGGGTAACTTTTATAATTAGTTCATAATCTTTGTTGAGTGTCTCTGACTTCCCGTACAGTTAAGTTACACAACACAGAGCGGCGGAGCCTCATAACTTCAAGTACGCACTCAGTTTCATTACGTTCCATGTTGCGAGGAAATCGTTCGTTTCCATAAAACAAGGACTTCTTCTAACTCAACCGGAGCTGTTCGCGTAGAATACTTTCTGATTTATAGAGGTCATTGTAATATAATAATAAGGTACCTCTCTAGCAAATACATGTGAGTAATTGACGATGATTTAAATGGAACATTTCTAATTGTTTTTGCATTTTTACCTACTGTCTGTTGCTTCAGAAGACAGATGTGTGATAGTAAAACTCACGTATATTTAAATAGTAATTTAATTAAAATTTTGTAATTAAGTAGTAATTCAGTAATTAAGGGGCTTTGTAATTAGCCCTCAGGATTATCGAGTCAAGATCTTATCATACATTATGTGACCAGACAGTATCTATTTAATTAAACGTTTATCTAATGAAATCTTATCTGTTGCTGAAATAACGTCATTGTGCACCCGGAACCATAATTGCGCAATGTACTATAATACTGGCAAACTAGCCGCTAAAGGAAAGAGAGCTATCAATGAGGGCTCACATAAATGAATTTCATGATGATGCGATGTCGTCTGCTCGAAGTACACGCGAATGCAACGAAACACACGATGCATCGCAAGAATTTGACTTGATTTGCATAACATTGATGCGACACGGCTCCAAATATTTACTTAATTTGAGCGATTGAGATTGTGTTATCAAAAGTCGCCGCATCGTTAAGCGGTTTTGTGTTTGATTGAAGCACTTAATGCGGTAAGTAGATGATGAGTGATAATGCGCTGATAATGATGATATTGATAGTAATCACTGTGATCACACATAACAGGGCCGAGCTTTACGTCACAACACAACAACACACACACACACACACACTGACTGATAAACAGCTTATAATACAAACAACATGTTTTGTATAATCACCACAGATAACATCTACTCTACTTATACCTACATTCTCAGACACCCGCCCATTTTCACATTAGTACACGTGGCACAAACAATCCTTCCAGAATGAAATGATTCATACAATGTAATCAAAAGCCACAAAAGTACAACTAGACTATTTCGGATGTAGACTACGAATGAGACTGGTCACGCCAACAATGCGACACTTTAATCTAGATTATTTTATAATCATATAATGTATTCATAACAAGTGTCTGTAATCTGCAGGATTGAGTACAATCTCTGACAAAGGTTGCTTGCCTCAATAATCGTTTATCGACCTACAAATGCAACTGATTATCTTCACTCAACGCTCAAAAGTCTCACTACAAAACTCGTCAACCACTCATTGGTTTTCCCCAACTACCCTCACCATAAGCGCCATTAATGGTGATAAATGAGGTTCGAAAATACGAAGATAAAAAGGGGACTTACGAGCTACGTGCTACGGTCCCTGCATAATAATTACTACGGCCTGTACAACCTGTACGTAGAGGTCGTAGCAAGTGGCGATCTTCTGCTGTAACCTTCCCTTACTAAGATGACGTCACAATATCCTACTAATATTATAAATACGAAAGTTTGTGAGTATGTATGGATGTTTGTTACTCTTTCACGCAAATACTACTGAACCGATTTCAATCAAATTTCGTATGTAGATAGCTAGAAGACCCAGAATAACACATAGGCTTTATATCCCGAAGTTCCCGAGGGATCGGGATTTACACGGGAAGGGTTTCCACGGACGAAGTCGCAGACGGCGAGTGTATTATAAAGCAAGTAAGAATATAAGGCACAAGTCGGCATTATTAAGTATGAGGTAACACTGTGGTACATAACGTCGCACGCGAGTGACCACTGGTGGCTTTACCGTCTGCCGCGTGTTACGTGGCTCGCGACAGAACTGTGTCGACTGCACACATTGCACGTGAATGCAATGCCTTCATCGACTAATAGCGAAATACAAACTAGAAACTCCCAACAATTACTAACCTAAAGTCGCTTCAGAAATGACTGAACGAGTGAAAAATATTCCCAGAATTCTAGAAACGGTTTTAGGTAAATACAGTTTTCTTGCTTGTAGCGTTCACAACACAATGTACCCAAATTGTTGTAAATTCAACAGCCATTAGGTTACCTGCCATAGAGAGACGTACAAATTAGAGGTTCACTATCATGGCTCTCCTATTCCTGCTGGAAGAACGGCTTGCTTGTCCAACTCCATGTGAAAACACAGACTAATCCCGTCAATTTATAGTTGTGACTTCTGTGCTTCTAATAGGTGTAACTATGAGCCTCGTTTTAAAGTTCTCAATGCGCATTATATTATAATATTAACTTTGCATTGCTAATTGTTTAGATAACGCTTCTTTCAACTGACTGCGCCCTCTCACTTATTTTAGGAGAAAGTACGGAATGGACTCGCAGTCAGAGCTCCACGTTTAATGATTAAATAACTAATAATTATAATAACTTATTATCTAAATACTCACACAGTCAAAGTCCTCAAGAAACTATTAAATTAAATGTTAGTCGCGGCTAGTCTCCGAGTATATCTCGTTAGAGGAATAGCGTAGCAATAAAGTGTGCCTCTGTACAGAGCAGATGATGCTCTTGAGTTTATTGATCGAAAATTCTGCTGCCAAAGCTTGAAAATTGCGTTCATACTTTCTTAGATCTCCTCAGAAACAATGCAAAACTGTTTAACATATGAACTCTATTACAGAGATATTTCATTTGAACATCATCAATGACGTTAAAATTTGGGTCCGGTTGTATTGAGTACTCAAAGATGACAAACTATTTGGTAAAGTGTATCTCAGGTGAGGATGCCGACATGACGCGTGACGGTGTGACGGTGTGCAGCAATGCGGTGAACTTCCTTCCTGTCACACAACAACGAGATGAGACGCGCGTCTGTTTGTTTGTTTGTGTTATGTAGATGGCGGCAAGTACCGCGAACTCGAACAATCGCCAGCTAACTATGCTGAGTATGCGTGACCTCCTCGTCACGACTCACCGACACTCACTGACTCTAATATTTCAGGAATGCTCTAGTTACTACACAAGTAGTAGTAGTAGCATCTCTGAATCCAAATAGGATATTGTATCCTATTTTATAATAAACTAGCTCACTCGCGCAACTCCACTTGCGTCACATAAAAGAGAATGGGTCAACATTTTCTGGTACTCTACGCCCATTGGTCGTAGCGTGATGACATATAGCCTATGGCCTTTCTCGATAAATGGACTATCTAGCACTGAAAGAATTTTCAAATCAGACCAGTAGTTCCTGAGATTAGCGCGTTCAAAGAAACAAACAAACAAACTCTTCAGCTTTTTATAATATTAGTATAGATAAATTAAATCTGTCATATTATTCACGTTTTAATGTACATATCTGGCAAGACTGGAGATTTGAGACAGTGTTGCTAACTAATAACAAAAAACATTCATTGTATCGTGTTGATGGCAATTAACCTGGAATTTTGGTACCTCGTTCGTTTCTCGATGAACTTTGACCTGGTGTTACGAATGCTCATTTAATTAACGATAACTGAGGACCCACGCACTTCTTAGAAATGTATATAAGCGTTTAGTAATTACATAAAGTATGTATAGGCAGCCAGCATATATAGGACACATAGTAAGTGCAACTGCCAATACATATATGAACTGTGATTTAGCACGCCACGCCGCGGCGCCGCAACCATTGGGTCGGGAGGTCGTGTTTTCAATTCCCATACGAAGCAATTATTTGTGCTATCCACAAATAATTGTTTCGGGTCTAGTTGTACTTTGTGGTATGTATGTTTTCAATTCTTAGTACGGGAGTTGCCTGTTAAAAAAATAGTCCCTGGAATAAACCTCATACATCGTATTATCCTAGCAACCCTACCACGAAGCAGCTGTCCGACTTACATCAACTTCATGACAAGTATGTCAGTGGTTCAACAGCCGCGCAACACTTACTGATATACGGCTTCTAACTTAAACCCAATAATGTTTCATATTTTCATGAAATTAAGGAAGTCCCTTGTCTTAATAGATATTATATTCTTTTTATTAAGCCTTTTTCTGTGTCCCACTGCTGAGCAAAAGCCTCTCCCTTGAATTTCCAGTCCCCTCGGTCGATTGATGCGTCCGGCCACCCATCCACGAACGCGTCCAGGTCATCCGTCTACCCGCCATCTCCGTTTGATAAATATTACACAAGTCGACAAAAAAAAAAATTTTTTTTGAGCCTGTGTTTTAATGAATATTTTCTGATAATATAAATCAAAAAGATAACAGGAACAACATTAATAATAAATTAAGTTTGCTTTTGTACTATATATAACGAAACCTAAATATATGGGGTTTTGGCAGATTTTTTGAAGGGCCGTGGTATTTATGATGCAAAACCAAGGGTAACGGAGCTGGGGGTGTCAAGTGAGTGGTAGCAGAGTATCATGGCAGTATGCACGTGCGCGTTCTTAAGGAAAAACGTATTTTTTTGCGTCTCGGGGTCTAAAAATGGCATCGAAAAAGTGTAAAATCGACGTGGACTCTTTTTGCTACATTTGTCATGAATTTATTAAAGTGAGAGCCAATAAAATTTGTTTATCATCAAATAAGGCATTTTGTGAAGCCTATGAAGCTTACTTTAACATGTCAGTACGAAATCAGGATAAAATATGGGCACCTCACTTCTTGTGTAATAACTGCAAAAACACTTAGGAAGGTAAGAAAATACTCCTTATATTAAATGAACATTTATATGCCTATATACATATTTTTTTAAATATAAATTACATGTGTACATCGTTAATTAATGTTATTAATATTTTTTTCAGCCTGGTACTGAGGAGAGAAAAAAAAGATGAAGTTTGCAGTACCACAAATATGGAGAGAGCCTACTGATACATCAAGTTCCTATTTTCACACAAGAAAAACCAAAAGTATACATTTCTAAAAAAAAAATTGTATCCTTTTTGTATTTTGTGTTTCTTAATGCCTTATTTCATCATTTTAATTAATAAAAATACATAAATCATAACTTTTTTACTTTTATATATTTATAATTGAATGTGAATTAAGAGCTTTTCCATTAAAATTTAAAATTCGTTCTAAAAGCTACAAAAGCAAACTTTATTAGATAAAAATATTATTTCTTTATTTAGTTAGGTATACGTAATCAAAATCAACGGTACAGAACTCAGACTCAAAATTCGTGTTGACCAATGATAGATGATGTTAATTGAAATGTACGTTTTAATTTTAAAATTAAAAAGAGTGGCCAGGACTTTCTTGCCAGCTCTTCTCAACGGCCCTACCTTCCGAACTGGCGGTAAATTCACTCTCTGTATTATAGACTATCATAAGTGTCAGCATTTGACCTAAATGAATAAAATATTTTATTTTGTTTTTGATTTTTAATGTTTAACCTAGTTAATGACGAAGTTGTGTCAACGACAAGTGGGCTTAAACAACTTTGACTTGAGGTTGACAACCAATTAGGAAAATAAACAGATCTCCTCAAGGCCAGGTCGAGGCTGTGTTTGTAAAACCTTGCTCTTTTAAGAAGGTCCGACACTTGTCTATCCTTGGACCTGCAATTTTATCGACTACTGTGAAGTGTTGTAGCTCCATATTCTGGGAAGTTTTAATCTAAAAGCATAAATTTGCATGCTAGAGAACAATCGTTAATGTCTTCAGTGGAAGTAAGTATTAAAAGTTGAAATTATGAGAGTGATTTATGGAAATTGACAATATTTGTACAATATTGTCACTGGATTCGTCATTATAAGGCTGGGATAGAATGCTATACCAGTACTTTATTGACGTTGAAACATTGTTTTATTGGTACAAGGGACTATACTGGTCTGGACTGGATTGTTTACTAGGTCAATTACATTCCTTGCTTGCTCAGATTATTGCAACGATATAATAAGTTACTAGGCTGTAGCCGTCGTGTTGATATTACAGTAATGTCAGCCTCCGTGGCACAGTGGTTAAGGTCGCCTCGTCCCTACATTGCCTCGGGAGGTTGTGGGTTCGATTCTCAATTATTTGTGCGATGTACTAATAGTTGTTCCGGGTCTGGTTGTACTATATATCCGTAGTTTGTATGTATGTAAAAGTCCCCGCGACACAAGAGCAACTCTAAATGCGGTAGTCGTCAAAAAAATTATATGATGAATAATGATGAAATTGTATCGTCGCCAGTTTGTCACCACTCACTAAATCACTGAACATTCTCCGAGCAGGCGTCATATTATATTAACGGAGACCTTGACACTATTCTATAACAACTTCCGACACTCTGAGTACATTCGTACTTTACTCTACTTAAGGTTTTACAAGGTTTTTTAAGATATCGAATAATTATTTATAAATACTTTTGGCGGTTTCTGGTGTTCAGTTCAAGTTTTCATACGCGACAGTCAGGGATCATTTACATTATACAAGTCCTTATACAAGAAATTGTTACAATATATTATACAATATTTGTATCATGTTCAGTTTTCCTCATATACAATGCATGAACAACAATAAAATCTGGATTCCAAAATCCCTTTTATCGACATCTCTCCCGACTCTACCTTCATTTAACAGTCAAAACGACATTACCGAGTATTACCGACTGAAAACACTTCATCTTCGAGATCCGTCAGTCACAGCTACTGAAGATTGTTGTGTTATTAGTTGTTAGTTGTAGCGCAGTGTTCAAGGTCACTGTGAAACTGCAATCAATGCCATAATAATAAATAATGTACTGACCGCTGTGTCTCCGCTCAGCTGTCCTCAGCGCCACACGGCACAGAAGGCGAAGCGACACGCTCCCGCGGCTTACAGCTCACATCTCACACTACACACTCACTCACGATATTGTCGGTCACTTGTGTAATATTCGCGTTGATAATCGAGTGATAAATAAACAGTGTGCGGGCGTCGGGGTGTGTCCGCGGCGACTGGCGCCGAGCGGCGGCGGCGGCAGCAGGCGAGCAGTGCGCACGCGCGCGCATGCGCCCCCGCCGTCACCTGCCTTGTCTTCACTTGCTGTTCGTTGAATCGTTGCGCTCTCTTTACAGACAAAGAAACTACCCTTCTGATGTTAAATCAGACCAAAGTGTGAATAAAATGATCAGTTCTATGACTTCACTTCTGTTGAGCAGGTGATGCAGTCAATGAAGCAGTGGTTTAGCTATAGTCCACCATTTTTGCGTTGCAGGTTAGGGCATTTAGAGTTCCTTAAAAACAATACTAAACGAAATATTTGTTGATACAGAACACCGATATTCAACAAAAAGAGGAAGGAAAAATATAAAAATAACTGAATATTAATTAACTAGCTGACCCGCGCAACTTCGTTTGCGTGTATCCCGCTACTTCGACAAATACAGTCAACGCACCAACACATATTGGATACTAATTTTCAATTCACAATAACTTCTCTTTCCCTTAACCGCGTTTAAAATATTAAAATGTTTTTTGGTTTCTGTGACTCTTCTTTGATCGCCCCCCGTATCAGTTTTTGGAAAAAATATTTAAGTAATGTACAGATTTTTTTTTGTCTTATATGTATAGATTAAAGTCGTAGTACCTACTTTTTAATATTATTTATTTTTTATGTACCGTTTTTTTATATTTTTTGTTTTTTTTTTTATGTACTTACCTACTTTTGTTATATACATCTAACTATTATTTTCTTGTTTACTTTTTAAATTATTTACATTCTACATTTTATTACTTTTACTTATTTTTTATTTACACTTATTTTTAGAAGATTAACGCTATTTATAGGGACGCTGCCCCCGCCGCCGCGGCCGGCCCGTACCGTGCCGCAATACTAATATCGTGATATCTCCTAAACTATATGTCTAAATAACACACTGTAAACTGCAAAAATAATCTAAATTAAATGCTCGTGATGATGAACTTACTTATTTTGATAAGGATATATGTATTATTGGTTATATCACCAGTTAAACATCACCCAACGAATTAAATGTTTTTTTAATACAGAAAAGTAGTTTTTGTGACTTAAATAAAAAAGCTGGATATATGTCATCGCGGACTTTTTTGTAGAACTAATAAAGACCAATGTTTTTGCTATACATTGTTCTTACTTGTATCCAACGGTATAAGCGGCGCACGCACAAATGCAATCTTCAATTAGATTTTTTTTCTGACTTCTTGGACATAAATCGCTATAACTCAGCTAATATGGTTTCAATGTATTTCAATTATATATAAAAACCTGTCGGAGAAAATACTCTTTCTATTAGTGAAAACCGCATCAAAATCCGTTGCGTAGTTTTAAAGTTTTATGCATACGAAGGGACTACAGACAAAATGGGCGACTTTGTTTTATACTATGTAGTGACACAATGCAATTTTCCTGAACGTTCAGTAAATAGCTACTCTTACAGTGGTTAGTTACTGATTAACAAGTATAATAATTTGCTTTATTTAAAACGATGTAGATATCATGGATTATCCCTAATACGCATATAAATCGCCATACAAAATGTGCCATTTTAAATATTATTGCAATAAATAAGTATTGTCATTGTGATTATTACATATAACGATCCACAGTACAGTCATATACAACAATAACATTATAAGATGTTTAACACATAGTGCTTAGCGCTTACTCTCACACACTACTACTGCACATGGGTCGTGGGTTCAATACCAACACGAACAAAATATCAGTTTCTATTTCAATATTGTTCCCGTTGTTTACAAAAGTTTATGCGACCAGACTTACAAACTAGAGGGCTAATAATCTAGAAAGAAGAACACAACATTGACTCTACTGTGACTCTACCTTCACAAAATATTTCTGTTAACAAAGTAACCATACATTTTAAAATTTTGAACGTCATATAACACCTAAATGAATCAGAAATCACTTAAATTTATCGAATAAGTTCTTACTGGCAAGCTCTATTAAAATTCTATAGCGCCTATTACTTTAATAATAGCAATCGATCACAGAAAACATACGTGTTGCTAAGTGGTAATTGCAATGAAAAACTGCTAATGCTTAATGCTGCTTCAGTTGGTAGTGCCGACCTTATTTATAGTGATGTAATGATAAGATACATTACCACATTGATATTAGTATTGATAGCACACAATAATACGCGTCGACTTGCTCTTATTTCCACAGATTTTGATTAAGGTAGGCGAGGTAGGTACTTTTAGGTTTAGATAAACTTTGTATACTTATCTATTAGTAAAACACTCTACGGCAAAGGATTTTATTTAAACCCATTGCTGCCACACTGCTTTGCAATCGTCTATAACTGAATTGAGGGAGCGGTTAGGGCTTGAGTCAATCACGCTGGTCAAGTGTTGGGACTTAGTCATGCCCTCGAGAAATGCAAGATAGTTAAATTATTAATTATTATAAAGATCTAAACACGCAATTAGATGTTGAATTCATGTCACTGGTCAGTAGTCACTAGTCACTAGTCACTCAATAAGGCAAACTTGTAAAACGTCAGCAACTCGTATAGTGCGGGAATCCCGAGCGTTTTCCTTACATATTACAACGAGCACATAGTAATAGATTTTATTGTATTATATACTAGATGTAGGAGATGTGTCGTTGTTGTATCTCGGGTTAGTTTATTTGACTCGGCTGATTACAACGCGCTGTCTCGAACATTTAATTATTGTGAACTGAACGTTTGCACTGCAGGTTTTTAAAGTTAAGAATGAAACTTCTTTTGAAATCACCGAGGTAGATGCATATGGGTGGTATCTCCCGCGTGTGTTGGCTCAGATAAAAGTAACGGTTAGTTTCACAGCTTGTGAATAAGTGTCAGATAGCTATCTGATATCTACACAAAAGACGTTAAACGGGGTTAAATGTTACTAACTCTATATTTCTGTAACGTTTACTTGTTATAAAAACAATAAGGAAATTAATAAGAAAATATTAGTATCGAACGAAGCATTTATCAATCTTTGAACATTTATGTAAGTTTAATTATTATTATGTGTATTCACAGAGGATCATTAATAAAACCAATAAGGTGAATGTCTCATCAAAACAACATGCTTTTTTACTTGTCGGGTTTTTTTAGTAGTATAACTACTAAGTATATAAAGTACCTACTACCTAGTTTATAACTAACTAATCAAAACTTGCAGTCTTGGCATTGAACGAGAAGTTATAACTTATAATAAATCGATAGTGAGGCCGCTCTCACACTCATTAATGTGGAAAATGCGCGCATCTGCAGCGTTCATCATCGTATCAGAGACGAACTGTGCTACCTGCAGGCTTACTCCCGACAATATCGATTTGAAAATCAAGTACGAATGGTTCGAACAAGTGTCAAATCGTAGTTTTAAATTACAAAGTGGCGCATGACTAAACGTATTTTAAAGTACCTACCTAATAAGATTGTTTGATGTAGATTATTTTAATTTTAAACCAGTGTTTGATCACGCATTAGTTTGAAAACTAAGATTTGACATTTGTTCGAACCAATCGAATTACCTGCTGTATGGTACATAAAATACGATGTACTTGCACTCTTGTTGGTTGACAGAGAGCCAAATTAACTCGTCAAGAACCAATACTTGATAAATAACTGGCATCGAAAGTCATTCATTTATTTAAGCCAAAGAAGCATGACGAGACAAACACTGATGGAATCAAGTCATCGTTATGTCGTTTTCCAAGGGGTAAAAGATCAGTGACCACAGTGTGTAAGCCATGACTAGTATCCTTGTATGTCTATCAGCTATCACCGACCTGCGCCTACTAATAAACTACTAAACAAGGAAAATGCGATACGAAATACCACACCCACACAATTATTTCCAGCAGAAGTAAAACTTACGATACATGAACTTTTACACTGAAGCACCCAGAAGTTCAATAATTTAAAGGCTATTTTCCTTAAAATTATTGAAATATTGAACCGTAGAAGTGGGTGGGAGAAGAGATAAATTAATTAGGTATATTTAATTTGTAGCTATTTGTCAGCCAAGAGATTATTTGTCATTTCTTATTCAGCTTGCACCAGAATGACTGTTATCATCGCCACTACCATTGCAAAGGGAGGTCGTGGGCTCGATTGTCGCACGGAACAATTATTTGTACGATCTACAAATAGTTTTTTAGGGTCTAGTCATACTTCATGTCCGTTGCCGCTTTGTTTGTATGTTTGTAAAAGTCCCCGCGATGCAATAAAAATTCATAGTGCGGAAGTAAAAAAAAAGATACGTGCTAGACGCAAACCGATTCTTGAATCATTCACAAACGAGCTCGAACATAAAACAATAAGTTTCGTGAGAGCTTTCCATCTGTAGTTAACTAGACGTCGCCGCGTCGTTATCAGTCGTCAGAGTGTGCGCTGTGGTTCCCCGCCGTGTCAGTCGTGTCACAACATGTCATGTTGTCTGACACACACAGTGACATGTCAGTCTAGCACTATGTATAAAGCAGTGCGTCTCCCGGCGGCGGCAGTGTAGTCAGTGCCGCGAGTGTTGTCATCATGTTGGCAGCAGCGCTGGTGTGCGCCGCGCTCGCGTGCCTCTGCGCAACACACGCCAGTGGACAACATGAAGGTAAGTTAACTAATACATAACAGTGACTAAAAATTAACATTTTTTTTTTTTTATTTAGGCGACTTTATTATAAGTAGTGATCATGTTTAATAGTGATTTTGTTTCGACACAGATATCTTCCCCAAATGAGACAGAACTTAGATCTAGAATCCACCTATGCATTGTGTGAACAATTTATACTGTTTAATATGTTTCAATACATGGTGAGAATATATATTTCACCACGAAAGTGCGAACACTGTTTTAGCTACAAACACTTTTTAAGTAGTCATTGCAATACACAAAGGACTGCATCTTATATATCTATTTATACTCTATACTTATCTCGTCAATGAGAGCTGTAGCTCAATCTCTGAGACCTGTAGTTCAACTATCGAGATAACGTTAACTTAGAGACATGTGAAACACGACAACGAAGTGAAGATTCTATTCATCAATTAAAAGCTTTTTTAAGAAACGAAAAATTTTTTTGTAATCAATACTAAAAATAAAGGCTTTATTAATTTGTTATTATTATTTTTTAAGTCTTTTGTATATCTCGGGACTATGGAGTCCCGGACATTTGGAAGGCATGCGTGGGGCCGAAGCCAACACGTAGAGGCCCTTTTTAGACAGCTTTAATCTATCAATAATGTGTGGTGTCACAATCCGGTGATTATCCCTGTTTACACTATAAAATGCACCCAAGGACAATCACCGGACTGTGCGGAACTATGGCAAAACTAATGGGAAAAAACTACTCGGGCTATGGGGATGGGGTGCTGATGGACTGGAAAACTATGTATCTACGGGGACTATGGCGCCTGCCTATAACAATGTAAAACACGTATAAATGGCAGGCGGAGACTTGCCAACTCACAAACTGGGCCCCCCAAACTAGTCGCTCAGAATGCAACAAGGGGGCAACAGGGACGTGAGTGGCTGAAGGACGGAGAGGCCTCGCTGGACGTTAAACTCAGATCACTTGCTCCCTGAGGGTCCGGCATCACTGGCCCACTAGCCACTTACGCTCAGCATCCGTCCTCCGAACAGAGTGGGATCTCTGCTCTCGCGACTCCACTCTGGACGGCCAATGAAGGCAAGCCAGAGGCGGGGGACCGCTTCCTCGTCAGTTTTCACTCCGACCAGCCAACTAAGGCAAGCCGGAGATGAGGAAGGGTGACTTCCCCCTGGAGCACTCAGGTACCGCGGGGTCGCTACTCCCCGTCACCTCGCCTCAAGGTGCCCTGCGGGCTTATTTTTTAAGTTATTATTATTATTTTTTTAAAGAAAACTCCCGCATAAAAATTTGATCTTGTGTCGCGGGGACTTTTAAACAGATACAAACATCGGACACAAAGCACAACCAGACCCGGAACAATTATTTGTGGATCACACAAACAATTGCTCCGTGTGGGAATCGATCCCACGACCTCCCGACGCAATAGTTTCGGCGTGGCGGTCTAAACCACTGCGCCATATGAAAGGTATTAACACCAGGTTCTCCCACTTGTCTCCAGAAGAAGCATGTTACGTGCACAGCGAGATAGGCAGCTTCCGCGGCTCGTGGATGACGTCACGGCGCGGCAGACTCTTCCAGGCGTACCGCGGCATTCGGTACGCGCTGCCACCGACTGACGAACTGCGCTTCAAGGTGATACGACCACACTTGACCTCTTCTTTAGCTCGACAACAAGATGCCCTTGACTAGGCTATATTGATGCTAAGGCTTGGTAGTTCTGCACTCCTTTTCTACTTGAACAAGCTGTCTTTTGTTTGTACTATAGTGCCATACAAGGAAACGATCAACAAGTAGAGCAAGCTTTGGTTAAGAACCGATGCCTCAGGCCATTGATATTTACAAAAGTCCATTTTGTACTAATGAGTAACTCACAGTCAGATCATAAGTACGATGTTTACTAACATGGAGTGGTGTTCCAGCCGCCGGTGGGCATCTGGAACTACCGCGACGAGGTGAACGCGACGCGCGACGGCCCCGCGTGCCCGCAGCCCGGCGGCCGGTTCCCCGTGCACGAGGACTGCTTGCGACTCAACGTCTACACTCCAGATATGTACGTACTGTTGCACAAGACTCCCTTCTCTGTTATGCTAATGGCTAACTTTAAACCATTTTGCCAAGCGTTCTGGCAAGTAAGGTTTTGGGAATACCTTGGTTTCCTCCAAGGATTAGATTACTTTCGTTCTACAAGATTAATTTTTGTTAAAAGTTTATCAAACTTTTAATAATAAGATCTATCGTGTCGGGCCAAAATATCCCACAAAACTAGTTTCAACTCAAAATGAAAAAGGTCATTTGCTCTCGCGTTACCTAAACATAACCTGTTACATCATGATTGCTTTTTGTTTTTTCTTTATAATTTGTTGCTGACACTAGTCGATGAGGAAATAATCATAATAAAATAAATGTTCCCACGTAAACCTAAAAAAATTGGTAGGTAGATATTTCGGTTGGATGGAACCGAAACACATACCAGTATCCAGTTTTTTATAAAATGTGACATGCGAATTGGTCACACCTAGGACCTAAGAAGAAGTAAGAAGAAGAGTATTTATGATACTGTTCACTTTATTTTTATTCACATTCACTATGTGCAGTGTCATCATGTTAACAAACTGCGCTCCTGCTTTTGTACAGTTCCACTGGTCTATGGTATAACCAACTTACGAGGCAGTTGAAATGCATATAAATAACGGGTACAAAGCCACAGATTTATTCGTGGTAAACGTTAATCTTATGTAGTAGGTACGTATTTATAGTGAACTGTAGATGAATGCGTGTGTGTGTGTGCAGTGGCAAGCGTCTGCCGGTGGTGGTGTTCGTGCACCCGGGCGGGTTCTACTCGCAGTCGGGGCGCAGCGAGGCGGCGGGCCCGCACCACCTGCTCGACCACGACCTCGTGCTCGTCACCATCAACTACAGGCTCGCCACGCTCGGTTAGTAACCCTGTTCTTATACTGGGACTATTCGCTTTAAAACAACACATCGTCTTGAATTGGATTATAATAAGCATCAACTGATCACTTTTCTGTTTAAGCAAAAGGAGATATATGTACTACTCGATTGAGACGCAGATGCTCTCATTGTCTGAGAAACACTATTTTTAGCATGACTTTGAGATTGGGCAACGTAATGTAGTTATTAAATCAAAGTAACTTCGGCAGCTTAAGCACATTTAACACTAAGTTGTCTAATATCTAAACTAGAAATAAAAAGGAGCTTGTATTTGTCAGGTTTCCTGAGTACTGGCGACGAGCACGCGCCCGGCAACAACGGCTTCAAGGACCAGGTGGCGGCGCTGCAGTGGGTTCAGCGGAACATCGCGGCGTTCGGCGGAGACCCCCACCTCGTCACGCTCGCCGGGTACAGCGCCGGCGCCTTCAGCGTCATGCTGCACACCGTCTCGCCCATGTCTAAAGGTACACACACACATGTCTACCTGATTGGAAGGACGGTCATGTTTTTCTTTTACTTTCTTTACTACTCAGTATAAAACAAGCATATAGCGTAGACCACGTAAAAGATAGAGCGACGAGCTTGACTCCTACAAACCGAAATTGATACAAACCGCCAGAGATCATTTGCAGTGTAAAGATATGGGAGAAGCCTTTGCTCAGCAGTGGGACGATAAAGGCTCATAATAATAATTTAAATTATTCTTATTAAAACCAACTGTTTGCTTTAATTTGCTTTTTTTGCTTTTTTGCTTTAAAAAAAGACAACTCCCGCACTAAGAATTGCTCTTGTGTCGCGGGGACTTTTACAAACATACAAACAACGGGCACAAAGCACAACCAGACCCGAAACAATTATATGTGGATCGCACAAATAATTGCTCCGTGTGGGAATCGAACCCACGACCTCCCGACGCAGTAGTGTTGGCGTGGTGACCTAAACCACTGCGCCACGGAGGCAGTCGTAAATGTATGTTGTGTCCAGGTCTGTTCCACCGCGCCATCGCGAACAGCGGCTCGGCCATCTCGCAGATCCCGGTGCAGAGTCACCAGCGCCACCTGGCGGTGAGACAGGCGCAACTACTCAACTGTCCCACCGACACCTCCAAGGCGATCGTCGACTGTCTACGAACTAAGAGCGCGGAGGAAATCGGAAACTCTCTGAGTGGTATGTTTGTAAGTATACCAGAGAAAAGTTATACTTTCGTACTTGTGATTAAAAACTTGTACCTATATAATATTAGAAATAATTATCCCTTTGAGAACGGACTTCTAATGACTTATTGTCTAGGGTTTTAAAAAGCAAATCGTACTCGTAAAAACTTAGCGAATCATGAATCTTATTAGTAGCATTTTAATGAGATGTAAGTACCAATATCTTGTTTATATCATGTGTTCAGGAGTTCGGCTACGACCCGGTGCTGCTGTGGATGCCGGTGGTGGAGGAGGACTTCGGTCAGGAGCGGTTCCTGGTGCGCCACCCGGTGGAGTCGTTCTGTAACGGAGACCTCACCGAGGTGCCCTTCATCGTCAGCCAGACCACTGACGAGTTCTACTGGAAGGCTTTCAGTGAGTCTTGCTTTGTCTTTGTGTTCAAATCATGAATGAAACTTTCGTAAGTCGAGCTAAGGTACCATATAATGAAAAACGTGACCTTTTCTAGCGTACTTAAACTGTACATCCTAGTCAATTACATCGACACGGTGGTGTAGCACCGCGCGAATTGTAAGATAACCTATGTTCTATATGTAACTGTGTTCTATAATGATTAGAGGTGCTGAAGAACGCGACGTTGTTCGAGGCGATGTGCAACTCGTGGTGCGACGTGGCTCCGTCTGCGTTCATCCTGCCCCGCGCCCCACACTCACACGCACACACGCACGCCGCCGAGCGCCTCAGGCACGCGTACCTGCCGGGAGGACGCTTCGACAACGACGCCGCCACCGCTGACGGGCTCGGCAAGCTCTATGCTGATGCTATCATTGGCTTTGGAGTTCACAGGTGAGGGAAAATACTCCTATATGCCCCCTGAACTCAATCTCATTGTGAGATTCTAGTACTTCACGAGCACATCTCGTACATTGTTCAGTGTTCATGTAAAGTGCTACTCACGACAAAGGATAATGATGAACATAATTATATATTGCAAGTGGAGTATCCTCGATTAGAAAAACTTACTTTTTCCTTTTGTGCACAACCATTATACTCAGACAACATAATAGAGGGTCTTGGCATGTATGATTTACCTAGATTATAATTAATCATCAGTGTATTTCCAAACTTAACTGTCTGTATCAAACAGACAATTATGAATGTTGTGTTCCTCCGTCAGCCGTGAAACTTGCACACAAGGCTCTCAATAAAGTTGTTACACTTTAGTAATAAATATATTATATTCATATCAGACTGGCGAACCTGATGGTGCGTCACTCCCGGCAGCCGGTGTACTACTACGAGTTCGCGTACATCGGCAACAACAGCTACTACTACGACCCCGTCACTAAGAAACCACCAGGTAACTTACACTAATCTTTAGTTTGATTGCCGCAGCAGATAGAGGTGGAGTCCCTTTGCCTTTAGTATCCCACTATGGCGAATAGCTGTATAACAGCGTGTCTGTGTGTTTGTGTCAGGCGCGGCACACCACGACGACCTGATCTACCTGTTCAACATCAGCAGGTTCGAGGACATCCCGCCGGGAGACACGCTCGACTCCGACATGGTGGACAAGATGACCGCCATCTGGTACAACTTCATGAGATATGGGTAACCTACAGTATTATTGTGTAATTTATTTTGTCTTAATGCTGATAGAGTTGAGAGCCCAAATTGTGCAGGAACTACAATTTTGGTTATTAAGACCAGTTTTTATTATTTGCTCTTAGTTGAAATTTGACTTATATTAGCCGGGAATCAGCGCCATTTGTCTTCAGTGAGCTGAACGCTTAGGCTCGCTAACCGCTACGGTGTTTTTACTTTGGCAAGGATGTTTAAATGTTTGTTTGTGATTATGTCCAGAGACCCGAACGCTCCGATCGCGCACCCCGGCATGCGCTACGTGTACTGGCCGCCGATGTCCGCGGCGCGCCGCCTGTACCTGCACGTGGCGCGCGAGGCGCAGGCGCAGAGCGTGCCCCTGTGCGACACCGAGGTGCGACGCGACCTGCTCGAGGACAGGATGCACGTCTGGGAGGAGCTCTATCCCCTCGACTATGACACCTGCCAGCTACTGCACGCGTAACCTCGTACACTGTACCTAGGTATGCAGATAATGTGGAAGAAGCCATACCTCTATATTCTATCACAATGAAATTGTAATAGCCTGAGAAAACACTTATATTAAATCTAGGCTGTGTTGGAAATATGTGAAAGTTTAATAATAAAATGAAAACATTTGAACAATTGATAATTTTGGTCTATTATTTCAATTGCAACTTTTCGCTTAAGACTGGGTGTCTAAAGGAGCGTATGGGATGCGATGTCTTTACACGATAGATTAAGTAAAAATCCTTTTCAGCCTAAATGGTCAAGCAACCTTGCTATAAAAAAAAATAAACTTCTTGCTAAAAATAAAATAAATAGATATCATTGGACAACTCACACAGTCACTCAACTGTGATATTTATCAACGGATGTTGCTTTGCAATCAGCTAGGCCATCATTTGTTACAGAATTACTTTCACATCCAACCGTCTCATGTCAAATAGTATCAGTTTACGAAGCACCAAAAACTTTGTATCTATCTAAAACTTAAGTACTAAGCTAAAAAAATAAACAAAAATATAGTATGCTTATTTTATTTTGTTTTAATTGGCTCTACACTATGTCTCATTCCCACAGAAGACCCTCGGCCAGCAGTAGCATAGTATTTATTTTTCATTTTGTTTTTTATTACGGAAACTGTGCCAAGTACCGCCAGCTCACAGAGGACATGGAAAACAGATTAATGAGTTTAAACTATTTATTTTACAAACATAACCCAAATATTTGAAAACAAAGTGTGCGAGCGAGACGCGCGCATCGTCGCCGGTGTTGTGTGAGAGAGAGGGGAGAGCGGTCGGAGGCTGTGCGGCGGCGATCAGCGGCGAGTGGCGGCGAGCGGTGAGAGCGCGGGATCGATGCCGCGCGACACTCCGGCGCCACCACACGCGCCGAGGCACACCGAGTACATGCATACACTCTCTACACTGACACACTCATTTATTAACTTAATTTTCGTTCAGTGTATTGTATAATCGTATCTGCCAGGCTATTTTTACAAGTACAGGTATATCGTGTGAAAAAATCAGATCACCCTTTTTTACACAGTTTTTTATATTACCCTAACATTTATACTTTTCACTTATAAAACAGAAAATAGTTACCCAGAACAAATAGGTCAACCACCTCTTTTTAAGATTTCTAACAGCATTTTTAAATGATTCAATGTATTAGCCACTTATTGCTCGGGTATAGAGTCACGTTTATTAGCAGTAACGTTTAAAATATAATTCACAAATGCATATTTGTTTGTAAGTGCGTATGTCTCAGTGTGTCGCGGCGCGTGTTCGCCGGCGAGAGTGTCGCGCCGACACCGACACAGTTCCACCAGCTCTCGCCGACACACCACATCACGACACACCACATCACTACATCACGACATCACGACATCACCACATCACAACATCACGACATCACGACATCACTAACACACAACTATGACAGCTCGCGGTCCCTGACTGCACACACACTGCACACACTGCACAAACTGCACACACACACGCTGGACCTGGACCAACAGTTTCACTCTACAGCCGTTTTAAACAGGTATGTTCAAACTTAGTTGTCGTGTTCTCGGTGCTTAGTGTTCAACTTAGTAACAAACTTCAAGATAGTTCTCAGTGTTACAAGTGTAGTGATAGTACGTTATATCTAGTGAAAGACAGAAGCTCTGGACTAACGCTTTAAAGCACGAAGTCTTGAGTCAGCAGTTAACTGTTGGTTGCTAACACTATTTATTGGTAGACCTCTAGACCTCTGACCAGTGTTTGTAATTAGCTGTAACTCTTACCTATCAATAGCAGGTAATTGAATGTAGCTCTCGTTGCATCTACAAACTAATTTAAAACTTGTTAAGTTTGTACAAAAATCTTTTAGACAATTTGTAACTAATGGCACTTTATGTTGCTCTACAATTATAGAGAGCTATTTGTCTTTAGGTTTTCACGACGATGTATTTTAAGTATTTATTTTGTGTGTAGTTAAATATTTCTGTGCTGGTCGTGTGTAGATTTAGGATGTCTTGCTCTAATCCGAATTGAACAAACATGTTTATTCACTTCTTTCCATTTCATTTTAATATGTTTCTAATTTTGTCATAACATCATGAAAGTCTTGATTACTGCAATAGTCATGATCTCAAAAAGAAGAACTAACTGCTAAAACAAACACTTTGAGTTGCTATATAAAAATCAGGTCAAATAACAAGTAAATAGATTCTGTAATCCTTGATGTTGACTTTATCTATTCGCTGTCAAGAGAAAGAGACAGTACTATTAGTCACCGACACCGGCACTCAACGACGTTTAATGAGCTATAAACACCCGCAATAACATTAACGACAATAAACAGTACTCAGTATAATTCCACCATTACCAAACTTTGTACAACTTCGAACAACTTTCGTAGCACGTAGCATTCGTAGCCTTTGTAGCACTCGTAGCGCGACGTAGCACTCGTAGCCCACATACGAGTCTTTGTTAACAACTATGGTGTGAATTGAATACATACATGTAAAAATTGCACACTTGATTAGTTTTTTTTATTTTGTGTATCGAGATGTGCGTTGTGAGTTCAAAGTGGTTTTAGCCGACGATTTAAATCTTCACTTTCTAGCATAGCATAGCAATAGCATATCATAATTATTCGCAGTTCGTTTAAATAACTTTTTGTTGACCTACTTGTAATTTGTTCTATATTCTGTTCTTAGTTGATATGTAATGATCATGGTCTTACGAAATTGCACGATATCAAGAGAAGATGCAAAACGACCTGACGTGGCTATAGTGTCCAGATCATAGCAATACAATAGGCAATATGTAGGAGGACAAAAAATATAGTCGTGATACAATGTGCTTGTGCTAGGTGTAGGTGAGCATGGGCGCGGAGGGGGGGCCGGGCGCGGCGCGCGCGCTGCTCGGCGCCGAGCTGTGCGCGCCGTTGCTGCTGCTGTGCTGGCTCTGCTGCTGGCCCGACGACGCCAACTCAGGTCACACTCACCATCCTTCTACTACACACACATACTTACGTCAACCTTGTCACTGTTGATTAGATTATGACTAGCACTATAAAATACATACAATACAGATCCACTACTCAGTCTTGAATGGAAATATCCTGCTATACGGTAACATCTGAGGACGATGGTAACGTGAGTGTTATTATTTCAGACAGCACGTCAGGTAAACACCCGCAGCGACCCGTGCTCGCACACGTACACGGTATGTAATGTTACCCTTATCAAAATAATGTACTCTACACTCAACTAATCCTAGTTATTCGTCTTTTCTGCTATCTTGTTTACGTTTATGATGTGGTCAAGGTCTTTTCAAAGGTAACGGGGAGTTTATTTCCCGCTTTTAAGTTTCACGATGAGCGACGCAACACAAACTTTTAACCCTTTATTCGTGTTTCTAAAAAAGAAAAGATATCTTATGTGTTTTGTGCGTGATTGCGACAGAGTCGGGGTCGCGGCGCCGCTCCAGCGACGTGTTCGGGCGACGCATCGGCAGCAGCGCCGTCTCGCTACATCTGCCCAGCACTTCAGGTAAGTACACACTACATACCTATCACATAAACCCATACAAATATATTCTTTTACACAAGGTTTCGTATATATTATGTGTTATTACACTCATAATTAAGTCAATCGACGGT
The DNA here is from genome assembly GCF_050436995.1 of Anticarsia gemmatalis. Classification (NCBI taxonomy): domain Eukaryota; kingdom Metazoa; phylum Arthropoda; class Insecta; order Lepidoptera; family Erebidae; genus Anticarsia; species Anticarsia gemmatalis. Next base: position 60,547 of record NC_134767.1, on the reverse strand, counting down.
CTGTGTGTCACAGTAGTCGCGGTAGTTCTTAGCTTGCCGAAAGACTAAAATAAAATTATATGCCCCTTGGTCGGATTAGATCACTTCGTAAATAGGACACCATCATCTTATCCTCTGTGGTCAACATAAAGCGTGCCAGGTCAAAGTCGATGTAATGTGCCGCCATCACTCCGAACAGTCGACTCTTGGCTCAGCTTCAACTCCGCGCAGATTTAGGTCAAGGCAACGACTCGTCTTAAACACAGTGGGGCCGTTAACACCATTACTTTGCACTTTTGCAAAGGTTAATGAACTTAATAAAAGGGCTGATTCATCATACTTGAGGTCAAATATGTATTTTTAAGTTTCTCTCATCTAAAATGGTTATTACTATAGGTTACAAGAAGCCCCTGGCGGCTCACCGCAGCCACGAGGAGATCGGCCACCGACGCAAGTCGAACCACGACAGCAGCGAGCAGGAGACGCGCTACCACTCCGCGCCCAGCGTCATCGACGAGGTGCTGCACCGCCGCGACTGGGAGCGCTCCACCAAGGACCTCTACATCCCGCTCAAACCGCAGCCGGGCGACGAACACGAGCCGCACTCCGACTCCAGCGACAGTCCCGACCGAGCGCCGCGCGCCGAGCCCGAGTCCTCCTCCATAGAGGCCAAGAGCGACGAACAGCTCGCGAGCCGCGCCTGCAAGAAGCACCACACTAATATCAAGTCTTCACGAGGAAAGAAAGAGAAACAGTCCACCGATATCAAAGACTCCGACGCTACCGAGTCCAACTTCTACATCGGTGACGCCCAAGAGGAAGACACCCTCATCAACAACAACGAAGAGAAGCGTGACGACGTGCACACCAGGTCTATGTACAGAGCCAAGGACGCGAAGCAGTCGTTCAACGAGTCGATCAGGTCGAAGGAGCGGCCGCGCGGCGCGCTGGCGCCCGTCGACGAGACCCTCACGTACTCGCTGGGCTTCAGCCTGGACGACGTGATCGAGCGCCTCGACACGCTGCAGTCGCTCGAGTCGCTGGACCGCTCTGGCGCCGAGCACCACACCATCGAGTCGCGGCTCAGCGCGCACCGCCACGTGTTTCCGCCGCCCTCCGTCGGTGAGTGACACACACACGCTACACACGCTACACACTACACGCACACACGCGCACTGCTCACTCGTCTTGTGTCACTTGAATGTTACAATCTATCGATAACTATTTAAAAACCAGCCAAAACTTATAAATGTATAGCGAGCATGATGTAGCTGACCTCACGTGTGTTTAAAATAAAACGTCTAAAGTAAGTACACACGTGGGAACAGTTTGTACATACTACGAGCAGCACGGTGGCACCGCTGCCAGTTCGCTCGGCTATGAAGCTTGTTACACATTGTCCGCACGCTTAAACGTTTTCTCTCTACTTGCGTGGCTCGTGTTCTCAAAGCTTTTACAGATGAAAGCCAATGCTTAGTGTGCAATATGTCGCACGTGTGTGTGGGGCTGCATATGTACGCTGCCGCAGAGCCGGTCGGCTACGAGGGCGGCGCCTGCTACCTGGCGGAGGTGGGCGCCGTGGCCGCGCTGCGCCCGCGCGCCGCGCCCGCCCCGCCGGCGCCGTGCGCGGGCCCGCGGGCCGCCGCGCTCGGGGCCCTGCGCGCGCGCCACGCCAGCGACGGAGACATACTGGCGCCGCCGCACAGACCTGAGTCTGGCGCCTTCTCAGGTGACGCCGACCACTCATTACACGTCATGTAGAATACCGATGCGGATCGAACCTCATTTCTCACAAGTATTCATACGAGGCCATCTGACTATATCAATTCCCGTCAATACTTATAACATTCAGTAATAACAGTTCGTAACCGTGTTCGGTGACAGAGAGCGACCTGGACCTGGAGCTGGAGGAGAGCGAGGAGCGGCCGCCCGCCTACGACGAGGTGCAGCACTACGCGCGCGACCACAAGGAGACCGCCATCTAACCGCGCGCGCCGCAACTACATCTCAATATGTTTCTCTTGTTGGTGACAGGTGTAGGCAATAGTGAGGTCCATGAAATGTGACCATCAGTTCAAACCCTCCCATAACCTCGCTGACCTCATCTTTAGCAGATTTCCCCTAGTTTTCGAGTTAAAAGTTACTCAACACGTGACGAACGTGGCGTTCTATTTTATGAACATTTTGTGTACAGAATCAGATGTCTGTAACAATAATTAAAGAAAGATCATGCGATTATTAGTTTTAGCCAACAATGATACCAGACTGACCTCACATCACAATTATTATTCAGTTAGAAATGTTAACGAGTTGATTTATACATATAAATGTTCCGCCGTTGTTACCTCGTCTCTAATGTTTTATAACTTTAACGTTTGTTACTATTGATGCTTCACACTGAGCTTCGCCTCTTTTCGAGCTTTCGATATTAAATATAAATAAATACATGTTTATATTATATTAATGTACCAATTCTAATATTGTTCTTGTATTTATGTGGAGAGACTGTAAGAGTTCAGATTTAAATATTTTCCAATAATAAATATATTATATTTTATATGACGCGTAGTGAGAGTAATTGTAAGAATAAGTGTTGAAGTCAATACGTCGCGGGAGTCTGTCTCACCGCGGAGGAGCAGCTCTTAGTGACCGTCAATTAATGAACTAGTGTCCGACTGCGAGTACACTCGTACAGAGTGTGACACGACATGTTCTGTGACCTCGCTTCACTTGTACATATGTACGAGTAACTATGAGCTGTGTGTTAGCGAACATCTAGTCAATCGTTTCCAGTTAATAAAGGTTATGTTACTTATTCATGTTTGTTTTATTTTTATACCTGTGCCACTATATAACACTGTGAGCAAGAACAGTCAACAACCAAATAAATGAAACGTGAGCAGCGTTGTAAAACCAAACCACTTTATTTAAGCTAAGCTCATAGGCCTCATAGCTTTCCACAGAGTCCAACTGAAGTAAAATTCGAGTCTCGATGACAACACGAAAGGAACGAGGAAGGTAGAGGTACGGCCGTAAAATGAAACGTGAAATGTCAGAATAACGATATTCTTTTATTAGTTTAATTAACAACGAGTACAAAGTGATATAGACAGTAAGACACGAAGCTTTGTAAAAGCGATACAAAACTTGTAACATTTATTAAATTAACGTTTGGCACGAGTTGACCACGTTGTACTCACACGAACGATTTAGTATTTACTTGTAAACGAACTCATGAACAACGACAACGTCTTCCAATGTTCTACACTTTTGTTCCACGAAATATTACAATTTGATCTTGTAGAGTTCTAGATCCAATGATATTTACATAAAAATGCGGATCTTTTCATTGCTAGTGACAATCTCTTGTGCTCGATTTCTAAGGTACAAGTAGAGGTAGTTTATCTATGCAAACTGTCAGGTTTATATCGTATATCAGCTTAAACGCTATTGAATAGATAAACTACCGCTAAATGTACCACAGAAACCAGGGTTGGTGTTTTATTACAAGTAAGACACCGAAAAATCTCTAACATTTGGCACATGACAATAAGCCTTATAAGAATATGAATATAATTGATTGTATCAAAGAGTTAACAAGATATCAACGATAATATTAATTTGTGATAAACACCATACAAAAGCTACGTTAAATATTAGATTAAAACATGTTCTATCTAACTATTAATACAACATTGCATATTTTATAACGATTGGTCTTGATACAAACAACACCATGGACGGTGACGTCATACTACGAGACGTCTCTAAACTATAATTACATTTTACATTCTTATAAGCATTCGTTGCATGTGAATTAATTGTTGCGCTATTTAAAATGCTGGCACAATTTCGTACAAAGTTATAAAACTTTAATAAAATTGCTATCTAATAAATTAATTTAATTTAAAACATTTAACTAGATTAGATAACTTTGATTGTTTTGTTTAGTTATATTGGTTAAAATTGTAATTGGCACACGATTTTTATGAACAAAACAATATTTATAACAGCGCATGAGGTAGATAGATAATCATAGTTCTATACCTTTTTCAAGTTTCAATCACTTTCACTTGTAAATTACTTGTAGATAGAAACCTTCCGATATTTCGCACCCACTAGTACCCTGCTCACAACGCACGTTCGAATCCGGCCCTGGATAAGCTTGCCACATAATATTTTATAACTTGAGCTTAATTATTTTAATTTGGCATTAAATTTTTAAATAAACATAGAAAATTACATTGACAACAGTTTTTAGAAACGAGTCTATAATACTACAGTAAACGATTCGAATATTAAAAGTTTCTCCTGAGAGGCTGCTATGTTTGTAGTGAAGAACTCACATAATAGCTATCATTGTCGCCGTCGCGTCACTAATGCGTGGCTAGTGTGGGCACCGGCACCGTGATGGACACTGGCGGCGGAGGCTTCATCAGCGCGGGGTCGCCGGGCACGCCCGGGACTGTCGGGAGTGCCGGGACTGGCGGCTCGCTGGTGTCTGTGGGCGCCTCGTGGGCGGCGGGCGGCGCGGAGCCGGGCGGCGCCAGCAGGCCCCCGGCGCGCGGGCCCGGCAGCTGGTCGTCGCCCGTGTCGGTGTGCACGGCGGCCGGCGACGTGGACGTGGGGAACACCGTGCCGCCCTTACCCGCCGGCACCTGCTTGCACAGCTTCGCCATCTCGCTCGCGCTGTCGCGCACCACTGGAACGAAACGAGCAACTTTACTCAGTATTTCTAAACTGGATTATTTTTAGAAGCCGCCCCGATCGTAATACTTGTCGAGGGGCTCCTTTTGAAATGGCTCCTATAGCGTGAGCTACGATAGACCTGTTCTCGGTGATAATAATACGAGTAGGATTACCTGGCTGCACGGGGTAGGCAGCGGTGACGGCGGCGGGCGGCGGCCGACACGACGACGACGTCGTCTGCGTCGGAGTCTCGATAGAGCTCAGCTCTGGAACATAGCGTTGTCGTAACGTTAATACTTAACAGAATAAAACTTTAAAAACACTCGTTTTAATTAAATGTGGCTCTAATGTATGTGAGTGAAACCAAATTTTGTAAAGTCGATCATGAACGAGAGAGGTCATAACGATAACTCTATTGAAACACACGAATAAGGATTGGCGCTAGTAATTTGGTTTATGACTGATGTTGTAGGAACGTCATCGAAGTGTGCTTACTTTTGACCTTGTTGATGAAGAAGTAGAAGAAGTAGAGCAGTAAGAGCGTGAGCAGCGCCAGGATGCCGCCGAGCGCCACGTAGTAGGCCACGTGGCTGGGGCGCGCGCGCGGCACCCCGCCGCCCACGCCGCCGCTGCCGCGCACTCCCATCTCCCGCACCACACAGCACACCTGCACTCAACGCATCAACACTACACACAGTGACATGTTGCTGCAAATCCTAGCCAACTCAATAAGCATTCAGGAAAAGGGCAGACTTTAGAGGATCTGAACAATAGGTTCAATTGTTTCTTTGTAAGGATTGCAAAAAGACAGGTTCTGGATCTTGCACAAGTTCCGACTGGGAGCTGGACCAGACTAGCTGTGTAGTTACATGTAAGAATTGAAAATAACTATCACGTATTCTTACTGATCACTTCAAGTTTTGACACTAAGAAAAATTTTGTACTTTGGCGTTTATACATATATATCTACATGAAATCTAAAAGCTACTGAAGTGGATGATAAGGACTGTCCAAAATATTCAGTCGGCTTTTATTTTTCTCCTAAATAATTAACAGTAGATATAGGCACATTGAGGAGACAGACACTCCACATCGATCAGGCGTTATGATGTTTAGTTGCGAAAGGAGACACGTCAACATTCATGTGTCAGCGATTTCCCTGCGTGTCTCATGAGGTCATTGAACTTACCCCACGAAGAATATCTGAAGCTGAAGGCCGGAAGTGTGTCTACTCTTCTCTACTCATGGCTGACACTGTTCACCGCACTGTTCACATGATATATAAGTCACGACACGACGGCCTCGGTGCGAAAATATTAAAATAATAGTTGGGACGTCGCGTCAAGTGATCATCGCAGCTTCAACACTGAACTGTGGCGGTCCGACCCTCGCCGCGGCGAGCACACAGCGACACAGTGTCTCACTGTGTGCCGTGGTCCAGCGAGTGCGTGAGCAGCGTGTCGCTAGTGTGTCGCGCTCGTCAGTAGTTGGAACACGCGGCGCGAGTCCTGCAGGAGCAGGGGCGAGACGACGCAACAAGTGCGCGCGACACTCCGGCGCCACACAACACTTACGTACGGATCGTAAGGATGCCACTGAGAGAGCGGCCATAGATCACGACCCTGGCTTCACTTTCAATCAATATAGTCACATTCTTAGCTGAAATTATGAGGTACTTATTTTATTTGTTACTCGCGGTTTGCTTCGCATCCTTCAGATAGTTACAGATGAAACCATGGGAAAGATCATAATCAGATTTTTCTCCATCTACAGGAGTGCAGTTTAGCGTTAATTCGTCGTAGGGTAAGAGCAAGACAATAATGATATATGTTTAGTGGTATTTATTATTGCTAGTGGTGGTGTGTGGGCGCGAGTGTCAGCCCTGGCGAGGACGAGCGACGTCGCGCCGCGCTGTCGCCGCGACGTCGCGCCTGCGCACTACACGTTACAGTAGTACCGTGTACTCCACGCACAGACGTTACACATCACACGCAACACACGCACCGCACGCGACAAACGTCATAGCGTCAAACGCACTAGTTATACAGCACAGCAAGATAACTCTAGTTTGAATGTCGTCCAGTTATAGAACTTTATAAAGGTACCTACATTGTGCATAGATATTTTCATTTACAGTTAGTAATTGGGTAGGCATTAGATTGTAATTGCGTAGTTCGTTGAAATCACATCTGTCGTTTTTCATTAGCAGGATTTATTAACCTGTTTTATTGTACCATGATCTCAATCTTAAGATAAATACAGACAACACTAAGTAAATAAACAGTTAACGTGGTGTTATCGTATCGTATTGTATGTTATCGAATTCTATTAACATCACCTACGAACTATTAACTTCTAATTGCAGACTAATTTTCTATCACTTTCACGTGACACTTATCTGACTAACGTTCTTAAAACGAGTGATTAAACGAGTGATATGATGACAGAGAATGTAGTGTTGGTTATTGTAATTTGTGTGATCTATTGGACGTAGGTATTTAATTTAAGTGTTTGTCTGTTTCATCATTTTGAAAAGTGTCAACCTGCAATCGACATACATACAAAGCAGGATAATGTTTTCATATCAGGTACTTAATGATATACATATTGTTCATGCTTTCCGACGGTTCTGTGAACTTCTGCGCCCCTGATATCAGCGTGTGAACACATTCAGTGCGCAGGGTGATGATGTAACAATGAAACAACGAGTCATGCGCAACGCACTTTATTATATTTTGTAAGAAAATTAAAATACACTTGGTGAACACTTAGGGACTAAGTCGACATTGTACCGTAACAAAATGCACCTTATACACATCGAAATAAAGCTCAAAATCATATTTGGATATAATATAGTTCGCTTAACATCTAGTCAGTAAATAATAGTATCTGTTATCATCAGAGAGTGGAAGATAATACGATTTACACTTATCACATTGTATGCTTACAACTTAGCCGGCGAGTACAGCACCGCGCACCGAGTACAGTCGCGCACGTACATTGTATATAATATAATATAATATATGTATAGTTAACAGTGAGCAGGAAACTAATGCAAGTCACAACGAGGTTGAGCCCGAGTCGTTGAGTCGCGTCGCGAGCGAGTGTGCGCGCGACTGTACCCTGTACCTGTACGCTGTACCTGTACACGTCACTGGTCGCACTGTATCCACGACGCCACATCGAAACTACGTGATTTTACTAATGCCTTCAAATTGTGTCCCACTTCTCCGCCTGCCCGGAAGTTACTGTCGTCACCTGCGATCATTCTGGAATAAAAAACTTACTAACGGCTTACACTCAAACTCATTGAAGTGTGACGTCACAGGTACAGTGCTGCCACGTGCGCTCAGTGTGTACCGAACTACCCACGTTATAATAACACCTTATTCACAGTTGCTTGCGATAATCTCATATAACACAGTATTACCGCGAACACACACACACACAGACACACATATACACGCACGAGTTATACTTACAAAACTATATCTACGTATACAATACATATTCAAGGGTGTACTTTGTGACATTACATTTTATCGATAAATCATAACATAAGAGCATTTGTAACAGAATATTGTGAACTTGAAGTGAACATCGACACGACAGACACACAGTGAGTGTGTGAGTAGATGATTACTGTACTGTACTGTTGTATGAACAGTTAGTATTTACACAATGACATGATGTAATATGTTCTCAAATGTACATAATATTGTACTTGTACGTGTAACGTGTTATCTGAACACTCGCGTCTGTTCTTTATATGTTCATATCTACGGTGAGGACTTTGCGTAACTTCTGAATCAGGATGAATATAGACTTTGAAAAATAACACACTTTACAATAATATCGAAGCTATAAGTATGTATAGTAATAAAAGGCAGTACAAATGAAAGTGTCCAGGAAAGTTGTTAAACATTAAAAATGAATAATTATCCTCTTATCAACTATACCTAATATATATATTATAATAACAGGAATGTCGATGAACCGTGACAGCTATAATTACTGGTATCCTACAAACTGTTGTACAATACCTATATAAAATGTACTACGAACAATACTGAGTTATATTCAGTCATCAAATGAGTACCTACCTATATATTATTATACAAGTGAGCTTTGAGTGAACTCGTTCGTTTATCGTCCCAGTACCTAGTACCTTCATAGTAAACTAGCAGATTTAAGTGGCATATTATTTCGGCTGCCTATTGTTACCTACAATGTATAACAGAACTGTGTGTGTATGTGTGTTTATGTGTGTGTGTTTGTGTGTATGTGTGAGTGGTTATCTCGGAGGACGTCCTGCCTTGATACTTGACACTCGTGTTTGCAGACTGAGTGTGTGCACAGATTAACAACACAGATATACTCACGTAACAACAAACCACTTCCCCTTCATGTTATTACGTGTGTTTGCTCTATTATTTTATGAATATACTAACAATAATTAATTCGTTATTATATCTATTGAACTTAAGATTTTCAAATTAATTTCACTTTCACATACTATGCAGTGATTACGCGTGTGTATGTATGTATGTATGTGTGTGTGTGTGTGTATGTCGCTCGTACAACAGTTACATAATAATAATAATATAGGATGACAATGATTGTTTCTATGTACATACATACAGGTACATTGTGTACAACATAACTGATCTCACTATCGATGTGACGTCGTGTTTGTGACGCGAGCAACAAGCTTTACTTCGACACAACACTACTATACACAGTAGGTACACTGTATGTTTTAAAGTAGTGACAGTAGATCGATACTATCGATCGCACTCGATACACTCTGATAGATGGTCGATACATAGCAGTGAACGTCGGTAGTAGTGTTGTGTCAAAGTATCGCTGGTCCGCGCTTACAACAACGTTACCTCCGCGCAACACGCCATGTACATTCACGAGCATTCCTTGAGCAGCACCTTACAATGTTCCGTTTGTTTTGTATCAACACTTAGCGACTACAGAGAGAATGCTCGTGACTGTACCAACTAGTATAAAATTATACTAAACAGTAACTGAGATCTACATTACTTTAAACGAGATTAGTAAAATATACGCGTCCGTGCGTGTAGCGTGTACGAGAGTAAGTAGATACTAAAACAATGAACCATTAATGAACCCTGATATAAATAATTCGGAATAATCTTCAGTTTGCTTAAGAATCAGAATATTTCATAACAAAAATAATCTCTATTTAAAAAAAATACAAAATTAAGTTTCTATTATACGTAGTAGGGTTGTCAGATTCAAAACATGAACGTCGGGACAAGTTCAGTCCGACTATATTTTAAACTATCAACTATTACAGATTGCCTGCTGTCAGTAACTGCATTTATAGTAATATATTTTCCATATAATAATACGCATTTCTCTCAATAACAATTTCCTAGTACATTTATAATACATACATTGTTAAATATAGACAGTTAAGTTAAAATTGAGCCTCCGCGTAGTCGTGAACGATCACGTCCCGACCGCCTGGCAACCCTGGGTGACGCCATATCACTTTATCTTAGTCTAACACGTGGCGTGGTCGTTCGCTTCAGTTCCAGTAACTAGCTCCTCCTACTAACATTATCAGTGTCGCATCGATCCACCACCACACTAAGGCCTCGTAGAGCCCCGCGTAGACCACCGCGTAGAGCTCGTAGCACATACAACAACGTTCATGGCTCCAACTTCTTGATCGAGGAAGAAGAGGAAGAACAAAGTGTTTACACTAAATACACGAAGTATGAAACAACGCTCACTGAACGAAAAAGAGCGCTCGAATCGGTCGTAATATTCGTAGGCACTCGTAGCAAATATCTAGACGGGCGTAGCGACGCGTCGGTCGCACGTAGCTGGCGTAGCCGATGCCCGTGGGCGTCGTAGCGGCTAGTTCCCGGTGGAGACGGCGGAGGGCGGCGGGCGTTAGTGCGGCGCGTGCGGGTTGTAGGGGGGCTGCTTGCCGCCGCCCATCATCACCTGGTCGTAGGAGGGCGGGCACGCTGCAACACACACATACACACATCACTACAATATGCCATTAGTCCATGTCACAATTATCATCGTAAGTGTGATATGTTATAGGTACAATCTCAAAAATAAGTACTAGTAGTAAGCGAAAATTGGCAAGTGCGTACACACGCGACTGTTCACTTATTGACAAACACTACAGTAATTTCTAGCGCAAAGTGAGCTTATCAGGAAATATAGTAAATGTATAAGTAACCACAGGAGTGTACTCAGTTGAAAATAGAATTTGAAGTCTTCGATATTCATCAACTAACTGGGAAAATTAAAAGCGTTACTAATGTTTCTATACGTTCTACAAAAACAATAATGAATACTAATACGGTTATTGATAACACAAGAGACTAACAACGCTACACTCTACAGTACTACTATGTCACTACACACAGTACACACTACACAGTACACTAGGATACTAGGAGAGAGCGTGAGCGGTGACGTCATCGTCTGCCGGCGCGAGGCGACACCCACCTTGCGGCGTCCAGCCGGGCGGCGCGATCCCAAAGAAAGCTTCACAACCAAACATACGCACTGTTAGTTATACTATATATTATAATTACGTAAATACATATATCATTACTAGTTAACTACAACCTCACTACTACTATACATTATATATGTAAACGATTGTAAGGATAGATGTTTGTTACACTTTCACACAAATACTGCTGAACGAGTTAGGCACACAGAGTAAGGTGTAGATAATATAATTATAACCAGGTTCAACTCATAAAATCATGTCATCATTGTGTTGCATGAAGCACCGAGAATGAAGGAGACCACGTAGAATACATTGTTCCTCAGTGCATACTCATGCAGTATTTCACATTCCTTCGCCTGCTTACACTCGCAGTCAGCGGTGAGTGGTGTTGAGTGAGTTGGGAGTGTTGTGAGTGAGTGACACACACAAGTGCACCCTTCATACACATACACTCCATATCACATTATTTATTAAACTAAGGTGTCGACGAATATGCACTCATATCCCGATTACTAAGTGGATCATCGAGTGGCTCGACGCGACCACATTCTCCAGCGATTCGTTTGACTGCATGTGACCGATATTATCGATGAATTTTTCAACTGTCCCTCTATTAACGGCATTGTCATGAATCATGTTTTTTATCATTTCATAATTGCTTGGTGAGTTTTGTGGACTTTGTTTTCAGACTGAACATTCTACCAGTTAGATATAAAAGTATGTATCGTGAAAAACCTCTCATCACAACACATTAGTACCCACGCGCACACGTAATTAATTGAAGGCTTACTAGGTTAGAGCAGGTGATGACGTCAATAACTCATATTGTATTCATTTAACAATCATGTAACGAGGAAAATAATACATAATATATCCTCAGCGCAGTTAAATAAATAGATATTCCTTATATTTAGTAAATTGGTTCAAATGTAACAATGTGTACTCCTGCTTGTGTAGCAGGCATCAATTTCAGTCGCTACACTAGCGCCTCGCGGCCGACCTCTACGTTTTCTTCCATCTTGTCATCTGTACGAAGCGCAGACAACAGCTAGCGTTCTAACATAATGTTAGCCAATTCATACCTCATAGTGTATTATAGCGAACAACTTATCTAATCTACGCTGACTACCTGAAACGGAGTCTAGTGAGACGTAAATCGTGCGTCAGTTCACGCATTCATTTCATATCATGTGCATATTATTATGTATAATGTTGCATATCAGCATAATAGTTCATAATAGTACATAACATATGTGTGCATCAGCACTCGTCACCCGAGCTAACATCACATCAGCACGTTTGATCACTTAGACGAATGTCGCATTGTTTCATATCATGTAGTAGACTGCAGGTCTGTAGGTGCTCACATTCACATTGTTATGTCTACCAAGTACCGCGCACAATATTACATTATTATTATAATATGCACGAAATACACGTTCAGCGATTATAACAAGTCGATCATTCACTACTTACTACTAACAGAACATTATCATGTTTGCTACTTGTATACCATACTATATAACACGTCCACCGTACACCACAGCTACCTATAATACTAATTACAGCCTAATTGTTTTTGTTGAATTATTGCCACTATTGGAGGCGCTCGGCGCCAGTTCTGTCATCTTTGGTCATTTGGAATTTATATTCGAACGAGCAGCTTATTAGCATGTATAAGTGATTATTAATATATTGTTTACAAGGCTCATCGGTGAAGGTGACCCGGATACGATAGGTTTTTACCATCGTATACAACACGTATAAGGCGAGGCGCGATCATTAACAACGGGTTCTTACCGGCGCCGAGCAGTGAGTGCGTCACAAAGATAATGACGTCATCATATCATACATTATACCGGTTGTTTATCGCGCCGCTCTCGCCACTGATCACCTATGACCAGTCCTGACCGCAGGGAAAACCGACGTGATAACATTAAGTTTCTATTATTTTACCAAAATTAAGTTAACGCATGTTAATTCCCCGACAAGTAATATTTACCCACTGTTTACTGACAGAACATTAAGGAAATATCTTGCATATTTTTTTCAATCAAAATGTTAGAGGGATCCCCTTGTCTCGCCGCTAAGCTTGATCATGTAATTAATATGAGGCTGAAGTATGAAGGAGAGGGTGTGTACATAATTTTACATTTGTAAAGTACTACAATATTATTATGAAGGAGAGGTAACTGATCACATACGATACGTATGGTCGCGACGTTTAGCTCGCACACACAGTGCACTCACGGTACACTCACAGTGCACTCACAGCACAGTCACACCTCGCACTCTCTCTATATTTACAATATTTACATACACTAACGTTGGAGCTGTTTTGTAACGATTAACCATGTTTGAGAGGAAACGGTGTTAACTACACACACACACACACATACATACATACATACATACATAGTTGATATTATACGTGCGTACATAAATCATATAAGTAATAATAAACATTGCCACTTCCGCTGATAACACACACACACACACACACAATTATTATAAGTTACATTTATAATCGGCTTGTTAAAACAACAAAGTGTTCAGCAACTAAATGAACTAATTGTACTGTACAGAGGGTTGAGCAACACCCGCCTAGATGAGCGGGAACAAGTCCATACTGTCACTAGTCATACCATCGATCAATTAATAATGTATAATTGTAACATTAGCATTGCAAATAATAACATAACAATAATTCAGTAATAGATACTATTAGATACAGTACACAGCTATGTACACGTTTTACTTGTTCAATTATCATTGCTTAAAGAAGCTATTTGTATAATATTCTGTATTTTGCGCGGCGACTGCTGCGATCTTAAATCATATATTAATATTCTTTCAGGCAAGTAAATGCTTCTACCTAATTATATTCGTATGACGTAGCAAATGGCTGCGGTCAACCATATAAAATAATTAAACTATATTTAAATGTATTATTTTATTCGATTGCGGTTTTCCAAGATACTTGATATATATGCACGTTAGTCGTTATGAATGCCGTAAACGATTAGTTGGTGTTGATTCATCGTTATTCGTTGTGATCGATTAGTCACACACTGGACAGTGCGCCGCGCGCCGGCGGCACTCGAGTCGCAACGAGCACGTACTACTACACGCACTGCCTCCACTTGACTCCGCTACCTCACTACCTACACGACGTACACGACGTACACTAGAACGCGGTGACGTCATCACACTATCACTATCACTCAACACTTCACACGTACCTCATGCCACAAATCGAATCAAGTCTTCACATATACATACATATACTATACATAGAGGTCTGAGCCTAAAATATTGTTTTTCAACGGTAGCCTTAATACTTAATATAAATAAACTATTAATATGGTAATTGTGGTCAAGTTTATCCTCCCTCCAATAAAGGATAGTGTCGTGGGTATCGTACAATATGGTAGTCACAACGTAGTTAACAGTTAGACAACAACACTCTCACATAGTATTATTATGTACATACATTTGTTATTTTGTTTACTGGCCGACTAGCTGTCTCCGTTCGGGTAAACTACAAGTTTACTATAACTTTACCATTCCCGTGGTAATTTTGACCCCATCGATCCCATAAAACTCTTGCCCTGATGTTTAATAACGTATTAAAAAAAAGAATTATCTAAAGTACAAACATTTGGGTAAATCATTATAATTTATACGTATGGTGTTCCAGCGGAGGCTCCCCTAGTTTACAAGTTTGTTGCCAACATCAGTAATGGTAGTCCGAGAACGAGAGTCACGAGTCGCGGACACAACGTAAGTGTAGGTATCCTGGCTCACTGTGCTGAGAGCATTCGTTCCTAACATGATACCTAGGGATGCGTGGTATGTACGTACCGTGTGCGTCGGGCGCGCTGGGAGCCTGTCCGTAGGGCGCGGCGGCGGGGTAGGGCGCCGCGGTGGGGTAGGGCGCCGCGGTGGGGTAGGGCGCCGGCGCTGCGCCGCCGTAGGGCGCGGCGGGGTAGGGCGCCGGCGCGGGGTAGGGCGCGCCCGCGGGGTACGGCGCGCCCGTGCCCACCGGGTACACCGTCACCGTCGACGCTGCGGCCGAAAGTCATTTGTCAAAACGTATACCTTCACGGGCCGAACGAATGCTCCGCATATTTTGGGAACGTAGACGTGCGCAGCTTGTGTGACGATCATATAAGAGCATGTTATGAATGTTGCGAGGATCTTGTCGTTCGATCGCAATCTTAATAAGCTGAGCTATAAATGAGTAATAAGGTATTAGCGTTGAAAATCCTGCTATTAACACCGATCGTCTTTCTTTGTCGCTTATCTAAAGGAACACGTGAGCGTTTGACTAATTATATCAGGTGTCGCACCATCGTGCATCGTGCAGTCTGCAGTATCTCTACAGCCGAGCCTCCCTGTCAACAGTGTATCCACACAGCGAACCTAGTGCTAACTGGCCGGTTGGGAATGCACGTGTTCTAGTAACTGAGAAAAAACTTGATGTGTTGCGCTGACTCACCGGGGTACGTGGCGGTGGTGTACTGCTGCTGCGGGTAGGGCGCGGCCGCCTCCGTGCCCGGCGCCGGCGGCGCTGCATGCAACCAATACACAGGTTCAATACACAATAGACATTCAGTTTGCACTCAAGACTGGAACGTAAGATGCATTCAATTATAATATCTACGTGGTGTACATAGATATTATTATTTAATAATCGTCCCCGGGTTGTGTTGCGGCGCTGTTGGCTGACTGACAACGAGCAGGGATACGTACGTGCGATGACTCTGCCGCGCGACTTGCGGCAGCAGCACCGGCACAGCAGCACGAGCACGGCCACGGCGCCCGCCGCCACCAGCAGCCCCACCACCAGCTCCATCACCGGGAACCTGACGCCGACGCTGCTGCTACTGCCGCTGCTGGTGATCACGCTACTGCCGCCGCCGTCGCTGCTCCACGGAAACTCGTCCTGCACAACACAACACACGCGCCGTTAAAAACAACAAGTTGCTCCATGTGCATCTGTTATATGTCGTCATTATCTTATCACCATCCTTGCAGTGGAACATCATCCCTTGATGAGCCACAGTGCAACAGCAGTGACAGTGCTATATTAACATATAGACAGACACAGTAGACAGTGTAGACACACACCTACAGATAACATTAATTGCGGGATGCTTAAGTTAGTGATAACGCTTCAATACATCTGTGTCCCACTTGACAAATTATCACAAGAGTGAAAGTCTAAACATATTGCATTCAAGTATTTTTCTAGTAATTACATTATTATGATATAACAAAATGACAGAATGAGGGGGAAACCACACACATTAGTTACTTTACAATTATAAGTACAATCTGTATGACTGATATTCAAAATGAATTATTTTCCAAGCAAAGCCAAGTTAAGTGTCTCAGTGTGTGTGTGTGTGAGCAGGTTTATAATAAGTGTAATATAATGTGTGAAGTACTAGATAATAGATATTGGACAACAGGGACTTTTGTGTGATACATGACTAACAGATAGTGGCGTAACTGTTTATTTATAGATATTATAACATGTTTACATCTAACAACACTCTCAACTATTTCATTTCACTGTGTTGCATTCAAACATTCTTGTCAAAATACAGCAAGTGTCAAGGTAACAGTGCTGCATGTATGTGTGTGTGTTTGCAAGTGCAGCGTGACACCGGAGCTCCCACAAGTACAGCACAGTATCAACTGTCACAAGTCAGCACACGAGTAGATCCACATTACTGAGGTTGGTACATTCTACACGAGGCTCACATGTCTCTCACTATATTGAACATGATCTTTCAACCATTCTTGTTAATATAGAATATAACATCATGTTCTACTAGACATTTCTGGCGTTCGCCACCGTTGCCTCCACACATACATCACAAAACTTAATAGGTCTAGCCTTTGTTTATATTTCTTTTTCTTATTAAAAAAGGGAAAGTATAGGCATTATAGATATAACACCGATGAATACCGAGGAGTCTACGGAGCCCCACGGCGGGTCTACAATGACGGGCGTGTTGTGCGCGTTGTGCGAGTGCCGCTTGGCCCAGTCGTCCCAATCGTCCGAGTTGTACATGACCGCCACCACTCACGCCTGACACGCCACACTCAAGGCTGCGGCCAGCGCGCTCCACTACACAATAACACTGACGACGCGAGTGCCGCGCTCCAAGTACGCGGCGACGAACTACTCGCGCGACAACTCGCTTGCAACTGAGTAAAATTGAACTGAGCCGTTTGGCACTGACGCTACAGCCCGTGCCCTGCCGCCGCTCTCCCCTGGACCGCTCTTTAGCGATAAGCTATTGACGTGACTCACCGAAAAAGAAACACTCGAAACACGGGTTTCCCCAATTTTATAATGAAAACAAAGCACTTTATGTCTACGGATTTACAATGCCGCAACAGGTTTTCTTGCTATCTCGCCCAGGTCTAGTTTGATTGTCTTACAAAGAAAATAGATTCACGTTATACTCACAACGAGATATGATAATATTTATCTAAAGATAATCACGATATACACAAAAACAATACAACATTCATAAAATTTGACGTATGTATTGGTTTATGTATCACTCAGCTCAGCTGACACGGGCGTATTTCGTTTAGGGCTGGGACGTTAGGCAACCTGACCTGCATGACAGTTCAAACTCGATTATTACCCACCTTACTTGTAATCGATATGATAGTGACTATATAAAGTTTAAATATTATTATTGTAAAAAGTACTAGACTTTTTTTATTTCCCGCAAACAAATTGAATTAATGGTTTTGTGGGGCTTAGATTAAATTCATGATGTACAAATATTGCTTAAGAAAGATTAAATCAAATTAAAAAAAAAACAATAAAAAAAGAGAAATTGTTAACGCAATCCCACAAATACACCGCGTGATTGAAAATTCCTGATCCCGCAGATACCGAGTTTGAAAATTGGGTACCTACCTATGGAAAAATCGGGATTGGAAGCCGCCACCTTTGTACTAATATAATTACCTCTGTCTACACTATACTAGCCGCAAGGTCAACTCTCTAGGTTGGAAAGGAACGTAAAACTTCAAAATGACATACATATTTTATGTATTGTCAGTTATGTCATTTCTGTCAAACTCACTTGAACTGATTATAACCTCTAATGCAAAATAATTTTATAGTTATAAGTTAAAACAATGTTTCCCGTAACGTTAATTCGGACAATAACACCTCTGCGACAAGTTTTAGTTTCACAATCGTCACATGTACACTGCTGTGCCACAAGTTATGCCGCTGTGAAGAAAACTACTTCTGCTGCTGGAGGTTGTTCTTTATACATTATATATCATATATCATTTTGTTGTCTTCTCTACCACTCTTTCATGTGAGATAGTAGGAACCATGGATTTCTTAGTGGTAAATTACCAGAACAGTTTAATACACCTTGCACATTACAAGTTAAACATATGTAAACAAATGAGTAGGCGAATAGATGGAGGTGCTAGTGAAGAGAATTTGTGGTAACTTAGCATTTACTTACCGTGTCATGCTCTTCTATGGTGGACAGTACATATTGTAAAATACTTGATTATTCTAATGCAGTTGAAATAAACCTTTATCATACGCTTACACTTAATGATGTGATGATTTCATATAGTTTTCATAAGAGAGTTTGTGCTCTGAATGATATTGCAGGGGTGATGGGGCTGGGCAAGGGCAAGAAGAAGGGAGGCAAACTAACCACCATGGAGAAGAAGGAAATGCCGGTGGAGACGGACCCCAACAAGCTGGTGAACTTTGTGTGTGGCTCCAACATCTACTTGACTGGCGAGGATGTCAAGGTCTCTGTACTATATTATACATTGTTGTCTCACCGTGGGCACTGCACTTGTTGTACTATATACTCTCATCAGTCTGGAACATTAATATTGTAAACTAGCAGACACAGTTCTATTCCAAACCAGGAACACAACCCCAGTACAATATTTTGTCCCTATAACCAGTCAGCTAGCGTAACCTGCACTAATATGTTAAGCTCCAAGGTAAAATGTGTTCATATTTCAATTCCTGTATTGTATTATACAAGGTTTTAGGCAGATGGTTATCTAAACAACGTTTAGGAGCATAAAGTCAAAAGCGCGAAATGACAAATGATCGCAAATGGTCAAAAGCGCAGAATGTCAAAGGCGCAGAATGTCAAAGGCGCAGAATGTCAAAAGCGCAGAATGTCAAAAGCGCAGAATGTCAAAGGCGCAGAATGTCAAAAGCGTACATAGTCAAAAGCGCGTAATGTCAAAGGCGCACAATGTCAAAAATCATGGGGAGTCAGACTCGCGTTACTTTATGGGCCATGAAATAAAAACATATATTCAAATCAACAAAAAAATATTTATTTTTAATCTAAACGAAATATACACACATTTATTATTCCCTTATGTCTCATTAATATAAATCATCAAATTCAAAGTCAGCTTCTATCTTCTAGTTAGTGACACAGTGGCAACTAACAAATGTAAACATTCTTTAATAATCATAATAATTAGAAGGGGAAAATAATTGTGTTTTTACTTTTATTTTTGTAAAATTATATTTTTGTAAAAATATAATTTTTTTTAGAAATTCTGGAATTGTAATTAATTTTTGATCAAATTTTTTTAAGTAACGTCTGTATCTTCTATCAAAATCAATATCACATTGTTTTCTTTTATTTTTTGGAGGAGAGTTGAATAGTGAATATGTTATTCTTCTATCCCAATATTTTGCTTCTCGCCGAAGTTTATGTATAAATAAATAAAAGTTAGGCTTTTTTGGGATTCTTTTGTTAACACGGTGGTGCCAGCCCTCAAGAGCATTCGTAGTTCTATGTCGTTGTTCAGCTACGCTTAATGTACTTGCTGATTGTTTAGGATAAGAATAGATTCTCTCAATAGTTTTTTACTGTTATTTTCCGTAGTAACTGAAGCATTACATACATTTCGTCGCACACATCTCCATAAAATGGTTCCACTCTTGTTCGTTACATTTTTCGTATACCTATAACCACCACGTAGTAGTGCCAAGTTACCCTTCTGATTTGTAACTATCTCAAATTCTTGATCATCCATCACAAACTGCGAATATATGTGTAGCAGTAATGTTTTATACTAGTTTACAATAACGATTCACTATATATTATTTGTAATATATAACTGTAATCTTTATACTTTCTCACGTAATACAACACACCTCCTAAACAAAAAACTTGTCTCATTTGACAAGTCACAAACTTTTTTGAAACTACCCTCTAATAGTATAATTTATAATGAAATAACAGATTACGTTCCATTCTATCAAAACGATGTATTTTATTATGCTAATATTATGAAATACCAGGAAAATATTGAAGATGAGATAGTAATGAGGAAAAGTCAGCAATTATTAATTACGAGTACAATTAACATATATTTATTTAAACATACCTATAGTTTGGTATCTTTGAATAAGGGAAAGTAGTTAATTACCTATATTAACCACTATTTTCATATATAACATATTAATCTCGTTTGTCTCACTAATGCATAATAAAAATTTGTGTATATTTCGTTTAGATTAAAAATAAATATTTTTTTGTTGATTTGAATATATGTTTTTATTTCATGGCCCATAAAGTAACGCGAGTCTGACTCCCCATGATTTTTGACATTGTGCGCCTTTGACATTACGCGCTTTTGACTATGTACGCTTTTGACATTCTGCGCCTTTGACATTCTGCGCTTTTGACATTCTGCGCTTTTGACATTCTGCGCCTTTGACATTCTGCGCCTTTGACATTCTGCGCTTTTGACCATTTGCGATCATTTGTCATTTCGCGCTTTTGACTTTATGCTCCTAAACGTCTAAACAATATACCTAGGCATCTGCTCATGACTGATACCAATGTGTTAATAACCATTCTACTTAAATCAGGACTCCTAGGGCGCTATGACACTTTAAAGTCTAAAAAATTGAGCATTTCTGTGCTAGACCTGGCAGACAAATTAGGGATTTAGTATATAAAAGTGATTATCTTAATATATATAATTCTTCTGTAAGTGTGTATGTCACTGAACTTCTATTAAACAACTGGACCGATTTTGATGAAATTTTTTGTGTTTGTTCAAGGGGATCTGAGAATGGTTTAGATTCACAATTTCGTCAGCTGGACAATGTTTTTTTATTTAATTTTTATGGCAAAACAATGTTTGCCAGGTCAGCTAGTGATTTTATAATTTATTACTAAACAGGTGCAGGATCTACATAATCACAATAATAATAATTATCAGTAGATACATTAACTGCCAGCACACTGTGGTACACTGTAGTCAGTAGTCACGTTTATATTGTTCATTAACAACTTCTTTTGCGACAGTTTATTTTACTTGTATTACATATTATGTCGAAGGTAAAATGATTTATTTGGTAAGTGTGGTTTGTAGTGTGGATGTAATGTGTAACGCGAGGTGCGACCGCTTGCAGATCAAGGAGGACAGCGAGTACCCGGCCTGGCTGTGGGAGCTGAACACGGGCCGCGCGCCGCGCCTCGACGAGCTCGACCCCTCCACCAAGCAGTACTGGGTGCGCGTGCGCGCCGCCGCCATGCGCCGCAACAACAAGCTGCGCTCCATGAGGAAGTTCTAGCGCTCTAGCCGCGTGTGTGACCCTCGGACTTTGTGAGTTACTAGTGATACTTAGTGTTAGCATTGTTAACTTGATTAATAAACGATACTCCAAAATATAAACTATTTATTTAACAAACCTACAAAATAAACTGTTCACAAACGATTGGACAATGTTTACTCTTACTCTCGAGACGATTTTCATTAGTTACAGCGACAGACTTCACTAGACTATACAATTTAGCAGACGATACTGGACAGAGTGGACGCGCGTCGACCGCCGCGACGTGTCCGTGGGTGTGTTTCGCGTCGGGCGCGGGACTGTGTGCGTTATAGAGCCGCTTCAACTGCACGAGTGGCGTCCAGCGCCCGCCAGCTCACCCACTACGACGACGACGGCCACGTCGGCCGACGACAGGATCGCTTTCAACCTTGTTTCAAAGTAATTTAGAACGCAGCAACTATCGCACGAAAATAAATTGTGATAATGCTAGAATAGAATGACTACGTGATGTCATAAAGAGAGGGCTCGATGAGTAGCGGCCGGTGGTGGCGCTCTACAGACAGTCCATGGTGTCCTCCTTGATGATCATGGGCGGCGCGTAGTCGCCGTGCTTCGTGCCGAACGAGTACGAGTACGGGTTCTGAAACATTCAGTACGTCAATACGCGTCTCACGCGAGTCAGTTCAGTGTGCGATAGAGCAGTGTGGTGGTGAACTAGGACGCCTACCTTCTTGGTGTTGTAGAGGTTGGGCGGGTAGGCGGCGGGGCCCGGCGTGCGCGTGGCCTTGCCGGCGCCGTCGAGCCGCGCGCCCAGCGAGTACACCGGCTGCCTGCGAACACACCACACGCGCGCTGTACTCGCCGCACTCACCGCACTACTGCGCTAGCGCTCTCTACAGTTCTACACGGTATAGCTACGAGTCGCGCGCGCGGCTTACTTGTTCTTGTAGACGTTGGTGTCGTGCTGGAAGTAGACGGCGGGCCCGGGCGACTTGGCCTTGGGCACGAAGCCGACGCGCGCGCCCATGGTGTAGGCGGGCGTGCCGGGGCCCAGGCGCAGCGCGTAGGCGTTGGGCGCGGGCCCGGGCCGCTTGAGCGCGAAGCCGAGGCGCGCGCCCATGGAGTAGACGGGCGCGCGCGGCTCGCGCATGGGCGGGCAGCGCTCGGGCGCGTGCGCGCCGGGCCCGGGCGTGCGCAGCGTGGCGCGCTGGGCGAAGCGCGCGCCGAACGACCAGGCGGGCGCCGACATGGCGCCGTCGCGCGTCACGCGCTCGATGCGGTAGGCGGGGCCGGGGCCCAGCGGCTTGACGCGCGTGCCCGCGTTGGTGCCGAACGAGTACATGGGGTTGCGGTAGCGCGACGGGTCGTGCGCCGGGAAGCCCACCGTCGTGGGCAGCTGGTAGGCGCCGGGGCCCGGCCCTGCGGGGAAGCGCACGCTCCGTTACGCGTCATGCTCGAACGCACCGTCGCTCGCTAAGTCGCTACGTACCCAGGGGTTTCTTGGACATGGTGTGCGGTAGTCGGGTGGATCTGAAGACACTAAAATTTTCTCATTGATTGCGTTGTTTACTTGCACTGCGGTAATTTTGACATGGAGGAGGCGGCCACGATCTGTTGCTGACTTATAAACAATTGAACATATTTCAAACGTCGGAACGTCGCGCTCGCTGTCTCTGGTTACGTAACACCGACGAGATCCTTCCCCGAAGGTTCGTTCGACGACAAATATTAACTATACTTACCTACCTATTACCCGAATAAGAGACACGGTCCCACTGCCCACTGCTGGTCTTATCGATAATAGAGGAATGAGTGACGTTTCCGTGGCTTTGTCTGTAGGAGCGGACTATCCCGGCCTACACGGACGGCAGCTTACATCATGCCGACTTAACCAATAACACTTTGTCCAATGCTGGAACCCCACGCGAGACTTCACGATCAGCTCCTCATGATCGGATACTCTCCCGACCGCGCCGCGGAGGCAGCTCCTGTAACAATAACTAGAAAAGGTTTATAAACACGAATCTTCTTAAGTAAAATTCTCACATAAAATTAAAACTAAATCGTGTTTTATAAACTCTATAGCTCTACACCTGAGCACCAGCTGAGCAAGGCAACGTCCTCCTCTAGGAGTAAGGAAGAGATAGTCCTAAAAAGTGTTAAAACTTCAAGGGTTTAATCTTGATTATTTTCCATCACCTTTAAAAACAAGTGATAATTACAACATAATCCAATACGCACATAAATTCGTCGTTTGCCATTAGTCATTGAAAACCATTTTTAGTTCCATCTCCAAAGATATTACCAGATAAACACAAGGTTGACTTAGTAGCTACACCTAAGAATTAACATTTGAACCTGAAACTACTTAATCAACTCATATGCTGTAACCTCTGCGCAACGCTTTCATACACTAAGTATACCCCATACCTACAAAGCACAGATATGTTCTCTAGTACATGGAAGGCAACACTGTTGGGGACCGGGCTCAGTGGGGCCACCAGTCACCACGTGTCACGAGGGAGGCGGCGCTGGCCGTATCGCGAGTGTCGCAGCTGCGCGCCTCATCACTGTGTAACGAGATGAAAAATAACGAGCTCACCCGACTCTCCCCGCGACACCCCACCACACCGCACAGTCCGTCGCACCGACACTCAAGCAGCGAGCTTACTCTAAGTACGCATGTATGTCAGAATAGTACAGAGAAATAACAACGACAAATACGACAATGTTCTTCAGTCTCTTCACCTCTAGGTTTTATTTGTCACCTTCAGTGCAGCGGCTTGTGTTGGTGTCTTGTTGCAAAATTTAGACACACAAATTAAATGGTACATGACGTGCGCACGTACACGTGACGTATACACCAGCGAAAACATACATACATACGTACATACATTGCATACTTCTTATAGCCATTACAAGTACCTACGTATGTACGTCCTGAGTCTAGACGTGTAAATGTAATGATCGTGCGTAAAGAACGCACGAGGACGGGACGCTTCGGTGTCACAGGCGCTCTCCCATTTGTCATTGTGATCCGCATTAGTGCAAGAGGGCGGCCACAAGACGCGCCCGCCAGAAAATTGAATGAGCGAGCACACGCGCCGCTGCGCGCTGATTGAACATTGTTATCAGCGACGAGCGACACCCTCGGCGCACACACCACCGGCACCAGTGCCGGAGTGGCGGCGCGGCAGTACAGCGCGACACGCTGCACCGACGTCACTGACTCCACCGGCGCCATGCAGAGCAGCCCCGCGCTCGCCTTCGCGCTCATCTACTTGACGTTCTTCCTCGACAACGTGCTGCTCACCGTGCTCGGTAACACACACCATACTAACATCTCGCGGTACCTTCTCTTCACAATGATTGTCTAACGCTAATGTGACCGGATCATTTAATAAAATAAATTGTATCATCGAAACAACTGTATGGAAATCAAAAAGTCATTCATTTTACCTTTAGGTACCGCACGCATCTCTACATAAGTGAGTAGTTCCAATGTACCAGAGAAACCACACACCTTATATCGTTCTATCTGTCGTAAATGTTTGAGTTTGTCGTGTGTAAATAATGGTGTCTGCGGTGGCGACAGTTCCCATCATCCCGGACTGGATCCGCGGCGAGGCGCTGGCGCTGTGGGCCGCGCAGGACGCGCCGCTCGCCGGCCTGCTCAACCACACGGTCAGCCGCATCACGCACGACCCCCACCGAGGTAACCCTCTCCCTCGACGCTCGCCGGAGTATCGCGTGTGGCCGGAGCGGCGGTCTAACCGTTGTGGCGTGTCGCTCGCAGGGAGCGCAGTGGGCGGCTCGCAGGCGGTGGTGGGGCTGGTGCTGGGCGCCAAGGCGGCCGCACAGCTGGTAACGGCGCCGCTGGCGGGCGCGGCCGTGAGCCGGCGCGGAGCCGCGCCCGTGCTGCGCGCCGCCACGGCCGCGCTGGCCCTCGCCGCGCTAGGTGAGCCGTCCCCGGGGTCGGGCCTCGCTCCGCCGGTCTCGCAGTGAGTGAGCCGATTGTGACGAGTGCGGGTGGTGCGCAGGGTTCACGGTGTGCAGTGGCGCGGCGGGCGGCGCGGCGGCGCTGTGCGTGGGCGGCGCGCGGGTGGCGCACGGCGCGGGCGCGGCGCTGGGCGGCGTGGCGGGGCTGGCGCTGGCGGCGCGGGCGCTGCCGCCGCGGACCCGCCACACCGCCATCAGCGCGCTGCTCGGCGCCGTGGCGCTCGGTACTGTGCCTCTCTGTGCCTCTCTATGCCTCTCCGTCCTCTGTGCCCGCGGCACTGGTGCGCGGTGCAGGCTCTTGACGCCCGGTGTGTTGCAGGCGTGCTGGTGGGGTACCCGTTCGGCGGCGCCACGTACGCGCTGTGGAGCCGCGGCGCGCCCTTCCTGCTGCTCGCCGCCGCGCTCCTCGCAGACCTCGGTGCGTCCGCTCTCGATCACTAGATACCGTTACCGTATAAGTTATTTGAGCTGTTCCTCACTTAGGGCATTAGGGTATCACGTCAAGGGTGAACGACATACTAAAATTTACTTGCACATTACAGATAACTTTACAATTGTAACGGCGATAGACACAGGTCTTGAATAAATGCATCAAAGTCCGCCACCGAGTTGTCGTGATCCGGCACAGAGCGTTCCGTGATAACTACCACGACGATTTCATTTTGTTTGCTTTCAGCAATGCAGTACATGTTCTTGGACGTGGAAGAGTATAATCAGGTAAATAGTTAAGTCGTTTTAAATAGATACGTTTCACATAAGTTAGTAAATCGGCGACAGTGTAGCCGCGTGTAGCCGCAGACGGAGGCGGGCGAGGCGGGCTCCGCGGAGGCGGTGTCGCCGCTGGGCGTGGTGAGCGTGGCGCGGCGCGGCGCCACGGCGGCGTGCGCCGGCTGCGTGCTGCTCACCACCAGCGTCATGGCGGCGCTGGAGCCGTGCCTGCCGCTGTGGCTGGCGCACAAGTTCCACCCAGCGCGCTGGCAGACCGGCGTCGTGTTCGTGCCCGACAGCGTCGGCTACCTGCTGGCGGCCAGCGGCGGCGACCTCGCGCGCAGGCTCGGCGCCGAGCGAGTCGCGCTCGCCGGACAGGTAACGACGGCGCCCGCCCTCCCGGCGCGCGGAGGGAGTCGAGTCGCGGGAGTGACCTCGCGGTGTCGCAGGTGGCGGTGGGCGCGGCGGCGCTGTGCGTGCCGCTGGCGCAGTCGGTGGCGGGGCTGGCGCTGCCGCACTTCGCTCTGGGGCTGGGGCTGGGCGCGGCGGACGCGGCGCTGGTGCCGGCGTTGCTGGCGCGCGGCGGGCGGCGAGCGCCGGCGCTGGCGGCGCTGCTGCAGGCGGCGGGCTCGGCCGCCTACGCGCTGGGCCCGGTGCTGGGCGGACTGCTGGCCGCCGCCGCCGGCTTCGAGGCCGCCTTGCGCACGCTCGCCGCGCTCAACCTGCTCTACGCCGTCTATCTCTACACGAGGCTTAGAGCGCACCCGCTTTCGGAACAGGTCATTTTCAGTCTAAAAAACCTTAACAGAGCCGGGGACTTTTCGTGTGTCTGGTTTTTGTTTAAACGTGTGCGCTGTTGACTGATGGTATGTGTCTGTGTGTGCAGTGGGGCGCCGGGTCGCACGGCGCGCTGGACAGCGACGACGAGGCGAGCGACGCGCCGCGCGCCGAGGACACGCCGCTGGCGCGCCTCGCGCCCGGACGGTACTCGCAGCTCGACTAGACCCCTGACACCTGCACGTTAACTACCGCCTCCGAACATCGACATCTTTACTCACTTTACTGTCCGTCCACGAATGCTGCTATCTCCTCCGTTATCCTATATTAATCATGAGTGTAGGCAGTGTAGCTAATCACAAGGAATTGTTTTAGTAAATAAATATAGTTTAGATATTCCTAATTGATTATGTACCTAACTAAATGTTTTATTAAAGTTATCAACAATATTAAGTGCTAAGTTTATTTGCTATCACTTTTCGTGAACGCATCAAATGAGGACTGAACACTGGTTAAATGCTAGCCCGATCGAAATGGTATGCTTAAATGCTTCCATTGTTATGTAAGTCAAGCCCTTCCAGTAAAGCTTTATTATGTAGCTTGCCTTGTGTTATCTATACTTATATGCTAAACGAAACATGCTTTTATCTATACCTATTCATAATTTCGTCAAGGGGTACAGTAGACAGGATTAAAAAAACTGCGTTAAAAGATTTTTGATAAATACCAAAATTAACCGGCAATCGAACGGACATGGCTCATTATTTTTCAGCTCCTTATAGGCTAATATAAGCAAATCTTTAACATAATATGTACCGAACCGGGTGGACCGAATTTCTTAGAAAACAAGAAACATAATGATATCCGGCTACGGCGACCAGTTTCATTGATACCAGCCGTCTTAGCAGGACATTGACGTCCAATGAGTGCGTGCACAAAGCACAGGTAGGTACCTACTTACACTTTTTATTCCCTTACCCTCATAGCCGGGTGGGACGGCTAAACCGACATGACCAGTGAGAGGTCAGGCACAGGTCTGACGGCTTTACGTGCACTCTGGGCACGGAGTACGGAAGTCTACGAACTCAACTTCCTAACTTGCATGAAGTTAATGATCTCTGAGAAATTCTCAGAAAACTCAGAAAAGACTTTGGCCCGACCCATGATCGAGCCCGAGACCTCTTATAGGTACAATAATCACACGAATCCGCTACAAAAGCGGTCAAAGGAAAAACACATAACACGACACAAACAGACAAAGAGAACAAGAAACATGATAATGTAGTTCGTCATATGAAACATTTTTATTTATAGAATATCTACTTTGATGTACATATTCGTGTTATTTTTATTGTTTATTTTACTAGAACAATAATATATAAGTGTAAAGCTACTTATAATTCAAAGCTTCGTAAAGCTATCAAGCATCATGTGCAGTAACGAAACGTGGACTTACTGTCAACAGCGAGATTTGTAAACTGGTTTTAGGGATGTCCCAACACGAAGCAGAGAAGGAATCGATTGTGAAATTAAAAAAAAAGCTTTCTCGTACTATCATCGTATATTTGTTACATAAGTGCTTTAGAATAAGAGCTGCCTCTCCAACGGAGATTATGGAGCAAATTATTGCAAATTAATATATATTCATTAGATTTATATTTATTTTTTATTAACCTGTACTGTCCCATTGCTGGGCAACGGTCTCCCCAAAATCTTCCACCGGTTTCTGTCATTGGCTATCTCACGCCGATCAGGTTTAATAATTAGTAATATTTTATTTTCATTATTAGGATCACGATTCGTAGAAGAGGACAAGGGAAAAAGGGATACAAATGGAACAGGAAAGTTAGGTGGGGAAGAAGGAGAAGAGTTGATAAAATCGCAATTGGGGTAGTAATTAGGATAGAAAGTAGGGTATCTAGCCTGAGCTATGTAAGGATAAAATTCAAATATGCATTTTTTACCTTAACTTAAAAAACCTGCCCCCGAAGTTGTTCTTGGAAAGGAATTTTTGCGCGCGACCCTTCAAAAAAGAGTTTGGAAGGACAAATTTTTAAGTAGCGTCTTAATTCTTAATTTTCGTTCTCTTATATTTTTTGTACATCTCCTGATTCTTGATTTAAAAAAAACAATTGATGCCTCCCTTGCTATGCCTAGTGTGACCTCATCGCTCGCACCCTCTTAGCTACGCCATTCACTCAAAGTATTGTAATGCATATGGGACATCATTGTAAGCAGTATCAACTATCGAATATTTGCGAAAAGTTGTAATCTTTTAAGACTTTCGTCAATCGTCTGCCTAACACTTGTATATTCGGGTAGAGTTAATATCGATTCAAGACAAAAATATAGCCATCTGTGCGCACATCACTAGACGTAATTAGTTTGCTAGTCATGTCATCATTGGTGGTATTGTGTGGTCGATTCGATTGATTTGATTCGTGTCAAAGAAGGGAGGGAGGCTGTGTGGACTGCGTGGAGTAGAGCGCCGAGCTTGAGCAGCGCCCGGTGCCGCTGGCGGGGCGCTAGTCGACACACGCCGCCCGCCGCCTGGCGACACCCTCGACTCGGCACCTCCGCCGCTGCCAGTCGGCGCCGACCGGAGCGCCGGCACTGCCTCCTCGCCCCGTGAGCGGTGACGCATCTGCGCCACACTTGGACACGCGAGGAACTATGGTGAGTCGCACTACGGATCGCTGGCATTCAGCGGCATTCACTGATCAGTCGAGTCGAGACCTTCGCTCGCGAAGCTCGTAGGTCGCTCGCAGGTGGCGCGGTATGCACTGTGTTCAGTGTTGACAAGCGGCTGACCGGCCGACGCCGTTTCTAACGATTACACACACACTATTTACTAAGGTGCGTGTAAGGCGTGTGTTGGTTCAACTGGTGCCAATTAAATGTTGACAATTACATACGATATAATTACGAGGAAAACATTGTTTTAGCCAATTGTATTGATTGTTGTGTCAAGTGGTGAGTGAGAGTGTTGACACAGTCAGGCTGCAGGTGTCAGTGCAGTGGACTCAGTGTTTACACAATGTGCTGTATGAAACAACACTCATGATCAATAAGTGGTAACATTCTCACGGCTGACCCACTTGTTGCCCCTCCTCCACCTCCAGTGTACAGTGTCTCACACTGTCTCACACTGTCTCAGTGTCATGTAAGTTTCACTCTCTGTATGGCTGAGTGTCATGTCATTACAGTATATATATATTTTATTATTAATATGTAGATGTTGTGCTAGTGTCAGGTCACAGGTGAGAGTGTGTGTGTGTGTGTCGGTGGTGTGGTGTTGAGTGTGTCACAACATGTAACATGATCTGTGTCTGTGTCACACATCATCACATGTGGTACATTACATGACTGATGACATACAATGTCTGCTCATTCACTATATAACTATTGATGATTGTGAATTTTCAACTCACATAACAATGTGACTACATCAGTCTAAGTTTATAACACATACTTCCCAATTCATTTTATTCACTAATGGATTACAGATGTGAAGTATATTTCCTAATTAGTTAATACAAATTTAATACTCTATAACAAGTGTACAATTGTAATCATTGTTTATCATTCAACTTGTTTGATGGAGGATTATTTTATTTTACTATATATACCTATTGTAATCAAATTGAACTGACTCTCTGAGAGATCAAAATAATAGCAATGAAACCCAGCTTGAGTTGTTGTACTTATTCTTATAGGATACTTACACATAGTATGACAGTAGAGTGTAGACATACACTTGCACTACAACAAACACTTTGCTAATACTAACCCTGCTCGTAGTGGTGTGTGTTGAGTCGCCACCACGTCAGCCGTCCTCTGCAGAGTGGTACACAATGTACTACCACACAGTGACTCTCTCCACATTGAACCAAACATAATTAATGTTTAGTTTGATTTAGATTGCTCATATTAAGTTTCATATGATAAGCTTTACATACAAAAATTCTGTACTTTATAATAGTGTTTGATGATGATATGAATGAATAGTGTAATGTTCACATATTATATGTTTTGTATAAAACTAGATGCACAAAATAATAATATTGAATGTAAATGTGGTGATTAACATTTGTGTTGCACTAACAACTGACAGTTATTAACAAGGAGTGAAGGAGCCGTGTGAAATGTCACACTGTTGTGTAACAACCATGTTAATGTGACATTTTGTGTGTGTCACCGTGTCACAGTGTCACACACAGTCACCTACCCACCACTCACCAGTAGAGAACACACAGCAGCATCGCGTACTTGTCATACACTTCTAGCAGATAACCTGTGGTTATCTGCAAACACAATAATACATAATTATTATGGTACTACCTCAACATGTTATATTTCAAGCTTCTTCCAAACATGTCAATGAAACCAAAGATTCAGTTGCACTAATGAACACAGACAGTAGTACCAACCAGCAACACAACATGCACTCATTACAATAAATCAGTAAACATTAACACTAAACAGTGCTGGAGGGCACACACATCTGGTGAGGCTTGTATCAATACACACACATTAATGTTGTATGTAGTGCATAGTTACTTGTTCATTCTGAACCAGAAAGATGTGCAGTGGGAACATGATTTGCATTATTTTGTTAAATTCCGACTAGGCAGAGTTCACCGGGGGGAGGGAGCCGAGGGGGGCCCAAAAGTGTATATCAACTTAGTTAACACACCTCTGTGAATGTCGGCCCGTATGTCACACAGTTACACAGTACAAATACACATATTAGTGCAATTTACACGTGACGTATATAATATTAGTGTCAGGGTCCAGCGCAACATGTGGCGCGTGCATGTGTGCCGCCACGTCTCACCGCGTCTCACCACGTGTCTGCCGCCCCACACGAACACACAAGCACACACGTGCTCGGCGATCTGTTGAATACGGCCTCCGCGCTGCACTCGTCACTCGTCTCATTCGCGTCTCTCGCGGGAGCTTACACAAAGAAACAAGTTCGGGGAAACACACTATGACGCCTTCGCCTCCTCGCCGTTCACCTACAGCCTAAAGTAAAGCAATTACTCATTCTTGTTAAGACGATTGCTCACTACTTTAAAGAGCTTTTATTTACTGGATATTCCGTTCAGACAGTGTTAGTGTGAGGACTGAGGCCGCCGCGCTGCGTCGTACATAACGCGAAGCGTGAAGGATGCGGGGCCAAGTCAGAACATGAGAACTTGTGCTCCATTTACCGCGACACCGCTTTTACTCGGCGGTATATCGCCGGCTCGTAGGCGTATGTTATCATAACAAATTAAACGAGTAAAGTGCCAAAACGCTACCTATCGCTCCCTCGAATGCATACAAGGAACGTTAGCCAGCAATCACGTTTGTGTATCAATCTAGCGATGCGCAACCATTCTCTATTGTTTAAAGTTATCCTTGTAGTTAAACGTAGTTATCCTCGAGTACCCCGTGGATCTGATCGCACGACACACGTAGTACAGTCGTCGAGTGCTCGCCACCTACCAGACACCTCACACCGGCTACAAGTGCTACAACAGACAACAGAACAACAACGTCGCTCAATCACACTAACATGACGTATGAGTGGTGACTGGTGGGTGCGACGCGTAAGCCACAGTAAGCTGTGCGCCACTACTTAATAAAACTTACTCCCAAGTCCAAAGGGCGACGTCGTACAAAAAATAAAATCTGTAGAAACAATGTAGTCGAGGTGTAAATGAGAGTATTTTATTGTAATTGCATCGTTCCGGTGATAAACATCGTTTATGTGTTGTGTTTGTACGTAATCGTAATCGTTAATACTTGTTCGATTGGTTATTGTCGGCGAAGGATGGCGTGAAGCAAGTTTCCGTGTAATCCATGCTCATTGTTGTTCGTTCCTCGTAATTACACTGCGTACTGCGTGTATAGCCGGCGTTGTTTGATTTGTTTGTGCCGGATCGTGGCCGCGCCCGCCTCCACCCGACTTCTGAATGTATCACAGTCACACGGAGCGAGGGAATGTGTAACCGTGACGACTCTAGGTATGTAGTGCTCTAAGTCTCTCTGTAACACAAATATTGTTAGCTTAGGGTGTATACTCCATTTACTAGTTGTTTCGGTATACTTTACACGTTATCTAAAAAAATGCACATGACACATTTGACACAAGGCTCTACTGAGTTGTCGGAATATAGCAACGTGTTACATCTACTTATATGATATTGACGAGTAGTTGTGTTGAGCGTCGACAACTGCTTACAATTTGCAATGCAATGAGCTGACCGTCAATATTTCACGGAGCTGGCGCATGCCGTGTGCCGTGTCTACCTGCCCGCCATGCTGCCATGCTGCACTGCCATGTACATGCTGTACATGGGGCACAAAATGTTCGAACAATGAGCGCGTTGCATGTAACCGGTGAGAGCCGACGAAGGCCGTGCCCGTGCCTCACTGAGCTTCACCGTGCCTCGATCACTCAGTGCACTCAGGTCAGTGCCGACAACTAGTGTTGCAGAACCATCGATAGTTTGACTATCGATAGTTGACCTCGAAAACTAATCAGGATATCGATAGTACTATCGATAGTATCAACATATAACAATACTTTCGATACTATCGATAATATCGATAGCTCTATATGAGCAATACTATTGATTCTGGCAATACTATCGATACTGTCGATAGTTTTACGTTCAATACTATCGATAATATCGATAGTATTGCAAAATCTTACCAGTAATAAAAAGAACAATCGATAGTATCGATGGTATCGACAGTTTTGGACCATAGATAGCTGGCCATGTTTCGATATATCGATTATATTTGATTATTATAGGCCAATTTTACAATACTATCGATGGTATCGATAGTATTGAACGTAAAAATATCGATAGTATCG
Source organism: Anticarsia gemmatalis (assembly GCF_050436995.1). NCBI lineage: Eukaryota > Metazoa > Arthropoda > Insecta > Lepidoptera > Erebidae > Anticarsia > Anticarsia gemmatalis. The sequence goes on along the minus strand of NC_134767.1, from coordinate 26,389 downwards.
ATAATATTATTAGAATCAATAGTATTGCTCATAAATAGCTATCGATACTATCGATAGTATTCTCACATGTTGATACTATCGATAGACTATCGATACTATTGCTTTTACTAAAACTATCGATAGACTATCGATTTTCCATCGATAGTGGACTATCGATATGCAACACTACCGACAACACACCACCTGCACCTGCAGTCTGCACATAAGCGCTTATTGCGATCCAAGTGTAATCGCAAAGCTCACCAGTCACTCATCACTACAGTCGCGTATTGAATCAAACTAAGCATTAGCAAAAATATTTAATCATAGGTACCTACCTACTTATATTAATAAATTGAACATTGATGATAATTGAAACATTCATTACAGGCACACACTCTCGTTTGACTATCAGATAACACGAGGAAAAATACTCATTCATTTGAATATTTATCGTTTACCGTCAACTGTATTATATTATGTACCTATTCTATAATGATGAGCTGTGTGTCTCTGAGTAGGTATCCTGCTGTATAAGGATCTTTTCTCAGACTTACGTACCTTCATACATATTAATATTTTTTTGCATATTTATACATATTTTTTGTCTAGTGTGCAACTTACGACGACTACATAAGTACATAAGTATATTACCTATACGTGATAACCCAGACCGGCTTTTTGATCTCATCCAGAATAATCATAAAGTAGGCAACTCTTGTTGAAACACTAGACAGGTCGCGCCGCAGACGCGTTACCCCACCGCTGCTCGCCACCGTGCCCACTGCCCACTGCGCACTACTCCCACTAGTGGCCGCTAGTGTGCTCCAGTGTCCCACTGTCCACACTACAGCAATAACAGCCCGCGAGGGTCGCGTGACGGCACCTCGTTACCGGAACATACCACCCGACGTACTTGTATTGTATTTATTACAACTTACTCAAATAACCCATCGATCGCCCTCCACCGCCTCCACCCTCCACCCTCCACCCTTCATGCTTCATACACTCCACCGTTGTCAGTCGTCGCTTGACTAATTACTAACACTTATGAATGCTGAAGCTCGCGACTACTCACGAGATGCGAGATACGTGTTGCTTATTTGGTAAACAAACTCACGCCGTGAACAAACACAACCGTGATGTGCTGATACTGCTGATAGCCAGTGATAGCTTTGTACATGATTGATTAAACCTTGACACATGATTTCGCAATACGCTTCAAGTTTTTGAGGCACTCGGATCGCATTCGGATGGAATCGATCAGCCGATCGCCGCAGTCGCTTCAAGCCCGTGTTGAGAACTGTGAAAATAGGTACCTATTATATGTAGGGTTGCCAGATAGCCGGGATTCCCGGGGTACTTTGCTGTCATAAAATAAAAGCTTTTACAAAGTTACGATACTACGAGGGCTATTTTTTATTATTTTTTGGTCATTTCTACTTAGTGTACCGGACCGGATACCAAAACTTTGATTCCGTTCGGGATCCCAGAAATGTCCAGGAAATGATCAGCCTGGATCTGGCAACCCGAGTTACCTATATCAGTTGATAATGTTGATTGTGTCAGTCTAGAATGTATGACGTCGCGGCGGCGGTCCCAGGGCGACCTTAACCATAAGTTCCACACCGCGTTCTTACGTCAGCCTACAATATATACATAGGTCATTGTGCAAAAATGTGTAAATCGCGATTCGCGTACAACATTTGTGACGGAGGATTGTTCAAACAGTTTCTCGTATAATTTGGTAAAGTACTGTTAGTGGTGTGACCGTAGACATTTGATAAGTGTTATGTCATGTATGGGTGCCGGGAGGTGGACTAGTGTCGTAGTGTGAGTGGTAGCGGTAGTGGTAGTGGTAGGATGCGCGTGCGCTGCGCGTGTGTCGCGGGGTGGTCGCGACCTTGTGCCGCGGGGTGAACAGCCGCGCCGCCGCATTCTCGAGCGCGCGCTCCGACACCGCACCCCCCACACCCCCCCACACACCTGCACACCCGCACCACGCCCGGACTTTGCTTCTATCCTCACTTACATCATCTGTCCGATCAATCTCGCTCTCTCAATGGCTGCCACTGTGGAGTATCAATGTGCCTAGATAAGCTTTTATAGGTTTAGTGGCATCTACCTGCAACCTTTGAAATTCATTCCCTAAATTCGTCCAAATCCACAATTTTGTATTTGCATTCCTCTACCATAACAGTAAATACATTTGGTATCGTTACGTTTACATTTATTTTTATATAATAATAATAAATGTCTCGGCTTCCTGCTGGCCTTTCGATGTTGAAACTCATTAGCATTATAGATAAGTGTAGGAAATCGTATCCGTGAGACGAATCGCCGCCGCCAACAGCAGGTCCGAGAGCGCGACCAGTCGCCGCCGAGCACCTAGTGAGTGACGAGAGTCGATCAGTGTTGCGAACTGTGCGGAGTGGCGCGCCGGGCGACGTGACTCACGCGCCGACCGACGTGAACCTAGACACAGTTCATCTCTAAGACACAGTTCATTGCGCCCGGCAGCGTCCGGCGCCGGCACTCGCGCCACACGCCAGCCTCGCCAGCCTCGCCAGCTGCAGCCTGCTACAGGACACTGGGAGAGTGCGGATGTTTATGTGTCACCTCACACCACAGTCCACACACACGGTCGCGGCGCGTTGTAACCCGAGCCGCGCGATTGTTGTCACTTAGTAATGATCAACAAGTGCACTTCGCCCATACATCGCGTCACACCCGTCATAATAACCGCGAGAGGTCGCTTGCGTCACGTGTGAACTCACCCTGAACCGATAACCAATAAACCGAACACGATCGCGCTCAGCACCGATGACCTCGTCTTCAATATTTAGGCGCTTTTTTAATATAATTGAGTTTTTATCAGAGCCACGAGCGTTGGCGCTCAGACGAAATTAGCGGGTCACGGAGGCGCAGTATTCTCTGTGGTAAACTACGAATATTTATCCGAATATAAAAGCGAACATGCACCTCTGTGCCAAACCTTACAATTATTGTTACTGTCCTTACTGTACTGCTCGGACCAAACTCAGCGCAACTCTGAGATCACTGTTGCCAAATGTACCGATTATCAGTTAAGAATACAATCTCCTGCGTGCAACACTTATTAATTGAAACAACAATAACTTTTCCATATACCTACCTACCTTGGTAATGTTGGATATATTATGTAATATTGTCTGTTTGAAGTAAGAATCCTTGCACCTTACACGGACTACCTGAGTCGCGACATGGTTGTTATGTGCTGGTGAGTTTACGTGAGCACAGTGAGCACAGTGTGACGTAGTTGATCGTGCACTGAGTAACTGAGTAGAGTCAGTGTAGAGGTCGTGAGGCGACCTCCGAGCGCCGGCAGTTTGCTAACACACGGTGGTGAAGGTCGGTGAGAGCCTGCGAGCCGCCGCGGCCGCGCTCACTGCTTACATCATAACACGACAACACGCACCGCACAGCTGATGGACCATGCTGCAGTGTGACACCGAGGGCGCCAACTCAACACTCTTACATCATATGCGTCACTACTTGTCGCAACAAGAGCTTGTTTGTATTTGGGACTGCCTAGTCATTTGTTGTAAGCAGTTTATAATATCCGCGCAACGGCGCAACATGGTATACTGTATGTACCTACTTATAGCCGACAGCGCCGACCCACTCCTAAAATGTAGGTACAGCTTACTGTCTAAGTTTGTAGTCTGTGTATTTTCGTTATATTAGGTTCAGTCAAACGAGCCGCGCGCGAGGTCGCCGTCCTTTATTACTAGGTACTACGTTTGCGAAATTATGAAGTGGACGGTTCAATGGATTCTTGCGAATGTGTTCCACGAACTGCACCGACACGCGAGTTGTGCCAAATACAAACGTGCAGCCGACATAATAATGAGGTTATTCGTGTAAAACTTCGTTACGTAGGTGTAGCCACCGGGTACGTGCGCAGACGCAGAGCGCGGCGACGCACTCGCGCGCTCATCACCCGGAGGTGAATTATCGTGCCGCGAGTGTAAATAAATAAACGCGCCGCCGAATACCGGCGCGCCTCGCCGCTTCCTCGGAACACAGTGCACAGGATTACGATGCGTCGCGTCCTATAGTTTTTGTATCTATTGTCCTTTCGTAGCACACCGGCCGACTGCGATCCCGGTGACCGCTTTCATAGTGTAACTGTTACATCTACATTAACGTGCGCTTCCGTGACGTTTCAGCGGCGCAGTGTCCGGTGAGAGGTCCGCGATGGGCGGCGTGCGGCGCTCGCACGCGGCCGCGCTCGCGGCGCTCGGCGCGCTGCTGCTCCTGCTGCTGGCGCGCCTGCCGCCCTCCGCGCCCGCCACCGCGCCCGCGCCCGCCCCCGCCCGCCAGCGCGCGCCCGACCCCGCGCCCAGCGCCGCGCCGCCCGCCACGCGCGCGCCTCCCGCGCCCGCGCCGCCCGACACCACGCCGCCGCGCCCCGCCGCCTCCGCCGCCCGCGCGCCCGCCGCGCCCCCCGCGCCGCCCGCGCCCGCCGCGCCGCCCGCGCCCAGCGAGCGCGCGCGCCCGCAGGCCGAGCCCAAGGCGCCGGCCGCGCCGCCCGCCGACAAGCCCGCGGCGCGCGTCGTGTACACGCGCGAGCTGTACGTGGGCGGGCACGAGCGGCCGCACCCCGAGCTGTGCCCGGCGCTGGGCGCGCACCTGCGCCTGCTGATCCTGGTGACGTCGGCGCCGTCGCACGCCGCGGCCCGCGACGCCGTGCGCCTGACGTGGGGCCACTACGCGGCGCGCGCCGACGTGGCGCTGGGCTTCGTGCTGGGCGCGCCGCCCGCCGCGCTGCGCGCCGCCATCGCGGCCGAGGACGCGCTGTACGGCGACGTCATCGTGGGCCGCTCGCTGGACTCGTACTCCAACCTGACGCTGAAGACGCTGTCGATGCTGGAGTGGGTGGACACGTACTGTCCGCGCGCGCCGCGCCTGCTGAAGACGGACGACGACATGTTCATCAACGTGGGCCGCCTGCTGGAGTTCGCGGCGGCGCCGGGCCGCGCCAACGCCACGCGGACCGTGTGGGGCAAGGTGGTGCGGCGCTCGCTGCCCAAGCGCACGACCAAGTCCAAGTACTACGTGTCGCCGGTGCAGTTCCCGGCGAAGGTGTTCCCCGACTTCGCCACGGGCCCCGCCTACCTGCTGACGGCGGACTGTGTGCGGCCGCTGCTGGGCGCGGCGCCGGCCGAGCCCTACCTGCGCCTGGAGGACGTGTTCGTGACGGGCGTGCTGGCGGCGCGCCTGGGCGTGCGGCGCGTGCACGCGCCCGAGTTCTACAACAAGAAGGTGGCGGCGCACCCCTGCGCCGTGCAGCGCGGCCTGGCCATCCACATGGTGCGCTACCACGAGCAGTTCGACCTGTGGCGCAAGCTGCTGGACGGCAAGACCAAGTGCGCCAGCTAGGCGGCCGGCGCGGCCCTTGAGCGGGCGACGGGCGCGGTCCGTCTCCCGCTCGACGGCTCGGGTCCGGCGCCGCGGTTCGGTCGTCGCCATTTTGTTACTCGACTATATTTTGATACTCGCGGCGGCGCGCTATTGCGCGTCGCGGCCGCCATACTCGGCACTCGGACCGCGCCGGTGACGACGGAATCTCGCTTAGATATTACTAGTTTATTTTGTATATATAAAGTACAAAACGTTAGCTTAAGCTACGAGTAGTGGCGTCACGCAGTAATCGGACGGTGACGCCCCGTGGAGCCGCTCGACGGCAGCTCGGCCGCTCAGGTTGTGCCACATGTAAATATTATTACATAAATATGTACATTATACTTGCGCGTGTTTTATTCTCGACACCGTTCTCATCCGTCCTACCTCCTCTCCCCTTCCTTCTCTAACATCAGAAATCATTTTAGTACTTACTACTAGAAGTCATTCGATGATATCCATCTATCTATATCTATATCTTCGGACCCTAGAAACCATGGAAAGAGCCAGTGACAAACTCTAGTTAGTCCTTTTTTAAGTGTTAGAGTGAATAGTGTTGTAATTAATATGTTTAGGTATAATAGCAACACTGTCAAAAAAAAATATACCATCCATCATGCCATCTGTCTTCCGGGGAAAGTAATTAACAAAAACAAGCTTATTGGCTCAGTTAACGTATTTTACTATAACTAGTACAGGAAAAAAAACTACAAAGATGAACACAGATACTCTTAGAATCTAAATGGCAGTCCAGAAACAAAGAACTTGTGAAGTCTGCGTACATCAGGTGGGGAACATCGTGGTCTCCACACTCGTCAACAGTAAGCTCACAGGACGCAGTGCAAATAGGTTATTTTAAAATAAATCGGGGTACTCACGGAATAACCCATAACAACAAGGACTTTGTAGAACAATTCATACGGTAGGTACCTACTATTAGAACTGGTTTAAAATAAGGATCGCCAAAAACTGTTCAACGAAACCTGCAAAGTAAGATGTGGTATGTGTACGTAACTAATTTCTAAATAGGTACCTGTGTAAATAATGCATTCGTAAGAAATAGGTACCTACTCGTTACATATCATGAACACCCAATTAAAAGCTCTAACTGTCTTCTTACGTAGCTATTAGATCCGAAAATCCGAACGTTCGAAAAACTCCTTCGGGCAGCCAGCCAGTGGACACTGAGATGTAGCAGAAAATACATCGTGACGACAATCGACATACGATTGTCGTCTCCAATTATTCACTTACCATTAACACAACATCATCGATTACTGTAAAGCAAACGGATGTCAAGGTTTATGATGATCACTAATTAAATGGGTATTTATTAATAACCTTGTTAGTTGTGCAACCTTCGGTCGACAGCGGTTGATTGCTGAATGTTGAATGTGTGATGATCGATGCTAAATAATCGTGAGTGGCGGTCGTGCAGCTCGTGCGGACGTGCGCGCACAACACATGAACACATGAACACACGTAAACACCGCGGAACTACCGCTTAATAACATGTCCTCTAATAAAGGGGCCACACCGTCGCCGTCGGTTGTGTGCAACTAACAAACCATCGTCTAGGTAAGAGGTCCTCTAGAGTGTTGCTGTTGGGTTGTTATGTCCGACTCATCGGCATGTGGAACAATATTTTGTGCTTCGGGCACCACTTGTAATAAGGGCCCTTGTTATGAGGACACATGTTGCGGTTTAGTTGGTATGCCCGCCCTTCTAACGGAATTTGCCCTGGGTGCTGGTGTATGCATAATGCGCATACGCACCACTCCCATCGTCGTGAGCCGGGGCGATCACATAACGATTCCGATAAGTGTGTTACAGTAGGGAATTACATACAAATAATACTGATGAGCTCGAGTCGATACGGTGACGACCCGTTTCTGAGTTGATACGTGTGCTTACGACTTTAAATCAACTTCACAGTGGTCGCTTCACAATGAAAATTGCTTGAGATAGTAAATTCTAGCAAAATCAATCATTATCTCACAAAGTTCATGGAGCCAGCATTTTGGCCGAAAGGTGTTGTTTTCCGGCGATTCCCGCCGACGCTGCACAATAGTAGTAATCGTGTATAATTATAAGTTATATTAATTATGTATGTATTAGTATATTTATATTTTTAATTTGTAATTTGTTTATTGTATTTTCTATGGGCCTCAGTTGCCTGAAATAAATGAATAAATAAATAAAATTAAAAAATATTTTATGTTTCACAGCACTTTCAGAAATGAATAAATGTTTGAATACCTATTATGAATCTTCGAACCTGTATAACTCGGTTCATAGCGATCCTACCGGTTTCGTACCATCCATACTTAATATTATAAATGCGAAAGTAACTCTGTCTGTCTGTCTGTCTGTTACTCAATCACGCCTAAACTACAGAACCAATTTGCATGTTCTTTGGCGCGCTTGTATAAAGTTACAGTGATGTGCTTAATAGTATTCGGTCCGAATTCATTGGAATAGGTATGATTTTTATTTCAAGGAATATTGATGGAATAGAGGAATAAGGAATATGGATATTTATTTCATTTCATCAAGGATACTCCACCTAACGAAGAACTTGTGTCTATAACTATTATTGGTTTTGATTTTATTTAATTAAACTCTATACCTATACTAGAACATTTAAAAACAAACTGTTCCAAAATGATATTTGGGTTACTGGTTCAGTCACTTTACTAGTATTGTCAATTTGTCATGTGTCAAATCGGTAATAACTCAGCGGCCCTACTATAAAAGATATAGATAATTTTGAGAATATTTTTCGTGATAAAAAAAGCATATTTTATATCATCACGCTAGACCAATAGGAGCAAAGTAACAGTAAAAAGTGTTATAAAAACGTAGAAAATTCTGACCCATTCTCTCTTATGTGACGCAAGCGAAGTTGCGCGGGTCAGCTAGTCCTAAATATTGCTTCAAATGACTAGCTCTATGAACGAAATGAACGATATGAACGAAATGAACGAAATGAACGAAATGAAAAAAAAAAAAAAAAAAAAAGCTTTCTGAAATCTCTCAACATCTCCCTGAATTGAATTAACGACTACCTGAAACAACATAATGACTTCTTGAAATCTTATCACATCTCCCTGAAATCCTATATCATCTCCCTGAAACGATATTATGACTACATGAAATGCAAAATAATCTCCCTTAAATCTTATATCACCTCCCTGAAATGACATAATAATCTCCCTGAAATCTTATATCATCTCCCTGAAATGACATAATAATCTCCCTGAAATCTTATATCATCTCCCTGAAATGACATAATAATCTCCCTGAAATCTTATATCATCTCCCTGAAATGACATAATAATCTCCCTGAAATCTTATATCATCTCCCTGAAATGACATAATAATCTCCCTGAAATCTTATATCATCTCCCTGAAATGACATAATAATCTCCCTGAAATCTTATATCATCTCCCTGAAATGACATAATAATCTCCCTGAAATCTTATATCATCTCCCTGAAATGACATAATAATCTCCCTGAAATCTTATATCATCTCCCTGAAATGACATAATAATCTCCCTGAAATCTTATATCATCTCCCTGAAATGACATAATAATCTCCCTGAAATCTTATACATCTCCCTGAAATGATATTATGACTCCCTGAAATTACATAATAATCTCTCTGAAATCTTATATTATCTCCCTGAAATGATATTATGACTCCATGAAATGACATAATAATCTCCCTTATATCTTATATCATCTCCCTGAAATCTTATATCATCTCCCTGAAATGACATAATAATCTCCCTGAAATCTTATACATCTCCCTGAAATGATATTATGACTCCCTGAAATTACATAATAATCTCTCTGAAATCTTATATCATCTCCCTGAAATGATATTATGACTCCCTGAAATTACATAATAATCTCTCTGAAATCTTATATCATCTCCCTGAAATGATATTATGACTCCCTGAAATTACATAATAATCTCTCTGAAATCTTATATTATCTCCCTGAAATGATATTATGACTCCATGAAATGACATAATAATCTTCCTGAAATCTTATATCATCTCACTGAAATGATATTATGACTCCCTGAAATGACATAATAATCTCCCTGAAATCTAATATATTCTCCCTGAAATGATAGTATGACTCCCTGAAATGACATAATAATCTCCCTTATATCTTATATCATCTCCCTGAAATGACATAATAATCTCCCTGAAATCTTATATCATCTCCCTGAAATGACATAATAATCTCCCTGAAATCTTATATCATCTCCCTGAAATGATATTATGACTCCCTGAAATTACATAATAATCTCTCTGAAATCTTATATTATCTCCCTGAAATGATATTATGACTCCATGAAATGACATAATAATCTCCCTTATATCTTATATCATCTCCCTGAAATCTTATATCATCTCCCTGAAATGACATAATAATCTCCCTGAAATCTTATACATCTCCCTGAAATGATATTATGACTCCCTGAAATTACATAATAATCTCTCTGAAATCTTATATCATCTCCCTGAAATGATATTATGACTCCCTGAAATTACATAATAATCTCTCTGAAATCTTATATCATCTCCCTGAAATGATATTATGACTCCCTGAAATTACATAATAATCTCTCTGAAATCTTATATTATCTCCCTGAAATGATATTATGACTCCATGAAATGACATAATAATCTTCCTGAAATCTTATATCATCTCACTGAAATGATATTATGACTCCCTGAAATGACATAATAATCTCCCTGAAATCTAATATATTCTCCCTGAAATGATAGTATGACTCCCTGAAATGACATAATAATCTCCCTTATATCTTATATCATCTCCCTGAAATGACATAATAATCTCCCTTATATCTTATATCATCTCCCTGAAATGACATAATAATCTCCCTGAAATCTTATATCATCTCCCTGAAATGACATAATAATCTCCCTGAAATCTTATATCATCTCCCTGAAATGACATAATAATCTCCCTGAAATCTAATATATTCTCCCTGAAATGATAGTATGACTCCCTGAAATGACATAATAATCTCCCTTATATCTTATATCATCTCCCTGAAATGACATAATAATCTCCCTTATATCTTATATCATCTCCCTGAAATGACATAATAATCTCCCTTATATCTTATATCATCTCCCTGAAATGACATAATAATCTCCCTGAAATCTTATATCATCTCCCTGAAATGACATAATAATCTCCCTGAAATCTTATATCATCTCCCTGAAATGATATTATGACTCCCTGAAATTACATAATAATCTCTCTGAAATCTTATATCATCTCCCTGAAATGATATTATGACTCCCTGAAATTACATAATAATCTCTCTGAAATCTTATATCATCTCCCTGAAATGATATTATGACTCCCTGAAATTACATAATAATCTCTCTGAAATCTTATATCATCTCACTGAAATGATATTATGACTCCCTGAAATGACATAATAATCTCCCTGAAATCTAATATATTCTCCCTGAAATGATAGTATGACTCCCTGAAATGACATAATAATCTCCCTTATATCTTATATCATCTCCCTGAAATGACATAATAATCTCCCTGAAATCTTATATCATCTCCCTGAAATGACATAATAATCTCCCTGAAATCTTATATCATCTCCCTGAAATGACATAATAATCTCCCTGAAATCTTATATCATCTCCCTGAAATGATATTATGACTCCCTGAAATTACATAATAATCTCCCTGAAATCTTATATCATCTCCCTGAAATCTTATATCATCTCCCTGAAATGACATAATAATCTCCCTTATATCTTATATCATCTCCCTGAAATCTTATATCATCTCCCTGAAATGACATAATAATCTCCCTGAAATCTTATACATCTCCCTGAAATGATATTATGACTCCCTGAAATTACACAATAATCTCTCTGAAATCTTATATCATCTCCCTGAAATGATATTATGACTCCATGAAATGACATAATAATCTTCCTGAAATCTTATATCATCTCACTGAAATGACATAATAATCTCCCTGAAATCTAATATATTCTCCCTGAAATGATAGTATGACTCCCTGAAATGACATAATAATCTCCCTTATATCTTATATCATCTCCCTGAAATGACATAATAATCTCCCTGAAATCTTATATCATCTCCCTGAAATGACATAATAATCTCCCTGAAATCTTATATCATCTCCCTGAAATGATATTATGACTCCCTGAAATTACATAATAATCTCCCTGAAATCTTATATCATCTCCCTGAAATGATATTATGACTCCATGAAATGACATAATAATCTTCCTGAAATCTTATATCATCTCACTGAAATGATATTATGACTCCCTGAAATGACATAATAATCTCCCTGAAATCTAATATATTCTCCCTGAAATGATAGTATGACTCCCTGAAATTACATAATAATCTCCCTGAAATCTTATATCATCTCCCTGAAATAATATAAAAGCTACACAATACAACAAGCTTACTGTTGTAACTTAACATGCTACTAAAGTTAAGACATCAACATTTTAACGAAATGAACGAAAACGAAATGAACACAATGAACCAAACGAATGAAATTAGCGACACGAACAAAATGAACGAAATGAATGAATAAAAAATTGTCATCCCGAATCCGATTCCGATTTCGATTCCGATTCCGATTCCGATTCCGAATCCGAATCCGAATCCGAATCCGAATCCGAATCCGAATCCGAATCCGAATCCGAATCCGAATCCGAATCCGAATCCGAATCCGAATCCGAATCCGAATCCGAATCCGAATCCGAATCCGAATCCGAATCCGAATCCGAATCCGAATCCGAATCCGAATCCGAATCCGAATCCGAATCCGAATCCGAATCCGAATCCGAATCCGAATCCGAATCCGAATCCGAATCCGAATCCGAATCCGAATCCGACTCCGACTCCGAATCCCAATCCCAATCCCAATCCCAATCCCAATCCCAATCCCAATCCCAATCCCAATCCCAAAAGTGCAAGAAAAGTGGTGCGAAAAGTGGTGCGAAAAGTGGTGCGAAAAGTGGTGCGAAAAGTGGTGCGATTTCGACGGCAAGGAGGTGTGACAAGCGACCTGTATAAAGGGCGGTTAGGTTAGGTTAGGTTAGGTTAGGTTAGGTTAGGTTAGGTTAGGTTAGGTTAGGTTAGGTTAGGTTAGGTTAGGTTAGGTTAGGTTAGGTTAGGTTAGGTTAGGTTAGGTTAGGTTAGGTTAGGTTAGGTTAGGTTAGGTTAGGTTAGGTTAGGTTAGGTTAGGTTAGGTTAGGTTAGGTTAGGTTAGGTTAGGTTAGGTTAGGTTAGGTTAGGTTAGGTTAGGTTAGGTTAGGTTAGGTTCCCCCCCGAGGGATCTCCACCTTGCAGTGGTGGGGGGGCTCAGTAGCCGCAACCGAGTGGTGTGGGACACTCGTTTGCGGTGAAGCTAAGAGAGATCCAGTGGAGAGGCCGCTTCCCTGTCTGGGCGGTACCGTCTTACCCCGGGGGACCAAAAGCGGCCGGCCGGCTGGGCTGAGAAGAGCAGTCTGGCCGGTTTTGGAGAGGCTGGTCGCGGAGGAAGGGATGTACCCTATCTCCGCGACTGGGCGGGGCCGCACCGCGAGATGCGGCAACGGTGGGGCTGCCGTGGGGAGCCGGGGGTCGGGCGGTCGGACCCGGCTCTTAACCCATGGCGGCTGGTGGTGGGGCCGCTGGGCAGCTGGAGTAGTAGCGGGCGGACTGCCGCTCTTGGGTTCGGTGGCTAGGGTCACGGGGCAGCTGGAGTCGGAGCGTGGGACACTCCGCTCTTGGGTCAGTGGCCTAGGCTGCTGGGCAGCTGGAGTGGGCGGACCGCTGCTCTTGGGCTTGGCGGCCGGAGAGGAGGTGGCGGCGGCCTACACATCTTCCGCCGCCGGCGGCCGGGACATGCTGCGCATCTGCGCGTGGCCTGTCCCGGTTTCCGAAGGCCCCCTGGCTGGCGAACTCGGGGGAGTTTGCTGGCCATTGCACAAGGGGGCATAGTGGGGGGACGGTACCCGTGTGTTGGGGTGTCGTCCCGCACTGTGGAGGAGTCCACGTGTGGACGGCCGCGTCGGGGTCGCGGATGTGTGCTTAAAGCGTTCCCGTGGCCTCGGCACTATGCGGCGAGGAGGAGGCAACACCTCGGTGGTTTAGTGGGTAGGCCTTGCCCTTCTGGTTCGGAGAGCCCCACATACCCCAGCGCTCCCCCGGGCGCTGGGGATGCAATTTCATGCATTAACCGAGTGAACAAAAAAAAAAAAGGTTAGGTTAGGTTAGGTTAGGTTAGGTTAGGTTCCCCCCCGAGGGATCTCCACCTTGCAGTGGTGGGGGGGCTCAGTAGCCGCAACCGAGTGGTGTGGGACACTCGTTTGCGGTGAAGCTAAGAGAGATCCAGTGGAGAGGCCGCTTCCCTGTCTGGGCGGTACCGTCTTACCCCGGGGGACCAAAAGCGGCCGGCCGGCTGGGCTGAGAGGAGCAGTCTGGCCGGTTTTGGAGAGGCTGGTCGCGGAGGAAGGGGTGTACCCTATCTCCGCGACTGGGCGGGGCCGCACCGCGAGATGCGGCAACGGTGGGGCTGCCGTGGGGAGCCGGGGGTCGGGCGGTCGGACCCGGCTCTTAACCCATGGCGGCTGGTGGTGGGGCCGCTGGGCAGCTGGAGTAGTAGCGGGCGGACTGCCGCTCTTGGGTTCGGTGGCTAGGGTCACGGGGCAGCTGGAGTCGGAGCGTGGGACACTCCGCTCTTGGGTCAGTGGCCTAGGCTGCTGGGCAGCTGGAGTGGGCGGACCGCTGCTCTTGGGCTTGGCGGCCGGAGAGGAGGTGGCGGCGGCCTACACATCTTCCGCCGCCGGCGGCCGGGACATGCTGCGCATCTGCGCGTTGCCTGTCCCGGCTTCCGAAGGCCCCCTGGCTGGCGAACTCGGGGGAGTTTGCTGGCCATTGCACAAGGGGGCATAGTGGGGGGACGGTACCCGTGTGTTGGGGTGTCGTCCCACACTGTGGAGGAGTCCACGTGTGGACGGCCGCGTCGGGGTCGCGGATGTGTGCTTAAAGCGTTCCCGTGGCCTCGGCACTATGCGGCGAGGAGGAGGCAACACCTCGGTGGTTTAGTGGGTAGGCCTAGCCCTTCTGGTTCGGAGAGCCCCACATACCCCAGCGCTCCCCCGGGCGCTGGGGATGCAATTTCATGCATTAACCGAGTTAACAAAAAAAAAAAAAAAAAAAAAAAGGTTAGGTTAGGTTAGGTTAGGTTAGGTTAGGTTAGGTTAGGTTAGGTTAGGTTAGGTTAGGTTAGGTTAGGTTAGGTTAGGTTAGGTTAGGTTAGTTTAGGTTAGGTTAGGTTAGGTTAGGTTAGGTTAGGTTAGGTTAGGTTAGGTTAGGTTAGGTTAGGTTAGGTTAGGTTAGGTTAGGTTAGGTTAGGTTAGGTTAGGTTAGGTTAGGTTAGGTTAGGTTAGGTTAGGTTAGGTTAGGTTAGGTTAGGTTAGGTTAGGTTAGGTTAGGTTAGGTTAGGTTAGGTTAGGTTAGGTTAGGTTAGGTTAGGTTAGGTTAGGTTAGGTTAGGTTAGGTTAGGTTAGGTTAGGTTAGGTTAGGTTAGGTTAGGTTAGGTTAGGTTAGGTTAGGTTAGGTTAGGTTAGGTTAGGTTAGGTTAGGTTAGGTTAGGTTAGGTTAGGTTAGGTTAGGTTAGGTTAGGTTAGGTTAGGTTAGGTTAGGTTAGGTTAGGTTAGGTTAGGTTAGGTTAGGTTAGGTTAGGTTAGGTTAGGTTAGGTTAGGTTAGGTTAGGTTAGGTTAGGTTAGGTTAGGTTAGGTTAGGTTAGGTTAGGTTAGGTTAGGTTAGGTTAGGTTAGGTTAGGTTAGGTTAGGTTAGGTTAGGTTAGGTTAGGTTAGGTTAGGTTAGGTTAGGTTAGGTTAGGTTAGGTTAGGTTAGGTTAGGTTAGGTTAGGTTAGGTTAGGTTAGGTTAGGTTAGGTTAGGTTAGGTTAGGTTAGGTTAGGTTAGGTTAGGTTAGGTTAGGTTAGGTTAGGTTAGGTTAGGTTAGGTTAGGTTAGGTTAGGTTAGGTTAGGTTAGGTTAGGTTAGGTTAGGTTAGGTTAGGTTAGGTTAGGTTAGGTTAGGTTAGGTTAGGTTAGGTTAGGTTAGGTTAGGTTAGGTTAGGTTAGGTTAGGTTAGGTTAGGTTAGGTTAGGTTAGGTTAGGTTAGGTTAGGTTAGGTTAGGTTAGGTTAGGTTAGGTTAGGTTAGGTTAGGTTAGGTTAGGTAGGTTAGGTTAGGTTAGGTTAGGTTAGGTTAGGTTAGGTTAGGTTAGGTTAGGTTAGGTTAGGTTAGGTTAGGTTAGGTTAGGTTAGGTTAGGTTAGGTTAGTTAGGTTAGGTTAGGTTAGGTTAGGTTAGGTTAGGTTAGGTTAGGTTAGGTTAGGTTAGGTTAGGTTAGGTTAGGTTAGGTTAGGTTAGGTTAGGTTAGGTTAGGTTAGGTTAGGTTAGGTTAGGTTAGGTTAGGTTAGGTTAGGTTAGGTTAGGTTAGGTTAGGTTAGGTTAGGTTAGGTTAGGTTAGGTTAGGTTAGGTTAGGTTAGGTTAGGTTAGGTTAGGTTAGGTTAGGTTAGGTTAGGTTAGGTTAGGTTAGGTTAGGTTAGGTTAGGTTAGGTTAGGTTAGGTTAGGTTGGTTAGGTTAGGTTAGGTTAGGTTAGGTTAGGTTAGGTTAGGTTAGGTTAGGTTAGGTTAGGTTAGGTTAGGTTAGGTTAGGTTAGGTTAGGTTAGGTTAGGTTAGGTTAGGTTAGGTTAGGTTAGGTTAGGTTAGGTTAGGTTAGGTTAGGTTAGGTTAGGTTAGGTTAGGTTAGGTTAGGTTAGGTTAGGTTAGGTTAGGTTAGGTTAGGTTAGGTTAGGTTAGGTTAGGTTAGGTTAGGTTAGGTTAGGTTAGGTTAGGTTAGGTTAGGTTAGGTTAGGTTAGGTTAGGTTAGGTTAGGTTAGGTTAGGTTAGGTTAGGTTAGGTTAGGTTAGGTTAGGTTAGGTTAGGTTAGGTTAGGTTAGGTTAGGTTAGGTTAGGTTAGGTTAGGTTAGGTTAGGTTAGGTTAGGTTAGGTTAGGTTAGGTTAGGTTAGGTTAGGTTAGGTTAGGTTAGGTTAGGTTAGGTTAGGTTAGGTTAGGTTAGGTTAGGTTAGGTTAGGTTAGGTTAGGTTAGGTTAGGTTAGGTTAGGTTAGGTTAGGTTAGGTTAGGTTAGGTTAGGTTAGGTTAGGTTAGGTTAGGTTAGGTTAGGTTAGGTTAGGTTAGGTTAGGTTAGGTTAGGTTAGGTTAGGTTAGGTTAGGTTAGGTTAGGTTAGGTTAGGTTAGGTTAGGTTAGGTTAGGTTAGGTTAGGTTAGGTTAGGTTAGGTTAGGTTAGGTTAGGTTAGGTTAGGTTAGGTTAGGTTAGGTTAGGTTAGGTTAGGTTAGGTTAGGTTAGGTTAGGTTAGGTTAGGTTAGGTTAGGTTAGGTTAGGTTAGGTTAGGTTAGGTTAGGTTAGGTTAGGTTAGGTTAGGTTAGGTTAGGTTAGGTTAGGTTAGGTTAGGTTAGGTTAGGTTAGGTTAGGTTAGGTTAGGTTAGGTTAGGTTAGGTTAGGTTAGGTTAGGTTAGGTTAGGTTAGGTTAGGTTAGGTTAGGTTAGGTTAGGTTAGGTTAGGTTAGGTTAGGTTAGGTTAGGTTAGGTTAGGTTAGGTTAGGTTAGGTTAGGTTAGGTTAGGTTAGGTTAGGTTAGGTTAGGTTAGGTTAGGTTAGGTTAGGTTAGGTTAGGTTAGGTTAGGTTAGGTTAGGTTAGGTTAGGTTAGGTTAGGTTAGGTTAGGTTAGGTTAGGTTAGGTTAGGTTAGGTTAGGTTAGGTTAGGTTAGGTTAGGTTAGGTTAGGTTAGGTTAGGTTAGGTTAGGTTAGGTTAGGTTAGGTTAGGTTAGGTTAGGTTAGGTTAGGTTAGGTTAGGTTAGGTTAGGTTAGGTTAGGTTAGGTTAGGTTAGGTTAGGTTAGGTTAGGTTAGGTTAGGTTAGGTTAGGTTAGGTTAGGTTAGGTTAGGTTAGGTTAGGTTAGGTTAGGTTAGGTTAGGTTAGGTTAGGTTAGGTTAGGTTAGGTTAGGTTAGGTTAGGTTAGGTTAGGTTAGGTTAGGTTAGGTTAGGTTAGGTTAGGTTAGGTTAGGTTAGGTTAGGTTAGGTTAGGTTAGGTTAGGTTAGGTTAGGTTAGGTTAGGTTAGGTTAGGTTAGGTTAGGTTAGGTTAGGTTAGGTTAGGTTAGGTTAGGTTAGGTTAGGTTAGGTTAGGTTAGGTTAGGTTAGGTTAGGTTAGGTTAGGTTAGGTTAGGTTAGGTTAGGTTAGGTTAGGTTAGGTTAGGTTAGGTTAGGTTAGGTTAGGTTAGGTTAGGTTAGGTTAGGTTAGGTTAGGTTAGGTTAGGTTAGGTTAGGTTAGGTTAGGTTAGGTTAGGTTAGGTTAGGTTAGGTTAGGTTAGGTTAGGTTAGGTTAGGTTAGGTTAGGTTAGGTTAGGTTAGGTTAGGTTAGGTTAGGTTAGGTTAGGTTAGGTTAGGTTAGGTTAGGTTAGGTTAGGTTAGGTTAGGTTAGGTTAGGTTAGGTTAGGTTAGGTTAGGTTAGGTTAGGTTAGGTTAGGTTAGGTTAGGTTAGGTTAGGTTAGGTTAGGTTAGGTTAGGTTAGGTTAGGTTAGGTTAGGTTAGGTTAGGTTAGGTTAGGTTAGGTTAGGTTAGGTTAGGTTAGGTTAGGTTAGGTTAGGTTAGGTTAGGTTAGGTTAGGTTAGGTTAGGTTAGGTTAGGTTAGGTTAGGTTAGGTTAGGTTAGGTTAGGTTAGGTTAGGTTAGGTTAGGTTAGGTTAGGTTAGGTTAGGTTAGGTTAGGTTAGGTTAGGTTAGGTTAGGTTAGGTTAGGTTAGGTTAGGTTAGGTTAGGTTCGTCGCCTCGCGCCCAAACTTGTCGGGGCTGCGGGGGCATTGGGAAGACTGCTGCCGAACCTGGGGGGACCCTCGGGCGCATGCCGTCGTCTTTACACCGGCGTTGTGCGTTCGATGGCTCTCTACGGGGCGCCCATCTGGGTGGATGCCCTGAATCGCCGGAATATTGCGGTCCTCCAAAGACCGCAGCGAGTGATGGCGATCAGGGCCATACGGGGATACGTGACCGTCAGCTTTGAGGCGGCATGTGTCCTCGCCGGGACTCCCCCGTGGGACCTCGAGGCTCGTGCCCTGGCGGAACGCTACCGCCAGGTGAGAGCAGGGGAGGTCGAGGGGACCGGATCGCTGCAAACGGGGGCAATGGCGCGGCGTCAGTTCCGCGCCGAAATCCTCCGGCAGTGGTCCGAGCGGTTGGAGGAGCCAAGCGCCGGTGTTCTGACCATCGGCGCTATCCGACCGGTCCTGGATCGGTGGGTCAACAGGCGGCACGGTACGATGACCTTCCGACTGACGCAGGTCCTCTCCGGACACGGCTGCTTCGGGAGGTACCTGTGTCGGATAGCCGGCAGAGAGGCATCGATGGCTTGCCATCATTGCGGCTGCGCCGAGGACACGGCGGGACACACACTCGCCGTGTGTTCGGCGTGGTCAGGGCCACGTGCGGCGCTAGTTGACGCCACCGGAGCCGATCTGTCGCTCTCGGCCATATGCCAGGCCATGGTCGACAGCGACGAGGCATGGAGCGCAATGGTCACCTTCTGCGAAGAGGTGATCAAGCGCAAGGAGGAAGCGGAGCGGGTCAGAGAGCTGGATCCCCTGGCTGACCCAATCCGACGACGCCGCGTCGGGCGCAGGCGTGCGGCGCATGAGCGCCGTCTTCCTCCTTAACGGGGACCTCCGGGCGGCGGATATGGGACATCCGTCGTCCACAGGAGTGGTGAGGTTCCCCGGTAGGTGATGGGCGGGTGGTGTCACGCCCATCGTCTCTGGTGTTTGATGCCGTCACTATCCACCCAGACGGCATCACCCAAGGAAGGGCCCCCGTGGTGGGGCAAGCCGCGCATGGCGTGCGTCTTGCGGTGCTTGCGTATAGCGGTTATCCCGGCGCACGTCGTAGCGGAAGCGGTTGGACACCCGTCAGGTGTTTTAGTGGGCTCTCTCGGTGGACCACATACCCCGTTTGCGCCGTCCCAGCGCGGCGGGGACCTAGCCGGTGGGTCGTCCCTCTACAGCGACCCCGAATGGTTTCCCTGACGGAAAAAAAAAAAAAAAAAAAAAAAAAAAAAAAAAAAAGGTTAGGTTAGGTTAGGTTAGGTTAGGTTAGGTTAGGTTAGGTTAGGTTAGGTTAGGTTAGGTTAGGTTAGGTTAGGTTAGGTTAGGTTAGGTTAGGTTAGGTTAGGTTAGGTTAGGTTAGGTTAGGTTAGGTTAGGTTAGGTTAGGTTAGGTTAGGTTAGGTTAGGTTAGGTTAGGTTAGGTTAGGTTAGGTTAGGTTAGGTTAGGTTAGGTTAGGTTAGGTTAGGTTAGGTTAGGTTAGGTTAGGTTAGGTTAGGTTAGGTTAGGTTAGGTTAGGTTAGGTTAGGTTAGGTTAGGTTAGGTTAGGTTAGGTTAGGTTAGGTTAGGTTAGGTTAGGTTAGGTTAGGTTAGGTTAGGTTAGGTTAGGTTAGGTTAGGTTAGGTTAGGTTAGGTTAGGTTAGGTTAGGTTAGGTTAGGTTAGGTTAGGTTAGGTTAGGTTAGGTTAGGTTAGGTTAGGTTAGGTTAGGTTAGGTTAGGTTAGGTTAGGTTAGGTTAGGTTAGGTTAGGTTAGGTTAGGTTAGGTTAGGTTAGGTTAGGTTAGGTTAGGTTAGGTTAGGTTAGGTTAGGTTAGGTTAGGTTAGGTTAGGTTAGGTTAGGTTAGGTTAGGTTAGGTTAGGTTAGGTTAGGTTAGGTTAGGTTAGGTTAGGTTAGGTTAGGTTAGGTTAGGTTAGGTTAGGTTAGGTTAGGTTAGGTTAGGTTAGGTTAGGTTAGGTTAGGTTAGGTTAGGTTAGGTTAGGTTAGGTTAGGTTAGGTTAGGTTAGGTTAGGTTAGGTTAGGTTAGGTTAGGTTAGGTTAGGTTAGGTTAGGTTAGGTTAGGTTAGGTTAGGTTAGGTTAGGTTAGGTTAGGTTAGGTTAGGTTAGGTTAGGTTAGGTTAGGTTAGGTTAGGTTAGGTTAGGTTAGGTTAGGTTAGGTTAGGTTAGGTTAGGTTAGGTTAGGTTAGGTTAGGTTAGGTTAGGTTAGGTTAGGTTAGGTTAGGTTAGGTTAGGTTAGGTTAGGTTAGGTTAGGTTAGGTTAGGTTAGGTTAGGTTAGGTTAGGTTAGGTTAGGTTAGGTTAGGTTAGGTTAGGTTAGGTTAGGTTAGGTTAGGTTAGGTTAGGTTAGGTTAGGTTAGGTTAGGTTAGGTTAGG
The DNA here is from genome assembly GCF_050436995.1 of Anticarsia gemmatalis. Taxonomy (NCBI): domain Eukaryota; kingdom Metazoa; phylum Arthropoda; class Insecta; order Lepidoptera; family Erebidae; genus Anticarsia; species Anticarsia gemmatalis. The sequence goes on along the minus strand of NC_134767.1, from coordinate 5,606 downwards.
TTAGGTTAGGTTAGGTTAGGTTAGGTTAGGTTAGGTTAGGTTAGGTTAGGTTAGGTTAGGTTAGGTTAGGTTAGGTTAGGTTAGGTTAGGTTAGGTTAGGTTAGGTTAGGTTAGGTTAGGTTAGGTTAGGTTAGGTTAGGTTAGGTTAGGTTAGGTTAGGTTAGGTTAGGTTAGGTTAGGTTAGGTTAGGTTAGGTTAGGTTAGGTTAGGTTAGGTTAGGTTAGGTTAGGTTAGGTTAGGTTAGGTTAGGTTAGGTTAGGTTAGGTTAGGTTAGGTTAGGTTAGGTTAGGTTAGGTTAGGTTAGGTTAGGTTAGGTTAGGTTAGGTTAGGTTAGGTTAGGTTAGGTTAGGTTAGGTTAGGTTAGGTTAGGTTAGGTTAGGTTAGGTTAGGTTAGGTTAGGTTAGGTTAGGTTAGGTTAGGTTAGGTTAGGTTAGGTTAGGTTAGGTTAGGTTAGGTTAGGTTAGGTTAGGTTAGGTTAGGTTAGGTTAGGTTAGGTTAGGTTAGGTTAGGTTAGGTTAGGTTAGGTTAGGTTAGGTTAGGTTAGGTTAGGTTAGGTTAGGTTAGGTTAGGTTAGGTTAGGTTAGGTTAGGTTAGGTTAGGTTAGGTTAGGTTAGGTTAGGTTAGGTTAGGTTAGGTTAGGTTAGGTTAGGTTAGGTTAGGTTAGGTTAGGTTAGGTTAGGTTAGGTTAGGTTAGGTTAGGTTAGGTTAGGTTAGGTTAGGTTAGGTTAGGTTAGGTTAGGTTAGGTTAGGTTAGGTTAGGTTAGGTTAGGTTAGGTTAGGTTAGGTTAGGTTAGGTTAGGTTAGGTTAGGTTAGGTTAGGTTAGGTTAGGTTAGGTTAGGTTAGGTTAGGTTAGGTTAGGTTAGGTTAGGTTAGGTTAGGTTAGGTTAGGTTAGGTTAGGTTAGGTTAGGTTAGGTTAGGTTAGGTTAGGTTAGGTTAGGTTAGGTTAGGTTAGGTTAGGTTAGGTTAGGTTAGGTTAGGTTAGGTTAGGTTAGGTTAGGTTAGGTTAGGTTAGGTTAGGTTAGGTTAGGTTAGGTTAGGTTAGGTTAGGTTAGGTTAGGTTAGGTTAGGTTAGGTTAGGTTAGGTTAGGTTAGGTTAGGTTAGGTTAGGTTAGGTTAGGTTAGGTTAGGTTAGGTTAGGTTAGGTTAGGTTAGGTTAGGTTAGGTTAGGTTAGGTTAGGTTAGGTTAGGTTAGGTTAGGTTAGGTTAGGTTAGGTTAGGTTAGGTTAGGTTAGGTTAGGTTAGGTTAGGTTAGGTTAGGTTAGGTTAGGTTAGGTTAGGTTAGGTTAGGTTAGGTTAGGTTAGGTTAGGTTAGGTTAGGTTAGGTTAGGTTAGGTTAGGTTAGGTTAGGTTAGGTTAGGTTAGGTTAGGTTAGGTTAGGTTAGGTTAGGTTAGGTTAGGTTAGGTTAGGTTAGGTTAGGTTAGGTTAGGTTAGGTTAGGTTAGGTTAGGTTAGGTTAGGTTAGGTTAGGTTAGGTTAGGTTAGGTTAGGTTAGGTTAGGTTAGGTTAGGTTAGGTTAGGTTAGGTTAGGTTAGGTTAGGTTAGGTTAGGTTAGGTTAGGTTAGGTTAGGTTAGGTTAGGTTAGGTTAGGTTAGGTTAGGTTAGGTTAGGTTAGGTTAGGTTAGGTTAGGTTAGGTTAGGTTAGGTTAGGTTAGGTTAGGTTAGGTTAGGTTAGGTTAGGTTAGGTTAGGTTAGGTTAGGTTAGGTTAGGTTAGGTTAGGTTAGGTTAGGTTAGGTTAGGTTAGGTTAGGTTAGGTTAGGTTAGGTTAGGTTAGGTTAGGTTAGGTTAGGTTAGGTTAGGTTAGGTTAGGTTAGGTTAGGTTAGGTTAGGTTAGGTTAGGTTAGGTTAGGTTAGGTTAGGTTAGGTTAGGTTAGGTTAGGTTAGGTTAGGTTAGGTTAGGTTAGGTTAGGTTAGGTTAGGTTAGGTTAGGTTAGGTTAGGTTAGGTTAGGTTAGGTTAGGTTAGGTTAGGTTAGGTTAGGTTAGGTTAGGTTAGGTTAGGTTAGGTTAGGTTAGGTTAGGTTAGGTTAGGTTAGGTTAGGTTAGGTTAGGTTAGGTTAGGTTAGGTTAGGTTAGGTTAGGTTAGGTTAGGTTAGGTTAGGTTAGGTTAGGTTAGGTTAGGTTAGGTTAGGTTAGGTTAGGTTAGGTTAGGTTAGGTTAGGTTAGGTTAGGTTAGGTTAGGTTAGGTTAGGTTAGGTTAGGTTAGGTTAGGTTAGGTTAGGTTAGGTTAGGTTAGGTTAGGTTAGGTTAGGTTAGGTTAGGTTAGGTTAGGTTAGGTTAGGTTAGGTTAGGTTAGGTTAGGTTAGGTTAGGTTAGGTTAGGTTAGGTTAGGTTAGGTTAGGTTAGGTTAGGTTAGGTTAGGTTAGGTTAGGTTAGGTTAGGTTAGGTTAGGTTAGGTTAGGTTAGGTTAGGTTAGGTTAGGTTAGGTTAGGTTAGGTTAGGTTAGGTTAGGTTAGGTTAGGTTAGGTTAGGTTAGGTTAGGTTAGGTTAGGTTAGGTTAGGTTAGGTTAGGTTAGGTTAGGTTAGGTTAGGTTAGGTTAGGTTAGGTTAGGTTAGGTTAGGTTAGGTTAGGTTAGGTTAGGTTAGGTTAGGTTAGGTTAGGTTAGGTTAGGTTAGGTTAGGTTAGGTTAGGTTAGGTTAGGTTAGGTTAGGTTAGGTTAGGTTAGGTTAGGTTAGGTTAGGTTAGGTTAGGTTAGGTTAGGTTAGGTTAGGTTAGGTTAGGTTAGGTTAGGTTAGGTTAGGTTAGGTTAGGTTAGGTTAGGTTAGGTTAGGTTAGGTTAGGTTAGGTTAGGTTAGGTTAGGTTAGGTTAGGTTAGGTTAGGTTAGGTTAGGTTAGGTTAGGTTAGGTTAGGTTAGGTTAGGTTAGGTTAGGTTAGGTTAGGTTAGGTTAGGTTAGGTTAGGTTAGGTTAGGTTAGGTTAGGTTAGGTTAGGTTAGGTTAGGTTAGGTTAGGTTAGGTTAGGTTAGGTTAGGTTAGGTTAGGTTAGGTTAGGTTAGGTTAGGTTAGGTTAGGTTAGGTTAGGTTAGGTTAGGTTAGGTTAGGTTAGGTTAGGTTAGGTTAGGTTAGGTTAGGTTAGGTTAGGTTAGGTTAGGTTAGGTTAGGTTAGGTTAGGTTAGGTTAGGTTAGGTTAGGTTAGGTTAGGTTAGGTTAGGTTAGGTTAGGTTAGGTTAGGTTAGGTTAGGTTAGGTTAGGTTAGGTTAGGTTAGGTTAGGTTAGGTTAGGTTAGGTTAGGTTAGGTTAGGTTAGGTTAGGTTAGGTTAGGTTAGGTTAGGTTAGGTTAGGTTAGGTTAGGTTAGGTTAGGTTAGGTTAGGTTAGGTTAGGTTAGGTTAGGTTAGGTTAGGTTAGGTTAGGTTAGGTTAGGTTAGGTTAGGTTAGGTTAGGTTAGGTTAGGTTAGGTTAGGTTAGGTTAGGTTAGGTTAGGTTAGGTTAGGTTAGGTTAGGTTAGGTTAGGTTAGGTTAGGTTAGGTTAGGTTAGGTTAGGTTAGGTTAGGTTAGGTTAGGTTAGGTTAGGTTAGGTTAGGTTAGGTTAGGTTAGGTTAGGTTAGGTTAGGTTAGGTTAGGTTAGGTTAGGTTAGGTTAGGTTAGGTTAGGTTAGGTTAGGTTAGGTTAGGTTAGGTTAGGTTAGGTTAGGTTAGGTTAGGTTAGGTTAGGTTAGGTTAGGTTAGGTTAGGTTAGGTTAGGTTAGGTTAGGTTAGGTTAGGTTAGGTTAGGTTAGGTTAGGTTAGGTTAGGTTAGGTTAGGTTAGGTTAGGTTAGGTTAGGTTAGGTTAGGTTAGGTTAGGTTAGGTTAGGTTAGGTTAGGTTAGGTTAGGTTAGGTTAGGTTAGGTTAGGTTAGGTTAGGTTAGGTTAGGTTAGGTTAGGTTAGGTTAGGTTAGGTTAGGTTAGGTTAGGTTAGGTTAGGTTAGGTTAGGTTAGGTTAGGTTAGGTTAGGTTAGGTTAGGTTAGGTTAGGTTAGGTTAGGTTAGGTTAGGTTAGGTTCCCCCCCGACGGGTCTCCACCTTGCTGTGGTGGGGGGGCTTAGTAGCCGCAACCTTGAGTCCGAGGATTCGGTTGCGGTGAACCAAGAGGGACCCAGTGGAGAGGCCGCTTCCCTGTCTGGGTGGTACCGCACCAACCCGGGGGACCAAAGCGGCCGGCCGGCTGGGCCTAGGCGACGTAAGCCTGGCCGGTTTAGGAGAGGCTAGTCGCGGGGGAAGGGAGGTCGCTAAACCCTATCCTCCGCGACTGGGCGGGGCCGCACCGCGTGATGCGGCAACAGGGGGGCTGCCGTGGGGAGCCGGGGGTCGGGCGGTCGGACCCGGCTCTTAACCCATGGCGGCTGGTGGTGGGGCCGCTGGGCAGCTGGAGTAGTAGCGGGCGGACTGCCGCTCTTGGGTTCGGTGGCTAGGGTCACGGGGCAGCTGGAGTCGGAGCGTGGGACGCTCCGCTCTTGGGTCAGTGGCCTTGGCTGCTGGGCAGCTGGAGTGGGCGGACCGCTGCTCTTGGGCTCAGTGGCCGGAGAGGAGGTGGCGGCGGCCTACACATCTTCCGCCGCCGGCGGCCGGGACATGCTGCGCATCTGCGCGTGGCCTGTCCCGGCTTCCGAAGGCCCCCTGGCTGGTGAACTCGGGGGAGTTTGCTGGCCATTGCACAAGGGGGCATAGTGGGGGGACGGCATCCGTGTGTTGGGGTGTCGTCCCACACTGTGGAGGAGTCCACGCGTGGACGGCCGCGTCGGGGTCGCGGATGTGTGCTTAAAAGCGTTCCCGTGGCCTCGGCACTATGCGGCGAGGAGGAGGCAACACCTCGGTGGTTTAGTGGGTAGGCCTAGCCCTTCTGGTTCGGAGAGCCCCACATACCCCAGCGCTCCCCCGGGCGCTGGGGATGCAATTTCATGCATTAACCGAGTTAAAAAAAAAAAAAAATAGGTTAGGTTAGGTTAGGTTAGGTTAGGTTAGGTTAGGTTAGGTTAGGTTAGGTTAGGTTAGGTTAGGTTAGGTTAGGTTAGGTTAGGTTAGGTTAGGTTAGGTTAGGTTAGGTTAGGTTAGGTTAGGTTAGGTTAGGTTAGGTTAGGTTAGGTTAGGTTAGGTTAGGTTAGGTTAGGTTAGGTTAGGTTAGGTTAGGTTAGGTTAGGTTAGGTTAGGTTAGGTTAGGTTAGGTTAGGTTAGGTTAGGTTAGGTTAGGTTAGGTTAGGTTAGGTTAGGTTAGGTTAGGTTAGGTTAGGTTAGGTTAGGTTAGGTTAGGTTAGGTTAGGTTAGGTTAGGTTAGGTTAGGTTAGGTTAGGTTAGGTTAGGTTAGGTTAGGTTAGGTTAGGTTAGGTTAGGTTAGGTTAGGTTAGGTTAGGTTAGGTTAGGTTAGGTTAGGTTAGGTTAGGTTAGGTTAGGTTAGGTTAGGTTAGGTTAGGTTAGGTTAGGTTAGGTTAGGTTAGGTTAGGTTAGGTTAGGTTAGGTTAGGTTAGGTTAGGTTAGGTTAGGTTAGGTTAGGTTAGGTTAGGTTAGGTTAGGTTAGGTTAGGTTAGGTTAGGTTAGGTTAGGTTAGGTTAGGTTAGGTTAGGTTAGGTTAGGTTAGGTTAGGTTAGGTTAGGTTAGGTTAGGTTAGGTTAGGTTAGGTTAGGTTAGGTTAGGTTAG